>NC_091673.1:15095833-18070000 GCF_042453785.1 Malus domestica
TGAAGTGCAAGAACCCCCACCTTCCTCCCTTCACTCCTGCGACATGCATCTACCCCTCCCCAGCTTCGATCTTCGATTCCTCCGCAACCCCGATTCTTCTCGTCACTTCGCCAATGGAAATTATGTTTTTTTCTTTCTTCTAGAGCAACGGAGAGAGAAATGGGTAGAAATTAGGGTTTTACAAATTATAATTTGAGTGTGTTAGAGGAGATGGCAGATTGCAAGTTGCAGAGAGGGATTTTAAAGAGGGGAATGGGGAAGAAATTGTGGTAGGAGGAGAAATATCCACATGGGTTAGGCTTGTAGTGATTTGAGAGAGAAAGGGGGATGGGGAAGAAATTATAGAGGGAAGAAGGAAGGTGGGGGAAGGTTGGGGGAGACTGGTGGTGAAGGAAGGCTAGGGGAGGGTGCAGGTTACAGGGAAGAAGGAAGGGAGGTTTGGGGGAGGAAGACAAGAAGAAGAAGAAGAAGAAGAAGAAGAAGAAGAAGAAGAAGAAGAAGAAGAGAGAGGAAAAAAAAAATAATCCATGTCACCTCTGAAGAGAAGAAAGAAAGAAAGAAAGAAAGAAAAATTCCACGTGGACCTTTAATGACACGTGGTGCTCAGTCATTGTCCACATGGGCGCCACTTTAATGAATGTATGAGACTGTCCCAAAATCTTTAGGTATGACTCTGGGACAAAAAAAAAATTGATGTACTAAATGTTGAAAACCACGAAACATGAGGGTAGTAAATTGATATTTACCCTAAAATTAAATATAAATAGTACCTATAAAAAATTGATCGTACGATGTACGATGAACGGACACTATCACGAAATCCTTCGGATCCTAAAAAAAAAGATCCAGAGAGGATCCTTTTGCTTTTAAATTTACGAAAGCACAACTTAAGTAGATACAACATACGCGGATACAATATACGGATCTTCCCGAATTGGATTTGTAAGTTCATAAAATAAAAGGTTAACCGCCACTTAGTTTTGGCAATTGGCGGAGATCCAACCGTTGGATCGTAATGGAACTTTAGGATGTTGTTCTAGAAGTATAATGTAGATCTTTGGAAGCAATGGACCGGAAATCCCTGATGCAGATCTTCCGAATTGAATTACGAAAGGATGTGTTTTATGTAAATTGTGTGTTTTATCGGTATGAACTTTGAGATGTGATTTGATAATTGGTCATAGGCAACGATGGTTCGTGATGTCTCGATATGTGTGCTAGGGAGTTGTAGCATGGACCTCAAGTGAGTGAGTCTTTTCCTTTCTATTGTGTGTGTGTATATATATATATATGTGTGTGTGTGTGTGTGTGTGTATGATTGATAATTCCTCAAACGGTTATAACCTGATTATTGCATATAATTACTGTGAATGCTGTGAAGTACTAATGCGAACTACGAATGACTTGATATCTGTTTAGGATACGTAGGCAGTCTAACGAAACGTTAGATGCAGCCATAACATAAATGAGATTAAATAATTGAGACAATAGCCTTGTTTGGGAAATTGTGCAAGGTGAGGGACATTGGTAGAAAATGTGAGATTTAACCTTATGATTTAGTGATTGGATGTTGGTCATAAATCATTGTGTGAAGAATCGAGAATTTAAAGTAAAGAATTGTAAGTATTAGTTAGTTAAACTAGTGTTTGGTTGAGCTTGTCACTGATAATTATTCCCGAAAATTTATAGTTCGGGAGTAGAGCATTATAGATTATGCATTTTATGCCACATTATTGATATATATATTTGGAAGCACTACGATATGGTTAAGTTTTGAATTGCATCAAGGTATGTCCATAAGTATATTATTGTGCATAATTAGTATGAATGCTTTAAGGTACGAAGGTGAACGTGGGATGCATGGATAAGTTCAGGTGAGTATATGTTGTGAAATGTGGGATGCATAATTATGATTACATTTTATTTGGAACGATCGAGTGATGGCATGACTATATTATATTTTAAGCAACTTCGACACTATCGTACGAATTGCCCATGAGTCGTACATGTTATTTTGAGATGTATTGAGAGCTCATAAACCTGCACCCCTGTGTTAGTGCTCCTGTTTGTGGCCAGGGCACAGTACTTCACGTGATGTTCATCTCCCGCACCTTACGCTCATCTTGGATCCAAGGTAGGTGCACAATCCTGTCGTACAGACCACTTTAGGTGGTTTTGACTCGTAGGTGACCTGCGATTATTCATTCAAACTTCACGTGATTGTAGCACTTAAGCGTATTTATTTACACCCAGTCCTGTCGTATAGACCACTTTAAATGGTTTCGACTCGTGTGCATGTATACTTATTGAGCTATGGATAAGTCGTGCAGGTCATTAGAGGTGACTTTGACTTATGAGCTAGCATATGTGATGAGATATGGATAAGTCGTACATGTCACTAGAGGTGACTCCGACTTATGAGCTAACATATGTGATGAGATATGGATAAGTCGTATAGGTCACTAGAGGTGACTTCGACTTATGAACTAGCATATGTGATGAGATATGGATAAGTCGTACAGGTCATAAGAGGTGACTCCGACTTATAAGTTAGCATATGTGATGAGATATGGATAAGTCGTACAGGTCACTATAGGTGACTCTGACTTATGAGCTAGCATTGATTGATGATATATGGTTGTAGTCGTACAGGTTACCATAGGTGACTCTGACTGGGGTGCTAGTATGGGTTATTAAGCACTTGATTATTTATATTGCTAATGAGATGCTGTGATGTGGTATACTTCTGGATTTAATGCTGGTATACTCTTGATTTCATGTTTATCCGTAGTATGATTTTTTGGAAGTTAAACAGGTGTTACAGAGATGGATTATATCATTTAGAAGGTCTTTATTAAAGCTTTATTTTATGGCCACTCACTCTAGTTTTTATCCCTCCAGGTTTAGTAGCAGAGCTTTTGTATCGACGAGGATTCATGGCAAGTTTTGGTATTAGAGATTACCTTTGATGGTATGAATTTCAATCCACTTTACCGTACTTTACTTATACTTTGACGTCACGTGTGAAATGGGTTCATTTTTGCTCACGGCGCACTCTTGTATTTAGGCACTTTTAGGTTTAAATTTATTCACATTTTCCACATCATCATACTTTATGGCTTCGTCACCTTTTAGGTGTCGGCCAGCACAACTTGATTCGGAGTCCTAGTGGACACTGGTTGGGGTGCGTCACGACAAGATCATGGTCTACCACCAAAAAATTATGTACATATAAGAAAGATAATTGATACATATATAACTATAGGTACATCCATCAAATCACCGAAAAAAAATAATGTAGCACAAAACATTAATAGATTCTTCAAACCAAAAAACATGGATACATTCTTAAAAAAAGAAAAAAAAAAGAAAAAAGAATGAACCTAATAATAAACTCCACATGGATACATTCTCAAATCAACGAAAAAGAACGTACCACAAAACATTGATAGGTTCTTCAAACCCAAAAACATGGATACATTCTTAAAAAAACAAAATGAACCTAACAACAAACTCCACATGGATACATTCTCCAATCAACGAAAAAGAATGTACCCATATACATTCCAACAAATATAGTGCCCCATGAAAGTATGCGTAAGCTATCTACAATCCTTATATAAGATGGATAAAAATGTACCAAAAGTGATCTATTGACAAATGGGAGCATTTTACAGCGAAAAACAATATACACATAATGATATCTAGGGATATGGGTACATAAAATGCAACAACCAAATGAAATCTACCTATATTATGTGGAACATATACTAAAACAAGAAGAGAATGCTTTGAATTGTATTATATTCTTCTCAATAAGAGGTAATTATAGGTTTACAACCCTAACATAAATGGAAGGAGAACTAATTACAAGTGATTACATGAGAATACATGGAATTACAATCAATTAGGGATCTTACCTAAAACACAAAAGTCAATACTCCCTCTCAAGTTGGTGCATATATGTCGCTCATACCCAACTTGTGTAAGAAACTTGAAAACTTATGACTTGAAACAACTTTTGTGAGGATATTTGCTAACTGATCTTCTGTTCTTATTGCCGGTACTTCAATTATTTTCCCTTCCAATTTTTCTTTGATGAAGAACCGGTCAACTTCAACATGCTTTGTTCTATCATGTTGTACTGGATTATGTGCGATGTCACGGGCAGCTTTATTATCACAAAATAATTTCATGGGCTGATCATGTTGTATACCCAAATTGCTTAACAGAAGCTTAAGCCACAAAATTTCACAAATTCCCAAAGCCATACCTCTATATCCGGCTTCTGCACTGGAACGGTTAACCACATTCTATTTCTTACTTCTCCATGTAACCAAGTTACCCCCAACAAACGTAAAGTAACCTGATGTTGAGCGCCTATCGTCAATTGAACCTGCCCAGTCTGCATCAGTATAACCTTCAACACTAAAGTGATTATTCCTTTTAAACAAAATTCCTTTGCCCGGACTTCCCTTCAAATATCGCAATATTCTCATCACAGCATTCATATGTTGTTCTCCAGGATCATACATGTATTGACTCACTACACTCAAGGCATAAGCAGGGTCTGGTCTTATGTGCACCAAGTACATCAAACGGCCTACTAACCTTTGGTATCTTCCTTTGTCAACCGGTAGTTGATTAGAATCAACACTAAGTTTCAATCCTTCTTCTAATGGTGTAGCTACTGGCTGACAAGCTGACATGCCAGTTTCGTGTAACAAATCAATAATATACTTCCTCTGAGACAAGAAAATTCCAGAACTGCTTCTCGACACCTTAATCCTTAAAAATATTTCAGAAATCCAAGGTCCTTCATTTCAAATTCTGTAGACATGTATCTTTACAAGGCCGCAGGTTCTTCAGGATCATTACCTGTTACCACTATATCGTCTACAAACAATAAGCTTCCCATTCTGTTTTTTCAAGAACAAAGTATGATCGGAGTTACTATGTCTGTAACCAAATGCTCTCATAGATTTTGTGAATCTTCCAAACCATGCTCAAGGAGATTGCTTTAAGCCATATAAGGATTTCTTCAACCTGCACACCTTTCTTTTGTATTTATCTGGAGCATTACATTCAGGTGGAAGATCCATATAAATCTCTTCTGTCAAATCTCCATGCAAGAAGGCATTCTTCACATCAAACTGCTGTAAAGGCCAATCAAGATTTGCAACCAAGGATGACAAAACACGAACGGTGTTGATCTTGGCCACAGGAGAAAATGTATTTGTATAGTTTGTTGATGCACAAAATCAGTGAGGTCTTTGGTACAACAGAAAATGTTAAGTTTGTGACCTTCGTTAGATTACTCCGGTCACTAGTGTGGATAAATATGTAAATGGATAGAGACAGGGAAGCAAACACAAGATGTACGTGGTTCACCCAGATTGGCTACGTCTACGGAGTAGAGGAGTTCTCATTAATTGTGAAGGGCTTATACAAGTACATAGGTTCAAGCTCTCCTTTAGTGAGTACTAGTGAATGATTTAGTACAAATGACATTAGGAAATATTGTGAAAGAATGATCTCTATTTATAGAAGAGAGTTTCTAGTTTCATTCTGACATTGACACGTGTTGCGTTATGATTGGCTTCTGATGTCGACATGTGTCGTGTTATGATTGGTCTCCTGGTTGGATGGAAACTCTTCTGGGTCCTTGACGGTATAACGTTGACCGGTGCTCAGTAGTTTCGGGATTGGTCAAGTATGGTACAAACAGTGCTCCTTTAAGTTCCCGAGTGAGGGAAACTCCTTGGTTGGAGACTTGTAAGATCCAAGCCATTGAGTAATTACGAAACTTCTAAGTACCGAAGTGTGGTATCATTTTCACTTGTCTTATCTGTTTCATATGTAGATGTGGCATCTTCTCTGGAAGTACTTTTCCTCTATCTAGGGGTGGTATCTTTAACCGATGAAGATGCACAAGGTAATGTATCAATTTCACTTGAAGCTTACTTGTAGTTTCGGGCTTGGTCAAGTGCGATACAAACCCTATAGTAGGAGTCCCCCAAGTCACCGAGTTAGGAGATTTGCCGAATGAGGTAACAGACAAGGTAAGTAATCAGACTTCCAAGCAAGCAACCTAGATCAGAGGTTTGACTTCAGCTTCCGGTTGATTGTTCTCATCCTCCTTGTGTCGTAAACAGCAACAAGGATAATGAGAAGCAAATGGAGAAGAGATGATATGAGATACTTTTTCTTTTAAAGAAGTAACTTTCCACAAGCTTATTCTTGAACTGGGCTGGAGGGTTTTCTGGTTTCCTCCAGAGTATAAGGCCAACTCAAGAATTTGAGGGTCAAAACAAGTCCATCAAATCTAGAGTACGTTCGACCTTGATGATATGGGATGCTTTTTCTGTTGACAAAGTAGTGGATATATCTACACGTGTTCTGTTACGCTTGTCTCCACGTGCTTCCTTGTATCTTTCTCACTTGCCCTATATGTTCCTCAGCTAGATGTGGTATCTTTTCTGGAAGCATAAGATGTTGAAGGTGAGTACTCGAGAGCAATGCTAGGTAAGTAATCAGGCAAAGGGTTCCAGGCAGTCAGTTCGTGACTGGAAGCTTGATTCCAAGTGCTGACTGATTGCTCTCTTTCTCCTTGTCTTGCAGGTAAGAACAAGGCCAAAGGAAAAGACAGGGAAAAAGCATGATATGGGATACTCTTGCTTTTAACCATGATGATATGAGATACTCTTGCTCTGGTGTGGCTTGTTTGCAAATGTATTAACGGGAGGAAAAGAAGCTGAATATTTCGAGAGACTCTGCTAAGAGTGCCCTCTCGGATGTGAAGAAAAGATAACATTTTTTTTATTTGTAGGTCTGCCTGGCTGTGGAGGATGGAAGTCGACATATATAGGAGTCTCCCTAAGAATAAGTAGTAGTGAGAGCTGCAAGCTTCACGTGTTTTAACTTTGTCAGAGGACTTTGAAAAAGTGGTCTGTGGTATCTGGAAAGCTGATGTTGCATGTGAAGATTGCAGACAAACTTTATCCAAGGAAATCTAGCTTCGAAGTTCGGAGAGCGGTGCCTCTTTGGTTTTTGAACGAGCAATCCTATTGAGAATCTGGCTCTCGAGATTCAGAGAACGATGCCTCTTCAATTTTTGAGAAAGTAATCCTGTTGGGAGTCTGACTCTTGAGATTTGGAGAGTAGTGTCTCTTCGATTTTTGAGAAAGTAATCCTATTGGGAGTCTGGCTTTCGAGATTCGGAGGGCGGTGCCTCTTCGATTTTTGAGCATGTAATCCTGTTGGGAGTTTGGCTCTCGAGATCGGTGCCTCTTCGATTTTTGAGAAAGCAATCCTGTTGGGAGTCTGACTCTTGAGATTCGGAGAGCGGTGTCTCTTCGATTTTTGAGAAAGTAATCTTGTTGGGAGTCTGGCTCTCGAGATTCGAAGGGCGGTGCCTCTTCAATTTTTGAGCAAGCAATCTTGTTGGGAGTGTTTTCTCGAATGTGAGTAAAGGTTGGACATTTTTACCAGTCTGCCTTGCCATGGAGCACGGAGGTTGACACACATTGGGACTTTCTAGTTATCAAGCAGTGGTGTTGTTCCTTTACCCTTATGGGTAATAGTAGGGTAGTTGGACCTTCAAAATTTATGTGTCTAAACTTTGTCAGAGATATTTGGCAAAGTTATCTGTGGTACCCGATGAGCTGATGTTGTGTGTGGAAAATGGTGCCTCTTTGGAATCCGGAGAGTGATGCCTCTTCGATTTTTGAACCAACGACCCTATTGCCCTTTCTTTTATAAGGGCACCAATTGTGTGCAAGAAGTAAATTCAGAGAGTTATTGCTTGTAGGAATTTTCCCATTACTTCAGAGATTTATTGCACCTCATTTCTCCTTCATCATTTCTGAGAATGTCTAGCCCATTCGACCGTCGTTTTGACTTGAACTTTGGTGAAGAGGCAGCCATGCCTTCTTAAGACAACATATGGCGCCCATCCTTCTTATCCCCTACTGGTTCTCTTACCGTTGAAGACTCTGTGATGTAGAATAATATGACTGCTGCGGTGGTGGCCAGGAACCTTCTCACTCCCAAAGATAATAGACTACTTTCCAAACGGTTTGATGAGTTGGCTGTTAAGGATTCTTTGGCTCTCAGTGTTCAGTGTGTAGGTTCTGTGTCTAATATGGCCCAACGCCTATTTGCTCGAACCCGCCAAGTTGAATCATTGGCGGCTGAAGTGATAAGTCTCAAACAGGAGATCAGAGGGCTCAAGCATGAGAATAAACAGTTGCACAGGCTTGCACATGACTATGCTACAAACATGAAAAGGAAGCTTGACTAGCTGTAGGAATCTGATGGTCAGATTTTACTTGATCGTCAGAGGTTTGTAGGTTTGTTCCAAAGGCATTTATTGCCTTCGTCTTCTAGGGCTGTACCGCGTAATGAAGCTCCAAATGATCAACCTTCGGTGCCTCCTCATTCTGGGGTTCTGCCCAGTACTGAGGCTTCGAATAATCACCCTTGGTGCCTCCTTTTCTGGGGCTCTGCCGACTGCTGAGACTTCTCCTGAGCAACCTTTGTGAAGGCTCTCTCTTGTTTGTTTATATTAATTCATGTATATGTACATATTTGTAACTTATCAGAGATATCTATAAACAAGCTTTGCTTCATTTCAACGTATTGTGTTAAATACACCAAGGTCTTCTTCACTAAGTTTTTTGAATTTTTTCTTTTGTT
Organism: Malus domestica; assembly: GCF_042453785.1. NCBI lineage: Eukaryota > Viridiplantae > Streptophyta > Magnoliopsida > Rosales > Rosaceae > Malus > Malus domestica. Next base: position 15,104,531 of record NC_091673.1, read on the forward strand.
GAATCTTGTATGTTGGAGCTTTGTGAGTGAAGCATGTAGGTTGAGGTAGTGCTCCCTTAATTTCCCGAGTGAGGAAAACTTCTCGGTTGGAGACTTGAAAAAATCCAAGTCACTGAGTGGTCATGAGACTTCCGAGTATCAAGGTGCAGTAGCATATGGTAGGAGTCCACTAAGTCTCCGGTCGATGGAGTTGACGAAGGAGGTGTCTTGCTAGTAGCCAAGTTTCCAAAAGTAACAAAACTTCACCATTTTCCTTTCTAAGTGGTAGCCCAAAACTCCTTCATATATATTTGTTTTGAAAGTTGTTAGGCACAAAGAAGAGGAAGTCTAGGCAATTTTTTTTTTGTTTTGAATTTTGGATTTTTTTTAATTTTCGAATTTTCGAATTTTTGAATTTTCAAATTTCTGAAAATATATATATATATATATATATATATATATTAAGCTTTGTAGGTGAATTTGTAGGTGAAGCTTTGAGGTTGAAGCTTTGTTAGGTACCATGAATTGATTTTGCTTCACACTATCTTGAACAAGATAGTGTGAAGCTTTTGTGTTGAAGCTTTGTAGGTGAAGCTTTTATGTGTGAAGCTTTTGTGGTGGGTGAAGCTTTTGTTGGTGAAACTTTTATGGGTAAAGCTTTTGTGGTGGGGGAAACTTTTGTGGGTGAAGCTTTTATGGGTGAAGTTTTTGTGGGTGAAGCTTTTGTGGTGGGTGAAGCTTATGTAGGTGAAGCTTCTGTGGTGGGTGAAACCTTTGTGGTGGGTGAAGCTTTTGTGGTGGGTGAAGCTTTTGTGGGTGAAGCTTTTGTGGGTGAAGCTTTTGTAGGTGAAGCTTTGAAGTTGAAGCTTTGTAGGTGAAGCTTTGGAGTTGAAGATTTGTTGGGTACCATGAACTGATTTTGCTTCACACTATCTTGATCAAGATAGTGTGAAGCTTTTAAGAATTTGTAGTTGTCCTCCAGTGATGAAGCTTTTGTGGTGAGCTTTGTTCAATTTCCTAATTTCCTTTTTTTTTTTTGGGAAAATTAGAAATTTGAAAATGTGGGAGAGACAACATAAACAAATTTTGCTTCCACACTGTTGAGCAAGAGATTGTGATGCAAGCCACACCTTGTAGTAGTCGAAGGTTTGGATGAACCATATAAATTGAATTTGCTTCGAACAGTCTTGATCAAGAGTGTGTGAAGCTTTAGATGAGTTGTAATTGCCCTTCATTGATGAAGCTTTTGTTGGCACCATAAATTGGTTTTGCTTCACACTGTCTTGATCAAGAGTGTGTGAAGCTTTTGAGAATTGTGGTTGAACTCCTTTGATGAGGCTCTTGTTGGCACCATAAATTGATTTTGATTCACACTGTCTTGATCAAGAATGTGTGAAGCTTTTGAGAATTATGGTTGCCCTCTTTTGATGAAGCTGTTGTTGGAACCATGAATTGGTTTTGCTTCACACTGTCTTGATCAAGAGTGTGTGAAGCTTTCTACGAGTTGTAGTGTTTGCATTGTTACAGAGGAGAAATGTCTGAAGCAGATGCAAGAGGGCTGAATAGCTTGATCTTCGTATGCCATACACTGAAGTTGTTGTTGGCTTGCAATAAGACTTTGTTGGTGACTATAACTTTTGTTAGGCATAAGTGCTCCCTTAGTTGAGTTGTCAAGCTTGAGGGTTTTTGATTATTTATGAATGCTAGGAGTTCACATGTACAAGTTGTACCACTCATCTTTTGGTAGGTGGAATGAATGGTGAGTTACTTTCATCACTTGGTTGGTGGTACGAAGGTGAGTTCCTTCATCACCTTTCATCACATTTCATCACCTGGTTGGTGGCACGAAGATGAGTTCCTTCTTCACCTGGTTGGTGGCATGAGTGGCAAGTTGCCAAATGATATTAGAGTACGAATTGTACATTTCATCACCTGGTTGGTGGCATGAAGAAGAGTACGGGTTGTACATTTCATCACCTGGTTGGTGGCATGAAAATGAGTTCCTTCTTCACCTGGTTGGTGGCATGAGTGGCAAGTTGCCAAATGATATTAGAGTACAGGTTGTACATTTCATCACCTGGTTGATGGTATGAAGGAGAGTACGTGTTGTACATTTCATCACCTGGTTGGTGGCACGAAGATGAGTTTCTTTTTCACCAAGTTGGTGGCATGAGTGGCAAGTTGCCAAATGATATTAGAGTACGGGTTGTACATTTCATCACCTGGTTGGTGGCATGAAGGAGAGTACGGGTTGTACATTTCATCACTTGGTTGGTGACATGAAGATGAGTTCCTTCTTCACATTTCATCACCTAGTTGGTGAGAATAAGGGCAAGGTGTCGAGGCACATTGTAGCAAGTGTCGAATGACACAAAGTATGTTGAACCATTTCGAAGCACAGTTGGTTTATGTATGCATGTGTTGGAATGTATGATGTTTATGTATAAATGTGTTAGAATGTATGATGTTTATGTATGAATGTGTTGGAATGTATGATGTTTATATTGATTGATATAAGTGATGCTTATGAATGTTTTGCTATGCATGAAGGGATCCATGCTTTTGATATGTGAACCATGTTGGTTGTAATACTTAGTATCACTTACTTTATGTCAAAGTACGCATGTTGAAGCTCTGAGTTGGAGTATAAAGGTAGGTCAGCGTAGACCCAGTGTTCCAGTGCTAGGAACGCAAAAGACTTAGAAGAAGTTGTCTAAATTCCCTTTTCTTTAAATAGTTTCCGAATGGCTTGTGTGACAAAAGATCTCAAGCAGTTGAGAGTCAAAACATTTGTAATGTATATGCCTTCTTATAATAGCATTTCCTTCAGTACCTAGTCATCCACTTTGAAAGAGTGAGGCTTGGCCCCATAGTCATTATAGTTGATGGTACGTTCACCCCTGGTTGTCTTGATACGAACTTTTATCCTTCTTGTTATAAGCCTGTGCCATCACCTCATAGTAAGTCTTCCAAGTGTTGGCATTGATCATGTACTTGAAGAAACAATCACGTAGGCCTTGAGGGCGGTCTTGTCGTTTGCCTCAGCGCAGTGAGAATGCTCATGGCTAAAGCGACCTGTATACTCTCGTAGTGACTTGTCCAGCTTCTTACGAATAGTGTACAAGTCATCTGCAGAATGCAAGTGATCGGTCTAGAAGATGTGTTGAGAGACAAACAGTTTCCTCAGTTCCTCAAACGGGTCTACTGTCTCAGGTGGAAGACGACAATACCAGTTTAGAGCTCCACCAGAGAGGGTGGAGGGGAAGAGAAGACATCACTCTTCGTTTGTGTGCATCCGATATGCCACGGTGGACTCAAAGAGGTTAAAGTGTTCAATTGGGTCCTCCTTTACAGTATAGAGTTGTAAACCAAGCTTTTGTTTTATCTTCGCTTAAATGGGGTGTTGAGAATCCTTCTTATGAGAGGGCCATGCCTGGGTTGGTTCTAGTCAGGTATCTCAGCTTGACGTTCGGCCTTCAACTTGTTTACTTCCTCAAGGAGCTGTAGGACAATGGGGTCATGAGTGGAGTCATATACCACTGGAATTTTCTTTCGTAAGTCTCTATCGCCTCTTGGAAGTAGGAAAGTTTGAGCAAGGGCGTGTGGTTTTTTCTTGGACTCGTTGTACTGACTTCTAGGGTGAGTCTGTCGGAATACCTTAGAGTCCCCCGTACCGTCATGTTCCTTTCGGACCTGTCGTTCCTTCCCTAGATTGGCAGCTGGCCTGGGTCGTGGGAGGGGACCGAGTCTTTCAGAAACCTTTGGGTTATTGATCTTCGAGCATATGTGGAGGGGATTCTCTCGACATTGCTTTATGAAGTCTCGGCAGTCACGATAAACAATTTTCGATCCTTCCAACCCTTCTGCAAGGAGGTGTCATCCTCCACTTCTTCTACTTCGGGTTGAAGCATCTGGGTTGAGAGAAGTCACATGTTGATCAATGTTTTGATGATTAACTCGCTTCTCATCAGGGACACCCATGTCGAAGGGAGGTGACCCTCCGTGTTGGGGGGCACCCAGATGATGGTTGATGTCCACATGGGCAATGAACTTGCGTATTTGAGTACGCCTAGATTCGTGGAGCGCCTCAAAGAGCTTCTTATATTGCTCCTGGAGGACCTCATTCTTCATTGCTATCTTATTGTTCTTAGCTTTTAGCTCATCGACTTTAGCTTGAAGAGCAACCCTCTTTCCTTCCTTATTTCGTTCTTCGCACTAGGTGCAAGATGGGTGTCATTCTGTGTGCTATGGCTTTCTTCGCTCCCCATGTTAAAGAGGGATGCCTGGTCAAAAGAGAGTGTACGAATGGTGGAAACCAGCTTGGCAAAGCTGAAGAGAGTGGGAATAAGTGTCGTTCCCACAGATGGCACCAAATGTTGATGCACAAAATCAGTGAGGACTTTGGTACAACAGAAAATGTTAAGTTTTGACCTTCACTAGATTGTTCCAGTCACTAGTGTGGATAAGTATATAAATGGATAGAGACAGGGAAGCAAACACAAGATGTACGTGGTTCACCCAGATTGGCTACGTCCATGGAGTAGATGAGTTTTCATTAATTGTGAATGGTTTATACAAGTACATAGGTTTAAGCTCTCCTTTAATGAGTACTAGTGAATGATTTAGTACAAATGACATTAGGAAATATTGTGAGAGAATAATCTCTATTTATAGAAGAGAGTTTCTAGTTTCATTCTGACATTGACACGTGTCGTTTCGTGATTGGCTTCTGATGTTGACATGTGTCGCGCTATGACATGCTGTGATTGGCCTCCTAGTTGGAGGGAAACTCTTTTGGGTCCTTGACAAAATATCGTTGACCGGTGCTCAGTAGTTTCGGGATTGGTCAAGTATGGTACAAACATAGTCAATTCCATATTTTTAAGTGTATCCTTTTGCTACCAGTCTTGCCTTGAAGCGATCCACGATCCCATCAGTTTTATACTTCACAGTATAAACCCATTTAATCCCACATGTTTCTTATCTGCTGGCAAGTCTGTGATCTCCCAAGTAGTATTCTTCTTCAAAGACTTTAACTCTTCATTCATTGTTGTTTGCCAATATGGATCAGCTAAAGCCTCTTGCACACTGTTAGGAATAGATACAGTAGATAATTGATACACAAATGACTTATTTGATTATGACAGGTGACTGGTCGACACATAATTAGTTAATCGGTATAACACATTGGATTTAGGGTTAGGCTTATTCATTAGATACCTAGTTTTGCATTTAGGGTCAGCTTGATAAATAGGTTTAGGAATACCTCGGTTTACACGATCAGGGAGGCGACGTGGTGGTGGTGCATCAGGGATCAAAGGCGTTTGATTATAATTATTGGGGCCCAAGGGTGGTGAGATCGATTGTGAGGTAGCTGGCGACACAGGGTTGTCTGCTGGTGAGGAAACTGGTAGTGAGCTGTCAGGCAGAGATGAAGGCTGTGAGTTATCTGGTGCAGTCAACTCGTTACTTTCAAAGTTTTCAACATTGTTTCCATGTGAATGATCACCACTTGTCTCCAAGACATTACCATTTACCTCTAATTCATTCACATTATTATTTTCTTGTGAATGATCACCACTTATTTCCAACACATCACCACTTAAATCCAATCATTCATACTATATGTCTTCAGAATAGTATAGTTAAGAGTTTGAACTTCTGTTTGATTCTCCCCCTGAAGTGAAGGCTCAGGACTGGCAAAGTACATATCATTCTCATGAATGGCAACATCCATATTGACAAACAACTTTTTCATCGGAGGGTGGTAACAACGATATCCTTTCTGATTTGAGGCATACCCCACAAACACACATCGTAAGGCCCGAGGTTCAGGCTTACTCCTCTGTGTTTATGAAGATGAACGAAGACCACACAGCTAAACACATGAGGTGGAAGATTGAGGACGGCAAAAACATCAATGTGTGAGGAAAGAGCCTGAAGTGGTGTTTGAAAACCAACGGATCGGGATGGAACACGATTAATGAGGTACGCAGATGAGGTGAGAGGTTCTCCCCAATAGGATAACGGGAAATAAGCCTCAAGTAAAGAAGCACGAACAACCTCCAAAAGCTGACGGTTCTTGCGTTCTGCAACCCCATTTTGTTGTGGAGTATATGGGCACGTGGTTTGATGAATAATGCCATGATGATAAAGAAAGGCACGAAGGTCAGAGTTAACATATTCACCGCCATTATCACTCTTGAGAACCTGTGTGTGGGACTTATATTGTACTTGTACCATTTTATAAAACTGCTGAAACAAAGAAGGAAATTCACTTTTGAACTTCATCAAACATACCCAAGTCATACGTGTGCAATCATCAATAAAAGTAACGAACCAATGAGCACTACCAAACGTAGCAGTTTTAGATGGCCCTCAAACATCAGAATGAATTATCGTAAATGAAATTGAACTTTTATTCATACTGGACGGAAATGAAGTACAATGACTATTAGCCATTTCACAAACACCACATTTAAAGCTAGAAACGTCATGCTTAACAAATAGGCTAGGATACAACCTTCGTAAATAGCCGAAAGAAGCATGTCCAAGTTGACGATGCCACAACCAAACCTCCGAAGCTTTATCCCTCTCCCTATGAGATCCTTCCACGACAAGAGCTTTAGTCAAATTTCGAGAGTTGTTCGATGTCAGCTCTAAAGTCGTAGAGCTTTCCTCTTCGAATACCATAACCAATCGTCTTATGAGTCCGAATGTCCTTAAAAACACAAAAGGAAGACCAATAAATAAAAAGGCAATGTAGGGAGACAATTATTTGAGCAACAGATAATAAATTATAGTCAAGGGAAGGAAAAACAAGTACGGAGTCAAGATTCAGGGTATCAGAAAAAGGGAGATATCGTCTTCCCCAATAATGGGGACAACATTACCATTGGCAACACTAACTATAGTATTGGTGGATGGTTTTAGGGTTTGGACCTGTCTAGAATCACAAGTCATATGTTCAGTAGCACCAGAATCAATTATCCATGTACTATTCATAACAAATGCAGAAATTTTTAAAGCTTTACCATCATTACTTGTATGATCAGAATCTGCCTTAGCTTCGGCAACCAATGCACGCGACTTGAATCGGTCATGATTGATCCTACTTTCTTGTTCGGTTTGATCAGATCGATGCATAGTGAGTACGTGAGTATGTGATGTAACCGTGGGTCATGAATGGATGCAAAGATCATTTTGGTGAACTTCGATAAGCAACAACGGCGTCGCTCACTGGTCGGTCGGGCACGGTACACAACTGGATGCGCAGTGGTCTTTAGTGGACTCGGATTAGCAACGACGGCGTCGCTCGCCGGTTTCACAGTGCGTAGCACAACATGCTGTACGACGATTTCTGTTCTTCGGACAAATTGCGATAATGATAATTTTTTTTATTTTTCTTAACCTGGCTCTGGTGCCAAGAAGAGAATGCTTTGAATTGTATTATATTCTTCTCAATAAGAGGTACTTATAGGTTTACAACCCTAACATAAATGGAAAGAGAGCTAATTACAAGTGATTACATGAGAATACACGGAATTACAATCAATTAGGGATCATACCTAAAATACAAAAGTCAACAAAACAACCCAAAAACATTGTACCCATAGAATATGTATGATGAAATTTAACCAATAAAAGAAAATTACACCCAAAGAAATATATGTGTAGAGAAACTGAATTGTACCTGTGATATATAAGTGTAGACAACCACATTTTAAAAATTAAATAATACTATCAGTTAAAAAAAAACTACAAAGAAGAAAATAATTGATGACTGAAATGAGTGGAGGTGTTGCACAACACCGGGAGTTGAAACTATGGGGCAGTCAAAGAAACAAGAATAGATAGAGATAATTCAGAAAGAAAGTGAGAAATAGAATGTAACATTTAAGAATATAATAAATTTAGACTGATAATTAATTGCCTTAAATTTAAGAGATAAACACTAAATTTTAGGTTGTTTTATTTTTTTTTAAAAGTTAATATAAAATGTTGAGTTGGCAAGTTAAATGGTGATGTGGACAAAGTCAAATGACTTTGATAAAAATTTGAAAACCAATCAGGTTTCAATCAAACAACATTATGGAGAAATGATGTGATCCTAATTTTTCCTTATTATATACTTTTAACAATATAGTTAACAATTTGGAGAAATATTTATTAATGTACATTTATATATCATACATGCATTTACAACTCGTGGATAAAATTTGAACATGGACATAATTTGTTCAATTTTTATGAAAGGTATTCCAGATACTAAAATAAATACTCGTAACCATTGTAAATTTGTAATTACAAAAGCTGCAACCTAAAATTCAGTAAATAGTCACTATCTAACGAAATCTATAGTAATAAGCTGGGTGGGATGAGATCACTCGTGTGAGAGAGAGTGAATCCTATAGGCTATAATTAATAAGTTGAATTGGTTCCCTGTTGTTTTCATCTGGCAAACAGAACTAGAGTTCAATCATCAGACAATATACCCTTGATAGTTAGAGCACCATCAGTTATGTTCCATCACATTTTAGATTTTACAGTAGGATCCATTTGATACCTTCAATGCGATGTGATTGTGTTGTGGTCAAGGATAGGATATGTAGTCCAAACAGTTGTTTTCATATGCATATCGCACCATACCTCTTCGAGTTGAATTCCTCCACCTTTTTTAATAGTCCTGCAGACGGCTGAACCTCATGTATTTCGAATTTTACTTAGCCTTGATTTGGTACTAAGGTGCTTCTGAAAAAAGTGGATATTAAAAAAAGCTGTGAACTTTTTTATGTTTGGTAAACATTCAACTTCAGTTTTTTGTTTTTACAGTTTTGGATGAAAAAAAATAAAAAACACAAAGCTACAAAACCCAGCTTTGAAAAACCGACTTTTTTTGCTTGCCCAGCTTCTGCGCAAACCGATTTAGCAAGAGGCGCTAAGGCCTTTAATGAAATTTTCCAATACACAAAATGGCCTTTAGCAATTAAATAAATTATACATTATACTCGTCGACTTCGTCGCCGACCCTGCCACATCTCTTTTTCGTCCTCTCTCTGAGCTTCTTCGGATTTCTAGGACATGAGCGATGGGAGGTTCGTCGGATTTCTGGGTTTTGTCTAAATCTATGCTACACAAATAATGCTAGATTTGCACCTTTCTGCTTGACACCCAAAATCTCAACGGGAAAGCCTCAACGCCTTCGCCACTAACACCAACGATAAGTCCTGAAATCAAAGTTCATCTATCTTCCGCGAATCGGTTGATGCAACCCAGCCTTCGCTTCCCCATGACCTAGCCTTCCTTAGGATCAGGCAGAGAGAGACAGAGAGAGATAGAGAGAGAAGGGGGAGAGAGGGAGTGAGTGGCGGAAGATAGAATATACAAAGGTTCTGCAAAAATAAAATAGGAACAAGGTAAAGAAGAAATGACTCTTAGAGAAAAGAATAGAATAAAAAAATTATAAATATGTTAATAAAAAAAGGTAAAAGTAAATTTTTCGAAGCTCACAACTGTTTATAAACAGTTTTTATAAATCTTATAAATGTCATAATAAATGAAAAGATAAAAAAAAATTATTATATAATATTCAACATCATATCTTTTTTATTTATTTTACATAAAAATTTATCAAACACTCTAATACTGCTTTTTTTGCTAAAAGCACTTTTACAAAAAAATTTACCAAACACTCTACTGCTTTGTTTGTACCATACTTATGGGCCTCCGTATTTAGATCTCGTAAAAATACTAAGAGGACTCAAATGTAATTATGTAATAAATGAAGGGGCAAATATGTAATAAGTGATAAGCCTTTATTCTATAAAAGGACTCCTCACTTTTCTCATTGGGAGAGGCCAAGTTTCGAGCCAAGATTGAGGGCAAGGCTTAGGCCACAAAAAATAGGCTAGAGAGCACACTGCCTCTAGCCTTATTGTATATTCACCATTCTGAGTGAAACAATATCAACATCAGTGTGGACATAACCCAAACATTAGGGTGAACCACGATACATCTTGTGTTCTTTACTTTCCTGCAGATTTACGGTCGGATTTACGTTGTTCCAAGACCTCCGGTTTTATGCATCAACATTTGGCGCTGTCTATGGGAAACGACACGAAAAGTTATGTCGGTTCTCTTTCATTTTTTCACCTCCACCGTGAATCTGCAGAAACCCAAGAACCCAGAAAACCTCACTCTTTGGGCTTTTCCAGAAAACCTTCGCAGACTCTGTGCAGTTTTAAGAAACCATCCAAAAACCCATTTTCTGCGTCTTTTCATGTCTCTAACTCTAGATCTCACCCTCTCCCTCTCTCTAAAACTTTATCTCTCTAAAATCTGAACCAAACATCGACTTCAACCTTTGGACTTGGAAGAGAGAGGGAAGACCCTGTAAATTCAGCCATAATCATCCTCCTCTGCATCTCTCTCCTCACTTTCTCTCTCTACACATTTCGCTTCTTTTCCTCCCTCTCTGCTCTCTCCCTCCAGTTGGATATGAAAGCCTCTACTTTCCAAGTCCAGCGAAAACCGAGAGCTCAGAGCCACTCTGAGCTATCGGGAAATTCATAGCAGAAAAAATCTCCGACGAAAAAGAGAAAGGAGAATCGTCGGCGTTGAAAATCTCTCGGAATCCTCGCCACCTAAGCCCGTGATGCTCCCAAATCGTTTCGACCCTCATCCAATCAAAGATCCGAGGCTTGATCTACGATTTTGTCCCTCCGTTCGATTTTCGTGAATTTAGGGTTCAGGCTGTTGAATTCAACTTCGAATTGATGTTTCATCTTAAGGCGAACGATGGTGAGATCAATTTCTCGCGAATTGAAAACTGAGATGGAGGGTTATACATGGGTCGCCAGTTGAGAAGTCGAAACAGCATCGGCACATGTGGCCTGCCCCTTATTCCAACGCCACGACTGTAGCTTCCGACCTCTCTATCGCATCCGATTTCTTCTGCAAATTTCAGTTTCGCCATGGACAGGCTAATGAAGCCAGACATGAAAAAAGGGAGAATCGGAGACAAAAAGCTGGGGCCACGTCATTGACTCATTGGTACGTATCATCATCATCATCGACTTTCTCTAGCCTTGCTTCAAAGCCATGTCTATATGTAAGTACTTAGATAACTATCGTTGTAGAACTCGATCGTTGCGGAGTTCGTAGATTGGGCTTCAGAAGGGCATCATATAAATTTAGTCGTACCAAATCTCGAGCATTGTGATTTCAAAGAGTGGAGGTACTCTTGAAACTAGAAATGGGTTACTGAAAGTACAGAAGGCCTTCCGTGCGGCTGACCTGAACTTTGCAATACAGTGTTGGGCAGTGCTTGCTGCTGTATGGTGATGTAACTTGTTGTAGCGGCCCCTGCCACTGTAGTTAAGCATGGAAGCCATGATTGCGGATCCAGCCCCTACCACTGTCGGTGAGCATGGAATTCATGATTGCGGACCCAGACAACGGTCATCCACTATCCCACTGAAAAAAGGAAAACCCACGGGATAAATGCAAAAGTATCCCACTAAAAAAACACTCATGAGGAAGAGTCACAGCTTATTATATGTGCTCAGAAAATGGAGCAGGGCCAGAGAGGGATGAGTCAGAGAGGGGTAACTTCTATTGGAGCGGGGAGATCAAGAAAAGAAAAAGCAAAGTAGAAAAAACCGAGAAAAAGCAGAAAGCAAAAGGAAGGCTTTCCTCTGCGAGAGCACATGGGGACACTGCAAAAGCAAGGAATAAACACCCACACTGCAAAAGCAAGGAATAAACACCCACACTGCAAAAGCAAGGAATAAACACCCCACCAGAATGATGGGAATTACTTTTCTTGTTTTTAAATGATGTGATTTATTTTTCTTATCTTTTAAAGACATATGTATAACCCCATCAAAGGGTAATAAAAAAAAAGAAATAAAAAAAAAGAACAGCAAGCCCAAAATAATGGGCTGGAATGTTATGGGCGAAGGCCTATATGCCCAAAAGAGCCAATCCCTCTATTATCACCAACTAGGTGATCAAAAGTACGTCTAGTACTACAAAATTATTCGGCAGCCTACCGCTATTATCACCCACTAGGTGATCAAAAGTACGTCCAGTACTCCAAAATTATTCGGCAGCTTGCCGCTATTATCACAAACCAGGTGATCAAAAGTACTTCCAGTACTCCAAAATTATTTGGCAGCCTGCCGCTATTATCACCAATTAGGTGATCAAAAGTACGTCCAGTACTCCAAAAATTATACATGAGCATCACTCATGTCAATCATACATAAACATTCATGAGCATCACTCATGTCAACATTCATGTTAACATCCATGAGCATCACTCATGTCAATCAACATAAACATTCACGAGCATCACTCATGTTAATCAGCTTCAAAAGCTTCATTTACAAAAGCTCCAGCTTCAAAGTTTCACCTACAAAGCTTCAGTGCATGGTATACAAAGATCGCCTCTGAACAATTGCCACTTCGGCCCATACATGGTTGAATTTGAAGTCTCCAGCCAATAGACTCTATTGACTGAAGACTTGGGAGACTACATTATGTACTATATATTGGGCTTCTGCAACTGGGCTTCATGAAAAATACTTGAGGGACTTAGCCCATTATTTATATACTGAGGAGCGAGCCCTTATTCTATAAAAGGGACTCCCTCACCATCATTACAGAGCATCGCCGCCTGCTGAGCAACCGCCTCACTGCGAGCATCACTCATAACCCATCACTTATGTATTGAGGAGCGAGCCCTTATTCTATAAAAGGGACTCCTTCACTTTCATTAAAGAGCACCCATTATTCACGTATTGAGGAGCGAGCCCTTATTCTATAAAAGAGACTCCCTCACCGTCATTAAAGAGTATCGCCGCCTGCTGAGCAACCGCCTCGCCACGAGCATCAACTCTAGCCCATCATTTATGTATTGAGGAGCGAACCCTTATTCTATAAAAGGGACTCCCTCACCTTCAACACCACAAGCCGAGCCAACCAAGGCAACATAAGCCATAAGCCGAGCAGCCTCGCAACATGTGCTATTTCTAGTTGAGCATCATTTCACATTGAGCACCGCCTCATATCGAGTATTCAGTTCTAGACGACATCTAGATACTTCGGCCCACACATGGACTAAATTTCAAGTCTCAAGCCAAAAGACTCTTAACTGAAGACTTGGGGGACTACTGTTTGTACCATACTTATGGGCCTCCGTATTTAGATCTCGTATAAATACTTGGAGAATTCAAATGTAATTATGTAATAAATTAAGGGGCAAATATGTAATAAGTGAGGAACCTTTATTCTATAAAAGGACTCCTCACTCTCCTCATTGGGAGAGGCCAAGTTTCAGGCCAAGATTGAGGGCAAGGCTTAGGCCGCAGAAAATAGGCTAGAGAGCACACTGCCTCTAGCCTTCTTGTATATTCATCATTCAGAGTGAAACAATATCAACATTAGTGTGGATGTAGCCCAAACATTGGGGGTGAACCACGATACATCTTGTGCTCTTTACTTTCTTGTAGATTCACGGTCGGATTTACGTTGTTCCAAGATCTCCGGTTTTGTGCATCAATAGCTTTATTTCACAGCTGTTTATTCTCGCAGTACAACAGAAGCAATTTTTTTTTCAAAGCACAACAATACCAAACTAATCTGATGTGATCTATTTCGGCCAAGATAGGAAAATTACATCTAACGTCTGCATGAATGGTTTTTTTTTTAGGTTTCTTAAACAGATATTTCTCTTGTATTGATTTGTTCTTCCATGCATCCAATGTGCAGATGCAAGTATAGAAATTGCGTTTTGACTCATAACACTTTTTATGTTGTGTTTGAAGATCTTCTTGTCATTGGTGATTTCTCATAATTGGTGATTAAGATGTGAAATTTCTATGTTATTTATGATAAAAAATTGTTCGCGCATGTATGAGTAGATCATAAATTGGATCGTATGTTCAGTTTCATAACAACACGTGTATCCTAGTGGAATTAAAATTGAAATATGTACAAATGATTTGTTACACAACTACTAGGTAAAATTAAGGTGCACATCAAATGTCATGGGTTCAATTATTGTTATAAAAAAATCAACACAAAGAATGACAAAATTACTAGTATATGTGTGCAAGTGCAAGGGTAGTTGGAGAAACCACGTGACCACTTTCTAAAATTGTGCTGCATTATGTCATCAGGATCAATGATAGATATTTAGGTGTATTTAACTCAAAGGAAGGTCTTTTCCAAGGCTTTGACATTTACAGGATGTCTTCTTTTTATTCCTTTTTAATTTTATTTTTTACTAGCCTCTATGCACACACTTAAGCACGTGTAGAAGGTATTTCTTTGAATTACGGCGTGCTACGCGCGATTTATATGTTTTAAATGTATTTATTAATGTAGATGGAAATGAATAATAAATGCATTTAATAAAAGCGGTCTTTTAATTAATCAAAACAGCTAAATCCATATTAATAAAAACGGTCTTTTAATTTTCATCTACATTCTATTGAATTTACATTAAGATTAGAAATAATTATATTTAATAAACAACTGATTGCTAGTCCATTGTGAGGCTAAGCCCTCTCCCTCCCCTTAGTGTAGATAACATCGTTTGTTAAAAAAAATGATCATTTGACAACTAATCGAATCACATTATTATGCGCGTGCAAAAGACTTTTTTTATAACTAGCACTACGCACCTCATAAGTGTTTAAAAATTGAGAAATAATATTTAATAAACAACCGCGTGCAAAATGCATTTTTTGAATCACAGCGTACTACGCGCGACTTAAATATTTTAAATGTATTTATATGCGTGAATTGCTTCAATATTTTTTTATTTTATTATTTTTATCACCCGCACTACGTACCTCTTAAGATGTTTTGAATACAACATTCATGATTTTTCTTATTTTTTATTATATTTTTCTTTCCCATCACGTGGGCACCATCAACACTGTGTCATTTGTTTATTTTATTTTTCCCGAAAGATAGAGATTCATTAAATACGAATAGAAATGTTTATATCCTTAGCAAGAGTATTAAACAAAAAATCTGGGCCGATACAATCCCAGATAAACTCTTTACCTTGCTTGAAAACATACTTGGCCACTGAGTGAGCCGCAGAATTACTCTCCCTAGACACAAAGGCAAACGCCACTGACGTCAACCTGCGTGCTAGAACCTCAATATCACCAAGAATGCAATCCAGACTAAAGTCAAATGGCATTTCCTTCCTAAGCATCTTTATGATCACCATTGCGTCAGATTCAATGATGATCTTTTTAAAGCCTAGCGATGTGCAAGCCAGGATTGCCTCGCGAATGGCATGGGCTTCTCCCTCCGCAGCAGAGTGACAGAACCCGGTACCCGCCCCACCAGCAGCTTGGAGCACACTGGCAAAATCACGGCACACCCATCCCACTCCCATCCGAAGGGTGTTCTTACACCACGCAGCATCCGTATTAACTTTTATAAACCTAAACTCAGGTTTCGTCCACTTCACATCCCGGAGCCTCCCAGCCAAAGTCACCGAGTCACCTGCAGGGCAAACGCCATCGGACTCCCTGGAAGTGGCGTCTCTGAACTCGGCTAAATTACTCCTCCAGATGTTCAAAACCTCTAGAGGCTGTTTTTGCGTGCCGTTAAACACTGTCTCGTTTCTGTTCTTCCACAACCTCCAGAGGTCGAAGGCAAATTCTTGCATAATCTCATCAACTTCCACCCTACCCTTAACACTTTTATGGAAAATCTCCCAATTAGTCAGAAAATCAACGCCAATCAACTCATGGGAATTTAGGTGCATGGGAGAACTAAACCAGAATAGGTGGCTAAACTCACACCGGAAGAAAAGATGATTTTCCGTCTCCTCTGCAACGCCGCAGACCCCACAGACATTATCGACCCGTAGATGTCGACGTTGGAGGTTATGTCTAACCGCCACAGCTCTATTACAACATCGCCAAATGAAGATTTTTATTTTATTTGGCACATTCAACTTCCAAATTTGCTTCCATACTTGATTGTTCTTCTGTCGATCACTAGGGGCTCCTCGACCTTTTCTACCTAAGGCACCGTTCTCCATAAGGTCCACCGCCACCCCATACCCGGATCGGACCGAGTATTCCCCGTTCACATTATAGTGCCAGACTAATCTGTCAAGGCCACCATTCCTGCTTAAGGGAATACTTAAAATTGGAGCCACATCATCTCGGTTGAAACCCTCCATAACCGCGTCAACCTTCCAAGAATTAATGACTGGGTCAATGAGGTCGCACACCCTGTTACCCAAGAGATTCTCCCGAGGTCGGACTTTAAAAGTAGAAGGTTTAGGGAACCAAGGGTCATCCCTAATGTTAATCTGAGTACCGTTACCCACCCTCCATCTCAGACCCCTTCACAGAACATTGCAAGCTTCGAAAATTCCTTTCCAACCCCAAGAAGTATTCCTCCCCTTACCGGCTACCATAAGGCTTTTACCTGGGAAATATTTGTCCCTAAGGATCGTCGCAAGCAGGGACAAAGGGTTCTGAATCATGCGCCAGCCGATCTTGGCAAGGAAGGCGAGGTTGGAACATTGGATGTCTCTGAAGCCCAGCCCACCTGACCGTTTTTGCTTCTTTAGGCGGTCCCATGAGAGCCAATGAATTCCTTTTCGTTGGTCACTGCCCCTCCACCAAAAATTACGGATAGCTTTCTCAATGTCTCTGCACACCCCAATAGGAAGCTTAAAGCAGCTCATAGCGTGATTCGGCATAGCCATGGCCACCGCCTTAACCAGAGTTTCCTTCCCTGCTTGGGATAGATATTGTTCGGCCCAGCCGGTCATACGAGACTTAAGCCTATCCCTAACCTCCTCGAAAACCACTTTCTTTGAATGCCCAAAATCGGCCTGCAACCCAAGATACTTCCCGAATCCAGCCTTGCATTGAATGCCCATGGTCTTTCCAATTTCCAATCTGGTACGGTTCAGAATCTTAGATCCAAAAAAGATGGAGCTCTTTGCCAGATTAAGCTCCTGCCCAGACCCCCTGGCATAAGTCTTCAGTATATTCAAAATTCCTAGTGCTTCCTCAGCCGTGGCTTTGCCAAACAGAACGGAGTCGTCCGCGAAGAACAGATGGGTGATCGGGTTTCCAGCTGGCGAGACTCTGTAACCGTTAATTGCACCCCTTTCCAGTCCATTTCTAATCAACACAGACAGACCTTCAGTACATAAAAGAAATAGATAGGGAGATAGAGGGTCACCTTGCCTTAAACCCCTCTCAGGCATAATAAACCCAATCGGGGTTCCATTTATGATAATACTGACGGAAGTTGAAGATATACATTCCTTTATCCGGCTGCAAAATAGAGGTGCAAACCCCAACTTAGCCATTATAGAGAGCAAAAAATTCCACTCCACACGGTCGTATGCCTTGGCCATGTCCAGCTTAATTGCCATCCCGGACTGGTCATCATTCTTTTGATGGAGAAGCGAATGAAGGATCTCGTGCACAACCAGGATGTTATCTTGAATTTGCTTTCCAGCAACGAAGGCAGATTGGTTCTCGCTGATCACTTTAGGCATCACCAATTTCAATCTGTTCGTGAGGACCTTGGCAAGAATCTTGTAGATCACATTGCAGAGGTCAATTGGCCGGTATTGCGTCATGTTCTTCGGACACTTAACCCTTGGAATAAGCACTATGTTGGTATGGTTGAGTTTCCGTAGTAGCTTACCCGAATGCCAGAACGCTTTAATTATCCTGATAACATCCTCCCCCACAATGTCCCAATGGTCCTGGTAGAAACACCCAGAGAAACCATCCGGTGCGGGGGCTCTAGTCGGCGGTATTTGAAAAACCGCCGCAATAATTTCTTCCTCAGTGACCGGAGCAGTTAGGGCCAAGTTGTTATCGATAGTCACCCGTGATTCCAGGCCGTTGTCAGGGACCTCAAAATGGTCAGGCCTACCAGAACGAAATAAATCCGAGAAATAGGAAGTCACAATCGAGCTTATCACAGGCTCGTTCTCCTGCCATACCCCATTCGCGTCCATTAGCCCCCGAATTTGGTTGGATCTCCGTCTTCTCATTGTTTGTGCGTGGAAGAATTTAGTATTCTTGTCACCCTCTTTGAGCCATTGGTTCCTAGACTTCGTCCTCCAGTAGGTCTCCTCGTTTTTGTGGGCCGACCTAAGTTCCCTCTCCAACAGCTTAACTTCATTCGTAGCAAAGATACCAGAGCTGTACGCTACTCTGATTTCCTCTTTCAGATGATCAATGGATTTCTTAGAATTTCTCCCCCTCCCTCTGTACCATTCCTTGAGAGTTCTCGGGAGTTTTTTCATCTTTTCACAAAACCGGAACGCGTGTGATCCCTCGGTTCTAAACCATCATTCCCCTGCAACCAAGTCCCGACACTTATTCAATTTGCTCCACCAGCCATCGAAAGAGAATTTCCTGCCTGTCCACGCCTTAGTTTTCTCAGTAGACAGGAGGAGTAACGCATGATCAGAACCTTCCAATATAACGTGCCTGATAGTGGTATCAGGGTAGAGATCATGCCACCACGAGGTAGCCAGACCACGGTCCAGCCGAAGTTGAATAGGCCTAGCCTCCTGGTTGTTTCGCCATGTAAACGGGTATCCTTCATATCCAAGGTCCACGAGCTCATTCTGAGCCACAAAGTCCCTGAAATCCCGCATGCTAAAAGCCTTTCTCATGTTTCCACCTTCTTTTTCCTCGTTGCTCAGAATGTCGTTAAAATCCCCAATGAGAAGGCATTTTTCCCTATCTTTCTCGAGCCTTCTACTCAGTTGCATCCACTGGCTTCTCCGTTTCTTCTCATTAGTGCTAGCATAGATGCCAAAAAGTCTCCATTTACATTTGTTACTCTCATCCCACAGTTTAACTTCAATCACAAATTCATCGGATTTTACCGCAACCACCATAGCAGCATCGCTCCAAAGAACGCATTGCCCTCATCCGATGCCGTTCGGTTCCACAGCATGCAAATAATCTAAACCCAAACTCTTTCTTAAATAACCATAGCGACTACTGTTGTTCTTTGTTTCCAGTAGGATCACTATGTCAAGGGTGTGGAGTCGATTCTGCTCCAATAGGTTGTCAACTGTCAGGTCACCCTCGATACCCTGACAGTTCCAAGTGATTAGCTTCATGGGGACTTGGGAGACCCCTTACGGCTGGTCTCCTCCGCCTCAATAGCAAAACTCCTCCTTGGCTTAGTGTGGACCGGCTCCACGCATAGTTCCGATTCAGAATACTCCACCTCGTGATGCACTCGTTTTTTCCTTTTATGCTCATTCATAACAGCCTCAATAATGGGTGCTAGATCAAACGGGTCGTCCCCCATAACCTGGTCCTCCTTACTACTGGCATCTCCACCCACTTGGTCAGTTACTTCCAGTTCCCTATCAGTTTGCCCACATTCTTTACCCTCAACAACAAAAGGCAAGACATTTAGGTCGAACCCCTGTTCAGTTCCTGATAGCCCACTTACCATATTCAAACTTTCCTCTTGCTCCTGCATATCATAGAGGACGACATTGGCTATCCTAGTAGCCACCACACCCCCTGGACCTATGAGCCCTGCATCGAAAGCCAGTTCTCTGGCTATTCTAGCTTCCTCATCTTCTCTCCGTTGGCAGCGTTTCTTATCTGCCAGCTTCTTGTCCTCCTTCCCACTTTTGCTCGAAGACCATCGGGGTTTGCTTGGTGAGGTAGCGGTATCAATAACTTCGTCTTCCGCTTTCGCAGTGCACTCGCTCCCACTCGGTGATTTACTGGCTCCAAGTCTTGTATAACTTCCCACGCCAGACGCCGTTGAGGATCGACCAGATCGTCTCCCCCCATCCGGTTCGTCACTGTGCTCCTCATTCCACCCTGAGTTCCGTCGGCCTCCACTGGACCCCTGTGAAGCCCTGCTTCGAGTACCGGCCCCTAGCGGGTTCCCTCGCAGATCCATCACAGCATCCAGACCGCGAAAAACCAATGCTTCTTCTTTTCCTTTGGGAATCTCATCATCTACCAGTTCAGCTGTTTGGAGTTCCTTACAGACTCTCGTGGGATGACCTAACATTCCACAGAGTAGACAGTAATTTGGAAGCGCTTCATATTTGAACTCTATCCAGATCTTACCATCATCCGGGAAGCTCACGAAGGTCCCTCGCATCAAAGGTTCCCGGACATTGAATCTAACTTTCACACGGAGAAATCTTCCAATGCAGTCCCGGCGTCCCGTTTTGTCCACCATCCGAACCGTCCCAATCAGCCTACCTATGGGTTCAGCGACCGCCTGAGTCATGCTTAGCACCGGCACATTATGCAACTGTACCCAGAATACTCCCAAAGTAAGAGGGATTCATCAGTTCAGCCCCTTTTCCGTTCGGTCAGCCACCATCATAAGATCATTTTTGTAGGTCCAAGGTTGGTCCGCTTCAAGCACCCTCTGGAGATCACGTAATCCAGCGAAGCAACAAGGAATCTACGATCTCCGATGTCTCGGATGGAGACTCCCTTACGCCCTCGCCATAGTGACATGAAGCAGTCAATAAACACATCGCCTTTCACCTCCTTTGAAGTTAGAACTTTTGCCACCATAGAGTACTGGAATCCCAAGAGAGCGCATTCAACGTCTTTTCTTTCGATACTTAAACAGCCCCGCTCTTTCTCAGACAATTTTAGATTGGATCCGAATCTAGATCCCAGCTCATCCATAGCCCTTCCTTCCTTGTCCTCTGTCATACCTGGGCCGGAGCCCACTGCACAGGGGATACCCCTAATCCCCCAAGGAGCACCAGCCCTTCCTTCCCTGTCCTCTGTCATACCTGGGTCGGAGCCCACTTCGCAGGGGATGCCCCTAGCCCCCCAAGGATCACCTGCAGAGCACCCTTCCACGGCCCCCAACCTGAATCCCAATCCCCAACCTAGAGCCCGAACCGCCCTGCGCTCCCCAGAACCAACCCACCACTCCCCGAGACCCTACCTTTGCAAAACAAACCCCCAGGGATGCTCCACCCAGTCCAATCAGCCTTTAATCGCCCTACCGAAGGTCAACAGATCTCCAAAATTTTCGACCCACAAACCGCCCCTACCAGTCAGATCCGCTCTCGCCGAAGATGAATCGGCCCTCCCCCAGTGCACCGATAGTTGCCTACTGCCTCGAGTAGTCCGCGCGACGTTCGCCGGAGAGGGAAAGGCCCCCAAGCACTCGCTTCTCCAAGCACCCGCTTCTCCAAGCACCGCAAACCCTCCTTTCGAGGAACAAACCTTGTGTCATTTGTTTATTCTTTTCTCTCTTTCTTTTCTTTTTTTTTATTCTTTTCTCTCCCCATTTATATTTATATTATATTATATGATGACCAAATTACCCTTGCATGATTTGATATATTATTTTAGGCAGGTTTTGAATTTTTTTCGTTAAGGAGCGGTTTGATCCAATTATTTTTGTTGAAGCCGGTGACACCAAAACAGCCTTCCGGCTTTATATATAGATGATGCCTTGATTGGAGTGGGTGTTGTCCCTAAAATTGAAGGATTTAGTGCTGCAACCTATACAAGTGCAGCGTTGTAGTCAAGCACTCGTTATTCCATGGTACTGTTAGCTTTTGGTTAATATGCAAAGGGCCACTTTGGACTTAGTGATATAAAGTTCCTAGGGAAAACATGTTTGCTTGTTAAATGTATATTTTAAACCCATAATCTTATTAGGAAATGTGGTTTAGATTATTGGATTTTAGATCGGTTTTTGTAAGGAGTTATGTGGAATTCTTCACATATAAGTACCTTTTTGACAATTTGGTTGACTACAATGAACTTGCATTTAGTGAGTAAAACCTTGTCTAACACAATGATAGAATCACTTTTCGACCATGGTGGGCTCTAACTTAGTTCAAGTTTTTGAAAAAAAATGAAACTTGTTGCTAATTTCAAGAAGTTCACCTCACTCAGTGGTAATGAGCGCAACCAATCCAAAATAGACTTGAAGTTCTTGGATTACGTTAATGTTCTCATCAATTTGTTCAACAATCCTCACATGTGTTACATAACAAGAACGAAGGGATAAGAGGGGAGAGAAATAGATGGTGAGAGAATGCTTTTTCATAAAAAATTAGTTAACTCGACCCAAGTATTGCTCCAAAGAAAATGATAGTTAATCACATACACATAACAATCGAAAAATAGATCACAATTCATCTTGTAAAAATTTTCTAATTTTTTCATCCTTTCAGTTACATGCAAGTTCTTCTTGTACATGCATTGTACTAAATTTGAACCATAATGTTAGAATTGCATGTTATTGTTACTTAATATAGAAGTGATTGTTCTAGTTTGAGATATGAGTTGGCTTAACAAACCGTAGGTTTCATGACCGAAAGCCTTGTAATGTCCTATAGATAGATTGAGGTTGTGCTACAGAAACAAAATGATTACCATGACTTGTCTTGCAATATTGATTGGGATCAAAGCTGATGTTCATTTGGTGACTTTCTTCAGTCCTAGAGACTCTTTTATTCACGTGCCCTTGGATTTCGAGATCTCAAAGCTGATGTTCATTTGGTGACTTTCTTCAGTCCTAGAGACTCTTTTATTCACGTGCCCTTCGATTTCGAGAGATACCATGTCACAAATGATTATGATTACTCTGATAAAGACTCCAACTAACTTTCATCATGAAGATTGGAATCATGTAACATAACATACGGCCATTTTATACTTTTTCTCGTATTTTTATTTCCTTCTGAGAAAAAGGTAACAATGTTGCAGATATGACTAATGCGTCGCAATACTTTGACAAAAGCTACAAGGGGCAGGATGGGGAGGTGGGGCCATTGTTCATCACCCGATCATCTCCTGTGCTTTTGTGCCGGCAGGTCAAATTCTTCCATTCTACTCCATCTCCTGTCTCATAAAGTTTCAAGATTTTGCTTTTCATAATTATTGACTTTGAAATGTTGAGTGTTGGTGGCCAAAAAGAAAAAGAAATTGCAAGAGTTCTTCAGAGTTTGAAGCTGCTGTTCATGGAGGTAGATTATCTGCTCTTTTATTTCTATACTTTTTTCATGTTTTTCTGTTTGTGTGGTCACGGTTAAATCATATTAGAATTTTATATTCATTTTACTTTTTGTTTTATTATTTTTAAAAAAAATTAATATAAAATATTAACGTGACTTAACCGTGACCACACATCACAGGAGAGCATAGAGAGAGTATGGAAATGAGAGGGCATACAATCCCCCCTCTATTGTTCATGGCCTTCAATTTATTTATTCACACTGATAATATTTTTAAGAGGGTTTTAAATTCGGGGTTATGGCGACCTTTTCATTGTCTTTTTTATGGATCCGGCTTCTCTGCCCTTCCACAGTTTTCATACACTCTCGTCCTCTTCTATGTTGTGTGGTTACGGTTAAGTCATATCAACATTTTATATTGATTTTTTTATAGAGATAATAAGACAAAAAATAATAGTGATATAAAATGTTGACGTGGCTTAACCGTAACCGCACAAATATGAGGGGATGGAAGTGTATAGGAACTAGGAGGGCAGAGAAGCCAGTTCCCTTTTTTATTTACCTTCTCCGGTCATTTTTTGACACATGAACTCCTCTATCAATTAAAAACTTAAAACTTTTGTGTTCAATGTGTTACAAAACTTAAAAAGTCAAACTCTCCTTTCCCAAGTCTGGAGCCTTTCCTCTTCTCCAAGTCTTTCTTCTTCTTCTTTCTCATGTTGATATTTTGTTCTATCTAGTTGCAGAAAAATATGCTAAAAACACAGAATCAATCGTGTAGAGCCACACAACAATGCTGAAACTCATCTTCTTCTCAAATTTAACAGCTAGATTTAAAAACATCAAACGGTAGTTTAATTATTTTAACCAATAAATATAAAATATAAACTTAAAGCTAATAAATTGTGGAGGGCTATGTTTAGCCCCTTCAATTGAAGTTGATATATGAATATAGTCTGACACCGTTAATTTAAAAATGATTTTTATAAAGTTATAATTCTGAATGGGACTACGTTTAACTCTTTTGGTTGGAAATGACCTAAGTGTATATTCCAACACATGCACCGCCCTCCAACTCCAAGACATGGTATCGTAGACTTCCAAAACTTGAACTAGCACTCGGACTCCCTAGACGATCCCAAGGATCTGAGGCGGAGGGAATACCCTAGAGCCGGACCCGTCATCAAGGATGGAGCAAGAAAGTTAGTCCGCAAATTACACTACTAGGTTGCATATCAATTACTACATAGTTTAGAATAATATGCCGATTAGGTCCCTAAATTATTTTCTGAATGAAAACTATTTCCTTTTAAAAAATAGATCTTTAAATTCATTAAAAACTGTCAATTTTCCCCTACTATAGGTTTTGAATGTTGAGAATAAATCTCACATTGATGGAATGAGAGATCTTGCATGAGCTTATAGGAGTTAAGCTACTTCCTATAATGCAAATTGAGTTTTATGGTGGAATTTCAACTTTCTTCATTGTCAGAGTAAGTTGTCCCACTCGTGAAGTCCAACAGCCACACGTGTTCCACGTCACTCGATTTGTATTCTCCACGTGCTAGGCTTGAAAATCACAAGTGATGAGGCATATTGAGAATGATTCTCATATTGATGGAAGAATGAACCTTGCATTGGCTTATAAGGAGTTAAGCTACTCTCCATCGAAACTATTCTATTCAATTCTACTAGTTTAAGTCACGGGTCTTGTATGCAATACATTTTGGCAGGTAGATTGACAGTTTTTAATGAGTTTAAAAATATTTTTTTTTCGAAAAAGAATAGTGTATGGAGTTAACTATATAGGATATATTAGCATTTAAATTCACAACCTATGTAAGGACTTATGAACAAGAAATTATTCTACTACTCTCAAATGTGTGTCACGTACAAGTCACAATGCTAGTTGCATCACTTAAATTGACGAAAAGTTTAGCTAAAATATATTCAATTCTAATAATATAGGGATGAAATTGACAGTTTTTGATGAGCTTAAAGAGTTTATTTTCCAAAATGGCAAGAACATATTTTTTTTTTGGGAGACTTTGGATGCGGTCCTTAGTTATGAATATTTTTTTATTGAAACCTTGTTGGTTTTTAATTTTTGATCGAGGCCCCTGAAATTAATGTGATAATTTATTTCTATGTACGTTACTATATTTTTTAAATTAAAAATTAGAAATTTTAGCTGTTTATATAAATGAGATTTTAAATAAAAAAATCATAATTTGTGGGATTAAAAATATTAAAATATAAATATAATATAGTGTGTGTGTGTGTATAAACATGGGCATGTTCATCAAAATTAACCAAAAAAAATATTGTATCAAAATATGGGTACATTCTTCAAAATCACAACAAAAAAAAAATATTAGGCATAATAACATTAGTAAATTTCTTCGATTAAACTTGACATAGATACATTTTAAAATCAAAGAAAAAAGAATGTACCCATATAAGTTAAAAAATGGATTAGAAAAAAATTGAATAGATTTTATATAAAAAAAAATGGTACATTTTACATATAACAAATTGGTATATTTAAGAATGAGTACATTTTAAGATTAAAAAGTTTTACATGAATGGGTACACATAATTAGCATGGGTACATTTAGCAAAATAAAAAGTACAAACAAAAAATATATATATGGGTACAAATACAAATAAACTTTAAAATATATGGGCACAAAAAAAATTAATATATGGGTACAAATTAAAACTGAAAAGAAAATTGGTACAAATTAAAAACTAAAACTAAAAATATATGATAAAAAATTTAGTCATAAATATTAATATACTAATTGGAACATTTTTAACATTAAATGAATATATTTAGAAATAAAAAAAAAATTTATTATTGAAATAATTAATGATATCATTAATACCCAAGGACCTTGATCAAAAATTGAAAAGGAATATGATTTTAATCAATGAAGTAGCAAAAGAAAGGATGAGAACCTAATTTCTCCTCTCTTTTTTCTGGTTAATAATTTAAGGACTAAATCAGCAAATTACCCTGAGTTAATTAGATTTCTATTGCAAAAACTATTAATGGGAGAAACTTGAGATAATGGGTGTAATTTGAAAAAAAAAATCATTATTAGTTGTTAATATGGAATTAAAGTTACCAGATTTTGAGAAATCTGTTTCAATTTCTATTTAATTGCTCTTTATATAGTTGCTATAACCACATTTTCTAAACGAACCAGAGCCATTTAAAATTGATATTGTAAGAGGTTTGTTACAGAAAAAATATGTTTGTTTAAAATGATATCTATCGTTGGTAGTTGGCGGTAAGTACAAATATATAACCTCATATAGAGCCCAAAAGATATATATCACCTCATATAAAGCTCAAAAAAATATATAACCTCTCACATATAGAGTCCAAAAGATATGTAACCGCTCATTAAGAGAGATTTTATTTAAAACCATAAAGATTCCCCAAAGCTCTAAAAATGACTCATTCTCTATTTTTACAGCCCCATATAGTCCTCATTGGGATGCTCTTACAAAGCTTGATAATGATATCCTTCTATGATGAAAGTGAAACAAAGGAGTGGTTTCAGTGCCTTAAGCACTAGCTGTTGGTGGGTAGCTCGAAAAATTTTCTCTGTATTTATATAATATCACTGTCAATTATATGGCTTTAATAATATTTAAACCCAATTAAAAACGTTGAAAACATATCCACAACTACGTGAAATATTGGATAATATAAAGTAGAGAGACACAAACCCACTTACAGCAGTATATTATATGAGTTTTTAAGTCAGAACTGAAAGAGTAAAGAGAAGAAAATGCTTTTCTGCTTCTAAATATAGAACTGAAAGGGTAAATGAATATCTTATGTACTTTTCTGTTTCAATATACATATATATGCCAAGCTGAGTTAATAACCCAATACTGGTGCAGGAGATATGGATTGGTAGGGTTTTAAGGTGCTCAATTATTCAATCGAACTATAAAAGCAAGTCAGTGCGGCTGCTGTTTGTAGATGTAGACTGCTACTTTGGACTTGCATGAGTTCAATTATTAATTATTTTACATAGGCTTTTTAGCCAAAATGATCCATCAGATTTGCATAACACATCACTTTTGTCCATGAGGTTGAAATCAATAGAAATGATCCCTAAGATTGTCCACCATCCATTATTTTGGTCATTCTATTAAAAACTCTATTAAGTGTCCCGGAGCTATTGGCCGAAAGTTTGGGCAATTTTCAAAGCTTCGTAACTCAATCGTTTCTTAACCAAATTCGACCCATAATATATCAAAATGAAGATAGGAAAGTGTAGAACAATATTATACTTATTTGGAAGCCCAATGGTTGCTAGAGATGGCCAGAAAATAACCTGAAAAGTGACTGATCCGCGAGAAAACTGGAAAACTCGCCTTAAAACTAGGTAAACATTAAACATTCATAAATTATTCAATACTCAACGAAATCGAGTGATTCAAAAACAAAAATCATACTTCTCGACGAGACAAAGAGAATGATACATTTCTCGAACGCTAAATCGCCGTGGTTTGGACAGAAAATGGCTAAAAATGGCTGTTTTGGTCTCGAGTTAGCCATTTTCGAGCCATTTTCCGGCCAAACCACAACAAATTAGCCATGGAAAAGGTACCATTCTCTTTTTCTCATCCAAAAGTTTGATTTTTGTTTTTGAATCACTCGATTTCGTTGAGTATTGAAGAAGTTATGAACGTTTAAAGTTTACCCAGTTTCCGGCGTATTTTCCAGTTTTCCCAAGGACCAGTCACCTTTCAAGCTATTTTCCGGCCATCTCCGGCAACCATTGGGCTTCCAAGTAGGTATAATCGTGTTCTACAATTTCGTCTCTTCATTTTGATATATTATGGGTCGAATTTGGTTAAGAAACGATTGAGTTACGAAGCTTTGAAAATTGCTCAAACTTCTGACCAAGAGCTCTGGGACACTTAATGGAAGGACCAAAATAATGGATGGCGAACAATCTTAAGGACCATTTATATTGATTTTCAATCTCAAAAACCAAAGTGATGTGTTATGCAAATCTCAGGGACCATTTTAACTAAAAAGCCTTTTGCATACAATGTGAGGGTCTTATGTCCTATACCTTTGTTTTTCTTTTTTCTTAATAAAAAAAAAAGGATATCTCATAGGTTTTTTTTTTTTTCCCGTTTTCTTTTGGTTAGTAACATGACCTAATTTAGTATTCAATGAAAGAAACAAACCCATTTAGCATTGTTGATGCACAAAATCAACGAAGACTTTGGTACAACAGAAAGTGTTAAGTTTGTGACCTTTGCTAGATTGCTCCGGTCACTGGTGTTAATAAGTATGTAAATGGATAGAGATAGGGAAGCAAACACAAGATGTACGTGGTTCACCCAGATTGGCTACATCCACGGAGTAGAGGAGTTCTCATTAATTGTGAAAGGTTTACACAAGTACATAGGTTCAAGCTCTCCTTTTGTGAGTACTAGTAAATGATTTAGTACAAATGACATTAGGAAATATTGTGAGAGAATGATCTCTATTTATAGAAGAGAGTTTCTAGTTTCATTCTAACATTGACACGTGTCGTGTTGTGATTGGCTTTTTATGTTGACACGTGTCGTGCTATGATTGGCTTCTGATGTCGACACGTGTCGTGCTGTCATTGGCCTTCTGGTTGGAGGGAAACTCTTCTGGGTCCTTGACTGTATAACGTTGACCGGTTCTCAGTAGTTTCGGGATTGGTCAAGTATGGTACAAACAGTGCTCCCCTAAGTTCCCGAATGAGGGAAACTCCTCGGTTGGGGACTTGCAAGATCCAAGCCATTAAGTAATCACGAAACTTCTAAGTACCGAAGTGTGGTATCATTTTCACTTGCCTTATCTGTCTCATACGTAGATGTGGCATCTTCTCTGGAAGTACTTTTCCTCCATCCAGGGGTGGTATCTTTAATCGATGATGCACAAGGTAATGTATCAATTTCACTTGAAGCTTACTTGTAGTTTCGGGCTTGGTCAAGTGCGATACAAAACCCTATAGTAGGAGTCCCCCAAGTCGCCGAGCTAGGAGATTTGCTGAAAGAGGTAACAGACAAGGTAAGCAATCAGACTTCCAAGCAAGCAACCTGGATCAGAGATTCGACTTCGGCTTCCGGTTGATTATTTTCCTTCTCCTTGTGTCGTAAACAGCAACAAAGATAAGGAGAAGCAAATGGGGAAGAGATGATATGAGATACTTTTATTTTTGAAGAAGTAACTTTCCACAGGCTTATTCTTGAACTAGGCTGGAGGGTTTTTTGGTTTCCTCCAGAGTATAAGGCCGACTCAAGAATTTGAGGGTCAAAACAAGTCCATCAAATCAAGAGTGCGTTCGACCTTGATGATATGGGATACTTTTATTGTTAACAAAGTAATAGATGAATCGGCATGTGTTCTGTTGCACTTGTCTCCACATGATTCCTTGTATCCTTCTCACTTGCCCTATTTGTTCCTCAGGCATATGTGGTATCTTTTCTGGAAGCATAAGATGTTGAAGATGAGTACTCGAGAGCAATGCCAGGTAAGTAATCAGGCAAGGTATTCTAGGCAGTCAGTTCCTGACTGGAAGCTTAATTCCAAGTGCTAACTGATTGCTCTATTTCTCCTTGTCTTGCAGGTGAGAACAAGGGCAAAGGAAAAGACAGGGAAAAAGCATGATATGGGATACTCTTTCTTTTGACCCTGATGATATGAGATACTCTTGCTCTGGTATGGCTAGTTTGCATAGGTATTATTGGGGGGGAAGAAAGCTGAGCATTTCGAGAGGCTTCGTTGGGAGTGCCCTCTCAGATATGAGGAAGGGTTGAGCATTTTTGCAGGTTTGCCTGTCCGTGGAGGATGAATGTCGACATATATAGGAGTCTTCCTAACAACAAGTAGTAATGTTATTCCTTTACCCTTCTTGGTCATAGCAATGTAGTGGGAGCTGCAAGCTTCACGTGTTTTAACTTTGTCAGAGCACTTTGAAAAAGCGGTATATGGTATCTGGAAAGCTGATGTTGTGTGTGAAGATTGCAGACGAGCTTTATCCAAGGAAATCTAGCTCTCGAAGTTCGTATAGCGATGCTTTTTGGGTTTTCGAACAAGCAATCCAAGCGGGGATCTGGCTCTCGAGATTCGGAGAATGGTAACTCTTCAATTTTTGAGAAAGCAATCATGTTGAGAGTCTGGCTCTTGAGATTCGGAGAGCGGTGCCTCTTCAATTTTTGAGAAAGTAATCTTGTTGGGAGTCTGGCTCTCAAAATTCGGAAGGCGGTGCCTCTTCGATTTTTGAGCAAGTAATAATGCTATTCCTTTACCCTTCTTGGTCATAGCAATAGTGAAAGCTGCAAGCTTCACATGTTTTAACTTTGTCAGAGCACTTTGAAAAAGTGGTATGTGGCATCTGGAAAGCTGATGTTGCGTGTCAAGATTGCAAACAAGTTTTATCCAAGGAAATCTGGCTCTCGAAGTTTGGAGAACAATGCCTCTTCAGTTTTTGAACAAGCAATCCTGTCGGGGATCTGACTCTTGATATTCAGAGAATGGTGCCTCTTCGATTTTTGAGAAAGTAATCATGTTGGGAGTGTTTTCTCGAATGTGAGTAAAGGTTGGGCATTTTTGCCAGTCCGTCTTGCCACGAAGCACGGAGGTTGACACATATTGGGACTTTCTAGTTATCAAGCAATGATGCTGTTCCTTTACCCTTGTGGGTAATAGTAGGGTAGCTGGACCTTCAAAATTTATGTGTCTAAACTTTGTCCGAGATCTTTGGCAAAGTTATCTGTGGTACCTAAGGAGCTGATGTTACGTGTGGAGAGTGGTGCCTCTTCGAAATTCGAAGAGTGGTGCCTCTTCGATTTTTGAACCAATGACCCTGTTACCCTTTCTTTTATGAGGACACCAATAGTGTGCAAGAAGTACATTCAGAGAGTTATTGCTTGTAGGAAATTTCCCCTTATGAGATTTATTGCACCTCATTTCTCTTTCATCATTTCTGAGAATGTTTGGCCTATCCGATCGTCGTTTTGACTTGAACTTTGGTGAAGAGGCAGCCATGCCTTCTTAAGACAACATATGGCGCCCATCCTTCTTATCCCCTACTGGTCCTCTTACAGTTGGGGACTCTGTGATAAAGAATGATATGACCGTTGCGGTGGTGACCAGGAACATTCTTACTCCTAAAGATAACAGACTACTTTCCAAACGGTCTGATGAGTTGGCTGTTAAGGATTCTCTAGCTCTCAATGTTCAATGTGCAGGTTCTGTGTCTAATATGGCCCAACGCCTATTTGCTCGAACCTGCCAAGTTGAATCATTGGCGGCTGAAGTGATAAGTCTCAAACAAGAGATCAGAGGGCTCAACCATGAGAATAAACAGTTGTACAGGCTCGCACATGACTATGCTACAAACATGAAGAGGAAGTTTGACCAGTTGCAGGAATCTAATGGTTAGATCTTGCTTGATCATCAGAGGTTTGTGGGTTTGTTCCAAAGGCATTTATTACCTTCGTCTTCGGGGGCTGTACCGCGTAATGAAGCTCCAAATGATCAACCTTCGGTGCCTCCTCCTTCTGGGGTTCTGCCCAGTACTGAGGCTCCGAATGATCACCCTCTGGTGCCTACTCTTTCTAGGGCTCTGCCGACTGCTGAGACTTCTGATGAGCAACCTTTGTAAAGGCACCCTCTTGTTTATTTATTTTGATTCATGTATATGTACATATTTGTAACTTATCGGAGATATCAATAAACAAGCTTTGCTTCATTTCAACCTATTGTTTTAAATACACCAAGGCCTTCTTCACCAAGTTCTTTGAATTTTTTTTCTTTTGTTGAAGCTTGTTTGTTGAAGCTTTAAGAGTGAAGCATCTATGCTGAGGTAGTGCTCCCTTAATTTCCCGAGTGAGGAAAACTTCTTGGTTGGAGACTTGAAAAATCCAAGTCACTGAGTGGTCGTGAGACATTTGAGTATCAAGGTGCAGTAGCATATGGTAGGAGTCCCCCAAGTCTCCGGTCGAGGGAGTTAACGAATGAGACATTTCCTTTCTAAGTGGTAGCCCAAAACTCCTCCTTTATATATATTTGTTATGAAAGTTGTTAGGCCCAAAGAAGATAAGGCCTAGACAAAATTTTTTTTTTTGAATTTTTGAAATTTTTTTTTTCGATTTTTCGAATTTTTGAATTTTTGGATTTCCGAAATATATATATATATATTTTTTTTTTTTTTAAGCTCTGTAAGTGAAGCTTTGGTGTTGAAGCTTTGTAGGTGAAGCTTTAAGGTTGAAGCTTTGTTGGGCACCATGAATTGATTTTGCTTCACACTATCTTGATCAAGATAGTGTGAAGCTTCTGTAGGTGAAGCTTTTGTGTTGAAGCTTTATAGGTGAAGCTTTTGTGGGTGAAGCTTTTGTAGGTCAAGCTTTTGTGGGTGAAGCTTTTGTGGGTCAAGCTTTTGTGGGTCAAGCTTTTGTAGGTCAAGCTTTTGTGGGTTAAGCTTTTGTAGGTGAAGCTTTTATGGGTCAAGCTTTTGTGGGTCCAGCTTTTATAGGTCAAGCTTTTGTGGATTAAGCTTTTGTGGGTCAAGCTTTTGTAGGTGAAGCTTTTGTGGGTGAAGCTTTTGTGTTGAAGCTTTTGTGGGTGAAGCTTTGGAGTTGAAGCTTTTGTTGGGTACCATGAATTGATTTTGCTTCACACTATCTCGATCAAGATAGTGTAAAGCTTTTGAGAATTGATTTTGCTTCACACTATCTCGATCAAGATAGTGTAAAGTTTTTGAGAATTTGTAGTTATCCTCCATTGATGAAGCTTTTGTGTTGAAGCTTTTGTGGGTGAAACTTTTGTGGGTGAAGCTTTTGTGTTGAAGCTTTTATAGGTGAAGCTTTGGAGTTGAAGCTTTGTAGGTGAAGCTTTGGAGTTGAA
This sequence comes from Malus domestica, assembly GCF_042453785.1. Classification (NCBI taxonomy): domain Eukaryota; kingdom Viridiplantae; phylum Streptophyta; class Magnoliopsida; order Rosales; family Rosaceae; genus Malus; species Malus domestica. The sequence continues at coordinate 15,137,440 of NC_091673.1, forward strand.
GCTTTTGTTGGGTACCATGAATTGATTTTGCTTCACACTATCTTGATCAAGATAGTGTGAAGCTTTTGAGAATTGTAGTTGCCCTTCATTGATGAAGCTCTTGTTGGCACCATAAATTGGTTTTGTTTCACACTGTCTTGATCAATAGTGTGTGAAGCTTTTGAGAGTTTTGCTTGTCCTCTATTGATGAAGCTCTTGTTGGCACCATAAATTGGTTTTGCTTCACACTGTCTTGATCAAGAGTGTGAAGCTTTTGAGAATTGTAGTTGCCCTTCATTGATGAAGCTTTTGTTGGCATCATAAATTGGTTTTGCTTCACACTGTCTTAATCAAGAGTGTATGAAGCTTTTGAGAGTTGTGGTTGAACTCCTTTGATGAAGCTCTTGTTGGCACCATAAATTGGTTTTGTTTCACACTGTCTTGATCAAGAGTGTGTGAAGCTTTTGAGATGGTTGCCCTCTATTGATGAAGCTCTTGTTGGCACCATAAATTGGTTTTGCTTCACACTGTCTTGATTAAGAGTGTGTGAAGCTTTTGAGAATTGTGGTTGCCCTCCATTGATGAAGCTCTTGTTGGCACCATAAATTGGTTTTGTTTCACACTGTCTTGATCAAGAGTGTGTGAAGCTTTTGAGAATTGTGGTTGAACTCCTTTGATGAAGCTCTTCTTGACACCATAAATTGATGAAGCTAATGTGTTCACTTCCTCCCTTTTTTGTATTTTTTTATTTTTATTTTTTTTTTAGGGGGAGAGAGGGTGCTGCAAGTTTGAAATTTGATAACTCCCTAGCTTGTGTGGAAGTTTGAAGATTTTCCATGTGGGGTTTTCTCATGGTTTGAATTTTGAATTTTGAATTTCTTTGGCCATGTTGAACCCTATAAGAATGAGAAGTTTCCACTATTTTCATTGTCTTCATTTGCTCATTTTGTAGTGATTATTGGAGATAGAGTGCTCTTATAGTTGAGAGGGATTCTAGCATTGCTTTGCACCATCTTCAAGTTGGTAATCTTCTCCACTAGATCACATGCTTTCATTCTTGTTGAATTGTTTGAGTGTTCATGTATTTGGTTGAGAACATAATGAACTGATTGAGCTTTTCTCCACACCCTAGGAACTTCCTTATGTTTCGATCTTTCATGTGGTGATAGAGTTTGTTTCTGTTTGTTGTAGATGTCAGAGTTTGGGAGTCCTAGTGATGGGGGCTCCCCTAACTCTAACTCTAAGTTTCAGCTTGCAATGTTAGAGTCTTCAGGGCCTTTGTTGGAGTCTTGTACAAAAAAATTCGAGATTGGGTGATCTTCACAATTGCCAAGCCTTAGCCAATATTGGTTCTTCCTCCTTAATGTCAGTGGGTGAGGGGATTGTTTGTGACGCCATACCCATATTTCGCTCTGAGTTCACAGCAGACCATTTAGTGCAAAACTTGTTAGATAGCTAAAAGTAGCTTGAGGCCCTAAGACAGTCATGTAGTATCCCCCGTAGTGTAGGAATGCATTTGGTGTATCATGAACAATTGTCCTCTGAACCACTCAAGGGTCATGTTATGTTCTATACCCAGATATTATTGACTTTAAGGGTGAAGCTGTCTTTGCACCCGTGGTTGCAATGGATGCTGTCTTTTATTAGATATACGCCCGGGCAACTTTACCCTGGTTTTTGGGATACCTTGATCGGGTTTTATATTATTTGGATGGAATGTGGGTTAGGTGAGCCTTCCTTTCATCAATGGCGCTACTGTTATAAGATGCGCTTTGTAAGCATGCATTGGGTATGCCGAGTGTGCATGTCGGAGCGATAGAGAGCGTATTGTCTTTGGTAAGAAAAAAACGTACTGCACTTGGAAAAACTGTTGGTGCTTTCTTTATAATGATTGGGAGTATGCTAAAGGTGTCATGCTTGAGCAACGTGTTCCTACTCACTTCCTGACTGTAGGTTGTAATGTATCCATTATTTGCATTATTTGCTATTTGTTGTGATTTTCTCTTGCTTTTAACATTTTTTCTTCGTGCAGTGACGCGAGGGACCATCAAGCTGTCTGGATGGGAGCTAGCTAACATAGAGAAGGTGTTGAGGGTGCCCGAAGAGGATAGACATTTGGGCAAGCTACGACCCTTATTTCAAAAGTACGGTTTCCAACCCCTAGTGTCGGAGTGCCAGAGACGAGCAAGTAAGTTGTGTCTTTCATTTCGCCCCCTCTTTCTTTTACAAAGTTGCATTCCTTACTTTGATTTTTCTTGTTCAATGGAGAAAGTGGGCAAGAAATGGGAGACTAACGCCAAGAAAGGGAAAACACTCATGTTAGTTCCCGTAGACGACATTTTGTTTAACAAGGGAGCTCGTAAGCACCGGGTGAGGCCAACCCCTAAACCTAAGTCACAAGAGGAGGTCCTCAAGATTGCTGCCTCAAAGAATGCTGAAGCTGAGGCCATTGGGTGTGCTGCTACCATAGTTACAAGGGAGGAGAGACGACTGTTGCCTCCTCTTCCTACCATCAATCCTATATTTTCCTCCAACCATGGAGTGTACTGACCAAGAAGGTGGCCCTAGCTATTGCCGTAAGAGAAAGTACAATGAAGAGGTTGGCAGCATTCATTGGAAGGACTTGAAGGTTGCCATGCAGCCAAGTAGTTTTAGGTATGTCAATAATTGCCTGGCAGGACGTCGATCCACTGTTGATGAGCTTGGCGAGCCGCTAGATGAGAATGAATCAGATCGTGACCGGATGATGAGGCTATCTTCTTATGTAAGTGTTACTTTGTCATTTCTTTGCTTTCTACCCTATTTTTCCTGGTAGTGACGATTATCTTGTCATGTAGGTCATGACCGAGTACGATGACAGATTACGAGAAGTTGAGTGGTACAAGGCAAAGTTTAAAAAAAATAAGCAACTTAAGAATGACGCCAGAAAAACAAGCAAAGCTTTGGCTGATGCCATCCGCCTTAAGGATGAAAACTTTGAGAGTTTGAAGAGGTAGAATGGTGAGAACGTGAAGCTCAAAAAACAATTGGAAGCGACTAAGGAACAGTTGGAGACAACCATCATTGAGGTTTCCAAGGTTAAAGGGGGAGTTGTATAGTGCCTTGGTTGAGGTTTCTGGGCTAAAGATGAGTATCCCAACTGAAAGGGATGCTGCTGTGCAGGAGTTCTTAGGTTCCCAGGCCTTTCACGATGCTTTTAGACCTCGCTACATCCGAGCGGCTAATTTTGAGAAAAGGATATGGATGGCCGTCCTTGAGTGTTACGACAATGGAAGCATTATCCGAAAGTACCGTGATGAGATGGATAAGTACCGACAAAAGGGTGAAGCCTTCATCCTCGCAGTTGATCCTAATAGTGATGATGACTCTGATAATGAGGCTAGTATCAGTGAGCAGTCTCAAGAGAGTGAGGATGGTCCTGGAGATGCTGAGAAATGTGATGATGACGATGGGGTTGAAACGCAAAGTGATATTGTCAAAGGTTCAGCCTCAGATGAGGTTGACTCGTAATGCCTTCTTTTTTTGCATGTACTCTGGATGTACGAGTTTGTTGTTTGTGTGGCATGTGCCATGTACTCTGAATGTACTAGTTTATTATTTGTGTGGCTTGTGCCATGTACTCTGGATGTACTAGTTTGTTGTTTGTGTGGCATGTGCCATGTACTCTGGATGTACTAGTTCGTTGTTTGTGTGGCTTATGCCATGTACTCTGGATGTACTAGTTTGTTGTTTGTGTGGCATGTGCCATGTACTATGGATGTACTAGTTTGTTTATTTGTATAGTCTTGTTGACATATACTTAGACTTGATTTCCTGTTGGAAGCATTCATGTTGAAGCTTTGAACCCGAGTGTTTCATTACTAGGAATGTAAGAGGATTAGGACTGAGTTGTCTAAATCACCTCTTTATTGAATTCATGCCAAATAGTCTTCGTTACATAGGATGCCGAACGGCTGAAGCTTAACACTTAGTGGAGTGTTGACCAGTAATATCCTTGGCGAAAAGCCTTGTGTGCTAGGGATCGAGATCCAGCATGATCTCCGCAGACTCCTTCATGTATTTCCTGAAGGACAGTTTCTGCCTCTACGGGCGTAAGGCATCTTAGGTATGGTAGGTTAAAACCCCGTTTGTAGAGTTAGTCATTAATGATCAAGTAACGGGTAGCCTTGTATCGAATCTGCTTAGCTTGGACTTTGTCATTTGGAAGGGTGTCATGAGCAAGGAATCTATAAATCAGGGTAATCCAACTATCCCCCTATTGTAAGTTGCACACTTCTGCAGCCATGGTGCTTGGTATTGCTAACAATTCAACTTGAATTTTTCTCCCAATCTTGTCTTCCACCGATGAGACGAGGTGGGCCAAAGCATCTGTATGACTGTTTGCCGCTCGAGGAATTTGGGTGATCTGGTAGTGGAAGTGCTGGAGCAACAATTGTGTTTGTGCCAGATATACTGCCATAGAGCTATCCTTAGCATCAAAGTTGTTGGTGACCTGGTTAACCACCAATTCGGAGTCACTGAAGATATCAATTCGCTTAACCCCCAAGGTGTTTGGTCAAACGTAAGCCTGCTAGGAGGGCTTCATATTCGGCCTCATTGTTTGACGCCTTAAATTTAAAACGAATAACGTACTCCATCACCACTTTGTCAAGGGTAGTAAGGACTAGTCCTGCTCCACAACCCCATTGGTTGGACGAGCCATCAACATATAGACTCCATGCTGAGGCTGTTGGATCTATTTTTTGAGCTTCCGAGGGTAATGAAATCACTTCTTTAGGCATAGAAACAATGTCAATAGGATATGTGAAATCGGCGATGAAGTCTACCACTACTTGGCCCTTCTCAGCTGGTTTTGGTTGGTAAAAGATGTCAAACTCACCCAATGCTATCGCCCATTTGATCATTCGCCCGGAAGTGTCAAGACTTTGGAGTATCTGTCGAAGAGGATGATTGGTAAGCACGATGATGGAGTGTGCTTGGAAGTAAGGGCGAAGTTTTCGAGCAGACATGACCAATGCTAGAGCCAATTTCTCAATGTTGGAGTATCGTGTCTCTGCATCTTGTAAGGCTTTGCTAGCGTAGTAGACAGGCCGTTTTACATTACCATCCTTTCGAATGAGAATGGAACTTACTGCTAAAGCCGATACCGACAGATAGATAATGAGAGTGTCACCAACCTCAAGTTTGGAGGGCAAAGGGGCTTTACTCATGTAGTCTTTGAGGTTCTTGAATGCCTCAGCACATTCATCAGTCTATGTAATGTACTTTTTACTTCCCTTAAGTGCTTTAAAGAAAAGAACACATCTGTCTGTGGCTTTAGAGATGAACCTAGTTAAGGCTGCCACCATGCCAATAAGGCTCTGGATGTCTTTTGAAGTTATCGGTTCCTTCATGTCGAGGTTTGCTTTGATCTTCTCGGGATTAGCCTCAATGCCTCGTTGGCTTATCATGAATCCTAAGAATTTGCCAGAGCCTACACCGAAGGCATATTTGTTGGGGTTCAACCTCATTCGATACCTTTTTAAAATGGTGAAGGTTGCAGATAGGTTGATGATGTGTTGGTCAGCATGTTTACTCTTAACTAGCATATCATCAACTTAAACTTCTATGCTCTTCCCAATCTGTTCAGCGAACAATGAATTGACCAGTCTCTGATAAGTCGCTCCTGCATTTTTAAAGCCGAAATGCATGACTTTATAGCAATATAGTCTTCTGTCAGTAGTGAAGGCTGTGTGTTCTTGGTCCGGAGGGTTCATGAGGATTTAGTTGTATCCTAAGTAAGCATCCATGAAGCTCAGAAGTTCACACTCTGCCGTAGAGTCTATAAGTCTGTGAGGAAAACTATCATTCGAGCATCCTTTATTTAGGTCGGTGTAATCGACACACATTATCCACAAAACCTTTTGGAGCATGAGACTTTCCTTGGTCGGATTCTTCTTAACAAGGATAACATTTGATACCTACATTGGATAATTGACTTTGCAGACGAAGCCTATGCCTTTGAGTTTTTCAACTTCTGCCTTCATTGCCTCGTACCGTTCAGCGTCATAAGATCCTCGCTTCTGTCTCACTGGCTTGGTCTTGGGGTTAATACTTAAGCGATGACAGATGATATCGGGAGAGATGCCTGGCATGTCCTCGTATGACCAGGCGAAGTCCTCAGTGTTCTCTTGCAAAAAAGAGATCAATGCCAACCGAATATGTGGTGACAAGGTGGTGTCAATCTTCACCATGCGATCCAGATAATCTTTTGAGATAGAGACCTTCTTCAACTCTTCAGCAGGTTGTGCTTGCTGGGTGAAAGAATCATCTCGAGGATCGTCGGGTTGACTGTTGCCACCGTGAAGATCCAAGTTAGCTTCGTCTGGGCTAGTCTTTATAACTTGGTCATGTATAGAAAGGGTTTTCTTGGGCACATGCAGGTGCTGTTACTTGACCGAAGTGTTGTAACATGATCGTGCACTAAGTTGATCTCCTCTGATGTAACCATTGCCATAGGGGGTTGGAAATTTCATCAACAACATATGTGTGGATACCATGGCCTTGAGATCATTGATGCTTGTGCGTCCGAAGATGACATTGTATGTCGTTGGGCAATCAACCACCAGGACGTTAGTGGTAATGGTAGCTGTGTAAGGGCCTGTACCAATGGTGAAAGGTAAGTGTATGCTCCCCAAAGGTTGCACGATATCACCGGAGAAGCTTATCAAAGGGGAAATCGAGCGATCGAGAAAATGTTCAGCTACATTAAGTGCCCTAAAAGCTTCATCAAACATGATATTGACCGAAGCCCCCGAGTCTACCAGGATTCGTCGTACTTCAAAGTTGGCTATGTGAGCTTCCACGATCAGTGGGTCGTTGTGAGGGTAGATGATACCTCTTTCTTCCTCAGGGTAGAAACATATTGGATCCCAGTTAGGCTTTTGATGCTTACCTCCCCTGATGTCTTCCACGTGAAACACTTGGTGGCCAAACCTTAAAGCTCGTTCACTATTTTTCATGGCCCTGTTGGAAGATTTAGATATGGGTGTGCCACCACTTATGGAATATATCACATTCACCTGGCGTTGGTTACGGTTACCCCTTGGAGGGTGAATGAGGAATTGATCAATTTTTCCTTCACGTGCCAAAGTTTCAATATGATCACGAAGGGTGATACACTTCTCACCGTCATGGCCGTTATGCTCGTGGTAGCAGCAAAACGTGCCCCTGTTCTTCGTGAGCTTGTAATTCGGGTGCCTTGGCTTTGGCTTCGGTATCAGGTGTGCTATGCTGGGGTAAATGGCCACGCATGTGGCGTTCAAAGGTGTGTATGCCTCATACCTTAGGGTAGGGGTTGTCCTGACACGTGATTAACCTACTGTGTTGACTGCCTGAGGTCGAGGATTATCATGGCGATACCCTTGGTTATCGTGATAGTGTCCCTTACTCATTTTACTAAAATGAGACTGGTAAGGATGGAAATCTTTCCTTTTGCCCTGAGATTGATATTTCTGTTACCTTGGCAAAGTATTAAGTAAGGCAAGGGGAGGCACCGCTGTCGTTTGGAAGGTCGAGGTCTTCTCATTTGGTTTGATCTGGCTTCCACTCCCTACTTATTGATAAGGGGTGGTTGTGGGGGGTTTCCCTTGATATGTCCTTGCCTCGGCGGATGCATGGTTGTAAGCATATGCCATCACCTCAAAGTAAGTCTTCCAAGTATTGGCATTGATCATGTACTTGAAGAAACAATCACGTAAGCCTGTCATGAAGGCCTTGAGGGCGGTCTTGTCATCTGCCTCAACGCAGCAAGAATACTCATGGCTGAAACGACCAGCATACTCTCGTAGTGACTCGTTCGGCTTCTGGAAAATAGTGTACAAGTTATCTGCAGAATGCAAGCAATCGGTCTGGAATATGTGTTGAGAGACAAACAGTTTCCTCAGTTCCTTAAATGAGTCTACTGTCTCAGGTGGAAGATGGCAATACCAGTTTAGAGCTCCGTCAGAGAGGGTGGAGGGGAAGAGAAGACATCGCTCCTCGTCGGTGTGCATCTGATATGCCATGGTGGACTCAAAGAGGTTAAAGTGTTCAATTGGGTCCTCCCTTCCAGTATAGAGTTGTAAACCAAGCTTTTGTTTTGTCTTCGCTTGAAGAGGGTGTCAAGGATCCTCCTTGTGAGAGGGCCAGACCTAGGTTGGTTCCAGTCAGGTATCTCGGCCTGACATTCGGCCTTCAACTTGTTTACTTCCTCAATGAGCTATAGGACAAAGGGGTCTTGAGTGGATTCATGTACCACTGGGATTTTCTTTCGTAAGTCTTCATCGTCTCTTGGAAGTAGGAAAGTTTGAGCAAGGGCGTGTGATTTTTCCTTGGACTTGCCGTACTGACTTCTAGGGCGAGTCTGTCGGAATACCTCAGAGTCCCATGTACCTTCATATTCCTCTAGGACATATCGTTCCTTCCCTAGATTGGCAGCTGGCCTAAGTCGTTGGAAGGGGTCGAGTCTTTCAGAAACCCTTGGGTCATTGATATTCGAGCATATGTGGAGAGGATTCTCTCGACGTTGTGTTAGGAAGTCTCGGCAGTCACGATAAACGGATTTCGATCCTTCCAACCCTTCTGCAAAGAGGTGTCTTCCTCCATTTCTCCTGTTTTGGGTCGAAGCAACTAGGTTGAGAGAAGTCTCATGTTGATCAATGTTTTGATGATTAGCTCGCTCCTCATCAGGGATACCCATGTCGAAGGAAGGTAACCCTCCGTGTTGGGGGGCACCCAAATAATGGTTGATGTCCACAGGGGCAATAAGCTCGCGTGTTTGAGTACGCATAGTTTCGTGGAGCGTCTCAAAGAGCTTCTTATATTGCTCCTGGAAGACCTCATTCTTCATTACTATCTTGTTGTTTTAAGCTTCTAGCTCATCGACTTTAGCTTGAAGAGCAACCCTTTTTCCTTCCTTCTTTCGTTATTCTGTGTGTTGTGGTTTCCTTCGCTCCCCATGTTGGAGAGGGATGCCTGGTTAAAAGAGAGTGTACGAATGGTGGAAACCAGCTTAACAAAGCTGAAGAGAGTGGGAACAAGTGTCGTTCCCACAGACGGCGCCAAATGTTGATGCACAAAATCAGCGAGGACTTTGGTACAATAGAAAGTGTTAAGTTTGTAACCTTCGCTAGATTGCTCCAATCACTGGTGTGGATAAGTATGTAAATGGATAGAGATAGGGAAGCAAACACAAGATCTACATGGTTCACCCAGATTGGCTACCTCCACGGAGTAGAGAAGTTCTCAATAATTGTGAAGGGTTTACATAAGTACATAGGTTCAAGCTCTCCTTTTGTGAGTACTAGTGAATGATTTAGTACAAATGACATTAGGAAATATTGTGAGAGAATGATCTCTATTTATAGAAGAGAGTTTCTAGTTTCATTATGACATTGACACGTGTCGTGTTGTGATTGGCTTTTGATGTTGACACGTGTCGTGCTATGATTGGCTTTTGATGTTGACACGTTTCGCGCTGTGATTGGCCTCCTGGTTGGAGGGAAAGTCTTCTAGGTCCTTGACGGTATAACGTTGATCGATGCTCAGTAGTTTCGGGATTGGTCAAGTATGGTACAAACAAGCATCACACTACACTTATCTGCTAACCGTAAAGACAAGTCTTTTTTCCTTCTTATCAAACTAAACTATATTAAGAACAATAAAAAAAACGTAGCTTTCACAATTAAAAATTCATTATGAATTGAATACAATTCTTTAGCTACGAGGACTTATATTCATATTCTCGACAAAGTAAGAGAATTTTTACAAAGAAAAACTAATGAAAAGTTCTCAAAAACTTTAGTTTTAATGAAAAATAATAAATAAATGTGTAAGTGAATAGTATCAGGAAATGTAAAAATGTTATTTTTGGTTAAAAGTGAATATTACCGAGAATGTTTCGTTAAAACGCTATTTTTATAATCATGAAGACTCTTTTTGTCACCGTAAAAGAGCAATTACAACCAAGAAATGAAGATAATTAGAATAAAAAAGAAAGTAAGGAAGTCAAGTAAATAGATTATAAGATATTGCAGCGGAACTTAAAGCCAAAGACACAAGTCCGCGTCAAATAATTTACTCTTTATTTTTTTCGCGGTTGGGTTTAAGTTCTGCCACAAGGCCCTAAATCTTGATATATCAATCGTGATCGAATGGTATTTTAATTCTCGAGAAAGATTGATCCTAAAACTTGCTGTCAATTGGTGTTCACTGCTTAGCTATCCAATGCAAGATCAGAACAAGCATTTTAAACTTTTTGGGCAACGATTCAATCTTATTAAAAGTGAAAGTAAAATTTCAACTCGGATGTTTTTTCTTGAAATGACTACCATTATTATTATCAGAACATTGTCTACATCTCTTCCCCATTTCCTTTTTTTTTTTTTTCCTCTGATGTTCTTTTGCTATTATATAGAATACTAGCCTTTATGCACATACTTACGCGCATACAAAAGATATTTTTAAAATCATAACGTGCTACGCGCATATTATTGCTAACCCATAAGCCCACCCCTTCCCTTTTAGACTATCTTCAACCCTTAAATTAAAATCTAAAATTTTTAACCCATAAAATTTGGGTTTTAAATCAAAAACAGTTTTTCTTCTTCAACTCTTTTGGGTTAAATTTTTACCGTGAGAGTATTAAAGAATGAATTTATGATAATTATTTTTTCTTAATGTAACTTAAAAGAAAAAATTATGTAGACTATCTTAATTTAATTTTATGAACATTTTAACATATAAATATTTAGATTCCGATAAATATTAAAAAATATTTAAACCTACACCATGGAACTGGTGGAACACTATGATAGAATATGAAACACATAAAATAAATTTTATTAATTACTATAGCCGTTGGATTTAAATTTGGACCATTATATATTTTTTACCTTTGGATTTGATCATATAAGATTTTAGATGTTGGATTCAATGAATTTATAAATATAAAACTAAAAAAAGTACACATATATGGTGGGCTAGGTTCACTAACTCAGGAGAATCCTAAGCTAAATTTGCCCCAGAAATGAGTTTTGGGTTAAAACTCATATTTGCCTCAAGGGTTGGAGCAAGTTGGGATAAGTTTAGAATCTAAAATTTGAGTTTTACTGCAAGGGTTGGAGTAGGTCTTAGTGTAGATAATATCGTTTGTTTAAAAAAAACAACAATTTGACAACTAATTGAATCAGATTATTATGCGCGTGCGAAAAACCTTTTTTATAACCGACATTACATCTCTTAAGATGTTTTGAACATGTTTAAAAATAGATAAAATAATATTTAAGAAACAATTGATTGAATCACATTATTGCTAGTCCATTGTAAGGTACTGATTATTAAAAAAAAATTGCACAGAAAAAAATTAATTATAAAAAGACACTGTTTATATGACAAAAATACCTTTACTTTATTTGATGCATTATTTTGAGCTACGTTTGAACATTTTTGTTTTGGGGGCATTTTTGTTCCATTCTTTTTTGGTGAAGCCTATAACCCAAAATGGGTTGTTGGCTTTATATAGTAGTATAGATTGTAAATTCCCACATCGCCCAGGGGAATGGATCATGTAAGCCTTATATGTATATTCTCATCTCTACCTAGCACGAGGCCTTTTAGGAGCTCACAGGCCTTGGGTTCCGTTGTAACATCCCACATCGCCCAGGGGAGTGGATACTGTAAGCCTTATATGTATATTCCTATTTCTACCTAGCACGAGGCCTTTTGGGAGTTCACTGGCTTCGGGTTCCATAAGAACTTCGAAGTTAAGCGAGTTCACGCGAGAGCAATCTTATGATGGGTGACCCACTGGGAAGTTCTCGTGTGAGTTCCCAGAAACAAAATGGTGAAGGCGTGGTCGGGGCCCAAAGTGGACAATATCGTGCTATGGCCGAGTCGAGCCAGGGATGTGGTGGAGCTCCGGGTCAGGATGTGACAATTTGGTATTAGAGCCAATCCCTGGCTAGAAGTGTGCCAACGAGGACGTCGGGCCCCTAAGGGGGGTGGATTGTAACATCCCACATCGTCCAGGGGAGTGGATCCTATAAGCCTTATATGTATATTCCCATCTCTACCTAGCAGGAGGCATTTTGGGAGCTCACTGGCTTCAGGTTTCGTCAGAACTCCGAAGTTAAGCGAGTTCGCGCGAGAGCAATCCCATGATAGGTGACCTATTGAGAAGTTCTCGTGTGAGTTCTCAGAAACAAAACCTTGAAGGCGTGGTCGGTGCTCAAAGCAAACAATATCATGCTACAGCGGAGTCGAGCCCGGGATGTAGTAGAGGCCCGGGTCAGGATGTGACAATTTGGTATCAGAGCCAATCCCTGGCTGGAAATGTGCCGACGAGGACGTCGAGCCCCTAAAGGGGGTAGATTGTAACATCCTACATCGTCTAGGGGAGTGGATCTTGTAAGCTTTATATGTATATTCTCATCTCTACCTATCACGAGGCCTTTTAGGAGCTCACTGGCTTTGGGTTCCGTCAGAATTCCGAAGTTAAGCGAGTTCGCGGGAGAGTAATCCCATGATGGGTGACCCACTGGGAAGTTCTCGTGTGAGTTCCCAGAAACAAAACTGTGAGGGCGTGGTCGGGGTCCAAAGCGGACAATATCGTGTTACGGCGGAGTTAAGCCCGGGATGTGGTGGAGGCCCGGGTCGGGATGTGACTTAGATAATATATGAAAACGTTATTTATGAGACTGTAAATTAAATTATTAGTTAAAGTTTACCTAAATACAATTTTTATTTGGGAACTTTAATGAAAAGCTCCCGGTACTATTCACTTTAACGAAAAACCACATTTTTACACTAAAAAGTCAATCCTGGTACTATTCACTTTACCCTTTATTTTGTCCTTATCATTAAAACTCAAAGTTTTCAAGCCCTTTTCATCAGTTTTCCTTTTTTATTTTTGTCAAAAGATAGATGTTTTATAAATTCGAATATAAATGTTCACGTCTTTAACCAAAGTATATATTGAACAAAAATTTAGAAAAATACCTCCTTTATTTATGAGTTACCTATGTTTTTTGTTGCATATAAAGTATAATACAGATTTATTTATATGGAAAACTAACAAAAACACCCTCAAAACTTTACTTTTAATTATCAGGACAAATTTTTTCAAAAATGCCAATCCTAACCTTCACACATATGTACGAGATTGGGTCAGTTTTTTGCAAAGTTCATGTGGATACATCCAAAAGAAGAAAAAGGAGATTGACATTTTTAGAAAGCATTTGAATGCAAAAGGATATGTGGCAAACATTGCAACAACCAAGCCAATATAGATTCACATGCAAAAGAAAATGTGGCAAACACTGTAGTAACCAAGACAACATAAATTCACATGACACTCAAGCAAACAGTGTGCTGTCACTATTCAAAAAATTGTAAATAGATAAAATGTTATTTTGTCTTTGAAGAATTAGATTTTGTATATAAGGGAGTCTTTCCTCCCATACAGAAGACACCTCTTACACACACACCTCTCTCAACATCTGAAAACACCGTACACACTTCATACACTCAAGCATTTGTAGCCTTAATAGCATACTTGTAAACACTTCTTTGTAATCACTTTCTTGTAAACAACTATCTCTGTAAACATTCTATATATCAATAAAAGTTCAAGTGTACATATTCAAGCAATCTCCAAGTCTTAAGTAAGTTTTCTTTTCCTTCTTTAGTGTGTTTGTTTAATTAGACTTCTAGTCCAAAACAAAGAAACACTATTGTGGTTATATTATTAACCTACTAAATTGACGATCATACTTTGTTCGAGCATTCTATTATTGTTGAATGCTTGTCATACAAATAACTGGACATTAACCAGGGTACCTCTGAGTTCTTCGTACCTCCGAGTTCAGCTGTTAAGGGCTTATACTTGTACTGTGAGTGGCCGTCATGCTGAAACATGTCGAGTTCCATGTGCAAGGTTCTATGTCTAGTTGTTATATTGGTCATCCGATTATTTAACCGAGCATGCGTTGCGAATTTGGTATCAGAGCCAAGTTTAGCATTTTAATAGTATAATTATAATAGTAAAGTATCTTGAGGATAGAAGTCATTGATACAACTGATATCATATTTGTTTATTGTGTATGAACAACAAATATTATTTTCCCTGTAGACCTTGTCAACCACAATTACCAGGTATTTATTGTCCCAGACATCCAACTATAACTAGCATAAAGAGAAGATTAGCATATATATCCAAAAGAATTATCAATACTTTGAAGAAGCAAAAATTTTATCTTGGCTATCTTGAACATCCTTCATTTATTCGTAAATATAATAACACAAAAGTTCAGCATAAAGTTTTAGAAGCAAAACGAACAACATATCAAGTTTTAGAGACCATGAGAAAAGAAAGGGAGTTTTTAAGAAACCAGTTAGCCGTAACTCTAGAGAAAGGTAGACTGTAGTTTATGATAGATTATCTTAATTTAGAAATTAGTGAACCTCAAAAAAGAAAAGTAACTTTAGACCAAAATAGTTTAGTTTGTTATTTTCCATTAAGAAAGCATAATCATATTTTGCACAGTGTAGAAAATTCACAAGCCAATACTATTGTAGATCTTATTATTAGTCAAGCAGAAAATATAAAATTAGAAAATAATAAGCATAATCATTTGTTAAACCAATTGTTAGAACATTTTCAGAAAAATTCCATAAAAATAATTAGACAAAATTTAGATTCTATTACATCTCAGTTAGAAGATAATAATAAAAATATTCAAAAGTTTCCTAGCAAAAAAGAGATAAAAGAGCTTGTTGATCTTTTAGATAGTAAGCCAAAGCAAGTAGAACTTAGATCATTAGAAATAGTTGAGCAGCTAAAAATAGAAGTTCAAAAAATCCAATTAGTACAAAAAGAGTTAAGTGAACAAGTAAATAAGTTGCATAATAAAATAGATAAATTATTAGTTTAATGACCGATTCTAGAACTAGCAGAAAATATATTCAAGCTTTGAAAGAAATTAGTAAGTTAGATAAAGAACCAGTAGGTTTAACAGATTTTTCAACACAAGTATCCAGTAGTAATATTCCCATTAGGCAAAATAATTTGATTATTCAATTAGTTTTAAGTTTGACTGAAAAATTAGATCAAGTTGAAAAACAAATAGTATAAATAAATCAAGTTTTATATAACGCATCTTCATCACTTCCACCATCTTTACCAGATAAATTAGAAAATTTAACTTTAAGTGAAAATAATAATAGAAGACCTAAGCTAAATCCTTTCGATAATAGAAAATGGAACACTTTAGGAAAAAAGGAAAAGAAGTAGTTAGGGTTGAAGATATTTATCCAAATGAAGAAGAAGCACAAGAATTTATTCGAAAAGTTTTTGAGAGAACACAGAAAAATAAATATAACTTGTATCAATTAGGTTTATTTGAAAACAGAAGTAGAATTGTAAGCAGCGTCAGTGTCACAGCCCGTCCCTGATTTTAAGAGTTTTAAAGTTTTAATAAAGGATTTTACAAAAAATGCCCTTTGAGGCAAACGCATTATTCGAGGTTAATCGTTGTGTCGTGCCATCTAAGATTTGTTTTCTTGACATATCCTGGTAGTACTCGTCGCTACGGACGCGTGGGCGCAGACGGTGCGTGATTTGGAGTTATATCGAAGAATTTATTAACGTTTGAAATTTGGGCATTTTAGGAATTATAATTTAGTAAAATCTGGAATTTTTATGAAAGTGGACGGCCCAGATTTAATGAAGAAATAAATGGATGGCTGAGATGAGAAGAAATAAGGTTTGTGTGTGTGTGTGCATAAGAAGAAGAAGAAGAAGAAGAAGAAGAAGAGATTAGGCAAAACTGCCCAACCAAAGGAAGAGAGAGTAGGAGCTCCGGGAGAGAAAGAAGAGAGGGCTGGCGAATGGGGAGAAGAGAGAGAGGAGACCGGCCAATTGGAATAGAGAAAGGAGGAAAGGAGAGAGGGCGAGAAGTGGAGGAGAGAAGGAAGAAAAATGGGTCTTCACCCGCGACCTGTTTCGACCCGCGACACCCACACCCAAATTCCGACGATTTTCACCGGAATTCTCACAAATTAGATCAAGGTACCACTTCCAATCAACACCTAGGCCTTCCCTCTTCATGTTTCACCCCCAAAATCATGAAATTTGATGGTGAATTGGTGAAGAACGCACCCGTGGGTGCCGCGACTTTCTTGTTCAAATTCTTCAAATCTTGAAATATTTTCTTTCAATTACTAACACCTTTAGCATTCCCTTAGGACCTAGAACAAAGCCCAAGCATTGGTTGGGACGACGGAGTAGATTTGAAGACGAATTGGAACTCACCCAATTCTAGGGGTTTGCATGGATGTTGGTGACATTGAAGTGTTTCCAGGCCAAATTGGCCTTCACCTCAGGTATAAAGTTTACTCTACTCATTGAGATCTTCAATTCTGTATTTTTTGAGAATTTTTGGAAATAGTTGGATTTTCCGGCGAGCCGGGGCGGCCAACCGCCACCCGCCTCGGCGCGTGGCCAATGGCCCACCAATGTCATTCTTAGCATGTGTTTAAGGTTCTAGGTTCAGTTTTGATAATTCATGGAAGTAAATTGAGTAATTGAACCTAAGTTCGTTACGATTCATGGTTAGGCCAAAAGGTGAATCGACGATCCAACCGTCGGATCGTCACCAAACTTTGATACGTTGTAATACATAATATTTGAGAATTATAGGAAATTAGGGATCAGGAATCCGATTTACGAATCTTTCGGGATTAGAGTTGTAAGTTCATAAAATAGAATGTTAACCGTCACTTGGTTTTGGAAATTGACGGAGATCCGACCGTTGGATGGTAATGAAATTTTAGGATGTTGTCCTAGAGGTATATTGTGGACCTCTGGAAGTTATGGATTTGAAATCTGAGTTGCAGATCTTCCGGATCAAACTACGTAGTGACGTGTTTTATATAAGTTTATATTCTATCGATATGATTTCTGAGGTTGGATTTGATTATTGTTCTAGGCGCCGATCGTCATGACGCCTTGATGTGTTGTGCTAGGGAGTTTTTGGGCGAACTGCAAGTGAGTGGGCAGTATTTCTGTTTATACTTATATACTATTGATATTTTTCCCAGAAATTGAGTTTCAATGAAAGTACGTTTTAAAACGACATGCATGCATATTATGAGATATATGAATTGATAATTGATGCATATATATGTGTGAATTGGTGCTGTGGACGCACAGGTGAGTATCAGGTGAGTTTTATGTTATTCATGTGAATCATTGATGATGTGAATTGTGTTGAGAGCTCATAACTCGCACCCCTGGTGTTAGTGCTTATATTATTCACTGCACCGCACGCTCACCTTGGATCCAAGTAGCTGCATGTCGTACAGACCGATAAAAGGTTCCGACATGCTAGTCGTACAGACCACTAGAGGTGGTTCCGACTGGTAGGTGACCTTAGAATATGTGCACAGATGATTAATGAGAGAAACACTAAAGCGTATTATTACACCATTTTTGTCGTACAGACTACTTCAAGTAGTTCCGACTTATGTGCAGAGTAGCGTCGTACAAGTCACCG
The DNA here is from genome assembly GCF_042453785.1 of Malus domestica. Classification (NCBI taxonomy): domain Eukaryota; kingdom Viridiplantae; phylum Streptophyta; class Magnoliopsida; order Rosales; family Rosaceae; genus Malus; species Malus domestica. The sequence continues at coordinate 15,154,992 of NC_091673.1, forward strand.
TGATGACTCCAGTTAGATTGGATATTGAGCTATAGAATTAACCGTGCAGGACCAACTGCAGGGTCTCCGGTTTTGATAAAGATTGATGATTTGAGATATTTGAAGGTATATGCTATTATGTTATTTTCTGGGAAAGTATACAGGTTTTACAGCGACGGGTTAAAAATGTTTTCGAAAAACTTTGTTTTACTGACCCACTCAACTTTGTTTTGCGCCCCTCCAGGTTCTAGATAGCAGAGCTTTGGTGGCCACGAGGAATCCAACGGTGTTCTGACAGAATTCACAAAAATAGGACTCACCCTCGGGTGTTTCATCTTAGTAATTGTATTTTTTTAAAGCATCCGAACTGTGTAAATGGTTACGTCACTCTCACATGACGGCTAGCATGCCCTCCTTCGGGACGGGGTGTGTCAGTTGGTATCAGAGCCTAGCTTGCAATTCTAGACATCTTGAGACTTTCCTAGTGTCTTCTGTCAGAACTATACCGCCTCGTAGCAAGCCACGTAGTTCGGATGAGCCTAATTTCCCTGATATAGTAGTTTGGGGGGAAACTATTGCCGTTGTGATTCAGTCTATTATCTAAATGAACCTTTTGAGACTGGTTATAAGTTAAATTTGAATCAGTTTAGGGAAATGAAGAACCTAAGGGAGCAGATCGATGGCTTAATCATTTGGGAAAAGACGTTTCGAATTATGCAAAGTCAAGGGAATCTTCCTCCCTATAGGTGGGTCGAGATGACTACCTAGTTTCTGAGTGTTGAATCTGCATTCTGATGGAGATAGGAATGTTATCCGATGTTATCAGAAAAACAGCTGTTTGGAAGTCGTTTAAAGAATTGTTTAAGGAAAAATTCATTCCTCTGGCATATTATTATAGAGAGTTTAGAGACTTGCCTTGTTTCCATTCGGATGTTGTTGCTAATCCAGTTGAGGTGTTATGTCGTTTTTTGCTGGATAATAAGAAGAAGTGGCGTTCTTTGGCGACCACTATTCATTGTACTTTTTACCAGGAGTTTACGAGATGTTGTTGAGCATTGATGACTCTGAGAACATGATCAGCGAGAGTAAAGAGGAATAAGAAAAGAATCAGAATCAGAAGAAAGACGAAAAAGTTAAAGATCCGTCATATCAAAGACCTCGGAAGACTCAGAGCTTCAAAAGAAGTGAAACTAGAGCTAATTTTCCCAGCTGAGGTTTTAGTGCCACTGGACAGAGGCGAAATGATAGATTTACTAGTGATCCCAGATCTCAGAGACAAGGTGACTCTGGTAGAGGAAATGTATCTTTGTACCGTAGGTACAATATTAGGCACTTTGGAGAGTGTGGGAAGTTGTGAATGTGTTCATGTGGTTAGATGAGACATAGAGGTATGAATTGTCCTTAGGATCAGTTGTTACCCAGCAGTCTTCCTTGACATATTACTTGGAAAATTGATGAGTAAGTTGTACAGGTCACTATAGGTGACTCCGACTTATGTGCTAACATGGATGGTCGAGCTGTAGACTCAACCATACAGGTCATTTTAGCTGACTCCGGCTGATATAATTCTTATTATTGACGATGTTGCCAAAGGAAGTAGTGAATGAGCACGATCGAGGCGTATATATGTATTTTCCCTGTGAGGAGTAAAATGATAATATTGCACCCTTAAGAATTGTTGCTTACTTATCGAGACGACAGTGAGTTATCGTTATTGCGGGCTGCATACCGTAATACCCATAACTTATTTGTTGGATTCGTTAAGCAAGTAAACAAGTAGGTCATTCTATGTTGGTTATGACTATTCAGGGTGTCCAATGATGATGGAAGAAGTAGTTATGCCAGCAAATCGTATCCCGTTAGACATTGTGGATTTCGATGTTATTATAAGCACATATTGGTTACATTATAATCATGCCAATATGGATTGCTACGGGAAATCAGTTACTTTCCATTGTCTTGGATTATCAGATGTTACTTTTGTGATTGAGCAAAGTGGAATGAGGCATGCCGTTATTTCTGTTGTGAGAGCAAAGAGATTGTTATCAAAAGGTTGCCAAGGATACCTAGCTCATGTGGTGTTGCAGGATCGTACTCCTAGTATTGTTGATGACGTACGAGTGGTAGACATTTTCCTAATGTGTTTCCGGAATGATTTACATGGATTGCCACCAGACAGAGATGTGGTGTTCACTATTGAATTGTCTCCAAGTACAGACTTTATGCTATAGATTGGTTCCTACAGAATTAAAGGAATTGAAAATTCAGTCACAGGAATTGGTTTATAAAGGTTTCAGTCAACCTAGTACGTTACTTTGGAAAACCCCAACTTTGTTTATAAGGAAGAAAGACGGGACCTTAAGAATATGTATGGATATTAGGTAATTGAATCAGGTAACGAGTAAGAACCGTTATCCATTGCCGCGCATTGATGATTGTTTGATCAGCTTAGAGGTGCTTATGTGTTTTCAAGGAAAGAGTTGAGCTCTGGTATACTCTTAAGTGAAAGTAAAGCATACTAGTCATTTTGAGTTGGTGTTAAAATGTTTGAGGGAACATCGGTTGTATGCTAAGTTTAGCAAATGTCAATTTTGGACGAATCAAGTGGCATTTTTAGGACATGTGATATCTACACAAGGTATTCAAGTAGATCTTCAATGAGTGACAACTGGGGAGAATTGGGAACAACCTCGAACCGTCACTGAGGTACTGAGTTTTCTTGGTCTAGCAGGCTACTATAAACATTTGTAAAGGATTTTTCAGTCATTGCTTTGCCATTGACAGGATCGACTAGAAAAGAGGTTAGGTTTGAATGGATGAAAATTGTGAACAAAGTTTCAGCAACTGAAGCATTATCTCACTCATACACCTGTTTTAGCACTCCCAGATGATAAAGGTAATTATGAGGTCTACAGTGATGCATCCTTGAATGGGTTAGGATGTGTGTTGATGCAACATGTTAGAGTGATTACTACACTTCACGACAATTGAAACCTCATGAGATGAATTATCCTACTCATGATTTAGAATTAGCAACTATCATCTTTGCTTTGAAGATTTGGAGACATTGTCTTTATGGGAAGAAAAGTGCAAGATTTTTATGAATCAAAAGAGTATCCAATATCTGTTTATTCAGAGGTATCTTAATCTTAGGCAATGAAGGTGGATTGAGTTGTTTAGTGATTATGATTGCACGACCAGGGTGATCGTGCAAATGTTGTGGCCAATGCTTTTAGTAGGAAGACCCCAGCGAGAATTAATGTTTGGTACGATTGCCATATTCATCTTCTTGTGGATTTGAGATCTACTGGAGTAAAGTTGGGAATGGAAGATCGAAAAGAAAACGTACTTGCTAATTTTCAAGTTAGGCCTATTTGGTAGGTCGTACTCGAGACTCAAGCGTTTGATGAAGAAATTCAAGAATTTATTTAAAGCAAGGAATAACGGGAAAAAGAAAGACCTCATAGTTAGAGAATCAGATGGCAAGCTTATGCAAGAGAACAAGGTGTTTATACCTAATGTTATGGAATTAAAGGAAGCAATTTTGGAATTTGCGTACTGTTCAACTTATACAATGCATCCTGGAGGTACTAAGATGTATTATACCATTCGATCATTTTACTATTGGTCAGGTATGAACAGAGAAATGTTTGTATATATAAATAGATGTAACATCTGTCAGCAGGTTAAAACGGAAAGAAAGAAGTCTTTTGGATTGATGTAGTTACTTCCCGTTCCACAGCGGAAATGAGAAAATATTAATATAGATTATGTGTGCAAGTTTCCTCGTTCACGAGATGGTTATGATGAAATTGAGGTGATAATTGATTGGCTTACTAAATCAGCGCAGTATTCTTCAATGAAAGAGCAGTAACCTTTCCAGAAGTGCAACAGTTATTTATCTGTCTTATGGAAAAGAGATTTGGGCTTACGGGTCTGTTGAACTTCTTGGGTATGTTGGTCCTTCCAGTTTGTTCCCTAGAGCAACGCCATAAAGCCATGGAAAGCTGTGTCTTGTGTTTCGAAATTGTTAGAATTGTGGATGGATGGTATTCAAGGCCCTGAGTTAGTGGAGGAGACTACTCAGAATATTCAAGTAATTAAGTCTAACCTGGAAGTGAGCCAGGATCGGTTAAAGAGCTTAGCAGACAAACATGCCACTGACCGGACGTGTAATGCAGGAGATTGGATGTTTTTGAAATTATCACCTTGGAAATGTGCGGTTCAGGTCGAAATGGAAGACAAGTTAAATCCTAAGTACATCAGGCCGTCTTTGACTATTGAAGGAATCGGTTAAATACTTTCAAGTTTGAGTACCTTCGGGATTGGATAAGGTGTATAGTGTAGTTCATGTTTTGATGCTCCGTTACAAAGTAGCAGATTCGTCCTGTATGATTCTGGTTTAGCCCTTAGAGATTAATCCAGATTTGACTTATAATGAGGAACCCATGATTATTTTGGAATAGAAAGAGGAAGTCCTGAGAAATAAAACAGTGTACTTGGTAAAAGTTTTATGGAGGAATCATTCAGCAGAAGAAACTACTTGGGAGACAAAAGATCGAATTAGAGGGATGTGTTCTAGGTTGTTTTATGGATATCGATGGATTGTAAAGATTGTGTAATTTCGAGGACGAAATTTTTTAAGGTGGGTAGATTGTGACAACCCGTATCTGATTTTAAGAGTTTTAAAGTTTTAATAAAGTATTTTACAAAAAAATGCCCTTTGAGGCACACGCATTATTCAAGGTTAATCGTTGTGTCGTGCCATCTAAGATTTGTTTTCTTGACATATCCTTGTAGTACTCGTCACTACGGACGCGTCGGCGCAGACGGTGCGTGATTTGGAGCTATATCGAAGAATTTATTAACGTTTGAAATTTGGGCATTTTAGGAATTATAATTTAGTAAAATCTGGAATTTCTTTTATGAAAGTGGACGGCCCAGATTTAATGAAGAAATAAATGGATGGCTGGGATGAGAAGAAAGAAGGTTTGTGTGTGTGTGTGCGTAAGAAGAAGGAGAAGAAAAAGAGATTGGGCAAAACTGCCCAACCAGAGGAAGAGAGAGCAGGAGCTCCGAGAGAGAAAGGAGAGAGGGCTGGTGAATGGGGAGAAGAGAAAGAGGAGACCGGCCAATCAGAACAAAGAAAGGAGAAAAGAAGAGAGGGCGAGAAGTGGATGAGAGAATGAAGAAAAATGGGTCTTCACTCGCGACCTGTTTCGACCTGCGACACCCACACCCAAATTCCGACGATTTTCACCGGAATTCTCACAAATTGGATCAAGGTACCACTACCAATCAACACCTAGGCCTTCCCTCTTCATGTTTCACCTCAAAAATCATGAAATTTGATGGTGAATTGGTGAAGAACGCACCTGTGGGTGCCGCGACTTTCTTGTTCAAATTCTTCAAATCTTGAAATGTTTTCTTTCAATTACTAACACCTTTAGCATTCCCTTAGGACCTAGAACAAATCCCAAGCATTGGTTGGGATGACGGAGTAGATTTGAAGACGAATTGGAACTCACCCAATTCTAGGGTTCCGTACGGATTTTGGTGAAATTGAAGTTTTTCCAGGCCAAATTGGCATTGGCCTCATGTATAAAGTTTACTCTACTCATTGAGATATTCAATTCTGTATTTTTTGAGAATTTTTGGAAATAGTTAGATTTTCCAGCGAGCCGGGGCGGCCAACCGCCACCCGCGGCGGCCCGTGCGGCGGCGCATGGCCAATGTCATTCTTAGCATGTGTTTAAGGTTCTAGGTTCAGTTTTGATAATTCATGGACGTAAATTGAGTAATTGAACCTAAGTTCGTTACGATTCGTGGTTAGGCTAAAAGGTGAATCGACGATCCAACCGTCGGATCGTCACAAAACTTTGATACGTTGTAATATGTAATATTTAAGGATTATAGGAACTTACGGATCGGGAATCGATTTACGGATCTTTTGGGATTGGAGTTGTAAGTTCATAAAATAGAATGTTAACCGTCACTTGGTTTTGGAAATTGACGGAGATCCGACCGTTGAATGGTAATGAAATTTTAGGATGTTGTCCTAGAGGTATATTGTGGACCTCTGGAAGTTATGGATTTGAAATTTGAATTGCAGATCTTCCGGATCGAATTACGTAGTGATGTGTTTTATATAAGTTTATATTCTATCGATATGATTTCTGATGTTGGATTTGATTATTGTTTTAGGCGCCGATCGTCATGACGCCTTGATGTGTTGTGCTAGGGAGTTGTTGGGCGAACTCCAGGTGAGTGGGCAATATTTCTATTTATACCTATATACTATTGATATTTTTCCCAGAAATTGAGTTTAAATGAAAGTACGTTTTAAAACGCCATGCATGCATATTATGAGATATATGAATTGATAATTGATGCATATATATATGTGAATTGGTGCTGTGGACGCACAGGTGAGTATCAGGTAAGTTTTATGTTATTCATGTGAATCATTGATGATGTGAATTGTGTTGAGAGCTCATAGCCCGCACCCCTGGTGTTAGTGCTTATATTATTCACCACACCGCACGCTCACCTTGGATCCAAGTAGGTGCATGTCGTACAGACCGATAGAGGGTTCCGACATGCTAGTCATACAGACCACTAGAGGTGATTCCGACTGGTACGACCTTAGATTATGTGCATAGATGATTGATGAGAGAAGCACTAGAGCATATTATTACACCATTTTTGTCGTACAGACTACTTCAGGTAGTTCCAACTTATGTGCAGAGTAGCGTCGTACAGGTCACCGTAGTGACTCCGGTTGGATTGGATATTGAGCTATAGAATTAACCGTACAGGACCAACTACAGGGTCTCCAGTTGATTCCTTATTTCACCTGTTATATTGATGCATCCATATTCTATTTTTGACATTATGGCATGGCATACTTTCTGGTTTTGATAAAGATTGATGATTTGAGATATTTGAAGGTATATGCTATTATGTTATTTTCTGGGAAAGTATACAGGTTTTACAGCGAGGGGTTAGAAATGTTTTAAATGAAATGTTTTCGAAAAACTTTGTTTTACTGATCAACTCAACTTTGCTTTGCGCCCCTCCAGGTTCTAGATAGCAGAGCTTTGGTGGCCACGATGAATCCAACGGTGTTCTGACAGAATTCACAAAAGTAGGACTCACCCTCGGGTGTTTCATCTTAGTAATTGTATTTTTTTTAAAGATTCCGAACTGTGTAAATGGTTACGTCACTCTCACGTGACGGCCAACATGCCTTCCTTCAGGACGGGGTGTGTCAGTCAGTCAACATGAAGTTAGCTGTATTGATAAAGAAGTCACATTTAATCTAATTAGTAAAGAAGCAGTTACTTATTTGCGAAAATCACATTTTAGTCAGATTCATATAGGAACAATATTAATTGGAATAGCAGGATTAACCAGAGCACAAGTAGGTACAAAAGCTTTAGTATACATATATGATGATAGATGGGATAATCACCAACAAGCAGCAATAGCAACAGCTGAAGTAGACTTAAGTTCAAACTTAGCAGTCATAGGTTGTATTCCAAATTATGTTATGACAATTAATGAATTTAGTAAATATATTAAAATGAGCATAAGAACAAAAAATTATAATATGAAATGAGAGTATAAAAATTTGTGTATTAGCTTAATGTATATAGGTAAAGTGTCTGATAGATATAATCATAAGTTTAATTTAAAGTTTCAAAATTTAGTTCAAACATTTGGTAGTAAACATGTAAATATGATAGAAGCAAAACTCGTAGATAATAGCTTTTTAAAAGGAACTCAGTGGACATTGCCTAATTTACAAATAGCACCAAATAGACAATCAGATAAAGTACAAATATATGAAACTAGTATAGGTCAAGAAACAATTAGGTTTAGCAATTATAAGCAACTAAAAAAATAGAAGAGGATGAAAGTGAAATCGAAAATGAGAGTATACATATGGCTTTTGATAATTTAGATATTAATTTAGTTGAACAAAATTTTGATCATATTGTAGATAAACTTATAGAAGATATTGATTATTTAGATGAAGAACAATATTTGGAAAAATATAAGACATATGATTTAGGACTACATAAAATTTCAGACGAAGAAATGAAAAATTTAATCTTAGAAATAGGAGTAGAACACATTTTAGGATAAAAAAAATAATAATTTATTAGAATTGAAAGCAGAATGTAATCCAACAGAAGAAAGTAGTACATAAGGAGTAGAAAATCCAGGACACGCAAGTAGAACTGATCAACAATTTTTGAGACCAACAAATGAACAATATAATGAAAACGCAAAAGTTGACTATATGGAAGAAAGTATGATAAAACCTAGAAAAAATAGGATTCCATATTTGAGAGGATTAGAACAAATTAATATAGGTGGTAATATATTAAATTTAGATAATGTAGATCCACAAGATTGGGAAAGAACGATTAAGAGATGGGAAAAAGGTTGCGTACATGCAGCATTAATGTTAGATTTTAGTAATTCACAAAATATGTTAGATTACTTTGAGCATATTTTGGATGATTTAATTTTTTATTATTTTCAGTCATAGAAAGTTCAAAACCCAGAACAACATCAGACAGCTAAAACACATTTTAATATTGATGGTTTGGTTACTTTGATTAAACAAGAGTTTTTAGATCATAATAGGTTAGATGGTAGAAGTGAACAAGAACAAATAAGAGCAATCAGAAATTTAGAACAATTACAAATTTGTGATTTACAGTATATAGCTGAGTCTACCATAGATTTCTTTAAATATTTAGGAAGAACAGGTAGAATTAGTGATACTAATTTATTAGATACTTATATGACAAAAATAAAAGGACCAATAGGTGAAAAGATTTGGAATGAATGGCAAAAGCATCCGAAGAAAAATGATATTGCTATAGGACCTAGAATTTAACATGTATATGATATACTCAGACAAGAGTGTAGTCAAATAAAAACTAAGAGACAAATTAGGAAACAATTTTACATGTGTTGTAAAAATATAGATTTACCATAATAGTATGGTTGCCATAAGAAAAAGCATAAGAAAATATACAAAAAAGAAATATAAGTAGTATAAACCCTACAAACAGCATAAGAATTTCAGCATAAGACTTTCAAGAACATATAGAAAAAGAAAATATATTCCAAAACAATTTAGAAAAAGAAGTGGCAGACTTTGGATTAGAAAATATAAAGCATCAAAAGATAAGAGTAATTGTAAATGTTATTCATGTAGAGAAGCTGGATATATTAGACCTAAATGTCCAAAATTAGGTAAACAGTAGAAAGAAAAAGTACATTTGATGGAATTTTTTAAGTTAGAAAAAGATGAAGATATTCAATCAATATATAGTTTAGATAATTTAAGTGATAATGAGAGTATTTATAGTATAGAGAATATTAACATGATAGATTCAAACTCAGAAGATTCAAGTAGCACAAATAGTGATCTAGAAGAGTATATGTGTGCATTTATAGAAGAACAACATGAAGAAGAATATAAATACATCAATTTAGGTTGGCCAGAAAAATGTCATAAGTGTAGTAAATTAGTTGCAAATAAATACTATAATACATATTCAATATTATGTGAAAAATGTTATAATAATAGGTTATTAGAAGTTAATTCAGTAGAATCACAAGAAAATACTGAAATATTAGGAAATATTGTTCATGGTATAGAAAAACCAAAAAATAGTTCTTTAATTACCATAAATTACGAAATATAATTAGCAAAAGAACATAAGATACAAACGATAGCTATGATAGATACATGGAGTACAAAGAGTGTCATAAGAAAAAAGTTAGTACCAGAAAAATATAGACAAAAATTAGCAAAATCAGGAAGAATAACACAATTTGATGAGAGACCAGTTTACTTAACACATTGTATAAATAATGAGTTTATTAAAGTAGAAAAACAACAATTTAATTTACCATTAACATTTGTTTCACCAGTAAGATCATATCCATTTATTTTAGGTTTAAACATTTTGAAAAGTTTGCAAGGTTTTTTATTTATGAACCCTAACATAACATTTTTCAAAAGAGGTATTACAATAACTGACCAAAGTAATACTATAGAAGCATACAAAAACATAAGTATAGAAGAGTTTAGTGGCCAAGATAGTTATCATTTAGAAAACTCAAAAGAAAATGATGAGCATAATAACGTAGAAGAGTTTGATGAAGACATATTTGAACATGAATACCCGATTTTAGAAGAAGGAACCTGTATAGAAATATTACAATTAGAGTGACCAAAGAGTTTAGAAGAATTGTTATAATTAGCAGAACAAACTAGGATTATAGGAGAAGACCCACAGTTACATTGGAGTAAAAATAAAATACTAGCAAAATTAGATATAATTAACCCAGATTTAACCATTGAAACGACTGATATGCCTTGTAGTCTAATAGATAAACAAGAGTTTGAGCAGTAAATAAAAGAGTTGTTAAATTTAAAAGTAATTAGATCCTCTAAGTCTAGACATAGATCAGCAACATTTATCGTAAGAAAACATTCAGAACTAAAGAGAGGTAAGACTAGAATAGTTTATAATTACAAGAGATTAAATGATAATAAATATGAAGATAGTTATAAATTACCAAATAAGGATGAACTTATAAATAAAATTCAAGAGAGTAAATATTTTAGCAAATTTGATTGTAAATCAGGTTTTTGGCAAATAAGATTAGCAGAAGAATCAATTGAGTGCACAGCTTTTACTTGTCTAGAAGGACATTTTGAGTGACTCGTTATGCCATTTGGACTTAAAAATGCTCCATCAATCTTTCAAAGAAAGATGGACCAAATTTTCAAGAAATATGATAATTTTTGTAGTGTTTATGTAGATGATATTTTAGTACAGAGTAAAAATAAAAATGAACATAGGAAGCATTTAGAGATAGTATTACAAGAATTTATCAATAATGGAATTGTGATTAGCAAAAATAAAATAGCATTAGAAAAGCAAGATATAGAATTTTTAGGAATGTATATCAAGTCAGGTACAATACAATTACAAGATCATATAGTTAAAAAAGTGTTAGAATTTCCAGACAAATTAGAAGATAAGAAACAGTTACAAGCATTTTTAGGATTGCTAAATTATGCAAGAAATTTTATCCCTGATTTAGGAAGAAAAATAGCAGTATTACATAGTAAAACTAGCAAAACAGGACAAAAATATTTTAATAATGAAGATATTAAATTAGTTCAAAAAATAAAAGAAGAAATGACTAAACTTAAGCCATTAACATTACCATTAGATGATAGTTACAAGATAGTTGAAATAGATGCTTCATCATTAGGATGGGCAGGTATACTATACCAGAAAAAGCATAGGGAATCTCCAAAGTCTGACGAACAAGTTTGTAGATATTCCTCAGGAAAGTTTAATGATGTACAATTAAGATTACCATCAACAGATTTAGAAATTTTAGGGATAATTAATTCACTTGAAGCTTTTTCTTTATTTTTACATAATGAAGTATTTACGATTAGAACAAATTGTCAAAATATAGTTTCTCATTATAACAAAATACATGCTAATAAACAGGCAACCTAAAGATGGGTTAATTTTATTGATTCAATTACAGGAAATGGTTTTAAACCAATTTTTGAACACATAAAAGATAATGACAATACATTAGTTGATATCTTATCAAGATTAATTTGTTGAACATGTATGGAATATCGTGGACCATCATCAGCAAATAGCACAAGGTCGCAAGGCAGAAAAGTCTTTTTCAATGGCATGATGATGCACCATCAACCTCCACCATTCAGTGGATTTCAAAATAGCATGAGCAGACTAACATCACCACCAGTACCTACGTTCAACTTTAATGACAATTTTATTGAAAGAATCGGAAATCCAACTCTAAGATATAGGTCAAGGGTACCAGGGCTTTCTGATAGGCAGCAGGTTCTCTTAGATAATTTTTGGAATATCCAAATTAAACAGCCAATCATAAGGTTAGGTTATGAAAAATTAATTAGAGCCTTGGAACAAGAGTTTGATAGCTTTAATTTTAATTTCCACCAAAACCAGCAGCATATTCATTCTCTTGAGCACAACGTTCAAGTCATCTCTATGGACCATAAGTCATTACTTAGCAGGTTTACCAAAATGAACCAAGAACTTCAATCTCTTAGAATGCAGCAAAAGACAAGTAACACCTTGAAAAGAGAATTGAAAATATGTTTAGAAATTGATCAGCATAAGGATAAAGGAAAAGAGGTTATTGAACTCATAGAACAAGAGGCTAATGAGCCCATAAAAGAAATTAAGATTGAGCTTTTAGAAGAAGACGTTGAAATTGAGCAACATCAAAATAATAAGCAGCATCAGGTTCTGAGTGACAAAGAAAAACAAGAAAAATATGAAAGTTTTCTTAGGAATATATCTTTAGACTTAATATTAGATGATGTTTGTTTTATTATAAGAAATTTCAAAAGCAAATTTAAGAATAATGCCACCAGATATGCAAAATGAGATCATGAGCAGAGCATCACAGTCCATGAAGGAGTTACAATTACAATTACAATTACAATGTGCTTTGTATGAGTCCATCTTTGATCCAAAACCAGCGATGAATATTATTACAAAGATGTATCCACCATGTCTTTGTGATAGTACAGAAAATTGTATTTGTAAATCACAGATTAGCATAGTTGTGGTCAAGATTAACATGAAAGATTTTAAACTATGGCATTTTAATTATGAGCATCAGAAAAAGCATAATGTGGTAGAAGTTATTCCTGCCTTACTATTAGAGTTTGGTTATCTTGATAAAATATTCATTAACCGTATTTCTCAACTAGAATCATTTCTTGAAAAATTTATAAAAGTAGCAGAAGATTATCTAGAAATGTGGAAAGAAATTTGTATAAGCTTTATTAGTAGTCCTCCAGACTAGTATGTACATATGCATAAGGAGAAAGCTAGGCATATAGCCATGATTAATGAATAGTCCTTTAGACTATCTCATATCTCCTCACATAGGTGGACTCCTTCATATAAAGAAATTTTAAAATTTAAAGGGATCCAAATATTTGTTTTAGATGAGTTTGAAAATTTTAGATATGACATGGTACTAGTAGCAAAAGAAGAAGAGATGTATATTTACATCAAGACAAGAATCAATCATCAGCCTTATTGGAAACCCTAAAATTTCAAAGAAGAAACAGCAGAAATATATTACAAGGTGAAAGAAGATAGAGAAAGAGATGCAGAGCTAGTCGAAGACGATGAACAGTATTGGAATAATTTGAGAAAAGAAGAGCTGCATAATATCGACAACATGATGAAAACCTGAAGCGCTAGCTGTAAATTAGCATAAGTTTAATAGTATAATGTAAAATGACGTATTCCCAGACAGAAATGTCAACATCATTATGGATCCCGCTGTAATAGTATAAGAGTAAATAAAAAAAGTGTCTGATCCATTATGATTTTTGTATACATAAAATGTTTTTTTAATTAAAAATGAATAGTACTAGACCATTTTCGTTAAAACTTCCTTATTTATATTTTACCACAAAGCGAGAAGCCTATTCCTAATACAGTGTAAACGTGGCCGAATGTATGAAGTTACCTGCGTGACTAACTGGGATCTTGGACTTGGCGCAAATTTTGTGCAGAGGAGTTAGCTGCTGCAGCCACATTTTCTGACTCATGCTATTATTTATATCTAAGTATTTGAGATTCTAATCAGAAAGCTGAAAACAATTTTCCCACAAGCAAAGTATCAAAGTTAATTAACTATAAATTTTAACAAATATAGAACTACATAAGTCAAAGCAAGGAATTCAAGTTTCAAATAACAAGGCATTAGAGCAGTAAAATCACATGGCTCTGGCCAGGCAGCTTACAGCACTCTTTTTGGGTTTCGGAAGCGGTTTGGCGTGAAGGGCTCATGCCCCATGTTCCTATGTATTATTTTAGTGTTTAGGACAATGGTTTCTCTACTTTTCTTGCTTGATTTCCTAAGAAATAGTAAACTAGGCTCCTTCCGGCATGTGTGCCACTGTCTCTTTCTATCTTACGTAGGCTAATAAGAATTTTAGGCCATTGGGAAGAATTCCATGTGGGAAAACAATTCATACTTCATAGGGTTGCTTGCCCCTTGTCTCCATGTATGACACATGAGATTTTAACTCAAAAGATTTCAGCATATTGAAAAACATTACCATTCAACAGAAGTTGCTATTTATTTAGTAAGATGACGGATCTGCGACTTTTTACATTATTTAATATTTAAGACATATTTCCTTACAAGGAATAAGTAATTTGTAAGGAATTATGAGTAAAATTTTAGGAAAAATTAGTATTCGGTCCCTAATTTTTACTGTTCATTGACTAAGACCTTATTAGTTCTCAAATTTTGATTCAAGTCCCTAGCATTAATGTGATAATGAATTTACATGTTTATTATATAATTTTTTAATATAAAAATTAGTAATTAATTTAGGGTTTAATACTCACACCTCTATTAAACTTCTAATTAATTTTCAATTCAAACATTTCCAAAATAATACTAAATTAAATTAAATTAAGTTTGTACCTATTAGTTTTTTTTTAAATATATATAAAAAGATTCTCAATTTTTTAATCTTAAATGTACCCATTCATATAATTTTTAAAATTTTTTAATCTTAAATGTACCCATTCTCAAATATATCAATTTGTTATATTTAAAATGTACCCTTTTTTTTTAATATAAAATCCTTTCAAATTTTTTAATCCATGTTTAAACTTATATGGATACATTCTTTTTCGTTGATTTGAGAATGTATCCATGTTTTGGTACAATAACTTTTTTTTGTTAATTTTGGTTAATGTACCCATACATATATGTACACACACACACACACAATATAATAGAGAGTATAATTTATATTTTATTATTTTTAATCCCATAAATTATGGGTTTTATTTAAAATCTCATTAATATAAACAATTACAAATTTCAATTTTTATTTTTTAATTAAAAAAATATAGTAACTTATATTATTACATTAATGTCAGGGACCTCAATCAAAAACTAAAAACTAACAAGATTTCAATCAAAGAATATTGATAGTTAGGGACCGCATCCAAAGTGTCCCATAATTTTATTTATGTGTTTACTAATAAGTAAAGTAATAAAAAAGTAGGCGAGTTTAATTGAATTTTGAGCATGACATACTTGTAAAATAAATGTGTAGTTATAATTAAATTGAGATAGTTTATACTATAAGCATTCCTTCTCATCTTTTTACCTTCAAAACTAGTCATTATGCACTATTTTTTTTTATATATATATGATCTAAATAACTATTTTATTTAGTCAACAGTAATTGCATGTCACGATATATAATTTAGATTAAGCTCTATTGATAAGTTTGTATTCTTTCTTTTGTTTTAGATACTCGAAGGACAAAATTGAACGAGAAGTCCACCACTAACACGCCAAATCTAGATTGCACACACTGCATCTTTCATTTTAGCAGTAAGGTTTACGCAATATATGGTACGTACCATCACCTTCTTTTTAACTTAGCCTCATCGATTGAAGAAAGGTTAGGATTGCTTGTCCACCAGTATTAAATTTATAAACCACCATGCAACCACCAGTACTAACTCTCATATATAATTAGCAATAGGAATTTTTTTTTAATTTTTTTAATTTTTTGGAGAAATTAGCATTAGGAATTAGTAATTGTAGCATCTTATTGGTTCCAACTCCAAACCCTACCGAAAGCAGCTTTTGACTAAGAACACTCCCTAAATCCCTAGGTTTGTAGTCTTATTTATTAAATCAAGAGATTACCTAATGAATAATTATAGAAACATAGTCCTTAAATTTGTAGTCTATTCATTAACAAACAGTTCCATCACTGAATACTAAGCCTAAGCTGGAAGGAACCATGTATTTTGATATAATTTAAACGGATTTGTGCTATGAGACTTCACCACGTTTAGTGATACTTTTAATTCTTTAATTTCTCAAGGTATTTTATTATTCTTTTATATCTGTTTGTCCTAATGATATAGGCATATTCTTACCTCAAATTTTGTAGAGCCGACATATTTGATCACCTTAATTCATGTCATGCTTGTCCCCTAATTGTCTCGCATCGTACTCCGCAGTTTATGAACAACACTGGTTTTGAACTTGGAATGAGTTACTAGGGTTTTGACTTTTTGGTGCAAATTATAATTGTCTCGCATTGTACTGCTTAGATTATGATCAAGAAAAATAATGTTTTTACATACTCCAAATCAAACAAAACCTCTAAAAAAATAAAATGGTTATAAACACTCCGATCCTGAGAATTTGGGGGTTATAAGCGAACCTTTGAAATGAGGCCTTAGAGTTTTTTTACTCCCGACACTTTGTACATTGACATGTGTAAAAAAAATTTACTAAATACATGAAAAGTCTATTTCTACATCAAATATCATTAAAAATTAATATCAAAAGAAGAAAGATATACAAACATTACTCAAATATTACCCGTCTCACATTTTTAGATGCAAATGCACTTATTAAGTTTACATAATCTAATTTTTCAACCAATTCAAACCAAAAGAGAAGTCTCTACCCAGTACGCTAAATTCCAATTATTTTCCTATAGTTACAATGTTACTCATTACATTCAATAAATGAATGAATGGTTGGATTACAGAGACAACATCTTACAACTAGGAAAAATACTAGAGTGAAGATGATAGTAATTTTTGTATACGTGCCTAGACGGACGAAACGGATTTGAATAATTTATTATATATTATATAAACTAATTAATTTGAACATTAAATAATATCATTTTTCAAACAGGTGAGAGTTTTAGCATTTTAGGTACATAATAAAGATATATGTGGTGTGATCTTAAAATAGGGTAATAAAACCCCATAAAAATAAACATAAAGATATTTAAGAGATAAGCAAAAAAGTAAAAATAAGATGGTGGAGACTATTTAAAAGGGAGAACACGTGCAACTATAAAAAAAAGATGTGGGACCATCTTAAGTAAAATCATGCAATTAAAATGATGTTGGGAATATGGTTGTCTTCTTCCTTGCGGGAGGCTGATCATGCAACAAAAGATTTCTAAATTCCGACGTTTACATATAAGCCTGCATTGCTCCCATCCATCCCCATCTAGACCAGCCTAGCTCCACCTAAAAATTGGGGGCCCTTCCGAAGTGAAGGCCCAAGGCGGGCGCCTACTCCGGCTACCATCAGGGCCGACTCTGGTTATAAAGGGAAGGAAGAAAAATCCCTACAGATAAAATGGTTCATGAAAAACCTAAATGCTAATATTGCATGCTATGATTCTTTAAAGTGAGGAGTTGTGTCTGTCGAATTGAATTAATATATCAAACTGAGTACACGTAGTCAACAAAAACGTCATTCGTCATACATGCAACTTTATAAAATGTCATTACAAATAAGAAAAATTAATGAAAAAAAAAGATTGAAAACTTATTTAATAATTTTTAATTTTAATAATAAAAATAAAATAAAAGATAAAATAAATAATATTGAAAACTTTTCATTAAAGTTTCGTATAAATAATCATACAGACAGACATGTTTCGTGAAGTTTACAACAGAATTCATTCATCAAATTAAGATTACGGACTATCACGTTATCCTGAACAAATAACATTAATTTTCCCAACACGTTAACGTCCTGCAGGAACCAATCTGAAAAAACCTAGACAACTTCTCTCTCCCCATCAAAAGGACCTAAAAACTGAAAGGTTGAAATCCAAAGAAAAGGACTGAAGAAGCAGCTGGACAAATCTAACATCTAAATCTCCTTACAACAACCGAATCTAAGCATCTTTGCTTGAATTTGTTTGCTGCTGCCTCTCTCCCTGCACTGCATTCATCGAGTACTGATGCCCTACACCCAGTTAACCCTAACCCTAGCTTCTCAGCACCACCAACACCTATGCGAATCTAAATTCAGTACGGAAGCCCTACACTCAGCAGCATAGCATTTCCATGTGGGCCCGACTGATTTTTGAAACTTGAAACCGGCCAAAACAAATTTTTTGGTAAGCTTGCACTGTACTGGTTCGGGCTGTCTGGTCTGTTTCTGGTCACATAGCAATTAGCAACTGCTTCTTGACGAGAATGCCTATGTTAACTACAACAAGGATGATGGGGCGGAGTAGGGGTTGAAGGGTCATTTTGTAACGTCTGCATTGAAATTTACAGAGACGTCTTTTTCAGGTAAAATATCTTATGAAAGATATTCCCGCGTAACACAATGTGTACTGACTCACGTTCTGAATCTGCGACACCACACACTAACGTCTGCACTCTCTCACACAAATTTCAATTTTCTTGTCATTTCATCCGCTGCCTCGTGATAGGACACGAGAGAATGGTATAAACACCGAGATTACTAATTTAAAAGAATAAAATTAGTAAGTAAGAATTATGCACGTGACTCTTTATTACAACAGTAATAAAGAGATATTGAATCATTACATGACGGCATGAGTTTAAATTTTATTGGTAGTTAACATAATATCTATTTAATAAAAGAAGAAATTAGGTTCCTATCTCTTATTTTGCAACTTCATTGATTAAAACTTTATTCTTTTTTAATTTTTGATCAAGGTCATTAGTATTAATAACATCATTAATTATTTCAATAATAAAATATTTTTACCTAAAAATATTCATTTTAAAAATGTTACAATTAGTATATTTATATTTATGACTAAATTTTTTGTCATATATTTTTATTTTTAGTTTGTACCTATTTTTAATTTGCAAACCTTTTTTAATTTGTACCAATTTTCCTTTCAGTTTTAATTTGTACCCATATATTAATTTCTTTTTGTGTCCATATTTTTTAAAGTTTTATTTGTATTTGTGCTCATGTGTTTATCATCACGTGATATTGTATAATTAATCAATAATAGAAAAATTACATATGATATATTTATGTTTTATTGCTAAACTTTGTATCATACATTTATATTTTTAGTTTGTACCCTCTTTTAATTTGCAAACTTTTTTTAAATTTGTAGTATTTTATTTTAGTTTGAATTTGTACCCATATATTAATTTCTTTTTGTGCCCATATGTTTTAAAATTTCATTTGTACTCATAATTTTTTTTAATCTTTTATTTGTATCATAATTTATTTATAATGTACCCATTCTTCTTTATTAATGTATCACTTTGTTATATGTGAAATGTACTAATTTTTTTAACACTATGGATACATTCTTTTGCCATTTATTATTTCTTATTGTTACATAGTTTTTAACGAAAACTAATGAAAATAGCTTGAAAACTTTGAGTTTTAATGATAAAGAAAAAATAAAGGGTAAAGTGAATAGTACCATGATTGACTTTTTAGTGTAAAAATGTGGTTTTTCGTTAAAATGAACAGTACCGGGAGCTTTTCGTTAAAGTTCCCTAGTTTTTATCCATTTATTCAATTAAAATATTTGAATTTTTTTATTGTAACTATTTCTAATAGTATTATAATGAGAGATTTTAAATTTATACGATTATAAATCTCATAAAATATCAAACAATTAATATCAAAACTATAAAATTATAAATATTAATAGTAATATAATGAGGTGTACAAAGTCAAAGAACTTTGATCAAACTTTAAATACCATTAAAGTTTTAATAAAAGAATGTTAGAGACTAAGAATCGCATCCAAAGTATCTCTTGATAAAGTCTATGGTTTGATAAATAAAAACATGTCTGTAAGAATTGTGTTTCCAAATAAACTTAAAAAATAGATGGAAAAAATTGCTATGTCCAATCAATTTGTAACACGAAAGCCTTTCGAGTCGCGTTTTCATTCAAGAAATTTAATTGGCTTTCCACTATGTGCAATCATTTTCATATCATAGATGAAAAGTGATTTAAATAATTTTGATTTACCAAATAAATAAATGTGTTTTTCTTGAATTATTTTTTACCCTTTTATCTTACCTTTCTAGCCATCGGCAACTTACTTCTTCAATGGTAAAAAATGTGGGTAAATTTTAGGCAAGTGTAAGATTACTTGAATATTTCTACAATCAAGAAAAGAATAGTTATATGTTAGACATTGTCACACTGATATGGTGTATCGTAAAGCTCTTTGATGCCTACGTTAAAGTTGGAAATAAATGAGAATAAAAAACTTGAGTTTCTAGGTAAATGAACAATTGCTCTCGTGATTGAAGACCAAGACCTCATAAATTGGTAGGGTTGAGCTTGAAGACGATTTATTAAAGTACACTAAGATCGTTCAAGATCATCTTGTAAACGGACTTGGATTCTCTGCCCTCCCAATTCGGTGACCTCCCCGTGCCCTCCTGTTTGTGTGGTCACGGTTAAGTCACGTCAATATTTTATATTACTATTTTGTTTTGTCTTATTATTTTTATAAAAAACAATATAAAATGTTAGCATGGATTAACCGTGACCACACAAAACAGGAGGGCACGGAAAGAGCATCGAAATGGGAGGGTAGAGAATCCAAGTCCCTCGTAAACAGCCATGCTAGGCTAATCCCGTTATCAGGCATTTTTAGGTTCAAAGAGTGATTTGGCTTTTGTTAAGCCCCGACGATAATAGGTGGATAGTGGCTACATAAGTAAGATAAAAGAGTGGTGAATCCTGATTTTGGGTGATTTTCACACCATTTTTTTTTTTTTTGAAGTTTTAACGAAATACTTATGGTACTATTAATTTTTAACGAAAAACCAAATTTTTACATTTTTCTGGTACTATTCACTACACATTTATTTATTTTTTTCATTAAAATTAAAGTTTTTTTAAACTTTTCGTTAATTTAATTTTTTTTTTCACCTTTGTTTTTTTTTCTTTGATTTTTCAAATCTAAAGGAATGTGGAAAAGTAAACTGCTGTGTTAAAATTACTTCTCTTATTAAATTTTTTCTAGGTCCTTACGAAGAAATTAATATTGAATAAGAAAAGAAAAGGGGTAGAAGGTAAATTAAGGAAAACAAAAGGAGTCAAAAGTGAAAAACGGAGAAAAGAAGTAAGTAGTAAAAGCACGCTCGGTGAGAATCGGAAGCCGATCCAATAAGTGGAGCCGATCGAATAGGAGGAAAAGAAAACTAGAAAATAAATTAAAGAAAAAAAAGGAGGGAACTTAAGGAAAGGAAGATAACGGAAGCCAATTAACGCAAAAAATGTTAGTTAGGCCGCAAAACGGCAAGGAAGTTTTATTTCTGTGGTCCGTCGTGCCCTCACTTCACCATATATAGCTAGAGGAGGAGCAAGATTCTCTTCTTTTCTAATTTTTTTTTTTTATTTCTCTCCTCTAGCATTTTAATTTTAAAAAAAATTAATATAAAATATTAACGTGTATAATTATCACTATTCAAATAAAACAAAAAAATATGAAGAAAAGAATTTAAAGAAGAGAGAATTCTATTTTGGTAGAGAATGTGGGGAGGGGGGGGGGGGTCATTCGTTTAATAGTAATCGTTTAAATAAGAGAAAAAAAAATAAAAGAAATTAAAAAGGGAGAAAATCATACTCGCTCCCTTCGAAAAGCCGTAGAATCTTTGTGTACGGTCTGTTTAAAGCAACCCCTCACGCGGGCCCCTACTTTCTCTCCTTTCGAGTCAGACTCAGTCGTAAGTAGTTGTTTCTTTCTTCTTTTCTCTCTCCTCGCAGCGTCGGACTCACTTCCACGTTCACTTTTGCAGCTGCATATGGATGGATGGTGGCTGGTGTTGGCTGTTATTGTGACTGATGATATCAGAGAAGGGTAGTGATTCTCGTGCTGGTTGTACACATGGCTTTTTATTCTTTGATTGTGGCAGATGATGATGATGATGATATGGGTGGCGTTATGCGCGGGAGCTTTGCCGGTCTCGACTTTATTGATTTTGTGTGTGTCTCAGTGTTCGTGTTATCGTCTGTCAGAAAATGGAATATCATTGTTAGGCTATCTCCAACCGAATGGTCCAAAGGGCCAAAGGGTCAAAAAGCTGAAAATAGTCTGAAAATCGTCTCTAACCGAGGGCTAGACCAAAGGGCTCGTGGGCCCCATTGGACAAAAAAAAGGCCAAGGGGCCAACCAACTGACCCAAAGCAGCCAACCCTGGGCCGGGTCATAATTTTCATTATTCCTGTCGGTTATATTCGACAACATTGTACTTATTCATGTTGGTTATATCCGACAGGGATGGTAGGCCAAAATTTCAAATACAACAACTAGTTACCGTTGGATTCAATTAATTTTTTGGGCCAATTTTTATTTATTTATGCATTTAATTTGTAGTTTTTAAATTTAAGTTGTAGTTTTTAAATATAAGTTGTAGTTTTTAATTTTAAGTTATTGTTTTTAAATTTAAGTTTTTGTAGTTTTTAAATTTAAATAATAAATTATGTTTTGCCCTATGGTCATTTGGCTCTCGGTTGGATACAATTTTTTGTGACAGGACTAAAACGAGCCCTATGGCCCTCGGTTGGAGATGGAGGCAAATATGACCTTGTACTGTTCATTAAAATATTAATATCTTGGAGGTCAGAGGGCTAAAATGAGTCCTCTGTGTAACATTCCACATTGCCCAGGGGAGTGGATCATGTAAGCCTTATATGTATATTCCCATTTCTACCTAGCACGAGGTCTTTTGGGAGCTTACTGGCTTCGAGTTCTATCGGAACTCCAAAGTTTAGCGAGTTCGCTCGAGAGCAATCCCATGATGGGTGGCCCACTGGGAAGTTATCGTGTGAGTTCCCAGAAACAAAACCGCGAGGGCGTGGCTAGGGCCTAAAGCAGACAATATCATGCTATGGTAGAGTCGAGCTCGAGATGTGACAATTTGGTATCAGAGCCAATCCCTGGCCGGAAGTGTGCCGACGAGGACGTCGGGCCCCTAAGGGGGGTGAATTGTAACATCCCACATTGCCCAGGGGAGTGGGTCCTGTAAGCCTTATATGTATATTTGCATTTCTACCTAGCACGAGGCCTTTTGAGAGTTCACTGGCTTCGGGTTCCATCGGAACTCCGAAGTTAAGCAAGTTCGCAAGAGAGCATTTCCATGATATTCTCGTGTGAGTTCCCAGAAACAAAAACGTGAGGGCGTGGACAATATTGTGCTACGGCAGAGTCAAGCCTAGGATGTGGTGGGGGCCCGGTCCGAGATGTGACACTCTGGCCATCCTTGGGTTAGAGATGGTCTTAGGGTTGGAGTTAGGGTTGGTTGTTGGTTGCATCATTTGCATGAATGCATGAAGTGCTCCCTCCTTAGTCGAACCCCTTTGTTTGCTAAATTCCCTTTAAAAGCTTTGGTTAGCGATGAACTAATTCAAATTGAAACCTTGGGGTTCATTTGCTTGATTATTATTATTTTATTACTGAAGAGAGACCAGGGTGAACAAATAAACATTCTTAACTATTTGAGCTACAATTTTTTTTACTAATTATTTAAGTTGCACCAATAAATATTTTCATGTTCTACGAGGTCCTAAACGCAAACCCTAAATCTTATTACTTCATATTCAGAAAAATAGTTGGACTTTAGGGTTTATAACTTAATTGGTTCTGGACTTATATAATATAAACCCGTAGTGTTAAAAAAGCTTAGAATAGGCTAAATTAATTTGGTTAGAACAGTAAATTTGACCAGATTCAGACAATGGAGTACCAAATACAAATACAACTGGTGTATGCATATGGGTTCAACAAATTTTGGCTGCTATTGCAATAATTTGAGTGCAAATTTCAGAGCAGTTGGACCACCTGGTCTGGGTTCGTTCACGGTTCATATGCTTGTTTTTTCCCCTAAATGTTAGGCCTACAATTAGGGTTTTATTTGCAACTACAGATTTTTGGCCCTTACCTCAGTCACAATCGTTTGGCGCGCACGTGATACAGTGAAAAATGAAATAAAAGGTAAATTCAATCAAAGTGCACTTGAATTTCAAAAGCACTTGATATTTGATATGATATTAGACAAAATGCTGCCTCCTGCAATGCATCAAATCATTTAAAATTACAGTTTAAGATTTACCATGTGGGAATCATCAACATTCCTTAATTAATGGGGATATCTCTGGTCGATTTGTAATCAAAGATGAACTTGTTTAGGGTTTTTCTTGAGTAAGTTAATGCAGAAAGTACATACTTTTATAAACCACTTGTCAAAATCATATTTTAGCGAGTACGTTGACGTATTGAAGTAAATTCGCATTGTTTGGCCATCAAATATTTACTTGAAAAATAATAGATATTTAAATGATGATTTGACACCTTAATAATAAAGTTATATGATTATAATAAGATTGATTAGAATTAGATATTGAACTTGTCTCAAAATGTATGTCATTGTATTTATATAAGCCAAATATCAAACACTTTTCAAACAGTAACCAACAGAGACAACTACCAATAAACCGACGAATAGTTATTCTCTAAACCTTGATTTGAAACTTTGCTTGTGATTAAATTTGTTGTTCACATGGATTCATAATCAATAACTCAGATACTCAGAGAGTGGGTTCTTGAGAGCTAGTTGTTTCAATCATTGTGCAACAAAATATCAGACAATCCACAAGGCATGCAGGTCATGTGTCACACAGTAAACTAATAAACAGTACTACTTGTGAATTAGCAATCATCAAGTTGAACGCTCACGATCTTGATGGCGTGCATTATCACTTTCCTTCAAAAGCAATGGACCCATTAACCCATTTAAGCAAACCACAGTCTTAAGATAAAAAAATTAATAATCGGGATTACGGGATGAGGGTCCAGGTGATTTGAAGAAATTAAGAAAGACACAAGCAGCTAATTAATCACGGATTTGTGGCTTTTGTGTTGCTTTCTGCTGCTAATTGAAGACTTGATTGCGATTTAACTTAATTAATTGTAATTTTATTCACACAAGTAACGATGTAAGTTGTAACATCAATAGCAATCATAGTGTGTGCGCGTCTAATGGGCCATATGTAGCCCATTCTAATCAGTTGTTTTTGAGAGTTTTTGTCTAAAGAGTGTTCATAATGAAAGATGATTACAATAGGAAAGATATCATATATTTAGAATCCTTGGCCAATACTCTTGTTCTATAAAGATGTCACCAATGTCCAACATGAAACTAGTTATCAAAACACATCATTCGAGATGGCATTAGTAAGTATATTACTCTTACTGACAACTTAAGATATCAAATACTGGAGTTTCGTTCGCTTCGACTTCCCTTTTCTACAGGTATTGGGGTCTTCAGATGAAGGCTGAAATCAGGTGATCACTTCCGGCGGTAGCTCAAATTGGAGAGGATTAGAGGTCTTCTCCCTCATTCCTTGCAAACTCACGGCTTTCTTTGATATAAAACTAATGTCTTTCACTAACTTTTCAACCAGAGTAATTACCTCACACCATTAGATAGCTCGATATTGAGCGCCTCATCAGTATATCTCGCAACCACCTTCTCTGTTAACTAGCGATGTATATCTTTTTAACAACAGTTATTCGCTTAAAAAAATCACAATTTTGCCTAATAAATTAGGTTTTTGCAATGGTTTTGATGGAAAAAAACAAATATATATTTTTTCTTTCTAAGAACCACACACTCATTTTTTTCGTTCACAACTCTATAAATACTCAACCATACGTTCATCAATTTCCCACCTAATTTTTCAATTTTGGAGGAGAGAAATATTGATGTGCCAAAATGAGTTTGTGTTGGAAGAAGATGAAGAAGGTAGTCTTTTTATTGAGGGCTGATTGCATTTGTGAATGAATGTGGATAAAATTACACGTGATAGGAAATGGTACCCCCGAGACATAGTAGAAGAAATCTTGTCAGAAGTAAAACTAATAGAATTGAATGCGTTGTTAAGGAAAGTAGCGGATTTAAGTTGAAGGACCAAACTGCAAATTGAGGTGTAATTCAAGAACTACTGCAATTATTAAGCCTGAATTATAAATTATGATCTTAGCTCTCACCCCCTAAAAAAAAATGTTTGAGTATAAGATTTGATGCCACTTAGTACTACGGTCTGGTAATATTTCTCTTAACTTCTAAGTGACAGGTCTTAAGTTCGAATTTTGTAGATGATGAATTCGATACCAAATTAGGTTGCTCATTATGTAACTTAATCAAACTTCTCCCTTCCTTTAATATAAAATATATCGTTATACTTAAATGAAATATTTGATAACGTGGCCCTTAGTCCTTTGCCTACCCATTAGATTTGCTCCGATATCCACTCCACATTTTCTTCTCTTCACCAGCTCTCATGACTTTTGATCTGGATTAGGTAAATTTATAATTTGGCCACTTTATCCTTACCGTTTATCCAAGAGAAAACACTATTCTATTAATTAAATTTATATTTGCTTTACATGTTTACTTATTTAAAATTGGTATTTAAATTCTTTTGATTACTAAGTTTTCATATGTTGTTGATGCACAAAACCGGAGGTCTTTGAACAACGTAAATCCGACCGTGAATCTGTAAGAAATGTAAATAACACAAGATGTATCGTGCTTCACCCCAAAGTTTGGGCTACGTCCACATTGATATTGTATTTCTGAGGGAGAGAGAGAGAGAGAGAGAGAGAGAGAGAGAGAGAGAGAGAGAGAGAGAGAGCTTCTGAGGGTGAGAGGGCCTAGGAATTGGCCTCCCCTAATGAGGAGAGTGAGGGGTCATTTTATAGAATAAGGAATCCTCACTTATTACATATTTGCCCCTTCATCTATTACATAATTACATTTGAGTCCCCCGAGTATTTATACGAGATCTAAATAAGGAGGCCTTAAGTATGGTACAAACAGTAGTCCCCCAAGTCTTCAGTCAAAAGAGTATTTTGGCTGGAGACTTGAAATTCAGTCAATGTGTAGACTGAAGTAACTAGATGTCGTCTTGAACTTATACTTGATATGAGGCGGTATTTAACGTGAAATGATGCTCAATTAGAAGTAGCACGTGTTGCGAGGCTACTCTGCTTGTGGCTTATGTTGCCTTGGTTGGCTCGCTCCTCAATACATAAGTGATGGGCTAAGAGTTGATGCTCGCGGTGAGGCGGTTGCTCAGCTGGCAGCGATGCTCTCTAATGATGGTGAGGGAGTCCCTTTTATAAAATAAGGGTTCGCTCCTCAGTACATGAATAATGGGTGAACTCTAATGAAAGTGAAGGAGTCATTTTTATAGAATAAGGGCTCGCTCCTCAATACATAAACAATGGGCTGAGTCCCCCAAGTATTTTTCATGAGGCCCAGTTGAGGTCCAATATATGGTACCTAATGTAGTCTTCCAAGTCTTCGGTCAATACAGACTGTTGGCTGGAGACTTCAAATTGAATTCATGTATGGGCCGAAATGGCGGTTATTCGGAGGCGGTATTTGTATACCCTGCACTGAAGCTTTGTAGGTGAAGCTTTGCAAGTGAAGCTTTGAAGCTAGAGCTATGTAAATGAAGCTTTTGAAGCTAGAACTTTGTAAATGAAGCTTTTGAAGCTAGAGCTCTGTAATTGAAGCTTTTTGAAGCTAGAGCTCTGTAAATGAAGCTTTTGAAGTTAGAGCTTTGTAATTGAAGCTTTTTCAAGCTAGAGCTTTGTAATTATAGCTTTTTTTATGCTTGAGCTCTGTAAATGAAGCTTTTGAAGCTAGAGCTCTGTAATTGAAGCTTTTTGAAACTAGAGCTCTGTAAATGAAGCTTTTGAAGCTGATTGACATGAGTGATGCTCATGAATGTTTATGTTGATTGACATGAGTGATGCTCATGGATGTTGACATGAGTGATGCTCATGAATGTTGACATGAGTGATGCTCATGAATGTTTATGTATGATTGATATGAGTGATGCTCATGAATGTTTATGTATGATTGACATGAGTAATGCTCATGTATAATTTGAAGTACTTGGCGTACTTTTGATCACTTGGTTGGTGGTAATAGCGGCAGGTTGCCAAATAATTTTGGAGTAATGGGTGTACTTTTGATCACCTGGTTGGTGGTAATAGCGGCAGGTTGCCGAATAATTTTGGAGTACTGGGCGTACTTTTGATCACCTGGTTGGTGATGTTTTGGGTTTATGGGCCTTCCCCCTCCACAACATGCCAGCCCATTTATTTTGGGCTTTGGCGTTTTTTTATTTTTTTATTTTATTTTTTTATTACCTTCTGATGAGGTTTATACAGATGTTTTCGAAAGATAAGGAAAATAAATTACATCATTAAAAAACAAGAAAAGTAAATCACATCATTCTGGTGGGTGTTTACTCCTTGCTTTTGCAGTGTGGTTGTTTATTCCTTGCTTTTGCTTTTGTTTCCCACTGCGCCTTCCTCTCTGTCGTTGCGCTGTTGTCCATTTGTAAAAAGCATCTTTGGAGGTCATCACTCATGAGCTCCGCGACCACTTTCTTTGGAGGTCATTAACCCACATGTACTTGCATGCACCTGGTTCATTTAATCATAGAGAATTAATTGAAAGCATCGCCGGGCAAAAACAAAAGCAAAAACATACCAATATCAGTCTCCCTTTTTCTTTTTCTTTTTCTATTTTGTTCCCACTGCCTTTAAACCCATGGAGAGACAAAAGAGACAGAAAAGCTGAAGCTCTCCGCAGGATCCTGGAATTTTGAACCAAAGCACTTTGCCCAGCCATTTTCAACTATGTACTCAGAAACAGTTGGAAGAGCACGGTACCAAGGCATGGCCAGAGGAAGCCGGAGACGAGGAAGAGCAAGGTCCCAACTTTGCAAAGTTGCTGCATAGCTCAAATTCAAGAAAGTAAAATTCATGCAGACAGGATACAGGACTGGGAGATAAAGAGCTGTTGCTTTTCATAAACCAGAGAGTGTATGTAAATTCTTGCAGTTGCTAAACACTTTTTCGAGTTCTGAATGCTGAAAGGGTGTGAGCTCTTGCCAGAACGAGCCGGTGCCTAACTCGAGAAGTTAAGGAGCATGATTGAGAAGACTTCGTAGTTGGTCCCAAAACTCGGTCCTGGGAAAAAGGGTGTGAGCATGATGAGGCAGAGAGCGAGGGAGTACTGGAGAGAGGGGGATCTCTTCATCCTCTTCCCGATCCGGGCCGTCGCAGCCGTCCTACGGCTAAAGGTCGGTCGTGTTCTTGAGCTCGGCGGTTCCGTCGCATCTTCCATGCAGGTTCTCGTAAACTCCACCTCCAGTGTAAAAATGGCGGGAAGTTCTCGATCGACCTGACCTTGAGCCTGACTCCGGCGAACAGCCCCCCATACAGCATCTTCGACTTAGGGTCGGGGTCGTCGTCCAGACCGGGGAGCAATGGATCTGAGCATGGATGCTTGCCGGCCGTTTTCTTAGAAACTCCGGGAGAAGCTGAGGCAGTAGTAGATTCACTCCGTGTAAGAGCAGACGTCGGAGCTATTCCAGGTGGAGGTGAAGTTGAGAGGGTCGGAGAAGATGGGGGACTTCCAGGCTTGGAGGGCAATGTAGGCTTGGCGAAGCCTTGGGTTCTCAAACTGGAGGATGCTTGGATCTATTGCTTTGACCACTTCATCAGTATCAGTAACAGATGGTAGGTAGACAGTCAGTCGCATGTGTCTCTCCATTTTTTTAGTAACCAAACGAGTTTCTTTTATTTCTTTCTGGGGCTTAGTGGATCTTTTTCTGGAAAAGCCCAGTGAGGTTTTTTGGGTTTCTTGCAGATTTTGCAGATTCACGGTGGAGGTGAAAAAATGAAAGAGAACCGACACAACTTTTCGTATCGATTCCCACAGATGACGCCAAATGTTGATGCACAAAACCGAAGGTCTTGGAACAACGTAAATCCAACTGTGAATCTGCAAGAAATGTAAATAACACAAGATGTATCGTGGTTCACCCCAAGGTTTGGGCTACGTCCACACTGATATTGTATTTCTGAGGGAGAGAGAAAGAGAGAGAGAGAGAGAGAGAGCTTCTGAGGGTGAGAGGGCCTAGGAATTGGTCTCCCCTAATGAGGAGAGTGAGGGGTCCTTTTATAGAATAAGGACTCCTCACTTATTACATATTTGCCCCTTCATCTATTACATAATTACATTTGAGTCTCCTGAGTATTTATACGAGATCTAAATACGGATGCCCTAAGTATGGTACAAACATATGTTATTATTTAGTACTACGGTTTAGTGATATTTATTTTTACTTGGACGATAGTAATCTTAGACTTGAATCTCATGAATGACTAGTGTGAAACCAATTTACTTCCCTCATCCCTTAATGTTAATATATTATTATATAAAAAGAAAAGAAGTAAAAAAGGAAAAAACAAATTTCTCCCACTAATTCATGTGTATTGGAATCATTCCAACTTCTTGACAATTACTAATACATACTAAACAACCAAAAAAAAAAAAAAAAATTGCGACTCTCACAATAAACGTGTCATACTTTTTTGATTCTTGACTTCTTCTATTTCAAATAAGTAAATATGTCATCAACTCCACCTCCTAATCATGAGATAGGTCCTTACTAGTTAAATCATGAGTTAAGAATGATGCTCCAATCAAATCCTTCCAAGATACACAATTTTTTGTTTTTGTTTTGATAAGACGATAGCATTAGTAGTTAGATATTAGATTAAGTTGACAAGATTTGAATTCACACCGAAATACAAAGACACAACACCTTTCCACCATGGTAGTAAATGGCCACTTGTCCAAGTTACACAATTAAGAGAGCTGGTTATTCTTACTAACAATTATACTTCTTGAAACATGCTACACCTAACACTTTGTTTAATAGAATTAGTTTACTCTATTTTTGAGTGTAACTCATCCATGAACAGACATGCCTACGTGGCATATCATGTAATAGAGTAAAATAATTATATCAAACTAAGAATTCATAGGTATAAAGCGGTACTTATTATAGATATGATTTGACATCTCAGCAGGTATACATTTAAAGTGAAATAAACGTTTATATCCTTTCTCATATGCCTATTATAACAAAACCATTAGCGTAACTTCACCACTTGATCCGCACCCAAGCACGTTATTGTATTTGTATGTCGACGCCCGCTTAATTTGCGTCTGAGCGCACACTTTGTTGAACTTCAAGTACTAGTTCTTCTACGCTCAACTGACACTCCAGCCCTATCTGTAACAATCCCCAAAGAAATTCATCATCAAATCCTCGTTCGGAGAAAAATTTTAGTGCTCAATGTTGTTGAATGATAATTACCAATAACAAAATGATCACACTTTCAATTTTTCTCCTCTTACATCAATCTTTATTTGAATAAATCAAACAGAAACAACGAATGATTAAACATAAGCGTATAGAGAGACAAAAGAGTGTGTAATTATCATTTTCCTTACCAATATTAATATTTGTTAAGCAAAATCTCCATTCATCAGAGAGCATGCCTGATCATTTTACAAAATTAGCTAATAACATGCGACTCCTGGAAGCTAGTCCATATTCTATCCGCAGGTGATCGCATATAGTACTTCAGTTCATTTTTCTGTTTCTAGATAAACAAGTTAAACATCAGTACTATTTATTTACAGCTAGCTAATATAAGACAAATTTGGTGATTTGATTAATAATTAATTAGAAACATATTTGCCCTAAGCAGCTCTCGTTGTCATGATATGTAGTGGGCGCTCGAGGGTAATTAAAACCCTAACTTCCCAACAAAGTTTTGGTCGTAGTTTGCAACTGAGCACAATTAGAAGTGTTCAAAGATTGGGTTTCCAGAACTACATAAAGAGGTTTGATGATAAAACGTACGTACCTTGATTACAAAAGAGTATAAAACAGTGTCTTCCATGCTGCTGATGTTGAGATGAAGGACATCAAATGAAAGCCTCTCGAGAACACCAATGATCTTGGCAATTTGGCCAGGTATTCGCTGAGATATTATCTTCATCACCACGTTAGATCCCGAGATCTTTGCTTCGACGTCAGCCACCGGAGAGTTGCAACTTGCTCCTATAGCTAGTTCCTTATTGATCACATGGTGATGATTTTCAGTCCCCAAATTAAAATTAAAATTAGGGTTTTGATGAAGTTGCGGAGCCGTTGGATATTTCTGAGGCAGTAGGGCTACTGGTCTTGGGCTTGGATTAGGGCTAGGGCTTATGCTTTTTCTTCTTTTGTTAGATTCCAGAGTCTGTAAAACTTGATGCAATTCCTTGATGAATTCTATCACACCTCCTATGATTGATGCTTGGTCTCCCTAGTACATGTTAAACAATTAGTTAATTAGAAAATAATTAACACCGACTTAAGTTAATCATATATAGTATACAAACATAGAGAGAGATATGTATCAAGTGATTATATATAAGATATACCCTTTTGATGTAGAAACAAGGGGTCAAAGAGCGTAAGACTTTGAGATGCTCATTCATCTGTTTTCTCCTGTTCCTCTCCACAGCTATGTGAGACATGGTTTTGATCTTTAAGCTTATCTTCTGTGCAGTGTTTCTTTCAACCACTTTCTTTTTCTTCCACATATGTATCAACTTAAAAACTATGCTATTTATATGATATACATTGAAAGAAACCCACACATACAAAACACCTGTTGGGTTGATATTAAATGCTATAGGTCGCATTCTCGTGAAGTTGTAATTTCTACTCTCTCTCTCTCTCTCTCTCTCTCTCTCTCTCCGTGCGAGTTAAAGAAGGAAGAGTTAGAGTTGAGCTTTATCTTTCCCATGCACACATTTATCTACTATCTACTCTTTAACTCTCTATCATGCGCATGACATGCTCACCTCAGAAATTTTCTTGGGACTTGAAGATTCACCTTAGAAGTTCTTTGTGGAAATTGCGTACTATATTCGAAGAAGTATCCTAACTAAGTATTATTGGTTTGTTTGTTACGTAAGCCTTTTATTGAGTTTATCTTGGTGCAAATTCCTCTTATATGCCTTTGTAATAGTCATGAAGTGCATTCAAATCTCTTTATCTAATATTTTTGTAGTTTCTTCCTTACTAACTTGGAAATCCCTCACCCCAACATAACTTGGAAAATATAAGCCTTATAAGATGTTTTTAGTGGAAGAGGGCTCAAAAAACTTAATACTTTAATAGTATTTACTCATCATTTCACTGAAAAATATAGGAAGACTATATTTTTGTACCACATTAGTATACCATTGATGTAGGTCATGTAGCAAGAAATGTATACATGTTAAGTCAATTAATTAATTTATTTATATGATTAGATAATTGTATGAATGACTTGTCACATCACGTGGTACACTAATGTGATATAATTATGTGATACATCATGAAATCTGTTATGGTTAAGCCAATATTTTTTGAGTACCTATGCACTAAGTGGACGCATATATACTTGACGTTATATTTGATTCAGTTGTCATCGATCACTCAATTAATTTAAGCATTGAGTTAATTAAATTTACTGGTCAAATATGTGTTACAATAATGAGGGTTAAATGAACATTTATATGTAAGGATTCAATATAGGTTTACGTATTTATCAAATTCTTCCCGCTGGTCATCTGCTGAATTCCGTTCTTTGTTTTGGTGGGAAAATACGTAGCTTGGCTATACACATATTATATATAAGACGCCTGGATGATACCTGAATCTTGCGCCGGAGACTTTATGAGACACAGAGAATGAATGTCCCATCGTCGTCAAACTACTACATACATTCTCATCCCATTTTATCAATTACTACTACGTGAATGGTTTCATGCCCAAAACCATTCAAAATTTAAGAGAGAGAGAGAGAGAGAGAGAGAGAGAGAGAGAGAGAATCCTCTAGACTCCAGAACTATATTATCTCTGTCTTTCTAGATTTTAGAGAGTCTCAGAAATTAAGTAGGTGACTGGGTGTTTAGGGTAATTGATGTGTTGTAGGCTTGTAGTTAATAGCATTCCGTTACATCAAGACAAGGAAGAAAAACATATGTTTTTATATCTTGATTGGAAAAACTTTATGACAATATATATATATATTTGCATTTCGATCCCGCCAAGGCTTCACTACAGCAAAATCGACGACCCTGTAATCGATTGGGCCACGTAATAATAATTTCAGTCCACGTCTCAGGTTATTAATTCAAAACCGATCGATCTTGCAAGCGGTGATAAATCACTGGCCCCAAAAAAACAAAAAGAAAGAACTTTCATGGCAACTTTATATAAAAACACGTACGAGAATCCACGACGAATTATTTGATTTTGGCATGAACATAGCTACTAGCTAGCTTTCCATCTCCCGCCAATATCATTGATACCAGTTAAGTGGTTAAAATTTAGAGACAAATCTTCTGCAGTGTTTGATAATTGATAGTATTTATTGGATAGTAAAGAGACTGGTGGGTTATGGCTAAAGAAAGATGAAAGATTGTTTCAAGATACGTACGCCTATTATGCTTAATTAATTGGTCTTATAACTTGTGTGTAAAGCAGAATTATGAAATAATCTTATGAACATAATGCATCATATGACCTTATGTCTTTTGTTTGTAAAAGGTTTGTACACTCCTAAAATAAACCTGAAACACACTAAGGCCATCTCCAACTGAAGGCTGGCCAGATGGCTCGTTTTAGCCATCTGGCCCTCCAAGATATTAATATTTTAATGAACAGTATAGGGACATATTTGCCTCCATCTCCAACCGAGGGCCATAGAGCTCATTTTAGCCCTGTCATAAAAAACTGTCTTCAATCGAGGGCCAAAGGGCTATAGGGTCAAACATAATTTATTATTTAAATTTAAAAACTACAACAACTTAAATTTAAAAAACTACAACTTACGTTTAAAAACTACAACTTAAATTTAAAAACTACAAATTAAATTTAAATTTTGTAAAATAGAAGTTATAGAAAAAAATAGAATTTAAAAATAGAAGTTATAGGAAAAAAATTTGTAAAAAAAAAAATTCAAAAATAACGGTTAGCAAACGTTAGCTAGCCGTTGCATTGAAAATTTGGCCTAGCATTCCTGTCGGATATAATCGACAGGAATATATTATATTGTTGTCGGTTATATCTGACAGGAATGCTCAGATTTCTGGCCTAGCTTGGGGCTGACTGGATTGGGCCAGCCTTTTGGCCATTTTAGATTTCGTGGGGCTCACGAGCCCTTTGGCCTAACCCTCGGTTGGAGACAATTTTTGGTCCTCTGGCCCTCTGAACCCTTCGGTCGGTTGGAGATAGCCTAAGGATAACAAGAACACTCATGTTTTAAACTAAAAACATAAACTGCATAATTTTGTTCTTAGTGCTTTGGTTGTCAATGAAAAAAGGCTTTAGAGAATACTAACTTTTTCTTACAGCACTTGTCTATGACTCGTCAATTAATAGAGATTTAATATGTGCTCATTTCTGCAATGGTTCAACAACCACCACCATTCATAACCATATAACACTTGGTTTGCACCATTTCAATAAAGAGGCACAATTTCATGTGAAAAATGTCTTTTCATTTGAATTCAATCTCTAGCTTGTAGAACATATTTCTGAAGTGTTTTTTATGCTAGCTGTATCAAAGTTTAAAGTTTAAAACCGACTAAACACCCCTCTACCTTCGGAAAGATGTGAAGATTTTGAATTTCAAAACAACTTCAATCGGTCCTTCAACATGCTCCGACTGTTCACCTTGCAAGGTTTTATCGGTCCGACCAGTCATTCGACATCGGTCCAACTAGTCGCCCCTGTTGCTTCTCTCAATTTTGAAATCCTGCTTCCATCCAACTGATCACTGTAATAATTCCGACCGGTCACCTCTTTAACATTTTTGTCTTGAAAAACTTCGGACGGTAATAGGTGTAGGCACAAAAGATATCGCGTTCTTATATTCTTCTTCCTTTCAATTCCCTTCGATTCACTCTCACCCTTTCCTTTGATTCATACATACGTTTTGCCAAAACAGCATTGTTTGGTGTTTGTATTTGTTGATTGGTATTTATGTACAAATTAGCATCCCTGCTAACATCACAACGAGACAGTACCACACTGCTGTTCTATATATATATTGCGACGATTTATACAGAGTGCAATAAGAATTTTATTACATTACTTACAACCTAATCATTCATATTCAACTTTAAATCCAGAGCACATCCTTTTCTTTTGTAACAAGTTAACAACTGTGAAAGTTCTATCTATACCACCGAAATTTCATCTAATTTGGGAACGTATATATTCAAGCGAGGTTCTTCAACGCTGGAGGCCAACCATGTAGATTACGTTGTCTTGTTCTCTTCATCTGCTTCAGTTATATAAAGGAATATCCAAAGCAAATCACAAAAAAACCAACATCAGTGCTAAATATATAAACATGGAACATAGAATATGCACAAACATTACTTACTTAAAAGCAGAAAACCTAGATCTTGACACCACATAGTTCAGGTGACAACTATGGATTTTGAAGGCAAAACTTTTGCACAATAGTTTTAGGCTTATTTACGGCTGTCCCCCTGAAACTCATACTTGTTCTCACTTTGCCCCGTAAAATTCATTTTTTCTCACTTCTTACAATGGATTATTTTTTGGGGTTGGAACTGGTGGTGTTCAAAACCCAGAATCGCAGAAACACGCAGAAGACTAGAAAAGGGGGAGAATGACAAATTCGACATGAACCCTCTAATTGCCTTTGTTTTTCTTCCTAATCAACCAAATGGGCCTTCCACCATTTGATTATCAAGGGCAAAAGGTATGCAGTTTTAAAAAAACCACAAATTACCTAATTAATTAGGTTCTTCTCTATCAATATTTCAACATCAATCCCCGTTAATCATACTCCATACTTCTAGGAAAAGAAATGCAGAACCTAAATACAAATGCCTTCGGAGTTCGAATCAAATTTGTATGCTTTAGTTTTTAAATATTTGCCTGGTGTGGGTGGTGGCTTGTCTCTTCACAAAATCCGCAGGGTGGGATGATGGAAGGCAAGGGGAAAGAACCTGTGTTGACGAGGGAGGGTATAGGATCCTGATGGACTGCCATGGAAGAGTGGAAAGGAGGGGACTGGAAAATGGAAGAGACTTCCACTGCCAAAGACGAAGGAAAATGAAAGGAAAAAAATTATTAAAGCTGTGGCACTATATTGGCCCTTATATTTCTTTCGAGGGACTAAGATTAAAAGCCTTGTATAGTCTTTTATGGGAAAAGTCATGCAGAGGATCCTCAAGTGGGTCCCATTTGTGGCAGATCAGAAGGTTTAACACATTTTTTACGGATTTGGATGGAAATCGGGCAGTGATAGATATACTAACATGAGATCAGTTTTAGCTTAAATCTTGCTGCAACATCTGCATGCTACACTCAATATGTGCATTGTCATCCTTACCCTTTTGTGAAGCATTTCCTTCAAAACGTTCTTTAGGTGTAGTGAGAATTAGCCCCCCTAAAAATCATCGGCAATTTTAAAGTAATGCCAACACCAATATAATTAGAATAAACTATATGCTCAAATTCAGGAGTTCAGGCCAGCAGGAAAATGCTATGTTATGGTTTGGCCAAGGAGGAGATCTTTCAGTAAAATGAAGCCTATGCTACACTGGTTCAGCTACTTAAGGCGGTAATTCATGAACCTTAGTCGGATTAAATGAGTAATAAAATAATGACTCACCACAAAGAGACCTTTCAAAGCTCTCCAGTTGTGAAATGAAACCAGCATTAGGAGATGCCTGAGGTCGTCTGCTCTTCACATGTTCAAGAGCTTGAGATATGCTCATACCATGCTTTTTCATCAGATATGCAACAATAATAGTCACACTGCAAGGAAAACAATTAATAAAGTCCAAATTCAAATAATATTAGTAAGCAAAGTGTTTCCTTCGGAAGTATATTTTCTTCTATGCTGTACAAATCTCCTAAATTAGATGGTTTGGATTTGGCTTATTAGAATTGATGCACATTGGACAGAGCTTGGATCTGATCTAGAATGAAAAAAAAAACTAGGCAAAACTACATAACTCTTGACCTTTAACTAGTTAAAACCAGCAATTGAAAGCCCAAATTGTTTTCTGTTCTAATATTAATAACAGAGATGCAAAATTCTAGAAAATTTATGCTAAAACATTATTTCCTTATCCATGTTGTATCAAAGAGATCAACAGAACCTTATTTGAAGGATTCACTTAACCAATGACTTAAATTAGGACAGCAAAGAAGACAACGTGAAAGCAATAACCTATACTGGATGATAAAATCACCTTCTGGATCTTCCCACAAAGCAATGAACCAACACACCACCACCAGATCTTGTAGCTTCGTCAATATAATCGATGCACTCATCAAAGTGCTGTTTTAGATCTGTGCAGACTCTGTCTGGAACTACCACAATTTTGAAACAGCACCAAAAGATAAATACGAATTCGGTTCTACTATCTCACACCTTGGCATGAAACAGCAAATATGACCATGATTATGAATTAAACACTTGTAGAACCAAGGCATTAAATACTTGATAAGGTGGGGTCTTGGGGTATAGAATCATGATTGCATACTGCAGTGGAATGCTATTCTAGAAGAAAGAAGACCACAAACGATGCACAGATTTACTTATGCGTTTCACATAATATATGCTAAAATCATTTGAAAACCACTTATGATCGACTAAACAATCATCTCAGATAAAAAAACAAATGGTTATATGCCAGTACAAGACTGTGTAACAAACAATCAACTCTGAGACAATAAATTAAAGTAAAATTATCCCCAAAATGTGGAGGGTAGTTTAAAAACCAAAATGACAAGAGCAACCGAATTGCACCATATCAGAGGAACAACATTCATACCATTTATAACCTTATACACAAAATCATTTGGATATACAGGTGCCAAAGAATTAGCCACAGTCAAAATGTGTGTGATGTTTAAGTTTTTCAGTTCGTCCTTGTTATTTGCAGCTCCAATGGAACCCAAGAAGAGACCCTGCAAAATTAAAACAATAAGAAACAAGTGACCCTAGCTGCGGAAAGCAGGGCGGTAGAAACAATGCAGAGTGAATGACCAAAAACTGATCGTAAAATTAAAATCTAGTTACCTCTTCAATTTGGCATGGAACGTTGTCCTCTTTAGAGCATCTTGTCACATGTATAACTCTCAACAATGTTGCAATTTGTTTCTTGAGGGATTCGTCCATCGGATCCATTGCTAATCACTGGAAAACTTTTCACTCTTGTACACTAACTCCCCTGCAAGGAAAACAACCGAATGATAAGCCGAGCAAATGTAATTTTGAACAAACTATAGATTCCCCAGTTTAAACTTTATATTGCATTATGCTCAAATAAAAGAAACCCAGGGAGCAATAACTAACTAACTGACGGAACAGATAAAATAAAAGTTGGTAAAGAACATACGAGATTCGGACCAGAATCGATCCCAATGACATAACACCGAAACTAAATCTGGCTCAAAACACGAACTTTGACTAATTTCTGAAATACCATCTTGACAACAAAGCAAATCAAGTGCCAAAAGAAGTAAAATAAAAAAGCTCGCATTTTCTTGAGATGATTCAACATTGGACTGTAAACCCGGATGTGAAGAACCGATGATCAATTAAACAAACCATAGGAGCAAATCAAATCACCATAAACAATTTGACCCATATGAATTGATGCTTCTATTAAAAAATACTATGAATTTAGCTTTCAAGGGAGCTACTTTCCCCGATCATTGACTTGTTCAACAACCCTAGAAGAACAAAATTCAGATTAAATTGGAAGAACAAACATCTAGATCAGGTGTGGTGTGTGGGAATTAAAAAAATAAAAAGAAATAATTGACAAAGATTGAAGAATTGGAAAGAAACGAGAGAATTAAAAAGGAAAATCGAAGAAAAGACTCACTGAAGAAGCTGCGATGTAGGAAAATTGGGGTCCGAGAAGGAGTGCGTCTGTTCGTCGCGCGCATTTGATCACTCTGTTTCTCTTCGCCCTCCCATATAAAAGTTAGTTTTTCATCTTTCATTTAATACTACCCTCTCTGCAAGCACGCGCATCTGAGAAATATTTTTTAATCATATGCGTTATGCGCCTCTTAAGATGATATGTTATATTAATTGATTTCTTTCTCATACCGCAATCTAAAAATAAAATATAACATACAATTATAAATAAAAGAAAATGGAATATAACTAAGTCGCGTGTAAAATACGTGATAAAAGAAAGGCTTCTTGTACTCGCACAAACATATTCAAAGAAAATTCAACATACAGTTGCAAATAAAAAGAAATAAAATATAATTAAGTCGCATATAAATGTGTTGATAAGCTACAATATATTTTAGGGAACTTTAACGAAAAGCACCCGGTACTGTTCACTTTAACGAAAAACCACATTTTTACACTAAAAAGTCAATCATGGTACTATTCACTTTACCCTTTATTTTGTCCTTATCATTAAAACTCAAAGTTTTCAAGTCCTTTTCATTAGTTTTCCTTATATTTTAACCTGCCATTCAGGTTCTTTGGAACATGATAAGCTACAATATATAGCCATGGTAGAATTTCAAGTTGTTGCGGAAACCAAACCAGCACGCAGCCTCACATTGACTCCCTGCATTCCATCCTTATTATTTGAAATTAATGAAGCTATAAATATTTTGGACAGAGTAACATTTAGTTATAAAAGCATATAAATTCAACAACAAAAGTGAAATGAAGTCAAATGAATGAAGGCATGCATATCATAACTGTAGTTTACAAACTGTCATGGATTACACACAAAAAATAAACTTCAAAGGAAGTCCAAATTGATAGTTGATCGGTTTGGGAAAGAGTGGCTAATGTTGAAAATTTCAATCGAAGATTCATCTCACAGCGCATCACCGAAACTTGTAGTGTTTGAACCAAGTCAAACTCCATAAGTTTCGATGATGCGCTGAGCATGCGAACGTCATCTAACAGCCCCTCGCAAGCTGGCAGGCTGTGGAACAACCGGAAGCTTGGAGACAAGTAACTTAAACTGAGACGACGACAGGCCTTTGGTGAACAAGTCAGCAAGTTGGTCTTGCGAACAAATATAATTAACCAATAATTGACCACGAACAACCTTCTCCCTGACATAGTGATAATCAACTTCCAAGTGTTTGGTGCGTGCATGGAATACTGGATTAGACGCCAGAGCTATGGAGGAGACATTATCGCACCAAATTTGAGGACAAACCAGATGCAAATGCAGGTCCTTGAATAAAGACCTGAACCACGATAGATCAGCCGTAGTGTATGCTAATTGCCTGTACTCGGCTTTAGCATTAGACCGAGATACTGTCTTTTGCTTCTTAGAACTCCGGGAGACAAGATTGGAACCAAGATATATACAAAAGCCACCAGTGGAATGCCGAGTATCCGGATTCCCTGCATAATCCGCATCAGAAAAGGCACTTAATTGAGTAGTTCCAGGCTTATATAGAAGACCATGAGTATGCTTGGCCTTCAAATATTGCAAAATCCGTTTGACAGCCATCTAGTGAGTAGTTTTTGGAGCATGCATAAATTGGCACATTTGGTTGACAGCATAGGACAGATCTAGTCGTGTAATGGTGATGTATTAGAGTGCTCCAACTACACTACGATACACCTCGAGTTTGTCATACGGGTCTCCTACATACGCACTGAGCTTGTGACCAGATGGGACCGGGGTGGATATTGGCTTTGCTTCAGTGAATTTAGTGTGAGAGAGCAAGTCTAATGCATATTTAGACTGACAAAGATGCATAGCAGTCCTATAATATTTGACTTCGACACCCAAAAAATAATGAAGAAGATCGAAATCTTTCATCGAAAACAACGTCCCCAGTCGCTGAATCAATCTAGATATTTGATGAGGACTATTTCCGGTGATTAGTATATCATTAACATAGATTAAAAGAATCAGATACACACCTTGTTGTCTGAACGCAAACAAACTGTAGTCACATGTGGATTCTTGGAAACCTAGTTCAAGCAGAAAATCTGAGAACCTCTGAAACCAAGCCCTGGGCGCTTGATTGAGACCGTAAATACTACGTTGAAGTTTACACACATGAGTAGGAAATTGTTGGTCAACAAAACCTGGTGGTTGGCGCATGTAAACTTTTTCCTTCAGAAACCCATGCAGAAACGCATTTTGCACGTCCAGCTGCCCGACATGCTATTTGTTGGACACGGCAAGACTTAGAACAAACTGTATCGTACTGTGCTTAACAACGAGACTGAAAGTCTCACTGTAATCCACACCAGCATGTTAATGAAACCCATTGGCGACAAGTCGAGCTTTATGTCATTCAATTGAACCATCGACACATCTCTTCAAATTGAACACCCATTTATTAGGCAGCAGATTCATTTTAGGATGATGAGGAACCAAACTCCAAGTTCCACATTGCTGCAGTGCATTAAATTCTTGAATCATTGTGTTCCTCCACTCCTGAGACTTAACAGCTTGACTGAAACACGTTGGTTCAACAGGTAATTTGTCAACAGTTAGATGCATAGCGTATTTGGGATTGGTTTTATGGATTCCTGACTTGGAGCGTGTAGCAATGGAATGGTGTGAACCATTGGCAGGGACAGGAACCACAGGTTCAGAAGTTACTGCGACTTGCTCATTTGATGGTTGGAGAGGCTGGGGAATATTGGAGGACACTGGTATTGTAGGACAGTTTGGAACTACAATGAGGTTAGAGTGTGTAACAGATTCAGAGACTGTCGTGGCGAGAGAGAGTGGAATGGGATGGACTTCTTGGGCAAGTGGTGGTACGGCCAGATTAAGGTGAGGTGGTGGAGGCAAACTATGGCTGCTAGGGTTATCAAAAGTGAATAATAGGTCCAGGGCCTGAGTATTACCTGAAGCTGTGACGTTTTCTGAAGGAGATGTGAGTCCCTTAAAAGGGAAGCAGTCCTCATCGAATAGGACATGGCGAGACACGTAAATGCGTCTGCTAGACAGATCCAAGCACTTGTAACCTTGGTGATTCAGTGAATAACTTAAGAAAACACATGGTTTTGATTTTTGTTGAAGTTTATTTTGCATATAAGGCACTAACCAAGGAAAACACCGACATCCAAAAACCTTTAAAATGTCATACTTTGGTGTTTTTTGGAAAAATTTCTCATAAGGAGACACATAGGACAAAAGTTTAGTGGGCAAACGATTTATCAAGTAAATGGCAGTGGAGCAGGCATCAAACCAAAATTTGTTAGGCATGTGAGATTGAGAAAGCATGACTATAATTGTTTCAACAACATGTCGATGTTTGCGCTCGGCGACTCCATTTTGTTCAGGGTGTTTAGGACACGAAAACCGTTGTGAAATGCCATTATTAGTGAGGAATTTTTGAAAGGCATGGCTTTTATATTCTCCACCTTCATCACACTGAAGGGTTTTAATTTGCAATTAAGCATTTTTCGACATTGGCCTTAAATTTGACAAAGATTTGGAACACTTCACTTTTGTGTTTCATAGGAAAAATCCAAGAATAGTGAGAGTAATCATCCACAAACAAAACATAATAATGAAAACCTTCATTTGAAATAATAGGAGAACACCACACATCAGAGTGCAACAGTTGCAAAGGAAACTTAGAAACTGACTCAGACAATTTGGAAGGTAACTTAGTACTCTTGCCTAAGGGACAAGACTCACAAAAGCTTACATCTGAAGTACCATGAATTGGTACCAAATTATTTGAAATTAAAAACTTAATTATAGAATTGGCAGGGTGACCTAGCCTTGCATGCCATGTATTCACTGAACACCGAAGCCCTACAAATGTAGATATTGGATGTTTGAGTTGTCCAGTGCCACATGGAAATGGATATAATCCATTCTCACATCTCCCTCAGAAAAGCGTCTTCCGGGTCTTGAGGTCCTTAACAAGGAAAAAATATGGAAAAATTAGTAGGTAGTAATGGTTGTCTAAAGTGAACTTATGTGCGGAAAGAATGTTTTGGGAGGCAGTGGGACAGTGCAGGATATTAGGCAAATCAAATGAGCAAGTTGAAGTATGTAATGTATTTGAACCATTACGTGAGATAGAAATGCCAGAGCCATTACCTACTCTCCCAATAGTGTCGTTACCAGTGTATTCTTTAGGGTTAACCAGATTCTGAAGATCAGGAGTAATGTGAACATTGGCGCCTGTATCCAACAGCCAGGT
This sequence comes from Malus domestica, assembly GCF_042453785.1. Classification (NCBI taxonomy): domain Eukaryota; kingdom Viridiplantae; phylum Streptophyta; class Magnoliopsida; order Rosales; family Rosaceae; genus Malus; species Malus domestica. The sequence continues at coordinate 15,199,041 of NC_091673.1, forward strand.
ACCATTCTTTTGTATGTTGAGAGAGACAGGAGAAGATGCCATTGCTGTGAGCTTTGTTGCTGGAATTCTGCCTTCAAAGGCAACATTCATTATTTGATAACAATCAAGGGCCGGATGGCCTGGTTTGCCACAGATTTGGCAGATAATTCTATTACCATTAGAGCCAACGCGTTTGCCGTTGCATGGCATAGTGCGGACAGTGTTGTTGTTACGAAGACCAGTGCCTCATTAGTTGAAAGTGTTACCTCGATAGGATGAAGATGCATCTCTTCCAGTCTCTCGAGTGCGGCCACCACCTCGACCGCGAGAAGCAACAAATGCATTGACCTGCGCAGATTCACCAAAGGAGCAGTGTGCTCAGCCATGCGACGCTCAGTTGTTAATAGCAGAGCTTCAAGAATAGGGTAGGTGATTGGTGAATCATGGTCTTGAGCTGCACTGACAGTCATCTCAAAGGCAGGTCCGAGATTGTTCAACGCAATCTGAACAAGTTCATCATCACTCACAGGTTGCCCAGCTAGAGCAAGGTTGTCGGTAATCGCGTTCATGCGATCTAGGTAATCCGCCACAGTAAGATCATATTTCTTTGTCTGTATCAATTCATTTCGTAAGAACAAAATCCTTGTTGGGAAGTAGAAGCCTACCTTTGCTCGAGTGCTTCCCAGGTGGCCCGAGTAGTCCTCTTGCTAGCCACGACAGATAGGACAGAAGCCGTCAAAGATCCATTTATCCAACTGAGGATCATTTAATCCTGTTGAACCCATGCAGTGTACACAGGGTCCACCGTTGTTGAACCATCCAGATACTTGGAAGGGGACACCAAGGTACCATCAACATATCCCATTAGATCTCGGCTTTTGAGAATGGGGAGAATTTGAGCCAACCACAGTGGGTAGTTGGTCCTGGCAAGTTTGATGTTGATGACGGTGGAAAATAGGTGGAAGGAATGATTTGAAATGGGGTTGGGATGAGGGTTTGAAGTGGAGGAGGTAGGGGTAACATTGTTTTCAGCCATTGGAGCGTGGGGAAAGAAAGGAAAAGATCGATGTCGTTAGACAAAAAAATGGCTCAATACCATGTAAAACCTACTAGTTCAATGTTTCACTTCAATTGCATACCCAAACAATTGTGGGATGCATGTATTTATAAACTGTCATGATTACAGATTGGGTTTGAAAACCCTAGATACAAGGAACTTTCGAAATTCAAAAATACAATCAGAAACCAAGGAAAGGATTACAACCACAGGTTCAGATTACAACAGAAAATCAAATAACCAAACATTCCTATAAACTAGGAACAGCTGAAAGGATAGGAGTTTGAACCAAGTCAAACTCCACAAGTTTCGGTGATGCACTGAGCATGCGGACGTCATCTAACACAAAGACCACCCCAAAAATCTCATAAGAAAACTATGCCAAACTACCATTAACTGGACAAAGTTGAGTTTCCCTTACATTTTGATTTAGAGTCGACTATTATGTATAAATTTCCGGAGGTCTCTTTATTGAGCTTTAAGCATCTTCCCAGGTTTAGTCCTCGTTTTTCTCCAAGAAATCAAAACCTCCACATCCTTTTTGGTTCTTTGATTAGTGTAATATTGGGCTTCTCAAGTATCTTATAACTAAGCAACAAAAATGCGCTTCCTAGTTTCACATTGCTATTTTTTAACAAAGAACCCTAAAATATTTTCAAAGAAAGGCTTGAACTGGACAATGTAACATACGGTAACTAGTCTGATAGAACCTTTACGATTATAACCCAGTAATGCAAGTTTCTAGTAGATGAAACCTAAACTTCTGACACCAAACATAAAAATAGCAACACCAAAGAATTCTAAAAGTAAATATATACGGAATACATGGGTTATATAGAAAACCAAGAAAGATACAATCTTGATGCAAAGAAAGCAAAGTTAAAATACCAAGAGCAAGATTATGCTTCTATTAAAGAAAAGAAAAGTGAGATCCATAAGAATATCTACAAATCTAATCCAAGAACGGAAACCAAAACCCTAACTTTCTCAGAGAAATTTGGACAGAAAAATCGTAGAAAGAAAGCAAGAGGAGAGATATACCCTAAACTCTGTACCTGGCTCTAGCTGTAATTGCTGGTGATGAATGCTTGGGAGAGAAAAGCTTTTACCTTTCACTCGTTTTTGATTCCTGTAGCCACAACAGACATTCAGACTCCCTGCAAAAACCATTCTATTTCAAATAATCACATAATATCTTTGCCCTTGTCTTCTTAACCCGAAATCATAATCTTACAAGAAAAAAGAAACCCATGTTTGTTCCGGTCAGAATTTGCATTATTACTTGAGATAATCAAAGGAAAATCAAAATCTGTCTCCAACAAATTTTTCAATAAGCAATAAAATCAATTGGGCAATCTATGAGAACGCAATTAAATTGACAAAAAGAAATCAAGCATTAAACTGGTAAAATTAGTAGATGTGAAATGATAAACTAAAGAATAATAATTAAATTCTGTTTACCAATTAGAGGATAATCTGCATAGATATTAAGGGTACAAGTAGATAAATAAGGAGGGATGAAAAAAGTGAGAGAGAGAAATCAAACCTTGTTGAAAATGGCGGGGTTTAAAAGGGGCTCTGTCCCCTCCTACGCTTTGCTTTTTGGGATTTGATGTGGGTTAACAAACTATCAGATAAATACTCAACTACACACCGTATGAAAATATTATTTACAACAAAATAATATTAAGTTAGAGAATTATAATCACTATAAATCAAAACTCCATTGACGCAATGCAACAGACAAAATTATGATGAATAATCTAGAAAGTGTTATACCTGTTGAAAAGACACCTTGCATGTAGAGCACAAAACCCAGAACACAAACAACCAAAAGGGGGAAATTTGTGATATTATTCAAGGTATTAGGCACTCCTATTAAAAACTCATGTATTAAAAAGCACAACTGAATATGAACGCAAATCTAATTCTGAGTCATCAAAGCAAATAATTCATACACAATTGAAAAATATGTATAAATGGGAAGAGAACGGAAATTGAAAATATGAATTACTAACCTGATGGTTTATTTGATTTTCGGAGAAGAATTTTTTCCGAAATATCAGATCTTCACCAATCTTTATTGTTGATTTTGTCGAACTCTTTATGTTGGAATAAATTGAAACCACACACTGAACTCAAAAAGACAAAAATTATTCCCTTTCGATCATCCAACCGTATATTGATGATATGTGGGTAGTTATTGTTGAACTTCCCACTAAAATCACACATCAGATCATGGGAATTATTCAGAGAAAACTGCTAACATGTTGGAGTCGTTTTCTCCGTCATATTTGAGGGTTCAACACGTACATGTTCTCTTTTTTTCCTTTTAACTTTTAAAACATTTTTTTAATTTTAGTTTTCTTTTCCAACTTTTCCGTTTGCACTCCTTTTTTTTTCTTTTTCTTGTTGTATTTTTGTTATTTGTTTCTCTCACTATGTAAATGTTTATTTTTTATTTTTAAATACAGTTTTTTTTTTACCAGTTTGTCCTTATTTTTTCATTTTTTTGGATTTCAATTGTGAAGAAAACAAATGAGTTTTCTTGACATTTCTGAATACTTCACCAAACTGGTCTTCTCCCTTTATATATATATAGATTCATTTTTCCCGGATGATCTGTTTGTATTCCAAGTTGTCTATTTTTGGAAAGTCATTCCCATCTTCATACTCTCCCTCTTACAAATCCATACTACTATATTTTTATACAAATATAATATGTACAACATCAATTAATTAGCACAATTAAAAATTGAAATACAAATCGAAAAGATAGAAATAATATGGATTATATAAGTAAAAATAATGCTAAAAATCACCGTTCTAAAAATCCCCGCTTAGCGCCGCCTAGGCGCTAGGAGGTTGGCCACCATCCTGATTTATGCCTAGACATTTGAAAATTAAGAAAGAGCGTCTAGACCTGCTAAGACGCATGCCTAGGCACTCGCCTATCCCTCCAACACTCGCCTAGGCACTCGCCTATGTTGCGACTCACTTAGAAAATATATAACTTTCATTTTGCATTTTATTTTTTTAATAAATTATAAGAGACTTGTTGAATAATTAAATGAGTACATATTATATGCATGATCCTCATGTTTTCATTACGTTCCAAAACTTCCTAATATACATGTCATTCTATTTTGTAGTTTATAATGAAGTTATATATATTTTAAGTATAAACAGACAATAGTCCGCCTTAGCGCTAGGCCTTAACTCGTCGCCAAACTGGCGCCCAACATCTTTTAGAATCTTGCTAAAAATAAGTGGTTTGATTTGACCTAATCCAACAAAGTGAACTAAAGATTAGAAAATTAGAATTGTATTAAGTTTACTCTTCTAAAAATTGATCGAGGAGATTATTTTTCAAATCTTAGTTATTGAAATGGTTTAGTTTTTGGCTAGTTTTTTAATGTCATCAATTTTTAATTGTCGTTTTGTCAAAATTTGATTAGTATGTTGTTGTTGTTTAATTTTATTTCGCTCAATGATTGAAATTTAACTTTGGATCATTTTTGATAATTTCTTTTTCTTTTTCTATTTTTTTGGGTTGGGGGTGACTAATTGTATGGGACTGAATATGATGTGCCACATTAGTAGGGGTGGGCATAAAATCTGTCAAACCGGAAAACCGAATCGAACTGTGACAAAAAAAAACCGTGTTGACCAAAAAAGTCAAAATAGGAACAAAAACCGAACCGAATCGTTTCAAATGGTTTCGGTTTAGGTTTGGAAATATTAAGAACTTGAGGAACCGGACCGAACCACTTGTAATATAAATTATTGTTTTATTATTATTTTTATATAAATAAGACATTTTTCCAAGAAGACCATGTGCATAAGCCCAATATTTTTCTTCACTTCTCTCCCCTTCCTTTGTTGTTTTATCACTTTTCTTCCCCTACATTATTTTTCTCCATTCTTTTCTAGTATATTATGCATTATGTACATTTTAGTTTTAGTTTAAGATCTACACTTTGGTCTTGATAGGAGCCCTTCTATCATTTGATTTATATTTATATGACACTTTCTATCCTCCGGTCACAAATCTTGTAGATCTAGTAGTGAAAATTCAAATTTACTAGAATTTGTGGTTGAAATATGTGTTTGGTATTAGAAGTAGAAAATTAGAAAAAACATATGTATAATTTTGGTTAGAACCGTAAACCGGCATGAACCGAACTGGAGCTGTCATGAACCGAACCGTACGATTTTAGTAATAAATTTAAGCGGAACTGCATGAACCGAAGCGTTGAATTTTTTTGATTCCAGTTCCATTTTAAGGGTGGAACCGAGCCAAACTAGACCGTGCCCATCCCTACACATTAGTTTGGCAAATAAGTTGGGATAAAAAGTTAGTAAGTGTAGCATTGTTTGGCTATGAGATAAACTTTTCTTCAATAATTGCAATTGTAGAAACATGCAAATATCTGAAAAATCTCATACAAAATTTGAGGTTACATTGACAAACTCTTGAAATGTCACGCCCTGTTCCCGAGATACGCCGGAAATCGACACGTGACCTGTAGACTGTAGGGGGATGCAGGAAATACAAACTGAAATATTGAACTGAAAATAACAATAATCACATCTTTTTAAGGAAAGTATAGGGGTAGCCTAACACTCCATGAACTTTGTCGGTTACCCCAAACCTCCTCATATCTACTAAAACTTGCATAATCGTCCCTATACCATGGGAATGGTGCACCGGACAAATAACAACTCGGATAAGCCGTGAAGTTCGTGTGAATGTGTTAACCCTAAAAACTACCAAGCCTACGTGGCACGCATGCCAAGTAATTAATGAGCTAACTAGGTTCTTCGGTTGTGTACGGGACGTGCCAACTCGTTGATCGAGCTCGATCGAGAAGTAGAATATGTTACGTTGCGTTGGGCGCATTGCTGACTTCTTAATCTTGCGATTGCGACCGAGGAAGGAACACATCTCGACCTTCGGGTTCTAGAGCTTGAAGATAAGGCTGCTAGTTCTGCGAAGTTCACAAATCATTGGCGCCGGGTTTGGTCACAATGATTATATTCGTAAGAGTATAAGCACGCCGAATCGACACCAAACTATATGACACAAGTACTCAAAATAAATGTACGTCTTAATCATAAATGCAGTTCGGCCGTCATAATGCTGAACTCTAAATCCCATTTGCGAGTATCCAATTATAAAATAACTCGGCGTTCAAAGTGCCGAGCCCAGTAGCTTGTAACACCTCACTTCGCTGAGAAGGCTAATGAGATGACCTTTGCTAACAAGAACTCGAAAATCCTTCTGGCCGATACTTGGATAGATAACCAGTCGGTCTCGACGCAGTGCTGTTTATCCAAACTGAAGGTGCTCCGAGGTCGGCTGATTCTACGATAACAGTGCTGTTTATCCAAACTGAAGATGTGTTGGCGAAAAAGAAAATTAAAATCTCAAGATGTTTGAGAGGTTTCACGTGGAACGAGGGTTTATGCAAGGTAGTTTGTATGTTGAATTGGAGGGGGCCTTTCTCACTGTATATCGTCTTGTATTTATAGGACCCAACCTTATCATGGCTGAACCATAACTATACCCGGATTAGGATTCTTTATCATAATCTAACCACGTCTCGGCCAATCCTACCTCCCTTAGGACTTTGAACCAAACTCTTTACTCGGCCGCATTCATTTATCAAATCTTAGCATCCTCATTCCATCAAAACTCATTTTCATATTAGGACTCGACCCACTCGCTCTTATCCAGTCCAATCCTTCTTGCAATAGGACTCGACCCACTTGACTGGGCGACTTATGACCACTAGATGCTCCATAGTATGTTTGGAAAAGCCTTGGGCCGAACATGAACCTACGCTCGACCCAATAATATTATTTTAGGCCCAAACATTTCCCTCTCGCTTCTGAGGTTTTCGGCCTAGAACTCCTTAGCCGAATTTTGACCTTGAAGAAGTGAAATCAAACCCTAAATGTATCTTTAAAGGATAAAGGAAAGTCTCAAATATTCCACCCATCAGGCGCATTTATGACACGATCACACGATCTAATTTTGTCAGACACCCTGCCATGTGGCATCTTCTTAGCACGTTCGTCCTTGACACTGATATGTCATCTCAAACCCTAAAACCCTACCACACGCTATCATTATAACCTCGAACTGCGAATTTTCAGGTCTATTTGAGTCGTGCACATAATCAAACGTCTCTTCATCATTGAATCTGCCGTCACATGCCAATATGCAGCCTTGGTTTACGAATTTCTTGATCTCTTCATATGGATTTCCCGAATCTCCATAATGATTGTAAAACTGTCCGACTAGTTTTACCCTTTATTTTCAAAATCAAACGATTGTCCTTCTCCTAAAACCCTTATAAATACTCAAAATACTTCATTTTTTCCTTTACGCCTTCAGAAATCTCAAACATTTTACTCTCAAATCATTCTTTAAAGCTCCATTCTTAACTAGAAAAACTCTTTTGAATCTAGAAGTTCCTTCGAGTCATCCACAATTGCTCCCAACACCTTCATTTCTAAGCTTTCCGACGACTGTGCTAAGTGTCGAGACTTTATTGACCGGAGTGCCATAAAAAACCTGTGATTCGAAGGTGACTCGAGCGCTTCCCATCAGATCCTGGGACCATTCTTTAAAGACAACGTCCCAGTGTCCATTACCAACCTTCTCAAAGATCACTGCCTGGAACCTTTGCTTCAAGGTTATGATTGGTTGAAGTGGGAACTAACTAAACCCCAAAAAGCCTGGCTTTCAACTACCGCGGCCTGGGTAGTGTGGGTTGAAAGGATGGAGAAATTCTATAGTAAGGAGTGGAAGATTCTCAGCATTTATGATGCCATCAAGCTCTCGACCATCGAGATCGTCATGGACAAAGAACTTCTCATGGCAGCTCTCACCAATACTATGGTCCTTCCACTCGACCCTATTGGCCCCACCATTCTCGACATCTCAGCCATCCTCGAGGTTTCCCCTTCAGGTCTCCCGATTGACGTCTTCCTCTTCGGGTGCCCATCCAACCTCGACCTCAAGATGTTCTTCGATGAATGCGCTGTCGAGTCGTTGAGGAAGAAAAACCAAGAGTCGCTGAAAAAGGAAGTTCAGAAGTTGCACAAGAACTTCTTCAACTACAACATCCTCATTCAACACTTCATTGGCCGAGGGGATGAAAACCTCAGGAAGGGAGAACACGAAGCCTTTCTTTTCTACTGGTACAACAAATTTATTTGTTGTACCAAGTCAAATAAATGTTTGGTCGAGAACATGTCAGTCGCTGAAGCATTGGCCAGTGTTCATGTCCTGGCTCTTAGCTCAGCTATCATCGTCAACCTCACACGCTGCCTAGCCGAGACGACGATCAATAGGATTGGCCCACACCAGACTAGCCCACTCTGGGTTTTTCAACTCTGGCTGCAAGTCTATTTTGCCACCTTCAGGCCAGAAGCCCTCAACTTCAGACCTACTGAAGCGTTAGGTTTGCAATTAGGCTCTAGACCCGCTCATCCTCACTCGGCTGAAGAAGTTTTTAAATACTTTTTCAGCCTAAAAGACATTTCTGATGATGAGTTTTTGATCTGCAATCGTCAAGAATACCCCCTCTTCCATCAAGCTCCCATCATCGACATGGAATGAAGCCGAAGACGCTGGCCTCTGAAAGAGTTGGGGGTCGTTTGTGTTAACTTGTAACCTTCTTTTCGGCTGCGATGCCAAACGTGCAAGTTAGGAAATCTACCAACCCCACTTCACCACGTAGCAACTTGGCTACCTGCAAGGCTGCCCACTACCTCTACTCACATCCCGTTCTCTCTTAAGCTGATAACGCCTCTCTGGTTCCTCAGAAAGAGAATGCATGGAGGCCGAGCAAGAATTTCAAGAAAGATGCAAGAAATTCTACCTTCGGCCGAACGTCCCTAAGACACTTAATATTGCCACCTTTGTTGATTGGTGGGCCGCATATACTCAAGACTTTTTTAGCGCACCGGTCGAAAACGTTATCAAGAAAATTTTTGGCGACCGCCCGAAAAAGACTCCCGCACCAACATCCAAAGAAACGGCTCAAGGTATTTTTCTGCGTTTATCATTTCACTCTGGTCATTTGTTCAAACTCCATTCTGATTTGATTTTAACATTTTCAGGCAGTCAAACGGTCGTGGCAGCTGTGATCATGGCTAAGAAGAGACTTGCCCCCTCGCTGAAGAAAATCACAACCGCTTCATCGACCTTAACGAGAAAACATTCTTACCCAAAGGCCGAAACGGTTGGCGATGCTCCTCATCCTAAAAAACGTGTCAAAAAGTTGGTGAAAAAAGTGGAGCGGGAGATTCATGTCATCTCTAGCCAAACCACAGGAGAAACCGCTGAGTCTCCTCGTGCTCTCGCCATTTAGACCTTGATAGATATGCAACCAAACCCTCCTGCAAGTTGAGCACCTAAGGTTCAATCCATTTGACAATTTGTGGTCGAACTAACCCATGATCTGGTGGTCAACGAACCTGCAGTACTAGGGCCAACCGTTACTCCCATCTTGGACAAAATGGCCATCTTGGCCGAGAAAGATCTCCCACCGAATCTAAAAACAAGAAACGTGGTCGTTCTGGAGGAAAAAGTATGATTATGTTGCTGGCAACTTTTTCGAATAAATTATGAATACTAATAACTCTTATTTCAAGACGACGACAGCGACGAAACCCCGCTAATGAGTCACCCTCGACCAACCAAACCCCTTACCACTCATCCTCCTCATGTGGTTGAGGCGACTGACCATGTCGATCTTCTTATAGCAAATCATGGGAAAATGCCTCTTGTTGAGCCTGAAGCAATGGCGGAGACACCAATCCATCCTCATGATCAAGACTTTGGTGTTCCTCCATAAGAAGTCACTTCGGCTTTTGTAAAGCTCGATCCATTTTCTCTTGTTAGTTTTACTATAACAATTCTGAACCGAGAAAAATATTAAATGTTAGGTGCCCGATTATTCATTTCATCGAAAATTCTATGCGTTGAAGGGTGTTATCTATATTTTTTGGCCACCTCAGTGGCCGTCGAACGTAGATAACCTCTATCGACCGGGTGAATTGAGAAGCAGTCTTAAACATTGGGCTCGGCCATTAAGCTTTCCAGGTTTGAGCAATGAACCAGGGGACATGGCCAAAGTTTTCTCTCGGCAGGTCTAAAACAAATTCCCTCTGTTATATTCTTTACAATTTTCCTTTTGCCTAAAATCTTTACCTGTTCAGCCTTCATGGGAGGTATAGCTTGACGCTTTACTCTTGAATACCTTCTACCGCATTGGCTAAGCCTTCTGAGACTACGACCGAATCTAATGCCTTCGCCAAGTTGTAGGAGCTCCTATCCCTTTCTGCCTCACAAGTCCTTCAATACAAAGGCTTTAACTCCATAGGAGAGTGCCTGAATGATCTTGCAGTCGGTGGTATGCTGAGCACTGAAAATTTTGTTCACCTATCTGATCTTCTAGAGTGGACTCGGTAGTACTTTACTATTTTTGAACGAGCTTTCCGGGCTCAGGACGGCCTAAAGGTTGCAAAGATTGCTTATGAAGCCACTCAGCTAAAGGTCGAGGCCATCAAATCAAAGAAAACATGGCTGGCCGACTTTGATCATCAAATTGCCGAACTGGAACGTCAAATTGCCAAACTTCAACGGCAAAGGTCTGCTGTTGCTTCAAAACTCGAAAAAGATTTTGAAGTGAATAAAGCTCGACTAACAGACTTCGCGGCTGGCGTGAAGCAGATCCAGCAACTTCAGGTTAATAAAAGGACGAGGTCACAATGGGTGAAGTAAGGTGGCTAGAACTAAAGGCCGTTATTGAAGCCTTTCTTCCTTCGACCCCTTAGGAATTTGGCCTTAGGAATATTCTGTAACTTTACTTGTACGCCCTTTTTACAAAATTAATGAAATGATCTTTTATTCTTGCATCTTCCAAGTGACTGGATAGTATTTCTTTAAAAATTTTCCGTTAATCGGCAATTTGTGAATTAAACCATTCTGATCCTTAAGGTGGTATACCCCCTTACCAAGAACTTTATAAACGATGAATGGTCATTCCTAATTCGGTGACCATTTGCTGAACCTGGGGTCTTTAATCCTTGCGGGCAACACAGTTTGCCAAACCAACTCTCCCTCTTCGAATGTTTTTTGTTTGACTCGTTGATTATAGGCTCGCTCGGCAATCTTCTTCTACCCCACCAATAAATTATAAGCGTCAAGCCAAATTTCTTCCAAATCTTCTAACTCTTGTCTCATGGTATGACCGTACTCAGCACTGAACAAACTACTTTGTTCAATCACCCGTAATGAGTTTATACTCAGCTTGACCGGTAATATCGCATCGTGTTCGTAAGTTAACGCGTATGGAGTCGTTCCGGTAGCTGATCGGAATGAAATTCGATAAGCCCATAACGCTTCGCTTAACTTTAAATGCCACATACTGGGCCTTTCCTTTACCATTTTTTTTAGAATACCAATCAAAACCTTATTACTTGCTTCGGTCTGTCCCTTCGCCTATGGGTAATACGGCGTAGACTGCTCAAGTCGAATTTTTAGTTTTGCCGTATACTCTTTAAACTTGTCGGATGTAAAGATCGTTCCATTATCTGTTATGATTGTTTCTGGTACACTGAATCTAGTCACGATGTTTTCTTGTACAAAGTTATAGACTTTTTTAGACGTTAACTTGATATATGACCTGGCTTCGACCCATTTGGTGAAGTAATCTGTTATGACGAGTATCCACGCATGCTTTGCTGACCCGGAAGATGGTGCAATTTTGCCGATTACATCTATGGCCTATCTTCTGAATGGCCCTGGTTTGGTGACCGAATGGAGTGATTCGACCGAGCTCTTTGTATAGATCCATGAATTTGACATTGTATAGATCCTCGTGCAAACTCAATACAATCCTTCAATATAATCGGCCATAAATAACCGTGTCAACGAAGCAACCATCGTATATTTCATCCAGACTGATGAGCCCCGCAAATACCTTCATGAACCTGTGCGATTACTTGAGCAGCCTTCTGAAGGCCGAGGCATAACAGTAATAGGTTGTCTTCACCCTTTCGGTATAATTCATTTTGGTACATTACATAATTTGTGGCGTGAAACCTTGTCTTACGGTCGTGTTTGCCATTGGGATTGTCAAGATATTGTATAATTGACTTTCTTCAGTCATCTGGCATTGCTTCGACTGCACAAACCTCTATAGGGTATTTCCATTCTAACAATGAAGGTAAAGACATGACTCGTGTACGGATAGCGCAATCGCGTTGGAGAACTTGCTGATTAACTAAGGCTGGGTATGCTCATCGTGACACAGGTATTTCTCGGCCTAGTTTGCCCTCTAGGAGATTTGCTCCTAAGACTATTTAAACTAATTCGTCTGCGTCAATGTTTCGAACTTATAAAATGTGTTTGAAGGTAACACCGTCAAAAGACTTGGCTAAATAGCTGACAACCATGTGATAGTGCGCCATAATACAACTCATGCAACGAAAAGTCCCATTAAGTTGGTTAATCACAAGTTCAGAATCATCGAGAATAAGGACACAAGCTGTCGTAAATCGTAAAGGACACCAAGATCGATGATGAGGGCTTCGTATTCAATCTGATTATTTGTGCAATTGAAATCGAGCTTGCGAGAAATATACCAGCGGTTGTGATTTGGGGATTGAATATCGATCTCAACGCCAGCCAAGATTGAAGTACTAAAACTATCAAAGTACATCGTCCAGTAATTGTCACGTGTTTCCACCATGCCGATTTCCACGTCATTGCCCCCAAAACCGTATGGTAAGGGATGTTGGGCCAAGAAATCGACCAACGCTTGGCCTTTGACAACTTTCTGGGGCACATATTGCAAACTGAATTCAGACAGCGCCATTGTCCACTTTCCAATTCAACCTTTTACTATCGGCTGAGTAAGCATGTAACAAATGACAACGGTCTGGGCGATGACCTGAGTGACCGACGGGAGAATGTAATGCCTGAGTTTTGATGCAGTGAAAAATAAGGTTAGGCAGAGCTTTTCGACGGCGGAGTAATTAATCTCTGGTGGGTTGAGATGTCGGCCAAGATAAAAATGGCCTATTCTCGCCCAACATCATTGTCTTGTGCAAGAAGGCATCCGATGGACTCCTCGACCACAGAGATGTATAGCTTGAAAGGTCTGCCACTTCGTGGTGGGACAAAGATGGGTGGAGTTGTGATGGAGGCCTTGATTTGTGTAAATGCCTATTGGTGTTCGGCACGCCATTCAAATGTGTCATTATCCTTAAGTTTCAAGAGCGTGGAGAAGGCTTTCATTTTTCCCGCCAAGTTGGCAATGAATCGGCGGAGAAAGTTAATCTTGCTAAGCAATGACTGTAGTTGTTTCTTGGTAGTCGGGGGTAGAGTGTTGATGATTACTCGTGCCTTATTTTTGTCCACCTTAATACCACGATGATGTACAAGGAATCCTAAAAAATTGCCGGCTGATACGCCGAAAGCATATTTGGCAGGATTCATTTAAAGGTTGTGTTGGCGCATATGCAGGAAGGCCTATCAGAGATCATCTAAATGTGTCTGCCGAAGTTCTGATTTGATTACAACATCGTCAATGTAAACTTCGACGGTGGTACCCATTAAATCATGGAATATAGTATTCATAGCTCGTTGGTATGTGGCACTGGTGTTCTTGAGGCTAAATGGCTTGACGATGTGCCGAGTGCCCCCAGACAACGAAAAGTGGTCTTATGGACATTGACCTTAGCAATGAAAATCTGATTATAACCAGCATGTCCATCCATAAACAATAAGATCTTATGATTTGCTGCCGCGTCGATTAACAAATCTGAAATTGGCATTGGATATTCATCTTTAGGAGTTGCCAGGTTCAAATTTTGAAAATCAATACAGATACATAAGGCACCACTTTTCTTTAATACTGGGATGATATTTGCCAACCATTCGATGTATTGAGCCATCTGAATAAACCCAGCTTTTAAAAGTCGAACAAGTTCATCTTTTATGCCAAGTTGTACTTCGATTGAGAATCGTTTACGTGGTTTGTGGAATGGTTTACACCCAGGTTTGATGTGTAATTCATGTTCAACCAGCGTTTGAACCAAACCAGGCATCTCATGGTAACTCAAAGCAAAAAAATCCTTAAATTCTTTAAGCAAATTACAAAGCCCGGTTTTCACATGTTGGGGTAATAAAGTACTAATGAATAAAGGTTGTGGGTCTTCGGTTGTTCCAACATTTATTTCCTCTAAATGATCCTTGACTTGAGGTTAATTATCCTCGAGCTTGGCTGGTGCAGCCTGAACTTTGTCGAGTGAAAGTACTGGGCTGTTGTCTCATTCGACCAAAAATTCGACTAAGTTTATGCCCGAATTTGGTTGTTTGGAAATAACATACTAATGGGCCAACAGTTGTTCCATGCTAGATGAAACCACGGCCCAACATCTGTCCTGGCGGTATTCAAACATCAGTATCTACGATCAGATTGGCCAACCTAAGCCTCGTCGAATCTTGATGGACAGTCTCAGCGCCTACCTCGATTGCTTTCTATACCGAAATTCGAGTTGGTCGTCATTCCTCTTTCAAACCTTGTAGGGTAATATAGCTGACGTGATCATCGTAATACCGTGCTTGAATCATATTGGCTTCAAACGGTTGATTGTCGGTCAGATGCACCATAACGGATTTGCCGTCCTAAAAAGTGAGAACCTAATATAATGAAAAGGGAATGCAATTTGTTTGATGGATCCAATCCCGATCGAGCAATGCATTATACTTGGTCTTAGAGTCGACGATAAAGAATACGGTCATATAATTGCAACCTGCAACATTTACCTCCAAATGAAGCACTCATTTGGTTTGAGACTTGTCGTCGACAAAACTACTCATGGTTATTCCTGATGGAATGAGTTTGTTGTTAGATCGTCGTAGTGCCTTCATGATAGATATGGGCATGATATTGACCGTAGCCCTACAATCGACGAAGATTTTGGAGATTGGATAACCTTCAATGTGAGCTATGACATATAACGGCTTCAAATGTTAATGATTAACCGAAGAAGAGCGGGAAACAGTACGGCCATGGCTGTTTTAAGTTTGTTGGCTTTACTCGCTTGCTCATCTTCTTCAGTAGTGATGAAATCGACTTGTGTTGCTTCCTCGGCAACCACATCCCCATCCAAGGAATTTGATTGGTGTGTAATTGGTTGAAATTTAGCTGGTAGGACATGGACCATGCTGATTTCCATATTGTCGAGGATTGAAGGACTTATCGAGTCCTGGTCGTCGTCCTCTGGGTTATCGAGTATGGTATCATGCTTTGCAACATCCTCATTTGGTTTGGTTAGAACGACGTGTACCTTACAACTGGTGTACAAAACCATTGGTCCTTCAATTTTTTTTTGTACTGGAGTCTGACATAGAATCGACTATGGCCGACCCTGATAACTCTGTGGGTGGTTTGTTGGAAAATAAATCAATCTTGAGTCATAGCCGAGAGTTCTGCTTTGGGATTTATTGTATTGGAATGAGCTCAGCCTTCCCTTTCCCTTTGCTTTGGGCAAATGAGCATCTACCATGCCAATTGTCGCCGAAGGGAAGGGATCAACATCGACAATCATCTGTTTTTCATGGAATTTTAGCATGCCTTTATCAATCCAATTTTGAATAGCATCACGGAACATAACGCAGTTGTTTGGCATGCTTATTCGAGTTATGGTACTTGAAATACGTTTTTCCTTTCAACTCTTCAGCCTTAGGAATGTTATGTCCTGGCTGAAGTTTGATGATCTTTGCCAGTAACAATAGATCGAAAATTGCATCAGCCTTGGTGTTATCAAAAGTGTAAACACTTGATGTTTTAATTGTCTCTTCAGAGGCCGAGTGGGTTTTGGCATTCTTGGAATTAATTTGAGCTAATGCCTTGTAAACGTACGATTTATCTATCATTATCTCGGCCGTGTCCACACTGACGTATTGGAAATCCTCGCATTCGGCCGATGCGTAGCTAACCGTGGGATTTTTGTAAATCGTTCCCCGGAATGAGGACTTCGAAATCTTTTCTTCTCAGAGCAAATAATCATATTGCTCGACATGTTGGGCCAGTTCGTACATATCTCAGAAGTTTGCCCTCAAGAATTTCTTTTTATATTCCACATCTAAGCCGTTTAGAGCGATTTTAACGAATTCAACTTTAGGGAGAGGTAGTCGGCACCAATTTTTAGCCGACTTGAACCTCGTTATGTTTTCTATTGGTGACTCATCGGAGGCTTGAGCCATCCTAGCCAGTGATGAAACTGACATCTCCATCCCCGGCCAGTAGAATTGTTCATGAAACTTTTTGCCCAGTTCCTCCCAACTTTGGATGGAATTAGAAGGGAGGTTGATGTACTAAGCAAATGTTAAACCTGTTAGTGAGAAGTTGAATAGTTGCAGTTTGTGGAAGTCACTATTAACATCTCCGCAATGCGCAGTGAACCGAGCCATATGTTCTAACGAAGACAAGGGCGATTCGCCGACAAAAAGGTTGAAATCTAGGATTTTAAAACCTTTAGGATATTCAAACTTCTCGACATAAGCTAGGTACGGATGGATGAACTTTGGGAACTTCGGCCTCTTTTTCAAGGCCGAATCAATCATTCTTTGGACCTCGGTCACATCGACAGAGGCTATTTCTACTCTCTGGTCGAGTCCGTCTGATTTGCTACTTAATCCTTCTCTTTTTTCCAAGTCAATCATTTTGAGCTGAGCAGATCCTGTCTCGGCCTGTAGCGTTGATACCGAATTACCTTTAGGTGGAAGTTGCCGAAACTGTCGGAGGATACGCTGTCGTAAACTTTACTAACCAATAGTTCGAGCATTTTGTTGTGTGCCTCGCCATTATTGTGTATTTCATCAAGTATGCTTCTTACTTCTCGACTGAAAACCTGAGATTGCTCTTCGAGTCTTCTCCAAAGAAAAAACCTAGTCGGTGAATCAAAACCTTCGCCACCATCCTCATCGCAATCTTCTATTAAAACGCCTCTGTTTTTGTTAGGGGCTTTTGCATTATGAGGTTGGCCGATAAGGCTAATTTCCTTTTCCCGGAGCGTCGCGCTTATGGCCTCACATGCCCTGGCTAGAGGAAGATTCTAAGCCTGCGACAAGTCCTCTTGTCCTAGATTCTGGATCGCAAGGTTGGTTGTTGACTTTCCCATGACTAATTTTTTTAACCGATCGTGTTTTGACGAGCATGAACTTCGTAGTTTTAGCACTGAGTCCTACTGGATGTGTCAAAATGTTGACCTTAAAAACTACTAAGCCTACGTGACACGCAAGCTGAGTAACTAATGAGCTAACTATGTCATTCGGTTGTGTGTGGGGCATGCTAACTCGTTAACCGAGCTCAGTCGGGGAGTAAAATTTGTTATGTGGCATTAGGCGAGCTGCTGACTTCTTAATCTTGCGACTGCGGCCGAGGAAGGAACGAGTCTCGACCTTTGGGTTCTAGAGCCTGAAGACAAGGCTGCTAGTTCTGTGAAGTACACGAATCGTCGGTGCCAGATTCGGTTTTATTCGTAGAGTATAAGCATGTTGAATTGACACCAAACTATATGGGCATAAGTACTCAAAACAAATGTACGTCTTAATCGTAAATGTAGTTTGGCCATTAGAATGTCTAACTCTAAATCCCACTTGCGAGTATCCAATCATAAAACAACTCGGTGTTCAAAATGTCGAGCCTAGTAACTTGTAACACCTCACTTCGTCGAGAAGGCTAATGAGATAGCCTTTGCCAATAAGAACTTGAAAATCCTTCTTGGCCGAGACTTGGATAGATAACCAGTCGGTCTCGACTCAGTGTTGTTTATCCAAACTGAAAGTGCTCTGCGGTCAGTTGATTCTACAGCAACAGTGCTGTTTATCCAAATTGAAGATATGTTGGCGAAAAAGAAAATAAAAATCTCAAGATGTTTGAGAGGTTTCGCGTAGAGCGAGGGTTTGCCCAGGGCAGTTTGTATGTTGAATTGGAGGGGGGCCTTCTCGCCGTATATCATCTTGTATTTATAGGACCCAACCTTATCATAGCTGAACCAGAACTATACCTGGATTAGGATTCTTTATCCTAATCTAACCATGTCTCGCCCAATCCTACCTCCATTAGGACTTTGAACCAAACTCTTTACCCGGCCGCATTCACTTCTAAAATCTCAACATCCTTATTCCATCAAAACTCATTTTCATACTAGGACTCGACCCACTCGCTCTTATCCAGTCCAATCCTTCTTGCAATAGGACTCGACCGACCTGATTGAGCGACTTAAGACCATTGGATGACCCATAGTATGTTTGGAAAAGCCTTGGGCTGAACATGAACCTACGCTCGGCCCAATAATATTATTTTGGGCCCAAACAGAATGACAATAACGCAATGTATGTGATAATATTAAAAACCATCCATCGATCACGGTTTATAAACATCGAATATATATAATCATACTTAATAATAGGGTAAAAGACTGTTTACTACCCTCATTTTTCGTGGTTTTCAACATTTAGTACATCAAGTTTTTTTCGTCCCAAAGTCATACCCAAAGTGTTAATTTTGGGACAGTCTTATACATCCATTAGTCAAACTGTTAATTCTCCTGTTAAGTGATGACGTGGCGCCCATGTGGACAATGATTGGGCGCCACGTGTCATTAAAATATTAAAATAATTAATTAAGTAAAAGTAAATAAATAAAGAAATAAAAAAATAAATTTCCCCAGATCCCCTTTGTCTTCCTCACCCCGATCCCCTTCCATTCTCCCCTTGCACCTCTGCACATTCGCTCACCCTCACTCTCCGCTCTCTCTCTCACTCTTCGCTCTCACTCCCCAGATCCCTCTGCACGTCTGCACGTCTGCACATCCATTTTTCCCCAAAAAACGCGCAACTCTCTCGGTCCAAGTCTTTTGACGTCTCTTTGCCGTCTTACTTTGCAGTTGTACTTCGTCTTTCTTCTTCCTTTCCTTTTCATTCCCTCTCTCTCTACACATGCCTTTCCCTCATACCTCGCCGACCTCCTTGTTCTTTTTCCACCCAACTCGCCAATGAATTCCACACAAAACCCACCTCTCTAAATCCCCAGAATCCAATCCAAGAATCGTTTCTCCCAAAAGAACCAGCTCATTTCCCTACTGCGTCCTAATAATCCAGATCTTAGAAGCTTCAAATTTCGGGACCACCAATCCAAAATCCAAAAATTGAGTCTTTGGGTTGTTTTCAATTTTGATTCCGACCCCAAAATTTCTGCTTTCTTTAATTTCAGATGGATCTTCACAAAAATTCAAGAGCCGCCGTTCTGGGTTGTTTTCTGACAGGTGGTCTTTGAGCGAGCTCAGAGGCCATAAGGATGAGGGACTTGTTGGGTTCCTGGAGCTCGACAGAGTGGAGCGCGTATGACGAGGTGGAGGTGAAGAGCACGTGGGAGTTGAGGATGGTGCGGACAGCGTTGAGTTCTTGGATGGTGAGGGGATCGAGAGGGTGGTGGGGGGTGTCAGAGCTGTGGTCTTTGAGGTGCCGCGTTGGGATAAGGGGTTTAGATTGGATACGGTTTTTGGAGGAGCACCAGGTGAAGTTTGTTATGCAGTCGAGGAGGTCGGAGACGTACTATGCCTATGCACCAGGCAGAGTTTGTTGTGCAGAGGAGGACTAGACCTATGCAGAGGGAAAGGGAGAAAAAACGTAGGAATCTCCGATCTTCCATGGATTATGTGTTTCAGAGTTTGAGTTTAGGGAAGGGGAATGATGGATGGATGTGCAGATGTGTAGAGGTGCAGATGGAGAAGAGAAAGAAGTTGGGATGGGGAAGACAAAAGGGATCTAAGGAAATTCTTTTTTTTTTAATTAATTATTTTAATATTTTTAATGACACGTGGCGCCTAGTCATTGTCCACATGGGCGCCACATCATCACTTAACGGGAGAATTAACAGTTTGACTAACGGATGTATAAGACTGTCCCAAAATGAACACTTTAGGTATGACTCTAGGACGAAAAAAACTTGATGTACTAAATGTTGAAAACCATGAAATATGAGGGGTAGTAAACAGTCTTTTACCGTTAATAATATCATAAATAAACCATTGAAAATATCGAATGAGTGACATAAACATCCATCGGCCCGTCTAAAATCAAACAAAAGGTTATTAATCAATAACTCATGCAATACGCCAAATGCAGGGCTAGAGAGACACAGTCCGGCCGAAGCCTACGTCTCTGAAAATGAGATTTCAGACGGCTCAACGAAATCCAACAACATCGGCTTCCGGACCATTAAACGGAACCAAAATACCAAGCGGGATTTTGGACCACTTAACGGAATCCAAACCAGGATATGATTCTGGACCACTCAACGGAATCGCGGAGTAGAAGGCATTCCGGACCTCTCAACGGAATCCGAGTGGATATGATTCCAGACCACTCAACGGAATCATGGAGTACAATGGATATCGGACCACTCAAGGAATCTACGGCAGGCTACGATTCAGGACCATTCAACGGAATTACGAATCACAAGGGATTTTGGACCTCTCAACGGAATTCAGACGGAGTAGGGAACCAGACCACTCAATGGTACCCCAACGGAAACCCAGTTCCGGATTACTCAACGAAACCGAGCGGAAAGCCAAAAGACATATCAACGACTCGAAGAAACAAACATGAACCAAGTTACTCAATTAAAAAGGCTTAACGAAACAAGAAATGAAACAAAGCACAAATTACACAATTTAGAAAAGTTAACGAAACGAGAAATGAATCAATGAAATGGGATGTGAAACAAGCACAAATGCTAAATTTGGAAAGGATCAACGAAGTGAGAAATAAAGCGATATCGAAGCAACGAATCCCCATGACAATGGGTTAACAGTCGACTGCTAGCCCTCACACTTAACAGACAATCCAACATGCATTTCAAATAACATTTCACAAACATTTCCAACACACAAGTCAGATCGCATTTCATAATAATAGATCAATGGCTAATTATTAAAAATCACATTTTTAATATACAACACATTTATAAAACCAAGTCATATCCATAAAGGATACTAAATACGAAAACAGGGTAATAACCATATCACATATATTAAAGTCATTCACCTGGATTCCGCACTACTACTCCCTAGCACAAATATCGAGGCATCACGAACGATCGTCTCCTAAAACAATATGAAATCACGTCTTAGGATTTTATCAATAGAACACATAATCGTAGCTTGTACACGTCATCTAGGACATGCTAGATGAATTCGAGATCCATTGACCAAAAGTCATCTGTGGGTCAAAGGTCAATCGTCGGGTCTACAACCCTAGCAATTCAATATGGAAGATCCGCACATCGAATTTTGGATCTGTAACTTCCTAAAGTCTTCATTACTCATAAAGCAACATACTAAAATTTCATTACGATCCAACGGTTGGATCTCCGTCAATCACAAATTCAAGTGGCAGTCAACATTTGATTTTACAACTTAGAAATCAAATTTGGGAATATCCGTACCACGGATTCCCGATCTGTAAGTTCCTAATGTACTTAAATATTATGTACTATTACATATTTAAGTTTGGTGCCAATCTAATGGTCGGATCGTCAATTCATATAATGACCAAGTGGCAGTCTCTATCAAAATTATAGTCACACGATGAGATTTCATCAATTGGACGTCACGTATGGAATTAGGGCATCCAAATTAGCTTAGGAAGGTCAGGTGGGGTTTTGGCCCATGCAACGTTGGAAAATTCAACTATTTCCAAAAATTACCAATTTTAGCAGAATGAAGAGAGCAAGTTTTATAACTGTGACCAAGTCCAATTTGGCCAAAAAGCCCTAAACTGGCTCGCACCCGTCAAAAACCCTAGAATGGGTGAGTTTCGATTCTCCTTCCCTAGTGTTCCGACGCCCCTACAACTGGTTAGGTCTTGTTTCTGGGCCTAAGGGGAGTTGATTAAGGGTGGTGGTAAGTGGGGCAACTCGTCAAAATGGCAGAATCACCGTTGAGTACCTTCAGTGCTCTGGTGAAGCTCCTCGTGAATTTAGACCTAAAACCCTTAGATCTTGGTCGAGAATGGTAGATGGGAGGTTGTGGAAGAGGTTGCAAGTGGTGGATGTTTGAATTTCAATGGAAAAAATGGCGAAAATTGCCAGAATCAAACCAGGTTGGCCACGGGTACACGGGTCGACGGGAAGGGAAAGTCATTTCTCTTTCTTCCTGATTGGTCCTTTCTCTCTTGTACCTGATTGGGCGTGTCCTCACCTTTGATTGGTTACCATTCCCACATGGTGGGAGTTTTAATTAATTTAAAATCTATAGTTTTGTAAAATGACTTCAAAATGTCCGTAACTATACTGTTAAAACTCGTATTCCCAAACGGCTTTCGCCTATTTGTTTGTGGTTTCGAGATCTATTCGAAAACATTAATTGTGACCTTGAAAGGTCAACAAATTTTAAAGATTAGTTACGAAAATTCAAACCCGATAACTATTCGATTAAATTCCTAAAATTTACGGAATTAAAAATTAACAAAAAAAAAATGTAACCTAAAATACGAAATTTAATAACAAAAATACGTAGTCAATAGTGAAATTCCGAAGACGGTTCACATGAAGTTTCCTCATAAAATGTCATTAGTGAAAGGTTACATCAAAACCATTAATAATCAAAACAACCATTTTTATTCACCATGTAAAAACAAAAATTAATTCCAAATAATAATTATTGAATCATCAACCAAATAATGTCCTCTAACTCTTAAGCATTAGAAGTGAAGTTGAAGTTCACACAAGTTGTACGTCTAAACAAAAGTGAGGAACTGAACCCAAGCCTAGAAGTAGCCAGATCAAACTGTAGAAGATTGTCCTCCAATTGGTGCCCTCCAATCACAATAGAAGTCTTTGGCCTCTTACCTCCATCCACAAACCCTAAACATAAGACATCATTGCTCATATATACCATTGAATTTGCTCCGAACATTGTCCAATACACACTCTCGCTTTGTAACACGAGATCAATTTAAGGCACTGCAAGCCCAACCCTCGTAACACCAATGTTCTTCAAACTGAAGCATGCTCCGAAAGGCGTTATTGGTTTCACTTTTGGGATGTTAGCAACTTCTTTCATAAATGTATTCACCATGGTGTTGTAGATTGAGGTCTCCAAAACCGTGTAAGGATTCACCGTGCTAATCTTCGTGCCGCCATACCCTTTATTGTCAATGGCTAGCAATGAAGTATTCAAAGCACCAACCTTTTGGTTGATCTTAATCGACTTCACATTAATGAAGTAATCCACCGAAGGCTCGCCAACGAAATAAGAAAGGGCTGTGATGATATGGTTGATGATCAATAGAGTGAAAGTAACTTGGACACCTCAATATTGGGAAGGAGAGAATAAGGCCCGTCCTCTAAGATTACAACCCCCAAAGAACTCGATGAAGAGCTCAAACAAATTGCGAATTTTCGGCAGAAGCTAAAGGTGGAAACGAATTGTGAAGGATGTTGTGTTTGAGCTACTTTTGAGCTAAATTCTCAATCAATTTGTAATCAATTCAACAAGTAATTGAAAATGGATTTGAAGAAGAAATAACAAAGATGAACTTTCGAGAGAAATGGAGTTCGTTACTCCTCGAATCTACATTGGATTTGATCCACAAAAGTCAGCATACAATAAGGGGTTTATAGCCGTTGCTACCCTCACACACACACACACACTTGCACTGTGACTATGATCACATGCACCCACATTTTTTCACTTAACTTTAAACAAACTAAACACATGGCAAGATACACACCATTGAGATGTTTTAATCTTATCAGTTCATTTCATTATTTGAATACCAACTACGCTAACACTTAGGTGTTTCGACCTTCAACTTCTTCTTCCTCTCTTTAGCTGCAATGCACCTGGAATCTAGCTGCCATGCTTATCCACCAACATTCCTTTTTAAGCTGGCAGCTGGTTTAACTCCAAGCTTATCTCTGAGTATGCAGAATCGATCTTTAGGAAGTGCCTTGGTGAAAATATCAGCAAGTTGATCTTCTAATTTGCAATAGATTAGCTTGATGATGTTTAACTGCAATGTTTCTCGAATTTAATGATACCTTCTTCCAATGTGCTTTGTTCTCTGATGAAACACTGGATATCTTATCATAGCAATGGCAGATGTATTGTCACAATAAAAATGAGTAGCTTCATTTTGTTATTCTCTAAAATATTAAAGCAAAAACCTCAACCACACAGCTTGAGTGGTTGCTTAAGTTGCACTCATGTACTCAACTTGAGCTGTTGACACAGCTACACTATGTTGTTTAACGGAGGCCCAAAAGAAAACCCCACTTCTAAATGAGAAAACATATCCAGATGTGCTTCTCATATCAGTTTCATCCCTCACTCTAATCAGTGTCACAATAGCCTATGAGAATTGATTCTTTGCCTTTCTCATACTCAATCTCATAGTCCAATGTGCCTTGTATATATATGAGAACCCTCTTCGCTACTCTCAAATGCTTATTTGAAGATCCATGCATAAATCTAGCAAGTAAGCTAGCTGTAAACATAATGTCTGGTCTTGTTACAGTTAAGTACAATTTCCCAACCAATTGCCTATATACATTCTCATATGTTTTCTCACATTCATCATCTTTCTTAAGTTTGTCACTCATCACCAGTGGAATGCTAACAGGTTTGCAGTCTTTCAATCCAAATTTCTGCTGTAAGCTGATTGCACATTTTCTTTGGTTAATGAAGATCCCAGATTCATATTGAAGAATTCCCATGCCAATGAAGTGATATAGCAGTCCCAAATATGTCATTTCATATATGTTCATCATGTCAGCCTTGAAATCTTCTAGCAACTCAGTGTTGCTACCTGTGTAGATAATGTCATCTACATAGATAGAGACAATGATCCATTCACTTTCTCCCCTTGACTTCATATACAAGGTTGTTTCACTTGGACTTCTGGTGAATCCACAGTTGTGCAAATGAGTCTCAATTGCTTTAACCCATATATATCCTTATTCAATTTATAGACTTTGTCTTCTGCACCCTGCATAAAAAATCTCTCAGGTTGATCAATGTAAACCTCCTCTTGCAACACTTCATTAAGAAAAGCTGATTTCAAATCAAGTTTAAATAGCTTCCACTTTTTTTAAGCTGCTAAGGCTATGGAGGTCTTATGGTATCCAATCTTGCAACGGGAGCAAATGTTTCATTGAAATCAATACCGGGTTTCTATGTATAACCCTTGGCAACAAGTCTTGCTTTGTCCTTTTGAATTGTCCCATCCAGATTCAATTTGGTCTTGTATATCCACTTCATTCCAACAATAGGTTTGCTTGATGGTTTATCAACTAATTCTCAAGTCTTGTTTTTCTTTATCATCTCAATTTCAGCATCCATTGCTTTCTTTCAAGCTACACCAGTTGCAGCATCAGTGAAATTCTTTGGTTCAATCATGCTTACATTGCATCTAGCATAAATTTCACTTAGTGATATCTTTTTGACTGGTGTGGCTTTAATTGTACTTAACTCACCACTCTCAGTTTGAAAATCAGTGAATTCATGTGTTACACACTTGCTCCCTTCTAGTTGAATGCCATGTTCAATCTCAGGTAGATTGAAGTTAATAGGAAATGATAGCTTATCACAATTTTCCGTATTCCAATTCCAAGTACCCTTCTCATTAAATACAACACTCATTGACAGAAAGATCTTCTTGGTACTCAAATTGTAGATCCTATAACCTTTCTCCATTTTCCCACATCCAACAAATATTCCTTTCATAGAGGATTCATCATGTTTCTGTCTTAATTGTCTAGGTATGTGACCATAATAGATACACCCAAACACTTTTAAATGTTAGATACCTGGCTTCCTACCACTGAAAGCTTCAAATGGAGTTTTGTATTCCACAGCCTTAGTTGGACACCTATTGAGGAAGTACACAGCTGTGTTAACAGCTTTTCCTAAGAACTCATAGGGCAAATGCTTGTCATGAAGCATACTCTTAGCCATTTCAACAATGGTTCTGTTATTCCTCTCAGCAACACCATTTTGTTGTGGGGAATAAGGCATTGTCAACTGTTTCTCAAGTCCCAAATCTTCACAGAATTGATTAAATTCATGACATTTGTACTCTCCACCTTTGTCACTTCTTAACTTTAGAATTTTGTAGCCACTTTGCAGTTCAACCATGGCTTTAAATTTCTTGAACACTTTAAACACTTCTGATTTGTGATTCAGAAAATAAACTCAACACATTCTGGTTATATCATCAATGAAAGTTAAGAAGTATTTATTTGCTTATCAGACAATAGTTGCAAGCTGTTAAAATTAAAATGCCCCAGCCTTTTGTGTTATTCCCAAACATCACCCTTAATGTTAGCTTTTAGTGCAGAACCATTCATATCCTTCATGAGTAGTGGGAATCACCTATTACCAGTCATTTGTATTGTAACAACATGACTCTCCAAGCTCCTATCTTTAAAGATTGCAACCTGATCATCTCCAAATAATAAGAAATAGCCATGCTACATCATTTGCCCCACACTTAGGAGATTTTCATCCAGTCCTGGAACAAGCATTACTTATTTGATATGTCTTGTACCCTTGTTGGTTTCAATCACCAAGGTTCATTTTCCACTAGCTTGAACAATCTATCCATTCCTTATTTTGATTCTTGTTGAGATACTTCTGTCCAGATTAATCAACATAGACTCATGTGAAGTCATGTGATTGTTTCATCCACTATCAATATACCAAACATGCTCACTTTTGACTATTGCAGCAAAATTACAAGCAAAGAACATAGAGGTTTCCTTATCCATTTGTTATGCCACTTGAACCTGTTGAACTGGTTTGCTTTTGCAATCTCTGGAAAAATGATTAAATCTGCCACAGTTGTGACACTTAGGCTTTCCTTTAAATCTGCATTCACTGTAGTTTATATTCCCACAGATTTTACATGTCTCTCTTGTGTTTTCCTTGTTAAACCACGGTTTGGCAGCATATTATAGCCTATCATTAGCCTTAAATCACTCTTCTTATCTCTAAATTTGAAAGGTTTCTTCCCCTTGTATCCAGTGGTCTGTGATCCACTTTTGTTTTGGATACTAAGACTGCTAAATGCCTTATCACTCACTTCCTTATCTTCAGTATGTTTATTCAATCTCTGCTTAAATCATTTCAATGTTGCAACAACTTCATTTGGGTTAATCTCATCTAATTTGTTAGTCCCCTCAATGATAGAAACAATATGATCATATGCAGGAGTTAGACTAATTAGCATTTTCTCAACTAGTCTTTTGTTCGGCAAGGTTTCACCAAACATCTTCATCTTATTCACAAGACCAGATAATCTAGCTAGATAATCAGAGAGAGATTCATTATTTCTTATCCTAGCATATTCAAAATCACGGCGAATACCTTGTAATTTCACAACCATGACTTGAGTATCACCCTTGAATTCTTGCTTAAGAACATCCCAAGCATCCTTTGCAGTCTATTGGTTTGCGATTCTGGGAAAGATCTCATCACTCACAGCTCTTTGGATTAGTCTCAATGCCTTTGCATCTCTGTAGATGAGATCATAATCAGTGAGAACTTGTTTCTCTTACATTTAGGCACTTTAGGTTTTACATTTAATCACTACACTTTATAGCTTCATCACCTTCCTGGTGTCGGCCAACATGACTCGATTTGAAATCCAGGTGGACATTCTGGGTCGGGGTGTGTCAAATGACTTATTTTCAAGGTGAAAACAGAATAGAAAGTATGATAATGTGTGTAAACTAAGGGTGGGCAAACGGGTCCTAGACCCGCTGGTGGGGGTGGGTCGAAGCAGATCAGGGCAGATACGAGGCGAGTCGAAATATTTTGGAAAAGAAATGGGACAGGGCAGGGCGAAGCAAAAAATAAGGAAAAACGAAAGCTCATCCTGAACCGTTTCTACCATTGGATTATTGGATTAGATTTAATCACATCTTCACTCGACTATTTTCAGTGGAGTGAAGATGTGATTAAAAAGCCATCACATTCATTCACGAAAGCCATCACAATTCACCGACTCAATACCAAAGCCTTGATTCTGTCTTTGTCTCCCTTTCTCTATCTTCCAACTCTTCAATCAAAATCGAAATTCATCACAATCTCATCTTCTTCTAAATTGAAATCAAGATTGTCGAACTCTACAGTCCCAAGAAAAGAGGACGAAGACCCCTATCATCAGCTCCTCGAGATTGTCAAACACCACCATTGTCAACGCCATGCGAATCGAAATCGACCACCATGCCCTTTGTTCTTAATTTTCTAGTGTCTCCTCTTAAATCTTAATTTTCTACAAGATTTGGCATCTGGCCCATCTGGGTTTTCATTAATCTACAGGTATGGTGGGAAATCTGAGATGGGTTTTTTTTTTCTTCTGAATTTGTTGTGGAGTTTAGACTTTAGAGCATCTAGGTTTTCATTGAAAATGCCCTTCGTTTTTTTTTGTGGGTTCTTAGAGAATTTGGGTTTTCATTGAACATACCCTTTGTCTTTTATGAATTTGTTTGTTCTTAAAGCAGCTCGGCTTAAGCCATCATGATTTTTTAATTAGTGGATAAAACCAATTGGGTTTCTAGGCTTGGATTATCATCGTGGATGCTTCATTGTTGTGGATGAACATCTCCAGAAGTCGTAAAATGAAAAAAAAAATTGTAAAATTGAAAACAAAAGACCCGTGGACCTTTAGGAATTGGCCAGTTTTATACGGACCGGGTTAGGTCCGGTTCCAAGTTTCAGAATCTTATTACCCACCCCGTTGCATTTTCAAACAGGTCAGGTCCAGTCCCTCCAAATTTAGGCCTAGTCGGGCCGTGCCCACCTCTAGTGTAAACTATAACTGCCTATTAGAATCAACAGATATTCTATGTCACCCATTAAAGCAAAGGGTACCAATACCCTTTATTTTAATAAAATTATTAGTTGACGTCCTGAAATTACCCATTACATGACATTAACATTTAATGTCTAAATTACTAGAAATGTAAGGTAAATTAGTTGCATAATAATCATCAGATTTTACAGTCCAATGTTTTTCACGAGCAACAACCCATGTTTTCATGGGTTTCCTTCTCATACTTGGGCTATGCCTTCTAAGTTTGACTAGACTTGTGGTAATGGGTCGATTTTGTGGTTGTGGTGGGTCGAATACGCCTCCTACGATTGACTTTCCTTGATAGCTATGTGCTCCTCAGCCGACTCAATAGTTAAGCTGTTTTACCTGGCCAGATTTGTGGAGGCTCTTCCTATGGCTGCTACGAATTTCTCTATAAACGATGGAGTCCTGACAATGGAAACCTATTAATTGGTGGTTCTTTTCTTCGCTTAGATTTTAGTGCCTTGTGTTGTCCGCAAGGTTCTAATAGGTACCGGTCAGGCGGCGAGTAGGAGTCTAGGCATTTTTTTTATTTCCAAATAAAGTTATTTTATAACATATAATAAATGTCTATGTATATTTTTAAACAAACATAGTTATAACAAATTGCAAAATAGAATGACATATAAAGTATAAAGTAATTAAACATATTGAAAACATGGAGAATGAGCGTATAACGAATGTTCATCCAAATATCCAACATATCTCTTACAATTTATTAAAAAAAATAAAATTCAAATAAAAGCTATCTATTTTTTTGTCTAAGTGAAAATCGCGAGCTAAGCAGTCTAAGTGAGTACTTAGGCAAGGCATCCGAGTGCCTAAGTAGCCTAGGTGAGTATCTAATCATGGTGGTGGTCAACAGTCTAGCGCCTAGACGACCCTAGGCAGGCCTTTCTGAACACAGTTCGCTTAGCAGTTTTGTGCTCGCTTTGCTGAGTTGTTTTGGCTTCATCATTTAGCAATGTGCTACGGTTGCAGGTGTGTTACGTCTACTATCGTATTTGTGGCCTATTTGCACCAATGTCTATCAGTTACTGTAGTGGTTGGTGGCCGTATAGAGGCTTTGAGTAAGAGTTTCTACTCAAAGTTGTTGGTTGTCAATTTATAGAGTTTCGTATTTATGATTAGAATCATTCATATTATAAATCATTTTATAAAAATTGTTTCTGTAATAAATTAACTAAAAACATATGAACGAAATTAATAAAGCATTACGAATTCTCTTTATATTTGTTACAATAAATTGACTTAATGATTTTAGTTTTAATTTTGTAGAAATAATATTACAAAAGTGATTTATAATTTGAACGGTTTTGATCATAAACACAAATCTCTATAATTCGAAGACAAATAGTTTTGGATATGAGTTCTTACTTATCCTTGAATATTCAAGCATTGTTTTTGTTTTATTGTTAATTGTGCGATATTATCTCTATAAAATGGAAAAGGATCCTCACCGGATCCTCTTTGTGGGAATCCGGGGATCAATCAATCACCTCTGTTTATCGTATATCATGCGTTAAGAAATTATTTCAAATTTAAAATTTAAAATTAAACGGACGTGATTGATTGATTCATAGATCCTCACAAAGAGAATACGAAAAGGATCATTTCTCTGTAAAATATGTACCAATTAGCACCAACTTGTACACTTGTTCCGTTCGTACTAATGAAATATCCAACCACCGCTTTTTGTAAAAAAAAAAAATATATATATATATATATATATATATATATATATAATAATTTTGTGAGCACCAAAGGTGATGCTTTTCTGTACACAAACTGTAGGTTTAGATGGAGAATATCTTTAAATAATGTTTGGAGGCATGCACTTAATTAGCACATCTGCACGTGGTTTCCAGCAAGAAAGACTTTAAGTGGATTCCTGGCAATTAGCATTCCCTCGTCGCCACCCTTGACGCCTACAAGTTTAAAGCTCCCCATATATTATTTACAATTACCCACCCCTACACGGAATATATTATAAGAATTGAAACACATGGGGATATTGGGTTAACAATTTTAAAAGACTTCAAACTTCTATCAAATATTTTTTATCACTACCTTCAAGTGATAATAATACTTACCACATTATTTTTTGTCATTAAATGAGTTAAATTTAGAGATTTGAGTATTGGACAAATATAAATCTTAAACTTTTTTTTTTTGTTGGTCGAATATAAATCTTAAAATTTATATTCATCCAGTAGTGAAAAATAAGATAATGAGCGAAAATGCACCAAACTTTTATTAATGGACATGCCCTCCTTCCCACTTCTTCAAACCAATCATCGGTTAATTCATTGATTAATTAGCAGCTTAATTAATTGCAAATACTTTATAAATAATGTCCAATATTGCTTTCTATGTTGCTCCCTGCCCCTGGTACCATTCGATATGAATCTCATCGCCCCCTTCACTATCCCAATTATCCTTCAAACCCGTAGCCCTTGTTCTTGCAGTCACAAAAGGCATTTCTACCCTCCAATACATCATAACTGGCATCCAGCAAAGTCAATATTTCTAAATTGTATTAGTAAATTAAGAGAGAGATTTTTCTTCAAATTATAATTGTTGGATGAAATTACAAAAAGCCGAAAGTTTGAGGTGTCATGTAAAAAACAGAGTCAAAGTCAAAGAGACAAAAGCTAACGTGGGTCATCATTTCGCAACACTTCATCAGCATGCATGAAAACAAGAAAACAAGCGTTGATCAAGCGGCAATAAGTATGTAGTTCCCGAGTCCCCCAATTTATATTAGAGTAAATTGTAATAATAATTATTTAATTTTAATCAAATTAGAACAATGGTCTTTCAACTAAAAATTCATTATTATTGGTCCCTCAGCTTATCAAAATGTGTAGCTATAGTCATTTTCGTCAACTTTGTCAGAATTTTGTCAAAATGAGTTATGTTGGAAGGACCATTGCTACAATTGGGATCCCTTAACTTATCAAAACGTATAGCTATGGTCATTTTCTTCAACTTTGTCAGAATTTTATCAAAATGAGTCATGTTGGAAAGATCATTGCTACAATTGGGTTAAAGTTGAGAGATTATTGCTCTGATTGGGTTAAAGTTGAGGGATTATTGCTCCAACTGAGTTAAGGTTGAGAGACCATTTCTCCAGTTGGATTAAAGTTAAAAGAACAATAGTATAATTGATTTTTAATTGAGGGACCATAGCTTCACGTTTTCCTTCTAGCGACTAATTAGCTTCCTCACCCAACGCCAAACGCCATACAAAGTGAATACAAAATGGTAGACTAAAAAAGTCACGTAAAAAATTGTATTAATAAAAAGACAGAATTACAACTTGTTGATGCACAAAACCGGAGGTCTTGGAACAACGTAAATCCGACCGTGAATCTGCAAGAAATGTAAATAACACAAGATGTATCGTGGTTCACCCTAATGTTTGGGCTACGTCCACACTGATATCGTATTTCTCTGAGAGGATTGAGGATGAGAAGGTGAGAGCTTCTGAGGGTGAGAGAGCTCTTCCCATGGCCTAAGAATTGGCCTCCATTAATGAGGAGAGTGAGGGGTTCTTTTATAGAATAAGGGCTCATCACTTATTACATATTTGCCCCTTGATTTATTACATAATTACATTTAAGTCCCTCGAGTATTTATACGAGATCTAAATACGGAGGCCTTAAGTATGGTACAAACAGTAGTTCCCCAAGTCTTCAGTCAAAAGAGTCTTTTGGCTGGAGACTTGAAATTCAGTCCGTTTGTGGGCCGAAGTAACTAGATGTCGTCTAGAACTGATACTCGATATGAGGTGGTGCCTAATCTAAAATGATGCTCAACTCGAAGTAGCACATGTTGTGAGGCTGCTCTGCTTGTGGCTTATGTTGCCTTGGTTGGCTCGGCTTGTGGCGTTGAAGGTGAAGGAGTCCCTTTTATAGAATAAGGGCTCACTCCTTAATACATAAATGATGGGCTAGAGTTGATGCTCGCGGTGAGGCGGTTGCTCAGCTAGCGGTGATGCTCTTTAATGATGGTGAGAAAGTCCCTTTTATAGAATAAGGGCTCACTCGTCAATACATAAGTGATGGGTTATGAGTGATGCTCGCAGCAAGGCAGTTGTTCAGCTGGCGGCGATGCTTTCTAATGATGGTGAGGGAGTCCCTTTTATAAATTAAAGGCTCGCTCCTCAATACATAAGTGATGGGTGCTCTCTAATGAAAGTGAGGGAGTCCCTTTTATAGAATAAGGGCTTACTCCTCAGTACGTAAATAATAGGCTAAGTCCCCCAAGTATTTTTCATGAGGCCCAGTTGAGGCCCAATATATGGTACATAATGTAGTCTTCTAAGTTTTCAGTCAATAGGGTCTGTTGGCTGGAGACTTCAAATTGAATCCATGTATGGGCACAAAGTGGCGGTTGTTCGGATGCGGTATTTGTATACCTTGTACTGAAGCTTTGTAAGTAAAGCTTTGCAAGTGAAGCTTTGAAGCTGGAGTTTTTGTAAATGAAGCTTTTGAAGCTGAAGCTCTATAAATGAAGCTTTTGAAGCTGGAGCTCTCGAATCTGAAACTCTGTAAATGAAGCTTTTGAAGCTGATTGACATGAGTGATGCTCATGAATGTTTATGTTGATTGACATGAGTGATGCTTATGGATGTTGACATGAGTGATGCTCATGAATGTTGACATGAATGATGGTCATGAATGTTTATGTATGATTGTCATGAGTGATGCTCATGAATGTTTATGTATGATTGACATGACTGATGCTCATGTATAATTTTGGAGTACTGGATGTACTTTTGATCACCTGGTTGGTGATAATAGCGGTAGGCTGCCGAATAATTTTTGGAGTACTGGGCGTACTTTTGATCACCTAGTTGGTGATAATAGCGGCAGGCTGCCAAATAATTTTGGAGTACTGGACATACTTTTAATCACCTAGTGGGTGATAATGGCAGCAGTTTGCCGAATAATTTTTTAGAGTACTGGGCGTACTTTTGATTACCTGGTTGGTGATAATAGAAGGTCTGGCTCTTTTGGGCATATGAGCCTTCGCCCTCCACATAACATTTCAACCCATTATTTTGGGCTTGCCCTTTTTTTTTATTATTATTACCCTCTGATGGGGTTATACAAATGTTTCCAAAAGATAAGAAAAATAAATCACATCATTCAAAAACAAGAAAAGTAAATCTCATCATTCTGATGGGGTGTTTATTCCTTGCTTTTGCAGTGTGGGTGTTTATTCCTTGCTTTTTCTTTTGTTTCCCGCAGCTTACTTGATTGCTTTTGCCTTTCCTCAGCCACTTTGTTGCTTTTGTTTTTGTTTCCCATGTGCTCTCGCAAAGTAAAGTCTCGTAAATGCAAAATCTCTCCCTTTACATGGTGCTTTGCCAGGTATCTTTTGCTTTTCTTGGATAGCCTGGTCGTGTTCGTCATAGTCTGGGGCTGGGAATCCAGCTCCGTATCTCCAGCGGTAAGAGACGGGGACGATGTCGGCCTTGTATTCGGCGATCTTGAGGAACATGGCCAAGTCGAAGTGGGTGCGGGGAGGGTTGCACCACCCGCCGTTGTCGCTGGGCTGCTGCTGAAAAGAAGAAGCCAATGAGGGCTCATTTAGCTCGGATTTCCACTCGCGTAGCATCTGATGCATTTGTTCTTCAAGGAGTGCAACATCGATGGAGCGGCTCTCCTTCCTGGCAAACTAGAGGTCCGTGAACTTGCCCTGCAAGTCATTCACATGGTTCTTTGCTTTGTCCTTGAAAAGCTTGTGAGAAGCGGACTTGCCAGTGCTCTTTGAACCCTTTATCACAACCCCCGTCCCCTTCTAAACCCCAATAGTCTCCCTCAAAGTGCTTGATGCCTACCACCTCCGAGTTGGGTTTGGAACTGGGCTGTTAACCACAAATGTTGATGGTGTAGGTTAGGAACTGGGCTACCTTTTCAAGGTGGTGCTGATCGTCGACTCCGGCGTCAGCAAGTCCAACTTGCTGTCGAGGTTCACCAGGAACGAGTTTAGCCTCGAGCCTAAGTCCACCATTGGTGTCGAGTTCGCCACCCGCAGCTTGGCAATGATGCTGTTACTGAAACTCCCAGGATCAGTAGCTGAAAAGCTTTTTTCTACGTTGGTTTCTCTGAAATCTTTGGCTGCAGATCTCGCACATGACTTAGAAATCTGTATAACAAGATGAGGGATATCCAGGAAACTGAGAGCTTCCACTCTATATCAGAGTTTCCTCCAAGACCTGTTTGGCTTGCTGGAAAGTTTAAGAAAATCCTTAGCAGTGATGTCCGTGAAAGCCTCGGCAACTCGAGAGCATTGTTGCATTGAAAGCCTCGGCAAAGCGCGTTTCTCCGGAGATGTCATTGAGCAGCGTCCTCGTCTTGGAGAAAAAAAAACTCTCTCCGCCGCTGATAGGGTAGGAAACCGTGGCGGCGCTGAGTCGGTTATTGCAGCCGGATAACATCCTGGACAAGCTGAACTTGTGGCGGGCGGACCTTGACACTATAAGTCAGGTTGCTAAAGGAGAGGACAAATGGCAAGGAGCGAGGCTCGAGGCTGGCGTCAGAGATGTCGAGTGCGTGGTGTGCCGGGGTTTCGCCTCCGTCACTAGTGGTCTCCTTACGTACATCACCAACATGCTTCAGTAGCTGGCTAAGCGAGGGCGAAGCACCGTGGGTGGCGCGTGGGAAGTCGTCTAGCTCCATGGAAGTGAAAAACGGCGATATCTAATTGTCCGCCATGCGGAGTCTTTAAAAGAAATGCAGCTAGCCTTGGGACTTAGGACCTTGTTCATATCCTTGCGGTTGTAGAGCTTGTAGTCGAAGCCATCAGGGACAGCGATGGTGTTGGAGGGGTCGTCATCTTGGACGATGATGAGGTGGTAGGCTGGAAGAAATACCTCCACATCTCCAAGAAATCAAGGTTTCTGATGATTGGGATCACAATGTCTAGGTCATCTTTCAAATCACGTAGCAGCTCCATCTCTGAGAATATTTAGGGCAAAAAGAAAGAGGTTTGATCTAATTGTATGTGCTGGTATTTTTAGATAAAGAAAGTGGAGGGAGTGAGAGAGAGAGATGGAGAGATGAGACTAATTTTTTGGGTTTTTGTGATTTTGCAGATTCACGGCGGAGGTGAAAAAATGGAAGAGAACCGACACAACTTTTCGTATCGATTCCCACAGACGGCGCCAAATGTTGATGCACAAAACCGGAGGTCTTGGACAACGTAAATCTAATCGTGAATCTGCAAGAAATGTAAATAACACAAGATGTATCGTGGTTCACCCCAATGTTTGGGCTACGTCCACACTGATATCGTATTTCTCTTAGAGGATTGAGGATGAGAGGGTGAGAGCTTTTAAGGGTGAGAGAGCTCTTCCCATGGCCTAAGAATTGGCCTCCTTCAATGAGGAGTGTGAGGGGTCCTTTTATAAAATAAGGGCTCCTCATTTATTACATATTTGCCCCTTCATTTATTATATAATTATATTCTAGTCCCCCGAGTATTTATACGAGATCTAAATACGGAGGCCCTAAGTATGGTACAAACATAACTGATAGGAAGAAAATTTATTTCATTAAGCATGTCAAACTACATAACAAGATATGAACTTCAGCTAAGAATTAGCAATGAGATACTAATAATTCTCTCAACAAAATCTCTAACAAGGTAGTTGAAAAGCATTATGAAGATAAACTGCAGTAACACGAGGAGGACTAAAATCCCACAAAAAACTACTCGAATAGTCAACTTAATAACTAACTAAGCAATCTGTCACATGCACTACTACAAAAGTACCCATTAGTGTCGATTTAAAAACCGACAAGAAAAGTTTAATACCGTCGGAAATTAAGCAAAATCCGACGGAAAATGTATGCAGTGACGGATATAATAAGCGACAGCATTGCCTGCGTCAGGAAATGAAAAATCCGACAGCAAATACTGTAAAACCGACAGAAATTGTGTCGGATATAACCGCCAGAGAATATATTAATAAAGAATAAATTAGAGCATTTTCTGTCGGCTAAAACCGACATAAGTTATGTCGGATATAACCGACAGAAAATTTATGAATAAGAATAAATAAAAGCATTATTGTCGGATAAATCCGACAGAAAATATAATAATAATAAAAAAATATAAACAACTTTCTGAATTATTTCTTTCCCTTTCAAGTTGAGCCAGAGAGGGGATAGAGACAGTTCCTTCCTTCCTTCCCGCACAACGTGATTATCAACTTACCATTTCCCCTTCCAATTCATTTCCACATTCTGTAAATATCCACCCACGCACACACAGAAAGGATGATACAACAGGGACATCAACTTTGAGCTCGGAGCCCTCATCCGCCTAAACAAACACCAAATTCAGAATCTTCCCACTCTCCTAGTCCCTGTAATCTACACAATCAAACACCCCAAAATTCAAATCACTCATAAATTTTCAATCTCTCTCTATATATATATATTATAAATGGACGAAGAAAATGAGAAATTGCCTTCATGGGTATGACATTTCCGGATTCGAGCAAATCCGACGACCCAAACCCGGCTCGGATCTGGAGGGGGAACTGAGTGGAGCAAAAAAATGGGAGTTCTACCAACTTGAGAAAGCCCTAATCGTACCTGATAATTGGAAAATTGGCACGAAATTAGTAAGGAGGAGGCGAAGATCTGAAGGATTTGGCGAAATGGAAACCCTAAAAAATCGTAAAGGAGAGCGCAATCGAACCAGAGCTCGGCCTTGCGCTGTCATCTTCGCTCTCATCCTTTATGAAGTCGAAGAAGCGCGGAGCTGAGAACTCGTACGTATCATCGACGATCATCTCCGTCGCCGTCGGAGCCAGCGCGTTGGGATCTTGGTCGGTCATTTCCTTGTTTTTTTTTTTACCTTGTTTTTCTGATCTGGAACCTTCATGCTTCTCGGATCTATGACATGCAGTGGTTATCTTCACCATATCTCTCGGATGTTTCACGGATCCGAATCTCCTGCACAAAAGAAAAGAAAATGGGAGAACCTTTACCTCTGAGAGAATGGAATCAGAAATCGCCAGTGCAAACCTCAGCTTTGAGGAAATCGCCATGCCAGGGGTGAGAAATGAGGATGATGATAGAGGAGGTCTGGGGCAATGCTAAATGGCGCTAGGCTTGGATTTGGATTTTCATTAGAGGAGGTCTGAGTGTGTGTTTTTGGGGATTTCAGAGGAGGAATTGGAAAAATCTGGAAGAATAATGAAGAAGTGAATAGAGAATAATGAATAAACGAAAGAGAGAGCGTCTGAGTGGGGGCAAAAAAACCGACAAAAATGGGGGCAAAAATCCCCAAAAATTCTCTCCCAAAATTTTAAGTTCCCTCTCCCAAAATTTTAAATTCCCCCCTCCAAAATACTGTCGGTTATAACCGCCAGAACACTAAAATGATAAACGTCAGAAAGTAAAATAATAAAATAATTAATTTCTGTCGGTTATAACCGCCACCATTTACTTAAAAACCGCCAGAATATGTAAAAAAATATTTAATAAAAGAATTCAAAAATACTGTCGGTTATAACCGACAGTATTTTTTTATATCCGCCACTAAATATCCGCCAGTATTTTATGTCGGATATAACCGACAGTATTTTTCTAATATCTGCCACTAATTAAATAATGTGTCGGATATAATTTATCCGACAGGATTTTCTAATATCCGTCACCATCTTCCGTCACCTAAAGCTAATATTGTAGTAGTGATGCATAATTACCTTCATACTATATATGGCACACCCACACCCGCTGCCCCGCATGCAATCACATGAAATTGTGCCACGAACACGAATAGGTGAATGCACCTCATTAGATGGAGTTGAACGAAAATGAACAACGAAATAGAAATCACGCTCATTCCATAAAAATGCCAACCGTTATCCCAAGTAAAGGAGACAACATGAATAACGGCATGAAACTCAGCCTCTAAAGATGACATCAACCATAGGGATCCCGCAAAACCACCAAGTGCCAATTCATTATGATCTCGAAAAATAACACCAAAACAAGCCAAGTCTTGAGAGCTCCTAACAGCACCATTCGTGCTTACTTTAAACCATAAAGAAGAAAGGAAACACAATAACATCTCAAGAACACAAGGAGTCCTTGCAGGACGGCCGTGAGCACCAATGGCCCTAAGAATACAAAACCTCAGGTAAGAATACATACTCTTTGTTAACTATATTGAAATATTTGATAATCGAAGAGAAAATCAGAAGAAAGACAAAGAAGATGAACAAAGAGAGTTTAAAGAGAGAAATATGAGACTTGTATTAACTAAAGAAAGATGTTATACAACTTTGTTTTTATACTAGAAAGCCTAACAACTTTAACCAAATACTAATTACAAACTTGCTAACTGTATTTCTAACTGTATTGCTGACTTGTGCCCTTAATTAACTACTTCAACTATAAGCTCTTCTCAAAACTACATAAGTTTGATTGAAAAACTTTTATTCATAGTGTTGTTCCTATTAAGCTCTCCAAGTAATGTTCCAGAAGTTAACCTTCTTTCCTGTTTGTTATTTTGTCATCAATAGATGAGCCAATTTGATTGACGAGGGGTAAAAATATTGGGGTGTGATATCCACACACCCCATTCTACTTCTCACATACCTTTTTAATTTTTGGTCATCAGATCGGACGAATTGAAGAATATCAACTAACAAAGATTATCAAGTGGTGTGTGATAAGTAAAATGTCCACACACCCCAAAATATTAAGTGATTACAATTAAACAGAGGACAAACACCATGAAATTCAAAGCTATCTAAAGAGACAAAGTCGCCATAGGAAGGATGAAAACCATGGATTTAGGTGGCATAATAAGGATATAGATAACATAGAATATCCCCATGTCGCCAAGTTTGACAAAGCGTCGGTTCCTCGCAAGCTCGCGAAGTATTCGCAGACTCTAGTTTTTTTTTTTTTTGGTTATTGTTAAAAATGTACTTCTAAAACGTATAAATTGGTAGCAATGCCCTCCCACTTCTTCAACCATCTCTATCAATTGCCAGGAATCAATTAACAATGGCTTCCTCCTCATTTCACTGCCTTCTCTTTTGCTCATTACTCTTCCACTTGATCTTCGTCCCGTCACTAGCCAAATCGGCATCTTTCAGACCAAAAGCCCTTGTCCTTCCAGTAACAAAAGACTCCTCCACCCTCCAATACCTCACCACTTTGAGCCAAAGAACCCCTCTTGTCCCCATAAAACTCACAGTACATCTTGGAGGTCCGTTCCTTTGGGTTGAATGTGAAGATTATATCTCATCCACCTACAAGCCCGCCCGTTGCAACTCCGCGCAATGCTCACTTGCAAACTCCAAGTCTTGTACTACAGAATGCTACTCTCCCCCATCGCCAGGCTGCAACAACAACACATGTGGTCTCTTACCGGACAACCCCATCAACCGCACCGCCGGGGGCGGTGACCTTGGTCAAGACATGGTGTCCATCCAATCCACAGATGGGTCCAATCCTGGTAGGCTGGTCTCTGTCCCCAACCTACTCTTCACTTGTGGTTCTGCATTTTTGTTGGAAGGTCTAGCCAGTGGTGTCAAGGGCATGGCTGGCCTCGGCCGGGCTAAAATTGGGCTTCCTTCCCAATTCGCTTCCGCTTTTAGCTTCCGTCGAAAATTCGCAATTTGTTTGAGCTCTTCAACGAGTTCTAAAGGTGTTGTGATCTTCGGGGATGGGCCTTATAATCTGCTTCCCAATATTGACGTGTCCAAGTCACTTATTTTCACCCCACTGATCCTCAACCCTGTCAGCACAGCAGGTGCTTATTTCACAGGCGAGCCTTCTTCAGACTACTTCATCAAGGTGAAGTCAATTAAGATCAACGAAAAGGTTGTTAAATTGAATACTTCACTGCTGGCTATTGACAATGAAGGGTATGGTGGCACGAAGCTCAGCACCGTGAATCCTTACACGGTTTTGGAGAAATCAATCTACAATGCCGTGGTCAATGCATTTGTGAAAGAGGTTGCAAACATCCCAAGAGTGAAAGCAGTAGCGCCTTTCGGAGCATGCTTCAATTCGAAGAACATTGGTAGTACGAGGGTTGGGCCTGCTGTGCCTCAAATTGATCTTGTGTTGCAAAGCGAGAGTGTGTACTGGAGGATATTTGGAGCAAATTCAATGGTGCAGGTAAGCGATGATGTGTTGTGTTTAGGGTTTGTGGATGGAGGTGAAAGGCCAAGGACTTCTATTGTGATTGGTGGGCACCAACTGGAGGATAATTTGGTGCAGATTGATTTGGCTGCTTCTAAGCTTGGGTTTAGTTCCTCGCTCTTGTTCAGACAGACAACTTGTGCAAACTTCAACTTCACTTCTAATGCTTAAGAAGTTAGAGGACCTTATGATTCAACTGTTATTTGTAATTTTTTTCATTTTGGTAATTACATTATGAATAATGGTCAGGATGATTGCGATTTATGCAACGCTTAAACTTTGTTAATCTTTTTTCTAAATACCTCAGCTTTTATTAGTTGTATACAATGTTGGAGAATAAGATTTCCAAATGTACAGATATCATACACACGATGGACTTATTAGTCGCATATCCTTTCCATTCCAAATTGGATACGGATACAGTAAGGTAAGAGAGATATCCTCCTCTAAACTCGAATTGGTTGGTTTAGATTAAAAAAAAATGAAGGTTTGAAGTGTTAATTAAAAAATAAAATCAAAGTCAAAGAGACGCGGCAATAAGTAAATTTTTATCGAGTCCCCATTCTATTCCTAACAATTTTCTAGTGTGCCTCCTCACCAGCCCAAAGGCCATCAGTTAAAAATCAATATGAGAGGTCACAAACTATTTAGATTAGAGAAATGTTAAATAGAATCTCTACAAACTATGTTCTTCGTAGGCTCTTCGTCACATTATATTTTTAGCATAATTCGTTTGCCAACATTATAAAATATTATATCAAAAACATGATGTAACAGAGAGCGAGTCACACTTTT
This sequence comes from Malus domestica, assembly GCF_042453785.1. Classification (NCBI taxonomy): domain Eukaryota; kingdom Viridiplantae; phylum Streptophyta; class Magnoliopsida; order Rosales; family Rosaceae; genus Malus; species Malus domestica. The sequence goes on from NC_091673.1 coordinate 15,241,024, forward strand.
GCGGAGTCAATAATGTGATTCAAATTTACTTTTGATAAAAATCGAACATAAAACCTTTCACTTACAAGTGAAGAGAAATACCACTATATGTAATGCTAAATAACATTTAACCTACAAATTTAATTTAAAATTTTAATCTCTCTACTATTATCCACAATTTCCTAGTCCCCAGGTCTATTATTTTCCATCTTCTAACGATTAGCTTCCTCGCCCACAGTTCCAAACGCCATAAAAAGTCAATACAAAATGGTACACACAAAAAATGTTAAAATACTGGAGGGGGTAGAAGTCAATACAAGAAAAAGACAGACTGTAATTAACAAAATAAATTGGAGATAATGGGATGAGTAATCATATAATGGGATATCATAATTAAATATATTCAGATTCGTTTCCCTATAAACTATTCGATCCTACAAAGCACAATTGAACGAAGGTAATTTTCTAAATTCACTCCTCACATAAGGATTTCTGTTTAAGTGGTTATGGAGTGGGTTATCTCTCTTATTTCTCTCATATGTTAATTCAAGAAGGCCACAACTTGTAAATAGACTAAAAATACACTTTAAAACAAGAATGATTACAACAATTCTAGACCAAATAAAATAATTCTTAAAAAATCTCAATGAATAAATACAATAGCATTTCATGATAAGCACTATTTTCTTTTCTGACAAATGAGATAATAATTTATATTATATTCATTCAAAATAAATTGATGATAATTCAAACTTAATTGCATAAAAGTAAAGGTAATTTAGGTAAAGGTCAATAAAAACTTTACGATTAAGTCATATATCAATGACGTATTTTTGTTTTGGACTTAATCAATGATATATTTTTTATTAATTAGGCATAGATCAATGATAAATTCCACATTACATAGGCTTTAAGTCATTATAAATAGTTAGAATTTGATTATTTTATCATTCACTCTCTCTTTCTCTCTCTATAAATGTTACATGGGCTAAAGCTATTATAAATATGGATTTAGATCATCTCCGGATCAATTTGTGGAGATCATCCTGGGCGATGGATCTCATCCATTGATACAAATCCAACGGCCAAAATTTCTTATCCTTCCTCTTTTCTCCTTAACTATTCTCTTTCTCCCTCACTTCGAAGCTCTCAACCTCAAACCACCAACTCCTCAAATTCCAAATTAAATTCTACCCCACCTCAAAATCAGCCCCAACACTACCACAACCCACCTAACCCACAACCACCAATTGCAAGTCACTCACCTTACCCAGCCCCACCACCACCACATCTCTCAGTTGCAAGTCCCTTGACCTTAAAATCTCAGCTGATATTAATGAAACAACAAAGAGAGGGTCATGCAAATCAATGTCTTTTGGTTGCAAAGATCATTTTCATAATTATGGAAGCATTAGAGTGAGAGAAATCTCTAAGATGATGAAGAAGAAAGTGATGACAAATAAAAACTAAAATAGTAAAGGATAGTGAATAAATAAATCAGACTTAGAGCACATATGACTTGCAATTGAATTTGGGGTTTGTTAACAACGGTGGGGTGTGGGGGTGCGAGGGAGAAATAAGAGTTGAGGGGGAAGAGAAGCGGGGGAAGAGGATTCGACCGTTTGATTTCTATTACTATATAACTGATCTTGAGATGATCTGAATCCAATAAATAGTTTGAATATGTATATTCTATCACTCTCTCGCGCCTTATGTTTACATGAAGGAGTCAACTCAAGTAAAAAAAAAAAAAAACAAAAGGGAACCAGGAGGAAATGGACACTGCATTGCAGTGTCCGAATCCAATTGTTAAAAAACAGAACCAGAAAATAGACACTGTATTGCAGCGTCTGAATCCAATTGTTAAAAAACAGAACCAAAAAACGGACACTGCATTACAATGTCTAAATCTAAATGTAAAAAATAGAGCTAGGAAACGGACGTTGCATTACAGTGTGTGAATCTAAATGTAAAATCAGGAGTCGTGTGAGTGTGAAGTGTAGGAGACGTGTGAGTGATGGAAAAAATAGAACCAAGAAACAGACGGTGCAACGTAGCATTTGAATCCAAAAGTGAAAAACAGAACCAGGAAACAGACATTGCACTGTAGTGTCTGAATCCAAATGTACAATGGAACATGTAGGAGGTGTGTGAGTGTCAGTGATGGAAAAAAAACGAAACTAATAAATGGACACTGCAACTCAGTGTCTGAATCCAAATGTAAAAAACAGAATCAAGAAACAACGCAATGTTTGATCCGTATTGACTTATTCCAAATATAAAACTATAAGAAATAGAATGTTAGTTGAAGTGGGTGCCAACTGTAGTTGCAGATTTTGTTATTTTTGTTTATTTTAAATGCATTTAAGTATCACAATACATGATTGATCTATTTATAATTAACATAAATATTGTTGATCCATTATTAATATTGTAACTTTTTATTAATTTTTCACAAAATCACCCTAAAAGTAAATACATCGTGATTTAAGTAGTACCATTTAAATCCTCCATGGGTAGGACTAGTTGTTTCATATATAAAATTATACAACAATAATTTTTTAGTAAAATATCAAATAAATAGATTTATCATGATGCCAAATATTGCATTGAAAGCAATCAAGATTCAAGATGATTAATAAACACCTACAATATAAAACAATATTATTGTTTTAATAAAAGGAAGAAACATTATAATAAACAATGAAAGCACACTAGGCAGGACCACCTAAAGGACACTTTCTCTCTAAGCAGTAGAAGTGAAGTTGAAGTTGGAACAACTGGTCTTTTGAGACAGTAGTGAGGAGTTGAACCCAAACTTCTTATTAACCAAATCAAATTGGAGAATATTCTCCTCTAACGGATGCCTTTCAATCGCAATGGAAGTCCTAGGGGTTGGACTCTACCCAACATCCACAAATGTCAAACACACCACGTCTTTTTTCACTTGCACCATCGAGTTTGCTCTAGATAGCCTCTAGTACACACTCTCACTCTGCAACACCAAATCAATACTAGGCACGTCATTCTCTCCGATGTGGGACGAGTTAAAGCATTATCCATAAGGCGCTATGTATCCCATTCTAGGAATTGAAGTAGGGAGTACTTTCAGAAATGCCCAATTGAGAGTGTTAAAGATTGAGCTTTCCAACACCGTGTAGGGATTAACAGTGCTAATTTTCGTACCACCATGGCCGTTTTGATCTAAGACGAGTAACAAAGAATTTAACGGCAATGTAAGGCCGTTCATTTTGATAAACGTTACATTGATGAAATATTCAACCAAAGGCTTGCCTTCCATGTAAGCCGGGACTGTGGTGAAAGGGTTGAGGAGTAATGAGGTGTAAGTAAGTGACTTGGACACATCCATACCAGGGAGCAAAACATAAAGGCTGGGACCAAAGAAAATGACGCCGTATGATTTTGTGGAAGAAGGCAAGCAAAGGGCGACATTTTTATTGAACCTAAAAGCGAAAGCAAATTCGGATGAAATTCCAATGTTATCCCGCCAAGTCCAACGAAACCCTTGACGGCAGTGGGAAGCTTTGCCAAGAGATATGTCCGACTGCAAATCAAGAGGAAGTTGGGGATTGAGACGAGTTTACCAGGGTGGTGATAACATTCATCAAGGTATGCATAGATGAATGTTTTGTAGAAAATTATAAGAACTGTATTAGAAGAAATGTAGAGAGAGAATCAAGAGAATGTAGACTTTGTTATGTAATACCTTGAAAATTTAAATATATGAATTATATATTCATAATTATGAATATGTGGAGAAAATCGAAAATAAATCGATTTATGATTATGAAGAATTTAATCATGAAATTTTCAAGTTTTGTTTCCGGAAATTATAATAATCAACGTATTTGTATTATTAAGCTTTTCTATGATTTTTCAAGAATTTATAATAAATTGTGTAAGTTTAGTTTTAAATTAAACTAGTTACTATGTTTAAAGTTTGGACCTTAATTAGTTAAAATACATAGACCTTTCGAGGTCAAAATTTATATTTTTGAATAGAGCTCGACCTCACGAACGCGTAGGCACAAACCATTCGTGAAACGGAGTTAGAACGAAGAAGTTATTAACGTTTAAAGTCGGGGATAAAATGGTAAATTTATCATTTCTAGAAGGCTCAAGATTTTTGGAGCCAAATCCGGAAGGCCACGTGTGTGGCCCAGATTAAAAGTAAGAAAAGTTAGGCGGTGGAGATGGAAGGTAAAGGAGAGAAAGGAGGGAGAGAGAAGCCAATGAGGAAAGGGGGAGGTGAGTGAGGGACCAATGGGGAGAGAGAACCGGGAGGGAAAAGAGAGGAAGGGGACATGGGGAATCGGGACTCGGGCCTTGGTGACCCGACCCGGTTCGGCACCACACATATTTCTGACAGAATTTCACCCCTTTTTCCGGTGAATTGGGTCAAACAACCATTTGGAACCCCCTCCACGACCTTCCCTCTCCCTATTACCCCCAAAAATCATGAAGTTTGGTCTTGAAATTGGGAAGAACACACCTGAGGGTGCTGCAACATACCTTGCTTAAATTCCACTAAATCTGAAATGATTTGATTAAATTTCCACCACCAATAAACTCCTATTAACCCCAGGAACAAACCCTAAGCAATGGTTGGGGCGTCGGAGTTTGTTTGAAGTCGAAACAAGGATACCAATTTCTAGGATTCTTGCGGGTTTGAGCCAAATTGGAGCCTTTCTAGACAAAATTGGACTTGGCCACAGTTATAAAGTTTTCTCTACTCTTTGATATCTTCATTTTTGTAATTTTTTTATAATTTTTAGAAATAATTGAATTTTTCGGCGAGCTGGGGCGGCTGACCGTCACCCGCGGCGGCTGACCGTCACCCACGGCGGCGGGTGCGGCGGCGCACGGCCAGGGAGCCGACAATTGTTCTTTATGCGAATTTCGTTATTCTAATTATGTTTTTGATATCAAAATTGATGTGGTTTGAATATTAATACGATTTTGGTATATGTTGGATTAACTGCATATATTCATAATTTTGTTTAATTTGGAATTTGTGAACTACAGAGGCTTGATCCCGCTTAAGGGTACGTGGGCAGTCTAACAGTGTTAGATGCAGCCTTAAATAATCGAGAATTTCACTTTAATTGAAAATTGTTCTTATTTTGAGAACATTGGTCAATTGATGAAAGAAATGGAAATATCTTGAGTTTATAATTGGGTGGTTGATAAAATAGTACTGTTTATGAATTATATTGGAAATGAAGAAATTTTTATAAAGTATAGGAAATAAATTTTTGTACATAAATTTGGTAAGGTAACTATACGTTTTGATATTTAATTAATATTCATGGTTTCGTATGTGAAGGAGTTATTTAAATAAAGATTTGTGATTTAAAATTTGCTAAATAAAATGGAGTTTAGTTGGGCCTATCAATAATAATAACATTATTTTTGGAATTAAAGATTTAATTCGGGACGGGGCGTTACAAATTGTATCAGAGCAAATGATCATATTCTACGAGATGCACTATTTTTTAGTCTTGTTGGTGTGAATTATGACATGCGGTGTGGATGCATTAATTTATATTAGGAATAAAGTGGCATGCATGTTTTATATGTGAAATACATATAGAGAAATTGTAGTATAATTGTGATGCAATTTCCTTGGTAATTGTGCTTTGCGTTTATATTGCATTATTTTATAAGATTTATGAGTATGAAGGAATTTATATTGAACGCCTATATTGTGAATTATGATGCTTTGAATTGAAGTGAATGAGAGTAGGAAATTTTAAATTATCGTATTAATGTTATAGCTTTGAAGATGAGTATTTGATTAAAGTTGGATTAATCTTTAATTGAGTTGATATTATGATATACATTATGGAAAATTTGAACGTTAAAGTGAGGGTGAATGGTGATAAGTGGATGGAAGAAATGTATTATACCTGAGCCAATGAGAAATGTGAATTGGGCGAAAAAAGGCCCGTGGATGTGAAATTGGGCACAATGACCAGTAGATGTGAAGTTGGGCACAATGGCCCATGGATATGTGAATTGGGCGAAAAAGGTCCGTGAATGTGAAATTGGGCACAATGACCCGTAGATGTAAAGTTGGGCACAATGGCCCGTGGATATGTGGATTGGGCGGAAAAAAAAAGTGTGATGTGTGGCCAGGTATATTACAATTTTTTTCAGTCTACTGGTCACTGATATATTACAACTTTTGAACATGAAAATGGGTAGTAAAGGATTGGGTTTAAAATCTTTGTTTGAAGGATTTTACTAGAAAAAAAAATTTGGTAAATAACATGAGTATGAATCTTATGGTTTGGGAAGTAAAGTTGGGCATGAATTTAATGGGAAGCAATGTGACTAATGAAAATAAATTAACCATGATTTTAGGTTGGGCCTACCATTGGAGAATAAAATTGTAACATGTGAGTATGGTTGATTATTATGTTGGGGATGGTGAAAAGATCACAAGGTTTCTTCATTTAAACATGGAATGGTCCTAAGTTCATTTAATATAAATGTTTTCCAGATGAGTTTTTTTGCGTTGATGAGGAGAATTGTCGGAGAAGGTTCATAAATTATAAATTTGATTGATTTGGTTTGCCGTTAACGAATTATGGTGTGAAATTCTAGTATTTATTAGCCACGGTAGTCATAGCTTGAAATTTGATATTTAATTTGTGTTAATATTGTTTATGATCTTAAGCTCAGATATTAGTGTTGCCAAAAGTGATGGTAAGGGGTGTTATCAATAATTGTGATGGAAAATTTATCAGGTAAGAATGAACTCATAAATGAGGTTATGATTTGGTTATTAAAATTGAAATAGTGAAAATGAGATTATGGAATGAAACATCTTCGTTTAATATAAATGACTTCTCAATTGTAAGTTAACTGTTGATGGAAATAATTGTAGGAGAGAGCTTGAAAATGCAAACTGGATTGGTTTGGTTACCACAGTCATGAGTTATTATTGATAGATTTGATATTGCGAACAAACCTGAGGAAGGACACGTATTTTATGACTATGTGATTAATAAGGATTACTCTTGTTGGCCAATAAAGTTGTATAATATATAAATTCCTCTCCTATGAATGATGAAATGTGAGTACTGCTTGGGAAGTGTATCTCATAAACTATTCGAGCCATGGTTACATTTTGAAGCAATTTCAAAGAGAACCAATTGAAAGAAAGAAAAGATAAGGTTTTAAATTTACTACGGGTAACTTAGTTAATGGTGAATAGGAAATGACATCATAGAATGAAATTGATTTCGTTCAATGTTGGTGGTATTGCATATTTGGTTTTAAACTTCTTTCCATTACCCTGTGGGTGTGATTGGAAGTTTTAATGGTTGGTTGAAATTTTGATATTTACTTAGCTACTAGTGATTATGGCTGATATTTAAATTGACCGAAGATGATTATGGCTGGATATTATGATAATCGTTATGCTAGTATATATATCTAGCAAATGGTTGAGGTAGGATGATGTTTTGGTATTTATATTAGCCAACGAGAATGATGGTTTGGCGTTTGATATGATTTTGTTAAGATGTCTGGCTAGAGAGTCGGATAATTTTTCTGCCAATGAACGTGGCTGAGAAATTGTGAAGGTGGGTGGAAATTACGAGGATTTATTCGTTGATTTCTTTATTTTGAATTGAAATAAACTCATAAACGGGGATATCCTTTTATTCATTATAAAAGGAATGGTGGGAGTAATTCAAATCCCTTTCTATTTTTAGTTTAATTTTTGGTGATGGAAGAATGAAAGAGATAATTGTGACCTAGCTCTTGTGTCACTCTGATGACTATTTCCAAATTGTGTGCATGATACGTATAACATCATAATTACATTTGTTGTTGTTTGGATTCGTTATTGTGTCGGCATTGATGACGCGAGCGTATTTTATGGCTATATGATTGAGATGGTTAGTTGGGTTCACATGAGAGTATGAATAAAATCCTAGAATAAGATTTTGTTTTCGTTCAAAAATAATGATATTGCGGATTGATTAAAATGCCTTATCCTTACACAGTGGTTGAAATCTCGAGGACGAGATTTATTTTAACGGGGGGTGATTGTAATACCTTGAAAATTTAAATATATGAATTATATATTCATAATTATGAATATGTGGAGAAAATCGAAAATAAATCGATTTATGATTATGAAGAATTTAATCAAGAAATTTTAAAGTTTTGTTTCCGAAAATTATAATAATCAACGTATTTGTATTATTGAGCTTTTATATGATTTTTCAAGAATTTATAATAAATTGTGTAAGTTTAGTTTTAAATTAAACTAGTTACGAGGTTTAAAGTTTGGACCTTAATTATTTAAAATACGTAGACCTTTCGAGGTCAAAATTTATATTTTTGAATAGAGCTCGACCTCACGAACGCGTATGCGCAAAACCGTTCATGAAAGGAGTTAGAACGAAGAAGTTATTAACGTTTAAAGTCAGGGATAAAATGGTAAATTTCTCATTTCTAGAAGGCTCAAGATTTTTGGAGCCAAATCCGGACGGCCACGTGTGTGGCCTAGATTAAAAGTAAGAAAAGTTAGGCGGTGGAGATGGAAGATGAAGGAGAGAAAGGAGGGAGAGAGAAGCCAATGAGGAAAGGGGGAGATGAGTGAGGGACCAATGGGGAGAGAGAACCGGGAGGGAAAGGAGAGGAATGGGACACGAGGAATCGGGACTCGGGCCTTAGTGACCCGACCCGGTTCAGTGCCACACATATTTCCGATGGAATTTCACCCCTTTTTCTTATGAATTGGGTCAAACAACCATTTGGAACCCCCTATACGACCTTCCCTCTCCCTATTACCCCTAAAAATCACGAAGTTTGGTCTTGAAATTGGGAAGAACACACCCGAGGGTGCCACGACATACCTTGCTTAAATTCCACCAAATCTGAAATGATTTAATTAAATTTCCACCACCAGTAGACTCCTATTAACCCCAGGAACAAACCCCAAGCAATGGTTGGGGCGTCGGAGTTTGTTTGAAGTCGAATCAAGGATACCCATTTCTAGGGTTCCGCCGGGTTTGGGCCAAATTGGAGCCTTTCTAGACAAAATTGGACTTGGTCACAGGTATAAAGTTTTCTCTACTCTTTGAGATCTTCATTTCTGTAATTTTTGATAATTTTTAGAAATCATTGAATTTTTCGGCGAGCCGGGGCGGCCGACCGTCACCCGCGACAACTGGTGTGGCGGCGCACGGTCAGGGAGCCGACAATTGTTCTTTATGCAAATTTCGTTATTCTAATTATGTTTTTGAGATCAAAATTGTTGTGGTTTGAATATTAATACGATTTTGGTATATGTTGGATTAACTGCATATATTCAAAATTTTGTTTAATTTGGAATTTGTGAACTACGAGAGGCTTAATCCTGCTTAAGGGTACGTAAGCAGTCTAACAGTGTTAGATGCAGCCTTAAATAATCGAGAATTTCACTTTAATTGAAAATTGTTCTTATTTTGAGAACATTGGTCAATTGATGAAAGAAATGGAAATATCTTGAGTTTATAATTGGGTGGTTGATAAAATAATACTGTTTATGAATCATATTGGAAATGAAGAAATTTTTATAAAGTATAGGAAATAAATTTTTGTACATAAATTTGGTAAGGTAACTATACGTTTTGATATTTAATTAATATTCATGGTTTCGTACGTGAAGGAGTTATTTAAATAAAGATTTTTTATTTAAAATATGCTAAATAAAGTGGAGTTTAGGTTGGGCCTATCAATAATAATAACATTATTTTTGGAATTAAAGATTTAATTCGCGGCGGGGCGTTACATGTTATTTCTTAGAAAGATGGAAAAGATCACCCCACAATGTTTCAATACAAGCTTATATAGCAATCGAATGTAGCTTGTCAGCTAAGCCATCAATGTAACTAACTTTTAACAAACTCAATGTAGCTTGTCAGCTAAGCCATCAATGTAACTAACTTTTAACAAACTAACATACTACAATAGCTGATGTGGCATTCTTATCTAACTGTGATGATGTGTCAAATGATGTGGCAGTAGTCATATATCTTCAACATCCGCCCGCAATCTTAACTGGGATTTTCTAGTTTGAGATTGGAAAAATGCTTGACAAATGAGGGACTGTGAATACCTTTAGTGAGGACATCTGCAGTTTGTTCTTCAATTGGAATGTATAAAACCTCCAAATCTCCTTGTTGCACTATCTCCCTTACAAAATGGTAATCTGTGTCAAGATGTTTTATCCTTGAGTGAAAAACTAGATTTGCATTTAATGCAATGGCAGACATATTGTCACAGTGAATTGTTGGTGGAGCATCTAAGAACACTCCCAAGTCTTTGAATATATTTCGTACCCAAGCTATATCTATTGCAGTATATGATAAGGTTTTATATTCAGCCTCAATAAAGCTCATTGACACTGAGTTTTGTTTCTTAGACTGCCAAGAGATTGGATTATTCCCTAAATAAACCACATAACCAGTCATTGATCTTCGAGTATTCAAATCTGCAGCCTAATTAGAATCTGAAAAAGCATTAAGCTTTGTAGAAAAAGCAATACCAGTGTTTATGGTTCCTTGAAGATATCAAATAATTCTCTTGACAGCTCCAAAATGGATATCAGTTGGTGAAGTCATGAACTGACATATTGTATTCATTGCAAATGCAATATCTGGCCTAGTAAAGGTCAGATATTATAAAGAACCCACAATGCTTCTATAGGCAATTGGGTCTGTCAAAACTTGTCCTTCTAAATGAAGCATTTGATGATGAGGTTTTCAAAGAGTGGTTGTAGGTTTATATGAGGCCATTCCTGTTTTGTGAACCAAATCCTTAATGTATTTGGACTGATTAACAAAAACATCTCTATTATATTTATATTGAACTTGTAAACCCAAAAATTAAGTAAGCTACCCCATGTCTTTTAACTCAAATAGCTCAGAGAGCTCTCAAACCACCTTTTGTATCTTCACATGATTGGAACCAGTTAAGATTATATCATCAACATATAGTAACAATATGATGATATCAAATTCATACCTCTTTACAAACAGACTTGTGTCAGAAGCTGATGTATGAAATCCCAGAACTACCAAATAGCTTGTAAACTTTGAATTCCAAGCCCTTGGGGCCTGTTTCAAGCCATATAATGACTTGACCAATTTGCAAACATGAGAAAGGTAAAATGGATCAACAAAACCTTGTGGTTGCTTCATGTAGACCTTTTCTTGTAAATCTGACACGTCCCAAACCCGATATCCCAAAATATCAAGATAAGCAAATGCTGGCCGACACCCGGGGGTGACAAAGCCATTTTAAACATGCATATAGATCAAATATGTAATTAGAAAGAGATATCTCGATGCGGAAACATGTTCAGAGCATACAACTAATCAACGAATATATGAAAGCATTGCAATAAAATATATGAATAAAGAAGTAGGTCCTATACTGAGAAGACTCGATGATACCTATCCAAAAATACCCTGACGCCAGGATCGAATGCCTTGGTTCTAACTCCTGAATGGGGCGCAAAACAAAATGGTGAGTGGACCAAAGTTTATAATAATAATACTAATAATAAGAAAACCATTTTTTTTTCTAAACATAATAACCCCTTACTTTGAAAACACATATATAATACTACCTATAGGTTTTGCTAAAACTCTAGCATGCAGGAAATGTGTGTAGCCATAAAATCATCTCTAAATCATATCGAAACGCCCGAAGGAAAATCCGTAAATCTCATAAATATTGTACTCTCTAGGGGTATCATAGTTGCCCGAAGGCAGTACCTGTCTATCACCAAAATGTGAAGCTGTACGACACTGGGTTACGCTAGTGAAGAAACACAGTAGGCCCTATCACCCGAAGGTGAAGCTGTAGAACTCTGGGTTACTCCGGAGAAGAAATATATAACATCACACACCAACACTAGCCCTAGGGTAGTGAAGCTGGGGGTATGGCATAAATATCTCACTCCTTATTCGCCCAAAGGCAGTACCTATCCATCACTCGAATGTGAAGTTGTACGACATTGGTTACACCAGTGAAGAAACATGGTAGGCCTCATTACCCAAAGGTGAAGCTGTACAACTCTAGGTTACACCAAAGAAGAAACATATAACATCACACACCAACACTAGCCATGGCTAGTGAAGCTGTCCGACAATGGTTCCGCCAGTTAAGCTGGTGGTATAACATAAGTATCCTTAACTATGTCATATGGCCATAGACGTCTGCATACTCGTGTTGTGTGGATGTGCTGTATGATAACCCACTAGATATTTATCGAAAACATATCTTAAAAACTCATGCCAAAACATTAAAGCTCAAAAGCTCAAAACCTCGTCAGAAAAAGCTATGCTAATTCATATTCGTAAATCCACCGAATTTCTTACGTATAAAACCAATAGTTCATAACCTTTAGTAGAATGTAAATTAGATAAATCATAAATATTTTGTAAAGCAATTTAAATAAATCATAAATTCTCAATAAACCAAAAATATGGAAATCTGTAAAACATACTTTAAAACATGCTCAAATTATGAAATAATGCAATCCTAATATTTTATAAAAATATGTAGGTTTAGAAGCAGTACACTCACAAATATTCCGCTGCTGGGGAGTCAATCGAACTAGGAAGAACTGGATTGCCACTAACAATCGTTCCTAAACACATACGGGGACCAATTAGTAAAACTCTACTAAAATGATTAAATTTTTTAAAATAGAGCGCGGATTTGGAATCACGATGTCAAAATTAGCCTAGGAGGGGTCCTGGCCGAAACTTGAAAAAGTCAACGTTGACCAGTCAAAGGTCAACGGGTCGGGTTAACAGTCAGTGGGTCGGATTTGGGCTTGGGTTGTTAGGTTGGGCCGGTTATTGGGTTAGGCCTAGGTTAGGGTTATTGGGCCAAGGTTTTGGGCCTGAGTGTAATACCCTAGAAAATTTAAAATATATGAAAATGTAGAAAATTTATCAATAAGTGGAAAATTCCCCTCGTTGATTAAACGTAATTTTACGAGGATTTATTTTATCCTTGTATATTTTATCATATTTTTTGACATATATGGATGGAGTTCGATCCTACAAGCGTGTAGGCAAAAACCATTCATGAAACGGAGTTATAACGAATGAGTTATGAACAAGCAAAGTTAAGGGTGAAATGGTCATTTAACAATAATCTGGATTTCTCTAGAAAATTGTGAGGTGCCACGTGTGTGGCAGTGGTTGGGAGAGAAATGGGCACTGCCTAATCAGAAAAGGAGGAAGGAGGGAAAGGAGATAATGAGGAAATGAGGGGGAAAGAATCGGGTTACCCTCAACCCGTGTGACCCGACCCGTATAACCAAACCTCCGACTCCGATTCCGAGGTTTTCCTGATGAGTTAGGTGACGCCACCACTACCAACCCACTCCTCGTCATCCTAGCTTCCATTCCCACCCAATTTGGATAGCTGTGGTCGAGGTTTAACGACGAAAACTCGTCGTCTTCTCCAACGAGTTCGAAGACACCCATGGCGGCGATCCACCTGATTCTAAAGCTACCACCATCGACCACCACCATGGGTCGACTCCTCATGAACCCAAGAACATGTCCTAAGCCTTGGTTGGGGCGGCAGAGCACCGGAGGTGGTGGATTGAGGCCACCAAATTTATAGGGTTCCAGTGGGTTTTGAGACAAATTGGAGTGTTTCCCGGCCAAATTGGACTTGGCCACAAGTATAAAGTTTGTTCTACACTTTGAGATCTTCATTTCTATAATTGTTTAGAATATTTAGAAATAGTTGAAATTTTCAGGTGAATCGGGGTGGCTAACCGCCACCCATGGCGGCACATGGCCAGAGGGCCGTCAATGGTATATTTAAGCCAAATTAGATGTCTCAATTTTAGATTTGATAATCGTATGATGTAGGATAATCATTTGAACCTAAAAACATTACGATTCAATGTTCAATCGAATTAGGAATCAACGATCCTACCGTTGGATCGTCACCAAATTTTGAGACATTATAGTACATAATATTTGAGGACCTTGGGAACTTGTGGATCGGGAATCCAACATACGGATCTTCCCGAATTAGATTTCTAAGTTCGTAAAATAAATCGTCGACCGCCACTTGAATTGTGATTGGCGGAGATCTAACCGTTGGATCGTAATAAAATTTTAGTATGTTGTTCTAGATGCGTAATGTGAACTACCAATGGCTTGATGCCTTCATTTAGTGTATGTAGATAGTCTAACTAGGATGTTAGATGCATCCATAAATTAAACAAAATGATTATTTTTTTAGTGTGGTTAGTTAGAATTATTATTAACCATTATTTTTATTATGGCCTACCTGCGTGTTTGGCTTCTGAATTAGAAATTTCAGGATGTTACAAAGTGGTTTCAAAGCAAATGATCCTGCTTCATATTATGTAACCTTCTTGAGTTCTCGTTGGTGTGAATTATGATATGTATTGTGTTGCATTAATTCATAATTTTTGTGAACGAAGTGTCATTCTTGTGATATGCATTGTGGTTGCAATATTTCATAATTTTTGTGATTAAAGTGAAATTCATGTGATATATATGTGAGATACATATATGATGTGCATTGTGATTTGGTGCAATTTCCATGGGGATTTTGTAATTTCGTTAGTGGAAATTATGTTTTGCATTGTGGATGCAATATTTCATAATTTCTATGAATATGTGAGTTACATATATGTAATCTGGATTACTCACCTGTGTGGTTGTGAGTACGGGTTCCTGTGAGTTGTGAATGCATGTTCCATGGATGATTTGGATGACCTGAGAGTGAAATGGAATGTGAGGTTCCCCTGGGTTTCGATCCCCTAAACCTTCAAAGGGTGTTATACGGTCGGACTACTACTGAGGGATAGTCCATGTGGTATGGTCGTTGGAAATGGACACTCTTGGATTAAGAGTTACTAGGAATAAGAGGCACTGTGCGCTACCTTAGGTTTCGATCCCCTAAACCTCTAGAGGCCTACATGGTCAGACATGTACCATATCCCGTGGGGAGGGTACTTTGTTCTGGGGTGTAGGATTAAATGGACACTCTCGTTACCCTACTTCATGATGTTATGGTCAGATTGAAGTGAGGGTAATCGGCCGCGGTACCGGTCAACAGGTTGGATTATGTTAGCACCCGAGTTCTGAGAGGGAATCGTGGTGACGGCTGTGTATAGCCAATAATGGTAAGTGATTTTACTAGTGATTGTGATTTGAAATTCCAATGATTTGGTGGGAATTTCTTATATTTGATTTGCCAATTTTAATGGTTTGGCTTGAAATTGTGATATTCACTTAGCCACTGATGATTATGGCTTAGTATTTTGGTATTTATTTGGCCAATGATGTTGGTTTGGTTGGAATTTACGATATTTGTTTTGCCATGGATTAATTGGCAAAATTTTCTGATGTTTGGTATCGCCAGTGTACAAACACACTACAATTACAGCAATGCAATGTCAAGTCTTATAAAAGTTAAGTACTGTAATGAACCAACAATGCTTATATATGTGTTGCGATCTTGCGATCTTCAAGTAACTTTCCTTCAGTCATCATCATCTGATTGTGGGGTTTACAAGGAGTTGTAGCAGGTTTGCAAGAGTCCATTCCTACCTTAATTGTGGGGTTTACAAGGAGTTGTAGCAGGTTTGCAAGAGTCCATTCCTACCTTATAAACCAAGTCTTTTATGTACTTTGACTGATTAACAAAGATGTCCCCATTTGACTTGTATTGTATTTGTAAACCAAGAAAGTATGTAAGTTGTCCCAAGTCTTTCAAATCAAACACAATAGACAACTTTTGAATCACAATTTGAATTTTACTCACATTTGATCCAGTCAAGATTATATCATCAACATAGAGTAAGAGTATGATGATATATGTGGCATAAGTTTTCATGAATAAGTTGGTATCAGATATTTATGTAGTGAACTCCATTTCTAACAAATAGCTAGTGAATTTAGAATTCCAGGCCCTTGGTGCTTGTTTGAGGCCATATAGGGATTTGAGCAATTTACACACATGATTTGGATGACTTGGATCAATGAAACCCTAAGGCTGCTTCATGTAAACTTTTTCCTGCAAATCACCATGCAAGAATGCTTTTTTAATATCAAGTTGTTTCAATTCCCAATGATTCATTGTTGCCAAAGCAAGAATAACTCTCACGGTTATATGTCTTACAACTGGACTAAAAGTATCTAAATAGTCCACAACATGCTCTTGTGAAAAACCTTAAGCCACAAGTCTTGCTTTATACCTGGAAATACTACCCTCAGTATTTTTCTTCACCTTATACACCCACTTGCTTCCAACTATTGACCTATTATTAGGAGCAAACACTAAGGACCAAGTACCTTGTACTCTCAATGAATCATAGTTTTCTTGCATTGCCTTCTGCCAATGTGAAATAGATGCAGCTTTTCGAAAACATAAAGGTTCTAAAGAATCTGCAGTGTTTGAGATAAAAGAAAAACCTCCAACAAATGGATCATCATTTGTTATCTGTAAAGTGTCTAATAGCAACCAATGTTGCATAATGTTTCCTCTGTATAGTACCAGACATCAACCTTGTCACCATTAAATGCTTAGGTACATTTGATGGATTAATTGTTGATTCAAATGAAGATTCAGTTAACAGAAAGATGGAAAAAATTACCTCTAGTTATGATTGTTATGGACAGGCAACATAGGTGATCTATCAAGTGATGTACTAGAATGATCGTGATGGGGAGATTGAAGTTCAAAATTCTAAGATGTTGATGAACCTGAAAACCGAGACCTTGAATCACTAGAAAACTGAGAGTTTGATGAATTAGACAAATCTAAGTGTGAATTAATCTTTGTAGCTAACATATACTTTCTGTCTTGATGTATTGATGATGAACTTGTTATAGCTCTTAGTAATTGTATCATAATAAGCCCTGAGTTTTGTTGTTGTGAAGATGTACACTTCTGTGATCCTAAAGACTGTTTAATTTTATAAGGGAACACCTCTTCATCATGTACTACATGTCTATAAATAACTAACTTTCCAGAACTTATATTGTAACATGCTACTCCCTTATATCCCATCATATATCCTAAAAACACACATTGAGCTGTTCTAGGTTGTAATTTGTTTTCATTATGTGGTCTTATAAATAGGTACACAACTGTTCCAAATATCTTCAAATATTGAATCTCAGGTTCTTGTCCATTTAACAATTGGTAAGGTGATTTCATATTCAATACTATAAATGGCATTTTGTTGATGAGAAATGCAGCATGTGAGCATGCATGAAACCAAAACTGAGCTGGCATATTTGCTTCTGTCATAAGTGTCACTGTTGTTTCAATTACATGCCTACGCTTCCTTTCAGCAAATCCATTTTGCTGAGGAGTATAAGGGCATGAAATCATGTGATTAATTCCTTTATTTCCCAAAAAATAAACAAAAGTTTTACTTGTAAACTCTCATCCTCTATCAAATTGCAAACACTTAATTGTTGCATTAAACTGGCTTTGTACAAAAGCATAGAACTTGGCAAATATTGAGAAAACTTCAAATTTATTATTCATTGGAAAGATCCACAGAAATCTTGATATTCATCTACAAAGCTAATATAGTACCTATAACCTTGTAAAGAAACCTTTGGAGATGGTCCCCAAACATCAGTGTGTACTTTTTCAAACAAGAAAGTAGCACTATTTGCCTTACAGGAAATGGTTGTCTACTCATTTTGCCACTTATACAAGAAGAAAACATGTTTTTACAACTATCTGAACTAACGATAGTACTAGAATTCTTCATCATTGTAGCTAGAACTTCCTCAGATGGATGTCCTAACCTTTTATGCCATACTGAAACTTGAACTTTCCTTCCAATGAAAACAGCACCTTATTTCAACTTTGCACCAAATGACCTTGCAAATACATTCACTGGAATTGTAAACAGCTATTCGCTATCACTTTTTTCTTGGTACAATGTCACCCTTGTTACCTTGTTTGGTATAAAAAACACAACACCATCACATATAAACCAATAACCATTGTCTCTACAAAGTTTCTTTACAAAAGCAAATTGACAATGATTTGAGGTACACATAAAACATTTCTTAAAATCAATGAATTACTAGATGCATGTATAGTTGTGGAACCAATATGAATTACTACTAAACATGTACCTTCCTAATAGTGATCTTTGCATCACTATTATAAGGACTAATATGATTGAGATTATTTAGGTTTGTAGTCATATGATGAGTTGCACATGAATCCAATATCCAATTTTCTTCTATAGTAAAACCAATACCATGATCATTTGTAAAAGCTGCAGTAGAAGCTTCATTTGTAGATGCATTGGTTTGAGCAGTCATAGCAGCAAGAGAGGGTGGTGGTGGAGTACCTTGATATGCAAAATTGTTTCTGCGATAACATTCAAAGGCTATGTGACCCCTTTTCCACAGATTTGACAAACCAGAAAACCAGAAGCCTGTGTATATCTATTTTCAACCCTATAGTAGCAATTAGGTGCAGTATGCCCTTTTCTTGAGCATATTTGACACTCAGGTAGGACAGAATACTTAGAAGTAGTATTGCCATTCCAATTTGTCTTGGTTGAATCATTTCCAGCAAATGAATCATTAGAACCATTACTTACAAATACATTACTTCCAAACTAAACACTTTTGCCATTTCCAGAGTAATTGTTGTTGCCATTTCTGTTATTAAACCCTGAGGAAAACTTTGAATTACCATTTCCATTTCCAAATCTCCTATTATTAAAACTGCCTGTTTGTTGTCCTTGAAAAGATTTGATATTATTGCCATTCCCATTTCCATTACCTAAGAAGCCAGTTCCTCCCTGAAAATTAGTACCAGATTGATCACCATTGAAACCATCTTGAGATCTCTGAGTATTTGAACTTTCATGTTCATACCCTTGAAATCCTTGTGAATTGGAGCCTGCTCCTTAGACATATAATGCAGACATTGAATTAGACAGAGAGCGCATTCTTGATTCAATAGTTCATTCAGCAACTAGCAATTGAGCTTTAAAATCTTTTAAAGACATAACAATGTCTCATGCCAAGATCATAGTCCTAATCATCTCAAAATCAGCAAGTAAACTAGATAAAATAGTAATCATAAGATCATTATCAATAATATTTTCCTCTACAGACACCAATTGATCCTCTATACCTTTCAATCTCATCAAGAATTTGTCCACAGATTCCCCACCTTTTAGTGCAGTATGCAATTCAGTCTTGAGTTGATTTACTTGAACAATTGAGATTGATGCCAAACATTCTTGCAAGCATTTCCAAGCTTCATGGGAGGATTTGCACCCTATCACATGTTTCATAGCATCATACGAGAGAGTAACAATGAGTAAACTTAATAAAGCAAGATCTTTCTTTACCCATTCTTTGTAAGCAGTTGTTATCTCCTTTGTAACATCAGTTTTTGTATTCAACACAAACTTCGGTGGACATGGTGATTCCCTAGTGAAAAAGTCAAACAAATCATATCCCCTTACTACTAATGAGAATTGATAACTCCAATTCACAAAATTATCATCTTGTAGTTTAACTGTCAACATCCCTAACAAACCTTCAATCTTAACATTCAATTCAGCCATTATAACAAACAAGAAATCAATAATATAGCAATTTTATCAAGATCTTTGAACAAGAATTTCACTTCGGCTATCGGCCTTTGTGGAAGAACAAACAACTTCTAAAAAATTTCACTCCGGCTATCGGCCTTTGTGGAGGAATAAGCAAGATTCTAAAGAGGTATTGGCTTCGGACTTACAACCCCTAATCAAGATCGCAGAAAGATGGCATCGGCCTTGGTATCTTTTGCAAAAAAAAACAACATACTAATATCTAATAAACCCTAATTAATCATTTAACAAACACTTAGAGAGCGTAGAACCACGATGCAAAAAAACCTGAAATTTGCACGAACTCTAAGAACTGCGAACACCCCAATCTTGAACAAGCTTTCAGTATTGGAAGATGCCTTTTGTTAGAAACGGCAGTACCGGAAGACGATAGCCACCATGGATCGTACATGGCGATGATACCATATTAACATATCCACATATATGAGAAATATGAATGTATGATTGTGAAGAAATGAATGTTAAGAACACAAAGAGAGATTGAATCTTCAAGAGAAAGCTATTGTATTGAGACTTAATGATACACAATGAAGTAAGCACAAATTATATAGCCTGCAATAGCTTGCGATACAAGATAAGTTGGCACACCAATTCTAACAAACTTAACCAACTAACTGTTAACAATCTAACTAACTGCTGAGCTGGCATTGATGATTTAGCATTGCTGAGCTGTCCAGGTATTATTGTCAACAGTTGATATATAATGTATGGGTATTTTTTTTCTAAATAAACAATATTATTTATCCTAAAAGTGTGGGGGACTCAACTAAGCCTCATAATATGCTAGCAATAATGTAGTTCAAATTCGCCTTTGGCAAGAATCGAACCTAAGACCTCTCACTTGCAAGTGAAAATGAATAACACTAGACTGTAGTTACTAAGTGGCATCGGTAATGCTAAGGTGATTAAATTTTCAAACTAAATAATGTGTCACTAAGAAGAATTAAACATGTAATCAACACTTTAATTGATTTCATGGCCGATACTAATCTACATGTATCACAGGATTTGTTGTATGACCTACCTCTATCATAAACATATTGTATATTTCTATGTTTATTATCCATCTCCTTCACAAGTTACTTCCATTTGTTGTATCATAGAGGTAGGTAATTTGTGTTACGTATAATTGGTGCCAGTTTCATACCAACTTTCTTTGAATTAGTGAAAGGGGAAGATGTCACTTTTTACTAAGGCTGGAGTAAATACAAACGAAATTTGGTTCTTTTGTGAGCTTGAACTATTGACTGTATCATTGATGCAGTGGTCCAAGTGAAAAGGAAATTTGACTCGTGTGAAGTGAACCAAAATTAAAATGAATCATAAGTTAAGTTTTTCATTCAAGAAATGATATGAGTCAGATTAGGTGAGTTGTGAACACATTCTTAAGATCTTCAAAATCTCACCAATTTTAAAGCATAACAAGCAATTCACCAAAGTTTAAATCTCTTGGAGTTTCTTGGCTTCCAACATCAAATTGTTGACTCATACATTTAACATGAAAGAGCCATAGGAGTTGTTGAAAAACGTAAAAATCCTCGTATATGTTAATAATTAATTATATATTAATATATAATTAATTATATATTAATTATCAATTAATTAGCATACCCCAAAGCCCAACTCTAAGGGTGAGCCCAATTTTATTCTCCAAGATCCATCACTTCAATCACTTTCTATAAAGGACAAAGGCTTATAAAGTGAGGAAACCTTTTGGTAGTAACCAATGTAGGACAATGAAATTTCTACTCAAAATTTTCAACAGTATAAAAATTAAGAAAACAAAAGCAAGAGAACATTATTGAAAAAATCAAATACACAATAAAAGATTTTTACTGCTAATACTACCAACACTTTCTGTGATGACGGTTGCTGGTTCGTCTATGAAGTTTTAGAGGAAGCAAACAAACTCCAATTTAGAGATGGTCATGTGGACTAATGTTGAATATATGTGGGCCAATAAAAAGCCCAACTCAGACCCTACTATTGCTTTTGGGTTGACTTTCTAAATCCAACCCATGAACAAAGCAACTTCACTTCCCTTTCTCTCCCACGATTTCTGCAAGAGTATCCACCAAGTTGTTAAGAATAATGTTGCAGAAACCTTGTTCAAGCCTGTCTGTCCTGCTTGAAACCTTGTATTGTTGGATGGGTCCTTAATGTTGATTGAATAGCACATTCTATATCGCAAGAAAAGGCCGAACCAAAAATGAGATGCCGTTTTGCGGGAAGGGAGACAGGCCAGCATGAACGGATCCCTGCTTTATACTCGTCCTTGGTAACACATCCATTTTTTAAGGTAAAAGCTTAAGCTTATTAAGACATTCGTCATGATACCAAAGCTTTCAATTATATGCTCACAAAGTGCCTTGATTTCCACATTAACAACTCATTTTTATAATACATTAGTATTAAGGGGAAACACTATTCTTCTCACTCGATCACCACCTCTCTGAAGATCAACACCTACATGAATATTCTTACAAACACAATATTATTATTACGAGTTCCATTTAATTCTTATATGAGAAAATAAAGAAAATCGTACAATTGTTTGAGTTGCCATATTAGTGGAATTCCAACCTGCAGTCTATTTTAGAAATTATATATTGTGGTCATTCACTCTTATTTTTATTATTAATTTTGTTATAGAACATAATGAATTGTGAGTATATCATTAATATATGGATATCATTATGACATTATCTAAAATAAATAAACCGAATGTATTCTTAGCACGTGTGTATATATCAACATATGTTAGTTCACATCATGCACTTAGGATTTCACTATTTCCAAACTACCAAAATTTCATGATTGAACTCTCAATACATATATAATTGGGTTGCCTTGAGCTCAACTTGATCATTTGAGCTAGCTAGAGCCGAGCTCGATTCTTAAACACCTTAGGTCATCCTCCAGGCAAACTTTAAATAATGCAATAAACTTCGCATCAGTCAAAATCTCTCTCACCCACACTTGCTCGTATTTTATTAGATCTTGATTACTAAAATTGATCTTCCATTATGTAGTTTAAACTTGAGTTCATAGATTTCCTCATCAAACAAACGGCATAACATCAGACGGGCATTAAGGTCCAATTGCCTAAGACAACACTTTCAGTTTCCATACACCCTGGAATGAAGACATCTGCATATTTAAACCCTTGTTTCCTCTGTCCTAGTCGAATGATTAACCTTTAATCACTTTTTTTTGTTTGCCTTTTGCTATCAATACAAATAAAACAACCAAAGTGATAATCACTGCCATTAATTCTTAATTTATTATTATTGGGATTATTTGTCTGATTAAGAATGGTTTTCCATCTATGTGTGTATTGTGTCGTGTTCGTTTATTTTTTTAGGAACAAAGGGGCTGGTTTACTGTTTAGAGCAACTTTTATTCATCACTATAGAGTTCAATCGTGATGAAAAATAGACCTCATTATACCATATTATATTAAAACCGTCTCGATGGTGTTAATTATTGTGCTAATTATCCATGCGAATGGGCAAAATAGTATAAAAAGTTGATAGAAGTCGTCTTGTAGGGAAAATTTAGGCTAAGTTATTTCATGCAACGACATACTTACTAATAAAACTGTAAATTTCATTTGAATTCTCATCTTTATGAGTGAGTTGCCGAATGAGACAAAGCAAACTTGTCCAAAGTTTCTCCTATAAAACCGGCCTTAATCACCTAGTTGTATTCATTTTTAACTTGTTATTATGTTTAATAATTGATAAGAAGGAGCACATAGAATTTCTCCCCTACGAATCTTGAACTGTAAGGGAATAATGGTAAAAAGCTCATGTTTCCCAATGTGACATTAGCATCATCAAAATAGATGCATTATATATGAGAGTGGACAAATTAGATGCTGCCATAACTTTGGTCACCTCAAACAATTTGATTAAATATTCCATATGAATATGTAGTACATTGACGTTTCAAGTTGGTCCCCCGAGAACTAGTTCATTTAATATGGGTCACACGATTCAGACATCCACACATCCACAAGGCTGGAGGTATCTTGCACATAACCATCACCGAAGGTACCCGAGGTCAATGGAAGAGGAAAATAAGGCTTATGATATCATAAAGAAATATTTTTTTTTTTTTAAAGTAAGGTTTATGCTCAAGTCCTAATCAAGGGTAGCAGTGGTTGAACAAAACTTGTTTTTTTTATATCTACGGTGCAAAACGATCTTCCTACTCATCCAGTCCAAGTGTCTATGTATCATGGAAACTTATGGCCTTATGTACATTGCGACTAGGGACGAGTCCCACCAATACCAGCAAGCATTCCCATTCTTTCACTTTATCATAGAGGAATTAGAAAGTAAATTAGGGTATTATTTGATTTCTTGGTTGAGAAATATGATATTATAACTTGGGATGTTTAATTAAAAGTTCTATTCGTCCAATCAAGAATCACCTATAGATATCAATAGTCAATCATGCATAATTTATTGTTTAAATTACTTTCTAACTATAATTTTAGACAAATATGGATAAGTAAATAAAATGAGAAATTACAAGATATTGGTAGTGATGGTGTGTTGGAGTTTTTTTCAGTACCACATTAGTAGCATTTAATTATATAAATATATATATATTTATATGTATGTATGTATATTATTAAGAAGAGATGAGGTTCGAAATTATGACAATAAGGAGTTTTGAACTTAGACATGAGTGAAAAATCAACATCCTATCCACTAGGATATTACAGTAGCATTTTTTTTTTTTTTTTACGATATTACATAGCCATTTTCCAAGCTAACCTTTTGAGGGTGCTAGAGGGATCGTACCATCTGAATCTTTGTTTCATATGCTGATTTTTAATTTTAATCCTATTCTTATTTGGAATTGGTAAAAAATAGCACATTTAACAAAAATATCATACTTGAACATTCTTACTTTGGCTAAAGCGCGCGGGTGCTACCTATGCATTGAAGAATTAAACATTTTATAATAATTTAGATTTAGTTTAAAGCAGAATATTATTTTTATAAAATAAATAAAAATAACGAGATCTGTTGGAATGTAGTAAAGTTACTAGAATTAGATGAGTGGGGAATAAAGATATGTAGTTGAGAAAATTCCAATGGGGAAAGTCTGTATTTTTTCCCCCCGAAATAGGAACTGCCGATAATATTATCCAAAGATTTATGATTGAAATTAATACCAAACTGGTCATTCTCCTACAACAGTACAAAGGTTCCCACTAGCTTATGCTTATCCCTGAGCTCCAATTCTGATTGGATGTGATAATATTGTAGGCTTATCCTTGGGTGGAAAAGTAATTAGGTCTGCATGCTGTTCTTGTCATTGAGATTAATAAAGGATAAAAGGTTCAGCTTGATCTGCATACAATTTTCAATGCCTAAATATCTTCACACTGCTGACTGTCACGTCCAAGTTCTGATTAAGTCCACCACTGCAATCACGTGATGAGAAAAAAAAAAGAACAATTTTACGCTTCAGAAGAAAATGAAATAAATAAAGAGGAGGAGGAGGACGAAGGTGAGAGTGAAAGATAACAGATTTTAAATTGCTGTTGCTGGGTTTTAATTGGATTCACGATAACCCTATCCAAGGAAATTTTCAAAGTAACAGTGTTTTGGATGTCTGCTTCAGTGACATCTCAACTTTATCTACAAGGAGAATCATTGGGTATGGTTCAAGGAAAAAGAAGATATTAGCTTGCCAGAGATAAGTAAATAGGCTAGAGCAATGTAATCCTCGTTCAGCATCAAAGTTCGAATCAAATTCTGTATGGTTTAGATGAATTTGGGACATGCTTACTTTATACTGTTGGAAAATATTATGAGTTAAGATATTTAGATTTTGTTCTCTATAAATATAGCTTGTAGTTTAGTATAATAAACAAGTTAGTCCCAATTCAGTCTTTACGGGTTATGTAGTCGTATCGGTAAATTTGTAATGTTCTTTTATGTTTAGTTAATTGAGTAATCTATTCATTTTGTATTTTATTTTTTCATTTGTTCTTTATCGTACTCTAATTTTTCAACTTGGTATCAGAGCATGTTTGATCATTTAGTATGCTCTTGTCCCGCATCAGTTTATGAAAAAAAAAAGATACTTCATTAAATAGAAAGGAAAACCAATGAAAAAGTCCAAAAAAAACTTTCCTTTTAATGAAAAGCTTTTTTTAAAGGTCTAATGAATAGTGCTAGGGAAAGGTATAAATGTGATTTTTTGTTAAAAGTGAACAGTACCGGGAGTATTTTATTAAAACTCCCTAAATAGAATGACCTGGGTTACATCTAGTCTCAATACAATCAAATAAATAAGTTTTTTTCACAACAAAGGACAAAGATCTATCCCAAACATGAAAATCATTGAATCGAGAACCAGAACCAGTAATCGCATTTGCCATGAAATTTGCTTCTCTGAAAGCATGGCATAAAAATGGAGTCAATACAAGTCCCCACCCACTTAATATCTTTGATAATGGTTATTAATGGCCACATAGACCTTCTTAAAGCCTCTTATCTTTGCCATCCAAAAAGGGAAAGGGATCCTCTCCATATCCCTTTCCATCTAATCCACTTAATTCGGAATTCAAACCGTTTAAATTTGATTCAACGGTTATAAATATAGAATTTTTTTAAAAGTGATAATAACTAAGTGAAAAGAGATCTAAAGAGGATCTCTTTCCTCCAAAAAGCATCCTTCAAAGCAATAATCAAGGTTCCATCTTCATTCCTAATTATAAAACCAGCTGCAGCCTTGGAGTCCACGACTGAACCATCAAAATTAATTTTCAAGAGCCCACTTTGAGGAGGCTCCAATCTAATACCTCGTTTTATTTTAGTAGTTTTCTTACTAGTACTATTTGCTTTAAGATCATCCTTCCTCATATTTTGAAGCTTACGTAAACACCATGTTTGGTAATATTTTTCCATTTCTAGACACCACCTGGTTCATTTTCCTCCAGATTGGCCAGCAAAGAAGAAGGGCCATACTTAATTGAGGCAAATTCTTTTTATCCGAACTATCAAGAGTATTTAACCAATCCAAAAGACTCAAGGGATTATCAATGTCTATATTACTGAAGGGACAGTTATCACAAATCCTATTAATATGGATCAGAAACCAACTAAAAATCATTAACTTACGAGGATATTTTGTTTCCACATTTTCTTTAACATCAGATTCCTTGAGTTATTTTTTACTGTACTATTTTGAATCAAAGTAGCAGATTTCACTGTAAAATAACCATTAGCATTGAGACCCCAATATATAAAATCTTCGTTTTCAATCATTGGCAAAGGAATGCTATAAATTTATTAGCAACATCAGCTTCCACATACTGCAGCAATAAAGTTTTGTTCCAGTTATTATTTGGGAAATAAAATGACCAACTTTCAAATCTCAATCTAAATTACTGAGATGTTCCTCCATAAGATGAAAGAAAAAACCCAATCATGAATCCAGAATGAGGTATTTCGAGAATTCCCCACCATCCATCTCATACACTTCTCAATTACTTATCTTGCATTTAGAACTTCCTTCCAGGCAGTTGAATGGTTTTGTTTAACTTTTGTTTTTATATTTCCTTTGTGACAGGAATGGGCCACTTTAATGTCCAAGAAATACTTCAACGGACCAAGATCTTTCATCTCAAATTCATGTGTCAAATAACTTTGCAATGTTTGTCGCTCTGCAGGATCATCACCAGTTACTACCATATCATTCACATAGACATTGAGTACCGTAGACTTACCTTTCTTCTTATTTAGAAATGAAGTATGATTAGAATTAATTATATTGTAACCGAAGACTCTCATTGATTTTGTGAATCGCCCAAATCATGCATTCAGTGACTATTTGAGACCACACAATGATTTCTTCAGTCGACATACTTTATTCCAATGTTTGGCCGACCTATTCGAACCTAGAGAGAGCTCCATGTACACTTCTTTAGTTAATTCTCCATGCCGAAATGCATTTTTCACACCAAACTGGTGCAATGGCCAATCGAAATTTGCTGCCAGTGACAAGAGAACTCCAACGGTGTTAAGCTCCGATAACAGAGCAAATGTCTTACCATAAACAATTCTATATGTCTGGGTGTATCCTATTACCACAAGCCTTGCTTTGTATATATCGATCGTCTATCATAATTATATTTCATCATGTAAACCCTTTGGCACCCTACAAGGTTTTTACCTGGTTGTAATTCAACGATCTCTCATGTCTCATTCTTCTTTCAGCATTTCATCTCTTCGTCCATTGCTGCTTTCCACCTTAGACCGGCAAAGACTTACTGCACATTGTTAGGGATAAATAAATAAAGATAATTGATTTCACAAGTGTTAAATATGACTCCGATAGGATTTCATGCATATATTTTTATTTTTCTTTTGAAACTCTGTTTTAATCAACTAGCTTTTATTTGAGCATAATTTATTTGTCGCTCTTTAATAAGATTTAATTTCCATTTAACTCTTATAGTGCTTAACTCTTCCAGCGATGAAGGAGAAATCGAACTTAAAATTTGGAAAGTAAGAATAAATATTCTTGTTTGTATCATACTGTATCGATTTCGAAACTACTGAGTATCGATTGACTATAAAGCATCACAAACCCACCACAAGGTCTTTGCTTAGTAAGTTATGTCGAAGCACATGAATCAACCTCACAACAAGTGAGAGCCACAATACGTGGCGATCTATTGAGAATGAATTTCACATTGATGAGAGAAGTGAACTTGTATAGACTTATAAGTAAGTTGAGTTATTCCTCATATTGTCAATTGGTTTTATGGTAGAACCATAACTTTTTTTCATGATATCAAAGCAGGTTGTCTCACGTGAGAATCCAAAAGGCCACACGCGCTCCAAGTCACCCCGTTGTGTTGTCCACATGTTAGGCTTGAAAATTCATCACGCATAAGGGGACGTGTTGAGAATAAATCACAATTGATGGGAGAATGACCTTGCATAAGTTATAAGTAAGTTGAGCTACTTTTCATATTGATAATTGATTTTATAGTGAAATCTCAACCTTTTTCACGATCACTCATTGGCTTTCCCCATAACCAATGAGAGATCTCCTTCCAACTTGAAAACCAATAACAATGCGACAAGTTGCAACACTACGTTAACTATTTTCAATTTCACATTGACCAAGTCAAGAAAGTTCTTCCAACTTTGTCTCTCCTCTACTCCCAAGGTTATCGTTAATTACTATTCAACACTATGTTACTGCTAAACTTGCAATACGTTGCTAACTTAAGCACCAGAGGCTCTCAGGCCAGTGCCACATCGGTGCCCTTCGATACTTGTTTTTCCTTCTTTTGTAGGTTGCTTCATCCGTTTACCCTTAACCGAAGCACCCTTGCAACCTTTACTACGCTTTATGTTGACTCAAGGTTCACCCGAATTTTTGTACCAACAACTCTTTAACACTTGAGTTACCATTCTTATTAACACTTGTATTTAAAAGCACATAAACTATTTAGTATTACGGTATAGTATTATTCTTTTTCACTTGTAAGGTAAGAGGTCTTAGTCTCGATTATCGTCAATAACAAATTTGAATCACATTTTTACTCGTTCATCGTAAAACTTAATCCAATTTTCCATCTTATTAGTGTAAATAATATCATTTGATCGATGCATATAAAAATAACAATTTCCCAATTAATAGTCTAATAGCCGCCCCAGAAGAATCCAATAAAAATTGAGTAGCACACGGCAGAGGAAATTATTTAGGTTTGGTGGGATAAACTGTGGGGCCGTGGGC
The DNA here is from genome assembly GCF_042453785.1 of Malus domestica. Lineage (NCBI taxonomy): Eukaryota > Viridiplantae > Streptophyta > Magnoliopsida > Rosales > Rosaceae > Malus > Malus domestica. The sequence goes on from NC_091673.1 coordinate 15,270,488, forward strand.
TAAACCATGGGCTTTACTGACAGGTATTTGACACTTTATTTTATTTTATGGAACGGGTCTTTGAAACTTATCCACATTGAACCTTTACGCGTCATCTTTTTCTTCTCCTACTCGATGCTGACCGCTGAGTTCCAATAATTTCGATCCTTTAAACAAAACAGAAGAGAAAAACAAATTGAAAAAAAAATAAAAAAAATTTAAGAATTTTTTTTTTTTGGGGGGGCTAGGTTATTATCACTCCAAACATGCAGTTGTTTTTGTAACATAAAGGACAAAGTTTGAACATTAAAATCTAACTGTTACAGAAATTTTAAGACATTTAATACCGTGGGGCATCGTAGTCACTAGCGACACTTCGAAACATGACATAAAAGTTTCTACCTAAGCCACATTTAAGAAATATGTTTCAACCTAAGCACAAGTAAATATATTCACCAAAGATGCACGTCAACTACCACCATAGACTGCAAAACACGCATTCTTCTCATCCCATATATTCACCAAGTCCCACAACTTTGTTTCACAGTAAATCATGTTTTGCTTAAAGGTTGAAAAGAAACGGAAAACCCAAACGAAAAAAAAAAAATCCCATTACTTACGCCTTGTTTGGTGTCGAGGATTGCATTGGATTGGAAAATTCACTTGATTTTTATGTACCAAGTTCTGAAATGAATGCCAACTTTTAAACTTTGTCCAAATTAAAAAGATGAATTAGTCAAGTTTATTTCTTCATTCTACGTACACTAAATCTAATAATATCCAATCTAATCTTGGAAACCAAATCAAGCCTTATTCTTTGTATTTCTTATGTTATCTATATTAGTTTTTTTTTTTTTTTAACAAATCTATATTAGTATATTAGATAGCGCAAAATTAACGTCGTACTCTTAAATAAACAACCTAGGAATAGGATTAATTTGGTTTGTTAGACAAAGGAGCAGGAGGAGCACTACTCGAAAAGTAAGTAAATTATAGATTACAAAAGTTTTAATTAACCTCATCAGAATACTATAATCCTCATTAACCAGAATAATCTAAACAATATTTCCTGTCCCATTAGTATAAAATATGTCGGAGTGATGTATTTGCACCATTTTGTATTGAGTACGTTAATTACATTTGTATGCTTACTCCACATGCAGCTCATGTCCGTTGATTTGGTTGATTATATTTTCTTAATTAATTTGTATGCCAACAGAAATATGGAACTGTACCAGGGGCCACCCATGGTTTTTGGAAATTAGAAGTTTGGACCCGTTATTTTTAATTCTAATTCGGAATATATGAGCTGATAGGTGGTGGACCAAATAAACTGAGTTGATCACAAGTGAGGAATTCTTTTTACAAAAGGAAAACCATTATTTGATATAATATTTGAAAAGAACGAGTATGTTAATTAGAGTTGATTATTGTTTGATACAATCCGATATATGACTGCACATGTGGCTATATCTACATTAACAATTCAAATTAGCTTAAGGTATGACACTGCTTGTATTCTTAAAATAAATAAATAAATAAAAATCTCATATATATGACTTTATGAGTTAATTTATTTTACAATATTTGTTATTGAGAATTGTTAAAAGTACTCCAATTCTTTTGCTAGTGTTTTTCATTAGTACTTTTCTTTTTTGTTCGAAACATAACTATTTTTCTAATGAATTAAATCAATATACTTTTTTTTTCTCAAACACCAAGAAAAATTTATGCAAGATTTTTTTTTTTTTACAAACAATATTATCTATATTTAGGGAGGGAGGGTGGGTTTAGTCTCACAATGGGTTAGTAATAATGTGGTTCAAATTCGTCTTTAACAAGAAATATACCACTAAATCATAATACTAAGTAGCAAATTTATGTGAAATTTGAATTGTATGATTGTGGTTTCCCCATCATAAAGGGTCACACATCATACTTCAATTGTATGATAGTCTAACACAGGAATGTAGACATGTAGCTTCCTACCGTGGAAACAATGGCGACTTGCGTACATTGAAGGGCCAAATTAAATTTTGATTGAATCTCATATGATTGTAATCATTAGGGTCTAAAACTAACAAAAATTACATCACAAGTTATAGCCTTGCACCTAATAAATTTGGTGATGAAAGAAACAGAGTGCAGATATAATAGAAATTGAGGTTCCATCTAAAACTAACTGGTAATATGAAAAGTAGCTCAATCACTTATAAGCACATGTAAAGTTCATTCTTTCCTTATTGTGGATTAATACTCTCAACACAAATCGGGTGACATGGAGCATATATGACCATTGTGGGATGAATACTTTCAACATGTTCCCTCAGGTGTGACGAGTTTTCAAGAGACAACACAAATCAGGTGACTTGGAGTATGTGTGATCGTTGGGCTTTACACATGGGACATCCTACTCTGGTAGCATGAAGAAGTTGGGGTTTCATCACACGAAGTTACATAACACATATAATGTTAGGATTCTAATTGGATTACTAGTAACTAAGAGGGTTGTGATTGTGCCAGATGGTATCATCTGAGTGATTGAGCTGTATTACTTGTAATAAGGTTGTTAGTATAGTTGTATTTTGGATAAGAGTAGTTAGGGAAAGTTGCTATATAGCTGAGTTTTGTAAGTAACAGAAAACAGTTATGAAATAATATTGAAATTCCTTTTGTCATTCTCTCTCTTCGAGTTTTCTCATGGCTCCTCTGAGTTAAGGTCGATCGAGGATCTATCATTGGTATCAAGCCAGTCTTGACTCCTTCATCCCTTCTCTGATGGCGTATGACTCGTACGTCGACGAAGAAAGCTATGGAATCGCATAATCAACTTGTTGCGATCAACATCACTCTCACCACGCTACTCCAAAGGTTTGACGCCATGGAAGAGCGTCAAGGTTCATCAGATGCTCGAATCGAAAAGCTTCATCGTGATTTTCTGGAAAAATGTGTGATAGGTTGTCCAGGAGATTCATCGAAGGCAACTCAATTTGACCCCAATCTGCGTGACGATTCAAGAACTCAGCATCCCAACTGCCATGAATTGGGATTTCAACCAAGACCCCCTCTGGTTAAACTTGATTTTCCTCACTTCCAGGAAGGGGATGATCCTCTAGGGTGGATTTATAAGGTAGAGCATTACTTCGATTACTTTGACATTCAGGCCGACAAGAAAGTTCGTATGGCTTATTTTCATATGGAGGGTGAAGCGTTTCAATGGTTTCAATGGGTTAACTGCGTTAGGAATTATCCTAAATAGGAAGATTTTACAAAGATTTTCTGCAGGGAATTTGGTTCATCTGACCTTATGGATTGCACTGAAAACTTGGAAGATCTGCATCACGGATTTCCCATCCGTTGCTTCCAAAGATCCACATTATACCTTTAGAACAACATCCTAAAGTCTCATTACGATCCAACGGTCGGATTTCCGCCAATTGCCAAAACTAAGTGGCGGTTAACCTTTTATTTCATGAACTTACAAATTCAATTCGGGAAGATCTGTAAGTACTTATGGTCCTCAAATATTATGTACTAAAACATATTAAAGTTTGGTGACAATTCCACAGTTGGATCGTCGATTCACATAAATACCTATTAACGTATCGAAGAGAATTTAGGTTCCAATGATCAACCTACATCATTCAAATATCAAAACTGAATTCAAGATATTTAACATAGCCTAAAAATAGCATTGGCGGCCCACTAGCCTCGTGCCGCCGCATACACCACCGTGAGTGGCGGTAGGCCGCCCCGACTTTTCGGAAAATCCAACTATTTCCAAAAATTACCAAATTCCACAGAAATGAAGATATCAATGAGTAGAGCAAGTTTTATACCTGTGGCCATGTCCAATTTGGCCAGAAAACATCTCAAATTGGCCACAACCCGCCGGAAACCCTAGAAATGGGTGCTCTTGATTTGTCCCCAATTCGACTTCGACGCTCCATTCAATGATTGGGCATTGTTCTAAGCCTCAAAGGAAGTCTATTGGTGGTGGCAATTGGAAGAAATCATTTCACAATTGATGGACTTTGGGCAATATCTCCCGTGGCACCCATCACTATTTTTGTACCAAAATACTATCAAATCCCCTCTAATTTTTGGCGGAACAAGAAGAGAAAGGGCCAAGGTGATGATTGGGAGCAGTTTATAGGTCCAATTCGTCGGAAAATTGGACGAGAAACGGCGAGGAGCCACCGGTTTGAGGAAACAGGTTGCACGGATCAAGGAAGACCCGTTTGGGTTCCTTCATTTTCTTCTTCTCTCCTTTCCTCCTGCTCTCCTTCCCATTGGTCCTCCTTTCTCCTCCCTCTTTCCCCGATTGATCTCCCCCTTTTCTTCCATTTTCTCCACTCTTTCGCTGCCATCAGGCAGCACCTACTTCCTCTCTTTTTTTCCACACACCATGCATATATTTCACTTTGTATTAATAATAATAAAAACACAATGTAAAAATAATTAAAATAATACTTCATTCCAAATACCTTCGGGTTCGTAACTCAATAAAACTTTAACCGTAACTCCACAATCACTTCTACCTGTGCCTACGCATCCGTAAGATCAAGCTCTATCCGAATATATCAAGAAACATGACAAAATATACGAGAATCACACACGTCCTCGAAAAATTGCGCTTTGCCCATAGGGCATTTCCGTCATTTCATGTATTAAAATTATAAAAATCATAATTTTTAGGGACAGACTGTTACATTGAGGATCTATCATATAATGCCCATTCTTTTCTTAATATGAGATTAATACTCTCAACAGAGCATTCATCTTGTTATATCAAAGTTCATTTCCAATAAAGAATATACTATGAAGATTAGTACAACTTAATAGGTTGTAAAACCGGTGGTTTATTTCTTATTGAGAGATTTCTAGTGATAGTCAAGGGATGATATATAGCTTCGTGTTCACTTATCACTCATATGGGGTACGCGTAGGAGAATTATAGTTTAACTTTTGGTAATGTTTTCTTGTGCACATAATCTTTTCCAAGTTTATTTTATAGGAAAAAAAACACATTTACGGTTAGGGAAGAAGATTTTTTACAAGCAGATAGAGTGCTTTCGTGCAACATCTTTAAAACCTTACAAATGATTTGAATCCGGTTGAAACAAAACAAATATCACGAATCAACAAATTACACATTATTAATTGAGTATAATGCTAGGAGATTTATATTTTTGATGACATTGGAGCGTCACACAAAATAACAAATGATGCATATAACTTATATCGATCCAATTATATAAACTCATTATTTGATATTACATTTACACATCAATTGACAGGTCAAATGGTACACTGATATAGTACAAAAATGTAAAACCCTAATATTTTTCTTATTAATTACTATCTTCAAGCAATAAGTCCAACATTATATTTGAAGGATCTTCAAACGCAAACTTTCTCATGCGACCTTTTCATACCATATCGAGCTAGTCGATTTGCTACTATGTATATCATTTTAAAGTCTAGAATTGAGCAATTTTATTAGGTTTAAAATTTAGGATAATACCGAAAAAAGACATAAATAGAAACTTTGGTTATATAGTGATCATCTTTTCGGACCATATTTTGTAAATCACATAATGTGACAGTTGATGGCTAAATTTCTTCTTTAAATCATCAAAATAAAATTCAACCATCAATAGTTACATCACATGGTTTATAAGATATGCTCTAAACAAATGGCCTCCCTAGCACTTTTGAGATCGTTAATTATGTCATTGATATCAAATTTTTGTTTCGCTTTGATACATCGTATTGTTATAATTTGTTTCCCACTATTATGATCATTATCATTATCATTTTTCTTTAGTTTTCTTTAATTAAAAGAACATAGTATTATTTTATTGACACTTTAAAAAAATCATGCACTTCTTTTTTATGATAAAAACACTTTAGTGATAAAGTATTGCATGATACACAATCGAAACGTTAACATCATAAGTAAAAATTTAATTGTTTTTAAAAGATTCTATGCCTGATTACAATCATAGGGTAAAAAAACAAACTTGATAGAAACGATGAGCAAAAGTAGTTAACTGATGAAACATGTTTAAGAATCTTTGCAACCAAAACCTAAAACCTAACTAAGCAACACTAAACTCGAGATACTAAAGCAAAGAGTAAATTGTAGCAATTGTTCCTGAACTTTAATCAAATTAGAGTAATGGTCCTTCAACTAAAAATCCATTACCATTGGTCCCTCAATCCATCAAAACGTGTAGTTATGATCAATTTCGTCAACTTCGTCAGAATTTTGTCAAAATGAGTTATGTTAGAAGGACCATTACTACAATTGGATTAAAGTTGAGGGACTATTTCTCCAGTTTGATTAAAGTTGAGGAATCATTGGTAATTGATTTTTAGTTGAGGGACTATAGCTACATGTTTTAATGAGTCAATGGATCAATGGTGTAACATTCCATATCGCCCAGGGAAGTGGATCATGTATGCCTTATATGTATATTCTCATCTCTACCTAGCATGAAGTCTTTTGGGAGCTCACTAGCTTCGGGTTCCGTAGGAACTTCGAAGTTAAGCGAGTTCGGGCGAGAGCATTCCTAGGGTGGATGACCCACTGGGAAGTTCTCATGTGAGTTCCCAGAAACAAAACCGTGAGGACATGGTTGGGGCCCAAAGCAGACAATATCGTGCTACGGTAGAGTTGGATTGTAACATCCCATATCGCCCTGGGGAGTGGATCCTGTAAGCCTTATATGTATATTCCTATCTCTACCTAGCACGAGGCTTTTTGGGAGCTTACCGGCTTCGGGTTCCGTAGGAACTTCGAAGTTAAGCGAGTTCGGGAAAGAGAATGGACGGGTGACCCACTGAGAAGTTCTTGTGTGTGTTCCCCGAAACAAAATCGTGAGGGCGTGGTTGGGGCCCAAAGTGGACAATATCGTGCTACGGTGGAGTCGAGCCCGAGATGTGGTGAGGACCTAGGCGGGGATGTGACAAATGGTAATTGATTTTTAGTTGAGGGATCATTGCTCCAATTGAGTTAAAGTTAATGGATCATTGCTACAATTTACTCTTAAAGCAAAACTTAGAAAGAGGTATTGAAAACAAAAAAATAAAAGTGCTTAAAGCAAGAGAAATGGTCGCTATTCTGATGTTGTAACTTGTAAGTTTGTAACCGGAAAAAGCAAAATAAAAACAATATTGAGTAAATGGCAAGTAATTAAACCTACTTCAAGTTTCCAACACCGGCAAAACAAAATGTTGTTGAAGGATATCAAATTTCCAACATTTACCAAATAACAAATCTTGTTTTTGTTTTTGTTGGTAAGAAATATATATATATATATTCCTTCTGTTGTGTTGGTTTAAACAGATAAGAAATTGTTGTTGAAGAAATCATATTTTCACATTTACCAAAACATCCCTCTGTGGTTAGGTTCCGAGGCAAACAACTCCGGTAATTTCGCAACAAATCCAGAAAACCCAAGAAATGTCCGACGTGGCACAAAAGCATGACCCTAAACTAAGGAACACCCAGACAATTCCGCACCTGACAACTCCCTCCTCACTGATTCGTGAATTTTTTACCGTGCACGGAGCACAGTAGAACATCCTATGTCGTCATATAAAGTAATACTAAAAGACATTAATTTGTAAATTAAATTTACAAACTAAATAATGTATCGTTAATAGGTAATATCAACGTTTAAGTAATAATTTAATCATCAACACTCATATCATTTAATTTATAAAATCTTAATTATAAATTTAATCTCCTTATTAACATTATATAAACTCAGAAACGCATTCATTTTTGAATTATTAATTGTACAATTATCTTACCACTTATATAATAATATAATGTATCTCTTCATATTCCGAAGACAGTGAAAATCTCTCGACGATTCATCCCTAGGCTTGGTGGCTCGACATGTACTCATGATGCTGGCTCGTCCGCGGGTCCCACACGTCACCGGTTCGGGAATCATCGCCACCCGCAGGTCCCACCCACCACATGCCTCATCACCCTTGATTGGATTATTCCTTTGAAAAAAGCGAAAACAAACAAAAACAAAAAAATTCTATAAAAATTACAGCAGAAAAAACGCACAATCATTGCTGGCACAAAGACGAGAATACCCTCGCCCTCTTCCTATATAATAAACCCTGCCCCTCTGCTGCTAAGGATCCCATTTCCGAGTTCTCTCTTAACTCCATCGAAACTAAAAGAAAAGAGTAGATTTTCCTTTTTTTTTATTTTTTTATTTTTTAGTTAGAGATCAATCATGTTGGCTGTTTTCAGCAGCGCGATCGTGTCGCCGCCGGACGAGCTGGTGGCCGCTGGCAGCCGAACTCCGTCGCCTAAGATCACGGCGGCGTCGCTAGTCAACCGCTTCGTCCAGACCAATGTCGCCGCCGTCTCCATACAAGTCGGCGACGACGCTCAGCTGGCCTACAGTCACAGCAACGAGTCACCGTTACAGCCTAGGTAAGACAGACACACCGCATGTCGTTTCTTTACAGCTTTATCTGTAAATCACACGCTGTAGGAGATTTATTAATCGAACTGGATCAGCCAAACCACGCTCGAATTCGTAATTAATCAAACTGGAGTAAAATTGTCCAGAGCGCTCATTTTTTTTATTTATTTTTTTTATTGTAATTAATTTTATATTTTGTGTGGTTGATTTGTTGATAACGGTTGGAGACTGTGATGATCATGATTGTGAAATCGTGATGATTTTCTTGATCTGATTTTTCTCGGAGCTTCGGGATCAGCGAAGAGAGTTTTGGCGGTTAGTGCGGTGAGGGAGGTCTTGCATGACCACCAGGGGATCTTATCTATAAATAAGATTCTGTTGACTAGATTGTTTCGAATGAACCGCCACCCACCTGATCCTTCCACGTGTCAGGATCCAGTATAAGTTTCACAACAATAAAGTTACAAATGTTTGTGAGTTTTTGGTCTCTTCATTTTTTTATAAATATTTCATTTTTATTAGAGCATCTTTAAAAGATATGTCAAAATCTTAGATAGAATATCACTGTACATAATTGACATCAAAAGTTTCTTAAATCAAAGTATTATTTGCTAACTGGATTTGAAGGTTTTGTGATTTCGAGTTAAATTTGACATTAATGTTAAATTTATTTTTAATTCATTTTAATGGTAGGTCTTTTATTCCACTAACTTTTCAATTAATAAAAATTTTGTTTTAACATTTTTTTACTGATTACAACCATTTAAAACTTCATTTAAATAATAAATTAACATTTCACAATTCTGTTGAAAAAGTACAAAATTTTACATAAAGCTTCAAATTGTCACATCAGCCATCATTTATAATTTGACATCTTCTTTATAGATGATCTTAGTTGTGGTAAATATTTAAAAGAAAACTAGCGAAAAGTTATCAAAATTTTTAGTTTTAATCAAAATGATAAAATAAAGATGTAAGTAAATAGTATAAGGAGTGATTTTTTTAGTTAAAAAATATTGTTAACATTAAAAGTGAACAGTATCAGAAATGTTTCATTAAAACTTCTAAGAAGTACCAACTATATTGGGCTGTGCTGTCCGCATATACTTTTTAGCTTCACACATTTTTTCGTATTTTTTTAAAATTTATTCTATTTAACGATTAAGAATTAAGATAAGTGTGAAAGTTAAAAAAAAAAAAAAAGCTTATATATTCATTTCTATTAAATGTCGTACCCAGTGCACAAGGCTCCCGCTCCCGCTTTACGCAAGGTTTGGGAGAGGTGAATGTCGGCTAGCCTTACCCTCATTTATGGAGAGGCTGCTCCCAAGTCTCGAACCCGAGGCCTACCGCTTATGGGCGAAGGCACTTGCCATCGCACCAAATGCGACCTCTAAAGAAAAATTGTTTATTCAATGGGTTCTAAAGAAAAATTAAATACAGTAACGTTTTAGGATTCGTAAAATCAACTATACTTGGTGGGATAAGATTTTGTTGTTTATATTAAGTTCTAAAAATCTTCTCTAAAGAAGTTAAAAGTTTTAAAATTATTATTCTTCCCAATCAATCTCAAAAGTCTATTTTGAAAGAAGAATATCAATGGGGAAGTCTCCAAAGAATTGCAGTGGAAGGATCTTATGAGGAGGATGATGTAACCGGAGCGTGGGAGGGAGAGATTCTCCCCTTGCTACCGAATATCGATTTAACTGGTGTCATGGGTTCAATACCTACATGATTCAAAAAGTAAACCTAGTTGTTTAATAGCGAAGTGGTGACAAAAGATTATAGGGATCGATATTGTTTGTTAGATGTGATTTATTATTATTATTATTATTTTTTTAAACGGAATAACTGGTGTTAAGCCACGATTATCCATCATTTACGGGTCCGGAGAGGCTATGGGGATCATTACTTTTTGTTAGGTGTGATTTGATGCAAAGAAGATGGCAAGATGATATGTCATGGAGGTCTCTTAAGGGACAAGCTCTGTTTTTATCATTTCTTTTATTTTACGGATAGAGATTAAAACTTATATTAGTACTAATTTATTAGATCACAAAATTAATTTATGGCATGCATCATTGAAGGACACAGACAGTAACAGTTGTATCCATAGGTGAGGAGAGTTGGGATCATATTGGCAACTTGTACATGGACTTGTTGGTCTAATCATGTGAAAGTTTTCAGGTCATTTGCAGTGAAGGATGAGATATTCTGCTTGTTTGAGGGAGCACTTGACAACTTGGGAAGTTTGAGGCAGCAATATGGACTAGCCAAGTCTGCAAATGAAGTGATTTTGGTGATCGAGGCTTACAAGGCCCTGCGCGATCGCGCGCCTTACCCGCCAAACCATGTTGTTGGCCATCTCAGTGGAAACTTTGCTTTCATAGTATTTGACAAGTCCACCTCAACCGTGTTCGTGGCATCTGTAAGTCATCCTTCCACACCAAGCAAGCAATGATCTGCCTTGGTAAAGCTAATAGATTTGATTCGCATCTAACAACAATTGGGTTTGGTTGTAATTGTGACAGGACCAATTTGGCAAGATTCCGCTCTCGTGGGGAATTACTGCTGATGGATATGTGGCCTTTGCTGATGATGTAGAACTGCTTAAGGGTGCTTGTGGCAAGTCGCTTGCTTCATTCCCGCAAGGTGCGTAAAAGTTTTAGTGGATGCATCAGTATCCAAGTGGCACCAAAGTCTTTGAGTTTTTGGTCCACCAGTAATTTGACAAATTACGGCATGATGTATGAGTAGTTAACCAAAAAAAAAAATGACCGTTCTTTGTTAATAATGGTGTTATTAATTTGTACAGGATGTTTCTACTCCACGACGGTTGGAGGACTGAGAAGCTTTGAGAATCCTAAAAATAAGATCACTGCTGTGCCTGCTACTGATGAAGAGATATGGGGTGCAACATTTAAGGTAAATAAAAAAAGTGCTTATTTTTCGTTTTAGTAAGAGAATAGACTAAATTTTCAAGAACACCTGTTGATATGCTAAAGTAGCAGCCGGGTTCCAGCCTGATTATTCCTTCTGTAAGGTCTTTCTAGTTGGATAGGGCTTAATTTTCTATTTTGATTGACGGGATGTGTATTATTACGTCGCTAATGATAAATAGGCTGAGTGAAGAGTTATATCATATGATGCAAGAAGTATGTATTCATAATTTCATATTCAAACAAGATTGCAGTAGCATCTCAACACGAAGAGCCTTAGTTGGATAAAGTTTCAAATCTTTGCAGCGAGTTAGCTGATGATGTAAAACTGTTCCTGATTAAGGCTCTTTGGAATTGGAATGCTAAAGCATCCTCCTTTACGACACAAAAAGGAAAAAGTGTATGTTTTGAATATGAAGGTTGTCCATTGATTTGAGGATATTTAGAAGATCCGATGAGGCCAGCGACTAGGGCCAGGCATTCGTTATTTACAGGGACTAGGACCAGGACTAGGCGATGAAAATTCGCCAACTTTATTAATGTTGAGTTGGACCGCATTTGTCGTCAAATTAACGGGGCGAAATTTCAGGTGGAAGGGCCATCAGTTTTTGCAGCCACAAAGTAGAAGTTTTTCCTGATAGAGAGCTGTATCGTTGAGCCTTCAAAATCTGAATCTGTATCGGTTTCGATGGGGAAGGTTTGTACATGGCGTTGGGTGCAAGGCACACATCAGAAGCGATGTAAATAGCTGAACAAGTGAGTGAGTGTTGATAAGAGAGTGTTTCTCGTGTGGTTTCTGCTCGTTGTATTCTAAGCTTCTACTACCAATGTACAGCTATGCTTTTGATTAATTAATAATAATGTTGTATTAAGGTTTGGAGTTTTTTAATCGGGATCAATCCGCATTTCTTCTCCGTTGAATGATTGAATGAATGAATGATGAATGAATGATGAATCAGGAGTTACTATAGGAAGAAAGAAAAAGAAAAGCGGCTGATTAATTTGGCGCTTAATTCGTGTTGATTAAGGCTACTTTGGTATTGCTATGTTTTTAAAAAAAACTATTTCAATTATGCTGTAAGAATAAACAGCTGTAAAATGAAATAGTGATGTTATTTTCACCCTAATGTCTTATCTTCCCACACCTTTTAATGAATTTTTTAATTACAAATTTGTTCATTTACAAAGATAAGGACATTAATTATCTTGCTTTTCTTAATTAAAAAAAAAAAAACAAGTTGGGTCTACGAAAGAGGTAGAAGATTATGCTTCCATTGAAAATGTAGAAGATTATGTTCACGAATTTAATTAAAGAACTCTACATAATTTCCTACTTGGATTATGAGTAATAACATGGTAAATCTAATTTATATTCACAATGTCTAATGTGGGTAATTCTCATTCACTCGAATCTAGAGTTCCAAACTAACCTTATGGAAATGAGCAAAAGTAAGGATTACGGACCACTCAACGGAATCCAACTAAAATATGGCACCTACCAAAATGTACCAAGTACAACTAATCACCTCCTAGAATGCATATGGTCCCCCATTGCGGATATACCAAGCAAAACCATAGGCATAATTTACCCGTGTAGGCAGTGATCACCCATCGCGGATATACCAAGCAGGACAACATCCTAACTCTAGGTAGTGATCACCCATCGCAGATATACCAAGCATGATCACTCCTAAAATGCTTATAGCCCCCCATTGCAGATAAACCAAACAGAACAATAGGCATAGTCTAATAATGTAGGATCTTTGATATACCAATCATGATCACCCCTAACATATGTACAGTCTCCCATCGCGAATATACCAAGCAGGACTGTATCCTACAGCTCTAGGTAATGATCACCTATCGCAGATATACCAAGCATGATCACTCCTAGAATGCGTATGGTCCTCCATTGCAGATAAACCAAGCAGAACCATAAGACCATCTCCAATGGTGGGCTAAAACCTAAAATTTCCCTTCCCCCCCCAAATCCACTCCAACCCATGACCTAAAATAAACCTAAAACCTAAAACCCAAATGGGGGTCAAATTCCTGCCTAATTTTAGGCCACAAAGCAAAAAGGGCCCCACCAACTAAGACTGAAACCAGGGCTATGAAGCCCATTTCCCAAATCCTACACGTCTACGCGTTGCACGCGCTAGACTTTGCTTAAATTTGGACAAGCCCACGTGGGGGTGTTCCCCCCGTTGTCAGACCATCAAGTGGCCCAACGGCTACTTTTTATCATCCAACGACTACGTTTAAATGGGTCGTTGGTTAATCCAACAGTCCAGGTTCAAATTAATTTTTTTTAGTTTTATATTTATATATTTATTGAATCCAACGGCTTAGATCGAACATAATCAAATCTAACGGTAAAAAAAAAGATTTAGCGGTCCAAATTTAAATCTAACGGCTAAAATAATTTAAAAAAAAATATTTAACTTAAAATTCAACCAAAAACTCTATAAATATCTATATATTTGTTCAAACATTCACACAAAACTCACTTTTCTCCTACAATTCTTCCAATTTTTCTTTCTAGCATTTCTTCTCATTTCCAAAATTTTCAAGATGGAAAAAGAGCATGTTAGAGGTCTGTGAACACGGAAAATTCCTGAAACGAAAGAGACAAGAACAACGTGCACAAACAAATATTTGTTTTTTGATGATTTTGGGTTACAATCTCTCTCAATTTTGATCCTCTGATTCGATCTCCGTAAGGTGTTGATTTGTGGATGTTTCGTTGATCCAAGGGCCGTTGAGGCTTGATCTTGGATGAACTGTTGAAAGTTTCTTCAAGGGGCCGTGGGCTTGATCTTTGAAGGTGGATTTGAGCGGATCTTCAAGGAACCGTTGGGGCTTGATCTTGAGGATGAGCGTTTCTTCAAGGGCCGTTGAGGTTTGATCTTGAATAACGGTGATGAACGGATCTTCAAGGGCTTTTGGGCTTAATCTTGAAGAACGGTTGGATGTGTGGATTTGTCGACGTTGTTGATCCAAATGGCCGTTGGGGCTTGATCTTGGATGAACGGATGATGAACGATGGTGCTTTCTTCAAGGGCTGTCGGGGCTTGATCTTGAATTGGTGGAAGTTCTTCAAGGGCCTTTGGGGCTTGATCTTGAATTGGTGGATGGTTGATCCAAGGGCCGTCGGGGCTTGATCTTGGATTGGTGGATGATTGTTGATCCAAAGGGCCGTTGAGGCTTGATCTTGGATGAACTGTTGAACGATGAACGAAGAACACTTTCTTCAAGGCCCGTCGGGGCTTGATCTTGAATTGGTGATTGTTAATCCAAGGGTCGTCGGGGCTTGATCTTGGAAGAACGATGAACGAAGAACGAAGAACGCTTTCTTGATTCTTCGGGAACCTGGATGCTTGAGAGTTTCGGAGTTTCAGAGCTTCAGAGCTTCAAGAATTTTGTCTAATGATTTTGGTTCTTTAAATGAATGAATTAGCCTTCTATTTATAGAATTTTCCAAGGCCTAATTTTGAATATAATATTCCAGATGAAATAAGTCGTTTCTGCCAGGTGTTGACACGTGTCATGTTTAATGACTTTTCCAACTTATTTCGATTTTTTTTTAGACACACGCTACGTGTAAAATTTATGTAATACATGAGCGTTGAAACTTTGATTTATCGGTCAACATTTATTTACCGAAATTTCGATGTCTACAAATGCCCCCACTTCAAGGCGCGTCGTATACATGTGCTTGTCACGTGTAGGAGATGCGTTTTGAAGTCCCTTACTGTAAATGTCGATCCAAGGGCCATCGAGGCTTGATCTTGAATTGGGCTGGATATTTCTTCAAGGGCCGTTGAGGCTTGTTCTTGGACTTTGTTTGAGATTTCTTCAAGGGCCGTTTGAGGCTTGTTCTTGAACTTTTGTTTGAAATTTCTTCAAGGGCCGTTTGAGGCTTGTTCTTGAACTTTTGTTTGAAATTTCTTCAAGGGCCGTCGAGGCTTGATCTTGAAGGTTGAAATTGGACCACAATGAGCTTCATGTGGTAGATGATCTTTGGCTTTGGTAGCGGATGAATTGGCACGTATTTTGTTGCGCTTGTTGTCTTTCCACAGCTTTGATCTTGAACTGGGTTGGAGGATTTTCTGGATTCCTCCAATTGTTGATTTTCCACAGCTTATTCTTGAACTAGGTTTTGATTCAAGAGTGGTAGACACTTGATCTTGAATCGGACTTGTGATTTCCTCAAGGGCCGTCGAGGGTTGATCTTGAATTTGGCTGGAAGCTTCTTCAAGGGCCGTTGAGGCTTGATTCTTGAAGGTTGACTCGAACACATGGCAAGCAGGCACGAGGTGAAGGTGACGACTTGTTGCTTTGTTCAATCTTTCTAATTCACACCTGAGCAGTTTGGTCAACGGTATGATCTTCAAGATTGATGGGCTCTTCTTCCAGTTGGTGACTTGATCTTTAAGGTTTTGATTCAAGGGTGGTGAATCGGCACGTGCAGCTCACAACGCCTAGTAAGCCGACCCAAGAATTTGAGGGTCAAAACGAATTCACCGTCCAGAATGATTGCAACCCTGATGATATGAGATACTTTTGATTTTGAAGAAGTAGCGGATGACTCAGCACGTGCTTTGTTGCACTTGTCTCCACATGCTTCAAGGTATCATTTTCATTTCCTTTATCTGTTTCTCAGGCAGATGTGGCATCTTCTTGAGTTCCTCATCTCAGACTCCTTCTGCTGAGTTGACTGTGCGTGCTGCATTCTTCTCTGCTTGTTTCTTCTGCACGTTGTCTCCACGTGCTGCAAGGTATCATTTTCACTTGCCTTATCTGTTCTTCAGGCAGATGTGGCAGCTTCTTTGGAAGTACAACAGCAGTGGGAGACGAGTACTCGAGAGCAGTGCTAGGTAGGCAATCAGGGAAGGGTTCCCAGCAGTCGGTTCCTTACCCGAGTTTGAGTGGAAGTTCTGGCATATTGTTTTCTTTATCCTTGTCTTTGTAGGTAGGAACAAGGACAAAGGAAAGGACAGGGAGAACGCATGATATGAGATACTCTTGCTTTCTACCCTGGTGATATGAGATACTTTTGCTTTGGAGTCATTGGCTTGCAGAGGTACCCCAAGGAATAAGGAACACTGAGTGACCCGAGAGGCTTCGTTGGGAAGGCATTCTCGGAGATGAGGAAAGGTTATGTATGTCTGCCTTGCTATGAAGGGTGAAGGTGGAAATTTATATGGATTAATAACCGGTACTGTTCTCTCACTCTGTCGGCAACCGTTGGATGATTGAACAGTAAACTTCACGTGTTTTCTCCTTCACCGAAAATCTTCGACAAATTGCCCGTGATTTGCGCAAAGTTGAGTGTGCATATGACAGGTGTCGACGCGGCTGAAAAAGACTGACGCCTCTTCGATAACTGGGATCGGTGCTGCGACAAATTACTAGTGATTTCCGCAAAGCTGAGTTTACGTGTGATAGGTGCTAACGTGTCTGGAAAAGATTGGCGTCTCTTCGATATCTGGGATCGGCGCTTCGACAAATTACCCGTGATTTCCGCAAAGCTGAGTTTGCGTGTGACGGGTGCTGACGCGTCTGGAAAAGCAAGATGCCTCTCCGATTTCTGAGCTTGCCTCTTCGATTTTTTGAATTGGCCTCTTCGAATTCTGAGCTTGCCTTTTCGATCTCTGAAATCCCGTCGAATGCTGATTTTTATAGAGGCATGCAGTTTGTTTCAAAGCACACTTGAATTTTTTTGCTTGTAGAAACTCCCTTTTTGCACTTCTAAGATCTTGATTTGTCCGATCTTCTTCTTTCTTTCAACACTTTTGAAAATGTTTGGCCCCTCCGACCGTCGTCTTGACTTGAACCTTGGTGAAGAGGCAGTCCCGCCTTCCCCAGACAACATATGGCGCCCATCCTTCATATCCCCTACTGGTCCTCTTACCGTTGGGGATTCGGTGATGAAGAATGATATGACTGCTGCGGTGGTGGCCCGGAACCTTGTCACTCCCAAAGATAACAGACTACTCTCCAAACGGTCTGATGAGTTGGCTGTTAAGGATTCTCTGGCTCTCAGTGTGCAGTGTGCAGGTTCTGTGTCTAATATGGCCCAACGCCTATTTGCTCGAACCCGTCAAGTTGAATCATTGGCGGCGGAAGTAATGAGTCTCAAACAGGAGATTAAAGGGCTCAAGCAGGAGAATAAATAGTTGCATAAGCTCGCACATAGCTATGCGACAAACATGAAGAGGAAGATTAACCAGATGCAGGAATCTGATGGTCAGATTTTACTTGATCATCAGAGGTTTGTGGGTTTGTTCCAGCAGCATTTGCCTTCGTCTTCTGGGGTTGTACCGCGTAATGAAGCCTCAAATGATCAACCTTCGGTGCCTCCTCCTCCTGGGGTTCCGCCGAGTACTGAGGCGCCACCCGATCGTCCTTGAAGATCCCTTATTGTAAATTTGATTTGATTTGATTTGATTTTTTTTAAGGTATGTATAATGCAAATTTATGTAAAATTTCCAGAAAAATAAATAAAATGGACTTCTATTTCTCTCAATGCTTTTTTTTTTTTTTTTTTTTTTTTTTTTTTACTTTCTGTGGTGCTCACACCACCACCACCAACTAGATGATGGCCACCATAATCATACCGCACCATAACCCTTTCTCTTTTTTTTTTTTTTTTTTTATACAATGCTTTTGGCGCCATGACATATATATAATACATACCCATCATGCCAGATGCACCATCCCTTTATATATATATATTATTATATTATTATTTTTTTATTATTTTTTTTTCTTTGCAAATGGTGCCTGATGCACCCTTTTTTTTTTCACGTGGTGGCAGCACCACTTTGCTCCACCATCCCTTTTTTTTATTATATATTTTTCTGTATAAATTTAGGTGATGGGTAGAGGAATTTGCAGGGAGCGGAGCAAGGAGGAGAGGGTGGGGAGCTGGAGAGGGCTTCGGAGCACCGGTGCTTCAGCCATGGAGGGCACGGGGTCGAGCTTGCTGCTGCGATCGGGGGAGGTGTTGACGGGGGAGGTGCAGTTGCTGCAGCCAGTGGAAGCCTCGAAACAACGATGGGCAACAGCCGCAGCGATCTGACAACGAGTAGTAAGGAGACGAAGGCAGCTAGCAATACATATCAGGGATGGAGAAAACAAGGGCTCGAAGCTGTTGAAGATCTCGATCATGCAGCCCTTCTGAAACCTGATAACGTAGCCGAAGACCTGCGGATACTAGGCAGAGTAGGTGCCATTAGAGTTCGAGGCAAAGCAAGGAGGCACGTAATGTCCAGTACCTCAGGCATGGTCAAGCTCGGGGCAAGGCGGATAAGGAGATTTTGACGTCAGCGTTGATCAATGGTTAGTGCTTGCAAGTATCTCCATTGGTGAAGAAGGAGGAGCGCACCATGGTTGGTCAATTTGAAAAAGTTACAGCAGCCATGTTGAAGGCTACGGCAGCGTGAATGACGACCTACAGAGAGAGCTTGAAAAATACTTCTGGGTCTCGAGCGCGGAGATGATCATGGTGGATCCAGGCTCTCGTACATCCCAAACACATAGAGTGCAGTCGTCGGAGGCGACTACATCGGCGTGGCGGGGGTTCCCTACGACGGAGTAGACGCAGTATGCCTGTTCCTTGAAGGTTCGGATCGAGGCAGGGTAGTCAAAGGTCTAGACACTGATGAATCGCCACGAGGAAGGAGCTTGGCATCCAGGTGTGACCAAATTCATAATCCGAACGCAATTTCTCAGCCAGAGCTGAGAAGTTATTATATGCCTCTCCTGAGACATTCCTCATCGCCACCACGTAATCCTCCGAGCCGGTAGTTTCAGCCGAGAACCCAATTCCGGAGCCGCACCAAACATCCTGAAATCCATACAAGTTGTAGAATTTATACCAAAGTTGGCCCGTATTTCTTCATGCTCACCTCTGTGCAACTGGAGGTGTAGAGGAATCGAACGAAATGGTGTCGACGGTTCGTCTAGCGGAGATGGGCGCTTGGGAGTGGTGAAGGGGCTTTGAGAGCCGGGCCCGGATTTGTATCTGGTGGGCAAGGAAGGAGATGGGCCTGGGCTGCATCTAATGGCATCAACCGGTTCTGGGCTTCTGGGCCTGTGCTCGATGACGAACCTGTTGTTCGTTTGCGTGTCATTCTGCTGCTGGGCCGAGACATACATATATACATTTTTTTTTCTTTTTGTAATAAAATTGACTCTATTTAATAAAACATTTTTTTTTATTTTGATGTGACTGAACTTGAAATTGAATATTCAAGCTACCTACGTACCCTTCCAAAGAAAGAGATCAAATCAAAACGTAGTTCAAATGAGCGATGAATTTAACAATGATTTTGATGATGATTTTGTCGTACACAGTTTATGCTTTTGTGGGCCAGGAGTTTTGGTTGGTTCGTCAAGCAATCTAAGAGAGTCGTTCCTCGCAATCTTCATAGCAAGGAGCCTTGACTGAGTAGTTGAAGAAGTCTTCTGGGAAGATGTCACGCATCGTGATGGGGATGGACGATCTTCGTGTCAAAGTTTCATTATCTCCAACACTTTCACATTGTTCTGGAAGTGAACAGGAGCTGTTTTGCCCCCTTTCCCATTGATGAACTTGTGGATAAGACATATGCTTCTTGTGCAGTTTCTTCGGAGTGACATAAGTCCATCCTTCAACTTCACTCGACTTGACTGGCATGGTTTTGGAGCATGCCCCCAGCGATTGAGGTGAAGATTTTGAGTTGACAGAGCCGGAAGTGACGTCTTCTTCCAGGATTTCGTCTTCTTTGTCTTCTTGGGCCTCCTCTTCAGTGCGGTCCTCTTGGGTTTGTTGCCGTGAAGATTGGCCAGTGTAGATGATGGTGCGCCTCCTTACCTTTAATGGTCCTGTTGTGTCGACTTCCAAAGTTGCTTGGCGCTTCATCCTTGAAGGAATCAAGCTTTGAACATCGTTTTTTCTTGCTAGACTGTCGAGCTTTTCTCCCTTTGGCGTTGTCTTCCTGTTTCTAGAAAGCTTCTTAGTTTCTTCAAGTCTGTCCAAAGCCGACCGTTGCGGAGGAGATTTAGCTGTGCCGCTTTGTTTCTTGGGTTTTGATAACCTTTCAAAGACAGATCTTTGCGGTGTTCGCGTCTCAAGCCTTTTGAAGACGGAAGTTTGGTCTCGACCACTGATGCGATCAAGTGCCGAAATTCTAGGTTTTGAATAATTCAGCCTGTCGAAGACTGAAGTTCGAGGGGCGGGTTTAGGCTCCTCTTTTGGCCTTGTGGCTTGTGGTCTTGGCTTCCTCGTTTTTTTGTAGGTCGTTGATGTCCACCATTTCTTATCACCAGTAGATGCATCTTGGTTGCTTGCCCCCGGTGATGGTTGTGTAGGAGGTGCCATGTGACTTGAACATTGACGGGAATGGTCATGCATGCTTTGGAGATGCATAGGATCGAGTGATTCAAACACAATAGTAGTAGTGTGTGCTGCAACCGTGTCTTCGAGGTCAAGCTCAATTTTCCCTTGTTGTGCTAGCTTCAGGATGAGATCTTTCAGTACGAAGCACTTTTCCGTTGGATGGCTGATGAAGCGGTGGAATTTACAGTATCTTGGGCTATCGGTACGATTCATCTCTTCCGGCCGTCTGCACTCAGGCAAACTGATCACCTTCTTGTCCAACAGGTCATCCAGCATGGCAACCACATCAGAGTCGGGGAATGGATAAGTCTTCTCCTCAAGCTCCTTCAAAGTGCGTCTACGCATCTCTTGATCATGAAAAGCTTTAGTTTGAATCGCCTTGCCTCGTGTGGAGATTTTGACGGGAGATGTGTTGACCGTCATTGCTTCCTTGGTGCATTTCCACGCAGCCTTCTCCACCTTTGTCTCAAGAACTTTGTCATTCTTGTAGTCGGCGATCGGTTCCTTCTTCCCATGATGGGCGATGCTTAACTCCATGTCATGGGTGCGGGTGGCTAGCTCTTCGAAGGTCCGTGGTTTGATGCCTTGAAAGATGTATTGCAAACCCCATTGCATGCCTTGGATGCACATCTCGATTGAAGAGGTTTCCGAGAGCCTGTCTTTACAGTCGAGGCTTAGAGTGCGCCATCTGTTGATGTAGTCAATGACTGGCTCGTCCTTCCATTGCTTTGTGCTTGTTAGCTCTAGCATGCTCACAGTGCGGCGAGTGCTGTAGAAGCGGTTGAGGAATTCCCGCTCCAATTGCTCCCAGCTGTTGATGGACTCAAGGTCTAGGTCCGTGTACCATTCAAAGGCGTTTCCTTTTAGCGAGTGCACAAACTGCTTGGCGAGGTAGTCCCCTTCGGTCCCTGCGTTGTTGCAAGTTTCAACAAAGTGGGCAATGTGCTGTTTCGGGTTTCCCTTTCCATCAAATTGCATGAACTTTGGCGGTTGATAACCCTTCGGCATCCTTAAGGCGTCGATCTTCTTTGAATACGGCTTCGAGTACAACCCGGAGGTATTTGAGCTCCCTTCGTACTGTGCCTTGATGGTGTTGGTGATCATCTCTTGCAGCTGTTGGATAGAAAGAGATTCCATGAGTGCCGCTACTTGGTCTGGCTCCGGCTTTACATCGTTTTTCTCCACCTGAGGCTTTTCTTCTTCGTCATCTCTTCTCTTTAGTGGATCATTCTCTGGGTCGGGTTTATCGCCGTCCTGCGCCTCCAATCGGTTGACTAGTGCTGCAATTTGCAAGTCTTTTTCTTCCACAGTTCGGGTTAGCCTTGCGATTGCTTCATTCATTTGAGCCAGCTGCTCATCGATTGAAGTTGCTCCAATGGTCATGACTTGCATGGCTGAACTGCCGCTTGAATCGGCATCGGAGAGCATGGATTCAGAGTATTTCCTTGGGCTTTCCCCCCTTGGTGCCCTTACTGAGGCTAAGGTGATCAAAGGCTCGTGCCTTGGGTGCTTTTGTTCCCTTGGCAGAGTTGATGCAGAGGTGAAAGAGGCGGCAGAAGTAGCTCTTGCCATGCTTCGAGTCGTGATGGCCAAAGTGACACCAGTTGCGACGAGGACTCTCTTGTTCTTTGAGCCGGTTGCGGGAAAAGTTTGAGCCTTCCTTGATGCCATTAATTTTGGAAGTGCGCTTGAATTTCTTGAACGGAGAAAGAGATGAAAGGCAGAGATTATCCCACCGGGCGTGCCAATTTGTGAACACGGAAAATTCCTGAAATGAAAGAGACAAGAACAACGTGCACAAACAAATATTTGTTTTTTGATGATTTTGGGTTACAATCTCTCTCGATTTTGATCCTCTGATTCGATCTCCGTAAGGTGTTGATTTGTGGATGTTTCGTTGATCCAAGGGCCGTTGAGGCTTGATCTTGGATGAACTGTTGGAAGTTTCTTCAAGGGGCCGTGGGCTTGATCTTTGAAGGTGGATTTGAGCGGATCTTCAAGGAGCCGTTGGGGCTTGATCTTGAGGATGAGCGTTTCTTCAAGGGCCGTTGAGGTTTGATCTTGAATAACGGTGATGAACGGATCTTCAAGGGCTTTTGGGCTTGATCTTGAAGAACAGTGATGAACGGATCTTCAAGGGCTTTTGGGCTTAATCTTGAAGAACGGTTGGATGTGTGGATTTGTCGACGTTGTTGATCCAAAGGGCCGTTGGGGCTTGATCTTGGATGAACGGATGATGAACGATGGTGCTTTCTTCAAGGGCCGTCGGGGCTTGATCTTGAATTGGTGGAAGTTCTTCAAGGGCCTTTGGGGCTTGATCTTGAATTGGTGGATGATTGATCCAAGGGCCGTCGGGGCTTGATCTTGGATTGGTGGATGATTGTTGATCCAAAGGGCCGTTGAGGCTTGATCTTGGATGAACTGTTGAACGAAGAACGAAGAACACTTTCTTCAAGGGCCGTCGGGGCTTGATCTTGAATTGGTGATTGTTAATCCAAAGGCCGTCAGGGCTTGATCTTGGAAGAACGATGAACGAAGAACGAAGAACGCTTTCTTGATTCTTCGGAAACCTGGATGCTTGAGAGCTTCGGAGTTTCAGAGTTTCAGAGCTTCAAGAATTTTGTCTAATGATTTTGGTTCTTTAAATGAATGAATTAGCCTTCTATTTATAGAATTTTCCAAGGCCTAATTTTGAATATAATATTCCAGATGAAATAAGTTGTTTCTGCCAGGTGTTGACACGTGTCCTGTTTGATGACTTTTCCAACTTATTTCGATTGTTTGTTTAGACACACGCTACGTGTAAAATTTATGTAATACATGAGCGTTGAAACTTTGATTTATCGGTCAACATTTATTTACCGAAATTTCGATGTCTACAAAGTCGTAATTGGACCTTTGACGAAGATATTGCTTTTATGTTTGGCAGGGATTTCTGTTAGCGAAGATGGTGTCGTCGGCATGAATCAAAATAGAAAGGTTTTGTAGGGTAAAATCGTTGATAAGCTCCATAAAAACTCCAACGCCAATCGAAGGGAAGCTGGTAGTGTTTATGATCGGTGGAAGATTATCAACAAAGCGTGCACTTTGTGGAAGGGAAGCTTGGAGAGAGCCATGGTTGACATGCCTAGTGGAAGGGGCGCCTCAAAAATTGTGAGTTTCTTTGTTGATATTTTAGTTGTCATGTAAGTAATAGTATTTTGCAACTAATTGTTTTTATGTATTTGTTGCAACAATTTACAAGACAAGAACTACACCAACAAATCAAGCTTTTAAGTTGCATCATGCTTAGAACATCCTCAAGGATTATCCGAGGTGGGGAACCGATGCGGACCAACAATGGGGAAGATTATTTCATAGAGAAGCCTCACCCCCAAATGATGTCAATGAAGGTGTGAATTTTGCCGACAATGAAGGTGTCGAACAAATGACACCAACTTCTTTTGCCAAGCCCCCGGGTAGAGATAAGCAAAAGGAAGCAAAGAGAAAAGGGAAGTCTCAAGATCCAATACGTGCACAATTTGCTAGCGAAATGGTAAGAATGAATGAAAACCATATCTCTCGGCAAGAATAATTGGCCCAAATGCATTTGGCGATGAAGGAACAAGGGGATAGAGAGCAAGAACGGTTCGAAATTAATTTGACGATGAAGGACCTCGACAAATACACTCCAGAGAGGAAGAAATACTTACGTGGTAAGCAAAAGGACATTTTACGAAGAGATGCCACAAAGAGTATATTTCAAGATGACGATTCGTCTCAAGACTATCACCCAAGTCCATCACCAAGTCAAGATGGTGGATATCATTATTAAGTTTATGAGTTTTCGATTGTATTAAGTTTATGCGGTTTATTAATTGTCTTTTTTTTTTTTTAAGTTTATGTGGTTTATTAATTGTCATTTGTATTAACTTTATGTGGTTTATCATGATTTTCATGTATTGATTTAGTGATTTTTCAAAATTTATCGGAATTTTAAATATTTTTAGGTTAAAATGTTCATATAATTAATTTAGGATAGTCTACATAATTTTTTTTTTTAAGTTAATTTAAAAAAATAGCCTTAATTCATTCTTTGATAATCTCGAGCTAAAATTTTAGGCCAGAAGAGTTGGAGCAGAAAAGCTGTTTCTGGGCTAAAACCTAAATTTTATGGTCTAAATATTTTTAGGTTTTAGGTCACCATTGGAGATGGTCTAAGCATAGTCTAATTGTGCAGACGGTGATCACCCATCGCGGATATACCAAACAAGAAAACAATTCCATTCCTTTCAGATTTTATATGTATATATAAGTATTCGTTCAACTTTAGACATATGCAAAAGTTCTAATAATGTTAAACCAATGAGACCTTAATTAGATAATCAATACATATAACAATTACCATATATGCTTACAAAATCTATATCCATAAGCAACAAGGCCATTGCCAATAAAAATGTCTAAATCCAACAACAACAATCTAAAAAACCATACATGCATACAGAAACTGTACTTATATGTCACACCATCATAG
This sequence comes from Malus domestica, assembly GCF_042453785.1. Lineage (NCBI taxonomy): Eukaryota > Viridiplantae > Streptophyta > Magnoliopsida > Rosales > Rosaceae > Malus > Malus domestica. The sequence continues at coordinate 15,295,772 of NC_091673.1, forward strand.
AACATGCACACCAGATCAAAGAAGGCAACAGATTCTTAGCACAATTATTACAACTAGCACATGGTATGATTTTGTAAAAATACAACCTAATATTATGAGAGTGACAGTTAAAAGAAAGTCATGCATCCCTTAATAAAAGAGTCTCCTATATAAATGTTGAGTGCAACCAAATATATCTATATCTCTAATTCTCTCATTGCATGTGCAATTACACAATATAGTCTCTCAAGCAGGAACATTCACAAAATCAATACTATTAGAGGCTATATTACCAGGTACAACAAAAGAACACACAAAACGAGAGAAAATAGTAACATTACATATTGGAATGCTATTGGTATGATGGCTTTATGGTATTTTTCTCAAACCCTTTATAGCATCAGAAATTATAAACTTTTGGAATGTGCTTTTAGCTTATCAAATAAGCCTACTATAGTCATAATTCAACTCCACTTTTCATCATAATTACCAAATTTATGATTAAGAAAAATACAGTAAAAGCATAATCATATATTTCATATTTTCACTAAAAACTTGAACCTGGGGTATAAATGGCAAGGTTAGGCCACCCATTGGCCTCATTCCAACAGCTTGAGGTTGAAGAATCACCATTTTGCAAGCCCAAACAACTCCCTGGACTCCCATTGCTTTGATCATGCTCTGAGATTTTCGATTCCTCCCCTTCTTGAGACTTGGAGTTGATGAGATAATGTGGGAGTAGAAACAGAGAGAGTTTTAGAGAGTTCCTACGAAAGAGAGTGAGGGTTTCTTTCCCCCTTCCCCCCAAGCTAAGAGAGAACCCGAAACCAAAGAGGGGCGTGGACCCCAGTGAACCCAAATAACCAATAAATTTATCTAGAAATGGAGGGATTTTACCAAAAATGCCCTTGACTTTAAAATCCTGTAAAAACTTGTTCTAAAACCAAATCTCTTGCGCCCACGGGTTCCTAGCAATGAGTACTAAAATATTATACTTAGTGTGACTTCGTAAGGTCTACGAATTTTTTAACAATCAATGACCAAAATTCAAACTTCGTAATTAGTTTAAGTAAAATCTAGAATTATTAAAATTAAAATATAGTCCAGAAAATAATATAGAGTCCTACTAATACATAATACGTCAATTACAATAGTGAAATTTAGGAACGGAATTTCACAGTAAGTTTGTAAAATATATATGGGTATACTTGCCATTTGAAAATTCTTTAATTGGGCACTAATATGCTTTGAAAAAAAAACATTGTTTTTAGAAACATGGTAGACCCTACTTCTATTTTTATACTGTCATTGACAGCAGTTTAAAAAAATACATTTTTATTTGTTTTACCAAACACATTTGATGTTTCAGATTTTTTAATAAGCTCCTTTTTTTAAAGCACCACAATCACAAACCAGTCCTGAGTAGTTAGCTGAACCGAATTGGATAAACCACGTAAGGATTGGTATCGACATTTCACGATAAATGTTTACATGAAGGCATTGTTAGAAGAAGGAAAAAAAATTTGGTAAGTTTTACATGTAGCAAACATGCACTTCTCATTTCAAGTATTAGAAGATGGGAACGTTCTCTTTCGAAACGACATGGGATGTAAACGTTTTGGCCCTTTTGGAATGTTGAAAACCAAAGAGTACCCCCACTTTTTGTGTTGAAAAGCAGAAATCCATTCGACTCAGGCATTTCTCTGCAATTCATGTTTCTTCTTCTCAAACCCTACCGTTTCTTTTAGTCAGATTTCAAGAAATTCCTTTTATTTCTCAGTAAAATTTAATTACCCTTTTGTTCTCAAACCGTTTCACCATGCCGGATTTGCTCACTTTGCCGTCCGGACAAGCGTTTGTGGTTGGAAGAGTTGGGACCCAAATTATATACTAACATGTTCTTGATGCGTTTGGAGAGATGTTGTTCGAAGATCAAGAAAATGCCATATTCATTGTTTGGGTCAAAACGTAATTGAGACATACTGGTTGTATTTTTCAAATAGTTCAATTTTGTAAATGTGATTTAATTTGGCTTATTTTCTAGATAAATTGTAATTTATATTTAATTCAGTATGTAATTGATCTTGCAATTATCATGAAAGATCTCATGTCAATTAGTTTTATTAGTCCAGCCTGTTAGGATTAGATTGGTTGGTCAAAGATGGTGGCAATCACATCAACTGATTGTTGGAGAAAATAAAGGGATTAGACGTGAAGATTAATTGAGGAAGGACTTTCTAGTCCCAGAAAAGTGTGTAAGGTCACCTATTTAATAGGTCATTCACACTCAAAGGAGGACATCTTTTGCAACGCAGAATATCCATATTGCATTTGAGTGAGCAAAGGAAGCTGTTTTGCACTTCGTTCAAATCCAACTGTGTGCAACCCTGTTGTGTGCATCAGACGTTCGAGATTGAGAGGACAATGCTCACTAGGTTGTGTACCTGGGTCTCGTATGAATCTTGTAAAGTCTTCATCTTTTCCTTAGTGGAATATTGTTGGCAATCTTGCCCAAGGGGTTTTCCTCTCTGAGGTTTTTCCGCTTGTAAAGCTAATTCTTGTGTGTTTGGTATTTTGCTATTTTGCTTTGTCTTTGTTAGTTCTTTGCATAGAATGGGTTTAAAATTGACATTCAATCTTTTAGTTTGAATTCTTGGTTTTACTTTACATTTTAAATTGGCACCAGAGCAGGTCTCTAGATACACTTAGAGTGGATCCTAGGGAACGTGGGATGGACCGGGCTGTTGGTTCTGTCTCTCACCCTTCATACTTCAATGGGGAGAATTATGGAGATAGGAAAGCAAAGATGAAGTCTTTTTTTATGGGCTTTAGATGATAGGGTTTGGATTACAGTGGTCCATGGGCATACTTTGCCCACAAAAATTGTTAAAATTAATAACAAAAAGAAGTCTTCTGATAGCAAAGATGTAGTAGATGATGTTAGTGAAGTTGTTCTTACACCTAGGGAAGAGTGGACTACTGTTAAGGTCACACACTCCACTAATAATCAAAAAGGGTTGAATGCTTTATTTAATGTTGTTTTTCCTGATCAATTTATTTTCATACGTAACTGTGAAACTTCCTAGGAAGCATGGGACATTTTGCAGGACACATATGAAGGAATAGTAACAAAGAAAGAGGCAAAGCTTGAAGTGTTCACTTCACAATTTGAGAGAATCAAGATGGAAGAAGATGAGACCTTTCCTGAGTTCTATGCAAAGCTGTGTGAAATTGTCAACAATTGTGAGGACAAGATTGAGAGGACAAGGCTCACTAGGTTATGTACCTGGGTCTTGTATGAATCTTGTAAAGTCTTCATCTTTTCCTTGTGGATTATGGTTGGCAATCTTGCCCAAGGGTTTTTCTCTCTGAGGTTTTTCCCCTCGTAAAGCTAATTCTTATGTGTTTGAAATTTTTCTATTTTGCTTTGTCTTTATCAGTTTTTTGCATAGAACGGGTTTAAAATTGACATTCAATCTTTTAGTTTGAGTTCTTAGTTTTACTATACATTTTCAAATATATTTTTAATCTGCAATCGATTTAGGGTCCAACATATTCCTCTTATGATTTTGGATACCTCAAAATCATACGGCGCCGGAATGTGGATCTAAGGGCGATGACATTTCACTTTTGGCCCAAACCTGCCAGCACCTTCTTGAGTTTTCTGATATGCACGCCAAGTCTAGTGGACATGCTGTTGAACTAATTCATGTTCTCTCAAGATCGATTCCATTTCATGACAAATGGAAATCTGAACATATTGAGAGGATGTGAATTGGCCGCCACCAGACTTGGCGTGCATATGAGAGAAACCTCGGAGGTGTTGCCTGTTTTTGACCAAAAATGAAATTTCATCACCCCTTACTTTCGACATCCAGAGACACGTATCCAAAAATATTCGAGAATTATGTTCAACGCAAATGGAAAAAATTGGACCCTAAATTGATAGCAAATTTCTCATTCCATAGGCCTAAAAAAGTGAACACGATTTTTTTGAAATGTGGACCGATTGTTGTTGCACTGCATTTATGGAAAAGAAATTTGGAATTACGTTTCGAACCCAAGCAATGAATATGGCGTTTTCTTGATCTTTGAACACCATATCTCCAACCTTGTTGCCAGTCAGGTGCCATACAATCTCTGTTATTTTCTCTTTTCCCGTAGTAACATCAATCATTTTCTTGTTATATTTATTTTCCAGAATCGTACATCTTGTTGCCGCATATTGTCTAATCTGAAGGACTAGTAACTAACCATTTGCTGATCTTGACTGTTGTCACGCTATTAATAGGCAGGGAGGGACGGTTGTGTCTAATTGTGCTACGGGGTCACCTATAAATTGTAATGTCTTCAGATTTAGGTGTAATTGACCTAGGCACATTGTATCAAGTGCAAACAGTTGACTGGATACTGCTCCTTCTGCTGCTGCTGATGCCGACGCTCGACTCACAGCTCATTGGTACCGGTATCTGGAATTGATCGGGAGTTGATGTAGCTGTGCCGTGTGCACCAGCTAGTCATGAGCTTTGTGGTAAATTCATGCGTCATAACCCGGCCGCCTCAGGGTGTAGATATTAGAGCATTTGAATCTCGTGCCTATTTCTGTACCTAGTGTTAATCGAGAAACTGTTGGACCCGAATGTAATGGAATGTCTGTTGGGGATATGATGAGATTGATTTATGTTTATCTATTAATCGTTGTTTTCTTTTCTTTCTTCCTAGATTCTTATATCTGAAATGTTTCTTCACAAAAACATTAGTCGACCAGCAGTTAGAAAACCAGGGATCAGAAGAGGTCTACTTTTCACCTGCAACATCAAACATTCCAAATGGTCTACATCACCCTAGTCTAAATTTAGGGGCCAACAAACAGTCGCTTGAGGAAGCACGGAGGAGAAAAGCCTCTCCCAGAAGCTTACCATGGTGTTCAAGGTAAGAATACTCTTGCTGCTCGTTTATTCAAATATCATTGCAAAGGAAATATGAAAGAAAACCAAGATAAGTGGTCTTTGCGTTTCTAAGGAACTCATTAGGCTAAGCAACAAGCATTCTCCTTATTAATCTTGGCTTCTCTGGATGATGATCTAATTTCCACTCTATTTTTAGACTGGTTGCTAATCTAATCCAACCAAGGGCGTTTTCTAATCTCAAGTGCTTTAGGTGTTGCAATAAGTTTCGTTGTGTTGTTATCTTGGTACCCATCCCCCCACCCCTCCCCCCGCCTCGCATGAGTTATTGATCAGATGGAAAGTTATTGTGTCTAGATTCTAGAAGCAGGTTTCAATCATGCTTGTTATGTTCGACTATACTCAAATACCATTCGTTTGGGATTTGGATAGAGTTTTCTTTAACATCTGCATTTCCTGATTTAAGCTGCATCCAACTTTAAAGCTTCATTATGATTTTCTTTATTCTTAAGTATATAGTGGAGGTTTTAAAGCATGACATTGTTTGTTTAACGTGCAACAGACATCGGTATCATTGACAAGTTGGTGGATATTTACCTACTTTTCTTCTGATTTTAGATGCATTCGACTTTGAGGGGATTTTGTGCTGCTGAGTTATGGTTTTGTTGCTTTCTGTTTCTTCTGATTTGGTTCCATTTTATCTCTTTGAGTGTGTTTTTACGCTCCAATTCGGATGAGTTTTGCCTTCAACTACGGTATCCAAACAAAAAAGAGGGAGAACCATCTAAAAATATTGAAAGTTCACCCCAAGTTAGGATCATCCAAGTAAACCCTCAAGTTACCCAAGGACGGAAAGATGTGAACACTCTGTTATTCGCTACTAACAAAAGCAGAGGCACCGGCATTCCTTAACAAGTAAATCTTGTAATCATGATGAGAAAGCTCATGGCACCATCTTCGCTTGTCACCAATGAGAGCGGTGGACCTACAAGAAAAACACTCCAATCGCTCTTATGGGATTCTAGGCCTATAAGCATAAAAAGCTTAGACTCCAAGTCCCATTATCTCACTCCATGTTCCTTAGTAGTGGCTGATTCATGTTACTTTATTTTAGCCCCACTCCCTTGCTTTTAAGATGCATGGAAAATGACTAGTTTTTAGGATGCATTTTTGAGTGTTACTTGTACTAGTCCGAATAGGTGGGCGTTTGTTCGAATAGATGTAACTTGATTAAATTGGATCATGGCAGATGATCCTTTCGGAGACTAGCGGTGAATGGAGAGAGTTAGACCTCCCTCCCTTCCGGATAGTGATCACTTTCTACTGCGCAGCAGCGTTCTGCTGCATGATCTCCTGAATTTTTTTTATTCCGCTAGACGCTGGGTAACGAAGTAGTTAATGGTTAGACGAAAGGACTGTCTTCTTAGCCGGTTTCTTCTTAGTATGGCGTTGTTCAAGTGTGGGACCATGATTGTTCAGGGAAAGCAAATCGGAATACAAATACTTCAAAAGTTTGGTCATGGGCCGAACGACTTCAATGAGATTGACCATTCTTGTTCCGCAAGACACGGAGACTTGATCCAACAAGTCTTTAGCCAGTTCGTTATATTCATGGAGTTCCTACAATCCAGGAATTGGAGTGCACAAGAAATCACACTCTCAAATTGATGCAATATATATCTATCATTTAAGAGTTCCGACTTAATATAGAATTTTATCCTAAAAAGGATTTTCTTCCGACTGGTATGCAGCCCGCAACAAATACAGCACATAAAAAGTATAAAAGTTTTACATGAAGCAATCATGTATGTGCGTGAGTCGTCTCTCATTCCTTACAATTTTTTTTTTTTAACAAACAATATTACACTAAGTGGGAGGGGTGAGTTTAATCTTACAATAGGCTAGCAATAATGTGGTTCAAATTCGTTTTTAATGAGATTAGAACATAAGACTTCTCACTTTCAAATAAAAAGAAATACAATTCATCATCTCACACCGTAAATCACCTACTCAGTTGATAATACCATAAATTGTCTTGTGAAAATGACCCGTGCCCAATCCTATTTCTATAATTTCCTTTTCTGACGTGGAATCAGTCATTATAATTTCAGAAAAAGGAAGTGGGTATATAAAGGTCAACAAATTGACTCATGGGATGTGAGCATAGGGCGATAGTCAACGGATGTTTTTAGTGTCGTGTCCCATTATGTCGGTGATGTCGTGTCCATGGCCCACTCGGAAGCAGGTAACGGTAGATATTTTAGATATTTCAGCTCTGGGTCACACCTGTCTAGCGGCCCATTGACCCTTGGCACTCCATTAACATTTTACTAAGCAAAATATCTCGATTTTTAAACTAATTAAAAATATAATTAGGCAGTCGATTAGTGGAGGGAGATATTTTTATTTTTATTTTATTTTTATTTTATTTTAATATAATTAATTAGTTTGGAGGGCAAAATCGTCAGAGGAATAAAAAGTCAAACTTTAAAGTTATAGTTGCGACGACGAATCAAACCTGGCGCTTTTTTATAGTGGAAGGCAAACGCACACATAGACACATACCTTCTATCTTCCCACTCTCTCCACTGCGATCCCCACTCCACTCTCCCCGTACTGTTTTATTTGATCCATTTTTCCAGAAAAACCCTAGAAATTCACTTCAAAAGGTTGGGTTTTTATGTTTATTTTTCAAGATATTCGGTTAAATAATTCTCCTTCTGTAGTGTTTGCAGGCCTCTATTTTTGCCGTGAGCTTCAGTTCAACTGGTGTATGAATTTCATTAATTTATTTGGGTTTTGTTTTAGGGTTGTGGTGGTTGGATAAAACCGAGAATTGGGGAACAGAGCAGTGAGCCAAAGGTACCAATTTTTGTGTTTTTCACTTTCATGCATGACTTATATAATTTTTTTTTTTTTTTTTGTGTGTTGTTATTAATTGAGATTTTGTATTTAAGTAGTGAAATTTGGTCTTATTATTTTTTCTTGAATTTTTTTTAGGGTTTCTGAAACGTAGATTTGATTTGAGTGTGGTGAATTGACTGTTTGTGGGGTTATATGCAAGTACAATAGACAAGGGGGTGTGTGTTTGTGTGAAGTCAGAACCAAGAGCATGTTTTCTGGGGTTGGTGTTGCTGTAGAATCTGACTTGGTGAGGTAGTGACCGGAGAATTGAGACTTTGAGTTGACTCAGGTCTTTTTCGCTCGGGAAGAAGGTTATGCAACTCGTTAGAAGGTTTCTACCTTTTGTTTTGTATTGTTTTTGGTTCTTCTGTTGGGGAAAGAGGGAGAGTACATACGCTTTTGGGTATGAACGGTTGGATGCGATTTTCATCGCCTGTGGTTAGTCTTGACTTTTGAGTGAAAGGCTAACACACCATGCCAAGTGCAGTTCATGGTTGACCAATTTTTCGAGGCAAGTTATTGATCAGATCACTTGTCTGATTAATGAGCTGTATGCTATCTGTTTCCAGATAATACTTTGTCGAGTTTTGTATTAAGGCAGATTACTCGGTTTCAAACATTACTCTTGATTACGCACCGGTTAGAATAATGGAATTTCGTATGGTGGTCGTCTATTTGGATGAGATAAAAGGTGCACTGGTACTTATGTTAAGTCTGGTTTCTAATTGGAACAATATCGATTGGTATAAACCATAAGAGTACTCAAATGATTTGTACGGTTATGCTAGACATCCTTTCGGGAGCAATTTGGTTAAAGGTTTCTAGTGTTTGATTTAAGGTGGAAGAGATTTTTGGTATTGATTGTTAAAGCTTTAGTTTGACCTTATGGTATTAACTGACGGGACTTATGTTTTATGGGTTTTACATTTTTAGTATGTGGTTTAATTTGGGGAAGTCATCCCCCTGTTTATTTTTGCCCTTTCGGCTGAATAAATCAAAGGAGAATACAGGGACGGAAGTAAGGGGAAAATGGGCGTGCAAAAGTCATTTCCCACTTTTTGTGGCACAGCTGGTCACCAACCCTTTGAAATGGGTGTTAGCCAGCTCCCAGAGTTGTTTCTGCATTATCTACTTTCTGTTAGGGTTTTGGAAATTTAATTCTGGAAATTCATAACTGACTCAAATTTCGTAACAGTAGTGTTCATACTGATTGTTTATTATGTACCCTGCACCATAGGGGAGGGTAGAGAACTTTTTTGCCAACGTACGCCAATATGGATCAGCAAGGACATGGGCATCCAGCAACTATGGGAGTGGCTGGAACTGCAGCTCAAGCATCATATGGTGTGAACCCGTATGGATCAGTTGGGATGATGCAATCTCCTACTCAGCCAGCAGGTTCTGCCGCCTCTTCTCAGCTTGCACAACACCAGCTAGCTTATCAGCACATCCACCAGCAGCAACAACAGCAACTGCAGCAACAACTCCAAAAATTTTGGGGAGAGCAGCATAAAGAAATTGATCAAACTAATGATTTCAAAAACCATAGTTTGCCATTGGCCAGGATTAAGAAGATTATGAAGGCGGATGAGGATGTGAGGATGATATCAGCCGAAGCTCCTGTCATATTTGCTAGGGCCTGTGAGATGTTCATTCTAGAGTTGACAATGCGGTCTTGGAATCACACAGAGGAGAACAAAAGAAGAACACTGCAAAAGAATGACATTGCAGCAGCAATTACGAGGACTGATATATTTGACTTTCTGGTTGATATCGTCCCAAGAGAGGATTTGAAAGACGAGGTACTTGCATCAATCCCAAGAGGTGGGAATCCCCCAGTTGGGGGTCCATCTGATGGTGTTCCTTACTATTACATGCCTCCTCAGCATGCTTCGCAGGTTGGTGCTCCGGCGATGATAGTGGGAAAGCCTGTGATGGATCAGAATCTCTATGGCCAGCAGGCACATCCGTACATTGCTCAACCAACATGGCCACAGCAACAACAGCATCCGCACGACGACCTTGAGTAAAAGAGTTAATGGAGTAAAAATTGGAAGGCCAATTTGACTATATCATCATTGTTTGTAATTGAAGGCTTACAATTTAAAGTGTTTATCTTGGATACAGTAGTTACATAGTTTGTCTTTTCCGGTCCTTAGTGTTACAAAATATTTGGGTTTGGTACATGAAAATTGAAATGATTCAGTAAAAGGTGTGGATTCTGGTACTGTAAATTATATGGCTTTTATGTATTTTGTTCTGCCGGTAAATCCAAAGCTTGACAAAGTGGGTTGGTTGAGGAGGAAAGTGGTCAAACACACGGCCACTTAGAACAATTGATGTTTATTATCCATTCATTCTGCTTTGTTGCTTGTTCTGTAGCACAAGAATCTGGGAAAGTGGACTCCTTATGGCTCGCTCAGTTGGGAAGTCCGTTTTGCATCTAAACTCATAAACCATCTTATTGAAAAACCTTTCCTTCCCTAGGAATTTTATGCTCTTACAAGATAATACAATCGGTCAAGAAAGAACTTGGACACGACGCTTTCTCCGTCAATGATACCATGCGTTATTGTCGAAATTCAGACGGTCATCGCCTTCTGACCTTAGAGCAACTCCACCCATGGAGCTCTCCTCCCTGGCAATCCACTATTCAATCCACCATATTGAACAGTAACTGCCTTAAATGAATAGTAATTACCATGAATGAACAGTAATTGCCATTTACATCTCCACCCTTAGAACCCTCCCCCTGACAATAAGCAATAAAAATAATAGTTTTTTATGTTTGTTTAAATAATAAAAAATTACAAAAGCTATATATCTCTCTCTCTGACACAAAAAAAATAAAAAATTACAAAACCCTCGGGCCACAGGCCCGTCGACTCCCCACCCCCCCTTCGCTCGACCTCCCACCCTCACTCGGGCCCTTCCCCGCTGGATTTGCTCCCACCGGCCCGAGGGCCCTTTCTCCTCGCCTGACGCCCGAGCAACCAGCAAGGCTGGAGTTGCTCTTATCAGAAGCTGATGCCTTCTCAGCACAGCACACCAACCAAACATGTAAAGGCACTTCTTTTGGGCGTTCGGCAAAGTACAGTGGACTGGTGGAGGCTGTTCAAGTGGAAGGAGAAATAGAATGCACGTGCGCAAACTTAAGTACCACACTCACGACGCCGTTTCACCTTTCTTTGGTTTCCTGCTTTTTGTACATCTGTAGCAGGAGGCAGGAGGGAGGAAAAGGCCGTAGCTTTGGGTAGCGGTTGTTGGTGGGGGCTGGAAGAAAGAAGGAAGAGAGAACGAAGGGCAGGATGAAAGTGAATTCGAATGCGATGAGATCGGGAGTTGTGGTGCTCGGAGCGCTGGCGTTTGGGTACTTGACGCTGCAGCTTGGCTTCCGGCCCTTTCTCGAAAGAGCTCAATCTGCCGTTGACGACTTTGATCCGGCGTCCTCCTCCTCCTCCTCCTCCTCCGCCGCCGCCGAACAACAAGAACAACAACAACCCGACTCCAGCAGCTCCACCCGCCGCTTCTAAATAAATAAACACCGATTACTGATGACCCAAAACCCCACAACCCTTGCTTGATTTTTCTTTATTCCGTTTCTTTTGCTTTTATTGATTGGATTCGGAAGTTGTACTGCGCTGCGCAACTGGGTTTCTTTGCTGAATGATGGAATTGCTGTGTCCAGTCGTGCTCCGAAAGGTATCGAATTGAACTTGATTTCATGGAATTACTACTGCTGATGATGGATTTGGATTCATGTTTCTTCCCCAAAATTAATAAAACATTGTGACAAGAAAGAATTCTTAGCTATAAAGGGTGTGCTTTGCAATTGGTTCGGTGGTTTTTTTCAGTTGATAATCACCCATCTACTTGTTGTGAGTTCATGTCTTTTTTTGCTTTGTAAGGATGGTTGAAATTAGAGCTATGCATTTGGAGGCTTAACCGCGTAAGTTTTTGGTTGTGTTGTTGTCAACAACGAGTTTCGAGTTCCATATGGTTTCTGAAAAACTTGCTTATCGCCTGAATATCAAGTAAACTCGAGGTTGATGAAGACATGGCACAAACATTCTTTTGTAGAGTGAAGAAAAAAACAAAGCTCGTTTCATTTGGGTTTACGTAAAATATGCATTCTTATGGTTCTTTGGTAACGTATATGAATAATATCATTGATTTAGAAATGTCAATGACTCAATGTTTATGGCACTGTAATATTTTCTTCCCTAGGATAACAACTCTATTTGCTACCCCAATACTCTCTAGTTTTTGACAAATCTTCAATTTGAAAAGTGTGGTTTATAGTTATGTATATATATTTTGCATGATAAGAGTCTCTCTCGCCGGATTAATGTTCATACTCCCTTGTAATTGTAGCTGAACTCCCGTCTCAATCCGGTTATCATAATATCCAAAATCACAATTACAAAAATGTTTAACCTTTGGGTTGGAGCTAACAAATGTACATGATTGCATTGTTTTCTTAAACCAAAGTTGTGAGGTACGTCAAACTGGGCACATGCAGTGTTTGGTTGTTCTAAATTCTAATGATGTTTTACAAACATATTATTTAAAGAGACTTTTAGCGTCGTTATATATTTAGTTGTATTACACAAATGTTTTATGGTAAACGCGTTGGGGCAGATCATGAGGAAAAACCGAAAAAGAACTGGATGGCATTTTTGGTAGGCAAAGAATGATAGTGTTTCGAATTCTTTGATTCTTGAGCCATTCATATATGTAAACGGCATGAAGGTGTCAGTGTATGATTGCTTTGGTCAGAAGTAAGTGAACTACGGCTCCACAAGACCACATGATGATTTATGCAAGAGAGGGCTTAATGTTGAAGGGAAGCACTTAATAAAGTTGCAGAAGAAATGAGGGATTGGAATATTATTTCTGAGTTCATGTCTATTACTTGTTGTGAGTTCATGTCTTTTTTTGCTTTGTAATCACGGTTGAAATTAGAGCTATGAGGCTTAACCGCATTAATTTTTGGTTGTGTTATTAACAATGAGTTTTTGGTTCCAAATGGCTTCTTGAAAAACTTGTTTATTGGCCGATTTCAAGTAAAATTCAGGTTGATGAAGATATAGCTCCATTATGTGACCATGAAACTTCTTTATGATAGATACATTGCAACATACCTTTCTTGGCTTTTTGGCTAAGATCAAGATATACACATTACAACAGCATGGAATTGGAATTCAGTGTAGAGTGAAAAAAAGTAATGCTCATTTCATTAGGGTTTATTGTGTCGAATGTGCCATCTCTGACCTCGCCTCTTGTGTATTCGTATCATTGGGAATGGTAGTAGGTCTGTATGAATTATATCATAGAAATGTCGATGTTAATGGCACTGTATTCTCTTCACTGGGATGGGAATCTATCACTGCTACCCAAATAATCTGTGGTTTTTGAAGTCTTAAATTTCAAGTGTGTAGTTTATAGCTACAGATAGTAAACTTTCTGCTTGTAATTGTAGCTGAACCAGCAGTCTCCCATCTTGGTCTGGTTACTATAAGATGAAAATACAAGTGCACACACAATCACAAAAAAGGTTTAAACCTTTGTGTTGAAGCTGACAAATGTACATGATTGTAGTGTTGTCTTAAATGAAATTATGATGTATGTTAAATTGGATCCTCACACGCGGTTTTTGGCTGTTCTTGTGCAGTTGTATTCTACTGGCAGACTGTTTAATGGCAAATGTGTTGGAGCAGATCATGAGGAAAAAAACTGGACAGAGGATGTGGTAGGCGAAGGATGGCAGCAGTTCAAGTTCTTTGTCATGTAGTATGTGCGTTACTCTTGAGCCATCCGTATTACTGCAAACAGCAGCGTATGATTGATTTCTTTGGCCAGAAGAAACCAAGACTCCGCGAAATGATTCATGCAAGTGAAGGCTAGATGTTTAAGTGAGGTAATTGACATAGTTGCAGAAGCAATTAGGGAAGGGAATGGTATTTGTAAGAGAGCTCCTCCAGGATAGCATGTAAGTCAGAGAAGAACCTTCTGCAGAATTGATCGAATCTAGGTGTCGATGAACACCAAATTTTTACTAGTAGTAAATGTCTCTGTTTCAGAGAGTTTTGTATGGATTATTTTCTTTCAATCAAGGAGGGTTGTGGGTAAGTGGAATTTGAATCTCATGCATTGTTGTAGAAATCAAAAGAAAGAAAATGCGTTTGTTAGCAAAGCCTCTCCCTTTCCATCGGCCCAGAAATTTTCAAAGTGCCCGTATTTGTTTTTTCAAAGTGCCGGTAATTTTCTTTTTCCAAGTGCCTGTAATTTTTCAAGGAGCCGGTAATTCTCTCAACTTTTATGAAATGTGAAGTACCGCTCGAATACCCAATATTTGAAAAAAAATCTCTCAAATTAAGCAACGAGGGAGGCTGTGATAATGGATTGGGATTATGATCAATCTAAGGTTAACGCTAAAGAGATAAAATTTGTAGATAAAATTTACAAATTAAATTATATGTCAGCAATAGGAATAAGCACGTTTATCAACGCGTAAGTAATAATCAAATCATCAACTTTCATATAATTTAATTTACAAAATTCAGTATATAAATTTAACCGCACTAGCATTACTCAAAATATAACTGCTGATTAATGATAAGCATTATGATGGAGTCAGATTGTCATATTTGAGAAATAATGGATGGGAGATGGCGGGTACGTTATGCCGTTTAAGGTTTTCTGTCCCAGGTGAGACAGGTGGCATCATGTGATTTGACCATCCTCCTCCTCCTCCTCCTTCCCCGTATTAATCCCATGAACATGCATGGATGGTGTTTTATTAATACAAAAAGAATGGTGAGAATTAAAAAACCAGGTTCATGTGTAACTCTTGTTATTTTATTGGTTCCATCTTTTTGAATGCTTCAATTTGCTCGAACAAGGCAATTAGAAAAAGGGATCGGAGAAGGCAATTAGAAAGTGCTTTTGCATTGACCTTCTATTTGTGTTAGTAAATTTCACAGATCATACAAAAATTATTATATATTATGGCAACGGGAATGCTAACAATTTTTTTATTTTGATCTTCTCATTTTACTATTTTTTTAGACTTTTCATTTAGACTCATTCTACCTTATTATTTCTTATTTTCATCCTGCAATACTGCACAAGATATGAACCCAAAAGCCTTGGGTTAACCCAAACAACGAAGGAGGTTGAGATAATAAATCAAGGGGTGTGATATCCACACACCCTTTTTTACTTCTCACACACACCCCTTGTTAATTTCTGTTCGTTGATCTTCTTCAATTCATCCGATCCGACCGCCGAAAATAAAAAAGATGTGAGAGAATAAAAAGGGATGTGTGGATATCACACCCCTAAATCAAGATTATGAAAGATCCAGGTTTGAATTTCTCTGATGTAACAACAAAGCATGCTTTGTGTTGTGTTGATTCACAAAATAGGATGAGGATCATTTTCGAATCCTCTTTGTGGGGATCATATGGATCTTCATATTATTACCCGTTTATCGTATATTTGTGTTTATTAGGGATGAGGATCAGTTTTTATTAGGTACTATTTATGTTTAATCTTAAATAAAAAATTTAAAATAATTTCTGACTATATGATATACGATAAACGGTTTGAATGTGAGAATTTCTAGGATCCCACAATTTGGATCCGGATGGATCCAAATCCCAAAAATAGATCAAAGTGAGTGCTGAATAAATGGAAAGCGTTGTCATTCAAATTTGTGGAGTCAGATTTTCATCTTTGAAATAATTAATTAAACATGGATGGAGATGGCGGGCACGTCATGATGCTTAAGGTTTTCTGTCCCGGATGAGACAGGTGGCCGCATGTGATTTGAAGCTCCTCCTTCCTTGGATTAATCCCAAGAACATGCATTAATCGTGATAGAAAAATGTTAAAGAAGATTCTTTGAGATGTTCTGTGGATTATCTGTCATTTTAAAATTTAACGTCAATTTTTGGGTCAATAATTATAAACATTGTGTAAAAAATATGAAATGACAAAGAGTTATGGAAAATCTCACTTCTAGAAAAGTTTCCTTAACATTTTTATTATATTAAGGAGACTTTTTCAAAAAGAAAACTTTTCATGAATTCTCTGTTATCTTATATTTTTGGCACAATATTTTATAATATTAGCACGAAAATTAACGTTAAACTGTGAGGTAATGGAGAATCTCTGAATGGTCCCACTCTAATAGGTTTCCTTAAGATTTCTCAATGTTTTAGTAAATACAAAAACGAATGATGTTTTAAACCTGATCAGGAATCAGAAAAGCAGCGTTCACGTGTAAACTTTGGGTATTATTATGTTGTTTTGTTCCGTCCTTTTGAATTAAAATTTGTTCTGCCTCCCCATTTCATGCGGCGTGTGTTTCCCTTCCATTTGCATTAACCTTCTATTTTTCTTAATAAATTTCACAGGTTTAGTTAAGATTATATATATATATATATATATATATATCACGTAATGCTAGCAACTTTTTTATTTGAACTTTTTTATTTCTATCTTCTCATTTCTCTTTCTTATTTTAGAGTGTTGCACGATAATCCGAACTGTCTACTTTTCTAAGTCACCCTTTAAAGATCATCTTAACTAAGCATAAAATCATCTATCTTTTAGTGTCCCCCTCATAGAAAAGTCCATGTAACACTAACACATGCTTGACTATTTTTGCTAAACCTTGTTTTAAGATCATCATGAAAGTTGTAATAAGTTGATTATTTTGCCCTTAATAAGTTGATTCATTTCAACTATGTTGGTCTCCACCTTGCGTGGGTTTTATAAAAATTAATGTGGACGCAAGCTGGTCAAGGAGTGGGGCTTCGGGTTTTGTGGGTGTTGTGGCTCGGGACGATGCTGGCAGGTTTGTGGCAGCGAACAGGATGAGGGTCACGGCCTCTTCTGTGGCAGTGGCTGAAGCTTTGGCAGTGCTGCATGGGTGTGAGTTTGGAAGAAATATGGGATGGAATTTTGTCATCGTGGAATCTGACTTTCAGGAATCTATATCCTGTATTCGAGAGTTGGATACGATGGGCAGTTGGGAAGCTTTCCCAATTTTAGCGCGATGCAAAAGATTGGGGGAGTCTTTTAATGACTACCGCTGGTCTTGGGTTCCAAGATCGGCCAATATGGCTGCGGATATTCTGGCGTTGCGGCAAAGTAGGGAGGTATGTGATTATATTTGGGTCAACAGACCCCCATCCTCCCTTGTTCATGTTTTGTGTAATGATGGTCTCCCTTGTCCCCATTAATTTCTTCCTGCCAGTATGAGGAGTGACATTTTTAGCATTTGGTGCGATGTCGTCTTTACCTCTTTGTACTGCTTTCCTTAGTTGTTGCTGCTTGCTTTTGCCTCGGGGTAGGCTTCTTTGTATCTTTGGCATCTTTGCCCGGTTGTTAGTAATTCCAGTTCGCCAAAAAAAAAAATTACTTTCACGTTTAGTGTGAGTTATCTCCATTTAGTTTGAGAAGCTTTCACGTCGGACTCAAATAAATACAAAAGTACTAATCATGAAATAGCTTTATAATAGGTGCTCGTTAGAGACAAGTGTCTGGCGCCCGTTGCTTATATATCCCTACATATCCAAATGAAATCTCAATCCAAATCCTCTCGACAGTAAAATTTTAATTGGTTTTGGATTTTGGATTTTGGATTTTGTATTGACGCATAATGTGTCTATGGTGTTTGAGGACTGAGGTAGTGTCACACCCCAATCGGAGAATTAACTTAAAACTCCAATTAAAGCATGATTCACAATTTAATATGAAATAAAATCTTTGATAATAGATTAATTCATAGTCAAAAAGTGAAGAAAGAAAAAAAAAAGATATAAACATGTTCAAACATAATTCACATTTATTCACCAAGAGGTAATTCTCAAGTTTTACACAGCACTCTTTAAATAAATTTACATAAAGCTTCTTGTTCCTTATTCAAACAAAAGTGCAAACACCACCAAGCTCTTTATTTTATTTTTATTTACAGATATCATATAGTAAGTAACATCTTTAGCACAAGACTTAATTATCTAGTTCCGAACGTGCACAAATTTAATTAGGGTGAGCATAAAGCTCAGTAGGGACATTATACCTCAAAATATATATAACCATGAGTATATTATTATTATTATTATTATTATTATTTTAAAAACATTAGAAAAATGATATGTATGAATGCACAAAGTTTCTCTCTTCAAACCCATTAACCTGAACCCAAACACCATATTTCCCTTTTGTTAGTGCTCTTGCCTAATTCCCTTTCACCAGTCCCGTATTACCCTTAAATTATTGTGCACTTTGGGGCTGGCCTGAGATCTGGTACGTGCCAAGAAGCTACAATGTAAGTCCACATAACTACCAAACTAATCAAGTATCTTGGTCCAACTTGTGAGTTCCTATTCAAAGTATAAACTATCACTATTTAAGCACACAATTTTAAATGTAACTCGTATTATAGATAGACTTTGTAGAATACATACTTTAATAAGTATGTATAATAATAACCCAAACAAAACATATTTTCAATTTTCTAGTAAAATAGTTTTAAAACTAAAAGTTTTTGTATGGTGTAAATTTGTTATGCAAAATTAATATTGGATATCTGTACGAACCCACCAATAATATCTAAATATATTATTACAATCAGAACTCATATCCAACACCAAAATTTGTTTATTGACTTAGATGACTAGTTCAAAAGTTTCATGTTTCAAAATTTCACCTTGAAATCCCTTCGTTCCTACCAATCCATAACCAAAACCTCAACATAAAAGACTCTTTCTTTTTGAGTTTATGAAAGCTCTCTGTTTTAAACAGTAACAGAACATAAATATATTTTGAAATCAAAGAGAAAACTGAACATTTTATAATATAAAATTATGGGGTTTTTGGCTGAAAGAGATTGACAATTGATTAACCAACCTCTTCAAAGCCCACTAAAATAGAAAAATGAATCAAATAAAATGAATGAGAAGTCTAACCAAAAGAAAATTATTTCAACTCTTAGCACCCTTTCTCCTTCACTAGCCTTCTAAAACTATAAAGCTTTTTGTATGGCATTTCTATTACTGTTGATTCTCAAGAGAACTACTGACTCCCTATTTATACAGGTTTTTGTTTCTTTTTTAACCGGCTAAAAAAAAACTCTTACTTATCCTAACAATCATGATGCCTAACTCTAGACTCTTCACCACCTTGGCTGGTTTGGTATTGATGTGCTTTGAAAAAAAAAACTGTTTCTATTGTGCTGTGAGAATAAACTCATTTTTGCTGCTTTCACGTTTTCATTTTTTTTTCCACCAAAAACTGTGAAAATAAGTTGTTTTTAAGTGTTTACCCAACACCTTTTTGAGCTTAGTTTTTTTTATACCCACTTTTTATAAAAGCATATCAGTACCAAATCAGTACTTAGACCTCCTCCTCCTGCTTCCATAGACTCCGCAAGTTCTCTTGGAACTAACACTCAGGTGACACAAGCCACCAAGCCACATAAATTGAACACCTCATGATTGCTAGCAGTAAGAGGAGGATTCATCTGACTACCACATGGTAACTAGATTGAGATTGAGATGAAAATCCTAGCAAATGAAAATAACACACCTAGTGATTTTAAATTCTTATGTGATGGTAAGAGAGAAAGAGGCATGGAAATCACAAGCTCAATTGTACAGTCATAAAGAAATAAAAACAAACTTACCTCATGAATTACTTGTTGGCTACTCCATTTGACTCTAGATAAGTATGAAATTGAAGACCCAAAGACAAAACTTATTTTTTGCTTCTGTAATTTTCGAAGAGAGAAAAAGCTAGAGTAAACTCCCTCCCCCCCTCCCTTTTTCAGACTACAGTAGATTTGAGAAAAGGAGATTGTGGACTCCTTATTGGAGTTATCATCCAGAAGAAAGAAACAAATAAAAATCAATAAATTAATAACAACAAAATATTGTATTTGTCCTTTTTGTCAAAAGTATATAGTATATATTATATAGGGATATAATATCCATATACCCATTTTTACTCCTCTCATTTCCTTTTAATTTTCGACCATCGGATCGGATGAATTGAAGAAAATCCAAGGACAGAAATTAACAAGGGGTGCAGGAGAAGTAAAAAGGAGTGTGTGGATAACACACCCCATTATATATAATGAATCTCAAACATATGGACCAATATACATATTAATCTAACTATATAAATTAGAAAGTTAACCTAATTAAAAAAATTTCGGATTCTCACAGGTAGAATCCAATAAGTTGTAGCCATGGGAAAACTTGCCATACCATTTTTGTCAAACATTTTATCTTACCTATCAGAAAGGTAGGAAAAAAATAAGGCCAAACAATTGTCGTGTTCTCTTTGCTAATTGCTAGGGGTCAAATAATTGTCATATAATATATAGCAAAACTGATTTTCCTGAAAAATGATATAACAAGCACGAAAGTTGATTATATTAGTCTAATCTTATCTTTAGAATATATGCTAACTGTCTTGATGATTGAGCTAAGCATCGCACAAAGTAAACATCTCTTTTGATTAAGGTCCTGTTTGATATTCCAAGAGTATGTTGCATTTGTACACCTTATTATTATGACCCCAACAAAATTTAGAGGTTCTCTTTTCATTAGGGTCACTTGTCTTTAGCGCCGGACTCAAGAAAAATTATTCGGAGAATCACATGTAAATGTTAACAAACATTTTTTAGACATATGATAACTTTAAAAATTAAACCACAGTTCCATCATTCATAACATATAGAACAAATAACAATAGAAGTTATAATTGTCTACAATGTTGTTTTGACCAGGTAATATTTAAAAGAATAATAATAAAAGCAACTCTTCTTTGAGGCATTTTATCACACAGTTAGAGTGCTTGTGTGAAGGCCAACTCCAACCTTTAAAGTAGCAGCATCTAAGTTATTTATAAATATCCATCGAAGTTCGGAGGGTCAACTAATTCTCTGTGCCGCTGAGAAGCTTAGTGCGTCCGCCTTTGCTTGTGCTCATTCTATTTCAGATTCTTTTATGAAATGTAAGATGTAAGTATAATATTTTTGGTTACAACAAATTTTTTTGGTTGAACTGTTTACTGTCAATTAGTGGTCTTTTGTCAATTTGTAGAGTGATTTTATAATATTTTGGTGGAGTCTCAGTCATTTTTATGAAAACTAGTATATGCCCACACATAAAATGTGTGTAAAAATTTTCATTTTCATTTTTAAAATTGAATGAGAGAGGAAGAGAAAGACAGAACATGGGAGTGGGGAGAGATGCTTAAATTAGAGATAATAGAATCACCTATGGGTGAGGCTTAAACAAAAAACAACAAAATTTTATTTTATGAAATTACGTTATTGTTCTTAACTTTTTTGTTGTGATAAAAGAAAAAAAAAACATATCTTTTCATTTTCTTTTGATTGACAAAAGAACTTTATTAATATGTAGTTTAAATAAAACTTGACGGTGGTAATAAGTTTTTGTAATACGAAAAAGAAAACCTAGTCAAGAGAGATGAGCCTTATTCCTCAAAATGCAAACACAAAGAGAGCAAAGAGGAGTACAAGTCGGGAGTTCCCCACTCCCACTCCCACTCCCACCCAACTTCACAATTATGTCCACCAAATTTGGATTAGTTAGATATAATATCGCTTCAATGTGAGAAAAATTTGGATTAGTTACAAAAAATTGTTTTGTGAAATTACATTATTGTCTTTAACTTTTTTATTGTGATAAAAGAAAAAAATATATATTTTCATCGTCTTTTGATTGACAAAAAGATTTTTATTAATATGTAGTTTAGATAAAACTCGATGGTGTCAATAAGTTTTAGTAGTATGAAAAAGAAAACCTAGTCAAGACAGATAAGCCTTATTCCTCAAAATGCAAACACAAAGAGAGCAAAGAGGAGTACAAGTTGGGAGTTCCCCACCCCCACCCATACGGCACCCAACTTCACATTTATGTCCACCAAATCTGGATTAGTTAGATATAATATCGCTTCAATGTGAGAAAAATTAAATGATCTGAGCTGATGAGTATTGTAGTCATGAACATGGTGAAATTTTTCATAATTTTTTTAGGCTCGGAAAGAATCAAGATAACCACTTGCCATCAATTGTTCTCATTTTTTAAAAAGAAAAAAAAATCAATTATTGTTTTTCAAAAAAAAAAAAAACAATTAATTTTTCAAAATAAAGAGAAATTGGAGAAGAACAAGTAGTTTGTTTTATTTTATTTTTAGAGAAAAAGAATGAAGACGGTGGTAATTGGCAAAATTAGGGAATAAAATATATCTAAGACCGCTTTACAGCCAGAGTGATGTCGGGATTATCATACGATCAACTCACCCACGCTCCACCTCCTCCTCGTGCACAACACTCCCCAGAACGTTTCGTCTCCCTCTCTTCCTCTTCTCTCCAAAACGTCACGTTCTAGCACTAAAAATACGGCAGCCGCCCTATATCCGTTACCCCCCTCTCTCTCTCCCTCCCTCCGGACCCGGCTTCTCTGCCCTTTCACGTTCCATACACTCTCATCTCCTTCTATTTTGTGCGGTCACAATTAAACCATGTCAACATTTTATATTAATTTTTTTATATTAATAATAAAACAAAAAATAATAGTAATATAAAATATTAACGTGACTTAACCGTGATCGCACAAATAAGAGAGGATAAGAGTGTATAAGAAGCCAGGTCCCTCCCTCGCTCCCCACTAACGCCACAACTCCTGTCCATTCTCTGCTGGTCCCTCTCTTCTCTCTCCTCCCTTAAACCCCATCTCTCTCTCCCTCTCCCTTCTATCTTCATCCTCTCTGCTGAGTGCTGACTTGAAGTCTTTGGATTTTGTTTTTGGCCCATTTGGAAAATCAATCCTCTTAAAACAGAAGCATATCTCTGTATAATTATACCCACAAACTGTATTATAATTGATTCTCTCTCTCTCTCCCTCCCAAAAAGTAAGAAGAGAAAAGGCAAGGTATATATATATAACCTCCGCCATGAATGCTTCCTTGCTTCCTTAACAACCCATCTCCCTTGTTTTTTAAGCTCTGCATCATTCATTACTAGCAAATATCACTGACCTACCAAACAAACCAACTCATCAAAGCACAATCCCAGACAGGACATATTTTCCAATCCCATTTATGCATATGTTTTGCTTCCACCCTACACCTCTCTGCTCTCTCTCTCCTCTTTCTCTCTCTAAAAACTTGATCACTGCAAAACCCATATCCCAGAATACGATTCCGAGCTCCAATGTCTAAGGACCCGTCTCAACCCGACCCAGAAACCATGCCATTCTTCGAAGCTTTCAAAAAGTTGAAGCGTTTGAAGCTGTTGGAGCCGTCCCTGGGCGTTATGGGATTCTTCTTTGCCAGTGTTGGTGTGATTTTGTGCTTCTTTTACTTGGATTACAGAGCTGTTGTCAAAGAGTATCGGTTCCCGGGCCAATCGGCGCGGTTCATGTGGCTGCAGAGCAATAACAGGTGGGGCAGGGACCGGAGGGTTGAGTTTCTGGGAGAAGAGGGTGGTGGCTGTGACGTGTTTGAAGGGGATTGGGTGTGGGACGAGTCGTATCCGCTGTATCAGTCCAACGATTGCCGGTTTGTGGATGAAGGGTTTAGGTGCTCTGAAAATGGCCGCCCTGATTTGTTCTACACCAAGTGGAGATGGCAGCCCAGGCACTGCAACTTGCCCAGGTACTTCAATCTCTTCAGTTTTTGGTAATTTTCGATTACGGTTTCAGAATGTTTGGCTGCTGAGAAAGAGAGGGAAAATAAGAGAAATCATCAGAGTTGAAATATGTCATTTCTTTTTAGTCACATTGATTTCCCTTTTTATTGTGAGAAATTATATGAATATAATTTATAATTACCTGTGGAATTGAATAGTTTAAGTTGACTTGCTCTATATACTGTCTCAGCTATAATTTGCAGGGATAAGAGTTTGATTGTTTTCCTGAATTTTCTCAGCAACCATACAACTTGAATCCAACGACGTAATTTGGAGTAATTTTCAGGGTTAAGTAAAGTAAAATGTCACCTTGACAGTGATTAACTTTTTTGGTTTCATCTCAGGCTTCCTGTGAGTGTGCCGTTGATAAGTACGTCAGTTTGAATTTTAGTGTCATTCCTATTTGGATGTGGACTATAATTTTTTTTTATTTAAATTTTGTCCTTCCTTGTGTAACTCTGTGTATGCTTGGTGGTGACATTTTAGAACTGTTTATGTGATTTTATTTTTTACACTCAAAATTATTTTTCCTGCGGGGATAACGAACAGATTTGATGCCAAGTTGATGTTGGAAAAACTGCGTAACAAGCGGTTAGTGTTTGCTGGCGATTCAATTGGAAGAAACCAGTGGGAATCACTCCTCTGCATGCTCTCTTCCGCAGTTCCTAATGAGGATTCGATCTATGAAGTGAATGGGAACCCAATTACTAAGCACAAAGGATTCTTGGTGTTCAAATTCAAGGATTTTAACTGTACTGTGGAGTACTACCGGTCTCCATTTCTTGTACTGCAGAGCCGTCCTCCTTCTGGGGCTTTAAGAAATGTCGGAACAACTCTGAAGGTGGATCAAATGGATTGGAATTCCGCAAAGTGGAGAGATGCAGATGTGCTGGTCTTCAACACAGGGCACTGGTGGAATTACGAGAAGACTGTAAGAGGGTAAGTCTTTAATCTCAATCCTATTCGACTACTTCACAAGATTCACTCGTTTGCATTCGCATGAACCCTTTACTGCAATGTATGCGACCTTAGTGGAATTTTCAATGAAGGGTCTTAAGAAGGGGCTGGGAGGTAACTCGTCCGATCCACCCCAACTCTTCTCTTTGTTTTTCGCTTTCTAGACTTGGTTTTAATTAAAAGAAAGTAAATGGTACCTGAAAAAATGTTTTATACTGAACGATTGCATCACATCAACCTCAAGTTTTGGTCGAAAGTTGATGCAATTGGTGTTAGGACTTGTACTGATGGCCGTCTGGAGTGTTTGGAGTGTTGTAAGTTATATCACAAAAATGATGGACTTGGACTTTAGGACTTGTTATATGTGGGGATGCAGTGAAACTTGGACTTTAGGGCTTGTTTTAAGTTTTATAGTTTTATACACAATATTTCTTCTTTCATTCTGATTTTCCTCGAAGTGGAAGGATTAAAAGTTTCAGTATGTTTTGTTCAGGGGTTGTTACTTCCAGGAAGGGGAGCAAGTAAAGATGGAAATGAGCGTAGAAGATGCGTATCACAAGTCCATGGAGACTGTGGTGCACTGGATAGACACTCAAGTAAATTCAAGCAAGACTCAAGTTTTCTTTCGAACATATGCTCCTGTGCATTTCAGGTTCGTTTTGTAACTTGAAATGATTGGTTTTCTTTATTGAACGCATATCCTATCAATGGTTCAGCATATTCTAGATGCCTTGGACAATTGATACTGTCGTTTGTACATTTTCACAATCGCCAAGATCATGAATCCATCTCTTGTTTTTTATCTTTTCTGGTGAAGTAAGATACTATATGCAAATCTTTTTTGAAAAGCTGAAGTGGTATTCTTGAATAATGCAGAGGTGGGGATTGGAAGACCGGGGGAAACTGCCACTCGGAGACACTTCCTGAGCTAGGTTCCTCATTGGTGCCTCCTCAATCATGGGATCAATTCAGGGTAGCCAATGTTGTGCTATCAGCTCACCCAAACGCATCACAGACGACAAAGATTGATATACTAAACGTAACTCAAATGACTGCACGGAGAAAAGATGGGCATTCGTCTTTGTACTTTCAGGGTCCTAAACTTGGCCCTGCACCTCTCCATCGCCAAGATTGCAGCCACTGGTGTCTGCCTGGAGTGCCTGATACATGGAACGAACTACTCTACGCGCTATTCCTAAAGCAGCAGGTGATGGGCACATATAACTCCTCAACTTATAGGGCACAGGTATGATTGAACCAAGTCTCCTGTTTATATGTTACATGGAAGAAACGCTTGGATGCGCACAGCAATGATTCCGAGGGGAGAAGGGAAAAGATCAAAGAAAATGGCAGATATCATCAATTTTGTCAGGATTTCGAGTTTCGGGTTGATGGAACACCAGAACAGCATACTTTTGGAGGATAGTGTAAATTTATAGGTTTCCAAGGGTTTCTTGAATCAAATTATGAAAGTTTAAATTTATAGTTTGGTTTTTTCTTTTTACTTTTAATTATTAAACAGGCACTGTAATCCTTTGGAAATATGTAATTAAATAGCTTTTTTGAATATAAATTGAGAATCATCAGCAATGCTCATTACTGTTTTCTTACTTTCTTCTACTTTTGCGTGTGTTTCAACTTCCGAGTTTCAACCTTTGTTCGTTTTTCACTACTTTGTTTATATTAGAGGTTCGGGTTTCAATTTGAATTAGGGGTTCTAAATCTTTGTTCATTTTTCACTACACATTATATTTAAATACGTAGTTAGACCCATAATATAAAGCTATTGACAATGAGTTACGAAAAATATTACTAGATCACAGAGTTAAGTACGACAAAAGTACTACGGTCTGGTGATATTTTTTTCATTTGGAAATGAGACGTCCTAGGTTCGAATCTTGTAGGGACTCACAAAAAAAAAAAAAAAAAACAACTGATTTTTAAAATAAATAATAAAATTTAAATAGGGATTCCTATGTGCTATTCTCCCGGGTTCTAAAACCACTCCGTTTCGCTCAGTGAAAGTAGAAAGATTAGAAAGATTCTCGCCTTTTGTACGTCGGGCCTTCTCTTCTCATCAGCAAACAGCGACCAGAAAATGGCACCACCGTCTACCGCCGAAGACAGCCGATCAAGGGACCTCGACAAGCTACTCCTCCGCGCCGGCAATCTCGTCGGACCCACCTTCGAACCCGGCCCCGGAGTAAACCTTTTCCCCCCTTTTCCCTCCCTCTCTCTCTACCATTCTTCTCTTTCGATCGATTGTACGATTTCGTCGGTTTCTTACTTTTGATTTCGTTGCAGCTGCGAGATGACCTCAAAGAGTACGCCAGAGTTTTGGTGGTCGGGGCTGGTGGGCTGGGCTGCGAGCTGCTCAAGGACTTGGCTTTGTCTGGCTTTCGGGAGCTCGAAGTCATAGACATGGATCGTATCGAGGTTTCCAATCTCAATCGCCAGTTCCTCTTCAGGTTATTTGAAATTTTTTTGGTGCCTTTTGCTTTAATTTGTTATGGGTATTTTTTTTTTGAATCGGAGAGTTTGTTGAATATGTTTTTTATTGCCCTGTTATCGCGGTCTTTCACTAGCTATAGAGTATCGAAAACTTGTATAATCTATCAATACTTTAGTTCTACTAAGTGATCATAGGCTGAAGTTTTCGGAGAAACCCGAATTTCTAATCTTAATAGTAAACTTATCCCTGAATCATTCATGTTTGTGTGTGTTACTGAATGTCTTACATCTCGATAATAGGATTCTATCTGCTTCGCAATCATCTATTTTGATATCCGTTCCTGCTGCATTTTACTAATGAATACTGTAATTTCCTATCTATTATGTGGATTATCGATTTGAAAAACAAGGGAAGACAGAGAGTTGGCATGTCAATTTCTTGTTGAAGTGCTTTCCTCATGAAATTATTGTTGTAGACTTGAAGATGTAGGCAAGCCAAAGGCTGAGGTGGCTGCAAAACGTGTCATGGAGAGAGTTAGTGGTGTAAATATCGTTCCACATTTTTGCCGGATTGAGGACAAGGAGCTTGAATTTTATAGTGATTTCAGTATTATCGTCCTCGGTCTTGATTCCATTGAGGCTCGGAGCTACATAAATTCTGTTGCTTGTAGTTTTCTTGGTTAGTACTTCAACCTATCCATTTTTCTCATATTTTGTCTCTCTACTACATTTGTGTAATTCATTTAAAGTATTATACGACTTCTGGTGTTCCTGTAATTATATTTGCACTTGTTCTTTGTATGGTGCTGATTATTGACCTTCCTTGTTGCTCTGGTTATTGATAATTACAGAGTTTATTTTCGTATGAGAACAGAAAGAACAGATTTGAATAAAATAGTCCCAGAAAATCCTGCAGAGGATATAGATTTTGGTTATTAAACTTGCTATCCAAAACTGGTCCCGTTTTGCAACTTTAAGGTGTAGAGTCTAAGTTGTCAAATTTGAGAAACTGACTCCACTACCTTCCTTATGATATGCATTTGCAACTTTAAGGTATCAAAATTGGTCTAGTTTTTGGTTTGAACTTTCGTCTCTAGTGTCGGATATATGTATAACAATATTTTGGGGCTTTTTTTTTTCCCCTGGTAATATCCTTATGTTGTGGCTGGCCTTATCCCTTGCTACCCTTTGTGCGTCATTCTTGAAATGATGAATTGCTTTTACTTTACTATAGTTGAGCTAACGTGGCCCTTTGCATTTTATTTGTTATTCTTTTGGAAGAGTATAATTCTGATGATAGCCCACAAGAAGAAACCATCAAGCCTATGGTAGATGGAGGGACTGAAGGTTTTCAAGGACATGCTAGGGTCATTATGCCAGGGGTCACTCCATGCTTTGAGTGCACCATCTGGCTTTTTCCCCCTCAAGTGAAGTTCCCTCTATGCACCCTTGCAGAAACCCCAAGAACTGCTGCTCATTGTATTGAATATGCTCATTTAATCAAATGGGATGAGGTGATACATTGTGCAAAATTTCAATGTTCTTTCCCCTTTACTTTTCGTTACACTTTATAACTGTTGCATGAGAGAATTGATGGAATGGCAACTAAAAATGCATTCTACAAATAGGTACATAGCGGAAAGGCTTTTGATCCAGATGATCCAGAGCATATGAAGTGGGTCTATGATGAGGTCAGTGAAGTACAATTATGTAGTGATTTACATTTTGTTTATACTGATGTTCATTTTAACTTAGATTTTGTTGTTAATATCCAATAGGCTACCAAGAGAGCTGAGCTTTTCGGTATTCCAGGAGTCACATATTCTCTTACTCAGGTGCATATGTACTTAAAGATGTCTGTTTCTCCTAAGATTATTTTCGTTTTAAGATTTTATGCCACTTAACTGCATAGTTTGGCTTGGGAGTTAATTAATAAGCAGATTACGTTGTTTACAGGGTGTTGTGAAGAACATCATACCAGCTATTGCTTCCACAAATGCAATTATATCAGCCGCATGTGCACTAGAGACATTGAAGATTGCATCTGGATGCAGCAAAACACTATCAAACTATTTAACGTGCGTTCCATTCCTCTTCTATACTACTCGACTTATCATCTTGTCCTAGATGTCATAAGTCATGACCAGTATGGTTGCAAATCTATGTATAGGATTAGTGAATGACCACCCGCAAAATAGTTTAGGATTAATGAATCCCCCCTATACTCTTAATTGCATTTACTCCAAGTTTGCATTTCATTAATCTCTAAAAAGTTAGATTGCAATGCTAAGGTTGTGAGAAGTGCCAATGTCTTCTTACATTGTCAAATTAGCTTGCTCTGGATGCTAGGTCATTGTTGAACATCATTTTCAAAATTAAAGTGAATAGCTGCACATGTTTCATCTAATCAAACTTGTAACAAAAGGTTAGATTTCAATATTTACCGAGTGTTCAGAGTCTTTGTAGGTATAATGGTGCAGCAGGTCTCCACACGAAAGTGACTGAATTTGTCAGGGACAAAGACTGTATTGAATGCGGACCAGGTGTTCTTGTTCAACTGGACACCTCAATTACTTTGCAAAAGGTTATTTTCTATTTCTTTTGATTTGCTAGAATTTGGTTTCTGTGAACATATCTTTGGAGAAAATTTAGTTTCGGCGACATTCATGTTTAAGTTTCGAAGTCCTGCATGTTAGTCTTTGTGGTTATATTCCTAAGATATAACCGGAATCTATTGCTCGTCGGATGAAAGCTATTGCATGTCTAGGAGGCAAATGCTATACTATGTTTTAGTTATGATCCTTTTGATCTTCGCTTTAAAACCTTCCGAGTAGTGATATTTATGTTCCTTGGCGTTGCTTTTGATGTCAGTTCCGCTTGTTTTGTTTTCTATTTTAAAAGGTTCGTGTAACTTAAGAAACAAAAAGGGGTTCTAGTTTCTAATTCAACTTATGGCAACAGTTCATCGATCTACTAGAAGAACACCCGAAATTGCTATTATCGAAAGCAAGCATCTCACACGGAGGGAAGAATCTGTACATGCAGGCGCCACCTGTACTGGAAGAGATGACCAGATCAAACCTAAGCCTTCCACTTTTTGAGCTAATGGGTAAAGTTGCTAAGGATGTTGTACATGCGACTGGTACAACCACCAAGAATGACAAAAAGACTTCGTGTCTGAGAAAGTTGCGTGTTATTTTCGAAGGAGTTGATGGGATCACAGATATGGACACCGCAGGCGAGGCATGAGTTTTTCACTGGGCCTAATCAAAGACCAGAGGAGTTACAAAGCTTTTGAAGGTTCTCTCCCAAATACGATTGAAGCAAAAGGCGGAATTGGTGAGGCAAGGTTGAAAACCATTCCAAGTTGTAAATTTTGTCTTCGAATATTATTATCTCCAAGGATAATTGATCTTTTACTACCACCATGAGAGCAATGAGATTTTACAGTTTCAAGTTGCCCTCAACAATTGTTTTGATGAAAAAGAATGACGGTTTTCCGGTTATTCTAATGATTGAATTAGTCCGTTTGGAATTGGAATTGCTTCAGTAAGAATCCTTTTTCGGCTCTCCCTTTAGCCCTATGTCTCTTTTATCTTTAGGAGGTGGAGGTCTTCCTCGACTAGCAGTTTTTTTCCGAAAAAACTTCATTTATTTGGGCTCTTTTGCTTGTAAACGCTTTTGCTAGAGTGCTTTTATTACAAACATGTTGAAAATTTTATCAAAAAATACAAGTGTAACTCGAGTAATCACATTCCAGATGTTTCTTCATAAAGTGCTTCAAGATCTGGAATCACTTTTTAAGTTTTTCTGTTAAACATAGTATACTACTCCAAAACATGCTATGGTAGAAGATACTAGTGTAATTTTCCAAAATATGAGGGATGCCATTGCAAGACAAGTTTGAAGATGCTTTATATGATTGATTCGCAGCCAAGAAGATCCAAATATCCGAAACTTGATTACCATTGAAAAACCAGAGTATGAATGCGCAGCTGTCAAGTTATCCACAACAAAAGTAAGATCATGGGAGCTTGAGGATGAGGCTGTCTTTCCAAATTAAATAGTTCAAAATCCCCAATTAATTTGAGGCCTATGAGTCTATGACCAGCCAACATTCTACTCCGAGAAATGAGGAAATTTAGTAATCCTCGTTTAACTAATATAATAATCAAACATGTGAAGTAAATTACCAAATTAAACACCATCGTATTATTGAGAAAATCTACTGTGTCACTCTAAAGCTCAACCAAAGCCAACCATGAAACTATGATTTTTGTTGGTTAAGAAATCTAATGCGTCATCCAAGTACATTTTTCATGTTTACAATTTCATTATTTGCTACATATCACGTGATGATTGCTACAAACACAAAGAAATATATTCTAGATCGTATGAATATTGTAAACACAAAAAGATGTATCACAAAATTCACGACGGTAAGATCTTTTCATAACTATTTGTTATGCTTCAATCAATGGTCTTCTCAGGGGTCATGATACTCCATGCAACCCTAATGCTCAACCAACGCCAGCCATGAAACCGTGTGGAAAAAAGAGGTGGACCAAGCAACACCATACAATGAAACACGCAAGTGGAAAGAAAAGAGAACAATAATGCATCGTACTCAGTTAATGCTCTTGCAATTGACTGACTGATACAGTTTGTTCCTTGAAAAGGGAGGGAGATGAATGAAGAAGTGGGAATAAACAAGCACACACAAAAGATCAAATTTATCTGCCAACAAGTCTATTTCTCTAGGCATGAATTCCGGCCCACATGTTACTTAACCCTAGTGAACCAGTTGGTGCTATTTGCACCCTTGGTTGATTGATTTTCATGCATACACATCACACTAGCTCCTTTCATTTTCAAATAACTAACCCATCATTTTGGTTTTGATTTTTTCTTCATTTAATGTCTTATACAAGATATGCATATGAGGGCTAATTGAATATGGATGGATGGTATGTTTACTCTTCAAGGTACAGTATTACTAAATTTATGTGTTTCCGAACTTATGAATTGGATTCAGTTAGTGTAAGAACGTCAATAACAAGTGATGTTGTTAGCTATCAACGAAAGCTTTCATTAGTTGAGTATTAATGATTTACTAATAGAATAGTAAGGCTTCTCCGTTGAGTGAAGCTGCAATAAACACAAGTGGATTAGTAACGAGAACATGTTAACCATAGTGAACCAAATGGTTCTATATGCACCCTTCTTGTTTGTGATTGATTTTCATGCGTACACATCATTCTCCTTTAATTTTCAAAAAACAACCCATCATTTTGGTTTTGGTTTTTTTTTGTTTCTTCTTATTTTTGCTTATACAAGAGATTCGTTATATATATGATATCTAATTGATGGATAACTTAGTTTATATTTTATGATATAGTATCATTAAATGTACACGTTTTCATGCTTATAGTTTGGATTTATTCAGGAGTTATGCTCTAATTGTTGGCGAACTCTTCCATAGGTTGGCCACTAAACGCTTTACTAATATAATAGTAAGACTCTTACACTAAGAGAAGCTGCTAGCAACTCGAGTGCATATGACAATTTCTCATAATTTATCTACATCCTTAAAATAATACTACAAATGAACCATGTTTGTTTTGTGTGGACATGTATGTGAATCTTGAACAATAAGCTAGGACTTTTTAGGGACATGGATGTGAGAGGCAGAGAAGTCATTTACAATCAAGTATGCAAGTTTTGCAAGGGATTTTGAGTCTATCCTGGATTGGGATATATCTGGGTGTGGGTTGTTGCCGGCTGTTCCTCATCTCTTAGAGCAAGTCCACCGGAGGTGGAATAGCCCAGCACAAAGTACAAAAATCAGGCTGGGAGCCAGTCAATCCACTCCAGCCCACCCTTTTGCTTGGGACGCAGCCCAAGCTGGTCTCCAGGCCAACCCAAATTTGACTGAGCAAGGAATCGGGCAATTGGGCTGGCGTGTGCCTTTCATGCGGCCTTTATGGCGAGTAGCCGACAGACGTTCACAGGTTGGGCTCACCTAGCAGGCGCACTCACACCCCACCCCCGGGTGGGCGACGTGGCGAAATGTATGCCGTTGGATTTCCAACGGCTAGTTTTTGTAGACCGATAGATTTTCAACGGTAAAAAAAAATTAAATTTGACTTTTAAAATGGACCATCCGATCACAGATCAAAGTCCACGTTTTTCCCCCAAAAAATTAAGAATTTCACTTTAAAAAAATACATAAATTTTTTAATAAATTTAGATATTATTATTATTATTATTATTATTTTATTTTATATAAATTCAGAAATTAAAAAAAAATTATTATTTTATAATAAAAAAAAATAATATTTTAATAAAATGAACTAGGCTATTTTTTGTTAAGGATGTAGATGTTTTGGTCTATTACTGTTCACTTAAGTGGATAAATACACAGAATGCTGGCATAAAGTCCTTAAAGATGGACTTGCTCTTATAGGGCAACTGGATGATTTGATGACACACAACATGATTCTTGCGGGATCAGTGGGACTTAAATTACAGATAAGCCAACTGCCGCCGTAGACCCCACCACTCCACATGGCTGCACAAAGCCATCCCCTTCCCTCCGCCCTTGCTTTTCCCCTATTTAAAATCCCTACATATTCCCTTTAGATTTTATCAAGAGAGCTTCAGATTTGGAGACTTTTAAGATCCTTCACTGATCAGTCTTGCTTATCACACAGAAAGACTCAAGTTCTAGATTAAGCTGCAGGCATGGAAGTTGCCATGGAGAAACTAGAGGATGACTTGTTCTTTGCAGAATTAACTAAGCAAATTTCCCTTCTAATTATGGATGATGAGGAGGACCCTATTGCAACTTACCCTTCAGTTTCTCTTCAGGTATACACTTCATTTGCAGTATTGTTTATCTTTTTCTTCTTCTATAGTGGATACCGTAGCAACTTGTGGACGTAGCTCATATTCATGCAAATTGATTACCGCAACCTCTTTTCTCTCTCTGCACACTATTTGTCTATTCCTCACATTTGGAATGAATATGCCAAGCGATGTGCAGAAGAAGAAAAAGAGTGTGTGGTAACCATGTTAAATATCGTTGTGTGTGATTGTTTACTTTTGTGTTCTTGATCGCGTTTATATCGTTTTATACTTGTTCTATCTGGGAGATGAAGGGACTGATTAATTGTGCTTTGAATTTACAGGCTTTCTCTTGTGCAATCCATCCACCTGCACATCCTGTCCTTCTGTATGAGCATTCCTGCAGAAGAGAAACCAAAGGAACTGGAGTTTTCATCCCCCAATCAACACATTCAAGAAGAAAGCACAGACAGGGAAGGTTTGCTTCATACAACCCAAAATCCCACGGATCGTCACAAGCTGATCACAACAAAAGGATGGTTTCCCAAGTATCTTCGGACTGCGCTTTTAGACCGAAAAATGGATGAGATTTAGAACGAAAATTATCAAGAAGTATTGTACAAGGCAATAAATTTCTGCTGATAAGTCCCCTTGCCAAACATGGCAAGCTTTAAGGCAAGGCAAGGAAAGGCTATTTACTTTTGTTCCCTAGTTACTCTGTCAAGGGGAAGCTTACCAAAGGGTATAGGTTTGTACCCTTTGAATTGTACATGTATGGGGGAATTTTAGGTTGGATATAGAATGAGCTTTTCTCTAATTCATTAAATCGTTTTATGTTGATTTCAATTTGATTATTTGTCCAAAATGTTTTATGGCTTAGCTTAATTTGAATAAGTCAAGATATGTGAGTTACGTTAGTTGATCAAGGCAATTTGTCCACTTACTTGCATCTAAGTTCAAATTTTCCTCCCCGTAGTTTGGAATAGTTTAGAATAAGAAAATAATTTCTACACACTTTTTTCTCCATTTTTATACCATGCTTGTTCTTGTTTGTTGATTTTCTTTATTCTATTTGATGTAATGGTCAGAAATATATAAGCATAACGTGTAAATGTGGAAACAGATGGTGTGTTGAAATCAATTCCGCTAAAATACTTGACTTGCCAAAAATGCAAGTTCGATTGAAGGCAACATAAATGCATGATAGATCTAATGAGAGTTACATTTGTAGTAAACACAAGTACTTCAACCAAGTTACCCTAGTTGGTGAGCACAAACCCAATTGGGAAAACAAGGATCTTGGCACTGATTGAGGTGCAACATTCAGACAACAAAGCTTGGTAGCTTGCTGGATCTGCAAATTGGAAGAAAACATCTTGGATTGGTTTTATGCTTGGAATTATGGAAAGGAAAAAAACAGATGATGTGGAAGTGACAAGCATGTGAGCTATTTGGTTGGTTGCAAATCAACCTAAAAGGAAATGCTATTCATTTGGGTATAAACATATGTTCTTGTTTAAATTATTGGAATCAATTAGGGCCGTTGGCAAAGGAGCTGCATCATTGCAGGCATCGATTTTCAATTCTCTTTAATCAGATCATACATAATTAATCATGACATAATTAATCACTTCTCTTTTCCTCTCTGAACTTTGCATGACGTTTTGTGATTGATACTTTATAGAGTCGTTAGAGTAGTATGATTGAAGCTTAATCACCAAACCCTACTCTCATCATTATTCACTAAACTTTTTCATTTGCGATATAATCAAGCATCTAATTTAAAATCAATTAGCAACAAATTAATAGGTTCTTGGTCGGTCTTTCATGGCATAATAATGAGGAATATGTGGTGCAAGAGGTGTTACGTACATTTTCGACATGAAATTTTGCATGTAAGACTCATCTTGAGTTGTCAATTATTATGAAAAACAAATAACTTGAAAGTGAAAATAATTTGATCTTCAATTTGTTTGATTCTCATAGTGATTTATATTGATTAACAAGAATCATGGAATCAAGATACTTCAATTGGTTATTTGGAACCCTTAGTAAGATATACTGTACATACCTTGGTGAGACAACACACACGTTCCATTATGAGCAAACCCTATCATTGCTGAAACACTTTCGTTTGGTGAGAGTAGAATACTTATTTATCATCTGTAAGAGTTGTGCCTTCTGTATTCTACAGATAAGTTAATTGTTATTGGTGTATTAAATCTGTGATCCCAATATCTTGTTGTTTTTATGATTTCAGAAATATCTTACATTAAACTCAACAATTTCAGTAAACTTAAAA
Organism: Malus domestica; assembly: GCF_042453785.1. NCBI lineage: Eukaryota > Viridiplantae > Streptophyta > Magnoliopsida > Rosales > Rosaceae > Malus > Malus domestica. Next base: position 15,331,854 of record NC_091673.1, read on the forward strand.
GTAGCTCTATTATACTACTATTAATTCATTTCTCACTTTAAACATGTTTGATTAAACAGTTTTCGCTAGGGTTCGAAAACAACTCTTCAGACTCTTCCCTCAGCATGTCACGTTTCGATACAACTACATGCATGATCATGCATTTGTTTCAAAAGGCATTCCTTTCATTTTCGATACCATGTTTGAGTTCTCTCTTTAAAGTCTAAAAACCATATTTTCCATTTCTTTTAGGAATTCTTTTCGGTTCTTTTTCTTATATAGTTTTCAACTTTGGTGTCCCTTCCATGCTGGCAGGCCCAGCAAGCCACATGACCTCTCACTTTTGATACAGGCCCTGTCGGCTGAGGCGAACATAGAATTGTTGGGAATGTGAAATCATAATTATCATATATCGAAAAATTGGGAAATTATGTATGAGTTTAGAAGGAGTTAGAGTTGAGTCTTTCACGTTTTATGGTGAAATATCAAATCCTTTATGTTATTAGAATACTTTTCTAACGTGTTGAATCAACACCCTATTGTCAATATATTGCGATAAAACTTTAACTTCCTCGAAAACTTCACTAAGTAAATAATCTTTTTGTGTGCAAGTGATGATCCTTTACCACGATGATGGAAAGATGTTGAGCCATTGCATGATGGCATGGGTTCAAATTCTGGCTTTAGCTAATCTAACATCTAAACTAACAAAATCTATCGTTTACCAAAAAAAAAAAAATCTTTTTGTGTAGTAACGTTTCCAAACTGGCAGTGGAACAATAAAAAGAGTGAGACTGACAAATTATTGAAAACAAATGAATATTTGTCAGGGAATATTTGCGTTGATTTTGCTTTGAGATCTAGATAGCTATTAGTTTTATTTATTTTTCCTTTTTTATGGATGAGATTTGAGATTTGAGATCAGGGATTTATAATTCCCAAATTTAAAAAAAAAAAAAAAAAAAAAAACCGGTGAATTATTCAACGATAATGAATCCAGTGGTGCCGCACCTACGTTTGTGTCCATCCATATCTCGGAATGGAATTGAAAGCTCAACATTTGCTTTTAAAACACAAGAAAATGTCACGATTCACAACTCATGATAGATAACAATACGGAGATTCTTACCAAATTTTCCGTTATATATGTATTTACATTTTATGTAATCACAAAAGGAGAATCATGCAAAAGTCCATGGTAGTTTCTTACTTTAACATACCTTGAGATTTGATGAATTATATAATTCAATCTTCAACTCATATGCGATGAGTCTTATGTTAGTGATTTTTTTTTTGTTTTTGGAACAAACGATGATATCTACATTAGAAGGGTGGGAGAGTGGGCTAAATCTTACAATGAACTAGCCCATAATAATATGATTCAAATTCATCACTGGCGAAAATCGAACTTAAGACCTCTCACTTATGTGTGAAGAAGAATGCCATTAGATTGTAGCACTAAGTGACAGTTAACATGTTAAATAGAATATCGATAGATAAAAAATAAAAATAAAATTTTATTAACTCTCCACATATAATTGAATGCACCCTACACCTATTTTCTCAATTAAAATTTTTCTTAATAAATTCTACTTATATTCTCATTTGCCCACATACCCAACGCTACTTACACCAAACTTTTCACACACACCCCATACTTTCTACGAACTCTCCACCTTTTTTTTCGGCCAAAGAAAATTCATTAAAACTATTGTAAATAGTGAGTATGTATGCCCACATGCATACGGTAAAATTTTCATCTACTTAATAATGTAATTTGTTTGTTTTCAAGGTAGTTGCTCTATAAATAGAGCATTATTGATAAAAACGTGTTATAAATAAGCAAAAGTTTAGAGAGATAACCTTTGCTAGGGACAGGAGTGAGGTTGTTGCAAAATATTATACTAATAAAATATTGCAAAGGAAGTGATGGATATTATTGCTATTAGTTGTTTTTCTCTTTCTTTTCTTGTTGTGTCTTTTGTTTTGAACACTCGTAATGCTCTATTTATAGAGCAACTACCTTGAAACAAACAAATTACAATATTAAGCATATGAAACTTTATGTATGTGGGCATAACCTTTGCTAGGAACAGGAGCAAGGCTGTTGCAAAATATTACACTAACAAAATATGGCAGAGGAAGTGATGAATACTATTACTATTAGTTGTTTTTCATTTTCTTTTCTTGCTGTGTCTTTTGAACACTCGTAATGCTCTATTTATAGAGCAACCACCTTAAAAACAAACAAATTACACTATTAAGCATATGAAAATTTTACTATATGCATGTGGGCATACATACCCACTATTTACAACACTGGATGTCATCACCGTGTATCTATATGGAGAATTAGATATTGACATATATATGAAAGTCCCAAAAGGACTTAAGTTGTCTGAAACAACTAACAAACCACGAAGTATGCTCTCAATCAAATTAAGGTGATCATTATATGGGCAAGACATTTTTAGAAATTGATGAAAGAAAATGAAATCTCATAAATATAATAGAGACAATTTTCACAGGCGGGCAATCTTCAAAGCATGCATTTTGAATACAATTGATACCTCTATAAAAGGAGAGGCAACACAGCAAGAAAAGAAAGTGAAAAACAACTAATAGTAATAATATCCATCACTTCCTCTGCAATATTTTGTTAGTGTAATATTTTGCAACAACCTCGCTCATGTCCCTAGCAAAGAGTGTTGTAAATATGGTGGATGTCCACGTTGGCCACTAATCCACTAAGCTACAAGTGGGAATAAGGGCTGTCTTCCACTGTCTGCCAAAGCTTGCTTCCCACGACTCCTGTTTTTTATATAAATGTAACACACACCAAACATAGTGGTGATACGAAGAAAAGAGAAACAGAAGGAAGAGAGAAAAGATAGGAAGAAGAGATGAGAGAATAGAGAGAGTTATCTTTGTAATCTTATTACACTAGATTATAAATGAAAACACCACTGCTACTTCGAGGACGTACTCCAATCACACTGACTGTAAAGGAACCTCGTAAATTTTGTGTCATGTTTATTTATTTCGCTACACACACGTGTTATAAATAGGCAAAAGTTTAAAGAGATAACCTTTACTAGGGACATGAGCGAGGCTGTTGCAAAATATTACACTAACAAAATATTGCAGAGGAAGTGATGGAAATTATTACTATTAGTTGGTTTTCACTTTCTTTTCTTGTTGTGTCTTTTGAACACTTGTAATGCTCTATTTATAGAGCAACTACCTTGAATACAAACAAATTACACTATTAAGTATATGAAAATTTTACTGTATGCATGTGGGCATACATACTGATACATTAGTTGCTACATCTTCCAATCACTTAGAAATAATTGCTTTACATGAAGCAAGTTGTGAATGTTCTTGGTTAAGATCAATAATCCATCATATTCGGAATTCATGTGGTCTACCTTCAAAGACAGACACTCCAACTGTCATCCACGAAGGTAATGCAGCCTGTGTTACCCGGATGAAAGAATGATTCATCAAGGGCGACAAGACTAAACACATATCTCCAAGGTTTTTCAGTGCACATGAGTCTTAAAAGGCTAAAGTTATTGAAGTCAAACAAATTCGTTTCAATGAAAATTTGGCAGACATGTTCACCAAATCTTTACCAAAGTGCACATTTCAGAAGTTAGTGCAGGGAATCGGATTATGTTAGCTTACCAAATTGAAGAATGCGGAATCAGGGGGAGCATCCATGATACATGCATGTTATACTCTTTTTCCTTCGATTAGGAAATTTCCCACTGGGTTTTTCCTATCAAGGTTTTAATGAGATATAAATAGGCAAAAGTTTAGAGAGATAACCTTTGCTAAGGACAGAAGCGAGGCTGTTGCAAAATATTACACTAACAAAATATTGCAGAGGAAGTGATGGATATTATTGCTATTAGTTGTTTGCTCTTTCTTTTCTTGTTGTGTCTTTTGAACACTCGTAATGCTATATTTATAGAGCAACTACCTTGAAAACAAACAAATAACACTATTAAGCATATGAAAATTTTACTGTATGCATGTGGGCATACATACCCACTATTTACAACACTCTCCCATAGATGCCCACATATCAACATCAGTTGCCTCGTTAAAACCTTACTTAGAAAAACCCAGTGGGAAAAAAACCATAGCAAAGGAAAAAGAGTACAACTTTACCCAGATTGTTGATATGGTGTTAAGCATGCTTATGTTGCCTCATTAAAACCTTGATATGAAAAACCCAATGGGAAAAATCCTAATCGAAGGAAAAAGAGTACAACATGCATGTATCATCGATGCTCCCCCTGAATTGTATCTCCCCCTGGATCCACATTCTTCACATTGGTAAGCCGATGTAATCCGATTCCCTGCACTAACTTCTGAAATGTACACTTTGGTAGAGATTTGGTGAACAAGTCTGCCAGATTTTCATTGGAACAGATTTGTCTGAGTTCAATAACTTTAGCCTTCTGAAACTCATGTGCACTGAAAAACCTTGGAGATATGTGTTTAGTCTTGTTACCCTTGATGAATCTTTCCTTCATTTAGGCAACATAGGCTGCATTATCTTCATGGATGACAGTTAGAGTGTCTATCTTTAAAGGTAGACTGCATGAATTCTGAATATGATGGATTATTGATCTTAACCAAGAACATTCACGACTTGTTTCATGTAAAACAATTATTTCCGAGTGATTGGAAGATGTAGCAACTAATGTTTGCTTTGTTGAGTGCCATGAAATTGCAGTATCTCCATTAGTGAACATATATCCAGTTTGTGAGCGGGCTTTGGACGGATCAAAAAGGAAACCAGCGTTTGCATATCTAACAAGAATCTGGTCATTTATGGATTTCCCTGAGTAGAAGAGACCCATGTTTGTTGTTTCACGAAGGTATCGCAAAACATCTTTGACTCACTTCCAATGACGAATTGTTGGAGCAGAGTTATACCTTGCAAACAAGTTGACTGAAAAAAATTATATATGGTCTAGTACATTGTGCTAAATACATTAAAGCACATTTTGCACTCAAATATGGTACTTCTGGACCAAGAACCATTTCATTATCTTCTTTTGGATGGAATGGATCTTTCTTAATGTCCAAAGAATGAATGACCATTGGGGTGCTCAATGAATAAGCCTTGTCCATGCCAAATCGCTTCAATATTTTTTCAATGTAAGCTGATTGATGGACCAAAATTTCATTAGCACAATGCTTGATCTGCAGGCCGAGACAATAATTTGTTTTCCCAAGGTCTTTCTGTAGATATCAAAATTTCGGTAAATAAATGTTGACCGATAAATCAAAGTTTCAACGCTTATGTATTACATAAATTTTACACGTAGCGTGTGTCTAAACAAAAAATCAAAAAAAGTTGGAAAAGTCATCAAACAGGACACGTGTCAACACCTGGCAGAAACGACTTATTTCATCTGGAATATTATATTCAAAATTAAGCCTTGGAAATTTCTATAAATAGAAGGCTAATTTATTCATTTAAGGAACCAAAATCATTAGGCAAAATTCTGAAGCTCTGAAACTCTGAAACTCCGAAGCTCTCAAGCATCTAGGTTCCTGAAGAATCAAGAAAGCCTTCTTTGTTCTTCGTTCATCGTTCTTCCAAGATCAAGCCCCGACGGCCCTTGGATCAACAATCATCCACCTTCAAGATCAAGCCTCGACGACCCTTGAAGAAAGCCTTCTTCGTTCTTCATTCATCGTTCTTCCAAGATCAAGCCCCAACGGCCCTTTGGATCAACAATCATCCACCAATTCAAGATCAAGCCCCGAGGGCCCTTGAAGAAAGTGTTCTTCGTTCTTCGTTCATCGTTCTTCCAAGATCAAGCCCTGACGGCCCTTGGATCAACCATCCACCAATTCAAGATCAAGCCCTAGAGGCCCTTGAAGAACTTCCACCAATTCGAGATCAAGCCCCTACGGCCCTTGAAGAAAGTGTTCATCGTTCATCATCCATTCATCCCAAAGAATCAAAAAAGCCTTCTTCGTTCTTCGTCCTTTGTTCATCGTTCATCCAAGATCAAGCCCCGACGGCCCTTGGATCAACAATCATCCACCTTCAAGATCAAGCCCCGACGACCTTTGAAGAAAGCCTTCTTCGTTCTTCGTTCTTCGTTCATCGTTCTTCCAAGATCAAGCATCGACGGCCCTTGGATCAACAAGCCACCGTTCTTCAAGATCAAGCCCAAAAGCCTTTGAAGATCCGTTCATCACTGTTCTTCAAGATCAAGCCCAAAAGCCCTTGAAGATCAGCTCATCACCGTTATTCAAGATCAAGCTTTAACGGCCCTTGAAGAAACATTCATCCTCAAGATCAAGCCCCAACGGCTCCTTGAAGATCCGCTCAAATCCACCTTCAAAGATCAAGCCCACAGCCCCTTGAAAAAACTTCCAACAGTTCATCCAAGATCAAGCCTCAACGACCCTTGGATCAACGAAACATCCACAAATCAACACCTTACTGAGATCGAATCAGAGGATCCAATTTGAGAGAGATTGTAACCCAAAATCATCAAAATACAAATATTTGTTTGTGCACGTTGTTCTTGTCTCTTTCGTTTCAGGAAATTTTCGTGTTCACACTTTCATTTCAAATTCGCTTTTCAGATATTCAGCAGTTTTATTGAGCTCTTCAGAGGTTCCAACTAGGTTCATATCATCGACATTTACTGCCACTATAGTAAATCCAGTATTTGATTTCTTAATGAACACATAAGGGCATATAACATTGTTGGTATATCTTTCTTTGATCAAATACTCACTGAGACGATTATACCACATTCGTCCAGATTGTTTCAGCCCATATAATGATCGCCTTAATTTAATTGAGAACATACATCGTGGTTTGTTAGTTGTTTCAGGCAACTTAAGTCCTTATGGGACTTTCATATATATATATATATATATATATATATATATATATATGTCAGTATCTACTTCTCCATATAGATACGTGATCATGACATCCATAAGTCGCATGTCAAGTTTTTCTGAAGCTATCAAACTTATAAAGTAACGGAATGTAATTATGTCCATTACAGGAGAGTACGTCTCTTCGTAATCAATTCCAGGTCTTTGTGAAAAACCATGTGCAACGAGTCGTGCTTTATATCTTGCAATCCCATTTTCTCGTTGTGTTTTCTTGTGAATACCCATTTGTAACCCACAGGGTTTACACCAGGCGGGGTTTGGATTACCGGTCCAAAAACACTTCGCCTTTCCAAGGAATTTAATTTTGCCTAGATTGCATATTTCCACTTAGGCCAATCTTGTCTCTATTTGCATTCATCAACAAAGGGGAGCTCAATATCATCGCTTAATATAATATCAGTGGCTACTGCAAATGCGAACATGTCGTCAATGATTATTTCATTTCGATCCCACAATTCGTTAATACTTGCATAATTTATGCATATTTCTTTGCTTTCATGTACTTCTATCTCTTCAGGGACATATGTCTCATCAATGACATTTTCTTTTTCTAGAAGTACAAAATCATGAATTATGGATTTATCATTCATTTTCTTTTCCTAAATGATTTCATTTAGATTCAGCTGTGCCCTCATCTTTCTCTTTGAAGGGGCTGAATCTTTTGAACCTAGGGGTCTACCACGCTTTAGGCGTGCACCAGATGAATCATTTGCTGCTACTTTATTTTGTCCAACAGGGACATCAATTCTTGCAGGTGCATTTGCAGCTAATATATGTGACTTTGTCACTTTCGAAGCATCATTAAATGCATCTGGCATTTGATTAGCCATACTTTGAAGGTGAACGATCATTTTCACTTCATTTTCACATTGAATGCTTCACGGATTAAAATGAAATAAGGTGGGAACAACCCATGTCAACTCTTGTCGTTCTTCTGGAACGGTCTTTTCTCCCCTAACGACGGGAATACTGTCTCATTAAAGCGACAATCAGCAAAATAAGCTGTAAACATATCACCTGTCAAGGGTTCCAAATATCTAATGATAGATGGTGAATCAAAACCCACATAAATTCCCAGTCTACAATGAGGTCCCATTTTAGTGCGTTTTGGCGGTGTAATAGGCACATAAATAGAACAACCAAAAACTCGTAAATGTGAAATGTTTGGCTGATTCCCAAACACGAGTTGCATTGATGAGTATTGGTGGTTAGCTATGGGTCTCAATTGAACCAATGGTGCAACATGTAAGATTGCATGTCCCCATGTAGAGACTGGCAATTTTGTTTTCATGAGCAGAGTGCGAGCTATTAATTGAAGCTGCTTGATAAATGCCTCTGCTAAACCATTTTGAGTATGGACATGAGGAACAGGGTGTTCAACATCAATGCCCAGTGTCATGCAGTAATCATCAAAGGTTTGAGATGTAAATTTGCCAGCGTTATCAAGTTGGATTGACTTAATGGGATGATCAGGGAACTGTGCTTGCAACTTAATTATTTGAGCAAAAAGTCTCGCAAAAGCTACATTTCGAGTAAATAATAGGTAAACCTTGTTGGGTATAAGTGCTCCCCTAGTTGAGTTGTCAAGCTTGATGGTTTTTGATTATTTGTGAATTCTAGGAGTTCACATGTACAAGTTGTACCACTCGTCTTCTGGTAGGTGGAATGAATGGTGAGTTGCTTTCATCACTTGGTTGGTGGTACGAAGATGAGTTCCTTCTTCACCTGGTTGGTGGCATGAGTAGCAAGTTGCCAAATGATATTAAAGTACAGGTTGTACATTTCATCACCTGGTTGGTGGCATGAAGAAGAGTATGAGTTGTACATTTTATCACCTGGTTGGTGGCATGAAGATGAGTTCCTTCTTCACCTGGTTGGTGGCATGAGTAGCAAGTTGCCAAATGATATTAGAGTACTGGTTGTACATTTCATCACCTGGTTGGTGGCATGAAGGAGAGTACGGGTTGTACATTTTATTACCTAGTTTGTGGCATGAAGATGAGTTTCTTCTTCACCTGGTTGGTGGCATGAATGGCAAGTTGCCAAATGATATTAGAGTACGGGTTGTAAATTTCATCACTTGGTTGGTGGCATGAAGACGAGTACGGGTTGTACATTTCATCACCTGGTTGGTGGCATGAAGATGAGTTCCTTCTTCACATTTCATCACCTGGTTGGTGAGAATAAGGGCAAGGTGTCGAGGCACATTGTAGTAAGTGTCGAAGACACAAAGTATGTTGAACGCTTTCGAAGCACAGTTGGCTTATGTATGGATGTGTTGGAATGTATGATGTTTATGTATGAATGTGTTGGAATGTACAATGTTTATGTTGATTGATATGAGTGATGCTTATGAATGTTTTGCTATGCATGAAGGGATCCATGCTTTTGATATGTGAACCATGTTGGTTGTAACACTTAGTATCACATACTTTGTGTCAAAGTACGCATGTTGAAGCTCTGAGTTGAAGTATAAGGGTAGGTCAACGTAGACCAAGTGTTCCAGTGCTAGGAAAGCAAAAGACCCAGAAGAAGTTGTCTGAATTCCCTTTTCTTTAAATATTTGCCGAATGGCTTGTGTGACAAAAGATCTCAAGCGGTTGACAGTCAAAACATTTGTAATGTGTATGCCTTCTTATAATAGCATTTCCTTCAGTACATAGTCCTCCATTTTGAAAGAGTGAGGCTTGGCCCTATAGTCATAATAGTCGATGGTACGTTCACCCTTGGTTGTCTTGATACGAACTTTTATCCCTCTTGTTGTAATGGGCCTGCTGAGAGTAAAAATCATTCCTCTTACCAAGAGACAGATACGTTTGGTGACTTAGCGAGTAGCTAAATGAGGCAGGAGATGATGCAATGGGTGTCTAAATGGCCAATATCTCATCACTTAGTAGAACTTGACTTCCACTTCCCATTTGTTGATAGGGGTTAACCATATGGGGGCTCCCTTGGTATGTCATTGCTTCGGCGAAGGCGTAGTTATAAGCTTGTGCCATCACCTCAGAGTACATCTTCCAAGTGTTGGCATTGATCATGTACTTGAAGAAACAATCACGTAGGCCTGCCGTGAAGGCCTTGAGGGCGGTCTTGTCATCTGCCTCAGCGCAACGAGAATACTCATGGCTGAAGCGACCGGCATACTCTCGTAGTGACTCGTCCGGCTTTTGGAAAATAGTGTACAAGTCATCTGCAGAATGCAAGTGATCGGTCTGGAAGATGTGTTGAGAGAGAAACAGTTTCCTCAATTCCTCAAATGAGTCTACTGTCTCAGGTGGAAGACGGCAATACCTGTTAAGAGCTCTGCTAGAGAGTATGAAGGGGAAGAGAAGACATCGCTCTTCGTCGGTGTGCATTCGATATGCCATGGTGGACTCAAAGAGGTTAAGGTGTTCAATTGGGTCCTCCATTCCAGTATAGAGTTGTAAACCAAGCTTTTGTTTTGTCTTCGCTTGAATAGGGTGTCGAGGATCCTTCTTGTGAGACGGCTAGGCCTGGGTTGGTTCCAGTCAGGTATCTCAGCTTGACGTTCGGCCTTCAACTTGTTTACTTCCTCAATGAGCTGTAGGACAAAGGGGTCCTGAGTGGAGTCATGTACTACTGGAATTTTCTTTCGTAAGTCTTCATCGTCTTTTGGAAGTAGGAAAGTTTGAGCAAGGGCATGTGGTTTTTTCTTGGACTCGCCGTACTGACTTTTAGGGCGAGTATGTTGGAATACCTCAGCGTCCCCCGTACCTTCATGTTCCTCTAGGACCTGTCGTTCATTCCCTAGATTGGCAACTGGCATGAGTCGTGGGAGGGGACTGAGTCTTTCAAAAACCCTTGGGTCATTGATCTTCGAGTATATGTGGATGGGATTCTCTCGACGTTGCTTTAGGAAGTCTTGGCAGTCACAATAAACGGCTTTCGATCCTTCCAACCCTTCTACAAAGAGGTGTATTCCTCCACTTCTTCTACTTCGGGTCGAAGCATCTGGGTTAAGAGAACTCTCATGTTGATCAATGTTTTGATGATTAGCTCGCTCCTCATCAGGGATACCCATGTCGAAGAGAGGTGACCCTCCGTGTTGGGGGGCACCTAGATGATGGTTAATGTCCACAGGGGCAACGAGCTCGCGTGTTTGAGTACGCCTAGTTTCGTGGAGCGTCTCAAAGAGCTTCTCATACTGCTCCTGGAGGACCTCATTCTTTATTGTTATCTTATTGTTCTGAGCTTCTAGCTCATCGACTTTAGCTTAAAGAGCAACCCTCTTTCCTTCATTCTTTCGTTGCTTCACACTAGGTGCAAAATGGGTGTCATTCTGTGTGTTATGGCTTCCTTCGCTCCCCATGTTAGAAAGGGATGCCTGGTCAAAAGAGAATGTACAAATGGTGGAAACCAGCTTGGCAAAGTTGAAGAGAGTGGGAATAAGTGTCGTTTTCACAGATGGCGCCAAATGTTGATGCACAAAATCAGTAAGGACTTTGGTACAACAGAAAGTGTTAAGTTTGTGACATTCGCTAGATTGCTCTGGTCACTAGTATGGATAAGTATGTAAATGGATAGAGACAGGGAAGCAAACACAAGATGTACGTGGTTCACCTAGATTGGCTACGTCCACGGAGTAGAGGAGTTCTCATTAATTGTGAAGAGTTTACACAAGTACATAGGTTCAAGCTTTCCTTTAGTGAGTACTAGTGAATGATTTAGTACAAATGACATTCATAAATATTGTGAGAGAATGATCTCTATTTATAAAAGCGAGTTTCTAGTTTCATTCTGACATTGACACGTGTCGTGTTGTGATTGGCTTCTGATGTTGACACGTGTCGTGCTATGATTGGCTTCTGATGTCGACATGTGTTATGCTGTGATTTGCCTCCTGGTTGGAGGGAAACTCTTCTAGGTCCTTGACAGTATAACGTTGACCGATACTCAATAGTTTCGGGATTGGTTAAGTATGGTACAAACAAATTGTATTATACATACATAAAGACAATTGAGGCACATACTATCATGAACCAGAAGTTCATTGATTCAAAAGTTTATATGCTTTGGCATGATCGTTTGAGTCATCCAGAATCTACCATAATGCGATGATCATTACCAACTATAATGGACATCCATTATTGAGCTGACACATTGTTATCTCAATTGATAACCCTTGTAAGGCTTGTTCCCAAGGGAAGTTGGTAACTAAACCATCACAGCTAAAAGTTGATGATAAATCCCCGTCATTTTTGCAAAGAATTCAAGGGGATATTTGGGGGCCTATTCAACCATCTTGTGGACCATTTCGATATTTTATGGTTTTGGTTTATGCATCTACCCAATGGTCACATGTTTGCCTATTGTCTACTCGAAATATAGCTTTTGCTAGACTTCTTACTCAAATAATTAAGTTGCAAGCACAGTTCCTAGATCACCCCATTAAGTCAATCCGACTTGATAACTTTGGTGAATTTACGTCTCAAACCTTTGATGATTATTGCATGACACTGGGCATTGATGTTGAACACCCTGTTCCTCATATCCATACTTAAAATGGTTTAGTAGAGGCATTTATCAAGCGACTTCAATTAATAGCTCGCACTCTGCTCATGAAAACAAAATTGCCAGTCTCTGCATGGGGCATGCCATCTTACATGCTGCATCATTGGTTTGATTGAGACCCACAGCCAACCACCAATACTCATCAATACAACTCGTGTTTGGGTATCAGCCAAATATTTCACATTTACGAGTTTTTGGTTGTGCTGTTTATGTGCTTATTGCACCGCCACAACGCACTAAAATAGGACCTCAGCGTTGACTGGGAATTTATGTGGGTTTTGATTCACCATCTATTCTTAGATATCTGGAACCCTTGACAGGTGACATATTTACAGCTCGTTTTACTGATTGTCATTTTGATAAGACAGGCTTCCCGTCATTAGGGGAAGAAAATACCATTCTAGAAGAACGGTAAGAGCTAACATAGGTTGATCCCACCTTATCTCATTTTGATCCACGAAGCATTTAATGTGAAAATTAAGTGAAAAGGATCGTTCACCTTCATAGTATTGCTAATCAAATGTCAAATGCATTTAATGATTCTTTGAAAGTTACAAAGTCACATATACCAGCTGCAAATGCACCTACAAGAATTAATGTCCCTGTTGGACAAAATAAAGTGGCAGCGAATGATTCATCTGGTGCACACCTGAAGCGTGGTAGCCCCCATGTTCAAAAGATTCAGCCCATCGAAAGAGAAAGATGATGGCACAGTTGAACCCAAATGAAATCATTCAAGAAAAGAAAATGAATGATAAATCCACAATTCATGATTCTGTACTTCCGAAAAAAAAAAATGTCCTTCATGAGACATATGTCCCTGAAGAGACATATTATCCTGTAATGGATGCAATTACGTTACGTTACTTAATAAGTTTGGTAGTTTCAGAAAAACTTGACATGCGACTTATAGATGTCATGACCGCGTATCTATATGGAGAATTAGATACTAACATATATATGATAGTCCTAGAAGGACTTAAGTTGCCTAAAACAACTAACAAACCATGAATTATGCTCTCAATCAAATTAAGGCGATCATTATGTGAGCTGAAACAATCTGAACGAATGTGGTATAATCGTCTAAGTGAGTATTTGATCAAAGAAGGATATACCAACAATGTCATCTGCCCTTGTGTGTTCATTAAGAAATCAAATACTGGATTTGCTATAGTGGCAATATATGTCGATGATATGAACCTAGTTGGAACCCCTGAAGAGCTCAATAAAACTGCTGAATATCTTAAAAGTGAATTTGAAATGAAAGACCTTAGGAAAACAAAATATTGTCTCGACCTGCAGATCGAGCATTGTGCTAATGGAATTTTGGTCTATCAATCAGCTTACATTGAAAAAATACTGAAGTGATTTGGCATGGACAAGGCTTATCCACTTAGCACTCCAATGGTCGTTCGTTCTTTGGACCTTAAAAATGATCCATTTTGTCTAAAATAAGATAATGAAATAGTCCTTGGTCCAGAAGTACCATATCTGAGTGCAGTATGTGCTTTATTGTATTTAGCATAATGTACTAGACCACATATAGCTTTTTCAGTCAACTTGTTAGCAAGGTATAGCTATGCTCCAACAATTCGTCATTGGAAGGGAGTTAAAGATGTATTACGATACCTTCGTGGAACAACAGACATGAGTCTCTTCTACTCAGGAAATCCACAAATGACCATATTCTTGTTGGATATGCAGACTCTGGTTTCCTTTTTGTTCCGCACAAAGCCCGTTCACAAACTGGATATATGTTCATTAATGGAGATACTGCAATTTCATGGTGCTCAACAAAGCAAACATTAGTTGCTTCATCTTTCAATCACTCGGAAGTAATTGCTTTACATGAAGCAAGTCATGAATGTTCTTGGTTAAGATCAATGATCCATTATATTCGGAATTCATGTGGTATACCTTCAAAAACAGACACTCCAACTGTCATCCATGAAGATAATACAGCCTGTGTTACCCAAATGAATGAAGGATTCATCAAGGGCGACAAGGCTAAACACATATCTCCAAGGCTTTTCAGTGCACATGAGTTTCAGAAGGCTAAAGTTATTGAAGTTAGACAAATCTATTCCAATAAAAATCTGGCAGACTTGTTCACCAAATCTCTACCAAAGTGCACATTTCTGAAGTTATGCAAGGAATCGAATTACTTCAGCTTACCAATTTGAAGAATGCGGAATCATGGGGAGATATGATTTAGGGGGAGCATCCATGATACATGCATGTTGTACTCTTTTTCCTTCGATTAGGATTTTTCCCACTGGGTTTTTCCTATTAAGGTTTTAACAAGGCAACATAAGCATGCTTAACACCATATCAACAATCTGTGTTAAGTTGTACTCTTTTTCCTTCGCTATGGTTTTTTCCCCATTAGGTCTTTCCAAGCAAGGTTTTAACGAGGCAACTGATGTTGATATGTGGGCATCTAAGGGGGAGTGTTGTAAATAGTGGGTATGTATGCCCACATGCATACAGTTAAATTTTCATATGCTTAATAGTGTAATTTGTTTGTTTTCAAGGTAGTTGCTCTATAAATAGAGCATTACGAGTGTTCAAAAGACACAACAAGAAAAGAAAGAGAAAAACAACTATTTCCAAGCAAGGTTTTAACGAGGCAACTGATGTTGATATGTGAGCATCCAAGGGGGAGTGTTGTAAATAGTGGGTATGTATGCCCACATGCTTACAGTAAAATTTTCATATGCTTAATAGTGTAATTTTTTTGTTTTCAAGGTAGTTGCTCTATAAATAGAGCATTACGAGTGTTCAAAAGACACAGCAAGAAAAGAAAGAGAAAAACAACTAATAGCAATAATATTCATCACTTCCTCTGCAATATTTTGTTAGTGTAATATTTTGCGACAGCCTCGCTCCTGTCCTTAGTAAATGTTATCTCTCTAAACTTTTGCCTATTTATAACAAAAACAAGTGGCAAGATCGATTGGCTGCCAAAATAGCCTACTTTGTTTCTCCATCATTGTCTCATTCATAATTTTATTTTATGCTTCCCTCCTTTTGTCTCCAAATTTAGTTTATTTATTTGTAAACCAATCTATTTACGATATAGAAAGATTGAAGATAATGGGATAATAATTTTTGTGCACCCAAAATTGGTATGATCTCTCTGTGGCCCTAATAAAAAATTTGACACATATTAAATTTAAGAAAGGTTAATATAATAATTAAGTGTCAGTGGGTCACAGAGAACCCACACTCATTTTGAATGCAGAAAATTTGGTCTCGAATAATGGAGGGTGGGAGTTACGGTTATGTTCAAGTGAATGATTTTGACTTTTGAGAGCTTGAGAATAGTAAGTTTGGGGCCTAAATAGTCATTTCATATTAGGGGTATAGTCATTTAATAAAAAACTTAAAGCTTAATTTTAGCCATGCACTCTGTAACTCTATTTTGATCTCACTTTACTCATGTAACTAAAAAAGTCACCATTTTACTCCCTGAAACTCAAGATTCGTTCCACTTTGACTCTTGGATTCTCTCTTCTCCCTAAAACTTATAGGTTGCCTTCTGAAACATATGTGGAACTCAACATCGAATAAGACTATGTTACATATGCAATAAACTTGGTTATAAATCTCTATTATGCGTTAACATTCAACAATCAAAGAATATTAAGTTTAAAATAAATTGAAAAGATGAAAAATATATAATAAAAAAAAATTGATTAGTCTGGCACGCCCAAGTCAAACCCACATAAGAAATGAACAAATCTAAGGTAATGTGAAGCGAATTTTGAGTTTTATAGAGACGACTTTCAAGTTTCAGAGGGCATAATAGGATCAAAATCGAGTTACAGGGGCAATATGAGGCGAACTATGAGTTTTAGGGAATAAAGTGGGATTGAAATCGAGTTTCAGAGGTGTAAGCCTAAGTTTAATTGGGAAAGTACTTAGGGTGGGTAGAAAGTATGTAATTAAGGTCTCATATGATTCGCCACTTTGTACTACGTATTATTTTTTAGTTGTAAATGACAGGTATTAGGTTCGAATTCAATTCTCCCTAAAACGAAATCGAATTAAATTATTATTGCTAACCAATTATAAAACTTATTCCAATATAATTATTAATATCATTAGGCCTGGTTGGACAACTTAAGACCCAAACTCTGGCCATATTTCAGTTCCGGTGGGCCAAGGCCTGAAAATGTATTTCCGGTCCGGGTCTGTGCGGCCTATATTTTAGCCGGAGAACACAATATAGTCACTTAACTGAATTACACAACGCAACACTCACACTATCAACGCTTTGGAATCTCCGTCAATGGTGGACCTCTCCTTCCTCGCCCTCCTCCTCCTCCTCCCGCTCGCCCTCCTTTTCCTCATTCTCTACGTCATAGTCCGGCCCTGCCCCGTCAATATCCCAATCAAGAACCGCCACGTGTTCATCACCGGAGGCTCCAGCGGAATCGGTCTCGCCCTGGCCCACCAGGCCGCCACGGAGGGCGCAAGAGTCTCCATCCTCGCGCGCTCCCTCGACAAGCTCGAGGAAGCAAAGAACTACATCCAGCTGTCCACCGGCATCGACGTGTCAATCTTCGCCGCCGACGTCCGCGACTACGACGCCGTTTTGAAGGCAGTGGAGGAGGCGGGTCCCATCGACTTGTTGATCGTGAACCAGGGGGTGTTCGTCGCCGAGGAGCTCGAGAAGCAGGGATTGGATGAGGTGAGGTTCATGGTGGACGTCAATCTGATTGGGAGCTTCAACATGATCAAAGCCGCTCTCCCCGAAATGAAGAAGGGAGAGGACCGTGGGCCCCGCTCGATCGCGCTGATGTCATCCCAGGCCGGCCAGGTCGGAATCTACGGCTACACGGCCTACTCCGCCAGCAAGTTCGGGCTCCGTGGCTTGGGCGAGGCTCTGCAGCAAGAGGTGATTTCTCACGACATTCACGTTTCTCTTGTATTCCCGCCGGACACAGACACCCCTGGTTTCGCTGAAGGTAAAACTGTAAAAGAGTTGTAAATGTTGGACGTGGAATTTGATTGTTTCGCCTTGATTTTTCGTACGAGCGATATTCTACTTTAAACTAATACAAACTGCTAAACATGGGGAGGGGGATTCGAACTTGGATGCATTGGAATGTTAAATGCAGGTAGGGAGATTCGAACTTTGGTGCATTGGGGGGCACATCCGCTCTAGACAACGTGGCTTCGCGTGATTTTGCTCTAATTTTGATATTCAATTGTTGTAGAGAACAAGAGGCGGCCGCCGCTGACTGGCATTATAGCGGAGTCGTCTGGGGCGATGAAAGCCGAAGATGTTGCGAAGAGGGCTTTGGATGGGATTAAGTCCGCTTCTTTTATTGTGCGTTGCAACTTTGAAGGGTTATTGTTGTCTATTGCCACTGCTGGGATGTCTCCTCAGAGGTCGTTCGTTATGGCATTTTTGGAGGTGGTTGCGGGTGGTTTGGTTCGTCTTGTTGCTCTGTGTTTTCAGTGGAGTTGGTATACCAGCATACACAAGTGGCAAGCACAGAGCAAGAGTAAGTATAGTTTCATATCGCGGTTTAACTGATTATGTTTTAGTTTTCGGTTTGATCTTACTGCATTAGAGATTGTATTTCCCACACACAATTGCCAATTGTCTGTATATTTCCTGTTGTTATCCAAACTGCCTAGTTTAATGAATGATGCTGCCGGGTTTAGATGTTTAATGCATTTGAATTACTCGTATTGCGTATCCAACTTTGCAATATGGTCCATGATCGGAGGGAATGCAGGACTAGCACCGGTGTAGCTGACTGAACGGTTGTCATTGCTAGTTAGTAGGAGATGAACTCATGAAAGTGAAATTATTCATCTGTCGTCGTAGAAAATATGCCCGAACAGTGGCATCTTAGATTCTTAAGAACCTCCTTTCCCTCCGATCTAACGCAACAGTCTGGGAATCCGATTCTTTTCTTTTTTCTGTGATGATTTCCTTGCATGTTTAGTTATGAATGAAACTTGACCATTTCCTATGATTTTTTAATTTCAGGGACCTGAGATTCGTGGTGCTTTGTATAGCACTTGGACTGCAGCTGTCGGTTGTGGGTTACTTTGGTCCGTCGAGTCTCTGACCTCATCCAGGGTCGAATCTAGTTGTAGAATAAAACAAGCATCGCTACAAGAATAAGGTAGTTGTAGTAAGAAACAAGATAATTGTAGTAAGAATACTCATGCAAGGTGTTTCCACAAGAATAATATTTCTTAATTGACTATTTAAAACAAAGTTTGGAAAGGGTTTGATTTTGAAATTTAAAATAATAATAACGAATTTAATAAAAAGACCCAAATGACTTTTTTTAAAGCTTGAGATATCCTGAACATATAGGCCGTTGTCAAGACACCTTCTTAGACACCAAAAAGCTTAATTAACCCCAAAATGTCACTTTGAGAGCACTACGCACTGCTTTCTTTATTTCATCACCATAAATTATCTACCTAGTAGAAAAATCTGAAACTTTTACACGAACATCCTTCAATTAGAATTACTTCAAAACTCGTCCATTTGATCAAAAATTGATCAAGAGGAAGTTGAATGTCCTACATTGAGAATATCAATCAAGGTATCAAAATTTCACTAAAATAATCAATAAATTATAACTAAAAGTAAAGTAAAATATATAGCATAATATCGACTCATCAATAGATGTCAGGAGTCTTAGGCTTAGGAATTTGAGACAACTCTTGAGATTTCTTTTGATACACTTTGAATTTTGTTTCTAGTCGATTTATTTCGTTGTTTATATAGATTACATGAGGACGGGTGTAAGCACGGTTGATCAACGAGTTTTTTTTTTTAAATGTGTTGTATTTCATTCCCCGCCAAAAATTCAATATGTTCAGATGAAATTGTTTGTTGCGGAACCGTATCCCCTCCGAACCTAATAAAACTGAGCCTATTACTGAGTAAGGGATTCGAACCATTGAAATTTGATCAAATGACTACAAACAGGGGCCCTCTAATAGTTATAATAATTGTAGCCGTTAAATCAAATTTCAACGGCCCGGATCCCTTACTCAGCAGGCTCAATATATTTGGGTCCGGAGGGATCCCCTTCCGTTTTTTGCCTCGTAATTTTGTTGTCGTAAATACTAAAGACGAGGTGGCATACGAAATTTTGGCTTGGACATTGTTTTAGCGTAAGAAATCATTTCTCCTTACCTGCAATTCACAAATTTGAAACATATGTGACAGTAAATTATTAGTCTAGAAAAAACTTTATGCACACATAGCAAATTATCATTTGTTTACAAGAATGAACGACTTTTTACACGTAAGGAACCAAATATTTTCTATGTTAAAATACAAACTTGTAAATAAATTATTGTAATCAAAAAGACGTTTCGACTAAACCAATACCTAAGAAAAGTTATTTTCCTGCACTTTTCCTTTCATTTTTTAAATTTTACACTGTGTTTGGATGAGGAAATTTAAAATTACTAAAAAAATTCCAAAATGATGGAAATAGAAATGACAGAATTTGTTTTTCTAGAATTAGTGAGTTTTTTTGTTTGATTAACCTAAAAGAATAATGAAATTTTGAATGCGGAATTTCATGTGTAGTCATTAATATGCGGAATTTTAAGCTTACTCTCATAGAAATTAGAAAATGACAAAGATTTACATAGAATTAGACTTGGAAATTGGAGGTCTCAAATTTCAAAATTTTTTTTTCATGCAAAAGTTCTAAATTATTACGTTAATGAATCTAAATAAGAAAATTGGTGCATATGAATTTTAAATTCTGATTTTTTAGAAAATTGGTGCATATGAATTTTAATCTAAATAAGAAAACTGGTGCATATGAATTTTAAATTCTGATTTTTTTTCCGAATTCTAAGTTTATTAGATCAATGACACACCCCGACCGAGATCAAGGCATGCTGGCCGTCACGTGAGAGTGACGTAGCCATGTGCACAGTGCGAAAACAATGAAGATAAGAATTATATGAATAATTAAAAACCGAAACAACTAGAGTGCACTACTAAACAGGAAGTGTTAGGAGTAAGATACAAAAGTAAACACTCCTAATCAGAGCATATAAAGTCTAGGTGCAGTCCAGTAGGACAAGTACTAATTATACAGTACCATAAGATGTTTTACAATTATTTAGATAGGTCAGAACCGTCGAAGTCCTCGCACCCAGCAATTGCAAACTTACTTAAAACCTGGAGGGGAGCAAAACAGAAAACGTGAGTGGGCAAAAACAAATGTTTTACAAAACCATTTCATTTATCAACATATCTAACCCCTCGCTATAAAACATATATAATTTTTCTCAGAATCAAGATATATGCATATACATAAATATATATGAAATTAGAGTAAACTGTCGGTTTACCCCCTGAACTTTCACCTCACTTTCGATTTCCCCCCTGAACTTTTCCATTGGAAAATTAAGGACTCAAACTAATTTTTTTAGCCAATTTGCCCCCTACCGTTAGTTTTTCATATATTCCATCCATATTTCCGTTAAGTGAGACCATGTGCACAACATGTGGGGGTAGTTAAGTTACTTCACTCTTAAAAATGATTAAAAAACTGAAAATAATAAAAAAAGCAAAACTTTCCCTCTATTTTTTCCCGCTAATTCCTATCCTCGATTTTATTTTTCCCTCTCATTCATATGCATGAGAAATGACATATGGTGTTATTGTCTACCATTTTTATTTTCTCTAACAAATTAATAATTTGACAAATGCTAATGGTGCTATTGTCTCAAAAGCAGTGCATTAATATAAGAAACCCTAGTCTTTTTTATGGACATGTTTCTTATATTAATGCACTGCTTTGGAGACAATAACACCATGAGCATTTGTCAAATTATTAATTTGTTAGAGAAAATAAAAATGGTAGTACATGCTTCAAAAAAAGATTAACTTAGCTACTTATGAAGACAATAACACCATATGTTATTTTTCATGCATAGGAATGAGAGGGAAAATTAAAATTGAGGATAGGAATTAGCGGAAAAAAATAGAGGAAAAATTATTATTATTATTATTATTTATTTTCAGTTTTTAATCATTTTTAAATTGAAATGACTTAACTATCCTTACATGTTATGCACATGGTCTCATTTAACGGAAATATGGATGGAATATATGAAAAACTAACGGTAGGGGGCAAATTGGCTAAAAAAATTAGTTTGAGTCCTTAATTTTCCAATAGAAAAATTCAGGGGGGAAATCGAAAGTGAGGTGAAAGTTCAGGGGGTAAACCGACAGTTTACCCTATGAAATTATATCAATTCAAATCATGCTTCACATAATCATATTTATATGTATGCCATGCCAAGATATAACAGAGTAAGCAATTTAGGTAAGAATAATTTCATATAAATATAACATGTTAGCCGAAACCCCTGTGGTAGTCTGTACGGCTGAATTCATAGCTCAAAATCAATCTAGCCAGAGTCACTACAATGACCTATACGGCAACATACTGCACAAGAGTTAGAACCAAAGGAAAAGGTCTGTACGACAATAATGGGTGTGATCTAATTATACTCAATACTACTCTCACATAATAGCTGGGCGATAAATCGCTAGTCACCTACGAGTCGGAACCACCTAAGATGGTCTATGCGACAAGACTGTGCACTTAAATTCGATCCAATATGAGCATATGGTGCGGGAGGTGACATAATAAACAGGTCTGTGCCATATCTCTGGCTAAATCACAATCACCCTAGGTGCAGTTTTATGAGCTCAACATTATTCAATTACATATCACATCATTGACAATTCACATAACCAAACATAACTCACCTGAGCTTGCCTGAGCGTCCACAGCACCATATATATATATATATATATATATATATATATATATATATATATATAAAGCATCATTTACCAATTCATATACGAATTATACTTATATGCATGGCATTTACGACATACTTTCATTTAAACACATATTTCTGGGAAAATATCAAGTATATAAATATATACTGAAAACCAAAAGCCCACTCACTGGTATGTCGAAGGGTCGTAGCCCCCGAGTCTCCCTTGAACACGCTCGTTCTTGGGATAAGTCTCACCTATATGCGAATTAACTATAAAAAACGTTATTTAAAGAACATAGGTAAAACTAGCTAATAACTTCTCATACAATGCTCAATTTTGGTATTTGAATATACCACAATGACCTACACAACTCCACGAACATCCCCATATTTTTAGAATAATTTTCTGACATCCCACCCGCCGCCACGCACCGGCCAAGGCACGGCAATATGCGCCCCCACGCGCGGCCACGTAACAGGCATACTGACGGTATCAGTCAACACCATCAGGAATATTCCGTGGAATATTTCGTCAAATAGTAACAAAATCTGTTAAATTTAACTGACGTCGTGGAATATTCCGTCAAACTTGACGGAATATTCCGTCAAACTTGACGGAATATTCCGTCATCCCTAACCTTGAACCTCCGGCGACCGTCGTCGACGCCTGAAACTGGGTAAAACTTTAAAACACTTATTCTCCTTCGTTTCTTCACCATTTTTCATGAAACTTGAACCATTGGAAAGCTGAAGATGAGAGGAACAACGTTATACCTATTTGAAGCCTCGAAAACCATTGAATCACGCCTGAGCAAGCTCGATAATTTCGGCCAAACTTGTAGTGCTTCGATTTCAGTCCTCCGACGTCCAATTCACTCTATTTTTTCTTCTCCGAGCCTCACAAGGACGTCCTAAAGCTTCCTATGTCCTGAAAATTCCCTGAAACACAAGATTTTACGTGTGCATGAACAATGCACAAAATCGGGGTTAGGGTTTCTCGGGTTTTTCACGGTTTCAAGTCCTAAGAATAGTATAGATGTACTCAGGGGCTTGCAAGGAACGAGAATCTCACCTTTAGAATGTCGATCCGTGCATGAGTGTGAGCTTTGTTACTTGTCCGTACGTGAGGGAAAGAGAGAGAGTCCGAGAGATGAGAGAGCACGGGAGAGAAGAGAGAGGGTGCGTGTGTTATGTGTGAGCTCCACATGGTCACCACCCAACCAAGGAAATAACATCTAAGTCTCCAAAATAAGTCTCACACACACTAAAATTTCAATATCCAAGGATAAAATCGTCATTTTACATCACTGATAATAATAATTTGGGACGGGCTGTGACAATCAAAACAAGATACTCAATACTACGATCTGGTGGTATTCCTTCTCACTTTGAAGTAAGAGGTTTTAGGTTCGAATATCGTGGACAGGGAATTCAATACCAAATTAGGCTACCAATTATATGGTTTCGCCGAACTCTCCCTCTTCTTAATATAAAAATATCGATATACTCCAAAGAAAAAAAAAATCAAAACAAAATCGATGGACAGAAACAAACCGATTCGTGCTGAGGAGAAAATGAGATGCCCATTCCGAAGACCAAAACAACGTTGTTTTTTTTTAATTTTTTTGGAAACTCCAAAACGACGTTGTTTCGCATTTCGGCCCATGAATGATCCAGACGTGACTCCCAGCCCAAGTGAGTAGAACCATCCAGACCGTTATCTTAGGGCTCTCTCCTCTGATAGGTCGTTACAATCGCCACCTTCCTCCAATTGGGGAACAACTTACCAACAAAGCGAAACGAATCGAGTGAGTCGACTCAGCTGCTCAGCACTCAGCAATGGCGTCCACACTTCTGAAGCGAACGAGCTTCTCCGCAATGAAATCAGTGGTCAGAGGCTTCCAAATCGGAGCTCAATCAAGAGCCTACGCGGCGGCTGCAGTCGGGACCGACTTAGTCTCCGCCGCACCCAATGTTTCCCTCCAGAAAGCTCGCACCTGGGACGAAGGTGTCTCCTCCAACTTCGCCACCACTCCTCTCAAAGACATTTTCAAGGTTTTATTTTTCAGTTATTTAATTTTTCTATTAGCTTTCTGGTTTCAGTAAAATTTCAAGATTCTGGAGGCTCAATATTTTGTGAAAATTGTGTTTCAGGGCAAGAAAGTCGTCATCTTTGGACTCCCTGTAAGTTAATCTCTCTGTTTATATCATACGTTTGATGTAATTAGATATATGTTAGTGAGAAATGCCAAATTTAGGGTCAGTAAAACACTGAAAAAATGAGTAAATTATGAATCAAAAGCACTGAACTTTTGAATCTTGTGAGTTTCTAGTAGAGGAATTTATGTGGTTATTTTGTTTTCGATATGTCAGGGTGCCTTCACTGGTGTTTGTTCTGCGCAACACGTGCCTAGTTACAAGAACCAAATTGATAAGTTTAAGGCTAAAGGGGTTGACTCTGTGATTTGTGTAGCTGTGAATGATCCATATGTTATGAAGGGCTGGGCAAACAACCTTGAAGCCAAAGAAGCTGTAAGTTTTCTCTTTATATTGAGTACTGCCCTTTTGTTTTTCGAAATAAGTACGTTTTCAGGTTACGCTGCTCTTAATGATTTCAATTGAATCAAAAGTAGATAGATGGATGTCTGAATCTTCAATCCTAAAATCAAATTCCAAATTGTAGCTAGTTGCATTCCTTGTCTAAGCGGCTAGCTTATAAGAGTTCATGAGTCAGTCTCGAGGCTAACTTACTTGGAGAACAATCGAGGTTTTTATAAAGGTGAATTTTTAATTTCTTTGTTAGTCTCAAGTAGTTTAAGTTGGATTACTCTTTTCACTTGTACATGGTACAAACCGCATCTGGCAATTCCTTCAAAGTTGAGCAACAGTGCTGTATTGATTCAATGTAAATTATTGCATCATCAGTTTTCTTATTTGAAATTTGGTTAAATAGATTGAGTTCTATGGGGACTTCGATGGCAGCTTCCACAAAAGCTTGGAATTGGATAAAGATCTCAGTGGTGCTTTGCTTGGACACCGCTCTCAAAGGTAATAACCATCAGTTGTATTTGTTTTTGTGCTTTGAAATTGAGTGTTTTTGGTCTCTTGATGCAGATGGTCAGCTTATGTGGTCGACGGGAAGGTAAAAACTCTAAATGTGGAGGAAGTCCCATCAGACTTCAAGGTTTCTGGCGGGGATGTAATTTTGGGACAGATCTAGAGCTCTTCGTTTTTATGACAATTTACACAGTGCTTGATCTATATGATGAGACATGTCATCCATCTGCATCCTTAATAATCGAGTTCTGTTGAGTTTAGTTTGTGAATAAGGTTATGAAGAAGCCCGAGTTTCGGCATGATATATCTCAGCTAGTTTGAAGTTTTCGCGTGTTATGTCTTTACGACTGGGGCATGTCCCGCCATTAGCTTTGTTTCCCATTTCATATTTTACCCAAGAATCCAACAATATTTTGCAATCACATTCCCCTGTTTTTGTTTATGTATTCCTAATTTATCCGTCA
This sequence comes from Malus domestica, assembly GCF_042453785.1. Classification (NCBI taxonomy): domain Eukaryota; kingdom Viridiplantae; phylum Streptophyta; class Magnoliopsida; order Rosales; family Rosaceae; genus Malus; species Malus domestica. The sequence goes on from NC_091673.1 coordinate 15,357,647, forward strand.
GGTTTAGTTTGGTTGGTTCGTCGCGCCCACTTTTGGTATGTAGCTTCCAAGGGTTTCATAATTGATCATTTAACTCATTTTGTATGGTGGGAATTGCCGTGGTTTTGGGCGCTGCTCTGTTATGCGACATTGATGGTGCTACCGTAGAAAATACTTTATATGAAGATTGTTGGGGTGCAGATGCCTGCTTAACTGAACTCAAGCAGAAGAAACTTATTCAAGGTCACACCAGTAATCACTTTTGGTTTGAAATCATTAGTTTTTAATTAAATAATTTTATTGATAGCTTCCAGGACGAATGAAAACAAAACTCGCAGGACATGTATGTTATAAAATAAGTTCAAGCAGTTGCGACAACTGCTATATATATATTAGGAATTCCCACCAGAATCCACTTAAATACGAAGCAACAAAGGAAAGGAAAATGTGCAGGTCAGGAGAAATAACTCATCAACTGCGGTTTCTATGTTTGCATAAATAGGCAACGAGCAGGACGCAAAACCAACCAGCGGTTTGGCTCTTCGCATAACGTCACTTGCTGAGGTGTCTAATGCTTGGCAGTTAAAACACAGGCCGTGCACTTTGGAGGTTAAAACACAAACCATTAGGAGTTGAGCCAAATCCAAACTCCGTATGGCATCAGTGTCCGCTCTGCAAGAAAAGCAGGTATACGTTAGGTGTTGCTTCACATGTAATACAAACGGAAATAAAGTTGGGCAAATGAAATGATAATGCACATTTGAGAAGGCTTCTTTGTATCAAAATGTTGTTCTTGGTTCTATATTTTGAAAAAAATGGTTTCAGATTTCAATATTATCTAGCAACAATCAATCAATAAAAAAAAATGGTCCAAAATGTAAATTTATAGAACCTGTGCAGAAGAAACTTCAACTCGGTCTGCCGTAGCAGCTTTGACACCAGAGGGTGCATCTGAACTTTCATCACCAACTCTCCCATTATTATTACAAGAATGAACAATAACAGTCTCTAGCACACCTTTTCCCTTGAAGGATAAGTTTGAAGTCCCTCCTCCGCTAGGGCCAGAAACAGGAGTAGGGGCTCCAGGTTTCTTTGGAGTAAGGTCGAAGCGCTCAAACATTCTTGCAACACCAGCAATTCCTGCATTCATCTCACGTTGAACTCCTTTGCTCAGCTCCTTGACTGAGTTGTTACGAGCAAGTAGCTTTTCCTTAAAGCCTCGAGTGCTTCTTGAGATTGACTCTTTGTATCTTTCACAATTTTCAAATATGAGTATAAGGAGTCAACATCAACTTCAAAGTGAAGTACAGCAGTATAATTTCTACCTTGCTGAGGCAGCAGACAACGTGGATTTGATAGAATCAGGCAAATTGATAGTCTCGGATGGGCTTGGTCTGTGTGGACCATCAGGTGATGGTCGGCCATAAAGCACTCTGGAATGACCAGGAAATGGTAAGCCACCGGAAGATAAAAAGAAGAGATGAATACTATAGACAACAAAGATGACAAAACAAGCTTAAATCATATTCATGTGCCACGAGATAACACCTTCTATCTATGCACTTCATATTATATTGCAAACTACATTCCAGGTGACCAGCACAAGCAGTAACTTTTTGCAAAATATTCATTTTGCATCCATGAGTTGGAACATATATCCACTTCTTGTGTATGTACTAGAATAAAATAAAATTTAAAGTGCATCCACATTAGGGAATAACTTTTGGCCTTAGTTGCATACCTTGGTTTGTAAGGGATATCACTATTGGCAGCAGTACTGCAGATAAAAGATGGTGGAGATTGAATAACTGATGGTCTTTGAGAAGTTGGCGAATCTTTTGGAGAAATTGGGTATGTTTGCTGGAAACCAGGCACATTTTCATGATTGGAAAAAACAAAAACATGGGAAGGACCTAGCCCAGATGATCTCTGTCTTTCCCTTCTGCGAGCATAACGAGCTCTGCTAGAAGCAGCAGCAAGATGCTGCATGATGCGCTCATCCAAATCGGAGTCATCTGAGAAAGATTCCTGAAAAGTTCAAGTTGGCTGTCAATGAAAGCCGTTCTCAGCAAGAAAAATTAAGTATTACCAAATTTGTTATAAAAACTCACGTGCTCAACATCAAAGTCCTCAGATGAATGATAAGTTTGGGGTGCCATGGAAGATGTTTTTCTTGACCTTGAGTTCCTCTCATTTTGTATAGCAGTTAGAAGCCCTTGGCTACGCCAAAAAATAAAAATTTCATTGAAACATAACAGAAAGAAATCAAGAAGTATCACATGCATGAGTTAGAGAAAGTTACATACCAAGCAGGATCCTTCAGGGAAAATAACTGCCAACAAATTGGGCATTCTTTACTTCTTTGTGACCTAAAAGAATATCAAGATCAATAAGAAAAAACCAGTCTCAATTAAGAAACAGCAAATTACAAATTTTCATGGGTAGACCAAGGAGGATGGATATAATTAAGACATTAACCTATATATAACGTAAAGTGGGGTTACCATTCTAATATACAGTGAAGATGATATTCGTGTTTGCAGCTGGTTATCTGAAACAAGAAGAAATTCTAAGGGTTAAACACTCAGATAAACGTCTAAATCTACGAGTGAAATACTTGCAGACAAAGAACATACACAAGATATCTAGTATCCATTCTGTGCTACAGTGATTTGGTACAACAACAAATACAAGATAACTAGTTTTCGTGAAATAACTTTAGCATGATCACAATCATCACTGTGCATTCTCGCTCGTTCATCTCTATTACATCCCACCAAACAATCCGAAAGATTGTTAATAAAGAATATACTTCACCGAATCATCATGCTTTATGATAACAATATACATCAAATCAAACACAAGATTACAGATTGTTTTTCCATCAACCATGTTTCTCAGCAACCGAAAGAACCCCAAAAATTCGGCTAAAATAAAACAAATTATCCTAATTGACAAATAGATCACAGTTTATTTCAGCTACCAAAAAGAATCACACAATCAGAAATCGCAAAAGCAAGCACTATAATCAGACCACCGAAAGCGATCTTAAATTCAAAATCCCAATCAGCATTACAAGACTGACCCAGTAAAGACTGTCAGTTGGGTAAGCACAAAACACTGAGTTCTACAAAAATACACAGGCTTTTCAGGTTTTCAAGGATCATACAGTTGCTGGGTCGTCGCAGTTGAAGGGCTCGAGGCAGATGCTGCAGGAGTCTTCGTTGGAGTCGTCGAGAAGATCCGGGGAGGACGAAGGCGCAGCTGAGACTGGTTTTGGGTTAAGAGAAGAAGAGGGAGCTAAAGACGCCATTTTTTAGCAATGCGGAGGGGAAGAGAGGTTTATGGAGGAGGTGGGGGTGAATGGTGTGAGGAGGAAGAAGAGAGGGAACCCTAGAAAAGTCTTGTTTGGGGGGGGGGGGGGGGTGGGAATGAAAGAGTAAAGGGTCAAAGTAAGGAATTTTAGGGAGGAGAGAGAGGAAAAGAGGATCACAAAACGCAGCAGCAAAGCAAAACACCGATTCACACGCTTTGGTTCGATGGAATCAGATGCTTGATTGATGAGAAAAATATATGGAAATTTAACGAAAAATTTGCGGGCATTATTTATTTTAACAAAAAATTACATTTTAATATTAAAAAATTAATTATAATACTAGTTATTTCATTTTTTATTTTGTCATTATTGTTAAAACTCAAAAGTTTTAAATCATTTTTTTTAGTTTTCCTAAAAATATAACCAGTCTCAATATTATCTAGTTCTTACATTTTTTTTCTTTTTCATTTGGTCATTTGGTTTTGGTTTATTGCTGGCAATGGCAAAGTCAAGTCAAGTTTTCTAGCAACCCACTAACTTTGCAATTTTCTTACCAAAAAACCAAACAAGTCTTATTGTCTAGTGGAAATAACTAAAAACGCGTTCTTACAATTGAAAGTGATGTTCAGCATAATTATTTAAGGGATGTGCTATCTACACATCCCATTTCACTTCTCACACACCCCATGATAATTTATGTCCGTTTATCTTTTTCAATTCATCCGATCTGACGGTCGAAAATTAAAAAGGTGTGTGAGAAGTAAAATACGGTGTGTGGATATCATACCCCTTATTTAAAAGTGCTTAAAAAGTGGGTTCTTACAACAAAGTAATGTTCGGCATAATAATTGCAGCTCATATTTCTAATAAGTGTTTATAAGTAAAATTAACTTAACCAAAAGTAGTGTGGGGGAGGAAATGACAATTTCACACTTCAACTTTCTTATATAGGCAATTACTAGTGAAAATGAGAAGAAAAAACTAGTCCTCTCTGTTGTCTCCCCTAAAAAACCCTAGCCTCCGCCTCTAGCTAAGGCTGGGGGCCGGTGGGCAACCAGTCCCTCATCTCCTTCTTCTCCTAGCCTTCCTCTCTTTCTCTCCTAGCCATCCCGTGTTCAGCCCTCCACCTTCCTGCTCCCATCTCGTGTTCTCCCTCCCGCCCAACCTTCAGATCCATACCTTACCCTCATGTGTCTCCTTGTTTTTAGGTCCGAATCGGTGTTACTGTTTGGTTTTGGTGTGTGGATGCCGGTATCCCACTGGCTGGGTGTAGGGGTGGTTCGGTATGGGATCTCATACCGAAACCCTTGTCCCGATTCCCAAACCGAAATTTTTGGGATTTCCAATTTTAATACCGATTCCAAACCAAATTTTCGGGAATCCCAATTTTCGGGAATCCCGAAATAATTTCGGGATTTCCGGGCAAATCGGGAATCCCAAAATGGTTTTGGGCTTTTGGACCCAATTTGACATAGTTTCATATGCATGCATGCTGCTAATATATAACCAAAGTAACAATCTGCCCACTGCCACAATAATGCCCATTTGAATCCCAAAATGGTTTCATATGCATGCATGTTGCTAATATATAACCAGTCTACCCATTGCCACAATAATCCCAATTTGACGTAGTTTCATACTTTCATAGTATATAACCAATCTGCCCACTGCCCACTGCCTATCTGTGCACAAATCTGTGATAAACAAGTAAATCTACAAATCATTATCATTAAGCTTAATGTTTAAACGAGGACGAGGATCTAAACGTTTTACTGTAAATGCCATTCCCATCCATTTGCATAACATCTACATTTGGTCACTAGCAGTAACTCAATGGGACTCTCACATATTCGTCAATTTCAAGGATGTTGCTCGCTCAACTAATCCTTTCATGAAAAAATTTATATTCACTTTTGTCTAAAATGTTACGATGTTAACAAAAAAGAATTGAAACTGAGTGATCTCGATTCACCCATCCTTTTTATGTGTGTACGTTTCAATAGCGATCAACAAAGAATAGAGGACCTTGTAGCAAAACTAATATCCCAGTCCATATGCAAAGGAACCCTCAAACATGAAAGAAGAAATGAGCAATAATAAAGATGCAACATGAAGGAAGATATGAGCAATAAAGAGATCAAAGCACCAACGAAAGATATGGAGCCAGAATTAAGATAACCTTTTAATAAAATCAAACAAGAAAACAAAAATAGTCAGTTTACGGAATAACAAAACCAAAAATTAAATCTTAAAACCATTTGAAAACTTCAAAGCATAATCTACCAACAGAAATTAGATTTCAAAACACTAAATTAATTACCTAATTTGGGGTGAGAGTGAGACTCGGACTCGGTGTGGTGGTGAGAGAGATCGCGAGAGAAAATCGCCCGAGAGAGAGATTGTGAGAGAGAGCGGTGGCTGTGTGGTGAAGGAAGGCTGTGTGGTGTGGTGGTGGGCCAGTGGTTGGCCAGAATTCGACACAGACAGATGAGAGATGAGGGGTCGGTGAAAGACGCCCAGGGGCTAGGATGTGCTGTGCTTGGAGTTAGATGGATGAAAATGGAACGGAACTGTGAAATGGATCTGACCTAAAACAAATCAACGGCACATATTAAATCTAAAACGGTGAACGGTTCAAATAATTTTCTTATAATTAAAAAATAATATATATATATATATATATTTTGGTTCGGTATGGGAATACCGAAAAAATGAAATGCAAAACCGAATCCCATACCAAAACTTTCGGTTTGGTTTGGGATTTTTGGGATTTTTTTCCAGCCCTAGCTGGGTGTGCCAGATTGTGGTTCCCTTCTTGGTTTCTTTCCCTTTGTTTCGCTTCGGGCGAGTTTTTGTAATTTTAGTTTAATTTAGTTTTCATTGTTTAGTCCTGGTATTCCTAGGAAAATTGCTCTATAGGGTTCCTAGGTCTCCTTAGGTTCTCTAGGAGAGTGCATGTCTGAAGATTGTATACGTTGTTTGGCGTCGAGTTACCCCTAAGTTGTTGGAGATATTTTCAGCTGGTGGTTCAAGCTAGTTTTGCAACGTGTGGAAAGGACTATGGAAGCCATGGTCTCATGCTTTGCCACAGGTTGACGCTCACATCACATCAATGGTTATACGCTACATGTTTGGTGGGTGGAAGATTCCCATGATTTGCTTAGGGATTTCTTTTAATTTGTTTATGTATTGACATTTGGGGATAGTTCCTTTCGTTGTGCGAGACACTTTTTTTCCTAGACTGGGTTCTTCGACAAGGTTTTATCGAGGCCCAATATGCACACTACCCTCAGTTTGTTGTCAATTTGTCCTTGTATTATTGCTTTGTTTGCAATGAATATCAAAATATCGTATTTCTCTCCAAAAAAATAAAAAAAATAAAAAAAACTAACATTTGATGGGGAAAAAAAACCCTCCATTATCCTAACTTTGGTTTTTCTTTTTAAGATGATCCATTAATTAGTGTAGTACTGATCTTGATTCTTCAACGACATGGTAGTTTTTAGTGATAAAAAAAAATGAGATTTTCCAAAATAAAAAGGACTTTGGAAGAAATATTGTGTGAGATCATGATATTCTAGGGTCGGTGTAAGGCTGATTAAAATACAACTACTTTGGAAGTTTGATCATTGACTCAACAACTTTCATCACAATGTTGCACATACGGATCAACGATGCGGCCATCATTTTGTTGCAAAGTAGTGGACGAAGTCCATCGATTTCATTGAGATTGACCATGTTTGTTTCGCAAGGTACGAAAACCTGATCCGATATGGAATCATTCAATTTCCCTATATTCTTGAAATTCCTACAATCTAAAGATTAACGTGCGCCGCAAGTAATCATAGTCCTAAGAGGATGCACTATCTACTCTAGACGTCTCAGGGATTCTCATAGTTTAATACGGATTATCGTAAAAAAACTATTTCTTGACTGGTATAAATACTCATTTAGAGTTCATCTCTAGTAACTTAATTATCGTACACTTATTATTTTGTCTAGTCTTTGAATCTCAAATATTACTTACTAACTTAAGTGTCAGATAACCTTTAACCATCACCTCATTGGTCCTTAAGTTGTTTGTTGTTTTACAAGTAAGCGAGTTTGTGTATCTCCACATTCTAAAAGGTGCGTGAAAATGATTACAACATGTGGTAAAGTGGAAGGGCCTATTGGAATAGGCCAATGATGTTAGATTTGATTAAAGCTTAATGAGGGATGACTCGTCATTGGATTGACCGTCCAACAACTCCAACCAGCAAGATCTCTATTTAGTAGCCTTAGTGGAAGAAATCCGGAGAGGATCTCTTTCCTTCTGCTCCAACCATACTCCTTCAAGCTGACGTGTTTCTCCCTGACCATTTCGCTTCTCACTCCAATTTTCTATTATTTATTACAAAATTAAAAGAAAACGGACACGAATACGACACCGTATCGTTTTTCCGCTTATATACGTTATCTTCCCTCTACAAGGCTCAATGTTTCTCTGTCAATGGCTACGCTTTCAGCTACTCAGCTCCTCCATCTTCCACTCCTACTGCCAACTCGGAATCCCCGCCATGCCCATTTTCCCTTTCCCTCACTAAACCCTAACCCTAGGCTCTTCTCCTTCAACGGCGTCGTATCTAGTTGTCGTCCATTACAGGCCATTCTCAACACTACCCTTGTCGCCACCGATGCCGAATCCGAACAAGAACCCCTCACTGTCTGTTAAATCTGCCAATCCCACGTGCCAACCACATGCTTTACATAATGGAAGAACTAGGGTTCGTCGCGCCGACGCCCGTATGCAGGCTCTGCCGACTCTATTTTTTGGCTGCGACTGCATACTCCACGCGCAGGTCAAAATTTTGGTGCCGTAGGTGTGTTTTGTAGCCAAAGTTTGAATCTTGTTATGTGATTTTTGGTAATTAGACAGGTTCTAGGAAGACGCTGACGTACCTACTTTTGATATTTTCTGCTATGAACACTCGGAGATCGGCTGTTCAAGCTCTCGTTGTGGTCCCCACTGGGGAACTTGGGATGCAAGTAAGACTTTCGGTGTTCGATTCTCTTGCACTGATTAAAAATGGCTGCATTGCATTTGCACTTTGTATGGAGTAAATTATGCTTATTTTGCGTAAGTGAGTTCAAGATGATGAATATATGCGTATTTTATGTGCAAGGTTACGAAGGTTGCTCGGATGTTGGCCGCGAAGCCTAAGGAAGTTGAATTGGAGCAGAAATTGTGTACTATTATGGCGTTTTTAGATGGAGGAATGTTGACCAGGCACAAGAGTTGGTTAAAAGTGCTGCATTTTAGTTTATATTGTTCATTTTGTTTTACATGTTTTCTATGACTTAGGTTTCTGTAGTTGTATGCTGTTACGAAGAGATATTGTATTTGAATGATGTGGTTTAATCGGTGCATCAATGCTGTTTCAGGCGGAGCCCCCTACTATTGTGGTGGCAACCATTGGGAGTTTGTCCAAATGCTTGAGAAACAGATGATTAAGCTTGAATCGATGCTAGTGCTGGTAATTGATGAGGTAATTTGGAATGCAATTTGGGGTTTAATTGCTCATTTAGCTAGTTTTGTGTGGCAGATGAGACTTTTATGAGTAGAGTGATATATTGTCCAAAAGGTTAATCAAGTTTATCTGAGAATAATGAACTAACGTCTTATATTCACTGTTTGGTTAGGTTGATTTCATGCTCAGCTCCAAACAAGTTACTTCTCTTTGAAAACTTTTGACATCCTACTTTTCAATCAATACCCGACAGACTGTTTTTGCTAGTGCTTCCATCCCTTAGCACAGACGATTTTTACATGAATGTATACAACAGAAATGGACCAAGGTTTGCTGATGTAGTTCTAGTTCCATGTCACCTTTATACGGGTTTCATACAATGCTCCCTAGTTTCATGTGTCCTAATAGTATGTATGTGTTTTACAGAATGATGCAATTCATGTCCATGTCAATCCAGTTTAGCCTATGCCGTTATGTTTTTACAGCATAGATTTGTTGTAAGAAAATTCTTAATTATGCAGCCGACTCCATCCTTCTTTCTGGTTTACTTGTCATTGAATCATGTAGTCATGTTATACATCTGCTTTTTCAGTACTTTTTTCAACAATTGTCTTCAGTCACATTACATAAGAGATGTCTTTGTTCATAATGATAGATTTCGAATATGCTAATTCTGTTAATACTTAACAGATATGCCGTAAAAACAGAAGGAACAAAGCCTTGCTGTCCTTATTACAGTCTGATGCACCGCAGTCTTCAATTATTTTTGTTGGAGAGCAGGTTTTCATCACATATCCCTCTTTGTGATTTTGTTTTCATGTTGAAGTAATCATATGGTATTGTCCTGCAGCTGGGCATAACTCCGATTTGAACTTAAGTATTACTCATAATTTTATTAATGGTTTACCCAGAAGGTAAACCTCTAATGAAGATGCCACTTAGGCGTGGTTCATACGCAAGTGCTAGAGATATATCTAAAAATTTAAAGCTTATAATCCGTAATTGTTGATTTAATTTTAAGTTTATATTCTGAATGATATAGGTGGGCTATCCATTCTATTAAGGTAATCTCCAACTAAGCCGGGCAAAGGGCCATAGGCCAAAACGTGGCTCGTTTTGACACAAAACTCATCTCCAATAGAGGGCTGGGCCAAAAAATTTGGGACTCATTGGGCCATAAATCAACCAAATGGCTAGCGAGCTGGAATAAGAAAGACAGCAAGCCAGCCCAATTTTTGAAAGCCCAAATGTGTCTAATGGTAGGTCATCTCCAACCGAAAGGGCTATGTTTAGCCCTTGTTCAGACTATAGATCTTCAAGAAATTTTTTTTTAATGAAAAGTGTCATGCCATATTTGTATACCATCTCCAACCGAAGGGGGCTAAAAAATAACCCCTCAATAATTTATTATTTTAAGTTTGTTCTTTAATTTATTGGTTAATTAAATTAAACTACGATATTAAAATAAGGTTTCCGAACATATTTTGAATGTCACTTGTTGCTAAATGAATAAGCTTGCGGATTTCTTGTCTTTACATAATTTCAATAACTTTTCGGATAGGATTTTGAGTGACACGTGTCGCTAAATTGAGCAACTCTCCATATTTCTTATCTTTATGTAATCTTAATAATTTTTTTGATAGAATTTCGAGTGCCACATGTCGAGAAGTAATTGGTTATGCAAATTTTAGATAGGATTCTTATCTACATCATACTTTTTATCTTCAACTTCCAATGTTAATAAATTGGCTAGATATTGGGGTAGAATTCATACACATTCATCTTTGTCCTCTCCAATATCTCTTGTCATTGTCTAAAATTTGTTATTTCAATTAAAGTTTACAATGAATTCCAACTTTGGGTTCTCTTCGCATTCTAAATGGGGTTTTCATTCAATTTCGAATTGGAAGATAAATGGGCAGAGCGAAGACGAGAAGATGAGAAGTTCGATGAAGAAGACGAAGCATGGCGCAATACAACATTTATGGCAGTAATGGTTGGGGCCATGGCGTGTGAGGAAATTCAAGAACAATCTCAATGGGGTGGTCTGTTGTTTGTCGCTCTTACAAACCATGAAAAAGATAGATCGCACATGAGACTCTGATGAACAACTATTTCAATTCAAACACAATGTAACCATAAGAGGATATCAGACATTGCTTCCGGATGAGGTGTCATGTCTTCAAGTGTTTGCATCATGATGTCCAACATGTCAATCTATACTTTCGGCAGAAGATTGATAGAGCATGTCGCTCTGGTTTCTCACCTCACCAAAAGGTTATTGTTGCACTTCGAATGCTGGCCAATACCTCCCCAACTGATGCGAGCGATGATACATATGGTATGTTTGAGTCTACATGTCTTGATAATCTTGCTCAATTTTGTCACACAATTGTTCAAATTTTCAAAAAGAAGTACCTTCATATCAAGCAGATCTTGCTCGGCTCATTTGCAAAGCTGAAGAATGTGGTTTTTTGGGCATGATATAGTCATTAAATTGCATGCATTGGCAATGGAAAAGCTATCCCACCATATGGCAATGAGGATTTAGCGGAAGATCAAGAAAGCCAACTATTGTGTTAGAGGCGGTTGCCACAGGGATTTGACATGCTTTCTTTGGAGTCCCAGGATCCCAAAATGACATTACAGTACTCATACATTCACCCCTCTTTAATAACCTGACGAATGGTGAATCACCTCAACAAGCGTCAACAATATGTGATATTACCTAGCAGATGACATCTACCTAAAATGGGTGATACTTGTCCAAGCAATTGCAAACCCTGTGGATGGCACCGAAAAGTGGTTTACCTTACAACAAGCGGCGTACCGGAAAGATGTTGAGAGATATTTTGGTATTCTATAAGCTTGATTGAAAATCATTAAAGAACCAATAAGAGGGTGGAGTCAAGATAAATTAAACTTCATCATGATGTCGCGCATTATATTACACAACATAATTGTGGAGGATGAGCAAGATGACTATATTGATGAAAAGTTTGATGACGACTAATATGATCCAAATAGGACAAGGAGGGCTCATGTGAGAATATATGATGGGCCTAATTTGCCTCTGTATGCAAGAACAACTAGCGTATCTTTAAATGAATACATAAGGCGTCATAGGATCATACATTCGCGTATCACAAACAAATACTTACAACAGGATCTTGTTGCACATCTTTGAGCCAAAAGAACAATGGAGTAGGCGTAATAAACCAAATGTTGTTTATGTTTCAATAACTCCCCTAAGTAATACTAGGGTGGAAATTATGTTATTATTTGTTAAATGTTGTTTAAGTTTCAATAACTCCCCCAAGCAGTACTTAAATATTAAAGACTACAATTGAAACTTAAATATTGTTTAAGTTTAATGCAAACATTTTCTTGCATTAAATAAAAGTCAAGACATCACCTTTCATCCACTAGCTTTTCTAGGTAAATGCTTCCAAAGTAAAAAAAGCAAGCGGACTCTTGCTTTTCTTTTGTAGCACTCCATATGGTCTACATCTTTCAATGCAGCCCGTCGAAAGGTGATCTCTCGACATGCTTTTCTTTTATACCACTCCACATGGTCTATGTTTATACCATATTTAGGGCCTTCGTATTTAGACCTCGTATAAATACTCGGGGGACTCAAATGTAATTATGTAATAAAGGAAGGGGTAAATATGTAATTAGGGGAGGAGCCCTTATTCTATAAAAGGGCATTTTCACCCTCACAATCCCTAAGCCTCTCCTATCTAGAACAAAGCTCTCACACTCTCTCCCTCACAAATACTCTCAGAGAAATATAATCAGTGTGGACGTAGCCCAAACCTTGAGGTGAACCACGATACATCTTGTGTTACTTACATTACTTGCAGATTCACGGTCGGATTTACGTTGTTCCAAGACCTCTGGAGTCGTGCATCAACATTTGGCGCCGTCTGTGGGAATCGAAAAGTTGTGTCGATTCTCCTTCATTTTTTCACCTCTACCGTGAATCTGCAAAACCTAGAGACACAGAAAAAGAAAATTGTCCGTGTCCTACAATACGAAACTATGGATTCGAGTGCCTCAGTTCTCTTGTCCTCTCCATCAAAGCTCGAAAACCATCAGGAAACCAATAGCCATATCCAAAAGGGAGGTATTGCTCCTTTCATTGACTCATCATATTTGCAAAAACAATCCCATGTCCCTACTGGTTTCATTTGGCCTGAACGACACTTGGTTGCTGCTCTTGAGGAGCTCAATGAACCATTGGTGGATCTTAAGGGTTTCTTCAAGGGTGATGCTGTGGCAACCGAGCATGCTGCCAAACGTATTAGGGCATCGACGCCAATGGCAGCCTCAGCACCTCATTGCGCCACGACCTGGACGACATCAATGCCGCCGCTACCAAAGCCCTAGATCCCCAGGACCAAGATTCTCAATCTTCTACCTTGCCCACCCCCAAAAAACGACTTCGTCTTGGTGGTTCTGCCTCAGCAACCCCGCCCCTCGAAATCCATAGTCATCGGCATAATCTTCGGCTACCGCTGCGACCACGTATGGTTTGCATCCACCACGACCGCCGCTCCACCAAACCCACCCTCCTCCTCGAGCTCTCGATCTCGACCCACCAGCTCGTCAATGAGATGCAATTAGGGCTCGTCCGCGTGACCCTCGAGTGCAACGAGTCAGACCACTCCTGACCGTCCCCATTTGGACCGTTCATTGCAACGGTCGTAAATTCGGGTTCGCGGCGAGAAGAAAAGCAAGTGAGAAGGTGAAATTGATGCTGAAGTTGATGCAGTCGGTGACGGTCGGAGCCGAGGGTAACGCCTGCTGGGTTCGCGCTTGGGTCAGAGGCGGAGTCACGTCAGGAGGTAATGTACATGATGGCAAATTACGATCACGTGGTGGGGAGCGCTGACTCGGAGTCGTGTTCGAGTCAAGAACTCAGTATCTTCCTGCTCCAGTCCAGGCACTCTTGGGGCTGGAGTACACCAGCTGGTTTTCAGACAGCAGAAAAAAGAAAAAGAGAAAAGAGAAAAGCAGATGTATGCCACCTGCTGGAAAAATGACCTCGGGGAAGGCTAGAACGTGCAGGAAAAGAAAAAAAAACTTCTGTATCAAAAGCTACAGCCTCCCCCAAAGGATAGTTGTGGAGCCATCCATCCATCAGCTTGTCGAAAAAGAAAACAAAAGCAAAAGCAAAGCAGAAAAAAATCGAGAAAAAACAGAAAGGGAGGCACATAGGGACACTGCAAAAGCAAGGAATAAACATCCCACCAGAAAGATGTGATTTACTTTTCTTATTTTTGAATGATGTGTTTTATTTTTCGTATCTTTCTGAGATATCTATATAAACCCCATCAGAGGGTAACAAAAAAAAAAAACGGCAAAGCCCAAAATAAATGGGCTGGCATGTTGTGGAGGGCGAAGCCCATAAGCCCAAAATAGCACCAACCAGGTGACCAAAAGTACGTCCAGTACTCCACAATTAGGCAACCTGCCTCTATTATCACCAACCAGGTGACCTAAAGTACGTCCAGTACTCCAAAATTATTTGGCAACATGCCGCTATTACCACCAACCAGGTGATGAAATGTACAACCCGTACTCCAATATCATTTGGCAACTAGCCATTCATGCCATCAACCAGGTGATGAAATGTACAACCCGTACTCTAATATCATTTGGCAACTAGCCATTCATTCCACCAACCAGGTGATGAAATGTACAACCCGTACTCTCCTTCATGCCACCAACCAGGTGATCAAAAGTACGCCTAGTACTCCAAATTATACATGAGCATTACTCATGTCATTCATACATAAACATTCATGAGCATCACTCATGACAATCATACATAAACATTCATGATCATCATTCATGTCAACATTCATGAGCATCACTCATGTTAACATTCATAAGCATCACTCATGACAACATCCATAAGCATCACTCATGTTAATCAACATAAACATTCATGAGCATCACTCATGACAATCAGCTTCAAAAGCTTCATTTACAGAGCTCTAGCTTTAAAGCTTCATTTGCAAAGCTTCACCTACAAAGCTTCAATGCAGGGTATACAAATACCACATCTGAACAACCGCCACTTCGGCCCATACATGGATTCAATTTTAAGTCTCCAGCCAACAGACTCTATTGACTGAAGACTTGGGGGACTACATTATGTACCATATATTAGGCCTCAACTGGGCCTCATGAAAAATACTTTGGGGACTTAGCCCATTATTTATGTATTAAGGAGCGAGCCCTTATTCTATAAAAGGGACTCCCTCACTTTCATTAGAGAGCACCCATTATTTATGTACTGATGAGCGAGCCCATATTTTATACAAGGGACTTCCTCACCTTCATTAGAGAGCAACGCCGCTAGCTGAGCAACCGCCTCACCGCGAGCATTACTCCTAGCCCATCACTTATATATTGAGAAGCGAGCCCTTATTCTATAAAAGGGACTCCCTCACCTTCATTAGAGAGCAACGTCGCCAGCTGAGCAACCGTCTCACTGCGAGCATCACTCCTAGCCCATCATTCATGTATTGAGGAGCAAACCCTTATTCTATAAAAGGGACTCCTTCACCATCATTAGAGAGCATCGCTGAGCAATTGTCTCGCTACGAGCATCGACTCTAGCCCATCATATATGTATTAAGGAGCGAGCTTTTATTCTATAAAAGGGACTCCCTCACTTCCAACGCCACAAACCGAGCCAACCAAGGCAACATAAGCCACAAGCAGAGCAGCCTCGCAACATGTGCTACTTTTGGTTGAGCATCATTTTGGATTAGGCACCACCTCATACCGAGTATCAGTCCTAGACAACATCTAGTTACTTCAGCCCACACATGGACTGAATTTCAAGTCTCTAGCCAAAAGACTCTATTGACTGAAGACTTGGGGGACTACTGTTTATACCATATTTAGGGCCTCCGTATTTAGACCTCGTATAAATAGTCGGGGGACTCAAATGTAATTATGTAATAAAGGAAGGGGCAAATATGTAATTAGGGGATGAACCCTTATTCTATAAAAGGGCCTCTTCACCCTCACAATCCCTAAGCCTCTCCTATCTAGAGCAAAGCTCTCACACTTTCTTCCTCATAAATACTCTCAGAGAAATATAATCAGTGTGGACGTAGCCCAAACATTGAGGTGAACCACGATACATCTTGTGTTATTTACATTTCTTGCAAATTCACGGTCGGATTTACGTTGTTCCAAGACCTCCGGTTTTGTGCATCAACAGTCTACATCTTCAAACAACATGTGAAGGGAAAACATTTTGTGAGAGTTTTTCATTACTTGTTAAAACGCTAATAGAAATTACTGACACAGAAAAATCTTGTATTTTATTTCATTTTCAATTTAAAGACAATAACAACTTAAATATTAAAGACTTCAACAACTTAAATTTAAAAACTACAACAACTTAAATTTAAAGGCTACAACAAATGATTATAATAATGATCTTCATCCGTCATTGTAGGAGTATAGTCGGATGTTGTAAACAACTCCTGTCGGGCCATAATTTTCCTTTTTTTCCTATCAAAATATGCCTTACTCATTGGAGTATAATTCATACTATCCATTTCCATGTTCTTATCATCCATCTCTTCTTGTATTTGTTTTGCCCGTTCTTTATGTCTACGCTTCATTTCTTCCGCGACAATGACATTTTGCTCCGCCATTAATCGCATTGAGGAGACCATTTCCTCTCGAAAGGTTAACTCTTCATTTTCCATGCCCTTTTCCTTAATTTTCTAGCCTTGTTTCATCTCATAGCCTTAGGTATGGAAGATTGACCTGGAGACGGATTTTCTAGTCTTGTTTCTTCAATGATAGGAGATACTTATTCATCCCCAATTGTATTTGAGGAAACATTTCCGAACACTGACGTAGGACCAAATCTTTCTTGAGGTGAATTTTGAAATAACATCCACTTTTTACAAATTTTCCAACAACCTTGATGAGTAAAGGGTTATTTCATGTCATCCATATACAATTGCTCCGCTTGGCGTTCCTAGAAAATATAATTACAAAAATTAATTTATGAAACTAATATTTAAAAAACTTGTGACAATACTTACTTTGTCGTATAGATTGGCTCTGCTTTCATGTCTCATTTCGGCCGTTATCATGTCTTGATGCCATTTATTCAACCTTGGATGAAGATGTTTTTTCCATTGTGAAGAACAACTCTCATGGTTTCTGGGGTTCGGTGGAGTGATGCCTTTGTAGAACTCATAGTGCTTTTTGGATGTACGAGTCAGATTCCTTCATTTGTTTGAGAAATACCATTGACACTATCTTCCGAAACTCATCTATAAGCCTTGCAAAGAGTTTCCATCTTCTTTTCGGATCCAAACCTTTCTTTTGGTTGAAGATGTGGTCATTTGAAAATTATTGAAAAAATTAAAAGAAAGATTATTGGAGAGGTAAGAGAATAGAATGTGAAGAATTGAAATAAAATGGTATAAGATGGTATGGAATGGTGAAAATGATGCGAGAAATGGCTTAGGTATTTATTAAAAAAAAATTAGAGTTTAAATTTCATCTTTTTTTTTTAATTCCAACGGTTACATGACGTCAACTAGCCGTTTCTAGTTGGCATCAAGATGACATCATGTTTGGCCATCCCCAATTGAGCTGGCCAAAGGGTTATAGGCCAAAACATAGCCCGTTTTGACACAAAACTCATCTTCATATAGGATTGGGGTAAAAAAAATTGGGACGCACTGGGCCATAAATTAGCCAAATGGTTAGCGGGCTGGCCAAAGAAAGCCAACTAGCCCGATTTTTGAAAGCCAAGAATTGAATAGTTGCCTGGCCGTAATTTATTCTTGAATTTTCTTATCAAATTAAAGTAAAGTTGTGTTCTTAATTTGCGAGACATCAAAATAAAAGTTTTAGAGAAATTAAGGGCGTGTTCGGTAACTTAATGCAAAACAATTTTTGAACAACTGTTGTGTAAAACGAAAAGGGCAAATAAAATTTTACATTTTTATGATTTCTTTTGCTAGTTTAATATCTTAGAATGAGTTTTGAGAATAAAAACTTTGAAAACGCATATGGTACCAATACTTATAATGTCATAAAAATATAAACTTGTGTGTTGGTAGTAATGGTGCTATTGGTGGCAGTGATGGTGGTTGAGATGAGAGTGGCAGTGGCAGATCCAGGAAATAATATTAGGGGGGGTCAGTAAGAATAGTGCTTGCAACGCGCAAATTTTTTTTACCAAAAATAGCATGCATATCGCCATTTCATCGAGTCTTGTTAGGCGTGAAGTTATTTGGAAATGTATACTGCACACTTGTTAATGCTTCATTTGCGAGGGTAACTAACATGTTCCAAGACTGCTCCCATATAAATGCTTAACAAATAAACAAATTTATCTTGAACACACTAATAATGTTTGATATCATTGCATCCCATTAATATGTTTGTCCAAAAATGATGATGTTGGAGGGCATGTATGAAGCCAACTCTAATCTTCAAAAGGGCAGCATCCAAGGTATCCATAGACATTCATCGAAGTTCGGAAGGTCAGCAACCAAGGTATCCATGAACGTTCACCGAAGTTCGAGGCATTTGCCACTAGAGACTGGTGTTGGTAGCAATGGTGGTTGGAGTGGTGGTAAGAGTGAGGGTAAATAGTGAAGGTGGTAGTGGCCATGATCAGGGTAATGGGGTGGAGAATGTGGTGGGACGTGGTGGTGGTAATGAAGGTGGCCGCAACAGTGAAACAGCTGAGGTGGTGGTGGCGACGAGGTGCATGTGGTGTAGTCAAGGTGAGATTGTGGCGGTGGTGTTGGCTGCAATAATGAGACCGTAGAGGTGGTGGTGTCCATGGTTGTGACTTGCGAGGGTGATAATGATGGTTGACATGATCACGGTCGTGATACTCTAACTTTGTTTTATAATGTATCTTTTTTTTCTTATTTTGAAAATTGATGTTGGGTATGGTCTGCCACTTTTGGTGTTACGTTATGTTTCAACGTGCAACTTCTTTAATATCAATCTAATCTCAGCCGCCGTATTTGATCCAACTGTCTTAAAACGCAGTGCACAAGACATTTTGCCTAAAAGGGTCCGCTATTCCCAGTTTGAGTTTGCCACTATTTTCTCCCTCCACTTCCTCCAAAAATCAAAATTAACGTTAAATCTTATCACGTGCACACCACCTGACTCTCCTTTGAGGACCAAAGCGTCACTTCGCTAGCCCTTCAGACACAAAAACTATAGAATCATACATATTTGCATATTTTTACATTTTAGAAATTTAAGGTTTTCAATTATTTTAAAGAATGAAGCGTTTGAACTACCCTCACATGTTGTGCACATGCTTCCATTTAACAAAAATTTGGATGGAATGAATGAAAAATTAATAGCATGGGGCAAATTAGCAAAAAACTAAAATAAAATTTAAGTCTATAATTTTTGTAATTACATTTTCTAGGAATGCCAAGCGGAGCAATTGTAAATGAATGACATGAAAAAACCCTTTACTCATCAAGGTTGTTAGGAAATTTGTAAAGGGTGGGTGTTATTTCAAGCTCCACCTCAAGAAATATTTGGTCATACGCCGGTGTTCGGAAATGTGTCCTCAAATACAGTTGGGGATGAAGAAGCTTCCCCTATCATTGAAAAAAAAATTAAGGCTAGAAAATCCGTCTTCGGGTCAATCTTCCATACCTAAGGCTATGACACGAAACAAGGCTAAAAAATTGAAGAAAAAGTTCAAGGAAAATGAGGAGTTAACTTTTCAAGAGGAAATGGCATCCTCGTTGCGATTAATGGCGGATCAAAATGCCATTACCGCTAAAGAAAGGAAGGGTAGACACGAAGAACGGGCAAAACAAATATAAGAAGAGATAGATGATAGGAGCATGGAAATGGACAATATGAATTATACTTCAATGAGTACGGCATATTTTGATAGGAAAATGAGAGAAATTATGGCCCGACGGGAGTTGTTTACAACATCCGACTATACTCCTACAAAGGCGGATAAAGATCATTATTATAATTAGTTGTTGTAGTCTTTAATATTTAAGTTGTAGTCTTTAAATTTAAATTGTAGTTTTAATATTTAAGTTGTACTCTTTAATATTTAAGTTGTTATGGTCTTTAAATTGAAACTTAAACAAGTAATGAAACTTTAACAACATGAAACAAAATACAAGATTTTTCTGTATCAGTAATTTCTATCAGCGTTTTAACAAGTAATGGAAAACTTTCACAAAATGTTTTCCTTTCACATCAACAAGCATGCTGTTTGAAGATGCAGACCATGTGGAGTGCTACAAAAGAAAGGATAAGGATCCTCTCCTGAGCAGATGGAGAGGATCCTCCTGACCAGGCTCATCGGGCCATTCATTTTTTATCCAACGGTTATAATTATTATAACTTTTAGAGGGGCCCCCTGTTTGTAGCCGTTGGATAAAAAATGAACGGCCCGATGGGCCTGGTCAGGAGGATCCTCTCCATCTGCTCAGGAGAGGATCCTGGTCCCAAAAGAAAAGCAAGAGTAGGCTTGCTTTTTGACTTTGGGAACATTTATCTAGAGAAGCTAGTGGATGAAATGTGATGTCTTGCCTTTTATTTAATGCAAGAAAATGCTTGCATTAAATTTAAACAACATTTAAGTTTCAATTGTAGTCTTTAATATTTAAGTACTACTTGGGGGAGTTATTGAAACTTAAACAACATTTAACAAATAACAACATAACCTCCACCTTAGTAATACTTGGGGAAGTTATTAGAACTTAAACAACATTTGGTTTATTATGCCTACCCCATTGTTTTTTTAACCCAAAGATGTGCAACAAGATCCTATTGTAGGTACTTGTTTGTGGTACGCGAACGTATCATCCTATGACGCCTCATGTATTCATTTCAAATTAGGCCCATCATATATTATCGCACTAGCCCTTCTTGACTTATTTGGATCATATTGGTCGTCATCATACTCTCCATCAATATAGTCGTCTCGCTCATCCTCCACAATCATGTTGTGTAATATGATGCACGACATCATGATGAAGTTTAGTTTACCTTGACTCCACCTTCTTGCCAGTTTCTTAATGATTTTTCACTATGCTTGTAGAATACCGAAAGCTCTCTCAACATCTTTCCAGTACGCCTCTTGGTGTAAGGTAAACCACCTTTCGGTGTCATCCACAAGGTTTGCAATTGCTTGGACAAGTGTCGCCCACTCTGGGTAGATGCCATTTGCTAGGTAATACCCCATATTGTACTGACGCCTGTTGAGGTGATTTACCCTCCGTCGGGTCATTAAAGATGGGTGAACGCCCGAGTACTATAATGTTTGGGATCCTATGACTCCAAAGAAAGCATGTCAGATTCATATGTCAAACGAGGTAACCGCTTCTAAAACAATAGTTAGCTTTCTCGATCTTCCACTAAATCCTCTTTACCATCCGGTAGAACAGCTCTTCCACTGCCAATGCATACAATCTAATAACCCTATCATGTCCGGAAAGTCACGTTTTTCAACTTTACGAATGAGCCGAGCAAGATCTGCTTGATTTGGTTCACGAAGGTACTCCTTTTTGTAAATCTGAACAAATTGTGTGACAACATTGTGCAAGATTATCAAGGCATGTAGACTCAGACATACCATATGTTTCATCCATCGCATTAGCTGGAGAGGCATAGGCCAATATTCGAAATGCAATAGTAACCTTTTTATGAGGTAAGAAACCAGAATAGCTTGCTCTATCAATCTTTTTCCGAAAGTATGGATTGACATGTTAGACATCATGAAGCAAACACTCGAAGACATGACGCACCATTCAGAAGCGACGTCTGAAATCCTCTTCTGGGTACACTGTGTTGGAGTTGAAGTAGTTGTTCATCAAAGTTTCATGCAGATCTCTCTTTTTCGTGGTCTGTAAGAGCGACCAACAACAAAGCCACCCAATTGAGATTGTTATTGAGTTTCCTCACATGCCATGGCCCCAGCCATTGCTACCATAAATGTTGTGTTGCGCCATGCTTCGTCTTCTTCATCGGACTCCTCATCTTCTCGTCTCCGCTCAGCCCATTTATCTTCCAGTTTAGAATTGGATGAGGACCCTCAGTTGGAATTCATTGCAAACTTGAATTGAAATAACAAATTTTAGTCAATAACAAGAGATATTGGAGAGGGCAAAGATGAAGGTGCGAATTCTACCCCAATATCTAGCCAATTTATTAACATTGGAAGCTGAAGATAAGAAGTGTCACGTAGATAATAATCTTATCTAAAATTTGTATAACCAATTACATCTCGACACGTGGCAGTCAAAATCCTATCTAAAAAATTATAAGATTACATAAAGATAAGATATATGGAGAGTTACTCACTTTAGCCACACGTGTCATTCGAAATCCTATCCTAAAAATTATTGAGATTATATAAGGATAAGAAATCCAGAAGCTTATTCATTTAGGAACAAGTCACACTCAAAATATGTCCGAAAACCTTATTTTAATATGGTAGTTTAATTCAATTAACCAATAAATTAAAGAACAAACTTAAAATAATAAATTATTGAGGGGCCTGACACTGTTCAATAAAAAAAAATTCTTGTAGGGCTATAATTTGAACGGGGGCTAAACATTGTTCTTTCGGTTGAAGATGATCTACTATATATTTCTTATCTATTTGGTTAGTCTGAGAAGTCATAGAAGGCTGGAAATGCTCCATCAACAACACTATTAATTGATTTCTTGAAGGCTTGGTACAAGGGATATTCAGACATCCTCCTTTTGGAAGAAGACATGAATTTCAATTCACGAGCTGCTTCTCTATCTATAAGTTATATGGTTTTCTCTTCTGGTCTGACTCAGTAAATCATTGTTCAATTCCTCGAAAGTAATATTAGTTCTAACGGAAATGCTCAACAGGAATGAATTTTCTGTTTTCAAGATTCCGAAGTACCTCTTGAAAACATCCAAAATTTCCAATTCTACGACAATATACGCTTGGTCTTTGGTATGCCATTTTCGAGTTGATATCTTGTGATGTATCTGTATTCTATTAACTTACTTTTAGGAAATCTGACAACGTGGAAGTTATCTCCTTGTTTCAACGGATATAGCAGCCAGAGGGGTTGACCTGCCAGACACTACTCATATATACAACTTTGATCTGCCAAGAACTGCTGTTGATTATCTTCATCGAGCTGGAAGAACAGGTAGGAAACCGTTTTCAGACAAGAAATGCTCTGTTACCAACATTATAATGTCCGAGGAGCGGTTTGCTTTGCAAAAATATGAAAACGAGTTGATGTTGAACTGTGAAGAGGTAATTGTATAGAATCAGTGGAAGTCTCAGTCTGTAGCTCTAGGAGTAGATTATGTATCCCTTTCCTCGTACAAGGAAAATAGTACAATGAGAAAGGGTAAAGTGAGAACAATTCCGGTAGATAACCACAAAGCAATCATAAATGCTTCATAGCATAAGAGCATTTGTGGATGCTCGATTAGTCCTTTCTCTTAATCTTCAGGTTTCATGAATATGTAAATCTTTGCACGCTAGACAGTCAATATACATTGTCTTAACTTTTTGATGGACACGCATACAGTTAGACTGAATCATAACTCGTTCTCGGAAGTGGATTCACAGAATTCGCGTGCAAGGGAGTTGTTACTTGATTCGGTTATTTTAGGAACAATGAAATGGCATAGTTGCTTATAGCTGCTTGATGTTTGCAAAATAACAAGGTTTATACACATCCGGAACATGATTGTCTTGCTCTACTGACATGAGTATATATGGTGATTGCTATTGCATTTTCTCTTTAACTTCCATCCTGGTATACCCAAAAACTACAAGGATGGAGGGATGTTTTAGATCACAAGTCCGTCAACAATGGTCGAATTTTTCAATAGGATGGTTATACCAGAGCGGATGTAGAACCCTTCCAACGATCTGTCAGCTTCCTGCACGCCCTGAAAATCCATGCATAAACGTTGAGAACAAATAGACTAATGCGCGTGGACGATTTACAGCCGTTAATTGTTAGAGGTTACTATTAACAGAGACAGAGGGCACGTCGTACCTCCGAGTTTGCAATAACAACGTTCTTCCCGATCCTTGCGTTCTTGTCGATGATGCAGTCTCTGCACATGACATCAAGAGCCATGATAAGCAAATTATTTTGTTGAACACTGTAAAATTCATAAAAGATAGGGAGGTTTAAGCAGGTTGTACTTGATTTTCGTGTTCTCTCCAATTCCGACGGGAACTCTTCCTTCAGCTAACAGCGTCACTCTCTCAGAATCGGTTTCGTAGTAATCAGCACCGAGCATTACTGTATCCTGCGTGCATTTTGACAATTTGCAGTTTGAGTTGCTCTTTCGCGTTGAATTTTAACAGATTGAGATTAACATTCTGTGGAATTTTATGGGACTGACCTTCAAGTGAACGTTCGAGTTTATTCGCGATCTGATGCCGACAACGCTGTGCTCTATGAAGCTGTCAGTTAAGAAACTTCCATGCGATATGATGGAGTCAACAATCTGCACAAAAAGGAGGCAGATTAATGTTTTATATATGTTGGCGTTTCAGTAATTTTGCTGGGAGCTTCAAGTGCATATCAAAGACAGAGCTGACAACCTTGCTGTTGTCAATCTTCGATGGAGGCAAGTTTCTTCTTGAAGTATACATCGGCTTTGCTGCATCGTAGAAACTAAACTTATTTGGCTGAAAGGTCGGGAAAAGAAGGGTACGTTAGATTCTATCTGTTACAGCAGAAGCTGCTTCTGCCACCATAGAAACAACCACCATTCGGAGGATCAGCTTTGCTTACATGCTCAGTGAGGGCAAGGTTGGCCTCGAAGAAGGATCGGATGGTTCCAATGTCTTCCCAGTAATCATTGAAGAGATAAGCCTGCACAGCGTTTTCACATGAAGAAACGTCATGGAATGCTGAATGAACCCTCCAGGCAGAGCCAAAACACAAAGTGATAAGCAAAGGTAATTGAGTTCAAGTTAACGTAGAATACTCCCAGACAGAGATTTGATATCGACCTTTATGAAGAATTCCTTAGCTGAGGCAGGGATTATCTCTGATCCAAAGTCATTTGCAGTCGGAAAACGCCATCTGACTCAAATAGTTAGTGTAGTTTTCTCAAATTTCTTTTACACAGGGTGCGTGTTTGTGCGTTTGTGATTTATAAATTTTAATTCATAATACGACTGGCACCTTAAGAGATTCAGAAGTATCTCCTTCTTGAAGACATACACTCCCATGGAAGCAATGTATGGTTTCTTCAGAGCTTCCTCCACCGAAAGTCCCAAAACGGTCGTATCTACTGCCTGCAGATTGATGTATGTACCAAATCCAGCATACAGGTATTCATATTCCAATGTCAATTCAGATTATTGTAGCTTACGCATGAGTATTACCATTGCCTTCAGGTCGTCTCCCTTAGGCTTTTCGCTGAATGATAGGACCCTTCCCTTCTTGTCTATCTTCATCAGACCGAAATCTGAGGCTCGGCTATCAGCGAAAGAGAGGAAAGTCTCAAAAGGTTGATGGTCAATTGCTATAACAGAAACTGGAGTTGAAAAGAAATGTGTTGCGCAAGCTATACCTGTCATCCATCGGTAAACAAGAAATGGTAATATCTGCGCCGCTCTGCCTGTGATTCTGCAGTTTAATTGAGAGGTAAAGTTTGACGTATTTGAGAATTGACCTTTCGAATGTTTTCAGTTGAAGCAAAATTAATTGTTCCGCCTTACTTGAACGTAGTCCAAGTAGTCCATTCGATACAAATGATCTCCGGATAGAATCAGCACATCCTCAATGTCCTTGCTTCTTGCATCCTGCAGCATGAAAAGCCATGCTGAAGTTTATAACGCCTCCCAAATTTAGGTCATCTGACTCGAATTTTATACAAGATATGAAAAATAACTTCGACGGGAAAGGGAGAAAGACAGTAACTTCCACTCTTTAATTCTTAATTTAATGCTTAGTCCTTAATGGCTCTTGCTCTTTAATATAACCCATAGCTCTCCAGATGTTCCCTCAGGAACGATTGAAGATCTTGATCTTAACTGATTCCGTTTTCTAAAGAAAAATGGCCATCTAGCATTGTTTCCTAATCCTACAAGCTTTCGGGTTTGTCAACGGTTCCCTGGCAAAGACGAAGTTAATGAAAGGAAATTCTCTGGGAAACGTACTAAGTAGGGTACAGCTATTGTATCCCTCACGGTCCCTGACAAAAACGGAAAGCTGGCTGACACTGTCTTAGGGTTCGAATCGGTTAAGGATTACATGAACAGTTCCTCTCCCTTTGGTGACATTGTTGGACGGGTTGCTAGCAGGATACGCGGCGCTGCATTTCCCCTCTGAATGGAACTCTTTACAATATAGTTCCTAACGATGGTAACAACAGGATTCATGGTGGTCCAAAAGGATTCAGTCTTGTGATTTGGAAGGCAAAAAGATATGAACAAGAGAGCGCTAACCCTAGCATCCATTTCTCATATCACTGCTCTGATGGCGAAGGAGGATTTCTGGGTGATCTCCTTGTTAGTGTGATGAACAAACTCATTCGAAACAACCAAATGATTGTAACAATGAAAGCCACAGCTCTAAACAAGCCTACTCCAGTGAATCTAGCCGAACATGCTTTCTGGAACCCAGGTGGTCACAGCAGCAACATTTTCACCATTATGTACAGATTTTCAGATCCCATTTTACACCGGTGGATAGCCAGTTTATTCTACTGGTAAAATTGTGTCGGTGAACGAAACACCCTTGATTTCACCTCATCTCACAGCATCAGAAGCAGGATCAAGAAACTGCCTAACGGTTATGATATCAACTATGTGCTGGATGGTTTTAAGGGTGACAAAAAAAATCCGGAAGAGTGTTGGAGCTGGGGACAGATGCTCCAAGCATGCGGTTCTACACCGGTAACAACTTGAAGGGTGTGAAGGGAAAATGTGGATGCGTTTATAACCTACACACAGATCTATGTTTGGAGACTCGAGGCTTCCCTACCGCGGTAAATCATAGAAATTTCCCTTCACAAATTGTGACCAAATGGGAAAGCCTTACTATGCTGTTCAAGTTTACTACTTCTCCACAGCTTAGTTTTACATGGAATTTTCTGTCCTTGATATGTATTAGCTTTTTCTTGAAGCTCAAGAAACAAAGAACCATTTTGAATTTTTTTTCCTGTTTACTAAATTGCTGTTTGTGAGTACCTCAAAAAGCCAATGGAACTGTCTGACGGCATCTGCAGTACCCTGGAACCACCTCTGCCCTGCCTCGCCGGGAGTTTGAGTAGCTGCTAGAACCTGGCATAGAGCGAAAGAATGATAGGTGATCTTGCAGAACATACATTGGCATAAATATAAATTCTAAATGCAGGCAGGCTAATCTTTACAGGGTTTGCGTAACATTTTGTACTTGATATACTTGGTGCTGATTAAGTCGGGATTAATTATGTTAATCGAAATGTACCTCTACATATCCGTCCCCGAAGGAGGTGCTGCTGCCAAAGTTGTACGCTCTGGAAATGTGTCTGTTGAGTGATGCTGAGTTGAACTGAGTGAGGATATAAACTTTGTTGATTCCACTGTTGATGCAGTTACTCATTGGTACATCAATCAGCCTGTATGCTCCTCCTATTGGAACCTAAAATGAAGAAGAACAAATGTAGAACAAGTAAGGGCAACATCCTCAACACCTTAGCGCCGGTTTAGTAACCATTTCGTTTTTTGTTTTTTTTTTTTCGGAAATAAAATTTGTCATACACTATTATGCTAGCAGTAACGCGTTAAACGTATGATCACTGGTTGGACTTACAAAGTCGCATTTAATAGATATTGTTTAAAACACAATGCGCACAAACTAGAGCAGAGTGCATCACATCTGCTATTTGCATTCATATTGTATCGATAATATATGGATATGTATATTTGTTATAACCATTATAAATGACACGTTAATTGTGTATTATTTAAAGAATGGACGCCTGTTTCATAGTCGGATGGAGTAAAGCTTGAAGTTTTGTAACAAGGAAGAGACTTACAGCAGGTTTTGCACGCCTCTTGGTGAGTGGGAAAAGCCGAGTACCAGCTCCGCCTCCCAGTATGATTGCAACGACCGTCCGTGGATTCCTCTTCCCAATATCTATGTCCCCCAACTGTCATATCCACCCAAAGCCCGTATATTAACTCCATATCATATGCAATGTTAATTGGGTAAGTATTAACATATCAAAGGCTTCTTATCAAGCCTAATTTGACAATGTTTAAATTTTCGTTTAATAATGCTAAGTTTATCGTCACATAACATTAAAGTCTAGTGGTATTATTCTTAACTTGTGATTGAGTTATCTTTGAATATTAAGGATAACGAGTTTGATACCAATTTATTTCCCCGCTCCATAAAAAAAAATCTCAGGCCACTGTATAAATATATGGTTGTACCAAACAAAATATTATTGCTCATTTGTACAAAATTTCAATACCATATTATGTGAAATGTGATTATTAAATTAACATTTATTGAAATAAATGATTTATTGACCTGACATGTATGTATTGTTTGTCATATAAAAAAATGCGGTTTGACTTGCATTATTGCTTTCGTTATTACTAAAATAAAAAATACAGTAGTTTTGGCACTCATCTTTTAGCCATATGTACTCGTAATGCATTTTTTTGAAAGTTTTTCTACGCTTGCAGAAGGCAGTAGGAGGCTAAAGAAAACGTGTTAAAATCACTAACCAAGAAAAAACGTGAACATTGAATAATGCCAAGCAATCTAAAGCCCAAGTAAACTTCAGAATTCAAGTGATGATTTTGTGGAGAGAAAATCTCATAAAGACACAGCAAATCATGCATAAAATCAAATTTATGATTGGGAAGTAGCAAATTAATCAGTAAGTAATGCTTATTTACGTGGCGAGTTTAAGAGCTCACTTTGGCCTCGCCAGCTATATCAACAGCAATTGACATGCAAACATGCTTCCCAACCCTACTAGTCTTACCACCTCCAAGTTGTAGCTGAGGCAGGTTCAGTTTCTTCCCCATCATCTCTCCACTACAAAACTTCACAAGCCTCTTGTTCCTCCCCGGCGCTCCCGCCGCACGGTGCCATTGGCTGGGGGCGGAGAGCGAAATCCGGCAATGATCAGCTGACACGGCCATTTTTTGCCCTTGGATGTAAATTCCCGGAAGGGGAAGGAAGCAATAGAGCTTGAATGTTTCTACATGGTATGCTTGTTAGCTGTTGGAGGATTAGGCCACGTTATCCGGACTCAATAGCATCCACCAGTTACATATTGTGTTTGTCTTCTAGTCACGAAGAAAAACTTGTAATTGCAGACTAGTCCCTCGTGACTTCTTTGAATTTATGAATCCGAGAAGAATATGCTTATGAGGGGCAGCCCTCGGCACGAGATTTTTGTGCATGCATGCACTATATTGATAGAAAAAGAAAAAAAAATTAAGTCTGTTCAAATCGCTGTCATTGAAAAATATGTCTTAAATTTGATTTCTCTTACCTTATTGAAGTGTTAATGATAATTTTCTAATTAAATTCAATCTGAAACGAAAAGAGTTATTTATAAAAGTTATTTGGGCTTGGCTTCAATTATTTGGATGTTTTACCATTAAATTTGATTTCAAAAATTTTAATTTTTTTTATATTTTCAGTCGCCACCGTTCATGGTTATTTAATCAAGATCGCTTGAGCTCAACTACCAAAATAGTACTAGTGGGAAAAGAAAAATGGAAAAAGTATTAGAACGTCATGGTTTGGAAGGAATTTAATGATCGAGAGGATGAAGGATATGTGTCAAAGCCTAAGAAATTCCCTTCTTTCTGACATCAAATTCAATTCTCATTCACAAGTAAATCCAGATCCTTTTCCTATAGATCCTAGAGATACCGTGATCGTGACCGTTCATTGTACATCGTGCAGTTAATTTTCGTTAGGTATTATTTATATTTAATTTTAAATTTTAAATTTTGGAATGATTTTTGACCGCACGAAATACGATGAACGGTCACGATCACGGAATTCCTAGGATCCCTAAGAAAATGATCTGGTGAGGATCCTTTTCCATTTTCTCTTTGTCTAATATATTATAAATATTGTCTCCCAACAAAATAGAAAGTGCCCCTACATGTAATTTCTCTCTTCCACTAGGTATGTGATAGGATTTTTACTACTCATGTGAACGGGCTTAAATCTCCTATTTTACTTGCAAGAATCACAAGGTTATTGTAGTATAAACGGATCTCGCAATGTCGTCTCCACAGGGACTATTAAATAATTCGAAACTAATCAGATTCCATTTAATTATTGTAAAGTAGAAGTTTAGGTGATTGATTTTATAACCTAATTAAAATAAAAACGAAATTAATGAATTAAAATAAACAATCTGCAATATTAGAGCTAGAGAGAAAAGAAAACAGTTTTGGGAGAATAAAATTAAGAAAGCACTGGGGTTCCACCATCACCTAGCAATCCTATGAATTTTTACCAATTACTTATGATCTACATATGCCACTTTGAAGGTTAGATTTTCCTAATTCATATTCTACTTGGAACCTCCAACATAGAACGTATATCTAACATGCAACCCGTCCGGACGTTCGGATCAAATTTGAACATGAAAGACTCATTATGCTTTATGAAAATCCTTTGAAAAACCATGCAATCCTTAAGACGTGATATTCATCATAAGTGAAATTACAATTATTAATCACAAGAAGCCAGCGTCAATTTCAGGGAAACTTCCGACCAAAATTGCATCAAATTACTTTTCTAAAGATTCTAATGGTGATCAGGCATTAAGACAATTAGATAGTTTTTATCCTAGTAATTAACAATTCAAAGTATGCATGCAATCAATCATAAGCAATTAAATAAAAATCACATATTCATGCTAAGGCTCAAGGCTTCGCCCTAGCAAAAGAAATTAGTTCCGCATACTCATAATTGAAATCATAGAAAATATATTCAAGAAAATGATTGAAAACACCTTCAAGTAGAAAATCTCTAAAACCCTAACAATTCTCTCTGTCTCCAAAGTTGCATAAAATAAAGCGTAGAGAAAAATTGTAGACGGCCAAGCAATAAATCTGCTAAGCCCCCACACAAACCCTAGGAAACTAAAATTAATAAAAAAAACCAATAAATTAGGAAACATAACCTTAAATTAAATGGTAAAATTCGTCTAAAATCTGAACAGCCACGTTTTTTTACCCATAAGCTGCTCCAAAACTGGCCCAATATAGCTGGATTTAATGTTTGGAATATTCTGAACACTTCTCCATAAGGCCACGAACCCATCCGAGGTCATCTTGGGCTCCAAAAATGCAATTTAAGCCCAAAAACGTCATTTTCCAACACTGCGCACTGCTTCTTTATTTTATCGCCACAAAATAACCGCCTGGTGAAAAAATCCCAAATTTTGATATGATCAAGCTAAGTGACTCACGAACGTCCTCCAACTGGAATTACTCCAAAATTTGTCCATTTGATCCTGTTT
This sequence comes from Malus domestica, assembly GCF_042453785.1. Taxonomy (NCBI): domain Eukaryota; kingdom Viridiplantae; phylum Streptophyta; class Magnoliopsida; order Rosales; family Rosaceae; genus Malus; species Malus domestica. The sequence continues at coordinate 15,388,985 of NC_091673.1, forward strand.
TGCTCCAGAGGAACTCGAGAGTCCTATATTGAAAATACAATTCAAAGTATCAAAATTCTTCCAATATATTAACCAAAATATACTAAGATTAGGGTAAAATATATAATATAAAATCTATTCATCAAATACCCCCAAACTTAGCTTTTTGCTTGTCCTCAAGCAAAACAGAATAAAAAAAAAACAACAATGAAACAATAGACCTTCCATAAATTAACCTCAAAGCAATCTAGGGACGGTCACCAAACTTAAGAGAATTAAACAATTTTCAAAATAAAATTAACCAAACCTTACACAACATTCTCAAGCGTAATGAGTGACATAACCAATATCAATACAACTTACTCAACCCGGATAGGTATATGCAAACCAAAGCTTCCACTTCAAATCCTCTACCATGAATATCACTCACAAAGGAATCACACATTAAAGGGTAGAGTGTTTCACTCAAATCATGATAAGCAATATAAAACCCCATAAGCTTGCTCTTCATCTCATCTCTTCACTAATGTAAATCAATGCAACACCAAAGATCAAAGGTCTTTACAAGGGTTGTAACATTAGGCTAGGGTATGGGCTATCAAAGAAAGGATAGGGAAAAACTAAAACTTAAGAAATACCAAGATATCTTCATAATGTAATTCAGTCGGCCCTCTTTTGAAACTTGAATCTTCTATTATTGGCGTCCAGGACTCATGTCATAAAGATGGAACAATTTCGAACTCTTCTTTTCTAATTTTTTTTTTTAAAGAATAAAAATAATACTAGACATGGTACCTCGGTACACGCCACTTCTTATTGTAGAACCCAACCTTTATCTTCCTTGATGTCCACTTGGTATCCCTTAAGTTATAGGGTATGGCTAAAATAGGTTAAATGTGTAGGGATGAATGTGGGTGATGAAAGAAAAGGCTAAGTGTTTGGCTTCAAAAGGGTAACTAGGGAAAATGAAACATAAAAAGGTGGTTAGAAAGGCTCAAACGATCCAAACATGGCCTTTATCATCTCTCTAATGTTGCATGACTTAGGATTTCGCCTCGAGAGATATTGAAGCAAGTTCTAGTGAATGATAATGCTATCATGAAACTCACAAGAAAGAATATGCAAGAGGCTCAAAATCTCACAAGGGTTCAATAAGTTTTCACTTTAAATCCATATATAGTTCTCTAAGTAAGAGATAATCATATTGACATTGGTTATTGGTTTAAAATAAACTTGAGAATGATCATGTAAGAATCAGATTAACCATATAAAACAATTGAATTTCCACAAAAGAAGAACCAATTCAAATAAGTTTGTTGACCTAGAAGAAAGCGAATTATTATCATTGACTTATGGAAGGTCTAACTAAACGACTAAAGAAAAAGAAAATCTTTTTGGATTTTTGACATATTTCAATTTTTTTTCCTTCTTTCCAGCCATATAAAAACCATGAAAAACTAAGATTTACTTTCCCACCCCCAAAACTTATTTCACACTTTGTCCTCAAGGTGTGGAAAAATAAAAGAAACTAAATAAACTAAAAAGAAACAAAACTAGAAAAGACAAAACAACAACCTAGACTAAATAAACTAGAAAAAAAAAATTATAAAAGAATCACCTGATTCGAAATCTAGACCTAGGGCCATGGGAAAAGATCATGGTGTGACCACCTTTTAGCCTTGACAAAGAACACGTGGCAGCCATAGGGTTTGAAACCCAACGTGCAAAACAAAGGTCCAATATGAACATTTGATTCCCTTGAGATGAATGGGATGCAGCTGGCATCCTTGAGCACCGAGCCGAACGGCTCTTCTCCCCCTTTAATTCAAACCAAGTCTATCAGACATGGGACAACTCCAGCTGTGTACACGTAGCGCACATCACTGCATTAAGCTCCTTAGGATTCCAAAAGAACGGCTAGATCACTCTTACTTTTCTGAAGGCTTTGTAAACCGCAGGTCTCTCGCATTTCAACAGAGACCGAAAGAAGTCTTTCATTTCTCTCAGCCCCTATGTCGTTACAAAATGAAAAATAGCTCTCCATCTCTCACAGTTTTCTCTCATTTCCCCAATTCATCTATGCTCTCTTCTTCATTACTCTCAAAAACGCAAGAACCTTCTATCTCTTTAGAAAATCAGCCTCCTCCTCTCTCGTAATAGCACCAACCTTGCACCCTAAACCACACAACGATACTCACTCTTCTCGGCAAGAACCCCAAACCCACGCCTCTATCATAGAAATGGTAGCACATTTGAAGCTCAAATCTTCCCACAAAGGTAATCTTCGTCCGTGTTCCCTTTTTTTTTTCTTTTTTTTTGAGTCTTTGAGTAACTGGTTGAACACCATGGTTCTGTGACTGATGCATATTGGTCTCAGGTCTGTGTATAGTATGAATGTGCAAATGTCCATGACCTGAAAGCTCTGCAACGGCTATGGAAAAGGAACAACAACAAAGACTGTGCAGATCCGGTTCCTGCAAAGGTAAAAATCTTGTACTCCGTTCATGATGGGTTCCATTCCGTGAGACCGTTGCTTCATTATGCCTGCATGTAAGTATACTAGTGTCGTATTTGTGTGCACAGGTTTTCGATCTAGAAGCTTAACCCTGACAAGGAAAATTCAAACCAGCTGCAACCTTGCAAATCCAAATCTTGCAAAGGTAAAATTTTATTCTGATGACCCCCCATTTGTGAAAATGCTGCCCATTACCCCCTGGATGTAATTAGACTGGTGTGGTATTTTGTGCAGAACAAGCGGATCCATGATAAATCCGAGGGAAAGAAGAGGGTGGACAAATATCAGTTTCAATAGACAAAAACGGCACAAGCTTCCAAGAGCCCAGATCGGTGCATCTGGGAGGTAAAATTTCATAACCTTGCAAGTTTAATTGTTGTAGATCTGGTAATAATAGTTGTACTCAGTTCTGTGGTGTATGGATCTGTGATTTAACTGTGCCTCTCCTCCATGCATCGTAAAACTGAGCTGCAGAAAATGAACTGCTCAAAATTATGTTTCTGTGCTAGATCTGCAACAATCACCCCCAAACTTGCATCTATGAATGACTGCTTTAAATTTCCAGCATAGTGTAGATGTGGGTGATGTTAATGTAGATTTGCTGCTGGGTGCATGATTCCAATATATGATGCTCTTTATTTTCCACGTTGGCAACCTGCAATTAACAAAGATGCGTTAAAATAAAATAAAATAAACTAAAATAAACTGGGTAAATAAAATCAACCTGCAATTTTCCATTTTTGAATTTTTTTTGTTGTTTTTTTTTTTTGTTTTTCATTTTTTTTTTGTGTGTGTTTTTGTTAAAGTCAAAATCAAACGAAAAATAAGATTAGGAAAGAGTTTAGAAAAATTGGGTTGCCTCCCAATTAGCGCTTTATTTTAAGTCTGTAGCTAGACGTTGCGGAAGTCCGGTGGCTAGATCATTGGTTCGTTCAGAGTCAAAGACTCGTATGCACCAAATTTCCCTATGCATGGTTTTAGTTGATGTTTGGTAACCTTGAATGAGAAATCTGTGCCCTCAGCCTTGATGTCCACATTACCATTCTGAAAAACTTTAGTAACTAGAAAATGACCTTTCCATCGAGACTTTTGTTTTCCTGGAGATGATTTGAAATAAGAACTTAACAACCACACTTTTTTACCAAGCTTTATTTTTGCACAACTTGGACTGCTTTGCAATTTTTTATTGCCCTTGACATTCAAATGTTTTTGGTCAATCTGGTGGCAAATCACATTTTGAGTCTTTATGGGCAGCTTGCTAGTAGATGATCTGGTCACAAAATTGGCATGTGGTAAACCATTTAATACATCAACACGCATGCATTCTTGCTTGTCACTTGAATGTATGCTTGCTTCAAACAACTTGAAAACAACAGTTTGATCTTCAACCCGGAATGTTAATGTTCCGGCTTCCACATCAATAAGAGTTCGGGCTGTTGCTAGGAATAGGCGGCCCAAAATGATGAGTGTTGTCAAATCCTCATCCATGTCCAACACCATAAAATCAGCCGGTAAATATAAATTGTCAACCTTCACAATAACATCTTCAATGACTCTTCTAGGGTAGATAATTGAACGGTCAGCCAATTGAATAATACTGGAGGTTGGCTTCAGCTCACCTTCACCTAAACGTTTAAAAACAGAATAAGGCATTAAGTTTACACTAGCACCTAAATCAATTAAAGCACTTTTAAAATCAGAATTGCCAATAGTACAAGAGATAGTAAAACTCCCTAGATCTTTTTTCTTTAGAGGCAATTTATGCAATAAGACCGCACTGCATTGTTCTATTAGAATTACTTTCTCAGAATCCACAAGCTTCTTTTTCTTTGTACAAACGTCCTTCAAAAACTTGGCATAAGATGGAATGTTCTTGATTGCATCAATTAATGGAAGATTAATTTGAACTTTAGCTAAAGTCTTTATGAAATCTGTCAACTGTTGATCTTTAGTTTTAGGTTTCAACCTTTCGGGATAAGGCATAGGAGGCACATAAACACGTTCTGTAGTTTTTGTGATAGCTTCTGCAGTATTTTCGGATCTGTCTTGTGGCTGCCCAGAAGCTGCTGAAATTGCAGAATCTGCAAAAATTACAATTTTAGTTTGGGGCAGTTCTGCTGCCCGCGAATTTCCAACAGAATTTTCATGTCCGTTGTCATAACTTTTGCCAGACCGTAAAGTCCGAACCGCGTTGCATTCTTCTCGCCCTCTTGGATTAGGTACTGTTTGACTAGGAAATGTACCCGGTGCTCTTTCTGAAACCTGCAAAGCAATCTGCCCAATTTGTTTTTCCATGTTTTTCATTGCTGCCTGTAGATTTTGGATTTCTTGAGTGGTAGTATTTGCTAATTTTTCAATTGCAACCTCCCAAGCAACCTTTGGTGCAGCAGGTTGTTGTACCAACTGTTGAAATTGAGGCCTAGAGTGCTGATCTTTGTCCCACTTTAAATTAGGATGATCTCTCCAACCTGAATTGTAGAAATTTAAATACGGGTCATATCTGGGACGCTGGAAATTGTTAAATGCAATAACCTACTCTGCTGTAAAATCTGGACAAACGTCTTTATGTGGGCAGCTCGTAAAATCGTGAGTTATCATGTTGCAAATGCTACAAGCAACTTGTAAGGGCTGCTGTACAGCAACCTGTGAACCTGGTATTCTTTGTAATAACATGTCAAATTTTGCATCAAGCCTTTTCTCCATTTTTTCAATTTGTGCTGCAATATATGGAGAGCCGTTAGACATCTCAAAAACAGACCTAGATTGTGGCTGCTCAACTGTCCACGGTTGTGTATCTGCTGCCATTCTTTCAAATAACAAACAAGCCTCTTGTGCATTTTTATCTTTGTGCGAACCTCCGCATGAAGCGTTGACAAGAGTTTTTATAGTCATATTCAACCCTCTGAAAAATATATGCATTTGATCAGTAGTGTTAATACCCGAATGTGGACATTTTGTAATCAACTCTTTGAACCGTTCCCACGCCTCATGAAACTCTTCATTTGGTTTTTGGGCAAATGATAAAATCTGAGTTCTTATGTCAAGAGTCTTTGAAGCTGGATAATACTTGTTTAAAAAAATTTCACTGAGTTGGGCCCAAGTTGTAATGCTTCCAGATAGGAGTGTGAGAAGCCATCTCCTTGCTTGATCTTTCAGAGTGTAAGGAAGTCAACGGAGCTTAATAGATTCGGCTGAAAATCCTCTCACCAAAATATTTTTTGCACCCCATTAAAAATTCTGCAATATGCATGTTTGGATCATCAGATGATAACCCATGAAATGTAGGTAGAATATTCAACATGTGTTGCTTTATTTCAAATGTAGACCCTTCCTCCACTGCCGAATAAGTAATACAATTTGGTATATTTGTGGTATGGGCTGTCAGTGAATCACGCAGGGGCAGACCAGCCTCTAGAATTACAAATGTCATTTTTTCTTTGCTGTGCAGGTCTCCAAAATTTAAAGACTGTAGAAAAGTTCCCTGCAGAGGAGGAACCCTCTGCAAAGTTTGCTCCCTGCGTTTCCTCCTTAAATTCTGCTCAAGTTCTGGATCAAGTGGAATCAATTTCTGCACTGTTGAACGGGTGCTGACCATGCACAGATTTATGAAATCTGCACTACTGTACTGTTGTAATCTGTAAATATAAAATAAAAACGAAAATTAATTTTTTTTATATGTATAAACAGCAATAACTAATCGAAAATCTGATTAGAAGGAATTATTTTGAATAATCCCCGGCAACGGCGCCATTTTCTTGATAGGGATTTTACTACTCATGTGAATGCGATAAAAACCTCCTATTATACTTGCAAGAATCACAAGGTTGTTGTAGTATAAACGGATCTCGCAAGATCATTCTCCACAGGGATTATTGAATAATTCGAAACTAACCAAATTCCAATTACTTATTGTAAAGTAGAAATTGAGATGATTGATTTTATAACCTAATTAAAATAAAAACAAAATTAATGAATAAAATAAACAATCTGCAATATTAGAGCTAGAGAGAAAAGAAAACAGTTTTGGGAGAATAAAATTAAGAAAGCACTAGGGTTCCACCATCACCTAGCAATCCTATGAATTTTTACCAATTACTTATGATCTACACATGCCACTTTGAAGGTTAGATTTTCCTAATTCATATTCTACTTGGAACCTCCAACATAGAACGTATATCTAACATGCAATCCGTCTGGACGTTCGGATCAAATCTGAACATGAAAGACTCATTATGCTTTATGAAAATCCTTTGAAAAACCATGCAATCCTTAAGACGTGATATTCATCATAAGTGAAATTACAATTATTAATCACAAGAAGCCAGCGTCAATTTCAGGGAACCTTCCGACCAAAATTGCATCAAATTACTTTTCTAAAGATTCTAATGGTGATCAGGCATTAAGACAATTAGATAGTTTTTATCCCGGTAATTAACAATTCAAAGTATGCATGCAATCAATCATAAGCAATTAAATAAAAATCACATATTCATGTTAAGGCTCAAGGCTTCGCCCTAACAAAAGAAATTAGTTCCGCATACTCGTAATTGAAATCATAGAAAATATATTCAAGAAAATGATTGAAAACACCTTCAAGTAGAAAATCTCCAAAACCCTAACAATTCTCTCTGTCTCCAAAGTTGCATAAAATAAAGCGTAGAGAAAAATTGTAGACGGCCAAGCAATAAATCTGCTAAGCTCCCACACAAACCCTAGGAAACTAAAATTAATAAAAAAAAACCAATAAATTAGGAAACATAACCCTAAATTAAATGGTAAAATTCGTCTAAAATCTGAACAGCCACGTTTTTTACCCATAAACTGCCCCAAAACTGGCCCAATATAGCTGGATTTAATGTTTGGAATATTCTGAACACTTCTCCAGAAGGCCACGAACCCATCCGATGTCATCTTGGGCTCCAAAAACGCAGTTTAAGCCCAAAAATGTCATTTTCCGGCACTGCACACTGTTTCTTTATTTTATCGCCAGAAAATAACCGCTTGATGGAAAAATCCCAAATTTTGATAAGATCAAGCTAAGTGACTCATGAACGTCCTCCAACTGGAATTACTCCAAAATTCGTCCATTTGATCATGTTTTGCTTCAGAGGAACTCGAGAGTCCTATATTGAAAATACAATTCAAAGTATCAAAATTCTTCCAATATATTAACCAAAATATACTAAGATTAGGGTAAAATATATAATATAAAATCTACTCATCAGTATGCAAGTCGCAAAATAGAATTTTATTGGCCAAATTTTGTTCGTGATTCTTGTGGTGATACTCTACTTTTGAATAGACCCATGCGGTGAAAAAGCTATTAATTGTAATCATGTGGTGAAATTCGTTATCAATCATAGTCCAAATTGGATTTTTCCTCATTCTTCTGTCATTTGTAGGGGCAAAATTGTTCTTTTCGTTTTTATGGATTCCATCAATCAATCATAAAGCGCCATATGGACATGATTTTTTTTATTTTTAAAACTTTTAGAGCTACAATAAAAGAATAAATAAACAATAAAATTATAAGATTCATATTATCAGACTTTCTCATTTCAAGAGAGTCAGGAGTCCAAATTCATGATTTAAAAAATCACAAAGTACCTCGCCGCGTTTAGGTTAGAATATAAGTTATTATGCAAACATTGAATATAGTTTCATTTTAAGAACAATGGTGGACATGATGGCTAGGGTAGGAAGGTAGTGGGTGGTCTCTATGGCTATGGCTGACAAGGGTAGGGATTGGGGAGGGATTTCCTTCTTTTTTTTTTCCTTCTATGTTTGTTGATTATAAAAATGTGGAATTACCAAAAAGAATGGAATGACCTTTTTACCCCTGCATGCAGATGAGATTTTGATAGAAATTTCAATTTGGATTACGATTAATAACAAACTTCACCACAGGGTTAAGATTAACATTTTTTTCACCACAAGGGTCGATAGCAGCTCTAAAATCCTTTTTGTAAGGATTTTAAAGATCAGCTTATCAGTCATATTGTGATTAAAATTTATTTTAAATTTTTTATTTAAAATTGAACACAAACATTACTTAATAAAAGTTGATCGCATAGATGATGAATGGCGAAGATAGAGAATCCTCGTTCGAACATCACAACCCTTAACCAGTATGAAAGCCGTTTGTTTGACCAGATTAGAGGGGACTGAACTAGACTAGACTAATTGCTAGTGTAGCCTCATGTTTGGTTTGCACAAGGATTAGGTTTAATGGGATTAGGGGGACTCGCTCGGATTAATGGCTTCGCTAGGAGTTCTTAGCGAAGAACCCCAAATTTGACCGGACTCGTAAGACCTTCACGAGAGAGAACCTCACTCATCCTGCGAGAGAGAATCGTTGCACATCGCTCCATGCTTGCCCTGCTCCCTCATCCTTGTCCTCCTCACCCTTATCTCTGCGTCCTGTTTGCCCTCATCTACATCATGCTCGCCCTCATCTGCTCCTCTTGCCTGGTAAACTTCGAATCTTCGATTTGTTTTGCAAATCGTGATATTACTGAGCTTTATTTGATTTAGTTGTTTTGGGTTTGAGAAATTTTCAATAATAGACCTCTGTACTTGAACAAATTAGGATTTTGCTTTTTAATAGACCTCTGCACTTGAACAAATTAGGATTTTGCTTTTTAGGGTCAAATTGCAGATTGAGATTGGACAGTTTGGAATTAGTTGATGTCTAATTTTTTATGTTTGAGATTCTTCCATTTGGTTTTGTTTTCTCACTTGGGTTGTAGATCGTGATTCGTACTAGATAAGATGTAGAAGTTATGCCTTTACCTTTGTTGTAGTTCTACTCTTTTCAGGTAATTTATCCAAAAACTAGGAATCCATTCATTCTGCTTTTGAGTTTTCTTCTTTGGGAGTAACTAATTCTTTTGATCCTAATTTTTGAAATTATTAGATTGGAGCCAAAGGCTTAAATCTTGATGCCTTTTTTTTCTGGGTTTTAATTCCCTTGGAACCCATTCCAGTTACATTTATTTGTGTGGGAGCAAAGTGGGTTTGTGTTGGATTTTAGGGTATTTTTGGTATTTTGCTTATTAGGGTTTGCTTGAGAGTTTACCATATAAACCATGCTTTGTATTAGGGTTTGATCAATCATCGAATAAAATGTTCTTTCTTATACTGTTTGACTTGGTATCAAGAGCAGTCCGTTTGGACCTGTCTCTGAACCACTGCGCTGCCTAGATCACGCCACCACTATCGGAACATCACTGCACTGCACCGCACTGACGAAGCCCAGATCACTGATCGCACCACCACCATCGGAATGTCACTGCACTGCACTTCTGTCCTTTCTCTGATGAAGCCTAGGTCGCTGATCGCACTACCTTGATGCTATTTGTTGTTCCTGCCTGTCTGAACTAATTGTCGACTTGTTGCTGCTACTACCTGATTAACCACCGCCACCAGATTTGAATTTGTACCGGCCTGCACAACCAACACATCAGGTATCTCTTTGTTACGACCTTCATTGTGAACATGGCATCCTCAAAAGATGATTCCCTGCAAGCTATTGGTGTGAAATTACATGGAAATAATTATGTGTATTGGGCATATGTGATGAAGAATTTTCTGATTGGAAAAGGATTGTGGGGCTATGTGTCTGGAAAGGTTTCCATTCCAGACAAACCCAAAGATGAAAAATATGATGAACTGCTTACTGCTTGGGAGATGAATAATTCAAAGATTATTACTTGGATTAATAACTCTGTTGATATGGCTATTGGAATACAACTTGCTAAGTTCTCTACATCTAAGGAAGTTTGGGATCACTTAGCAAAGTTGTATACCAAGGCCAATTTTGCAAAGCGTTACCAGTTAGAAATGGAGATTCGTGCAATCCAGCAAGGTGAAAAGAGTATTCAAGATTTTTATAATGAGATGACTAGTCTTTGTGACCAACTTGCACTGACTGAACCTAAAGAACTTAGTATTGTGGAGGTCTATTGTCAGTATAGAGAAGAACAACGCCTTGTTCAGTTCTTGATGCCTCTTCGAGATGAGTTTGAGACTCTTCGTAGCTCTATACTACATCGGACTCCTCTTCCATCTGTTGATTCCGTACTCCATGAGTTACAAGCCGAAGAAGTCCGTGTGCAATCACATTCACATAGGCTTTCTTCGGCTTTGTCGAACTCTTCAGCATTGGCTATGACGACGAGATCGAGACCTTGTGGTAAAAGGGTTATTGGTATGGATGAGTGTGCCTATTGCAAGGGAAAAGGGCATTGGAAGGTGAATTGTCCAAAGTTGCTCAATGACAATAAGAAACAGCTTGCAACCGAGACTAATCCACCAAAAGCATTGGCCATGTTGACTCTGGAAACTACTACAATTGACCGTGTTGATGATTTTGACTTTGGTTGGTGAGGCTCGATCATTAGTTTCGTTCCAGTCCAGTTAAGTTTGCAAGTCAAGTCAAGTTCGTAAGTTGGTAAGTTTGCAAGTCAAGTCAAGTCAAGACAAGTTAAGTCAAGTTCGTCAATTCGCTAGTTCGTCCATGTAGCAAGGCTTGCATGCTCGCTTGATGGGGTTTGAATCCACATTTGCTTGTAGACAAACTCATGTCGTATACCGTCATGAGTTTGACGACATGAGTTTGACGGGGGATGTTGGATTTTAGGGTATTTTTGGTATTTTGCTTATTAGGGTTTGCTTGAGAGTTTACCATATAAACCATGCTTTGTATTAGGGTTTGATCAATCATCGAATAAAATGTTCTTTCTTATACTGTTTGACTGTTTGTAACTGTTTGAAGTAAGTTGCTTAATTAGCATGTGGCCAGTGGAGGATCCAGAATTTCAAGATTGGGGGGTCTCAAGATAAAAGTTCAAAAAAATATATTAGACTAGTTTGGTTCCATATCACTATTTTTTATTGAATTTGGTTCATTGAATAATCAAAATTAATCAACCACATCAAGTGGCCCAGTAGTAAGGGCACAGATTTCAGCTCTCAAAATACAAAAAACAGGGAGGTCCCAGGTTCAAGGCTCCAAGCTGTGAGTCTACTTGACTATGGTCAGGAGAAAGCTGAAATGCCTCTGTAAGTCTTCCAGGCCTCTAGAAGGGGTGGATAACCGTGACTTGCCACTAGTTGTCCTGCTTTAAAAGAAATAATAATAATAATCAAGATTAATCTCAAAGGTAATAAAACCAACAAATTCTCCTCAGCAACATAACGCATCAATTAATGACTCTACAAAGATGAAATTTATATATTACAATTGGGAGTTGAGACTAGAGTCTAGGATTGAAAAACTTAAATGAATTGGGAAGAAATAAAATTAGGTAGCTAGAGGTGGTGGAACGGCAAATGGTGCTGGGGGATGGGGTAACTTGAGTTTAAAGTTGGGAGGTTGCGGCGATTTGGGGTTGGGAATTCTTAAATATAATTTGGGGATACTAGAAATGACCGGGGTTCTCGGGCTCTGTATAAAGAAACAAAGATATTTTAGTTTTTAAATCTTTTATAATTACCTGGCCAAAAAACGTTGTCGTTTCGGCTAGGTCTTTTAAAACAAAAATTAGAAACCTCTTCTTCTTTGTTATAAGCAATGCTACATGCACATCCATGGAGGCAAAAAGCCTCTCCACTGCACCTGCCCAAATTGTTGGAGGGTCTCGAATGTCGATCACAAGTGTTTCTTCGGGCTTCCGGAGGGTCCCGGGACCTCCCGAGTCCCTATATGGATCCGCCCATGCATGTGGCTGCTTAATTATCATGTAGCTCCATGCATCAAATAATTTGTATTTTTGTATGTATACTTTGTGGCGTGCAATTTAACTTTCTTTGCTACCTGGATGAGGGAGGAGCTTATAGGAGGTTAAATGGGTTCCTGTTATGGGGTTGTGCAGTTATAGCTTCCTTTGTGCCTTCACATCACATGTTATGGTTGTATGCCGTAAGGAGTTTAATTGTTGAAGTATGTTTTTATCTTAATCAGGATAATGCTATTTTACAAATATGAGCATCTTGAGATGAGATTAGGTTGCACTTATCTATACTGGACCAAACATGTCAATAGCATTGATAAAAAGTACAAAGCCAATTAATCATCTGGTGGAAAGGAGATTCTTTGCATGCATTTGAGCACAATAACGATGATCTTTGCATGCTATTTGCATCCGGTGGAAAGGAGATTCTTTGCATGCTAGTTGTTTTGGTATGCAATCACGTTAAAATGCATGAAGAATCTCATAATGATGATGATCTTTGCAATGTAGGATTGAGCATAATCATGCGCATACACATAAGCACGCACAGATCACACACAATTGCTTTGTAATGACGATGATCTCTAGTTCTAAAAATTGAGAGCAAGTAACTTGTATCTTTGTGATCTAGTTGCTTTGTATCATGAATTCTTTTGATCTAGTTCATTGGGTATCATAATCACTTCATTTCCATCACCCTTAATAATAGTAATATTACATATATCATGTCCTCAAATTTTTTCCTTTTTTTTTTAGTTTGGATAGATATGGATCAAAGGAAGCTGTTATTGATCTTATTGTTAGAGATGTCTCATTTAGAGACAATTTGCATTTGTACGATTCTTGTGTTGCTATGCTAAGGGCCAAACAGAGACATGTTGAACGATGCACTTTGACTAACAGTTCACTTGTTAGATGACAGATTAGTTTGTGTTATCTGAATGGTATAATAGGGAATACTGATATTGAATGTGTCAACGAATTGAGAATGGATAGAAGGACTTTTGGCATATTATTTGACTTACTTCGTCAAGATAGGAGGGTAAAAGATGATGGTTTGGTGTCTCTGGAGGAGCAGGTGTGTGACTTTACAAATACTAGCATATCATACTAAGAATCGTAGTATTGGTGCTAGATTTTATAGGTCGGGAGAGACTATAAGTAGGTATTTCAATAGTGTATTGCAAGGAATTTTGCGATTACAAGGTATCCTACTAAAAGTCCCACATCATGTGCCTATTGATTCTACAGATCATAGGTGGCGGTGTTTTAAGGTATGTTGATAATTTTTTCAATTTTCTCTAAGCTTTAACTAGATATTCCCTTTGTATAAATTAACAAAAGCTTTTTTTTTCTTTTAGAATTGCTTGGGAGCATTAGATGGAACGCGCATTGATGTGCATGTACCTGAAATTGACAAACCTAGATACCGAACAAGAAAGGGTCGAGTCACAACTAATGTGTTAGGTGTGTGTTCAGGGGATATGCAATTCATATATGTGTTTCCGGGGTGGGAGGGCTCCATATCAGACTCTAGAGTGCTACATGATGCAATTACTAGGCCTAATAATTTAAAGGTACCAGCATGTAAGACTATTAGTTTGTCTCAAATTTGTAAGTTAGGTCTAATTTTGTTTGTGAACTACAAATACTAATAGGTCTTATTATTATTATTATTATTATTATTATTATTATTATTATTATTACCTTGTAGATGGTGGTTATACAAATGGTGAAGGATTCCTTGCACCCTATAGAGGAATACCTTATCATTTATTTGAATGGGAGGGACGAACACCGTCCATTAAGGAGGAATATTTTAACATGAAGCATTCTAAGGCAAGAAATGTAATTGAACGCTGTTTTGACTTGCTAAAAGGAAGGTGGGCGATACTAAGGAGTTCATCTTTCTATCCAATAAGGACACAAAGTCGAATAATTACCGCTTGTTGCCTACTACACAATCTTATTAGGCAAGAGATGTCTGTAGATCCAATGGAAAATTTTCCAATAATAGAAGATGGACAAAATACGAAAGAAGGTGAATATGTTGGTGGTGTTGGAACATCTGACCAATGGACTATAACACGGAATGCCATGGCTCAGGAAATGAATAATGAGTGGAGAGCAATTAGGAACCAACAACTGAACTAGTTATATGCGTTAATGATAACATTTTGTTTCAGTTTTCCTATTTTAGTTTTCCTTTTTATCATGCATATGTTGGACATTAGCAAAATGATTGGATTGCTCATCATTGATTGTAATTCAATTTATTGATTGGATAGTATGCAAATTGATTGGATATTATGCAAATTGATTCTTTGTATTGTACTTTAGTACATTCAAATATTTTTTGTTTAGGTATGGATAACGACAATAATTTGAATGCTGCTCAAGTGCCAAAAGGAAGGAGGTGTAAATGGGAAGCATTTGGGAAAGAAGCATTACTATCTGTTCTTGAGGATTTTGTTGCTCGAAGGCAACGGTGTGACATAGGTGCTTTCAAATAAGGTACTTTGATTGAAGTAGCGAAAGCTATCAATGTGTTATGTCCCAATTCAAATATAAAGGCAATGTGTCAATGTGGTGCCTTTTGACATGAGATGTATTTTGTTAATCATACAATATTAATTAGGATTTTGTAAATTATAGGGATCTAATAAGAAGCAGGATTTTGTAAATTAAGCCAACTAGTAATTTTGTGTATGCCAAGCAACAACAGTTTCTCAAGCACTCATCCTCACATTGTTTCCAACTCGCATTCGTATCCACCAGTGCCCCTGATGTGTAAGGAGTTCTCACGTTGGCAACTTTGATGAAACCTTCGCCATTTCCGCATGCCTCGTGCTTCCTCACACAACCACTCGATGCATTTTCATGTTCCACTCAACTTCCACCAAGGGTTGAAACCCTGGGAAGCATTTGCACTCAAACTCACTCAAGCCGTAAGTTCCTAAGGGGTCACATATGCTGAATGCTCCACACCAGCCATAAAACTCGCATTTGCTCAAGGGTTCAGACCAAACTAGGTTCCACCCCTGATTTTGTCGATACTGTGTAAATTCTTTGATTAATGCAAAACTATCCATCACTATTATTCTTGAGATGATCGAAGGGTTGACAACGTCCCACATCAATGTGATCTTATTCTTGTCATTTGTAGTGTAGATTTTAAGTCCACCTTGCACTATGGCTGTGCCATTCCACCACCCTCTATTCACATTCTAGTTTCCCCCTATTCACAATTCGCAAATGTGAACTAGAATTTTCATTAGTTTCCAAAAAAAAAAAATAGAATTTTCATTATCCTACTTCTTAGTCCAACACTGCATCAAATGTTTCACTAAATTAATCCAACTTAGTCTAGTCTAAATCAGTCTAGCTTGATCACTGCAGCTAATCCAGTCTGATCAGTCCGATGCAACAAACTTGGGTTCTTCCAATATCACATGTGACCTTAAACACAGCGGGTTCGGACGGCGAAGGCTCACCAAAACGTTAAAAATTACCCGTAGTTGCAATGGTATACTTTTGACTCCATAAACACAGTAGGTTCAGACCGCGAAGGCTCACCAAAAAGTCGTCGTCACGTTCAGTTAGGACATCTCTACGGCAGCAGAGTTTGCTTCTAGTTTCAGCTTCTACTTAAAGCAACAGAGAGAAAAGCACGCTCCCACAAACCAAACATTCTCTGCACCACCACCGTCATTAATCTGATCTCGCAAGAAATCCACCGGAAGCTCCGCCGACAATGGCGTCTCCGCTGCGTCTCCTCCTCCTCCCACT
Source organism: Malus domestica (assembly GCF_042453785.1). NCBI lineage: Eukaryota > Viridiplantae > Streptophyta > Magnoliopsida > Rosales > Rosaceae > Malus > Malus domestica. The sequence continues at coordinate 15,405,002 of NC_091673.1, forward strand.
ATTTCTTTCCTGCATTGTTTTGTTGAGCCACCAGGTCAAATGCGATGGAGGTAAAGTTTTGTCCCTTTGCTCAACAGCTTTAGTTAACTTCCAAATCTTGAGGCTTTGTGACAGTGGTGGAGTTTATGAAATCTGTTTCTGTTTTTATACATTCATGATTTTATTTCCATTTTGGTTTTGTTTCTAATTTATCAATATTGTGTTCAAACCCCCATTTCAGATGAGATCTGATTAGGGGATATTAAACTGGGTTTAATTAATTTGGATCAAGAAAAAACAACATAGAATGTGTATTAGCTTACTGGATCTTGTGGATTTAGTTTTTTGCAAATAGTGTTGTTGGAAAACTACAAATTAACTCTATGCATCTCCCTGGAGGAATCAATGATCTGAATTTTACTAGGAAGAGATCCTAAAGACTTGTACCATTGTATGAGACTCTTTTCTGGAGTTTCATTCCCCTTCGGGAACATCCGATAAAATTGGAAGGATACAAAATAGGTTCACGTTCAAAAAATAGGCATAGTTTGGGAATTCGATAGAATTGGAACGATGCAAAATAGGCGTAGTTCGCGGGACTTGTAGTTCTAAAGTTGTGTAGGATCCAAGGTTGTCAATATTGGTCAGAGAGTTGCATTGTCAGTAAAAATTGTTGTGCTATATTGTTTCTAGCTTTAGTTCCATTAACTGTGGAAAGATAGGAACATATTCTTGGGGCTAATTCTATACAAGACTGCTTGTCGAAAAGATAAAGCGGAATAGACCAACCACAAAACACTACATTGCTTGCCTAACTAAAGAATATTCAGGCCAAGACTCGAAGCAAAACTCTGGTTTGAAAGCCGAAAGTTAACTTGATATGCTGCCGCATGATGGTCTAGTGGAAGACTGGGAGTAATATCTCCCTGTGGACTTGTAGATCTTGCTAATGAAACTTCCTTTTCTCTTTTCTGCAGTAGATGAGGAGGATAGTCTTCTTCAAGGCATCAACGGCTATAGGGCTTCTACCTTGAACTTAATGGCCCTTACAAAGAATGCCAACGCAGAGTGCCTTGCCAAGGAGATAGCTGAGCAATTCAAAAATCAACCCTGTACAAACACAACAGGCTCCAACACAGTACCAGGCACTGAACCTAATTTTCCTGACTATCCAAAACTTTTAGCCAAATGCCACTTGAATGTCTCTAACACAAGAGAGGGGGTCATAATGCCTGCTTGTGTTCCCAGCCTCGTTCCTAGTCTGGTCCTTACCAACTTCACACAGTCTCAGTACTCTGGTAATCTTAACGACACCAAGTTTACCGGAATTGGAATTGGCTCTGAAGAGAACTGGATTGTTGCTGTCCTGACCACGAGCACACCAGAAGGAAGCTTTGTGACTGCACAAAGTTCACCAGATGCACAAGATTCCGCAAGTTCAGCTTCCAAGGTCAGTCTGGTTCCCTACTTGCTATTTCTGCTAATGGGTTTTATCTTTCATTTGTAAACCAAGAGGATCTCCATACAGTTCATATTTTCTTGGCTATTGCTGCATTTACGGAGAAACCTCAATCGAAGGTTGCTATAAGATAAGTTTTCTGCTTTTTCGACATAGGAGATGCATGAATTTCCAATGACAGCTGCTTTGTTGGTGGAAAGATTATATTTCATTCTTGCATAACTTGATGTGTCCTGTAACTGATAGTATCACCGTTGTTATTGAGCTTTCAATTTTTTGTAGATTTGTGATAATACATGAACCGTGCTCATTTTCTCCGTTGTAATCAGTATTTAAATAAAATTTGCACTCAGTTATATTATACATCAAGTCACAACAATGCGGTATGATTCGACCAACAAGAATTTAGTGGGTTATGGCCGACCATAATTTTGTGCTAACCAAAACAGGACCAATCGACAGATTATATTATCATCAATTATTTCTGATCGATATAAGATTTCAACTATGACAACCTTGGATTAGAGTTTCTTATCTCAATCCCATCCGTCAGATTGTTATCTTTTGATCCTTTCACTGTAAAAGTGAGGTCTCTATCTCTTTCGCTTTCACCCTCTTTTCTGAATACATCATTCAAACCCTCAAATTACTCTTCCCAATTATCAAACTACAATGGCACAACAAGGATATGATAGCTAATCCTCCGATGAGGAACCAGGAGAACCAAGCTACGGTGATGATACTGGCTGTGTACGAGGAATGACAAAGGATTCAGAGGAAAAAAAGCCACAAGGCAAAGCATGGTGGTGCATAATCAACCGAAAATGCATTCCAAGACGTATCTGGCCCAAGCGGACTGAAGTCCAAAGGTGATGAGATAATGTGTATATGTGATTGAACAGGATAACTAAAAAGGCCAAAATACATCAAAGTAAAAAATCTCCTCTCTAATCCATATTTTCCTTGCTGATATGAAACTAAACGTTTCCAGCTTCGACCAATATTGTTGCATCCGATGTGAAGAACTCCAAATGTGAACAAATCCAATGATACACTTTTGATACGAGGACTCGCTTCATGTATTCAATTCTCGTTGTCATCAGTAATTCAAGCGCTCTTTAATCTGCTCTTGTTGACAAACAAATACCTCCTCACAGCAAGCAATATGACCCATGTTGTCTTTGTGATCTTTTCCTTTATCAACAAAAGCAATGCCGAGCTTAGCACAGTTTTCAGTATCTGAGCCTGTAATCCCTTGAAGAAACCCAACAGCCCCTCTCGTTTCCAAATGGCATAAAATGCACCTGAAACGGTCCTTTGGGACTTTTGAGATTCGCTTTGAGCTCCGTTGCTGCCTTCTTCCTCTTCTTCTGCAGCTTGAATCATGACCTTGCACCTGTCGCATTAAATAAAGGCCATATATGAAGGGAGGTACGATATGCATCAATTCTAAAAACCTGTGTTGCCCTTTTCTGTGAAAAACTAAAAATAAGGTATATGCGTGCTGCATAGGGGATCGATAGAACTGAATATCCACCTGATGGCTGGGTATGTCAAGCAAGATGCAATACACTTTGAGACAGCACCCAATACAAAAGCAGAAAAGGCAGAAAGAGCTTCTGGAGATGACTTTGTACCTGTTCTTTTGCTCAGCTGTCCTCTCAAAAGCCTTTGTTTGAGCTGATCAAATACCGTGTGCTGTACAAAAAGCAGCTCAAGATTCAAATTAAGTTGTCGTTTTAGCATCTACAATTATAATAGCCTGTATATGGTATATCGTAACCTGAGCGTACACTCGAGTACCTGGATAGATGGGTTAGATGTCAAAAGAAGAGATATGCCAAGACCGTCAAATGCCTCAATCCAAGTCCCCTCTGAAAGCGTCTTCCAGAGTCCTTTGGATTTCCCAAACTCACTTGTCTGCATCTCTGAGGATGCTGTATCCAAGGGCTGCAAGTAAACACCAGAAACTTGAACATCTTATAGCAAGGACTAAAATTAGTAACTAAAAAGATAAAAATACGAGGCCTTTGCTTTGTGACAGAATACGATTTGGAACTGTTATTTGATTCTTAATGGATTAGGACTAACAGGCATTTCTTTGGTCGTACCCAGTGCACAAGGCTCCCGCTTTACGCAGGGTCTGGGAGAGGTGAATGTCGGCTAGCCTTACCCCCATTTATGGAGAGGCTGCTCCCAAGTCTCGAACCCGAGACCTACCGCTCATGGGCGAAGGCACTTGCCATCGCACCAAGTGCGACCTCTCAACAGGCATTTCTTTGGTAAGGGAAAATATTGTTTTGGTAACTCACCTGTGTCACTATGACTGTACAAGCCCCGGCAGCGGCTGCAACTATCAAGTTTGCTCTTGTTCCCATGTTTTTATTTCCACTTTTCTCCAAGTATAACCTCTTAAAAAAACTGTATCCATAGAAGTAGATGAACTGTGAAATAAAGGACTGAAAGTTCTTAGTCCCAAGGCCCTGGTATAAAGAAAGCACCTGACGGGTAGAAATTGCTTCCCATAACACATCAGAAATGTTCCTGCAAATGCCAGAGAAATTTAACTTTTGGAACTAAAGAAGTTTCAGATGGTAGTTGCTTTATGAATCCTTAGAAAAGGCAGTCGTAAGTTAGCTGTAAAACAAGAGATCAGATAAAGTTCAACCTATGAATAATACTTCCTAGGGTGAATAAAATTTCCTTCTTTCCTATACTTCTCAGGTGAAACAAGTTCAAAGTGAAAAGGAAGACAGAGATACATACCGAATTCCGTTAACTAACAGAAGAGCCAGAAAAGAACAACTTCAGTGATAGAGCTGGTTCAAAACAACAAGCTAAATCACTGCTCACTAGCGTTTGTTACTCTACGGTTAGTTCATGGAATTTACCTCATTGCTTTTATGGAAAAGACTAAGGGCTTGTTTGGGTGTGCTTTTAAAATGATTGAAAACGCTTTTAGAGAAAATGTTTTTACGTTCCAAAAGCAGTTTAAGTGCTTTGTATAAGAACACAGAGAGTAATCAAATACAACTCTAGTTCGACTTTCATCTTAAGTTAGCATGAGTAACAATTTCTTTGGCACAAATGTAGAACTTAAACTTAATCTGTATTCCTATTCTAGCCAAAAGTTCAAATTTTGAACATGCCAGCCTATGAGATAAACTGCAACTACATTTCCAACAACATTCAATATGGGTAACAATAAAGCGCAAATCATACAAACAATTACATATCTTAGGACCCAATGGAACAATTCTAGTAAACAAGTAAGCCAAAAGCCAAAAGCCAAAAGCCAAAAGCCAAAAGCTTTGAGCATGCTAGCATACAGCATAAACTGCAATTACACTCCCAATAAAAAATTGCAACATAGGTAACAATAAAGCTCAAATCATACAAACAATTAGACCCAACTCAATAAAAACAAAAACACAGAAAAGAAGAGTTTCTGAAATAGCAACCTGTATTTCTGCTGATGGTGGGCTCGGACTTCAGCTTGGTACTTGGTCTTGCAGGTGTCAAGAGGGTACAGGATGGTGGTGCTGACCAGAGCTCCAATGGCGCCGGACGTTGCCTCTGCAACTGATTCCAGATCAAATCCCATCCTCTTCTCCTTGGGGAATCGGAATCCTGGGCTGGGAAAAGAATTGGGACTTTAAGGAAATGGTAAAGGAATGCAATTCATGGGGAGCTCGAGCTGGGAAGGGTAGGTCCGTAAATATGGGGGGTATTATACGGGTGCAATATTCAACTATAGCGGAGTTAAAATTTGCAATATTCAAGTACTTCATGAAAAATTACTTGAAAAAGTATTTGTTAGGTGGTTCTTGAAAAAGTATTTATCAAATGCATATAAAAGCGGTTTTTACTAGCAGAAAGCGATTTTACTCGTTTTAGATGCAATCCCAAACTTGTTGATGATAAACAGAAAACTCATCTCTTCTACTACTAGGAACTTTTTATGTTCATTAACTTCCTAAAACCACTTTTGGAAGATGTAGAACAATTTTTAGTGTCACGCGTGCTTCAAATCATAATCATTGATGCATTAGATTAGTTCTTTGGATTTAGTTTTGTTATCTTTACCAAAATCAACCCAAAATTGGGCAAGTGAAAGGTATTACTTAAAACCTAAAGCTACCAAGTTTCATGCTCATTCTTTTATGAGTTATTTGCAAATTAGTAAGTTTTAAAACTCAGTTTTGTAGTCAAAACACTTGAGTATCGCTTTTGTAGGATAAATAGACTTCCATTAACCATACAACATAACGCACAGTTTGACCAAAAAATACATCGTGTAAATGACTAGTCTCATTAAAATTTTATCTATATAAAATCACATAAGAAAAACTCCAGTAGCATAAAAAAAAAATTAAAAAAAATACCACACAATCATCTATTTACGTCGTTTATCAATGATTACAGACTCATTTACATATCTATTATTGCAGCTTAACTTCAATTGATAGGTAATGAATTTTTGTTTTTCGATGACTAATTTTTTAAATATTACACACTGACCTCAAAAGTTGTTGAGGCTACATCTAACATCTTGGATAAATATGGGGGGCAAATATTTAAAAGAAAAAAAAATTAAAGTATTGGTTCATTAATTTTGACTGAATTAGATTTTTTTGTCTATAAATAAAAAATTTGAAAGTAATAATTAATGAACTTGTCAAAATGTGGAGCAATAATTATTTTGGATAATTCTGTTAAAACTTTCATCCTATATATTTCTTTCAAAATCGTTTATCTTAAATGAAAGTTTTAACAAAATTATCCAAAATGATTATCGCTTACTCATACATTTTACTGCAAAAAAAAAAAAAAAAAAAAAACCTCACATATTATATATATATATATATAATTCAAGACCGGAAGCTCCTCCTAAGTTGAGTTCAAAGGTGACCGTTAGGTTATCTATTTTTTAATTTTTTGAATTATACAGAAACAGATCCCCCCAACACCTTTTCCCTCCATTCAAAATTTTTAACTCTCCTCTCTCCTTCCCCCTCGCTCACAGAGCAACCCCTCCGCGGCCCCACCACCAAATTTCAAGAAACGAATGAACCTCACAAAACCCTAGCCTTGCTGTCCATACAGCTTCACCGCCGATGGCGATGAGCCCCAACGACCGACCTAAAAAGAAAACCTTAACACCGATGCAAGGCCTCGTCGGCTTGATCCGCGAGTCCCTGCCGCTTCTGCCCCCGCGCCGGGATGACGGAGGAGGTGGAGGAGGAGGGTTTGGGGGCCTGGTGGGGAAGGTCCGCTCCAGCCTCCGTAATTCGCGAATCGGACTGCTATCCAAGTCTCCTGTTCGTGCTCTTCCTCCGGTTGCTTCGAGAGATGACGCACCGCCGATTCGGTGGCGTAAAGGCGAGTTGATTGGTTCCGGTGCCTTTGGCCGGGTCTACATGGGAATGAACCTCGATTCCGGAGAGCTTTTCGCTGTGAAACAGGTCTGCCTGCTTCTTAATTTCGAGATTGAATTTGGTTTCTTGGTAATGGATTTGGGAGTTTGACATTTTTGTGTTTGTTACAGGTGTTGATTGCGGCAAATAGTGCTTCGAAGGAGAAGACACAGGCATGATTCTGATTTTGCATACATTTCATTTTTTTTTTATCGAAGTTTTAATTTTTCTTGGGGATTGCTTAGTTTGCATTCCTGAGCACAAAAAGTTGCGATTCATTGAATTAACTAAGCATTTCCGCGATAAATTTTTATTCTTGGTTTGACTGCATATTAATACCTTCATTCTAATGTTAAAGTATTTTAGAGATGCGTTTTCACCGGTGAACACTATTTTTCAGTTTGAGACTAAGTGGCTGCAGTTTCCTTTTCTAATTTAATTAAATCAGGCTCACATTCGAGAGTTGGAGGAGGAAGTCAAGCTTCTTAAGAATCTTTCACATCCAAACATTGTTGTGAGTACGATTGTCTTTGTTCTTTCACGGAAGTGATGGTGAAGGTGATCACTTACTTTCTTACTGTTTCAATGTTGTTCTTTAGAGGTACTTGGGGACCGCTAGAGAGGAGGATTCATTGAATATTCTATTGGAGTTTGTGCCTGGCGGATCCATATCGTCCCTCTTGGGGAAATTTGGATCCTTTCCTGAGTCTGTAAGTATTTGTTACTTCCAAGTGATTGACCTTGGGTGTTTGGGGACATAAATTTTACATCTTGAAAGTGTTGAATGTGCAGGTTATAAGAATGTACACAAAGCAGCTGTTACTGGGTCTTGAATACCTTCACAAGAATGAAATTATGCATAGGGACATCAAGGTATCTCCCCATTTCAATTGTTTAATGTTCACATAAGAGTATGAATTGACCTCTCTCTCTCTCTCATTTAATAACGGGCATGCTTCATACAGGGTGCAAACATCCTCGTGGATAATAAAGGGTGTATTAAACTTGCTGACTTTGGTGCATCAAAGAAAGTTGTTGAACTGGTAATGACAGTTTTAATATGTACTAAGGATAACTGACTTTATTATCTTTTTCATACACATCAATAGTGAGTTCATTTGTTGATACAGGCTACTATAAATGGTGCCAAGTCAATGAAGGGTACTCCATACTGGATGGCTCCTGAAGTTATTCTCCAGACTGGCCATAGCTTGTAAGAACTACTACTCACTTTTAGAGAGTTGACTATTTTTGATAATTTCATTGCTATTATAACGGTTGTGTAATCGTTTGTCAACCTTTTAATGCTCTCTGCATTGCCCTATAATTTTAGTCAAAGGTTTTTCCAGTACCAGTCAAGGGGCAAGGGTGGATCACAATTCACATCTTTCTGAGACTTTTTTTAGCAGTCTTGTGTGTTCCTTCCAGGACTTGCTCCTTAAGTATACTCTCTTAGAAGTTCTCCTAGTTGAGCAGTTATATTAACTAGATGAGGTTCACTAGTGTTGATATTTTGTATTCAGTCCATTTACACACAAAATAATACAACCTGTTGTGAACATTTCATCCTAATCTCCAATTAGAAGCATGTTCTCATGTATTGCATGAGTTGTCCCCTTTTTGTTAGTGAGGGACAACAGTTGGATTCAGCTACTCCCTATTTCCGATGCTTGGACCTCATTGGTTTGAATATGTTTTTTTAGCTCTGCTGACATATGGAGTGTTGGATGTACTGTGATTGAGATGGCTACAGGAAAGCCTCCATGGAGCCAACAATATCAAGAGGTAACACTTCAAGCTGCTTTTGCCAACTAATAGTTTGATTATTGTGTCTAACGTGACTAGAATTTTTCTAATTTAGTGTGGTTTCACCCAAGAGGTAGCAGACTGAGATTACGAGTTTCCCTTTTCAGGTTGCTGCTCTTTTCCATATTGGAACAACAAAATCTCATCCACCCATCCCTGAGCATCTCTCTGCTGAGGCAAAGGATTTTCTGTTAAAATGCCTAGAGAAGTACAACTATGAATTCTACTTTTCCCTAATTTTTTTTCATATTTATGGGCTAAACATACTTAAGTCTGTAGATAGAACATGCAGATATTAATTTTTTACAAATGTCATCTATTTATATTTTCCTTTACTCTTACACTCCATAATTTGGTGGCAGGGAACCTTATCTAAGGTCTTCTGCGTCAGAGTTGGTGCAGGTAAATTTTAATGGCATATAACGTTGCACGTTATTTCATAGTGTAATTAGGCATGGGGCATTAGCCGCATTACATACATGCAGATGTGTCATAGCTTTCAATAATAGAGATTTTACTTCATAGTTTATTTCAAGAATTGGACAGTAAAATTAAGAAATCTTGTTCTTCATAAAGTACATTCGCATGTGAATGTCTGTTTATTTTTTTCCTTCTTTTTCACTAATGAGATAATATCTGTTGGTCATGTGCAGCATCCATTTGTCACTGGGGATTACCAGGAACCTCGTCCAGTAGTTCGTTCTTCATTCATGGTTGGTATAATTGATTTAGTTTTACTGGCTCAACTATTCTCTCTGTTTGATCATTGTTCTACAATCTTCATTACTTAATAACAACCATACAATTAGTTAATAACTAGTTTTATCAGGAAGCTGGAAACGAGAAGGCAGCACCTGGGACAGATCTTAAGAACTTGTAAGTCTTATCATTAAATCGTTTTGGAATTATTTCTGGTTGCCTTTCTAACTTTATCACCACTACAGTGTGAACCCTTCGATCAGAAGGTCTACCTGTGCCGGCTTGAAGGATATTTGTGATATGGGCACTGTAAGGTGCTCAACTGTATATCGAGGGAATTTTTCAGGAGGGAGCTCCTGCTGGGGAGCTACTAATAACCATGATGACGACATGTGTCAGATTGATGATACGAATGACATTGTCCTTGGTTCATTTGCAAAATTCAGATCTGTGGTTGGACCTGACGAATTAAACAAGGTAATGAACTGTTTTCTTGTCCTTCTAGATCATTCAGAGTAATAAACTTTAATTATGATGAGTGATTTGCTTGTTTGAAATAGAGTTTCAATCCCATGTGTGAACCAACTGACGACTGGCCATGCAAGTTTGATGAAAGTCTGGAACCGGAGAGAAATGGAATTAACTTCTCCCCTTGTCAAACAATACATGAGGCTTCGGGCAGCATTGGAGCATCTCAAAAGGTGGAGACAGAGTTCACATTTCCTTCCGGGCCATCAGCAGTTGAGGATGATGAGGAAGTTACAGAGTCAAAAATAAGAGCCTTCCTAGACGAAAAGGTACTATGTGTCTGCCAAGTTCTTTCCTGTGCGAATTAGTGGTCAAATCATTCAACGATGCTATGTTTTCTCAGAATGCATGTGGCAGGATTCTAATGTTTTAAACTTGCACCTTGAACCTAATCAGGCCTTAGATCTGAAGAAGCTGCAAACACCTCTATATGAAGAGTTTCGTAGCTCATTGAATGCAGCTGGTATTGGAAATGCAGACCGTGAACATGTTTCAAAGCATCTGAACTTACCTCCTAAAAGTAAGTCACCGAGTCATGCACCTAGTAGAAGATTCTCTACTGCATTTGATGCTGCAGGCCCTGGGAAACATACAAGAGATGTATCAAATGCCAGTGGTGTACATGACCGAGTTTTGCAGGAAATTCAGCCACCTCAGCTTAGTGAATGGACAGAGCTCCCTCATGATCAGAAAGAATCATTTAGTCTAAGGTTTGTCTTTGATGTTTGATGCCATTCGGTTAGCTAATGTCCACTCTTCTGCTGTAACTCAATGGAGATGGGTTTAATTTCAGTGCAAGCTTTTCTGATATGCAAAGAAAGTGGAAACAGGAGCTTGATGAAGAGCTCGAGAGGAAGCGAGGCAAGTTTTATTTTGTATTTTTCAAGAAGTTTTATTTTGGGGATGGCATTTATGCATGAAATTTTGGTCTATGATCTTATCTTACTGGAGCCGGCTGGATGCAGAGATGATGTGGCAGGCTGGTGTAGGAACGAAAATGCCATCCCCAACCAAAATTCTAAGTCGACAAAGAGAGCGGCTACGGATGGGTCTTCCTGGAAAATGAAGTGTATGTATGTACCTCACTTGTATCTATTTTACCATGATATAGAAATAAGTTATGCTTTTCGACGGGGAGCGCTCAGTATGCACTTGGCGGGGGTGTTGTCCAGTATTACAATGGTCACCGTGCCCATAGCAGGCCGTGCAGCCTCTTGCCTGCTGCATTATGTCTCAAGCAGCTCAGCCAGAAAATGTCACGTAACCAGTGATATGTATTGATTTAATTTCTTGTGGCCTTTGTATCTTACGGCGGGATATGAGACATGAAGTATTGAGTTTGTGTGAATTGTATAATTTGAAATATATTGTATGCTGCAGATGCAGCAATCTTTTCTGCTCTCTCTCTCTCTCTCTCTCTCTCTCTCTCTCTCTCTCTCTCTCTCTCTCTCTCTCTCTCTCTCTGGGATGATTTTGTCAGAACATTTTACGAAATTCAAATTTCTTGGATCAAATCGGCGAAGCTGAAGCCACAGCATTTCAAATTTCATATGTCTTGATTGTGAAAGGGGAAGAAAGAAGGAATGAATGTAGGTTCTCAGCTTGTATAGATAACAAACTGAGCCCAAACCTCAACTTGGGTCATTTTATAAAACAAATCATTGGCCCAAGTTGACTGGCTTTGGTTTATGATCCAACTGTGAATATAACAAATAAAGGAATGCAGACGGAGAAAATGAAATTGAAAATCATTTCGCTTAAGACAACGCTTAAGTCCTTTCTTTTAATATGGATTAGTCATGTTGTTACACATGTCCTTTTGATCCAAGTCCACTAGACCCGACAAATTAACCCATTTGATTCTTAAGGGATACATTTAGTTTGGTCCCACCCACCATTATAATTTTTGATATACTCACGATCTCATTAAACCTATTGTGTACCCATTAAGACTTAAGTACTCATTTGGATGGGTGGGACCAAATACAGAGAGGGTTGTCTATGTGTGTTAGTGTATGGCCCCAAGAGAAACTTTCACAGTCTATTACTTGATTGGTTATAAATTCATCATGCAGAGGGTTGTCTATGTGTGTGAGTATGCAATCACTCACAAATATAGGCGGACACCGGACCGTCTTTCCACTCGTCAAAGTATGAACCTAATTCCTCTAAAATAAAACTTAAAATGTAAGGATCTGCAAATGCAAAACAAAGGACCCAGATGGTTAGGAAATAAAAGAAAACAACATAACAAAAATGAGAGACAAACCTGTAACGTGAGATGCCCAAAAAATCAGAATGTAGGAAAAGAAGAATTTGTAATGGCGGACTATAATGGAAAGGGATCCTCTCCAGATCCCTTCCTCCTAATCCACCAAGTCCAGGAATCGGAGTTGTTGAAATTTGATCCAACGGATACAAACAGGGGGCTCACTTTAAAAGTTATAGTCATTTTAGTTGTTGGATCAAATTTCAACGGTATGAATCCCCGGACTTAATGGATTAGGAGGAAGAGATCCGGAAAGGATCCCTTTCCGACTATAATAGCTTAAGTGTCCGAATTGCAATTTCCCCATGCTCCCTACCGACATATAAGAGCTTTATTTGTGTCTCGATGAGCTTTCTTGATTCTTTTTCTTAGAGAAAGAATAAATATGTTTATAAGCTTTCGAAAATGAAAAACATGTTGCCACTCAAAAGTAGTACACGAGAACGATCCTTTACCTATATTTGTTCAAATATCTTCAAATGATGAAAAGTGTTCTAAGTGGAAAACTTTTACCTTGTTTTAAAAATGTTAACTTCAATTTTAGATGAAAATCATTGCATCTCTATTTATTGGATAATGTTATTCACACACTAATTTTTATTTTTCACACACCGTTGTTAACTTTTTTTCATTGATCTCCAATTCATTTGATCTGACTAAACATTGAAAGATATGTGTGAGAAGTAAAAGTAAAGCAGCACTACTGTTATTGAAAATGTCAAAGAAGCATGGGTTGGTGCGAAATTATAAATGTGGGTAATATAGAAACATAAAAAATTAATCCCCTGCATTGTCCCCCATTGCTTCCCCAGTTATGCATGAAATTGACCATTGGACCCCTCCCCCACCATGATTTTCCCTCCCAAAAAATCATAAAAAAAATCTTTGAAAGTTCCCTTTGTTCCCAAGACGAGTTATTTAGTCTGTGATCGAGCAATTGGAGCAATTTAGTAGGTGAGTCAAAAAACGAAAGCTTTTGAAAGTCTCCATTTTCTTTGACCTTTTGAATATTACGTGGCAGAAAGTTTATGGATCACGGAAAGAGAGTATGGCGGAAAAGCAAAATTCTTGAATAAGTGGCGGAATTTTTGAATGATTACGAAGGCATGAAAAAGATTGTTGTCTCGTATGAGGTGGGCATTCTTTCTTCTTTCTTTTGTTGGTAAATAAAATGATGACTTCTTGGTTGTGAAAGGCCAAGATTATTGGAGATCTCAACAAGATGATTACATAGATCATGTGAAAATAACCTCATATATTCCTGCCGGCAAAGAAAACAAAATTTTGTCTAATACAAAGATATATTTACGTCAAAAAGTGAAAGATTTGAGCTTAAAAACACGCGTCAGTCATAATAATTCGACGTTGAACTCATTATTCATGAGAATCGAAATTAAAAACTACTGCTTACTAATGAAGAAGAACACCAACAAATCGTAGTTTTAAGTGACTAGAACCGAATGAAAAGAGTTTGTTACTTGTTACATTCAATCAACTTTTATATTGAAATAATGGTGTTAATTGCTTTTTTTATTGTCAAAAACCCATTGGAAAATAAACTTGTCATGTCCCCAAGTACCCCCAAATTACGATGAATGAACTTGGACCATTTAGTTTTTATTAACAAGAACAATGGTGGACCAACCAGCCTCTATTTTATATTTTATGAGAATATTGTATGATTCTCAGGAATATACTGCAAGTCTAAAGATTATAGGTGAGGTGGGTGGGTGGCCCCTTTAACCTCCAAACGATATCTCCCTCACTTTTTATCATGGGAATAGTTTTAAGGAATTTTAACGAAAAGCATCCGGTACTGTTCATTTTAACGAAAAACCACATTTTTACACTAAAAAGTCAATCCTGGTACTATTCACTTTACCCTTTATTTTGTTCTTATCATTAAAACTCAAAGTTTTCAAGCCATTTTCATTAGTTTTCCTATAGTTTTAAGGACAAGGGAAAGAGACAATGGGGCATGCACCAAGCTTTGTCCAAGGGTATGAAGTGGTTCAAATTGTTATTTGTGGAACTTAGCAACTCACATACCCAAGTAAGAGATTTGGCATTATGTTTTGTAAACAATAAGAATTGTGACAATTTGATGATCTTCAAGTTTCTGTAATTAATGAGGTGGAGAATGTATGTATATATGTGTGTGAGTTTGTTGTTTGTTTGACAAAAAAATAAAGCTTGTTGTTTGTTTGTGATTGTCTACTTGGGAGAAGAGTAACCTGTTATGTTACGTGATAAGATACAAAGGTATATATGCTCTATCATAACTTGTGGGTAAATTTATATCGTGTAACGTGTGAGAATGTCATACTTCGTTTGCATTTATAATGTATATAAACTACAAATATATGTCATAGTCTCTCTCTCCTTTTCTGTTTTTATTTTTTTTGCCAATAATGTGCTCCTTCTGTGTGGCAATTGCAGTTGTGAGTTCATGCTTATCCGTATATGCGTGGAAAGTTAAGAGTATGAGAGGAAAAGATGTCGTCAAGTCTATAATTCAAGTCAATTATCAAATCTTGCAATGGATTTAGAAGATGTTTATATCCCTAGTTTGTGAATGTAAGTAGACTATTGGTCTCTCACGCTTTTTTGTATTCGTTTTTTATTAGTAAATCAGTCTGCATACTTTTAACTTATATGCATTTGCATTAGAATGGTTTATTATGATGAGGGGGGACACACGGTTTTATCATAAGCAGATTAAGACTATATATTGTGGTCAATTTTCGCGTGGTCTCCTCCTTTTGGGATGCTTTATTTGCCTTGGCATACATTTGGGGTCCAATGTAGCTAGGGTGGATATGGTGGTGGGGGTGTGAAGGATGATGGGAAGCTTTTTCGAACCAGTGGTGGTTCCTTTTGTTGGTGACACCATGGCTGGTGGCTTTGGACCAATGAATAGTGAGACTTTCCTTTACATATAAATATTTTACCATATTAGAATATTGCTCATATAGATCATATGTTGATGGTGTGAAACACGATGAAATTGAAAGAGAAGTGACGTGTCATGGATTAAAATTGAACATTTTTAGAAGAAAATGAGAAATTAAGGAAAATGGGATGTTGGAATGGTATACTATCCTTAACACAGTGCACTATTGAATATATAATATTTAGTTATAAAATTTTTCTTCTATAAGAACAAAAATTCTTATAAATAGAGTTTTGGGTTTTCAATATTGATGCTTATCCAACAAAGATGAATAGATCCACTGGCAAATACACAGAATTCCATCTCAACCTTGATGCATAAATGTTATTTGTTACTATTCAGAAGAGAAAGGGCAAACTCTTGTCTGGATGGCACAACGTGACAACTTAAGAGAAAGAAATTAAACGATATCATTAGAATACGCAAGAGAATATGAGAAAACTTTAAAATTGTTTATTGAGCAATAAGAAAGATAGAAACCCTAACACCACAAAAAGATATATAGTCTATCACAACCCTAAACTTGCTAGGAATCCTAATAGAAAGGAAAGTACAAAAAATAGCAAGCTACCAAAAACATGTCCTCAAAACTTAGAATGATGCTTTGGGCTAGTAAACATTAGAATTTGGCTAAAAATGCATATATGTCAACCAAGCATTGAGTATTGATGGCGATTTTTTGTCTTTTCAAAATAACGGACCACAAACCAAAATCTGTAATGTAAAACTTCATTATTGGATTTGCACATTTCAATCTAATTCTCGATTCACTCTGGCATCTAATCTACAGAAAATGGGGCCAATGATTTACTTCTAGAGCTTTAGATCTCATCATATGGATAACAAAAGGACAGTCTTGATATAAAGTTAAAAAGATTGCCCAAATTAATTTGAAAAGCAGATGCATGAGTGAACTTTCTCCATATAAAAATGGCAATATTTGAATTGCGAAGAGTGCTTATGCATGAAACCAACCCACCTAAGTAATGTATGAAAAAGTTTTAAAAGTTGTTACGATCGAAGGTGTACTATCACAATTGGCTTTTCGAAGCTCGATCTGCTCTCTACCAAAAAAAGATAGTGGAACTTGTATAATATCGTGGCTTTGCATGAATGATACAAACAACTTTCGAGTCCTTAACTACCAAGAAATTAAGTAAAGCTCCCTTTCTTAAAGAGTACTCAACAAATTAAGAACCAATCAAAATGCACCTTCGGCGTTTCACCAAATGTCCACACATTAAATTTTACACGTGGAGCAGTATTATTGGTCATCTGTTGATCAGATCAAATCAAACTTTCAAAATAATTAAGGGAACTTTAACGAAAAGCACCCGGTACTGTTCACTTTAACGAAAAACCACATTTTTACACTAAAAAGTTTATCCTGGTACTATTCACTTTACCCTTTATTTTGTCCTTATCATTAAAACTCAAAGTTTTCAAGTCCTTTTCATTAGTTTTCCTAATAATTAATCCACTACTGTACCATACAAGGAGGGCTACTCCTAATCCCAAACGACGTTCAAAAGGAAAATTATCCAACAAGGAAAATTTCATATAACATGAACTTAGCTCACTATTAAACAAGAGAAAATTACTCTAAACAAATAGTGCACATTGGTAACTACTAATCGTTACATTAGGTAATGATCATCTTTTTTACCTAGATAAATGTTGATATTAGGTAATACAATAACTGATATTAGGTAATACAATAAGTTTATTTTTATCATCTCATAGTACTATTTAAGAAAACGATCACTTTGTCAACCATTTTTACCAACTTCTAGTTCTAACTATACTCCTGCTTCCATGAGCGTAAAGTGATATATACTAGCAGATTTACCGACAAAAGAAATGTAAGCATCTATGTCTTTTAAAAACAAAAAGAAAATTGCCCCAAGTTTAAGAGAGAAAAACTTCCTGGAGCGAAGCACGTTTATCATCTTTTAAGTAATAAATCAATCATCAACTTTCATGTCCTTTAGTTTCCAAAATTTTGTCTACAAATTTAGTCTGCCTAGCATTATCCTTGCAAAAAAAAAACAAGAACAGTGGAAAGGTTTTTATCTAGAAAAGGTGACTCATAATTTAATTAGATGCCATTTTCCGTCCATACCAATTGACATTTAGGGATTGAGACTTATGGAAACCTAATGATGCATAAGTTTGAATTCTTAACTATAAATGGGGAGGGAGTTCAACCAAAAAAAGAACTATAGAACTATTAGAACCCCTAACAACGTACATCTACGTGGACCAAAAACGTAATGTGGCCAACTTCCAAATTCCACTGTCCCTTTTAGTGGGGACTAGGTTTCCTTTTCACAACGACCCCAGTTCATGTGGATATGAAAGATTTTGCGCTACAATTCTGTTTATCGCACGTGGTTGACATTTGGAAGCATTATATATACACTGTTTTCAGAGTATTTCGTCGACACCATAAGCAAACACTTCACTGATTACTTTTTTTATTTTATTGATTTATTGCTTTTTAAACTATTTCTGTGCTCAATTAGCTCATTCCTCAACTTATGAAAGTGTAAATTAATTATCAGTGTTCATATGCTTAAGAATACACCAATCAAAGTGAAAGTTTGAAAATTCAAGAGATATATAATACATGCAGACAATCGATGAGCAGTAAACATACTCATTATCCTATCGAAAATTCCCAATGAATGGATGCCCTAACTCCACGATGAGGCACTGCCTTCCTCTGGTCTGTATATACATGGAGAATGTACTGTCATTGTTGAATGTACTGTCATTGTCGGCATTACTCTAATTCAAACAGATCGATCATTAATCTTGTTGAAAGGTATAAATGATAAATATTAAGGATTCATGCATGCACATTACTCTAAAACAGCTCTAACCCTAGCTCTTGTTAATAGGTACTGTCGGCACTCTTGCTGAAAGACTTAACTGATTAGGACCATAGCAAATAGTAGAGAAAGCTATATTTGTGATGGACCTAAACCGAGGGGTGCTTGAGCTAGCTCCGGTAGTGCTTTGTTTTTTTTTTCTTTTCCAAAACGGTAAAAACTTTGATTAAACTTGAATCGAAACGTTTATATCAGATGCCAGAGTGCTGAACAACCATTCCAGTTCAAACTCATTCCAACTATGAAGGCCATCTTCCTTAAACACAAAAGATGCCACTAGATGTGTTGTCCTCTTACTTTTATGTTTGTTTGTCTGAATTATCTCCAGATCATTGGATTGGTTAGTAAAAGATGTATTCATGTGTCAACCCTTGAAATTTTTCTTGTTTGGTTAATGAAATTGCTATCGCTTGTTGTAACAGAATATAGAAAGCCACTCGTCAATGAATACTAACTATTATGACATGGGTGGGTGATGTGCTTATATTTTAGGTTTAATTACACTATGCACTACATATTAAGAGAACCATCCTTACCAACTAAGAAGATTAAGTTACTTTCATGGCATTTCTAAGTTTAAAAGTTGAATAATAGAATTAACTTTTAAGGACAATATCACTTAAAATGCACTCTCTTTTTTTCATCTCCCACAACCCTATATTTCTCTTTATGCTATTAACTATCTGTAACTGTCATCACATAGTTTTCTAGTATTAATAAACAAAATAAACAAAACACGTGTTATAACATGTGTAGACAATAACACTATTATAAGAAAACATAACAGTAGCCACAAATATTAGTTGAACAAATTGAGGTGGGTAAAATGAGAGATTTTTTGGTCTATTAGAAACTTCTATTATAATTATAATGTGTTTTTTTTAATTAATATACTATAAAAGTAGAACATAAAAACTATGTTTCCAACCCACTATATTATAATACGTAAAGTTGTACACCACATGACAAGTGTTCCGAGTAGATAAAGTTCCCCATCTTATTTTTCTTGTAGTGCAACTTGAACTATCAAACACTGAAGTTTCCAAAAGGATGTGGTGACAGATACGATTAGTCCTTCTGTGTGCGCATGGCTATAGGGTAGTTGATGATAAGTTGATAACATGTTTTAATGGTGGTGAGAGCACACCGTACGTAAATAAAGATCAAGCAAGATGAAGCAATGTAAGGTGGATACGCATGTGGGGATAGCTAGCATGAGACCCCCCATAAATAGGGGCTCTCTGTAAGGTACCTATACCAGCCCTAGTCTGCAGTGCCCACTTGCAACTATCAGGCTGGCAGTTATACGAAGGAACCTTTTACCCTTTTGTGCTTTTAGCTGCTATACATCACGTTTCTGATGCCCTTGTGGGAAGATTTTGGTTCTGAGTCACAGATATGTTTGGTCCCAAAAGCTTGAACGGTACATAAGATCGTGCAGAATCCATCTTATTTTAGAGATAATAATATGTGTCCCACACATATGCAGTAGGCGGAGTCAAAATTTTAAATAATTGTTCATGATATCGACCAAAAAGTTTCATTCGACTATTTCGTTGAACCTCTAGTAGGCATCTACCAATTCCTACAAACGTATGCCCAAAATTTATGCCAACATATATACACAACTACTATTATTTGTAGAGGCTTGTCGAGGATGGTTGCAGAATACTATGGAGTAATGTTGAAGACTGTCAAGGTTTGTCAACTAAGGTATTTCATCGAGCACATGGTGGCCCACAATAGAGTCTCACACAAGAAGAGAGAAAAAAAAGACAAAGATGTTAGAAGAAAATAGAAGAAGCAGGAGGAGGAGATTATAATTTAGTTTGCCTTAACTGTTTATAAGGATCAAATATAATACACAAACAAATATACATGGAGTTTTTTTAAGTTGTTGGGGGCCAAAGGCAACCAATGACCTCATATTAGCTCTGCCACTGCACATATGTTCGGTATGCTAAATGATACATACTTCTATTGCACTATATATGTAGTTGTGACATCTTAAGAATAACTCCCCTATCTTGGATTCAATAGGCCATGTGACGAGAGAGATAAAAAACATTGAAACTGCATGTGATAGTAACGTAGTTTATTTGTCATGAAATAAGTCTTGTGGATTGGAGAGTTTGTCATAATAATATATTAACATCATTAATTAGTTACCATAGATTGTCATGGATTTGACTCATTTCCAATTGTTGAAATGACAACATTTTATTTTACAAACATCACAATCAGAATCGTTCATTCTCTTTATCATCATCATTTAAAGAACCTCTCTAGAGTAATTTTGTCAATTTAAATACCTTTTAGTCATCCATATGTGCCCCACAAATTGACGGTTATGGTAACAAGTGACTCCTTGTGATAAATTGTCAATTTGTTTGATTCATATGAATGACTAAACGGTCTTCAAATCAAATAATTTTTTGGATATGATCTTTAGGTGATTATAAAGAGAAGGTTTTTATCACAAATAGTCCCTTAAATTGACCCACACCATCAAAATAGTCCCTGAAATTGAAAATCGATCAATGCAGTCCCTGAAAATAGGTGTTGCAAATCAATATGATCCTTTCATCACAATTCTATCAAATATTATGTTATGTGCTGATGTGGATTAAATGATTTAATAACAAATTAAAAAAATTGTCAAAATACCTTTTTCTATAGTGAGATTATCTCAAGTCAGAGCTCGTCATTCTCCGTGTCACCAAGATCACCGAGGGAGAGCCCAACAAGCTCTTCACGATTAAGGTTGTGAGGTTGTCGATCGCCTAAATGTTGACAATGATGTCACAGAAGTCGCCATCAATCCAAGCCGTCACCAAAGATGGTATCAATCCATATCCAATTTGATGAAGGGTATCGAAGGGTGTAAAGATGAGTGTCTTGAGAATTTTTTTTTCAAAGAAAAGACGGTGAAGGCTACCATAGATGGAGCTAGAGAAGTGTGGGTCAGGATCAGAGGTGATTACGAAACTGGGTTTTTGGGTTGACATCTTTTTTAATTAATTATTAAATTATTAAACCTATTTATAATTTAATTAGACTTGTGAGACCAATTTATGTGCCATTTCAGCACATAACAATTTTTTTTTTTACAGAATTGTGACCGAATGACCACATTGATTTGAGACATCTATTTCTAAGACTGGTAAATCTATTTTCAATTTCAGGAACCATCTTGATAATATGGATCACTTTCAGGGACTATTGTGATATAAACCCTTAAATCTTGTGGGACCCATGTATGTGTGGCATTAGCATATAACAGAACCTTTGACAAAATTGTGATGGAAGGACCACATTGGTTTGTAACACCTATTTTCAGGACTACATTGATCGATTTTTAATTTCATGGACCATCTTGATGATGTTAGTCAATTTTCAAAAATTATTTGTGATAAAAACCCTAAAGAGAATAATTCTTCATAGTATAATGTGTGTACGGAAATAGAATGATACAACATCATGTATTTGTCAAGAATGAATAACTCCTTACCCTGTTTGGCAGATCGGATAGAGGATCGGATAGGACTAATTATACAGACGCGGGTGTTTGGCGTTCACTCGTACTAAATAAGCGCCGGATTAAATTAACCGGTGTGCTTATTTAGCACGATATACACCGGACTAATAAAACCAACCAAAAGGCCGGGATTATTAGTCGGCCCTCTCTCTCTCTTGCCTTCTCTCGACCCTCTCTCTCTCTCTCTCTCTCTCTCTCTAGGCGTCGTCGTCCTCCCCCCCTGTCACCTTCTCTCACCATCGTCGTCCTCCCCGTCGCCGTCGTCGTCCTCCCCTGCAACTGGGTCTTACAAAGAAGCATGCACTCTCTTGGCCGGCATGGTGTCTGGGAAACCTCTCTTCTCAAAACGCCAACAAACTACTCTCCTTCTCTCTGTCAAACCGCCGCCAGTCCATTCCACTTGCGATGCTGCAGTGCAGGAGGTAACCTTGTCAACAAATCGTTAGTTTGTTTCGTTTGTTGCATCTTGATTTGGGTTGATGTGGATCTGATGACTCATGGTTGCTCACCAGATGTGCAGGCAGGCGGGGAAGAAGAAGGGAGAGAGAGGGAGGGCGTTTGAGGGGTGCGGCGGAGAGAACGGGGAAGAAGAAGGGATGGTTTCAGATTTAATTTTTATTTTTATAAGTTTAATTTAATTTTAAGTTTGATTTAGCCTATCCGGTATAAAACCAAACACAGTATAAATAATACGGTCATTAATCCGATACTGCACCAAACGCCCGACTAATTTAGTCAGTACTATCCGGTGGCTATTTATCATATCCGACAGAAATAGTCAGTACAGTCCGAGCTGCCAAACGAGGCCATAGTGTCTTAATTAGAGTTTCCAATGGGTCCACCCAGATCTCACCTGATTATTGCCAAAAGCCTTCTGCAGGAGATACGCAGTGAGCCAGAATTATTTTGCATGCATGTATGGATGAGTTATGTCATTCCATTTAGTTGCCTTGGTGGAGAGCAACTATAAACTTTCGTTTTTCGTTTAAATGAAATCGTAAGTTAATTACTGCAATAATATAAGAACCACCTCCCATTTGTGAGTGTTTTAGCTCTTTATTCAATTGAAAATACCCATGTCATTGAAATTCGTTTGAAGAAAGTATGATCATTTATGTTCTCTGTCTCTGAGAGAGAGAGAGAGTACCGACTACCACAAAGATACATTATGGACGCTAAAAAGGAAATTTATAGAATAGAACGAGAGAAAAGACAAACACAAAATTGTGAAAATTTGATTACACGGCTGAGAGATCCAATATTATACTTAATAAACTTTTAATTATTAATAATCCAACTTAAGTAGCCACCCAAAAGGGCTCCCAATACTTTAACAATCCTTTCTTCTCACACTCACCGCCACCTTCTTTGCACCTGCTTGGCCTTTCAAACTTTTCTATTCCATCTTTACCCCTAACATTCAAACTATTCCCATCCACCTCCTCACCCTCTATCAAACACACATTTGAACTATTCCCTTCTTCTTCTTCTTCTTCTTCTTCCTCTTCCTCCTCCTTATCGCCTTCTAATTGTTCTACCAATTCTTCTTCTGTATTTTCTCCCACCACTTCTTGATCTTGCTCTTCTGTTTCCTCCTCAATTATGTCATTTTCACACCCTTCATTGTATTCTTGAATGGCTGCTGCTTCTTCCTCTGAGTCAAAACTGGGAGTAAAGGTTTTTGAAAGGCACAATCGAAGGCGGCCATTGCTTCTTTCAGCTTGGAAGCATGAATGACTTAAAGGGGCCTTGACAGCTTTGATGATCAGCCTCCCATCTTCCCTGTGAGGCCTAAAGTGTAGAGAATCCTCGCCGCTTATTGTTGTCAATGGAGGTGGGAAATTGTGAACATTATTCGCCTTCTTTGCACCCGAAAATTTATGCTTATTTTGATGCTCCCTTGCCGCTGCATTCGATTCTGATTCATACATTGGTGAGAAAATGCTGAAGCTTTCTGTGATAATGGCGCCGGTCTCGCAGCCCAAGTCTTCAGTGCACAACTCCAAGCTCTTCTCATTTAGCTTAGTAGCTGATGAGTTCCTATAAACCCTAGGAGGGGTGTAAGTATTTTCTTTGTCCACCTCAGCAGTAGGGTTTTCTAGTGAGGGTTTGGAGATAGCTTGGAGGAAACTCCAGCCACCCATGTCAGATTTTTTGGAGGTGCCCTTATTGCTGTTGATTTCCTCATAATTATTGCATTTCTCTTCAGAGAAACAAGCTTTGATTCCTAATTCTTGGGGGGTAATTGGAGAGAAGTGATGAGCTACCGGTGCAGAAAGTTTTAGCCTTAGGGTTCTTGGCTCCACAAGGTGAGGAGAATCCAGGCATGACTGCAGACCTTGGCACACGATTGTCGCCATATACGCTGGAAATTTCCAGGAAATTAAAAATGGTAATCAAATTTTGAGGTGGAAAACGAAATGAAAAAGTGGGTGTAGGGAAAATAAGGATTCAGATAGAGGGGTTTTGTTGTTTTGTGGTGTCTGAGAAACAGGGTAAAAGCAGAGGACTCTGTTTTGCTGGTGTTAGGAAATTAGAACAAGGGGAGGTTTTTGTGTTGTTTGGAGAGTGAGAGAGGGGGGGGGGGGGGGAGAGGGAGGAGAGAAGAGAGGAAGGAGGGGATTGAGCATGGGTGAAAAGAGAGGGTGTGGAGTGTGGGTATTTGTAGTCCTCCAAGGTGGAAGGTGTAGATCTTAGAAGCAGAGGTGGCCCAGGCGGGCAGGAGGCCTTTTTTACACCACTTGAATTATACAATTCTTAGTATGCTACACACTCCAACTAGACAAGAAAAGGAGTTTAAAAAAATAATCTTCACAAGTAAGCTCTTCAAGGAGCTTTAAATAATTAAATATCGTGTTAATATAAGGAATTCGAAATTTTAAGCAAAAGAACTTCTTTTTCTTCTCTGTTTCCCAAATCTCATGTGGACATAAAATGCCCTTATCTGGGCATGCATGAATGTAGTTAAAGAGAGAGACACATGGAATTTATCATTTCTTTTAAATTACCAGCTTTCCTATTCCTTTCCAAATGAAAGCCGACAAGGGGCAAGGAAGAAAAGGATTCCGCCAAATATTTCTTGACAGTGATATTGCTTTTTCTGTTTCTGAAATATAAGATTTATCAATTAAATACTACAACACTGTGTAGCTAGAGACCAGTTTTTTTATGTATGATCCATATGCCATACGAGTCCGTCAATCCGTTATATAATATATAAAAAAAGAGGAAAAAGAAATACATCAGCACACACCCTTTGAAATTTCTGAGTGGAATTACTAGATTTTGCGCATATTTATTTATATATTTTGCTGACCACAGATTGTATACACACAGTCGACTAATTAGCCTCCATCCATATAGTAAACATAGGAATCTAGGGGAATATATTATCACCTTATGTTTTATTTGAATGTGTAGTCCAAATTGAATGACATAAAATACCAAACTTCTTGGATGCTCTTGTTGTGGAGAGTGATCACTTGAAGACATCTCTAGGATGCCATCATGATGTTCCAAAGCAATAATACAATGTCGTGCATGATAGTTAAACTACATGTCACTGTAATATTGACTTAAAATGTCATTGTAATATTTTAAAGGGGGTGTAGATATGTAAGTCATTCCCCTTATTGTGAGATGGTAGTCTAGTACATTTATTCTTCTTGATAGATGATCTAACTAACCGCAGTACAGTGCTATTATCAACGCCTACAAGTAAAGCTCGATTATTGGTTTTGTTAATTTTGAACAATAGCAAGTGGCCCTTTACCACAGTGGTAAAAGGTGTTGCTCTTGCTTGATGGTGTGGGTTCAGACCTTGTTGATAATTAATCTAACATTTAATTTAACAAAATCTATCATTTGATAAAATAAAAAAATAAAATAAATTCTAAATCAGTCTAACGAAAAAAACATTACCTAGATTGTAATCTACGTATTATTCTATGTATACCAGACCAAGATGGGAAGATTCATGCTGCATGCATCGAAGGGGGATAGAGAGGGGACACTATCCATGCAGCATGCATCAATAATTATGTTCGGCGAAATAAAACTTAGTTAGCTTCAGCAGGGAGACAGAATCCCATGGGTATATTTTCCTATGGATCTTTGAAACAAGAGAGGGGTGATGGAGTGCTGAGTCCCACCCCAATGAATGATCCAGCAAAAACTAGCCTATCTTGTTCAAATATAGTCATAATAATGCCTCATGCCTGCCTGCTCGGAATATTTCTCAACACAAGTACTCGAAATCACGGAAATTATTCTTCAATTTGATTACAACCTTGAAACTTGAAAGAATCTCTCAATCGTGTAACGTATTTAATTTGTTTGGATGATGCTATTCACACACATATTTTTACTTTTCATACATTGTTCTCTCAATTTTCTCAAACGTTGAATGAAGAATATCAATATATAAAAATTAATAAAAATATTTGAGATATAAAAATTGGTACATGAATAGTACTATCTTTTTTCTTTTCTTTTTTTCTCTTCAATTTTGTGCGTTGGAAAGGCGATCGATGTGGTTCCCTCCAGCTTGGGGGGTTGTACGTTTGGTTTGTGGTAACAATTATTAATTATGTTCCTGCCATCACTTTGCACCAATCCCAAAAGGCCATGCAAACTTTTATTATGACTGTTAATTCTCTGTAGAGCCACGGCACTAATTGTACGGACACTTAGGTAGACATGTTAAAAGCTAAGTGATCCTCCACTAGGTTACCCTTTTGTATGTCGGCCGGCTATGTGCCTTGCTAATTCAAACCTAATTAAGGCTATATCTTTGATTAAGAAAGTTCTAAATTTTAAGGTATTGAGTCTAAATTGGTATAATGGACCAAAAATGTAGTTAGAGGAGATTGGCTATGCCGAGCATTATAAAGACATATGAGAGAGAATTATAAATGATACATTCTAAGTAGAAATTTGTAAATATTTCTTACATGTCTGTGTTTGTTTATAGAAGGCGTTCCTAATTCACTCTATCTACATTCTACATTCCATTTTGTACTAAATTGGACTCAATTTTTTGAGACTTGGGAAATTCCTCACTCAAACATAATCTCAATGTATCTCTCTCTCAAAAGAAAAACTCGTGTGGAGACTTATGTGCCAAGTGGAAAAATGAGGAGAGACGGAACTATTTACAGGCCACAAGCTAGCATCCCTCCTAAGCATGAAAGTCTAGCTTTGCCACTAATTAAGCAGGAGTGATTGGTACTACCTAATAAAAACATAATGCGCATATTTTAAGTTTTATTTTTTATTTAAACTTCTTAACAAAATATATTTTAGCGGAACATTGCATGCATGTGACTCATCTTTCCATGTGACAGGAAAGTCCTCACGTTGGTTCTTTTCTCTTTCTTTCTCTAAAATCATATCATTCATATTTATCAAATACTATACCAAAATGAAATACCAACACGACTGCAAGAGCGATCAGTGCTGCCTATAGTTAAAACATAACATACATATGTTTCAAATTTTTTTGTTATAGTTCAAATTCCATAGCATATATATTCAAACTAAACACTGCAGATATTTTGACAAAAAAGAAATATTGCATCCACTTGACATGATGAAATTTCTTTATATCAAAGTTCCCCGAGAAAGTTCTTTGATCTCTCTTTAGCTAAAAGATTATTTAAGGCTTGCTTATTGATAAAAATGGAAATTAAAGCAGCTCAAGCTAAATGCTAAAAGCATATGCCCACCCCAAATACTAAAGCATGTGGGAAGACAACAAGTGACCTACCCTAAATGCTAAAGCATACGCTCAGAATAGTCTAGGACCACTATCCTACAAATGTTGCTTTTAGGAGTACTGGTTGCTCCTACTGGAGGGCGTTTTGTGGTGGTGAGTGATGTGGGTTTCCCAGTATAGAAATTTTAGAGCAGAAAGCTGAGCAATTGGAGGAAAAAGTAAAAAGGAAACCAGCAGGAGCATCCGGCAATCAAATTCTTTTTATGTGTACCTGCTGACAATATTGTATCATTTGCACGTTGCCTTGTGTTTTTATAATTTATGCTGACCAATGAAAATATGTATAATATTAGCAGAATTAATTCGTATTGACGTAAAAAGTGTACTGTTTTTAAACAATATTTTGTTTCATACTAATATATCACCGACCTCTTTTGGTCGATCGAGTGCATGCTGTTAAAACATGCATTCTCATAATTTTATTTTACATTTAAGTTAATAATAATAGAGGTTTAAGAGGCTGAAAAGGCCAAGAATTTGCATGAGAGTGCTTGATGAGTTGCTGCGGTGACTTTCTTCTGGCTTATCAGTTGACAGATAGATGGAGAACTCCGCCAAACTAAAGTAAAACTTATAAACCTTATTTACTAATGGGAGGATTAATTAAATCACCAGAGATGCAATGATGCAATCTGTTCATTGTCTTGTTTCTTTGCGAAGAAAATGTTCTATAACGTCATTAGTTTTGCTTTTGTCTTTAATAATTTCCATTTTCTATATGAAGTTAATTTGAATCATCTTTCTTTTTTCACATTATCCAATTAATTTTTGCTCATTTAATTTATGTTAATTTCCAATTTGCGCTGGTGACAGCGCAGTGTAGAATTACTTCATTGCCTTCAAATATAAATAAAAATACAAAAGATGACAAGAAAAAACTAACTTATATCTTCTTCTCTATTGTCCATGATGTAATGAAAGCAATCTCTTCTCGTATTTTATAAGAAAATCAGCATATGAATCTATGATTATGATACAGACTAAAAGTGACCATATATGTTGCAGATTCTCACTCTATCAACTAAAAGAATTGTCGATAGCAACATGCATTTACTGTTCAAGTAGAATTTAGAAAGAATAATTGAACTCATGGATGCTTTCATTATCTTTGAGATATTTTGGAACGAAACTCGGAGCCATTTGTGCAGGATTTTCGTCTAAAGGGCAATTTAAGGTCAAATACCATGTACTATGGTCCTCGAATGCTGTTAATCCAAGAAGGAAAATTTGACCATCTATTATCATCTGTCTGTTCAATTTTATCTTACTTCTTGTTTTGTTAAACAATAGGACTAACAGCTCATAAAAAGAGAAAATTACAAATTAATATCGCAAGGTCAAGAGACATCATCAATATTAACCATTAAAAATTATTTATAACAAGAAGTTGCTCAAAATAAACGGAGATCATCATGTAAAAGATAGGCTCAAATTGACTAATTCATTAGCAACAAAATTTATTGTCGAATACTACAATTCCAATTGTGGTGCAACATTTCACGAGAATCTTATGGCACTTCATAGATTTCTAGCTTGGGGGCGTAAGCATAGTAATTCGATCTCAAAGTAAACACTGCCAAAGCAAAAACCTGAAAATTAATTAATAACCTTTTGGCACCTCTAATTGATCATACTTTTTTATTGCTCTCTATTAGTACAAAAATCTTCTACATCAGCAAACTAATTGAATAACAAAGGGAGCATCAAGCCTGCATCAGAATCTGTATTTTTCCTCCTAATCATTTTGGTTGAGAGAAAAACAGAGAGGGAGAGAGAGATAAAACTGCATCAGATTCCATCACAGATTTTGTATTGGAGAGAATCTTTAACAAAGCAAACGTCATGTCCCCTTGGCTTTAAATGAAAGCCTAAAGTTAAGCCTTTAATTATTTTCAAATAAACATCATTTGTATTTTAATTAAGACTTTACTGAGAAAGACAAGAGGATCCAGTTCATGGCTTACACAAGCAACTAAATAAATAAAGCACTCACACCTACCTTTTAGAATTTTGACCCATGTTATGATGTTAGTGCCTCACCTTTCCCTTCCATTTTGAATTATTAATTTAAATTAATAACAGCCGGACTAAGCAATGAAAGCCTACGTAATCCATGCAAACATGTCATGCAAGTAATGGCCATTAGTTTATTTTATTGCTAATCTAATTACAAAGTTAACAGTAAACCACGATTGAGCCCTATGAAAAAAACTTTTAGAAGCACGCAGTACACATAAGTAAGCACCGCAGTCGAAGGTTTGTCTTTATTGATGGTGACTAAATAAGCTTTTAATTTTTAATCTCAACTCGTAAGCCATTCTCTCATTGTGAGAGCTTGTAGGATTTAACTTTTAACTTTGTTTTGTGTTCACAGAGCTTATTTGGTTTAGGTTTAACCGTGCTACTAACTTTACGGGCCAATTTGAATGCCTACAAATCGTGATTCCAAGTTATAACGATAAAAATATCATTGCTTTACTATCACAAGCAAAAAAACTTGATGCAGATTATAAGTTGATGTTTCCAGATTCGAACTCCAGTGAGAATTGTGATATGCATACGCACAATCTGATCGCCCCATTATTTTTATGACTTGAATCGCATCGAAATTCATTATTGTCCATGAATAATTTAGAATTTACAAAAGTTTGATGTGAGGTTAGGATAAAAATTTGGAGAATTCAATTTAAATTTACGTACCCTTTTAGATCGATTATGAATATCAAAGAAAAAAACAGAAGTCGATTGCATGCGTGATTTGTGACTTCCTCTTCCACTACCATATTTTAGTAGTAATCATTGAACTAAATCATTATCCGTATATAATACGTATTTCTAGATGAGCAAAGTTGAGCTGGAGTTTCTGCATTTGGCCTTGAAAATAGCAGAACAAAAGTAAGGTTAGTAATCACATGACTAGCTGACAGTGATAATGAGGAATAACAGTCCACTATGTTTGAAAATTTCCCTCATCGAGTTATCCAAAAATTATAAACTTGGAGGATTAGTTAAGCATATGTTATTCGATCATGATCGATCATGATTAAAAATAGTGGTAACATATTAAATCATTGTAAAGATTGCAAGTAGCTAGCATTAAGAAAGTCAAACATATAATACACACACACACACATGTAAATGGTAGCTGCATCATATTCTTTTGTTTTGGTCGATTTTATGGTTAAACTTAATAAAGATAAAGAAAGATCGTTGTCCCATTAAACCTGTGATTAATTAAATTTTATAAAGAACAAATATGAGTCAGTTAACATGAATGCGACACACCATAATACTATATGCAGCAGAATTAATTATTAATAATATTTCACTTTCCAATTTTTCTTTTCTTTTTCATGTTTGCTGGTGCATATATTTCACTTTCAGTTCAGGAACAACGAAGCCAATGATAAGAAAGCAAATAAATCCCTGCCATGAGAACCCTATTTTTTTTATGGGTAGAACTACAGTGAGCGGTCTAAACTCCGAACCCTATTTCTTTCTTTCTTCAGAAAAAGATAAAATGAATCTAGCCAAATATAGGCTCTTGCATAAAGAATCAAAATAATATGATGTGCTACTTCTTGTCTATAGATCCTTGAGAATCCTTTGAAGAGACTTGGTCTCGCCATGTACAGAAAAGGGTGAAAATGTTATTAAAACAATTCAAAAATGTTATCATGCATTTTAAATTTATAAAATATAAGAAAAAATTTGTATAAGAAGTGTGTGATATTTTTGAATAGTCAATAAGAGAACAAAAGGTCGTACCCAGTGCACAAGGCTCCCGCTTTACGCAGGGTCTGGGAGAGGTGAATGTCGGCTAGCCTTACCCCCATTTATGGAGAGGCTGCTCCCAAGTCTCGAACCCGAGACTTACCGCTCATGGGCGAAGGCACTTGCCAACAGTTTAAAAAAAAATTATCCGTCCATAGAAAACTGTATCAAGTGATGGAAAATAATTTTCGTAACAAAAAACAAAAATAAAACATTAACTTTAAGGAAACAGATCGATACTGGAAAATTACAAAATTAGTAAAACCAATACAAGTATGATATTTATCATGCCAATTGTTGTTAGATCATCATCCTCTATTTTTGCTTGTTGATAAACATGTTTTAGTAATGGTTTGGTACTGGGATGCTTTTATAAAAAATAGGTATAAAAAAAAAACTGAGCTAAAAAATGTGTGGTAAACACTTAAAAACAGCTTATTTTCACAGTTTTTTGTGAAAAAAAGCTGAAAACATGAAGCTGCAAAAATGAGTTTATTCTCACAGCACAGCAGAAGCAATTTTTTTTCAAAGCACAACAATACCAAACCAGCCCTTACTTGAAGAATATGTAGGCCTTGCATTAGACTCGTTTGATAAGCAAAACTGGATTGGAATGGATAGGTCTCCATTTTCTGGGCAAATTGAAAGTAGAAGTGAATGATTTTTTATTTAGAGGTGATTAGAAGAGGATTAAACATCAAGAAAACTGATCCCATCGAATCCTTCATTTTGGAAAGGATTGGAATGGGTAAGCTCCATTTATGAGTAATCCATCTTCTACCCTGTAGTTGATAATTCTGTCATCACTCTCCTCAACATGCATTGAGTTTAGAGAGTTATCAATTCCAGTCCAATCCTACGTATCATACTAGCCCTTAATGCGACATTTAGTACTGATTAAATGTCCCGGTGTATCCCATTCCTATATACCAAGATTTTTTACATCAAATCCTCATCCTAGGATCCAATGATCGAGATATAGTGGCTAAAATCTCAGCATATAGGAGACAAAGGAGCATACTTGCTTTCAAACCTGAGAGAGAGAGAGAGAGAGAGAGAGAGAGAGAGAGAGTTTACTGAAGTAAAACTGTATCTATTATATTTTGGGATCGGAAGATCAACAATGGTGAAACATCCTATTTCTGTGTTGAAACTATAACTTATATATCTAAATTCATATCAAGATTCAGCTTCACACGAGATCCTAGAAGTATCAAAATCTAAGAAAATTATAGAGGTATTATCCTTTGTTCGCACTGTTCTAGCCTCACTCAACAAAATATTAGCAATCTTCTCTGCCAGATTCTCCCTGTCCATCGAGTATCTCTCTTTCGTCTGTACAACACCAAGTCAAAAGAGCCAGAAAGAATAACGTTAAGCCAGTAATTATAAAATATCGATCCTTCTCACAGAAAATTAAGTAAAGGAAAAGAAATAAAGATACTACCTGAAGAACTAGCTGAATCGCCTTTTTCGCACTAATTACATCCCATAAGCCATCACTGCAAACCCAAATTCCAGAGTTAATCTTCCATTAAGCATAAGCATTGTATTATTCTCTTGTGCAGTATTGAAGTTCAGAATGTAAAATTTTGACAAAGTCAAATCAAAAGGCACAATAACCTGGCCATTATCGCAAAGGCATTGCTCGCTTGATTGATATGAACTACTTGGCTAATGTATGGTTCATAACTGAAGCGGGAATCCTGCTGTTTAAGAAATTTGTCTCCAAGCATCCGAGCAAGGTTCAAACCTGAATAGTTGGAGCAAGCGTGAGGGATTACCAACATCTAATCATGTAATTCACAAACAAATGGAAGTGATCATTACCACATAGGCGTGTTTCCCCCTCTTTCAACGGGGCTCCTGTTTCCTGGATTCGGAGTCTTTCACCATAACTACTAATTCTATGGTCCTCGGTCATCTTAATCAGCTTCCCATCAACACTTCCACAATTAAATCATACTCCGTTTAAAACAGGGAAAGGCAGTTTAAAACAGGGAAAGGCAGGTTTACTTTTATCCTAATGGAAAGACGAATTGATGAAAACATACTTCATAACACAAGCTGAATCTCCAAGATTTGCACATTGCACAAAGAAATTGTCACCACCGTCAGTCCAAACCAGAAGCAGAGTGGCAGTACAGCCCTGCAAAAGATGGTCCATTATATTATGCAAACCACAAACTTTAACTGCTAGTAACAGAAGCATCTGAAATGCATATGAGAAAGGAATCAATTTTAGATGTGTGTGAATCAAATGCTTCAGTTTCTAATAACACAAAAAGTGCAACTAATGGACCAAGGTAAATTGAGTGAAAAGAAAAACCTCGTAATGGTGATTCATGCATGTTTCTGTCTGAAAAAATGCATCCCTGAGAACATCTGAAGCATCACATAGTGACAAGACCCTCTCCCTTTTTAGCGAATCTGATAAAATGTTAGCAACGATCTGAGGAAGAAGCCTGTAAAATAACAGGACTATTAGGTAACTACAAAAGCATCCATTAGAAACATAGGACACTTAAATTGTAAAAGAAATACTAACTTGCTAGCAGATCCAGCAGCCTCTGCTCCACCATGTCCATCACAGATACCAAAAAGTCCAAACTGAAAGGCAAGAACTTAGGTGATATTAGCTCTTTCAGAAACTTGCAAAAGTATTTCAATGGAAGGAAGCACAACGACATAAGCTCTGAAACCTGATCAACCCCGGGAAGAGGCCATTGATAGTAGCACACATCTTCCATTGGAAGCTTCTTCCCTCCACGACGCAGAGCCATGGGATCTGAAGCCACGCCAACTCCAAAGGGGATCTGACTCTCAGTTTCAGATGCAATATGAACCTGCCACAAAGGGTAGGAAATTAGCAAATGTTATGTCACCTATACAATACAAATTGTGAACACTAGATATCCTCATTATAAAGCCAACTAAGTGAATTAGGATAAAATATATAGAATAAACAACTACCATGATCAATCAAAGCCTTACCACAACATAACATAATGTATAGTATCAAGACTTTAGATCGGTTT
This sequence comes from Malus domestica, assembly GCF_042453785.1. Taxonomy (NCBI): domain Eukaryota; kingdom Viridiplantae; phylum Streptophyta; class Magnoliopsida; order Rosales; family Rosaceae; genus Malus; species Malus domestica. The sequence goes on from NC_091673.1 coordinate 15,439,132, forward strand.
TCTATTAGAAACCTGTTTGTTATGTTCAATAAAAGAGGCGCTTGTACAGACAAAAGGAACTGCAGACCAACAAAATAAAAGGTACTTGGTCCTTTTTTTTTTTGTCAAAAAATTAAAGGTACTTGGTCATAAATACTACTATGCTACCCCAAATTATTTTGGAACCATATATGTTTATTCTTTTCACCTTTTCTCTGTGCTTAGTCAACCATGGAAAAGGGTACTATATACATAGAATCATTAAAGGGGGCATCTAAGAAGCATAGAATTTAGGTCTCTTTATCATAGAACATTATGGTATAATGGTAGGTTTGTCCTATTATATTTACACAGGCAGGTTAGAACAAGCAGTCTTGGGTCTTGCAACTATTTTGTATGCCATATGAATCCAAGTACTTGTATTCATTGAAACGTATATTGTCTAATAAAAATTCTTCTCGGTAGCAGAAGCAACAGACGGCCAAAGTAAAATCAGATTAATGTGAGAAATTCGGAGTCCTAAAAGTGTATCTATGTCGCCCAGCCAGAATGTCAGCATTTCTCTATTTTGTGTATGTTATGCATAAATATAATTGAACTAGCATGAAAATTATTACTATTAAGCAAAAACAGTAATGTTATATTACAACTGAATGCATATGTACATTTTTTTTTCTTCACTCGGATATAAAGGCACACTGACTTACAAACACTTTTGAGGTCGTTCCGAGGGTTATTACGTCTCCACTTGCAAGCTCCACGGGGTTACCCCAATGTCTACTTCCAGAATCAGGATTATTGATTGGCTGAGAGTTCAGAAGTGTTCCATTCAGGCTACCCATGTCGACCAGCTCCCATTTCATTTTCTGCAGCCAATGATCAGGATTAACATTATTATTATATAACAAATACACAGATGCAATGCCAATAAATTCAAAGAGGTAGTAGTTGTTATGCTTACATTTGAATTCCAGTTTATCAATGCATGCTTTCCTGACACCTCCGAGTCCTTCAATAATAAATCACTTGGAGGAACCCTTCCCAGGGTCATAGGAAGCCTGGAGGAACTTGTTGACTGTACTGAACAACGAAGTCCGTGGGAAGGACCGGATATGACCTCCAGGTTGAGGCAGGTTCCTGCACTTCTAAAAGAAGAATATGATCACGTGTTTTACACACTCAACTGTATAAAACCATTAGAAGAAAAAACACTTCAAACATGTGAAAGGGATAAGAAATTACTTTGATTCAAGGTATCCTTGGGTAGAAACTCTTGAAATCTCTCTTGTTCTAAACTCTGTCTACTGTTCCTCTGCTCTTCCAGTAACTGCTGGATTGCCAATGGACGCTTCAGGGTCTGACCAACCAAAATATCCTCTGGAGCATCAGAAATCACATCTAGGACGAAACTATCACCTGAAAGTGAAGCATAAATGTCTGATTTTGCTAAGGATTGAAATTGCACTTAAATGCAACTAGTAAAAGAATTATTTAAAAGTTATTCCACTTGATGAACTTAATTACTTTGAGTCAAAATGGGAGGTGCAGTGGGAAGCCTTGGCTTATGCACAAGTCCTTGTGGTCGGGGTGAGCGAAAATTCCCTTCACTTGGAAAGCATGCTCCCTCTAGATCATAACCTCTTGGAAGCTCATTGCCCTGGTTCCGGACCAAATCAGCATCATCCGAAACAAGGGGTCTCTCAAGCTCACCAACCTAAACGAAGAATCACAAGGTGTGAAACAGCTTAATAATTACTGGGTAAACCAAATGATAAATCATATATCCAAAGGGAAGCACTTGGTATTCAGGTAATCATTGAGAATATTAATAGAGATGCGAGACAACAATCATCTAGTGAGATGGCTTGACTTTTCAAATGGTCACATAACACCTAGCCTTTTCACACTCTGTCAGAGTGTGTAGTTTTGTTACTTTGTAGTCTCTTGTATAAAGCTCGTGCACTCGGGCACCACACCTTGGCACTGTTTCAATTACTCTTTTATCAATATAGGCTTCTGATTTCATTACTTTCTCGGAGATAACAAACGCAACGCAGAAAACTAAACAATAGAAAACATATAATGATAGAACCTTCAACAATTGAAATCAGCCCCCGCTCGAATGTGAAATGAAGAAACAGCTTAACAGAGTCACATACATACATCAGCATAAACACAAAACAACAAGTAAGCTGTAACATTAACCCACAAAAGCTCGAACTCCCAGCTTCAAAGTCTTCAACTTTACCCCGAAACACAATATCAAAACCGAAAAAACTCGAGGGAACCAATTGAAACACGAAACGAAATTAATTATACGCATCAAATCATTGATCACACTCGAATCACCACAAATGCTACTTGCACATTCCGAGCTAAACTGATCAAAGTGGAACAAAGCTACAAGTCTTAGGCTGTAAGCTAACTAGCAATCCGAAACACACCAGAAATTCCCATTAAAACGGAAAAAAAAAAAAAAACCCGAAATCCAGTGATCAAACAAGGTCAAACCCGATGCGTCAAAACATTCAAATTTTCCTTCCGTCTTTCCTACGTTTTCTCGGCAACCAAACAGAACATTGCACTATAGGCGCTCTCTCGAACGGAGAGGAGGATCGAAATCGAACCTCTGAGAATTTCGCAATTGAAAAAAAAAAAAATTGGGGGAAATAGTGGAAAGAAAAGAGGGGAGGACGAGAATACCTTGATAGTGCGAGAACGAGAGGAGGAGGAAAAGAAGCGCCATGGTTTGCAGGCGAGGAAGATGAGGAGGAGGATCAGAAGAAGCATAAGGAGAAGAAGACCGACAATGCTCACTAGCATCGTCATCGTCATCGATCTCTCTCCTCTCCACCAGATAGAGATTGTCTTCGAGTTTGCGAGAAGCTCGCTTTGAAATGGTCGCACATTTTTTCCTTCTTTTTTTTTTTTTTTTACTTTTCCATTTTCTTTTTATTATTTACTTGTTCATATAAAAAAGGTATTCGGTTTTTCAAAGGACGCTTTACCGTATAAGTGAAAAATATTTCTATTTCTCTAAATTTTTTTAAGTTTTTTTTGTTAAAAATTATATTTGTTTTCATTAGACAAAATGATCATAAGTTAAACAATCATTAAGCTTAAATTAAACGATTGTCGATGATTATTAAACAAATATTATAGTTCCACACGATTACCCTCCTGCTTCAAATGTCGGGAGGCATTGCTTTGAATTGAAAAAACTATTGTTAGAATATAATTAATGATATAAAAAGCTAACAAAATAAAAAATCAAAAGCTAAGTGCAGAAAACTGATCCAATCCAAAAACAAATTAACAAATAAATAAATAATAATTTTTTTTGTAGTACAACGATATGTTTTACACTAAAGAAATTTAGAGTTTGGATATACCACACAATGGGTAATCTAATTTAATGTCAAATTCACTATCAACGAGATTTGAATCTAAAATCTCTTATTTTCTAGTAAAAAAGAATACTAGCAGATCCTAATATTGAGTGATAAATAAATAATAGTTAAAATAAAGAATGCATGTGCATAGTATTTAATTTTGTTACACGGAAAGGAATGTGAGTGGGAAGGGCCGGTTGGGGATAAGTGGCGGAGGTGTCAGTTTACCAAACCTCCTTATTTCACACCCACCATTGCCTGCTTTCGACCAATTTGGGTTCAACTAAAAGTATTTTCAACCTAAATCACAAGACAATTGATTGTTGATAGAGTTGCTACGTGGTCGGGTATGTAGGTCAAGTTAATAAAACGTTATCACACTGACACGATTAGAGTCAAATTAGCCAAAAAAAAAAAAGTCTGTGGGAGCTTGCGTGTGTTTTTAAATCAAATATATATAGTAATAAACATTAAATTAAATTTTACGTCTCGCAATGTTTACGTAAAACTTAATGTATAACAATGATATTTACGTAAATATTGAGAGAAAAACATTTGCATATAAAGAAATGCTAAGGAGACTCTTAAAGTGACTCTTTAGAGCAACTCCACCCTTGGAGCCATCCCCCCTGGCAATCCACTATTGAATCCACCCTATTGAACAGTAACTGTCTTTAATGAATAGTAACTACCATTAATGAACAGTAATTACCTTTTGCATCTCTACCCTTGGAGCCCTCCCCCCTGGCAATAGGTAATAAAATAGTAGTTTTTTTGTTTGTTTAAATAATATAAAATAAAATAAAACAGGGAAATGGGGATGTAAGGCCTTGGGCTGACACAAAAAACAATAAAAAAATGCCTTGGCCCTCGGGCTGCAGGCCTGTCAACTATCCACTCCCCTTGTGCTCGGGCTCCCACTCTCACTCGGGCCCTCTATGGCTGGAGAAGAATCAACAGGCCCTCGGGCCCCTTCCTGCAGCCCGTCCCCCGTCCAAAAATGAAGGCTGGAGTTGCTCTTATAGACTTTCTGTTACTTCATAATTAACATCAATTCCCATGCCAACTTTATGAAATATTGTGTAAAAAATATAAAGTGATAAAGAATCCATGAATAGTCCAACTTCTGAGAGAGCCTCCGTAACATTTATCATGTGCCTCAAATGCCAAATTTATATATGCAATATGCATGCACTCTTAGCTTTCATTAAGAAATCAAAAAAAAAAAAAAAAAAATCAACATCTATTAACTATGAGAAGCAAGGATAATACTTCAGTACTCACTTGGTGACTACTCAACTTTTGATTTGGCCAGTGATATTGTACCACATATTTTATTATTTTAAAAAATAATGGACACAATTTTTATTTTTCTTGAGCTTTGAAAAACAAGACATACGTGACTTCTTTTGATTGGATTTAAAAGCAAGTACAGAAAATACTCATTAGTGAGTACCTAAGTATTTTGTGAGAAATAATACTGTATTCTTAAATAGTTCTAATTTGTTTATTACCGAATTGGGAGGATTTGTGGAGAAAGATGCAGCTGCCTTAGACATTCTTGAATGTATTAAGAAACACAACGTTTCTTCTTCCAAACTGGATTAAGCAAGAACAAGTAATTTTAAGATGAATGCTTGGTGGTGAGGTGTGGACAGAAATGCAAAAATGATTTTAATTTATATAAAATAAAATAAAATGGTTATAATTTATAAAAGGAAAATTGAATATAGATGGAAAATGTACCTAAGGCGTAATATGGCCTTTATATAGAAAGGGTATATTGCCAATATTATTTACATGCTAATATTTTAGATTTAATTTTAAATGATAGAGATATTTTGCATCCATTGATATTTGGTAAAATATTAATGTTTAAAAAAAATTTAATTAGTTAATTAGTTTATATAAATATCTATTATAATTAGAGTACGTAACTTAAATCTAATATCAACGAGTACACGAGCAAAAGTCTAATTATATACTGTTATGTGACGCTTTTAACGCTTACGGTTTTCGATGTGGGATTCAACATTTCTTCTTTAAGTTTACAAGAAAAAACATATCCATGAATAAAAGTATAAACGCTCATTCCACTAATGTGCAATTTCAAAGTTAAATGTGTGTTTGTTGTTACACTAGGGGTCGTGACATCACATATATTTTGTTCACTATTCTTGTTTTTACCATGCCTTTTTTTTTTGTCATTTTATGAAGGCACATAAGTTTATATAAAAGTTTAACACACACTTCTTTCCAAAAAAAAAAAAAAAAGTTTAAAACACACTAAAACACTGTTTTTTTTTTTTTTTTACTAAAAGCACTTTCATAACTATCATTTATTAAACACTTACATACTTCATTTCGCAGTTTAAAGCACCGCAACAGTTTTTTTGTTTTGTTTTGTAAGCATAGCAATCCCAAACTAGCACTTAGACTTTAGCTTTGTTTTTGGGTTAACAACGGGGCTAAATGGCCAACAAAGATAAACTATAATAAAACATCACGAGGCCTAGATGTTCAACAACATTTGTCACTAGAAGGTGTCGACAAGAGATAAGAGCTTGTTCAAAAATAAATCGGACTAAGAGAACATGATAAACTCAAGTTAGTCCATTCATCAACCACAAAATTACAGTTTAATTCATGCATATCAACTCATGACAAGCCTACACCAATTCACCAAGAAGATGGTTGTCACTCACACCTCGCAAGATCAGGTAGACAACGAGAGCTTAATCAGATTCCACCAAAAGTCAAAAGAATCCCTTTGTTCCAAACTAGTTGCAGACCCAAGAAGATGCCCCAAATTTTACAAGGAGAACCTCACCACGGCTTAAGGTTAGAGCTGTTTTCAAAAGTAAAGGTAGAGCTGTTTAGGGTTGTTGTGCTGTAAAAAAAACATTGTTTTCAAAAGTAGGGGTAGAGTTGTTTTTATTATTATTTTTTTTTCTGTTTTGGACCCATGATTTTGACAAAAAAAAAAAAACACTTTTCTCAATTTACCAAACACAATTTGAGCCTCAACTTTTATAAAAAAAAAAAATTGCTTTTAAAATATTTTCTGCAATGCTAAACCAACCCTTGCATTTGCCGAGAACCAAAGAAATTCTTAATCACACCACCTACTCCAAAAGCACTTAAATTCGTTTGGAAGTGCTTCAATGACTGAACGTTTATGAAAAAAATATTTTGGCTTTCAAAAGCAATTCCTGAAAAAAAACACCAATTATGTGCTTCTTATAGGAAGTTATTTAAGTATTTTTTTTATAATTCACTTGCATTTTTAATAAGAATTGATTCAAAAAATATTTTTACCAGAACCTTTCAGCAATTTTAGAAGTACTTCCAACCAAACATTCTCTAAAAATTCTTGCAGTAGTCCAAACGAGGTTTATGGATTTGCCATTTACCCAAACTCTTTTTACAAAATTATTTTTTCTGGACCAAAAACCCTAAACTCTCAAAAACCCTCGTAAAGGCTTGGTAAGTACCACGTCGAACAGAAATGGGGAAGAAGAAGAAGAGAGCCGAATCAGAAGCAGAAGCACAACCAGAAGAGAACAAAGTCGAAATTGTGAATGGCGACTCTCATCAGAAAGATAAGAAGAAGAAGAAGCACAAATTCGACGGACCCGCCGTGATACCTTCCGTGAGCATAGCCGTCCCCGGTTCAATCATCGACAACACTCAATCCCTCGAACTCGCCACCCGAGTATATTTTCTCTCCATCCAAACAGATAATTGCTCTCGTTTCACTTCCTCTTCATTTTTTCTAATTAATTAATTATGTTTATTACCAAATATTTCTCAGTTGGCCAGTCAGATTGCCCGTGCCGCGACGATTTTCCGAATCGACGAGGTTTCTATCTTTAATACTTGTTTATTTGAACTATGATTATCAAAATTAGAGGTTTCTGTTTGGATTGCTTCGGTAAGGGATAAAAGCGCTTCTTGACTGCCAAAAGTGCTTCTGTATACGTGTGGTGGAGAAATTTAGAAGTGCTTGTGGCTCAGAGGACGCTTTCTGGAGAAGTACCTGTGAAATGCTTCTTCAGGAGCACTTCCGAGGTGGAAATTCACTTGGATTTAAAAAAAAAATTTCAACTTGTTTATAAATGAAAGCACTTTTAACAAAAGCGCTCGTGAGCATTAGCGGTTTCTATAGAAGCAATCCCCAACGGGCCCCTAGTTATATCAGTTGATGTGTAAATGAGCATATTTGTTTACTTTGTAGTTGATTATTGTATAAACAGGTGGTGATATTTGCCAATAAGAGTGAGTCTGGCTCATTGCCACAAGCTGATTCGGATGAGAATGAAAGCGGTGCTGCTTTTCTTGTACGAATCTTGAGGTACCTTGAGACACCTCAGTATTTGAGAAAAGCTCTGTTTCCAAAACACAACAGCCTAAGATTTGTGGTGAGTTCCTCGATCATACATCATATGATGTTGTTGTTGTTGATTTTCAGCTTATACCTCGACTTACATTGCTTTGACAGGGCATGTTACCCCCGCTTGATGCTCCGCACCATCTGCGCAAACATGAATGGGGTCCATTTCGGGAAGGTAAGGTGCAATGGGTGGATTTTAAGACTTCTTGTGATATTGAAATAATGACTTTTCTGAAAGACAAAAATTTGTCTGACTATATTTGCGTATACCCACGACGACAATTTTCTAGATATTAAACAAGAACCAACATGATAAAAATGGTTCAGTCTTCCGACTATACATGGGATGATGGGATTGTACTATGTAGTTTTGTTTGATTGTGCTTTCTGTTCAGAGTCTTTAGACATATGGCCATAACTTTGAGAGTGTGCGATAAATGTATAGGTGTCACACTGAAAGAAAGACCTCCCAACCTTGTGGGAACACTAGTTGATGTGGGCTTGAGTAAGGTACTCCCTCCAATTCTAGTTTACAGTAACAAGGGTTATTGCTTGATAGTTTCTTCCTCGCCTTCACCTCTCAAGACTTGGCCATTAGTTGATTTAGTGATGAAATATGCAGAATGTCATTGTTGATCAAGTACTTGATCCTGGAACAAGAGTTACTGTGGCTATGGGAGCCAGTTGGAACTTGGATGCTGGTAATGAATCTGTCCTGAATTTGTTTTTCGGCCTTTTCTGTTTTCTTTCTCGACCATTAATGGAGGCTTTACTATTGACTATGAATCTTACGTGGGTATTGGCTTCTTTCTATTGCATTGATCTAGATATATCACGCCAGGTTGTCTCATCCTCCAAACCTAGGGAAGAAGCAGGAACATATTGGGGGTACAAAGTGCGCTATGCTTCTAATATTACTTCAGTCATGAATGAATGCCCATACAAGGTACTCATGCATTGACCCTATGATCCTCTCTCTCTCTCTCTCTCTCTCTCTCTCTCTCTCTCTCTCTCTCTCTCTCTATCCCAAACCCCTTCCCGTAAATACATGATTTCATGTTAATCATTCAGATATGGTGTTTCTTTATCAACTTTGTTATTCAATCACAGGGTGGCTATGACCATTCAATTGGTACCTCAGAGCATGGTCAGATTATTAATTCCTCTGAGCTCACTGTACCTACTTTCAGGTACTTTTCTTTGAACGTACTAACCATTAATAACATTGTGTTCATTAGATGCTGTGCATTTTGCATTCTCTGGGTAACTGGTAGCTACTGAAGGCAGCTGTGTTTCTGTATGTTGTAATTTGATAGATGCCTATTGTAGTTTGTATTCATTGACTAGATTGCTTAGTTATCAGGTAGGCTCTTGATGTACCCGGGATGGAATTTCAACTTCTTTCAATCTATTAACCTCGTTCTAGATGCACATTCTTTTTAGGGATATGTAGAATATAACACGATGCCCTTCCGCCCCCTTCCTCCTTCCATTTCTTTTCTGTAGATGCTTAAATTGTTACCTTATGTGGGTTCTTTAGTTTTCTGGTTAAGTAAGGTTGCCTGGTGCCCTTCTCAGAGATTGGCCTGAGGACAACCATTTCATCTCTATTACAATATTTTATCCGTAAAGTTGCATTAAACAGAAAATGAAAATTGTACATAAGACAAGTACTGACAAGCTTCCAGTCATATTTTTTTTATTTGAATAGTTGACTGTATTCAGTTGTGTTTAAAACATCATGGGTATTTTGACTTTCTTTAGGGTAATGCTATTCACACACCCCTTTTTACCTCACACACACTTGTTAATTTTTGTCCATTGATCTTCTTCAATTCATTCGATCTGATGGCCGGAAACTGGGAAGGGCGTGTGAAAGGTAAAAAAGGGTGTGTGTGGATAGCACCACCCTTTTTTTATCTTCAGTTTTTTGAGAAGTATATCAGATTTCCTATGATTTTTAGTTTTAGACACTTAATATCTTTCTAGTATTACTACTTCCAACTATATTATGAAACTTTTTTAGCACGAGGCAAATGTGAAATTAGATACTTGTTAATTGACTGAATGAATATTTTGGCAGGCATCTATTGATTGCTTTTGGTGGACTTGCTGGGTTGGAAGAGAGCGTTGAAGAGGATGCTAACCTAAAGGTATTGTTCCTAGGGCTTTGGCGTGATATTGTGAATTGATCAGGGCTTTGGTTTTCACAACTTATAGTAGGTATTGAGTTGTAAAAACAAACTACTCCGTATATCTTAGCAATCTAAAAAAATGTGTTACGTTTAGACTTTTTACCCAGAAAACATCCCCTTACGAACTTCTGAACATCTTTATGATCTTGAAAACGCTTGCTTGAGGCGAAACATCTAGTAGCTTGTTTAACTGAAAGTAAAAATATAGAAACGAAGCAGTAATTGAATTCTGTTTTTGTTGGATCTTTTTGAAGGCAAAAAATGTGAGAGAGGTATTTGATTTGTATTTGAACACATGCCCGCATCAGGGGAGTCGAACAATTCGAACTGAGGTACTTATGGCGTACTCTTTGCTCTTCTATGCATGGATGAAAACTTCTTAGTGAAAAAAACTGCGTTATTATTTGCTTAATTTGCTTCTTCATGAGCAGGAAGCCATTCTCATATCTCTTCAGTATTTCCAAGAACCAATCAGCCGAGCATTGAAGAGAATTTAGCATTAAAGCTCACTAATTGGAGGACATTAGGAACTTCCACAGTTGCCAAGATCACAGGGAATCTGAAATCAAGTCATGATTCTTCCGATTCGTAACTTTGCTTCTAACATCATTAAAGGCGGGAATAGCAATTATGCAGCAGAAGATTATCCTCGTCCTTTTTGTTCATTTGTTTCTGCCCAACCGGTCCACAAGCTGCTCAACCTTAAGCTGCGTGATTAAGCGGACAATTTGTGATCTAAATTAAGCTGCAAGGTTGGAATGAAAGTCTGCCAAAAAACTTAATTGATGTTGTAATCCGGGTGAATATTGAAGAGTTTTTGTATTGGCGCCTTGAGTAGGTGGATCCAGCGCAGCTGGTAAATTTCGGACCACGAACTCATTGTTTTCTTCTTGTAAACATGTAAGGTAGACAATTTTTTCTGGGGCTGAAAACATATATTTAAAAAACTGTATTGAAAACTTTAGAAAGCCAATTACCAAATATGGATGGGTTTTTTGGTTAACGATACGGTTCTCTGAATTAGTCTAATCTATAGAATATTGTGATTCGAACTTGAATGCAAATGAGGCTGTGTATCCAAAACTAGTTCACATCTACCAAATAGAGGTGACTCGGCTTATTAGTTTGGATATGAAAATGGAAAATATTAAAAAAATTTATCGAATAAAAACCAGAACGACTAATCTATCATACTGAACAAAACCGATCGATTTGGCTGGTTACAATTTGGAAAAATAATTGTTATGGGGAAAGTAGTTTTGGTTAACCGTATAGGTGCATAAAGAACTACAACAGATCCGTACACACACTATGCAAACAAAGAAAATTGAACAGGTTGATTTTGCCATTCCACGTGTCTATTACTTGATAAAACCGTTGAATTCCTGTTTGTGATTTAAACGCGTCATCCTTAATTGAAATGTTAAGCGATCTACGTGACTCTAATTGTCAAAATTAAATCTCCAAGTCCTTTAAGTGAAAAAACAATCCTATGAAAAAAAAAAATTAGTTGGATGCAAATGTATTAACCCAATACAATCCTATGAAATAAAAAGACCACCAACAAAAGAGAGTAGCAAAGGTACCGTTTGGTACATGGTACGGGACGGAATGGAATGGGATGAGACGTTCTATTCTATGTTTGGTGTTGCTAAAACGGGTGGAACGCGCTGTTCCACGGAACAAGTTTTGGGTGAATTTTCGTTCTACCTCATCCCCTGGAACGGCTTATTCCACATCTGTGGAACATAAAATTATAACCTCTCCGTCTCCTTCTTCTTCCTCCTTATTTCCATCCAAGGGCATCTTTCCTCCCTATCCGTTCTGTCCCGTCCCGTTCCATTCCGTTCTGTTCCATCCTATTCTGCATACCAAACGATACCAAAGGGCAGAGAAGGTATAACAGTGGACGGTTCCTATTTCTCATCCGCACAGGGGTAATTTCGTCATTCACGAAAAATAGAGCCGTGTTAGGCAACGCCACAAATATAATAATTCGGTCCTGATTTTTCCAATAAAATCCAAAGAGAAAAAAAGAGGGCGAGAAAACCCACCCGAACGCCGAAACGAAGACAATCACCCAAGTGATCCGATATACAGAGAGAGAGAGAGAGAGAGCGTGATATTTGTAAAGCAACATCACAGATTAAACCCAAAAAAAATTCAATTCAAAAAGTGACCGTTTGAAATCAGATCGTTTTGGGAGAGCTTCTGTGCGTTCTTTCTCTCCCGCCAATGTCTCCAATGGCCGAGCTGGACAGCAGCAGCTCCAGCCTCGACCACGTCCACAAGACCAAGTCCCTGATCTGCGCCCTCAACTTCCTCTTTCGCAACCTCCCTCTCCCTCCCGACTTATTCAACGTCGTTTCCAACATCTACGCCGCCGCCCCGGATGCCCCTCTCGACGGTGACGAGGGTTTGGTACGGTTTCTTCCCACTCCCTTTTGTTTTTTCCAAGTTTTGGGTTTTGGGTCGGTTTTGGTTCTTGGGTTCTTGTCAATTTGGCGTCCTGTGTTGTTCTTTGTGTGAATTGGCGGTTTGGGTTCGTTTCGATTTTGGGATTTTGGTGAAGGTTGTGGAGTATGAGATTTGGTAGGAAAAGTTTCGACCTTCATGTGTTAATTCAATTGAATTTCTTCACTTGAGGTGTAAGGGGTTTGTTGCAGCTTTTTTTGTTTGTCTTTTATAGTTTTGCTTTGTTGATTCCAAATTTATTGACTTTGAGATACGTAATGCTTGCAGGATGGCCCTGATAGTTCTGCTGCAGGAGAAGATTTATTAGCAGACCTTGGAGATGCACTTTTGGAACAACGTCAAAATTTCACGTCGGGTGCTGCATTAATAGAATCGAAAGAAAAACGTTATGAAAGCCACATTCAGCATCGGTTAACCGAACTTGAAGGTGATTAACTTTTACAATTTCATGAGAACTAATCACCTAGTGTTTCACATTCTTTTGCTCCTTTGCCATTCCTGCTAAACTTGATGAATAACATTTATTCAGCGTCCAAGAACACCTTTGTATGTTTGGTAGAGCGGCGATATAATGTTGTCAATAGGCTCCCAGTTATTGTATGTGAAAATTTCTGCACATTCAACTATGTTCAAACAACGTGAAGGAAAGAGAGAAAAAAAGAGAAGGAAAAGCTAATTTTTTAATATTTTTTAATGATTAGTCTGGTTGTCGTCTGTCCTCTCACCCTCATTTTAGAGTAGGTGCAAAAGTTACGGATTTGATTATAATGTGACCTCTAGTCCTCACCTCCTTTTGCTGAAGAGGAACAAGGTCAGGTTTGACTAGGTCTTTGCTCTGCAATTTTTTCTTGCAAAAGAACCATAGTGGTCATGTCTTAACCTGTGTTGCTCTTAATTTGAAGACCACATCGTTTTTGCACCTTTGGGCCATGTTTTAATCTGTAATTACTTAATTCAATGGTCAGCCAGAAATTATTATTTCAACCCTATGAATAGTGTTCTCAACTGCTTTTGGAGTCTCATTAGTGTTTTTATGTTGTACAATTATTGTCTAGCCTTACTTACCACTGATTTTGAATCAGAATTACCTTCAAGTAGAGGAGAGGACCTGCAGACAAAGTGCTTGCTCGAACTCTATGGGCTAAAGGTAAACTTGATATACTGATATTGTTTTGAAAATTCCCTTTCAGGAAGACACTTTTCCGTTTTTTCCTGTGAGTCAAACTTTTATGTACTCGTTAGCATTTGCCATTTTCTAAAAATATACAACAAAAAGAGTTATTATTGTGATTGTTATGGAGAGTTTTATGTTTTATATGTTCTGGTACCAATGGATGACATGCATGTCCTTGTTGGCAAGGACTTCTTTCTAGCAGCTTGCAGAATTGCAAAAGAAGGTCCGCTCTGAAGTGAGTTCAGAATACTCACTCCGTATGCATTGTGAGCATCCTGACAAAACATTGTTTGACTGGGGCATGATGCGATTGCGCACTCCACTGTATGGTGTTGGAGATGCTTTTGCCATGGAGGCCGATGATCAGTTCAGGAAGAAACGAGATGCTGAGGTTATATACTAATACATGCATTACTTATTTGAAATGGTTACACTTAGAAGGGGGATAATGAAAATCTGGGGTTTTAGAGTAACTTGTATTGACAGAACGGGGTGCCACAGTGGAATTCTTTGATTGATTGTATTTGGCTAGTAATTTTGACACTCCTCTTTTAGCCTTAGGCACTCCTCCTGCGAGTGCAGAAGAATTTTAAATTAATCAGTTAGGAGTGCATATGGCTAAAAGAGAAGTCCCAAAATTGCTATCCTTGTATTTTAGGCTACCTTCTTTTGGTGTTGATAACGAGTAAATGTGGTGTTTCATTTTAAGGAAAACTAACGAAAAGTCCTAAAAACTTTAGTTTTTAACGAAAAGGACAAAATAAAAGTGTAAGTGAATAGTACCAGGAGTGACTTTTCAAGGTAAAAATGTCCTTAACGTTAAAAATGAACCGGGAGTGTTTCATTAAGATTCCCTATTTTATAGAGAAGAAAGGCTATAAAATCTGAGGCATATCATAATTTTTATATGTTCTTAAAAGAGACTAATAATCAGTGGGATGATCTAAGTGAATACGTGTTAAATGCCTCAGTGCATCCTGAAAGCTGCTGATACAGTAACATATCTTTGATGCAGCGCCTCTCAAGGTTAGAAGAGGAGGAGAAGAACAACATTGAGACTAGGAAAAGAAAATTCTTTACAGAAATACTTAATGCTGTTCGTGAATACCAATTGCAAATTCAGGCTTCTATGAAACGTCGGAAACAGAGGAATGATCATGTCCTGGTATGCTTTTTGTCTTTTCATAACTATTACTTTTTTTCTCTTCACCTGTAATGTCTCTGTTTAAATGTATGGGATAAACTCATCAAAGATGTTCATACTTAATTTGGAAAAGACCAAGGATCAGTCCATATTGCTCACACAATCTTGGTCTCCTACTCAATGATGACGAGGCACAATATCCATGCTCACCATAACCCCATTAGATTGAGATCGGGCGACTGATAATTGAATCCTAATAAAGTACTTTTCTTTTTTGAATGTATGTTAGCTGTTGGATTTTGATCCAATAGTTCGCAGGCATAAATTTTCATGCTCCCTAAGGAGTAGGTGACAATGACTGTACACACACACACACCCACACCCATATTATATGTATACATATGTATCAGAGATGCTTTAAAGGAGGATCCCATAAGCAAAAGGGGTCACGTGTGAGCCCAACTTCATCAAAACAGCAATCTTTTAAAAATCATCTTTACTTCTTGAAGACAGAATTTATTGTTATATTAAGCGCCTGAACTAACAAAAGAAATGTTGGAATGAAATAAGGTGTATACTATTCTTACTACATCTTAATGGTGAAAGAGTCGGTTTATCATTATCTTATTTTGACAGAGTTGGCATGGAAAGCAAAGACAACGAGCCACAAGGGCTGAGAAATTGAGGTTCCAGGCCTTAAAGGCTGATGATCAGGAAGCATACATGAGAATGGTAAAGGAGAGCAAGAATGAAAGGCTAACAATACTTCTTGAAGAAACAAATAAACTCCTTGTTAATTTGGGAGCTGCTGTTCAGCGGCAGAAAGATTTTAAACATTCAGAGGGTACTGAAGAAATGAAAGACTCTGAAGGTGAATTGACAGAGTTGGAAGAAGATGTGGACCTCATTGATTCTGATTGTAATGATGACAGTAGTGACTTGCTTAAAGGTCAGCGGCAGTATAACTCAGCCATCCATTCTATTGAGGAACAGGTAAAAGATAAAGTGTTATTCTATGCCATCATAGTTTAATTTTTTCACTCCATTTATATTCTGTTGTACAATTTGACATTTATGATTTATTTGTTTTAACTACTTCCTTGTATAGTATTCGTATCAGACCTTGACAGCTAAAATTTGGGCTTCCTAGGTCTTAGCATTAAATTAAGCCACAAATCACTCATGTGGAAGTTCTTTTTGTGAAATTTAGGAATTTAAGAAAGCTGGTGTTAATCAAATGAGCACAATGCCCTGTGTTACTTATTCTATAAGACTGGCATTTGCGTTCTTTGTCTTAAGGGGATTGAACCTTCTTTGGGAATTTCCTTGGCCTTCAAACATGCTTTTATTATTATTTTCTTGGCTATTATACATATAGGTATACAGGTGGGTGGATTACGCATATGAATTAATTCCAGTATAAGGGGGTGGTTCATTTGCCTCATATTCTGTGTGAGCTGTTTGAAAGCTTTTTAAAAGCTTATTTGTGACAGTGTTGGAATTGCTGAGTGCTCTGGAGCAGAGGATTTACTAATAATTAAATTCAACAGGTGACTGAGCAACCCTCCATGCTTGAAGGTGGAGAACTGAGGTCTTACCAGGTTGAGGGCCTACAATGGATGGTTTCCTTGTTCAATAACAATCTAAATGGTATTTTGGCTGACGAGATGGGATTGGGTAAAACCATACAAACTATATCATTGATTGCATATCTCATTGAAAACAAGGGTGTCACTGGACCCCACTTGATAGTGGCTCCGAAGGCCGTATTACCAAATTGGGTTAATGAATTCGCAACGTGGGCTCCTAGGTATGTGTACAGGGTCTTTAAACATCTCTCTCTCTCTCTCTCTCTCTCTCTCTCCCTCTCTCCCTCTCTCTTCCCCCATGTATATATGTAATATGTACCTACTACATAAGTAATAGCATGAAAGAAGAATTATGACAGATCATTTTATGTATTTTCTTCTTGACCAGTATTGCTGCTATTCTTTATGATGGACGTCAAGACGAAAGAAAGGCAATGAGGGAAGAATTATCAGGGGAAGGAAAATTTAATGTGTTGATCACACATTATGACCTTATCATGAGGGATAAACAATTTTTGAAAAAAATTAACTGGTACTACTTGATTGTTGATGAAGGACATAGGTTGAAGAATCATGAGTGTGCTCTTGCACAAACACTTGCAGGGTATGTGCTACATGCCAATAGAGGCCTATTTTCTTTTGATGTTTTATTACAAGTCTATGTTTCTTCTTTCCATTTTTAGCGAATTCAATAGGGCTTATTATTAACCTTGTTATCACCCCTCTTTAAGTGTGAGATAACACTTGCTTTAATGCTTTATTTTATGTTTTTGCTTTCCAAGTTGTGGTCATCTTGTTCACTCCTTGTGTAGTTGAATAGTTTTATAAGTAGGATTTATTAATTTTTGTTTTTGGATGGGCAGAAAGCTGCAGTATAGCTGTTTATTTCCTGCTATGACCAGAAAAAGCTGTTTATTTCCTACCTTTGGGTGAACAAACTTTAAAGATGAATTGGAAACCCAAAAAATCTTCTTAACTCTGTAATAATACATTTGTGGTTAAGGTCCAAGGTTGGTTGTAAAATTAGATTTAGATCATTCAATGTACTTATTAGATTTATATCATTCAATGTACTTCCGAAGAAACAAAGAAAGGAACGAGTTTATCTTGCAGATCGCATAAGAATCTTAAATGTATCTGATGGCAGCCAGCCAGAGCAGTCCTTAACCTCTCTAAATTGGTGATTGCCCTCTGTTGTGTCACCATATGATTTTAATGAGCAAGTCTAATAATTTTGATGGAAAGATATAGAGATAGAAAAAAGGATTTACACATGGTCTTTATAGATTTGGAAAAACATATGATAGGGTCCCAAAAGACATTCTTTGGAGGATTTTAGAGAAGAAAGAAGTACGGGTAACATATATCCAAGCTATAAAGGACATGTGTGATGGAGCAAAGATTGCCGTAAGAATTCATGAAGGACAAACCGAAAGCTTCCCCATAACTGTAGGGTTACATCAAGGCTCATCCTTAAGTCCTTACCTTTTTGCATTGGTAAGGGATGAGTTAACGGGACATATTCAAGATGATATTCCTTGGTGTATGCTTTTCGCAGACAATATAGTGTTGATAGATGAAACTCAGGAAGGGGTAAATGCAAAGCTTAAACTTTGGAGAGAAGTGTTGGAATCTAAAGGTCTTCGCCTAAGCCGATCAAAGACAGAATATATGAAGTGCAAGTTAAGTGGAAATGGAGGCCCAAATGAGTTAGGGGTGAGGATCGGAGATCAAGAAGTACCAAAGAGCGACCACTTTCACTACCTAGGATCTATCTTGCAAAAGAACGGAGAATTAGATGGAGACATCAACCATAGAATATAAGCTGGATGGATGAAGTGGAAGAGTGCATCCGACGTGTTGTGTGACCGTCGTATGCCACTGAAGCTCAAGGGAAAATTTTATAGGATGACAATAAGGTCGGTGATGTTGTATGGCATGGAATGTTGGGCGGTAAAGCATCAACACGTACATAAAATGGGTGTAGCAGAGATGAGGATGCTTCGTTGGATGTGTGGGAACACGAGAAATGATAAGATTAGGAATGAGGATATCCAAGGTAAAGTAGGAGTAGCCGAAATTGAAGGAAAGATGGAGAAAATCGGTTACGGTGGTTTGGACATGTGCAAAGAAGGCCTACTGACACTCCAGTTAGAAGATGCGATTACGGGACAAAGGTCTAGGGCCGAAGGGGTAGAGGAAGACCTAGGAAAACTTTGGAAGAGACTCTAAGAAAAGACTAAGAGTACTTGGATCTAACGGAGGACATGACACAGAACCGAGCGCAATGGCGTTCTAGGATTCATATAGCTGACCCCACTTAGTGGGAAAAGGCTTTGTTGTTGTGGTTGTTGTTGTTTGTCTTTCCTAGTTTTTTGTCCTCACTTCCTAGGCTCCCTACACCGATGAAATGTGAAGATTAAGACTGTTTACTTTGCAAAGGACTTTTCTCTGTTCAGAGGTAAAAGAAAGTTGGTCCAATATTTGAAGTTTTGAACTAGGTCTTGATACACTGATTAGTTATAAAGATCCATGGAGTTTCAAAATTGTGTTTCTGTGTTTCAAGTTTGCATATAGTTTCAATAGTGTTTGAGTTTTTATGGTCGATTATCCTTGAGTTTTTGAAAGGTGTTTTGGGTCAGCATTTGCTGGTTTCTTTTTTTCCTAGTTTTTAATTTTTATAATATGAAGGCTTTATTAATTTTTTTACTTGGACACAGTTATGATATGCGACGAAGACTTCTGTTGACTGGTACCCCAATACAGAATAGCTTGCAGGAGTTGTGGTCCCTGCTTAATTTCCTTCTCCCACACATTTTTAATTCAGTTCAAAATTTTGAGGAATGGTTTAATGCACCTTTTGCGGATCGGGGCAGTATTACCCTTACTGATGAAGAACAGCTATTGATCATTCGCCGTCTACATCAAGTGGGTCTTGCTCGCAGTTTCTGTTTATTTTGGTTTTGTGGACTTTTTTTTTTAAAAAAAAAGATAAAAATTTCTTTATGATGTAGGTTATACGGCCCTTCATACTGAGGAGGAAAAAAGATGAGGTGGAGAAGTTCCTTCCTGGAAAATCTCAAGTCATACTGAAAAGTGACATGTCAGCATGGCAGAAAGTATATTATCAACAAGTTACAGATGTGGGCAGAGTTGGGCTTGATAATGGTTTGTTCCTTTCCTCCATGCTAGATCTGCATATCCGATATCAACCCTATCCCCCTTATTTTTCCCGGAAATCTTCTATATTACATTACTGTTCATGCATTTCACCATTCTTCTTACCTGAAATTAAGTGGAAACATTGTGACAGTTAACGTCCTTAAAAAGCAGTCTAAAATTGCAATGATTATTTATTCTGTCATAATTTATTGATGAGAACTTGTTTTTAGGTTCTGGAAAATCCAAGAGCTTGCAGAACCTGACAATGCAGCTCAGGAAGTGTTGTAACCACCCATACCTTTTTGTGGGAGATTATAACATGTGGCGCAGGGAGGAGATCATCAGAGCATCAGGAAAATTTGAACTACTTGATCGTCTACTCCCAAAACTCCACAAAGCGGGGCACAGAATCCTGCTTTTTTCACAAATGACTCGTCTCATGGACATTCTTGAAATTTATATGCAACTTCACGACTTTAAGTATCTTCGACTGGATGGTTCAACAAAAACTGAGGAAAGGGGGACTCTGCTAAAGAAATTCAATGCTCCAGACTCTCCATTCTTCATGTTTCTCTTGAGCACTCGTGCCGGAGGCCTTGGTTTGAACTTACAAACTGCTGATACGGTAATAATTTTCGACAGTGATTGGAATCCACAAATGGACCAACAGGCGGAGGACCGGGCCCATCGTATAGGTCAAAAGAAAGAAGTTAGGGTATTTGTGTTGGTTAGTGTTGGATCAATCGAAGAGGTAATTTTAGAGCGTGCTAAAGAGAAGATGGGCATAGATGCCAAGGTCATCCAGGCCGGACTATTTAATACAACTTCCACAGGTTGGTTGCACTTCAGTTTCATTTCATGCCATTTTTTTTTGTTATGATGTCATTACTTCTAGTAAGAATTAGGTTTTATTCACTGCTTCATTACTTTGCCTGCACATGCTCTCTACACATGCATTACGTTCATACAAATCTGGTTTCTTAATACGCATGCATGTCGTTCCCAAGTCAATGATAGGAGCAAATTAGAAGTGTTGCATTGAGTCACAACTATTATCGATCTTGAGCTTGCTATTGACCCTGCATAAACCACAGGATCAAAACTTTTATCCCCCACTCACAGTAAAGTAACACCACGTCTGCATCAGAGATTGAATGGAAGAGATGTCTTGCATCTTGCATGGTTAAGATGAACACATTTTCTTTATTTTTCTCTCCACTACAGCTGTATTCTGACAAAAGATATACGTTGTGTTTGCAGCTCAGGACAGAAGAGAGCTGTTGGAGGAAATCATGCGCAAGGGTACAAGATCACTTGGGACAGATGTACCAAGCGAGCGAGAGATCAACCGCCTTGCTGCCAGATCAGAAGAAGAGTTCTGGCTGTTTGAGAAAATGGATGAGGAGAGAAGGCGAAAGGAGAACTACAGATCTCGCCTTATGGAAGACCATGAGGTTCCCGAGTGGGCATATTCAACACCTGATAAGCAAACTGCTACCAAAGGCTTTCATAGTGGCAGCATCACTGGAAAGCGCAGGAGAAAGGCGGTACAGTCTTATTCTGATGGCCTTAGTGATTTACAGTGGATGAAAGCTGTCGAAAATGGAGCAGACATATCGAAGCTTTCAGGAAGAGGAACAAAGAGAAATCATGTTCAATCAGATAGTGTTGAATTAGTTAGTGGTAATGCAGGAACAGAGGAAAAAGTTACGAAATTGATTCAAAATGTTCCGTTGGTGAAAGAGGGAGCAAGTGAAGATACCTATGCGTTGACCCCAGCCTCGAAGAGACAGAAGTCTGAAGAGCTGGAAGTAGAGAAACATGAAAGTCATGCAGCTGGAGGAAGTGGTTTGAGTGGGCCTATCTTGACGTTCAAGATACATCGAAAAAAGAGATCAAGCTATACTAACCCAAGTTCCTCCTCCGATGGTAGAGGGCAAAATTCCAATGTAAGAGGTAATGGATGGGCTTAATCGAATTAGCTCAGCGAACCCCTCATGACTTCTTCCCTGAGCATGAGTGTGGCTGCTGATCTTGTACATGGTCTTCAGCATTGATCAGCTTTCTGCTGATCTTTTACATCTCAGAGCAGCAAATGCTTAACGACCTTGTAGTCATGGTGATGCTGACTTAACCTCCGTACATTCTGCTGGTTGTGCGAAGTGCGGCAGTTAGCAGCAACATGAACTTTATCGATAGCACCTTCCGATCTCATTGTCGGGCTCAGTAGGCATTGTGATAGGATAATGAATCTAAGATGTCTGCACCACTTGTATCAAAGAAGAATAACGGTAGGGAAATGTATAAATTAATAATCTTTTGGTTTGCAATTAATTAGAGTGTTTATAACAATAAGATTGCATCTGTTTCTTGGAAGTTATTTAACAAGAAAGTTCTTGCTCGTAAAGTTCGTAAACTTTTTTCTTTTTGTATGGATTTCTTGAAATTGTTTGCAATTTCCTTGACACTGGAAACTTTTAATCAAGACAGGAGGAAATAAAGAAAAACTCCCGGCTGTAAGAGTAAAAAAAATATAAATTCAGCCAGACGTGACTGCTTCTGAAAGTGTTAAAAGCGTATTTACAACAGAAAATGCTTCTGCTGGCTTTAAGCTGATACGGTTAAAAATGCTTATAGGTCGGAAACGTTTTTTCGGAGGACCTATCAGATGCTTAACCTTTTCTTAACAAAATCAATTTGAGCAAAGCGCTTTAGAGAAAAAGTGCTTCCAATGGTAGTCCCAAACGAGCGAACAATTCTATTAAACAGTAATGGCTTGCGTCTAGAGCTTTTGCCAATCTACAACGACCAGCAGACACAATGAGGGCAAGAACAACCTAAGTAAAGCATCAAGGCTGTGTTCCATGAGTAAAAGCCTCTCAGAGAACAAAGCCTTTTCACTCATGGAACAAAGCCAAATCAGAATCATCAAATCATGTCCTTTAACAGTCAGTAATATCACACATTTCGTTCTAACGTCTCTCTGGGTAACATCCGATGAAGCTGGAACGACATATTCTATTATAACACCAGCAGCAATGCTTTTGCTGCATTTCATAAAATAATATCCAGAATAACCCTCATGGTCATACATATGGCAAACATCCGAAATCTACTAAGGCCACATCGATCACAACAACAGGGGTGAAGCTTACTACACTCCTAAGGTTCAAAACAAAGAAAGATAAACTGACTAACATGACAATAAAAGAAACAATTAAACCCAATTCTACGAACACCCGTCATCACACAGCTTTACGAAACGGCTGGTGCCAACTGATGCATAATAAGATTCAATAGTCTTCCTAAAAGTTGCAAATACCCTCACCAGTAATTGATGTTAAAGAGGGTATTAACTCTGTGGAACCTAATCAGGAAAGAGAAAAACACCTAGACATACGAGAGAGGACCTCTATTCCTCTTGGCCAACTTCAAGGTTTTTCAGTTTGGATTCCAATTCATCCTCATTGCCCTTGCCCTCTCCAGATTCTTTGTCATCATCTTCATCTTCGTCATCGTCATCTTCTCCTTCAGGGTCATTCTCGTCCAAAGATCCAAGCACGTTGGGAGATTTCTTGAATGCATCCTTCAGCTCATCAATGCCCTCATCAGAAATGAAATTTGCATTGATGTTGAGCAACTTAAAACCGGGCTTCTGAACCACAGCCTGTGCCAACGCACGAGCCCCTGCTCTTCTGATTTGGTTGGTGTTGAAATCAACTTCCTGCAACTCGGCATGGCCTTGCAACACCTTGCTGATCTGAATAGTGCCTTCATCCTTAAGGCTATTCTCACCCAAATTCAGCTTGGCCAGATGTGGTTTAGCTGCTATACAAGCTGCTATAGCAGGAGCAGCTTTAGCAGTTATGTCATTTCCAGCAATGTCAAAGACTTCAAGTGCAGGGGCTGATTCTTTGAGAACATTGGCAATTGCAACTGTGCCCTCATCTTCTAGGTTCAAGTAACTAAGGTAAATCTCTGTCAAATTGTTATGCTTGGAAAGAGCTTTACTCAATGCGACTCCACCTTCTACACCAAACATGTTGTCCCGCAAGTCCAGCTTTTCCAAATGGGTACAAGTCCCAAGTGCTTCAGATAAGGCAACTCCTCCCTCGGAGCCTACCCTCGTGGAGGAGCAACGGAAATTCTCCAAAAGCGGAGAACGCTTGACAACCTCAGCAATAGCAATTGCCCCTTCATCTCCTGTCATATTATTATGAAAATGGAGGACTCTAAGCTTCTCTGTGGAAGGAATCAACTCACAAACTGCTCGAGCAGCTTCTTCTGAAATGCCATCATTCATCAAATAGAGTTCCTCCAAGTAACTTTGTGATTTCAGGAGTGCCCCAAAAGCCCGAACACCTTTCTCACCCAAGGCATTGTTGGAGAGATTCAGATACTTCAAGATACTACCTTCTAAGGCAGCTGCAAATATATTCATGACTTCAAGAGCTTCTGCCTCCGGTCTTCCTGCTATAAAATCTGAGAGGTCAACTTCTTTCAATTGGTTCTTAAGAGAAACCAATATGGGCTCGGCAACACGGGCTGCTCCAAGACCAAAGCTTCTGTTGCTGAAGCATATTTTGGTGTAAGTGTTCCCTGGCTCCTTCAGTGGCTTCAAAAGCTCCTCAGCTTCCTCAGCCTCAATAAAAGCCCGTTGGCCTTTCGATATATCAAACAAAGTCTCAGTGGGTGTGGTATCAGATGTCACTTTCCCGTCCTCCTTGCTTCTAGGTCCCTTTTTAAGAACTTCCAGCAGGAGCTTACTGCATTCCCGGGCATAAAGCTGCACTGCAGAACTTCCATCCCCATCTGGTTCATTTTCATAGTTTTGATCTGCAGTAGCAAAAGCGACATCCTCAATTCGTTTTGCATTTTCCTCAGCCTCTTCCTTACTCAGACAGCCATACTTCTCAGTGAAAAGGGATTTAGAGTTAAGATTGTTTATCATCCGCTCCACAAGCACTTTCCTTGTATTTTGGCTAGGAGGCCATAGTTTAATTGAAAATGGACGGCGTTCTGAATTCAGAGTTGTGGCATCCATTGCAACAAAACCTACAAATGCAGGTTGCGGTTATGTAAATGGCATTCATAAACACTTTAATAAAGTGATAAGCAGCTTACTTATGCCATACATATAAAGTTCCAAAATATTAAATGATAACCATCATGAATTTACCAAATGAACGTTTCAGGATATGATATAAAACTGTATAACATCAGAAACAACATCCTTTAGCCAACATAATTCTTGAAAACAGAAAAAATTAAGTTAATATATGCAAAATGATAACTGTTGAGGCGAAGAAACTTGGAATATAGAAAATAACAATGATGCAACAAAACTTCTTGTCCTCTTCAGGGGAGGAGAAAATTTGTAACGTAAACAAAATTAAAAGCACTAAACTAAAACCTTCTAAACTACTATCATGCAATTCCTTCAGTTTTAACTTTTAAGCAATTGTTTCCCCATATATATAGATTCCCAATATTTTATGTTGCTCTTTATTACCAATCAAGTTTCTTCTCTTTCCCCCCTTTCTAGCAATCAAAAAGAGGGTTAGAGGAAATTTCACAGTTCCATTTGGTAAAAGGTATCATCAACAAATGAAAACGATAGAGTGAAGCAGTAACTTTCGCTTCTTATAATCTAAAACATTGGAAATTTTATCATACAATTAAAGAATCACCATGCGGAAAATTACCCTTCCATTATTTTTGGATAACTTTTCACCCTACAACAGTCCATCTTTAAGGTTCATTAAAAATTAAACCGGTCAGTAAGCTCATTCGCAACAGATATGCTCTCTCAGAAAAACCAAAGAGATAACCTCACTGGGCTGCTCAACTATCCAATTCATAACAGATCCAACATTTTGCATCCCTTCCGCCCCCAACCATGGGGTTGATTCCACTGCAAACCATCTCGTTCATTCTCTCTGTTCTCATCTCCAACGCACACTCATACATATTCAGACCAAAAAAAAATACAGATTCTTAAATTTGGCTCATCTCATTGAACCAACCCCATTCTCCTAAACTAAAGATAAAATTGTCAAATGACCAATGTCATGAACTTATTTATTGGGTAAATGTCAAGTTGCCCAAAAACTACCATTATAAAAAACCCAAAAAGATTCAAACTTCCGCAGTAAATATGATCTGCAACTAATAAAAAATTAATCAACTCGAAATCAAATATAAACCCAAATGAATCTGAACCCACCAAGCAAAACACAAAACAACCCGGAACAGATAATCAATCAAACAAAACCAAATGGGGTTTAATACCTTCAAGGATTTCAAATTAAAGCCAGATTATCAAGCACAAAAAGTTACCCTAAAACTGGAAAAAGAGGTAAAAACGAAGCAAAAGTCGAAGAGAAAGAGATGGGTACCTTTCTTTTCCACTCCGGATTTCTGGGTACTTTGGGACTTATCTGAGATTCAAACGGAACTCAGAAATGGAGGAAGGCAGAGAGGGAAAAGAGAGTGGAGGGAAAAACTGAAAATTAAGGGCAGCGGAGTGCGTGTAGGTTTTTTGGATTTATACTTGGGGGAACATTGTGTCAATTATCATGTGCGTTTCCGGCAGCCACTTTCGATGTTTGGAAAGGAAAATAGCAATGTGACCTTATCCGAATAGGGTACCGTCCCTAAACTGAATTAGAGAAGTTACACAAAATTATCTCAACTATGGATCAAACTATACTATCATACTTCATCTTTAGAATTTGTTCCAATGCTATACCTATGTTAGTTTGTCCGTGAATTTCTCGGTTAAATACTAACGTGACTTAATCTGGGACCCAGTTTCTCGCCCAGATGGATTCCACGTGGCACCACACCCAATGTTTTATTGCCAAATGGCATCCACGTGAGATTTCCAATACACATGGCTTTCTCACCGGATGACATGTGGATATTCCATTAAAATTAAAAATATATATTTGAATTAAAATTAAAAAATTAAAAAGATGAGAGTACATTGTAAAGTGTGCCATTCGAATTGTTTTTCCCCCCGATACACCCAAACCCTGTCAATCTAATTCCATTCCCAATTCCAGAAAAAGAATCCTAACCCTAGTTCTCATACCAACTGCTTCAAATCTCAAACAATCAGATTAGAAATTCAACGAAAACTCCAAATCATCTTGTCGACTCGCTTCCCTGACTTCGTTGGTGTTGGAAAGGGGTTTCATATGGGTTCCATTGGCTTCGAAGAAAAAATTGAAGGATTCGACATGGGGTGGTACGTGTGCGAGGATCCCGACGAAACGACACCTACCTATTGTAAGTTTTTTTTTGTTGTGCTTTTGATGATTCCAAATGCATACTGAACTTATTTATTGGAATGGTTTAAATGTGTGTTTTGTTTATTCTTATTTGAAAAGGTGGATTTATGCTTTGTGAATTCGAAATGGTACTGAGGTGTCGGATAAAGGGTTTGTAGTTTTGTTTATTCTTGTTTGAAAAGGTAGATTTAGGCTTTGTTAATTAGAAATGGTTCTTGAGGTGTCGGATAATGGATTTGTAGCTTTATTTATTCTTGTTTGAAAATGTGGTTTTATGCTTTCTTAATTCAAAATGGTTACTGAGTTGTTGGATAATGGGTTTGTTGCTTTGTTTATTCTTGTCGATGTTTATTCTTGTCGATATAAGGTGGTTTGTTGCTTTGTTGTTTTGTTTATTTTTGTCAAGATAAGGTGGTTTGTTGCTTTATTGCTTTGTTTATTCTTGTCGAGAAATGGTTAATGTGATTTGGTTGTTTACATATGGTGTGTCGGATAAGGTGGTTTGTTGCTTTATTGCTTTGTTTATTCTTTTGCATTGGTTTTTGTTGGCTTCTGATTAGGTTAAAATGCAATTACTTTTGTTTGTTGTTGGCTTTTAATTAGGGTTTGTTTTTGTGAATTTCAGTATATCCAGAACTATTCTCTATTGAATTGCATCATGGTGGGGAGATAAGTTATGAAGTCTACGCTGGGCGAAAAGTGACATATATGGATAACTGTGATAAGGATCTCATGTCATTGCAGGTGATAGATGATATGGTGGAGGTAGTTGGATATAGTGAGCGGTCCATGAAATACTATTACTAGATTCCCAACATAGACCTTTCTAATGGTTTGGAGCTGATTCAAAGTGATTCCGATGTTCAAACGATGTGCAATTTTGTTCCAAAAGATAAAGTGATTGAGATGTAAATCGAAGAATTGATGACAGAAGAAGTTGTAACCTAAGAGCAACAGTTTATGAAGTTTATGGAAGTCAGTGGTCCAAGTAAATTGGTAATTGAGGAGATAAGTAGTTCAGAGGGAGATGTTGGGTCAACACCATTTAAACCAATAAGATATAAGGGATTGCTACCTATTGAAGGGCCAAAAGTGGATGATTGTTGCACATTTCAACTAGTGCAAACATGTGTGATTGAGGTAGGAGAGAGAAATGCTTATTATGGGAATGGTCAGAAAGAGAAAAATGGTGAAGGGCCAAATGAGAACAAGGGGAAATATATCGCTGGGGTAGGAGAAGAGGATGCTGAGGTAGAAGAAGGGGATATTGAGGTAGGAGAGGGAGATGTGGGAGAGGGAGACACTGAAGTCTTCTTTGATGTACCTATTAGTTTTGAGGGGAATGTTGAATAAGAAAATGAAGAAGCTGTTGAAGAAGATGATAGTAAGTTTGAAGAGAGTGAATATGGGAGTGATGCTGATAACCCAATGTTTTCTAGGAGCGATGCTGATAACCTAGTGTTTTCCAAGTTTGATGGTATTGTGGAAGAAAATGCAAGGGAATATGAGCATAGAAAAGAAATGAACTTAAAGGATGAAATGGATTCTAAGCAAAGAAATGCAAGGCAATCTGAGCAAAGTTGGGAAAGAGAATAAGAGCAAAAGGAAGAAGAATTTGATATTGCAACTTTGGAACAAAATATGGTTAATGATCCAGACTATAACTCTAATGCCCTGGAGAGTGGAGGCAAAAAACATGAGTGTTTTTCAGAGTTCAATGAGAAAACAGACATAAAGAATCTCACTCTTACACTAGGGCTTGTTTTCAGGGTTCATGTGCAATTCAAGCTAGCTTTTATCATGTACTCCCTAGTGAATGGATTTAGGGAAATCCATTTTCCTAGGAATGAGAAGTTGAAAGTCATAGCAATGTGTGCAAACGGCTGCCTTTGGAAGTATTGTGCTGGAAAAATGTATGGTTCAAACATCATATAGATCAAGACTATACTTGATAAAGACACATGTGGGAGAGCTTGGGCAAACAAGAACTTGAAGTCCTATTTGCTGACGAATTTGTACATGGACATAATAAAACGTAATCTCACATGGCTTGTGGATTCTTTTTTATAAACTATCGAATCATAGTGGAATCATGGTTGTACAAAGAGGAAGGCTTACAAGGCTTTAGATAGGGCTTTGAAGATCATTGAGGGAAAATATGCAGACTAATACACAAAGTTGTGGAATTTTGCTGAGGAAGTGAGGAAGACTAACCGTGGAAGCACAATAAAGGTGAAGTTAGATAGGCAGAGGTTCCAAAGGATATATGTGTGCTTGGGGGCTTGCAAAAAGGGGTTTAAGTTAAGGTGAAGACCATTGATAAGATTAGATGGGTGCCGTTTAAAGAGTGTACATGGAGGTTAGCTACTTTGTGCTATTGGCATTGACCCAAATGATGAAACATGGGTTATAGCGTATGCAGGGGTAGAAATTGAGAATAAGTCCAGTTTGATTTGGTTCTTAAAGTTACTAGTTGTTGATGTTGGGATTGTCAATCAATAGGGATGGACATTTATCAGTAATAAGAAAAATATGTTAATTCCGGTCTTTTAAAAAGTCCTCCTTAATTCCCACCACAAATTTTATGTGAGACATTTGTATACCAACTTCAGAAATCTGATCAAGGGGAAAACTTTGAAAGATGCTTTATGGTCAATAACCAGAACAACAACAGTTCCCCACTTCAAAAAAGCAATGGAGGATATGAAGAAGCTGGATGAAAATGCCTACAATTGGTTGGTGAAGAAGCCTGCACATTATTGGAGCAAGTCCAATTTTGAAACATATCCCAAGTGTGACATGTTGTTGAACAATCTCTATGAAAGTTTCAATGTTGTCATACTTGTGCCAAGACAAAAACCTATTTTCACCATGTTACTCCTTATTTACACACTCTTGATGAAGAGAATTTAGATGAGAAGGGATATAATGGTGAACAAAGTTGGAGATCTATGTCCTAAAATTAAGAAGTTGGAGGAAGCCAAAATTCGACGTGACGGGTGCATTGCATAATGGTCAAGGGGCACTAAATTTCAAGTTGATGCTGGAAAGGGGAGCAATATATGGTTGTCTTGGTTAAGAAAACCTATTCTTGCAGAAAGTATGACTTGACAAGAATCTCATGCAACCATGCAATAACTGCCAAAAAATTTCAAGTGAGAAAAACCGGAGGACTATATCGATGCTTATTATTCAAAGGCACGGTACTTGGAGGTGTATTCACATTTAGTAATGCTGATGAACGAGATGTCTTTGTGGGAGGAAACCGAAAACACACCAATATTGCTTCCTAACAAGACAACCAGGAAGGTCGATGAGGAGGAAAAACAAGGAAGCTGCTGAGAGGGACAATGAAGGTAAACAAACTCCCACAAACCCAATCAATAATCCTCAAGGTCCTCCTTAACCAATTAAGCGGCAAGGCAGTTTGAAATGTACCATATGCAAAAAGGAAGGTCATAATGCAAGAACCCATCATAGACATCTTCATCCAAGGGACAAACATGTAACATTTTCTATTTTATGTGGTTTTTTAAATCCTTTAAGATCATATCAGACTCTTAATCCTTTAAATTGCTTTGTAGGCATCCACATCTGCTCAAGGACAATCACCATTAACAAATTCAGCTGAAACTGCACCTAAAAAGATGACAAGGAAAACAAAGATAAAAACTTAACCATTTCCTTAGTTGTAAAATATTTGGATTTAGTTAAAAAGCTTGCTTTGTCTCTTAATGGATTTTGGATTTAGGCATCATAATCAGTAGTTGAATCACCTAGAAGCACCAAGCAAACCAATAACTGAATCATCCCAAGGCACCAAGCACATAAATATCAAGCAATCCAGCCACTAGTTTTTTGCACAGATGGTTGTATTTTGTAAAGAAATTGTAAAGTTAGAACATGTTTTATGCATCCAGTGGGTCTTTTGTGAATTGAATGGATGATGTAGCGGGTTTTTTATGAATTTAGTAGGTTTTGTAATGTTGGAGATGCTAGATGAATTCAGTTAGTTTTTTTAACAGGTTTATGAATTTCTAGATAATTAAGCAGGTTTTATGCATAATTTGGTCCTTTTTTTTTTCTGGGGAGAGAAAAAAAGAATGGTGAAATTTGGAGGATGAAGGTGAAATTTGGAGGATGAAGGTGAAATTTTTCTGGGGATGAAAGTGTTGAATTTTTTTTTCTCTTAGCCGATTTAAATTTCTGGGAAAGATGAAGGTGAAAGAATTGAGGAAGAAAGAAGAGAGAGAGAGAGAGGATAGAAAGATAGGAGAGAGATAGGAGAGAAAAAGAGGAGATAAATGTGACATCCCACATCGCCCAGGGGAGTGGATCCTCTAAGCCTTATATATATATTTCATCTCTATCTAGCAGGCATTTGGGGAGCTCACTGGCTTCGGGTTCCGTAGGAACTCCGAAGTTAAGCGAGTTCGCTAGAGCAATCTCATGATGGGTGACCCACTGGAAAGTTTTGCTTATGTGAGTTCCCAGAAACAAAACCGTGAGGGCGTGGTCGGGGCCCAAAGAGAACAATATCGTGCTACGGCGGAGTTAAGCCTTGGATGTGGTGGGGGCCTGAGTCGAGATGTGATAATTTGGTATTAGAGTCAATCCCTGGCCGGAAGTGTGCCGACGAGGACATCGGGCCCCTAAGGCGGGTAGATTGTGACATCCCACGTCGTCCAGGGGAGTGGATCCTCTAAGCCTTATATGTATATTCCATCTCTACCCACATCGCCCAGGGGAGTGGATCTTCTAAGCCTTATATGTATATTCCATCTCTACCTAACACGAGGCTTTTTGAGAGTTCATTGGCTTCGGGTTCTATCGGAACTCCGAAGTTAAGCGAGTTCGCGCGAGAGCATTCCTAGGATGGGTGACCCACCGGAAAGTTCTCGTGTGAGTTCCTAGAAACAAAACCGTGAGGGCGTGGTCGGGGCCCAAAGCTGACAATATCGTGCTACGGTGAAGTCGAGCCTGAGATGTGGTGGGGGCCCAGGCCAGGATGTGACAAGAAAGATATAAGAGAGAGGAGAGAGAGATCGGATGTGAGAGAGGAAAGAGGAGAGAGAGAGAAAAAGTGGGTTCCACATGTTTTTACAAATATATTTAAATAATTTTATCTTTAATTTATTAATATTTAATTAATATTTTTATCCAATTGGATAGGAGAGTGGGTCCCACTCCAAGCCACATCAGCATTTAACAGAAAAATTAACATACAGACTGATGGAGGTCTGACATTGCAACAAATTCGTAAAATGAGGTATGACATTGTAATTTTTAAAACATGAGGTATGAGATTGTGGTTTGACCCATAGTTGAAGTAGTTTTGTGTAATTTACCCTATAATTTAATAATCAAGTTATTCCGCATATGCTTCTTTTCCATATGAAGATTGGTAACCAACCAAATTGATTGATTTTGTTTCCCTCTTTTGTTGTGAGGTAATTAAACTCAAAATTAGTAGAGATTTCATTTGATTTTTTGGTTTCAAATGATTAGAAGCCATGGAGATGATGGTGTGTAGTCAGTGGTGAGAAGCGCAATGGTGGCAGTGCTGTTCTGTTTCACTCTTTGTTTTTTCGATAATTACTTTTGAATTCATATCCGATATAATACTAAACATAGTATAAATAATATGATAATTAGTCCGATACTGTACCAACGTCCGACTAATTTAGTCAGTACTATCCGATGATTATTTATCCTATCCGACTGAAATATTAAGTACAGTCCGACCTACCAAACAAGGCTAGAGTCTCCTTAGCATTTCTAGGAAAGAGAAAATGAAAAAGGAGAATGGGAGATTTCGGAGATTTTTGAAGAAGTATTCAGTCCAAGTCATATGGGCTTCATGTAGAGGGGTTAAACGAGCAGGCTGGCCCAACCTATTTTAAAAGGGCACGACCCAGATAATTGCTTACCCATCGAAACTTCATGTTGCTTTCCCGCCAAGTAATATATGCATGGATTTAAAGGCAACACTTGAATCTCCTCCAATAGCATTTGTACGAGTCAAAATTTATGATCCCAAGTATATCTGCAAGTGCCCTTGCTTATATTTATTTTATGGCTTATTTTTAGCTACGCTCACGGAACTTAATTTTAATCTTATTTTGCCCTATGTAACACAAAGATCACCACTTGACTTTGTAACTTAAAGTTTGTTTCATTTTGTTCACTAAAACTTAATTTTGATCATATTTTGCCCTCCAAAACTGTCAGCGTCTCTATAAAACTTAAATTATGCGGATCTGATTTGGGTGGCCAAACTAATCAATTTCTTATTCTTCTCTTCTATTTTTTTCATCTCTTCAATTTCTTTTAAACTTAATGGTCTTTGATTGTTGATGTTAACGCATAATGAAGATTTATAATCAAATTTATTGCAATGTGGCATGGTCTTATTGGGTTGGGTCAGTCATATGTTTTAAGAGACGACCTATAAGTTTCAGGGAGAAGAGGGTCCACAAGTCAAAGTAGAATGAATTTTAAGTTTCAGATAGTAAAGTAGTGACTTTTGAGTTAAAAAGGGCAAAGTGAGATCCTAATAGAGTTGTAGGAGGCGTAACCCCTATTTCATTGTACCAAACTCCTGCACATTACGATTGCAAAGAACCGTGTCCCAGATTACTACGTATCAAGAGGTAATCAATTGTCTGCGTAAGAAATGAAAGAAAGGGGCTTGAGGGGGATTTTAGTGATCTGAAGGACACATGCTATGACCGAGAGGGGATGTTTTGTGTTTACAAGTGATCTCCGAAACATGCCCGACAAGTTGAATTTTAGGCATTGTTTGCAGAGTGAAATGTATTTCATGTTTTGGCAAAGCGGTCATTAGCATTGTAAAATGAGGGATGAATAAAGGAATGCCCTGTTCCCTCTACATCTTTTATGCACAGAAAACTGTTGCTAATTGATCTCTGCATTGCGCGCGTTACTTCAAAGAGGTACATCGGCCAGTGGGTTATATTGTTTGGGTGGAGGTGTTTGGGCGGATTGGGGTTGAGGCAGGTTTGGGGATGATGGGGGAGAGGCAAGGGAGGTTGGTGCAGGAGAAGGGGGAAGAGCTGGGCAACTTTGGGCTTGCGTGCGTGACCCAGATGTTCATCGGATTCCAGTGCAGGAATTTCAGAACAACTTGATTAGGCACATGCCAATGCAAACATGGGAGGATTATCTTTCCGATATAGGCTCTCAGACAAAACAATAGCATTGGGAAAACTGAGCAAGAAACAAATGAAAATCCCTACCCAATTGACCCTAAACATGCTATCAAAACTCCAGTGGATTTGATCAAATTACAACCTCACTTGTAACGTCATAACAAAGAAGTATAGCAATGCGAAAGCCCTCCTCAATCAACTATAGCAGCATTCTCTTAGCAAGGAATCGAAAACCGAAAACCGAAAACCGAAAACCGAAAACCGAAAACCGAAAACCAAACCCGGAAACATGCAAGCATTCTTCAAAACAGCATCAAATTAGAACTAAGCATAAAATATCCAGAACAAGGTCTCACCAAAACACTTCCAAAATCCGCACCAAAAACTCAAACTAGGAATTCAAACAAAACACCGATTGAGAGATAGTAAATAACATAAGCTCAAAAGAGGCAATCCTCTTAACGGTACGACTTCTGGAACCTGGATCTGGCACCGCGACCGCCGAACTTCTTGGGCTCGCAGCGCCTGGGGTCAGCCACCAGGAGAGTCCTGTCGTACCTGATCAGGATGTCCTTGATCTCCTTCTTGCTCTGCTCGTCCACGTACTTCTGGTAAAACGCCACCAGGGCCTTGGCAATGCTCTGACGGATCGCGTAGATCTGGGAGGTGTGGCCTCCGCCTTTCACTCGGATCCTCATGTCCACGCCGGCGAAGCGCTGTCGTCCGAGCAGCAGGATCGGCTCGTAGGCCTTGAATCGGAGGATCTCCGGCTCCACGAGCTCGATTGGGCAGCCGTTGATCTTGATCAGGCCGCGTCCGCGCTTGCAGTAGGTCACTGCCACCGCCGTCTTCTTCCGCCCGAAGCATTGTACGGACTCGATTGCTGGGGCCGCCATGGTTGGTGCTCTGGGGTTTGGGTCTCCTCCTTCAGGGCTTTCCAGGGGCTCTATGTGTTTCTGCGCGCTATGAGAATGGAGGCGCGAGGCGGTGTGTGGGAAATGTTATATGAGAGAGGGTTTAGGGTTGAGGGTGGATTGGACGGCTGAGATTGCTGTTTTGTTAAACAACAGTAAGATGGTTACCCGTCCGGTGGAAAATGGGCTTTTTTGGACCAAGCCATTACATTGTTTCGGTCCGGCCCATGGTAGAGGCCCATATTTTGTGTCAGAATGTAAAAATATGAATAAATCGCAATAATGCATGCAACTTTGAATTTGGAGATTGCAAGATATAAGATCTATGCACACTTTAGGGCACTATAGAATTCGAATGATTAAAAGTTCTTAAGTTCCATTTTCATTGCCACTACTTACTAATACGACGATGCATTGATATTCTTTTTACTTGTAAGTAAAAAGTCTAATGATCGACTCTTATGAATATTAAGTAATACTTCAATATTTTGAATGATATATGGTAAGCATCTGCAATCACTCATTCCTCGATGATGTATCGATGGGGCCTTCTCAATGCAAACTAAGGACTAAGACTACACTTTCCAATCCAATCTACTAACCATCTAAAAAACAATAAGAATTGAGGCACATTAGATTAAAATTAGGAGAATAATTGAAATTTTTATTTTTCCTTCTCTCTTTTGTTGAGAATACGATGAATAAGAAAAAGATATATATGTACAGTAACGGGTATAAAAAAAAGAGTTCTGGAAGGCTCAAGGCATATTTAAAAGAAAAAAAAAAGTGAGCCCGAAATCACATGACTTGTTTGCCTTGCATTTGTGCCGGCTCTAAATGTAGTAATATTTTTCTTAATATATTAGATATTATCTACTGTTGGAAGTGAGATAAACCTTATAATGGGATGACTACAATAATTTGGTTCGACGTCGTCTTTGACGAAAATTCAACGTAATACCTTTCACTTACAAATAAAAAAAATACTACTAAAACGTAATATTAAGTGGTAATGTGGTGACGTAGTTGAGTGCTTCTCGGAATACCCATTGGCTACAAATTTGCCTGATTACAACAGTTATGTCCTAAAACATGAGGTGTAAAACTTCCATTCAGAAGTCAATCATAAAAGGCTCAAAATGATCAACTGATGGAACGGTAAAGATTGAAGAACCCAAAAGATAAAACGATCGTAAGCACAACATATTCAATAGATTGAAGAAAGATTCAATTGAGGGTCTGTTTATTTACAAGGATTAAAAATTGAATCATTTCAATTCTTGAGTTTTATGTGTTTACTAAAATATGAGTAGGGGAATCATTTCACTCTTTAACTTTTCATGTGTTTATTTACACATAAAAAATCAGAAAAGGACAAGTTTTCCCTTTAAATCTGTAATAAAAAAAAAAAAAATGGGAATCGGATCGTCTACTGGGACTACTTATTCTTACTCCCTTTCCATACTTCTCTTATTTTTAAACTTTCCGATTCATTCAATTTTCCATCGGGTTTACAGACATATAAGAACCTGGAAAATTGCAAGTTTTCCAGTAACCTCTTTTTACAATTAATTACAAGTATAACGCTTCTCTTATTTTTTATAAGCGCTACATATGTGTTTATGCATCTTGCTAGAAAAGAAGAATCTTAATCACTTCAGTTAAAAGTTTCCTGCATTTGATGTTTTTCTTATCGTGATCAACTCTTAAATTCTAATACACAAGAGTTGTAAGGATCTACATCTAAAGGACCTCATGAGAGATAGGATTAGGGTGTTGTAGGTGTGAATAGTCATATTGAATCCGAAAACAGTGCTCAACAAAACAACTAGCTAGACAAGAAAAGAAGCCAAGCGTTTGATCATAATCTTCACATTCTCAGTCTTGCCCTCACACAAGATATGAAAAGCATGTTCCTCACCTTCCATTTCAAACACCTCCGACTCTCCCTCCCACCCACTTTTCCTCACCAAATCGTAATACCAAATGCCTCGATCCCTCAGCTCATCCTTCTCAGAAACGCACACGAGCAGTCGGGAGCACCCGAGTCCAGCCAGGCTCGGTGCACCTTCACCTGCCGGATTCACCATTTGATTATCGCTACCCCTAGCTGATGGGAACAAAAACTTCCAAACTCTACAAGGCAGCCACTTCTCAAAGTTTTCTCCTTTAGGCTCTGATCCAATTGGCCTTGACCCTAAAAAGTAAGGGTGTGACATGAATGCCCCCACAATTTTCACCCCACCGCACAAACTCTCAAACCCTGCCTTCATAGCCACGTTATGCACAATGTTTCCACCTGCACTATCACCACCAATGTACAATTTATCAAAAGTACCATACTGGACCAACCATGGCTCTTCGTCAGCCTTGCTAGCATCTGATTCTTTGTGGGGTTTGTGGGAAGAGACCCATTCAAGAGCATCCCAGCAATCTTGGTAACACATGGGAATTGGGTTTTCCGGGGCGAGCCTGTATTCAACTGAGACGGCGAGGACTTGGGCTTGCGAGACCAAGCGGTTGAGGAAACGGTGGTGGTCAGATGAGAAGGCGGATTCGAAGCAAAATCCACCACCGTGGAAGTAAACCAAGACGGGGATAGGGTTTTTGGGGGGCTGGTAATTTTGGTTTTGAAGAGGGAGGTAAAGGCGAGCGGAGATGCTAGGGTTTTGTGAGATGGTGATGTCTTTGGAGCTGACGTTGGTTTCTGGGTCACGAAGAGATGGGGGCACATAGGGAGAGCCCATGAGGCGTTCCACCGTGCTGTCTTTGTATATTCTGATTAGAGGGAGCAGCTCTGAAGCTATTTCTTTTGCGGTGGTGGAAGCCATTTGAGACTTTTTGAGAAGTGTTGAAGTGTGAATCTTTTGAGGAATTGATGAGGGTAGAGAAACTACAATTGAAATTTATAATGGAATACTGAATACAGATTGTTTGTTTATAATTTCAATAGGAAAATGAGAAGGAGAGGACCTCAAGGCTGACAGCTAATGCACCAAGTAGCAATGGCAACCAAAGTAGCCGCCATATGTCCTTCCGCGCGGTGAGTCAAACTATACGTACTTCATGGCTCCTCGTAAATATACAGTGCATGTAGAATGATTTTTCAAGAGTCGGTACACTACGTGTTAAAATACAAGTGGAAGAACATTTGAAAAAAAAAACTTTACTTTTTCACTTGTTATTATGACATGTAATGTATTAATTCGTATTTCGGTCACATGAAAAAATCTCTAGTATATAATATCTTTAAATTATAAATAACATTGATAATTGTTATTAGCTTTTCAATTTTTTTTTTCCGTAACGCTTCTCATTTTTTTTTCAGTAGATGCACAAAAGATTACACCCAATCTGCTCCAAATCCGGAAAGAGGAGTAGACCAACAGCATGAGAAAATTGAATACATAACTAATTTATATATAGAGGAAGTCTTGGGCAGACGAAGACAATGAAAAGGAAAGACGCACCGATTGACTTGGAGGCATCCACTGCAGATTTCATTTGGTCCCACACTCATGCGAGAGTGCAACGATCATATGGAGCAGTCCTAGTCGGTACTTTGCATTCACAAGGCAAGTGGTCTTTATTGCATGATCATATCCAATTCCATTCTATATAATGATGTCTCGATAAATTGGAGGAAAAAGGGTGTAGTCAAATTTGTACCAAATATTTCGATTGACCAAGAAAAGTTAGCATAAGAGATTTAAAAATTTGTTTGCACATTCTCTACATACTAATATTAATTAGTTTTAAGGGAAAACTAACAAAATGTAAAAATATAGTTTTTCGTTAAAAGTGAACAGTACTGGAAGTGTTTTATTAAAACTTCATAGTTTTAATAGCATTGGTAATGAAAGTGTACAATAAGCACACAATGTAGTGCATGGAAAACACATAAGATGTACATTCTTCTGTCGATTTAGAGAGAGGCCGGGTTATATAAAACAGGCTCACTTTAATGTGCTGTCTTAGTTCATTAATACAAGGTCATTCTCACATTTTATTAATACAAGGTCATTCATAATATTTGCTCTACATCCTCCTTTTATCAATAATCCATGACACCACCATGATAGTGGACCCATTTCATACAATTATTTCTACCTATCAATCATCATTCCTCTTACAAACATCCTATTTATTTTTCTAATGCTCTAGTTTTCTCCAATTGACCAAAGAAGGGTGCTACACTACAAGAAAAATGGTCTATGGATACAAAATTGAGGACACAATTAATCATTTTGTGGGTAACTAACCAATTTTACACACAAAAAAATTGTATTTGTTTCCTTTGTATAAAGGCACTAATTAATGTGCCCATTCTTCTACAAATTTGGCACAAATATTTTTTCAAGACATCATTATAAAAATAAAGGAAAACTAATGAAAAGAGTTTGAAAACTTTGAGTTTTAATGATAAGGACAAAATAAAGGATAAAGTGAATAGTACCAGGTTTGACTTT
Source organism: Malus domestica (assembly GCF_042453785.1). Classification (NCBI taxonomy): domain Eukaryota; kingdom Viridiplantae; phylum Streptophyta; class Magnoliopsida; order Rosales; family Rosaceae; genus Malus; species Malus domestica. Next base: position 15,478,485 of record NC_091673.1, read on the forward strand.
TTAGTGTAAAAATATGATTTTTCGTTAAAGTGAACAGTACCATGGGCTTTTAATTAAAACTCCCTAAAAATAATGGACTCAAATGATCATTTGTGCCAACTTTTAATTAATACTTATGGCCCACACATACCCCACTTTCTATGTTTCTCTCTGTCTCTCAGTTAACTCACCCACACCCCACTTTCCTGCTTAACCCACCCAGCCGCCACACCCCACTTCCCTCTCTCTCCCTTTAACCCCTCCCTTTGTCTATCTTTACCCAAATTCCCTCTTTCTCAACCAAACAAAATCTATGCATCTTTCTCTACCTCTCTCACTTCTCTCAGATTTGAGATTTTCTTTCTTTTTTTCTTGGAAAAACACCCATGCATCAGATTTGAGAAACACCAATGCCTTCGCATCTCTCTCTATCTCAATCGATCCGTCTCTCCCTCTCGTTGCATCTCACGCTCAGATCCCAACTGTCTGTCGTTTGAGAAAGAACTTGAAGAAATGTAGGAGAAGCTTCAGGCAATGAGGCTTTAGAAGGAGAAACCGAGAAGCTCCTTAAGAAGGAGGAGATCTTGAAGATCAAGAAGGAAAAGCTCCAAACAAAGGGCTAAGAGCAAGACAAGCTTCAGATGGAGTTGAAGAAGCTGCAGGAGTTCAAACTTGTCGAGTTGGTGAAGCCTGAGATCGGATCTAAGATTCTAAGGAAGCACCATCGTCTTCACTGTTCCTCAGATCAATGCCATAAAGAGGTAGTTGTTTTATATTTTTCCTAATTCGCAATCAAGTTTTCCTTGTTTTTGTTTAATTTCTCAAATTTATCATAATTTTTTGGGATTCCACATTATTTGGAGGCAAAGGGGTTTAGATGGTTAAGGGGTTTGTTTTTGACTTTGATGCCTTGTGATCGATCAATTGGAAATTCAAAATTGGATAGTCTGTATTTTTGTTACCTAGTTGTAGAGTTGTATGATAAGCTTGGAGGTATTTGAGCTGATCTCAGTTAAATTTATACTTAATTATGTGGTTTGATTTTTTAAGTTATGAAAATCTGAGAGAAACTGAGTTCATACCTCTATGGTTTTTCACGTGGGATGTAAACCTACCTCTATACTTTTGCAATTTTAAAATATTATCTTATATATGACTTTAAAGTTTTTGTTAATTAATTCTTTTTAATCAAATAGTATCTGCATTAGTTTCCTTTCCATATTTCTAATGTTCTAGAATTTTTAGTTTATGTGTAATGTTTGAATTGATTGTATTAAAATTGGTTGTGATTTTTTTCTTTCTTTTGTATTACAGTGCAACAAAGACATAATCCAATCTATAAAGTTGTTTGTTTACATTCTTTGATCAGGAGCTGCTAATCAGTTATTAACACAACTTTATAGTGTTGGGTATTTATGGACTTATCATTGTTGTGATCATCAGTACCTGTATGGCTATCTAGCTTGTGGCCTTGCTAGTCTCTTTACCGGTATGGCTATCGGCAGTGTCGATGATGTCGGTGTTAGGTAATATCTCTCTCTCTTTGAAAGGATTGGCCTTGCTCTTGCTAAGGGTGTAGATATCATATCTCTTCAATTGTTTCTTAATTTATTTTTTGCAATTGCTCATTTGATAAATTATTTAGCTACATATATCGGAGTCATGATATGATGGCCATTTTCAGGTGAACATTTTTTAGTATTATTTTAGATAGTATACAATACCAAATAATGTATTGAAATTTGATATTCTGAGTTGTATTTGTCAGATTGTAAATTAGCATGAAGCTACAAGTAGCAACATTGTCAGGCACAATGAGTTTAATCTTCAAACACTTGGAATTGGTGGCCTAGGTGCTGAGTTTGCAGATATATTTTGAAGAGCTTTTGCATCCCATGTTTTCCCTCCTCATGTGACAAATAAGTAAGATAACTGATTCTTCTAGTTGCACTGATATCTTTTTGGTATAACTTTATACCACACTCCTTACTAGAAATACTTTGATCTTCCAGATAAGGGATCAAGCATGTAAAGGGTATGCTGGGCCACCTGGTACTTTAAAAATTCTCATGGCTTGTCAAATTGGAAAGATGTTGAACAAGAAAGAACCAAAGATTTGGAGTTTGATCCACCTTTTTCTTTAATTATTAAATTTCTGAGAGTTCCAAATCTCTTAGGACTAAGATTTGTTCTGTTCATTTGAATGATTACTTTTCTATGTTTCAGCTGTAATTTCAAATAAGACTTACCAATTGATGACACATGAAACTAAGATAAAATTAAGAACTAGATACTCATTGTCACAATCTTGTATTCTTATTTTTCATAACAGGCTAGGTAATGAATCGATTAAATTCTGCCAGCTGTAAACATTGAACCATGCCGAATCATGATTTAACACAACATTTTGATGCTAGTACATTATTGTAACAAAGCTATTTGAGCATGTTTGAATGATTCTGGATATGCAACTTATCCTTAGATAAGTTAGTTATTATCTGCATTGGTGATTGATGAGATTTCTATTTTTGTGAACTGTGCTAGATTGTTAATGGCCATGAAGTTTTGAGCAAGTTGGTGAAACTGAGAAAAATGTTAGGAATCTATCTGCTAATGCTGAGAATGATCAAAGGGCTCGCGGTAAGGGAAATATATACATGTCAAGTGCACTTAGGTTGGTTCTTCAATAATTTCTAATCTCATTATGTCCTTAATTCCCCTGGAGACTAGAGTGGTTTGCATGCGATAATGTTTGATGAAATGGATGTTATTTGTAAGGTATAAATATTTCTTAGTCTATGCTTTTTACTAAGATTCTTATTCAGCTACGATTTATTTTCAATTTAGAAAAAGTTGTGGGACTCTCTTAAGTTTAAGCAAGAAGGGAATGTGGTTAAGTGAGCTTCATTGCACGAAGAACTTGGTTCAACAGCTGCAGAGCAGTGGGGGAGGATAGGATTCTGAAAAAGGGCTTGGTTGTAAATTACGTGGGATTTGTTGTAAATAACTGAAATAGTGTATATTGTGGGATTTGTTGATTTAAAAAAAAATTCAAAATTTTCTACATTAATATTTTTTTTATTAAATAGAACCTATTGGGCACGATTTGAAAATTGTGCGCATATGATTTTGTCACCCGACAATCTAACAGGGTTGTCAGAATTAAGACACAAATAGGCTATTATTTGTGTTAAACTCTTTGAGCACAAATAGCGATATTGTGTGCTATCAACAATGGTGATGCCCATAGAGGGCATATATACAAATATAGTTGCTATTGTTCTATGAGCACAATTGTTGGTGCTTTTTGGCCTCAAATGGCACAAATAATTTATTGTGTGCAGTGGCTATTTTTTTTGTAGTGCTACTTTGTACCCTTTTTTTTTTTTGCAAAGAAAGTTTGAGTCGCACAATGTTTCAGGATTTTTTTTTTGAACAAACAATATTATCTAGACTAGAGGGTGGAGAGGTAGGCCAAGCCTCACAATGAGCTAGTAATAATGTGGTTCAAATTCACTTTTGGCAAGAATCGAACTTAAGATTAGAAAATAAAGTCTAGCTAGAAGTTCTGTATATCTACAAATTAACCTTCCTCCGTTCATCCATCAACTAACTAGTATATGGCGGGAAAGAGGAATGAAGAATGACTCTTTCACCTAGAGCCTTACTGGCAAGGTGGCATCCTTAACTAGGTTCATCTCTAAGGCCACAGATAGATGTGCTCATTTCTTCAAAGCACTTAAGGGAAGTAAGAAGTACATTACATGGACTGATGAATGTGCTGAGGCATTCAAGAACCTTAAAGACTACATGAGTAAAGCCCATCTGCTTTCCAAACCTGAGGTTGGTGACACTCTCATTATATATCTGTCGGTATTGGCTTCAGCAGTAAGTTCCGTTCTAATTCAAAATGATGGTAATGTTGAACGACCTGTCTACTACGCTAGCAAGGCCTTACAAGATGCAGAGACACGATACTCCAACATTGAGAAATTGGCTCTAGCATTGGTCATGTCTGCTCGAAAACTTCGCCCTTACTTCCAAGCACACTCCATCATCGTGCTTACCAATCATCCTCTTCGACAGATACTCCAAAGTCCTGACACTTCCGGGCGAATGATCAAATGGGCGATATCATTGGGTGAGTTTGACATCTCTTACCAACCAAAGCCAGCTGAGAAGGGCCAAGCAGTGGCAGACTTCATCGCCGACTTCACATATCCTGTTGACATTGTTTCTACGCCTAAAGAAGTGGTTTCATTACCCTCGGAAGCTCAGAAAATAGAACCAACAGCCCCAGCATGGAGTCTATATGTTGATGGCTCGTACAACCAACAGGGTTGTGGAGCAGGACTAATCCTTATGACCCTTGACAAAGTGGCGATGAAGTATGCTATTCGTTTCAAATTCAAGGCGTCGAACAATAAGGCCGAATATGAAGCCCTCCTAGCATGCTTATGTTTAGCCAAACACCTTGGGGTTAAATGAATTGATATCTTCAGTGACTCCCAATTGGTGGTTAACCAGGTCACCAACAACTTTGATGTTAAGGATAGCTCTATGGCAGCATATCTGGCATAAACACAATTGTTACTCCAGCACTTCCACTACCAGATCACCTAAATTCCTCTAGCGGCAAACAGTCATGCAGATGCTTTGGCTCGCCTCGCCTCGCCACAGCTGTGGAAGACAAGATTGGGAGAAAAATTCAAGTCGAATTGTTGGCAGCACCAAGCACCATGGCTGTGGAAGTGTGCAACTTACAACAGGGGGATAGTTGGATTACCCCGATTTATAGATTCCTTGCTCATGGCACCTTTCCAAATGACAAAGTCCAAGCTAAGCAGATTCGATACAAGGCTACCCGTTACTTGATCATTAATGACCAACTCTACAAACGGGGTTTTAACCTACCATACCTAAGATGCATTACGCCCGCAGAGGCAGAAACTGACTTTCGGGAAATACATGAAAGAGTTTGCGGAGATCATGCTGGATCTCGATCCCTAGCACACAAGGCTTTTCATTAAGGATATTACTGACCAACACTCCACCAAGATGCCATAAGAATATCCCACTTATGTGATAAGTGTCAACGCTACGCAATTATTCCTCACTCTCCTTCCGAGCCGCTCACTCTCATGATCATCCCTTGGCCATTCGCCCAATGGGGACTTTACTTGATCGGCCCAATGCCTGCAGGGAAGGGCAATGTCCGCTATGTAATCGTTGCAGTTGACTACTTCACAAAGTGGGCCGAAGTAGAACCCTTGGCAACCATTACTGAGGCAAAAATAGAAGACTTTGTATGGAAGAACATCCTTTGCAGATTCGGCATTCCCAATGCGATAGTCACTGACAACGGGCGACAGTTCGACAACAATAAGTTCAGGATGTTTTGCTTTAAGTTCAACATCAACTTATGTTTTGCCTTCCCAGCTCATCCTCAGTCTAATGGACAAGTTGAAGCCATCAACAAAATAATCAAGTGAACTTTGAAAACCAGCTTGGACAAGGCTAAAGGTTGTTGGCCAGAATTTGTACCCTAAGTTCTTTAGTCATACCGCACTTCGTATCGGACATTAACATGAGAAACCCCATTCTTACTTGCCTTTGGTACAGAGGTAGTTGTCCCAATTGAGCTTGAGCAAGCAACGTTCCGAGTCCAGAACTACGTGCAAAGTGAAAATGACAAACAACTTACCCTCAACTTAGATCTAGTCGAGGAACACAGAAACCAGGCTCACTTGAGGAATGTCACCTACAAGCAGCGCATCTCCAACTACTATGACTCCAGGTCAAACCTCGTTCTTTCAAAGTAGGGGACTAGGTATTGAAGAAAAGATTACTCTGCGACAGAGTCCCGAGTGAAGGAACACTTAGTCCAAACTGGGATGGACCGTTTGAAGTTATTGGCATCAGTTGCCCTGGCTCCTACAAGCTTAGAAGCTCCGATGGCAAGACCCTTGGCCATCCATGGAACGCTGATCACTTGAAGTACTATTACAAGTAAATTCACATTGTACAAGTGTTAAGCTTCAGTCGTTCGGCATCCTATGTAACGAAGACTATTTGGCATGAATTCAATAAAGAGGTGAGATTCGGCATGAATTCAATAAAGAGGTGATTTAGACAACTCGATCCTAATCCTCTTAAATTCCTAGCAATGAAACACTCGGGTTCAAAGCTTCGACATGAATGCTTCCAACAGGAAATCAAGTCTAAGTATATGTCAACAAGACTATACAAATAAACAAACAGTACTGGACAGAACTAGTACATCCAAGTTATGGCTTATATCTAAACAAAGGATTTGCTCAAACATAGCCAGGCATTCATCAATGATAGTGCAAATACTTGGTAATTAACAACAAACTAGTACATCCAGAGTACATGGCATATGCCACACAAACAACAAACTAGTACATCCAAAGTACATGGCACATGCCACACAAACAACAAACTAGTACATCTAGAGTACATGGCACATGCCACACAAACAATAAACTAGTACATCCAGAGTACATGGCACATGCAACACAAATAACAAACTCGTACATCCAGAGTACATGCAGAAAAAGAGGTCACTACGAGTCATCCTCATCTGAGGCCGAACCCCTGACAATATCACTCTGCGTTTCAACCCCCCATCGTCATCACCACCTTCCTCAGCATCTCCAGGACCATCCTCACTCTCCTGAGACTGCCCACTGATATTAGCCTCATTATCAGAGTCATCACTATTAGGATTAACTGCGAGGACGAAGGCTTCACCCTTTTATCGGTACTCATCTACCTCATCACGGTACTTTCGGATAATGCTTCCATTGTCATAACGCTCAAGGACGGCCATCTATTTCCTTTTCTCAAAATTAGCCGCTCGGATGCAGTGAGGTCTAAAAGCATCGTGAAAGGCCTGAGAACCTAAGAACTCTTGCACAGCAGCATCCCTCTCAGTTGGGATACTCATCTTCAGCCCAGAAACCTCAACCAAGGCACTATCCAACTCCCCTTTAACCTTGGAAACCTCAAGGATGGTTGTCTCCAACTGTTCCTTAGTCGCTTCCAATTATTTCTTGAGCCTCACGTTCTCACGTTCTCACCATTCCGCATCTTCAAACTCTCAAAGTTTTCATCCTTAAGGCGGATGACATCAACCAAAGCTTTGCTCATTTTTCTGGCGTCATTCACAAGTTGTTTATTCTCTTTAAACTTTGCCTTGTACCGCTCGACTTCTCATAATCTGTCATCGTACTCGGTTATGACCTACATGACAAGATAATCGTCACTACCAGGAAAAAGAGGGGACAAAGCAAAGAAATGCAAAGTAACACTTACATAAGAAAATAGCCTCATTATCCGATCACGATCTGATTCGTTTTCATATAGCGGCTTGCCAAGCTCATCAACAGTGGATCGATGTCCTGCCAGGCACTTATTGACATACTTAAAACTACTTGGTTGCATGGCAACCTTCAAGTCTTTCCAATGAATACTGCCAACCTCTTCCTTGTACTTTCTCTTACGACTATAGCTAGGGCCACCTTCTTGGTCAGTAGACTCTATGGTTGGAGGAAATATGGGATTGATGGTAGGAAGAAGAGGCAACAGTCGTCTCTCCTCCCTTGCAACTATAGTAGCAGCACACCCGATGGCCTCGGCTTCAGCCTTCTTCGAGGCAGCAACCTTGAGGACCTCCTCTTGTGACTCAGGTTTAAGGCTTGGCCTCACCCGGTGCTTACGAGCTCCCTTGTGAAACAAAATGTCGTCTACGGGAACTAACATGGGTGCTTTCCTTTTCTTGGCGTTAGTCTCCCCTTTCTTGCCCACTTTCTCCACTGAACAAGAAAAATCAAAGTAAGGAATGCAACTTTGTAAAAGAAAGAGAGGGCGAAATGAATGACACAACTTACTTGCTCGTCTCTCGCACTCCGACATTAGGGGCTGGAAACCGTACTTTCGAAATAAGGGTTGTAGCTTGCCCAAATGTCTATCCTCTTTAGGCACCCTCAACACTTTCTCTATGTCAACTAGCTCCCGTCCAGACAGCTTGATGGTCTTTCGCGTCACTGCACGAAGAAAAAATGTTAGAAGCAAGAGAAAATCACAACAAATAGCAAATAATGCAAACAATGGATACATTACAACCTACAGTCTAGAAGTGAGTAGGGACACATCGCTCATGTTTGACACCTTTAGCGTACTCCCAATCATTATAAAGAAAGCACCAACGGTTTTTCCAAGTGCAGTACGCCTTTTTCTTACCAAAGACAATACGCTATCTCTCACTTCGACACGCACACTCGGTGTACCCAATGCATGCTTTCACCGGGCGCATCTTATAGCAGTAGCGTCATTGATGAAAGGAAGGCTCACCTAACCCACATTCCATCCAAATAATATAAAACCCGATCAAGGTATCTTAAAAACCAGGGTAGAGTTGCCCAGGCGCATATCCAATGAAAGACAACATTCGTTGTAACCACAGGTGTAAAGGCAGCTTCACCCCTAAAGTCAATAATATCTGGGTATAGAACATAACATGACCCTTGGGTGGTTCAGAGGACAATTCTTCATGATGCACCAAACGCATTCCTACACTACGGGGGATACTACATGACTGCCTTAAGGCCTCAAGCTGCTTTTCGCTATCTGACATTAAGGAGGAAGAACCAATATTGGCTAAGGCTTGGCTATTGCGAGGATCACCCAATCTCAAATTTTTTGTACAAGACTCCAACAAAGGCCCTGAAGACTCCTACATTGCAAGCTCAAACCTAGAGTTAGAGTTAGGGGAGCCCCCATCACTAGGACTTCCAAACTATGACATCTACAACAAACAAAAACAAACTCTATTACCACATGAAAGATCGAAACATAAGGAAGTTCCTAGGGCGTGAAGAAAAGCTCATTCGGTTCATTATGTTCTCAACCAAATACATGAACACTCAAACAATTCAACAAGAATGAAAGCATGTGATATAGTGGAGAAGATTACCAACCTGAAGATGGTGCAAAGCAATGCCGGAATCCCTATCAACTATAAGAGCACTCTATCTCTAAAAATCACTACAAAATGAGCAAATGAAGATAATGAAAAGAGTGGAAACTTCTCATTCTTATAGGGTTCAACATGGCCAAAGAAATTCGAAATTCAAAATTCAAACCATGAGAAAACCCCACATGGAAAGTCTTCAAACTTCCACACAAGCTATGGAGTTTTCAAATTTCAAACTTGCAGCACCCCCTCTCCCCCTCAAAAAAAAAAAAAAAAAAAAAAAAAAAGGAGGAGCTGAACGCATTAGCTTCATCAATTTATGGTGCCAACAATAGCTTCATCAAAGGAGTTCAACCACAATTCTCAAAAGCTTCACACACTTTTGATCAAGACAGTGTGAAGCAAAACCAATTTATGGTGCCAACAAGAGCTTCATCAATGGAGGGCAACCATAATTCTCAAAAGCTTCACACACTCTTGATCAAGACAGTGTGAAGCAAAATCAATTTATGGTGCCAACAAGAGCTTCATCAAAGGAGTTCAACCACAACTCTCAAAAGCTTCACATACTCTTAATCAAGACAGTGTGAAGCAAAATCAATTTATGGTGCCAACAAGAGCTTCATCAAAGGAGTTCAACCACAACTCTCAAAAGCTTCACATACTCTTGATCAAGACAGTGTGAAGCAAAACCAAAGCAAAACCAATTTATGGTGCCAACAAGAGCTTCATCAATGGAGGGCAACCACAATTCTCAAAAGCTTCACACACTCTTGATCAAGACAATGTGAAGCAAAACCAATTTATGGTGCCAACAAGAGCTTCATCAAAGGAGTTCAACCACAACTCTCAAAAGCTTCACATACTCTTGATCAAGACAGTGTGAAGCAAAACCAATTTATGGTGCCAACAAAAGCTTCATCAATGAAGGACAAACACAACTCTCAAAAGCTTCACACACTCTTGATCAAGACAATGTGAAGCAAAACCAATTTATGGTGCCAACAAGAGCTTCATCAATGGAGGACAAGCACAACTTTCAAAAGCTTCACACACTTTTGATAAAGACAGTGTGAAGTAAAACCAATTTATGGTGCCAACAAGAACTTCATCAATGAATAGTAACCACAATTCTCAAAAGCTTCACACACTCTTGATCAAGACAGTGTGAAGCAAAATCAAGTCATGGTGCCCAACAAAGCTTCAACCTTAAAGCTTCACCTACAAAGCTTCAACACAAAAGCTTCATCAATGGAGGACAACTACAAATTCTTAAAAGCTTCACACTATCTTGATCAAGATAGTGTGAAGCAAAATCAATTCATGGTACCCAACAAAAGCTTCAACTCCAAAGCTTCACCTACAAAAATTTCAACACAAAAGCTTCACGCACAAAAGCTTCAACACAAAAGCTTCATCAATGGAGGACAACTACAAATTCTTAAAAGCTTCACACTATCTTGATCAAGATAGTGTGAAGCAAAATCAATTCATGGTACCCAACAAAAGCTTCAACTCCAAAGCTTCACCTACAAAGCTTCAACTCCAAAGCTTGACCTATAAAAGCTTCAACACAAAAGCTTCACCCACAAAAGCTTCAACACAAAAGCTTCACCCACAAAAGCTTCACCCACAAAAGCTTGACCTATAAAAGCTTGACCCACAAAAGCTTGACCCACAAAAGCTTGACCCACAAAAGCTTCACCTACAAAAGCTTGATCCACAAACGTTTGACCCAGAAAAGCTTGACCCACAAAAACTTGACCCACAAAAGCTTCACCTACAAAAGTTTGATCCACAAAAGTTTGACTCACAAAAGCTTGACCTACAAAAGCTTGACCCACAAAAGCTTCACCTACAAAAGCTTGACCTACAAAAGCTTCACCTACAAAGCTTCAACACAAAAGCTTCACCTATAAAAGCTTCACACTATCTTGATCAAGATAATGTGAAGCAAAATCAATTCATGGTGCCCAACAAAGCTTCAACCTTAAAGTTTCACCTACAAAGCTTCAACACCAAAGCTTTACCTACAAAGCTTAATATATATATATATATATATATATATAATTTTTTTTTTCGGAAATCCAAAAATTCAAAAATTCGAAAATTAGAAGAAAAAAAAATTCGAAGATTCGAAAATTAGAAAGAAAAAAAAATTCGAAAAAAAAAAATTGCCTAGGCCTCCTCTTCTTTGGGCCTAACAACTTTCATAACAAATATATATGAAGAAGGAGTTTTGGGCTATCACTTAGAAAGGAAATGCCTCATTCGTCAACTCCCTCGATCGGAGACTTGGGGGACTCCTACCATATGCTACTGCACCTTGATATTCAGAAGTCTCACGACCACTCAGTGATTTGGATTTTTCAAGTCTCCAACCGAGAAGTTTTCCTCACTCGGGAAATTAAGGGAGCATTACCTCAACATACATGCTTAACTTTTAAGCTTCAACAAAATAAAAAATTCAAAGAACTTAGTGAAGAAGGCCTTGGTGTATTTAACATAATACGTTGAAATAAAGCAAAACTTGTTTATTGATATCTCCGATAAGTTACAAATATGTACATATACATGAATCAAAATAAACAAAAAAGAGGGAGCCTTCACAAAGGTTGCTCATGAGAAGTCTCAGCAGTCGGCAGAGCCCCAGAAAGAGTAGACACCAGAGGGTGATCATTCGGAGCCTCAGTACTGGGCAAAACCCCAGAAGGAGGAGGCACCGAAGGTTGATCATTTGGAGCTTCATTACGCGGTACAGCCCTAGAAGACGAAGGCAATAAATGCCTTTAGAACAAACCCACAAACCTCTGATGATCAAGCAAAATCTGACCATCAGATTCTTGCAACTGGTCAAGCTTCCTCTTCATGTTTGTAGCATAGTCATGTGCGAGCCTGTGCAACTATTTATTCTCATGTTTGAGCCCTCTGATCTCCTGTTTGAGACTTATCACTTCAGCCGCCAATGATTCAACTTGGCGGGTTCGAGAAAATAGGCATTGGGCCATATTAGACACAGAACTTGCACATTGAACACTGAGAGCCAGATAATCCTTAACAGCCAACTCATCAGACCATTTGGAAAGTAGTCTGTTATCTTTGGGAGTGAGAATGTTCCTAGCCACCATTGCAGCTATCATATCATTCTTCATCACAGAGTCCCCAACGGTAAGAGGACCGGTAGGGGATAAGAAGGATGGGCGCCATATGTTGTCTTAAGAAGGCATAGCTGCCTCTTTACCAAATTTTAAGTCAAAACGACGGTCGGATGGGCCAGACATTCTCAGAAATGATGAAGGAGAAATGAGGTGCAATAAATCTCTGAAGTAAGGGGAAAAGTCCTACAAGAAATAACTCTGAATGTACTTCTTGCACACAATTGGTGCTCTTATAAAAGAAAGGGCAACATGGCCGTTGGTTCAAGAATCGAAGAGGCACCACTCTCCGGATTCCGAAGATGCACCACTCTCCGGATTCCGAAGATGCACCACTTTCCACACGCAAAATCAGCTCATCGGGTACCACAGATAACTTTTCCAAAGATCTCTGACAAAGTTTAGACACATAAATTTTGAAGGTCCAACTACCCTACTATTACCCATAAGGGTAAAGGAACAACACCACTGCTTGATAACTAGAAAGTCCCAATGTGTGTCAACCTCCGTGCTCCGTGGCAAGGCAGACTGGCAAAAATGCCCAACCTTTACTCACATTCGAGAAAACACTCCCAACAAGATTGCTTGCTCAAAAATCAAAGAGGCACCACTTTTCGAATCTCGAGAGCCAGACTCCCAACATGATTACTTTCTCAAAAATCGAAGAGGCACCGCTCTTCGAATCTCAAGAGCCAGACTCCCAACAAGATTGCTTTCTCAAAAATTGAAGAGGCACCGTTCTCCGAATCTCGAGAGCCAGATCCCCGACATGATTGCTTGTTCGAAAACCGAAGAGGTATTACTCTCTGAACTTCGAGAATCAGATTTCATTGGATAAAGCTTGTCTGCAATCTTCACACGCAACATCAGCTTTTCAGATACCGCATACCACTTTTTCAAAACACTCTGACAAAGTTAAAACATGTGAAGCTTACAGCTCCTACTACATTATTATGACCAAGAAGGGTAAAAGAATAGCATTATTACTTGCTCAAAAATCGAAGAGGCACCGCCTTCCGAATCTCGAGAGCCAGACTCCCAACATGATTATTTTCTCAAAAATTAAAGAGGCACCGCTCTTGGAATCTCAAGAGCCAGACTCCCAATAGGATTGCTTTCTAAAAAATCGAAGAAGCACCGTTCTCCGAATCTCGAGAGCTAGATCCCCAACAGGATTACTTATTCAAAAACTGAAGAGGCATCGCTCTCCGAACTCGAGAATCAGATTTCCTTGGATAAAGCTTGTCTGCAATCTTCACACGCAGCATCAGATTTCCAGATACCGCATACCACTTTTTCAAAGTGCTCTGACAAAGTTAAAACATGTGAAGCTTACAGCTCTCACTACATTGCTATGACCAAGAAGGGTAAAGGAATAACATTACTACTTGTTGTTAGGGAGACTCCTATATATGTCGACCTCCATCCTTCACGGACAGGCAGACTTGCAAAAATGCTCAACCCTTCCTCATATCTGAGAGGGCACTCCCAACGAAACCTCTCGAAATACTCAATTTTCTTCCCCCCCCCCAATAATACCTATGCAAACTAGCCACACCAGAGCAAGAGTATCTCATATCATCAGGGTCAAAAGTAAGAGCATCCCATATCATGGTTTTTCCCTATCTTTTCCTTTACCCTTGTTCTTACCTGCAAGATAAGGAGAAAGAGAACAATCAATCAGCACTTGGAATCAAGCTTCCAGTCAGGAACTGACTGCCTGGAACCCTTTACTTGACTACTTACCTGACATTGCTCTCGAGTACTCATCTTCAACATTTTATGCTTCCAGAAAAGATACCACATCTGCCTGAGGAACAGATAGGGGCAAGTGAGAAGGATATAAGGAAGCATGTGGAGACAAGCGCAACAAAACACGTGCCGATTCATCCACTACTTCGTCAACAACAAAAATATCCCATATCATCAAGGACGAATGCACTCTTGATTTGATGGACTTGTTTTGACCTCAAATTCTTGAGTCGGCCTTATACTCTGGAGGAAACCAGAAAACCCTCCAGCCCAGTTCAAGAATAAGCTTGTGGAAAGTTACTTCTTCAAAAGCAAAAGTATCTCATATCATCTCTTCTCCATTTGCTTCTCCTTATCCTTGTTGCTGTTTACGACACAAGGAGAAGGAGAACAATCAACCGGAAGCCGAAGTCGAACCTCCGATCTAGGTTGCTTGCTTGGAAGTTTGATTGCTTACCTTGTCTGTTACCTCTTTCGGCAAATCTCCTAGCTCGGCGACTTGGGGGACTCCTACTATAGGGTTTTGTATCACACTTGACCAAGCACGAAACTACAAGTAAGCTTCAAGTGAAATTGATACATTACCTTGTACATCTTCATCGGTTAAAGATACCACCCCTGGATGGAGGAAAAGTACTTCCAGAGAAGATACCACATCTACGTATGAGACAGATAAGGCAAGTGAAAATGATACCACACTTCGGTACTTAGAAGTTTCGTGATTACTCAATGGCTTAGATCTTGCAAGTCCCCAACCGAGGAGCTTCCCTCACTCGGGAAATTAGGGGAGCACTGTTTGTACCATACTTAACCAATCCCGAAACTACTGAGCACCGATCAACGTTATATCGTCAAGGACCCAGAAGAGTTTTCCTCCAACCAGAAGCCAATCATAGCGCGACACGTGTTAACATCAGAAGCCAATCACAACACAATACGTGTCAATGTCAGAATGAAACTAGAAACTCTCTTCTATAAATAGAGATCATTCTCTCACAATATTTCCTAATGTCATTTGTACTAAATCATTCACTAGTACTCACTAAAGGAGAGCTTGAACCTATGTACTTGTGTAAACCCTTCACAATTAATGAGAACTCCTCTACTCCGTGGACGTAGCCAATCTGGGTGAACCACGTACATCTTGTGTTTGCTTCCCTGTCCATATCCATTTACTTACTTATCCACACTAGTGACCGGAGCGATCTAGCGAAGGTCACAAGCTTAACTCTTTCTGTTGTACCAAAGTCCTCGCTGATTTTGTGCATCAACAATCATTATTCACTTTTTTTGTTTGCTCCCTACCTTTAATATAACACCATTACAACATGATGTTAACATTCAATGTATGAATTAAAAGAAAGGTAGTAGGATTACACTATAGCATTTAGGGGTGGTTCGGTATGGGATCCTGAATCCCAAACCAAAATTTCGGTATTCCCAATTTTCGTATTTCGGGATGGTTTGGTATTCCCAAATTTCATATAAATTGAAATAGCAATCATTCATATCAAGTTAAATTAACATGCAACCAAAATAAAATAAGTAACAAATCCAAAAGCAACAAAATAAGTTACAAACTTAATATGTTCGAAAACTAACAATACAATTTTTTGATTTCGTGACACATTTGTGGGAGGTTCGTACCGGTAGATGTGGCAATAAAGGGCTATGGTTACTGCCTGTAAACCAACCAATTATATTGCTACTAGTAGTTGGCAACATTTCAAATGTATAATATATATATATATATATATATATATATATAGGGATAGGATCAAGAGACAAATATGTTGACAAATATCTTTACACTCCATATTACCTATTGGATCTTTTTACATCTAATGGCCCCGAATGAAAGTTAAAACTAATATGACTCAAGATAAACTACTAAATGATGTGGCAATGACATGGAAATAAAAAGACTTTATTCAATTAAAACATTTTAAGGAACAATATCAAGTTAGGGAAACGTAAACTTCCCAGCCTCCATCTTTCTCTAACCCCTAGGCCATTGTTAACTAAGATGACAAGACTAAATCATCCATGGTGGATATATCAATCTTGACCGTTCCCTTCAACCTAACTGACCCTTTCACCTTCTTCTTCCTTCTCTCTCCTCCCTTGAATCATCCTTAGTATCAATAGTGTATTTTCATGGGTTGCCTGCAATTGCAGGTCATGGAAAGCAAGCAATACATAGTGGCTGAAGAAAAAGAGGGGATTAAAAGATAGATTCAGAGAACTCTTGCCCCATTATTAAAGAAGTCCATTTTTTTTCAATCAGTGAAGATGCCCTGATGATGCTTCTAAGCCCAGAAACAGAATTTTGATATCCGAAATAAAATCGAATTTTCATAGAAAAGGATGAGGTTTTAAAACCGTAAATTAATTCACACTAAATTCTTAAGCATGTCCTTGATTGACAAGAAAGCTTTTCAATGGCTTGTTAATTAACTTTCATCCAAGGCATTGTAGACCTCGAAGAGATTTCATGTTTTTGTGTTATTAGGGCTCAAAGTCTGATAGTTTGTTTTCACGATTACAGCTAGCTAGGGTTTTTTTTTTTTTTTTCCAGATTTTATGTTTTTCAATTTTATTTTTATCATTAATATTAGTTCTTTTTCTTTCAAATATCATTAATATTAGTTAAATCCACATAAGTATCCATGTCATTTAATGAATAGATAAGAACCTTTGGATGTTATAAAATCTAAAGGCTACAAAGAAGTGTAAAAATATTTGTAAAACTATTTATCCCTTGATCCTATATATATTATTTATTTTCGGCTCGGTATGAGATTACCAAAACATTGAGTACACAATTCCGAATCCCTTACCAAAATTTCAGGATCAGTTTGGTATTTCATCCCGAAAATTTCGAAAATTTCAGTTTGGAATTGGGATTTTTTTTTGTTTGGTTCCGGGTTTTTGGGAATTTTTTTTAGTCCTAATATCATTAATATTTATACTCCAAGGTTAGACATAACATATGTTAACATGGATATCTTGTTGACCCAGTCCCACTCTTGCTATGTCACACTTTTAAAGCAAGACTCTCTGACCGGGACTAGATCACCGTTTGATGGAAAACTTGTTAACTGGGGATTAATTAAATCACCATAGAGTGGCACATTACAGACCACCTTTTCTATATGGCCAGGTATCTAGCGATCTACTCTCTAGTGGTCGGCTATAGTGGTCATCCCTCTTCCAAAATGACCACCTCCCCTGAGTGGTCAACCCTCATCCCTAATGGTAGGCTCTTTCCGAGTGTTTAGCCCTTTTCCGGAATGACCACCTCCTCCGAGTCGTCAGCCCTCATCCCAAGTGGTCAGCTCTTTCCGAGTGTTCAGTTGAATATTATACCCGAAAAAACATGTTTATTGATAGATGAAAATACCAAATACAAAGAGGTCCTTATATAGATGAAAATACCAAATACAAAGAGGTCCTTATATAGAGAAAGACTAAAGCCTAAAACCCTAAAACAAATCTTAGACAAACTCAAATACTTAATGGGCAAGTAACTAATCCTTAGCCCGTAAGATAACTAATAACAATCTAAATTCAATCTAAATTCCAACATGTTCAACCCTCATCCGGAATGACCACCTCACACGAGTGGTCAGCCCTCATCCCAAATGGTCAGCTCTTCCCAAGTGTTCATCCCTCTTCTAGAATGACCACTATTTGAATAAAGGATAGGAAGATACACATCACCACTCCATATGGACCACATGCTTGACCTTCCTTGAGAAGGTTTGGCTACCTATAAAAGGAAGGCATGAGCACCAAGAAAAGGACGACCACACATTCTCCACCAGAGCTCTCTCTCCTTTGTGTATTGTAATACGCTCAAGGCTTCTCTCCTTTTTGTGTAATATCCATATATACAAGCACATATACAATACTACTACAACGTACGGATATAGCCTGATTATGGGTGAACCGCTATATCCTCTCGTGTTTATCCTACTATTAATCTCTTATAAATTTCTATTAAAATTTTCTAATAGATACCAGGTCATAACCCTAAACCACCTTTGTTAACCCTACTAAATTTTTGCGTTAACAACATAGAATAATGTTATATAAAGCTGTAACAAAGTTGATGTTTACATTGTGACGTCCTATTGCATTGTCAAGATCGGTTATTATACTTACACTGAATTGTATTACACTACCAACAATCGATATGGATACTCTTTTTTCTAAAGGGTATTGTAAACTACCCATATTAGAAGGATTCTAATGAGTTTTTCTTTAACCTAGATACCCCCATCCTTTCATCTATTTAAGAATAACTCATTTCTTTGTAATATTTAGGAAAGTAAAGCATCTCCTTATAACCTACATATGGCTCCCCATTCAAAGGACTAAACAAGTTCCTCACGAATTGTAATTTAGCTCCATAATCTCTCTCTCTCTCTCTCTCTCTCTTTTCTTTCAAAGAAGAGCATTCGTGCCCACATAAGAATGCTACTCTCTATGACTGTCGATCTGTTTAGAAACCCATAACTGCCGTCTAAGCATACGAAAATGACTAAATATACAACCAAAAGTTTGTAAACAGGCCAACATACAATTTTCAAGTTTTCTTAACCAGGTGTTTAGGCCATAAATAAAAAATAAGGTCTGCTATGGTGTCAATCTATTACTATTTACACAAAGTTGCACAATTCCAGTAACCAACTTTGAAGCCCAATTAAGGATCATATCCTAGGGCTCGGATGATCTCTCTCCAAACCATCTCAATACGTCTGAGGTCTCCGACAAGTTCCTCCCTGAAGTGTGTCTGCCATGCGGGCAACCTATCATGTGTTTATAAATAATTTGACTATTCACCATACTATCAATTGGTTTTACGGTGAAACCCCAACTTCCATCAATATTGTCAGTTAACATGAGTGTGGTATATTAATTATCTTGGTGGATTCCTCTAGCATTATCTCGTCTTTCATGGACTGAATCTTGTTAGAGTTTTACTATTTTCTTTATATCTCCAATTAATTCACATCTTTTAATCTTGGCCTCTTCATAAAATGATTACATTATGTCTCTCACATTAAATATCCTCTCTCTTTCATTTACATTTTAGGAAAAAACAAACAAAGTTACATTGAATTTTAAGTCCTTGTTCACTTTAGAACAAAAAAGAACCTAACCGAATCAGTGTCTCAATGAAGCACAATTATTTTGTTAAGAAGTTAGATTTACGCGTAACTTTTACACTCTCAAACACAAACACTGTATGTTGGCACCCTTTAATAGTGGCACATCTATTCTCTTTTTCTATCGAATCATCCCGTGGCACAGAGATTGAAATCAACACTCAGGGCAAATATGTGTTGAGCCCAGTCCAGGATCCGTCTGAGTTTTAATACCAACAATTGGTTCCCCAATTAGTGAATTAAAGAACGAAAAAGAAAACATCAAAATTTAGGTCACGGTGATTCAAAGATGGATCGACAAGTACTAAGTGGAACTTAAAGAATTCAAACCAGAAATAATATACCGGTCCAAAATGGCGATCGATCCGTCCATAGAATATGATAGGTTTCAGAAGAAAATAGTAAAAGTGTGTGAAAGCCAACGTGTAAAATGAAGATGGTGCACAAAGAATTCGATTCTTTGCCTCTTACTTTAGCAAGCTAAACAATTGAGTTAATGTGTGAAACTTGTTTCAAAAAAAAAAATGTGCGAAACTAACTCATTAATTAATTGGAAATACCCTCCAACAACAGCAAGAAGTAGAAATGTTTGTTTTTAAAGAAAATTCCAATTGAGGCAGAGTCTTTTGCATTGGAAAATAACTTTTGAGACCTTTCACTGTACTAGTGTATTTGCTTGTTATGTGAAATTGATGATGACAGATTCAGCATAAAGTGAACGCCTGCTACTTGACGCGGCTTAATTAAATGATGAAAATCACCCGTAACTTGTTGACGAAGAGAGTCACTTGATTCAGTAATATTTCATATAAATTAGGAGAGTACATCAAAATTAGGTCACCTTTTTTACTTTGATCAACAAGGATGTTGGCTTCTAATAAGATGACATAATGCAATGTACTTTATTTATATATCTAGTTTTTATTATGGGACACTTTGGATACGGTCCCTAGCTATCAATATTCTTTGATTGAAACCTTGTTAGTTTTTAGTTTTTGATTGAGGTCCCTGATATTAATATAATAATGTAAGTTACTATATTTTTTTAATTAAAAAATAAAAATTGAAATTTGTAATTGTTTATATTAATGAGATTTTAAATAAAACCCACAATTATGGGATTAAAAATAATAAAATATAAATTATTCTCTCTATTATATTGTGTGTGTGTGTGTGTATATATATACATATATGTATGGGTAGATTAACCAAAATTAACAAAAAAAGTTATTGTACCAAAACATGGATACATTCTCAAATCAACGAAAAAGAATGTACCCATATAAGTTTAAACATGGATTAAAAAATTTGAATGGATTTTATATTAAAAAAGGGTACATTTTACGTATAACAAATTGATATATTTGAGAATGGGTACATTTAAGATTAAAAAAATTGAAAAATTATATGAATGGGTACATTTAAGATTAAAAAATTGAGAATCTTTTTATATATAAAAAAAAACTAATAGGTACAAACTTAATTTAATTTAATTTTTTATTATTTTGGAAATGTTTGAATTGAAAATTAATTAGAAGTTTAATAGAGGTGTGAGTATTAAACCCTAAATTAATTACTAATTTTTATATTAAAAAAATTATATAATAAACAAGTAAATTCATTATCACATTAATACTAGGGACTTGAATCAAAATTTAAGAACTAATAAGGTGTTAGTTAATGAACAGTAAAAACTAGGGACCGGATACTAATTTTTCCTTTTATTATTTATATGAAGCAATGATAGTCATGAGGAATTATTAGCTAGACAAGAAAAGAAGCCAAGCGTTTGAACACTTTCTTAACATTCTCAGTCTCAGTCTTAGACTCGATCATAAGCCAGAAATGAAAGCAATGGTCCTCTCCTTCAACTTCAAACAGCTCCAATTCTCCTTTCCACCCACTTTCCTTCACTAAATCATAATATTGAACACCTCGATCCCTCAAATCATCCTTTCCAGCAACACACACAAGCACCTTAGAGCACCCTAGTCCAGTAAGGCTCGGTGCACCCTCACCCTCAGGATTCACCATTGGATTATCAATCCCTCCAGGAGCTGAGGGATAAACAAAGTCCCAAGCTATAGAATGATGATATTTCTCAAACTCTTCACCTTTAGGCTCTGACCCAATTGGCTTGGAACCCCAAAAATAAGGACAGGACAAAAATGCCCCCAAAATTTTCACACCACCACACAGGCTCTCAACTCCTCCCTTCATAGCCAGGTTATGTGTAATATTTCCACCTGCACTATCACCACCAATGTAAAGTCTACCAAAATCTCCATACCTGACTAACCATGGCTCTTTGTTACTGTCCAAGTCTTTGTTGCTTGAGTGAGAAGCAACCCATTGAAGAGCGGCCCAGCAGTCTTCATAAGCAGTAGGAAGTGGGTTTTCTGGGGCAAGTCTATACTCAACAGAGACAGCTATAACTTTGGCTTCTGAGACCAAGAGGTTGAGATAACGTTGGTTAAGGAATGAGAAGGCAGACTCCATGCAAAAGGCACCACCGTGGAAATAAACCAAGATGGGGAGCTTTTGGGTATGATTTTGAGGGAGATTTGGGAGGAAAGCGCGAACCGAGATTTTGGGGTTTTCTGAGATGGTGATGTCTTTGGAGGAGACACCAGTTTCTGGATCTTGATCAGGAGATGGCGGGACATATGAAGGATATGGAAGTGGAGTGCGCTCCACAGTGCCATCTTCGAAGATTCTGATGAAAGGAACGGACTTAAAGGTTAATTCTTTAGTAATGGAAGCCATTAGATAAGATGGATAGATATGAAGATGTGTGAAACTTGAGGGTGTGAAGTTGCCTATTAATTGAGGGAACTTTTTCCGTTAACTCATTAGAAAACAAATCAAGAGAGATGCCATGTTTGAAATACGTAACAGGCTAACAGCAAACAAAGTAGCAACCACGTCTCTTCGTCTAGTCAAATAACTCTGGCACTCTCACCCTTGAAACTTTTTGCATTTTGTTTTAGGTAATTGTTGTTATTCACACTCGAAAAAAGTCATCAAACACTCTTTTCATATTCATCAAATCAAATAGATAAGTGATAATACTATTACAAAAATTTATTAAGCATTTTAAGGAGGCGTTTTGACATAGAGACTCTGGTTTTTGAGTTTTTTAGACTAAACGTCTAGTGCTTCTAGAGATTTAATTGAACTTTCTTGCTACAATAA
Source organism: Malus domestica (assembly GCF_042453785.1). Lineage (NCBI taxonomy): Eukaryota > Viridiplantae > Streptophyta > Magnoliopsida > Rosales > Rosaceae > Malus > Malus domestica. The sequence continues at coordinate 15,500,738 of NC_091673.1, forward strand.
GGGGCCACATCCTAATTGATATTTTCTTTTTATCAAAATTACAAGACTTGCAACTCCATTAATCAAAGTAAATACTAGGAGTATCTAAATTCTCCCAACCTTTTAGTGTCATTTTAAATTGGTCTCTACCTTTTTAAACATTCAAAACAAGTACCTAACCTATTGAAAATGTCACTTCTATTAAGCCTCAATTAAATTTCTATTAAATTAACTGGGCTTACTTTGTTTCTAACATCAATAGAAGGTCATGGAAGCATGACTCCGCCAAGTAACGATCACCATCACCCCCTTTTGGCCATCTCCTCCAAACCCAGCGCACAGCTAGAAACTCCACCTACAACTCAAGCTGCCAACATTAAGAAGAAGGTCATGGAGCAAAAAGAAGAACGGGAAGCATTACTAGTCGAAAATCGGAGAATGAGGAAATTACATGAGTAGAAACAAGCTCTTTAAAACCCTATCTGAATTCATAACCCTCTTCTTTGTTTGGAGATTTTCCGATCCTCATTTTTGTTTTCCATTTTATTCGTGGATTTGTTTATTTATTTTTATTTTTTCATCTACATGTCTTTTTTGAAGTTATTTTTCATTATTATTATAGTGTCCAAGAAAATAAGTGGGATTCATTGTTGCCACATACATTTAACGAAAAAATTAACTGGTGTTGCAGTCCTATTAGATTAGGAATGTGATTTTGTAAATCCTAGTAGATCTAGGTATATCTTTTATATTTCTATTAGGAGTTGATTACCTATTAAGCAAGGCCGTCTCTGAGATTTTGGGGCCCTGTGCGAAATTTATAAAGCGCACCTCCTTAAGATAAGTCTTTAAAAAATGTAGGACAATGTATTGACGCTAGAAAATAATTAGTTAAATCAAAACAAAGTTTAGCACTCACTGATTGCAAGTTTAAAAATGTCATTAATAATAAGTAAACAGAGCTACAAATATAATGTTCACTAAATAATCAAAAGTAGTTCAATCTTAAACAACCAAACAAGAAAACAAACTTCAAAAACTCTAACTTTAAAGTTTCACTTGAATATGTAACATTATTATATAATAATATTGAAAAAAATACAGTCTTTTATGGTGTATTATTGGCACTCAAAATATCTTATTGTACTCTAATTTTTTGTATTTAGAAAGAAAAAAAAAATTACGCTTATAATGTAAGATGAGATTTTAAAGTGCTAGCAAAATCAATTTTTGAATATAGAACATTATTTCATAACAAAAGCAATTTAAATATAGAATATTATTACATATAAATATTAGGTGACAAAATTTTTGGGGGCCCCTTCAAATTTGGGGCCTTGTGCGCACCCTCAACGCCCCCTCTGCTATTAAGAGTTGTAATCCTAAAATGGTAAGGATTTTACCTATCCTATACTATTATAAATAAAGACACAATGGGGTGAAATAGAACACATCTCACAATTACACATCAATCTCTCTTTTTCTCTCTACTATTGCCTCACCCCTCTCTCTATGGCCTCTATGATTATTCAGTAAATGATACCTACAACAACTGGGACTCAATGGATATGACTTTTTCAATAGGTTAGGTACTTGTTTGAAATATTTAAAAAAATTGATACCAATTTAAAATAACACTAAAAAGTTGGGAGTTTTACATAGTTAATTCTAAATACTAATATTCCATAATTCCAAACTTCTTCACGACTAAAAAATGTCCTAAATTGTTGGTAACTTGTTCCCCAAAATTTCAAAACGCTGAATACATGTCCTAAAGGATAAGAAACATTTGAATTTTAGAATGTCAATCATGTACTAATCTTTTTGATAAAAAAAAAAAAAAAATTCATGAACTGACCTTTATTTTTCTATTTCACCAGTTACAATTTGAGAGACATAAAGTGGAGTATGGAATTAATGGTCAGCAAAATAACTCTTTCATGTTTTCAAAACGTACCAGGAAATAACCCTGTTCGTTATATTTCAAATTTCGCTTTGGTTACTAAAGGCATACAGGAGTCTATGGGTTTGCTTTAGCAAGTTATTCATAAAAAACTAAATCCAATTAGCCTTTTTGTCAGCATCAACAAATGCAAATGAGAGGGCAAAACCTTTATAAATAAAAAATAATTAGTCTGTAAATACTATTGATTGTTAACAAAATAAAAACTAATTAAATGACGAAAATAGATGACTAAAGTCAAAACTGTTGTGGACAATTTATCTAACAAGGGAAAGGGAGGGTGTGGCAAGAAAGAGAGGAGAAAGTGTAGGAATTTGTGTATGAGATGTATTATTCCTCATACAATGCCTTTATTTATAGTAGTAAAGAGGAGAGGAATACTTATTGTCCAAGTAAATACAATCATAGTAAAGAAATAATAATTAGTAACCAAATCTATCTAAGATTTATACGATCACACTTTAATATAATATCTATAAAATAAAAAACTGACAATTGAATTGATTTTTTTTTTTTTTTGTGTGTGTTTCATTCAAAGCAATTGATTTGAGTTACAGATAAAGAAGAGAAAAAGTTCCTTTACTTCAAAGCAATAGATTGCAAAGCCAAAGCAATTGATGCTTTAGTTAAACTAATTTTCTTTTCCTTATCAGTTTGTGTGAATAGAAAGTAAAAAACAAGGGTAATGCTAGGGAGACTAAATTTGTAAATAAAATTGTATAAACTAAATGACATGTAAGTTAAGGATTTGATTATTATTTAAACGTTGATAAACATGTTGATTCTTATTGGTGATACATCATTTAGTTTACAAATTTTGTTTACAAATTTAGTCTTCCTAACATTACCCAAAAAACAAATGGTCAATTCTACTTTAAAGAAACATAGTAAATGTTGGAATCATCCGTTTGAGAGTTGTGACTATTCTTATTATCTAGATGGGGAATAAAGAACAAGAAAAATCAAAGTTAAAATAAAAAATGAAAGACTTCTGGCTTCAAAATACTTATTGTGACTGTTATTTTTTACTATAAATGTTGGAATCGTCTGTTGCGGTATAGGAAAAACAATTGATTTGAAAATTATGTAAGAAATGAGAAATGTCACAATATTTGTTTTCTACATGTCAAAGTGATGGAAAAGAAAGAAAATAATTTTCATACCCACCTAGTTTGGAAACTTTTTCTTAAATGATACTAAAAAAAATGTCTTTGTTCACAAAAGAGACATTCCCCTCTAATGAATTTTATAATCATTCGAGTTGTACCAACGAACATAAATATAAAAATCTAAGCAAATTTTTTTTTTATAGAGTAGAACTTTCAACAAAACTCTAGATAAGAAAGCCCTTGTATTTCGAGTGAATGGGCGACAATTTGGTTGGGTATAAGAGGAAATGAGATGTTTGTTGAGAATGCGTTTGGACCCAAAATAATGGATTTGGGTCGAGTATGATTTTGGGCTCGGCCCAGAGTGGAAAAACCTCTAACTTCAATGATGGTCTTTTGGATAAAAGCCTAGCCTAATCAAAACCAGGAATGAAATAATTATGAAGAAAGAACTAGGTTCAGACTTAAGTCCAGTTGGAGTGACCGAACTTCACAAAGAGATCAAGCTTGTCTAGTAGTCTGGGTTAGGGAATGTCAAGGAAATACAATTTGAGTAGGACTCTACTTCGGCACCAGATGAACATCACTCCAAAAAATAGAAGAAGGTCCGCAACATTTAAAGCTTTTCAACTCAACCCAAAAAACGCGTTGCGCAAATTCTCGCTCTACGTGAAACCCTCTCAAACTTTTGAGAAAAACACTAACATCCCTAACTCCACCAACACACATTCAGTTTGGATAAATAGCACAGTGGAGGAAATCGGTGACACCTTCAGTTTGGATAAACAACACTGTAGAGGCAACTGGCGACACCTTTAATTTGGATAAACAACACTGGAGTTGTAGAATCAGGCGATTAAGGAGCACCTTCAGTTTGGATAAACAACACTGCTTCTGGTTCATTTGGTTATTTATCCAAGTCTCGGTCAGCAAAAAGTTTTTGAGTCCTTGTTGGAAGAGGTCTCATTAGCCTCTCGGCGAGTTGAGGTGTTACTTAGTGTTCCGTACATTGAAAGCCGAGACGAGACGAGTTCCTTCCTCGACCGCAATGGCTCAGATCACAAGTCAGAAGCACGTCCAACACCACCAAAATATTCATTTACTCACCGACCAAGATCGATTGACAAGTTGGCCCACCTTTAACTGAAGGATGTAGTTAGCTCATTAGCTATTCGGCTTGCACGGCATGTATGTTTAGTAGTTTTTAGGGTAAACATAATGAATCTCACATTGATGAGAGGAGAAGGGATGACAAGATGGTTGATATGATGTATATAATTAACGCATGCTAACAAGATGAGATGATTGATACGATGTACATAATTCATATTTGGTTTTATTTATTTATGAGATATTTGTTGATTTGTCCCCTGAACTTGTATGTAGCTGCCAATTTCTCCCATACACTTTAATTTTAGCCGATTACCCCTTGAACTTTTTAAATTAGCCAATTTCCCCATCGAACTTTAATTTTAGCCGATTACTTCCTGAACTTTTATAAATAGCCAATTCCTCCCTTGGCATTAGATTTTAAAAATTTTCATTCAATTTTTCATCCATCCAATTTTTCATCCTTTTTGCCCTCATATAGTTGTCATATGTTGTTTTGTTTATGTGATCAAGATGGATGGAAAATTGGATGTAAATTTTTAAAATCTAATGTAGGGAGAAATTGGCTATTTATAAAAGTTTAGGGGGGGGGGGTAATCGGCTAAAATTAAAGTTCGAGGGAGAAATTGGCTAATTATAAAAGTTCAAGAAGGTAATTGGCTAAAATTAAAGTTCATGGAGAATTGGCAGCTTTGTACAAGTTTAGGGGACAAATCAACAAATATGCATTTATTTATTTATAGAATCAAAAGACAGTCATTCCCGGCTTTGTGATGAAACTAATTACTAGCATGATATAAATTGGGAATTGTTATTAGCACTCCAAAAATCTCATTCCACACTCCTTACAAGTGTATTTTTCTTTCCTAATATAGAAAGTTTGGAGTATAGAATGAGATTTTTGGAGTGCCAATAACACTTCCTTATAAATTAACTAGACAAGAAAAGAAACCAAGCGGTTGAACTCTTTCTCAACATTCTCATTCTCAGGATCCATCTCAAGTTGGAAATGAAAGCAATCCTCTCCTTTAACTTCAAACAGCTCCACTTCTCCTTTCCCCCAACTCTCTTTTGTAATACCGAACACCTCGATCCCAACTCTCCTTTGGTAATTACATTTTTTATTTTTCACCTTTTGCTTTTTAGTTTTAATTCTTTTGAAAACTAAAATTGGTTACCAAATAAGATTTCAGTTTTCAGGTTTCAAAAAGATGAAAACTGAAAAAATGGTTAACAAACGACCACTTGGATCTCATTCTGCAGAATGTGAATTAAGTGAAGCCAAAGCCTCATTGAAAGACAAGTCTGATCAATTAAAACAAGAAGTATCCGTTTATCCAATAAACTACTTTAATATGTCTCTATGAGTTTTTTCAGGCCACCAGAAAGGTAGAGTGTCGTGGCGAAGCCACCAGTTGGTCCATTTCTTTTTAAAACAAAAAACAAACTATCTTGATATGATAGTTACTAGACAAGAAAAGAAGCCAAGCATTTGATCATTTTCTTAACATTCTCAGTCTCAGTCTCACACAAGATATGATAGCAATGATCCTCTCCTTCCACTTCAAACAGCTCCACTTCTCCTTTCCACCCACTTTCCTTCACCAAATCGTAATACTAAACACCTCGATCTCTCAGCTCATTTTTCTAGCAACACACACAAGCAGCTAAGAGCATGCAAGTCCAGCTAGTCTCTGTTCACTATCACCCGCTGGATTCAACATCGGATTGTCAATCCCTCTGGGAGCCGATGGATAAACAAGGTCCCAAACCAAATAAGGTAAAGTTTTCTCAAAGTCTTCACCTCTAGGCTCTGACCGAATTGGCTTGGAACTCCAAAAATAAGGGTGGGACAAAAATGCAACCAAAATTTTGACACCACCACACAAGCTCTCAACTTCTACCTTGATAGCCATATTATGTGCAATGTTTCCACCTGCACTATCACCACCAATGTAAAGTCTATCAAAATCTCCAAACCTGACTAACCATTACTCTTTGTTATTGTCTGTGTCTTTGTTGCTTGAGTGGGAAGCAACCCATCGAAGAGCATCCCAACAATCTTCATAAGCAATAGGAAGTGGGTTCTTTAGCGCAAGTCTGTACTCAACAGAGATAGCTAGGACTCTTGCTTCCAAGACCAAGCGATTGAGATAACCGCTGTCAAGAAATGGGAAGGCATATTCAATGCAAAACCCACCGTCATGGAAGTAGACTGATGAGTCCATATTATACTATATATTTTACCCTATTCTTAGTTATAATTTATTGGTTATTTTGATAGAATTTTGATACTTTCTTATATATTTTCAATGTAGGATATTTGATTTCCTCTGGAGCAAAAAGTTATCAAACGGATGAATTTTGGAGTGATTCCAATTGAAGGATGTTCGTGAGTCTTTCAAGATGATTGTATCAAAATTCCAGATTTTTCTACTAAGCCGTTTGACTGTGGCAAAGAAATGAAGGCCCAGGGCGCAGCTTTCCTAGATTGACATTTCTAGATGTTTTGGGCATTTTGGAGGTCAAGATGACATATTTTGAGGAAGATTCCATCTGAGGATTTGTAGGGGACGTCTTCAGCTTTCAAAAGAGACATTTGTAGGGTCAGTCAAAAGACTAATTTTCTGAGAACTCCGAATTTTAGTTCAAATAGGAAACCTTTTATTTTCTGTTTTATTATTTTATTATGTTTCCTAGTTTTATTCTAAAACATTTTCTAGTAAGGATTTTATTTTGTAGTTGTATTAATAAGGCTTTTTAGCCATTAGAGGAAGAGGGGGAGAATGTACGCACACTTTAGAAAGCCTTTGACGATTCAAGTTTATTTTCAAGATGTTTTCTATCCATGTTTTTAATAATATTTTGTTTTATGGTTGTTAGTAACTAGTTTCGCTTGCTAGGGCGAGGCCACGAGACTTAGTAAGAATATGTAGTCTATGTCAATTTGCTTATGAATTTATGCATGTAGGTTTTGAATTATTAATCACCGGTTTAAACCATCTAATTGTCTTGATGATAATTGGCCACCATTAGAATATTTAGAAAAGTAATTTAATGCAATTTTGGCGGAGGGTTGTCTCTGAAATTGGCGCTGGCTTCTTGTGGTTAATATGTGTAACTTCTCAAGATGGACGTTGTTGATGCACAAAACCAGAGGTCTTGGAACAACGTACATCTGACCGTGGATCTGCAAGAAATGTAAATAACACAAGATGTATCGTGGTTCACCCCAAGGTTTGGGCTACGTCCACACTGATATTGTATTTCTCTGAGATGTTGAAGAGATTGAGAGGGGGAGAGCAGAGGGAGCTTCTCTACCAGAGTGAGAGCTTTGAGAGGGTGAGGGTGTGGCCTAAGAAATGGCATCCCCTAATTATGAGGGTGAGAAGTCATTTTATAGAATAAAGGATCCTCACTTATTACATATTTTCCCCTTCCTTTATTACATAATTACATTTAAGTCCCCTGAGTATTTATACGAGGTCTAAATACGGAGGCCCTAAGTATGGTATAAACAGTAGTCCTCAAAATCTTCAGTCAAGAGAGTCTTTTGGCCGGAGACTTGAAATTCAGTCCATGTGTGGGCTGAAGTAACTAGATGTCGTCTAGAACTGATACTAGATATGAGGCGGTGCCCAATCTGAAATGATGTTCAACTAGAAGTAGCACATGTTACGAGGTTGCTCGGTTTGTGGCTTATGTTGCCCTGGTTGGCTCGGCTTGTGGCGTCGAAGGTGAGGGAGTCCTTTTTATAGAATAAGGGCTCGCACCTCAATACATAAATGATGGGCTAGAGTTGATGCTCACGACGAGGCGGTTGCTCAGCTGGCGACGATGCTCTCTAATGATGGTGAGGGAGTCCCTTTTATAAAATAAGGGCTCGCTCCTCAATACATAAATAATGGGCTAAGTCCCCCAAGTGTTTTTTTTAGGCCTAGTTGAGGCCCAATATATGGTGTATAGTGTAATCCCCCAAGTCTTTGGTCAATAGAGTATGTTGGTTGGAGACTTCAAATTGAATCCATGTATGGGTCGAAGTGGCAGTTGTTTATAGGCGGTATTTGTATACCCTGCATTGAAGCTTTGTAGGTGAAGCTTTGCAAGTGAAGCTTTGAAGCTGGAGCTCTGTAAATGAAGCTTTTGAAGCTAGAGCTTTTGTAAATGAAGTTTTTGAAGCTAGAGCTTTGTAAATGAAGCTTTCGAAGCTGATTGACATGAGTGATGTTCATGAATGTTTATGTTGATTGACATGAGTGATGCTCATGGATGTTGACATGAGTGATGCTCATGAATGTTGACATGATTGATGTTCATAAATGTTTATGTATGATTGATATGAGTGATGCTCATGAATATTTATGTATGATTGACATGAGTAGTGCTCATGTATAATTTTGAGTACTGGGCATACTTTTGATCACCTGGTTGGTGGTAATAGCGGCAGGTTGCCGAATAATTTTGGAGTACTGGGCGTACTTTTGGTCACCTAGTTGGTGATAATAGCGGCGAGGTGCCGAATAATTTTTTGGAGTACTGTGTGTACTTTTGGTCACCTGGTTGGTGCTATTTTGGGTATATAGGCCTTTGCCTTCCACATAACATGCCATCCCATTTATTTTGGGCTTTGCCTTTTTTTTTTTACCCTCTAATGGGGTTTATACAGATGTCTCCGACAGATAAGAATTTTGGTGGGATGTTTATTCCTTGCTTTTGCTCTCCTCCCCGCTCATTCTCTGATCAACCATGTTGCTTTGTAAGGTATCTTTTGCTTGCTTTTGCTTTCCCACTGCGCCTCTCTCTTTTGCTTTGTCTCTGCGCTACTGTCCATTTGTAAAAAGCATCTTTGGAGGTCATCACTCATGAGCTCCGCAACTACTTCTTTGGAGGTCATCAACCCACCTTTTCAGGCCACAAGTGACAGGGGAATTGATATTGGAACAAACATCTTTGGGGATACCTGTAGGGTCTGGAAAATATATATTGCAGATAAATGGTGAGAGGAGAGGATCAGGTGCAGATTCCTGTGTATATGACTTTTTATTTTTCAGCAGTGCCTTCCCAAGCATTGCTGAACTACCAGGCCACAAACCACATTTTACGGTACATCATGCAAGCTCCAGGCACTACTTTCGGAGGATCCTTCTTCATATCAGGGGCACAACCGTACCACTGACCCTTGTACCAAACCAAATGGGGAAGCTTTGGGGCATTCAAGCCCCCATCGAGCAAATTTATATAAAGCCCAATAACATCACCTTCCTTGTACCCTTCCTCCCCATACTTCTCCCTCAAATCCTTATGCACCTTACTCCCGTCAGTTTTGTCAAGGAACCGCGTGACTGGAGTGATCAACACGGTGTCGTCCCCGGGGGCATTGTGGTTGTTGTTATTGCCCTTGCTCTTCTTTTTCCCCTTGCGGGTCGACTTAGTGACCCACACATTGTTGTTCTTCTTCGATTTCTTCGAATCGGCGGCCATTGGGGCGGCGGCGACAGCGATTCCCTTGGAGATGGGCAGGGGCGGTGGGGTTTGATCCTGGTCGGGAAAGGGCTCCGCAGTGAGGGAAGATAGCTGCTTTTGCTTCTTGGGAGGCGGGTCGTCGTCGATGTCGATTTCTTAGGATTTAACGGACTCGGAGAGAGATTCGGAGGCTTCGGTTTTGGTTTTACTACCGTTTTACGGGTCGTTGGAAGGTAAGGTTTCAGAAGTTGAAATAGGGGAAGTAGAAGTTGACGTTCTCGACGGAGCCATGGTGGAGGAAGAGGGCTATGAGGAAGAAGACGACGACCCATAAATCAAGAAGCTTTCTTGGAGCCATGGATGGGGAGATTTCGAATTCAAATGGATGAAAACTAATGGGTTTTGGATTTTTTTTGCAAAAGCAGAGGACTTGCAAATTATGATTGAGAACATGGGGGGGAGAGAGAGAGCTGATGAGTGTTTGAGATTTGGATCTTTTCTGTTTATGGGTTTTTTGTGATTTTGCAGATTCACGGTGGAGGTAAAAAAATGAAAGAGAACCGACACAACTTTTCGTATCGATTCCCACAGACGGCGCCAAATGTTGATGCACAAAACCGGAGGGGTCTTGGAACAACGTAAATCCGACCGTGAATCTACAAAAAAGTAAATAACACAAGATGTATCGTGGTTCACCCCAAGGTTTGGGCTACGTCCACACTGATATTGTATTTCTGATAGGAGAGGGAGAGCTTTGTAATGTGAGAGCTTTGAGAGGATGAAGGGGCCTTCAGAATTGGTCTCCCCTAATTGTGAGGGTGATGAGTCATTTTATAGAATAAGGGCTCATCACTTATTACATATTTGCCCCTTCCTTTATTACATAATTACATTTAAGTCCCCCGAGTATTTGTACGAGATCTAAATATGGAGGCCCTAAATATGGTATAAACAGACATCTTAAGGATTATATGGTTTTTCAAAAGGTTTTCACAAAACTTAATGAGTCTTGCATGTTCACATTCGATCTGGACGCCATGAACGGGTTACATGTTAGATATACGTTCTATGTTGGAGGTTCCAAGTAGGATATACTGTAGGAAAACCTAACCTTCAAATATGCATTTGTAAGTCATAAGTAATTGGAAGAATCACGTAGGATTGTTAAGGTGATGGCGGAACCCTAGTGCTCAAATTTATTTTCAAAACTATTTTCTTTTGTTTTCTTTACTTTCTCAATTTTATTTAATTATTTTTAATTAAATTCGTTTTTAATATTTTAGGTCATAAATCAACATCTTCCAAACTTTGTTTTTAAATAATTAATTAAGATTTGGTTTTAACATAAATTATTCATTCAATCACTGTGGAGAACGATCTTACTTGAGCTTCTATACTACGACAACCTTGTACTCTTACAAGTATTTTTAAGTGTTTTTATCCCTACTTTTACACGTGGTAAAAATTCCTATATCATAGACCAAGATGGGACGCTTTTGGGTTTGGTTTTGAGGGAGGTTTGGGAGGTAAAGGCGAGCGGAGATATTGGGGTTGTCTAAGATGGTGATATCTTTGGAGGAGACACCAGTATGCGGGTTTTGAGTTGGAGATGGGGGCACGTATGGAGAGCCCAAAAGGTGTTCCACCGAGCCATCTTTGTTGATTCTGATCATAGGAAGGAACTCTGAGGCTATTTCTTTGGTGTTGGAAGACATTGGAGAGACTTACATAAAGGAGGAGGATTCTCTACTCTCCTATTCCCATCCCCTTCCCTCCTCTCCTCTCACACATTGATTATTGTCTTATTATCTCTATAAAAGAAATCAATATAAGATGTTGACGTGGCTTAACCGTGACCGTTCAAATAGGAGGGGATGGAAGGGTAGAGAGATTAGGAGGGTAGAGAATCCTCCTCCTTAGGTAAAAGGTACATAAAATATTTCTCAAACTTCTTTAGACAAAACTCTGTTTTTTCCTCTTTTTGGATGGTAATTATTTATCAGAACATGAAGTGTGAATCAAACCCATGTGGCTAGGTGATAGGTGTGGGTTTATTGATAAATTTTAGTTTTATTGTTAATTTTATCATGTACTTGATGGTAATTATACAATAGTGTAAAAAAGACAATTCACGTTTAAAATTTAAGTAGGTGTAAAGAAAGGTTATATGGTTCAAATAAAATTTCCTATCTATAAAAAGTTTGGAATTGAAGTGTGAGCTAATAAAAAAGGATGCCTTTTTTTTTTTGTGGTAACTGGAAGTGCATTATCCGGGCTAATAAAAGGAGATGCCTTCTTTGACACTTCATCATTCAAACAGAATCATGTTCTTCCATTTTCAATTCAAACATTGTCTCTGCAGCAGGTGCACCAAAGACATTCGTTTAGGCAGATGTGGTTGCGTCAGTTTCTTAGAACATCCTTTCAAAAGAAATGTCAAATGTAAAATACTAAAACAATATTTGATGGCTTATGTGGTAATTTAATATTTGTAAAATTTTTTGCTCAACCCGATATGTTAAATAAAAATGTCATTCTATAATTTTTTTTGCATTTTTTTGTAGGTTCAATTATTAAGACAATCAATCAAATACTAAGAACACATATCAACATTTGTTATAAATTGCATCACACCTATTAAAACATTATTAAATCAATTTTATAGCAACTGTCCGAATTTGATGCCAAAAGGTTTGCCTTCAATTGACCCAATTCCATGTAAGAAACTAAAGGCAATGTTGGGAAGTTTGCTATCATTTTGTACTGTTGCATGTATATGTGTCAGTTTTAATACATCTTCTCTAGAGATGTTCATAGGCGTCGAGTTGGCCATTTTGTATTCAAATTCAAATAATCCTCCTGACATAATAATATGAACTAATAACAAAGCTAAGACCAAGATGACCTATTTATAATGTTTTGACCTTGGTAAGTACACTAACATTCTTGAGGTTTATCGAGGTTTCACAAAACCCCTCACGTTTGAGACATTATACAAAGACCTCCTTAGGCTTTAATTCTCTTCCATATAACTTCTTGAGTCAAAATTTTGCTTATAAATTTAGTAATTTACCCTTATTAATTACTTGAAACTAATAAAGAAAAACTTTATAATTATATAAAAAATTATAAATCATTAAACACTTAGGACAAGAAGAAGACCATGTGGACAAAAACAAATTAAGAAAAAAAAATTTTAATTATTACTTTGAGAATAATATTTTATTAAAAAAAGAAGTTGTTCATCTTCTTCTTCCCTTCCCACCCGATTGAGCAACCACCTCCATTTCCATCTCCTCATTTCTCCATCACCACAACCCATTCAAACTTTGAACAAAAAAAAAAAACGATCTCGGATCTCCAACCATGTGTAAACTATTTATAATTTTACACAAAGAAAATCGAGATTAGCAATAATAATGAAGAAAAAATTAGTCCCTCAAATATTATGTGGGTGACACATCGGATCGACGGTGTGAAAAAAACATTGTACAAGGTCAATGAAGCAAGTTAATGCATAAGAGCGGGAGAAAAAGACAAATTCGCACCAACAGTGTTTGCGGTGGCGGGTAACCTCTCTTAAAACCACTCCAAATTTCTCGTTTCTTCCAAACAAAAATACCCTAAGAGCAGTTCCACCGTTTCTAAGGCCCCATAGGGCTATCCACTATGCTATCCACACAGTGAACAGTAATTGTCTTTTGCATCTCCACCCCTACACTAAATAGCTCTGGCAATAGACAATAAAATATTAGTTTTTTTTTAAATAATACAAAATAATTTTATTTATAATTTCGGATAGGATTTTTAATCGGTCTCGTTGTACCACTTTCTATTAAAAAAATAATTAATTAAATATTAAAAAAAACAAAAAACCAAAAACCAAAATAAACACCCACACCCATATTTTCAACCCGTGTCGCCCCCCCCCAACGCACCCAAACCCTCCTCGCCTTTCTTCCTCCATCTTCACCACCCCACCGCCGCCTCTCTTCCCCCATCTTCACCATCCCACCCACCTCAGCCTCCATCAACGGTCCCGATCTTCCTCGCTCCCTAACCAAACTCTCCATCTCTCTCTCTCTCTCTCTAAAAAACAAATCCCAAATTATGCGATCTGGGCATTCCAGTGGAAGGAGGGGGATCGCGAGTGCGTGAGGGTGAAGGCGGTGTGGGGTGCGGCGGCAGTTGCGATGGATGAGGGATTGGATCTCTGCCATTTGTCTATGGGTGTTCATTAGTCTCGGCAATGAACTCCGGCAAGAGCCGGTGAATTCGAAGCCTGCTGAGTTTTACAATTTTTTTATTTTTTTTAATTTTACTTTTTTTTATTAAAATTATATATTTTTATTAATTTTATATTGTGGTTGACGTCGCCCTTTTGTCATCCCATGTCACGTTGCCTTCGGGCTCTCGGGCTGGCAAGAAAAGAAATTCAAGCGTTTAAACATTTTCTTAATATTCTCAGGCTTGGTCTCGAGCTAGAAATAAAAGCAATGATCCTCTTCTTCCACTACAAATAGCTCCACTTCTCCTTTCCACCCACTTTCCTTCACCAAATTGTAGTACCAAACACCTTGATCCCTCAACACATCCTTTTTTAGCAAAACACACGAGCAGCTGAGAGCACGCAAGTCCAGCAAAGCTTGGTGCACCCTCACCCACCGGATTCACCATTGGATTGTCAATACCTCTGGGAGCCGATGGACACATAAATGTCCCAAATCATATAAGGCATAGTCTTTTTAGAGTTTTCACCTTTGGGTTCTCCCCCAATTGGCTTAGAACTAAAAAAATAAAAGGGACAAATACGCACCCAAAATTTTCACACCACAATGCAAGCTCTCAACTCCTGTTTTCATAGCTAGGTTATGTGCAATATTTCCACCTGCACAGTCACCACCTATATATGTAAAGTCTATCAAAATCTCCATAGCAACAGAAAAATGAAGAATGCCATCCACATGAAATTCAATTCCTTGATTACATAATGCAACTGAAAGAGAGTACAATGTGGATGCAAATTTCTTCCTCCTTGATCTTGGACAAAATTGCACCTACAAAACAATTAACACCTTTGGTTAAGGCCAAAAGCCTCACGCACCCATGATGAATGGGAGGGGGCTTTGGTCGAAGAACCTCCAATGATAAAGTTAGAATTTAGAGAGAAAAGTGTTTAGATAGTTTTTGGAGTTTTGCAAGAGTGTGGACCTAGGTTTTTAGAGAAAATGGGGTTCAATATATAGAGCATGGCCGGCCCTCTTGGGAGAGAGAGTGGCCGGCCTTTTGGGTAATGTTTTAGTGTAATGGGTGATTTATTTGGCAATTAATGGATTAATTAGGTAATTAATCCATTAATTGGCCAATTAACTCAATTTATATGGAATGTTTTGAAGGCTATGGAATAATTACCTTGTAGGGAATATAAGATGAGGATGGATGAAATAATTTTGAATTTGTTACCTTTTTTGGGCACTTTTGACTTGATTGAGGGATGATTGTCCACTGCTCGCACGTAGGAAATCTGATGTGCCTTAAGGGTAATTTTGTCATTTTTACCCAAAAATCCACATGTCGCCTTGTGATTATTTTTGGCTCCACAAACGCACCCACACCTGTTGGGCTGCTTGCAGGAAATGGCAGCAGGTGTAGAGATCTCTTGCTTTAGGAAACATAGGATTGCTTCCTATTTTGATGTAAATTCCCTATTTAATTGGAAATTAGATCTTTCTAGAAAAGGGAAATAAATTTCTCTCAAAGCCTATTTAAGTCCACCTTAAGTGGATTATTAAATCAACTTTGGAGAACGATTTATTCTACCTTACAAGAGAGAGAAAGCTTAGAGAATATTTGTTCCCCCTCCTCTAGCAATCTTCTACATCTTGCCCGTGCAAAAGATCGTCTTTCGTTGCTTTCTTCGTCTTCTCCGCGCCGCACCGAAGTACGAAAAATTTAATTTTCCTTGTCTTCTTCTTGGATAGGGCTGTCTCGGGACAATTGTCGAGGTGGTGCGGCACGCTGTCTGGTAGGGGCCAGGAGTTGGCTCGACATGGACCAATGAGGTGTTGTAGCAGGGACCATTGCTTGGGCCGCTTGGCTTGGCTAGTGCCAAGGGTAGCTTGCACGGCTGGGTCGCGGATTGAGGTGCTAGGGCGCAGTGCTATACAATCGCATGGTTCTTGTCATTTGGGCTTTTGGTCCTGACGCAGGCCAGGCTGGTAATTGAGATAAATGAAAAGGTTGCGGGCCTCATGGGCTGCTAAAATGCTGGGCATACAGGCCTTCTGCCTGCTGATCTGAGAGAAAAAATAAGGGAAAAGCCAGTATGGGTTGAGCTTCCCTGTTGAGTACTGTGAATGGCATTAACTGCTTAGTTTTCTTCACCAGGAGAAAGGTGGGCTGCTCCCAAGAGAGAAGGTAAAAATGATCGAGGCGGATTCATTGGCTCGTCTGAACGTTGTCGTGGAGCTTATTATGAATGAAGGTGGAAAGAAAAGTTCTTCTCTGCCTGCTCAAGAGATTCCGGTTGAGAAAACTGAAGACTTCATTCGCTAATTGTGAGGGTCCGCCTGCTGCCGAGAGTCCTGTGATTGACATGACTTCTTCCAATGGGAAAAAAATGAGGCTGCTAGATCTGAGTATGTGACGCCTGCCATGTCGAGAATGGCTTGTACAATTGTTGATAGTATTGCTTAGCATAAAGGTCATATTATGTCCCCAGTGCCAAAGTCTGTACCAAGACGTCTGTTGGGAACTAAGTCTAGTTCACCTTTGAAGAGGCTTTCTATTAGGAAGAGCGATAAGGTGGACTCTGCTACTAAAGCAGCGTTAAGGCCCACTCCCTTTGCTGCTGAGATTGATTCGCCTGCTAGGAAAGAAGTGACTGCTCGCATGGGTAGCTGTGAGAAATCCACTAAGCCTGCTTCTGGGGAGGCTACTGAGATTTGTGTGCTCTTGAAACCAGGTCTGCTTGAAGACATGGACACTTGTGCCAAGTTTGTTGATGGAGTTTAGAAATGCTTGTTTGCCTAAATTCCTTTGCGAAGCATATAACCCAATATAGAACGACTGCTCTGTTTGCTATGATGCAGATATAGCAAGGTTTCCAAGGAGGTGGCGAAGACTATGGCAACTGAAGCTTATTCCTCGACCGAGGAGATCAAGAGGCTGGATTCTGAGCTCGTTGTTCTGCCCCCCCCACTTCTCTGCAGCTTAGATTCAAGATCTCGAGTTTGCAGTTTTTGAGCTTCGTTTCGTTGCTTATGCAAAGGATGAAGAGTTGATTGTTGCTTATAATTAAGTGATCCACTTCAAGAGAATCGTCGATAGGCTTGAACCCCCAAGTGTTGGAACTTCAAGGTGTACTGAAGATTAACGAAAGTCTAAAGAAGGAAGTGGATGAGCTGCAGTGCGTCTGTGTTGGTTTGCTTTTACTTTTGAGGTTTCCATTGGTGACGTAGTTGAAGAAGTTGGTGCCTAGGCTGGGGTAGCCGAGGGTGAAGTGCTAGATGATGCCACTGCTAAGAATGTCATGCATGCTGAAGGTGTGGCGATCAAGTACTCGTGGGATGTCCAAGCTGCTGAATTGTAGTCTTCTAGGTAGCCTTTAGGATTTTCTTTGTTTTTCCTTGTAGCTCTTGTTTTGCTTGAACTCCTTAGGCCTTTACTAGTTGTTTATAAACATGCTTCCTTTGCTTTTCTTCATCTTCACTTCTTTTGTTCATGCCCTAACCTTTAGACTTTATAGACCAGTGGCAGGTGTGCTACTTTTCTATAAGCAGACAGGCTCGCGTAGCCTATGCAGCCGTAGGTGTTGGTGTAGAACTTTGCAAAGTTGTTAGCCATAAGGTTGGCAGCCTGATGCCTTACTTACAGAAGTAAACAAGTCTACGTAACCACTAGGCTGTTAACCTTGGCTTTCTCCAATTCCATAGGTTGCGTAACAAGTATCACAACACTTTAGAACTTGGTGTAAGTTGTTCTGCGCTTGGCAGAGGTGAAGCTTATCCACTATGTAGCATGTCGGCAGTGGATAAAGCTTCATATATGCACGCTAACTTGTTTAACCTTTCATAAGAATGTGCGGTTGTATAAGTCTAGCGTGGTTTTACTGCTCAAAAGGCAAGCTGTAGGCAGTCTTTCAGAAACCGTAGGCTACCTTAGTGCACTCGGTAGCAGCTTTAGGGTTCCAGGGCAGCCGTCTGTAGGGCGTACTGCGTAATGTGCCCCTTCTGTCTCTAGGGCCCGGTTCCCAACGGATTAGGCCAAGAGACCCAAAACCCTTCAGTTAGCTAAGCCTTGAAAAAGACCATTGTGGCTACTTCTAGGAATCCCGGTGTTTGTACCATACTTAGGGCCTCTGTATTTAGACCTCATATAAATACTCAAGGGACTCAAATGTAATTATGTAAACAATGAAGGGGCAAATATGTAATAAGTGATGAGCCCTTATTCTATAAAAGGACTCCTAACTCTCCTCATTTAGAGAGGCCAAAATCTTAAGCCATGTGGCATCCCAATAAGCATCCGATGAGGCAGGATTGCCCTGGTCAGTTGTATTAAGGTAACATTTCACCAGCTTACATTGGAACTAGATGTGGTATATCCGGGGACTTCCTCTTATCACGACTAATTACACAACTAAGCCGAAAAGAGATATCTGATTGGAGAGTCAATGTGGGACCTTAAAGCAGGTGAGAATCCGGTTTGGTAGTAGTTTACCAACTTTGAATTGGAATCTTAAATAGCAGACGATCTGCTACCCTATTTCCTTGAAAGAAGGTGCCCCTTTTGAGATAAGCAGGTGGGTTGGGCCAAAGGGCAAAGGATCAAGCGCAGAAAGAGCACAGAAAGTAGGCTAGAGAGCACACTGCCTCTAGCCTTCTTGTATATTCATCATTCAGAGTGAAACAATATCAACATCAGTGTGGACGTAGCCCAAACATTGGGGTGAACCACGATAAATCTTGTGTTCTTTACTTTCTTGCAGATTCATGGTCGGATTTACGTTGTTTCAACATCCCTCCGGTTTTGTGCATCAATATTTGGCGTCGTCTGTGGGAATCCACACAAAAAGCTATGTCAGTTCTTTTTCATTTTTTCACCTGCACTGTGAATCTGCAAAAAACCCAAAATACACCGAAAAGCGTCTCACCATTTTCTTTAAGAAGCAGAATCAGTACCTCCGGTCTGATTCCTTCTTCTCCAAGATCCACTAGCTAAACTTTCATACACACTTTAAACCTCCAAC
Source organism: Malus domestica (assembly GCF_042453785.1). Lineage (NCBI taxonomy): Eukaryota > Viridiplantae > Streptophyta > Magnoliopsida > Rosales > Rosaceae > Malus > Malus domestica. The sequence goes on from NC_091673.1 coordinate 15,519,612, forward strand.
TTCAACCCCCCTCTATTCTCTATTCTCTATTCTCTATTCTTTCTCTCTCTACCTTACTCTCTGTAACTCTGCTTTCTCTTTCTACCACACTATCTGTCTCAAAGTGTCCTTAAAATGTTTGGAAACTCGCTCGCTGGCGGCTCACTCATTCATATTGCCTCCTTAAGTTTCGTTGGTTCATTCCTTTCGTGCGTTTGGCTATGACGGATGAGATTATGGTGGGGTCCGCTGATTTGCCTATGAAGAGGCCCAGGGAGGACGAAGAAAACGGTGCGGAAGCTGCTACTTCAGTCGTGTCTATGGAGACTGACGGTGGCAATGAGCTGAATTCTGTCTCCGCTGTTATTCCTAGATGGTTATCTGAGATTAGCCTAATGTGGCCAGACTCCAGACATTGTTCAGAAGACCAGAGGAATAAGAACAAGCCAACTAGGTTTTCTCCAAACCCTCCAAAGAACCCTGTGTCATGGGCTAAAAGGGTATTTTCTGACGCCATTGATGGGTGTTATGAGAAATGGGCTTTTACCATGACTAATGGATTTGAGGTTGATGTGGGTAAAGTAGCAGGCTTGAGTTCTCCATTAGCCAAGAATGAGGTTTCTTCTATTCCTCTATCGCCAAAGCCAGCAGCTCAGTTGGAGAAGAAGAACACTCAGGCCTCTGAGCATGCTGCTGCTTCTCATTCTTACAAGTCCATTGATCTTACTCTCCTCCACTTCACCACCGACTGTCTCTCTCTTCAGCGTCGGCAGCAGCGGCGCTACCACCTCTAAATTTTCTGCCTTTCAACCGAGGCCGGCCAAGCTCTCTTGTCTTCGTCTGAGCTCACTCCACCGCAACCCTCTCAGAGTTTCGATTGGTGGAAATAAGGAGTTCGTGGTGATGAAGGGTAAGAGGAGGGGATCGAGGGGATCGAGTGCGATGTGTTACACTTACGCTGCACTTTTCTCTGTCAACACCCTCCAGTTTATCTCCACCATTTCTACTACGGTTCTGTTGCTTGCAAAAAGGACTGCTGTTCAGAAATCATTTCTTGTTCCCTTATTTCTTCTACAAGCGCCGACTGCCGTCATCTCATGGATTAAGGGTGAATATGGTATCTGGGCTGCATTCCTAGCCCTTCTTGTCCGTCCCTTCTTCTTTATTCCTAGTTTTATTCAATTTACCAGTAGGGATCAACCAATTTCTCGTAATCCACCATTTTTCTCGTAATCTACCCACCGTTGAGGACGAAAGGGGTTTGGATCAGGTGCATGCAAGCACAAGTGGGTTGATGACCTCCAAAGAAGTGGTTGTGGAGCTCATGAGTGATGACCTCCAAAGATGCTTTTTACAAATGGACAACAGAGTAGAGACGGAGACAGAGAGAGAGGCGCAGTGGAAAGAGAAAAGAAAAAGCAAAATGATGTCTGGAAATAGAGTGGGAAACAAAAGCATAAAACAGAAAGAAAGCATAAAGTAAAAGCAGAAAGTAAAAGCAGAAAGCAAAAGAAGATAAAAAGAAGCAGACATAATTGCAGTGGTGATGGCATGCAGAAAAGGGAATTATGGGCGTGACCCATTGAGCAGAGGGTCGGATTTATTTTTTAATGATGTGATTTATTTTTCTTATCTTTCAGAGACATCTGTATAACCCCATCAGAGGGTAATCATAAAAATAAATAAATAAATAAATAAATAAAAAATGGCAAGCCCAAAATAATGGGCTGGAATGTTATGTGGATGGCGAATGCCCATATGCCCAAAAGAGCCAGGCCCTCTATTATCACCAACCAGGTGATCAAAAGTACGTTCAGTACCACAAAAAATTATTCGGCAGCCTGCCACTATTATCACCAACCAGGTGATCAAAAGTACTTTCAGTACTCCAAAATTATTTGGCAGCTTGCCGCTATTATCACCAACCAGGTGATCACAAGTACGTCCAGTACTACAAAAAATTATTCGGCAGCCTGCCGCTATTATCACCAACCAAGTAATCAAAAGTACGTCCAGCACTCCAAAATTATTCGGCAACCTGCCGCTATTATCACCAACCAGGTGATCAAAAGTACATCCAGTACTCCAAAAATTATTCGGCATCCTGCCACTATTATCACCAACTAGGTGATCAAAAGTACGTCCAGTACTCCAAAATTATACATGAGCATCACTCATGTCAATCATACATAAATATTCATGAGCATCACTCATGTCAATTCTACATAAACATTCATGAGCATCACTCATGTCAATCCTACATAAACATTCATGACCATCATTCATGTCAACATTCATGAGTATCACTCATGTCAACATTCATGAGCATCACTCATGTCAATCAGCTTCGAAAGCTTCATTTATAGAGCTTCAGCTTTGAGAGCTCCAGCTTCAAAAGCTTCATTTACAAAAGATCCAGCTTCAAAGCTTCACTTGAAAAGCTTCACTTACAAACCTTCAGTGCAGGGTATACAAATACCGCATCCGAACAACCGCCACTTCGGCCCATACATGGATTCAATTTGAAGTCTCCAACCAACAGACTCTATTGACTGAAGACTTGGAGGACTACACTATGTACCATATATTGGGCTTCCGCAACTGGGCCTCATGAAAAATACTCGGGGGACTTAACCCATTATTCATGTATTGAGGAGCGAGCCCTTATTCTATAAAAGGGACTCCCTCACCATCATTAGAGAGCATCGCCGCCTGCTGAGCAATCGCCTCGCCGTGAGCATCACTTCTAACCCATCACTTATGTATTGAGGAGCGATCCCTTATTCTATAAAAGGGACTCACTTATCATCATTAGAGAGCATCGCCGCCTGCTGAACAATCGCCTCACCGCGAGCATCAACTCTAGTCCATCATTCATGTATTAAGGAACGAGCCCTTATTCTATAAAAATGAATCCCTCACCTTCAACCGCACAAGCCGAGCCAACCGAGGCAACATAAGCCACAAACCGGGCAGCCTCGTAACATGTGCTACTTCTAGTTGAGCATCATTTTAGATTAAGCACCGCCTCATATCGAGTATCAGTTCTAGACGACATCTAGTTACTTCGGCCTACATATGGACTGAATTTCAAGTCTTCATCCAAAAGACTCTCTTGACTGAAGACTTGGGGGACTACTGTTTGTACCATACTTAGGACCTCTGTATTTAGACCTCATATAAATACTCGGGGGACTCAAATGTAATTATTTAATAAATGAAGGGGCAAATATGTAATAAGTAAGGAGCCCTTATTCTATAAAATGACTCCTCACTCTCCTCATTTGGAGAGGCCAAAATCTTAGGCCATGGGAAGAGAGCACATAGAAAATAGGCTAGAGAGCACACTGCCTCTAGCCTTCTTGTATATTCATCATTCAGAGTGAAACAATATCAACATCAGTGTGGACGTAGCCCAAACATTGGGGTGAACCACGATACATCTTGTGTTCTTTACTTTCTTGCAGATTCACGATCAGATTTACGTTGTTCCAAGACCCCTCCGGTTTTGTGCATCAACACCCGGTACAAGCCATCGTGCATCTAGTTATACTAGAGCAGCCAAACTTATCCACGTCTGGATATTCAGAGTGTAGAGTTTATCCTCCCGTCTTATAAAGCTGACCCATGTAGGTGTTGGGGAATTGGTTTACCCTCTCGCACTGAATAGCGTGGTTGGTCCATCGGGGGGCGCAATTCCTGTGATGAGTCCCTAAGAAAGGCATGGTCTTTTTTTGAAATGCATGAGTGATCAGTTGTTGTAAGCATGCAGCAGAGCCAAATTGTGATTAATTCTAAATTCCTAATTGAAAAACGAGTGGAACGAACGAGAACTTAGTTGTAAGGTAAGAACTGCATAACAACCGGATAGTCCTTGGCTTGTGAGGTGGTGCCCGTCGAGCTGCTTGAGTCTTCGGGCTCTGATGTAGCGGGAGGTCACATATAGTACTTCCTCATATTGTAAGCGCTCCACTACTTTTTGATCTTTTTATCGTTTCATGGTGGCGAGGGTGTAATTACTCTTGTCGTCTACTCTGCTGATCTTGTACGGATCTTTCCAGATGAGATCCATCTTTTTGGAGCATTCTTTGTGGGCAATGATGAATGCCTTTCTTAGGACTAGATATTCGGGCTGGAACTGCTGGATCTTGGCCCTTTTGTTGTAGTTGGAAATGAGTTGTTGCTGGTAGGCTACAATGCAGGTGATGGTCTGCTCGCGCTTCTCCTCTATTAGATCTAGGCTTGTGGCCATCTCTTTACCGTTCCGCTCAATACTTAGTAGTAGAGCGGTGATACTTAGTTTGATGACATTGGGTTGAATGATTGCTTTTGAGCCAAATACTAAAGCGAAATGAGTCTCACTGGTTGCTCGTCTTTTGGTGGTGCGATATGCCCATAAACATCCGAGGAGTTCATCTGGCCATTTTCCCTTCTTGTTGGTGAGGGATTTCTTGAGGCAGTCAAGGATCATCTTGTTGGATGTTTCGGTCCGCCACTGCCTTAAGGATATCTTGGCATGGACATGTGCTGCTTGATGCCATATCTTGGCCCATGAATTACGAGCTGTTATCGGTGACGATGAACTGAGGGATTCCAAATCGGCAAATGATGTTCCTCCATATGAAGTGCTCTATGTCTGTCTGAGTCGTGGTTATCATGGGCTCTGCTTCTACCCTTTTGGTGAAGTAGTCGGTTGCCATAATCATCATGCCTCTGCCCCTAGTAGCAGGCGGCATAGGTCCTACCAGGTTGATTGCCCACTACATGAACATCTAAAGACTCGTCTGTGGGTGTAGCTCACTGGCAGACAGTGCTGATACCGACTTGTAGCGTTGGCAACAGTCGTTGTACTAACTCCTTAGCATCTTGGTGCATGGTAGGCTAGTAGTCGACTGAGTTAAGAGCCTTCTGTGCTAAGGATCGACCTTTAGAGTGATTTCCACAAACGCCTTCGTGAATTGAGCTTAGAACCTTCAAGTCATCGGGAAGCGCTAGGCAACGGAGATGTGGTCCGGTGTAGGATTTTCGGATGAGAATATCGTTCCACATGTAGTAACGTGTTACCTTGATTTGGAGCTTCCTAGACTCCAATCTTTTCGTGTGGAATGTGCCAATGACCAAGTAGTCTACGATGGAATCTTGTCAGTTTGGAGTTGTACTAACCTGTGACACATCGGCTGCTGGCTTCGCCTTTATGCTTGGCTCGTCTAAATACTCCACTGAAATAGAGCATTTGAGTTAGTGGTCAAGGACGAAGCCTAAGCCGGCTAGTGTGTCCACGTGAGCGTTGTCTGCCTGTGGAACTTGAGTGAGGGTGTAAATCTAAAATGCTGCAAGCAGTCTGGCTAGTGATTAGCTGGGAATCATAATGAATTGCAAGCTTTTTCACTGCCAAGTCTTTTACCATTCGGAAGCCTACTAGTAGGGTCTCGTATTCTGCTTCGTTGTTAGATACTTTGAAACCTAATGGACTACACCTACTTTTGAACCTTTGTAGTTGGATGCGCTGTAGACATGCAAATGCCAGAAGTCTCCATCGAGTGGAACAGTCACGGCTAGGGCGTGCTTGACTACCTCAGGGGCGTCGTTGGGCCACTCTGTTTCGTCATAAATGCATGGTAAGGAGTCATGGAGCTAGGGCCATGTTACACGCAACAGGAGATGCTCAACTGCCGGTATTGGACCACTCTAGAGTGGAATTATAGAGCAAGGGTCGGCTGGGATCGTGTGACATGTAGCAAGAAGTGGTGCTAAACTGTCGGTACATGTTACTCCTATGTAGAATTTTTTGGGGCAACAAGGACAAAACTTACTTTCGAGTGTGTCATTCCAGTATTTGTCTGCCCTTGGCATATCTTTTGGGCTGAGTTGTTGCGTTCGTAAAAAAACTTTACATTTACCAAGGTCTTACGCCTTTATCGTCACGTGTCTGGATTGGGCAAAATAGTGCGTCATGAGGATGACTACATGCGTTTGAAGGTAAAATTTGAGCTTCCAGGTTACAATAACTATCGCCAAAGTTAGCTTTTGAATTTTTAATAGCATCGAGGAGAGCTTTTAAACTGTAGAATAGAAGTAGTCAGGCCCCCAACTCTTCTCGCATGATGGTAGAGCTTATTACTACTTTAGATACCGTCAAACATGTGAATAAGTCATCCGCTGCTTCCGGTTTGGATAGTAAAGAGGTGATGTCGAGTACTTCTTCAAGTCATTGAATGTGCATTGGCGAGCCTCGTCCCAAAGGGCATGATTCTGTACCAGAGCGAAAGAGTCTGCCATAGTTAGATCTTCTTTCATGATCAATTTTCCAAATAGCAGGTGGTATGCTGGAAGTCCTTTTTGGAAGGTTGCTCTAGCTATCGAGTCGTTGCATCCAACTATCCTTGCCTTCTCTGCTTGAACCTCTTCACATAGTCGCGAAGCGACTCCTTTGGGTTCTTGTTGACGTTGAACAAATGGTTGGACTTCTTTTTGATCGAGCAATAGGATGAATATTCTTTGGTGAAAACCAAAGAAAGTTCGTTGAAACTCCGGGTGAATTATGGGGCAGGGTGTAGAACCAATCTTACGCCTCGCCTTGTAGAATGGTGGTGAATATCTTGCACATGAGATCATCGTTGTTTCGATAGAGGATCATTACGCTTAGGTAGTGCTTTAAGTGTATCTTCGGGTCTTCATCCACTTTGAAAGATATGAAATGTGGCATGCTGAACTCATGTGGAGGCTCTGCCTGCTTGATCTCGTCTGTGAAGGGTGACCTCCTTATGTTGGTCATGTTCCGTCATATTGCCTCGTCGGTGACCTCGTTGCGTTGGAAATTATGCAATCTATTGGTCAAGAGTCTCTCTACTTCTTCTTGAATTTACCTTTGTTAGGGTAGCGGAACTCTCGGTTGCCCTCAGCTGTAACTTGCTGGTCTAGGTTGCTCTTCCATGTGCTTGGCTCATCTATGCCCCGGATGCGGTGCATGTGGTGTGTTCCTAATAGGCTAGCGAGTTATTCGCAGGCTGCCTATTGAACTTAAGCCGGATTGAGTGATTGCTTCTCTCCGTCCGTCATGCTACCTACTCCACGTGAGGTGGATGATGCTCTTTGCGTGCTTAGCCGCGAATGAACACTTCACCTAGAAGGTTGCTTATGTTAACTATCAGAGTGTGACCCTAACCGCAAATGTATGCTCGTACATAGGCCTAGTCGATAATGCACGCTCCTCTGCGCGCTAAGACGAGAGTAAACGCTATCTTGGGGGCCCAATTGGGAGTGTACACTGCCCAAACACTCGGTTCGTGGCTGGTCGAGTGGCTGCTTACCGGGATACTGCTGGAGAGGTTCTTTGTCTGCCCTTGTCCTACTTCGAGACACATCGTCTGAGGCACATTGCATCTCGATGAGCTGCAAAAGCTGGTTCACCAAAGTCGTCTACGGTGATAGGGCGCTCGTCAACTTTATGACTTGTTGAGACAAGTGTTGTTCTCTATTTAGATTGGAATAGCTTGGAATGAATGCATCTCCTTAAGCAGTGGGAGTGTGGTAAACTCCGGGTGCGAGATTTGAGTTGGGAAATGTCAAATCGGTAGAAAAATGTGGTGAAAATGCTCCCGGTTCGATCGTTTGTCCAAAAATTTAGAGCTGGGACAGTTGAACTAATCTTGAATCGATTTAGGCTGTTTGGAAGGCCACGAGAGTGGGCTGCTTGGAGTGTGATGCACATGAGTGCAAGGCTTGGGCTCGGCTTGGCAAAGCGTTTAGTTCGCGTTGGGCTTGGAGTGACATGGCTTGGGTCGTGGCCTTGGTGCCGTGAGCCTTGGATGGCACATCTCGGGCTGTGGTAGTGATGCCATAGACCTCGCCATGGGTAGTGGTGACCGTGGTGGCCACCGCGGTGGTTACCATGGTGGAGCCCCGTAGCGATGGTGCCGCTCCTATAATCACATTTTGCCTCATGGATCGTCGTGGTCCCATTTCTTGAATATTGGAATTTTCATTTGTGGATTTTACGTTTTATCAAAGAATCTTTGCAAATAAAAAATTCTAATAATAAGAAAGTACGAAAAATCTACAAATGGACAAGAAAATAGAAAAACCTTTTGATGCGGGAGTCTTCTATGAGTGTGTGACTCTTCTCTCAATGAAAGCACCAATTTGTAGATGCAAATTTCTTCCTCCTTGATCTTGGACAAAATTGCACCTACAAAACAATTAACACCTTTGATTAAGGCCAAAAGCTTCACGCACCCATGAGGTAAGACTGCACCACCCTTTGATAACCTTGTAATCGTCAACATAAAAATCCTAGTATGAGTCACCCCCAAACACCAAGCTTCCTCCTCATAGTCATTTGCTAAGAGCAGAAACCACAAAACCACCACCTCAAATTTGACAATTGTCGCAGCTTTAAGATCCAAGATCCAAGATCCAAGATTTAGTAGTAAGTCATGAATCCAAGATCCAATATTTATTGGGGTGTGCTATCCACACATCCCTTTTTACTTCTCTCACACTCCTTATTAATTTCTATTCTTTGGTCTTCTTCAACTCATCCGATCTAACGACCGAATATTAAAAGAGTGTGAGAGAAGTAAAAAAAGGTATGTGGATATCACATTCCTATTTATTATATATTAATATTAATCAAATACTTAAAAAACACAACAATATTGAGACAACCAATAAAATACTTGAAAAACACAACAATATTTATTAAAAACTTATTTTATAAATTTGATCATACTATTACTAGACAAGAAAAGAAGCCAAGCGTTTTATCATTTTCTTAACATTCTCAGTTTCACTCTCACAGAAGATGTGATAGCAATGGTCCTCTCCTTCAACTTCAAACAGCTCCACTTCTCCTTTCCATCCACTCTCCTTCACCAAATCGTAATACCAAACACCTCGGTCCCTCAGCTCATCTTTTCCAGCAACACACACGAGCAGCCGAGAGCACGCAAGTCCAGCCAGGCTCGGTTTTCCCTCACCCGCCGGATTTAACATCGGATTGTCGACCCCACCGGGAGCTGATGGATAAACAAAGTCCCAAATCAAATAAGGGACAGCTTTCTCAAAGTCTTCACCTTTAGGCTCTGACCCAATTGGCTTGGAACTCCAAAAATAAGGGTGGGATAAAAATGCACCCAAAATTTTGACACCACCACACAAGCTCTCAACTCCTGCCTTGATAGCCATATTATGTGCAATGTTTCCACCTGCACTATCACCACCAATGTAAAGCCTATCAAAATCTCCATACCTGACTAACCATGGCTCTTTGTCACCGCCTGAGTCATTGTTGCTTGAGTGAGAAGCAACCCATCGAAGACCATCCCAACAATCTTCATAAGCAATAGGAAGTGGGTTCTCCGGGGCGAGCCTGTAGTCAACAGAGATGGCTAGGACTCGGGCTTCTGAGACCAAGCGGTTGAGATAGTGGGTGTCAAGAAATGAGAAGGCGGATTCAATGCAAAACCCACCACCATGGAAGTAGACCAAGATGGGAAGCTTTTGGGATTGGTTTTGAGAGAGGTTTGGGAGGTAAAGGCGTGCGGAGATATTGGGGTTGTCTGAGATGGTGATATCTTTGGAGGAGACACCAGTTTCAGGGTTTTGATTTGGAGATGGGGGCACGTATGGATAGTCCAAAAGGCGTTCCACCGAGCCATCCTTGTAGAATCTGATGAAGGGAAGGAACTCCGAGGCTATTTCTTTGGTGCTGGAAGACATTGCAGAGACTTTGGTAGAAGATACGGAAAAAGTATGGAATTGAAGTGTGAATCATGGAATTCCGAGGCTTTTAAAAGAGATGCCTTTGATTTAAAAATTGTGGATCATTGCCATTTTCAATTAAAATATTGTGGGCACTTTGAGCCCGCAAACTACTTCTAAATTTGTAAATATTGGAGTAGGTGCACCTAAAACATTTGATTATGTTTAGATGTGGTTTCGCCAGCTTGTTAGAACATATTTTCAAAAGAACCGTCAAACATAAAACGTCAATATAATATTTGATGATTTTGGTAATGATTTGAAATTTTGTATAATCTTTTGCTCCACTCCACTTGATATGTTAAACAAAATTGTCATTCTATTATTATTTTTCCATTTCTTTATGGGTTTAATTATTGAGACAACCAATCAAATATTTGGAACACGCAGCAACACCTGTTATATATTGCATCACACACAGCAACATTTGTGGGTTTAATTATTGAGACAACCAATCAAATACTTAGACCACACATCAACATTTGTTATACTTGGAATAAACGATATTATCTAGACTAAGGGAGGTGGGAGAGTCGACTAAACCTAACACTGGGCTACCTATAACAATATGGTTCAAATTCACATTTGACGATAATCAAACCTAAAACATTTCACTTACAAGTAAAGAGGCATCACACCTATTAAAACATTATTAAATCAATTTGATAGGAGCTGTCAAATTTGACGTCATAAGACTTTCTCGTCAATTAACTCAACCCCACATAAGAAATTAAAGACAAGGTTGGATGGAGTTTGTTGCTATTTTTTATTGTTGTATGTTTATGCAACAATTTTGATATCTCCTTTAGAGATGTTTTGAGGCAGCTAGTTGGCCGTTTTGTATTCAAATTCAAATGCTCCTCCTTACATAATAATATGAATTAATAACAAGGCTAAGACCAAGATGACCTATTTATAATGTTTTTAAACCTAGTAGCCTTAGGTATCTAAATAAGAAAGGAAATAGAAAAATAGAAAAATAGAAAAATAGAAAAATAACAAAATATGAAAATTGTACTATAATAATATAATCCCGTTTTCATCAATTACAGGCTTCATTCGGCCAAATTCTGTTCGAATCCATATATTACAGCTATAAAGTGTTAATAGTAAACAACTCACCAGCAATTTTAATAACTTTTAGATGATTTTGGATTCAGCCTATTTCATTTCCTATACGAACAGAGTTTCAATCATTCTAGCTTCGACTGCACTGCTACATCCAACGGCTCAGAAACTTTTGAGATTGTTGAAGAGACCATGCGGGCGAAGATCATAAATATTCCGAGAAATGTCAGAATTGTACTACAAAGGTGGCGTCGTTTTTACAAGTAATCATGACCGATTGTAAGCAAACTACAATCAAAGAATTAGAGAAATCTCACGGCTCGACAACAGCAAGAGCATCTAGTACCGTTTTCTGTACATCGGGGTGTTAGAACTCAAGGGTTGAAGGCAGCGACTTATAGCCGCAAGCTATGTGGGTTAGGCTTCGTAAGCGCTTTAGTAAAGTAAGTGCTGATCTCGGGTAATATACGCATGATCAGATGAGAGTGCCTGCAGTGTTGCAGCATCGACACAATTTCAGTAGATGAAAACAAAAATGAGGATTCGGCCAAAAGAAGCAAAGGCGATGCCAATTTTCGCTAAGAAAAAACAAGACTAAATCTAGGAACTCAGGCGGACTATACGTAATTAATCTCTTTGAATACGAACGAACAGTTGGAGGGAGCACATACCCTGGTCTGGCACTCAATTTTTCGAACTGCTCCAAGATAAACAAAATGCATGTGTGCCTTAATGACATTCCATGGAAGGCTTCTGAAAGTTCATACATGTTTGAAACGTTCTCCAACGATATGTCCTAAGTCAAAAAAGAGTAGAATTGTAATTAGGTGGCTGCCTTTTTCAACTCAGAGCAAGACATGAGCAGAGAGAGAGAGAGAGAGAGAGAGAGAGAGTCTGTCAGGTCACCTGTGCTATTGTGTACTCGCAAAGCCGCTTGAGTCCCTCCAAAAGATACTGATCTGCAGCTCTGAGGAGATCTTGAGCAATATCAAGAGTAATGTCGACTGATCCAGTGTATATAAATCTGTGTAAAGTCGGAAGTTTCTGAGTTATCAAAGCTTGCCCGACAGCTTTTTTGAAAGACAAAGAAAACACAATCTTCACTTTACCTCATCATCAACTCGAAAACTTCCCATCTAATATTTGGTATCTCTATGTCCCTCGCATCCTTCTCCTGTAATAGGTTATCTGGAAATTATAAAGATATTGCACACTACCGAACATGAAGACAACATTTTTACTCTATTACTTGCACTACAGTGTTTAATTGTAGGTAAATTGTGATCTAGGATGAAATCACTATATGCAGATACCCACCCGGTAACCACCATCAAACATTGCACGGAACGCATCTGAAGAAGCAAGCAGGCAAATTCTGTGAGCATAGAACCGTTTACCTGCAATTGGTCAGTAAACAATCAAATGTTTAAAGAGGTCATTTATGTTAACAATACAATCACCCATGCTAATTAAATATTCTGTTAGCATAAGAGATTTAAACCTTCAACTAAGAAAATAACATCGGACAGCGTAGGATTGTTTACATACTGTTCCCCCAGATACACCTGCACGAAGATTTATCCACCATCACACGAAATTCATGCCAAATAAATACTTTAATGCTTAAGATGACAGTACTTTTAATTGCAAGAAAGCAACCATTGAATAGGAATTTAGAATTCAATTCTTTCTGGAAAATTCTTTTAGATTGCAATCGGTATGTGAACTTAAAAAGAAAAGATTCCACTTTGACAACTTACGCTTTGATACGTTTTGTTATATTTTAATCGGTACTTCAAATGCATCAGAAAACACTATTTGAATTGTATTCTTTTAAGGACAGAGAATCTTACAGTACTATCATATAGTATAAGCAAAGTGTTGTATAACATGCCTTAAGAAGGAAATTTCAAAAAGTTCAGGAACTGTTTAGAGAAGTGAAATGATAATGAGCTGTGTGGTTATCTTCCCTTTTGTTTTCGAGGTCCAAAATGGCCAACAAAAATGTGAATAAATTGGAAAACAAAAAATATATATTTTGCTACCAGACTTTATATTATGTTCAAAAACTTAAAGAATTCATTCCGCAAGCATGAAAAAACCAGCAGTTATTGAACAACACCCCAACCTGTGGTGTTGGAGATGGGGGAGCTGCATCCACAGGAGAAAGAGTCATGGCTTTGTTAGCCAACTTATATAAAGCCGTAGCACCATCAAGTTGCTGTTTATGGGTACTGGAACCAAGAAGCCCAAGAAGCAACTCCAGACCTGCTTAATAATATCAATATCAGAAAATCCAAAACGAGCAGAAGTATATAAAGAATATAAGTTCCTATGCAAAAGCAACCATAAAAAATATGATATAAACAGAGGATGTGACATGCCATTGTTGTCAATGAATATTGTTCTCAGATCATCTGGTGAACAAAGATGAGCAAAAGCCAAAGCAACTCGTCTTTGGACTGCCCTCTCTGCTACACGCATCAAATATAGCAAATGGGACAAAACCTACATTAAGAAAATAAGAAATTACAATCTACTGGATTTAATACTTAAAGCATACAAAATGCTAGAAATTACAAAATAAAATAAAAACTAAAAATAGACATGACAATGCTCACTCGTCCACGAATCTTCTCCTCTAATCTTTTCAATGTTTTGGTCACACAATCCTTTGTTGCCTGATAATATGACTCGTCAATTCTTGCAGGTTACAATTATAATATGAAGCAAAGAGAGAAGAAAAATGGAAGAACTGAAAACATCCATTGTATATCTAAGGAACTACAAATATAAATTAAATCTTTAGTGAGAGCGAGAGAGAGAGATACTTGAAAAATAAATTCTCCATCTTGCAGCTTCTGAACACCTCCAATCCTAATATAATCGGAGACATTATCCTAGCAGGGAAAACGAATCAATAAATTACATCACAGTAAAATGATGTTAAATGTCTACCTTGACACAATTTTCATGAAAATTCATTAATTATACCATACCTCGTTATCTGCAAGACCATAAAGAGTAAATGCAGCATTATGTTGTAAAGAACCATTTTTCGAATCAAGAAGCTTCAGCAATGGCACTAAAGCACCATTATGTGCAATACCAGCTTGGTTGTTTGTGTCCTGAATTAGCAAAAACTTGAATCATTATTACCAAAGAGCATATCACATAGCACCAAAAGACAGAAAAAGCATTATTTCAATAATACATGAAAATTAATTCATCAGATCTCTGTCAGGAAACCTGAGACTAGTAATGATATTAGTGACTAAAAGAAACTCCTCAGGAGTTGAATTCTAGAACTACTGCTCAACTGTCAAAACATATGACCCACAAATTCATCTTCATTTCTAGCGGAACATGAAATAAGTCCATCAATGGTTAAGTAAATTCTCAGCACAAAATCAAAATCCATCCTTGAATGGCAGAATACATCCACTGAGATAAAGACAATATTGACCAAAGAAATGTAATTTACACAAAAGAAACAACATATGTGAAGAAATAATAACCTGTGCGAGTCTCCCCAACGCAAAAGCTGACATCTCCCTTAGTTGTACGTCAGGGGACTGAAGCATTTCAATCAGAGGCTGAATAGCACCCCTCTGTACAATGTGAACCTACAAAAAACCTGACTATTTCAGTGGAAGGGCAAGGGCAATGTCCCCAAAAGCAAGGAATCAATATGGAAGGAACAAAGCTCTATCTACAAGGATAAAGCAAAGATTGCAAGTAATAGGATCATTATTTGAACAAAGAAAAAGAAGCTTAATGGTGTTTTGATTCCTAACATTTTTGTGGTGCCAAACGCAAAACATGGGTGAGAAATTGACTCAAATCATGGAAAAATATTGAAAGAAAGAAATATAGTTAACCCACCTTGCAATCTGAATCAGTTGCAGCAAATTGTCCAATTAATAAAGCTGCCTCTCTTTGGCTCTCAGAGCAGCAGGAACTGTAACCCAATATAAAAGATTTCAGAAACCTCTTCAATGTAAAAAAAAATGGATAAGACACAAGAAAAGTTTAGCTATATCACGTGACATGACACTACTGGGACACACCTAAGCAATCCAATAACAGGTTGTAAAGCTCCCGCAAGAAGAACTTCTTTCTTTATGTTCGGAGATGAGTGTACCAGATTTCCAATAACACCAACCTGCATCACATTATAAATAATCTGATGATGAGAAACATGAAGTGCGACAACCTAATTCTGACCAACATAAGTCCAAAAGTGCATAATATAAATTCAAGTAAAATAAGATCCTACTGCTTCGTAATGTATTGCAGCATCCTCAGACCGAAGCATTAGAATGAGAGTAGGAAGCGCATTGCATTCAACAATCTGCAAAGCCATAAATTGACACCATCAGGTTCCTCTTCAAACCAACCTTTTCCCATAAGCAACTTAAAAAAAGAAAGATCTATGACCTGATTCTTATTCTCGTCATTTTTAAATGCCAGAGTTCGTAGTGCTCCAGCAGCTGCTCTTTGCACCTTGGTATCAGCAAATTCAAGCAACTCAACTAGAGGTGGAATTCCACCTTCCATTCTGTATAAGCAGTCCTGATGATCATTAGAATAGTGTTGCTACCATCAAAATTTTCATTTGAAAGAAGGTACTTCAGACATAAGCGAACCTGACACGGGTTTTAATGCTGCTATTCTCATGAGCAAGGTTGGTGATGGCATCAGCAGCTCTACGAATGACGCTATACAGAGCCCGAGATACAGGACTATCCTTGTGCCTCTTTAACAAATCCACAAGATGAGCCAATGCACCAGTGTCAACAATGAGTTGTTGATGCTCAGGCTGTTGACACATAAGACAGCAAGAAAGAAGAGGTTCAGCAATTACACGTACTGTCAGTGTGATGGTGAATTATATCCTATCCAAGAGTGTCTCATATAAATATCCGCGCAACATATAGAGGGTCAAGAGTAATACTGGATACACCAAGAATCAAAAGCAAGCAGACATATTGGCAACCATGACACGCCGACTTGCTATAACATACCAGCAACTAAGAAACTACCAAACACCCCGACAAAAAATAATCGCAGTAAACCTCCTTACATGTACCACAGACAAAAAATATAACTTTTACCGCAACACGCAATCTATTGGGAAATCTTAGATTCATAGTTCATAAAGCCGCACTGTCTGTGTGCTTTTTGGGAGAGAATATTATTTCGGATTTTCGAATTGTAATTTCCCCAACACTAATTGTACTTGTATACAAAAGTTTGAATTTTTGCAACTTCAGTTAGTATCCAAACCAACTAAACATAAATTCCAATTCTTGAACCTCTGTGAGTAAATTACACGCTCAAAAGGAAAGTTCCAAGTCCACAGAAAATTTGACCACAGTGGACTGAAATTTTGAAAAACAGTAAGAGTAAAGTGACCTTAACTGCGAGAAGGCCCAGGGCAAAGGCACTTCCCTTCTCGACCTCGTGTTCGAACGGCTTCGAACTCCGGTCGCCGTCGCTTAACGGCGGCGCTTGAAGATGCTTTACCAGAGACGGAACCGCGCCGCCTTCGACGATCACGTTCACTACCTCCTCTGCTCCAACACAAACACACAAAATCGTCAATTCCGAACAATTCAAGAACCTCGAAAACTCCATAACCGATGAGAAATAAGGAAAGAAAATGAAATTGAGGCGAGATCGGAGGGTTATTTGGGGATTTTGTTTTAACTAACCGTTCTTGGCGATCTCGGCGAGAACGTGCGTGGCGCGCTTGGCCGAAGCTCGATCGGCTTCGCTCCAAGAGAAGGTGGAGTTGAGGACCTTCACCTGCTCGCTGACCTCGCTCAGAAGCGCCTTTCTTGCTTCGCCGGACTTCACCGAGATCTCCCGCTCGCCACCGGTTTCCTCCTCCAGCTTCCGCTTCTGCCCCTTCCGCTCCGGACGGCTCTGATCCTGGCCCCTCTGCAATTCCATCAACGGCGACGGAAGCGAAGCAGAAGAAGAAGAAGCAGCTATCCGAATTGGAAAAACAAACTTTGGATTTGAACAGGTAAGAGACAGAGAAACAGACAAGTGAGAGGGGAAGATCCAAGGGTATTTTCGGAATTTCAGGATTAACAAAAAAAGAAGTAAAAGCTTTTTCTTTTCTGTTTTGTTGCTTTTTCCTTTTCTTTTCTTTTCCGGTGAGCTGTGTCGGGTCAAAACCGGCCACATGATTTCCGGTAAATCTACATATCCATTTATTTAATATTTTTTAGTAAATATGAAATATTTAACGTGCGCTCCCGTTGGAGAAAGTACAGAGTGGGACGGCGATATCAGCTAACGTGCGCGTGGTGCGTTATGGATGGGCCCGCCAGAATCCAGGGACCCGCCAACTGCCATGCTAGAGCCGTCGTGCTTGCTGGTAGTTGACGAAGTGGGACGGACTTTCGTTCGAGTTGTTGGATCGGGTCGACCCGAATGTGAATAAACGAGCACGGGAAAGTAGGGGTGGGTTCGGTTTAAATCGGTTTGGTTTTTTGCCAAAATCGAAACCAAACTGAAATTTCGGTTCGGTTCGGTTCGGTTCAATTTTTTTTCGGTTTTTTTCGGTTCGGTTTTTTTTCGGTTCGGTTTTTTCCGGTTCGGTTTCGGTTCGGTTTCGGTTTTTTGTTTTTATTTTTTTTCAAAAAATGAAAAACATTGAAATTTTAAATTTTAACATATCCAACACAATCATAACATAAACATTCTAACTAGAATCAAAGACAATGAAAATAAACATTTAAAGTTGAACTAAAATCATCAATCAAGTCTTTCAAAGTCCAAACTAACAACCTCATAACACAAAAATCACACAAAAATCGTACAAATGACTTAGAAAAGTTAAATTGTATGATGTTGTTCAAAGATCAGTGTTGTTTGCTTGTAACTGCATGTTGACAACTTGATTAGTAAAGATAATGCGTGGGTGGATTTATTTAGTGTGTGTTGGATTCTTTTCCATCACAAATTACCCAAGTAATCTACCCGAAATAAATGTTTATGGATTATGTTACATGTTATATGAGAGTAGATTTGGAAAAGAAAGCTGGCGCAGAAGTAGACAGTGCTATGGAGATGGATGTAGGTACTTCGGGAAGAGGTTTAGTTCCGGAACCTTATATGGGGGAGAAATAATAGGTTAGGGTTTAGAGTTTTTATAGGCCTTTTTTTAATATTTTGAGCTTAAAGTTTGGCAACACATTGGGTTAGCACATTTTAACTTACAAATTGGGTTTAGAAAATAATACCCAAAACAAATAATTAAATAAAAAAATTAATTTAATTAATTCGGTTCGGTTCGGTTCGGTTCAGTTTCTAGATCACTAAAACCGAACCGAACCAAAAGAATTCGGTTCGGTTCGGTTTTTTCAATTCGGTTCTGTTTTTTCGTTCGGTTCGGTTTTTTCTGTTTCGGTTCGGTTTGGTTTTCGGTTTTTTTCGGTTTTCGATTTTTTGAACCCACCCCTACGGGAAAGTAGCACTCTGAAAGTAACGTCTTGGGAAAAAACACAAGGTCTCACACATTTGCCATCCACCCGACCAACCAAAACGACGGGGAAGGTTTCAGAACACCATTGCCATTCGAGTCTCTAATACAAGGTCATTGACTCAACTATGATTACGAGTTTGAATTCGCTGTTACTGTGACAATTCGATTCACTTATATAAATTTATGTTACAAAATCACAATGATAGTAAAAATGTTCTTACTCTAATACACTTTCATTTCATACAATCAAAATCACAATGATAGTAAAGATGTTCTTACTCTAATACACTTTCATTTCATACAATCACGGTGACAGGGAACTTCTTCTCTTAAAAAAAAGTGTTTTTTGACACACGATATACTGATTACGATGGTTTTAGTTTTCATGTAGCGTATCACTTGTGTTTTGATTAGGGCTGGGCACGGGCCGGGCCGGGCCCAATTTTGAAGGGACCGGACCGAACCTAGGTTCAAATGAAACGGGCCGGGCCGGGCCGGGGATTACATTTTGTAATATAGGAACCGGACATTACCCGGCCCGGTTGAAACGGGCCGATTCGGGCCGGGTCCACGGGTCCCTTTTTTTTTTTTTTTTTGGGTTTGAAAAAAAAAATTGTACAGATTGCAATCTGCACAGATTGCACAGATTTGCAAATGGGCATAAAGAGTGAACAATTAAACAGAGTGAACACAAGCAGGCAGCACAATTAAACAGAGTGAACACACAACACACAAATTGTTGACCGACAAAAGACCAAAAAGGCTGAGAAGTTTTCATTGCTGTTGGTAAGTCAATGCCATCGTCTGAAACTTTATCACTACCCTGAGGGGGTTCCCTTCCCAGGACCAAAAATCAGGACCTGGAGTCCTGGTTCCTGAAATTTCCGATTGAGGCACTGGCACAACTACACTCTAATCTGTGCTCCTGCTGAAATTAAAATTTTTTGATAACGAAATGCTCAAATTACTGACATGCTAGTTATAAGAAACAAAAACAAAAAGTATTCAATTCAATTTGATCACAAAATTCAGATGCTCATCCACTACCTTCTGAAAAAATACCAAATCAGCATGCCATTACTTACCACCCCACCATAACTTAAAGTTCTACCCCGTATATGTTACAAATTCACAACTCTAACTTTTACAAAGCCATTTACAATTTGATATAATGCGATCTCCGTGAAACAATTAGGCCATTTACATTTTACAATTTGATATAATGCGATCTCCGTGAAACAATAATCCCATCAGCATCCAAAACATATGCAGGATATCAAACTCTAACTTTTTTGTTCTTGGAAATTCTGGATTTCAATTAACAAATAAAACTATACATATCTTTATCTTCATTACCCCAAATTAAAATCCCATATTTAAACAAACAATCAGAAATTCAAATTGCCTAATTAAAAATCAAACACAATGTCCAAATCTTTACCCGGTCCCTTTCCTCCTTCGAAACCTCCAGAATCTTTTGGAACTCCTCGCTCCTCTTCTTCTCCAATTCCTCAACAGGCTCCACACTCTGATCATCAACATCGATTTTTGCAGAGTCGAGGGAAGATAACTGTCGAGGGACTGAGGTCTGACCGTCTGAGAGTTTGAGAGACAGTAAAAGTGAGAGTCGGGAATCGGGATGAGAGTCGACCAATATGTTTGATTTCAAGTTAAGAAAAATAAATAAAATCAAAGTTTTAGCTAGGATTCTGAGTGAGCAGAGGCAGAACCGAACAAGCGCCGCGGAATCGGCCGATTCGAACAAGATTGGGTGGTCAGTGCTGCGCAATCTTCGTCTTCTCCGATGGTGAGGTGATGTGGTGTCGTGACTGTCGTCGTTGTCGAGGGGGAGACGAGTGTGAGTCTCGGCGGCCCTGTTTGGGATTTCGAAGAATGAAATTTGGGGGTGGGTTTTGGAGAGTGGGATGGAATCGATGGATAATGGTTTAGGTTTAGAGATTGTATATAGTTAGAAACGGGCCATCCGGGGCCCCGTTATTTCAAATCCTAGAACTCGGCCCGCCCCTTAAATCCTAATCGACCCGCCCCGCCCCGCCCCGTTTCTATTCTCAAAAAATTGGAACCGCCCCGTACCCGCCCCGAACCTGAATTACCCGCCCCTACCCGCGGTTCCTGTACCCGTTTGCCCACCCCTAGTTTTGATCCCAATAACAAATTTATCTTGCTGGTAAGTCAAAAATTGAGGTCCACCAAATTTTCATTTTCCGAGAGAAAACAATAGTTGCAGAATGCAACCGTAGAGGATTAGAGAATCCGATGATGATTACATGGACCAACACAACCAAGTTTCGGGCCCATTTTTAGAAGTGTCACGCTTTACTTTGGGCTTACTCTACCACTAGGCCCATTTGTTGTCCCAATACTGTTTTTTCAGCTTTAAAAAGGTCGGTGCTTTCTGTTTCTTTCTGTTTATGGAATGCAACTGTTCAAAGGCAAATTAAAAATGAGTGTGCAAAAATTATTCTTGTATTTAACTAATCATGCGTACAAATAGAATGATAGAAGTTTATGGCTCAATTGGTTAAGATAACATTTTCTTTAAATTGTATCGGTAATTTTTGAGATAAAATATCACATCTGGAAGTCCATGAGAATGGGGCTCAACCATGTATTCAACTTAAGGGTTAAGTTGTGAATAATATTAATATAATTCGAGCAACTGGTGATGATCTAAGATTACATGGGTCCAAAATGTGATATTGGAGAGCCAGTATCAACTCGTGACAAATGAAACATCATCATCAATCACATATAATCGATTGGCTAATAGATGGAGGATAGGGAGGATAGATGAAATACAGTTGTCCAAACTCGGAGAATTGCTTGTTCATAACATTATGTATTAAGTGCATCAAGATCCTTTTGAGATAACATGTCAACTACGTTACGCTTAAAGTTACAAAAGTTTTGAGGGCCAAGCATTTGTTGGATCTAAATTATTACAAAAATTTATACAACTTTGTATTTTTGTAACGTTAAATGATTATACACAAATCAGTTATTTATGTCCTTTGAACTTTCATAAACCTAATTTAGCTGCTAATTTACCTTAAGCTGATTTAATTTCATTAATCTTCAATTTGCGTTCGGCTCTGCAGTTTACTATTGGGCTTTGGTTTGAGTTGGTCTAATTTTGCTGGCTTCACTTGTTTACGGTTTATAAGTGGTACCCCACAAACCAACCTACCCCACCAAATTCTGATTAAAATTAGTTACTTTAGCAGTTAAACTACCAACTCTGACCCACCCAGCCCTCGTTTTCCCGTGCTTACCCAATCGAAATACCTTTCGTCTCCCCTAACTCCACCTTCTAGACTGTCGACTCCACCTCAACTCTCTCTCTCTCTCCCTCTCTCTCTCCCTATCTCTCTCCTCTTATTCCTTCCTTGCTTAACTCACTCACCCAACCAAAACCCTTCCATTCTCTCTCTCCTCACCCTCTCATGCCTCTCCCTCCTCCCCCTCCTCCTCCTCTCCCTCTCCCTCTCCCTCTCTATCTCCCTCCCCTCCCCAAAGGTAAGCCCTTTAGCAATTGCATTCCTCAAAGTTTAATTTGGAAATGTCAAGTCCTGTATAGTAATTATATAATATAATATTTATTTTCTATTTGCCAATTGATTTTCGGGTTCGATGCTGGCGTTTGAATTTCAAATTTTTTAAATTTTTGAACAGGTACTCTAATCAACTGCGGCGCCGCCGTCAAATCCAAAATCGATGGCCGCGAATGGCTACCAGATACCGACTTTGTATCCGGTGGGACCTCGCTGAACTTAACGACCCCGAGCCTCGTCCCCATCCTCTCCACCGCCCGATTGTTCCTGAACTATCCCTACCGTAAGTTCTGCTACACCGTCCAGGTCTACCGCAATGCAAAGTACATGGTCCGAACCACCTACTACTACAACAGCAGCGACTCGCCGTCAGTGTTCGACCAGATTGTGGACGGCACTTTCTGGGCCGTCATTAACACGACCGAGAACTACTCTAACAACATGTCGTCATACTACGAGGGGTCTTTCTCGTCCAGGGCAAGACCATGAACGTGTGCCTCGGGTAGAACAATTACACCGAATCCGACCCGTTTATATCCGCCCTAGAGTTTGTGATACTCGAAGACTCGCTTTACAACTCCACCAACTTTAAGTCGTACGGCCTTAGCTTGGTCGCCCGAAATGGATTTGGGTACACCGGACCCATCATTCGGTACGTGCCCTTCTCTTTGTTTTAACTTGTAGAATCCGTAAATTCAGTGACTTTGAAGTCAAAATTTGAGTTTGTTTAGAATCCAAAATTGGGTTATCATTGTAGATGCAAATTTTCGCCTTCTTCAGTCTTGACAAAAATGCATCTGCAAACCAATCTACACTTTTGATCAAAGACCTAAGCCTCACGCACGCATGAGATAGGGGGTTAGGTCAGCGGATCTCCGATGCCCTCACGCGCCCACGAGGGGGGGTTAGGTCAACGGATCTCTAATGCTAAGTTAGTTTCTCTGAGAGAGTAAAGTGTTTAAAGTTTTTTAGGGTTGCAAAAGCTCTAATGGTAGAATACCGGGTTTTTATAGGGCTAGGGTCAGCCATATAGTGTTTAATGGAGAGATATTCTCTAAATATTCCCAATATATTAAATAGGAAATAATATCTTGAGATAATGGTGTGATTATTCGTAATTTATTTAAATTATGACTACTTAGTTGATTTGAGTCAATCTTAAATTAGGAATGTATTAAAGATAAGATTTGGGTAATTAATCAGACCTTCAAGGGTGTGAGCTGCGCGTAGGAGCATCTGGAAAGCCTGCCCATTTATTGAGCGCAATCTTGTCTTTAGGGCAATCTTGTCTTTTTGAATAAAAGTTTACATGTCGCCTCTAGAATATTTGGAGTTATTTTAGGCTCCACAGTCATCAGATAACAGATTAGGAATTCGATCAGCTTTGGATGCCATTTGGAGGGCACAATCCGATGAATGATTTTTTACCACCCCAATGATTGCAAGTTTAAATTTCGAATTTTGTGTAGTTTATAGATTAATTGGCTTTCATCTAACGACAATCAATGCGATGATAAGCAAAAATGCACCATTATCTTTTGTTTACGTTCAAAATTTTGTGTATTCAGTGACTTTGAGGTCAAATTTGTAAAGATTTTAGAAACTGGAATTCGGTTATTTTTAGATACCCTGATGACCAATTTGATCGTTTTTGGGCGCCATTTGAAGAGCATAATCCGCTGATTCCGATCAATGTGAGCAACTCAAATGCGTCTGTTTCTGGCATGTGGAATATGCCCCCTTCGAAAGTTTTTAAAAGCGAATTGACGACAAGGCAAGCTGAGGCCATGGAGTTGGATTGGCCTCCTGGGTCGGTTCCTGAATCGAATTATTACATAGCTCTATACTTTGCATCAGGGGATTCCTCGGGTTCAAGGGTGATCAACATTAGCATCAATGGTGTACTGTATTACAAGGATTTGGATGTGAAGCCAGGAGGGCTTGTTGTATATGCGACGCAGTGGCCACTTTTTGGTTTTACTAGGATTACTATGACCCTTTTTGGGAGGTTAAGCGGTGGTGCTCTGATTAATGCTGACGGGTTGTTTGATGTTCTGCCCCTTGGAGGAACAACTCTTACTCGAGATGGTATGCTTATCTTTTGATGTTATTGGGATTATATTTTAGTTTTGAACTAACCCATGTTAGAAATTTGTACATAAGCCCACTCAAATTGCAAAGTTTAGATGCCATTTGTACATAGGCTTGATGCAAGACTTGATGGTGTTCATTTTAGTGATATCAATTCTGAATTTGTAATGGGAGTGGCCATTTTCTTTTCACAGTTATTGCTTTGCAAAGAGTAAAACAAAGTCTTCAGAACCCTCTACCTGACTAGAGTGGTGATCCTTGTTTGCCCCGTTAGTACTCGTGGACAGGCATTACATGCTCTCCAGGCCCTCGGGTTCGAGTGGTCTCTTTGTGAGTTGAAATTGTCGTAATCATTAGAAGTCTGCTTCCCTTTCTTTTTTTCATCTCAACATGGCCAAAACTTACATCTATTTCCTCATGCTTTCAGAAATCTGACGAGTATGGGCATTTCAGGATCGCTATCACCTAGCATTGCCAATATGACCGCATTGTCTAATATGTAGATTTCTGAAAATTTAATTGTATTTAGTTTGTTCACAAGTGTTTGTTGAATGCCTGATTGACGATTTAGCACTTCTGATAGCTTGCTTGGGAAGAATAAATTTACAGGGCCTATTCCCGATCTAAGTTCATTGAAGTTACTGGAGAAACTGTAAGTTGTGACAATTTACTTCCCATGTTTTGCCTCTGCCTCTTGATCATTTTATTTTTAAACTTGCAATGAAACACATTGTGGCATATGGAAGCATTGGCCACTATAAATGGAATTCTGGAAGTCAATGGCCTGAAACTGTACTGGTGTGATTAAGTGATTAATTATCTATTTTAGCGGTTTTGTGATACTTTCACATTGCATTGATTGTCTCATCTGAAAATTCTGAGTCTCCTTGTTGCATGAAATGGCTTTCTCTAATCCAATTTTTCTTTTTCCCTCATTTAAGGCACTTGGAAGATAATCATTTTAGTGGAAATATCCCTTCATCGCTCAGGAGCATTGATAGCTTGCATGAACTGTAAGTGATGTCAAACAGTCAAAGCCGGTTCTTTGTTCTTTCTTGGTATCAATTTGAGATTTTTACTCACAGTTTCTAAAATGTCTATTTGTATAGAAAATGGATGAGAAGAATTTGGTTCTCAAACAATTTTATGTTCTATACTGTTTAATTGTGGAAATGTTAGCATTTTAATTTATTTGTCGAAAAAAGTTAATTGTCACTGATTTGTGAACTTTATGGATTAGAGTTCAAGTTATGGTATAACCCCAGTATTGATACCTCTCGATTCTCTTGTTGTTGGAAACACCTACTTTTTAAAGCATTTGAATCTGAATGGTTGCTACAAAAATTTGCACGTTCAGGGTGCTGTATATTACAAACAAATACTTCAGGGCGTCCACATGTTCTGTCTGTTTTGTTGGTCAGAAGAAAATACCATTAGAAGTCTATCATGGTCTAAACCTTGTGATTCGACAAAGGATTCTCACCAATTTCAGAAATATATGCACGCACGACACATTGATCTTAGTATATAAGACTAATATGTTATGAACTTAT
Organism: Malus domestica; assembly: GCF_042453785.1. Classification (NCBI taxonomy): domain Eukaryota; kingdom Viridiplantae; phylum Streptophyta; class Magnoliopsida; order Rosales; family Rosaceae; genus Malus; species Malus domestica. The sequence continues at coordinate 15,545,138 of NC_091673.1, forward strand.
GCGGGCATATTGTTATGGTTTCAGATGTAGATATTTATCTGACTGATACCTTGTTTTCAATTCTTATGGAAGATATTCTACATCTTTTTTTTTCTTCTTGTTGGATAATTCAGGTTTTATGCCGATTTTAAGCTCACAATGCTGTTAGATGACAGCACAACTGGGCAAACTATCTTTTTTTTTTCCCTTTCTTTCGTCTTGCACATGCGTTGATTCTGCCGTGAGACTTGATGTTTCCAAGTCCTAACTTGCTTCCACGTCTCTTTCAGTTTCTTACAAAACAATAATTTGACTGGTGAAGTTCCTGATAGCCTTGTTGGAAAATCTGGTATGGACCTAAGGTAGTTGAAATTTCACTGGTCTTACCACTCAAACCTTACGTTGCACCTTAAGCTGATTGTTTTTCCTTGCGTTTCAGGACGTCTGGAAATTCTTTTTCAGCGCCGCCGCCTACTTGAACAGCTAGTATTATGCATTCAAAGGTAAATATTTTTTCCAAGAAACTTGATCCAAACTCTAAACATAAAGAGCTCTCCAAAATTTGGACTGCAAATTTTCCCTTTGCCAGCTCTTTGGATCTGTAGTCCAAAGCTCTCGTGCCTATGTTTCTTTAGCTTTGGTGGAGTTTGAGATCTTCAGTGAAATTTTACCCTACATTTTTGTACCCGATTGTTCATATACAGCCACGTTGATTTGTCGTGTTCTTTATGTAATTAGTCGATGTTGTTAAGTTGTCCATATTAATTTTTCTTGTTCTTTAATACACATTTTCCTTTATCTACAGTGTATTGTTTGTAAATCTTATTTGAAGTGATTGGTGTTGATCTGTTTTTACTTAGGTCTATGGTTGACATTCTACCTCAATTTCTTCTTATGGTTCTAGTCAAATGTCCCTATTACATTTACAGATGTGCGCGTTAGGCCAATTGGCAATATGTCCATCTCCTGCACCTAAGTTTGAATCTCCCTCCCCGTAAATTAAAATCAGAATTTGAATCCCTATTACATTCAAACCATGTTCAAAGAGAATCCTACCAATGTGGTCCTCTTCCGTTTCTTCATATGCTAAAAATAATTCAAATATTCATTGGTGGTTAAGGCCAAAAATCAGATTCCAAGTGCTGCAATGGCTCACATGTTGGACCGACTGAGTCACAGATGTGCAATGTCTTCTCCCTTTCCTACCCACTTATTTGGGAGAGCCAGTTGGCAGATAATGTATGTACTTTTTGGACAATACATTAAGGCAAATAAATAAATAAATCAGACAAATTTTGGTTAATATTGTGGCAAAATACTAGAAAAGTTAGCATTTACATTATGATTATTCAAATCCAACATAAGTAACACTCTGAACATGAGACAGAAATTTTAAATGAAATAAAAAAAAATATTGCGAAAATTGCGAACATCTTGGAAGAGGATTTTCTAGTATGCACCGGGATCCTTGGTTGTTGGATTCTTAGCTGGTGCATGTTGTACAGTACTGGAGCATGGTAAAATTCTCGTATTGGACAATTAATCCTGCAGATCAGACCAACATCTCTACCTCCCTAGCACTCTTCCTTTTCTGAGAGGAAACAAAGGTGGCAAGGCATTACTCTTCACTTGTGTGCAAATTGGCACATTTACCATTGGCCTTATTCTTATGCTTGCTGATCTTGTTCTTTCCAACCCTTTTTTTATCTTCTTCATATACTTCTCTTTGTTCCCTTCCTTCTCTTGATCCGTCCTTGTAGCTACATCCGCCAACGAGTTCAAGGAAGAAGAGGAAGACGAGGATGAGGAAGACGGGGACAATGATGAAGCGCGTTGTTTCTTCAGTCTTAGTAGCTCCTTCCACAAAACTGTGCACTTAGGTGGCCTCGGAGATGGATCATCGTCCACAAACCAACTCCATCGGCTCTCCTCCTTGTTCACCACCTCCTCATTCTCATCTCCCTCGACATCCTTGGTCTTGAGGTTAAGCTTCGCGAGCTGTTCGGCGTGCTGCTTTTGCCAAAAGGGTAGGAGCTTCCCATCGAAAAATAGCTCATCTGCAAACAACATGGCATGGCTGCTCGCATTGCTCGAGAGAAACTCAAAATCCGGGTTACATACCTTTTGGTGATCACCACACTCCATTTTTTTATCTTATACTTCGCCGTGCGAATTCGGGGTGATGGAGATGAAGTTCTCATCGTCGAGAAACTCGATCGAGAATGAAATCCACGGACTCAAAATCGAGTCGACAGATATAGGGGTTGCCAGAACAATTTCTAGGGACCCCATTTTTGTGGTAGTGAAAGAGTGTTTTTTGAGCAAATGCATGAGGGTATGTAATATATAAAGGGAAGGAAGAGATGCTTTATTAATGTTAATGTTTGAGTAAATTGTTAATCTGTGTGATTTGTGATTGCTAATTGGGTTAGTAATCATGGTTTCGACGGTGAGATTATAAAAGTTAGGTGGTCTGGCGGAGGCGAAACATGAAAGCTCAAGTGGTGTTTAGAATATAGAAGCAGGCACATGGACAACTTCACCTTTTTGGGAACTTAATAAAAACAACAAAGTTTAACCGTAGTTTATTATGCAATTCTAACTAGTGTTTTCTTTCTTGTTCTTCTAAAACCCAAATATGATTAGAAAAAGTAAAAAGTAACTTCTTGGGTAAGCGTTTAACCTACAATATTATAAAGAAAAGAAATGATTTTTGCACTTCCGTTTTTTCCGTCTACACTCTTTCTTTTGTTTTGAACTATGAATTTTCTTTTGGTTTATTTAATTCGGCGGCTGGAAAAAAAGAGGGGAGTGTTGGAAATTATTTCCCTATAAAGTATACACTGTGACATTGATGAGTTGGGCAATTCATTATGCTAAACATATAATTTCGATTCATAATCTCACAATATAACATATCAGATGTCAGAATTGTAATTCTAAATTATTTTCATGCTTTGTCTTGTATTATTTTCTAGCTTGTAGACTGGGGTAAATCTTGAACTTTGCAAGATACATGTGATTATCTTTGAGTTTGAGAGGGGGATCTTTTGCTTTCCAAATTATAAAAACAAAACATTTGGTTTAGGAAACTTTAATTAGGATTATCTCATAGATTAGTGGCAATTAATCTAATGAGTTTGGATTAGTCAAGGAGAGGGGTCCCAAGCATGTGGTCACATGAGAGTTATTTCCTTCCATGTGAAATTCTGAATCATAGATACATTTTATGACCAAAATACCCTTCTATTGGTTTTGGCCTTTCCTGGTATTTCATGTGAATTGCCCATCTTGGGTTGGTTTTCCAGTAATTTTGAAAGGCTTATGAAGTGGTAGATATCATGCCCAATAGCTTAATAAGCTTCCCTTAAGATTTGGGTAGTTATGGTTAATCACGATAGCTAATGAACATTTGAGGGTAAATCTTATTTGAGAAATGCTAGGGAGATTCTTTCAATAGTGGGACTATTCATAGACTCTCTACTACCTCATGTTTTTTGTACAATGATTTATAATATTGATCTGAAAATTGCTGTTAAATTATGAGGTGACAAAAAATCTATAAAATGTTTCAATTTGAGAAAGTCTCTGTAACATTTCTAACATTTCTCATCTTATTATTATTATTATTATTATTATTATTATTATTAAGGGTAATTAAATATTGCAGATGTTGAGTGGTCCACCCTCTGTCCTCTCTTTGTATAATTTCTTGTTTGGTGTGTCTTTGTTGTATGACTTTTAAGGGGGGCAATAATGTGTCCAGAGTGCTTACTTAATCTAATAAACAACATTAACCATCATGTGATGCCCAAATTATTCTTGGTTTTAGCAGTCATCAATTAATGCTAGCATTTTCATTACAAACCACTCTTGGTGAAAGTGTAAACAAAGAGAACTAAGTGTGTGGATTACAATTAAGATTAAACAAGTATGATTATGTGTAGAAAATGTAAGACAAATAGCACAATTTTTTGGAATGAATTCCTCGAATACGGTTATTTAAAGTATCCCTTAATTAAAGCTCCCTCATATTTTCATAATAGGTTGATTACCAAAGCACATATAAGTTTGACCTTACTCAAGCTTTATCCTAACTTTAGGAATTAGCCTAAGTTTGACCTTTCTCAAGATTTTTTCAGGAAGCACTTTGAATTCTAATAAAAATTTCAACATGTTTCTACTAAAACCTCTTTTAGTAAAAGTGTTTATGATTAGAAATGCTTCCTACATAAGTAGCTCTAAATAAGCTCAAAATCATAAACAGTTTATGGTGTTAGGCATGTGATATCCTGTCTCAAAATTTATAGTTTATTTATTTTACAGTTTTAGGAAAAACGATTTTAAGGGAGTTTTGACCATTTTAAATTTTACTTTAGTGTTTGAAGGTGGTTTAGAATAGACAGTAGAGATCAATTCTACGAGCGATTAGGCACAAACCGTTCGTGAATCGAAGTTGAAACAAATAAGTTATGAGCATTGAAAGTGAGGGGCATTTTTGCTTTTTTTCTACTTACTATAATAGTAAGTTTCCTGTTTCAGAAATTATGAACCTGCCAAATTTGAAAAGTTACGAAATCAGGAAAGTTAACCCGGAAACCCATAACCTAGCTCAACATGACCTACCGACCCGTTTCCTTTCGAATATTTTGACACAAATTCCAGCTATTTCCAACAAATTAGTCGATGCCACCACCACCAACTTCAAGCTCTCATTTCCCTCTACAAAACTCATCCAAAAATCACTTCGATAGACTACCACACGTGGCGTTACGAGGCCACAAAATTTTATGGATTCTAGCATAAGTTTTTCCTGGTGTTAAGCTCTACATGCTTGTAAAATTTGGTGAAACTTGAAGTGTCACATCCCGGCCCGGGGCGGACCACTTCCCGGGCGCGTTCCACCACCGTAGCACGATATTGTCCACTTTGGGCCCCGACTACGCCCTCACGGTTTTGTTTCTGGGAACTCACGAGCAACTTCCCAGTGGGTCACCATCTTGGGAGTGCTCTGGCCTCCTTCTCGCTTAATTTCGAAGTTCCTACGGAACCCGAAGCCAGTGAGCTCCCAAAATGCCTCGTGCTAGGTAGGGATGGGAATATACATTTAAGGATCACTCCCCTGGGCGAAGTGGGATGTTACATGAAGTTAGTCGAAATTTTGAGTTTTCATTCGCCGGAAACCACCGCTCACGGCATCGTGTGAGAAATTCAAGTGACATGGATTTTGGCCAAAACGATATGCTCAAGGTCTTGAGCCTATATTCAAGGTTTTGTTGAGATTCGATGTGATGGTTCGATTATTCAATTTTTGGGATAATAGTACCGCTGCTTGGTTTTCGTAGTAACAACAATCTAACCGTTGGATCGTCGTTCAATTTTGTTAGTATGCTATTTATTGATTATCAAACCTTTGAAAACTTGTGGAATGAAAATCTAACGTTCAAATCCTCCGGATTTGAGAATCTAGGATTGTTGACCCTAATAGGGCCTACTTTGACTGACAATTGACTTTTTAGTCAACGTGCCTCGAATTATTCTGGTGTCTGACTAAATCCTAAGTTAAGACTTGTGTGTTTTATTGGCCGTTGATCATGTATGAGTGCTTCGATCTTTGTGCTAGTTGGTAGTGGTCTAGACTTCGGGTGAGTTACTTTAATATTATGTAAAAATAAGTATTTTGTCTATGGAAATCCTCATCTTGATATACTTTGTGGATATGACATGGAATAATAAACGTGTATTACCCGGTCATCGATCTGTTTTGTGAAATGATATATATATGTAAAAAGCCTTTAAGGGAAGGGATCCCCATTTTTCAAAAAAAAAAAGGGATATCCTCTTGACCGTTAGATTTGACTTTAATGAAATCATGTGTTTGAGATTCTGTGGCCTGTGATTTAATCTCAACCACATAATTTCATTAAAGCCAAATCTAATGGTTAAGAGGGTGTCACCATTTTTTTTGAAAAATGGGGATCCCTTCCCTTAAAGGGTCTGTATATATGTATATGTATGTGTGTGTGTATGTGTGTGTGTGTGAGTGTGGGTGTGTGTGTGTGTGTGTGTGTGTGTGTGTGTGTGTGTGTGTGTGTGTGTGTGTGTGTGTGTGTGTGTGTGTGTGTGTGTGTGTGTGTGTGTGTGTTTGTGTGTGTGTGTGTATGTATAAGTAAGTCTGGGACATAAACTCTACTCGAGTTGCCATGAGTAAGTCTGGAATCCAATATCTATATATTTCTTTCTATTGTTGCCATAAGTGTGTCTGGAATACGGAACGTTGTGATTTGTGCAGCCCTGGCATTCGTGTCGCGTTTTCCATGTTTGTGTCGTTTTCGTGTCATACTCGATATCTTAATGGGTCATGTCGTGTAACACCCGTTAAAATAAACAGGTAAAATGACCCAATCTGAAATCGACCTGATAATATTAACAAGTAATATGACCCGACCCATTACCCGTTAAGGAAGATATATTTTAAACCAATAAATAATCAAATGAAAAACATAATACTAAATAAGTATATACATACCATATTGTCACATCCAAAATACAAAAACGGATTTTTCTTTTAAGTATATATTTACATACCCAAAATAAGAGCATAATAAAAAAACATTAGAACATTACAAAATATCAAATGTTCAAAAATTTGCAAAATTAAGGACATTGGAACATTAGAACAGTGGAACCTTGCACATTTTTTTAATAGTTTTTTAATTAATGTAGAGTGGAAGAAATATGGAAAAAAAAATATATAAATGCTTGTAATGACAAGCTTTACAACTTTCGTGAAAGGCTTAACTTCGAAATTCACCACTATAATCATATAAATCATAGATGAAAATTTAACCATTGATTGTTGTTTACATTTACGCTTCATTTTTCTTATCAAATTTTGTTTTTTCAGATTTTCCTTTTTTGAAAACATGATCTATTAGAGGATGCAGGAAGATGAACGGTTTGGATCGTTGATATTATGTTCAGAGTTTTACGATTAGTAAAAATATTGCTGGATGTTTATAAAGTTTCTACAAACTATATGACATCAACTCATATTTCAGTTAACTGTAAATATCGAAACGTGATATCAAAGATATGAACCAGTCATCTTCTTACATCCGCCAGATGATCATGTTTTCAAAAAAGAAAATTTTAAAAATGAAATTCAGTAAGAAGAATACAGCATAAATGACAATCGACGGTTAAATGTAAATTTAAGGTTTGTTGATGCATAAAATCAGCGAGGATTTTGGTATAACGGAAAATGTTAAGTTTGTGACCATTGCTAGATTGCTCCGGTCACTAGTGTGGATAAGTAAGTAAATGGATAGGGACAGGGAAGCAAACACAAGATGTACGTGGTTCACCCAGATTGGCTACGTCCACGGAGTAGAGGAGTTCTCATTAATTGTGAAGGGGGAAGTACATAGGTTCAAGCTCTCCTTTAGTGAGTACTAATGAATGATTTAGTACAAATGACATTCAGAAATATTGTGAGAGAATGATCTCTATTTATAAAAGAGAGTTTCTAGTTTCATTCTGACATTGACACGTGTCGTGTTGTGATTGGCTTCTGATGCTAACACGTGTCGCGCTAGGATTGTCTTCTGATGTCGACACGTGTCGCGTTGTGATTGGCCTCCTGGTTGGAGAGAAACTCTTCTGTGTCCTTGACGGTATAACGTTGACTGGTGCTCAGTAGTTTCGGGATTGGTTAAGTATGGTACACATAGTACTCTCCTAAGTTCCTGAGTGAGGGAAGCTTCTCGGTTGGGGACTTACCGAAGTGTGGTATCATTTTCACTTACCTTATATGTCTCATATGTAGATGTGGCATCTTCTCTAGAAGTACTTTTCCTCCATCCAGGAGTGGTATCTTTAACCGATAAAGATGCACAAGGTAATGTATCAATTTCACTTGAAGCTTACTTGTAGTTTTGAGCTTGGTCAAGTGCTATACAAACCCTATAATAGGAGTCCCCCAAGTCGCCGAGCTAGGAGATTTGCCGAATGAGGTAATAGACAAGGTAAGTAATCAAACTTCCAAGCAAGCAACCTAGATCAGAGGTTTGACTTTGGCCTCCGGTTGATTCTTCTCTTTTTTCTTATGTCGTAAACAGCAACAAGGATAAGGAGAAGTAAATGGAGAAGAGATGATGTGAGATACTTTTGCTTTTGAAGAAGTAACTTTCCACAGGCTTATTCTTGAACTGGGCTGAAGGGTTTTCTGGTTTCCTCCAGAGTATAAGGCCGACTCAAGAATTTGAGGGTCAAAACAAGTTCATCAAATCTAGAGTATGTTTGACCCTGATGATATGAGATACTTTTGCTATTGACAAAGTAGTGGATGTGTCGGCACATGTTATGTTACGCTTGTCTCCACATGCTTTCTTGTATCATTCTCATTTGCCCTATCTGCTCCTCAGGCAGATGTGGTATCTTCTCTGAAAACATAAGATGTTGAAGATGAGTACTCGAGATCAATGCCAGGTAAGTAATCAGGCAAAGGGTTCCAGGCAGTCAGTTCCTGACTAGAAGCTTGATTCCAAGTGCTGACTGATTGCTCTCTTTCTCCTTGTCTTGTAGGTAAGAACAAGGCTAAAGGAAAAGATAGGGAAAAAGCATGATATGGGATACTTTTACTTTTGACCCTGATAATATGAGATACTCTTGCTGAGAGTGCCCTCTCAGATGTGAAGAAATGTTGAGCATTTTTTTTATTTGTAGGTCTGCCTGGCTGTGGAGGATAGAGGTCGACATATATAAGAGTCTCCCTAATAACAAGTGTAGTGTTATTCCTTTACCCTTCTTGGTCATAGCAATGTAGTGGGAGCTGCAAGCTTCACGTGTTTTAACTTTGTTAGAGCACTTTGAAAAAGTGGTCTGTGGTATCTGGAAAGCTAATGTTGTGTGTGAAGATTAGACAAGCTTTATATAAGGAAATCTGGTTCTCGAAGTTCGGAGAATGGTGCCTCTTCGATTTTCGAACAAGCAATCTTGTCGGGGATCTGGTTCTCGAGATTCAGAGAACGGTGCATCTTCGATTTTTGAGAAAGCAATCCTGTTGAGAGTCTGACTCTTGAGATTCGTAGAGCAGTGTCTCTTCGATTTTTGAGAAAGTAATCCTGTTGAGAGTCTGGCTCTCGAGATTCGGATGGTGGTGCCTGTTCGATTTTTTAGCAGGTAATCCTGTTGGGAGTCTGGCTCTTGAGATTCGGAGAGCGGTGCCTTTTTTATTTTTGAGAAAGCAATCCTGTTGGAAATCTGACTCTTGAGATTCGGAGAGCAGTGTCTCTTCGATTTTTGAGAAAGTAATCATGTTGGGAGTTTGGCTCTCGAGATTTGGAAGGCGGTGCCTCTTCGATTTTTGAGCAAGCAATCTTGTTGGGAGTGTTTTCTGGAATGTGAGTAAATGTTGGGTATTTTTGCTAGTCTGTCTTGCCACGAAGCACGGAGGTTGACACACATTGGGACTTTTTAGTTATCAAGCAGTGGTGTTGTTCCTTTACCCTTATGGGTAATAGTAGGGTAGCTGGACCTTCAAAATTTATGTGTCTAAACTTTGTCAGAGATCTTTGGCAAAGTTATCTGTGGTACCCGAGAAGCTGATATTACGTGTGAAAAGTGGTGCCTCTTCGATTTTTGAACCAGCGGCCCTGTTGCTCTTTCTTTTATAAGGGCACCAATTATGTGCAAGAAGTACATTCAGAGAGTTATTGTTTGTAGGAATTTTCCCCTTACTTCAGAGATTTATTGCGCCTCATTTCTCCTTCATCATTTCTGAGAATGTCTGGCCCATCCGACTGTCATTTTGACTTGAACTTTGGTGAAGAGGCAGCTATGCCTTCTCAAGACAACATATAACGCCCATCCTTTTTATCCTTTACTGGTCCTCTTACCGTTGGGGACTCTGTGATGAAGAATGATATGACCGCTGCGGTGGTAGCCAAAAACCTTCTCACTCCCAAAGATAACAGACTACTTTCCAAATGGTCTGATGAATTGGCTGTTAAGGATTCTCTGGCTCTCAATGTTCAGTGTGCAGGTTCTGTGTCTAATATGGCCCAACGCCTATTTGCTCGAACCTGCCAAGTTGAATCATTGGCGGTTGAAGTGATAAGTCTCAAACAGGAGATTAGAGGGCTTAAGCATGAGAATAAACAGTTGCACATGCTCGCACATGACTATACTACAAACATGAAGAGGAAGCTCGACCAGCTGCAGGAATCTGATGGTCAGATTTTACTTGATCATCAGAGGTTTGTGGGTTTGTTCTAAAGGCATTTATTGCCTTCGTTTTCTGGGGCTGTACCGCGTAATGAAGCTCCAAATGATCAACCTTCGGTGCCTTCTCATTCTGGGGTTTTGCCTAGTATTAAGGCTCCGAATAATCACCCTCTGGTGCCTCATCTTTCTGGGGCTCTGCCGATTGCTAAGACTTCTCCTGAGGAACCTTTGTGAAGGTTCTCTCTTGTTTGTTTATTTTGATTCATGTATATGTACATATTTGTAACTTATCGGATATATCAATATACAAGTTTTGCTTCATTTCAACGTATTGTGTTAAATACACCAAGGCCTTCTTCACTAAGTTCTTTGAATTTTTCCTTTTGTTGAATCTTGTGTGTTGAAACTTTGTGAGTGAAACATGTAGGTTGAGGTAGTGCTCCCTTAATTTCCTGAGTGAGGAAAACTTCTCGGTTCGAGACTTGAAAAAATCCAAGTCACTGAGTGGTCTTTCTCGGTTGGAGACTTGAAAAAATCCAAGTCACTGAGTGGTCGTGAGACTTCCGAGTATCAAGGTGCAGTAACATATGGTAGGAGTCCCCCAAGTCTCCAATCGAGGGAATTGACGAATGAGGTGTCTTGCTAGTAGCCAAGTTTCCAAAGTAACAAAACTTCACCATTTTTCTTTCTAAGTGGTAGCCCAAAACTCCTCATTCATATATATTTGTTATGAAAGTTGTTAGGCCCAAAGAAGATGAGGCCTAGGCATATTTTTTTTTTTAATTTTCGAATTTTCGAATTTTCGAATTTTCAAATTTTCAAATTTTCAAATTTTTTAATTTCCGAAAAAAAAAATTATATATATATAAAGCTTTATAGGTGAAGCTTTGAGGTTGAAGCTTTGTTGGCTACCATGAATTGATTTTGCTTCACACTATCTTGATCAAGATAGTGTGAAGCTTTTGTGTTGAAGCTTTGTGGGTGAAGCTTTTGTGGGTGAACCTTTTGTGGTGGGTGAAGCTTTTGTGGTGGGGGAAGTTTTTGTGGGTGAAGTTTTTGTGGTGGGGGAAGCTTTGTAGGTGAAGCTTTTATGGGTGAAGCTTTTGTGGTGGGGGAAGCTTTTATGGGTGAAGCTTTTGTGGGTGAAGCTTTTATGGGTGAAGCTTTTGTGGTGGGTGAAGCTTTTGTGGTGGGTGAAGCTTTTGTGGGTGAAGCTTTTGTGGTGAAGTTTTTATGGGTGAAGCTTTTATAGGTGAAGTTATTGTGGGTGAAGCTTTTGTAGGTGAAACTTTTGTGGTGGTGAAGCTTTTATGGGTGAAGCTTTTATGGGTGAAGCTTTTGTAGGTGAAGTTATTGTGGGTGAAGCTTTGGAGTTGAAGCTTTGTAGGTGAAGCTTTGGAGTTGAAGCTTTTGTTGGGTACCATAAATTGATTTTGCTTCACACTATCTTGATCAAGATAGTGTGAAGCTTTGGAGAATTTGTAGTTGTCTTCCATTGATGAAGCTTTTGTTGGTGAAGCTTTTGTGGTGAAGCTTTGTTGGGTACCACGAATTGATTTGGCTTCACACTATCTTGATCAAGATAGTGTGAAGCTTTTGTGAATTTGTAGTTGTCCTCCATTGATGAAGCTTTGTTGAATTTCCCTTTTTTTTTTAGGAAACTAGAAATTTGAAAATGTGGGAGAGACAACATATACAAATTTTGCTTCCACACTGTTGAGTAAGAGATTGTGATGCAAGCCATACCTTGTAGTAGTCGAAGGTTTGGATGAACCATATAAATTGAATTTGCTTCGAATAGTCTTGAATTTGCCTCAAAGGTTTGAGAATTGTAGTTGCCCTCAATTGATAAAGCTTTTGTTGGCACCATAAATTGGTTTTGCTTCACACTGTCTTGATCAAGGGTGTGAAGCTTTTGAGAATTGTGGTTGCCCTTCATTGATGAAGCTCTTGTTGGCACCATAAATTGGTTTTGCTTTACACTGTCTTGATCAAGAGTGTGTGAAGCTTTTGAGAATTGTGGTTAACCTCATTTGATGAAGCTTTTGTTGGCACCATAAATTGGATTTGTTTCACACTGTCTTGATCAAGAGTGTGTGAAGCTTTTGAGAATTGTGGTTGCCCTCTATTGATGAAGCTCTTGTTGGCACCATAAATTGGTTTTGCTTCACACTGTCTTGATCAAGAGTGTGTGAAGCTTTTGAGAATTGTGGTTGAACTCCATTGATGAAGCTCTTTTTGGCACCATAAATTGGTTTTGCTTCACACTATCCTGATCAAGAGTGTGTGAAGCTTTTGAGAATTGTGGTTGAACACCATTGATGAAGCTTTTGTTGGCACCATAAATTGGTTTTGGTTTACATTGTCTTGATCAAGAGTGTGTGAAGCTTTTAAGAATTGTGGTTGCCCTTCATTGATGAAGCTTTTGTTGGCATCATAAATTGGTTTTGCTTCACACTGTCTTGATCAAGAGTGTGTGAAGCTTTTGAGAATTATGGTTGCCCTTCATTGATGAAGCTCTTGTTGGCACTATAAATTGGTTTTGCTTCATACTGTCTTGATCAAGAGTGTGTGAAGCTTTTGAGAATTATGGTTGAACTTCTTTGATGAAGCTCTTGTTGGCACCATAAATTGGTTTTGCTTCACACTGTCTTGATGAAGAGTGCGAAGCTTTCTACAAGTTGTAGTGTTTGCATTGTTACAAATGGGAAATGTCTGAAGCAAATGCAGAAGGGCTGAATAGCTTGATCTTCGTATGCCATGCACTAAAGTTGTTGTTGGCTTGCAATAAGACTTTGTTGGTGACTAAAACTCTTGTTGGGCATAAGTGCTCCCCTAGTTGAGTTGTCAAGCTTGAGGGTTTTTGATTATTTGTGAATGCTAGGATTTCACATGTACAAGTTGTACCACTCATTTTTTGGTAGGTGGAATGAATGGTGAGCTGCTTTCATCACTTAGTTGGTGGTACGAAGGTGAGTTCCTTCATCACCTTTCTTCACATTTCATCACATGGTTGGTGGCATGAGGATGAGTTCCTCCTTCACCTGGTTGGTGGCATGAATGGCAAGTTGCCAAATGATATTAGATAGCGGGTTGTAGATTTCATCACCTGGTTTGTGGCATGAAAAAGGGTACGGGTTGTACATTTCATCACCTGGTTGGTGGCATGAAGATGAGTTCCTTCTTTACCTGGTTGGTGGAATGAGTGGCAAGTTGCCAAATGATATTAGAGTACTAGTTGTACATTTCATCACCTGGTTGGTGGCATGAAGGAGAGTACGGGTTGTACATTTCATCACCTGGTTGGTGGCATGAAGATGAGTTCATTCTGCACCTGGTTGGTGGCATGAGTGGCAAGTTGCCAAATGATATTAGAGTACCAATTGTACATTTCATCATCTGATTAATGGCATGAAGGAGAGTACGGGTTGTACATTTCATCACCTGATTAGTGGCACGAAGATGAGTTCCTTCTTCACCTGGTTGGTGGGATGAGTGGCAAGTTGCCAAATGATATTAGAGTACGGGTTGTACATTTCATCACCTGGTTGGTGGCATGAAGATGAGTTCCTTCTTCACCTGGCTGGTGGCATGAGTGGCAAGTTGCCAAATGATATTAGAGTATGGGTTGTACATTTCATCACCTGGTTAGTGGCATGAAGGAGAGTACGGGTTGTACATTTCATCACCTGGTTGGTGGCATGAAGATGAGTTCCTTCTTCACATTTCATCACCTAGTTAGTGAGAATAAGGGTAAGGTGTCGAGGCACATTGTAACAAGTGTCGAAGACACAAAGTATGTTGAACCCTTTCGAAGCACAGTTGGCTTATGTATGGATGTGTTGGAATGTATGATGTTTATGTATGAATGTGTTGGAATGTATAATGTTTATGTTGATTGATATGAGTGATGTTTATGAATGTTTTGCTATGCATGAAGGGATCCATGCTTTTGATATGTGAACCATGTTGGTTGTAACACTTAGTATCACATACTTTGTGCCAAAGTACGCATGTTAAAACTCTGAGTTGGAGTATAAGGGTAGGTCAGCGCAGACCAATTGTTCCAGAGCTAGGAATGCAAAAGACTCAGAAGAAGTTGTTTGAATTCCCTCTTCTTTAAACATTTGCCGAATGGCTTGTGTGACAAAAGATCTCAAGCGGTTGAGAGTCAAAACATTTGTAATGTGTATGCCTTCTTATAATAGCATTTCCTTCAATACCTAGTCCTCCACTTTGAAAGAGTGAGGCTTGGCCCCATAGTCATAATAGTCAACGGTACGTTCACCCCTGGTTGTCTTGATACGAACTTTTATCCCTCTTGTTGTAATGGGCTTGTTGAGAGTAAAAATCCTTCCTCTTACCAAGAGACAGATACGTTTGGTGACTTAGCGAGTAGCTAAATGAGGCAGAAGATGATGCAATGGGTGTCTGAATGGCTAATATCTTCTCACTTGGTAGAACTTGACTTCCACTTCCCATTTGTTGATAAGGGTTAACCATATGGGGGTTCCCTTGGTATGTCCTTACTTCTGCGGAGGCGTGGTTGTAAGCTTATGCCATCACCTTAGAGTAAGTCTTCCAAGTGTTGGCTTGATCATGTACTTGAAGAAACAATCACGTAGGCCTGCCGTGAAGACCTTGAGGGTGGTTTTGTCATCTGCCTCAGCGCAGCGAGAATACTCATGGTTGAAGCGACCGACATACTCTCGTAGTGACTCGTCCGGCTTCCGACGAATAGTGTACAAGTCATCTGCAAAATGCAAGTGATCGGTCTGGAAGATGTGTTGAGAAACAAACAGTTTCTTCAATTCCTCAAATGAGTCTACTGTCTTAGGTGGAAGACGGCAATACCAGTTTAGAGCTCCGTCAGAGAGGGTGAAGGGGAAGAGAAGACATCGCTCTTCGTCTGTGTGTATCTGATATGTCATGGTGGACTTAATGAGGTTAAGGTGTTCAATTGGGTCATCCCTTCCAGTATAGAGTTGTAAACCAAGTTTTTGTTTTGTCTTCGCTTGAATGGGGGTGTCGAAGATCCTTTTTGTGAGAGGGCCAGGCCTGGGTTGGTTCTAGTCAGGTATCTCGGCCTGACGTTCGGCCTTCAACTTGTTTACTTCCTCAATGAGTTGTAGGATAAGGGGGTCCTAAGTGGAGTCATGTACCATTGGAATTTTCTTTCGTAAGGCTCCATTGCCTCTTGGAAGTAGGAAAGTTTGAGCAAAGGCGTGTGGTTTTTTCTTGGACTCGCCATACTGACTTCTAAGGCGAGTCTGTTGAAATACCTCAGAGTCCTATGTACCTTCATGTTCCTCTGGGACCTGTCGTTCTTTCCTTAGATTGATAGCTGGCCTGGGTCGTGGGAGGGGACCGAGTCTTTCAGAAACCCTTGGGTCATTGATCTTTGAGCATATGTGGAGGGGATTCTCTCAACATTGCTTTAGGAAATCTCAGCAGTCACGATAAACGGCTTTCGATCCTTCTACCCCTTCTGCAATGAGGTGTCTTCCTCCACTTCTTATACTTCGAGTCGAAGCATCTGGTTGAGAGAAGTCTCATGTTGATTAATGTTTTGATGATTAGCTCGCTCCTCATCAAGGATACCCATGTCGAAGGGAGGTGACATTCCTTGTTGGGGGGCACCCAGATAATGGTTGATGTCTATAGGGGCAACGAGCTCGCGTGTTTGAGTACGCCTAGTTTCGTGGAGCGTCTCAAAGAGCTTCTCATACTGCTCCTAGAGGACCTCATTCTTCATTGTTATCTTATTGTTCTGAGCTTCTAGCTCATCGACTTTAGCTTGAAGAACAACCTTCTTTCCTACCTTTTTTCGTTGCTTAGCATTAAGTGCAAGAGGGGCGTCATTTTGTGTGCTGTGGTTTTCTTCGCTCCCCATGTTGGAAAAGGGATGCCTGGTCAAAAGAGAGTGTACGAATGGTGGAAACCAGCTTGGCAAAGCTGAAGAGAGTGGGAATAAGTGTCGATCCCACAGACGGCGCCAAATGTTGATGCACAAAATCAGCGAGGACTTTAGTACAACAGAAAGTGTTAAGTTTGTGACCTTCGCTAGATTGCTCCGGTCACTAGTGTGGATAAGTAAGTAAATGGATAGGGACAGGGAAGCAAACACAAGATGTACGTGGTTCACCCAGATTGGCTACGTCCACGGAGTAGAGGAGTTCTCATTAATTGTGAAGGGTTTACACAAGTACATAGGTTCAAGCTCTCCTTTAGTGAGTACTAGTGAATGATTTAGTATAAATGACATTCGGAAATATTGTGAGAGAATGATCTCTATTTATAGAAGAGAGTTTCTAGTTTCATTCTAACATTAACACGTGTCGTGTTGTGATTGGCTTCTGATGCTGACACGTGTCGCGCTATGATTGGTTTCTGATGTCAACACGTGTTGCGCTGTGATTGGCCTTTTGGTTGGAGAGAAACTCTTGTGGGTACTTGATGGTATAATGTTAACCGGTGCTCAGTAGTTTCGGGATTGGTCAAGTATGGTACAAACAAGGCTTATGGATTATAGTGTTGGATTTCGAAGCTGACCCTTTCATGGAAGTTGTGAAGCTTGTCACTATGAGTGATTGTATATTTTTTTACATTTTTTTACACTTCTACTATAATAATTATTAATTTTATTAATTTTGCCCTCAAATAAAAAACATTATTCATGAGGGTTTGGAGGATTTTAAAAATCTAAATAATGTAAGTGTAACGATTATCTACTCGTGGGGGAATAATGAAGAATCACGAGTGTTTATATGTTCTTTCACATTTTTCATACTTGTATGTATGTCTTCTTAGTTCTTGCCTAAACAAATACTATACTAGTTTATTTTAATTTTGGACAACAACATGTTAAATAAAATTTATTCTAGTTATGATAATAAGGAACTCTCATAATAAAAATAAATAATGACTAAAACTTTTTTTTTTAACTTATATAGAATAATAATACAAAACTATATATTTAATATAGAATATATTGTATATATTAATATGGTTATTGTATTTTATAATAAATTTTTTAGTAATTAAACTTTAAAATTATCAAAATAATTTTTTTCTTAACGGGTTGAAACGGGTTACCCACGTGTTACCCGCGTGTATACCCGTTAACAGGTTCTTAACGGGTCACCTAATAATGATCCGATTAGTTATCATGTTGATCCGAAATTCGTTATTTTCGTGTCGTGTCACCATGTCGCATCAGAAACTGCCGGGTTGTACTAGCCTACTAGCCCTAGTATTTTATTATATATATGAAAGAGTTTGGGTGGATTCAATCAAGATTTGTGAGTAAAGATTGTTTTATATATGCAAAGGATTTTATGATATGTTTTATGACTAAGATTGATTGATTTATAATCATAAATGTTGTATTATTATCATTCACGCGAGTTTCGTAGCTTATTCGAATTTTTGCTTTGCGAGGTGCACCGTTTCCATGATTAATTGGAGAGTACATGTAGTTGTTAGAGATATAGGATATCAAGGGTGCAGCTGGTGTGTGCAGTGTGGTCGAGAATAAGGTTTGTTACCTTTTATTGTAATTTCGTTTCCACTTATTATTTGTGATGTACTTCTAATAAACTCTATGTAATTATCGTACTGTCACGTTCTGCTGCCATATATCGATCATAGGCGTCTCTGGAAATCGAGGCGCGACAATGTACCTCATACGTAATGTTGACGTGACAAGATGACTGGGAAATGATTCTGTAATCAAGGTTAAGGTAAAGAGAAGTGCATGTCATATGACATGTTAACATAATATTTTTTATGTAATGGTTCCCACAATGTTCGTATCTGTATTGAGATGCGCCTCGTGAAATTGAAAGCTAGTGAGTACTATTTACAAACAACTGGTTACTATTATGTTTAGTGTTGTGACAGACGAGAGTAAAAGGCCGTACCCTTCCTATCTGTCAAATACTTGACCCATTGGATTGTATAACTTTGGGGAAAGGGGACCACAAGTTTTGATGTTCTAGACGTACTTATTTTTGTAAGGATTAAAAGTGAAAAAAATACAAGAGTAATTCGTTTGTTTGAGGTTACAAAACATTTTTAATTTTGTCTATTGATTCTTCTTTAGCTTATTAATTCAATTCGAATAGTTAGAAACAGAGGAAAAAACGTCAGAAGTAAAAAAGGGAGTGCAAAAATCACCACCAGAAATAAAAACTCCAAGGCAAAGCAATGTGGCTGGCTAAAGACTCTACAAGAATGGGGGACCATTAATTATTAATTAGCATAAATAGAGATGATGGACCACTGTATTAAGTTAAAGATTAAGAGGAGGTTTACTCTGGTTTCATGCAAAGCCCAGCTGTTAACGTATAGGGAGGATTACAAGACCATTTTAAATACTCCATCATGCAGGTTCAGCACACTCTAGAGAGAGAGAGAGAGAGAGAGAGAGAGAGAGAGAGAGAGAGAGAGAGCTAAGCTCTTTGACCTCGTGTTTGTTTAATTACTTACAGTTGGATACATACACTGTCATTTGTAAGACCCAGGCCAGACACTCAGACAGTATAATAGATAGGCTTGGTGGATTGAATTTGAATCATCATCTTCTGCAAGTGATTGGTTTCTCTAGGTCGTAAAGACAAGATACTTTTAGTGCTTCATAACAGAACTTTTGTTATGTATTCTAAAAAAAAAACTGTGAAGATTGTGAAGCAATATTACACGTCAGAAATCTATTAAACCTAAGGTCACTTACTTAAAAAATACTTATAATTAGAAGTGATTCCTACAAAAACGCTCTCTAACCAGCCTATTTATTAGCATTACAATAGAAATATTTGAGGGCGGAGAAAAATTAGGCAAAAACGGGTAACAAATAGGCCGGGTGAGACCCAGACTAGAGTGTCTCCCCTGCAGTCTAGCATGAGCATTTTCATCGGGCCGTGATTATAGGATTACTTAAAAGGTGGAGTGTTAATTAATCTCTGCATGCAGTATTTCAAGTTTCAACTAGATCTTCTGCTATATATCTTTTCGGATGCTGCACTCCGACGCCTTCAAATTAATTCCACCCACATTTACCAACGAGGAAAGCTTGGCTCCTTAAACGAGTTCATCTTTAAGATAATTTGTGACTGATTCATAAAATTTTGTGTTTGTAATTGGAATCGTTCATGTGATAAACCACTCTGTAAAAAATTAATTTAAAATAAGGTTGTTTAGTCAGTCAACTGTAGTAAATAGATAGAAGGTTCCCGATGCTTTTACCGTATTCGACCCGTTGTTTTTATACAGTTTGATGCCTAAACGATATCATATTTATAAATCATTACAAAGTGTTTTATAATATAAACAACTATGATCATAAGCATGAAATTCTATGAATTGGTAACAAAGTATCTTGAGAAAGAACTCCTCATTTATCGAGTTGTACAGACATAGCGTTTTCTAATTAGTTCTTTTTTTGGACGAGATTCCAATTAGTTCCAAGTATCCTATCATTGCATTGCTTGTAATGAAGTAAGACAACTCACCTAGGTGTTGTACATAATATATTAGATTTCTATTGTTTTTGAGAAAAAAATATATTAATTCAAAGAGAAACTTCGGTAACACTAAATACTTCTAAAATCGTATTAAATTTCTATTTTACATATGCATGCATGTATGTTTTTTTAAGTTTTACTCAGCGATTACGAGGAAACACTCAAGTGGTTGTAATTCTTCTCCTTTTTTTACTAACATTGTTGCACGCACAATGTGTGTTAATATTATTTGAGATGGTGGACTTCTAGAACGTGGATTTTTTTTTTGTTTTTTTTAGTTTTAACCAATTCATTTTGGGGTGTGATATTCACACATCCTATTTTATTTCTCACACATCTTTTTATTTTTCGGCCGTCAGATCGGATGAATCGAAGAAGATCAATGAACATAAATTATCAAGAGGTGTGTGAGAAGTAAAATGGGGTGTGTGGATAGCACACCCCATTTATTTTTTCTATAAATTAAAAAGAAATTAGTCCTTTTGTTGTTTGACATAATTACACATGATTTAATAACGTACAATTTTTTTGTTATGTTATTTGTAGAGATTTTGATTGAGAAATAAGATTTGCTTAATAAATAGTATAAAGAGTGAGAATGTAGGAACAATATGGGGACTAGCACGTATTGATGAAATTTTTTATGTTTGTTTGTGCGATTGGTTTAATCTTGTGTTTTAACTTTGCGTTTATATTATTTCGCCCTTGTTCTTTAGAGGGAACTTAGGACTCAATTTCCTAAAGTATCCAAAATCTAATATTTACTCTAATGCGTCTAGTAATAGTAGTTTCTGATATCTCTGGGTAATGGTATACATGTGGGAGTTTATCATGAATATTGTGGAATTATCTTTTGCATAACGTAAGAGCGAGAAGAGTCCAAGAGTGCAAGGACTTTATTATTTGGCTGGCTGCCATGTATATAAAAGTTGTCAGATAAAGGGCAGAAAAGCACCTAATTAATTAATCAGATGTGGACAGGCAGCCTTGCAATTTATTTGCAATAGGAATTTTACTTAATTAATTTGCATGTGATTGCTTGGGCATATTAGGCATGCAATATGGAGAAGGGAGTCATTTTGATTGGAAGGTATAAAATATCGATGATATCGAAAATATCAGTAATTTAAAAATATGAAAATTTCGATGGAAATATCGAGATATTATCGATATCGATAAAAATTGAATAAAAACCACGGAAATTGTAAGAAAAACTTGGAAATTTTTATTGAAACTTTGCAGGATGTTTATTTAGTCAATTATCTATTAGTTTATCACAAAAAATTGGAAGGAAATACATTGCATGATAGATATAACTTATTTAAGTTGATTATATAGCGAGCTGACAAATATTGTGAGTGTAGAAAATATGTAGTAATTAATGAAAGAAGTTTAAACACACCATAATCATTTATATATAATGAATTAGTACAATATTTTACACTTTATACATTGCATGGTAAGATACATGAGTGACTTAGCAAGGTCTAAAATATCGATGATATCGGAAATATCGGTAGTCCAAAAACACGGAAATTTCGATGAAAATATCGGGATATTATAGATATTTTAGACCATAAGACGCATCATTTAAAGGCGCATGTCTTTTCATTTGAAGTTTGCAGAAGATAAGATCATATTTCAACATAATATTATTTGGAATAATATATATATATATATATATATATATATGGAGTTATCATGTGGAGTTCTGCTACTTGGTAGCCAAACACATATGGAGGGTATAAAATCATAGAGGGTTTGCAACATAGGAAGAACCTTCAACTCAACACACAAGTTAACGTTCTATGATAAATCTTTCACATTTTTGAGAAAAGCACTAACTACTCACTGACGGCCAACGCAAATTCAATCTAGTTAGATAGGTTTGGGTTGGCAATCGACAAACGATGACTGCCTGGTTAGCAAGCGTTTTCTAAAATCAACCAACCAAAGCGACTACCGGATTAGATGGCGTTGGAGTTATAACTAGTTTGGCCTAAAGAGTCTCGGCTGCTTGGTCGTTCAGAAACTAAATTTACATTATCTACGCATCGATCAGCTTGCTAGCTAGACCTACCACTCTCCCCACGTGATCCTTGCAACTTGAAGCCCTTGTACAAATCAACCGATTGGGTTGCACATGCCAATGAATCACCCTTGCTTCTCGTTCCTCATGTAACGACTTCGATCGGTAACCCGACACACGATGTCAGGTCGCTACAACTTCCTGAAATCAATTCCAACTTAAATGGCCTTGATTCTTGAAAACCAAAACTAACAATGATCCAAATTACAACAATTTCCATCGTGGACGAGCTATCTCTCGAAGCAAACACAATCCTTGAAACTTTCAAGTATCTTTATACTCTTGAAGACAACCAGAAAGCATTCAATTTCTTCACCTTCAATGAGACCGCTTGCCTTAATACTTTTTAAGTGAGGAGGTGCTCTACTCACACACCTTAATACCAACTAGAATATATAAATTATTTATTTTATATAAGGATTTGTTTTTTAATTTCTTCATATAGCTCAACATGTTCCCTTCATTTTGTCTAACACTTATCAAATATAAACACTACATAGTCGAGTGAAATGAGGTGAATGGACTTGAAAAATAGGTCTTATTTTTGTCCATATCATTATTTGATGGAAAGACATACGAAACTGGACGTATACGTCTGATTGTAAGACGAATTGAACCTTGGGTGGTTTTTTTTTTTTTTTCATTTTTTTTTAGTAAAGAAACTTTGGGTGGTTAATCGTAAAGTTATTTAGTTTGTGATTGGACAAATTTGGAAAACTTCATATGTCATTTGTGAAACTTTCCTTTCAAATTAATGTAAACCACACATAATTAACTAATATACGCATTTTAGGGCCTCTTAAAATATGGTTCTTCCCTTGCCCTGCCAAAAAGACAATCGCACAATCCGTTGTATTTTACATTCATTATGTATTACAATGTTTGATTGATTTAAAATACTGGTATGCATAAACTTTTTACAAGAGTTGATAGATATTATTCGAACTTGACATACATTGCCTTTCAACCGTCAAGTACTATCAGTACGTGGTGTGAAAGGTGTGGCTAATGTTCATGGGGAGGGCCATGCCATTGCATTATTGCTAGGTCCACATGGAAACAAGTTAGATTCAGAAGAGTCTCATCGATCTGACAAAGACAAACGATCAGGTGCGAATTCATGTGATTTTGTCCATCTCCATCTGTTTTTGTTTTTGAAGAATATTTGCCATAAAAATAAAAAATCTATAAACTTGGTTTTAACTGTAAATGCACATAAAATCTATAAGGGTAATGTTAGAGCAAACAAATTTTTAAAGGGGCTTTTAGATCTAGGTTCAAAAATATAGATGGTTTTTAGGAGTGGGTCCAATTATCTAATTACATGTTTTTATTTCTTTTATACTCATTTTATATTTTTTTAAATATTAAAAATCAATTAAAATATTATAATATCATGCATTTTTCAACTTCAAAAAATCTAATTAATATCTTACAACAACAAAAACTAATATACTAACATAAATTATCTACAAAACATTATACCTTAACTCAAGTAACAAATATATGAATATATATTATACATATAAGCGAGATATGAAACCGAACTAAAAGGTAGGAAAAAACATAATATACCTACAAGCAAGACATATTAATTTGTGACACGTTGATTATAAAAAAGAATCTATCATATAGATACATAAAAATAATTAACCTGTAATATAGGTTGATTATAAAAATTAAAAATAAAATCTATAAACGGGGTTTAAAGCAGGAGGAAGAACAAGGAATAACAAAAAATAAAAATAAATAATCAAATAGATAATTAGGAAGAAATTTGATTTTTATAATAAATTCTCTCATTGCATAGATAATTATTGATAATAAAATAATTAAATTTAAGGAATTTGACTTATTTTAATAAATTGGACTATTCCTACTATTGGCTAAAAAAATTGGACTTATATCAAGTTTTCCCATTTTTAAATCAAATTTTATAACTAAATGATATAGTTGATGATTGAATCATTATATTAGTAAGTGTTGACTAACGTGCTTATTTTTTATTAATGACAAATTATTTAATTTGTAAATTTGATATAAAAATTTGATCTCCTTAATATTATTCAATCCATAAATATCTTTATATGCTAATGTGACATAGAACTTTTTATAAATTGTGCCTCGAACATAATTCATATGGGTAAACTACACTAATCGTCTCTCTAGTAGTTCCCGTTCCATTGCGTTAGCATCGTTAGTCCACGTTTAATTAATGCAAATTATTTTTAGAGGATAGAATTTTAGTGTGTTCGAAACACGGTACTGTATACCGTGTCATAATATAAGTGGTTAAATATTTAAATAAAAATTTCAACCACTTGTATTATGACACTTGGTGTTTGAAACTGTGTCTCAAGCACATTGAAAATTTTTCCTTTTAGAGTTTAGATTTACAATATATAGAGTCCATCAAATAAATTTACAGATCCCATGATAAATCCTAATGACTATCATGCCTTTATTTTTATTCTTTCAAATTATATATGTTGATGTAATGATGAAATATTTTAGGATCATTTTCTTAGAGTTAATTTAAGCATAGTAATTAATTAAAATTTTGTTCTTGTTTCATATTGGCTTCGAAAAACCTCACCACGCAACAACTAAATAAAAAAATAAACAAAAAAGTATTTATTCTCATGACGTTAATATAATGAGTTAAGAGTATGATAGGTTCAAAATTTTCATCATACAAGTTACAACCAAACAAATTCGCGGAATCTCAAAACACGCCGGAAAACAAACTCAACTTACCGGAAATGGTAACCTTACCCATCTGTTTCCAACCAAAATTTAGGGGCCTACTCTGTTGTGTGAAATTTTTGTACTTCTGGAACTAAGATTTGAAAAATGTCATATATTGGAAGTTGGCTTCGCAGCTGCTTCCCGTATTAATATCCACCGTCTTATCCAATCACAACTTCTCAAGCTTTGCACATGGCTGACCTCAACTCAAGCCTCAACAAACCGAAATGACCATGTGCCTAACTTTCTCCCATTTAATTTCGTTATTGTGCAGTTAAATAATTAGTTGTTAGGGAAAAAAATTAGAAAAATATTGAGCATTTGCATGACAATGTGAGTTCAAATTTTGTTAGTGGCTAGTCTAACATCTAATCTAATAAAATCTATCTTTGATAAAAAAAAAATTTGGTGGAGATCGAATATGCACCAGAGTATATAGATGTAATTACTTATGCTATTGCAATAAGCGCCATGTGACACACCCCATCTCGAAGGAGGGCATGCTGGCCGTCACATGAGAGTGACGTAACCATTTACACAGTTCGGAAGCTTTTAAAATACAATTATTAAAATGGAAACCCTCGAGGGTGAGTCCTACTTTTGTGAATTCTGTCAGAATACCGTTGGATTCCTCGTGGCCACCAAAACTCTGCTATCAAGAACCTGGAGGGGCGAAAAACAAAATTGAGTGGGTCAGTAAAACAAATCTTTTCAAAAACATTTCGCCAAAAATAATTCTAACCCCTCACTGTAAAACCTGTATACTTTTCCCAGAAAATAATATAATAACATAATACTTTTCATAAATCTCGAATCATCAATTTTTCTTTAAAACTCGAAAGTATGCCATGTTTTAATTTCGAAAACAAAATAAATGATGCATCAATGTAACAGGTGAAAAGTTGAATTAACCGGAGACCCTGCAGTTGGTCCTGTACGGTTAATTCCATAGCTCAACATCCAATCCAACCGGAGTCACCTCGATGACCTGTACGGCACTACACTGCAGATAAGTCGGAACTACCTGAAGTAGTCTGTACGACATGGATGGTGTAATAATACGCTCTAGTGCTTCTCTCATCAATCATCTGTGCACATAATCTAAGGTCACCCACTAGTCGGAATCACATCTAGTAATCTATACGACTAGCATGTCGGAACCCTCACTTGGTCTGTACGACATCCACCTACTTGGATCCAAGACGAGCGTGCGGTGTGGTGAATAATATAAGCACTAACACCATGATTGCAGGTTATGAGCTATCCACAATATACACATCAACAATGCACATGAATAATATAAAACTCACCTGATACTTACCTGTGCGTCCACAGCACCAATTCACATATATATATGCATCATATATCAATTCATGCTTTTCATATACTTCTATGCATGGCATTCCAAATCATACTTTTCATATAATTCTATCCATGGCATTTTAAATCATGCTTTCATTTAAATTCAATTTCTGGGAAAACTCAATAGTATATAGGTAATACGAAAACAAAACTGCCCACTCACCTGGAGTTCGCCCTACAACTCCCTAGCACAACACATCAAGGCGTCATGACGATCGCCGCCTAGAACAATAATCAAATCCAACCTCAGAAATCATCTCGATAGAATATAACTTATATAAAACACATCACTACGCAGTTCGATCCGAAAGATCTGCAACTCAGATTTTAAATCCATAACTTCCAGAGGCCCACAATATATCTCTAGGACAACATCCTGAAATTTCATTACCATCCAACGGTCGAATCTCCGTCAATTTCCAAAACTAAGTGACGGTTAACATTTTATTTCATGAACTTACAACTCCAATTCCGGAAGATCCGTAACTCGGATTCCCAATCCGTAAGTTCCAATAATCCTCAAATATTACGTATTACAACGTATCAAAGTTTGGTAACGATCCAACGGTCAGATCATCAATTCACATTTTCACCTGATGCGAAAACTATAAAACGTTAATCGAACACCTAACCAACAATCCTTAATAACTTTCTCATACGGTGCTCAATTTGGGTATATGAATATGCCACAGTGATCTACTCGACGTCACGGACGTTGACATATTTTTAAAATAATTTTTTGATGTGGCACGCGCCCCCACGCGCCAGGGCAAGCACGGGGACACGCGCCCCCACGCGCATCATCTTCCTCAGCCAGTCGCCGGACTGGTTTTTTCCCGGTGGCCGGTTTCCGGCCAAACTTCAAATGCCCTATTCTCCTTCGTTTTTCACCCATTTTCTTCGTATAATATATCAAATTGAAGCCCCAAACATGTAGAATCACAATACACTACTTTAAGGCTCTAAAAATCAAGAAATCTCACCGGAAAATTCCCAAGAAATTCGGCCAAAATGGAACCACGTGATCCCGACGTCCAAATCCTTCAAACGAAGTACTCCGAGCCTCCTTAGGACTTCCCTAAGCTCACTACAAGCTTAGAATTCCCTGAAACACGACATTTTACGTGCGCATGAACAGTAACTCAAAAATGGAGGTTCGGATTCAGGGGTTTTTCGAAGGTTCTACGTCCTAAAACTAACACCAATCAACTCAGAACTTCAAGAGGGTGAAGATTCTTACCTTATTTGCTTCGATCCACGAAGTTTTGGGTGGTTTTGGTTGCCGTCCGTACGATGTGGGTGAGAGAGGGGAAGAATCGTGAGGGAGGAGAGAGAGAGTGATACGGGAAGAGGAAGAGAGAGAATAGGGAGTTTTAGGTGTGGGTGGTCCACTCAATCTCCACCATCCATTTCATCCTAACCATACAAAAATGAAAAACCCAAATTTTTTAATCCATATACAACTTTCCAAACTTTAGGAAAATATGCATAATCCATAATGTGTCACACACATACCTTAGCACCCACTAAGGGCAAACCCGTCAATTCACATTCCCGTCAAATGTACCTTCGGGACGGGTTGTGACACCATGCAAAATGGGAACTTGGAGAGAGTTTTGTGTGTAGTGTACAAGGTGTTACACTACATTTTATAATATAAATAGACAACAAAATTAGTATGTATTATTTTATAATATAATTTTAGTGTCATTTCACTTATATTATAATGAGAAATATTATGAGGATTCTATCAAAAGTGAGACTCTTTATAGACTCTTTATAGACTCTACCATCTCACATTTTAATATCAATTCTTGTGTCATCATTATAAAATATTGTGTTAAAAATATAAAGTGACAGAGAGTTTATAAAAAATTCCACTTTTAATAGAATTATTTTCGTATTCTGATACATGATGTACAACTTTATATTAAAGGTACTTTAAAAAATCTCTCTAGAAGAGTGGACTAAGGTGGCTCCAATCCGTGAGATGCTGGATAACCCCAGACCTATAACCATAGGCATGGGTGAGAGACAACATGCTAGTACGGTAAGAAGAGGAAAGAGGTCAAATAATTTACCTTTTACGGCAGTAGAAGGTCAAGGGAATACAAGTAGCGAAGGAAGCAGTCGTGTGGAGTTGAGGACCCAGAAGTTTACACAACAGCCTAGCAGAGGTTAGAGGAGAAGACAGAGGACATTGGAAGATGACTATGAGTCTACATGGTAATTTAAGGAGGGTCACAACTATTTTAATCGATATGCTCTAGTGGATGGTAGTCATGTAGGTCTTTCACAGTCACACTTTACAGTCATGCAGATGCATTAAGGAAGCCCGTCCTCTGTGGTTATTGACGAGATTCGAGAGGAGCTTGGACAGAATCAGGATGAACTGTTAAATATTAGTGGGGGGATTGAAGGTAATCTGTTGAAGCAGTGCGAAGCCCTGTGATATGGAGATAGGTCCATCACCTCAAAAACATAGTAAGAATTTTGAGAGCAGAGAGGAACGCAAACAAAGAATGGCAAGTAAATGGAAGGGTATAAGTATCAGGGAAAGGTGCCTGATGATGGAACGAGCTTTATATGCTGAAGAGGAACTGCTGGAGACTTCGAAAGATTATCAGGAGATGTGGGACTATATGAAGGAAGCATCGAAGGTTGAAAAGGCTAAGCTTCTAGCGCGAAAATAGGGAAAGAGTATTCAAAGTGGTGGCGGCTGGCCTGAAACAACCGCACGATTGCCATGGCACACTTATTTTGGAACTGCCATGGTCTTGGGTCGGACACAGTGGTTCGGCCTCTATATGGGCTCATTAGAAAATATCGACCCTTTATGATCTTTCTGTCGAAAACTAAAATGAAGGATCATAGAATTGATGGGGTTTGTAGAAGAATGGGTTTTTATGGTGGATTTAATGTACCTCATGTTGGTAGG
The DNA here is from genome assembly GCF_042453785.1 of Malus domestica. Taxonomy (NCBI): domain Eukaryota; kingdom Viridiplantae; phylum Streptophyta; class Magnoliopsida; order Rosales; family Rosaceae; genus Malus; species Malus domestica. Next base: position 15,574,005 of record NC_091673.1, read on the forward strand.
GCTGGTGGTCTTAATCTCTAGTGGGATGATTTATTGGAAGTTGATATCATGTTTTCTTCAAAACACATCATAGATGCTAAAGTTTGGGGAGTAGGAGATACTAGGTGTGTAAGGGTGACTGGAATCTATGGTACATCATATAGGAAGGAGAAGGAAGAATTTTGGGAATGGATGCACTCTCACTTCCAGCCTTTGGACATTCTGTGGCTATGTGAGGGTGATTTTAATGAATTCATTTGAGAGTTTGAAAAATATGGAGGGGCAACAGTTCTATATAACAGGCCCCGATATTTGGCCAATTTTATGGAAGCAATGGAGCTCATGGATCTTAAATTTAATGGACCACAATTTACATCGCGAGGGACTCGAAATGGGGAGTTAGTGGAGGAGGGGATAGATAGGGGGCTTTGTAATCAATTATGGTTGGCTAGGTGGCCAAACACAGCTGTTATATATGCTCCAGTTGTGGCATCAGACCATTCCCCGATTGTAATCCATTCTGAGCCGACTCAGCAAAAAGGTAGTGATGGGTTAGGGAAGGTGATGCCAACACTACTTTCTTCCATCAATCTACATTGCAAAGAAGACGGAGGAATAAAGTTGAGATTATAAAGCGGGATGATGGAGGTTGGGAGGAGAACCTATACCGTGTGTATCAACTATTTGATGAGTATTTTATCAAGTTATTTACATCGTTTGGGTAGAGAGATTGAGAGCAGGTTCTAGAATGTGTTACTCTGATGGTCACTGATGCTATGAATCAAGCGTTGATGATTCCTATCATGGATGAGGAAATCAAAGAGGCTGCTCGGCAAATGGGAGGCTTAAAAGCCCCGGGTCGGAATGGATTTTCAAGTGTTTTTTACCACTCATTTTGGGATAATATTGGCACAGAAGTTAATTAGCTTGTCAAATTTTTTATGACTGGTGATGTGTGTCCTAGGCAGATTAATGCGACTCATATTGTTTTAATACCAAAAGTTCCTAACCCGGAGTTGGTTTATCAATTCAAGCTTATTAGTCTTTGCAATTTTTCATTCAAAGTATTATCTAATGTTTTAACTAATAGACTGAAGCCTCTCATTCCTAGTCTTATTTCTCTCATGCAGAACGTGTTTGTCGGGGACGGCAAATCCAAGGCAACATTAGGATTGTGCATGAGCTTTTCCATTTCCTTAAGCTGAGGAAGGCTAAATGTAAGTTCAAACTTGGTATCAAGCTTGATATGCATAAAGCCTATGATCGTGTTAAATGAGACTTTCTGGATGCAATCATGGCAAAGATGGGGTTTCACCCAGGTTGGCGGAAGCTCATAATGGGGTGTGTGAGTTCGGATAACTTTGTTGTAATCCTTAATGGGCAACCTGGGAATAAATTTGCTCCCTCCCGCGGATTAAGGCAAGGTGACCTGCTCTATCTATATTTGTTTCTACTGGTTAGTGATGGGTTATCAAAGATGATTAGTCGGGCTATTGATACTAAATAGTTGCAGTGGGTAAGGATGAGTGCTCATGGCCCGTCCATATCCCATCTTTTCTTTGCTGATGACACCTTAATCTTTTTTAAGGCGGATACGGTAAATTGCAGATACTTGGGCAGTTTAATTCAGTCTTATTGCTCTTCTTCGGGCTAGGTGGTGAATCTTCAAAAATCGTGTGTATTTTTTAGTGCCAATACCTCACTGGCTATTACAGAAGAGTTGGGGAATGTTCTTGGTATACCGGTGGTTTCTAATCCTAGGAATCCTAGGACTTATTTAGGAATTCCAGCTATATGGAGCTGGTCCAAATATCGTGGGCTCGTTTATGTGAAAGCTCGATTGTTGGGGTTAATTCAAGGGTGGAAGCAGTGCACTCTATCTTAGGCTGGTAGAGAGGTGTTGATTATGGCCATGGCTTAAGCTACCCCACAGTACCCGATGAATCTTTTTAAATTTCCGGATGCAATTTGTAATGAGCTGGATTTTAGTGGAGGCAGAAGCAAGGAGAGCGGAAAATTCATTGGGTTTCAAAACATGTATTGGGACTCCCGAAGCGGGATGAGGGTTTGGGTTTTCGGAACTTCAAAACCTTCAATGATGCTCTTCTTGCTAAGCAATGTTGGAGGTTGATCTCTGAGCCGACTTCATTATGGGTTTCGGTTCTCAAGGCCAGGTATTTCCCACATTGTTCTCTTCTTGATGCTTAGTGTGAAAGCTAGACATCTTGGGCTTGGACTAGCTTATTAGTGGGACGTGATATTCTGTTGCAAGGGGCGCATTGGCAAATCATTGGTGGACGGACTATGAGGCTTTGGGTTGACCGGTGGCTCCCGTCCCTACCTTCAAACCATCATCTTCCGGCTGGTACGGTGCCGATCACCATAGATACCCATGTATGTGGAAACTCTTATTTGTTCATCATCTCGATCATGGGATTTCCATTCCCTACAACCCTTCTTATCTGTGGATGATCTTTATGCTATTCGTGAGACACACATTGAAGATTCGAGGAGTTGTGATAAGTTCATTTGGCCAGCTACCAAGAATGGTAGGTACTCTGTGAAGACTAGATACCACTGGGTGCAATCTCGATCTCGCCTTTTGCCTTTGTAATATCTTGCTTCATCTTGTGTTAACTGAGCTGAGTTTGGAAATTCATATGGCAGCTCCAAACCCCGACAAAGATCTGTAATTTTATGTGGAGGACCCTCCATATGGAGCTTTGTCCACGATGAATGCTTTGTAAGCGGCGTTGCACCCCTCATCCGAATTGTCCAATATGCCATAACCAGGTGGAGTTAATCGAACATTTATTATTACAATGCCCATGGGTGGAATCCATCTGGTTTGGTGGGATTTTAAATCTTAGGATTAACAGGTATGAAGTCTCAAATTAGTTGGAATGGTTATTTTCATTCTCCAATTTGCATGTTGGTTCTAGTGGTGACCAAATGTATTTACTATCGTATGTTGCTTTCACCTGCTGGCATATTTAGAAAGCTAGGTGTATCTTTTTGCATGATCAGAGATAAATCAATCCCTCACAGGTCATATGTGCTATCACTACATCGATTGGAGCCTTCTCTGAAGCTGTCTGCAGGCATTCAGAGCCCCCTAGACCTCTGATGGTGGTTGATCGGTCGTCTCGCTAGTTCCCTCCTACCGCGACATACTCAAAAGTTAATGTCGATGCTACTTGGTCGGCTCGGTTGAGCTCTAGTTTTGTGGGGATTATCATTCGGGATACTGAGGGTTCTTTCGTGGCTACGATACGATATGCTATTAGGGCTCCGTCTATGGGTACTGCTGAAGTTGTGGCAATCCTCAAAGGTTGTGAATTTGGTATGGCAATGAGGCTTACAAAGGTTGTTGAATCCGATTCCCATAACTCTATTAGTTCTCTGTCGGATTCGATCGCGAATGGCAGTTGGGAGGCCTACCCTTCCTTAGTGAATGCTAAACGGTTAGGGGAGGCTTTTCAGGATTGTCGCTGGTCTTGTAACTCCCTATGATGTCCTTTTTTTTCTTTTGCTATGTTGTTTGCTTGCCTCACGGTAAGCTCTCCATGTATATTTGGCTTATTAGCCCAGGTAATGCAATTCCCAGTTTACAGGAAAACAAAAAACAAAAAAAGTTACAAAATATATAAAAGTAAAAAAATCATACACATTTCCAGAAAAAGCTGATCTATAAGCAAAGGGATCGGGATGATCCCTTCCATCAAATCCACCAAATCAATCAATTTTGGCCTTTGAAATTTGATCCAATGGCTACAAATAGGAGGTCCCTTTAAAATTTATAATAACTTTAGCCGTTAGATCAAATTTTAAGAGTTCAAATTAGGTGATTAGGTGGAAGGAATCCAGAGAGCTATAAAAGGTTATGACAACTGAAATAATCCTCACAAACAAACACGGAAAAAGCAAAGCCAAAAGCATAACTTCCATGCTACAATAATTCGCGTCAAATTAACATTTCTGGTTTTTTTTGGGGTCACTAATCGAAAAACCAAAAGCTAACAAACCAAACACAGCCTTAGAAAAACAAGATTATAAGTTTCAAGTTCGAAGGGCAAGTGTGTACTAAACTCATTTTGATCGGTTCCTTAATATTTGGGACCAAAACCAAATGAGTGGGTTCCAAAATACCACCCATCACATGCATCATAGAGAGCAACTTGCATATAAACATATACTACGTAACGTTTTAGTTCAATAACGTAAAGCATGTAAGTTAAATTTACACATGTACTATAGTATTGAATCAAAACACTACTACAATGATAATGATAGTACACTTATTTCACATAAGTCCTCGAATCATCATGCATGCATGCAGCTTTTCAGCTGACCTGCTCTCTCTTGGAAACAAACACAGAGATGCAAACACTTACAATTAACAAAATAATTTATTATTTTACATTTAATTAATTAACTTGGATCTCAAATCTCATGACTGACCATTGTTATAGTGCTCTTGCCATGAACCAAGGAGTTCTTGCAATGAGCAATTGCGCCTTGAATTGCACTCTGAAGCTCCTCCATCGACGATCTGTCGCCGTACGACGACGTGCTACTACTAGCGCCGCCACCACCCGAGCCCGTTAGACCCGAAGTGCGGGAAAGAACCCCAGAGTGGCTCGGGGATCCCCTCATTGAAGAAGGGCAGCTAGAAATGTGCTCTCTTCTTCTTGGGTACCTGAGGTTACCCGAGAAGGAATGAGAAACTAATACATGATTGTTAGAACCACAATCTGTATTATTGTTCCTCGCCGTCGCCACCCCCGTGCATTTGTCGGATGTTTTCGGTGTTGATATTGATGTTGTGGTCATGATCCCCAATCCTCCTCCTCTTCCCCCCATTTGTTGTTGTTGTTGTTGTTGTTTTTGGGAGAGTTTTTCATACAAGGGCTTCACCTTCTTCAAGTACTTACTAATAACCTCCTTGGCAGTAGTGCTCATGCGTTTAGGTTTCACTGCATTGTTAGACCCGAGTCCCGCCGTGGCGGGGTTGGCAGCGTTGTTGTGAGGATCTGTCGTGTTGTTCTTCTGTACTTTCGGCTCCTTCTTAAACACGGAGGAGAATATCGACAAGGAAAAGTACTTCTTCTTCGAAACGCTGTCGTTGGAGTGGACGCTCACGTACTTGTTGTTGTTGTAGTTGAAGGCGCGCTTGAACAACGAGTCCTCGTTGTTTTCCTCGGCGACAGAGCTGTCGCGGCGGGAGGAGTCGCATGACTGGTCGGCCAAGAGTACGAGGTCGCTGGCAAAAGAGGAGGTGGAGTCACGTGACTCGTTGGAGGAGCTGCCGGTGGAGTCACGCGACGTGGTGGTGTCGGAGAAGGTAGAGTAGGATGCGGAGGAGGGGAGGCGGAGGTTGCGGACCATGGAGAGGCGAGGGGAGAGGTGGAGTGGGAGGATCTGGCCTTTGTAGAAGAGCTCGTCGGCGGGGCAGATGGCGTTGGAGGATTTGCGAGGAGAGAGAGAGATGGTGAACTCGAAATCGGAGGAGGAGGAGGAGGAATGGAAGGAGTGGGAGGGTGAGGGTGGTAGTGTTTGTGATTTTTGGTGGAGGTGACGGCGGTGAGGGTGAGGATTGGGTTTGGTCATATCATTGGTCGGATCTTTTCTCGTCCTCGACGACTCCATTTTGGTGTGTTGAGCAAATTAAGCTACTTGATAATGATTTTTGCGCGATGAGGGTTTTTGTGGTCCATCATTTTTTGGAAAGGTGGTGGGTCGTGTTTTGTACGTTAAAATTTGAGTGGATCTGGGTTTTGAAGCTCACATGGGATGATGGGGGGTTTCCAGGAACTGGCTTATCTGCCTTCCCACTTTTCATACATTTTTATTATTTTCTATTTATATGGTCACTCAAATTAACCTTTTATATTACTATTATTTTTTGTTTTATTAATTTTATAAAATAATTAATATAAATTGTTGACATACTCAACTGTGACCGCACAAAATAAAAGAGGATTAAAGTGCATGAGAAGTGCAGATAAGCAGGTCCCCATGTTTGAATCCCATACTTTTCTCTCTCTATTTATGAGTACAAGTGACGTATTTCTTTTCAAGTATTATAATAAAAAAAGATAATGGTAGTGAATCAAAATTTTAAATTAAATTTAGCTTAGAAATTTTGGTTTTTCTAATTTATAAACGACGTGATTAAAATGTTCCACTTGTATAATAAAGGAAAAACGATAAATTAAATAGGAAGTGTTATTGGCACTTCAAAAATCTCATTCTACATTTCTCACAAGTGTAGTTTTCTTTTTAAATATAGAAAGTTTGGATTGTAGAATGAGAATTTTGGAATGCCAATAACAATTCTCAATTAAATTTTCATTTCACATTAATTGTATTTTGTTTTTTTTATCAAGGTTCTTTGACTTTCGTCCATGTCATTACTTAAATATTAAATCATTTACATGTCAATTTCAAAAATAAAAAATTTATTAATTAACCATTCCAAATATACATTTTGTATTTTTCATATACTTCTATTTTTATTTTGTACCAATTTTATAATGTATCAATATTGTTTTTACTTTTTATTTGTACCCACATGAATTTTAAATTTTAATATGCACCCATATTTCTTAATATAATTTGTACCATGGTTTTTTTGCTGAATGTACCCATATCAATAATATTTTTTTTAAATATATTAATAATTATGCAAATGCATTAATTTTTTTTTAGAACTATGAAAAGAAAAATATTACTCGATTATTGATTGTTAAGTAATTATTATATTTTTCAAAATATTATTTGAATTTGCTTATATTTTATAATTTGTAGAACATTAAATGCATAATAAGTACAAAAATTAAATCACTTAAATGATGTTAGGAATCTCGATCAAACTGTTTTAACAAACAAGATTTCATTCTAATAATTAGTTGGGCTAAGAATCGGAAGGAAAACAACCTTAGAAAAAGTATATATTATAATTAAAAGAAATAATAATGATAGAATAGTGTTCTGAATAAAAATCGTTCCTCTCTGTTTTGGCTGACTGCTGCGTTTGATGACACTAGTGCGTACAGATTAGATTGATGCATGTATGGTTAAGTGTCACGTGTCCGAAATGTGAAAGGTGGGGTTTACTTCATGTATAATATGTAAGATATCTTGTGAGTTAACTAGTGCATTAGTCGAATTACCGAAGAATCCAAGGTGCCACTGTGTGCTGGATTGCAGGCGAGGATCCTTTCCGGATCGTTTGTGAGATGATTCCAGAAATTCTCTAATTACTTTTGTTGATGCACAAAATCAATGAGGACTTTGGTACAACAGAAAATGTTAAGTTTGTGACCTTCACTAGATTGCTCCGGTCACCAGTGTGGATAAATATGTAAATGGATAGACACAGGGAAGCAAACACAAGATGTACGTGGTTCACCCAGATTGGCTACGTCCACGGAGTAAAAGAGTTCTCATTAATTGTGAAGGGTTTACACAAGTACATAAGTTCAAACTCTCCTTTATTGAGTACAAGTGAATGATTTAGTACAAATAACATTCGAAAATATTGTGAGAGAATGATCTCTATTTATAGAAGAGAGTTTCTAGTTTCATTTTGACATTGACACGTGTCGTGTTGTGATTCTCTTCTGATGTTGACACGTGTCGCGCTATGATTGGCTACTGATGTCGACACGTGTCGCGCTGTGATTGGCCTCCTGGTTGGAGGGAAACTATTCTGGGTCATTGACGGTATAACGTTGACCGGTGCTCAGTATTTTTGGGATTAGTCAAGTATGGTATAAACAGTGCTCCCCTAAGTTCCCGAGTGAGGGAAGCTCCTCGGTTAGGGACTTGCAAGATCCAAGTCATTGAGTAATCACCAAACTTCTAAGTACCGAAGTGTGATATCATTTTCACTTGCCTTATCTGTCTCATATGTAGATGTGGCATCTTCTCTGGAAGTACTTTTCCTCCATCCAGGGGTGGTATCTTTAACCGATGAAGATGCACAAGGTAATGTATCAATTTCACTTGAAGCTTAATTGTAGTTTCGAGCTTGGTCAAATGCTATACAAACCCTATAGTAGGAGTCCCCCAAGTCACCGAGTTAGGAGATTTTCCGAATGAGGTAACAGACAAGGTAAGTAATCAGACTTCCAAGCAAGCAACCTGGATCAGAGGTTCGACTTCGGCTTCCGGTTGATTGTTCTCTTTCTTCTTGTGTCGTAAACAGCAACAAGGATAAGGAGAAGCAAATGGAGAAGAGATGATATGAGATACTTTTGCTTTTGAAGAAGTAACTTTCCACATGCTTATTCTTAAACTGGGCTGGAGGGTTTTCTAGTTTCCTCCAGAGTATAAGGCCGACTCAAGAATTTGAGGGTCGAAACAAGTCCATCAAATCTAGAGTACGTTCGACCCTGATGATATGGGATACTTTTGATGTTGACAAAGTAGTAGATGTGTCGGCACATATTCTGTTACGCTTGTCTCCACATGCTTTCTTGTATCATTCTCATTTGCCCTATCTGTTCCTCAGGCAGATGTGGTATCCTCTCTGGAAGCATAAGATGTTGAAGATGAGTACTCGAGAGCAATGACAGGTAGTTAAGCAAGGGGTTCCAGGCAGTCAGTTCCTGATTGAAAGCTTGATTCCAAGTGCTGACTGATTGCACTTTTTCTCCTTGTCTTGCAGGTAAGAACAAGGCCAAAGGAAATGACAGGGAAAAAGCATAAAATGGGATACTCTTGCTTTTGAGCCTGATGATATGAGATACTCTTGCTCTGGTGTGGCTTGTTTGCAGAGGTATTATCGGGGGAAAAGAAGCTGAGTATTTCAAGAGACTCTGCTGAGAGTGCCCTTTGGGATGTGAAGAAAAGTTGAGCAATTTTTTTTATTTGCAGGTTTACCTGGCTGTGGAAGATGAAGGTCGACATATATAGGAATTCTCCTAACAACGAGTGATAACGCTGTTCCTTTACCCTTCTCGGTCATAGCAATGTAGTGGGAGTTGCAAGATTCACGTGTTTTAACTTTGTCAGAGCACTTTGAAAAAGTGGTCTGTGGTAACTGGAAAGCTGATGTTGCGTGTGAAGATTGCAAACAAGCTTTATCCAAGGAAATCTAGCTCTCGAAGTTCTGAAAGCGGTGCCTCTTCGGTTTTCGAACAAGCAATCATGTCGGGGATTTGGCTCTTGAGATTCGTAGAATGGTGCCTCTTCGATTTTTGAGAAAGCAATCATGTTGGGAGTCTGGCTCTTGAGATTCGGAAAGCGGTGCCTCTTCAATTTTTGAGCAAGTAATCCTGTTGGGAGTTTGGCTCTCGAGATTCGGGGAGCGGTGCCTCTTCGATTTTTGAGCAAGTAATCATGTTGGGAGTGTTTTCTCGTTGGGAGTGTTTTCTCGATGTGAGTAAAGGTTGGCATTTTTGCCAATCTGCCTTGCCACGAAGCACGGAGGTTAACACACACAGAGACTTTCCAGTTATCAAGCAGTGGTGCTGTTCTTTTACCCTTGTGGGTAATGGTAGGGTAGCTGAACCTTCAAAATTTATGTGTCTAAACTTTGTTAGAGATCTTTGAAAAAGTTATCTGTGGTACCCGAGGAGCTGCTATTGCGTGTGGAAAGTGGTGCCTCTTCGATGTTTGAACCAACGACCCTGTTGCCCTTTCTTTTATAAGGGCACCAATTGTGTGTAAGAAGTACATTCAGAGAGTTATTGCTTGTAGGAATTTTCTCTTTACTTCAGAGATTTATTGCAACTCATTTCTCCTTCATCATTTCTGAGAATGTCTGGCCCATCTGACCGTCGTTTTGACTTGAACTTTGGTGAAAAGGCAACCATGCCTTCTTAAGACAACATATGGCGCCCATCCTTTTTATCCCATACTGGTCATCTTACTATTGGGGACTCTGTGATGAAGAATGATATGACCACTGCGATGGTGGCCAGGAACCTTCTCACTCCCAAAGATAACAGACTACTTTCCAAACGGTCTGATGAGTTGGCTGTTAAGGATTCTCTGGCTCTCAGTATTCAGTGTGCAGGTTCTATGTCTAATATGGCCCAACGCCTATTTGCTTGAACTCGCCAAGTTGAATCATTGGCGAGTGAAGTGATAAGTCTCAAACAGGAGATCAGATGGCTCAAGCATGAGAATAAACAGTTGCACAGGCTCGCACATGACTATGCTACAAACATGAAAAGGAAGCTCGACCAGCTGCATGAATCTGATGGTCAGATTTTACTTGATCATCAGAGGTTTGTGGGTTTGTTCCAAATGCATTTATTGCCTTCGTCTTCTGGGGTTGTACCGCGTAATGAAGTTCCAAATGATCAACCTTCAGTGCCTCCTCCTTATGAGGTTCTGCCTAGTACTGAGGCTCCGAATAATCATCCTCTGGTGCCTCCTCTTTCTGGGGCTCTACCGACTGCTGAAACTTCTCCTGAGCAACCTTTGTGAAGGCTCCCTCTTGTTTGTTTATTTTGATTCATGTATATGTAAATATTTGTAACTTATCGAATATATCAATAAACAAGCTTTGCTTCATTTTAATGTATTGTGTTAAATACACCAAGTTCACTAAGTTCTTTGAATTTTTCCTTTTGTTGAAGCTTGTATGTTGAAGTTTTGCGAGTGAAGCATGTAGGTAGAGATAGTGCTCCCTTAATTTCCCGAGTGAGGAAAACTTCTCGGTTTGAGACTTGAAAAAATCCAAGTCACTAAGTAGTCGTGAGACTTCCGAGTATCAAGGTGCAGTAGCATATGGTAGGAGTCCCGCAAGTCTCCGGTCGAATGAGTTGACGAATGAGGTGTCTTGCTAGTAGCCAAGTTTCCAAAGGAACAAAACTTCACCATTTTCCTTTCTAAGTGGTAGCCCAAAACTCCTCCTTCATATATATTTGTTATGAAAGTTGTTAGGCCCAAAGAAGAGGAAGCCTAGGTAATTTTTTTTTTTAATTTTAAAATTTTCGAATTTTCGAATTTCTGAATTTTCGAATTTCCAAATTTTTGAATTTTTGAATTTCCAAAATAAAAAAATATGGGTAAATTACATAGAAACCCCTCAAGTTTGAGGTCTATTACAACCTCATACAACATCTTCAAAACATTTCACTTTCATACCTCAAGTACTATTTTATTTCAAAATAACACCTCCGTTAGATTTTCCATCCAATGGTCTGTTAAATGCTGACGTGGCTGCCACAATTGCGCTGATTTGGCTGCCACGTGGCAAAAATAATAATTTTTTATACATTAACAATATTATAATATTAACCCTATTAAAAATAATAAAAAAATAATAAATAATAAAAAAAAAACCACAAAAACCCGAACCCAGATCCCCTTCCCCGCAACCCCACTCCCGCCGCGTACTCCGTCACTTGATCCAAGATCTTCATAATAGTCTTCACCAGCAGTGGCACAGTCAGATCTTTCGTGTATTTCTTTCTATCTCTCTGTTTTTCTTTTCGAAGTCGAACTTTTATGAAAAAGGATAAAGGAAAGGAAAAGAAAAGCGTAGCAAAAATGTCAGAGGCAGCAAAGGACCCAGCGATCAAGCTTTTCGGGAAGACGATCCCGGTGCTGAGCTTCGACAGCGACTCGGTCGGAGTCGCCAGAGCTCCGGAACTGTCGCGGAAGAGACTGTCGATCAAGACCGCGCCGCCCCCCCACCCATCTTCTCCCTCCGAGCCTCCCAACTTCGACCTTCCCATCGTCGGTGGCGACAGCAGCAACTAGCTCGCCCGAGTGGTCTCCATCAGCGATTGGGAACATCGGAGTTCTCAATCTTAAAAACCCATATCAGAGTTCTCTCCATTTTCCATCTTAAATTCCATTATTTTTTTTTAAGTTAAACCATTTCAAACCCCCAAGCCCTTGAATCGAAGAGCCCCGTCGAGGAGGAGGAAATGGAAACCCAAATCTCTGCAGCAACGCTCACTCTTATTATCGCTGGAAACCGAAACCGTGGAGCTCCTGAACTGAATGCGACACAGCCGTATTGAAATCTAAAGATTTTGACGGCGAGGTCAGATTTTGGAGGCTTCGAACAAGGTGATGTGGAGGGAGAGAGAGGTGAGGTAGTCGGAGAGGTCGGAGGAGTGTGAGCGTGAGGAGGAAGGCGCCAGCAGAGTTGCATTGTGTGGGTTTTGGATTTGGAGATTTTAGGGGGTTTGGGGTTCGAGAGAGATAGTGAGGAGAGTGGAGGAGGATTGGGGGAATGGGTTGCTAGGTTTCAGCTTTTTTTTTTTTTTTTTTTTTAAGGGTAAATTATTATAATATTTTTAAAAATTAAAAAATTATTATTTTTTCCACGTGTCAGCCACATCAGCACAAATGTGGCAGCCACGTCAGCATTTAACAGACTAATAGATGAAAAATCTAACGGATGTGTTATTTTGAAATAAAATGATATTGGATGTATGAAAGTGAAATTTTTTAAAGTTGTTGTATGAGGTTGTAATAGACCTCAAACCTGAGGGGCTACTATGTAATTTACCCAAAATATATATATATATATTAAGCTTTATAGGTGAAACTTTGTAAATGAAGCTTTGTTGCGTACCATGAATTGATTTTGCTTCACACTATCTTGATCAAGATAGTGTGAAGCTTTTGTAGGTGAAGCTTTTGTGTTGAAGCTTTGTAGGTGAAGCTTTGTAGGTGAAGCTTTTGTGGGTGAAGTTTTTGTGGGTAAAGCTTTTGTGGTGGGTGAAGCTTTTGTTGGTGCTTTTGTGGGTAAAGCTTTTGTGGTGGGGGAAGCTTTTGTGGTGGGTTGTGGTGGGGGAAACTTTTGTGGGTGAAGCTTTTGTAGGTGGAGTTTTTATGAGGAAGCTTTTATAGGTGAAGCTTTTATGGGTGAAGCTTTTGTAGGTGAAGCTTTTGTGGTAGGTGAAACTTTTGTGGGTAAAGCTTTTGTGGTGGGTGAAGCTTTTGTGGTAGGTGAAGCTTTTGTTGGTGAAGCTTTTATGGGTGAAGCTTTTATGGGTGAAGCTTTTGTAGGTGAAGCTATTGTGGGTGAAGCTTTTGTGGGTGAAGCTTTGGAGTTGAAGCTTTGTTTAGTACCATGAATTGATTTTGCTTCACACTATCTTGATCAAGATAGTGTGAAGCTTTTGAGAATTTGTAGTTGTCCTCCATTGATGAAGCTTTTGTTGATGAAGCTTTTGTGGTGAAACTTTGTTGATTACCATGAATTGATTTTACTTCACACTATCTTGATCAAGATAGTGTGAAGCTTTTGAGAATTTGTAGTTGTCCTCCATTGATAAAGCTTTTGTTGATGAAGCTTTTGTGGTGAAACTTTGTTGAATTTCCCGATTTTTTTTTTTTGGGAAAACTAGAAATTTGTTGAATTTCCCAATTTCCTTTTTTTTTTGGGAAAATTAGAAATTTGAAAATGTGAGAGAGACAACATATACAAATTTTGCTTCCACATTGTTGAGCAAGAGATTGTGATGCAAGTCACGCCTTGTAGTAGTCGAAGGTTTGGATGAACCATATAAATTGAATTTGCTTCAAACAGTCTTGATCAAGGGTGTGTGAAGCTTTCTACGAGTTGTAATTGCCCTTCATTGATGAAGCTTTTGTTGGCACCATAAATTGGTTTTGCTTCACACTGTCTTGATCAAGTGTGTGTGAAGCTTTTGAGAATTGTGGTTAAACTCCTTTGATGAGGCTTTTGTTGGCACCATAAATTGGTTTTGCTTCACACTGTCTTGATCAAGAGTGTGTGAAGCTTTTGAGAATTGTGGTTGCCCACCTTTGATGAAGCTTTTGTTAGCATCATAAATTGGTTTTGCTTCACTCTGTCTTGATCAAGAGTGTGTGAAGCTTTTGAGAATTGTGGTTGCCCTCCATTGATGAAGCTCTTGTTGGCACTATAAATTGGTTTTGCTTCACACTGTCTTGATCAAGAGTGTGTGAAGCTTTTGAGAATTGTGGTTACCCTCTATTGATGAAGCTCTTGTTGGCACCATAAATTGGTTTTGCTTCACACTGTCTTGATCAAGAGTGTGTGAAGCTTTTGAGAATTGTGGTTGCCCTCCATTGATGAAGCTCTTGTTGGCACCATAAATTGGTTTTGCTTCTCTCTGTCTTGATCAAGAGTGTGTGAAACTTTTGAGAATTGTGGTTGCCCTCCATTGATGAAGCCCTTGTTGGCACCATAAATTGGTTTTGCTTCACACTATCTTGATCAAGAATGTGTGAAGCTTTTTACGAGTTGTAGTGTTTGCATTGTTACATAGGGGAAATGTTTGAAGCAAATGTAAGAGTGCTGAATAGCTTGATCTTCGTATGCCATGCACTGAAGTTGTTGTTGGCTTGCAATAAGACTTTGTTAGTGACTATAACTCTTGTTGGGCATAAGTGTTCCCCTAGTTGAGTTGTCAAGCTTGAGGGTTTTTTTATTATTTGTGAATGATAGGAGTTCACATGTACAAATTGTACCATTCGTCTTCTGGTAGGTGGAATGAATGGTGAGTTGCTTTCATCACTTTTTTGGTGGTACGAAGGTGAGTTCCTTCATCACCTTTCATCACATTTCATCACATGTTTGGTGGCACAGAGATGAGTTCCTTCTTCACCTGGTTGGTGGCATGAATGGCAAGTTGCCAAATGATATTAGAGTACGGGTTGTACATTTCATCACCTGGTTGATGGCATGAAAGAGAGTACAGGTTGTACATTTCATCACCTGGTTAGTGGCATGAAGATGAGTTCCTTCTTCACCTGGTTGGTGGCATAAATGGCAAGTTTCCAAATGATATTAGAGTACGGGTTGTACATTTCATCACCTGGTTGGTAACATAAAGATGAGTTCCTTCTTCACCTGGTTGGTGGCATGAGTGGCAAGTTGCCAAAAGATATTAGAGTACGGGTTGTACATTTCATGACCTGATTGGTGGCATGAAAGAGAGTACGGGTTGTACATTTCATCACCTAGTTGGTGGCATGAAGATGAGTTCCTTCTTCACATTTCATCACCTGGTTGGTGAGAATAAGGGTAAGGTGTCGAGGCACATTGTAGCAAGTGTCGAAGACACAAAGTATGTTGAATCCTTTCGAAGCACAGTTGGCTTATGTATGGATGTGTTGGAATGTATGATGTTTATGTATGAATGTGTTGGAATGTATGATATTTATGTATGAATGTGTTGGAATGTATAATGTTTATGTTGATTGATATGAGTGATGCTTAAATGTTTTGTTATGCATGAAGGGATCCATGCTTTTGATATGTGAACCATGTTGGTTGTAACACTTAGTATCACATACTTTGTGTCAAAGTACGCATGTTGAAGCTCTGAGTTGGAGTATAAGGGTAGGTCAGCGTAGACCAAGTGTTCCAGAGCTAGGAACGCAAAAGACTCAGAAGAAGTTGTCTGAATTCCCTCTTCTTTAAATATTTGCCGAATGGCTTGTGTGACAAAAGATCTCAAGCGATTGAGAGTCAAAACATTTGTAATGTGTATGCCTTCTTATAATAACATTTCCTTTAGTACCTAGTCATCCACTTTGAAAGAGTGAGGCTTGGCCTCATAGTCATAATGGTCGACGGTACGTTAACCCTTGGTTATCTTGATACAAACTTTTATCCCTCTTGTTGTAATGGGCTTGCTACCAAGAGACAAATACGTTTGGTGACTTAGCGAGTAGCTAAATGAGGCAGAAGATGATGCAATGGGCATCTGAATGGCCAATATCTCCTCACTTAGTAGAACTTGACTTCCACTTCCCATTTGTTGATAGGGGTTAACCATATGGGGTTCCCTTGGTATGTCTTTGCTTCGGCGGAGGTGTGGTTGTAAGCCTGTGTCATCACCTCAGAGTAAGTCTTCCAAGTGTTGGCATTGATCATATACTTGAATAAACAATCACGTAGGACTGCCGTGAAGGCCTTGAGGGCGGTCTTGTCATCTGCCTCAGCGCAGCGAGAATACTCATGGCTAAAGCGACTGGCATACTCTCGTAGTGACTCGTCCGGCTTCTGGTGAATAGTGTACAAGCCATCTGCAGAATGCAAGTGATCAGTTTGGCAGATGTGTTGAGAGACAAACAGTTTCCTCAATTCCTCAAATGAGTCTACTGTCTCAGGTAGAAGACGGCAATACCAGTTTAGAGCTCCGCCAGAAAAGGTGGAGGGGAAGAGAAGACATCGCTTTTCGTCGGTGTGGATCCGATATGGTGGACTCAAAGAGGTTAAGATGTTCAATTGGGTCCTCCCTTCCAATATAGAGTTGTAAACCAAGCTTTTGTTTTGTCTTCGCTTGAAGGGGGGTGTCGATGATCCTTCTTATGAGAGGGCCAGGCCTGGGTTGGTTCCCGTCAAGTATCTCGGCCTGACGTTCGGCCTTCAACTTGTTTACTTCCTTAATGAGCTGTAGGATAAGGGGGTCTTGAGTGGAGTCATGTACCACAGGAATTTTCTTTCGTAAGTCTCCATTGCCTCTTGGAAGTAGGAAAGTTTGAGCAAGGGTGTGTGGTTTGTTCTTGGACTCGCCGTACTGACTTCTAAAGCGAGTCTGTCGGAATACCTCAGAGTCCCCCGTACCTTCATGTTCCTCTGGGACCTGTCGTTCCTTCCCAAGATTGGCAGCTGGCTTGGGTCGTGGGAAGGGACCGAGTCTTTCAAAAACCCTTGGGTCATTGATCTTCGAGCATATATGGAAGGGATTCTCTTGACGTTGCTTTAGGAAATCTCGGCAGTCACGATAAACGGCTTTCAATCCTTCCAACCCTTCTTCAATGAGGTGTCTTCCTCCACTTCTTCGACTTCGGGTCGAAGCATCTGGGTTGAGAGAAGTCTCGTGTTGATCAATGTTTTGATGATTAGCTCGTTCCTCATCAAGGATACCCATGTCGAAGGGAGGTAACCCTCCATGTTGGGGGGCACCCAGACGATGGTTAATGTCCACAGGGGCAACGAGCTCCCATGTTTATACGCCTAGTTTCGTGGAGCGTCTCAAAGAACTTCTCATACTGCCCCTGGAGGACCTCATTGTTCATTGCTATCTTGTTGTTCTGATTTTCTAGCTCATCGACTTTAGCTTGAAGAACAACCCTATTTCATTCCTTCTTTCGTTGCTTCGCACTAGGTGCAAGAGGGGTGTCATTATGTGTGTTGTGGCTTCCTTCGCTCCCCATGTTGGAGAGGGATGCCTGGTCAAAAGAGAGTGTACGAATGGTGGAAACCAGCTTGGCAAAGCTGAAGAGAGTGGGAATAAGTGTCGTTCCCACAGACGACGTCAAATGTTGATGTACAAAATCAGTGAGGACTTTGGTACAATAGAAAATGTTAAGTTTGTGACCTTCGCTAGATTGCTCCGGTCACTAGTGTGGATAAATATGTAAATGGATAGAGATAGGGAAGCAAACATAAGATGTACGTGGTTCACCCAGATTGGCTATGTCCACGGAGTAGAAGAGTTCTCATTAATTGTGAAGGGTTTACACAAGTACCTAGGTTCAAGCTCTCCTTTAGTGAGTACAAGTGAATGATTTAGTACAAATGACATTCGGAAATATTGTGAGAGAATGATCTCTATTTATAGAAGAGAGTTTCTAGTTTCATTCTGACATTGACACGTGTCGTGTTGTGATTGGCTTTTGATGTTGACACGTGTCGCGCTATGATTGGCTTCTGATGTCGACACGTGTCGCGCTGTGATTGGCCTTCTGGTTGGAGGGAAACTCTTCTGGGTCCTTGACGGTATAACGTTGACCGGTGCTCAACAGTTTCGGGATTGGTTAAGTATGATATAAACAACTTTCGTTTATTGTATATCGTGCGGTTAATTTTCGTCAAGTACTGTTTATGTTTAATTTTAAATAAAAAAATTTACAATAATTTTTTGCTGCACGATATACAATGAACGAATGTGATTAGAAAATTCTCATAAAGAGAATCCGAAAAGAATCTTCATTCGTTGTATGATCACATAAATTCACTACAATCAATGAGGTTTTGTGTCAGTGTGAAAATAAAAAGATTAAAAATGCTTTCAAATACCAATTAGGTTTTGCTTGATAGTTAGGGTTAATTTAAGCGTTTTCAAATAATCGAAACGGTTTATGGCAGCTTTTGACATGAAAAATTGAAAGTAATACCTTAAAAAAAATATAAAGTGATAAAGATCTCCTGAAGAGTTTTACGTATAAGAGAGGTTTTTTAGCATTTCTCTTTTTAAAAGACACTTAAATTTGAATAATAGTTTGATATGTATTACTAACAGGATGTATCACCATCAATAGAAAATAAGCACGTTAATTAATATTTAAATAATAATAAAATAATTAATAATCACATTATTTAATGAGAATTATTATTAGAACTCCAAAAATTTCATTCTACACTCCTCACAAATGTATTTCTCTTACTAATTATAGAAAGTTTAGAATGTCAAATGAGATTTTTAAAGTGCTAATAATAATTCCTTATTTAATCTCCTTAATATTTTTTTACTAAAATCGCTTCTAGTTGTTATCACGATTTTCAATTGCATTACATGTGAGCGTAAGCTGTTAATGGTGTGGATATGTGTGCAAACCATGGTTTCTGATTAACCTGCAGAATACTTTATATTATTGAATGTGTATATTAGATCTGTCAGCTGGGTCAACTGATTTCTAATCGAAGCTTTGAGCCAATCTCATCATTTTTATTTAGTTTTTTTGAGAAATGCTTATGGGACTCTCTAAAGACTCAAGATGAGTACATGAAATGACGAAAAATTAATAGAAAATCTCAATTTTAAGAGTCTTTTTAGCATTCCTCTTTATTTTTATATCGAAACCAAAACGCACACAACCATCTCATCATTGTATGTTGTCATTTATTTATTATCAAGGGACCATATGGCCCGTGGCACTTTTAATTGTAAAATTTAATCCCCTCCCTAGGGATCCTCGTCGGATCCTCTCCCTAGGGATCATAGGGATCAATACATGTGGACCGTTGATAGAAAATCGTGCGGTCACAATTTTTTCATTTTTTATATTTTTCACGTAAAACGAGGCTACTTTACTTTTAAAAATATAAAATGTATTTAATTGGGGCCGCATGATTTTTGATTGACGGTCCATGTGTGTTAATCCCTAGGATTCCCAGGGAAGGGATCGGGCGAGGATCCAAATCCCCTTCCAGATAGTATAGATTTGACCTTTTAAGATCCGTTCGGCCAGAATCAAGGTTTTAATGAAAATAGAGAGGTACCGTATCCTGTGGTGGATTTAAGACGTTAATCTCACAGACTCGATGTGAAAGATTCATACGGGGGCATCGTTAAATTTTTTTTCTTCAATTTTTTTATTGAGGCATTTATTTGAACACTTTGTGGCCCAATCGTTATGTATAGATTTGTCTTCCCACTTGATGTTCAGACCTATCAAGTATCACTTGCCAATGCATGCCAAATTTTGCTGAATAGGCATTTCATCAACTTGTTTGGGCATTTTCAGGTCTTATATCAGATGGTCATAGGGTTCTTGGAGATAATTCTCCCATATTTCTCGATCTTCATAGGATCTCAGGACCATGGGTACCCCCTTGGAACCGCCCCTGTATGTATCAATTTTTTAAAGCTCGCACGATATATAAATTTAAGGGAACTTTAACGAAAAACTCTTGGTTTTGTTCACTTTAACAAAAAACCACATTTTATATTAAAAAGTTAATTTTGGTTCTATTCATTTTACCTTTTATTTTGTCCTTATCATTAAAACTTAAAATTTTCAAACATTTTTAATTAGTTTTCCTTAATTTTAATGAGGCCCTACTAGTGCATTCTATCTTCTTATACGTATTATTTTTTTGTGATGACTGTTCTTCCAAGTCAGAAAGTTATAATTCTCAAATTATAATTAGATTTCGTAAAGCATGTCATTCTCGAGGAAAAGTAACAAGTGTCATCGGTAAAGAGAAAGTCGTAGTTCCCTAAACACGGTTTATTAACTGTGGATGAGTACGGCAGTAGAGTTGCAAGTGCAACTAGATTCGATCAAGACAATGCATGCATGATGCATGCTCCAATCAAGATTCAAGAAATAGAGAGAGCTTATCGAGGCATGAAAAGGCACGTTAAACAAAAACAAATCAATTACAAAATTAACTTGCTAGCTATGAGTAAACTAAACCCATGAATACTTATAATAACAATCTGATAGATTACAAATACAAGACGATCATGGGTCTTTCTCTGAGGTTTACAAATAATATCGGGATAAGAGATTAATTTTTGTAGGGAATCTAAGATAACTAGCTCTACTCATATACTGAGATTCTCTCTTACAATTAATGTATCATTTCATTAGTGTTATCAGTTTATTGAATGATTATCACATATTCAAAAATCATCTTAGTATCCAATATATGTTTGTCATGTGACCTCACTGATTACATGAGAACATCTCTCTGTCTAAAAGAGATTCAAGAAGCTTAGGATTTAATAATTCGTTGATTAACCAAAATAAGGAGATAGAGGTAAGATGCAGTTTGAAGAAAAAAGTTAAACCAAAAAGAAAGAATAAGGTTATATGGATTGTGGACTACATACCAACAATAGTTCAGTTTTTAACTCTACTCCCTCTCTAATTCATCTAAACATATTAAATAAACTATTGAAGTATTTGCATAATTAAATATAGAAAGGAATTTTATTGACATATTACGAAGGCGCTCTCTTGAAATTAAAGAGAACGTACTGGAAAAGGAGAGCCGGTTTTCTTGAACTTACCTCCTCTTGAAATGAAGCGAGTTAAAAGCCGCACAACACATCCTTAAGCATTAGGTGCATGGTCCAATTCAGAAAACCCCAATCACACGATGGCATAGATCTAGAGAAGTTTTCAGCGTAAAGATTATGCTATGTGTTAGTGTTAGAACAAACTTTTAATCTTCCCTGTGAGCTATGACTCACAGGTAATATGAAATCAAAGATGGTTTATACCAATGAAGAAGATGATGCAGTGAAATAGAGATGAAGAATGCAGAGAATATGACTCTGCATATTGTTACTGTTTCATTCCACCGAGAGTGAGTGTGCAGAAAAACCACACTTCTCTTAATTGCTATTACAATTAAACTTGGCAGTATTCAAAATACATCCATCCAATCCAAGCCATCCATCTTACATCCTATGAGATGAAGACACATATACACTCACTTGTTAAGACCTATGAGACTTAATAAGAAAGCATACACACAATCCTAGCAATATGAGCTAGAAACCAACTGCCACATCAGACCACAATTTACACACTAACAGCCCCCTTTAAATTGTGAACTGATTTCACTCCAAGAATTTCCCTCAGATAACTGAATTGTTCCCTTGCCAATGCCTTTGTAAAGATATCAGCAATTTGCTCTTTCGTAGGACAGTGCAACAACTCAATTACTCCTTGCTGCAGTGCTTCCTTTATCAAATGGTATCTTCTGTTGATATGCTTGGTCTTCTGATGAAAGATAGGATTTTTAGTGATGGCTATGGCTGAAGTATTGTCACAATTCATTGGTGTTGCAACTGTTAGCATTTCACCAAAATCCTCCAACACAAATCTCAACCAAGTAGCCTGTGCAGTTGCTTCAGATGCACTAATGTACTCTGCTTCAGCTGTGGATAATGCAACACATTGTTGCTTGACTGAAGACCAAGAGAAAATTCCACTGCCAAACGTAAAAGCATACCCAGATGTACTTTTCATATCGTCTTCAGAACCGCTCCAGTCACTGTCACAAAATCCCACTAAGATTGCCCCTTCACCTTTCTTGTATTCCATGCCAAAATCAAGAGTTCCTCGAACATATCTTAGTACTCTCTTTGCTGTCCCAAAATGCTTGTTGGTTGGACAGTGCATAAACCGTGATAGCAAACATGCAGCATACATTATGTCAGGTCTAGTTGCTGTGAGATACAGCAAACTGCCTACAATTTGTCTATATTGAGCTTCATCTGCAGTCCCACTTCCATCTTCTTTTCTCAATTTATCACCTGAAACCAATGGAGTACTCACTGACTTACAATCTTGAAGTCCAAATTTCTTCAGTAGAGAGGAAGCATACTTTCTCTGATGAATGAAAATATACTCCTTAGTTTGCATTACTCCCATACCAAGAAAATGATGTAAGAGTCCAAGATCAGTCATCTCATATTTTAGCATCATATCAGATTTAAAAGCATTCATCAATTCCTGACAACTTCCAGTGTATATTATATCATCAACATAAATGGATACTATAATCATTTCTGCATCTTCCCTCCACTTGGTATACAAAGTTGCTTCACTGGTGCTTTTCTTAAACCCACAGAGTGTAAGATATGAGTCTATTTCACCATACCAGGCTCTTGGTGCCTGCTTCAGACCATACAGTGCTTTATGTAACTTGTAGACCTTATCTTCTTCTCCCTGTACCATGAACCCATCTGGCTGATCGACATACACTTCCTCTTCTAGCACACCATTCAAGAATGCTGATTTTACATCCAATTGAAACAACTTCCATTTGTTCTTTTCTGCCAGTGCAATTAATGTTCTGATTGTATCCAACCTTGCAACTGGTGCAAAGGTTTCATTGTAATCAATTCCGGGCTTTTGTGCATAGCCTTTTGCAACAAGTCTAGCCTTGTTCTTTTGAACTGATCCATCCAGATTCAACTTAGTTTTGTACACCCATTTCACACCAATCACAGGTTTATCAGATGGTCTTTTCACTAATTCCCAAGTTTTATTTTTTTCAATCATACTCATTTCATCTTCCATGGCTTTCTTCCATGATTCATCCTGTGCAACTTCATGATAAGATTCAGGTTCAACAATACACACATGACATCTTTCATAGATTTCACTCAAATTTCTACATCTCAGAGGAGTATGATCAACCTGAGGTGTAGAAGTTGAGTCACTAGCACTTTCAGACTCAATGAATGGAGAATCTGTAATTTGAGTCTGAGAACCTTCAGTAACAACTTGTTCCATGAAATCAGAATCCTCATCAGCTTCTTTCATCTCTGGAGATTCACTTGCAGTAAATGGAATGTACACTTCTTTGATCTTCTGTTTATCCCAATCTCATTTACCATTCTCATAAAAAATAACATCTCTTGAGAGAATTACTTTCTGAGTTTCAGGATTGAGTAACATGTACCCTTTTTCACAAGTGCCATATCCAATAAAAATACCAATGACACTTGTTTCATCCAACTTATGTCTCAGATTTCCTGGAATAAGGGAATAACCTAATGAGCCAAACACTCTCAAGTGTTTAATTCCAGGTTTTCTTCCACTGAATTTCTCAAAAGGTGTCACATTTTCCAAAGCTTTTGTAGGACATCTGTTGAGCAAATAAACGGATGTAACCACAGCTTCACCCCAAAGACTATAAGGAAGACCTTTTTCATGAAGCATACATTTTGCCATCTCCATTATAGTTCTGTTTTTTCTCTCTGCAACTCCATTCTGTTGTGGAGAATATGCAACAGTAAGCTGCCTTTCCAAACCCAAACCTTCACAAAACTGATCAAACTCATTTGAGGTGAATTCTCCTCCTCTATCTGTTCTCAATTTCTTCACAGAAAATCCACTTTAAAGTTCCACCATAGCTTTGAATATCTTGAATACATGAAAAACATCTGACTTGTGTCTCAAAAGATATATCCAGCACATTCGCGAATGATCATCAATGAATGTAACAAAGTATCTGTTTCCACCCATGGTTAGTGTTTGCATAGGACCACACACATCTGAGTGTATGAGTTCCAATGGCATTCTTGCTCTCCAAACTGACTCCTTCGGAAAAGATACTCTATGATTCTTACCAAATGCACATCCCTGACATACACCTTCACTGTCATGCATTTCAGGTAATCCAAGAACCATATCATGCTCCTGCAATTGTTGCAGACTCCTATAATTCAGATGACCAAACCGTTTATGCCACATTGTACTACTCTGATGCACATTGGTTTTCAGTACCAAGTGATCATTTGATTTGAACACAAGTGGAAAACATATGTTCCCCTTTTGCTTCACACTAACCACTAAGTTTGTCAGAGTTCTGTCATCAAATATATCCACCTTATAATCACCAAATACTAGAAAGTACCCATGTTCAGTCATTTGCCCAACACTGAGTAGATTCTCTGCAATTTCAGGTACCAACATAACTTCTCTTATGTACCTTTTCCCTTTATCAGTGTCAATGACTAAGGTTCATTTGCCTTTCACATCAACAAGAACCCCTGTGCCAACTTGTACTTTTGCCTTAATACTTCTATCAATTTCCACAAGTAACTCCTCTCTGGAAGTCATATGGTTACTACACGCACTGTCTATATACCAGGCATCACTCACAGCCTTCACTTCAGTTGATTGCTTAACCATAAACAGATTTCCAGGTTCTCCCATCTTATTTGCAAAGTTCTTTTGTTCTACCACTTTGTTTGCAAAGTTTCCTTGCTGGACATTCTTGTTCAGATTACAAACTCTGGCAATATGACCAAGTTTCCCACACTTGTGACATTTAATCTTCCCTTTTAACCAACATTCTCCATAATGAAGTTTATCACAATATGTGCAAGCACCTCCAGAGTTATTTGCTTCATTCCTAACACCCGAGGTGAACCTGTTAGTCCACTGCTTCCTTTTGAACTTGAGATTCTTCTAAGATTTCGATCCACCAATATTGGTAAACTGATTACCAACTTTACTGTTCTTAGATGAAATATCTAAGCTAGAAAATGCACGTTCAGTGCTATTCTCTTCATACCTAGTTAATCTCAGTTCATACCCTTTCAGAATAGCAACCACATCTTGTGCATCAATTACATCAATATCTATAGTATTTTCAATAACAAAAGCAATACTATCATATGATTTAGGTAAACTGATCAGCAGCTTTTGTACAATTCTTTGATTACTAAGATCTTCACCATAACTTTTCGTCTGATTTATCAAATCAAACAACCTAGCTAGATATGCAGCTAGAGATTCACTTTCACCCATACGAGTGTATTCAAAATCACGACGAAGACCTTGTAATTTCACAGATCGTACCTGTTTATCTCATACGAACTCTTTCTTCAGAATATCCCAAGCTGCCTTCGCAGTTTCTAGAGTTGCAATCCGTGGAAAAATTTGATCCAACACTGCTCCTTGAATGATTCCAAAAGCCCTCGCATCCTTGACCAAATTTTCACGATGCAATTTCATCTCCGCCTCTGCTATCTCACCCTCCGCCTTCGCTGGAGGTAGAAAACCCATCTCAACAATGCTCCACAGCTCGTAAGATCGGAAAATTGTTTTCATTCGAATTTGCCAGAAATCAAAATTCTCTCCATTGAATATTGGAGCGCGAAGCTCTCCTCCTCCAGATCCAGCCATGTTAGACTTAGATCTCACTTATCTCTCTCACTTACTTTCTCTGCAACGAAAAGTTGCTAGAGCAAACCTCACAAAATCTACGCCCAGAAAAATCAGACCCAACTAGGCTCTGAGGCCATGTTAGTGTTAGAACAAACTTTTAATCTTCCCTGTGAGCTATGACTCACAGGTAATATGAAATCAAAGATGGTTTATACCAATGAAGAAGATGATGCAGTGAAATAGAGATGAATAATGCAGAGAATATGACTCTGCATATTGTTACTGTTTCATTCCACCGAGAGTGAGTGTGCAGAAAAACCACACTCCTCTTAATTGCTATTACAATTTAACTTGGCAGTATTCAAAATACATCCATCCAATCCTAGCCATCCATCTTACATCCTATGAGATGAAGACACATATACACTCACTTGTTACCTATGAGACTTAATAAGAAAGCATACACACAATCCTAGCAATATGAGCTAGAAACCAACTGCCACATCAGACCACAATTTACACACTAACACTATGAACAAAGACGAGGAAGAAAAGTGATGTTGTGTACAATTGAATGGGATAAGAAAACTGAACAGAAAAATGAATTTGCTAAGCGAATGCGGAGAAAGTGTCTCTTACCAATTCGATAGGTCTTAGATACTTTTATTCATGTTTAGTAAGAGAGACGTGTATGATGACTTTTTATAATATCCAGTAACATTTGAAGGAATGCATGCCAAAATATTCCACCAAATAGTCGTCCATAGTTGGGGGACACAGTTACAAATTGGTTAGAAACTCAAGGGATTCAAGCCGCTATAGTTGTAAAAGGGTAGCCATGAGATTTGATTGAGCAAAGGAATAATAAGACCCAATATAAAGAACAAATAAAGAAAAAGAGAAACAGTAGATACTATGATCAATTATTAGTAGAAGTAATAGTTATAGAGCACCTTTAATTATTTGAGGCAGCATCACGTGATCTTGGTTTCACTAATGCCCCCTGCTAGTGTTGTTGCTCTCGTTACTTTGAAAGATATCAGTGCACAGTAAGTTGCAGCAAGAACACGGTTTCAGTTTTATCAACTCAACTCAGAAAACCCTCAAGTGAGCCACTGTATTCCATATATATTGGTTACATGGGATATTCAGCTACAAGGATAAATTCATGAGATAATGAAGGACTTTGAACTATCCAACAGATGTGATCTCCTGAAGAGTTGGAGTTATATTTGAACACTGGTGCTGCGGAGAAGAGCGGGAAGACAGCAGCAGGTTTGAAGGCGCTGACTGGACCGCTGACTTGGCTTATCATACTTGAGTATGAAATGCTTAATCTAGACAAATGAACATGTCATGTCAATGTTATTAACAACTTTGGACTATACTTCAATCGATGTTTGGCAACGAATAATTTGAACTTTCTTTTTTCTTTGAAGACAACGATAGAAGTTTCATGATCAACACAAAAAACTGGGGCAACCCAACTAACTATTATAAGATCTGACATAAAAAAAAAAAAAAAAAAAAAGCTAACTATATAAGAAAACAACACAAACCACTATTACATTTCTCAAACAATTAAAAGATCTCAAATGAGGTTTGGAGGTTCTTTAAACCATGAAAAAACCAACTCCAAGTTAAGAGCATGTCGAGCAAGACGATGGGCAGAATCATTGGCTTGACGACGCGTAAGGGCATCAGGAGCTCTAGTGATCCCAAGTTGAAACGCCTTTGAGTTGTAACAACCTAGCTCTTTTGAGGCCTTAGTGTAACTTTCCAAACTGTTTGGGTGAAAAATGATAGACTTTAGCACAACAACTAGACACCATCTGTAAAGTTAAGCTGCCACCTCTTCCTTAAGCAAACTCTCATGTAAAGTAAGCTGCCACTTCTTGATAAGCTAACCCACAACAGATATAAGCTTCCACCACCTGCTTAAAGAAAGTTGTCTTCTTTTTATTGACAAATTTTGCTTCTTTCAGCCCTTTTTGACATATCTTAGAACAAAAAATAAAGGGGTTTGTTTGTAAGAGAAGGATCTAAGCTAAGAAATACCTGGAGAAATTGTTAGTTGTTGAAACTCATAGTTTGGAACATAGTGAATCATGTAATTATCCTTGTGTTGTTTGTTTTGCTTCCTTCTTTTTGAATCTCTAACCTACGTCGTTATTAAGCTTTGATTAAATTTATAGTTACCTCCTTTGTGATTCGTACCTCATTTGATTGTTGATTCAGATATGATTGCCTTCTTTTCATTGTTCAAAGTGTTTGTAATCGAATCGACTAACATTTAAAATGTGGTTGATTCAATTCTTCTTGTTTGTTTGCCAAAAGTTTAGGGGACAGGAGACTAGCCCATCCGAGGGTCAAGGCATATACCACAAGTCTCTTTGATTGATAGTCTTGATTCAATTCTTCTGAATAATAGTGTTTGCGTCCCTTTATCAGATGAGTCTTGGCCTCTGATCAATTGGTAACAAGTGTTAGAGAATAAGGTCTCACATTAGACATATGACACACTTACTGGGAGATTCCAATCATAATATCACCGGGGCCTTTTGTGGTAAAACCCAATAACTATTAATAGGTGGTTAAGTTGTCACAACATTAGTAATATTGGTCTTGGACCATGATGCGCCTATAAAGTTTATCATGGTATCAAAGCATGTTATTCTCTCGAAATATCATGGGCCCGACTCACTGGGCTTAAATATGCTTCCTTAAGTTTGGCTTTTCAAAAGTTAGCTCCAACTTAAGGGTATTAACTGAATAATGGGCTTTCAAAAAGTTGGCATTGGTTCCAATGACTGAATACTAACTGGGCCTTCAAAACGACTAATGTTGTCTAGTGCTTGAATATCGACCGACCAAGCTCTCGAAAAGATTGGCGTTAGCCTGGGTTTAATGATTTGACCAACTTTTTTATGTAGAAATTGGTTTTCCTTGTTACCTTGTGTGGGGCAATTTGTGAGGGGGTATGTTGGATTATAAAATCCCACATCGACATATGACAAAATTATATATAACTAATACAGGGGGTGATTTCACCCCCAATATCACTAAGGCATTTTGTGATAAAACTCACCTATTAATAGGTGGTTAAGTTATGACAACATTAGTGATAGTGGTAGTGGATCATGTTGAGCCAATAAAGTTTACCAATAAGGCCCATGAGACCACTATGAGAGTAAGACCTCATTAGATTT
Organism: Malus domestica; assembly: GCF_042453785.1. Lineage (NCBI taxonomy): Eukaryota > Viridiplantae > Streptophyta > Magnoliopsida > Rosales > Rosaceae > Malus > Malus domestica. Next base: position 15,602,537 of record NC_091673.1, read on the forward strand.
AGCGATGAAGAATTGCAAAAAAATATTTGTATTGTTATTGATTCATTGAGTTCATGTGTTTGATTGATTGTATTGCAACTCTTGAATCCAATATCTTTGAATGTGCATTCGATCGTTTCAGATATTGATTCATTGAGTTCATGTGTTTAATTGAGCCTTGTAGCTCACCCTTTTCCCCTTTCCTTTCATATCAACTTGGGTGAGAAGTTGACTTGTGTTGAAGATGTTGGTTCGTTTTGGAAGACCTTAGATGTTTTTGTGGCTGTTTTGATAACATTGGGTTGTACCTTTGTGCTAGATTTTAGAATATTTGTAGTTCATCACTTGAGGTTTATACAAGAAATGGTAATGATTTTGTTTATGTTCATATTTGAGACTTTGAAGTATTTACTCTTTGCTCTTAAAAGTGGCGTGAAAAATCACTAGCGATGGTTTAGTTGGCGCCAAATATGGGGTGCGACACGAGTCCTCCACATCATGTCCCACAACATATGTATTAACAAAAACCTCTTGCAAAGTCATCATAGTTTAGAGTAAATGACACTAAAAAATCAAGTTGTATAAACCCATTACACTGTATATCCCACAATGGACATATCTTTTTCAACATACAAAGGAGGTCTACTACATGCTAAACTAAGAACTAGTTGGTTTGGAAGAAGCAGGTTTTATTGTCCATCTCTTTGCTATTATACATGACAATATGACCTTATTTTCACCTAACTATGAACATCCACTCACTAGCTAAGCTTGCTAGAGGATTGTTAGTTCCATTCATGCATTCTCAAGCTAGCTAGGATTATTGGTAATATTTTTTAGATAACTTTACTGAAAAGCTCTCAATACTGTTCACTTTACTCTTTATTTTGTCATTTTCATTAAAACTCAAAATTTTCAAGTTCTTTTCATTAGTTTTCCTTATTTTTTATGCTAGTGATGTGGTCCGTCCTTGCTCCCTCTTCCATTCGATAGGTGGAGTTGGCCACTCAAATAGGTAAAGCCTAATTCCCTATCATCAAGTTGGTGGGGATTTATATTATGGAAAACTTCATTTTAATCCTTAAAAAATATGAATTTTAGACTATAACCTTGTGTAAGATTAAAATCCAATTTTAGTTCCTGGTACATTTAATCATCTTATTTATTATTTATATTTTGATGTTTTATCGTCTTTTTCTTTCTTTTTAATGTATTAATTACATTTAAATTTAATTTTCATTTCATTCATCATAATATATTTTAATGTCTATTAGGCAAACTATTTTTTTTTTAATATATTTTGACAACAATTTTGTATGTTCTTCATATAGGTATATTAATACATTTGAATATTTCAGTATATCATTTGATACAAACATATAGATACATTAATTCAATATGGTGCATTTTTGTACACACATTTGGTGTAACATCCCACATTGCGCAGGGGAGTGGATCCTATAAGCCTTATATATATATTCTCATCTCTACCAAGCACGAGGCATTTTGGGAGCTCACTGGTTTCGGGTTCCATTGGAACTCCGAAGTTAAGCGAGTTCGTGCGAGAGCAATCCCATGATGGATGACCCATTGGGGAGTTGCTCGTGAGTTCCCAGAAACAAAATCGTGAGGGCATGGTCGAGACCCAAAGCGAACAATATCGTGCTACGGTGGAGTCGAGCCTGGGATGTGGTAACAACCCAGGCTGCGATGTGACAATTTGATATCAGAGCCAATCCCTGGCCGAATGTGTGCGGACGAGGACGTTGGGCCCCTAAGGGGGGTGGATTGTAACATCCCACATAGCCTAGTGGAGCGGATTCTGTAAGCCTTATATGTACATTCTTATCTCTACCTAGCATGAGGCCTTTTGGAAGCTCATTGACTTCGGGTTCTGTCACAGCCCGTCCCGGATTTTTTATATCGGGAGCGTGAAATGAAGATACTACCCTTGACGTTGCTAAGGTTTGTGTGTGTAACGTTATTTGGTTTAAATTATTATAAGTTTTGGGGATTAAAAAATTTGGTTTTGGAATTATATGGTTAGGGAATTGGATGGATGGTGTGGATTAGAGTGGACCACACCTCACACTCCCTGCTCTCTCTCCCTTCCCGTAGCTCTCTCTCTCTCCTCCCTCACGATCCCCTGCTCTCTCTCTCACCATATACGTACGAACGAAGAATAAACCACCCAAAACACAATGGATCGAAGCAACCAAGGTAAGATTTTTCACCCTCTTGATGTTCTGAGTTGATTGGTACTAGTTATAGGAAGTGAAACCCTCGGGATCGTCGGGAAACCCTAACCCCGAAATTGTGCACTGTTCATGCACACGTAAAATCTTACGTTTCAGGGAATTTCAAGCTCACAGTGAGCTTAAGGACATCCTCACGAGCCTCGGAGTGCTTTGTTGGTGATAATTGGACGTCGGAGGACCGAGAACGAAGTCCTCAAAGTTTCCCGAACTATCGTGCTTCCTTAGGTAAAATATAGTGAATTTTAGACCCTAAAACTAGTCCATCGTGATTCTTCATGGTTGGGGCTTCAGTTTGATATAAAATTCGAAGAAAATGGTTGAGAAACGAAGGAGAACAAGAAGTTACAAGTTTGGCCGGAAACCGGCCGCCGGAAAAACCATTCCGGCGACTGGCTGGGGAAGATGACGCGCGTGGGGGCGCGTGTGTCCGTGCGTTCCCTGGCGCGTGGGGGCGCATGCGATACCAAAAAATTAATCTAAAAATTTCTCGACGTCCGTGACGTCGAGTAGGTCGATGTGGTATATTCATATACCCAATTTGAGCATCGTATGAGAAGTTATTTCGAATTGTTGGTTATGTGTTTAAATTAACGTTTTTATAGTTGTTTCGCATATAGGTGACACTTATCCCGAGGACGAGCGCATCCAGGGACGTCACGGGGGTTACGACCCATCGACTTACCAGTGAGTGGGCAGTTTTGTTTTCGTATTACCTATATACAACTGTTTTTCCCAGAAAATGCGTTTATATGAAAATTTTGATTTAAATTGCCATGCATGCAAATGTTGAGATATGTAGTTTGATAATGGATGCATATATATGTTAATTGACGCGGTGGACGCACATGTGAGTTTTTATATTATTCAGATGAGTTATTTTATGAGAATTGCATTGAAAGCTCATAACCTGCACCCTAGGTGTTAGTGCTTATATTATTATTCACCACACCGCACGCTCGTCTTGAATCCAAGTAGGTGGATGTCGTACAGACCATGTGAGGGTTCCGACATGCTAGTCGTATAGATCACTAGATGTGATTCCGACTAGTGGGTGACCTTAGTTATGCGCGCTGATGATTGATGAGAGAAGCACTAGAGCGTATTTATACACCTTTCATCGTACAGACTACTATACGTAGTTCCGAGTGATGTGCAGTGTAGTGCCGTACAGGTCACAGTTGGTGACTCCGGCAGGGTTGTATAGGTCACTGTGGTGACTCTGGCTGAGTGGGATGTTGAGCTTTAGAATCAGCCGTACAGGACCATTGTAGGGTCTCCGGTTGATTTATTATTTCACCTGATTGATATTGATGCATTTCTGACTATATTTGGCATGGCGTGTCATATTATTTATGATATGTTATGTTGATGGATATGAGCTGAGTTTTGATGATATGTGTATATATATGTTTATATACTATTGTTCTGGGAAAGTATACAGGTTTTACGGTGAGGGGTTAGAAATGTTTTAAAGGAAATGTTTTGGAAAATCTTTGATTTTATTGACCCACTCATCTTTGTTTTGCGCCCCTCCAGGTTCTAGTTAGCGGTTGGTGGCTCTCGAGGTCTTTTTCGGCATTCTGACAGACGTTCTGCATGTAGGACTCACCTGCTGGTGATGTACTTTTATTTTAGTCCTACTTGACTGCACTTAAACCTATGCTCTGAATTTATGTGTTTACCCTATAACTCATCCTTTTATTCTAGTAGGTGGTTCTACTAGAGATTGGTTTGAATTCCTTCATTTTCTGTTATATCTTGCTTCCGCGTCGCACTTTTGGTTACGTCGCGCTCGCGTGACGGCCAGCACGCCTTGATCCTCTGGGTCGGGGTGTGTCAGTTTGGTATCAGAGCCTAGGTTGCAGTCCTGTATAATTGTTAATGCTTTAATGATCTTTTAATGTTTTCTGTCAGAATTATGCCGCCTCGTAGAGAGCGTAGGGAGTCCCCCCGTACTCCTAAACCTAATTTCCCGGATATCACTCAGTTAGGGGAAGCAATGGCCCAGGCTTTTCAAAATGCAATCCGTCCTCCTTCCCCACCTCAGAGGACACCTCTGGAGACCATGTACAATTTGAAACTGGATCGTTTTATGGGTAATGAAGGTCACGAGGGGGCAGAGAAATGGCTAGATCATATTGAAAAGACATTTCAGGTGATGCAAAGTCAGGGGAACTTTCCGGCTGATAGGTGGGTTGAGACCACTACCTGGTTTTTGGGTCGAGAGCCGGCAGGTTGGTGGAGGAATCAGACGCAGTTTATGTCCCCAGCTATGGCATCTGATTGGGAAGTATTTAAAGATAATTTCAAGAAAAGATTTGTCCCCCCAGAGTATATTGATCGCAAGAAACAGGAATTTACTCGATTGAAACAGAAGAATATGACAGCTCATGAGTACTACAGAAAGTTTACTGATTTGTCTCGTTATGACCCTGATACAGCTGGTAATCAGGGAGAGATGCTTCGACGTTTCAAGTTGGGATCTAAGAAAAAGTGGCGGACTTTTGCCAGTGCACTTCCCTGCGCCGATTATCATGAGTTTTTCGAGATTTTGGTTACGATTGAGGACTCTGATAATCTTCCCAGTGAGAGTGAGGATGACGAGGACAAGAATGACGGTCAGAAGAAGGATGATAAAAGTAAGGGTATCTCTATTCCGGGACCTCGCAAGACGCATAATTTTAAGAAGAGTTGAGCCAGTTCGAGTTCTTCTAGTGGTGGATATAGTATTACTGGCCCGAGGAGAGGTGGTGGTAGATTTTCTGGTGGGCCTAGATTTCAGAGGCAGAGGGATTCTGGTGGTGCTGGTGGTTCTGGCGCTCCGTGGTGCCGCCGTTGTAATTTTCGTCATCATGGTGAGTGTAGGAGAGGTAGTGGTGCTTGTTTTACTTGTGGGCAAATGAGACATCAGGCTTCTCAGTGTCCCCAGGGTCAGCTGAGACCGCAGCAGACCACTATGCCACCTCCAGCGCCGATTCAGCAGAGCTTTGGACCGGGCAGTTATGGCCAGTCGGGTCGTGGTGGTGCCTACCACTACCAGGGGGATGCTGCTCCGTATGCTTCCGGACCTTATCAGTATCCCCAGGAGCCTTATTCTCAGACAGGGTATTCTCAGGACTTTGGGGGTTATTCTTCTTATTCATCCATGCCAGCTGGTGGATCTCAGTGGCATCAAGGAGGTCAGCCCCGTCAGGGGGAAGTTGCTACTGGTGGTGCAAGATCATCTAGGCAGCCTAGTCAGTCAGGCTACGGATATGTCCCCCAGGGGCGAGGTAATCAAGGCAGTAGAGGTCGTGGTGGACGACAGCAAGCTCAGGGGCGTGTTAATCACATCTCACTGCAAGAGGCTCAGAATCATCCGGACTTGATCATGGGTACGTTAAATGTTCTTGGTCATTTTGCTAAGGTTTTGATTGATTGTGGTGCTACGCATTCTGTGATTTCTCATACGTTTGTTCAAATGACTCAACCTCACCCTTCACCTCTAGGATTTGATTTAGAGTTTGCCATGCCTAGAAGAGATAAATGTTATGTTGATAGTGTGTATCTTGGGTGTCCAGTGATGGTAGAGGGCATAGTTATGCCAGCTGATCTTATCCCGTTAGATATTGTGGATTTTGATGTGATTCTGGGAGCTGATTGGTTGCATTATAATTGTGCCCATATTGATTGTTATGGGAAATCAGTTACTTTTTATCGCCCTGGACCACCTGAGGTTATTTTGTGGGCGAAAGAGGTGGGGTGAGACATGGTGTTATTTCTGCCATAAGAGCAAGGAAATTATTATCAAAGGGTTGCCAAGGATATTTAGCACATGTGGTGTTAAATGATGTCGTTCCTAACAGTATTGAGGAGGTTGGTGTGGTCAGACACTATCCTGATGTATTTCCTGATGATTTGCCGGGGCTACCGCCAGACAGAAAGGTGGAATTCTCTATTGATTTGCTTCCAGGTACTGACCCTATATCTCTAACTCCTTATAGAATGGCTCATGCTGAGTTGAGAGAATTGAAAATTCAGTTGCAAGAATTACTTGATAAGGGTTTCATTCAGCCTAGTTCGTCACCTTGGGGAGCTCTAGTATTATTTGTGAGGAAGAAAGATGGAACTCTGAGATTATGCATTGACTATAGGCAATTGAACCGGATAACGATTAAAAACCGTTATCCATTGCCTCGCATCGACGATTTGTTTGATCAGCTGAAAGGTGCGTGTGTATTTTCTAAGATTGATTTGAGATCCGGTTATTATCAGTTGAAGATTAAAGAGGAAGATGTACCTAAGACAGCTTTCCGAACCCGTTACGAACATTATGAATTTTTGGTTATGCCATTCGGGTTGACTAATGCACCTGCAGCTTTCATGAGGTTGATGAATGAGGTATTCCAGCAATATCTTGATAAATTTGTTATTGTTTTTATTGATGATATTCTGGTATACTCTAAATCTAAAGCAAATCATATCCGACATCTTAACTTGGTGTTAAAGAAATTGAAGGAGCATCAGTTGTATGCTAAGTTCAGTAAATGTCAATTTTGGTTGACTGAAGTGGCATTTTTGGGGCATGTTGTATCGGCTCAAGGAATCCAAGTTGATCCTCAAAAGATAGCGGCAGTGGAGAATTGGGAGCAACCTCGAACCGTCACTGAGGTACGAAGTTTTCTTGGTTTAGCAGGTTATTACCGACGGTTTGTTCAGGATTTTTCTATGATTGCTTTGCCGTTAACGAAGTTGACCAGGAAGGATGTTAAATTCGAGTGGGATGAGAATTATGAGCGGAGTTTCCAGCAATTGAAATATTGCCTCACTCATGCTCCGGTATTGGTACTTCCTGATGATAGCGGTAATTTTGAGATTTACAGTGATGCTTCCTTGAATGGTTTGGGATGTGTTTTGATGCAGCATAATAGAGTGATTGCTTATGCTTCTCGACAGTTGAAAAATCATGAAAGGAACTATCCCACACACGATCTTGAGTTGGCAGCCATTGTTTTTGCCTTGAATATTTGGAGGCATTATTTATATAGTGAGAAGTGTAAGATCTTCACTGATCACAAGAGTCTTCAGTATCTGTTTACTCAGCATGATCTTAATCTTCGTCAGCGAAGGTGGATGGAATTGTTAAGTGATTATGACTGTACTATCGAGTATCATCCGGATCGTGCTAATGTGGTAGCTGATGCACTGAGTAGGAAACCTCAAGGTAGACTCAATGCCTTATATGCTAGCCGTGTTCCTCTTCTTGCTGAACTAAGGGCAACTGGAGTAAAGTTGGAGTTAGAAGATCGAAGTGGAGCCTTTCTTGCTAGTTTTCAAGTCAGGCTAGTTTTGGTTGATCGTATACTCGAAGCTCAGATGGTGGATGAGGAAATTCAAGAAATGGTTCAGTTAAGAAGTGAAGGGAAAAAGAAAGACCTCAAGATTCGAGAATCAGATGGTATGCTTATGCAGGAAAATAAAATGTATGTTCCGAATAATGAGGAATTAAAGAAGGAAATCTTGGATGAAGCGCATTGTTCAGCTTATGCGATGCACCCGGGAGGCACTAAGATGTATCATACCATTCGACCATTTTATTATTGGCCGGGTATGAAAAGGGAAATTGCTGAGTATGCGAGTAGATGTATTATTTGCCAGCAAGTTAAAGCAGAAAGAAAGAAGCCTTTTGGGCGAATGCAGCCACTTCCCGTTCCCCAGTGAAAATGGGAAAATATAACCATGGACTTCATGTATAAACTTCCTCATACACGAAACGGATTTGATGGTATTTGGGTGATTGTGGATTAACTTACCAAGTCAGCGCATTTCATTCCAGTGAGGGAGAAGTATCCTCTGAATAAATTGGCTAGGTTGTTCATTACGAAGATTGTGAAGTATCATGGAGTTCCAGTGAATATTATTTCTGATCGAGACCCAAGATTTACTTCTAAATTTTGGGTAGCTTTTCAGGAAGCTCTTGGTACGCAATTGCTTTACAGCACTGCTTATCATCCTCAAACTGATGGGCAATTAGAGAGGACGATTAAGACGTTGGAGGATATGTTAAGATCTTCAGTGTTACAATTCGGTGATTCCTGGCATGATCGTCTGGACTTGATGGAATTTGCCTACAATAATAGTTTTCACTCGAGCATTGGTATGTCACCATTTGAGGCACTTTATGGTAGGGCGTGTCGTACACCATTGTGTTGGTCTGAGGTTGGTGAAAGAGTGTTAGAAGGCCCAGAGATTGTGGATGAGACTACTCAAAATATTCAGGTGATTAAGTCTAACCTGAAAGCAGCCCAAGATCGACATAAGAGTTTAGATGATCGACATGCCACTGATCGAGTGTATAATGTGGACGATTGGGTGTTTTTGAAATTGTCACCTTGGAGAGGTGTGGTACGATTTGGAAAAAGAGGGAAGCTAAGTCGGAGATACATTGGACCCTATGTGATCACTGGAAGAGTTAGTGAGGTTGCCTACCAGTTGGAGTTGCCTCCGGAATTATCTAAGGTCCATAATGTGTTCCACGTCTCTATGCTTCGACATTATATTTCTGATCCTTCTCATGTGATCCCTCCTCAACCGCTAGAGATTAATTAGGATTAGACATATGATGAGGAACCAGTCACTATCTTGGATTGGAAAGATAAGGTTCTAAGAAACAAGACGGTGAGTTTGGTGAAGGTGTTGTGGAGGAACCATTCCGTAGAAGAAGCTACCTAGGAGACAGAAGATCGTATGAGAGAGATGTACCCAAGATTATTCTATGGGTATTAAGTGGTTTAATTGGTTATGGGAATTTCGGGGACGAAATTCTATAAGGAGGGGAGATTGTCACAGCCCGTCCCGGGATTTTTATATCAGGAGCGTGAAATGAAGATACTACCCTTGACGTTGCTAAGGTTTGTGTGTGTAACGTTATTTGGTTTAAATTATTATAAGTTTTGGGGATTAAAAAATTTGGTTTTGGAATTATGTGATTAGGGAATTGGATGGATGGTGTGGATTAGAGTAGACCACACCTCACACTCCCTGCTCTCTCTCCCTTCCCGTAGCTCTCTCTCTCTCCTCCCTCACGATCCCCTGCTCTCTCTCTCACCATATACGTACGGACGAAGAACAAACCACCCAAAACACAGTGGATCGAAGCAACCAAGGTAAGATTCTTCACCCTCTTGATGTTCTGAGTTGATTGGTACTAATTTTAGGAAGTGAAACCCTCGGGATCGTCGAGAAACCCTAACCCCGAAATTGTGCACTGTTCATGCACACGTAAAATCTTACGTTTCAGGGAATTTCAAGCTCACAGTGAGCTTAAGGACATCCTCACGAGCCTCGGAGTGCTTCGTTGGTGATAATTGGACGTCGGAGGACCGAGAACGAAGTCCTCAAAGTTTCCCGAACTATCGTGCTTCCCCAGGTAAAATATAGTGAATTTTAGACCCTAAAACTAGTCCATCGTGATTCTTCATGGTTGGGGCTTCAGTTTGATATAAAATTCCAAGAAAATGGTTGAGAAACGAATGAGAACAAGAAGTTACAAGTTTGGCTGGAAACCGGCCGCCGGAAAAACCAGCCCGGCGACTGGCTGGGGAAGATGACGCGCATGGGGGCGCGTGTGTCCGTGCGTTCCCTGGCGCGTGAGGGCGCGTGCGACACCAAAAAATTAATCTAAAAATTTCTCGACGTCTGTGACGTCGAGTAGGTCAATGTGGTATATTCATATACCCAATTTGAGCATCGTATGAGAAGTTATTTCGAATTGTTGGTTATGTGTTTAAATTAACGTTTTTATAGTTGTTTCCCATATAGGTGACACTTATTCCGAGGACGAGCGCATCCAAGGACGTCACGGGGGTTACGACCCATCGACTTACCAGTGAGTGGGCAGTTTTGTTTTCGTATTACCTATATACAACTGTTTTTCCCAGAAAATGCGTTTATATGAAAATTTTGATTTAAATTGCCATGCATGCAAATGTTGAGATATGTAGTTTGATAATGGATGCATATATATGTTAATTGACGTGGTGGACGCACATGTGAGTTTTTATATTATTCAGATGAGTTATTTTATGAGAATTGCATTGAAAGTTCATAACCTGCACCCTAGGTGTTAGTGCTTATATTATTATTCACCACACCGCACGCTCGTCTTGGATCCAAGTAGGTGGATGTCGTACAGACCATGTGAGGGTTCCGACATGCTAGTCGTATAAATCACTAGATGTGATTCCGACTAGTGGGTGACCTTAGTTATGCGCGCTGATGATTGATGAGAGAAGCACTATAGCGTATTTATACACCTTTCATCGTACAGACTACTATACGTAGTTCCGAGTGATGTGCAGTGTAGTGCCGTACAGGTCACAGTTGGTGACTTCGGCAGGGCCATATAGGTCACTGTGGTGACTTCGGCTGAGTGGGATGTTAAGCTTTAGAATCAGCCGTACAGGACCATTGTAGGGTCTCCGGTTGATTTATTATTTCACCTGATTGATATTGATGCATTTCTGACTATATTTGGCATGGCGTGTCATATTATTTATGATATGTTATGTTGATGGATATGAGCTGAGTTTTGATGATATGTGTATATATATGTTTATATACTATTTTTCTGGGAAAGTATACAGGTTTTACGGTGAGGGGTTAGAAATGTTTTAAATGAAATGTTTTGGAAAATCTTTGATTTTACTGACCCACTCATCTTTGTTTTGCGCCCCTCCAGGTTCTAGTTAGCGGTTGGTGGCTCTCGAGGTCTTTTTCGGCATTCTGACAGACGTTCTGCATGTAGAACTCACCTGCGGGTGATGTACTTTTATTTTGGTCCTACTTGACTGCACTTAAACCTATGCTCTGAATTTATGTGTTTACCTTATAACTCATCCTTTTATTCTAGTAGGTGGTTCTACAAGAGATTGGTTTGAATTCCTTCATTTTCTGTTATATCTTGCTTCCGCGTCGTACTTTTGGTTACGTCACGCTCGCGTGACGACCAGCACGCCTTGATCCTCTGGGTCGGGGTGTGTCAGGTTCTATCGGAACTCAGAAGTTAAGCGAGTTCGCGCGAGAGCAATCCCATGAAGTTGCTCGTGAATTCCTAGAAACAAAACCGTAATGGCGTGGTTGGGACCCAAAGCGGACAATATCGTGCAACGGCGGAGCTGAGCCCGGGATGTGGTGAGGGCTCGGGCCAGGATGTGACATTTGGGTATTGACTTTTAGGTACACTAATTCAATATACTATATTTTGGTACATACATTTTGGTACATGCATTTCGGTATATACATTTAGGTACATTATTTCAATATAATACATTTATACATTTAGGTTCATTATAATATATTTCGGTACAAACATTTAGGTATAAACATTTAGGTACAAACATTTCGGTACAAAAAAGAAAATTTTATATACTTCGGTATAATCATATTTGTACACTTGCTTATCTACATATTTTTGTATCACAATTTTCTTTTAATATTTTCTCATTTATTTTCATTGATAATTAACGAACTAAATATGTGTATATTAATAAAATTAAAATTTAATGTGGAGAGATTAAATAAATATACCCATTAAATGAAAAAAATTGAATATAAAATTTTAAAAAAGTACACTTCAAAGGATTAAATTGGATATATAATCTAGTACCATGTTTTTTTTTTAATTTTAATTTTTTACAAGAACTAATGTTCAAAAACCCCTTTATATTATGCCTACTTTCTTCTTTCGTTTCTAAAGAAAATGTAGGTGGTATTTGCCTAACCTTTCATTGAATTTTAGCCATAAGAAAAAAGGCGTTTATGTTGATTATTCTAAATACATTATATTTGACAACTTGCGTTATATATTATTGGATAATTACTACCACCCTCATGGTATATGTGATTTTAGGAAGCCGTTTAATAACTTTTTTGGTTTCTGTTTTCAGATTTTTGTTTCACTTTTTTGAAAATTAAAAATTAAAAATTTGTTTGGTAACTGAAAATTAGTCATTTGATAACCAATTCGTTTTCCAGTTTTCAGTTTTAAAAAAGTAACAAGGAATTAGGCTTGAGTTTTCAGTTTTCATGTTTTTAAGAATTTAAATCTATCAGTAGTTACCAAACAAGAATTCAGTTAAACAAAAAAAAAGTAAAAACGAAATGGTTATTAAACGGCTCCTTGAGTTTTCATTTTTTGGTTTTCAGTTTTCATTTTTTTTAAACTAAAAGTAGATACCAAACAATGATTTCAGTTTTTAATATTTTAAAAAGTAAAAATTGAAAACGAAATAATTATCATGTGGCCCCTAAAATACCTTGAGATTTGTTTGGTTATTTTGAGCTATATGAGCTTTGATACGGATTATGCTAGAGTTCAGTATTATGAATTTTTAATTATTTGTAAAAACTTTATATGATATCAATTTAGTCATTTAAAATTATTATTTTTATAATTATATATTAACATTCGTATTTTGTACATGTTCTTAATGTACGATTAAGATTTCTTGATCAATACTGTTGTTATCAATTTAGTCATTTAAAATTATTATTTTTATAATTATATATTAACATTCGTATTTTGTGCACATTCTTAACGTACGATTAAAATTTCTTGATCAATATTGTTGTTTCTTAAATGACACACCCCAACTCGAGATGTCCACTAGGACTCCGAATCGAGCTGTACTGGCTGACACTAGGAAAGTGACGAAGCCATAAAGTGATGATATGAAAAAATGTGAATAAATTTAAATCTAAGAGTGCCTAAGAACCAGAGTGCGCTGGTGAGAAGGAATAAACCCACTTCACATGTGACGTTAGAGCATAAGTAAGTATCGTAGGATGGGTGGAGAATTATACCATCGAAAGAAATCTTCAATACTAAGATTTGCCACGAAACCTCGTTGATAAGAAAGCTTAGCTAATAAACCTAGAGGGTGAAAACAAAACAAGGGTGAGTGGCCCTGGAAATAAAATTTTAATAGAAACCTTCTAAACTATTGTTGACCCTAAAAACTACCAAGCCTACGTGGCGCGCAGGCTGAATAATTAGTCAGTTAACTACGTCATTCGGTTGTATGCGGGGCGTGCCAACTCGTCGGCCAAGGAGTAAAATTTGTTGATGTTGCGTTGGATGCGCTACTAACTTCTGAATCCTGCGACTTTGGCCGAGGAATGAACACTCTCGGCCTTCGGGTTCTAGAGCTTGAAGACAAGGCTACTAGTTCTGCAAAGTTCACAAATCATCGACGCCTGATTCAGTCACGGTGATTATATTCGTGAGAGTATAAGCACGCCGAATCGACACCAGAGTATAGGGACACAAATATTCAAAACAAATGTACGTCTTGATTGTAAAAGTGGTTCGGCCGTTAGAATGCCGAACTCTAAAGCCTACTTGTGAGTATCCAATCATAAAATAACTCGGTGTTCAACGTGCCGAGCCCAGTAATTCGGAACACCTCACTTTACCGGGAAGGCTAATGAGATGACCTCTGCCAATAAGGATTTGAAAATCCTTCTCGGCTGAGACTTGGATAGATAATTAGTCGGCCTCGTCGCAGTGTTATTTATCCAAACTAAAAGTGCTTCGCAGTCAGCTAATTCTACAGCAATAATGCTGTTTATGCAAACTGAAGATGCTCACCAGTTGCCTTCACAGTGCTGTTTATCCAAACTGAAGATGTGTTGGCGAAAAAGGAAAATAAAAATCTCAAGGTTGTTGAGAGGTTTCGCGTAGAGCAAGGGTTTGCGCATGGTAGTTTGTGTGTTGAATTGGAGATGCATTGTTCGATGTCCTGATGCGAGAATTACTTGACACACAAATTAAACCCTCTTTTTGACAATTGTAGTATGGATGTAAGTAGGGTATCGTTCTAGGCCGGGGATTAGGAGGGATTGCTAATCTATTCTAAATTAATTTAAAAATATTAAATAAGACTCAAGGACACAAAATTAGGCTAAAAACTCTAATAACTCGAAACACACTTAAAATGACTCAAAATAATGAAAACAATTAAATTAAACACTAGGAACTGAAATGGACGGAAATTAAATTAAAAGACTAACAATAAAGAAAACTAACTAAATAAAATAATTTAATAATGGATGGGTGTTTGGTTTTGATGAAAAGTAAATTAAACTTAATTAAATTACAGAATTGATAAAAACGTAAAATTAAGGTAAAATGATAAATGACGGACTAGCTAGAGGGTTCTTCTCCACACATGACACATATGCAACCTAAATTGATTTTCAGTTGTTCTTTCAATAAATTTTGAATCTCAATACTCCAGATTAACCGTGAACATCACTTTTTTAATCTTCAAGTTTTCCTTAAGTTATTGAATTGGACGGAAAAACGCATACAACAATTCAAAACATTCTTCAAAAGTCCCCTACGTGAAAAGCACAATAGAGATACAATCAAAGATCATTAAACTTTGTGAAAACTATAAGCATTGACGAGGCATTCGTAACTATGAAAAGCATGATACTCTTGCCAAGAATTTACTTAACGTGATTGTGACTAGCAACCTTTACTACTTGTGAAAATAAGTTCATAACGATTAGGTGAAATTCACTTATATTCTAGCATCAAATTCATGCATGTAAATTAAGCGTGCACTCTCAACCAACATACACAAATCAGTTTTTATACGAACGGATAAGTAAATTGAAATCACAACTTATGAAATCACAACCGAAGGTAATCAATTCATATTACAGATATAATCATGGCTTTGAATTAACCTCTAGCCAAGGTAAATTTAATTACACATTATTAAAACACAAATAAACCAAAAGTAAAATATAGATTTGGAGAGAATTAACCAAAAGATAAGTGCTTCTGTTTTGCTCTTCCAGTCGCTGCGCAAGGGCCTCCTGCTTCTCTGCCTTGCTTCACTCTGCCAAGAGCAGCAAGAGCTCTCGGTTCTCGCCCTCTGACTTCTGTCCGCACAGTTTTCTGTGCTGCCCGTGCCTTCTCGGTTTTCTGCTGCTGCAAGGCAGCTGTCTCTTCGTCCAGCCTTCTCTCCCCGCGTCAATCTCTCCCCACGCTGCCCACTTTGACTAACCTCTGGCTGCGCCAGTCTCTTGCTGCCAAAGGCAGCACCTAATCTCTCCCTTTTGTTACTGACTTGCTGACCAGTCCTTGCTCAAGCTGCCAAATGGCAGCCCCTATTCTTTCCTTCTGTGGACTGTCAGTCTCGCTGCCAAAGGCAGCTCTCTGCCTTCCACCTCTCCCCCCCCCGTGTTTCACTCCTTTCACTTCTTTTATTCTTTTCCGCGTGCTGCTTCTCTCGTGTTCTCTCCAGCTGCAAAGGCAGCTTTTGGTTCATTTTTTTTATTCCTTTCTTTCTCCATGCTCTCCCCCGTTCACACCTGCTTTCCATTCCTCACGTTTCCACCCTGGATTCCTTTCTGTCATCATATTTTATTCCTTGCTTAATTATGCCGTGTCCCTCTTTTCCCCTACCAGCCTTTTGCACCGCCCAAAGCCTTATTGCCACACGTTGCAAGCTGTCAAAATCCCTCCTAGCCGTTGCAAGTGCATTACCAGCTGCTTTTCCACCTTGCAAGTTGTTGCAAACTTTTATTCTCCTTTTGCATGTTTTGTTATAAGTGGTCCGATAATTGAGTATAGAGAAATTCCATCTGCCAATTTCTGATCAGAATCCCCAACCTAAAGCACATGCCAGCTCTCAATTAGCAAATATGATCAGATGAATATGTCGATCCCATAAGCCATCTTTAGACTAGTAATTGTTATGCGACAAAAGGTTATTAATATTAGTAATTCATACAGAATTAAGTTCACAAGTGACTCAACTCAAAGGTGAAAACACAAGGTTTTGGGCAACACAGGGCCTTAACATTTCTGTTTGAACCAACACTAACCACAAAAATAACGTAAATAGATCTCATTTGTGCTATTTTATTTTCTTTGCATAACAAATCCTATAAACACAAAAATAACGTAAATAGCTCAAAAATATAAGGAACTAACTAAGAAAAGACGAGTGAATTCGAAGTAAAAATATATATAAATATGATCCGATCAAATACCCCCACACTTAACTTTTGCTAGTCCTCGAGCAAAACAAAGAAAACATGAAAAAGTACTAACATGAAAAACATTAGTTTCCCCCTATGTGACCCTCATAGAATTTCATTCGAGAAAACAAATCATCAAGAACCATAGCTAGCATCAAGGAACTAATCCAAGTTCATCTTCCTTATTCAAATATTAGCAGTAATCTTTGAATCATCCTTGAGGTGTAGTGTGTGAGATAGCCATGCTAATGTAATTTCAAGTTCTTCTTTTTAAAATCATCATATGCAAACTAGCGACCTTCTCACGGGATATGCACTCAATCACACATGTGTTTAGTTTTAATGTGTTTCGCTCAAAGAAACAAATGTGAAATTTCTACCATAAGCTTGCATAAAGATCACTTCTCCAGTCATAATTGCAAAACTTAAATCAAGAGGACTTTTATTGGATGTAATGAGGCTTAGGGATAGGGTTATTGAAATGAAAGAATAGGAAAACACAAGTTCCAAGCTACATTGCAAGCAATTCTTTTGTCTAGATTTATAAGAACTCAAGCTCTCCAACGATTCTTCTGAAACCTCCAATCACACCCTTAAACTGAAACTTTAAAAACATTTTTTTTTTCTTTTCTTAGTATACAATCTTTCTTTTTCTTTTTCTCTCTCTTTTTTTTTTTTTTTTTTTTTTTTTCAATACAAACATGAAATACCCCCACACTTATTCTTTTGCCCAACACCCTCAAAGTACTTCACAAACATTTCTCATAAGATAATCTCACATTGCTCGCTTGGAAAGGGTAAGGAAAAATGTTTCAGGTATAAGGGTAGACATATCTGGTGATAAGAAATAAAAGGCTCAACATACACGGCTCAAATTGGCAATCTAATGATATCATTTTTCTTTGGGGAACATGGTTATTTGGGCCATGGTGGTAAACCTAATGCCTCTATCATTTCCAAGTTCATGTAATCAATGACAAACATTTTGAAAGATCGTTACGCAAGTTCTAGAGATGTATCTCACATAAGTTTATCACACATGAAAGAATAGGAGTATATGAAAAATGCACACACTTTCAATAGGCTCAAAAACTCACATAGGATGTATATGGTCACTAAATTCACATATGAAGCTTTAAGTCATGCTTTAGTTTCACATTAACAAGGCTATGTGCATTTGGTTTTTCAAAGATGGTCAAACATGTACAAAACTAACAAGAGAATTAGGAATTTCACCAAACACATGTTAACTAAGTTCTTGATGATCATGATTCGAATTTGATCCAATTATATCATTGGGTCGGGAAACTAACAAAAATCTAATTCAAAACAATAAGGGAAATAAGACAATATTTTTGGATTTTTAAATTTTCCGATTTTTTTATTTTTATTTTTTTATTTTTAAAGAAAACAAAAAAAAACAACACAGAAACAAATGAAATTCTAGAGATTTCTACCCCCACACTTAAACTTGACATTGTCCCCAATGTCAGAAAACACCATAACGCAAAATAAAAATAAAATAAAATAAATAAATAATAAGAAACAAAATAAAGCAATTGGACTGAAAACTTCCCTAGTTTGCAGTAAAATCAAGCGATGACCCCCAAGATAAAATTCTGCAATCAACTTCAAGGGTGGAAATAACCAAAAGTTCCTGCAAAGAAAAGAAATAATTCAGTTAAGTAACGCAAGAAAATAAAATAATAATAAAAAAAATAAATAATAAAAAAAAATGCAAACGAAAAAATTGAAAATCACGATAAAAGACAATGAAAAGAACTAATAAGTAATCATTGGTCGTGCTTGTTGACTTTCCACAGCTTTCCTCTTGAACAGGGTGACACTTAGCTTTTTACTTGCAAGTTATGATTTGATGATATTGTACGGCGAAGCTTTGCTCTTTGGTTAAGTTGCAGTTCCTTATTTGTTCTCCAAGCAGATGTGGCAGCCTCTCTAGTTCTTCAGTTCGGACTCCTTGTGCTGGGTTGATTGTACGAGCTGCATTCTTCTCTGCTTGTTTCTTCAGCACGGCGGGCAGGCACGAGGCAAAGGTGTTGGTCCTTATTTCTTTCTTCAATCTTTCCAAGTGCCCACCTCTTGCTTTCTTTCTTCTTGTCCCTAGCTGAATTGTCTCCACATGCTTCGAAGTATCATTTTCACTTCCCTTACTGTCCCCCAGGCAGATGTGGTAGACGAAGAGAAAGCATAAAATGATGAAGATGAGTACTCGAGAGCAAGGCTAGGTAAGCAATCAGGAAGGGGTTCCAGGCAGTTGGCTCCAGATTGGAAGATTGATACCAAATGCTGGTTGATTGCTCTCTTTCTCCTTGTCGGAAAACAAAGACAAGGAGAAGGACATGGAGAAAGCATGATATGAGATACTCTTGCTTTCAACCTTTATGATATGAAATACTTTTGCTTTGAATGGGTTGTTCGCAGGAGTATCCCAAGGAATGAGGAACACAGAGTGACTCGAGAGGATTCTTTGGGAATGCATTTTCGGAGATGAAGAGGTGTTGAGAGGGTGTGCTGAGAGAATGTGCTTTTGCTGTGGAAGGCGAAGGTAGAAACTTATAGGACTTGCCTTCACAACCGGAACTGTTCTCTCACTCATTGTCGGCAGCCGGTGGATGGATGAATAGTACAAATTACGCGCTTTCTGACAAAGCTGCCCGTAATTTCCGCAAAGCTGCCAGTTGCATGTGACAAATGCTGACTAGGCTGAGAGAGACAGATGGTTGGAATCGGCACTTCGACAGACTGCCCGTGATTTTCGCAGAGCTGAGTTTGCGTGTGACGGGTGACAACACGTCTGGACGAATTGATCTTGCGAAATCCGGGGTTCGGCTCGTGGTTTCTGAGCAAGCCCAACTTTTAAGAAATGAACGCCTCTTTTGAGAAAAGAATCCGGCTTTTGAGAAAGGTGCCCCGACTCTTCGATTTGCGAAAGGACGCCTCGTCGATTTCTGAGGAGCGCCTCTTCGATTTCTTCTTTTTATAGAGGCGTTAATTTTGTTCCACAACACACTTGAGCTACCTCTTGTAAACACTCCCTTCTTGCACTTGTTTAATCTTGATCAGTCCGACTCTCTTCTTTCTTCACCACCTCTGAAAAATGTCTGGCCCTTCCGATCGTCGTTTTGACTTGAACATTGGTGAAGAGGCAGCTCCGCCTTCACCAGACAATATATGGCACCCATCCTTCATATCCCCTACCGGTCCTCTTACCGTGGGGGATTCGGTGATGAAAAATGACATGACTGCTGCGGTGGTGGCCCGGAACCTTGTCACCCCCAGAGATAACAGACTGCTCGCTAGGCGGTCTGATGAATTGGCGGTTAAGGAGTCTCTGGCTCTTAGCGTGCAGTGTGCGGGTTCCGTGTCCAACATGGCCCAACGCCTATTTGCCAGAACCCGTCACGTTGAATCCTTGGTGGCTGAAATACAGAGTCTCAAGCGAGAGATTAAAGGGCTCAAGCATGAGAATAAGGAATTGCACAAGCTCGCACACAGCTATGCTACCAACATGAAGAGGAAGATTGACCAGATGCAGGACACCGATGGTCAAATTTTACTTGATCATCGGAGGTTTGTGGGTTTGTTCCAACCGCATCTGCCTTCGTCTTCAGGAGCGGCACCGCGTAGTGAAACTCCAACTGATCAACCTCTGCTGCCTCCTCCTTCTGTGGCCCCGCCGACTGCTGAAGCCCCGCCTACTACTGAAGCACCACCCGACCAATGAATACTATTAGTTTACATCATTGTAAAATATTTGTACTTTTTTTTTTTTTTTATGTTTTTTTTTTATCATTAATTTTAAATTTTATCTTTTTATTTTTTATTTTATTTTATTTTTATATGTAAATTAATGTAAAGAGACTTTGGTTAACCTTCCCCCACACTTAAACTAAATAACACAAACTCACAGAAATCAACCAAATAACACAACTAACTAAACAAAACAAAATGAAAGCATTAAAGATAAGGGTGGAAGAATGCAAAGCTGATTGGGTTAGCGATTCCAAAGTCTCCCTTCGTTGAATGCTTGGGTTGCCTCCCAAGAAGCGCTTGATTTAACGTCTTTAGCCGGACGCATCTTTCCTTTAAATTTCCCTCAGCTCCATTTGTACCTAAAATCAAAGAAAGAAAAATAAATCAAATATCAAAAGTAAAATACACAAACACCAATATAAACATAAACAAAAACAAAAATAAAAGGATTAGCAAAGTTACTAATCCCCGGCAACGGCGCCAAAATTTGATGCGAGAATTACTTGACACACAAATTAAACCCTCTTTTTGACAATTGTAGTATGGATGTAAGTAGGGTATCGTTCTAGGCCGGGGATTAGGAGGGATTGCTAATCTATTCTAAATTAATTTAAAAATATTAAATAAGACTCAAGGACACAAAATTAGGCTAAAAACTCTAATAACTCGAAACACACTTAAAATGACTCAAAATAATGAAAACAATTAAATTAAACACTAGGAACTGAAATGGACAGAAATTAAATTAAAAGACTAACAATAAAGAAAACTAACTAAATAAAATAATTTAATAATGGATGGGTGTTTGGTTTTGATGAAAAGTAAATTAAACTTAATTAAATTACAGAATTGATAAAAACGTAAAATTAAGGTAAAATGATAAATGATGGACTAGCTAGAGGGTTCTTCTCCACACATGACACATATGCAACCTAAATTGATTTTCAGTTGTTCTTTCAATAAATTTTGAATCTCAATACTCCAGATTAACCGTGAACAGCACTTTTTTAATCTTCAAGTTTTCCTTAAGTTATTGAATTGGACGGAAAAACGCATACAACAATTCAAAACATTCTTCAAAAGTCCCCTACGTGAAAAGCACAATAGAGATACAATCAAAGATCATTAAACTTTGTGAAAACTATAAGCATTGACGAGGCATTCGTAACTATGAAAAGCATGATACTCTTGCCAAGAATTTACTTAACGTGATTGTGACTAGCAACCTTTACTACTTGTGAAAATAAGTTCATAACGATTAGGTGAAATTCACTTATATTCTAGCATCAAATTCATGCATGTAAATTAAGCGTGCACTCTCAACCAACATACACAAATCAGTTTTTATACGAACGGATAAGTAAATTGAAATCACAACTTATGAAATCACAACCGAAGGTAATCAATTCATATTACAGATATAATCATGACTTTGAATTAACCTCTAGCCAAGGTAAATTTAATTACACATTATTAAAACACAAATAAACCAAAAGTAAAATATAGATTTGGAGAGAATTAACCAAAAGATAAGTGCTTCTGTTTTGCTCTTCCAGTCGCTGCGCAAGGGCCTCCTGCTTCTCTGCCTTGCTTCACGCTGCCAAGAGCAGCAAGAGCTCTCGGTTCTCTCCCTCTGACTTCTGTCCGCACAGTTTTCTGTGCTGCCCGTGCCTTCTCGGTTTTCTGCTGCTGCAAGGCAGCTGTCTCTTCGTCCAGCCTTCTCTCCCCGCGTCAATCTCTCCCCACGCTGCCCACTTTGACTAACCTCTGGCTGCGCCAGTCTCTTGCTGCCAAAGGCAGCACCTAATCTCTCCCTTTTGTTACTGACTTGCTGACCAGTCCTTGCTCAAGCTGCCAAATGGCAGCCCCTATTCTTTCCTTCTGTGGACTGTCAGTCTCGCTGCCAAAGGCAGCTCTCTGCCTTCCACCTCTCCCCCCCCCGTGTTTCACTCCTTTCACTTCTTTTATTCTTTTCCGCGTGCTGCTTCTCTCGTGTTCTCTCCAGCTGCAAAGGCAGCTTTTGGTTCATTTTTTTTATTCCTTTCTTTCTCCATGCTCTCCCCCGTTCACACCTGCTTTCCATTCCTCACGTTTCCACCCTGGATTCCTTTCTGTCATCATATTTTATTCCTTGCTTAATTATGCCGTGTCCCTCTTTTCCCCTACCAGCCTTTTGCACCGCCCAAAGCCTTATTGCCACACGTTGCAAGCTGTCAAAATCCCTCCTAGCCGTTGCAAGTGCATTACCAGCTGCTTTTCCACCTTGCAAGTTGTTGCAAACTTTTATTCTCCTTTTGCATGTTTTGTTATAAGTGGTCCGATAATTGAGTATAGAGAAATTCCATCTGCCAATTTCTGATCAGAATCCCCAACCTAAAGCACATGCCAGCTCTCAATTAGCAAATATGATCAGATGAATATGTCGATCCCATAAGCCATCTTTAGACTAGTAATTGTTATGCGACAAAAGGTTATTAATATTAGTAATTCATACAGAATTAAGTTCACAAGTGACTCAACTCAAAGGTGAAAACACAAGGTTTTGGGCAACACAGGGCCTTAACATTTCTGTTTGAACCAACACTAACCACAAAAATAACGTAAATAGATCTCATTTGTGCTATTTTATTTTCTTTGCATAACAAATCCTATAAACACAAAAATAACGTAAATAGCTCAAAAATATAAGGAACTAACTAAGAAAAGACGAGTGAATTCGAAGTAAAAATATATATAAATATGATCCGATCAAATACCCCCACACTTAACTTTTGCTAGTCCTCGAGCAAAACAAAGAAAACATGAAAAAGTACTAACATGAAAAACATTAGTTTCCCCCTATGTGACCCTCATAGAATTTCATTCGAGAAAACAAATCATCAAGAACCATAGCTAGCATCAAGGAACTAATCCAAGTTCATCTTCCTTATTCAAATATTAGCAGTAATCTTTGAATCATCCTTGAGGTGTAGTGTGTGAGATAGCCATGCTAATGTAATTTCAAGTTCTTCTTTTTAAAATCATCATATGCAAACTAGCGACCTTCTCACGGGATATGCACTCAATCACACATGTGTTTAGTTTTAATGTGTTTCGCTCAAAGAAACAAATGTGAAATTTCTACCATAAGCTTGCATAAAGATCACTTCTCCAGTCATAATTGCAAAACTTAAATCAAGAGGACTTTTATTGGATGTAATGAGGCTTAGGGATAGGGTTATTGAAATGAAAGAATAGGAAAACACAAGTTCCAAGCTACATTGCAAGCAATTCTTTTGTCTAGATTTATAAGAACTCAAGCTCTCCAACGATTCTTCTGAAACCTCCAATCACACCCTTAAACTGAAACTTTAAAAACATTTTTTTTTTCTTTTCTTAGTATACAATCTTTCTTTTTCTTTTTTTCTCTCTTTTTTTTTTTTTTTTTTTTTTTTTTTTTTTTTTTTTCAATACAAACATGAAATACCCCCACACTTATTCTTTTGCCCAACACCCTCAAAGTACTTCACAAACATTTCTCATAAGATAATCTCACATTGCTCGCTTGGAAAGGGTAAGGAAAAATGTTTCAGGTATAAGGGTAGACATATCTGGTGATAAGAAATAAAAGGCTCAACATACACGGCTCAAATTGGCAATCTAATGATATCATTTTTCTTTGGGGAACATGGTTATTTGGGCCATGGTGGTAAACCTAATGCCTCTATCATTTCCAAGTTCATGTAATCAATGACAAACATTTTGAAAGATCGTTACGCAAGTTCTAGAGATGTATCTCACATAAGTTTATCACACATGAAAGAATAGGAGTATATGAAAAATGCACACACTTTCAATAGGCTCAAAAACTCACATAGGATGTATATGGTCACTAAATTCACATATGAAGCTTTAAGTCATGCTTTAGTTTCACATTAACAAGGCTATGTGCATTTGGTTTTTCAAAGATGGTCAAACATGTACAAAACTAACAAGAGAATTAGGAATTTCACCAAACACATGTTAACTAAGTTCTTGATGATCATGATTCGAATTTGATCCAATTATATCATTGGGTCGGGAAACTAACAAAAATCTAATTCAAAACAATAAGGGAAATAAGACAATATTTTTGGATTTTTAAATTTTCCGATTTTTTTATTTTTATTTTTTTATTTTTAAAGAAAACAAAAAAAAACAACACAGAAACAAATGAAATTCTAGAGATTTCTACCCCCACACTTAAACTTGACATTGTCCCCAATGTCAGAAAACACCATAACGCAAAATAAAAATAAAATAAAATAAATAAATAATAAGAAACAAAATAAAGCAATTGGACTGAAAACTTCCCTAGTTTGCAGTAAAATCAAGCGATGACCCCCAAGATAAAATTCTGCAATCAACTTCAAGGGTGGAAATAACCAAAAGTTCCTGCAAAGAAAAGAAATAATTCAGTTAAGTAACGCAAGAAAATAAAATAATAATAAAAAAAATAAATAATAAAAAAAAATGCAAACGAAAAAATTGAAAATCACGATAAAAGACAATGAAAAGAACTAATAAGTAATCATTGGTCGTGCTTGTTGACTTTCCACAGCTTTCCTCTTGAACAGGGTGACACTTAGCTTTTTACTTGCAAGTTATGATTTGATGATATTGTACGGCGAAGCTTTGCTCTTTGGTTAAGTTGCAGTTCCTTATTTGTTCTCCAAGCAGATGTGGCAGCCTCTCTAGTTCTTCAGTTCGGACTCCTTGTGCTGGGTTGATTGTACGAGCTGCATTCTTCTCTGCTTGTTTCTTCAGCACGGCGGGCAGGCACGAGGCAAAGGTGTTGGTCCTTATTTCTTTCTTCAATCTTTCCAAGTGCCCACCTCTTGCTTTCTTTCTCCTTGTCCCTAGCTGAATTGTCTCCACATGCTTCGAGGTATCATTTTCACTTCCCTTACTGTCCCCCAGGCAGATGTGGTAGACGAAGAGAAAGCATAAAATGATGAAGATGAGTACTCGAGAGCAAGGCTAGGTAAGCAATCAGGAAGGGGTTCCAGGCAGTTGGCTCCAGATTGGAAGATTGATACCAAATGCTGGTTGATTGCTCTCTTTCTCCTTGTCGGAAAACAAAGACAAGGAGAAGGACATGGAGAAAGCATGATATGAGATACTCTTGCTTTCAACCTTTATGATATGAAATACTTTTGCTTTGAATGGGTTGTTCGCAGGAGTATCCCAAGGAATGAGGAACACAGAGTGACTCGAGAGGATTCTTTGGGAATGCATTTTCGGAGATGAAGAGGTGTTGAGAGGGTGTGCTGAGAGAATGTGCTTTTGCTGTGGAAGGCGAAGGTAGAAACTTATAGGACTTGCCTTCACAACCGGAACTGTTCTCTCACTCATTGTCGGCAGCCGGTGGATGGATGAATAGTACAAATTACGCGCTTTCTGACAAAGCTGCCCGTAATTTCCGCAAAGCTGCCAGTTGCATGTGACAAATGCTGACTAGGCTGAGAGAGACAGATGGTTGGAATCGGCACTTCGACAGACTGCCCGTGATTTTCGCAGAGCTGAGTTTGCGTGTGACGGGTGACAACACGTCTGGACGAATTGATCTTGCGAAATCCGGGGTTCGGCTCGTGGTTTCTGAGCAAGCCCAACTTTTAAGAAATGAACGCCTCTTTTGAGAAAAGAATCCGGCTTTTGAGAAAGGTGCCCCGACTCTTCGATTTGCGAAAGGACGCCTCGTCGATTTCTGAGGAGCGCCTCTTCGATTTCTTCTTTTTATAGAGGCGTTAATTTTGTTCCACAACACACTTGAGCTACCTCTTGTAAACACTCCCTTCTTGCACTTGTTTAATCTTGATCAGTCCGACTCTCTTCTTTCTTCACCACCTCTGAAAAATGTCTGGCCCTTCCGATCGTCGTTTTGACTTGAACATTGGTGAAGAGGCAGCTCCGCCTTCACCAGACAATATATGGCACCCATCCTTCATATCCCCTACCGGTCCTCTTACCGTGGGGGATTCGGTGATGAAAAATGACATGACTGCTGCGGTGGTGGCCCGGAACCTTGTCACCCCCAGAGATAACAGACTGCTCGCTAGGCGGTCTGATGAATTGGCGGTTAAGGAGTCTCTGGCTCTTAGCGTGCAGTGTGCGGGTTCCGTGTCCAACATGGCCCAACGCCTATTTGCCAGAACCCGTCACGTTGAATCCTTGGTGGCTGAAATACAGAGTCTCAAGCGAGAGATTAAAGGGCTCAAGCATGAGAATAAGGAATTGCACAAGCTCGCACACAGCTATGCTACCAACATGAAGAGGAAGATTGACCAGATGCAGGACACCGATGGTCAAATTTTACTTGATCATCGGAGGTTTGTGGGTTTGTTCCAACCGCATCTGCCTTCGTCTTCAGGAGCGGCACCGCGTAGTGAAACTCCAACTGATCAACCTCTGCTGCCTCCTCCTTCTGTGGCCCCGCCGACTGCTGAAGCCCCGCCTACTACTGAAGCACCACCCGACCAATGAATACTATTAGTTTACATCATTGTAAAATATTTGTACTTTTTTTTTTTTTTTTATGTTTTTTTTTTATCATTAATTTTAAATTTTATCTTTTTATTTTTTATTTTATTTTATTTTTATATGTAAATTAATGTAAAGAGACTTTGGTTAACCTTCCCCCACACTTAAACTAAATAACACAAACTCACAGAAATCAACCAAATAACACAACTAACTAAACAAAACAAAATGAAAGCATTAAAGATAAGGGTGGAAGAATGCAAAGCTGATTGGGTTAGCGATTCCAAAGTCTCCCTTCGTTGAATGCTTGGGTTGCCTCCCAAGAAGCGCTTGATTTAACGTCTTTAGCCGGACGCATCTTTCCTTTAAATTTCCCTCAGCTCCATTTGTACCTAAAATCAAAGAAAGAAAAATAAATCAAATATCAAAAGTAAAATACACAAACACCAATATAAACATAAACAAAAACAAAAATAAAAGGATTAGCAAAGTTACTAATCCCCGGCAACGGCGCCAAAATTTGATGCGAGAATTACTTGACACACAAATTAAACCCTCTTTTTGACAATTGTAGTATGGATGTAAGTAGGGTATCGTTCTAGGCCGGGGATTAGGAGGGATTGCTAATTTATTCTAAATTAATTTAAAAATATTAAATAAGACTCAAGGACACAAAATTAGGCTAAAAACTCTAATAACTCGAAACACACTTAAAATGACTCAAAATAATGAAAACAATTAAATTAAACACTAGGAACTGAAATGGACGGAAATTAAATTAAAAGACTAACAATAAAGAAAACTAACTAAATAAAATAATTTAATAATGGATGGGTGTTTGGTTTTGATGAAAAGTAAATTAAACTTAATTAAATTACAGAATTGATAAAAACGTAAAATTAAGGTAAAATGATAAATGACGGACTAGCTAGAGGGTTCTTCTCCACACATGACACATATGCAACCTAAATTGATTTTCAGTTGTTCTTTCAATAAATTTTGAATCTCAATACTCCAGATTAACCGTGAACAGCACTTTTTTAATCTTCAAGTTTTCCTTAAGTTATTGAATTGGACGGAAAAACGCATACAACAATTCAAAACATTCTTCAAAAGTCCCCTACGTGAAAAGCACAATAGAGATACAATCAAAGATCATTAAACTTTGTGAAAACTATAAGCATTGACGAGGCATTCGTAACTATGAAAAGCATGATACTCTTGCCAAGAATTTACTTAACGTGATTGTGACTAGCAACCTTTACTACTTGTGAAAATAAGTTCATAACGATTAGGTGAAATTCACTTATATTCTAGCATCAAATTCATGCATGTAAATTAAGCGTGCACTCTCAACCAACATACACAAATCAGTTTTTATACGAACGGATAAGTAAATTGAAATCACAACTTATGAAATCACAACCGAAGGTAATCAATTCATATTACAGATATAATCATGGCTTTGAATTAACCTCTAGCCAAGGTAAATTTAATTACACATTATTAAAACACAAATAAACCAAAAGTAAAATATAGATTTGGAGAGAATTAACCAAAAGATAAGTGCTTCTGTTTTGCTCTTCCAGTCGCTGCGCAAGGGCCTCCTGCTTCTCTGCCTTGCTTCACGCTGCCAAGAGCAGCAAGAGCTCTCGGTTCTCTCCCTCTGACTTCTGTCCGCACAGTTTTCTGTGCTGCCCGTGCCTTCTCGGTTTTCTGCTGCTGCAAGGCAGCTGTCTCTTCGTCCAGCCTTCTCTCCCCGCGTCAATCTCTCCCCACGCTGCCCACTTTGACTAACCTCTGGCTGCGCCAGTCTCTTGCTGCCAAAGGCAGCACCTAATCTCTCCCTTTCGTTACTGACTTGCTGACCAGTCCTTGCTCAAGCTGCCAAATGGCAGCCCCTATTCTTTCCTTCTTTGGACTGTCAGTCTTGCTGCCAAAGGCAGCTCTCTGCCTTCCACCTCTCCCCCCCCCGTGTTTCACTCCTTTCACTTCTTTTATTCTTTTCCGCGTGCTGCTTCTCTCGTGTTCTCTCCAGCTGCAAAGGCAGCTTTTGGTTCATTTTTTTTATTCCTTTCTTTCTCCCTGCTCTCCCCCGTTCACACCTGCTTTCCATTCCTCACGTTTCCACCCTGGATTCCTTTCTGTCATCATATTTTATTCCTTGCTTAATTATGCCGTGTCCCTCTTTTCCCCCACCAGCCTTTTGCACTGCCCAAAGCCTTATTGCCACACGTTGCAAGCTGTCAAAATCCCTCCTAGCCGTTGCAAGTGCATTACCAGCTGCTTTTCCACCTTGCAAGTTGTTGCAAACTTTTATTCTCCTTTTGCATGTTCTGTTATAAGTGGTCCGATAATTGAGTATAGAGAAATTCCATCTGCCAATTTCTGATCAGAATCCCCAACCTAAAGCACATGCCAGCTCTCAATTAGCAAATATGATCAGATGAATATGTCGATCCCATAAGCCATCTTTAGACTAGTAATTGTTATGCGACAAAAGGTTATTAATATTAGTAATTCATACAGAATTAAGTTCACAAGTGACTCAACTCAAAGGTGAAAACACAAGGTTTTGGGCAACACAGGGCCTTAACATTTCTGTTTGAACCAACACTAACCACGAAAATAACGTAAATAGATCTCATTTGTGCTATTTTATTTTCTTTGCATAACAAATCCTATAAACACAAAAATAACGTAAATAGCTCAAAAATATAAGGAACTAACTAAGAAAAGACGAGTGAATTCGAAGTAAAAATATATATAAATATGATCCGATCATGTCCTCCCTCCCTATTTATAGTAGTGTTGTATTGAATCCCAATCATTTTTGGATTTGAACTCATTTCCCTGATCCAACCTTATCTCGGCTAGTCCTACTCCTACTGGATTTTGAACTTAACTCGTTATCAGGCCGCATTTAATTTCAAACTCCAACATCCTTATCCTGTCGAAACTCCTTCTCGTAATAGGACTCAACCACATCCCATAGGTTCCTGACGAGATATGGCTAGCTTCAACTGAGCGGCCCATGAGCTGGATTACCCCTAATGACACCTAGACACGGCCTCTAGGCTGAGAACAATTCTACACTTAGCCTAACCAATACTGGGCGAAGAACAATTCTGAACTCGGCCCAAACCAATATTTTTGGGTCCAAACAATGCCCCCTCGCTTCTGAGGTCATCAACCCATATTCCTTGGTTCGAGCCTCGACCTTGAAGAAGTGAAACTGACTCTTAGGAAACACCACCATGTGCATTTATGAGACGTAACCCCACGATCCCGATTTCCCAACTGTCTTGCCATATGTCAGCACCCTGATTACCCTAGCAGACTTCAATCATGATCCTCGAAAACATGCAACCGCCGAAACGCCTCTTTTGCACTAAACCCGCCACAACACGCCATCGTGAGTCCTCAAACCGCGAAAACTTTGGTCTTCTCACCTTGATTCTCTGAGCATGTATAATGATTAGTGATTCTCCCGCTTGATTCTACCCTTGATTTTGAAAATCAAACGTTTAGCCTTCCGTTCCAAATGCCTATAAATACCCGAATCCCTTCCGTTTGTACCTTACGCTTTCCAAACCCTTGAAATTTCCTCATCACTTTATTTTAAAAAACCTCCATAAATTAGAAAATCCTAAGCTTTCATCTCAAAAATCTTTAAGCCTTCATCAATGGCCTATTTCATTTCAAAACTCTCCACCAAGTGCGACAAGTGCAAGGACTTCATAAATCGAAACGCCATCAAGATTTTGCGTTTCGAGAGTGACCTAAACAATACTCACCAAATTATGGGCCCACTCTTTAAAGGCACAGTACCGTCATCCATCACAAAACTATTAAAAAAACACTGCCTGTCATATTTGCTGCAAGGATTTGACTGGTCAAAGTGGTGCCAGACAAAGCCCAAGGAGCCTGGCCTTCAACCAATGCGAACTGGGTGGCCTGGGTCATACGAATGGAGAAATTCTTTGGCAAAAAATAAGAAGCCCTTGGTATCTATGATGCCATCAAGCTCTCGACCATGGAGATTACCATGGATAAAAAACTTCTCATGGCGGCTCTAAGCTTTTGGTGCTCAGCTACTAACACCATGGTCATTCCGTTTGGCCCTATGACCCCCACTATCCTCGACATCTCGGCCATCCTCGGAACTCCTCATTCTGGCATGCCAATAAACGTCACCCTTGTTGGATGCCCATCCAACCTCGACCTTAAAATGTTGTTCAACGAAGAAGCTGTCGATACGTTGAGCCAAGAAAGTCAACAGCCTTCAAAATAGGACGTTCAAAAGTTGCACAAGAATATTCTGAACTACAACACCCTCATCCTTCATTTTGCTGGTCGAGAGGACACGAATCTGTGGAGATGCGAACATGAAGCTTTCCTATTTTATTGGTACAAAAAATTCATCTGTTGTACCAAGTCAAATAAGTGTCTGATCGAAAATATGCCTGTGGCGGAGGCTCTAGCCAGTGGTCATTCTTTGACACTCAGTCCAGTTATCATTGCTAGTCTTCTGCCTTACCTCGCTGAGACAACTGCCAATAAGATCGACCCACACCAGAATGGACCTCTCTAGGTATTCCAACTCTGGCTACAAGTCTATTTCTCCACCCTTCGGCCAGAAATCTCCAACCTCCAATCTACTGCGGCACTCGGCCTTCAATTGGCTCCTCGACCAGTGCTTCCTCACCGAGTTGAAGAAATTTTAAACACTTTTTTAGCCTAGATGTCATTTTCGACGATGAATTCTTGGTATGTCATCGTCAGGAACACCCTACTCCATCACCTGGAACAAAAATGAAGATGCCAATTTTCGTCAAAATTGGGGGTTGTTCGTGTTAACTCGTGACCTTCCCCTCGGTTGCGATGCTTGTCGGGCAAGCTGGGAAGTCTACCACCCCCACTTTGCTGCCCGACAACTTGGCTACCTCCAAGGTTGCCTGATGCCTTTACTTACTTCCCATTCCCTTCTAAATCGAGAACGCATATCTGGCTCATCCGAAAGGGAGTGAAGAGACATCGAGAAAGAGTTTCAGGAATGGTGTAAGAAATTCCGCCTTTGACCAACTATTCCTGAATCTCTCGGCACCAACACTTTCAGCGACTGGTGGGAAGCATATACCCACGACTTTTTTGGCACTTCGACCGAGGACGTAGTCAACAAGATTTTTGATAATCGGCCTAAGAAAACCTCTACTTCTCAATCTAAAGAAACGCCCCAAGGTATACGATTGTCTTTACCTTTATTCTTCAAATACTTGGACTATTTTGCTAACGAGATTTTGCTTTCTCAGTTGGCCGGGTACTGAAACAAGTAAACGTGGTCACCCCGGTTATGGTCAAGAAAAAATTGGCCCCTTCCTCTAAGAAATCCAAATCCGTCGCTCAAAACACACTATGCAAACGGTCTCACCCGGACGCCGAAACGGCAGGTGAAGCCCCCCGTCCCCCAAAACGTGTCAAAAAACTGGCGAAGAAGGGAGCCTGGGAGATTCATGTTATCTCCAGCCATACTACCGGAACGACCGCTCCTAGCACCTCCCCTCATGCTCTTATTATCGAGGCATCATCGGAGAACCGGCCAACTCGAACCGGCATGACCCCTCAAACTCACCCGGCTCCTAAAGTCATCGGGGTCATGGTCGATCCAGTTGCTATCCCATTGGTCGAGACGCCTGTAACCCCGGGGCCGACTGGAGCTCATGTTTTGGGGGAGACAACCTCTTTAATCGAGAAGAATCTTCCCAAGAATCCAAAACAATCGACATTCATTTTGGAAGATGTATGATTATGCTGGCAAACTCCCTTCACTCACTAAATTCGAAAGTGCTGACAGCTATTTTATCTTAGGATGACGAGAGCGACGAGATTCTGCCATCGAGCTGCCTTTGACCAATTGAACCTTCTTCCATCGACCTCCCTCTTGTGGTTGAGGCGGCTGATCAAGTCGATCATCCAATAACCGATCGTGGAAAATGACCTTTCGTCGAGCTTGAAGCGACGCCTGAAACTCTAGTTCACCAGCAGGACTAAGACCTCGGCATCCCCTCTCAAGAAGTGACCTCGACTTTTGTAAGGCTTGATTACTTTCTCTTGTCAATTCTGTTGTAACAAATCTGAACCAAGAAAATATTAACTGTCAGGTGCCCAGTTATTCATTTCACCTAGAATTTTATGCGCCGAAAGGCGTTATCTATATTTCCTGGCCACCTTAGTAGCTATCAAACATAGATAACATTAATCGGCCGCGTGAATTAAGTAGCAGTTCCATGCGCCTAAACTATTTTCATGTGCAGCCTTCATGGGAAGTCGAATTTGATGATCTCCTATCGAGCAATTTGGGAGTGGCTGGTCATTCAGCGGCTACGACTGAACCTGCCGAATTAACAATTCTCGTTCGGTTGCAGGAGCTTTTATCTCTCTCAGCTTCGCAAGTCCTC
The DNA here is from genome assembly GCF_042453785.1 of Malus domestica. Taxonomy (NCBI): domain Eukaryota; kingdom Viridiplantae; phylum Streptophyta; class Magnoliopsida; order Rosales; family Rosaceae; genus Malus; species Malus domestica. The sequence goes on from NC_091673.1 coordinate 15,635,541, forward strand.
GAGCACAAGGGCCTTGATTTGGTGAGTGCATGTCTGAACGATCTCAGAGCTGATGGTCAATTGAGCGGAGAAGTTATCGTTCAAGTGTCGTCCGCCTTGGAACGGACCTGAGAATATTTCAGTATTTTCGAGAAAGCTATTCGGGCTGATGATGACTTGAAAGCTGTAACAACTGTTCGAGACACTCTTCGTCCGAAGGTCGAAGTTTTAAAGGTGAAAAAGAAGACCCTGGCTGACCTTGACCGTCAAATTATCGAACTTCAAAATCGAAGGTCGGCAATTACTTCTGAGCTTACGAAGGATTTTGAGTCAGGCGGTAAATCTTGCCTGACCGAATATGTGACGAGCGTGAAGTGAGTCGAGCGGCTGAAGATGGACAAAAGGAATCGGCAAGCTGAGGTCACGATGGACGAGGTGAGGTGGTTGGAGCTAAAGGCTATTCTTGAATCTCTTCTTCCTTCATCACCCTAGAATTATTTAATTGTAAACTGATCGACCAATAAAATGAACTTAATGAAATGAACTTTTATTCTCGCATCTCCCATGTGACTGGATAGTATTTCTTTAAAAACCTTCCATTGATTGGCAACTTATGAACAATACCGGTTCGATCTTTAAGATGGTATGCCCCATTGCCGAGGACTTTATGAATAACGAATGGCCCTTCCCAATTCGGCGACCACTTGCCGAACCTGGGTTTTTAATTCCTACGGGTAGTATGGTTTGCCAACCAGTTCTCATTCGTCGAACGTTTTTTATCTAACTTGTTGATTATATGCACGCTCGGCGATCTTCTTTTGAGCCACTAATAAGTTATAAGCATCAAGCCGAGCTTCTTCTAAATCTTCTATCTCTTGTCTTATGGCTTGACTGTACTCGGCGCTGAACAAATTACTTTGTTCAATTATTCGCAACGAGTTTATACTTAGCTCGATGGGCAATATTGCGTTGTGTCAATAAGTCAACGCGTACGGAGTCGTTCCGGTGGCTGTCCATAGAAAGGTTCGATAAGCCCATAACCTTTCGTTTATCCTTAAGTGCCACATGCCTGGCCTCTCTTTTATCATCTTTTCAAGAATACCAATAAGAACCTTATTACTTGCTTCGGCTTGTCCATTTGCTTGAGGGTAGTATGGCGTAGATTGCTCGAGTCGAATCTTTAGATTTGCTGCATAGTCCTTAAATCTGTCGGATGTAAAAATTGTACCGTTATCCGTTATGATTGTTTCTGGCACGTCGAATCTAGTCACAATGTTTTCTTCAATGAAACTACAAACTTCCTTAAACGTTAGCTTGGTATATGACTTGGCTTCGACCCATTTGGTGAAGTAGTCCGTTGCAACAAGTATCCACTCATGTTTGGCTGCACCAAACGATGGTGTGATTTTACCGATAACATTCATGGCCCATCCTCGGAACGATCATGTTTGGTGACCAAATGTAATGATTCGACCAGTACTCTCTGTATAGTTCCATGGATTTGACATTGTACACACCCTTTTGCATACTCAATACAATCATTCAGAATACTCGGCCAGAAATAGCTTTATCATCGAAGCAACCAACGTATTTTCTGTCCAGATTGGTGAGCTCCGTAAATTCCTTCGTGTACTTCTGCCATTGTTTGAACAGCTTCTTACGGGCCGAGGCACAGTAACAGTAACCCATCCTTACCTTTTCGATACAGCTCAGTTTGGTATAATATGTAGTGTTGTGGCATGAACCCTTGTCTGTCGGTCATGTTTTTCGTTAGGGTTATCAATATATCGCATAATCGTCCTTCTTCAATCGTCTGGTAATGCCTCGACAGCACAAACCTTAATAGTGTCCTTTCGTTCTAACAACGATGGTAAAGACATGACCCATGTATGGATCATGCAATCATTTTGGACAACTTGCTGATTAATCAAAGCCGAATGTGCTTGTCGTGACACAGGTATTTCTCGACCTAATTTGCCCCCCATAAGTTGGGTTCTAGAGGCTATTTGAGCCAATTCATCGGCGTCAGTGTTATGAACTCGTGAAATGTGTTTAAAAGTTACACCGTCGAAGGATTCTGCCAAATAGTTGGCAACCATGTGGTAAGGCGCCAGAGTACAATTCATGCAACGAAAAATCCCGTTGAGTTGATTAATAACAAGGGCTTCGTATTCGGCTTGATTATTTGTACACTCGAAATCGAGCTTGATAGAAAAATACCAACGATTATGAGTGGAGGATTGAATAACGATCCCTACGCTAGCCGAGACTGAAGTACTGGAACCATCAAAGTACATCGTCCAGTAATTATCACGTGTTTGTATTTGGCCAATGTCAACGTCATTGCCCTCGAACTCATATGGGGAAGGGTGTTGGGCCAAAAAATGGGCTAGAGCTTGACCTTTGAAAGCTTTCTGGGGGACATATTGTAAGCTGAATTCAGAAAGGGCCATCATCCACTTGCCGATTTGGCCCTTTATGATCGGTTGAGTGAGCATGTAACGAATGACATCAGTCTAGGCGATCACCTAAGTTACTGATGGGAGCATGTAATGTCTGAGTTTTGACGCGGTAAAAAATAGGGCAAGACAGAGCTTCTCGACAACAGGGTAATTAATCTCTGGTGGGTTGAGGTTTTGGCTGAGGTAAAAGATGGCTTGTTCTCGCCCGGCGTCATTGTCTTTTGCAAGAAGGTAACTGATGGATTCTTCGGTCGCCAAGATATATAGCTTAAGAGGGTGACCTCGTTATGGTGAAACGAGGATGGATGGAGTCGTTAAAGAGACTTTGATCTGCGTGAACGCCTCTTAGTGTTTGGCACGCCATTCGAAGGTGTCGGAGTCCTTGAGTTTTAAAAGCATGGAAAAGGCTTTCATTTTCCTGGCCGAGTTAGCAATAAATCGTCAAAGAAAGTTGATCTTGCCAAGCAATGACTGCAATTGTTTCTTAGTCGTCGGTGGTAGAGCATTAATGATTGTGCAAGCCTTGTTGTCGTCAACCTCAATACCACGGTGATGTACGAGGAAGCCTAAAAAAATTTCAGCTGATACACCGAAAGCACATTTAGTGGGATTCATCTTCAGATTGTGTCGGCGCATATGCATGAATGCCTGACGAAGGTCATCCAAATGCGTCTGCCGCTGTACTGATTTGATGACCACATCGTCGATGTAGACTTCAACGATGGTACCAATTAAGACCTGGCATCTCATGATAACTCCAAGCAAAACAATCTTTAAACTCGTTGAGTAATTGACAAAGTTTGACTTTCATGTCATGGGGTAACAATGCACTAATAAATAACGACCGAGGGTCATCGGTCGTTCCGACATTTATTTCTTCTAAGGGGTCCTTAACTTGGGGTTGACTATCTTCGAGTTCGGCCGGTGCGGCCTGAACTTTGTCTAATGACAGTACTGGGCCGTTATCTTCCTCGGCCAAAAATTCAATTAAGTTGATGCCCGAATGTGGGTGCTTGGAAATAGCATACCAATGGGCCAGCAGACGTTCCATCGTGGATGAAACCGTGGCCCGACGCCTCTCGCCTTTGACGTCAATCATTAATGGTATGGATCAAGTTGGTCAAGCCGAGTCTTGCTAAATCCTGGTGGACAGTCTGGGCGCTTACCTCGATGGTTTTTTGGACTGAGATCTGAGTCAGCCGTCCATCCTTATTAATACCCTGTAGGGTAATGTAGTTGACGTAGTCGTCATAATAGTGGGCTTGAATCATGTTGGTTTCAAATGGTTGATTATCGGCTGGGTGGACCACGACAGATTTGCTGTCCCAAAAAATGAGAACTTGGTATAAAGAAAAAGGGATGCAATTCGTTTCATGAATCTAATCTCTACCGAGCAAAGCATTATATTCGATCTTGGAGTCGACAATAAAAAATGCGGTCATGTGATTGCGACCTGCATTGTTCACCTCTAGAGGGAGTACTTCTTTGGTTTGAGACTTGTCACCAACGAAGCTGCTCATGGTTATTCCTAAAGGAATGAGTTCGTCGTTGGATCGTCGTAATGCTTTCATGACAGATATAGGCATGATATTGACCGTTGCCCAGCATTCGACGAAAAATTTAGAGATTGGGTAACCTTTAATGTGGGTCATGACATACAAGGGTTTTAAATGCTGAAGATTAGCCGATAAAGAGCGGGGAAACAAGATAGCTAGGGCTATTTTAAGTTTATCGTCATTGTTTGCTGGCTCATCTTCAGTGGCGGTGACGAAATCAACTTGTGTTGCTTCCTGGGTGACCACATCAACATCCAAGGAATTTGGTTGGTGTGTAGTTAGCTGGAATTCAGCAAGTAGAACATGGCCATGTTGATTTCCATATTCTCAATTACTGAAAGGCCCATTGGATCCTGGTTGTCGTCTTCCGGGTTATTGAGAACTATAGCATCGTGCGTTAGAGCATCCTCGGCTTGATTATCGTGTGTTTCAACATGCTCTTACTCTTGTGCCATGTAATCCAACCTTGTTTCCTTTTGATTATCGTTGTTAGGCCCACTTGCGTCTGATGTCTGATTTTACCCCTGTAGTGTCTTAAGAACGCGTTCCTCATATGCGATCCGAACGTCTCTTGTATCTAGGTAGGCGTCCAAACATGCCACCCGATCTTTCTCATCGGTCGTTAAACTGAATAAGGATACAGCCAAGAAGACTTCGAAGTGATATTGAAGGTGTTGAAGGTATTCGAGAGAAAAAAAGGAGTTCGGCTATATCAATGTCCCTATATGGGTCAACCTCGAAGCCGAGAACCTTAGCCTCTCGTATGTGCTAGAATCTAGCTTTCATCGCTAGATCGGTGATTTTTTGGATGATTTGTTCAGCATCGGGGCAAGTTAGTGCCATGTCAAGAGCTTCTTGGCACGCTTTGGGTATCGTTGGCAAAATATTTCTTGTGAAACTCTTTCATGTATTCCAAAGATTCGCCGAGGAATGGGGGGTGTAGATTCTGCTGAACTCTTATTAGCAGCTCTTTAGGAGGTAATGGGGAAAGTTGGCTTTCGACCTCTTTCCTAAACTGCTCAAAGCGAGCTTTCATCTCCCCGAGCCGAATGAGAAGTTTGATGCGCTTCTCGGACTCTTCGATTGTAGTTTCGAAGTCGCGATTGGTTTCCTTCTGCCCTTGTAATTCGACTATGATTGTTAGGGTTAGCCGGTCATCTCCGCTCTCTACCGCCTTTTTCTGCTGCCATTTAGTGGTCAAAATAGTCAGTCCCTACCGCCTCTTTCAGCTGTCGTCGAGCCATGCAATCAATACGCTGACGTCGACGTTTCTGAGATTTGGAAAGTGCAGTATACATGCCGGTGGGAGAATTGTAACTGTACCAACGTTGATCACGTGGTTCAAGCGGCCTGAAGGTTTTTGGATTTGCTAATGAGCTTGAGCTACTGGAATTACGTGAATAATAATCCTCGTTATAAAATGGTGCATCGAAATCAAGGCGTCGTCTAACCGAGGTAGGGCTGTCCGTCCGTTTCTGGGGGCTGAGCCTATCGAACACTTTCCGGAGCTGGCCTTCACTAGGTTCATTCGGCGGTGTCGCCGTGGCCGTAGATTGTTACCATGATGTCGAAGTCTGAGGCAGTTTCTCCTTGGGTTCAGTTAATACAACACGTGCTCTACAATTACTGCACAAAACTATCAGCCCGTCATTTTCTTCTACACTGGAATCTGACATGGATTCAACTACAGTCGATCCCGAAAACTCGGTAGGTGGTTCATTGGAAAATAGGTCGATCTTGAGCCGTGGCTAAGAATGTTTCTTTGGGACGTGTTGTACTAGAACAAACTCGACCTTCCATTTCCCTTTGCTCTTAGGCAAATGGGCGTCTACCATGCCAACTGTTGTCGAAGGGAATGGATCAGTGTCGACCGTCATTCGTTTTTCAATGAATTTTAGCTTGCCTTCCAGCTCTGGATATCATTATGGAATACGGCACACTTGTTTGTGGCATGCTTGGTCAAGTTATGATATTTGCAATACGTCTTTCCTTTAAGCTTTTCGGCCTTAGGAATGTTATGTCATGGCCGAAGTTTGATGATCTTTGCTAATAACAATTGGTCGAAAATTGCCTAGACCTCTGTGATATCGAAAGTGTAAACTTTCAATGTTTTCGCCGTCTCTTCAGTGGCCGAGTGGGTTTTAGCATCCTTGGAATTAATTTAAGTCAGTGCCTTGTAAACGTATGGTTTATCTATCACTATCTCGGTCGCATCCACGCTGACGTATTGAGAGTCTTCACCTTCGATCGATGCGTAGCCGACCGTGGAATTCTTTTAAATCATTCATCGGGATAGAGATTTCGAGATCTTTTCTTCTTAGAGAAAATAATCATATTGCTCGACATGCTGGGCCAATTCATACATATCCCAAAAGTTTGCTTCCAAAAATTTCTTTTTGTACTCTACATCGAGCCTATTCAGAGCAAGCCTAACAAATTCGACTTCGGGAAGAGGTACTCAGCACCAATTCCTGGCCGATTTAAATCTTGTAAGATAATCCATTGGTGACTCATTAGATGCTTGAGCCATCCTAGCCAATGAAGAAACTGACATTTCCATCCCTAAGCGATAAAACTGTTCGTGAAATTTCTCGACCAACTCCTCTAAACTTTGGATAGAATTAGGTGGGAGGTTGATATACCATGCAAATGTTGAGTCTGTCAACGAAAAGTTGAACAACCGTAGTTTATGAAAATCACTATTGACATTTCCGCATTGCGCAGTGAAATGAGCCACATGTTCTAACGAGGATAAGGACGATTCTTCAGCAAAAAGGCTGAAATCTAGAATCTTGAAACCTTTAGGATATTCGAACTTTTCCAAATAAGCTGGATGTGGGTGGATGAATTTCGGGAACTTCAGCCCCTTTTCATGGTCGAATCGATCATCCGTTGGACCTCGGTCATATCGACGGGTGTTGCTCCGACTCTCTGGTCAGATTCATCTGACCTACTACTTGATTCTCCCCTCTTTTCTAAGTCAATTATTTTGGGCCCAGTACATACTACTTCGACCTATAGGGGATTACCTTTAAATGGAAGATGCCGAGCCTGATCAACATGTCCTCATTTGAAGACATTGCTAACTAATAATTCTAGCAATCTGGTTTGGGTCTCACCATTGCTTTGTATCACTTCAAGCAAACTGTTCATTTTTTGACCCACTGTCTGTTCAACTTGTCGAGATTACTCATCAAGTCGTCTTCTAAGAAACGACCTAGTCGGAGGGTTAAAGCCTTCATCACCGTCTTCGTCGCAGTCTTCCATTATCCCTTCAATGAAAATGCTTGCGGTTCGACTGGGTACTTCTGTATTTCGAGGCTGGGTACCGAGGCACACTTCATTTTTTTGGTGTGTCACACTTGCAGCCTCAGGGGTCACAGCAACGATAGGATTTCGCGCATGTGACACCTCTTGTCCAGGACTCTGAACCGGTAGATCAGTCACTGATTTTCCCATGGTTGTTTTCTTTTTTACTGATCGTGTCTCGATGGTCATGAACTTCGTAGTTTTAGCACTGAGTCCCACTAGAAGTGCCAAAATGTTAACCTTAAAAACTACCAAGCCTACGTGGCACGCAGACCAAGTAATTAGTAAGTTAACTACGTCATTCGGTTGTATGCGGGACGTGCCAACTCGTCGGTCGAGCTCGACCGAGGAGTAAAATTTTTTGATGTTACGTTGGGTGCCCTGCTGACTTCTGAATCCTACGACTGCAGCCGAGGAAGGAACACTCTCGATCTTCGGGTTCTAGAGCCTGAAGACATGGCTACTAGTTCTGCGAAGTTCACAAATCGTCAGCACCTGATTCGGTCACGGTGATTATGTCCGTGAGAGTATAAGCACGCTGAATCAATACCAAAGTATAGGGACACAAATACTCAAAACAAATGTACGTCTTAATTGTAAAAGTGGTTCGACCGTTAGCATGTCGAACTCTAAAGCCTACTTGTGAGTATCCAATCATAAAACAACTCGACATTCAAAGTGCCAAGCCTATTAATTCAGAACACCTCACTTCGCCGAGAAGGCTAATAAGATGTCATCTGCCAATAAGGATTTGAAAATCGTTCTCGATCAAGACTTGGATAGATAACCAGTTGGCATCGTCGCAGTGCTGTTTATCCAAACTGAAGGTGATTCGTGATCGGTTAATTCTACGACAACAGTGTTGTTTATCCAAACTGAAAATGCTCGCTGGTTGCCTTCACAGTGCTGTTTATCCAAACTGAAGATGTGTTGGCGAAAAAGGAAAATAAAAATTTCAAGTTTATTAAGAGGTTTCGCGTAGAGTGAGGGTTTGCACATGGCAGTTTGTGTGTTGAATTGGAGGGGCATTGTTCGATATCCTCCCTTCCTATTTATAGTAGTGTTGTATTGAATACCAATCATTTTCGGATTAGAACTCCTTTCCCCGATCCAACCTTATCTCGGCCAGTCCTTCTCCTACTAGGATTTTGAATTTAACTTGTTAACAGGCCGCATTCAATTTCAAACTCCAACATCCTTATCCTGTCAAAACTTCTTCTCATAATAGGACTCAACCACATCCCACAAGTTCCCTACAGGATACGATCAGCTTTGACTGCGCGGCCCATAAGCTGGATAACCCCCAACAACACCTAGACACGGCATCTGGACCAAGAACAATTCTACACTCGACCCAACCAATACTGGGCCGAGAACAATTTTGAACTTGGCCCAAACCAATATTTTTGGACCCAAACAACTATATTACCCCTCGCTACAACACTTGTATAGTTTCTAGAAAATCATACCTTGTTGATGTGAGAATTACTTGACACACAAATTAAACCCTATTGATGACAATTGTAGTAATGATGCAAGTAGGGATCGTTCTAGACCGGGGATTAACTAGGGATGCTAATCAATGTGAAACTGACTCAAAAACGTAAAAACATAATGTAGAACACTAAACTAGACTCAAAGAATGCAAAACTAAAGTTTAAAACACTTAAACAAACCAAAAGACTCAAAACAACACAGAAACACTCAAAACTGCCTTAAAATCACTTTCTGGGCAGTTTTGAGCACAAACACTAGTTTGGACGAAAATATGTTATAACTTGACTCAAGACACTTAAAAACACAAATTAACTTGATTTCTAACTATTCTAACATTTCAAAATAAATGGGGGATTGATTTTGACGAAATTGAATTTAAAACAGAGACTTGTAAACAAACTTTAAACAAAACAGATTGTGATGAAATAGAATGATGAGAAACTAGTTAGAGGGTTCCTTATCCACACATGAACATATGCATATAATTTGATTCCCAGTTATGACTTCAACAAACGATGAATGACAATGCTCCAAGTTAATTAGGTCCGCTTAAATTAACTTTCAGATTTCCCTAGATTCATTGGATTGAATGGGATACGCATTACAACCAAATTATTCCTCATCAAAGTCCCTAACTATGGAATACGCATGGTAGAGACATTGAACAAAGATCATTAAGTTCAACGGAAATCATAAACATCGACTAGGCATTCATAACTATGGAATACGCATGTTAATCCAGCCTAGGGTTTACTTAAACACAATCGTGACTAGCGATCTTTACTACTCATGAATATAAGTTCATAACGATTAGGTGAAATTCCCTTATATCCTAGCATCAAGTTTAGGCATGCAAATTAAGTGTCGACCATCAACCCACATACATAAACAAGTTCTTAATCAAAACAGAAAAGTAAACCACATCTAAAGTTCATGAATTCATAACTGGAGTAAATCAAATCATAACCAACATATGTCCATGGCTTCAAATTTGCCTCTAACTAAAAAGAAATTAGTTCCACATGTTTAACATAATTGAACAGCAAGTTAAATTAAACATGAAAACAGAACCAAGAGAAGAAAGAACTCCAAACACTCCAATAGTTGCAGATTGCATGTGCAAGGTTTCTTCCTTCCTTTGGACTGCACGGCACTACTCCTCCTCTCCTTCAATGGTGGCGGCACAAGGTGGTTATGGTGGTTGAATGGTTGCTTGGGTGGAAGGTTACGGCAAAGGTGGTAAGAGTGGCTGGAATTAGGATTTTAGGATGTGTGGAGTGGTGTGGCTGGATGAATGGACGAAAATTGGGTGAATGAGTGATCCCCCCTAGTGCCTTGCTGCAAAGCCTTATTTATAGGGCTAGGAAAGGTTTAGAACTTAGTTGAAACCAAAAGGTTTTGTACCAGAAATTAGGCAGAAATTAGGCACCATGTGTGAATAGATAAAGCCTTCTAGAAATAAGGTTTTGTACCAGAAATTAGGCAGAAATTAGGCACCATGTGTGAATAGATAAAGCCTTCTAGAAGGAATGCTTATATGGCTGATTTCTAGAAGAACAAGGTCTAAAAACATGTGGCACTAATGTAGCCTTCTAGAAATCAGGTTTTTAGGCCCCCTTGCAGCTCCCTAACTGAATTCAAGCCTTTCAAATTCATCCATCCTCATGCCTCCATGCTTGCCCTATCCAATCTTGGCCCAAAAATGCTCTAGAATGCTCCAAATTGCTTCTTTTTGCATACTTTGACACTAAAACCTGAAATTGCACGAAAATAACTTTAAACACTATAATTAACATAGTTTAGCTAATTAAATGCAAGAAAACAAGCTAACTAAGTCGTATAAATATGCTCCTATCACTTGTATCCATGTGAAATCAAAAGTATATCAACAGTAATTCCATAAATATACCACAACACAGCATCTCATCAACAATATAAATAATCATGTACTTAATAATTTATATTAGCACGTAAGTTGGAGTCACCTAATGTGACATGTACGACTGCACTCATAACTCATCAATCAATGCTAGCACATAAGTTGGAGTCACCTATAGTGACCTGTACGACTTACCCATATCTCATCAATCAATGTTAGCACGTAAGTCGGAGTCACCTATAGTGACCTGTACGATTTACCCATATCTCATCAATCAATTCCTGCACACGAGTCGAAACCACCTATAGTGACCTGTATGACTTACCCATATCTCATTAATCAATTCCTGGACACGAGTCAGAACCACCTAAAGTGGTCTGTACGACATGCAAGATGTAAATAAATAAGTTCAAGTGCTACAATTACGTGAAGGTTGTACGAAGTATCGCAAGTCACCTACGAGTCGGAGCCACCTAATGTGGTATGTACGACAGGCTAGCACCTACTTTGGATCCAATGTGAGCATGTAGTGTGGGAGGTGAACGATCACATGAAGGATAGGCCCTGTCCTCGGGCAGAGCACTAACATCAATGTGCATGATAATGAGCACTAAATGAATATAAACATAACCATACACACTACAATCACTATCATCAATATGTACTCACTTGAAGTTTACCTGGCGTCTGCAGCGTTATTTGGCATAACCACTTTAACGTCCCAACATTCTTAATCGGAACTATACCCAGTGATAGGCCAGAATAAAATCAAGGTTAATCTCTACGCTGTTAACCTTCATAACTTCTTTCTTTAAAGAAATCAAGTACCATGTTAAATTCAAATTGTTTTATGGCTGCATCTAACTATCTTGTTAGACTGCCTACGTACTCTCAAACGGGATCAAGCCATTCGTAGTTCAACTTAGTACTTCAAAGCATTCACTGTAATTATGTGTAGATAATATGCATATAGATATGCAATAAAGTAATCTAAAATTTAGCCATAACATAGAATTTTAGAATATATAAATATATATGACAGGGCATAAAATGCATAAATCAATTTAAAAATATTTGTGGAATTATCAATCATATAGATATATATATATATATATACGAAAAAAAGAAAAGACCCACTTACCTGAGGTTCGCGCTACGACTCCCTAGCACGAACATCGAGATGTCACAAACGATCCTCACCTGCCACAAAGTCCAAAAGTGGACGGAAGGTGGTCAATTCTGTTCACAAAGCCGGCTGGTGCCTAAAGCTTCCCGGCGTTGATTCATCGTCTACGGTGGTCCAACAAGGCCAAGGTTGGTTGAGATTTTCTCTTGAGATGATGGGCTACAAAGCTCAAGTAGTGGCATCGGCCATCGCTATGCCGATTTGCTGGAATATTGAAAAGAGTGGCCGAAGCACCGTTGATTTTTGTCGACTTTCGTGGCCTCAAACTGTCACATACCCTGGTTAATCAAGGTGGTTCTTGGGTGGATTTTGTAGAAGGGAGTGAGAGCTTCAAGATGGCGATGGTGGTGGCGTCGAAAAACTCCACCGGAGTTGGCCGGAATCAAACTTGAAAAATGAGAGGTTGAACTGGGTTGTGTGGTGTGCACGGGTTGATGAAATGGGGAGGGATGCTTCTCTCATCTTCCCATTGGTCATTTTTCTTTTCCCCTTGTCTGATTGGTCCTTAAGGTATCGTTTGGTATGTAGATGGGACGCGATGGGATGAGACATGACAGGACGGAACGGAGAGGGAGTAAAAATGCCCTCAGATGGAAACAAGGAGGAGGAAGAAGGAGGCGAAGAAGTTATAATTGTGTGTTCCATGGATGTGGAATGAGTTGTTACAGGGGGTGAGGCGAACGAAAATTCACCCAAAATTTGTCTCTTGGAATAGCGCGTTCCACCCGTTTTAGGCTCACCAAATGTGGGACGGAATGCCTCGTCCCACTTCATTCCGTCCTGTCCCATGTACCAAACGGTACCTAAAAGAAATAATATGATTGTTTCCTTATTTCGTTGCTGAAAGCTGATTGGGCTTCTTTCCCACAAGATGGGAATTCAATTTAATTAAAACTAAACTTTGAATAACTAATTTCAAACGTCTGTAACTATACAGTCATAATCCGGACTCGCAAAAGGTTTTCGTCTATACGTTCGTACCAACGAGTACTACGATGATATGCTAAAAGAATAAGTCATATGTCTCTCTAGGCGATAGTCAACGGAAGTCAAAATCCTTACCTCTAGGGCATTTTCGTAAATTCACACTTTTAAAATTAATAAAACGTAAAATTTGGGATGAGTTGTTACATTAAAGGTTGGAATAAGACGAAAGTTGTTAAAAAAACTCGTAATAAAATAAAGTTAATTAAAATTAAATCGGATTAGGGATTTTTTACTAAATACTAGCAAAGAGCACACACTTTGTGTGTGTGTGAAAAACCGTCCACCTCCTCCCATGTACTCCTTAAGTGCAATCGCTTCAGTTCATTCAAACTATAAAAAAAAGCATCATGATTTCACTTACCTGTATGAAAAAATGATGGTGGGACAATTTCTCTTAATAAATGCATATTTTTATCTTATGTAAATATTTTGATACAAAATTACTATTTTGTCCTCCTTATGAAAATATTATGTATCAAAAGTGATGGCAAAATAGGAAATAAGGGGATATGATTATCATTTTGTCAAAATTTATAAATTACTATTTTGCCCTCCTCAGCTCAACATTGTGTATTCAAAAGTGAGGGGCAAAATTGAAAAAGTGGGCAAAAAGGTTGACAAGGTGTGTTTTCTTAATAATAAGGATTGTGTATCAAAAGTGAGGGCAAAATAGAAAAAAAAAATATATGATTATCATTTTGTCAAAAGGTACAAAATTACTATTTTACCCTTATCATCTCAACCTTGTGTATTCAAAAGTGAAGGGCAAAATTGAAAAAAAGTGAGGAAAAAGGTTGAGAAGATGTGTTGTCTTAATAATATGGATAAATACAAGATTCCAGAGCGGGTTAAAGCGCAGATGAGTTAGATTTGTTGTGCCCGTATTCCCTCTATCCATCCTGTTCCCGCATCCTCCCTCTAACAAGTGTCCTATGAACTAACACCAAATTAACTCTGTTACCAAGAAACTCAATAAAAGAATAAAAAAAAAATAGAAAAAACCTTCCCTTCTTCTGTGAGAGAGAGTAGGGAGGTATATTTTTATTTTTTGTTTTTTATTCTATGTCAAGTTTAACTCTGTTAACTTGGTGTTAGTTCATAGGACACTTGTCAAAAGGAGGAAGCGGGAGGAGGGTGGGCTGAGGAAACTTGGGCACAGCCGATCTGCACTCAGCGCGGATTGGGTTGTTTGTTGCTGACCTTGCTTTTACGGTTTTACCCTCATCAGATCATAAATATAAAACTCCCCTCCCTTTCGGTTTGCGGTGAAACTTCGCATCCTTCTTCCGCTCTCTCTCCTCTCTTTCTCTGCTCCTTTACGCGTTCTTCCGCCCAAACCCTAACCATCTTGCGTACGATCGTATCCAACCGCGGTTTCAGATCTCCATCGCTGCCGATCGGCTAATCGCTCTTATATTTCCCGATTGCGATTCTTCTTAACGTCGTCGTTTTTCAGCTGTAAGGTTTTCATCGTTTCAGTCTCCCAATTTCTGGGCAATCAGATATCCATAGTTGGTTAATTCTTCGGTTTTAGATTCAAATTAGTTTACTTTTTTCCAATGATCTGCTATTATTTATCTTTTTTTGTATTGAATGTGTTTAATTTTAAGAGAAGGAGCCGTAGGAGGATCTCAAATTTATAGGTTATTATTTATGCTTATTCATATCTATGGATCCATAGATAATTTTGGAAGCAGGAGAATTGGGAATTCTGTTTGCTGGATAATAGAAATTGGGTCGTGGATTAATTGAGGAATCAAAATTGAAAATTGTTGAAATTGGAAGCAGGTTGGTTTTAGTGACAAATTAGAGGTTCTTATGCTATTGATTTGTTGTTGATTAGATGAGGTTGAGTTTATATAGGCTTTGTTCGAGTAGAATCGTTGTAATTGCATTACTATAACCTAATTTTTCTTGTGATTTTGTTATAGAAATCTTTCACCAGTGTATATCATAATCTCCTATGCCTTGTTTGGTTTTTGTTATATTTAGTTGTGGAGTTTCTCAGCACTTTTTCTCTGTTGGTTTGTTCCGTTTCTTATTTGTTGTTTTTAACTAGGCAGGAATAATGTCTTTTGTACGTAACAATCCCTCACAAGGGGGCACTGCTGGTGATGAGTACTGGCCGTCTCTCGGTAGAAATGACGTCAAAAGCTTCAACAACTTCAACCACTTCAACCACAACAACAACAACTGGAACAGGAGCAGGACTAATAACTTCGTTAAGAATTATAACAATTATCAGAAGTACAATTATAACAATTACCAGAAGTACGTGGGTGGTTATAAGGAGCATGCTGATAATTCTAATTATATCAAGCCCGACAGTGCATCATCGTTTAAGAGGAGAAAATTTTCAGATTCTACTTGGGGTGATGGTGGGAGAGATTATCTGCCACCCAACACATATGAATTTATCTCTTCTTCGTGCAATAATTATGTTCCTCATCCAAGATCCAATGGTGATGCCTCTGCATCTACTACTGGTAAACGTGACCGCACAAAGTTAGATGAAGATGAACTGCCCTTTATGTCAAGGGATGAGATAGAGAGATGCTCCCCATCTAGAAAAGATGGTATAGATTCAGTACGTGAAGCACACTTGCGCTACTCATACTGTTCTTACCTTCAGAATCTTGGATTGCGGCTTGACTTGTAAGCTTCTTCTCCTTAACCTGTATCTTTGTTATGCTTTCATTTTGAATAGAGTTCTTATCATTTATTTAACAGGGTTTTGTCCAGAACTAGTGTTTATGGTATTTTGAACATTTTGCTAGTTGACTCTAAGTTTCAAGGTTTTCTTTTCTCTTTCCAAGACGTATGTAATTTACAAACTAATCATATCTCTTCCAGGCCCCAGACTAATATCGCTACTGCAATGGTTCTCTGTCATCGGTTTTTTGCCCGGCGGTCACATGCTTGCCATGATAGATTTGTGAGTGTTCAATGTATTTTGAAATTCATAGCATCTTCTGATGTTATTAAGGTTTCCTTTATCTTAGATAAGCATAGATTTTATGTCCTCATATGATCAACATTATAGCAATTCAGATAATCAATCATTCGTTGTGTTCAAAGTGTTTTCCCTTTTTATTTTTCTGAATATAACTCTATGTTTCTGTTCTCCACTCTGTGCTGTTTTTTAATTTCCTACTGGGTAATGGATTATGTACGTTGTTGGTTTACTCTGTCACTCCATTTGGTAATTATATTTTATGACTATTTCATTTCTTTTCCAGTTGATTGCTACTGCCGCTCTGTTCCTAGCAGCAAAGTCCGAGGAGACACCACGCCCTTTGAATACTGTGTTGAGAACATCTTCTGAGATTCTCCATAAGCAGGATATCAGTTTCTTGTCCCATATGCTCCCTATTGTGAGTATCTTTACTGCTCTTCTGAGCCTTTATGATATGATCTGTCCTCTTGAAAGCATTCAGAATGAAGACAATCTTTTTACAGTTTAACTGTCAATATAAAAACCCATTATTGAATGCCATAATGTTTTTTTTGCATTGACATAAAAAAAACCATTGCATAGCCTTTCTTTTTAAATTCAGATGAGTATTCCTGCATTGAATCATATTTCCTATTCACGCTGTTCAGTGTGTCATAAAGAGCATGAAGCAACTTAAACTTTTGAAGATTTTTCTCCATTCCCTGACTTATATTGAAAGCTAAGATTAGAATTGCACTTTCTAGCATTCTGACATTTGTTGTTTGTTAAACAGGACTGGTTTGAGCAGCATCGGGAACGGGTGACTGAGGCTGAGCAAATGATACTGACCACTCTAAATTTTGAACTTGGTGTGCAGCATCCATATGCACCACTTACATCTACTCTTAACAAATTAGGTCTTTCACAAACAATTCTGGTGAATCTGTCCTTAAGCTTGGTCAGTGAAGGGTAAGTTCATCAATTCGAGGTTACAGAATTCTGCTTACTTTTCGTTGAATGATTACTTGATCATTATTCGACATATTTGTGTTGGTTTTTTATATTTAGCTTACCTTGCATGCCTTCCTGAAAATGGTTAGTGGCACTGTGGTTGTTAAAAGGAAGAAGATAGAGAAAAAGAGGGGGGGGGGGGTGGGGGTTATCATCAGAGTTTCAGATTTTACTGATGTTTGGGTATGGCTATGGAAG
This sequence comes from Malus domestica, assembly GCF_042453785.1. Lineage (NCBI taxonomy): Eukaryota > Viridiplantae > Streptophyta > Magnoliopsida > Rosales > Rosaceae > Malus > Malus domestica. Next base: position 15,652,540 of record NC_091673.1, read on the forward strand.
CGGATAAACAATGGTTTTCTTCCTGTTCCTTAAAACTCTGATGCTTGATGTCTGTCTCAATAATTTCCTTGTTTGGAGCATCTACTTTAGTAGTATTTTGAAATATTAATTCTTTTGGCATGCATATAATTGCAGGATCTACACAAGATTAGAGTTGATCGCCTGTATGATATTCTTAGCTGGCGGATTGATTTGCTGTTCATGGAACTTTTGTTTTACTTCTGAAGTTGAACTGCCGATATTTTTTGGATGAATTTACCATAATATGCCCCCACCAACTTAGTCATTTGCTATTGAATATAGCTACTTAGTCTCCATGGCCATTTTCAGTATCTTCTTTTAACTTACTGATGGAGCTTATTAAGAAAAAGTCCTCTGAAGTCCTGCTACCAAACATACAGTTTGTAAGACATGGCTTTTTGTGGGATTGGTTTTGGAGGAAAACCATTGTCTAGGGAAGGATTTCATCTTTGTGATTGGTAGCCCTTCCTATCCCCAATGCCAATGCCGTTTTATGAACCCTCGAATGACTTCTCCTAAGTCCTGCTAACAACGAGGGGTTGCCAGATATCTAGGGGCTGCTTTAGGTTTAACAGTATGATACTCAGTTTTGAGTATCAGGGCTTGCAGTCTGATTTCAGTTTTGACCAAACTCTTTCTGATGGAAGTTTACACTTTGGCCCAAGAATTTGCAAATTTTCGTAGAACTGTTGCCACTGGTGCATGAGTCTCAGGAGCTTGCGTAGGTTTTTTCCTGACCTAGATGTCTTGAAAGTTTTTGGTGTTGTATTCTTTTTCGATTACAGAATGGAATGGGAGACATTAAAATTTTGTATGGTACCTGCCATTCATCTGTCCTGTCTCCCAAAGGAAAGAAAAAAGAGAGATTTTTAATGCAACACTGTGAAATGAACATGAGAGAAATTGGCAAAATGTGCTGACAGTTTTCCCCATTAATCGGCTTTGAGATGCAACTTGTTTTCCCATGATGGGGAAATAGGAGGCCAGGAATATAAAAAAAATTTGAAAGTCATCTGAATTCCCATATCTTTTTGCATGATTTTCATATCATATCTATTTGGTTCATATGTTTCTCAGGTAATGATCTCCAGATCTAGAACCTGCCCAAATATTTATGTCAAAACCTTGACCGTGAACTATTTGGTTCCATGTACTTGGTATCAGATAATGTCAATTTCCTAGCCCCAACTCCCGTGTAAGTGGTTTTTTATAGTTTTGAATAAATTTGAGGTCACTTCACAGATGGGATGCATTATTTTTGCTTTGAAAATGTTATCATATCTTCTTGAGTTTTCTCATATTTAAACGTTATCTTAACATTTGTTTAAGTGATGGATATTGTTATAGTTGTGTTTTAAAACAGAAAAAAAGTTTTCTTGAAACACTATATCCTCCTGTTAGACAACTTATTGTTTCACACAGAAGTACACAGTGGAATATATATACTTATGTACATTTTTTAAAGTTCTGCATTCTTTTGTTGAAGATTACTTTTGAAAATGATTTACGTGTTCTCATTAGTGGCGTATATCGTCAGAAAAAAATGAAAAGAAACATTTTTTTTAGTTCCACATTCTTTTGTCGAAGATTACTTTTGAAAATGATTTACGTGTTCTCATTAGTGGCATATATCGTCAGAAAAAAATGAAAAGAAACATTTTTTAAAGTTCCACATTCTTTTGTCGAAGATTACTTTTGAAAATGATTTACGTGTTCTCATTAGTGGCATATATCGTCAGAAAAAAATGAAAAGAAAAATAATTTATTTGTGAAGATAGAGGCATATACTTTTTGTGTCCTTCTTGGTTGCATCCAGGGAGTTGATGGCATCCATCCTTGTAGTTTCCAGAAGAATTGATGGCATCCATCCTGGTAGTCACCTGAAAATTCCTACCATTTTAGAATCTGGGTTGTTCTAGGGGGCATTCACCATTTTTCGTATTCCAAGAAGTTCTCATCAAGTCTTGCTTCTGTGAGTGTTCTTTATATGTTTATAGAGGAGCTGATGATATAAGAAAAGGATACATATATATATATATATATATACACACACACTATCTTGAACAGACTATGGATGGCAATTCAGCTTCATCCCATGCCTGCAACATGGGTGTAGTCAATGATTCTCGCCGGGAACTTAGTAGTTGGGTATTATGCATGTAAGATCCAGCCATTGTGCAGAAGCTTGTGGATTTGTTTTCAGAAGTTGTTATTGTTTGCAATGTCCTGCTTTTGCTTTCTCATATGAACCGTGTATACGAGTAAAATAGCCGTGCAGCAGATTGGGGCCTGGGAATTTTGGTGACCCTAGATGGGGTATATCATGTTTTGCTATAGTTTTGGTACTCTTATCAGCCATCCTGCAGACATTCTGGAAAATATTCTACCTGACTTGCTGCTTTTGTAGTTGGTAAGAAATTGACTTGTTATTTCATGCCTGATTTGATGACGTTTTGCTACTAATTTTTTTTTTATGCTACATGCTTCTGGTGTACGTTCTATCAATGTGAAAAATATGCTAAGTTGCACCGGGAATTGCCTGGTCTTTCTACTGTTGCCCCAGATGGTTTGGTTTGATTATGTGCCTTTCTGCCTCTCCGAGCCCATGGTGGTGGCTCTGTTGGTGTTTTGTCTCATAACTCGCTGGAACTAATTTGGTTTCTCATTTTATTTTTCAGGCTTCGGAGTTCTCTGTGGCTGCAGTTCAAACCGCATCATATTGCGGCAGGAGCTGCCTACCTTGCCGCAAAGTTTCTGAATTTGGATCTTGATTCTTATAAAAATATATGGCAAGAATTCCAAGCTACACCAGATATTCTTCAAGGTATGCATACATGCTCACAGCTGAGGCCTAGCGAGCCGCTTTTTCATTTACATATAGACTTTAATTTGTGTTAATTGTTGATGCAGCTGTTGCTCAGCAGTTGACGGAACTCTTCTAGAAGGATGGAGCATGGTTGTTACACTAGTTTGTGTATAAAATTAGGATATGCATATCATGGTCGGATGGGAAAGCATATACATGACTTTTGCAGAGGTATGGTGTGAGGAGACGACGAGAGACGCCAAGATATGATACCCATCTTTTCTCACAACTGCTCTCCTCTTGAACCTATTGAAGGCTAAAAAAGTGTAGTTTTTAAGGTTTTGTAACATCTACCAGTAGTACGCTTTTCGGAGTGGTAACCTACATATAATGACAAATTCGCTGCAACGTTTTTTATTTCTTGTGCTTCATGTTCGTATTTTATCTTTGTCAATTGTCGAACGAGGTTTTAGACAACATATTGATATCTGGGTAGTAGAAAGATCAAAGTAGTGGGAATGCAATAGACAGTGCTGCATTTGGTACTGTTTTTATTTACCTAAGTTAAAGTGAAACTTGATTATTTTTTCACATTGGCTATTCTATTAGCTAACGCTGACGCGTGACAAGAACGACTCTGAACTCGGGTAGGGACTCCAAATCCGTTATCCTCTCATAAGGGAGAGATACTCTCTCGTCACGAATTCATCACGTGGTAATTGTCTATTATGAGAGGCTGCTGGATTTGGCAGTGCCATTTTACCCACTGCATGTGGTGGAAACGTGAATGTTGTAGGTTAGACGATAGTAGGATGGTGCCTTCAAGCACTCTCCATATTGAGGAGTTGGAGATTATGATTTTTCTTGTTGGAGGCGATTATGTTATTGGAAGCCTAAAAGAAGCAATCCTCAATCCATAGCCCATTAGAGAGATGCTAGGAGACGTGCTCAAAAGTGGGATTCATCATGAATTCTCTATTATCTTATGTTTTTTGTACAGTGTTTTCTAATCTTGCATTGAAATTAACGTTAATTTTGAAGTGGTAGAGAATCTATGAAGAGTTCTACCTTGAAACAATCCCATTAGCATTTCTCTAGCTCATTATTCCTGCACGCTCATTCTTTTTTCAACAAAGAAAACATTAACAACATTGAAAATTTTGCTCGTACCAAACTGACTAAAGTAGGGTCATATCTCATTTTGCAACTGGATTTGTTGAAAATTTTATTATGCTCCAACGTATGACATGCACTGAATAAAGAAAACATTAAATGTGCAACGAAGAATCCAACAATACTATACACTGATGCATACTAGAAAGTTGTCAAAGGTATATCACTTTGTATAGGTCTTCAAAACAAATGCTACAAAAGAATTCATGTAGTATAGTTGAAGCATTCAACAACATTGAAAACAAAGAATGAGGATCCTCTCCGAATTCTCTTTGTGAGGATCCCGGGGATACTCAAATTGTGTTCGTTCATTGTACATTGTGCAGTAAGAAATCATTTTAAATACTTTTATTTAAAATTAAGGGTTAATCTCAGTATACTACCCTCAAGTTTCGTGGTTTTCAACATTTAGTATATGAAGTTTTTTTCGCCCTAGAGTCATACCTTAAGTGTTAATTTTGGAACAATTTCATACATATGTTAAGTTTTCTGTTAGAACTTCTATTAATTGATGACGTGTTGCCCACGTGGACAATTACTGGACATCACATGTCAATATGGGCCCACTTCAATATTAAAAAATTAAAAAAAATACAAGACAAAAAAATAAAATAAAATAAAATCCGTACCCACCTTCTCCCTCCCTTCTCTCTTCTACAACCTTCACCCCTTCCCTCCCTTCTCTCTTCTGCACCTGCAACACCCTCCTTTCTCTCCTCTGCAACTTGCACCACCCACCCTCCCTCATCTCCTATACAAACCACACCCACCTCTCATTTGCGAGGAAGGTGGGTATGGGTGCTACCGCATCGGGGTACGCCTTCGCACCCAAAAAAGAGCAGACCTTCATCCAGCCCTCTCTCTTCCACCATGCCTCCCTATACGACATCGACTTCGTCCCCATTTCAATCCCTGATTCCACCACCACCGCCAAGACCCTAATCGAGCAACGCCCTTTTGATTGCATCATCCACAAAATCTATGGCCCCCACTGGAACCAACACCTCAAGGAATACTCGTCCTAGTATCCATAAACGCTCATTATTGACCCCCATAGTCCATCGAGCGCCTCCACAATTGGGTCTCCATGCTCGACGTTTTCGCTGCCCTTGAATTGAAGCCGCGTTAGTCAGGCGACAAGTTCTAATCGAAGATCTCGGTGCCCAAACACGTGCTGGTTGATCATTACCCGGAAGGCAAAGAAGAAACTAAGTTGTTGGTCGGGTTGTAGATGAGAGAAGGGAGGGCGGTGCAGGTGTAGAAGAGAAAATGGAAGGAAGGGGTGCGGGTTGCAAAAGAAAGAAGGGATGGAGAGGGTGCGGGGGAGAAGGTGGGTACAGATATTTTTTTAATTTTTGTATTTTTTTAATTTTTTAATATTGAAGTGGGCCCATATTGACACGTGTTGTCTAGTAATTGTCCACGTGGGCGCCACATCATCAGTTAACAGAAGTTTTAACGAAAAACTTAACAGATGTATGAGACTATTCCAAAATGAACACTTTATGTATGTCTCTGGGACAGAAAAAACTTCATATACTAAATGTTGAAAACCACGAAACTTGAGAGTAGTAAATTGAGATTAACCCTAAAATTAAATATGAATATTAATTAATGAAAATTGATCGCACGATATACAATGAATTAACACGATTTGAGGCCTTAAGATCCTCATAAAGAGGGTCAGAAGAGGATCCTCATCCGAAAACAAATCTGCACTTTAGTTAAATTAATATTCAAGGAGGAACCCATCTTCAGACTTACTTGAGTCTCCAAATTTGAGGTCCAAATATTTGACCACTACCACGAAAGCCATCCGCCAACGTAGAAGGCAATAAAAACCAGAGCAGACGACGGCCGGCACAGAAAAAGCCATTAGATTTCAAATTCAACATATTTTGTTTTCCATGCCAAAATTAAGCAAATAATAATATTATTATTACACATATTTATTATTTATCTTTCTCTTTGCATAATCTGATTTCTGTCCGCATCCGTGTCATTGTCACCTACCTCCATCTCTTCCTGATCGCGATCGTTGGAACGCGTGCCCTTATAACATTCAATCCCGGATCACGTTCCTGAGAAACAAACAGAAAGTTAAGAGCTCACGAAACCCTGACCTCACTGGATAATATCACAACGAACAACGAAAACATTAACGACTCACGACGCCAAATTACCAATCGCGCTTCTCCTCTTCCTCTCTGCTGTTTGGAAACCAAGACCAACGTCCCAACGCTCCTTCCGATGGATTCAGCGCCAGCTCAGCGTCGCCTTAGAGCAATCAATGGCCACCTCGCCTCCGCCTCCGCCGCCGACTCCGAGTCCCTTCTCCGTCTCAACCCCACCGCCGGCGAGTTTTTTTCCGGTGCTCCCTCTGTCTCTCTCTGTTTGATTTTTTCCAGCTCAATTTTGGTTTTGGTTTTGAATTATGATCGGATAGTATGCACGCGAAGCTCAAAGCTTTTTTGTGAAGGAAGTTATTTCAAAGGAGAAAAAGCTAGGGCTTATTTAAGGTGGCATTAATGCCCCTAGGTTTTGTGGTGTCTTAATTGTGAGATACTTTCGAGCTTCCGAGAGCTCGATACATTTATGATTCATTGCTTTTTTTCGATTTTTTTATCTTCCGTTTTGACTTCGGTTGAGGATCGTTCGATTTTTAATTGTTTTCCATTGGTGGGTGCTGCTTCCTTTGATTTCATACGCTGCTTTTTCTGATGTGGAAAGCACTTCCAATTCATTTGATTTGAGAACCCGTGGGACAGATAATGTTGCGTTTCGATTTCTAAGAGATTTGGATTTGCTTACTTATTTGTTTTTGTTTTGATAAAGGACTTACTTTTAGTTAATGGCCTTCTTTGATGGACACTTACGTTTTTCTTTTTTGCGGAATTTGTTCCTGATGGTGCTTTGGGTTGTTTTCCGTTAGCAAATAAAATCAGATCTTTTGTGGGGATTTTGGTCAATGGGGACACAAGAGACCATTTTGAGTGGACTTTTGATTCGGGGGAGCTATGGCAACGCTTTATGGGAACTATGCATATGTAGCGGGGTATAAAAACCAATGAATCAATTAATATCGTTGATGGAAAGACCGTTGTATGACAATTAGGAAAATATACTTGGGAGTTCATTGTTTTGTCCTTCCATTGGTCTGAATTCTGTGAAACTTTACTTTCTATCTCCCACGGCCAAGCACATATAAGCATTTGACAATTATCTTTGCTCTCTCTCCCTCTCTCTAATGGGAAATATGGACTGATCTAGCTGATGAAGAGTACTTGAAGTTTTTGGATATAAATTTATATAAAAACTCGGATCAGTAGAATGAAGTGGACTACGATGACAAAGAAGGTGGACTACATGAAAAAAGAAGAACTATAGTGTTTACAGGGCTAATCCTTTCTGCAATTGGTTTCATTGTTTTCTCTTCAATTGATTAAAATATTGTCTGCTTTTTGTCTGTCGTTGGTTTGTTTTGGTTTTGTTTTGTTTTGTATCTCTCTTTTCCTTCGTTTGGTTCTCTTGTTTAGTTTCTTTTGCATTATGTGTTTCATAATGAAAACTTTGGCCGTTTTCATTAACATGTTGTATGGGATATGTCACTGCGTGAATCCTGCTTTGTGGGATATTGTGAAAGTGATAGTGGATGAGTCTGTTGCTCAAAAGATAAACTTCTGGGGGAATCGAGGGCTTTCAAGTGTGATATGAAATGGAAGTCAGATTCTTTGAAAGGTTTGGTTTCTTTGTTTTGCGGTGGACAGGGGACTATAGAATAAGCGGGAACAGGTTGGTAAAGGTGGTTAGCAACCTGTTCTAGATACGTGTCTAGGATGTTTAACTTATTGACTCAAATACATATATTAATATCATTAAATTCGTGACAGAGCATGGGTACAGTGTGGTGCTTCCAGAGAAATTAGACACAGGAAAGTGGAATGTATACAGGTGGGCATATTCCTTTTTTTTTCGTTTGTGCTGCCCCAACAAGGTCCATGGCTATTCTCTCTATTCATGTGAGAAAAATATTTTTGTTTTGTTGTGGTGACAGATCTGCACACTCCCCATTGAAGCTTGTTAGTAGATTCCCTGATCATCCTGAAATTGGTACACTGCATGATAATTTTGTGTGAGTCACTTACTTTTCGCCAAACTACACAAGGACATTTAAGCTCAATAATTCCCTACAAATATCTGTCCTAAATTTATATTTCTATCCACTTGTATTTAGTTCCCTTGGAATTTGCTAAAAGACTTCATCTAACTTTTGTCAATATTAGGCATTCTGTTGAAACTTTCCGGGATTATAAATATTTGGGCACACGAATTCGCGTTGATGGAACAGTTGGAGAGTGAGTGTCTTTTTATGTAATTTAAATTCTCAGTTCCTGTGAATTACAATTATTTGGCTCACATCCAGTGGAAGCCTCACCCAGTTTCATTTGTTTTTCTGCCTTCAAGTTACAAATGGATGACGTACGGAGAAGCAGGTACTGCTCGGTCAGGAATAGGTTCTGGCCTAATTTATCATGGAATACCAAAGGTGTAATTTCACTAATTGTTCTATGGTTCCTATACTGTTTATTGGTCATTGAACTTCATCTCTGTAATTAGTTCCTTGAAAATACTGAGTGGATTTCCCTGATGTTACTTGACATCAAATCCTCTTTGAACTTTTATTTCTATAACTACAGGGATCTTCCATTGGATTGTATTTTATCAATAGACCTGAGTGGCTCATCGTTGATCATGCCTGCTCTGCATATTCTTACATATCAGTTCCTTTATATGACACTCTAGGTTTGTGCTACTTTTCCCGTATTTTGCCAATCTTGGTCTAGGCGTCAGATGTTATAATTGAATATGGTATTCTTTGCAGGTCCAGATGCTGTCAAGTACATTGTAAATCATGCTGTTGTACAAGTTATCTTTTGTGTGCCTCAAACATTGAATAGTGTGAGTTTAACTTATATCACTTCAGGGTGCTCTATAACTTAACAATATTCTCTTGAGTTGTAAAAACTTAATCTTGTAAATTTCTTTCTTCCTCGGTTTTATATATGTTAGGTATTAAATGACAACTAAAAATTTGTTTTATATTCTTGGAGATGCGCATATGATCAGCTATAACCCATACATATTTGGGTAAATGCTATCGCAAAATGTTTTGAGCAAGTGTTCATTTGAATTGTTGTATGGAATATAGACCAGATGCTAATTTAGATATCAAATTATTAAAATAAAGACGAAGAAAACGTGGTCTACATGCAGAAAAAACTCAACATAAAAATAAAAAAAGTGAAGATCCTTTAACAGTAACAACATCCACCTAACTCGGAAACTGTTTCTTCTGATCTATGTGGTGTCGAGTTCTTTCACCTTGACATTGGACTCATGTTTGGCCACAATTACTGTCAAAGTTATATCCCTTAAGGCGCTTTTTTTCCTTGCAGTGTATATAATCTATATAACTTGTAGACTGAAATTGTTCATGTTTGGTTATTCCATATTGTTATATTACACGGCTCTGAATTCCTCAATTGATTCTTGTCGTTTGGAATTGCAGTTGTTGAGCTTCTTGGCAGATATTCCAACTGTACGCCTGATTGTGGTATGAGAATACACCTCATAGTATTAAATAAATCTTTGTACTACTGAAAGGTGATTGTGATGTTGACTTTGCACAGTTTATATATCATTTAAAATAATGTTTTCGTTTCCCTTCGATATTATGCAGGTTGTTGGGGGAGTGGATGATCAAATTCCATCCCTTCCATCATCGACCGGAGTGAAGGTTGTAACATATTCAAAATTGCTATCTCAGGTAATTCCATTCTTCCCTATGAATCCACTGAATCCTTGAAAGGTCATAGGAGATCTGCCAAAGATCTTCTTATGGATGCATAAATGATAGACATCCAAGTATTATATGATAAGTTTTTATGTGTAAAATATTAGCATAAAGATAATGCTTTGAGCAATGCTAAAAGAAACTCACAAGCATAAACACTCCAGAAATACCCATTTCATCATAGCTGCATATTGGATATTTTCTCTGTCCTAGACCACTCCTTGTCTTCTTCTTGCAGATTTTAATGCATAGTCTGTTCACACACATAATGAACATGAGGTGTTTTCTGCTAACGTTGCTACTTGGATATTACGATTCTTATCATACTTAGATTCCTTAGTATGTGATGATATATTTTTAAAAACTTTGAGTGATGTGCTTCTTATCCATTGTGTTTTTTTAGGGCTCTAGTAGTGTTCAGCCTTTTTGCCCACCAAAACCAGAGGATGTTGCTACAATATGCTACACAAGTGGTACAACTGGCACCCCAAAGGTACCAACTTAAAGCGTTATGAACTTTCATATTTTTCAACCAAAATATATGTAACAACTTTTAGCTTTCTGATGAAGTTGGGTTTCCGCAATAAATGATTCAACTTTTATATTTGCATATATTATTTTGAGTTCTCCTTTTAGAATTGTTAAGATATTGTGTGAGAAACAAAAATTCAAGGGCTGGCTTCTCCTCCAATACAATTATGTTAAATACTCTCCGTATCTTCTATGTAACCCCATGTATTGTAACACTTGCACTATAACTGACAATAACATTTGGCTAGGGAGCTGTATTGACTCATGGAAACTTTATTGCAAATGTTGCTGGGTCCACTATTGCTGTCAAATTCTACCCGTCTGACGTGTGAGTATCAGTAGTTTTGATTTTCGATTCCACACACTGCTTCGTCTCTGACTATTTTACCTTGTATTTTCCAGCTACATATCATATCTTCCCTTGGCACACATTTATGAACGGGTTAACCAGGTCATGACAGCATATTTTGGAGTTGCTGTTGGATTCTACCAAGGGGTATGAAACTTGTTTTCACCATTTCCTTTTCAATAGTTCTTGCCATATCTTGAATCTGTAGTATTGTCCCCCCACCGAAACAAAAACCTGTCCATTTGTTAAAAAGGTTTACTTCTTTGTAAATGCTGTTTTTGCATCTTTTTTCTTGGAATGCAATATACACTGCGCCAGAATCAATCTACCTGGTCAAAATTAGTCTGCAGTTTACTGAAGGGTAGATTCATGTTGACGTATTAAACTGTTCTCAATTATACTGGTTTCAAGCATGTAAGAGTAAGACTTTACTAGAAGTGATGAATCTCCTAATGTAAACTGATGCATTTGTAATGTTGATTCATAAACATTAACATTGGTCTAAGGCTCTACGCCTATTGGAATTTATTAATAACTTTAAAACTGCTGACCTTTGCCTATATGTTGTAATATATGTTATAGTCGTTAGACTAGCTGGTTTATTTATAAGTTTATATCTTTGTTTTTGGGTTTAACTACATATGTTTAGAGACAAGCCTTACAGGGTTTATTTAACTGTTCTATGCAGGATAATCTAAAATTAATGGACGATATGGCAGCACTAAGACCTACCATCTTCTGCAGTGTTCCTAGGCTGTATAACAGAATATATGCGGGGTAAATTTTTTTTAATTGCTTATGTGATTGTTCACCTAAAAGAAACTAATATCCTTAAACAGTCATTAACTCGGATGTACTGGCTATTCAGTATTACAAATGCGGTAAAGACATCCGGTGCGCTGAGGGAGAGGCTATTTAATGCTGCATACAATGCCAAGAAGCAGGCACTATTAAGTGGTAAAGCATTTTGCCACATAAATTCTTTTTGCATTATAACATGAGAGTCTACGACTCACACAATTACTTATGCTTTAAACTTCTTTTTGCGTACTTAACACTAAGTATGATCTTATGGAAATGGTTTAAGGTGTGAAATCTAGGTGCGAACGTCCAAGTAGAAAATGTATCAAGTTTAACCTTGAAATAATAGAAAACTAGAATTGTGGAAAATTAGAACCAAAACTACAAATGAATCAGGTGTAGTCTATATTTAAGGTAGAAATGTAGCAGCTTGAAAATGAGATGGACAGAAATGTTTGCTTGACCCTGCCTTGTGGTTCCTTGAACTTTCTGTTAGCCATAGCTAACAGGGGATGAGTCTAAACTGTTTTGATGCCCATTACTTCCTTGTGTTATGTACTTTTCACTATTTCTTATTGTAACATGATGTTATTTTATAGGAAAAACTGCATCCCCCATGTGGGACAGATTGGTATTCAACAAGATAAAGGCTAAGCTAGGAGGACGAGTTCGTTTTATGGCATCAGGTGCTTCACCCTTGTCTCCTGATGTGATGGAATTTCTAAAGATGTAAGTCTTTTACATTTCTAGGCATATTGAATTCCTAGGAGGAGTCACATGTGGTTGATTTTTATTTTATTGTTTTTATTCTTTTGTATCTACTGGCTTATAATTACTAATTAGTGGTGATTTATTCCCAGATGCTTTGGTGGTGAAGTAAATGAAGGGTATGGAATGACTGAGACCTCTTGTGTTATTAGTGCTATGGATGGGGCTGACAACATATCTGGGCACGTCGGCTCTCCTAATCCAGCTTGTGGTGAGTTATTATCCACTGGCTCTGTGAGTTTAATGCAGCTAATTAATGGCACTATTTAGGTTCATTTCGATTAATGCGGACCAAAAATTTGAGCTTTTTATTCTTTAACCCTTCTACTGTTCCGAGGGTCAGACTTAGTTAGCTGGCAAAAATGTAATTGTGAAAACTTCTTGCATGGTGCCATTCAAGTGTCAATTCCTTCTCCTCAGATGATTTTTTAAGCACTTGTATGATCTCATACTTCTTGATAGCATATCTTCACAGATGGAAGGATTATGCCTGAACTTGTTCAATTGCAATTGTCACACAAATGAGTTTTACCTGGTCATCATTATTGGTGTTTTGAACTTGTACTTTGGATTGCATGCTTTCCTATCCATATTTTTTATTTAAATACGAATGCATGCAATAAATGAACTATACATCTGACAATGGTGCTTGAATTCGTGGTGAAATCTGTGTCAGATTATTAATACCTTAAAGTTTTGTTTTCATATTTTTGATTCCAGAAATAAAGCTTGTTGATGTACCAGAAATGAACTATACATCTGACGATCAACCCTATCCTCGTGGTGAAATCTGTGTCAGGGGTCCTATTATATTCCAAGGCTATTACAAGGATGAAGTGCAGACGTAGTTAACTTACCTGTTATTGCTTATTTTAAATGGTATTCATTCAGTCAGATAAAATCAGTCTGATAATATAATTGTACTGGATAGGAGGGAAGTGGTTGACGAAGATGGATGGCTTCATACTGGAGACATTGGGTTGTGGTCACCCGGAGGTCGTCTGAAAATTATTGATAGGTGAGATAATAGCATCCTCATTCTGTTCGGTATCAAGCTTTATATTTTCTAATTGTGATACGCATATGGTAACCTTGTAAAGTTCAAAGTGGTAATAGTGTCAAGTTCAATACACACACACACACACACACATGTTAAGGCTCATAAGATTTCCCAGGCAATTGCTGACATTCATATAAAGCAAAAGACGCACAGCATATTTTTGGATGATTAGAATCAGACATGCCCTAGCATGGGTTTATAATGCATGGTCTTGCGAAAGATATTCACTGGGCATTGCAATTAAAATGCCTACAGGTTGGATGCTAAGGGTTAAACGAACTGTGACGGTTCTACTCTTCCCATCCCCCCACCCCAAATCCTGCCCATTTTTCTTCAGAAAGTTCATTTGACCAACACCTCATATGGAGAGAATCTATTGAAATGACAGGATTTATCATGCTTATTAGCATATTAGTCCTCTTTTAGCATGTGGACAGCTTATAACTAGAGGTTTTGTATACCCCTGTAGGAAGAAGAACATTTTCAAGTTGGCACAGGGAGAGTATATAGCTCCAGAGAAAATCGAGAATGTCTATGCCAAGTGCAAGTTTGTTGCCCAGTGCTTTGTCCATGGTAAGAATTTAGAATCTGCAAACTCTCTCTCTCTCCCTCTCTCACACACATATGATGGGTTGCTGACTGCTTATTTGTTGCTATCCATAGGTGACAGCTTTAATTCTTCGTTGGTAGCGATTGTCGCGGTTGACCCGGATGTGTTGAAAGCATGGGCTGATTCTGAAGGCATTAAGGTGAAAATATCACATTTTAATCACAAAAAATTAATATATTAACTTCCATGTTTGAAGGCTTACAAAAGTTTGGTTGACCCTTTTGTGGATGCACATAAAAAAGTGTTTGCCTTTCAATTTTTCCTACAAACAGTCGATAATCTTCATTCAGTAACTTCTCAAAAGTGGAACAACTGGAAACAGTTTAACTTCTGAATAACTTGTCTGGTGATGTTTGGGTGCAGTTTGAAGATTTAGGGAAACTGTGCAACGACCCAAGAGCAAGAGCAGCTGTATTGGCTGATATGGATGCTATTGGCAGGGAAGCTCAGGCAAGTTACTTTAATAAAATTACTCAAACGCTATCCGTGTCTTGCACGTTGTTGAAATTAAGCGTTGGATGTTCTAATAATAAATTCAATACTATTTCTCTTCAGTTGAGAGGTTTCGAATTTGTAAAAGCCGTGACACTGGTGCTTGAACAATTCACAATGGAGAATGGACTGCTCACTCCGACGTTTAAGGCAAGTATTCAGTTTCAAACAATTGATAGCAAATGCATGGACGAATTAACATGACTGACGTTCTCTCATTCCATACTTGACCTCTTCAGATCAAGAGATCTCAAGCAAAGGATTACTATGCAAACGCTATATCGACCATGTATTCGGAGCTCACTGTTTCCGAATCCGCCCCCTCGAAGCTTTAAGTGACACAATGAGGAGCAGCCAAATTGATGCTCTCATCCAACCTCGAAAAAACCGAAAAAAATGAAAAAAAAGAAATAAGAGAAGCAGCTAAAAGCTGAGAATGGATGCCAAGCATTCTTGTAAGTAGATTCCGTTCTTTGTGGAGGCGACACAATGAAAGACATGGATTTCAAAGCGCCTCATATACTTTGCTTATGTTTTTTTATTTGTTTCTAAAAGTGAAATAAAATAGAAATATCCAATTTATTGATTAGAATGTACCAAAAATTAGATAATTTAATAAATATAAATTAGAACTTTCAGAGCATGATTTTGATTGGTGATGTCTAAGGGAAAACTAAAACTTTGTGGTCGTTTGGTAACGCTTATGTAGTGCATTTTTAATCGCTCTATCAAATGTTGTATAGTACTTTTCTTGTTACTTTAGCTTAAAACCTTTGGTATATGGACATTCCTAGTCCAAAAACATCATTTTGTTTTAGTTTTCATCTTCAAACAAGGTATACTGGGATATAGTGGAAGCGATCGGGGCGGGGGGGGGGGAAATGAAGGATAATGTATGAAACAAAAACTGAAAAGAGAATACAAGCAAAACAAATCACTATTAGTCATGGCTTCAAACTTGGAAATGCGTTACCGCCAACTGGCCAATCGTCGATGGGTTTACTTTTGCTCGCTACCAAGTAGATGTAGTGGAATTCAGCGGTGTCCATTAAAACTTAGGCATGGTCTATGGATGAGACGCACTTGGGATTCTACACTTATGAGTCCTAGGTTTTGGACTACAAAGGACGTCGATATTGCGGTCTGTCTCCCTCCACCAAACAATGACTGTCACTAAAGAATTGATTCCCTTCGGACTTTAATGTTCATGTTCATGTTTTATTCTATGCAAAAAGAACTCGATTCGGTATTCTTAGAAAAAAAATATATATAGAAAAATCAGAACCTGAGTTAAAATGATCAACATATCTAGACCGTATAAATCGACACACAAAGCAACATCTTTGATTTTTTTACACACCAATTCAGGATCCAGATGTGTTGATCTTTAATGTAAGGAACGGAACTAGTTCCTGTCACTAAGACCATGCACCTTTGCTCACCTCGGTTGGACACTGACACGTCCCCCCACCACCATCCCATCTAATTTATTAATCATTTTATATTCCTCAACCGTAAGACCTAAATCCCCTCCCTCAAGCAATAATCCGCTACATTCTAATCCCATTCTTACCGAACACTTCATCCCACGTCACCAACAACGATCATTGCATTTCTCGAACGCTACGATCTGACCGCCCATTCACTACATCCGAAAATTCCACCCAACCGCCGCCGCAGAGGATCCAACTCCCTCGCGCGCAAGCACCTGCTTCGTTGCAAAGCGATGGTTCTTCAGTCAACAAATAAAAAACGTAAAACGACAGAAAAAAGCCAGAGAGAGAGAGAGAGAGAGAGAGAGAGAGGCACTCCCGGTTCTCAACTTTTTTACGCCATACTCATCTCTCTCTTCGAATCACTTCCCAAAAACACTCTTCCGATTCCGATTACACATATCTGCTTTTCCGGAATTCAATTCGCTTCTCAATCCAATCTCCGATCGGTTATGCGGTGCGTGGACTTGGATTTCGATTTCCGAATTTCTAGGGTTTGATCGGAATACCGAATTTGGAGAAATCAATCATGCTGTCGAATCATTTGCAGAACGGGATCGGGGCGCCGAAGCTCGCCTGGTCCCGCCTCCCGCACTCGGAGGAAGCCGCCGAGCCCGACGCCGTCGGTCTCATGAAGAAGAGCGACGATGTCGGCGTCGAGAGCCTTGACTACGAAGTTATTGAAAATTACGCATATTGGGAGGAGCAGGTTGCGATTTTAAGCTTAATTGAGAGGGAGTTTTTTTTTTTTAGAAATGTTCCTTTTTTGGGGGGTTAATTTTGTGTTTGGCAATCTACAGGCGCAGAGAGGGAAGCTCTATGTTGGGTATCATGTGATGGTGAAGTGGTTCTTTGCTTTGCTCATCGGTATCGGTAAGCACTTGTCGGCTTCCGGCACTGAATGTGTAGCTTTTCTGCTGTCACTCCAAAAGAATCAATTTTTAGTAGAATTCAGCATTAACAATTTCATTTCATTCAATCCATTTGATTGCTTTCAGGCACTGGATTAGCTGCGGTTTTCATCAATATTGCAGTCGAGAACTTTGCAGGCTGGAAGTTTGCATTGACATTTGCAATAATCCAAAAATCATATGTGGCTGGTTTTGTAGTATACATATTAATCAACTTAGTTTTGGTTTTTTCGTCTGTATATATCGTTACACAATTTGCACCCGCAGCAGCTGGGTCCGGTATTCCCGAAATCAAGGGGTATTTGAATGGTAAGGTGGACTGATCATGTATTTCTGTTGAGTGTTGCTACTTTTATCAACGAAATGTCCGCTGATTGTTATTCAAATGTGCAGGGGTTGATATACACGGTGTACTTCTTTTCAGAACCTTGATTGGAAAGGTATAGTGATCTGGTTTGGTGTTCGTTTGTTGGGATTTAAACTATGTTCTTTGCATTATAGTATTTTTTCTGCCAATTGCACAGATCTTTGGGAGCATTGGCTCCGTGGGAGGTGGTCTAGCTTTAGGCAAAGAGGGCCCTCTTGTTCATACTGGTGCTTGTATTGCGTCTTTGCTTGGACAAGTAAGCACATACTGATCTTTTTGAAGCCCCTAATTATGTAACCTAGGCCACAGAACCACATATTATTCCTAAAAGTTTTTGTTTTCAGGAGAGTTCTTTCAGCTTCTGGAGTGTGTAGGCAATTGTTTGCACATTCTTGTAATTATTATTTTTCGTATCCTTTTTTAATATACAATCCTAATGATCAAGCATAAGTGCTTAAAAACCATATTTTTATGTCCATATCGTAATATCTTTCTACTATCTGAGTTGCTTGCTATTATGTTTTTTGAAAGATTATTTTGGTCATATCTTATTACAGGGTGGATCTACGAAATACCATCTAAGCTCTAGGTGGCTACAGATATTTAATAGCGATCGGGATCGTAGGGATCTGGTGAGTGATTCATGTCTTTTGTGTTTTTGTCTGAACTTTAAAGGTTTGACCCGTGTGAAACTGGACTTTGTACCTTATGTTGGTTCTCTTATGTAATCTATAAATCGTAGTTTCTCTTGCAATTTTAGTCACAGGCATAGTTATCTTCTTCGAGTATTTCTCTGTTCACGACTAACATATGCTAGTCATCAAGTTCACGAGCTTTTGTAGTTGTACTGCTGTTCTTGTTTATCCCTACTGATATCACGTATCTAGTTCATATGTGACGTTCTGTTTTATTGAAAGAAAATGCAGTATGTACACTATATATTCATTGGATGTCTGTATGTAACTTTTGTTAAGATTGTATAAGTAATTACCAAAAAAAATTATCCAAGTACTGTTCTTATCATCTTCCTTTGCTCTTTGAAGTGTCCAACTCTGGTATTTCTTCTATTTAAAAATAGCTATGATGAACCTCAAAATTTACTCATTTTACATTTGTGTGATTTTTTGAAAAGGTAACCTGTGGGTGTGCAGCTGGAGTGTCTGCTGCTTTTCGAGCTCCCGTTGGTGGTGTTCTATTTGCACTGGAAGAAGTTACATCTTGGTAATGCAATTTCATTCTTGCTCATGCAGTTATTGTCTCAATATGCATTTTGATTATATTTTTTATTGGTTAAAACCATTTTATGATGGTTAGTTCTTCGTCCTTTCAGTTTTATGTGCACTTCTCTTTTAGATTGAGACATAGAATTACAATTATATATGTCAGTCCTTGTGGAGTTAAAGCTCTTTTAAGTATTAAAACTCATTTCCTCAACCTTCTTTTAGGGATTTTATAACCTTTATTTATTTTTTTGTTCATAAGGTGGAAGAGTCAACTTATGTGGCGTGTATTTTTTACTTCTGCTATTGTGGCTGTTGTGGTGCGTACTGCAATGGGATGGTGTAAGAGTGGAAAGTGTGGACATTTTGGCTCAGGTGGCTTCATAATATGGGACTTATCAGAGTTAAGATCTAATCTTGTTTTATTTTTCATTTTCAAGAAAAATATCTAAAAACCTCTTTAGTTTTGTATTTTTCCTCAGTTTTGAGCCTTTTCTAACTTCCTAACTGATGTCATTCAGTGGTCAAGAGGACTACTCTTTTGAGGAGTTCTTGCCGATGGCGGTTATTGGGGTCATTGGAGGATTACTGGGTATGGTGTTCATTGTCTGAGCTGTGTGTGTCTACATGCTTTTTGTTTGTTTTTCTTTCCTCATAATATTTCACTTTATTTTCATTTTCTTTTCTTTTTTCAGGAGCCTTATTTAACCAGCTAACGTTTTATATTGCATACTGGCGTCGAAATTATTTGCACAAGAATGGGAATCGAGTCAAGGTGGGTTTTTGACTGTAGTTGGTAACGTTTATATTCTTTCAATAGCGCCATGTGATTCTAAAATTGACTTCAACTCCTTTTTTTTACCTTCACACCAAACACCAAAATGCAGATAATTGAAGCGTGCCTCATCTCGCTGATAACATCAATTATTTCCTTTGGTCTACCACTTTTACGAAAATGCAGTCCATGCCCTGAAGCAGATCTGGATTCTGGTATTGAATGCCCAAGGCCTCCAGGAACGTATGGGAATTATGTAAATGTAAGATGTCAACTTATAATTACCTGCTCAGTTATTTTGAAATCGTCTATAGGTTTTCTCTTTCTTCTTGCCATTTAGCTTCAGTTTTGTATGTGATATCTTTCTTTTGTATTTAGCATGAATTGAATAAACAGCACTTTTATTTTCCCTTGTAGTCATATCATGATATGGAAATTGAATGGTCAACTTATAACTGAAGGTGAATATGTCTACTCTTAATAAAAAAAAAAAGAGTAACTAGTATTAATATACCAAGAACATCTCTATGAAACTTGTAGGTTTAACTGGAAAATGTCTGGAGTTCTCAATACATGTGGAAGCCACTTGGGTTTTATGGTTTAAAAAATTAGCGGAGATAGTTATCATTATTGTTAATTTTCTTGGGAAAGCTCATTTTAAACTCCCAAGTTCAAGTCTCTCATTGACCCTAAGCCCTAAGTTACTCTTACTGATTAAAGAATCATTTTGTTTTGTTACTAAGATTCAGCTTCATTTGGGTGTTGAGAATATACTTTGGGTCTAAATACTGAATTCTGAGAATTCTGAAGCAACGTCAGAATATTCATTTCTAATTTATCGTATTTCCAGTTTTATTGCAGTAAGAACAAGGAATACAATGATCTCGCAACTATTTTCTTCAATACTCAGGTTTTTAGAATTTCTGGAATCATTTACTTCATCCTTTACATATTGGTTTTCAGGTTGCCTCATGGGTCTCATTACAGATTTATTTTTTCTTTTGGTTGCAGGATGATGCAATTAGGAATTTGTTTAGTGCAAAAACAGTTCATGAGTATAGTGCCCAAAGTTTGTTGACCTTCTTGGTATTGCATTTGTTTACTTCACTCAACGCTTGCTTTTTCCTCTTAAAGCATTGTATTCATTTTTTAGAAGTTAATGACAAGGCTCCTCTATTTTGTATGTCATTTTAGCTCATGCACAGATACTCCCACTGGCAGTATGAAAATATATTTAGAATATTGTAAGGTCTTGTCGACAGAGCTTGCCTTCCCCAAAGAAATATTTCAAAGGACAAAAGATAACATACATAAGAAAGTATATATGCTCTTGGAAAATGAATCTAATCTCTAAAATAAGTATAGGGGCTTGGAGAACATTGAATATTTTCAATAAAAATGTAATTTGACTATGAATATTCCCAGAAGGAAGTTAGTTTTTCTTTTGTCATTACTCCCTTAAGGATTATTTGTGTAACTTTTTTTTCCCAATGCATTCCAGGTGATGTTTTATTCATTAGCAGTTGTGACATTTGGTACTGCCGTTCCAGCTGGTCAATTTGTTCCTGGGATCATGATAGGATCTACATATGGGCGTCTTGTGGGCAAGTTTGTGGTTAGCTTTTACAAGAAGCTCAACATTGAAGAGGGAACGTGAGTCTTGTGAATATTTATTAACAGAGATTTAAAACTAAATGTGTTTTTTTTTTTCAATGCATGTAATGTATTCATGAGAGGTCGCACTTGGTGCGATGGCAAGTGCCTTCGCCCATGAGCGGTAGGTCTCGGGTTCGAGACTTGGGAGCAGCCTCTCCATAAATGGGGGTAAGGCTAGCCGACATTCACCTCTCCCAGACCCTGCGTAAAGCGGGAGCCTTGTGCACTGGGTACGACCCATGTAATGTATTCATGAACTTTCCTCTCATGCTTACTGGTTCTGCAGATATGCTCTACTGGGAGCAGCTTCTTTTCTTGGAGGTTCAATGCGGATGACAGTGTCTCTGTGCGTCATTATGGTTGAAATCACAAATAATTTGAAATTATTGCCTCTTATCATGCTTGTTCTTCTTATTTCAAAGGTACACTTCTGAAACTTTTATTATATTAGTAGATGCTTTGGAGAAATACTTACACCTTTTACATTTGCAGGCTGTTGGTGATGCTTTCAATGAAGGCCTGTACGAAGAACAGGCGCGATTAAAGAGCATTCCATTACTGGAATCAAGACCCAAGTACCAAATGAGGAAGATGACTGCAAAAGAGGCATCTGGAAAAAGGGTGAATGCCATTATTAAATTTCAAATCTCTTTATTAAGATTGTAGACAAGGGCATGTGTTTGGTGCTGACATGGACAATAGATAACTTTTCATGGCTGACCCCTTACATGTAAACATCAGTACAGAGTCATATGTTCAAATGTGCCTAGAGATGTTCACTTGTCTAGAACTTGCATACCTGATCCATCTCACTTCTGATGCCTATCTCAAGTACGAGGAGCCTCCTTAAACTGTAAAGGTTATGCCCAAATTGATTTGTCTGGATCCTTTGGTAAAAGGGTTATGCTTCATAGCACTATAGATGACTGAATTGGACGTTAGGGAGCCTTTTGTTCAGTTCTCACCCAAATATGGAAACATCCAAATGAAGGCAGAAAAGAAAAAAAGTTGAAAGACTACCTTCTCTTATTACTTAAAAGGGGATGCCTATTCCCCCAAATAACTTCAGCAGGCACTATTTCTGGTATCAAACACCTTTTTTTGCCTGTGGTTGCATTTTCCATTTTAATTGTACATGGTGTGAGTGCCTTGTGCTTCAATGATTTCACAATGCATGGACTTATTTGTTCTTTTACTTTTATTTCAATAGTAAGCTTACTGTGCTCAATTTTCTGTCTCTGTAGGTGATTTCCTTCCCTCGTGTTGTTAAGGTTGCAGATGTGGTTTCTATTTTGCGGAGCAACAATCATAATGGCTTCCCTGTATGCTTTACTTTGTTTTTTCCTCTCTTAACCTCTCTCATTCTTTTTGCTTGATATATAAGTGTGTGTTTCATTTTGTATCCCCTCCAGGTGATTGATCATGCAAGAAATGGGGAAACACTTGTAATTGGACTAATGCTTCGTAGGTATGGTATTTCTAATTTCTCCATTTAAGTCTGATTTCGTTTTTTGAAGCAGACAATGCAAATGTTTTAAAACATTAATGTGAGTATATGAATTGTGATGCAGTCACTTGTTGGTACTTCTGCAGTCGAAGGTGGATTTCCAACATAGTCCTTTACCTTGTGATCCAAGAGGATCCAGGTCTATCAGGCAAGTCGAGGCTTGAAATTTTTTTGTATTCTGGCCCTCACCTTTTACTAGAAGATGTTTGACAGTTCCCTTTATATTCCAGGCACACCATCAGTGAATTTGTGAAACCTGCTTCCAGTAAAGGCTTATCGATGAATGATGTACATCTGAGTTCAGATGACTTAGAAATGTACATAGATCTTGCCCCATTTTTGAACCCATCTCCTTACATTGTCCCTGAGGATATGTCTTTGACAAAGGTGATAATTTCGCTACCATTCATTTAAGGCTTTTCTTGCATGGCATGTAGTTCTAACTGAAATTTATATTGTTCTTTATGATGGTGCAGGTATATAATCTTTTCCGACAACTAGGTCTGAGGCATATATTTGTTGTTCCCCGTCCATCTCGTGTGCTTGGCTTGATTACCAGGAAGGATTTATTGCTTGAGGTATTGCCATCCATCCTCTTAATGCATGCTACCAGCACTAGACCGCAAATATTGACTTATGTTAGTTTTTCTTGCAGGAGAATGAGGATCCAGCTTCGGTGGAGCTCCAATCGACTAGTGTAAGGTCTCTATGATGCTTTGCTTATGCCAAATCTATCAAAATAGTTAGATGTGTGCATTAGTTAATCCTCATTATGATGGCAAGCTTGTGGCATTTTATATGGTCTTCAAATACAAATTTGGTTCCGTTGTATAAAGTGATCATGTCACAACGTCGCCTTTCTTTTTCATCTTTTTTGATGTGTGGGTAGCCTGCAAAATTTATTAGAAAGATGCCAATGTGCATCCAAGAGAGAAGATTTGTACGAGTGACAAGGTTGTGAGACTCAAGTTTCTCAAATATATAGCATGCCCATCCAGAAAGTGAACACTTTTTCAAGTCCTGGGTTTGTTTTTGGCACCTAGAATACAGTGATGCATAGATGTATATGCCTGAGAAATATGTGTTCTGCAGACCAGATAAATAAAGAAGTTTTCGTTCTTTTATATATGTCAACTTGGGAGGAGACTACATGGCACATTGAATATGTTTGAACCGAATATACTGGGGTTACAATGGTCTCTTTCGATGTGGATTTTAGTCCATGGATTATTCATGAATTATTTTCTTCCAGTTCAATTGATATTTATCATTTCTTTAAAGGCTTATGTCAGTGAGATGATTCAATTTTCTCCTTTTTCCCACTTCACTGTGCCTCTTTTGCGAGAGGTTTTGACCGTACGGCACTTGCTTTTGCATAGAGTGGATAGAAAGTAAGCCAATTAGCACTTGCTTTCGTTGTAAACAACTTTGTTGCTTTACTTGCCAAATATAGCACCTATGATGTGAAAACAAATCTCTTGCCCGAACATGCATTTTACCTTTTCTATTGACAAATTTTTAATCTTCTTCATAATTCTCTGATGGCAGAACTCAGCATCGAGATAGAAGAAAGGTTGGAAGGAATGGAGATATGGAGCGCCCACTTCTCACTAGTCTTCTGGTCTAACATCATGTGTCCGGCTGATAATAAGGTCTGATCATCCATGAGGACTTAATTCTTTAGAGCTTCCTCCATTCTTTGAACCTAAAATCTTATTCTTTCTCTGTAAGTTTACCTTAGGATCTAGGACTTTAGAATGCATCAATATGCTTCCCCTCGCACCGAGGGTAAACGGATCACACCCACCTGAATTTTGTAGCATGTATATCTGGATGATAATATACGGCAGATTAATGCAGACATAGAGGTTAAGTCTGGGACGCTGAATAAATGACGGGTTACACAGGAATTTGCAAGAATGGGAAGGATGCGACCCAATGTACTTGTACTGATTTTAGTGTTGCCGAGAAAATGATTTAGTGAGAAATTAATCAACATTAGTTTTGATAGTCTTTACAGATGATGTTTACTTAAAAGGAACTTCTGAGCTCTTACAGTTTTGACGCATTCTTGCAGAAGCAATAGCATATCAGCATATCAGCATCTGCTACTTTTGAATGATGTTCCAGTTGACACAAATAGAGTGCAACGGAACACGTTTTAATTTACCATTACATTCTTGCATTTATTTGTCTTCCATTCCAAGAGAGTTGATATTTGGGAATTCGTACCCCTGGCTTAGGACTTGGAACCCTAGGTTCAGGACCCAGAACCAAAACTTAAACTCCCGGATTCGGGGTTCTAGTGTGATGGATCAAATTGAAATCGATCTTAACCGCAAGCAATACGTTATACATCTGTTAATTCATCCCTTCCTTTAGCTTCTTCTCCTTTTAATATGTTTGCTAGTCGTGGAAAACCTTTCTTTTTCCGGATTTGTAACCTTACTTTAATGTATTGCTTCTTATTAGTTACCGACCGATGTGGTATTGTGAACAGCTTCTTATTGTTAAAATTAAGTGTGAACTAATATACCGTCCGAAAAGAGTTCATATAACACGGTGAAAATGTTTACCTCAGCTGTATGATTGATCTGAGCCAAAAATTGATGATTATTTATGCCAATCTTCCAACATTTTGGTAATATCCGAAATTTATTCCAAGGTTTTGTAAGCTATATATGTAATGTCTGTATATCAAGTACGAAAATCACTACTAACCCATCTCAAAAGAGCAGTAAAAAGACTCAAATTACTGCCCGATATGTATAAAACCAATAATCTTGAGTGACTAAGCGAGACCAGAAACAACAAGTGTTAATCCCAGCAGCCCAAAATTTCCCTTCAGAGATTGTAATGGAGCAGCGATGCTTGGACCTGGCGTCGGTGCGTGAGGAGCAGGAACTGTTGGGGGGGCCAATGCCGAAGGAGTTGGAGCTGCCGACGAAGGATGGCGCATGGCGTTGATGTCGACCTTCTGGCCGGCCTGGCAGTGACCGGGGACCCCGCACATGTAGAAGTAATGGCCTCTGGTGGTGATGGTGATTGTGTCATTTCCGGTGGTGTAGGAGTCGAGGGGGAGTGAGGCGTTGCATGACCGATACATGGCGTGCGTAACGCGGATCACGTTGTGGAGTTGGGGGTTGTATTCGAATCCTGATTGATCCCACATAACATAAGACATTCAAAACAAGGTTTTAAAAGTTTGCAAAACATGTGATGTGTCATCAATATAAAATAAATACGTTAATCAACACTTAAGTAATAATTCAATCATAAAAATCACATCATATGATTTACAAAATTTAATCTATGTAGTTAGTTGCCGTAGCATTACCCCTCAAATCCTTCATCTTCTGGAAAACCATCGTGATAGATCGGATCAAGAGATGGATATTCTAATGCCAAACATCCATAGTGGACAATAATTTAATTTCCAATGGGATTGCAGAGAGCACGCGTGCGTTAGAAAGAGATCCATCACCCTTCCCTTTTTTCACTTTTTCTAATAACCAATAATGGCCTCCATGATCATCATCATTCACTTAGAGACCCTTTTGAAATTAATCACTAAATTATTTACATTATCAAAATGTTGCATATAATTGTTTTCCTAAGATCGTGAAAAATTTGAAAACTATCATACGCAATCGGTAACACTTAAAAACATTCATTACCGAGAGATGAATGACAATCAGGAGAAATTGTTTCGCATATGCATGTTATTTTTCTATTTGTTTTTAGTTTTTAAATTAATAAATTAAAAAAGCACTAAGGAACAAAAATAAGTATACTATAAAGGTCGTACCCAGTGCACAAGGCTCCCGCTTTACGCAGGGTCTGGGAGAGGTATGGAGAGGCTGCTCCCAAGTCTCGAACCCAAGACCTACCGCTCATGGGCGAAGGCACTTGCCATCGCACCAAGTATACTATACAATAGAAAAATGAGTGCGAAAATTATTTTCCAAAATTACGTTCAAAATCATGCTGAAAAAGAGAAACTATAAACTGGGAGATAATAACTCACTGATAACATCACCAAGTTGGAAAGTTTTAGAAGCAGCCCATTGTTTGTAGTTGACATTTCCGAAGGTGGTCCACCCGGCGGAGTCTCCGACCTTGTACACAGCTGCACTGGACATCTCCAAAACAGCCGTCACCGCCGCCGCTAGAGCCAAGACTCTGACCACCAAAGCCATGGCTCTGCTACCTAGAAAATTTCAACTCTTGGAGACTCTGAGATCCTAATAAGCTTGTAGATTTTGGATTGTGTAGAATGGAATTATGGAATGCAGTGAGGGACTCTCAAGGGGGACCTCTTGTTGTTGGTATTTGTGAAGCTTTTGGATGGGGATGGCAGGTTGGCTGTTGGAAACCTTAAGCAGGAGAATTAATTTGTCAAGGTTCTTTGGGGTTTAATTGCAGTCAGTGGGGAAGTAAACGATTGTGGCTCAATATAGTAGTGTTGGTCCGGTCGTTGAGTTGGGTTGTTTGAGAATGCAATTTTGATTGGTAGGGTTTAAATAAACTTTGGCCCGACTAGCTTCACGATTGCGTATGCTGTCTTGTATTTTGAATCTCACAAGCAGATAGCACATGTTGACACGAAAATTAAAATTAAATTGTTAGTTGACAGATAAGATTGGATTGTCCTTTGGCACAGAAGAAATAGCTGGAAGCTAGAGAGTAGCTACCTAGCTATGCCTGGATTTGGCTTAAAGGACCTATTATTTGCATTCTCCTGTTAGTCCCTATTATTCTTATTCTAATCCTATCATTTTGGGAGAGTTGAAATGGACATGTTTTCTTCTTGAGTATCCATCACCTACCTTCAAGTTGATCACAAACTTTTCATGTCTTCGTTGAAACATACCTAAACTAGTATTTTATGCATTCAAATCTAATCTTTTATACAAAACAAGGTGAAAGTTCTAGGATGGGTACTAGTTTAACCTATAACGAAGGTGAATCGATTCCAACTTAAAAACTCAATGTCAATTTTAGCTCTAATATTAATTCCATATCCACATCACACATATATAAGAATAATAAACAAAAATAAAAATGTGCAAACCGAGGTAGGATTTAACAAAGCAAAACCTACCACCGGGCTCCTAAGCCAGAACAAACACACTAAGAGAAATGAGTATAGAAAGACTTACAAAACTCATCAACTAAACATACATATACTAGTTGACAATTTTGTCTCCGCGCTTTGTTACTCCTTCTCTCTTCAGCCTTCGAGTAGAAGTAGCATGACACTAACGCGGCGATCAATCACCTTATTCTCGAACTTTGTAAGATACCAACGCAATTATGTAGAATGTATGTATGATTAAATAATCTTTAAAAATCAAACAATAATAAAAATCACAAGCCACATTTTCATAATCAATTTTGATATAAAACAAAATAAAAACCAGTGAAGAAAAAAAATTGAATTTTGTCTTTTAGAACTCCACGGCTGAAAACTGTCTTTCTCACACTAGCACACTGAAGTAAGATCAAACTGTATTGCTCTCTGTGCCTATTAGCCTATGTGACAAGAACCAAATATGAAATACATATATATATATATTCATGCACCACGAAATGACTACAGTATCTATGAAGTACTCACAGCGGCAGCCGTGCAATCTTTCCCTCTATGCTCCTCTCGATGCATGTGTAATTTAAAGCATCCGTCTCTCAGTAAAGGAAAATGACAAAGATGTCATATTTTTAAATCAAATTTTGTAATTAAATTAAAATATGTTGATAGTTGCAATTCATTTTTAATGATTTAAAGAAAAAATTCAACCACCAACTGCCACATTATATGGTCGACAAATATGGTATACAATATGAACTACAAAATGTCTCTCTAACATCACCGCTCACTAAAACCTCACTCGTGCATAAGCGGCAGCAGCCAAAAACCATAATCTAATGCATATATATAGGCTTCACTAAGACTCCTATCTCAATAGAAACATGACTCTCTTTTCTTGATCTTTAACAAACTTAATCAGCAAGTGAAGTGATGCATGAAACGGGTTAAGAACAAAAAACCATTTGACATTATAACCACGTTTTAAATGCACCGCAAAGAAGTTATAATGCGTGAGAATCAATTATCATGTAAAAGCAAATTTAATCTTAATAAGCACAGCAGCCCACGGCAACCATAATCCCAAAAAGGAATGATACGGTAAGGTGACCAAATTTTTAAACAAATTTGTAAATCAAATGATGCGGTGGTTTATGATTGAATTATTATTCAAATGTTGATTAACGTGTTTATTTTCTATTGGTTATACCTTATTTAGTTTGTAAATTTAACTTAAATTTGGTCTTCCTAGCATTATTCATAATAAAAACAATATGGTTTATTTATAAAGTTGAGACCATAACCGAATCAAATCCAAAATATGATATTACTCAAAATAGATAATTTGACATGCCTCAAATTATCTATATGAGTGCATATAAATGTCTCTAAAACACTTGACATTCTTGTGACCAAGAGCAGCAGCAACAACAACAACAAAAACTTATCCTATTAAGTCGGGTTGATTGTTTGAATCCTACAATGCCTCTGCGCTTGATTTTGCACCAAGGCATCCGTCAGCTTCTCCAAATACTGCATGTCTTTTCTTAGTGTCTATTTCCAAGCCTTCCTAGGTCTTTCTCTGCCCTTTTTACCTTGAGCCTTTGTCACATAATTCCATTTTGTAACCGAAACATCTATAGGACTTCGGTTCACATGTCCAAACCCTCTTAATTGATTTTCTCTCATCTTATCTTCAATTGCAGCCACTCCTACTTTACATCGGATATCCTCGTCCTTAATCTCGTTTTTCATGTGTGCTCACACATCTAACGAAGCATCTTCATCTCCGTTAGACTCATTTTTTGCTCATGCTGATGCTTGACCACCCATCATTTTGTACCATAAAGCATTGATGGCCTTATTGCCATCCTATATACATTATGTGCCATAAAGCATTGCTAGCCTTATTGTTCTCCTATACAATTTTTCCTTGAGTTTTAGTGGCATACATCAGTCGCACAACACACCTGATGCACTCTTCCACTTCATCTATCCAGCTTGTATTTTATGGTTGAGATCTCCATTTAATTTTCCAGTCTTTTGTAAGAGATCCAAGATAACAAAAGTGCTCACTATTTGGTAATTCCTGATTTTTAATAGTCACCCTTATCTCATTTGGACCTTCATTCCTACTGAACACGCGCTCTATAAACACCGTCTTGGACCTACTTAGGTGAAGACTTTGAGATTTCAACACTTCCCGGTAAAGGTTAAGCTTCACATTTACTCCCTCCTGCATTTCATCTATCAACAATTTATAATTTGCGAGAAACATAATATGTCTCGTTAACTCATCCACTACTAATGCAAAAAGGTAAGGACTTAAAGCTGAGCCTTGGTGTAACCCTATGGTCATGGGAAAACTTTCAGCTTGACCTTCGTGAGTTCTTACTGCAATCTTTATCCATCATACATATCCTTTATTGCTTGGATATATACTACTTGAACACCTTTCTTCTTTAGAATCCTCCAAAGAATTTCTCTTGAGACCTCATATCATACGCTTTTTCTAGATCTATAAAGATCATGTGCAAATCCTTTTGCATAACTCTATACCGTTCCATCAATCTACGTAATAGATGAATTGTTTCCATAGTCCACCGCCCAAGCTTGAAACCAAATTGATTGTCTAAAACCCGTGTCTTTTGCCTCCATCTATGCTCAATTAATCTCTCCCAAATCTTCATTATACGACTTTTTAACTTAATATTCATATAGTTCATGCAATTTTGTATGTCGCCGTTATTCATGTAGATAGGCACCAAATTACTTTTTTTGCCACTTATTGCCATCTTCTTTGTTTTCAAAATTTTATTGAAAATGTTTGTGAGCCATGGTATGCCTGTCTTCTCCAAGACCTTCCACACTGTTTTTCAGTGCTTCATCTTGTTCAAAGTTACAATCACTTCCTCTTTCCTGATTCAATGGTAAAATGAGTAATTTCTACACTCTTCTGAGTTACTCAACTACCCAAAGAAGTACTTATTTCATGTCTTTCATTGAAAAGATTATGAAAATAAACTCTCTATCTGTCTTTAACAGCATTTTCCATAGTTAGAACATTTCCTTTCTCATCATTGATGCACCTTACTTGGTTCAAGTTTCTTGTCTTCCTTTCCCTTGATCCAGCCAATTTATAGATATCAAATTCTCCTTTATAGATATCAAATTCTCCTTCTTTGGTATCTAATCACTTATACATATTGTCAATAGCCGCTAGCTTCGCTTCTCTCATGACTTTCTTCACCTCCTTCTTTGCTACTTTGTACCTCTTAGTTTTCATCAGTTCTATCCTTGCATAAGGCTTTACAATATTCATTCTTAGCCTTAACCTTTTCCCATATCTCCTCCTTTCACCACCAAGATTTGTTTTGATGTGGAGCAAAACCCTTAGACCCTCATTATACCCGTTTTTGCAACTTTTTGGATACAACTAGTCATGGAATCCCACATTTGATTAGTGTTTCTCTCTATATTCTCAACATATTGGCGCGAGTACTTCCTCTTGACTTGATTTTCTCCTTTTAGATTCCACCATCTAGTTCTTGGACACTTTAAGGTCTTGTTTTTTCTTCCATCTCTTTTGATATGTACATTCATCACTAATGGGCGATATTGGTTAGCCATTCTCTCTCCCGATATAACTTTGGAATCCTTACAAGTTATATGATCACCCTTCTACACTAAAAAAAATCTATTTGTGTTTTTGATAACACAATCTTGTAGGTTATCACATGCTCTTCTATCTTCTTAACGAAGGCATTAGCTAGAAATAGAGCGTATGCCATTGCAAAATCCAAAATGGCTTCCCCCTCCTCGTTTCTCTCCCTAAGACCATGACCACCATGGAAATCTTTGTAGTTACTTGTCTTCTTTTACATGTCCTGGGTAAAGTTGATGTCAGCAGATACTTCCAAACAACTTTGAGTGGAGTCATTTAAAAAGAAGTTTTTACAACAACCTTACTCGTTTAACTTTGCATCCAGGCATTAATGGAGATATAACGATGCTTACTCATTTATCATTGTGTCTAGGCCACACAACGCGTCACTTCCGGGTAACGACCTAGCTTTAACGCAATTATTGTTTAGGTTTCATTATCATAAGGATTCGACGTGAAAACCGAATGCCGGCTGTTCACTACCTGACTCCATCCCTTCCTCCTTTATCTGGCCTTGGGATTAACCGAGATTAAAATAATTACAAAAAAAAAAAACACAAGCTAGTCCAAGATATTACAATCGATGTTTTATTCGGAATTGCCAATTTTACTCTAACACAAGGCTTTAGAGCTTTTCCCCTTTTTACGTGAGAAATGACTTAATTAACTAACCATATAGTTTTAATTGTATTCAAACTTTTTACCTTGTTCCTTTTGCTTGAGACTCCCTTGAGAACAAGTTGAGCCCATCTTAATACTGTAAGATTATGAGTATGAAACATATGATAAAATTGGTCATATTGTTTGAGATTGATATGGAAAAGTCTTGGTTAAAAGCTATTAGTTATCCTAATTGTTTTGTGATAACATAATTGAGTATAGTTCAATTCTTTTGGGATTAGAATTTAGTGCTGGAACTATAATTAGACTTATAGTTCTTTATGGTTGTATAGTTTGAATCCTAGGCTGATTCTGATAGGGAATAGTCAGAGGAATACTATATATAGTTCAAGCCACTGCTCTTGCAAATGACTGCTCATTATTTTGTTCCAAGACCTATTGATTGGAAGGGCTATTGTATTTTGAAAAAGAGGAGAAGGTTTTGAATACAAGAAGTTGCAATGGCTTCATCGTCAGGATCAAATTATGTAGGTAAGTTTTAAAGGTTCTTCATTCTTGTGTTTGTTTATCTATAGTCTTGTATAAGTTGTGATTCAATTGGATGAACCTATTTTTCTTGAATGGAAACTTATAAACTTGTTCTTACAAGTCGTATTAGAGCCATAAGGTTTCAACAATTGAATTCGGCTCATGATTAAGAAAGATTGCATAAAACTACATTGCATGGGTTTCGAACTGAGCTTTAAGTCTCTTGGAAATATAAAAACTAAAAAACGATGTCGTTTCAGAAGACTATATGTATCTCCAAGAGACAGAATTTGATCATGGTGATATTGATGATCCTCTGACTTATTAACAAGCTATGAAGAGTCCTCAAGTAGTTCTATGATAGCAAGCAATGACAGAAGAACTTGATTCAATGTAAAAACAATGTCTAGCCTCTAGTGAAGCCATCAACTAACATTAAGCCAATTGGATGCAAATGGGTGTTTAAGACCAAGAGAGATGTTAAGGGTAGAAGACAAAAGCTTCTTGGTTTATCTCAGAAAGGCAATATAGAAAGAGCACTTCAACATTGAGAGTTGTAACAAGGCTGATGTTCTAGTAAACAAAGGTGATTAAGTTCTCTCGAGATCAATGACCCAAGAATGAACTTGAGACTAAATTAATGAAGATGAAACCATATGCTTCATTAGTTGATAGTCTTATGTATGCTAATATCTACACAAGACCTGACTTAGCTTTCATTGTTGGACTTTTGGGAAGATTTCAATCAAATCCTGGAGAAGTTCATTAGGTGGCAGCCAAGAAAGTGTTGAGATATTTGTAGAGGCCTAAAGGGTTTATGTTAGTTTATGGGCAGATTGATTTATTGGAGTTGATTGGATTCACTGACTCAGATCTTGCTGGGGATGTGGATGAAAGGAAGTCAACTGGTGGATATATTTTTAAGCTAAGTGGAGGTGCTGTGTCATGGAAGAGTGCTAAGCAGACTATAGTGTCAACATCAACTATGGAAGCTGAGTTTGTAGCATGTTTTGAGGAAATGAAGCAAGCTGTTTCGCTTAGAAATTTGGTTGCTGATATGAGGCTTGTAGATTCAGTTAAAACGCTTATAAAGATGTTCCGTGACAATAATGTTGTTGTATTTTTCTCAAAGAATAACAAGAAGACATCAGCTTCAAGGTTAATGGATGTGAAGTTCCTTAATGTTAGACAAATGGTCAAGAAAATGGAGATTGATATTCAGTATATATTTACTGGTGCAATGATTGCGGATCCTCTTACTAAAGCCTTGCCAAATAATGTATTCAAAGAACATGTTATGCAGATGGGGGTTTTAGAATCTTTTGACAAGTATGAGTGAATTACTTCGAAATTGGAAGACTGTTGTGATGTTTCATCAGTAAGCAGGGGCATTAAGGCAACATGTCTTCACAATTAGGTAGTTTTATTTTATTCTTGTTAAAGTTGGTAGTATTTGTTTAGCTAGTTTTACCAGCTTATTTTGGTTTTCAATAATGTTCAATTTTTCTAGTTACGTGATCAATTGTTCCAGAAAACAAGTTTTGTTCAATAATAGTGAAGTTTGCTAGTGAATCGATTTTTGTGGTTAGCATACTTGTTAAAGTTATTAGTGTATTATCTTGGTTGATAAGAATGGTTATTAATTGAGGTCTTAACGTTATTGAGTTAAGAACTGGTTTATGTGAATGGGAGTAATACACTCCATGCTTCTATGTTTTTGGTTCACATAAGTGTTGAATGCAGATTAGATATGTAGTGATTGATGAATTGTTTCTGTAATGTACATATTAGATTCTTGAGTCCCTTATTTTGAAATGCATGGCTATGAAGTATGTGAATTTGAGTTTTGTTTAATTGAGACTTGGTGATCACTTCTATAAATCTTAAAAGGCTGGTTATTTATGTTTTATACTCAAGTGGGAGAATGTAAGATTATGATTATGAAACATATGATAGAACCGGTCATAGTGTTTGAGATTGATATGGAAAAGTCTTGGTTAAAAGCTATTAGTTATCCTAATTGTTTTGGGATAACAAAATTGAGTATAGTTCAATTCTTTTGGGATTAGAATTTAGTGTTGAAACTATAATTAGACTCAAAGTTCTTTATGGTTTGTATAGTTTGAATCCTAGGTTGATTCTGATAGGGAATAGTCAGAGGAATACTATATATAGTTCAAGCCACTGCTCTTGCAAATGACTGCTCATTATTTTGTTCCAAGACCTATTGATTGGAAGGGTTATTGTATTTTGTAAAAGAGGAGAAGGTTTTGAACACAAGAAGCTGCAATGGCTTCATCATCATGATCGAATTATGTAGGTAAGTTTTAAAGATGCTTCGTTCTTGTGTTTGCTTATCTATAGTCTTGTATAAGTTGTGATTCAATTGGATGAACCTATTTTTCTTGAATGGAAACTTATAAACTTGTTCTTACAAATACCCCTTAAATAATATGACAATAAACAAACATAATGCTTATAATAAGAGAGATGGCTTCACAGGCACTCAAGATGGGCTGGAGGTGTTTCCTCGAAACCCTTTTGGGCAATGGGAACTAGACAGAAAAAATGTCTTGGATGGTTACTTATAACAGTCACCTTGAAAGAAAACCGAAGAACTAAAACGAATCGGAATGTGGATTTGCAAGTTTCAAGTAAATTAATCTTGTATACTACCCAAATAAGTTTTGCAATACATGTCCTTGATTTCCAATGAACCAGAGAGGTTAATTTATGGCATTGGAAAAATCTATTAAATGCCCTCAGATATCTATATGTATTTACTATTTAGCGGGGATAAAAACCCTTAAACTTCCCCAGGTTTACAACTGAGAAACACCATCAAATCCATTAGCCTGCCCATTTTTCTTTAAGCCATCTCCATGATTTCCTTCAATGTGGTAGTCATCGTCATCCATAAACCTCTTCCACAACCAATGCTGCTTCCACACCCTCTCTGTCATCTCTTCAATGGGGATGTTCTTCGTCTCCGGGAGCAGGAACAACACGAAGAACGACATGACCAAAACCCACCCGGAGAAGAAGAGGAAGATTCCGTACTTGAAGTGGCAAAGCATCGAGAGGAAGCCCTGCGCTATAACGAAAGTGAAAAGCAAGTTGGTGCAGACAGTCAGACTTTGCCCGGCTGAGCGGGTCTCTAGTGGGAACGTTTCACTAGGTATCAACCAACCTAGAGGCCCCCAAGACCAAGCGAACGCAGCAACATAAGTGCAAATCAGAACCACCACGAAGATTGCGAAGCCTTTGTGGAGGTCATCGGAGTGGTCCTTAACCTTGATCCCTAGTATTATGGCTATAGCCACTTGAGATATGAACATTTGAACACCGGCTTGCAGTAAGAGCAATCGGCGGCCTACTTTGTCAACTGAGTAGATGGATACAACGGTGGAGAGAACATTGACGGCTCCTGTGATAACTGCTGAGTAGAGGGCAGCATCATTTCCAAACCCTAATGTGTTGAACAGGACTGGCGCGTAAAACATTATGGCATTGATCCCAGTAAATTGTTGAAAGATCTGCAGAAAAATACAAATAAATAATCAGCATATGAGTACTACTAGTATTTCTATTTTGGTGTAATACGGAAAGGCATGCTGTTAATTATTAACCTGCAGCGCTACTGCAATGATTAGTTGGGGACGATTCCTGCGCTTTAAGAGATTTCTAAAGGGGTGCTTCACTTCTTTAGCTATGCGACTAGCCTCGACAAGTTCTAAGAACTCAGGTTCAACATTTTCAGTGCCGCGGATCCTCTTAAGTACAGATTTTCCTTGTTCTAAGAGACCACGCTCTACGAGACTGTTAGGAGTTTCGACCACGAAGAGAGCTCCCAAGGTTAGGAGACCGGCCGGAAAACCAGCCAGCCCCAATGACACCCTCCAACCCCATCCTCCTGTGATCCTGTTATAAAGGAATTATTCATCAACAGTCAGCAAAACAGCCAGAAAAGTGTTAAGAGGCTAAGGCCATTTCCAAAGGAGATGTCAAATTTTAAACTAAAATTTAAATTTGAAGGTTTCAGTGGCACTTTGACATTTTTTTAGTTTTGCACTCCAACCGATATGCCAAATTTTAAACATAAAATAAAAATTCATATGTATTTTCGTTGCATTGGGAATGAAAAGAAACAAAAGGATAATGCTTTAAACCAATAAAAAATTAATAAAAAGCAATTAATAATTAATTAAAAATCTGAAGGTGCTGTCAAATTTGGCAGCAAGGGGGAGATATGTCATTCCATGTCATGCCACATCAGATTTGGCTTCTCGGTTGGAAAACATTAATACTGTATGTTGTTACCGTTATTACTGATTTGGACATTTTGATATCTCATTTGAAGATGCTCACAAAACATTATATTTGACTTTTTTTTTCCTTGAAAATTGTTTAGACAAAGCAGACCATCAGCTAGACACTTCTAGCCAACATTATTAGATTCTTTTAACATCAATGTGCATCCTATGAGATTGATATGAATTTGTAACCCCCCAAAAAAAAAAAAAAAGATGAAGAGATTGGTGGAATTCATGTGTTGTGAAATAAACATTCATTTATTATGAAATAATTTCTATCCTCATTTTCTTGTTTGGCACTCTCCTCTTTATTTTAGTTTCGTGATTCTCTTCTAACATATTTAATTCAAATTTAATTTTAAACATGAGTGTATAAAGAAAAAATAAATATGTGAAAATCTTTACCCTATAGAACTTAATTAGCTTTTGATTTCTACCTTATGGATGTTCCTATGTCGACTCAAGAGACATTAATTATAAGTTTGAAACTGAGCTATGTGAATATGAATAAAAAAAGGAGATCAAGATCTTATAAGAATATCCTACACGTCTATTATTCAAATGCATTGTTTTACCAGTCCACAAATATACCAGTCACAAATGGTGGCCCAAATTGTTGACATTGAGTACTCAAAACTGAATACGAAATTGTCAAACAGTCCAACTTGATTTGGAAATATGCCACAGAACAGAATTCATACTAACCCTAAAATGCGACAGAACCATAAACATCATGCATGCATTGTAACTTAAGGGCACGTATAATGTTTTGGTTGGATTAAAAAACACGAACAAATTGGGAGCAGCTGACTTACTTGTTGGTGCCATAATTAACGAGGTTTGCAAATAGAATGCCAAGGGTGACATTAAGCTGGAACAGTATGTTTAGCCCTCCGCGGATTCTTGTCGGTGCAATCTCCGAAAGAAACAATGGTACAGCCTGCAAGTAACATCAAGGTTAATTTAGAGATTGTCGAACAAGAAAAACAGATGTATATTTTCAATAGTTTATTTAGAGAAAAACTTATTTGCAATTAGACCATGTGCGAACATAGTTTTTCTCTATTTTGTCAATCAATGGTAAAGTTATTTAGTCGTCTTGACATAAGAGTTGAAACAAACTAGAGGGATGAATGAGTCTTTTTGCACAGAGTAGGAAAGAAATGATATGTAGTATATAATCATAAAAAAGTATTAGAATCTTAAATCAAGTTTTAAGATATATATACAATAACATTGTGGCTGAGGATTTGGATAAAGTCACGAAACAGATT
Organism: Malus domestica; assembly: GCF_042453785.1. Lineage (NCBI taxonomy): Eukaryota > Viridiplantae > Streptophyta > Magnoliopsida > Rosales > Rosaceae > Malus > Malus domestica. The sequence goes on from NC_091673.1 coordinate 15,690,423, forward strand.
AGTATTAATTTTTAATCAAACTCATTATCTTATAAATTTAAATTTAAATTTAAAGCCTCAAACTTATAAGTGAAAATAAATGTTACTATAATTCTAGTAAAATCTTAAATCAAGTTTAAACATGAACTTTATGATTACATGTCTTGTGCCTTAAAAGGGTACCTTTTTGAAATCCTTTTGGACCAACCTTTACTCAACTGGTTGAAATTAAGGTCCTATTAACAACAAAAAGGATAAGATAAACAATACGGACGTGCACATCACATAATAATCATGGACAAGTTATAAAAACAATGGAGTTCCACGGCTTCACGTTATTTCACCAACCAACTTTTTGGAAAGCAAACGATACAAAAAGCGAACTAGAAGAAGATGCAAAGAAATTGGGGGTGAAGGAGGCCACTTTGGATAACTCCACTAAGAGGTCTCACCACACCACATATTACGTAGACAGTAGAAACGTCAAGACTCAAAACACGATAATATATTTAAAGCACAAAAGAGTTGGAAAAAAAAAAATTGTGTGAGTCCACTAGAAAATGACTTAAAACAAATAAAAGAAGCTTCAAGAGACGCACAAAATAAATACACTTTTAATAATTTATGTATACAAAAAATATTATTATTTGTACCCAAAATATTTTCACTTTATTTAAAAAAGAAAAAAAGAAAAAGTAGAACAAGAACTCATGGATCTAATTTGATCATGGGCATAACCTCTCTTCCAATCTAAAGCGTTTAAGGACCAAAAGTGCCCCACAGGACGTTGGTGGATGACATTTCTTATAAGGCAACAAAATAATATTTTGATAAAAAAAAAATGAATTGAACAAGTCATCGGTTGTGTTTCTTAATTATAAAAAGATGAGGTGTCCAAGTCACTAGTCAGTACACCTACAAAAATTGTTATGATCATACTTCAAAATAAAGTAAATTAGATTATGATAGTAATTGTGATGGACCCACATACGCTTTGGTGTCGGTATTGCAAGAGACAAGGATAAAGAACCCGTTTTTAGCTTAACACCACGCTCCATCTCGCTCAGAAATTATAAATCCTTCAAAAATTAAAATTATATTTTTGGCATATTGGGAAACATTTAGACGCATAATCGTGGATTGTGCAGATTTGGAATTAACTAAATAAGATATATGATTATGTTGCTCTTTTTTTCCCCTCTAAGTAGATTATATAAATTTAGTGTAAATAATCGCTTGAACGAAAAAACAGCATATAATCTTATATTTTTAACACACTCTTCTATAATAGTCTAATTTACGGTATATAATGCATGCACACTACCCTAATTAAACTGGCTTAGCTTGGGTTTGCAACAACTAATAAGTAATTATGTAAAAGAACATGAAATAAAAACGAAGAAATTAGAATTGAACTGACCTGATTGGCGAACCCAACTCCACAACCAAGTGAGATCCTGCCAATGATGAGCATGGCGAGGTCTTGAGCTGCAGCATTGAGAATTGTGCCGACAATGAAGAAAATCCCAGCAATCAGCATAGACGGCTTCCGCCCGAACTTCCTGGTGGTGTAGGAAGCGGCGAATGTGGCGGTTAAGCCGGCCAGGTACAGCGACGACGTGAATAACTGCAGCCCCTGGTTGTCGTATTTGCAGTAATTGCTGTTGATCCCCTGTTCCTGTGTCCTTCTGTATACAACCGGGAAGAACTTTTTCAAGAATGGGGACATAGATGTTACACCACCTGCATCAATTTAAATTAAGATCAACATTTAATTTTAATTTCTGTTTTGGCTTCAATACAATAAAATTTCGGGAACTAGGGTAGGACATTTACTTACTAAAAGAAAGTACAAATTAACATGGATAATTAAATAAATTTAATTTAGTATTTGGAATCTATAAATAAATAAAGTAGAATATCAACATTGAAATTGATTGAGGGTTTTCTAGCAGGCTCTAAAGTATCTTTTACTCTTGAGTTTTAACAGTTAGATCATGGTCAAATGATCAAGATTTAACGGATGAAAGCTTCAAAATAAAGAATCTTTCATTGAAGCATCTGAGAGGTTTTCCAGAACCCTAACCAAACAATGCCCACAAAGTTCATCTACCGGAGTAGCTGAACCAACAAGATATCTAAAGCTCTAACAGTACGAAGCTCAAATATTGTACGTCTATGAGAGACGATTACCTGAAACGCCAACATCGTAACCAAACATGAGTCCACCAGTAGCAGCCATTATACACGAGATGATGACGATGGGCGTGATCTTTGCCTCGAACTCACGCCCGCCAGGACCCGCTGAGAACCCTCCGCCGGCCATGACCAATATTGAAGAATACTTGATTCTAGTACCTCACAATTTCTCAAACCATCAAGAAGAAGAAGGACGCTTGGTGGTAATGAGAAATGAGTTTTGCAGTAGCGAAAGGGTGTTTATAAAGAGGGAGAGGGCATGGAAGTAGCACGAGATACGAATGGGGTGTGCTATCCACACACTCCATTTTACTTCTCACACATTCCTTGATAATTTTTGTCCGTTGATCTTTTTCAATTCATCCGATCCGATGGCCGAAAATTAAAAAGATGTGTGAGAAGTAAAATGGAGTGTGTAGATATCACATCCCAACCACCGTTGAGTTTTGTCCACGTGTTTTCCAGTTTTGATATGGACGGGTGGCGTTTGCTGTTTTCTCACTGACGGCTGGCTTTGCTTGATGGCTAGACCGTGATCAACACAGACAATATTTTGTAATAACTAGTTTGGTTGATTAGAGAAAGATTCTACGTATCGCCCACCTTTTATCAGCTTGGTTTATGAAAGTCCCATAGTTTGGCAAATAAATAGTTGCTTTATGTGGTGAGACTTGGTATTTTGCATAGGCATCGTATAAAAGAGACTGCGTTGGAATATCATTTTTCGTTCAAGTTAATTTTTTTGGGATATTTTTTTTTTGTAGATTGTCGTTTAGTTGCAATGATTTTTAAGTTTTTTTTTTGTTAGTAGATAGTGCATGGGGAAAAAAAAAGAACTTTTAGGAAGATCCATTTCAACCATTTAAATATGAAGACGGACAGAGGGAGGGACCAGAGGGAGGGAGCACTACTGGCATCAATTTGGCTTCTACGTCCGTAAGAAAAAAGAAAATGGATCACTCAATGCCCCTTAAAAAAAAAGTTGTTAATTTGATAATCCGACAAGCAGATGATGATATTACTATTTGTAATTTTTAGGGTTGCGTTTATTTTTGTCCTAAACAACAAAGTTACTAACTGTAATCTACCTTTAATTTATCTACTCGAATTTATTTTGCCCTAATAAATTAAAGAAAAAATAGTATAAAAATCTTTTTTTTTGGCTAAAATTTTTCTTACCTATATATACTTTTCAAATTTTGTATTTCTTGACAAATAAAAGGATTGAATTGAAGTTTGAAAAGAAGTTGGCTCTCGAAGGAAAGTTCTAATGTTACTTCTTTTCTGTTTTCAAATGATTCTTTTGGTCAACTATCACAAAATTAGTTAATTAATTCAAGAAAATTGTCATTAATATAGGTTATATATGAAGGAACATTACCATAAATAAAAAATCAAGAGGTCGGAATTCCATCATTAATCCACATGTGCAAGCCTTTATGCTCAGCTCAAATATATCGTTCATGGAACCATGATCAGTTGGTCCACACCAATATGTTGTCGATACCACATGCGTTCAAAAACTAAGGGAATATATATCTCTTGTCATTGTGCTATTGAAGTTAGAACACAAGTTGGAAGTGGCACATGAACCTTTACGTAATGGACAGTTTATTTTCATCAAATATACCGGACGATCTGTGGTCCAACAGATTGATGGGTTTCTTTTTCCCATTGTTGAACCTTATTCTATCACAGACTTTGCACTACATACGTGTTATTCCTCATACCCAGATTACAAATCAACTTAATAAAATATCACAAGATTAGTCATTAATTTTGTATTCACGTTGGGTATGCTAGACTTAGGTTTCAAAATTCAGATATTAATGATCGTACACATGTGTTATTGTTTGAGAGAGTTCGTGTCATCATGCAACATGCCTCTTTGGCGCATTATTGATATACATAACAAATTTTGTGAGAACAAAAATCACTATCTTATCTTCAAAGTATACCTTAATCAAAGCTTTTTAACACAGAAGTACGCTAAGTACACAAATTATAAAGCAATGATGAGAATTGCACCAAAATCATTTGAAGAAGAAAGATTGAACTTAAGCAACAATAGCGCACTTAAACAAACCAATAACCTAGACTAGCAAGCAACTAATCATAAAAAATACGACTCTTTTGCTCATTAATCCATAAAGTATTCCCACTGAAAGCTTTAGTACTGTACATAGGACCCCAAAAGAACCATGATTTAACTCCATTAGAACCAAATAAAAAATAACTTTAATAGGTAATCTAGTCATCATCTTTAAATTTCATATAATTTTCTATTAATAGTTCCAGCAACCTGAATAGAACGGTAGGAAGAAAGCAAATCACGCTGATCTTGCGATGACGCTGCATAGATATCCCATGACTAACATGTGCAACCATGCACAACTCATATATATAGAACAAATGTGCAGCACTTTTCTTCTTTAATGCCTAATAGAAGACTTGTATTATCCACTTCCTCAATTTCTTAAAATAAAGTACATAAAAAAGGACTACAAAAAGAAATTGGTAAGCCCCAGCATCCAAATCTCACTGGCGTGTTTGGAATATTTTTCTATTTATCTCTCTCACATGGAAAATTAAATAATAATATGGCCGAAAAAAAAAATAGATAAAACAATTAGGTTATGTGCAGCTGTTGTTTCCTATACTTCTGTGATGACATTCACATGTGTCACCTAAAACATGTGATAGTGTAGTTTGGGAAAAATAGAGTATACAGCGGAAGAAAGTCTCTGACCAAGAAAAAAAAAGGAAAAATTTAACCTGCTGGTGACTCCGATCAGTCACCTTTATTTTTGGACAGAAGTCAATATTTTGGTTTGGGCAATTAGCGACAATAAGTATATATTGACATTCATAAATTATCGGTATTTATTATGTTGTCATTATATTATTGTTGTGCTGTTTTGTCATCGTTATTGTTGTTAATATATGATCAATATGTTGTCATTATTGGAAATGATCATTTCTGCAAACTAAATATCAAATATTTTCCATCTTATTTTTTTTGTTAATTATTTACCCATTGCACGCGGGAAAACTTATCCCAACACCTTTAATCCAGTTAGACATTGTAGATTTCTCCCAATAGGAAGAGAAGATAGCTAATACTTTCTCTAGGTTTACAAATTTGGTTAAAGTCAATCACATAATACTCGGCGGAAATCAATCATGTTTATGTATCTTGGTGCATGTTTGATCTCCACAATTTTCCTTCTCATCTAACAACTAACAATTTTTTTTTTCATTAATAACTAACAATTTAACCCACTAATACTATCATTTGTAAGAAAAAAAAACAAAAAACAAATAAAAACTTAAAGTTTAATTAGCTAATATTGAAGTCAAATAAAAACCTTTGCAACCTTAACCCATGCGCTAATTTTTTTCTCAGACTTTTCATATGGATAATGCTTGTTCTTGATAACATTATATTTTAAAGAAAAATACTTTAAACTCAATAGTTTAGAAAGAAAAATCAATTGAGTTAATAATTGACATATCCCGACCCGGAATGTCCACTTGGACTCCGTATCGAGCTATGCTGGCCGACACCTGGAAGGTGACGAAGCCATAAAGTGTAGTGTAGTGTAGTGAAAAATGTGAATAAATTTAAACTTGAAAGCGCCTAAATATAAGAGTGCGCTGTGAGCGGGAATGACCTATTTCACACATGATGTCAGAGCATAAGTACAGTACAGTAAGATATGGTGAAAATTATACCATCGAAGGTAATTTTCTACACCAAGATTTGCCAAGAATCCTCGTCGACATGTAAGTTCAGCAATAAAACCTAGAGGGGCAAAAAATATGGGTGAGTGGGCTTAGAAACAAATCTTTGTAAAAACCTTTTCGAAAACATAATAACCCTTCGTTGTAAAACAAGTATAATTTCCAAGATATACATACTATGTATAGTAAGAAAATACTTACCGTAGTTTGCAAAATCCCAAGAATTCATTACGGCACAATATCTCATAAATAAGGGCATGACATCCATAATCACAAAATCTCACATAAGCAACATATCATATCGGATGCTCATTGACACATGCTGACACACGAGTTCATGCAGAGGTATTCTGACATGAACAAGACTGGGTGTAATAATGATATACGCTCTAGTACTACAATCATGTGAAGACTGGTGCTATGCGCAACATATACGAGTCGGAGTTGCCTATGGCAACCTGTACGACAAGACTGGCACCTACTATGGATCCAAAGTGAATGTACGGTGCAATGTGCACATACACATCAAAGACCGGCCTTGGCTAGGCGAGTACCAACAACAGTGCAGCAAACGATGAGCATATAACATCAATATAGTCATGCCACAACCATTCAACAATTCTAATCAATATCATACTATTCATGACCATAAATATAATCAAGGCATCTCCTTATAGTAAGCTTACCTGTGCATCCTGTAAGATTATTTCATCATTTCCCAACAATAAGGTATTTCTTATAAACATTGATTTAATCATGGCAATCGCATAAAGAATTTATTAATGATTGTATATATGGAAACTAACCTATATATATATATATATATATATATATATATATATATATATATATATAAAGAAAAGACCCACTCACAGATCATGTCGCCGAGTCGAACCCGTCTTGTAGCATCGAGAGTCCTTGCAATCCATTTCGCCTAGAAACGAAACCCTTTAGGTAAACATAACGTGCTAATGAAATAACATGTCTTCGTACAAAGTATGGCTAATAAAGAAACTATCCTACAACGTTCAAATTTCAGAAAATGGAGGCGGATTCGAAATTAGCGAGTCGAAATACGCTAAGGAGGGTCTACAATCCTACACAAGTCAATCTGGAACATTCACCCATGGATTTCCAATTTGTAACTTCCCAAAGTCCACACTATGCTTCTAGAACAACATACTAAAACTTCTTTACGATCCAACGGTTGGATCTCCGCGAATTGCAAATTCAAGTGAGGGTCAAAGTTGGATTTTACAAACTTTAGAAATTCAATTCGGCAAGATCCGTATGTCAGATTCCCAATCCGTAAGTTCCTAATGTCCATAAATATTACGTACTATCATGTATTAAATTTGGTGCTGATCCAACGGTCGGATCGTCCATTCATATAATAACCATGTGGCGGCCAACTAGGTGGTCCACTACGAAACTATATTAAAACATTAGGATTTCACTAAACAAATGTCAATTATGGAATAAGGGCATCAAATTAGCCTAGGATGGTCAGGTGAGCTCTCGGCCCACGTGCTACCGCATGCGGCGACCAACCTCCCCGACTTGCCCAAAAAATCAATATTTTCAAAAATTACCAAATTTCACATAAATGAAGATGGGTAGCTTCGATTCGACTTCTCCGGTGCTCTGCCACCTTCAAGGTTGTTAGGGGTTTGTTCCTGGGCTCAAGCAGGGTCTAATGGTGGTGGAGATCAAGGCAATTTCATTCAAAATTGGCGGATTGCCACTAAGAACCTCACGGTGCCGTCGCCGCCGTACACCACGAAATGAGCCTAATCTTTGGTGATCAATGAAGGAGGCGTGGTGTGGTGATGTTTGTAGGTGTTGGAAAGTCCTGATTCGTCAGAAAAAAATGGAGATCATCGGAAAAAGGCTCGGGGAGGTCCGGGTCGAAGGCTGGATCACGGTTTGGAAATGGGTCAATGGAAAAGGGTCTTGGTTGTGTGCCTCTCCACTCCCTCCTTTCCTTCCCTGTTCTCTTTCCTGATTCGTCATTTCTCATTCTCTTCTCTCCCCATTCGCCTAACCTCTCTCCTTTTTCCCTCATGTTATCTCTTTTCATTCGTCCATCTTCCCTTCTTCTCTATCCTTTCCCTTTTTCTGATTGGGCAAACCCTTCTCCACCCTCTCTTTTTTCTTTTCTTTTCTCCCCAGCCACTTATGTGGCTTCCTTTCACGAAGATAAGGCTCCCACAAATCTGGAGCCTTCCAGATTCATAGCAAAATGACTATTTTGCCCACACGTTCGTATTGTCTAGTACTTCGAGAATTCGCAAAAAGAGCAGCTTGTACACATCACAAAAGACGACTAACGAAAGTCAACATCCTCGCCTTTAAGGGCATTTTCTTAAAATCACTCTTTTAAAGGACGGGTTGTCACAATAATAAGGTAAGATTTCGCAACTAAAATTAACATGACAAGTTAATAAATTATGGTTTTTTTTTTTTTTGAGCTCTTGAAGTCCTTAATTTTATATAGAACTTCTAACTGTCATGGTAAATCACTCATCAAAGTTGCAAAAGAAATGTCGACAGAAAATGACGTAACAATGACTTCAAGAAATAAGAGGTGCAGTGAGATGGGAAAATGCGTGAGAGCTGATGTATACTTTTGAGACACCAAAACGGACCATCTTTAATTAATTAGATAGTAAAAACCATGCAATTATCAAGCATTTGAGTTCCAGATTGTCTTTTTCTAAAAGAGAACTAGCTCTGGCTTCGTCGCAACATTCTACTTTTTTTTTTAATGTAAGACTTTTTGAAACCAGAATGTGCTGCCGTGTGGCATATTTTTGTTTTGGATAAGGATTTGGGAGTCAAAAATTTTGTAGTTTTCGTTTTGGATAAGGATAAAAACAAACATAAAACATTACATTATTCGAGAGAAAAATTGTCAAAGTTAAGAAGGCTTTGTACAATTGTTTCGCAAAGCTTTTTGTTTTTGTGTGTTTGATTTTTTTGTTTTTTGGGTAGAAGCGATAGAGTTTCATTACCACGAACAACCAATTACAAGGGTGCCAATGGGTACATATGCTCTAGTGACCAATTTCTTGATCTAGAGGTAATTAGCTTGAAACACAATTAATTTTAAACCCCTAAACGGCTACCACACAAACCACACCACTAAAACGAAGAGACCCAAAACCGATATGCCCCATAATGACATACCAAGCACCAAACCCTCACAAAAGCCATCGCAAACAGGAGGCTACATAATCGCAATAGCAACACAAACATCTTGTCGAAGCAATACAAACAAAACATAAAACTACATTAGAAAAACAAAAAAGTTGATGACGTGTCGTCAGTGGAGATGTAGGTCCAGAATTGGCAAGAGGCGATGAAAGCAGAGCCCGTGCAAAATTGGCAAGAGGTATGTGAGTAGCCATGATTACACACAGAGAGGGGACCAGCCAGAATCACCATCGTTGTCGAATGACCACCACAACCCAAAACCTGCAGAAGACATGTTAACACTGGCGTGGGTCACAATTATGGCAATAGTAACGGCAACAACATGGATGGTAAAAGGGTTGCCAAGCCAAAACCACCCACATCGTTGCACCATTGTACCTCACCACCATGACGAACCCAAAGAGGACTGAACGATGGTTCCAAGGGCAAAGCCCTCAGAAAGTCTAAACCACCAAAGGAAACAATGACAACAGGTACACCAATCACTATAGGTGCCCAGGAAAGTCGATGCCTAAAAGGAAAACCCAAGAAGCTGAAACCACCAAGTAAAAAAACTGTACCCAGGACACAAACAAAGAAAAATCGTGAAAACAAAATCCTCCAATAGGCTTGACTCCCTTGAATGGCCCAACACCAATGGTAACGAAATCGCAACCAATGAAGGCTGTGTTGCCTTAAAACAGTCGAGTAGAGCCCCATAATCTGAGAAAGCAAACCATATTAGGAAGATTCAACCCACTGACAACCAAAAAACCCTAACAAAATCCTTGAAACTAGCCTAAACACTGCAGTAGATATCGGAAAATTGGTGTGGGTCTTGCATTAGATCCAAGAAAATTGATTGCCCACAAAATAGTGGGGGAGAGAGGGTGCAAGTAAGTATCAAGGAACAAAGAGAGTGAGAGAAAGCATAGGGTAAGTCGCAAAGAGAAAGGGGAGAAAGGCAAAAACTGGTTACGAATGGAAATGTTAGGTTAAAAGGAGGGGATATGGGGTAGGAAGCGAGGGAGTTGAGAGGTTAGGTTAGGATGAGGGGTGCTAGAATGAGGTAGGAGAGGCTGCTGCTAGCCCCCAGCCAAAGCAGGGGACCGGTGGCTGGGATATTTTGGGTCTACATAAAATCCCAAACTATTGCCCTAAAGCTAAAAGCTTTGCAAGTTGAACAAAAAGTGGATAGACTTATTAGGAGCTTCAGGTAGAACAAATATTAGGCAGTTTTGTGGTGTTACAACTGCTACTTGTGTTCTTAATTTGGAATTATAACTTTATCGATTGCGCCCTTCTTCTTTTTATTCTGGCCAAATATGGATTGTAACTTGATTATGTTGAGGTAATTGAAGAATTAAAGTGTGGAAATTTTTTTTTTCTGGTTTACACTTTTAGAAATGTTCTTAAGTTTGAATTTGTTCTTGTTTGTAATGGATGGTCACGATTAAAACATTTAGATGGTGTGTATATCGTGCCAATTGTCCAATTTGGATCATGTGTTTAAGCTATCCATGTGCACCTCATGTGACTAGCCTCTAGCTGAGGGTTGAGCTAGCAACATCTATATTTGGTCACACACTCTTTGCATGAGGTTAAAAAAAACTAAATGAAAGAATCCAACGTAGATTCATAGAGCCATCTTCGATTTTGCTCTCGCCCTTTCTTCTTTAACCTACCCTTTGTAACTTGGTGACTGCAATCTCTTGGATTTCCAGTAGCTAAGAATCATCCAAAGTTCTACACACACTAACATGGCCTTTGAGCTTGGTTCAAATTGAATCAAGGGGCGTGAATCTGTGGTTTGTTCTCTAAGTTTTCAATAGAGAACTCAGATGAATCAAAGATCAAGATGGCTAGACTTGGAGTTGAGCTTCAAGCTCCATTTTTCAATGCTATCAACTATGAATTCTGGTGCATTAAAATGAAAATTACTTTCAGATCCCACAATCTATGGAAGTTTTGGAGGAAGACTATGAACTTCCCTAAGATGAAAAGTAAACAGATGAAAAGCAACACGGTATTGTTCAGGATATCATTGCTCGAGATGTTAGAGCTCTGGGTTTGATTCAAGATGCAGTGAGTAATGAGATATTTTTGAGAATTACAAACCAAGAGATGGCTAAAGATGCTTGGGATGTATTAAAGCAAGAGTACAAAGCCGATTTTCAAGTCATGGCTGTGAAACTTCAAGGTATTCATCGTAATTTTGAATATGCTAGAATAAAAAATGGCGAACAATTGTTGATTATTTGACTAGATTGTTTGGATTGATTAACCAAATGAAAATATGTGGTGAAAAACTGTCAAATAAGAGGATTATAGAGAAACTGTTGATTAGCCTTACTCCAACTATAATATAATGTCTGTTATTGAGGGTACAAAGAAAATTAGTGAGATTAATCCAACTAAGGTTGTAGCAACTCTCAAGGGTGTTAAGCAAAAGCTTTTAAGACATGCTGAAGATGGAGAGACAAATGAGAAGGCATTTCATAGCCTTAGTATTCAATCAAATGGTAGTTTATAGGCTAGTGGTTACAAACGCAAGAAGCCTTGGAGGAATAAGGAAAAGAAATCATTTGACAGTAAAGAAGGCTACATAACTTGTGGAAGTCTTCATTTTGGTAAATGTTGGTTCAAAGAAAAGCCAAAATGCCACAAATGTGACAAATTTTGTCACATTGCCAATGAGTGCAGGAGTAAAATGGTGCAGCAAATTCATTATGCCAAAGAAGTTAAGGAAGATGCTACAATGTTCTCTGCTTGCAATTCTACGGCAGTTGTTAAAAGTGAACATGTTTAGTACATTGATAGTGGTGTAGTAATCACATGCTTCACATCAGTCAAAATTGATCAATGTAAATAGAAATGTGAATACAAGATCAAAATGACAAATGGATAGATACTACAAGTTATTGAAAACGTGATTGAAACCGAAAATGATACTAGACATATTAAGGAAGTCATATGCTAGTTCCAGGTTTGGATGAAAACCTGTTGAGTGCTGGTAAAATGCTACAACATGGGTATTTTCTACTATTTGGAGATGATAAAATTGAAGTATTTTAAGATAGAAAAATTGAAAGTCATATTGTTACAATTCAAATGACAAGAAATAGATGCTTCCCTCTTATTATAAAGGATATTAATCTATCAGCATTAAAGGCAACATTTGAAGAAGATGCTAGGGAATGCTACAAAATATTTGGCCATTTGAATTTTCAAAGTTTGCAATTGTTGGCTGAAAAGAAATGGTGTATGGTTTGCCTAAACTGAAGAAATCAAATGCAGTCTGCAAAGGATGTGTAGTAGGAAAATAACACATAGAAACATTTTGTAGAGAAGTGACTTGGAGAGCAAGTCAACCACTAGAGTTGATACACTCAGATGTGTGTGATCCAATTCAAGTTACTACACTTGGTGGAAACAGATATTTCTAGCATTCATTGATAACTGCACAAGAATGTATTGGTTATATTTCTTGAAGCACAAGTCAGAGGTGTTTAGTGTGTTAAGAGATTCAAAATTATCGTTGAGCTTCAAAGTGGTTATGAAATCAAGAAGTGACAGAGGTGAAAAATATACTTTTCAAGAATTTCAAAGCTTCTGTGAAGATTTGGGCCTTGAAAGACAACTCTTAGTGGCCTAGTTTTGTCACATCCCAGACTGGCTCTACCGTAGCACGATATTGTCCGTTTTGGACTTACCATTCCCTCACGGCTTTCTTTTTGGGGACTCGGCACAAGAACTTCCCAGTGGGTCACCCATCCTAGGAATGCTTTCGCCCAACTTGCTTAACTTCGGAGTTCTGTTGGAATCTGAAACCATTGAGTTCCCAAAATGCCTCGTGCTATATGGAGGTGAGCATGTACATATAAGGCAGATCACCCCCTCTCCGTTGGTCAATGTGGGATGTCACAATCCACCACCCTTAGGGGCCGACGTCCTCGTCGGCACACTCACACCATACGGCATAGTGGCTTTGATACCATTCTGTCACATCTAGTCTCGACTTCACCGTAGCATGATATTGTCCGCTTTGGGCCTCGGCCACGCTCTCACAGTTTTGTTTCTGGAAACTTAGACGAGAACTTCCTAGTAGGTCACCCATCCTAGGATTGCTCTCGCTTAAACTCACTTAACTTCAGAGTTCCGATGGAATCCGAAGCTAGTGAGTCCCCAAAATGCCTCATAATATAGGGATGTGAGTATGCACATATAAGGCACATTACCCCTTTTCCGTTGGTTGATGTGGGATGTTACAATCCACCCTACTTAAGGGGAACCCGGTGTCCTCGCCGACACATTTGCACCGAACGACAGAGTGGCTCTAATACCATTCTGTCACATCCCAAACCGGCTCCGCTGTAGCACGATATTGTTCGCTTTGGGCTTACCATTCCCTCACGATTTTGTTCTTGGGAACTCGGCACAAGAACTTCCTAGTGGGTCACCCATCCTAGGAATGCTTTCGCCCAAACTCGCTTAACTTCAAAGTTCTGATGGAATAAGAAGCCAGTAAGTTCCCAAAAGGCCTCGTGCTATATGAAGGTGGGCATGTATATATAAGGCACATCACCCTCTCTTCGTTGGTTAATGTGGGATGTTACAAGTTTCCTCAACAAAATGGTGTTGCAAAGAGGAAGGATTGGACCATTATTGAAATGGCCAAAAACATGTTACATGACAAGAAGTTGCCTTATACTTTTTGGAGAGAAGCAGTTAACATTGCAATATTCTTCTAAACAGATGTCCAACAAAAGCCTTACAAGACAAGACACCATTAAGCATTTAGTGGGAATAATCTAGGAATAAAGCATCTTAAAGTGTTTGGTTGTGTATGTTACAGTCATATTCCTAGACATTTAAGACAAAAATTGGATAAAGCTTCGGTGAAGGGAATTTTTGTAGGATATGAAAGGTTGAGAAAGGGTAAAAGATTTATAATTTTGCTACCAAGAAGACCTTCCTATCTAGAAGTGTCATAATTGATGAAGATGGCATTTGGAATTGGAAAACTGAGAATGATGCCTCACTGTCTTTTCCAGTGAACTTGAACTTGAATGAAAAGAACAAAATGACTGAAATTATCCAAGAGACTGTGAATTTGGATTTCAGCTAGAAGGGGGTAAAGTTCATCCACAAGTGTTTGTTGATTCTTAGACTGAATTTGGAGAAACAAGAATTCCAAGTAGCACTCATGTGAAAGTGAGATCACTCAATAACGTCTATGCTAGATGTAATGTCAATATTATTGAGCCTGAGAAGTATAAGGAGGAAACAACTAATACTGCTTGGAAGATGATAGTGATTGCATAAATTGAGATGATGGAAAAGAATAACATATGGGAGTTGGTTGATAAACCAACAGATAAACCCTTTGTTGGAGTCAAATGGGTGTACAAGACCAAGTTAAATTTGGATGACACAATACAGAAGGATAAGGCAGGATTAGTGGCTAAGGATATTCTTAAAAGCCTGAGATTGACTTTAATGTAACTTTTGCTCCAGTGGCAAGGTTAGATACAATTAGAACTCTAATTTGATTAATAGCATAGAAAAGTTGGAAGTTGTATCAATTAGATGTAAAATTAGCTTTCCTCAATGATGTACTGCAAGAGGAGGTATATGTTGATTAACCTGAGGGTTTTGAGATTTCTGGAGCCTAAGACAAGGTATATAGACTCAATAAAGCTCTAAATGGTCTCAACAAGCACCATGGGCTTTGTATGAAAAAATTGATACTTATTTGCACATGTATGGTTTTACAAGGAATCCTAGTGATGCTACCTTGTACATCAAGACTAGAGGTGAGTCTGAATCCATTATTGTGTCAATATATTTGGACGATATAGGCTCTCATATACTATGAAAACATCTCTGCAATTGCAATGAAAAAGAATCGTGTGTTCCATCAAAGGTCAAAGCACATTGGCAGGAGGTACCACTACTATGGGATGCATTGCAATCAAACATCTTAAATTTGGTTTACAACAAATCTGAGGAACAATTGGCAAATATATTCACCAAGGCTCTGCCAAAGGATAGGTTCTACATGCCCAGCGGAATGCTATGAGTTAAAGTAATGAGCTTAGAAGAGAGTTTTGAGCTATAAGCTTCGTTGATGCAAGATTGAATAATTGAGGTGTGGAAGAAATTAGTTTCTGGTTTATAGTTTTAAAAATGTTCTTAAGTTTGAATTTATTCTTGTTTATAATGGATGACCATGATTAAATATCTAGATGGTGTATAGGGTGTCACTTGTCTAATTTGGATGATGTGTTTAAGTTTCCCAAGTGGAACTCACGTGACTAGCCTCTAGCTGAGGTGTGAGCTAGAAATAGCTATATTTGTTCACACTTTCTTTGTGTGAGGTTTAAAAAAAAAAAAAAAAAACTGAACAAAAGAATCCAATGCAAATTCATAGAGACTTCGATTTTGCTCTCTCCCTTTCTTCTTCAACCTGCCCTTTGCAACTTGGAGATCAGAATCTCTTTGATTTCTAATAATTAATCATCCAAATTTGAATTCTACCGTTCTAAACACACTAACAGATTATTCAAAAGTTGCATATCGATGCACCAGTCGCTTCAAGTGGTTGTCGATCTTTTCATTTTTTTCTACAAAAGTGTTTGCATCTACTCATATAAAGCAACACAGCCTTATAATTATGTTGGAGAAGTTAGTTGAAATTCAGTTGGTGTAGTTGTTAAACTCATCGATTGAAGAATTCAAAGCATATCCAAAATGGTACATTATGAGCTAAGACATTAATGAAATATAACCCGTAAGAAGAAAAGTTAACTTAAAAAATAACCCTAAAAAAATTGATACAAACAACATTAATAATGACGTGATGTAAGCAATGACAATTGAATACAAGCTTCCTAAAGCACCAACGAGAAACCAAGCAAACATCTTAAAATCAACTAACACTTCCGAGTCACTATATCGAACCTGAAAATGTTGGTAACCGACTACTGCGTATGAACTTGGATTACACCTCAGGATTAATAAGGAGTCATAACTGCTTCTCTAATATTGAAACTTCCACATCCCTCAATCCCTTAGTAGAATAAACCGAGAATCGTTAGGGAGCCTTGGAATACCTCTTAAGGCTGGTCTCCATAATAGGAAAATTATATTTCCATTTTATGAAGAATAATTTTACACTTTGAGTACACACACACACACACACACACACACACACACACACAAACACAATTATATTGTAACCACTAAGATATCTAAAATATAACTAACTAACAGATATCTTAACCACCAAGTAATATCTCTAGAGATATCTTAACCACTAAGTAATATATCTAGATAATGTAGTTACAATATTGCCCTTTATATGCCCCCCTCAAACGAAACTGAGGTAACCGAAGATGAAGTTTGTCTCGGAGATACAAGAACCTGGACCAAGTAATATCTCTAGAGATATCTTAACCACTAAGTAATATATCTAGATAATGTAGTTACAATATTGCCCTTTATATGCCCCCCTCAAACGAAACTGAGGTAACCGAAGATGAAGTTTGTCTCGGAGATACAAGAACCTGGACTTAGATAGGGATTTAGTGCAGATATCTGCCACCTGTTCTTGAGTGCAAATGAAATACACAGAAATATGTTTTGCTAAGACTTTTTCACGAATGTAGTGGTAGTCAATTTCCACATGTTTTGTCCGAGCATGAAAGATTAGATTCTTGGCAAGAGATATGGCAGAAATATTGTCACACCATAGTTGGGGAGAGCAAGGTAAGCAATAACCAATGTCAACTAGCAGTTTACAAATCCAGGTAATCTCAAAGGCAGTATTGGCAAGGGATATGTATTCTACTTTAGTGGAGAAGCGAACTATTGTTGGTTGCTTCTTAGCACTCCAACTAATTAAGGAATTTCCCAGAAAAATACAATAACCTCCAGTTGATCTTCTATCGGGGGCATAACCTACCCAATCAGCATTAGAGAAGACAATCATTGTAGGAGTAGTGGAACACTTGAAGAACCATAAACCAAGATCAATAGAACCCTTAAGATATCTAAGGATTCTTTTAACTACCTAAAAATAAGAAATCCTGGGGCTGTGCATGAATTGACAGACAAGATTGATTGCAAAACTGATATTTGGTCTAGTCCAGGTAAGATACTGAAGAGCACCAATTAAAGAAAGATACTCAAAGACATTTTCATGTAATGGTGATTCATGATCAAGTTTAGAAGTACTGAGGGGTGTACTGCAAGGCTTAGCCCCTGCCATGTTGGCTTTGGATAACAAATCCAAGATGTACTTTGTCTAGGATATGAATATACCTGAAGAAGATCTTTTAACTTCAATTCCAAGAAAGTAATGTAGAGCTCCAAGATCTTTGATAGGGAATAGAGAATTAAGTTGTTGTATCACTTGTTTACATGCTGCAAAATTAGGACTAGTGACCAAAATATCATCCACATATATAAGAATGAATACCAAATTTGGGGCCTTTTTGATGAACAGAGAGTGATCACTTTGAGATCCTACCAACCTAAGAGGGTGAAAAGCCCCATGAAGCTTCTTATACTAAGCTCTTGGAGCTTGTTTTAAACCGTACAATGATTTGTGCAAGTGACAGACATAAGAAGACTTAGTAGAATCTTCAAAGCTAGGAGGATGATGCATAAACACTAATTTAGTTAGGGTATGATGTAAAAAGGCATTGCTAACATCAAGTTGGTTAAAAAACCAATCATATTGAGTTGCTAGAGTAAGGAGAAACCTAATAGTGACTGATTTGGTTATAGGGCTAAATGTTTCTGTGTAGTCAAGACCTTCCTGTTGATTGAAACCCTTTGCAACTAACCGAGCTTTGTACTTGTCCACATTACCATCAGGTTTTCTTTTAATGTGAAACAGCCATTTACATCCTACAATATTCTGTGAGGAAGATTTAGGGACAAGAAACCATGTTCTAGTATTGATAAGTGTATTTACTTCTTCCTGCATTGCTTGGCGCCAATGAGGGTACTTGGAAGCTTGGAGATAGGTTGTAGGTAGATAATCTATTGAAATATGAGAGGGTAAGGTGTGTTTGTTAGCAATGAGGGCTTTGGGCTTGAAAATACCATATTTGGACCTGGTTTGCATTGAGTGAATATTGATAGGTTAGGTGAGATTGGTAGGTTCTGAAGTTGTTATTGAAAGACTGGAATTTGGAGTGATGGAAGGGACAAAGTGTAAGGAATGAGCTGGAGATGAAGGAGAAGGTTGAAAATTGAAGGTAAGGGTAGAAGGAATGGTGGTGCCTGAGTTAATAGGAAAGTGTGGGGAGGCAGATGTAGTAATGGTGGATAAATGTTGAAAAGGAAAACTGGACTCATTAAACAGAACATGTCTAAAGATGTAGAATCTGTTGGTTGCAGGATCAAGATACTTGTAACCCTTTTGATTCAAACTATAGCTAAGAAATACATAAGCCTTGCTTTTGGGATCCAACTTTAAGGAAGTGTAAGGCTTTAGCCAAGGAAAATAGGCACATCCAAAAACTTTCAAAAAATTATAATTAGGTGTTCTGTGATACAAGGATTCCCAAGGAAATGCTTTGGAGACAGTAGGCAATCGATTAATGAGGTAGACTGATGTGTCGAATGCCTCAAAAGAGTTCGAGTTGTCTCTACTAAATGGCGATGCTTGCGTTCTGCACACCCATTTTGTTCAGGGTTGTGTGGACATGTGAGTTGATGTTGAATGCCATGTGTAGCCAAGAAACTTGAGAAAGAATTACTCAGGTTGTTGATGCACAAAATCAGTGAGGACTTTGGTACAACAGAAAATGTTAAGTTTGTGACCTTCGGTAGATTGCTCCGGCCACTAGTGTGGATAAGTATGTAAATGGATAGAGACAGAGAAGCAAACACAAGATGTACGTGGTTCACCTAGATTGGCTACGTCCACGAAGTAGAGGAGTTCTCATTAATTTTGAAGGGTTTACACAAGTACATAGGTTTAAGCTCTCATTTTGTGAGTACTAGTGAATAATTTAGTACAAATGACATTAGGAAATATTGTGAGAGAATGATCTCTATTTATAGAAGAGAGTTTCTAGTTTCATTCTGACATTGACACGTGTCGTGATGTGATTGGCTTCTGATGTCGACACGTGTCGCGCTATGATTGGCCTTCTGGTTAGAGGGAAACTCTTCTGGGTCCTTGACGGTATAACGTTGACCGGTGCTCAGTAGTTTTGGGATTGGTCAAGTATGGTACAAACAGTGCTCCCTTAAGTTCCCGAGTGAGGGAAGCTCCTCGGTTGGGGACTTGCAAGATCCAAGCCATTGAGTAATCACGAAACTTCTAAGTACCGAAATGTGGTATCATTTTTACTTGCCTTATCTGTCTCATATGTAGATGTGGCATCTTCTCTGGAAGTACTTTTCCTCCATCCAGGGGTGGTATCTTTAACCAATGAAGATGCACAAGGTAATGTATCAATTTCACTTGAAGCTTACTTGTAGTTTCGGGCTTGGTCAAGTGCGATACAAACCCTATAGTAGGAGTCCCCCAAGTCGTCGAGGTAGGAGATTTACCGAATGAAGTAACAGACAAGGTAAGCAAGCAGACTTCTAAGCAAGCAACCTGGATCGGAGGTTCGACTTCGGCTTCCGGTTGATTGTTCTCATTCTCCTTATGTCGTAAACAACAACAAGGATAAGGAGAAGCAAATGGAGAAGAGATGATCTGAGATACTTTTGCTTTTCAAAAAATAACTTTCCACAGTCTTATTCTTGAACTAGGCTGGAGGGTTTTTTGGTTTCCTCCAGAGTATAATGCCGACTCAAGAATTTGAGGGTCAAAACAAGTCCATCAAATCTAGAGTACGTTCGACCCTGATGATATGGGATACTTTTGCTGTTGACAAAGTAGTGGATGTATTGGCACGTGTTCTATTACGCTTGTCTCCACATGCTCCTTGTATCCTTCTGATTTGCCCTATCTGTTCCTCATGCAGATGTGGTATCTTCTCTGGAAGCATAAGATGTTGAAGATGAGTACTCGAGAGCAATGCCAGGTAAGTAATCAGGCAAGGGGTTCCAGGCAGTCAGTTCCTGACTGGAAGCTTGATTCCAAGTGCTGACTGATTGCTCTCTTTCTCCTTGTCTAGCAGGTAAGAACAAGGCCAAAGGAAAAGATAGGGAAAAAGCATGATATGGGATACTCTTGCTTTTAACCCTGATAATATGAGATACTCTTGCTCCGGTGTGGCTTGTTTGCAGAGGTATTATCGGGAGGAAAAGAAGCTGAGTATTTCGAGAGACTCTGCTGAGAGTGCCTTCTCGGATGTGAAGAAAAGTTGATCATATTTTATTTTATTTGCAGGTCTGCCTGGCTGTGGAGGATGGAGGTCGACATATATAGGAGTCTCCCTAACAACAAGTAGTAGTGATATTCCTTTACCCTTCTTGGTTATAGTAATGTAGTGGGAGCTGCAAGTTTTATGTGTTTTAATTTTGTCAGAGCACTTTGAAAAAGTGGTATGTGGTATCTGGAAAGCTGATGTTGCGTGTGAAGATTGCAAACAAGCTTTATCCAAGGAAATTTGGCTCTCGAAGTTCGGAGAGCGGTGCCTCTTCGATTTTCGAACAAGCAATCCTGTCGGGGATCTGGCTCTTGAGATTCAGAGAACGGTGCCTTTCCGATTTTTAAGAAAGCAATCCTGTTGGGAGTCTGACTCTTGAGATTCGGAGAGCAGTGTCTTTTCGATTTTTGAGAAAGTAATCCTGTTGGGAGTCTGGCTCTCGAGATTCGGAGGGCGGTGCCTCTTCGATTTTTGAGCACGTAATCCTGTTGGGAGTCTGGCTCTCGAGATTCGAAGAACAGTGCCTCTTCGATTTTTTAGAAAGCAATCCTGTTAGGAGTCTGACTCTTGAGATTTGGAGAGCAGTGTCTCTTTGATTTTTGAGAAAGTAATCATGTTGGGAGTGTTTTCTTGAATGTGAGTAAAGGTTGGGCATTTTTGCCAGTCTACCTTGCCATGGAGCAAGGAGGTTGACACACATTGGGACTTTCTAGTTATCAAGCAGTGGTGCTGTTCCTTTACCCTTGTGGATAATAGTAGGGTAGTTGGACCTTCAAAATTTATGTGTCTAACCTTTGTCAGAGATATTTGGCAAAGTTATCTGTGGTACCTGAAGAGCTGATGTTGCATGTGGAAAGTGGTGCCTCTTCGGAATCTGGAGAGTGGTGCCTCTTCAATTTTTGAACCAACGACCCTGTTGCCTTTTCTTTTATAAAGGCACCAATTGTGTGCAAGAAGTACATTCATAGAGTTATTGCTTGTAGGAATTTTCCCCTTACTTCAGAGATTTATTGAACCTCATTTCTCCTTCATCATTTCTGAGAATGCCTGGCCCATCCGACCGTCGTTTTGACTTGAACTTTGGTGAAGAGGCAACCATGCCTTCTCAAGACAACATATGGCTCTCATCCTTCTTATCCTCTACTGATCCTCTTACCGTTGGGGACTCTGTGATGAAGAATGATATGACCGCTGCAGTGGTGGCCAGGATCCTTCTCACTCCCAAAGATAACAGACTATTTTCCAAACGGTCCGATGAGTTGGCTGTTAAGGATTCTCTGGCTCTCAGTGTTCAGTGTGTAGAATCTATGTCTAATATGGCCCAACGCCTATTTGCTCGAACCCGCCAAGTTGAATCATTGGCGGTTGAAGTGATAAGTCTCAAACAGGAGATCAGAGGGCTCAAGCATAAGAATAAAAAGTTGCACAGGCTCACACATGAATATGCTATAAACATGAAGAGGAAGGTCGACCAGCTGCAGGAATCTGATGGTTAGATTTTACTTGATCATCAAAGGTTTGTGGGTTTGTTCCAAAGACAGTTATTGCCTTCGTCTTCTAGGGCTGTACTGCGTAATGAAGCTCCAAATGATCAACCTTCGGTGCCTCCTCCTTCTGGGGTTGTGCCTAGTGATGAGGCTCCAAATAATCACCATATGGTGCCTCCTCTTTCTAGGGCTCTGCCGACTGCTAAGACTTCTCCTGAGCAACCTTTGTGAAGGCTCCCTCTTGTTTGTTTATTTTGATTCATGTATGTACATATTTGTAACTTATCAGAGATATCAATAAACAAGCTTTGCTTCATTTCAACGTATTGTGTTAAATACACCAAGGCCTTCTTCACTAAGTTCTTTGAATTTTTCCTTTTGTTGAATCTTGTATGTTGAAGCTTTGTGAGTGAAGCATGTAGGTTGAGGTAGTGCTCCCTTAATTTGCCGAGTGAGGAAAACTTCTTGTTTGGAGACTTGAAAAATCCAAGTCACTAAGTGGTCGTGAGACTTCCGAGTATCAAGGTGCAGTAGTATATGGTAGGAGTCCCTCAAGTCTCTGGTCGAGGGAGTTGACGAATGAGACATTTCTTTTCTAAGTGGTAGCCCAAAACTCTTTCTTCATATATATTTGTTATGAAAGTTGTTAGGCACAAAGAAGATGAGGCCTAGGCAAATTTTTTTTCGATTTATTTTTTATTCGAAATTTTCTTTTCGATTTTTTGAATTTTTGAATTTTCGAATTTTTGAATTTTTGAAAATATATATATATATATATATATATATATATTAAAGCTTTGTAGGTGAAGCTTTGGTGTTGAAGCTTTGTTGGGTACCATGAATTGATTTTGCTTCACATTATCTTGATTAAGATAGTGTGAAGCTTTTGAGAATTGTGGTTGCCCTTTATTGATGAAGCTCTTGTTGGCACCATAAATTGGTTTTGCTTCATACTGTCTTGATCAAGAGTGTGTGAAGCTTTTGAGAATTGTGGTTGAACTCCTTTGATGAAGCTCTTGTTGGCACCATAAATTGGTTTTGCTTCACACTGTCTTGATCAAGAGTGTGTGAAGCTTTTTACGAGTTGTAGTGTTTGCATTGTTACAGAGGGGAAATGTTTGAAGCAGATGTAAGAGGGCTGAATAGCTTGATCTTCGTATGCCATGCACTGAAGTTGTTGTTGGCTTGCTATAAGACTTTGTTGGTGACTATAACTTTTGTTAGGCATAAGTGCTCCCCTAGTTGAGTTGTCAAGTTTGAGGGTTTTTGATTATTTATGAATGCTAGGAGTTCACATGTACAAGTTGTACCACTCGTCTTCTGGTAGGTGGAATGAATAGTGAGTTGCTTTCATCACTTGGTTGGTGATACGAAGGTGAGTTCCTTCATCACCTTTCATCACATTTCATCACCTAGTTGGTGGCACGAGGATGAGTTCCTTCTTCACTTGGTTGGTGGCATGAATGGCAAGTTGCCAAATGATATTAGAGTACAGGTTGTACATTTCATCACCTGGTTGGTGGCATGAAGATGAGTTCCTTCTTCACCTGGTTGGTGGCATGAGTGGCAAGTTGCCAAATGATATTATAGTACTGGTTGTACATTTCATCACCTGGTTGGTGGCATGAGTGGCAAGTTGCCAAA
This sequence comes from Malus domestica, assembly GCF_042453785.1. NCBI lineage: Eukaryota > Viridiplantae > Streptophyta > Magnoliopsida > Rosales > Rosaceae > Malus > Malus domestica. The sequence continues at coordinate 15,714,016 of NC_091673.1, forward strand.
TGATATTAGAGTATGGGTTGTACATTTCATCACCTGGTTGGTCGCATGAAGGAAAGTACGGGTTGTACATTTCATCACCTGGTTGGTGGCACGAAGATGAGTTCCTTCTTCACCTGGTTGGTGGCATGAGTGGCAAGTTGCCAAATGATATTAGAGTACGGGTTGTACATTTCATCACCTGGTTAGTGGCATGAAAGAGAGTACGGGTTGTACATTTCATCACCTGGTTGCTGGCATGAGTGGCAAGTTGCCAAATGATATTAGAGTATGGGTTGTACATTTCATCACCTGGTTGGTCGCATGAAGGAAAGTACGGGTTGTACATTTCATCACCTGGTTGGTGGCACGAAGATGAGTTCCTTCTTCACCTGGTTGGTGGCATGAGTGGCAAGTTGCCAAATGATATTAGAGTACGGGTTGTACATTTCATCACCTGGTTGGTGGCATGAAGGAGAGTACGGGTTGTACATTTCATCACCTGGTTAGTGGCATGAAGATGAGTTCCTTCTTCACCTGGTTGGTGGCATGAGTGGCAAGTTGCCAAATGACATTAGAGTACGGGTTGTATATTTCATCACCTAGTTGGTGGCATGAATGAGAGTATGGGTTGTACATTTCATCACCTGGTTGGTGGCACGAAGATGAGTTCCTTCTTCACCTGGTTGGTGGCATGAATGGCAAGTTGCCAAATGATATTAGAGTACGGGTTGTACATTTCATCACCTGGTTGGTGGCATAAAGGAGAGTACGGGTTGTACATTTCATCACCTGGTTGGTGGCATGAAGATGAGTTCCTTCTTCACCTGGTTGGTAGCATGAGTGGCAAGTTGCCAAATGATATTAGAGTACAGGTTGTACATTTCATCACTTGGTTGGTGGCATGAAGAAGAGTACGGTTTGTACATTTCATCACCTGGTTGGTGGAACGAAGATGAGTTCCTTCTTCATCTTTCATCACCTGGTTGGTGAGAATGAGGGCAAGGTATCGAGGCACATTGTAGCAAGTGTCGAAGACACAAAGTATGTTGAACCCTTTCGAAGCACAGTTGGCTTATGTATGGACGTGTTGGAATGTATGATGTTTATATATGAATGTGTTGGAATGTATGATGTTTATGTATGAATGTGTTGGAATGTATAATGTTTATGTTGATTGATATGAGTGATGCTTATGAATGTTTTGCTATGCATGAAGGGATCCATGCTTTTGATATATGAACCATGTTTGTTGTAACACTTAGTATCACATACTTTGTGTCAAAGTACGCATGTTGAAGCTCTGAGTTGGAGTATAAGGGTAGGTCAGCGTAAACCAAGTGTTCCAGTGCTAGGAACGCAAAAGACTCAGAAGAAGTTGCCTAAATTCCCTCTTCTTTAAACATTTGTAATGTGTATGCCTTATTATAATAGCATTTCCTTCAGTACCTAGTCCTCCACTTTGAAAGAGTGAGGCTTAGCCCCATAGTCATAATAGTCGACGGTACGTTCACCCCTGGTTGTCTTGATACGAACTTTTATCCCTCTTGTTGTAATGGGCTTGCTGAGAGTAAAAATCCTTCCTCTTACCAAGAGACAGATACGTTTGGTGACTTAGCGAGTAGCTAAATGAAGCAGGAGATGATGCAATGGGTGTCCGAATGGCCAATATCTCCTCACTTGGTAGAACTTGACTTCCACTTCCCATTTGTTGATAAGGGTTAACCATATGGGGGTTCCTTTGGTATGTCCTTGCTTCGGCGAAGGCATGGTTGTAAGCCTGTGCCATCACCTCAGAGTAAGTCTTCTAAGTGTTGGCATTGATCATGTACTTGAAGAAACAATCATGTAGGCCTTGAGGGCGGTCTTGTCATCTACCTCAGCGCAGCGAGAATACTCATGGCTGAAGCAACCGACATACTCTCGTAGTGACTCGTCCAGCTTCTGGCGAATAATGTACAAGTCATCTGCAGAATGCAAGTGATCGGTCTGGCAGATGTGTTGAGAGACAAACAGTTTCCTCAATTTCTCAAATGAGTCTACTGTCTCAGGTGGAAGACGGCAATACCAGTTTAGAGCTCCGCCAGAAACGGTGAAAGGGAAGAGAAGACACCGCTCTTCGTCGGTGTGCATCTGATATGCCATGGTGGACTCAAAGAGGTTAAGGTGTTTAATTGGGTCCTCCCTTCCAGTATAAAGTTGTAAACCAAGCTTTTGTTTTGCCTTCACTTAAAGGGGGTGTCGATGATCCTTCTTGTGAGAGGGCCAGGCCTGGGTTGGTTCCAATCAGGTATCTCGACCTGATGTTCGGCCTTCAACTTGTTTACTTCCTCAATGAGCTGTAAGACAAGGAAGTCCTGAGTGAAGTTATGTACCACTGGAATTTGCTTTCGTAAATTTCCATCGCCTCTTGGAAGTAGGAAAGTTTGAGCAAGGGTGTGTGGTTTTTTCTTGGACTCGCCGTACTAACTTCTAGGGCGAGTCTGTTGGAATACCTCAGAGTTCCCCGTACCTTCATGTTCCTCTAGGACCTGTCGTTCCTTCCCTAGATTGGCAGCTGGCCTGGGTCATGGGAGGGGACCGAGTCTTTCAGAAACCCTTAGGTCATTGATCTTCTAGCATATGTGGAGGGGATTCTCTCAACGTTGCTTTCTCAACGTTGCTTTAGGAAGTCTCGGCAGTCACGATAAAAGGCTTTCGATCCTTCCAACCATTCTGCAATGAGATGTCTTCCTTCACTTCTTCTACTTTGGGTCGAAACATCTGGGTTGAGAGAAGTCTCATGTTGATCAATGTTTTGATGATTAGCTCGCTCCTCATCAGGGATACCCATGTCGAAGAGAGGTGACCCTCCGTGTTAGGGGGTCTCATGTTGATGTCCACAGGGGCAACGAGCTCGCGTGTTTGAGTACGCCTAGTTTCGTGGAGCTTCTCATACTGCTCATGGAGGACCTCATTCTTCATTGCTATCTTGTTGTTCTGAGCTTCTAGCTCGTCGACTTTAGCTTGAAGAGCAACCCTCTTTCTTTCATTCTTTCATTGCTTCGTACTAGGTGTAAGAGGGGTGTCATTTTGTGTGCTGTGGCTTCCTTCACTCCCCATGTTGGAGAGGAATGCTTGGTCAAAAGAGAGTGTACGAATGGTGGAAACCATCTTGGCAAAGCTGAAGAGAGTGGGAATAAGTGTCGTTCCCACAAACGGTGCCAAATGTTGATGCACAAAACCGGAGGTCTTGGAACAACGTAAATCCGACCGTGAATCTGTAAGTAATGTAAATAACACAAGATGTATCGTGGTTCACCCCAAGGTTTGGGCTACGTCCACACTGATTATGTATTTATCTGAGAAATGAGGGAGAGAGATTCAGAGCCTCTGAGGGAGAAAGTGAGGTCTCTGATGGCCTAGGAATTGGTCTCCCCTAATTGTGAGGGTGAGGAGTCCTTTTATAGAATAAGGGCTCCTCACTTATTACATATTTGCCCATTCCTTTATTACATAATTACATTTAAATCCCCCGAGTATTTGTACCAGATTTAAATACGGAGGCTCTAAATATGGTATAAACAGTAGTCCCCCAAGTCTTCAGTAAATAGAGTCTTTTGGCTGAAGACTTGAAATTCAGTCCATGTGTGGGCCGAAGTAACTAGATGTTGTCTTGAACTGATGGTCGATATGAGGCAGTGCTAAAAGTGAAATGTTGCTCAATTATAAGTAGCACATGTTACGAGGCTGCTCGGCTTGTGGCTTATATTGCCTTAGTTGGCTCGGCTTGTGGCGTTTGAAAGTGAGAGGGTCCCTTTTATAGAATAAGGGCTCGCTCCTCAATATATAAATGATAGGCTAGAGTTGATGCTCGCGGCAATGCGGTTGCTCAGTAGGCGGCGATGCTCTTTAATGGTGGTGAGGGAGTCCCTTTTATAGAATAAGGGCTCACTCCTCAATATATAAGTGATGGGCTAAGTCCCCCAAGTATTATTCATGAATGCTCTCTAATGAAAGTGAGGGAGTCATTTTTATAGGATAAAGGCTCGCTCCTCAGTACATAGATAATGGGCTAAGTCCCCCAAGTATTTTTCATGAGGCCCAGTTAAGGCCCAATATATGGTACATAATGTAGTCCCCCAAGTCTTTGGTCAATAGAGTATGTTGGCTGGAGACTTCAAATTAAATCCAAGTATGGACCAAAGTGGCGGTTGTTTGGATGCGGTATTTGTATACCCTGCATTGAAGCTTTGTAGGTGAAGCTTTGCAAGTGAAGCTTTGAAGCTAGGGCTCTGTAAATGAAGCTTTCAAAGCTGGAGCTTTTGTAAACGAAGCTTTTGAAGCTAGAGCTCTGTAAATGAAGCTTTCGAAGCTTGAGTTTTTATAAATGAAGCTTTTGAAGCTAGAGCTCTGTAAATGAAGCTTTTGAAGTTGATTGACATGAGTGATGCTCATGAATGTTTATGTTGATTGATATGAGTGATGCTTATGAATGTTGTCATGAGTGATGCTCATGAATATTTATGTATGAATGACATGAGTAATGCTCATGTATAATTTGGAGTACTGGGCGTACTCTTGATCACCTGGTTGGTGGCATGAAGGAGAGTACGGGTTGTACATTTCATCACCTGGTTGGTGGCATGAATGGCTAGTTGCCAAATGATATTAGAGTACGGGTTGTACATTTCATCACCTGGTTGGTGGTAATAGCTGCAGGTTGCCGAATAATTGTGGAGTACTGAGTGTACTTTTGATCACCTGGTTAGAGCTATTTTGGGCTTATGGGCCTTCGCCCTCTACACAACATTCCAGCCCATTTATTTTGGGCTTTGCCGTTTTTTTTTTTTAATTATTATTACCTTATGATGGGGTTTATACAGATGTCTCTGAAAGATAAGAAAAATAATTTACACCATTCAAAAACAAGAAAAGTAAATCACATCATTCTGGTGGGGTGTTTATTCCTTGCTTTTGCTTTCTGCTTTCCGTCGCACTCTCTCTGTCTCTTCACCTGGTAGACAAAAGGAATCGTAATAATAGGAACCTTATAATTTTGCCCCTTTTATTCTTTTCTCTTTTCCTTTTCTGCTTTACTTTTGCTTTGTAGAGTGCAGATGGCACTCAAGTTCTCTGTTTCTTTTCCTGTAGCTTTACTGGTGGTCTCTCTGTTTCCGCCAATGTGGCTAAAAAATCCTCATCCTCTACTGCCCCAAAGTACCTCTCCGTCGCTCCAAGTTGGCTTAAAAGCTCCAGTATAGTTATCCTTTGGCAGGTAGATGTCCTTAAGCACGCCAAACTGCCCAAATGACATGCAGAGATCTTCTGGCCTTAACCCACTCAAACTTCTTCTCGGGAAGCCTATCTGCATCAAGCCTTTCCCATGACATGGAAGTGTTACCACTGGCAACCTCAAAGATATCTTGAGGCCAGCTGTCATCACTCAAGCTTGCATCATAAGCCGTTGAAGATCCTTGGTTTGTAGATGTCGGTGGAGACAAGTACGTGCTCGACGCCGAACTTGAGCCGGTTGAGGGAGATCTTCTTATGGACGACGATGAAGGGCAAGTTGGATCTCGTGAGCATCGACATGAATAGCAAGAGAGCTACCACCGTCATGACTCACCACCTCCATCCGAAATCCCCAACGTCATGTGAAGGTCGTCATTGCTGGTGATGAATGCACCTAGGAAGACGGGCCCGTCGAGGCTTCCGTTGCCAGACCAGCTCCCATTTCCTCTCAGAGTTGACTGAGGAGTCCTGGACTTAACCCGCTCGAACTTCTCTTTGGAGAAGGCAGTGGGGAAGATGGTATTGATGACGGCGCTGGTTGGCTTGACTGCGCTAATGTAGAGGAAGCTTGAAGAAGAAAACCCAGATAAGAAAGAAGCAGATCCAGATGGAGAAATACGGGGAGTAGGTGTAACTAGTAATGTTGGGCTTTCTTCTGGTTCTGGTTCTGGTTTTAGAATTATGGGAGGAGAGAGAGACACGAGGGCTTTGTGGAAAGAAAAAGGGAGATAGATAGGAGGAGAGACCGAGAGAGAGAGCGTGTGTGTGTTCTCTGGGAAAGCTTTGGGTTCCTGGGTTTTGCAGATCCACGGTGGACAGTGGTGAGGTTATGAAGGTTTCACGGTGGTGAGATGAAAAATTGAGAGGGAACCGACATAGTTTTTTGTGTCGTTTCCCACAGACGGCGCCAAATGTTGATGCACAAAATAAGTGAGGACTTTGGTACAACATAAAATGTTAAGTTTGTGACCTTCGCTAGATTGTTCCGGTCACTAGTGTAGATAAGTATGTAAATGGATAGAAACAGAGAAACAAACACAAGATGTACGTGGTTCACCCAGATTGACTACGTCCACGGAGTAGAAAAGTTCTCATTAATTGTGAATGGTTTACACAAGTACATAGGTTCAAGCTCTCCTTTTGTGAGTACTAGTGAATAATTTAGTACAAATGACATTAGGAAATATTGTGAAAGAATGATCTCTATTTATAAAAGAGAGTTTCTAGTTTCATTCTGACATTGACACATGTCGTGATGTGATTGGCTTCTGATGTCGACACGTGTCGCGCTGTGATTGGCCTTCTGGTTGGAAGGAAACTCTTATGGGTCCTTGACGGTATAACGTTGACCGGTGCTCAATAGTTTCAGGATTGGTAAAGTATGTTACAAACACAGGTATTCTCCACCAAAGTCAAACCTTAAGGTAATAATCTTTGTGCACAAAGAATTTTCAACCATAGATTTGTATTGAATAAAAGTGGACAATACATCAGACTTGTATTTCAATGGATAGAACTAGCAATATCTTGTATAGTCATCCACAAAGATGACATATTACTTGAAACCTTGAGTAGAGGTTGTGGGTGAAGGACCCCAGACATCTGTATGAATGAGTTCTAAAGGTTTGCTAGTTGTACAAAGTGTAGAGACAAAAGAAAGCCTAGAACATTTAACTAGAGCATAATCTAAGCAAAAAGACTTAGTAGCATTGGATGAAATTGAAATACAAGATTGAGATGATATTGTATTGACAATCTTAACAGAAGGATGACCCAATCAATTGTGCCAGAGATATTTTCAGGCTTTCATAGATGCAGTAAGTGCTTTAGAAGAACCATGTGTTTATGATGAGAAAAGGAATGGATAGAAACCATGCTTAACTGGTCCTTTAAAGCGCATCATCCTTGAAGAAATATCATTCATAGTGAAGTGAGAAGGATAAAGATGCAAATAATAGTGATTATCAATCAGGAATTGATTTGCATATAGTAGATTGTGTTTCAAATTAGGAACATATAAGACTTTATTCAGATTAAAGGCACTAGTAGAAGTATTCAAAACAGTAAAGCCAGAGTAAGTGTTGGGCAAACTTGTTCTAGACCAGTGTATGCTTCAGGGTTTTGCAGAGTAGTATAAAAGTTGGTCACATGGAAGGTGGCTCCTGAATCCACAATCCAAGTAGGAGTGGAAAATGATGTGTTTTCAACCATTGTTGAATAAAAAGATTTCCCACCATAAGCCAGATTCATGCGATGAGGACAATCACAAGCCTCATGATCAAACTAATGACACATCTGGTAGGAGTTCTTCTTGTTGTAGGAAGAAAAGATATTTCGACCTCCACGATTATAACGCTGATTATTGTTGTTTGAGCGATTGTAATTGCTGGACCTCTGATTATTAAAGAATCTAGATTTTCCTCGATTAAAGTTTCCACGATTGTGATTATACCCGTTCCACGACCTTCATTGGTAAATGTAAGAGCCTGAGCAACAAATACTTGAGAGGTAGGATTTGATGCAGGAAATGGAAGAATATTAGCAGAGGTATTTAAAGCCTGAAATGATGATGATTCAGAGGAACTTTTCTTGCGATTTGTCAACTGTATCTCTTTGTTAAGGAGTAGACCATGAAGTTCATCAGTTGTGGTGGATCCAAGGCGAAATTGAATGGCATCAACAAACGAATCATACTCAGGAGGAAGATCACGAAGAGTAACCGAAATCAAATCTGAGTCGTCAACCAGAGAATCGGCTTTAACAAAGGCATAAGGGATGGCCTCAATTTGTTGAAGGTATTAAGTAGCAGTAGATTCACCTTTGGTAAGATTACGAAGGTGAGATTGAAGCTCATGAATGTGAGATTGAGAGGCCGTGGCAAGCCTTGATTCCAATTTCGTCCAAAGTTCACGAGCTGAATTCACACCGACAGTGTAAGGAATGAGAGATTCAGAGAGTGTAGAGTTGATCTAGATGAGAATATTCTGATCATTCTCATACCAAGCAACATATGAGGGATTGAGGATGCGATTTCCTGAAGAATCAAAACAGAACTGAGGCGATGCGGCCATGGATCCATCAATCAGGCCAGTCAAATTGTACCGACGGAAAATTGGAGCAAATAGAGCACTCCAGGTCATATAATTGGTGGTGTTGAGTTTGATTGGCACCATGGATCCAATTTTTGGATTGTAATTGAGGAGGGGATCGAAGAATTAGGGTTTGGAGGTGCAGTCAGAAGAGGATGAACTTGAGAATCCGATTTCGACGAAGGAGATGCAGAGGTCACCATTAACAGATATCGATGAAGGAGGATCGAAGATCTCAAAGCACGATAAAAAAAAAACAATCAAGAAATCAAAGAGAGATGCAGAGATCGATCAAGAATCAATCTGAGAAGAAGGAGGTCGCAGAGAAAAGTGCGACGTTTGGGGATCGAAGAAGAGAGAGAGTCGTGAGACAGTTAGGCGGATGATACCATAATAGGAAAATTATCTTTTCATTTCATGAAGAATAATTTTACACTTTGAGTATATATATATACAATTATATTGTAACCACTAAGATATCTAAAATATAACTAACTAAAAATATCTTAACCACTAAGTAATATCTCTAGATAGTGTAGTTACAATATTGCCCTTTATACTCCATTGCCTACATAGTCATTAATTCTAAAACAATCTCCTCTTTCCGGCCCTTAACACATCAGACAAACTCAGTCCCATTCTAAGTTCACGAGATCCCATTTATCTGAGTTGGAATCCAAACAACCATGTCTTTGTAGACATGTAAATTTTGGTGAAATAAATACTCACCAACACATTAAAATTTCGATATGCCAAAGCTTATGTGGCATGCGCCGTGTCTCTCACAAATCGTACACATGGCACATGACTCATTAAAACCGAACAAGTCATCAAGAATAACACGCGTTGACATTTGGAGGAAAGTAATTAAGGAATTATCTTTATCAATTATTTATTTATTTTTTTGAATAATAATTGATTTAAATTTAAAACAAATGAAAAAGCCAAATCGGGGAAGATTGGCCAAATAATGATGAAATGTGTGCTTTATTTGATATAAATGAAAGATTATTGATGAACTCAATGACGAACCAAGCCCAAATCAAGTCTTGGCTCTTTCGTCAATTAATCAAGTCTATAATAAAGACCAAATCAAGTCTCACTCAAGACTTGGAGAGCCTAAAAATACGAGGCTCTAAGACAAAGAAAGAACATCTCTCTCTCAGACAAACATCCTCACAATCAGACGCTCAAACTCCCAAACACTTTACACACTCAGAAGACTTAGAAAGCTCTCTGCATTGTTCACAATACTTGTGAAGAACGATCAAGCACCTCTACATATGTCAGTTCCTCCACCGCCTTGAGCCAAACTCTTGCGGCATTTGTTGGTTCGAGATCAAGTCACTACAATCCTTAGATTAATCACTCTACACATATACTTTGCAACCCTAGAGATCGAATCAAAGGATTTAAATTTTGTACTCAGAAATGAGACCCCTAAATTTTACATTAATACAAACATTATTTTATACACGTGTTCTTATTCATTTGTCACAGAAAATTTGTATTTACAGTCTTCTTCAGGCCTCCACCCTTTAATTTGTTCGTAATTGTGCCAATGCAACTACTCTATAAAAGCTAATTTGGCTGCTAGGAGTTCATTGGCACCAGATCTCTTCGGATCCGAGGAGCTACTGAACTTTCTTTAAATACCGATAACATATATCTGCTCGACCTCTGTTTTGTCAACAATTCTCTTACTCTTACAAAGATATTAATACTATTAATATACATCAATAAAACGTATATATAATTAAATCTTAATTAAAAATAGTTTAAACATAAAAATCTTTATTAACTAATATATTTACTTATTACAAATTATTTTATATGTCAAAACATACAAATCTTAATTAACTAGCTAGTATCGTTAAAACAAAACATTTTTCTTATAAATAGAGAAGTCTTAAAATAAAAGGGTAATTAAGAATGCCTACATTTAGAAAAGCAACACTGATTATATAACTTCAATCACTGATAAACTTAGTAAAATGGAAATTTAGATTGCCTACATTTAGCTAATATTAAATCAGAAAACGAGAATAGTTCTAGCTGAATGAGGATCTAATTTTGGGCTGTCTAAATATATCTTGGTCATGAGTAAGACTAAGCAAAGCAACAAGAAGGAAGAGTAGATCAGAGTTGACGCCATGTGGAAAGGTCCTGTCCATGCAACTTACTAAGTCATGACAGTCATCCATTTTATACGTGGTTCACTCTCTGTCGCTTTCAGGTCTTGAGGTCGTCGGGTATATAAAGCCTCTCAAGGACACCTGATTTCACCGAGTTAGTCTTCTTCTTTAGTTGAATTCAGGTCTTCTATATATATATATATATATATATATATTTATATATATAAATATATGTCCACACACTTTTATGTATGTAATTAATTAGATACTACGATTAACTAACGTGTATCAAAGTAAGATCAGTAGTGAACAAAAGAAAAAGAAACAAAGAAAGCAGAAGCAATGGCAGGTGGTGGATTTGGGGCCGCAGGAGGAGGCGCAGACTTTGAGGCAAAGATCACTCCTCTTGTGATCATTTCTTGTATATTGGCCTCTACCGGAGGCCTCATGTTTGGTTATGATGTTGGTATTTCTGGTACGTACCTGAGGTACCTCGTAGTAACGTGCCACTAGTTCATGCATGCCATGCAACTCGATCTAGACAGGGCCTGTTTGGGGTTACTTTTGAAATTTTGGTAGGGTTAACAACACTTTTTGACAACCAAGAATGTTTTTATTGCGTTTGGTGGAAAAACTTAAAACTGCTTGGCAAAAACCACTTAGGCAAGCATTTCTAAAAAAAATGCTTATGAAAAGAAGTGATTCAATTCTTACAAAAACAAGGGGTTTGTGCCAGATAAGCCCCTAGGTAATGCATGCATTTATTACATTCGGTTTTACAAAATAAAGCTCAATTAATCAAGAATTATATTAGCTAGGTGAACGTGAGTATTACTTCATTTATATTATATATGGCTTGTCCGACGAACAAATATATGCAAATGCAGGGGGTGTTACATCGATGCCAGAGTTTCTAAGGGAATTCTTCCCAGGCGTGTATAGGAAGAATCAACATCCTGGACGTGAAAGCAATTATTGTAAATACGATAATCAAGGCTTGCAGTTATTCACGTCTTCACTGTACCTCGCTGCTTTGGTAGCAACCTTCGTCGCCATGCACACTACCAAATCGCTAGGTCGAAAGTTAACCATGTTGATGGCTGGCATTTTCTTTCTGATCGGAACAGTTTTTAATTTTGCTGCCCAGAACCTTGCCATGCTTATCATTGGAAGGATCTTACTTGGTTGTGGAGTTGGTTTTGCTAACCAGGTTCAAATAGCAAACTCTAAGGATAATGCTAGAGAGACTAAATTTTTAAACTAAATTTGCGAACTAGATGATGTGTCACTAATAGGAAATAAGCATGTTAAAACACTCAAGCTATAATCCAATTATCAACAACCACATCATTTAGTTTACAAAATTTAGTTTAGAGATTTAGTCACCCTAGCATTACCAAAACTCTAAATTATATTAATGATATTAACTATATATGTTAATCAGTAAATATTTTCTATCTAACTAATTAAGTTATATATATATATGATACAGGCGGTGCCACTTTTCCTTTCAGAGATTGCACCCACAAGAATTCGTGGGGCACTTAACATACTCTTCCAACTCATGTGCACTATTGGCATTCTTGTAGCAAACATGATCAATTATGGAACTTCCAAGTAATTAAGCCAGCTCCCAACTTCACCCAAGTTATTATTAAATATAGCGCGCGCACATAATTCCAAGTACTTACTAATCATAATGTTTATTTAAATCATTTGTGTTGCAGAATTAAAGGGAACTATGGATGGAGGATATCACTAGGTTTGGCTGGTGTGCCGGCCATCTTGCTAACTGTGGGCTCTCTAATTGTGGTAGACACTCCGAACAGTTTGATTGCTCGTGGTAAGTTAGAGGAAGGAAAAGCAATTCTTAAAAGGATTCGGGGTGTGGACAATGTCGAACCAGAGTTTTTAGAAATTGTTGAGGCAAGTCGTGTGGCTCAAGAAGTGAAAAGTCCCTTAAAAAATCTCATGAAGCGTAGGAACAGGCCTCAGTTGGTCATTTCAATTTGCATGCAGGTGCCTATGTGAGAGTTAACTAGTTATATCTACATAAGTATATCATAATTTGGAGCCTTACTAGTAATGTATATCATATAGTCTGACATGTTATGTTTCTACGTATGTACAGATTTTTCAGCAATGCACTGGCATTAATGCAGTCATGTTCTATGCTCCTGTTTTGTTCAGCACCTTGGGATTCAAAACCGATGCTTCCCTTTACTCATCTGCAATAACAGGAGCCGTCAACGTCCTTTCAACCATTGTATCAATCTACTTTGTGGACAGAGCTGGCCGCCGTGTACTCCTGCTAGAAGCAGGTGTCCAAATGTTTCTTTCTCAAGTGGTGATTACAATTGTGCTGGGACTCAAAGTTAAGGACGATGTTAACAACCTTGGACATGGATTAGGAATCCTTGTGCTGGTTTTTGTGTGCAGTTTTGTTGCCTCCTTTGCATGGTCTTGGGGACCTCTTGGGTGGTTGATCCCTAGTGAGATTTTCCCACTAGAGGCTCGTTCAGCTGGCCAGAGTGTGGCTGTCTTTTTTAACATGCTGTTCACATTTATTATAGCGCAGGCCTTCCTATCGATTCTTTGCCACATGAAATTTGCCATTTTCTTGTTCTTTGCAGCTTGGGTCTTCGTCATGACAATCTTTGTAATCTTTTTAATTCCGGAGACCAAGGGAATACCCATTGAAGAGATGACTGAAAGAGTCTGGAAGAAACACTGGTTCTGGAAGCAATATATGGATGAGGTCGAAGATGATCCCAAGGGCAAGGCTGATGCTTGAACCATCTTTACCCTCTTATTCCTCTGCCTGCCAGTTTATTAGTTTAAGGCTGAGGGGTTCTTCATTAGTTATAGGAAGTAGCTTCATAGTGCACGCTCTCTGCATGCCTTTTCTTTGACATGGCTTCATTTCATTAAAACTAAATCAAGCAAAGGTATACATTACTTTAGCTTGGAGAATAAGCTCTCTGCATGTGATCAAATGCAATTTTTTTCTTATCCAATTAATGCAAATTTTAAAGGTTATGTTGTGTCTCCTTAATTAATTATTTTACTACTCTAATTGCGCATTAAACAACAAACCGTATGTACGTATAATATTTTAATTTCTACCGAAAATATGACTTTAGCCCCTGAAATTAAATTTTCTTCACAAAAAATCCGTCATAAGTTTTTTACTCAAATAAAACCCATTAACTAGATTTCACATCAGCAAATTCATTAATTATATTTGACTTTACACATTTAAAAATTTTTTATGCCCAAAACACCCCTATCTGAATGTTTGATGTACACAATTAGTTCCATATAGATTGTCAGAGAGAATTAATGATTTTACGAAAAATAATAAATAATAAATTTATTGCCTAATATATAATAACAACAAAACATGCCTAATATATGTAATAATACATGCTTAGTTAAGTCAACAAACTATATTTTACATATAAATGTAGGTAAATTATTTCACACACATATATATAACCAAAAAAAAAAAAACATGCCTAGTATACGTAAAAATTCATGCAAAATAATTTACCTACAAAAAATGTTATTTGATTCAGTGCACCTATTATTCAAATTTTAAAATGTTAGATTGCTTAAAAAAAAAAGCAAAATAATTTCCCAATTATATGTAAAATACATACAAAATAATTTACCTACATAATAAAGTAAACCCAATGTATGAAAAATACATGCAAACTAATGTACCTACATAAAAAAAATGTTATTATTTTATTCAATACTATTTTACCTATTCTTTTGTACACATAATAATAAAATGTGCCCAATATATATGATGATACCTACAAAATATATGTTATTTGCTCATCATAAATTTACATATAGGTAGATTAATTAGTATAATATGTTTGATCATATATGTAGTATTGTGCATATATTTGAACGTATAGTAGTACTATATATGTAGGTAAACTATCTATCTATCTATATATATATATATATATATATATATATATATATATATATATATATATATATATAGCTTATGGTAGTATTATATAAGTTTGAACGTATATATGTATATATATGTGTGTGTGTTAGGGGTAATAATCTGCAATAAATTATTTATTCATTGTAATTAAGGCGAGTAATAATATTTATTGATTTATTTTGAATATTGTGGTACAAGTTGTAAATATTTTGTATTAATAGTTCAATTACTTTCCTACATGGCAATCACTTTTAAATTTAGGTTTTATTTGAATGTTTATAATTAGATGAGTTTTTATATAAGAAATAAGAGTTGCAAGGGTCTATATCTAAAGAATCCAAATGTGGCCCTTTTCTAATAATACTCCGGATACACTCGATCAACTTTAGTTACAACAAACTTCTTTTTAATGCCTAACCAAGTATATCGACAAAGAATCCCAACCATGTATTACGCTTTGCCACTGCCTAAATAATCCATTTTCTACGCCGTTCACTTGCTGTTGCCTTAAGGTCATATCTGTTGACTTGTATAGTTTCCTGTAATTTAGGATTTCCTAGTTTAGGATGGATCCCGTGTAATATGGGAGAAATCTCTTTGTAATCTCCTGTAATTTTTCTTCCCCATTTGGTTAGGATTAAGATTGTATATTATACATTTTCCTGAGAAGAATAAACATATCATTCTAAGCATTCTCTTCTTAGCACCAGAGCCAGGTCAAAAAAAAAAAAAAAAGGAAAAAACCCCTAGTTACGATAGCATTGTCGTGGCTCAACCGTGTTTGGTGCGACGACCTTGATTAGCGAGCAATTATTGGTGTTGCTATCGCTCGATCAGTGAGCGACTATTGTCGTTGCTACCCTTTCTAAATTCAGAACGAACAACAAGCGACACCTTCGTTGCTAACCTGAATTTGTCGAATCATTTCACTCTTCGTTGTGTGACACGACAGACTAGTTGGTCTGTTTGCTTCTGATTTGATTAGAAGCCGTGAAGGATTGCACTGATTACAGCTTAAACGACTTGTGCCTCTGCGCCGTACCTGACTCGAGGTCCGATGACCCACGAACAAATGCAGATCTCGACCCACTGGAATTGCTATCTGAACCTCGAAGCCACATCGAACCCTGACCTGCATCTGCACTGCTGCAATCCTGAGCTTTGATATGTACTCGCATCTTCTGTGACTTCTATCAGCCATAAAGAACCAACCATCACCGCTACTCCAATCTGTTTTGAACTGCTGCTATTTTCCTCACTAGAGTCTTGAACCAAGGAGAATCAAAATGGAAGAGAAAAAAACTAATGGTGTTAGGCATTTTTTAATCTTTTTTGGCCCATACTGATTGCGACTGTGCTTGGGCCAAGTATATTTGGAGATTGGGCTTTTATCCATCACTTACTTTGTACCGAGAGCAATGGTAGGCCGAACTCGTCGAATCAATAGTAACCAGTCCAAAATTCTTGGACATTCTTCTTATCGTCCATCTAGCAAATGTTCTCACTGCGGTTTGGAAGGACATTCGAAAAATCGATGTTTCAAGCTTATTGGTTATCTTGATAATTGGGACAAGACTTGTGACCCCCGTTATGACAAGTCGCGTGCATTGATTGCTGAAGTTAAGGTAACTTCTGATCATATAGGTAAAAATGGTAAGGCTTTAAATGTTTCTACATCTGTTACGAATAATACATGGATAATTGATTATGGTGCTACTGAACATATGATTTGTGATTCTAGACAGGTACAAACCCTAAAACCATCCACTAAAATTGTCGTTAGTGTTGCCAATGGTAATGTTGCCCCAATTATTGGGGAAGGCGATGTCTCACTTTTTGATACCCTGAATCTTGATTGTGTACTCGTTGTTTCTTCTCTTGACTATAATTTATTATTTGTTGCTCAAATAACTATCACCCTACCTTGTCTTGTGATTTTTTGTCATTCTTTTTGTATTTTTAAGGATATTCGTACTCGCAAGACGATTGGTTATGGTATTAGGAAGGGAAAGCTTTACTACTTGGGGAGAAGCTTTCACCTTAGCTGGGTATCTCATGAATCGTGTTCCATCTCGGTTAGTCAACTTTAACTCTTTCTTTATATGTTGATGCTCCTACAGTTCCTAATCTTCCACCTCACGTGTTTGGCTATGTGGCTTTCGTTCATCTTCATAAACAACTGAGAGGTAAGCTTGAACCTTAGGCTTTACGATGTGTGTTTGTGGGGTATGCCTCAATTAAAAAAAGGTATCGTTGTTATCACCATTCGACGAAAAAATTGTTTCACTATGGATGTTGCGTTTCATGAGAATGATATGTACTTTGCCAATCTCGAGTCTGCACTTCAGAGGGAGATTTAGACAAAAGTTCAAACTCTTGATTACCAAATATAGATAATGTGAATGATTTGGATTTAAGTGGTGATGTCTTGGAAATAAGTGGTGATCATTCACACACAAACAATGATGTGAATGAATTGGAACTGAGTGGTAATGTCTTGGAGACAAATGGTGATCATTCACATGCAATGTTGAAAATCTTGAAAGGGACGAGTCGACATCGCCAGATAACTCACTGCCTGATAGCTCACTGCCAGTTTCCTCACTACCAGATAGTCATGTGTCACCAACTACCTCACAGTTAACCTTGAGTCCCAATAACCATAATTAATCATCTTCGATCTCAGATGCACCACCACCACGTCGTCTCCTTGATCGTGTCAACCGAGGTATTCCTAAACTTACTTATGAAGCTGACACTAAATGCAAAACTAGGTATTCGGTGAGTAAGCCCAACCCTGAGTCTAATGTGCTATACCTATTAAGTAATTATGTGTCTACCAATCACCTATCAGAATCAAATAAGTCATTTGTGCATCAATTATCTACTATATCTATTCTTAACAGTGTGCATGAGGCTTTTGCTGATCCACGTTGGCAAGCAGCAATGAATGAAATGTTGAAGTCTTTGAAGAAGAATGCTACCTGGGAGATTACAAACTTCTAGCTGGCAAGAAACTTGTGGGATGCAAATGTGTCTATACAGTGAAGTACAAAGCTGACGGGACGGTGGATCGCTTTAAGGCAAGACTACTAGCAAAAAGATATACTAAAAAATATGGAATTGACTATACAGATACATTTACCTTTATGGCCAAGATCAATACAGTCTGTGTTTTGTTATCCTTGGCTGCAAATCTTAATTGGCCATTACAGCAGTTCGACATGAAGAATGCCTTCTTGTATGGGGATTTGACATAAGAGATTTACATGGAACTCCCACCAGGGAGTAACGTTCCAGATATGCATAGACAAAAGGTGTGCAGGCTTCAAAAATCATTGTATAGGTTGAAATAGTCCCTAGGAGCATGGTTCGGTAGATTTACCAAGTCTATGAAAGCATTTGGATATAAGCAAAGTAATTGTGATCACACGCTGTTCTTAAAACGTCGGAATGGAAAGCTTACAACACTCATTGTCTATGTGGATGACATGGTAGTTACCAGTAATGATCCAGATGAGCGTGCAGCCTTGCAAAAATATTTAAGTACATAATTCAAGATGAATGATCTTGGGTCTCTGAAATATTTTCTCGGGATTGAGGTATCAAAGAGCAAGTCAGGAATCTTCCTGTCACAGAGAAAGTATATTCTTGATCTGTTATAAGAAATTAGCATGTCAGCATGCAAACCCCTGACTACTCCGTTGGTAGAAGGAATGAAGCTGAGCATTGATCTAAACCAAGTATCGGTGGATACGGAGAGGTATCAATGGTTAGTGGGAAGATTAATGTCTTTGGCACATACTAGACCAAACCTTGCTCATGCCTTGAGTGTCGTTAGTCAATACATGCATGATCCAAGAGAATAACACATGAATGCAGTTATGAGAATATTGAGTTATTTAAAAGGAAGTCCGGGGAAAAGGGATTTTATTTAAGAAGAATGGTCATTTCAGTATTAAAGGTTATACGGATGCTGATTGGGCTAGTTTGAGTGATAATAGGCGCTTAACATCAGGTTACTTCACCGTTGTTGGTGGAAATATGGTTACTTGGAGAAGCAAGAAGCAGGGAGTAGTAGCAAGGTCAAGTGCAAAAGTGGAATACAGAAGTATGGCCCTTGGTATTTGTGAGATTTTATGGCTTAAACTACTACTACAAGATTTGGGT
This sequence comes from Malus domestica, assembly GCF_042453785.1. Taxonomy (NCBI): domain Eukaryota; kingdom Viridiplantae; phylum Streptophyta; class Magnoliopsida; order Rosales; family Rosaceae; genus Malus; species Malus domestica. Next base: position 15,732,630 of record NC_091673.1, read on the forward strand.
GTCAAACATAGTCAACTGATGAAGTTGTTTTGTGATAATAAGGCTGCTCGCGATATTGCTCGTAATCCAGTGCAAGATGATAGAACTAAACATGTAGAGGTTGACAGGTTCTTTATTAAAGAAAAGTTAGAAGGTAAAATAATTGAAGTGCCTCCAATTAGAACTGAAGATCAAATAGCTGACATTCTCACCAAAGCAGTTTCTAGTGAACAGTTCTCTAAGTTTCTAGACAAGTTGGGCATGTGTAACATATATGCACCAACTTGAGGGGGAGTGTTGATTTGTATAGTTTCCTATAATTTACGATTTCCTAGTTTAGGATGGATCCCATGTAATCTAGGAGAAATCTCTTCATAATCTCCTGTAATTATTCTTCCCTATTTGGTTAGGATTAAGATTGTATATATTATACATCTTCCTGCAAAGAATAAACATATCATTCAAAGCATTCTCTTCTATATCTAGTATATAAACCCCCCTCTAGGACACACTTTTCATTGTACCGAGCTATTCAAACCTTTTCCATGAGGTCGTTAATGAGTAATTTAAAATCCACACTTCAACCAAATTAGATACTGAGAGTTAAGGCGCAGCCAAAGTAAGTAATTAATTCTGAAGCAGAAGCCATGGCCGGCGGTTGATTTGCGGCCTCCTCAGGAGGCGGAGACTTCGAAGCAAAGATCACACCTCTTGTGATCATATCGTGCATAATGGCCGCAAGCGGAGGCCTCATGTTCGGCTATGATGTTGGCATTTCAGGTTCACACAAATGCACACTTATACAATTAACTATTCACGTTTTTTCTTAAAAAAAATGATTAGAGTTTATGGATAATTAATTTTGTTGAATTCGTATATGGTTATATAATGCAGGGGGCGTTACATCCATGCCCCATTTCCAAAAGAAATTCTTCCCGGCTGTGTATAGGAAGACTCAAGAACCTGGACTAGAGAGCAACTACTGCAAATATGAAAATCAAGGCTTGCAGGTGTTCACATCTTCATTGTACCTGGCTGCTTTAATATCAACCTTCATTGCGTCGTACACAACCAGATCACTAGGCCGAACTAAGTTGATTGCTGGGATATTTTTCGTAGTTGGAGCAGTTTTTAATGGTGCAGTAATACCTTCTCATGCTTATCATTGGGAGGATCTTGCTTGGTTGTGGAGTTGGTTTTGCTAACCAGGTGCAAACCATAAAATCTTAATCTTATCTTCTTTTAAAGAAAAATATTCTTTTTTGTTTATAAATTACCTGCTTCTTGACTGCTGACTAGGATTTGCATGATGTCTAGCTACCTTTTCCTATTACATGCCTTGAACACAATATAATTACTGATCAACGTAATATATTTACAGGCAGTTCCGCTTTTCCTTTCGGAAATTGCACCAACAAGAAGTCGAGGGGCACTTAACATCCTCTTCCAACTCGATCAATATTACCATTGGCATTCTTTTTGCAAACCTTATCAATTACGGAACTAACAAGTAAGCCGGGCCAATCTTGCTAGCTAATTCAAAAGACAAAATCTGAAGTTCTGAGACAACAAATTTTAGTGTAGTAATTTGTTCCAATCACTTGAAAGAATATACAACTAAGTAATATTTTGTGTTACCATACATGCGCAGAATTACGGGAGGATATGGATGGAGGGTATCGCTGGGTTTGGCTGGGATTCCTGCAGGTTTGCTAACCTTGGGGTCGCTCGTTGTGGTAGATACTCCTAACAGTTTGATTGAACGAGGTAAGTTGGAGGAAGGAAAAGCAGTTCTTAAAAGGATTCGTGGTGTCGACAATGTGGATCCAGAATTCTTAGAGATTGTTGAGGCAAGTCGGGTGGCTAAAGAAGTGAAGAATCCCTTCCAAAATCTCCTTAAGCGTAGGAACAGGCCACAACTGGTCATTGCAGTTATGATGCAGGTGTTCCAACAATTCACTGGCATCAATGCAGTCATGTTCTACGCTCCGGTTTTATTCCAGACCTTCGGGTTCAAGAGTGATGCTTCCCTATACTCAGCGGTTATAACAGGAGCTGTCAACGTGCTGTCAACCGTTGTATTAATCTACTTTGTCGACAAAGCTGGTCGCCGTGTTCTCTTGTTAGAAGCCGGTGTCCAGATGTTCCTTTCTCAATTGGTGGTTGCAATAGTTATGGGACTCAGAGTCCAGGATAACTCTAACAACCTTACTCCAGGCTTGGCAATCCTTGTAGTGGTTATGGTCAGCAGCTTTGTGTCTTCCTTTGCATGGTTTTGGGGACCTCTTGGGTGGTTGATCCCTAGTGAGACATTTCCCCTAGAGGCTCGCTCGGCCGGCCAGAGTGTGGCTGTGTGCATCAACATGTTCTTCACCTTTATTATAGCACAAGCCTTCCTCTCAATGCTTTGCCATATGAAGTTTGGCATTTTTTTGTTCTTCACTGCTTGGGTTCTTGTCATGACAACCTTTGCCATGTTCTTAATTCATGAGACCAAGCATGTCCCGATCGAAGAGATGATAGAAAGAGTCTGGAAACAACATTGGTTCTGGAAGAGATTCATGGGTGACTTTGAAGATGATCGCAAGGCATATGCTTGAACTAAGATTTTACAAGATTCCGGACTCTGAGGCTTCGAAGTTCTTCTTTTAGTTCAACTAGCGTCACAACACGAGCTCTCTTTACATGCCAAATGTTTGTTTAGTTAATGTTTTGAGAGGTCTTAGTAGCAGGTTGGCACAGCTGAAATTATATATAAAAAAAATAAATAAATAAAAAAGCAGCTATGAAAAAATGTTGGGGGTGTAAAATGTGTTTGGTAAATGTAAAAATAAGTGCTTTTTTTCCAAGTTCTAACCAAAATAAGCAGAAAAATGGAAGCAGCATTTTGCTGCTCCTCAAAACCAGCTTTATTTTCAAAGTAGGCAGATGAACAATAAAGTTTAATGAAACTTTCTTAAACCCAATTACACCCTCTTTCTCCTTCTCGCTTCCCTCATTGTATCAAATCATCGAATCCGATTGTTTGAGAGGACGAGGTCCCTCAGCGAGTTGAATCCGGCACTTGATGCAAGCTGAAGATATACGGGATGAAGGATTGACTGTTGATTACCAAGGTCGAATTCAAAGAGCACCAAGGTCAAATTCAAAGAGCTCCATTTCATTGACACGGTCAAATTCAGAGAGCTCCGACGAATTCAGAGAGCTCCATTCATTGACACAGAGAGACAGCTCGTGAAAACCATGGTCAAATTCATCATCTCGAGCCCGAAGCACGCGGATTCGAACAACAATTTCTTCTCCGGGAATGAGACAAGACGGAGGAAAAAGAACCCAAATGGGAATTCTTTCTCTTCGTGCTGAAATCTGTCGTCGATTTTGGTGATTGGGAAGGGAAGAGAACAGAGGGTTGGAGGGGAGGGATTTGGATCTTGAGCTGTGACCCGAAAATGACGAAGATTGAAGATGAAATTATAAATAAAAAATAAAATAAATTATTATTTCACATTTGATATTATATAATTTTAGTCATTTATTATAGTTGCAACAGTTTTAAATAAAGTTTACCAAATACTTGAACATTATTTTTTTTTTTTTTGTTAAAAGCACTTTTACAATAAAAATTTATTAAACATTTAACTGTTTTATTTTACAACTGATTATTTTTATAACACAGTAAAAATAATTTTTTTTATAAAAAAACACATTATTACCAAACTAGCCCTTAAGCTTTCCACAATATATTGTTGGACTTCCCTTTTGGATTGTATTCTTTCGATCTCTTTTCAAAAGTACTTTTCTTTTGTATTTTAATCTTTCAATCTCGTTTTTCAATTCAGTAGTCGGATGCAGTTGCCATTAATTGTTTTTAATGCGTTATTTGTTCATATGAATTGTAGAGATTTTTTTTTTCTTTTTGAACTCAACTTTTGTTTCTTTACACTGAAAATGAAAATTAAATATGCATTTTCTAATTTACTCCAGTTTGTTTTTTTTTTTTTTTTTTTTGGTAAAAGTGCGAATAAATAGATGTAAAATAAAGTTGTGAAGCTACCTTGTAAATAAAGTCAAGAGGAAAGAATGAATTATTTTTTAGTCATTTAACATATTTATAGCAATTTATATAAAAATTTACCACATACTCAGATATTAGTTTTTTTTTTTTGTTAAAACCACTTTTACCAACCCAAAAAGCAATTTATATAAACGATCTGTCATCCACAATCTCTCTCTCTCTCTCTCGCACATCATCTTAGCCATCTACGAACCCAAAAAGCCTAAATATTCTGATGAAATTAAAACATAACTTGTGCACAAGTGGCCCTCTGCCATAGTGGTAGATAAGAGTGTTGTCTTTGCACCTTGACATGGATTCAAATCTCGTCGACTCTCTAATCTAACATCTAATCTAACAAATTTATCGCTTGAACAAAAAAATACAAAACTTGTGGCAAAACATCAAAGTAGATATTGCAGCAAAGTTTGAGAGGATTAAAAAGGAACTCTCTGAATTGAAGAAGTCACAAGAACGTGACGACCTTTCACACAAGAAGTCACTGGTAAACAAATCAAATGAGTAGAAAAGAAAAGAAATGGATTGCAAACTTGGAATCTTATTTCATAGACTTTACACTAGTACTATAAAATTGTCAAGACAACTACATATAACTTGAAAATATCACAAGTCATACTTAATTTTTTCTATTACCTAGCACGAGGCCTTTTGGAAGCTCACTGGCTTCGGGTTCCATCGGAACTCCGAAGTTAAGCGAGTTCGGGCGAGAGCATTTCCAGGATGGGTGATCTCCTAGGAAGTTTTTGTTTGAGTTCCCAGAAACAAAACCAAACCATGAGGGTGTGTTCGGGGTCCAAAGCAGACAATATCGTGCTACAGCAGAGTCGAACCCGGAATGTGGTGGGGGCCCGGGCCGGGATGTGACATTAATTGAGTCTTTCAAGTTTGAAGAATGTTAAATAAAATTAATAAATTAAAAAACTCTTTTTTGTCAAAAAATTAAATTAAATTTTGTATATTAATAAATTTAAATATTTAATGGGGAGACATTAAATAAAATGCACATTAATTATTTTGAATTAAGGACACATCAAGGGATTATAATCAATATGTAATCTAACACCAGGTTTATTTAAATTTCAATCTTCTTGAAGGATTAAAGTTAAAAAAAAACTCCTTTTTATAATATAACAAAAAAAAAGAAGTTACATCTAGGTAAAAGGACATAGGGGTGGGAAATTTTGCCATAAACTGATTTATCGACCGAACCATACCGGTCGGCTCATAATGGTATGGTATAGTTTTGGCATTTTTTCATAATCGGTTGGCATTTTACCGAACCGACAATTAATGGCATGGCTTTGGTAATTGATTTTGTATGATGGCGGTATGCCATACCTACCAATATATATATATATATTTTTAGATATTTTGGGTATTTTTTACATGCTTGACTCCTCAGTTTTAGGGTTTAGAAAATAAATGACTCCTTAGTTTTAGGGTTTAAAAAATATAAGTATATGTATATGATTCATGCCATAATAAATATAGAAAATATTGTTAACAAAATTGATAGCATGATGATTACCGATACTATATATACACGTACATATATATGATTTTGAATGTATATGCGTTGCTTATGTTTAGGATGATGGGGTCTAGCCAATCAACCGCTAGTGCACAACATGAATTAACCCAAAATGACACAATGCAACCGAACAAGCACCCAAATCTGAAAATCAAATTGAGCCCTTGGAACTAGAAGATAGCGAGGAAGAAGTGGAAACCACCGGTTGTGCCATTTACCAATTGAACCAGCCAATAATTTTGGCTGAACCAATTTTTGGCTACCACAAGAAGACGATTGGTTAGTGGTAACTGATTTTCGGTAATTATGTATATGTGGCTGCCAAGTGGCACAAGGAATTTGGCACGGTTTGCCAACCGAACCCAGCCCTAAAAGGACATAAACCTTACTTCACATAATACAAGAAAATTGATAAAATGAACATGAAAAAGAAGGACATAAACCTTATCCCTTTAGAAACAAAATATAAAAAAAAAAAAGATACAAGGAAAAGAGGGGGGTGACATGAAACCTAATCCCTCTAAAGCCAAACTTAAAAGGTCTAAACCTACAAAATAAGTCGAACAACACCACAAGGTTAGAAAAAGAAAAAGGGAGACAAATTTGTATGCTGATATGCACATTATTCGGAGAAGCGAAAGCTAGGCAAGCCAGCATAGTCCGAAAACAAAGCAACACAAACCACCGGCGAAGGAGAATCATGCCATATCTAAGTTTGAGAAAATAAGCATATGTTAGCAAGTTTGTCTGCGACAACATTTCCTTCGCGATATATTTGAGAGGGATAGAAGTTATCTTCCGAATGCGGTCCAAACAAATAGACCATTGTGTACGAAGAGGCTAAGGAGGATAAAACTCAGTCAATTGGAGAAATATATTATTGAAGGGTTCGGGATATGAGAAGCCAATAGCGCAAACGGAGGAGAGTGATCTGCAAGGGACAATCAAACATCAGTTTGAGAAGCAGGCTTCTTTCAAGAAAGGTATGTCTGCATTCTACTAGTTGAATTTTTTTTTTTATTCGTTTAGGGTGCGTTTGGTACGTGGGATGGGACGGAACAGAGTGGGACGGAACCGTTCCGTCCCACGTTTGGTGCCTTAAAATTGTGTGGAACGCGCGTCCCACGGAACGAAAAAGAGTCAGATTTTGGTTCCCCCTCCCCCACCTGGAACAGGTTTTTCCATCCCGTGGGACACAAATTTTTTTTTTTTTGGACAACAATACCCCTTTTATTTTTCATTAATTACATTGTCTACCTCCCTTCTCTCCCGTAACCTCCCTCTGTTCTACCACAAACCCAGTAACCCAATCCCTTCTTTCCCGTAACCTCCCTCTTCATCCACCACAAACCCAGTAACCCAATCCCAGCAAACCCATCCGACGACGACGACGTCACCACCGTCACCAGCAAACCCCTCTTCTTCTCCGGCGTCGTCACCACCGTCACCAGCAAACCCTCTTCTTCTCCGGCGCCGTCACCATGGAGCCGTCACCAGCAACCCCTCTTCTTCTCCGGCGCCGTCACCATAGCCAGGCCGATGACGACGACGACGCTGCACGGAGGATGATGACGACGCTGCAGGGAAGACGATGACGACGCTGCAGGCCGACGACGACGACGACGCTGCACGGAGGATGATGACGACGCTGCAGGGAAGACGATGACGACGCTGCAGGGAGGACGATGACGAAGCTGCAGAAATTGATTGAAATGAATTTTGGGATTTTTCTGTGTTTGATTTTGGGATTTTTCTGTTTTTTTTCTTCTTGTAATTGTTTGCTGGTGACGAGATCTGAAATTGATTGGAGGGTTTGCTGGTGACGAGATTTGAAACTGGATTGGTTGCCGAGAAAACGAAGGAAAACGAAAACTGGGGTCTGATTGTTTGAGTTCATACTCGCACTCAGCAATTGTACAAACAAGGCTAAGTTAGTCATTTAACACGAAATCCAAACCATTCCGTCCTACGCGTACCAAACATAACACGAACCTCCGTTTCGTTCCGTCCCGTCCCGTCCCGTCCCGTCCCATCCCGTCCCGTCCCGTCCCGTCCCGTTCCGTCTGCGTACCAAACGCACCCTTAGATATTTCAATCATTTATTCTTAGTACAAGTTATAATGTTTTTAGGATTTTTCATGTAGTTCACATTAAAATTTTATTCTGTAAATTGTCAAGTAAAATATGACCATATATTTAAATGAGAAGAAAGGAAAAAAAAAAAAAAAACCGACCATAGTACTTATATGCTAAAAACTGCAACAGAGGAAAAGGGGACAATCTCCACTTCACGTGATCCAGAACCTAAAGAATCAACACATTTGGAGTTAAATCATCATGAAATGGCTACAGTTCATGCTGATGACCAAACTGTAGAAGATGGCAGTGGACCTTTAGAAGTAGGAAGCGAAGACTCCCTAGGATCAAATCCTAATTTCTAGGTGAATGACCACCTCTCGGACGGTGAGGCGTTGGAAATTATGGTTGAAAGTGTTGATTCTAACACTGATCCAATTAGGGAGAAGCAAATGGATGACTTATTACTGGAGCAGAAGGCATCCCAAGAACAATTCGAGTCCCCGAAGAGAAGTCTGAAACTAGAGATGGAGGTAAAGTTGAATGTGGAGAGTAGCCAGGAATAAATTTACCACTACGAACAATCCCAGAAATGATAGACATGCACATTCGATGAAGGTAGATTGGCTGAGCTTAAAAAATAAACTTATTTCGAGCTTTCCAAATAGCCGAAATAGTCGACCCCCAAAGTCCAGAGATTATGCAATTGTTGGGAAAAGGGCTTACGCACATAGATATTCCAAAAATCAACTGAAGAATCTGAAAGAGGCAAAGAAGTACCAAATTGACATGTTAACCACCTCCAAAACAACCTAGATATAGGACAGCTGAAGAAAAGATGAGCAATAGATTTCTCATAATTATGACATAAATAACACATAGATGCCAAAGATATACCACGTCGTTTTAGAGCCCCTTCGGTTGGAAGTTATCATGAAAAAGTTGTCAAGCCAAAATAGACAGCCGAGGTGGGACAAAATGTCGCCAAATAACCTTAGCCCAAACACAATCACTATTCTTTCGTTAATAGAGATGAGACCTAATTGTATTGGCGAGTCTTATCTCTATTAGAATGTAAAGTAATTATGACTTTACTACCGTGAAATATTGTGGTTTTCAAACTTTCATACATCAGATTTTTTTTATCCCAATCTCATGCCTAAAGTTACGTTTTTTTCTCCTAGATTCATACTTCCGTTTTGTTGATCGTAAGTAACTCTGTTAAAGTGTGATGTGTCTCCCATGTGAACGCTAACTTTCATACACATGTCAATGTGGCTTCACGTGGACAATTTAAAAAAAAAAGATTTGTCAAAATAAAAATTAAAAAGTACTTATGTTTTCCCTTCGTCTTCCTCCCAGAGGGAAGAAATTCGATCCAATTCTCGAATCTCAACCTTCCGAACCCAACCCGATCAAAGTTGCTGCGATGGTTCGACCGCCCCGTCTGAGCCCACCGAACCCTCAACTGATCCAGCGGTTCCTGAGCTCCGTCCTCTCCGAACGCGACCCTCCTCCCTGCGTGTACGTCAACCTCACGCGCGACATGGTCATTACTTGAAGGGAAACTGGAATAATCTTCCAAGCATTACTTTTCTCTCCCCCTATCTATATTATGTTTATTCTTGTAGTGTTGACTGTAATAGTACAGAAGCAAATTAAGCACAACGGAGAACGAAATTATTTGAAGGGAAACTGGAAATTAAACTGATAAAAAAAAGTTACAATTCAAACTGTAACAATATAGAAGTGAACGCAAGCACAATTGGCGTGTAACCTACAATTGAGAAAATTAAGCAACAAAAAATTGATTGGAAAACTGCCATTCGAAAGCGCTGCGTGAACAAGGCCAATGCTTCAAGCATGTCCCTTCTCCTTAGGGTTATCTTCACAGTCATCCACATATCTCTTCCAAAACCAATGCTCCCTCCATACTACCTCTACCATTTCTTCAATAGGGACACCTTTAGTCTCCGGAAGTAAAAAGAACACGAAGACTGTCATGAGAAAGACCCACGCTGCGAAGAATAAGAAAATCGCAAACTTCATGTGACAAAGCATTGAGAGGAAGGCCTGTGCTATAACAAATGTGAACAACATGTTTACACACACAGTCACACTCTGCCCGGCCGATCGAGCCTCTAGCGGGAATATCTCACTGGCAACCAACCAGCAAAGAGGCCCCCATGACCATCCAAAGGAACCCACAAAAGAGCAGATTACAACAACCACAAGAATTCCCAAGCCGTGATCGAGGTCGTTGGATTGATCCTTAAGTTTCATCCCAAGAATGATCGCAATAACCACGTGAGAGAGGAACATTTGGATGCCACCTTCAATCAAGAGCACACGGCGACCAGCTCTGTCGACAAAGAAGATTGAAATAATGGCTCCGAGGACCATGATAACACCTGTTATAACCGATGAGTAAAGGGAAGCATCGTTCTTAAATCCCAAGGTCTGGAACAAAACTGGGGCGTAAAAATTGATTGAGTTAATGCCTGTGAATTGCTGGAAGAACTGCAGAAAACATTACCACATATAGAATTCAGACACAACCAAAATTCGAGAAAATTTTCTTCTGACAAATTAATTATGTTGTCAAGTTGTCAATTATAACACGCAATATATTATGCTATGAAAACCTTGGCCATTAAAAGTAGGGATATATAGATTGTTGTCCTTGAATATTGGTTTTATGTGAAAAATTCTAGTGTTAGTTTGGATTTTCATTTTAGTCCATTATGTAAGGTCCATTAATTTTTTTTCCCTGGTTGACAATATAGTATTCGATTAAAGTACTCAGTATGATTTTACATTAACCAAGGCAATTAAATACTTAATGACCTGCAAGAAAATTGTAATGACCAGTTGAGGTCTGTTTTTACGGTTGAGGAGATTTCTGAAGGGATGCTTCACTTCTTTAGCAGCGCGACTTGCCTCGAGAATCTCAAGGAATTCTGGATCGACATTCTCAATACCCCGGATCCTTTTCAGAACTTTTTTTCCTTGCTCCAACTTCCCTCGTTGGATCAAACTGTTTGGAGTGTCTGTTACAATGATAGCCCCCAATGTTAGCAAGAGTGATGGAATGCCAGCCAAACCCAGCGATACCCTCCATCCATATCCCCCTTTAATCCTGCATGTGGTAGCACAAACATTGTAGTTGGGAACTTGGAGAGAAACCGAAATACAAAATTGTAGTTGGGAACTTCAAGAGAAATCGAAATACAAAAAATTTGGTTAGGAACTTGGGATTCCTATTAGGCCCCACCCTCAGATACATATCGATTCAAATTAAATTCTTCGGTGTGACTATAATACTGGTAATTCACCACTGTTATATCCCATGTACATTAATTAATATCAGACAATAGAGTATAAATCGTTTTCTACCTTCATGAACTAGTAATACCACATGACGGTGATACAATTACAAACAAAAGTTTCTTGGGGAGATAGGCTGGCTTACTTGGCAGTTCCATAATTGATAAGTTGTGCTACAAGAATGCCAATGGTGACCATGAGCTGGAAGAGCAAGTTAAGTGCTCCACGAATTCTTGTGGGTGCAATCTCCGAAAGGAAAAGTGGTACGGCCTGTTATGGTTGAAGAAAATCGCAACATGATCAAATTATTTATCCATGAGTTAACCAATCATTAATTAGTATTCACCTGGTTAAGTAATTATGTATTTACCTGGTTAGCAAAACCAACTCCGCAACCAAGTAAGAGCCTCCCAATAATGAGCATGATAAGGTTCTTAGCTGCAGCATTAAAAATAGTTCCGGCTATGAAGAAAAACCCGGCCATCAACATGGTCATCCTTCTGCCTAGAACTCTGGTTGTATACGACGCGAAGAAGGTTGCTGTCAATGCAGCAAGGTACAATGAAGACGTGAACAATTGCAGACCTTGATTGTCATATTTACAATAATTACTCTCAAGTCCTGGAATTTGCTGCTTCCTATATACAACCGGGAAGAATTCCTTTAGGAAGTCGGGCATTGATGTAACACCACCTGCATCGATTGGTACATCAAATTTAAAATTAATATGTACAACAAATTTAATTTTTGATTCATGAAACAAAACAAAATTTTGTGCATAAATACATGACATGTTGTAGGTTTTATACGAGTACCTGAAATGCCAATATCATAACCAAACATTAGGCCTCCGCTAGCGGCCAATATGCAAGAAATGACCACGATAGGCGTGACCTTTCCTTCAAAATCTTCTCCGCCTGTCGGCCCGCCGAATCCCCCCGCCATGATTCCTACCCTGTTTTTCTTCTTCTTATGCTTTGGTTAGTTATACCTGATTAATTCTTGAACCTAATTATGTTACAAGACGATGCGGCCAACCGGAGTAGAGAGAAAGGACAGAGTAGCTCGGTGAAAATGCATATGTGTGCGTGCGTGAGGGGTTTATATATTAGACGACATCAAGGTAACAGATCGAGATTGAAAGACGTAGAAAATGGATGAATTAGTAAGTGCCATGGTCAACAGCTTTTCCTATGGCGCGACCTGCGGTTTCTGTTCATCCTTGTTGCTTGGTTAGTCATGAAGGGTACGAGAAGTTAGTTGCACCACAGTTGATTAAGTCGTTTAGAGTTATGTTAGAAGCACCACGTTTTCCAACCATATTCTTTAGCGAGCTCAACACATCATGTGGCCTTCAATTTATCAAATAACAGCTTGTCATATAATAATCAAATTAATATATAGAGAGTACATAAATTTCCACGACAAGGGTTACATTGTGCATTTGTACTAGTCAGAAAATCGCATCTGATTCCTGGTTAATTATACTAATTAATTGAATATGCAACGATAAATACAAGTATAATTTTAAAAGAGTATTGATAGGGGATCACATTCTTGTAGCAAGTAATGCCACTAGTTATCTCTTGGATTATGTTATTTTTAGGTTGGCTCGGCCTGTAGTATTTGAACCTATCGTATTATTTCGTTTTAGTCTCTAGTTACACAGTTGGGGACTAAAGATTGGTCCTAAATTCAATAATCAATATTTTAATTATTTTTATAAACAAACGATATTATTTACAATTATAAAAACGATATTATCTATACTAAAGGAGTCAAAGAGTGGGCTAAGCCTTATAATGATTTAGCAACAATGTGGTTCAAATTTGTCTTTAACTAAAATTAAATCTAACACCTCTCACTTACAAATGAAAATGAATACCACTATTTTTAAGTTAACATTTAAACGGATATCAACATAGAAATTTTGGCCGAAGTGTATAGCACGCACTGAAGGCTGCATTTAATACTTTTTTGTTGGGAAACAAAATATGGTTTTTATCACAAGTAGTTCCTGAAATTGACTTATACCATCAAGATGGTCCCTAAAAATAAAAATCAATCAATATAGTCCCTAAATATGGGTATTGGAAATCAATGTGGTCTTTCTGTTAGAATTCAGTCAAAATTTCTGTTAGTATGTTGATTTGACACATGTAGACCCCACAAATATTGCCACATGGATAAGTTATTAAAAACTTTATAAAAATTCAATTTAAAATCATTTAAAACTAAGTTCAAAATGTTTAAATAAAAAATTAAAAGTTGTTGGACAAAAACAATTAAAGCTGTTACTTTCACGATGAGGATGACTCAATTCGTACAAGGACAGAGAGAGCTATGGGCAAAGGAGATCATATACAATGACCAAGTCGAGGACGTCATCCAAGCTTGTCCAAAAAATTCTTCGTTCTTAGGTTGTCTCGCTGTCTCAAAATTAGGATCGGGGGTTGCGATGGGGGACTGGTGGTTGTTACCTTGGTGTCGGTCGGAGGTTGGGTTGAACGGAAGCGGGTTGAGGTAGGTTGGTGCGATCACAGTGAGGAGGGAAGGGGTCGATGATTCAACGGTGAGGGGGAATGATTGACAACAACGATGTCAGGGTGAGATGCGGGTGGGGAAGATGGTGGCTTGTGGTGGGAAAGATGGCAAGAGAATTGGCAGATGATGAGGATTGAGAATTAAAGCTGCACCTAATTGTTTAATTTAATTAGATGAGGCTTGAGGATTAAAGATGCATCTAATTTTTTTGTTGAATAGCTTTTAATTTTTTTAATTTAATCATAATTTGAATTTAGTTTTAGTGATAAATTAATTTTTATAAAGTTTTTAATAATTTATTCATGTGGCAATATTTAATAGACTTGTGGGTCCATATATGTGCCAAATCAACATACAAACATAAATTTTGACGGAATTCTAACGGGAGTACCATATTGATTTGCAACAATCATTCTCAAGAACTACATTGATTGATTTTCATTTTCAATCAAAACTGACATTGGAGAAGCATTTCCAAGCTTTCGTTTGAGGAGAAGCATTTCCAAGCTTTCGTTTGAGGAGAAACATTTCCAAGCTTTCCAAGCTTTTTCTATTTACCATTGAAGAACCCCAGTGGAGTTAATAGAAGGCAAAACTGACAATGGAGGAGAAGCATTTCCAAGCTTTCGTTTGAGGAGAGACACATGAAAGACTTGGTGGATTTTGGAGTCTGTAGGCCAAAGAAGTCGATATGTTACAAAACCAATGCACTGAGTTACCTGAAAAGATCCATAGAACTTGGATGCTAGATTGATTTTTGTTCTTGCAGCCACTGAGTGTTGGCGGTATGGATGAAGCTTAAGGTAAACCCAATCACCAATGTTAAATTCCCGCTCAGTTCTCTTGTTATCACATACTTGTCTCATTCTGTTCTGAGCAAGCTGCAGATTTGTTCTCAGAAGGCAGATCAATTTGTCCTTATCTTGGAAAGCAACATCCACTGACTGTACCACCGTGGAACAGGGCATATACATGTGAATTGTCAGTGGTTTAATGCCGTAAACAACCTGATAAGGAGACATTTGGACGGCAGATTGAAAGCTTGGATTATATCACTATTCGGAGGAGTAACATCGAAGGTAATGTTCCAAGGTGCGGTTGAGTACTTCTGTTTGGCCATTCATTTGAGGGTGGTAAGCTGAACTTGGGCAAAGTTTGCTACCTTGGAGTTTAAAAAACTCTTGCCAAAAGTTGCTGATTAAAATTAGGTCACGGTCAGAAACAGTCGACTTAGGCAATCCATGGAGGCGAAAAACTTCCTTGATGAAAGTATCAACTATGGAGGCAACTAAGTATGGGTGCTTAAGTGGGATAAAGTGGCCATACTTCGATAGGCGATCAACGACAATTAGGATCACGGTGTACCCGTTGGAGGGGGGAAGTCCTCCCACAAAAATCCGTAGCTATGTCCTGCCAGACGTCGGTGGGGATGGACAGGGGCTGCAGCAACCCAGGAGGATGTATATTCTCGATGTTTTGGCGCTGACATTCCATGCATTCAACCACAAATTGTTTTGTTTCTTTCCGAATTTCGGGCCATAAAAATTTTCGGGAGAGTCTTTTAATATGTGGAGAGTATATTATTTTCCACGACAAGGGTTACATCGTGCATCTGTACTAGTCATAAACTTGCATCTGATTCATGGTTAATTAAACTAATTAATTGAATATGCAACAATAAATACAAGTGTAATTTTAAAAGAGTATTGGTAGGGGATCACATTCTTGTAGCAAGTAATGCCAGTATTGTCTCTTGGATTATGTTATTTTTAGGTTGGCTCGGCCTATAGTATTTGAACCTATCGTAGTATTTCATTTTAGTCTCTGGTTACATAGTTAGGGACTGAAGATTGGTCCTAAATTCAATAATAAATATTTTAATTATTTGTATAAACAAACGATATTATTTACAATTATAAAATGATATTATTTATACTAAAAGGGTCAAAGAGTAGGTTAAGTCTCATAATGATTTAGCAATAATGTGGTTCAAATTCGTTTTTAGCTAAAATCGAATCTAATACCTCTCACTTGCAAATGAAAATGAATACCATTATTTTTAAGGAAAACTAATGAAAATGGCTTGAAAACTTTGAGTTTTAATGATAAGGACAAAATAAAGGGTAAAGTGAATAGTAACAGAATTGACTTTTCAGTGTAAAAATGTGGTTTTTGGTTAAAGTGAACAGTACCGGGTGCTTTTCGTTAAAGTTCCATTTTTTTTAAGTTAACATTTAATACTTTTTTGTTGGTTGAAGTGTATAGCATACACTAAAGGCTACATTTAATACATTTTTGTTGGGAAACAAAATAGAGTTTTTATCACAAGTAGTCCTTGAAATTGACATATACCATCAAAATAGTTCTTGAAAATAAAAATCAATCAATGTAGTCCTTGAATATGGATGGTAAATAAAAAATTAAAAGTTGTTGAACAAAAACAGTTAAAGCTACTACTTTCACGATGAGGAAGACTCAATTCGTGCAAGGACAGAGAGAGCCCCAGATGAGATCATATGCAATGACTAAGCCGAGGACATCATCGAAGCTTGTCTAAAAAATTCTTCGTTCTTAGGTTGTCTCGTTGTCTCAAAATTGGGATCGGGGGTTGCGATGAGGGCTGGTGGTTGTTGGCTTGGTGTCGGTCGGAGTTTTGGGTTGAAGGGAAACGGGTTGAGGTGGGTTGGTGCGGTCACGGTGAGGAGGGAAAAGGTCGACGATTCAACGGTGAGGGGAAAGGATTGACAACAACGATGTTAGGGGTGGGGTACGGGTGGGGAAGATGGTGGCTTGGGGTGGGAAAGATGGCAAGAGAATTGGTTGCTGATGAGGATTGAGAATTAAAGCTGCACCTAATTGTTTAATTTAATTAAATGAGGCTTGAGGATTAACGATGCACCTAATTTTTTTTTGTTGAATAGCTTTTAATTTTTTAATTTAATCATATTTTGAATTTAGTTTTAGTGATTTTAAATTAATTTTTATAAAGTTTTTAATAATTTATTCCTGTGGCAATATTTAATAGACTTGTGGGTCCATATATGTGCCAAATAAGCATACTAACATAAATTTTGACCAAATTCTAACGAAAGGATCACATTGATTTTGCAATAATCATTTTTAGGAACTATATTGATTGATTTTTATTTTCAAGGATCATCTTGATAATTTGCGTCAATTTCAAACATGTGATTAAAAAAACCCAACAAAATATGTATTTTCATACTGTCAACTTTTGATGTCTTACATAGCAAGGTTTATTTGTCAAAAGTCAAAAGGAGTGTCGGGTTTTCTAAGTCAATCAGAAAGTAATGTAAACTTGTCTTTGCGAGCTTTAGTTTTCCTTTTAGTTGAACACTGACACAATGGCATGTTGTTTTGCTAAATTTTGTATTGCTTTTCTGCTACGTTTGTAATTGAGAAATTGCATTCTCGAGGGACGGAAGTGATAACAGTACCTATGAGTCTGTACTTTTCAAACAATAATACTATTCTTATCATATTTTTATACTATATTTATATATCATCTTACGTGTTATTTGATGTGGACATATACATCATTTAAATTAATCACAATTTAATTTAAATTAAAAACCATTTAGTAAACCAATAATTAAAAAAAAAAATTGGAATTAAATGGTTATTGTGATATATGAGGAATCTTTTGTTTCTTCTCCCGTTTCTTCTTCCAGTTCTTTCACGCCATATTTTTTTTCTTCAGCCGCCTCGCTATTGATGGAAGCAGACGAAGTAATGGAGCTATACGATTCTTTCTGGTTTGAGCTCCAGATCTTCAAGAAACAACCAGTTTCATCGAACCCATCAAATTTCAAAGAACACCCAAATCATGAAATCGAAGAAAACGCATCAAAACCAGAGTTTTAAAGGATTCCAACCAAGCACACCAGGTCCATGAGCGACGAGTTGAGCTCCAATATGAGCACTCTCTCGCTGGACTCTGTCCTCCACAGATCGAAGCTCTCCATAATTCTTTCCAGAAAAGAAGCCAAGGAAATCGAAAATTGGAAACCCGAAGCAGATATATTCAGAAGAAGAGCCACATAAGAAAGTTGAAAAGAGGAGGAGAAGAAAGAAGAAGAGTGAGAGCAAGAGCTTGATGGACCTTCAGTTTGAAGAGCTAAAAGGGTTTATAGATCTTGGTTTTGTTTTCTTAGAGGAAGATAAAGATTCAAACTTGGTTTCAATCATTCCTAGGCTGCAAAGATTGGGAAAGAAAGATGATAGCAGAGATTGAGAGTTTTGATGAGCCTGCAATTACAAGGCTGTACCTTTCTGAAGCTTGGGAAGACCACATCAGATTAATTTAAATGAATTTTAAATTATTGGTTTATTAAATGATTTTTAATTTAAATTAAATTCTGATTAATTTAAATGACGTGACTGTACACATCAAATGCCACATAATATGGTATAAAAACATGGTAAGAATAACTTTACTGCTTTTAAAAACTTCATCACAAACCGTTGAACGTGGTTTCTTTGCAGTACTGGTATTATCCATAGGGGATTTGGATCCTTTCCAAGACAACTAGTCGGATCCTCTTGACCAATGTTCATGGACCGTTAGATTTTTATCTAACGGCTACAATTATTGTAATTTTTAGAGAGCCCCCTGTTTGTAGCCGTTGGATAAAAATTCAACGGTCCACGAACACTAATCAGGAGGATCCGACCAGTTGCCTCGGAGAGGATCCATATCCATCAACAAGGGTGATTGATGAGTATATTTTATATTATATATTTTCAATATAGGACTTTCGACTTCTTCTGGAGCAAAACAGGATCAAATGGACGAATTTTGGAGTAATTCTAGTTGGAGGACGTTCGTGAGTCACTTAGCTTGATCGTATCAAAATTTGGGATTTTTCCACAAAGTGGTTATTTTCTGGCGATAAAATAAAGAAGCAGTGCGTAATGCTGGAAAATGACGTTTTTGGGCTTAAATTGCGTTTTTGGAGCCCAAGATGACCTCGGATGGGTTAGTGGCCTTCTGGAAAAGTGTTCAGAATATTCCAAACATTAAATCCAGCTATATTGGGCCAGTTTTGGAGCAGCTTATGGGTCAAAACGTGGCTGTTCAGATTTTAAACGAATTTTATCATTTAATTTAGGGTTATGTTTCCTAAATTTTAGGGGGATTTAAATTAATTTTAGTTTCCTAGGGTTTGTGTGGGAGGCTTGGCAGATATATGGCTTGGCCGTCTACCATATTTCTTAAGGAATGCTTTATTTTATGCAACTTTGGAGACAGAGAGAATTACTAGGGTTTTGGAGATTTTCTACTTGAAAGTGTTTTCAATCATTTTCTTAAGAATATTTTCTATGATTTCAATTATGAATATGCGGAACTAATTTCTTTTGCTAGGGCGAAGTCTTGAGCCTTAGCATGAATATGTGATTTTTATTTAATTGCTTATGATTGATTGCATGCGTACTTTGAATTGTTAATCACCGGGATAAAATCTATCTAATTGTCTTAATGCCTGATCACCATTAAGATCTTTAGAAAAGTAATTTGATGCAATTTTGGTCGGAAGGTTCCCTGAAATTGACGCTGGCTTCTTGTGATTAATAATTGTAATTTCTCTTAGGATGAATATCACGTCTTAAGGATTGCATGGTTTTTCAAAGGATTTTCATAAAGCATAATGAGTCTTTCATGTTCAGATTTGATCCGAACGTCCAGACGGGTTGCATGTTAGATATACGTTCTATGTTGGAGGTTCCAAGTAGAATATGAATTAGGAAAATCTAACTTTCAAAGTGGCATGTGTAGATTATAAGTAATTGGTAAAAATTCATAGGATTGCTAGGTGATGGTGGAACTCTAGTGTTTTCTTAATTTTATTCTCCCAAAACTGTTTTCTTTTCTCTCTAGTTCTAATATTGCAGATTGTTTATTTTAATTCATTAATTTCGTTTTTATTTTAATTAGGTTATAAAATCAATCACTTCAATTTCTACTTTACAATAATTAAATAGAATCTGATTAGTTCGAATTATTTAATAATCCCTGTGGAGACGACCTTGCGAAATCCGTTTATACTACAATAATCTTGTGATTCTTGCAAGTAAAATAGGAGATTTAAGCCCTTTCACATGAGTAGTAAAAATCCCTATCAAGAAAATGAAGAAAAAGGTGATGTACGCGAAATTCTATATATACTAAAACTCAGTTCAACAAGTTTACTGTTTTTAAGTACAGTAAAATGACTGAATTGCCTCTGTCTTTTGCATTCCTCTTCGTTGTGTTTTTCAGTCTCAACAGTAAAATGATTAATTTGGCCTTATTGGATACGTGTTGGCCATTTGTTATTCCATTCTTCAGCTGTCGTTGGCTCATTTTGACAGCAAGTACTGCCGACCGCTCCTCCACTGCTGCTGTGTTTACCCTCTCTCTTCCTTCCTCTTAGAGCAACTCCACCCATGGAGTTTGCTCGGGGGACAGGCTCCAGGAAAGGGCCCGAGGGCCAGTGGGAGTAGGTCCAGCGTTGAAGGGCCCGAGTGAGGGTGGGAGCCCGAGTTGCAGGCCTGTGGAAAATTGACAGGCCTGCTGCCCGAGGGGGGAGGGGTCATGCTGACGCAAGGGAGAAAAAAAAAACCATTTTTTGTGTCAGGCTGGGTCTGGTTTTTAAATTTTTTTTTTTCTATATGCATTATTTTCACTTTTTCTATGATAGGTGTTGTATTACAGGAAGAAAAAAAAATCATTTTTTGTTTTCATCATTACTTTCTTGGCAAAAGAATTAAAGATATTATTTTTAGATACAATGACACGTGGCGCAACGAGAACGATTTAAAAAATCTTATTCGAAATTACAAATAATTATATTTTGTATTATTTAAACAAAAAAAAAAACTAATATTTTATTGCCTATTGCCAGGGGAGAACTCCAAGGGTGGAGATGCAAATGATAATTACTGTTCATTAATGACAGTTACTATTTATTAAAGGCAGTTACTGTTCAATAGGTGAATTCAACAGTGGATTGCCAAGGAGGGCTCAATGGGTGGAGTTGCTCTTACTCGATCCACTACTGCTTTGATTCATATGTTGTTCTGTCAACCAAAAAGCCAGAGCCTGTTTCTCGAACTCTCTCCTACGGCGGAACCACCGCCATCATCAGGTGCGGCAGCTCCTTTTTGAATCTGCGTATTTCTGTACCTTAAAAAATTAGGGGGAAAAAGTGGGTCTTTCCTTTTTACTACTTCCCTTTGATCTCTGCAAAAGCAAACTGAAGTTTTGATATTTTATTTATATCGCTGATGATTTTCTGGTAATTTAGTTTTTTAGATTCACACTCAATTTTCCTCACAAGTCGAATCTGCAACCACGATGTCCATGGGAAACAGGGAGTCTGATCGGGGAAGTTCTTGAGCCAATTCAGGGAAATTGAGATCGGTAGACGCACCTTTGAGGTCTATAGCTGCTGCATCCTATGCTCGAGCTGCCATTTCAGTTGTTGGGTATGACTAATTTCTTTCCTTTCTGGCCAATTTTCGACACCCAAAGTTGTTATCTTTCAATTTCCCACATGGCTCTTCTGGTTCCTCGATTCCCTTCACTCCTCCTTTCCCCATTCCTACTCCTCCACTCTCCTCTTTCTTTATTCTTCTTATTTCTTCTCTTTAATTTTTAGTGCTTATTTCTATAAAGCTTTTGAAAATATTTTGGCTTAGGATTTTGTTTGTTTTGTGTGATTGTACTTGCAGAGCAAGGGGAATGTTACCCCCAATGATTACTTATAAAAAATAAAATAAAATAATAATAATAATAAAAAAAAAAAGAGCAATTTGGTTCTGCTTCAAACCTACAACGAGTAAGTTCCTCTGATCTGTGATTTTTAGGGTTTCGAAAAGGGTTATCGGCTAGAAATAGTTTGAGATTTGGGGAGTTAATGTTTTGAGAAATAGCTTTGAATTTTTGGTTTTATTTTTGCTGATTTTCGAAGTGGTTGTGGAAACCGGTTCTTTTGAACCAGTTTAATCGGTTTTAGTGATTGCATGTGGAGTGGGTTTTTGAATTTGTTTAGCCTATCTCAATAGGTCAAGATTATATTTTCCTTCAAGATTATATTTTCCTTCATTTTTTAGTAACCGAACAGAAAATTAACTCTCTCTCCTTTGTTTGGTTTAACTTTACCAATTGATACTTTAATAGCATGTTTACGTAAGGGTAATCGGAATAAAGAAAGGGAATTGAATTCCGATTACGGAGTATTCCGGTGTTTACTAAATATTAAGGAATCAAAAAAGTGGTGGAGCCCACACGAAACAAGGAATCCAATTCCTGAAATTGGAGGAACCGGATTCCCTAGTTTTGTGAGGTATTTGAATTCCCTAAGGGCAAGGGAATCAGGAATGCATATTTTATTCCAATTATGCTATCACTTGTTTCTTATTATCCCAACATTGCCCTTCATTTGACACTCATTATGTCATTTTTAATAAATAAATAAAACCTATTTATATTTTTTATATAGATAATTTTATTATATAAATTTAATTAAGAATTTAATTTAATTAATTAGTATGAAAATAATTTATTTATGTAAGGGCAATTTAGTCATCAACTTAGTTTTCATTCCGATTGAAGTGAATTAGTAAACAACTTATATAGACTCAATATCATTTTTGCAATCTTTTAATAAATAAATAAAACCTATTTATACATGCTTATATAGATGAATTTTATTATATAAATTTAATTAAGAATTTAATTAAATTATTAGTATGAAAATAATTTATTTATGTAAGGGCAATATAGTAATCAACCTAGTTTTCATTCCGATTGAAATGAATTAGTAAACAACTTATATGGACTCAACATCATTCCTACTCCGATTCCTGACAGTTTTAGTAAACAACTTCAACAGGAATCTGATTCTGATTCCACCTCATTTCAATTCCTCCTCAATCCAATTTCCCCTCAATCCAATTCCTCTCAATTTGATTACGGATTAGTAAACGCGCCATAAAAGTTTCTTAAGTTACTTCAACTATTAAGTGTGAAATAATTGAATACTTGAAAATTGGGTTTCGTTTGATTGTTTGTGCCAATTGAGCTAATCTTTTGTTGTGTAGCAACAAGGAGAAATGAGTCGGCCGGAGGACTCTGAAAGATAATTGTTGTTGTTGCTGCTATAGATATGCCGGCGGAGCCTGTGGAGGGAGAGTTTAGGCTTGGTTTGAGAAGTGGGATAATCCTCTGCAATGCTATCTATAAAGTTCAAACTGGAGCTGTGCCCAAGGTGACCCTGATCCTCTGATCCTTTTCCAAATTGTCACATTTGTGGTTGTTGTTGAATGGTTTATGCATATGGAAGAAATATGGGAACCATTGAAATATTGAATACTTTGATTTTGTGTATTTTTTCAAGGAATGGGAGAACCTTTGAATAAGTATGGTTCCTTAATTGAAGCAATTCATGTCATGACTGGATCACTATTTCACCTATCGCCAATGAAAATTATTGTCGACGATAGGCATTGAAAAATCCATATGTTTTTATCTGCAAAAACATTCAGATATGGTGTATCTTAATAACTTTCTCATGACCGCCAAAGAAAATTACTGTATCGACTAGGCATTGAAAACTGCCATTATTTATAAGATGTTATTATCTGCAAAAACATTCACATATGGTGCATCTTAATAACTTTCTTCTCATGCTATTTTATTTGATTCTATAATCAAAATTTTGTAGTTTTTAGATTTTGTGGATCTTAGTAAATTAGGTAATACGGAGAGTTGAATATCAGAGTGCGCCACGAACAAACAAACCAACTGAATATAAAATTTTATTAAATGGAATTGCTAAGAATGCTACATGAACCGAAGAGACTACATCTTGACTGACTTATAATTCTACGAGCTGCAAAGTACCATATATATAGAGAATTAACCTAACCCTAATAAGCAAGGAAACAAAACCCTAATACTAACGGGCTAAGCCCAAATTCAAACAATAAAATAATCCTAAATTTCAACACCCCCCCCGTCAAACTCATGGTTGTACACGTCATGAGTTTTCCAACAAGCAAATGTGGATGCAAGCTCTGTTAGGCGGACACGACAAGGCAAACTCCGTTAGGTGGACACGACAAGGCAAGCATGCGAGCAATCAAGTGAACAAACGAACAATCCAGGTTTCAATCAACAAGGCCCAACCAATGGCCTTCAAACAAATCATAATAGCCCAACAGATTGTGAGCTCCATACTTTTTTCTTTTTTTCCTCCTTTCACGCCATAAGTTTGCCAACAAGCAGATGTGGATGCAAGCTCCGTTAGGCGGACACAACAAGACAAGCTCCGTTAAGCGGACACGACAAGACAAGCTCCGTTATGCGGACACGACAAGACAAACTCCGTTAAGCAGACACGACAAGGCAAGCGGGCGAGCAAACGAACAATCTAGGCTTCAATCAACAAGGCCCAACCAATGGCCTTTTAACAAATCATAATAGCCCAACGGATTGTGAGCTCCATACTTTTTTCTTTTTTTCCTCTTTTCCTGTTTTCTTTTTCTATTTGTTTTTTTCTTTCTTTTCCTTCTTCTTTCTTTTTCTGTGCGAACAAGTGCAAACAGCGACGGCGAGACTTTTGGTTGCAGATGGCAGGTGGTGGTGACAGCGTTCGATGGCGATGGCATTCTGTTGCAGCGGTTGTTCCAGTGGGTTCGGCATTCTGGTGTAGCGGTTATTCGAGTGGGTTCGAAACTGCAGTAGAGTACATGGCGAGGACAAACTCGATCTGTGTTTGTGGTTCTACGGTCGAGCAGGAGCGGTAGTGGGGCAGACGGGTTCAAGGGTTCAGGTGGGCTTGGTGGCGGGTTTGATGCAGGTTTGGCGGCGTGATAGGGTTAGGTCCAAGGCGGCGGTAGGTTCATCAGATCCGACGCGGTGCGCATGCAGTGACTTCAAGTGCGGGTGCGGGTCATCAGGTGTTTCAGACTGGGTGCAGGGTGGCGAGGTGGTGCGTGTCTGGAAGAAGCAGCAGTGGTGGATGGTTCAAACAACGGGTGCACAACGATGATCTCATCAAGCAGAGACTGATTTTAGCGAGTTTGCAACAACAGGTTCAAATGGGTGTAGGCTGTGCATAGCAACCACTTCAAATTTTATTTTTTTTAACTACGAAACCCTAACCTAGGGCACAACGAGAAAACAAATCACAACGAAGAAGATGACAAGACAAACAAGCTAGCTACCAAGAACATATTTAACCTCGGAAGATCAAACCTGCTCTGATACCAAGTTGAATATCAGAGTGCGTCACGAACAAACAAACAAACTAAATATAAAGTTATTAAATGGAATTGCTAAGAAGGCTACATGAACCGAAGAGACTACATCTTGACTGACTTATAATTCTACAAACTACAAAGCATCATATATATAGAGAACTAACATAACCCTAATAAGCAAAACGGAACCCTAATACTAATAGGCTAAGCCCAAATTCAAACAATAAAATAATTCTAAATTCCAACACGAAGTACTCTTTCGCTTCTTTCATTGAATGTGGGTGAATCATAGTTGCATAAGTAATGATGTAGTTCGCAATTGCTAAAAACATTTGGCTTACTACTCTGTCAGTTGTGCATCTAATCTTCTGTAGGTCGGCATTATTCATGCTATCAAAAAGCTCCATAGTGATCTTCTAGCCATGGATTAGCAGTTTCACTTCACGCATCCGTCCAAGAAATTTGTTGTCAGATAATGCCTGCAACTTGGGCTTTTCCTTTAGTAAAGCTTATGGATGCATTGCAAGACTACCAAGAGAACACATAAAGTTTTATTACACCTCATGCGTTTAATAAATTATTTTAGCTTTCATTTGTTTGCAATGAAACTTTTACTATCGTTTTACACTCCTAGAGAATCTCACTATAGCCCTTTTATCTGATTCTGCAGTCAACAAAAAATCTTCATTGAATACATAATGTTTGATGGAGTGACTGATGAGGAGCAACATGCACACCTACTCGGGGCAAAAGTTGGAAAATTGCTAGAGACATTTCAAGTGGTTAGTTCTAATCTTTATGTACTTGCATAATAGGAGGAACTTCAATCCCTTTTGTGTGTTTCGTATAATATATATATACAAAATAACTTTTGCATTTGTTGTCTCCTTTCCTACAATTCATGAATTAATACCTTTTCATCCAATTGGTATTCTGAGTAAATTCACAACCAGTAATGAAAGCAAAGTAATGAGCTTCTTTCTTTTCTTAACTATGTTTTTTTTTTTCCAGATCATGGAATGCTTTTCTTATGCTGAGATTGTAATCCAATCAATAAGCAAGTGAAACACACAAGTTCTTCATCGCATGTTAGTTTTGATCCATTTCTAAAAATCCTATGCGTGGTACAAGAAAAACATCTCTTTAGCAGCAAAGAAGAAAGAAGAGTAAAGTACTGAACAACAATATGAAAAGTTGGGACATAGAAAACAAGATATTTTGTGTATTATAACTATATGGATGTAAATAAGATAATTTTTATTTATGATTTGGTCTCTATAGAACATAGGGATGTGAATAGATTTTGATATGGATGTGAATAAATTTTTACAAGTCCCACACATGTAACGAAGTTTTAAAACCCGTGCATTGCTCGAGCTCTTTTGCTCGTTTAAGCTAAAGCGAGGCCTTGTAATGGCAGAAATATATTTCTCAAGATTGAGCCAATATCCAACAGTATGGGGAAGAACACTCTCAATAGGGGTGATTTTATCCGAGTCTTACATGTTCTATCCTTTGTTATCCAATGTGTTAAAGAGGAATTCTCAATGTTGGTGGAACGATATTGAGGTAGACATGTTTCAGATCTAACTATGATACGGCCAAGCTTATAATATGTCAGCAATACTGGGATAAATGGACTACCCAAAGTAGGTAGTTATCGCCTGCGAGCTTAATGGGTAGGAGGGAGGCAACATTCCGAGGATCAACGTGTAATATTGTACGTTTGTGCACAAGAGGAAAAGGTATTGAGGCCAGTAAAAGAATAAGTCAAGCCATTAAGGAAGAGGGGAAGGAAGAAATTCTGGTGGATGAAGAGAGGAGAAGAGAGAATAGACAACAGATAACAGAGAAATTGGTTTCTTGCTTTCGCAGATGAGCTTAAGCTCTTACCTTTGCTTAGTTATTGAGGCAGTTTTAACATGTGAAATATAGCATTCATATTAATATTTTTGGTCGCATATAGATCCTTGAAAATTTGGAGGATTTATAAGATTTGGATTTTCGTATGAATTATATCTACTTGTATTAGAACAGCTTTTGACACCTTAGAAATTGTTATGTCATTAAACTCATCCATATGCTATATTAGAGAGCCTAACTTCCTATGGAACAAAAAGGACAGTCAAATTGGATTAGCCGCAAAAGTGCACAAGTGTCACCCTTTGATCCTTTGTGGCAAATATGAAATCATATTCTAATAAACCTATGCGTACTAGATTCCTAGACACACGGGCAATTTCAGTCAAATGGACCTTACAGTTGACGGATTACCTGCCACATATCGCAATGAAATGTGGTCGTTCAAGCATTACTCATAACAGACTCGATCAACTTTGGTGCAACTAACTTCTCGTGAATGCCTGACCAAGCATAAAGAAAGAAATTCAACCGTAGATCATGCCATGGGGAAAGATCCTGACCGTGGTAGTGACTAAATCATCCACTTTCTACGTAGCTCACTCGCTGTTGCCACAAAGTTTTTCAGCATATAAACCCCACAAGCACACGTCTTATTTCAACAAGCTAGTCTCCTCTTCTAGAGTTTCCTTAGATCATCTAATACATAAAAAAAATTCCACATTCATCAAATTCGATACTGTGACATATAGTGCAGCAAAATAAGTTTGAGCACTTAATTAAGAGCGAGAAACCATGGCAGGCGGTGGGTTTGGGGCCGCATCGGGAGGCGGAGACTTTGAAGCAAAGATCACGCCTCTTGTGATCATTTCTTGCATAATGGCCGCTAGCGGAGGCCTCATGTTTGGTTATGATGTTGGTATCTCAGGTACATATACGTGACTCAAGAGCTTTCCGTCGCATCCACACATACAATTAACTATTAACGTACGTGTTTTGTAGAAAATTTATTAGATTTCACGTATAATTCTGTTTAATTTGATATATGGATATACAACGCAGGGGGTGTTACATCCATGCCCCATTTCCAGAAGAAATTCTTCCCGGTTGTGTATAAGATGACTCAAGAGCCTGGACTTGAGAGCAACTACTGCAAATATGATAATCAAGGCTTGCAGTTGTTCACATCTTCATTGTACCTGGCTGCTTTAATGTCAACCTTCGTTGCCTCGTACACAACCAGATCACTAGGCCGAAAGCTAACTATGTTTATTGCCGGGATATTTTTCATAATCGGAACAGTTTTTAATGCTGCAGCTATTAACCTTCTCATGCTTATCATAGGGAGGATCTTGCTTGGTTGTGGAGTTGGTTTTGCTAACCAGGTATATAGTATAAATTTGTAATAATCTTTTCTTTTTTTTTTTCAATAAACTGCCTGCTACTCAATTGCTAATGCCAGCTGGATTTTCCTGTTAAATGTTTTTGAACACAATACGTTTACTAAGAAATATACGTAACTACAGGCGGTACCGCTTTTCCTTTCGGAGATTGCACCCACAAGAATTCGAGGGGCACTTAACATCCTCTTCCAACTCAATATTACCATTGGCATTCTTTTTGCAAACCTTATCAATTACGGAACTAACAAGTAAGCCGGCCCAATCTTGCTAGCTAATTCAAAAGACAAGATCTGAAGTTCTGAGCCCACAAATTTTAGCGTAGTAATATGTTCCAATCACTTGAAAGAATATACAACTAAGTAATATTTTGTTTACCATACATGCGCAGAATTACGGGAGGATATGGATGGAGGGTATCGCTGGGTTTGGCTGGGATTCCAGCCGGTTTGCTAACCTTGGGGTCGCTCATTGTGGTAGACACTCCTAACAGTTTGATTGAACGAGGCAAGTTGGAGGAAGGAAAAGCAGTTCTTAAAAGGATTCGTGGTGTTGACAATGTGGATCCAGAATTCTTAGAGATTGTTGAGGCAAGTCGGGTGGCTAAAGAAGTGAAGAATCCCTTCCAAAATCTCCTTAAGCGTAGGAACAGGCCACAACTGGTCATTGCAGTTATGATGCAGGTGTTCCAGCAATTCACTGGCATCAACGCAGTCATGTTCTACGCTCCGGTTTTGTTTCAGACGTTGGGTTTTAAGAGCGATGCCTCCCTCTACTCAGCTGTTATAACAGGAGCTGTCAACGTGCTATCAACCGTTGTATCAATCTACTTTGTTGACAAAGCTGGTCGCCGCATGCTCTTATTAGAAGCCGGGGTCCAAATGTTCCTTTCTCAAATGGTGGTTGCAATAGTGATGGGACTCAAAGTCCAGGATAACTCTAATAACCTTACCCAAGGCATGGCTATTCTTGTTGTCATTATGGTTTGCAGTTTTGTTGCCTCCTTTGCATGGTCTTGGGGACCTCTCGGGTGGTTGATTCCTAGTGAGACTTTCCCTTTGGAAGCTCGCTCAGCTGGCCAGAGTGTGGCTGTGTGCATCAACATGCTCTTCACCTTTGTTATAGCACAAGCCTTCCTCTCAATGCTTTGCCATATGAAGTTTGGCATCTTCCTGTTCTTTAGTGCTTGGGTCCTTGTCATGACAATCTTTGCAATGTTCTTAATTCCCGAGACCAAGGGTGTCCCAATCGAAGAGATGACAGAAAGAGTCTGGAAGCAACATTGGTTCTGGAAGAGATTCATGGATGACTTTGAAGATGATCCCAAGGGCAAGGCCCATGTTTGAACTATCTCACCTGGCCACCGGTCTCTTCCTCACAGTTTATTACATTTCATGATTTCCTTGAGTTTGAATCTTAGGACCAACTAATAACTCTTCCTTTACTTCTAGCTAGTTGCCTCACAACGGGAGCTCTCTGAATGCCAAATGCTTTGTTTATGTTTTGAGATGCGCTATTTGCACTTCCGAATAAACTCCTCTTGTACTTCCCTTTTGCATTCTATTCTTTTGATCTCTTATCCGTTTATTAGTTGTGTTTTAACATGCTAGGTCTAATTTCTGATACAATATTCATCCGTTTATAAACATCACCATCTTCTATGGGATAAGTTAATTAATAAATGGTATGTCAAGGCAATAAAAAGGAACAAATTTAAAGCATTAATAAGATAATCTCTTGGAGGAAGTTGCTCTTTATCACGTCCTACAATGATATATTCTGCCACATAATCATTGCTAGAATCTTTAATTAGTAAAATCGCGTATACAATATATTTGCAGAAGTAAGTTTTCTTCTATTGATACGAAGACTGTATACAAAGAGGTTCACTTAACAAAGAAGTAATTTAGCCTACATTCTACATATACGAAAGGAATATAAACTCCTTATACTAAACAACTACAAATTTTTTTCCTATACTAAGCCAAAACTACCAAGTGTCACGGGATGACTCTTTAAGCCTTCCGCCCGTGCGGCACTTAGACTTGAATACCTCGATGAACAAGCTAAGTAAGCCTTCGAAGCCTCGCTTCCCCGGATCGAATCACAAAGAAAGCTAAGATAGCTTGGAGAATGCTAAGATCACTTAGAAGATGGGAGAAAGGAAGCTTTGTATTGAAAGTTAAGAGAACTTTACAATTGCTTACAATTCTTGGATTCTTGGATGGTTTGGCCAAATGGCCTTACCTCCTATTTATAGGCCTAAGTCACCTCCTCAATGGAGGGTTCTAGAATCCCCTACTTACATCCAAAAATATCTAGCATAGTTCTAGATACAACTTGCCTAATCTAGATTATTCTAGGTGAGGCTTAAATATGTACACTTGTGTGGAATGTTCCGGAATGCCCTAGATTATCTTGAATGCTCCGCCACGTTCTTGATTTCTCCGGGACGTTCCAGAAGCTTCCATGAAGACATGGCTTCATGGGCTTAGATATATGATGTCTTGGGCATTTTCTTTGTTTTTAACATGCGGTCCGTGACATCCTCCCCCACTTAAGCCGTCGACGTCCTCGTCGACTCTTGCCTCTCGAATGTCTGAATCAAGTCCTTATATTGCCATAAGGACGTCTCCTTCTCCCAGGTTGCTTCGGAGTATGGTAGCCCCTTCCATTTGACAAAGTACTCCACATGCTTTGGTTGTCTTGGTCGCACCACGACACGCTTGGCTTCAATGCTCTCCACTTCTTTGTCAAATGCCTCCGTCAGCAAAGGGGGTGCTCGATGAGACTCACCTCGACTTGGTTCTTCATCGTCCGCATGATAAGGCTTCAAGTTGCTCACATGGAACACTGGGTGAAACTTGAGGCGGGGTGGGAGTTCCACAACATACGCGGCTTTGCCAACCTTCTTGATGATAGGGAATGGTCCCTTATATTTCCGCAACAAGCTCTTATGCAAGCCACGAGTACTCTTGTGCTGAGACGCATTGAGCTTCACAAAGACTTGGTCGCCAGTTTGGAACTCCACATTCCTTCGCTTGCGATCTGCCCATTTCTTCATCTTCTTTGAAGCCTTCTCCAAATGAGCTCGAGCAAGTTCGTGGGCTAATTGCCACTCCTTAGCAGTTTTGAAAGCGGCTGGACTATTCCCCGTGTAGCCAGTCACGACCGTGTTCGGGGTCAAGGGTTGTTGCCCTATAGCCAACTCGAACGGACTTTTCCCCGTCGACTCCAAACGTTGCAAGTTATAAGAGAATTGGGCAACATCAAGTAACTTAGCCCAATCTCGTTGATTGGCACTAACATAGTGCCGCAAATAAGTCTCCAACAATGCATTAACCCGCTCCGTTTGTCCATCAGTTTGGGGATGAAAAGCTGTGGAGAAGTCTAACTTTGAGCCAAGTAGCTTGAAGAGCTCCTTCCAAAATCTACCTGTGAAGCGAGCATCTCGATCGCTGACTATGCTCCTCGGAACACCCCAATACTTCACCACGTGCTTTAGAAACAAACGTGCAGCTACTTCGGCTGTACACTCCACGGGTGCGGGTATGAAAGTGGCATACTTGGTGAATCTATCGACCACGACGAAGATAGATCCACATCCATCAGACTTGGGCAAATGTGTGATGAAATCCATGGTCAAACACTCCCATGGTCTTGATGGGGTGGGAAGTGGTTCCAACAGTCCTCCCGGTTGCTTTTGTTCCACTTTGTCTTGTTGGCACACAAGACAAGTCTTCACGTATGAATCTACATCATCTCGCATTTGTGGCCAATAATAAGCATCGCTCACCAAAGCCAACGTGCGGTGAGTGCCAGGATGTCCTGCCCACATTGAGTCATGGCACTCCTTAAGGATTTCTTTCCTTAAGCTTCCCCACTTTGGGATGTAGATCCGCTTGCCCTTGGTGTATAGCAAGCCGTCCTCAAGCCAAAACCTTCTTGTCTTCCCATCCTTGACAAACTCCACAATGTTCTTGGCTTGGACGTCATGTGATAAACCTTCTCGGACACGGCCCAAGAGATGGCTTTGCGGCTTGAGTACCGTAGCCATTAACTCTACTCGTCTACTTAGAGCATCGGCCACCACGTTCTCCTTTCCTTGCTTGTACTCTAGCTTGTAATCAAACTCCGCTAAGAACTCTTGCCACCTTGCTTGCTTAGGTGTGAGCTTTTGTTGGGTTTGAAAGTAGCTAGTGGCAACGTTGTCCGTCTTGATGATGAATGGGGTACCAAGCAAGTAATGCCTCCAAACTCTAAGGCAATGGACGATGGCGGTCATCTCCTTTTCATGGGTCGTGTACCTCTTCTCGGCATTGTTTAGCTTGCGACTTTCATAGGCTATTGGATGTCCCTCTTGCATCAACACTCCTCCTATGGCAAAGTCGGAAGCATCAGTGTGCAACTCGAATGGCTTACTAAGGTCGGGCAACCTTAGTACAGGCTTCTCCATTAGGGCCTTCTTCAACCTCTCAAAGGCCTCTTGACACTGGTCCGTCCATTCCCATGCCTTGTTTTTCTTAAGAAGGTCTGTTAAGGGTGGTGCTATGGCTGAATACCCTTTAATGAATCTTCGATAGTAGTTGGCTAGCCCCAGAAAGGATCGTAGTGTTGGTACCTTGGTCGGCGGTTCCCACTCTTGAATGGCCTTGATCTTGCCCTTTTCCATCATAAGTTTCCCCTCCTTTATCGTGTGGCCAAGAAATTCTACTTCTTTTGTGGCAAAGGAGCATTTCTCCTTCTTGACATAGAGTTCATGCTCCCGAAGGGTCTTGAACACTATGCGCAAGTGCTTGACGTGCTCCTCCAATGTCTTGCTATAGACAACGATATCATCAATGTAAACCACAACAAACTTGTCAAGATAAGGGTGGAATACCTTGTTCATCAATGTGCAGAATGTTGCGGGGGCATTGGTCAGACCAAATGGCATGACTTTATACTCGAACGATCCATATCTGGTCACCATCGCCGTCTTCGATTCGTCTCCAGGGGCTATCCTCACTTGGTAGTATCCCGATCGAAGATCTAACTTTGTGAAGTACCTTGCTTCACCAAGTTGATCGAATAAGTCGGCGATCAACGGAAGTGGGTACTTGTTCTTGATGGTAATCTTGTTCAATGCTCTATAGTCGATGCACAACCTTAGGCTACATTCTTTCTTGCGTTGGAACAAGACGGGTGCACCATATGGGGATTTGGAGGGTTGGATGTAGCCAGCATCAAGTAGCTCGTTGAGTTGCTTCCTCAATTCCTCCAACTCGGGTGGCGACATCCTATAAGGTGATTTGGAGGGAGGCTTAGCACCAGGCTCCAACTCAATTGCATGGTCGACCTCTCTCCTTGGTGGCAACTTCTTTGGCAGTTCCTTAGGCATCACGTCCGCAAACTCCACAAGGACGTCTTCCACTTGTTTCGGCAAAGGCCCGTGCTTCTCCTCCCCTTCATTCAACATTAGGGTTGCAAGAAATGTGGCCTCGCCTTTCTTCCAAGACTTGGCAAATTGAATTGCCGACAAGTGCTGGGTACACTTCTTGGCTTGCCTTTCCAATGGCACCAGGCAAGGTTGTCTTCCGTCGGCTAGGATACAGAAGATATTGTAGAAGGGAATGGGAAAGGCTCGTACCTTGTCCATGAACTCTAACCCAATGACTACGCCATAGTCGTCCATCTTGACTACGGTGAAGTCGATATTTCCCTTCCATGTGCCAATGTCTACGTGCACATTACGCGCAACTCCAACAATGGGGATGGCAGCGGAATTTACCGTCTTCACGCTACCAGGCTCCTTGGTGACTCGGAGGCCAAGCCTTGTGGCTTCCTCCGACGTCATGAAGTTGTGTGTTGCTCCCGTGTCCACCAACACACGCGTCGTCTTGTCACCAGTCTTGACGTCGACGAACAATGATCCTCCCCCAACTTGAGCCTTAGGTTGTGGGAGGGTTGTCTGGATGGCATTCAGTAGACGGATGCATCCCATCGTTGCATCGTTACTCTCTTTGACGTTGTCCTCCTTGAAAGCCATGGCCTTAAGGGCCTTCTTTTGTGGGCAATCTCGCATCATGTGAGGGCCGTCGCATAGGTAACAAGTGGGTTGCCAAGACTTACCTTTGCCTTTGTCATGCTTATCGGCTTTCTTCTCTTTCGGTTTGCTTGTCTCGGCCTTGTCCTTCGGCTTATGTTCTCCCCCACTTCTCTCATGGTTACCCTTCTTCCCCGTGGACTTGGAATCACCTTGGTGGCTTGATTTAAACTCAATCAAGGATTCGGCAGCGGCAATGGCATCAGACAATGTTTGCACGTGTCTCCTTTGTAGTTCGAGTTTCGCCCAATTTTGCAGTCCACTCATGAAGTACATGAGCTTGTCTTCCTCTAACATGTTAGGCACCTCGAATAACAAGCTCACGAAGGCGTTGACATAGTCTTTGACGCTCCCCGTTTGCTTGAGCCACCTTAGTTTCTCCTTGGCTTCGTACTTGGCATTTTGGGGATAGAAGTGCAGCATAAGATCTTTCTTAAACTCATCCCAAGTGGTGAGAGAGAACGTACCTTGCTCAATCTCCATGCTCCGACGACGCCACCACATAAGGGCATTGTCAGCTAAGAACATGGTTGCCGTTGAGATTTTGGACTCATCATCTTCAAGCTTCAGGTACTTGAAGTATCGCTCCACGTTCCACACGAATGTGTCGAGCTCCTTTGCTTCCCTCTTCCCATTATAGGATTTGGGTTTAAAGGAGTCGATTACCTTGGAGTCCAACGACTTGATTTCCCTCGACCCTTGCACGAATTGCTTCACGACTGCTTCTTTACAAAACGCCACATCTCCCTTAAGTCCCCTTGTGTCCTTTATCTCTTCTTGAAGCGCCACAAACCTTGCCTCTATGTTGTCAAGGTGAACCTGGACTTCCCTCCGCATCTTGTCTGCCATGGTGTTGAGAGCGCCAAGGAGCTCGTCTCGTAGCCCTTCCACCAAGCCACGCAGTTCATCCTTACCATTGTCCACCATGGTTTGGATTTCCTCCTTGTCGACAACGTCCTCATCAAGTCGAGTATCGAACTCGAGTATGGTTCGTTCCACCTTCTCGAGTCGCTCTTCCATGGTCTCCATCGATGCTTGCAAGTCCTTTAACTTTGGCTTGCTCTTGGTAACGTCTTGGACCTCGGCAGTACGCTCCCTTAGATCGGAGACTCCGGACACCATCTCTCCACTTGCCATATCCTACTTTCCTTCAAGTGATTCACGAGCTTGGCTCTGATACCAGCTGTCACGGGATGACTCTTTAAGCCTTCCGCCCGTGCGGCACTTAAACTTGAATACCTCGATGAACAAGCTAAGTAAGCCTTCGAAGCCTCGCTTCCCCGGATCGAATCACAAAGAAAGCTAAGATAGCTTGGAGAATGCTAAGATCACTTAGAAGATGGGAGAAAGGAAGCTTTGTATTGAAAGTTAAGAGAACTTTACAATTGCTTACAATTCTTGGATTCTTGGATGGTTTGGCCAAATGGCCTTACCTCCTATTTATAGGCCTAAGTCACCTCCTCAATGGAGGGTTCTAGAATCCCCTACTTACATCCAAAAATATCTAGCATAGTTCTAGATACAACTTGCCTAATCTAGATTATTCTAGGTGAGGCTTAAATATGTACACTTGTGTGGAATGTTCCGGAATGCCCTAGATTATCTTGAATGCTCCGCCACGTTCTTGATTTCTCCGGGACGTTCCAGAAGCTTCCATGAAGACATGGCTTCATGGGCTTAGATATATGATGTCTTGGGCATTTTCTTTGTTTTTAACATGCGGTCCGTGACACAAGGATACTATCGTTGACTCCTCATTCTTAACACTCTCCCTCAAGTTAGAGAGTGGATGTTGAGAACTCTCAACTTGTGTACAACAGTTGAGAAAGTTTTCTTTCCCAATGCTTTTGTGAATATCATCTGCGAGTTGGTGTGAAGAGGGAATATATTTGGTGACAACTAAATCATCTTGTATATCTTATCTTGAATAAAGTGGCAATATGTCACCATATGTCTAGTTCATTCATGAAAATTGGATTAGTAGCAATATGGAGACCCATCTTGTTGTCACAATGTAGTAAGGCTGGTTTTGGATGTAATAAACCCAAATCCCTTAGAAGATATCGAAGCCATGTCAGTTTCACAACAAGTTCTAGTCATGGTTCTATATTAGGCCTCAAAGCCGACCATGAGGGTGTGCAAGTGGTGCCACCCGTAGGGCTCCCAAATTTTCGATTTTAGTTTACTTGTATATTGCATATATAAATTTAAACATGCAATGAAATAATAATTTGTTCTCTCAAAGCTAGTGTTTTGTGCGTATTATCCGTGAACCGTGAACTGGGTTCAAGTCCGCTCAGTGGCGTTTATTTGTGTGTTTTATTTTTAATTATTTTGGTATTTAAAATGGTTTTGTGTTTTATTTTAGGGGCTTTTAGATCCAGGTTCAAAAACATATAGTATTTTTAGGAGTGACTCCAGTTATCTAATTATATGTTTTTATTTCTTTTATACTCCTTTTATATTTTCTAAAAATATTAGAAATCAATTAAAATCTTTTAATATTTTGCATTTTTCAACTCCAAAATATCTAATTAATATCTTATAAACAAAAATAATTAATATACTAACATAAATCTATCTGCAAAACATTCTACCCTTAGTCAAGTAGCAAAATATATGAATATATATTATACCTATAAGTGACATATGAAACCTAACTAAAAGGTAGAAAAAAAACATAATATACCTACAAGTAAGACATATTAATCTGTGACAGGTTGACTATGAAAACCTATGATATAGGTTGATTATAAAAATTTTAAAA
Organism: Malus domestica; assembly: GCF_042453785.1. Classification (NCBI taxonomy): domain Eukaryota; kingdom Viridiplantae; phylum Streptophyta; class Magnoliopsida; order Rosales; family Rosaceae; genus Malus; species Malus domestica. The sequence continues at coordinate 15,769,542 of NC_091673.1, forward strand.
AAAATCTATAAATGGGTTAAAACAGGAGGAAGAACAAAAAATAACAGAACAAAAAATAACAGAACAAAAAAATATAAAAAGAGATAATTAGGAAGAAATTTGATTTTTACAATAATTTTTTTCTTTTAAGAGATAATTATTGATAATTAATAATTAAATTTAAAGAATTTGACTTATTTTAATAAATTGGACCATTCCTACTATTGGCTCAAAAAATTGGAGTTATATCAAGTTTCCCCTTTATTTTAATTTATGTTGGTATTTAAAAGCATGATGTTTTGAACCCAAAAACTTAGGGGATGCAAATAGGCACTTAGCCACCACACCAAGATTTTTTTTTTCTTTTACACTATCTATTTATACATTATCATAAAATTTAAAATGTAAAAGAAAACATAGCAACTAAAATGTTAGACTTTCTAATGACTTTTATTCATTTTTGTTGGTATTTAAAAATAAGGAGTTCCAAACTTAAAAACATAGGGATGCAAATAGGTACCTAAGCACCGGTCCACCACACCTAAATTTGTTTTTATTTATCTCAGTTTATACATAATCATAACAATTAAAATGTAAAAGAAAGCATAGCAATGAAAATTCTATAAATTTTAAGGGCCTCCGTTAAAGTCCCCAAAATCTCAGGACAAGGATTTACAAGAAGATGTTTCAGTGGCTTAAGCCCCGGGATTTTTTGATCCTCAACGTCCTAATCATGTGTGTAAGTTACATAACACGTTATATGGCCTCAAACAGACTCCTAGTGCATAGTTTTAGCGCTTCAGCAACTTTATTCTTCGTCAAGGTTTTGTGCAGAGCATAGCCGACCCCTCTCACGTAGCCGGCTTTGGGAGAGTGCGACCGGTTCTATGGCACAGGGCCCCAAAAATATTTTTTATTGAATATAATAATATATATAAATACTAATCAAATCAAAATATATACATATAAAAATCCAATGGGCCAAGACTACTACCTAAAAGCCATGTCAGGCTACTACCTAAAGCTAAAAGCCATCACCCATCAGACTTAGACTACTACCTACGGCTACAACCTATACGAAAATATATAAAATAATAATTAATAAAAGGCAAACCGGCAAAGTTAATCAATTAAAGTGGAAAACCCACTGACCGAGGTAAAATTCAGATACACTCTCTCACACCAAAATCCCAACATTGCGTAACTGCGTTCCACTTTTCTTCTTTTCACACCAGAGTACCAGAGCACCAAAGTCAAAATCTCAGATGTTGTGCCTGCCAGTGTCCCAGACTCCCAGTGTAATTCCCTTCTCTCTTCGTTCCACTGTTATATTTCCCACAAATTATTAAACCCTAATTTATAAATTTATGAAATTAAAGAGAAACTTTCAAATTATTAGAGTGATGTGGACTTCGATCAAAGTAAGATATTTACTAATTTAAGTATATTGACTCGAAATTTGAAGATTTGGGTATTTCTCATCTATAATGATTTTTATTTTTATTTTTGTACTTTTCAGAACAAAATCAAAAGAAGAGCAATCACAAAAAATCATTAGACGCACACGTATTACGGATTATCAGGTTTCATTGTTCATACTTTTTATAATTTTTTTGTGATCTTGTTTGAGATATAAAAGATGGCACCTACTAGAAAATATCCATATGACTACTTGAAGCGTCAAATAAAAAGAAAAGTTGAACAATTGATTCAGTCTCAAAAAGGAGCTATTGATAGGTTCTTTTTTTAAGTTTTATTTATTTCCATATTGCTTTTTAGCATCAATACATTGTTCAATTTTTTTAAGATGTCTTATAAGGGGCCCCTTTTATGAATTTCGCATAGGGCCCCTGAAATATCAGAGACGGCCCTGCCCCTCTCTATTCACTTTTCATCACTATACGGTTCATCTCATCCCTTTACTTTATGTGGATGATAATGTATTGACTAGCAATGATTCTTGGAAATAAAAGATATTGGTTTTCTTTACTATTTTCTAGGTTTTAAGGTTCATCCCACTTCTGCTGGTATTCATATGTCTTAGACTAAATATGCTCTTGAATTACTTAAGCAGACCAATATGCTTGACTGCAAACCTTCCAATGCTTTTATTGCTTCACGTGCTTAATTGTCTAATCAGGATGGTATTCCACTTTCTGACTTGTTCGATTTTCGGTACTTATTAGGCTTCTTGCGGTATCTTACTTTGACTCTTCCGGACATTGCTTATGCGGTTAATCATATTTCTCAATTCATGTCTTGCCTAGCTGACCCCTCTCTATTCACTTTTCATCACTATTGTACGGTTCATCTCATCCTTTTACTTTATGTGGATGATAATGTATTGACTAGAAATGATTCTTGGAAATTAAAGATCTTGGTGTTCTTCACTATTTTCTAGGTTTTGAGATTCATCCCACTTCTGCTGGTATTCATATTTCTCAGACTAAACATGCTCTTAAATTACTTAAGCAGACCAATATGCTTGACTGCAAGCCTTCCAATGCTTTTATTGCTTCACATGCTTAATTGTCTAATCAGGATGGTACTCCGCTTTCTGACCCGTTCAATTTTCGACACTTATTAGGCTTCTTATAGTATCTTACTTTGACTCTTCCAGACATTGCTTTTGCGGTTAATCATATTTCTCAATTCATGTCTTGCCCTACTCACATGCATCTTATTGTCGCTAAACGTGTTTAAGTTATATTAAGGGCTCTCTTGAACATGGCATTTCATTCAGGCACTCTTCTATGCCTCCTTTGCTTCATAAGTATTCTCATGCTGATTAAGCTGGGTGCCTGGACACACTCGCCGCTCTACTTCGGGTTTCTTACTATTGCATAGCCAGATTTAATATCGTGGAGCTCCACCAAACATCCCATTGTTTTCAAGTCTAGTGCTCAATTGGAATATTGTGCCTTGGCTCATGCTTGCACCAAATCTATTTAGCTCACCTATGTGCTTTGTGAATTTCGGTTTCCGGTGCTTCACCCCACTCTATTGTTTTTGTGATAAGTTGAGCACAACATACATGGCTGCTAATCTGATATTTCATGCTCGGACAAGGAATATTGAGCTTAATTATCACTTTGTCCGTAAACAGGTCAAACTTGGAATCACAAGGTACAATTTATTCATTTTGTTGATCAACCTATGGATGTTCTCACCAAGGGCTCTCCAAGCGGCGTTACTTCTCCGTTCCAAACTTGTCTCTCCACAACCACCAAGTTTGGGAAGGGCGGTTTGTATAGGAGAATCCGGTTAGGATTCTATTGGGTTAGATCTTGTAAATTCATGTGAACTTAGAATTACTTGTACGACAAGTCATAGGCTAGTATATATTTGTACCTTGTGTTATAAACACATTTGACTCAATTATAATTCTACACATTGTTCAACAATGTATCCGTCGCAAATTTCTATTCAAATTCGATCTGTAAGCTATTTTTTGTTTAATTAAAATTCTTGTGTGGCTTTTGTTTTTTGTTTTTTTGTTTTTGAACAAACAATATTTCTTGTATGGTTTATTTGTTTCACATATTTTCTATTGCTCTAACTAGCACTACAAAAAAAATAGTCATTACCGACAAAGATTTTCCAAGGGCCCCAAAAAACCGTCGTAAAAAGCACATTTTGTGACCATAAAATATGGGTCGTCGGTAACATGGCATGAAACAAATTTTTATTACCAACACACATAATGTCCTTGGAAAAAGTCCCAAGTTTCGTCGGAAATGCACTTTTGTTTGGCGGGAAGAATTGGCTCCAATTGTATTAATGACGAGTAAAGTTTTTATCGGAAATAGAATGGTTATTTCCGAAGGTTTGCTCATGTTGACGAAATTGATTTAGTATTTTCGAGGGAAAAGAAGTCCTCTCGGTAATGTTTTTATATTTTTGAGGGAAAAAAAAGTCCTCTCAGTAATACTTTTATATTTTCGAGGGTGATTAGTTATTGTCAGAAGTATCATATTTTTTCTTTCCTTCAAATTTTTTTCTTTGTCAGAATAAATTTTTAAGGCATATGATTTTGTTGGAATCAATTATTTACCAATGGTCACATATGTCGTTGGAATATTCTTGAAATAAGTTTGATGCTTAATTTAAATTCTATAATAAATAGATCATATAACTTAGAATACATATGGAGAATATTGGACCATAAAATTAAAATAAAATCGTTGAGCAAAAAGGCATATAATTTAACATAATATTTATTATATGAGAAAGAAATAATTTGCATGTCTTTGCTAACTCATAACATGTATCCTGGACATTGAACAAAGTATAACCACATCACTTCCACAACTAAATTGTGAGTTTTTGTTTATAACCGTCAAAAGGTTTCGTCCCGTTACCTAATATAAGAATGTCTGTTTTTTGCGATTTTTATGTATGTGATCTTGGAGCATATACAAAATAGTTTGACGATTGGATCGTTGAAACTAGTTTTGTAGAATGTGTATTTCTTCAAAACGATAGATTCAACAAACACTTGGAGTTTATTTTATACTTCCATTAAGTAGAACATAATATTTTGTGGTACCCACTAGTGCAAATATTTTAAATTGAAGATCAAATTCTTTCATCGTACTCTTATAGGGTTGAGGAGTGTATTTGTAAAAAATCATCAAAATCAGAGTCAAAATAACCGTTAACTTGTGAGTTTTTGTTTATAACCGTCGAAAGGTTTCGTCTCGTTACCTAATATCTGAATGTTCGGTTTTTGTGATTTTTTGCGTATGTGATCTTCGAGAATAGACAAATAAGTTTGACGGTTGGATCATTGAAACCAGTTTTGTAGAATGTGTATTCCTTCAAAATGATAGATTCAACAAACACTCGGAGTTTATTTTATACTTCCATTAAGTAGAACATAATATTGTGTGGTATCCACTAGTGCAAAATTTTTAAATTGAAGATCGAATTTATTCATCGTACTCTTATAGGGTCGAGCTTGATATTACGAGAGATTATATATATATATATTTACATTTTTTGCACTTCTACAACAACAGTTAAATTTTATTCTATGGTTTATGAGATTATAGTGACAAATTTTGGAATTGACCTTTTCTCAAAAGTTGTCGAGCTTGATATTGCGAGTGTTTGTATATATTTTTGTACTTCTACATTAATTAAAAAACTATTAAAATCTTAACACTACTAGAAAATCTTATTTTGCTGACAAATTCTAAGTCGACAGAGTAAAATTTTATCGGCACAAGAGTCCTCTTCCGACTAAAATTTTAATTTGTCGGCTAAATATTCAAGCCAAAACCAATTTATAGCATTAATTTTAGCCGAGAAAATTCGAATGTTAATCGACCATCATTTTGTCGGCAGAAATGCAATGTCCCGATGAGTTTAATTTTGACGGGTAAACTATCCTTCCCTGCTATCTTAGAATACTAGACGACGATTTCGGGGCAACAAAAAATATTTCCTCGGTTGAGGGTAAAACTATTAAACAAATATGAGGCGCGGAGTTAGAAAAAAAGAAAGAAAAGAATTAAGCGCTTTAATCAAACACGAAGCTGTTGTCTCTCCGTCCCACTCCTTCTCCCTCTCCCTCTCCCTCGTCGCTGCAAATACACAGACCGACCGACTGCCTCCTTCCGCTGGAGATCGAAACCGGCGTCAAATTCAAAGCCTCAAAAAGGTTTTTTTTTTTTCTTTCCCTTCTAATTGTCATCTTCAATTCTAGTTCTGGTGCATAAACCCATCAGTTGTCTCTATAATTCTCTTAGGGTTTTCAATTTTCTTTTTTGATTTGTTTTGTCAAAATTGAAATGGAATTTGTGGGCTTGAATTTGTATTAGGTTGCGAGCCTATTGTGTGTTATGCTTATTAGGGTGGATAAAAAAAAAACCATCAAAGCTGCTAAGAACTCGAAGGTCAGTGATCTCTTTAAGTGATTATCTTCCTTCTCCTCTCTAATTCTATGTCTGCCAGTTCAATTTGTAGGATTTAATATAGGGTTTTAAGTTGGAAAATTTAATTTAACCTTTTAAGTTGCAGGGCTTGGTGTATACGACAATTTGGATTATTAATTTTGATTGCTGATCCACTTCCTAATCCCCACATGTTATTTGTGACTCGACCGAACACAGAGGGGCGAATGTTTTGTGGAAGGGATTGAGGAACAGGGCGAAGGTTTTGGAATCTGCACTAGATGATGCTCATAGTAAAGATTGGTGTAATGTCACATCTCAATTCTTTTGTTCCAAGTAATGTTGTAATATATAACTTTTTCAATTGTGGCTTCCTGTTATCTATGATTGGTTGTGATGTTAATGTTAAATTACATTCTTTTTGGTGTTCTAGCTATGTTGATCGTGGTTTCTGGTTTTGATTGTGACCAAAATTTTGTTGTGGTTGAGTCTTAGTTTACTATGTAACACGCAGGATCCGACATTGAAGAATCATGCAAGGAAAGTGATGTAGAGAAGACGAGAGCTGCAACTGCAGTTAATAACATCTTGTTCGGAGTTAATGGCCATATTAGTTTGTGGGAAGAGATCCAGCTTATCAGGGGTAGGCCTTCTCAGTTCAGCCTTAATTTTATCTCTTACAATCTTACTGATGATTGTACTTTTTGTTTGCTTTGATATGGTTGTGTTGCCTTGCAGAACTGATCTGCACTTACCAGACATGCCTTTAGTTTATGCAAGTGATGCCTTTTTCAAATTGACAGGTAACATGTACAATGTTAGCCATTTGCTAGGATCTCTCTAAACCATTCTAAACTCCATGTTGTTTGCAAATCTTTTGAATAATCCAACATATGTAGTTGTTACACAACTCATATGTAGATGTGGTAACATGTGCAAGTCTATATTAACTTAGTCTTCTCTTCATCGAAATAATAATAATAATACTATTAAATTAGTCTTGTTATTTTTATTCCAGGTGCGCGTGATTGAAGTTAATGTAGTTGCACTTGCTTATGAGGCTGGTGATGGTGAATTTTATCTCAAGTATATCGTATAAATTATCCATCTGTTATGTTTTCTCATGGGTTCCTAACTTGTGTTACTCTCCCATTCAGCTGATGACAAGAATATATTGTATATTTTGTCCCTCTATTGTGCACAACACACTGAGCAAGGAGCTTTGTACAGGTAAGTTTGATTGTGCTAGGAATATATTGTATGTTTTGCTTTCTCTGCCTTGTGTTTATTCCAAGTACATGGACGAATAGTTTGATTATGTCTATCCTAGACATGAGCAAGGAGCATTGTGTAAGCAATTTTGATTCCCCAATAAGTTACAATTGTCGTCATTAATACAATTTGATCAAGTTGTGAGAAATTTTTTTATGTTTGAGGATTTTCTTTGTATTCTTGAGGGCTACTAATTAATCCCAGAGTTGAATATCTTTTAATTATTATTGCGCAACTTATTGTACCTTCTTTCATTCATTTTGATTTGCATCTTATTAAGGGATTAAAGAGTACCTCTCAAATGGCAGGTGGTCTGAGATGTTGATTGCAAGGTTTGAAATATCTTTTACTATATGCTTGATTACATGAGTACATGCTTTATCATCCAAGATGCAAGTGAAATTCAAGTCTGACTATATGCTTGATTACGGGATTACATGCTTTCTTGTTGACAAATTGGTTAAGTTTTCATTGTTTAGTGTAACTATGGTGTTAATTGCAGCCCATCCCCATTTTCTAACAGATTGTTATGTTAAAGTATCTTCAATTGAATGTATCTTTTTCATGATGTGTGAATCAGTGCAGCTCCATAATGTTATTACTTATAGAAAGATTCCTAGCTACAATTTGATTGTTTCGGTTTTAAGGATGCTCTTTCTTATGTTGTCATACATAATAATTACCATTTTGTATTATTTTTGCAGGATATTATTGTGAAGCTACTGCTAAACCGATACTGAGGAATGGGAGTAGGATAGGATTATTGTATAATATAATACTTTGTATAACCATTGTACATATACATATTACTAATCAAAGCAGCATTATTAGAAATTATTTTGTGTGTTTTCAAGCATTTTTTTTTAATGAATTAAAATTCTTTCCCGACAAAGCTAATTTTGTCGGTAGAGTAAGGCAGTGCCGACAAAATATCTTTTCCGACGGACACATCTTGTTGGCAAAACATTGCATTTTGTAGGTTTAAATATCCTTTTCCGACAGAATTTTTTGTTGGGGTTTAAGAATGCTAGCAAAATATGTTTTGTCGGAAAAGAACCACTTTATAGCCGACGAAATGTTGAATTTTGTCGGCTAGAGTCTTGCACGACATGCTTTGCGTGACAAAATGGCCGACAAATTTTTTCATCGTGAAAGAGTCTTTACCGACAAATTTTGACTTTTGCCGACAAATTCATTTTATCGGTAAAGTCAAAATTTCTAGTAGTGTAACTACAATAATAACCATAAGATTTAATCTTACATATGTGAGATTAAATCCTTACCGTTGAATTTAATCTAGCAATTAAATCATAAAAGTGTTTTTGGCGGGCTGCCAAAATTTTGGCATGGCACCCAAAAACTAAACTATATTTCCAAAGAGAACGCCATTTAGTGCTCTCCTCATTTTCATTTCTCTCTTACGACTTCTCTGCCTTTCCTCTTTCAGAAACAAAACCCTAGCCTCCATCCTTCATTTCTCAAAGTCTCTCGCAGCTTCTCTCTCTCCATCGCTCGGTCGCAATCCATGCCCTCCTCTCCAAAATCTCACTCCCTGTACATTTTTCTTTGCCTTGTTTGCTTACACGATGTGAACCCTAATTTTTTCTATTTCTTTGGGAATCTCAGGTACTCCCAATACTGGATCTTTGTCTTCTTCTCCAACCATGAGATCTCACCAGCGTATGTCTCGGTGGATGAGATTTTAGAGGCGGTGGCGGCTTTGGCATAATCGCCATTGCCAGTCGAAATGGGAATCGATCTTCGAGATCGATTGAATTATAGGGGGTGAATGTCCACCAATGATGGCGAAAAGAGGATTCATCCAACCTAGCTTTTCTTGTTTGATATTTTCCTAATTATCGTATTGATTTATTCATAATGTTTCTGTTCTAGAAATTGGTCGGTGATTTTATACATTGGTTTAAAGAATAACATTTAGTTATGTATGATAATTAAAATTTTGGTTTTTTTTTCTGCAGGTTTAGTAGTAATTACTAGTTGTTTTGTTTGTTTTACAACCCTTTTTTACTGTTTCATTAGCTAGGAAGAATCAAATGGGTTCCAGTTAATTGACTAATCAATTTACTAAGAGTAATTTCAACTGGGATTTTAATCTAACTGTTAGTGGGTGGAAATCCATGCCAAATAGGGTATGTATGTCTGCATGATTGTTTTTTGCCAAGCTCAATGGTTTTGTGATGAGATGTTTCAATTCTCTACATTGTTTCAAGTACTAAATACCCATAGGAGATCTCTGGATTCAACGCTGGACATGTCCATTTTTCTTTCAGGAAACACCCTGAGATGAAATACTGATGTTTGAGAATTTTAATATAAATTTTGAGTGATGTTTCATTCTTAAGCTTTACAGTTTCCAGTTATATTTGCGCAAAGGACTTGCAGAAATGTAAACATTTGATATTAATTTTTGGGCTAATGATTGATTTGGTTTATCGCATTGGTTTGGTTAATTTATATTTGCAGAAATATATGTATTCAGTAGGTTCATAATCTAATCATGTGCTTATCTTTTTTTAAAGTGCTTTCCTTAATATAATTTGTCAAGAGTTCAATTGCAAAGGAATACATGCGTAGAAAGGTTTAGAGGCAGAAACTGTACATAAAACGCTAGTTTTAGAGGTAGTGTGGTTGATAAGAATATCTAGAAACTTGATTGTAAGTAAGTTCTTGGCTGCATTTACTCCATTCTCTGCATATGCAATGCTAATTTTGCATTACATGCTCTTGTTGGAGTTAATTTTGTATATCTGTGCAAGTCTTCACTGGTTAATTTTTGGCTTCATGTGTGGACTGTTGGAGACTATGCAGATGCTTATGTCTATGCAGATAGAGAGACAACAATTGCTGAGGCTCAAGCATTAGGTGCAGTATTTCACTCTCGAAGTCCTTTCTTTGGAGGTGTTCAACTATGCATATAGTTTAACGTTAGAATTGTTAAAATGTGCATATAGTTTTACTTTCCTTGTATTTTTAGATTCTTTGGATTTATAGCATCCTTTGATCGTAGGGTGGTACGAGAAAAATTGAAGAATGTATTGGAGGTGTGTTTAATTTTCACTTCAACTACTCACTTGCATTATTTATGGTATAGATTGGTGGTTGCTATGTTCACACCTTGAGCTAAAATTATGCAAGGCTCTTCATTAGAGCTTATGTTTATTTTCAGATTTTCATTGTTTGGGTTTCTTACCAATTGACAATTATATTGTGCTTGATATAATTTTTTTTTTCTTGCAGAATAAAGATAATAATTGTGGATCAATGTTCGTAGCACTACATTCGAACTCCTTGACAGTTGGTTAAAGTGGACATGAAAAACTAGTGATATAAGACATATCATAGGACTGTAACAAGTACATGTAAAACTTTTACATGTATTTTTTTGTATATGTAGTTGAATATATGATTATTAATATAAAACAATTCTTTCAATAAAAATTGGCATTGAAGATATTATTAAATTAAAAAAAAATTGTATTTGTATCCTTTTATTTTTGCCGACGAAGTAGGATCAACGGAAATGTATAATTCCAACAACTCCTGACCCTCACAAATATGTTTTTGTGTGTATTTTCAACAATTCTCAATTGTTGGTAATCATAATTCCAACTATTGTGCACTCTTGTAAAAAACATTTTACAACAACAACAACAACAACAACAAAGCCTTTTCCCACTAAGTGGGGTCGGCTATATGAATCCTAGAACGCCATTGCGCTCGGTTTTGTGTCATGTCCTCCGTTCGATCCAAGTACTCTAAGTCTTTTCTTAGAGTCTCTTCTAAAGTTTTCCTAGGTCTTCCTCTATCCCTTCGGCCCTGAACCTCTGTCCCGTAGTCACATCTTCGAACCGGAGCGTCAGTCGGCCTTCTTTGCCCATGTCCAAATCACCGGAACCGATTTTCTCTCATCTTTCCTTCAATTTCGGCTACTCCTACTTTACCTCGGATATCCTCATGCCCAATCTTATCCTTTCTCGTGTGCCCACACATCCCACGAAGCATCCTCATCTCCGCTACACCCATTTTGTGTACGTGTTGATGCTTCACCGTCCAACATTCTGTGCCATACAACATCGTTGGCCTTATTGTCGTCCTATAAAATTTTCCCTTGAGCTTCAGTGGCCTACGACGGTCACATAACACGCCGGATGCACTCTTACACTTCATCCGTCCAGGTCGTATTCTATGGTTGAAATCTCCATCTAATTCTCCGTTCTCTTGCAAGATAGATCCTAGGCAGCAAAAACGGTCGCTTTTTGTGATCTTCGCTAGATTGCTCCGGTCATTAGTGTGGATAAGTATATAAATGAATAGAGATAGGAAAGCAAACACAAGATGTACGTGGTTCACCCAGATTGGCTACGTCCACGGAATAGAAGAGTTCTCATTAATTGTGAAGGGTTTACACAAGTACATAGGTTCAAGCTCTCCTTTAGTGAGTACAAGTGAATGATTTAGTACAAATGACATTAGGAAATATTGTGAGAGAATGATCTCGTAATCACGAAACTTCTAAGTATCGGAGTGTGGTATCGTCTTGACTTGCCTTATCTGTCTCATAAGTAGATGTGGCATCTTCTCTGGAAGTACTCTTCCTCCATCCAGGGGTGGTATCTTTAACTGGTGGAGATGCACAAGGTAATGTATCAATTTCACTTGAAGCTTACTTGTAGTTTCAGGCTTGGTCAAGCGCGATACAAACCATGTAGTAGGAGTCTCCCAAGTCGCCGAGCTAGGGGATCTGCTGAAAGAGGTGACAGACAAGGTAAGCAATCAGAGCTCCGGCTGATTGTTCACCTTCTCCCCATCTTGCAGCAGCATGAAGGATAAAAAGAAGAAAGATGAGAAGAGATGATATGGGATACTTTTGCTTTTGAAGAAGTAACTTTCCACAGGCTTATTCTTGAACTGAGCTGGAGGGTTTTCTGGTTTCCTCCAGAGCCGACTGAAGAATTTGAGGGTCAAAACAAGTCCATCAAATCTAGAGTACGTTCGACCCTGCTGATATGGGATACTTTTGCTTTTGACAGAGTAATGGATGTATCGGCACGTGTGCTGTTACGCTTGTCTCCACATGCTTCCTTGTATCCTTCGCACTTGCCCTATCTGTTCCTCAAGCAGATGCGGTATCTTCCCTGGAAACATAAGATGTTGAAGATGAGTACTCGAGAGCAATGCCAGGTAAGTAATCAGGTAAGGGGTTCCAGGCAGTCAGTTCTTGGCTGGAAGCTTGATTCCAAGTGCTGACTGATTGCTCTCTTTCTCCTTGTCTTGCAGGTAACAACAAGGCCAAAGGAAAAGACAGGGAAAAAGCATGATATGGGATACTCTTGCTTTTAACCCTGATGATATGAGATATTCTTGCTCTAGTATAGCTTGTTTGCAAAGGTATTATCGGGGGGAAAGAAAGCTGAATATTTCGAAAGGCTTCGTTGGGAGTGCCCTCTCAAATATGAGGAAGGGTTGAACATTTTTGCAGGTTTGCCTGTCCGTTGGGGATGGAGGTCGACATATATAGGAGTCTCCCTAACAACAAGTAGTAATGCTATTCCTTTACCCTGCTTGGTCATAGCACGGTAGTGGGAGCTGCCAGCTTCACATGTTTTAACTCTGTCAGAGCACTTTGAAAAAGTGGTCTGTGCTCTCGAGAAGTCTTCGACAGAATGCCCATAATTTCCGCAAAGCTGAGTGTGCGTGTGACAGGTGCTGACAAGGCTAGAAAAGTAGGTGCCTCTTCGATTTCTGAGATCGGCCCTCGTGGTCTCTGAGCAGCCCAGCTTTTGAGAAAGCGAGCGTCTCTTCGATTGATTCGGAGAACGATGCATCTTCGATTTTTAAGAAAGCAATCATGATGGGGGTCTGGCTCTCGAGATTCGGGGAGCAGTGTCACTTCGATTTTTGAGAAAGTAATCATGTTGGGAGTCTGGCTCTCGAGATTCGGAGGGCGGTGCCTCTTCGATTTTGGAGCAAGCAATCTTGTTGGGAGTGTTCTCTCGAATGTGAGTAAAGGTTGGGCATGTTTGCTAGTCTACCTTGCCACGAAGCACAGAGGTTGACACACAGGGATTTTCCAATTATCCAGCAATGGTACTGTTCCTTTACCCTCTCTTCGATTTTTGAGAAAGTAGTCATGTTGGGAGTCTGGCTCTCGAGATTCGGAGGACGGTGCCTCTTCGATTTTGGAGCAAGCAATCTTATTGGTAGTGTTTTCTCGAGTGTGAGTAAAGGTTGGGCATGTTTACTAGTCTACCTTGCCACGAAGCACAGAGGTTGACACACAGGGACTTTCCAATTATCCAGCAGTGGTATTGTTCCTTTACCCTTGTGGGTAATAATATGGTAGCTAGACCTTCAAAATTTATGGGTCTAAACTTTGTTAGTGCTGTTTCTTTGCTATTCTTTTACCTTTCTTGGTCAGAGCGATGTAGTGGGAGCTGCAAGCTTTATGTGCTCAATTTTGGCAGAGAACTTTGGCAAAGTTATCTGTGGTACCCATGAGCTAGTGTTGCGTGTGGGAAGTGGGTGATTGAACAGTAAGATTCATGTGTTTTCTACTTCCTCAGAAGTCTTCGACAGAATGCCCATAATTTCCGCAAAGCTGAGTGTGCGTGTGACAGGTGCTGACAAGGCTGGAAAAGTAGGTGCCTCTTCGATTTCTGAGATCGGCCCTCGTGGTCTCTGAGGAGCCCAGCTTTTGAGAAAGCGAGCGCCTCTTCGATTTCTGAGATCGGCCTTCGTGGTCTTTGAGCAGCCTAACTTTTGAGAAAGCAAACGCATCTTCGATTTCTGAGATCAACCCTCGTGGTCTCTAAGCAGCCCAGCTTTTGAGAAAGCAAACGCCTCTTCGATTTCTGAGCAGGCGCCTCTTCGATTTCTGAAGATCCGTCGAGTGCAGATTTTTATAGGGGCTAGCATTAAGTTCCAAAGCACACTTGAATCTCCACCAGTAGAAGCTCCATTCTTGCACTTCTAAGATCTTGATTTGTCCAACCTCTTCTCTCTTCAACACCTTTGAAAATGTCTGGCCCCTCCGACCGTCGTTTTGACTTGAACCTTGTTGAAGAGGCAGCCCCGCCTTCTCCAGACAACATATGGCGCCCATCCTTCGTCTCCCCTACTGGTCCTCTTACCGTTGGGGATTCCGTGATGAAGAATGATATGACTGCTGCGGTGGTGGCCAGGAACCTTCTCACTCCCAAAGATAACAGACTACTTTCCAAACGGTCTGATGAGTTAGCTGTTAAGGATTCGCTGGCTCTCAGTGTTCAGTGTGCAGGTTCTGTGTCTAATATGGCCCAACGCCTATTTGCTCGAACCCGCCAAGTTGAATCATTGGCGGCTGAGGTGATGAGTCTCAAACAGGAGATTAGAGGGCTCAAGCATGAGAATAAACAGTTGCACCGGCTCGCACATGACTATGCTACAAACATGAAGAGGAAGCTTGACCAGATGAAGGAAACTGATGGTCAGGTTTTACTTGATCATCAGAGATTTGTGGGTTTGTTCCAAAGGCATTTATTGCCTTCGTCTTCTGGGGCTGTACCGCGTAATGAAGCTCCAAATAATCAACCTCTGATGCCTCCTCCTTCTAGGGTTCTGTCCAGTACTGAGGTTCCGAATGATCCCCCTCCGGTGCCTTCTCTTTCTGGGGCTCTACCGACTGCTGAGACTTCTCCTAAGCAACCCTTGTGAAGGCTCCCTCTTGTTTGTTTATTTTGACTCATGTATATGTACACATTTGTAGCTTATCGGGGATATCAATAAATAAGTTTTCCTTCATTTCAACATATTGTGTTAAATACACCAAAACCTTCTTCGCTAAGTTCTTTGAATTTTCTTTTGTTGAAGCTTGTATGTTGAAACTTTCTGAATGGAGCATGTAGGTTGGGGTAGTGTTCCCTTAATTTCCCGAGTGAGGAAAACTTCTCGATTGGAGACTTGGAAAATCCAAGTCACTGAGTGGGATCGGCTATATGAATCTTAGAACGCCATTGTGCTCGGTCCTGTGTCATGTCCTTCGTTAGATCCAAGTACTCTAAGTCTTTTCTTAGAGTCTCTTCCAAAGTTTTCCTAGGTCTTCCTCTACCCCTTCGGCCCTGAACCTCTGTCCCATAGTCGCATCTTCTAATCGGAGCGTCAGTAGGCCTTCGTTGCACATGTCCAAACCACCGTAACCGATTTTCTCTCATCTTGCCTTCAATTTCGGCTACTCCTACTTTACCCCGGATATCCTCATTCTTAATCTTATCCTTTCTCGTGTGCCCACACATCCAACGAAGCATCCTCATCTCCGCTACACCCATTTTGTGTATGTGTTGATGCTTCACCGCCCAACATTCTGTGCCATACAGCATCGCTGCCCTTATTGCCGTCCTATAAAATTTTCCCTTGAGCTTCAGTGGCATACGGCGGTCACACAACACGCCGGATGCACTCTTCCACTTCATCCATCCAGCTTGTATTCTATGGTTGAGATCTCCATCTAATTCTCCGTTCTTTTGCAAGATAGATCCTAGGTAACGAAAACGGTCGCTCTTTGGTATTTCTTGATCTCCGATCCTCACCCCTAACTCGTTTTGGCCTCCATTTGCACTGAACTTGCACTCCATATATTCTGTCTTTGATCGGCTTAGGCGAAGACCTTTAGATTCCAACACTTCTCTCCAAAGGTTAAGCTTTGCATTTACCCCTTCCTGAGTTTCATCTATCAACACTATATCGTCTGCGAAAAGCATACACCAAGGAATATCATCTTGAATATGTCCTGTTAACTCATCCATTACCAACGCAAAAAGGTAAGGACTTAAGGATGAGCCTTGATGTAATCCTACAGTTATGGGAAAGCTTTCGGTTTGTCCTTCATGAGTTCTTACGGCAGTCTTTGCTCCTTCATACATATCCTTTATAGCTTGGATATATGCTACTCGTACTCCTTTCTTCTCTAAAATCCTCCAAAGAATGTCTCTTGGGACCCTATCATACGCTTTTTCCAAATCTATAAAGACCATGTGTAAATCCTTTTTCCCATCTCTATATCTTTCCATCAATCTTCGTAAGAGATAGATTGCCTCCATGGTTGAGCGCCCTGGCATGAACCCGAATTGGTTGTCCGAAACCCGTGTCTCTTGCCTCAATCTATGCTCAATGACTCTCTCCCAGAGCTTCATTGTATGACTCATTAGCTTAATAATTTTGTCATAATGTATTTGCGACCACATAGACATGTCGAAATATAAAATAATTTTGTCATTTTGAAAAATCAATTCCGACTAAAAGATAACTAGTAACGACAAGCCACAAGCGTCGTAAATGAAGCATTTTGACGGTTGGTCGAAAAAAAAATATTTCCAACGGATCAATTTGCGACACCCAACGAGGGATTTTTCCCGTCGTCAATAAGTATTCGCGATGGCAAAATGCATTTTCAAACGACATTTGACCCTCGCAAATGACCATTTATTTTGTAGTGTAGTACTAGAGCGTTGTTGACGCGGAGGACTGGTCACTACATCACTTTGTAAAACAGGTTTTGTGAAAGTCTTTTGAACAGCAATAATTGCTTTATTTCGGAAAAGGAGCTGATTAAGCCTTGTCGGGGGCGTTAACGTAAATCGCTTTCTTGAGCTTGGATACCATAGGAGAAGAGAAGCCTGGAGTTGGAGGAGGCTGAATATAACTTTTTCTTCGAATACAGAGAGCAACAAGACGCTGTCAGTTGTGCATCTAATCTTCTGTAGGTCGGCATTATTCATGCTATCAAAAAGCTCCATAGTGATCTTCTAGCCATGGATTAGCAGTTTCACTTCACGCATCCGTCCAAGAAATTTGTTGTCAGATAATGCCTGCAACTTGAGCTTTTCCTTTAGTAAAGCTCATGGATGCATTGCAAGACTACCAAGAGAACACATAAAGTTTTATTACACCTCATGCGTTTAATAAATTATTTTAGCTTTCATTTGTTTGCAATGAAACTTTTACTATCGTTTTACACTCCTAGAGAATCTCACTATAGCCCTTTTATCTGATTCTGCAGTCAACAAAAAATCTTCATTGAATACATAATGTTTGATGGAGTGACTGATGAAGAGCAACATGCACACCTACTCGGGGCAAAAGTTGGAAAATTGCTAGAGACATTTCAAGTGGTTAGTTCTAATCTTTATGTACTTGCATAATAGGAGGAACTTCAATCCCTTTTGCGTGTTTCGTATAATATATATATACAAAATAACTTTTGCATTTGTTGTCTCCTTTCCTATAATTCATGAATTAATACCTTTTCATCCAATTGGTATTCTGAGTAAATTCACAACCAATAATGAAAGCAAAGTAATGAGCTTCTTTCTTTTCTTAACTATGTTTTTTTTTTCCAGATCATGGAATGTTTTCTTATGTTGAGATTGTAACCCAATCAATAAGCAAGTGAAACACACAAGTTCTTAATCGCATGTTAGTTTTGATCCATTTCTAAAAATCCTATGCGTGGTACAAGAAAAACATCTCTTTAGCAGCAAAGAAGAAAGAAGAGTAAAATACTGAACAACAATATGAAAAGTTGGGACATAGAAAACAAGATATTTTGTGTATTATAACTATATGGATGTAAATAAGACAATTTTTATGTATGATTTGGTCTCTATAGAACATAGGGATGTGAATAGATTTTGATATGGATGTGAATAAATTTTTACAAGTCCCACACATGTAACGAAGTTTTAAAACCCGTGCATTGCTCGAGCTCTTTTGCTCGTTTAAGCTAAAGCGAGGCCTTGTAATGGCAGAAATATATTTCTCAAGATTGAGCCAATATCCAACAGTATGGGGAAGAACACTCTCAATAGGGGTGATTTTATCCGAGTCTTACATGTTCTATCCTTTGTTATCCAATGTGTTAAAGAGGAATTCTCAATGTTGGTGGAACGATATTGAGGTAGACATGTTTCAGATCTAACTATGATACGGCCAAGCTTATAATATGTCAGCAATACTGGGATAAATGGACTACCCAAAGTAGGTAGTTATCGCCTGCGAGCTTAATGGGTAGGAGGGAGGCAACATTCCGAGGATCAACGTGTAATATTGTACGTTTGTGCACAAGAGGAAAAGGTATTGAGGCCAGTAAAAGAATAAGTCAAGCCATTAAGGAAGAGGGGAAGGAAGAAATTCTGGTGGATGAAGAGAGGAGAAGAGAGAATAGACAACAGATAACAGAGAAATTGGTTTCTTGCTTTCGCAGATGAGCTTAAGCTCTTACCTTTGCTTAGTTATCAAGGTAGTTTTAACATGTGAAATATAGCATTCATATTAATATTTTTGGTCGCATATAGATCCTTGAAAATTTGGAGGATTTATAAGATTTGGATTTTCGTATGAATTATATCTACTTGTATTAGAACAGCTTTTGACACCTTAGAAATTGTTATGTCATTAAACTCATCCATATGCTATATTAGAGAGCCTAACTTCCTATGGGACAAAAAGGACAGTCAAATTGGATTAGCCGCAAAAGTGCACAAGTGTCACCCTTTGATCCTTTGTGGCAAATATGAAATCATATTCTAATAAACCTATGCGTACTAGATTCCTAGACACACGGGCAATTTCAGTCAAATGGACCTTACAGTTGACGGATTACCTGCCACATATCGCAAAGAAATGTGGTCGTTCAAGCATTACTCATAACAGACTCGATCAACTTTGGTGCAACTAACTTCTCGTGAATGCCTGACCAAGCATAAAGAAAGAAATTCAACCGTAGATCATGCCATGGGGAAAGATCCTGACCGTGGTAGTGACTAAATCATCCACTTTCTACGTAGCTCACTCGCTGTTGCCACAAAGTTTTTCAGCATATAAACCCCACAAGCACACGTCTTATTTCAACAAGCTAGTCTCCTCTTCTAGAGTTTCCTTAGATCATCTAATACATAAAAAAAATTCCACATTCATCAAATTCGATACTGTGACATATAGTGCAGCAAAATAAGTTTGAGCACTTAATTAAGAGCGAGAAACCATGGCAGGCGGTGGGTTTGGGGCCGCATCGGGAGGCGGAGACTTTGAAGCAAAGATCACGCCTCTTGTGATCATTTCTTGCATAATGGCCGCTAGCGGAGGCCTCATGTTTGGTTATGATGTTGGTATCTCAGGTACATATACGTGACTCAAGAGCTTTCCGTCGCATCCACACATACAATTAACTATTAACGTACGTGTTTTGTAGAAAATTTATTAGATTTCACGTATAATTCTGTTTAATTTGATATATGGATATACAACGCAGGGGGTGTTACATCCATGCCCCATTTCCAGAAGAAATTCTTCCCGGTTGTGTATAAGATGACTCAAGAGCCTGGACTTGAGAGCAACTACTGCAAATATGATAATCAAGGCTTGCAGTTGTTCACATCTTCATTGTACCTGGCTGCTTTAATGTCAACCTTCGTTGCCTCGTACACAACCAGATCACTAGGCCGAAAGCTAACTATGTTTATTGCCGGGATATTTTTCATAATCGGAACAGTTTTTAATGCTGCAGCTATTAACCTTCTCATGCTTATCATAGGGAGGATCTTGCTTGGTTGTGGAGTTGGTTTTGCTAACCAGGTATATAGTATAAATTTGTAATAATCTTTTCTTTTTTTTTTTCAATAAACTGCCTGCTACTCAATTGCTAATGCCAGCTGGATTTTCCTGTTAAATGTTTTTGAACACAATACGTTTACTAAGAAATATACGTAACTACAGGCGGTACCGCTTTTCCTTTCGGAGATTGCACCCACAAGAATTCGAGGGGCACTTAACATCCTCTTCCAACTCAATATTACCATTGGCATTCTTTTTGCAAACCTTATCAATTACGGAACTAACAAGTAAGCCGGCCCAATCTTGCTAGCTAATTCAAAAGACAAGATCTGAAGTTCTGAGCCCACAAATTTTAGCGTAGTAATATGTTCCAATCACTTGAAAGAATATACAACTAAGTAATATTTTGTTTACCATACATGCGTAGAATTACGGGAGGATATGGATGGAGGGTATCGCTGGGTTTGGCTGGGATTCCAGCCGGTTTGCTAACCTTGGGGTCGCTCATTGTGGTAGACACTCCTAACAGTTTGATTGAACGAGGCAAGTTGGAGGAAGGAAAAGCAGTTCTTAAAAGGATTCGTGGTGTTGACAATGTGGATCCAGAATTCTTAGAGATTGTTGAGGCAAGTCGGGTGGCTAAAGAAGTGAAGAATCCCTTCCAAAATCTCCTTAAGCGTAGGAACAGGCCACAACTGGTCATTGCAGTTATGATGCAGGTGTTCCAGCAATTCACTGGCATCAACGCAGTCATGTTCTACGCTCCGGTTTTGTTTCAGACGTTGGGTTTTAAGAGCGATGCCTCCCTCTACTCAGCTGTTATAACAGGAGCTGTCAACGTGCTATCAACCGTTGTATCAATCTACTTTGTTGACAAAGCTGGTCGCCGCATGCTCTTATTAGAAGCCGGGGTCCAAATGTTCCTTTCTCAAATGGTGGTTGCAATAGTGATGGGACTCAAAGTCCAGGATAACTCTAACAACCTTACCCAAGGCATGGCTATTCTTGTTGTCATTATGGTTTGCAGTTTTGTTGCCTCCTTTGCATGGTCTTGGGGACCTCTCGGGTGGTTGATTCCTAGTGAGACTTTCCCTTTGGAAGCTCGCTCAGCTGGCCAGAGTGTGGCTGTGTGCATCAACATGCTCTTCACCTTTGTTATAGCACAAGCCTTCCTCTCAATGCTTTGCCATATGAAGTTTGGCATCTTCCTGTTCTTTAGTGCTTGGGTCCTTGTCATGACAATCTTTGCAATGTTCTTAATTCCCGAGACCAAGGGTGTCCCAATCGAAGAGATGACAGAAAGAGTCTGGAAGCAACATTGGTTCTGGAAGAGATTCATGGATGACTTTGAAGATGATCCCAAGGGCAAGGCCCATGTTTGAACTATCTCACCTGGCCACCGGTCTCTTCCTCACAGTTTATTACATTTCATGATTTCCTTGAGTTTGAATCTTAGGACCAACTAATAACTCTTCCTTTACTTCTAGCTAGTTGCCTCACAACGGGAGCTCTCTGAATGCCAAATGCTTTGTTTATGTTTTGAGATGCGCTATTTGCACTTCCGAATAAACTCCTCTTGTACTTCCCTTTTGCATTCTATTCTTTTGATCTCTTATCCGTTTATTAGTTGTGTTTTAACATGCTAGGTCTAATTTCTGATACAATATTCATCCGTTTATAAACATCACCATCTTCTATGGGATAAGTTAATTAATAAATGGTATGTCAAGGCAATAAAAAGGAACAAATTTAAAGCATTAATAAGATAATCTCTTGGAGGAAGTTGCTCTTTATCACGTCCTACAATGATATATTCTGCCACATAATCATTGCTAGAATCTTTAATTAGTAAAATCGCGTATACAATATATTTGCAGAAGTAAGTTTTCTTCTATTGATACGAAGACTGTATACAAAGAGGTTCACTTAACAAAGAAGTAATTTAGCCTACATTCTACATATACGAAAGGAATATATACTCCTTATACTAAACAACTACAAATTTTTTTTCCTATACTAAGCCAAAACTACCAAGGATACTATCGTTGACTTCTCATTCTTAACACTCTCCCTCAAGTTAGAGAGTGGATGTAGAGAACTCTCAACTTGTTTACAACAGTTGAGAAAGTTTTCTTTCCCAATGCTTTTGTGAATATCATCTGCGAGTTGGTGTGAAGAGGGAACATATTTGGTGACAACTAAATCATCTTGTATATCTTATCTTGAATAAAGTGGTAATATGTCACCATATGTCTAGTTCATTCATGAAAATTGGATTAGTAGCAATATGGAGACCCATGTTGTTGTCACAATGTAGTAAGGCTGGTTTTGGATGTAATAAACCCAAATCCCTTAGAAGATATCGAAGCCACGTCAGTTTCACAACAAGTTCTAGTCATGGTTCTATATTAGGCCTCAAAGCCGGCCCTGAGGGTGTGCAAGTGGTGCCACCCACTGGGCTCCCAAATTTTCGATTTTAGTTTACCTGTATATTGCATATATAAATTTAAACATGCAATGAAATAATAATTTGTTCTCTCAAAGCTAGTGTTTTGTGCGTATTATCCATGAACCATGAACTGGGTTCAAGTCCGCTCAGTGGCGTTTATTTGTGTGTTTTATTTTTAATTATTTTGGTATTTAAAAGCATGGTTTTGTGTTTTATTTTAATTTTTGTTGGTATTTAAAAGCATGATGTTTTGAACCCAAAAACTTAGGGGATGCAAATAGGCACCTAGCCACCACAGCAAGATTTTTTTTTTCTTTTACATTATCTGTTTATACATTATCATAAAATTTAAACGTAAAAGAAAACATAGAAACTAAAATGTTAGATTTTCTAAGGACTTTTATTCATTTTTATTGGTATTTAAAAATAAGGAGTTTCGAACTTAAAAACATAGGGATGCAAATAGGTACCTAAGCACCGGTCCACCACACCTAAATTTGTTTTTATTTATCTCAATTTATACATAATCATAACAATTAAAATGTAAAAGAAAGCATAGCAACGAAAATTCTATAAATTTTAAGGGCCTCCATTAAAGTCCCCAAAACCTCAGGACCAGGATTTACAAGAAGATGTTTCAATGGCTTAAGCCCTGGGATTTTTTGATCCTCAACGTCCTAATCATGTGTGTAAGTTACATAACATGTTATATGGCCTCAAACAAACTCCATGTGCATAGTTGTAGCGCTTTAGCAACTTTATTCTTTGTCAAGGTTTTGTGCAGAGCCTAGCTGACCCCTCTTTATTCACTTTTCATCACTATTGTACGGTTCATCTCATCCTTTTACTTTATGTGGATGATAATGTATTGACTAGAAATGATTCTTGGAAATTAAAGATCTCGGTGTTCTTCACTATTTTCTAGGTTTTGAGGTTCATCCCACTTCTGCTGGTATTCATGTCTTAGACTAAACATGCTCTTAAATTACTTAAGCAGACCAATATGCTTGACTGCAAGCCTTCCAATGCTTTTATTGCTTCACATGCTTAATTGTCTAATCAGGATGGTACTCTGTTTTCCGACCCATTCAATTTTCGGCACTTATTAGGCTTCTTGCAGTATCTTACTTTGACTCTTCTGGACATTGCTTATGCGGTTAATCATATTTCTCAATTCATGTCTTGCCCTACTCACATGCATCTTATTGTCGCTAAACGTGTTTAAGTTATATTAATGGCTCTCTTGAACATGGCATTTCATTCAGGCACTCTTCTATGCCTCCTTTGCTTCATGGGTATTCTTATGCTGATTAAGCTGGGTGCCTGGACACACTCGCCGCTATACTTCGGGTTTCTTACTATTTCATAGCCAGATTTAATATCGTGGAGCTCCACCAAGCATCCCATTGTTTTCCAGTCTAGTGCTCAATTGGAATTGTAAACACGAAATTTTCCTACGACAAACGAGACAAGAACACGTGTACAAAATAATATTTTGTATTTGATGATTTTAGGTTACAATCTCTCTCAAATTTGATCCTCTGATTCGATCTCTGTAAGGTGTGTATTTGTGGATGTGTGATTGATCCAGGGGCCGTCGAGGCTTGATCTTGGATGAACGGTTGAAAGTTTCTTCAAGGGCCGTTGAGGCTTGATCTTGAATGACGGTGATGAACGGATCTTCAAGGGCTTTTGGGCTTGATCTTGAAGGGTGATGAACGGATCTTCAAAGGCTTTTGGGCTTGATCTTGAAGAATGGTTGGATGAACGGATCTTCAAGGCTTTTGGGCTTGATCTTGAAGAACTGTTGATGAACGGATCTTCAAGAGCCTTTGGGGCTTGATCTTGATGAACAGTTGATGAATGGATCTTCAAGGGCTTTTGGGCTTTATCTTGAAGAACGGTTGGATGTGTGGATTTGTTGATGTTATTGATCCAAAGGGTCGTTGGGGCTTGATCTTAGGATGAACGAATGATGAACGATGAACGCTTTCTTCAAGGGCCGTCGGGGCTTGATCTTGAATTGGTGGAAGTTCCTTCAAAGGGCCGTTGGGGCTTGATCTTGAAGGTTGGGTTGACGAAGAACGAAGAGAGCTTTCTTGATCCTTCGGGATTTGCTTGGGAGCTTTGGAGTTTCAAAGCTTCAAGGTTTTGGTGTGAGGTGAATGGGTTATGAATTCGTTATCAATTCCCTCCAAATGAATGCATTGGCTTCCTATTTATAGAATTTTCCAAGGCCTAATTTTGAATATAATATGCAAATGAAATAAATCGTTTTCTACCAGGTGTTGACATGTGTCCTATTTGATGACTTTTTCCGATTTATTTTGATTTTTCATTTAGTCACATTCTATGTGTAAAATTTATGTGACACGTGAGTGTCGAAATTGTAACTATTGGTCAACATTTATTTCACCGAAATTTCGATGTCTACAGGAATATTGTGCCTTGGCTTATGCTTGCACCAAATCTATTTAGCTCACCCATGTGCTTTGTGAATTTCTGTTTCCAGTGCTTCACCCCACTCTATTGTTTTTGTGATAAGTTGAGCACAACATACATGGCTGCTAATCTGATATTTCATGCTCGGACAAGGAATATTGAGCTTAATTATCACTTTGTTCGTAAACAGGTCAAACTTGGAATCACAAGGTACAATTTATTCATTCCGTTGATCAACCTATGGATGTTCTCACCAAAGGCTCTCCAAGCCACGTTACTTCTCTGTTCCAAACTTGTCTCTCCACAACCACCAAGTTTGGGAAGGGTGGTTTGTATAGGAGAATCCGGTTAGGATTCTATTGGGTTAGATCTTGTAAATTCATGTGAACTTAGAATTACTTGTATGACAAGTCATAGGCTAGTATATATTTGTACCTTGTGTTATAAATACATTTGACTCAATTATAATTCTACACATTGTTCAACAATGTATCCGTCGCAAATTTCTATTTAAATTCGATATGTAAGCTATTTTTTGTTTAATTAAAATTCTTGTGTGGTTTTTTTTTTTTTTTTTTGAACAAACAATATTTCTTGTGTGGTTTATTTTGTTTCACATATTTGCTATTGCTCTAACTAGTACTAGAGCGTTGTTGACGCGGAGAAGGACTTGTCGCTACATCACTTTGTAAAACAGGTTTTGTGAAAGTCTTTTGAACAGCAATAATTGCTTTATTTCGGAAAAAGGAGCTGATTAAGCCTTGTCGGGGGCGTTAACGTAAATCGCTTTCTTGAGCTTGCATACCATAGGAGAAGAGAAGCCTGGAGTTGGAGGAGGCTGAATATAACTTTTTCTTCGAATACAGAGAGCAACAAGACGCTAGATTTTCTTGAATTTTTTAAACAACCATAGTGGAGAGGGAAAATTCGAAGTGTGAACGGCTTTTACAGTGTTTTTTTCGTTGTTTAGATGTTGTAAAATACACTTTAGCGAGCGCAAATCAAATCTCAATTGAGCGATTTCGTTTAAAAATGCATAGTGTTATTGTCCTACTACATTTGTCCATATGCTTCAAGGTGGTAAGGGAGGTGGATAATGAATCAGAATTAATTAGGATAGGTTCAGGTTTAATTCCTCCAAAAACCTATCTCAGAAAGCTAACACACTTTCATGTGGGACTCTGCCTTTTAAATTCTAAAACGACTTATCCTTATGGATTATGATCCTGATGCTTGTGCATGGAGGCTAATACATTAAGCAATGCCAATCAAATAATACAAGACAATACACCTGCATTCCATACATTATATTAAACAAAACGAACCATTAACTAAGTTCGTTATAGTTTTACAAACTTCAACATAATGATGCATGAGAGGGATTTAACACAGTTATTTTGATGACATTTTCTCTTGGAACCCTCCAATATAACCATAAAAATAAAATTATTTTACTCGACCACCTTCGTAGTCGCCTTCATATCTCTTCCAAAACCAATGTTGCTTCCACACTCTCTCTGTCATCTCCTCAATAGGGACATTTTTGGTCTCGGGAACCAAAAATAGCACAAAGAGTGACATGACCAAGACCCAAGCAGAGAAAAACAAGAAGACGCCATACTTCATACTGCAAAGCATTAAGAGGAAGACTTGTCCTATAAGAAAACAGCAAAGCATGTTCATGCAAACCGTCACACTTTGCCCCGCTGACCGAGTCTCCAACGGAAATGTCTCACTAGGAATTAACCACCCGAGGGGTCCCCAAGACCAGGCAAAGGCGGAGACGAAAGCGCACACCATGACCACCACCACAATCGCCAAACCATAAGATAAGTTATTAGAGTGATCCTTAACCTTGAAGGCTAGCACTATTCCGATAACCAATTGAGAAAGCAACATTTGGATCCCAGCTTCTAATAACAGCATTCGACGCCCAACTTTGTCAACCAAGAAAATAGATACAATCGTCGCGAGGACATTGACAGCTCCTAGTATAACTGCGGCATAAAGGGAGGCATTGTTGCCAAAGCCCATGGTCGCAAATAAAATGGGAGCATAGAAAAGAATTGCATTCATGCCTGTGAACTGCTGGAAGATCTGTACAGCAAACATCATTAATATTAACATTACACTACTACTTTTTAATTGTAGTAACCAATGTATGTGTATATATACTGACCTGCATTGCTATTGCAATCACCAGTGGGGGGCGATTCTTCCGTTTAAGGAGATTTTTAAAGGGGTGCTTTATTTCTTTGGCTGCACGACTTGCCTCCAGTATCTCCGAGAACTCTGCTTCAACATTTTCAGTGCCTCTGATCCTTTTAAGTACTGCTCTTCCTTCATCCAACTTACCACGTTGTATCAAACTGTTAGGAGTGTCTACCACAATGAGTGACCCCAAGGTTAGCAAGAGTGCCGGAACGCCAGCCAAACCCAGCGATACCCGCCAACCCCATCCCCCTTTAATCCTGTATTTGGCAGAACACATAATTACATATCAATTATAGTGGATGGTGGTAAAGCACAAGAAGTAAGAAAAAATTAATTCATGCCCATTAATGTTGTATCTCGATAATCATTATAGACATTTCTCTTCATGTGTCTAGTAGAATAAGAACCTAATTTCATTTGTTGATATTCTTCATATATAGGAGTACTCTTTCAAACCAAGGAGAAGGGGACGTACTTAGCAGCACCATAATTGACAAGGGTAGCAAAAAGAATTCCAACGGTTACATTTAGCTGGAAAAGTATGTTGAGTCCTCCACGAATTCTTGTGGGTGCAATCTCCGAAAGGAATAGTGGCACAGCCTGCAAAACATCAAAACATCGAAACCATTACTCGATGACCAAATTAGGGGAAAAACATATATGGCTTAAAAGCAAGAAAATGAAAGCTGAAGCTCCTCTTCATATGGGGCATACGATACAGATCAATATTCTTTTTAGACTTGCATTTGAATTTTAAACTCTAAATCGTAAACTTCAAATGCAAAACATAAAATGCCCCTCTATTCAAATTTTTTTTTAAATTTTTATGAAAAACTTAACTAACCTAACAGTTTTCATTGTATTCAAAGCTTTTGCCCTGTTCCCATTGCTCGATACCCCATTGATAACAACTTTATCCCTCGAGTGCTATATATGCTTGCTGCAATATTACTCAAGGGATGTCACAGATGGACCTTTCTCGAGGGGTCCTCGAGCAAACTCGAATTAGGCAAACAAACTGTATAAAAAGGTCGTACCCAGTGCACAAGGCTCCCGCTTTACGCAAGGTCTGGGAGAGGTGAATGTCGGCTAGTCTTACCCCCATTTTATGGAGAGGCTGCTCCCAAGTCTCGAATCCGAGACCTACCGCTCATGGGCGAAGGCACTTGCCATCGCACCAAGTGCGACCTCTAGGCAAACAAACTGTATGAATCCAATTAATTAAAAGTACAGGGTCAATAAAGTCTTTTCAATGTAAAAATGACCAAAAAACAATTGAACAAATGGTATTATATATAAGCACCAAAAATTATATGCAGATCATCTTGTTTCATCTGATGCAGTGGTAATGAGTAACTTGGCAGTGGTTGTCGCTCTTTTTTCCTCCTTAACATCACCCTATACTTTAAGATTTGAATGTGACACTATTACCCGAAATTATGATTAAAGTTGCCCTGACTACCTCTTTTAGGAAATATATTGCTAGAAATTGATAAAGGGTTAGAACATTGCTGTTAAGAGTCTCAAAATGTGGAGGAATAACAAAATTATAAACAATACAAAGTTAAAAACCTGATTGGCGAAACCAACTCCGCAGCCAAGAAAGATCCTGCCAATGATAACCATGGAAAGTTCTTGAAATGAAGCATTAATAACTGTACCAACAATGAAGAAAATCCCAGCAATTAACATGGTCAGCCTTCGCCCTAGCCTTTTGGTAGTGTACGATGCAAAGAAGGTCGATACCAAAGCAGCAAGGTACAACAAAGAGGTGAACAATTGCAGGCCTTGATTGTTAAATCTGCAATAATTGCTATTGGTCTTCAGTTTCTGAGTGCTAGCGTACACGTCTGGGTAGAACTTTTTCAAGAAACCTGGCATAGCTGTCACACCGCCTGCATCAAGTACAACCAATGGCTAAAATGTGTACTCCCTATACGAGTTTAGTCAAGTTGCTTAATACATTATACTCCCTCTCTATACATAAGTTCGAATCTCTTCCCAAATGAATTTAGTACGGAATTTGTCAAAAAAAAACCCCGAAAATTAATATAAACAACAGTATTAATTAGACAAACAAATTAAAAAATAAAAAATTGTGGGTGTTTGTGGTTACCGACCAGAAATGCCGACCTCATAACCAAACATGAGGCCTCCACTTGAAGCGAGTATACATGAAATGATGACAATTGGTGTGATCTTTGCTTCAGAAATATCAGCTGCGGTGCTTGCTGAGGCCATGGAGCTGCCCTGCTTAGCCATAATTACTCTATAAGTATATGATCTCAACTCTCAAACATTCAAAACAAAGCCTCTTAATTGCTACAACTTCCTTGCAGCTCCTTATACAGCTTTGTATATTCCAAGTAACTGAGTGAAAGAAAGAGACTTTCTGCAAAAACCAGCAGATGGGTGGTTTCTTTTAAGATAGCTAGCATGTGAGAGAGGGGCACTGCATGGGAACCAGGTGTCCAAATTCTGAGGTTTAGCGTAACAATTGTCAGCTGCTTCATTCTCTGCTTCCTTATCACCAAACTATAGTTTAATATATTTTAATACGTTTTCTTCCTCCATTCCTTCATTGTTTGAGTTACAACTTTACTTATTGATCAAGTGACTCAATGATATGATTTTATACTTGTGGAGATTAATTTGCTGCCAATGAATGGCAATATAGCATATCACTAGAGGTTATCTTAAAATTCATTTAAATGGAAAATGGTAAATTTGGTTCACTTGAGATGCTAACCTTTCAACATGCGATATTAATAAAAGTTGCATATTAGGATGAAATGCATTAACGCTTACACTTAATAAAAAAAAAACTAACAAAATTCTAATTTGTTTTTCTACTCAATGTTCCAAGAAATTGCCTAAATAGCAAAAGAACAATTGCACATGGAGCCAACCTTCTGAGTAGGGATGGGCAAATACCCATCGGTTATGGGTAACCGTGGTTACCGGCCCATTTAAATTTTACAGTTATTATGGGTAACCATTTAAATAAATAAACGGTTATGGGTATAACCGTTTACCCGTAAAATTTAAATAAGCGGTTATGGATATTAACTGCGGTTATAAACGGGTAACCGTTTACCCATTTATTTTATATACGTTAAAATTAATACAAACCATGTTCCCTATCAAACAAAACTTAGATCAATGTTATTGACTATATTGCATGATTTTTGTAGCTAATATAATATAGTTTTCCTTAACCACTTTAATTTCATGGTTCATTATATATATTTTATGTTAATACCTTACATTCCCAGTTAAATAACCCAATAATACTATCTTTTTCGTAACCCAAGAATACTTAGCAAATTCTATATTACCTTCATTGTTAACAGTTAAAAATATCGTCAGTAAACTATTATTTCAATTATTGGAATGGTATAAGGACTTAAAAATTTAAAATGCGGAAATGTATGATAAATGTACCTATAACGGTGTTTAATTGTTAGAAGAAAAAAAATTATGACAAATTTTCCTTTTTTAATTTTCAAGTTGTTAAAAAAACATGTAGACGGGTGATAAAGGAGTAAATGGTAAAAAAGAAAAAATAAACGGGTTAAAAAATGATAAATGGGTAAATGGGTACTAAACGGTTACGATTAAATGGGTACATGGTTATAGGTATGGTTAACCATTTATAAACGGTTATGGGTATGAGTATAACCGTTTAGGCAATTATCCAACGGGTAAATGGTTATGCGGGTATGAGAATAAACGGTTATGGATAAATAACCGCGGTTACCCGCCCGCTATAACCATTGCCCATCCCTACTTCTTGGTAGCACTTGAAAGCTCTCTTTGAACTCTCTTGTGCTCATATGAGAGGGAATTTTGTCATCACTCAATTTCAAGTCTAGCCTCTCTTTCCCTAATGAGAGATTCCATTGCAGCCTGATAGACATATTCGAACATTTAATATCAAACCCATCTACTTACCATCTTATATATCCAAGTCTTATTTCGTAAATTTCTCTTGTAAAGAAGCATAGTTTTTCCTGAGCCCCGCAATAATCTAATTCAATTCTTCTTCCTTGCTTTTCAATAAGATCCCTATTATCAAACAAACATAATTACTATAGTAAACAACTTCATTCAGGATTCAAACACACAAAAGATGTTATTCATAACCATTTCATTGCATTGCCGCTCTGACCATGAAAAATTAAAATTAATAATAATCGCTCAAATCAATTACAGTATATCACAAACTATGCCATCTAATAATCAATAAATTTAAGAAAATTTAAAATGAAATCAAAATCTTTAAATGTCCTAATTTTCTCTCTCGGAAGCCAAACAATAAAGAAAGAAGAAAAGGAGATGAATAAGAAATGAAGGCTGAGTAACTAACTTGTCAGGATTTGGATAAGAGGCAGGAAGAGAAGGCCATCATCGGAACTCAGTCTTACTCTTCTTCTTGTAATTTCTGTTTCTCCTTTCAGATTTCAAATACAAAACCACCCATACTTAAATCAACTTAATTCCTGTAAAAAGTTTGCTATAAAACTTTCATGACACTTCTATAAAAATCCAGCTTGCATGGTTCTTTTACAATCAACACATAACTTCATTTTAAACTTGTAAAGACACAAACTTAATCAATTGACTTATATTTAAATAGAAAGAAAGTAGTGGTCAGTTTTACCTATATTTTGTTTGGTGTCACTCCATTTCTATTTTTAATTAAAAGCTTGTAACTTTTACGCATTTCCCTATAATTTTTACTTCCCTTCCCTTCCCTTCCCCTGCTGCATAAACAGTAGAGTAGCTCTCGCCTACAACAAATTGAAAACCATTTGGAGAAAATAACTAAGCATTTGGTTATTAGATTCTTAGTAGGCAAAGCAAGAAAATTACACATAGCGAAACTATTGAAACTTTAAAACCCACTTCCCAAATTAGGTTCTCTGACTGACTAATGAGCATATGGATTTTAAACTATCATCCCAAGCCTGCAATGCCTGAGGTTTTTTTTTTTTTTTTTGTGACAGTCTAATTAATCATTTTTAATAGAAGAATACAATTCATATAACAATAATTAGTAGAGAAAACGAATGCAGTAATGTAAAAATCATGGTGCTACTTGAATTTTGAGGGCTGAGGACGATCGCTTAATGCCACCAAGTTCCATTTCTATTCAGAGTTCGAAACTGAATTTGAGACTCTTCTAGGTTCTTGTTAACAAACATAACATGGTGGACCAAATTAAAAACATATTTAAACCAAAAATTATAATTTGAGTTTTTCTAATTTTTTTTCTATAAGAAATCTCATAACTCTAAACAAAAAGAAAACTTACCGCAAGCTTGGAGCTAACTGGGGTCAATTCTCCTTGCTCTGCAATCACACAAAACAAAATTCAAAGTTCAAAACTTAATATAACCTCATCTGCCAATTCAAAGTCCAAACAATTAACTAAAAAAATCCCGAATGAATAAAGTTTAAACCATAGTTATTGAGGTTAGATAGCAGGACAACCGACCTCTACTTGTTTTCTGGTAAATTTGGGGTCCTTTAATTTCTAGACTTTGAGTAGAAACTGATTATACCATGGGCTAATCTTCAAGTACCACAAAATATAATTTTATCGTAGTAAGCTTTTCGATTCACTCCAAATGAAGGTATTATATGTTCACATATATATATATATATATATATATATTCACAACCTTAAGAAAGAAGAAAACAACTCTTGGTACAGAGCAAAAATGAAGCACTAACGGATTCCCACACACCAAACTCTGAGAACAAACAAAAACAGATAGCAGCATGCAAGTCACGAAGGAACAAAGAAAAAAGAATACTCATTTGCAAATCCAAAATTAGAAAAAATCGCATAGACAAAATTGGGAAACTCACCACAAAACGCTGGTCATTGGAGCTTTTTAATTTTATTTTTTTTTATTTTTTATTTTTTTTGCAACTAAATTGGAAAATCTGAAGAAAAAAAAAACCTCAACCGCAATTTTTCAGCAACAAACCTTCAGCGTCAACATTTTATAACAGAGACACACAAAAGTTAGACACGAAGAGAAAACGAAGCATTGAAAATTCTGGAAAAAAAAAAGGACTTATAGTGACAGAACGGCGGAGGACAGAGGTGCTATCACGGCTCAGATAAAACCCTAGCTTTATCCACGCCGCGAGGCAAAGTTTTGGACAGTGTAGGAATCAAAGGAAAACCCAAATCCAAGGAAAAACAAATGGCTTTTCGAATTCGATTTTTTATTATTTTTTTTATTTTTGGAGTTTGGCCTCTGTGATTTGTAGTTTTTGAGAGAGAGAACTGGAGAAATTACTACTGGGTTGGTCTTTTTCAGCAGGAAAGTGAGAGAGAGCAGTCGAGATCGGAGAGCGAGGGAAGGCAAGCTTTAGCAACATAAGGATTTGTGGGAGAGATCGAAATGGATGGAAGGCTTCTTTAGTAGAGAAGGAAAGCATGAGAAAGAGTGAGAGATGAGACAAGACCGCAAAGTGAAGGAGAGTCAGAGGAAAAGTCGAGAAGGAGTCAAAGTACAGCCCTTCGACAATGATCGACGCATGGACTGAAGCAAAAGGACAACGGAAGGCAAAAATGAAATTATACAAATCAAGCAGGGGCAAATCTGCCATTTTACTGTTCACGAACAGTGAAAAACCAGTCTTACGGAAAACCCATTTTTAGTATACGTATAATTTATAATAGGGAGAAATTCTCTCTCTTCTTCTTTCCTTCTTACATTTTGCTCCTTGTCTTTTTGTCTTTTAAAAAAAAATTAATATAAAAAATTAATATAATGTAATCGTAATCATTTAAATAAGAGAAGAAAAAAAAAAGAGAAAGATTAAGGGTAGAAAGAATAATAGTTGGACATACTTTGTGATCTGATGAAAACTTGTGAAGCATAAGTATCACCTGACCAAATCTCCCATAGATTATCTTAGAAGGAAAGAAATTCTCTTCGGATCTTTTTCATCAAAGTCACCTGATCAAGTGATTTGGACCTTTGAAATTTTATCAAACGGCAAAAAATTATTATAATTTTTAAGAGATCAAAACAAGTAGGCCGTTGAATGAAATTTAAAACCCGAATCACTTGATCCGATGACCTTGTTGAAAGAATCTCCCCTCATCTTGGAAAAGAAGAACTCAAACAGATTATGTACTTATAGGGCGCCACACTCAAGGCCGGTCCTGAGTTTTTGGATGCCCGGTGCGAAAACTCAAAATGTGCCCTTTTTTAATACTGAAATATATGTTTAAAAAAAAAATTTAACAAGGGCTGGAACCCAGTCGAAGCTGGGGGGCTAGGCCCTCACGCCCAAATTATATTACTTGAGAAAATATACAACGGGGGGGACATAGTACCTAAACCCCGACAATAAAAAATACAATCATATACAACTATTCCTAGGAAAGCTCCTTGAAATTTCAACCTTTAAGAAATTGTCTTCTAGCATTTTTTGAAGCAAAATCATCAATTATATCATCATACTCCAAGTCTTCAATCTCATCATTTTCAATGCATAAGATTGCTAATCCATTTAGCCTATCTTGAGTCATAGTGGTCTGCAAGTAAGATTTTAATAATTTCAATTTTGAAAAACTTCTTTCTGCAGATGCCACAGTTACAGGTACAGTCAACAGTACACGATAAGCAATCAAGACATTAGGACACATGTCAGTTTCTTTTACAAAGTTTGCTATTTCCATGGATGTCCAAGGGTTATTAGAGAGAAATGCTTCTTCAGGTAACATCATTTGCAACACCTGTAATTCAGAACACAAGTCAGCTCCATCTACATCCATGGTATTTCCATGTTTCAAATGTGCTTCAAGATTCATACAATTTTCTTTTAGTTGTTGATCATCCAATGAAATTAACTTCGGTGCATCAAACAAGAAGCCAAAAATAGATTCAAAAGTCTTTAACTGTTCAAACCTGTTTTTCAGTTGAGAAAGAGCAATATCCACTATAACAAGAAAATAATCTGTTCTAAATGATTCTTCAGCAGACTGTTGTTCCCTCTCATTACCATTAACTTCATCATGATGTCTTTTTCTAGGTCTATGACGTTTAGTTTGAAAAATAGGGTCAATTTCCGAATCAAGTGCAATTTCTTTAGCATCACGCATAGCAGAAGCAAAACCAGTTTCTCTGTAGTTTTCAAAAAATGTAACAAGTGCTTCCAATGCCTTTACAACAACATCAAGACGCATGTCTTCAGATTGTAATTTTGTGCTCACCATGTTAATCTTCAACAAAATGTCATACCAAATAACCAAACTTAATACAAAATCAAAATTGGAAAGTTCTCCTGATGCTAAACATCCTACATCCCTACTCAATTGGGGATTCTCAGTAATTTCCTCCAACGTAAACAAAGCATTTCTAACTTGGGCTACTTGGGATTTAATTGCTTTAACACTTTCAATGTGAATTTCCCATCGAGTAGTTGACAATGATTTCAAAGTTAAACCATCAATATGTTCAAGCAAAATATTCCAACGCTTTGTAGAGTTGGAAAACACCGTATATATGCATTGACATGCTCCAAAAAAAGATTTTGCTTTAAGACATGAACTTGCCATATCACAAACTATTAAATTAAGACAATGAGAACCACATGACATGTAAAAGGCTCTAGGATTTATGTCTAGCAATCTTTTCTGGACACCTTGGTGTTTCCCTTTCATGTTAGATCCATTATCATAACCTTGTCCCCTCACATTATCAATATCAATACCAAAAGACTTTAGGACATCTTGCAACTCATTAAAAAGTCCTTGTCCTGATGTATCTTCCACACTTAAAAACTCCATGAAATATTCCCTTATATATATTGACCTCCTTGACAAGTCAACACATCTCAAAATTAAAGTCATTTGTTCCACATGACTTGCATCAGGAGTACAATCAAGAATGACAGAAAAAAATTTGGCTTCTTTTACTTTTTTAATGATTGCAGTTTTGACTTTTGAAGCTAAAGTAGCTATCAACTCATTTTGGATTTTATGGCTCAAATAGTGGTGATGAATCTCTTTATTCTCAATAAGTCGAAAATGCTTTTGCATTATTGGATCAAACTCTGCAATCATTTCAAGGAAACCTAAGAAATTGCCATTAGAGTCTTCATAAGGTCTTTCATTTGTTCCACGAAATGCTAAATTATGTATGGCAAGACATTTCACAACAGCAATAATTCTAAGCATCACTTGTTTCCAATGATTTGTCTCTTTCTTGATTCGCAATTGAAATTCTTTATCAATTGTCTGATTTTTTGTCAATCTACTTTTCAACTCAACCCAAGTTCTCGAATTAATGAGATGCTCTTTTGACTTTTCATGTTGATCAAGCTTCACACCAAGATGTCTCCAATCACTAATTCCATATTTTGCTAACTCACTTTTTGAGGCAATTGTTTTAAACAATTTACAACAAAAACAAAAGACTTTATCCAACTCTTTTGAGTACACAAGCCATTTCCTATCATAAATTTCACCCGTTGGTAATTTTCGATCATAGTAGTGTGAGGAAAATTTTCTACAGAGTTTGTCCTTAGGATAAATGATATTAGTTTCTCGAATTGGTCCCTTTTCTACAAGTAAGTCTCTCATTTCTACATTAAGACCATCCCAAACTCTTGGATCATAAATGTTTAAATGGAAAATAGGTGCAGGAGATTCAATATTTTCCTCTACACCAATATGATCACCATCAACATTTAAATTCACATCACCACCACCACCATTTTCATGGTCTTGAGACTCATCACCAACATTTTCTTCTAAATCACTATTATTTTCATGATCATGAGACTCCCCAACAACATTTTGTGACTCTTCACCAACATTATTTTCTCTCAAATTTTCAACTGACTCATTTTTTGTAGAGAAAAATTTATGAAGAGATCCTCTTAAACTTTCGGCAATTTCGTTATCCTTTGCCTTTTTTTTCCTTTTCATATTACCAGAGAGTTGTTTCCTAAAAGACATGGCTTCGATAATTTGTTTGCAAAAATTACCTACACATGATATAACAAAAATTTCCTATCAAAATTATCATTCTAACACATATTATATATTATAAAAATACAAACATATAGTCTAATATATTATAAAAATTAAACCTAAAAATTGGGTTTGAAATGAAATCAAATAATTCAATTCATCAACAACAACAATTCTATACATCAATTATCATATAATTCTATATCATTTGCAAAATTTTATATTAAATTATGAATTGATAAGTCAAATTTTAAAAATTAATTTACCTCAAAACTCAAAATGGTTGGTGGTGAGTGAATGCTTTTGGCACTTGCACTTGCAGGAGCAACTGAGGAGGAGGGACAGGTTCTGGACTAGACTGTCGACTGTGAAGGGGAGCAGAAGGTCAGACGGCAGCAGGGAGGGAAATATTAGGAAAGGGGGAGTGGGGATATGGGAATAGGTATAGGGTTTTTGGGGACCGAGTGGTCCTTTAATGTTGTTTTGTATTACTTTTTTTTTTTTTTTTAATATTTGTGAAGCCCTGGACGTGGTCCTTTTTAAACCTACCTTGGGCTCTTGCCCTCCAGCCGGCAGCTCTGGGCTTTGGACCTTTTTTTTTTTAAATACTTAGTAATTTGGGTTATTTTTGTTGGTGCCCCCTTTAGTTTTGGGCCCTGGACAGTTGTCCTTGTGGCACTGGGCCTGGGCCGGGCCTGGCCACACTGTTCAATTGAACAGTTCCATTTTCAGTGGCACACAATTCAACCAACTAATATTCTTTTTGGTGCATTATTTAGTTTAGAGAAATATTAAGTAGATTTTTAAAAGTAAGATTTTTTATAAATTTTCTGTTATCTTTTATTTTAGATATAATGTTTTGTTATCACGAAAGTTGATATTAACTTGTGAAGTAGAAGAGAGTTTATGAAAGTCCATTTAAGAGAGTTTTCTTAACATTGGTGATTCAATTTAATTTGAATGAAAATTATAAAAACTAATATTTTTAGTGCATGTTATGTTCAAGGTTATGTTTTCATTTTTTGAATCACGGCGTGTTTTACGCGACTTTCAAGTTTTAAATATATTTATATCCGTAAATTGACAAAAGAAAAATCAAATATTTGAAGTAAATGAATAATCTTAAATCATACTAGAAGAAATGCCTCATAAACCAATTAAAGTAGCTGAATCCATATAATAAAATCGGTCTCTGTAAAATTTACATTTAGAATAGAGAAAGTAATATTTAATAAACAACTGATGAATCACATTATTACTAGCTCATTGTGAGGCTAAACCCACCATTTTCCCCTTAGTATAGATAATATCATTTGTTTAAAAAAAAAATCATTTGACAACTAATTTAATCACATTATTATCCGCATGCGAAAGACAGTTTTTATAATTAGCATTACACGCCTCTTGAGATATTTTGAACGTGTATAAAAATAGGGAAAATTGACACATCCCGACTTGAAATGTCCACTTAAACTCCAAATCGAGTTGTGCTGGCCGACACCTGAATGGTGACGTAGCCATAAAGTGTAGTGATGTGGAAGGTATGGGTAAATTTAAACCTAAAGTGCCTAATCAAGAGAGTGTGCAAGTGAGCGGGTTTGAATCATATTCACACGTGATGTCAGAGCAGAAGACAATATAGTAAATAGGTTGAGGGTTACACCACTGAAGGTAACCATCTCCTAAGATTTGCCAGAATCCTCGTATACGCGTAAACACCGCTACTAAACCTGGAGGGGCGAAAAACAATTTGAGTGGGTCAGTAAAACAATACTTATACGAAAACCTTTATTTTTGAATATACCAACCCCTCACTGTAAAACAAGTATAATTTCCTCAAAACATACTACGTAAGTATGTAATCAAATATAACCGCAATATAACCAGAAATATGCCAAGTCATGATATATCAAATGCCAATGTAATATAATTATGTAATAATCAATTATAAGCAGGTTGCTCATCATCTAAGCTACATACACAAGTTCGAACAGATGGTTTCTGACACGAACAGGACTGGGTGTGATCAATATACTCTAGTACTACGATCACGTGAAGACTGGTGCAAAAGCACATCACATACAAGTCGGATCGCCTAATGCAATCTACCCGACAAGACTGGCACCTAAACTTGGATCCAAGGTGAGCGAACAGTGCGAATGTGAACATACACGTGAAGGACTGGCCCTGGCCCTGGGGTGAGTACTAACACCAGGTGTAGCAAGATGAGCATGTACACAAGTATGAATGTCATGACAATAATATCTCAACCATATAGCAGCATTTATCACATTTCATATCACAATATCGAATACTTGGCAATATAAGCGTAAAAGTGAAGTAAATACGCATTCATGGAAACTAAAATATGTATAGGTATAAAAACAAATTGCCCACTCACATATACTTCACTGCTGACGAGCCATGCAACCTAGCGAAGATGGAAACGCCACTAATAATTGCTCCTAAGCACATAAAGGTACAATTAATAAAACTATACTATAACAATTGAATTTGGAAAAACGGACGTCAAAAACGGATTCAGAACGTCGAATTACCCTAAAAAGGGTCCTGCTTAAATTTTCGAAAAGTCAACAAAAGTCAACAGGATGAATATTCCTTGAAAGACGAAATATTCTCTGACGGATGGAAAATTCCCTAACGGAATATTTCATTTGAGTTAAGGGTTATTAGGTTGGGTTAGATTAATAGGTTGGACTTAAGGATTTTAGGCCTAAAGGCCTAAACTAAAAGGTTTAAGATTTAAAATGCATGAGCTTAAAGCACAAAAGGAAATGGCCAAA
Source organism: Malus domestica (assembly GCF_042453785.1). Classification (NCBI taxonomy): domain Eukaryota; kingdom Viridiplantae; phylum Streptophyta; class Magnoliopsida; order Rosales; family Rosaceae; genus Malus; species Malus domestica. The sequence continues at coordinate 15,809,214 of NC_091673.1, forward strand.
GACCTTTAATTAACCAAATAATAATAAAAATAATAATAAAGGGTTAGGTTGGGCTACCCAGGTTTTGGGCTTGGCAGGAGCGGCCCGAAGGGCCTGGGTTTGGGTTCCAGCTCGCCGGAGTTAAACGGAAAGGAATGCCGGATTCGGCCAGAAAACTGAACAACCTTTAAATGTTAATAACTTCCTCGTTACGCAACGAAATCGAGTGAAACAAAAACTAAAGTTGTAGTTCTCGAAGAGAAGAAGAGAATGGTACCTCGCACGATGTCTAACTCTCCGTGTTTTGGCCGGAAAACACCTCGAAAGCCGTCGGACTCGCTGGAAACTGGGTAAGATTCAAATGAGTATAACTTCTTTAATACTCAACGAAATTGGGTGAAACAAAAAGGAAAGCTATAGTATGCAGTGAGACGAAGAGATTGATACCTTGTATGCCTGCCAACTCGCTGTGGTTTGGCCGGAAATTGTCTCGAAAGGCACGGATCAGACTTGAACTTCTCAAAACCGAGTTGTTTCACGTCAAAGCTTCCTCAAACCTTGACTAGAGACCCTAGGCTAGGGAGTTGTGTAGAGGCTTGACCGAGTCCTAAAACATCGTGACTCGGTTGAAAACACGTCGAACTCAACTCGTCCGAGTTTGGACCTTCCGAGTTGGCGAGTCAAAACTCGTCCACTCTTGGTTTGGTTGGTATGGTTGTGTTTGTGAGGATGAGAGGAGTAAAATGGGGTTGGTTTCAAGCTCGATCTATGAGCTTTGATGTTCGTTCATGGCGTTGCAGAGGAAGAGAGAATACGGGAGAGAAAGAGAGAGAAGAGAGAGAGAACCTTTTCTGATAGAGGGGGACAGAAAATAAAGAAGAGATGGGATATGTGAGAGTGAAATAATGAAGATAGGTGCACAGGATGGGATAAAAAGGAATCCAATGGATAGGTTTTAGATTTCCAATAGTAAAAGGAAATCGAAATCTATTCGAATTAGATATTTTTACATTTTAAAATCTACGTCTACTCGTACTAGCGTGTACAATTTAAATGCGATAGCGAGAAATAAAAAGGAAAGCGATAAGAATAAGTCCATGTCTCTTGCCAATAAGGGTATAATCGTCAATACACATACTCGGAGAGAAATTACATAAGAAAATTAGGGACGGGTCATCACAAAAATAATATTAAATGAACAGCTGATTGAATCACATTATTGTTCGCTTATGGTAAGGTACTAATTAAAAAAAGTACAAAAAAAAATTAATTATTAAAAAAACATTGTTAAAATGACAAAAATACTTGTGCCACATTTGATGCATTATTTTAGGTTGCCTTTGAATGTTTTTTTTGTTCGAGGGGTAGTTTTGTCCAATTATTTTTGTTAAAGCTTGTGACACCAAAAAGTACACTTTTATTGTTGGCTTTATATATAGAAGAAGATAAATACTATAAAAACTATAAACACTAATAATTATATTCTCTCACTAACCGACTAATATTTTTAGGCATGTTATGTTCAAGTTTCTGTTTCCATATTTGATATTGATAAATACTATAAAAACTATTAAAACTAATAATTATACTCTCATTAACCGATTAATATTTTTAAGGAAAATTAATGAAAAAGACTTGAAAAGTTTTAATTTTAATATAAAAAAATCATGTTATAAGTTTTGTTTAATGATTAGTACAAGGCCCATATTAAAGTAGTCCAACTAAAAATGACCTAACTATAAAAAATTATGATTTGTCGATTTTACCCCTAACTTTTTTAGGTTGAGTTCTAGATTTTCGTCGTTAATGGAGTTCATCGTTGTTTTGCAGACCTTCTTCTTTTTCTTTAAAACAAAAATATAGATCTTCATGCTATTTAATTTATATTTTGTATTATTTCGTTGAAACGTGATCGTCGTTATTCATAAAGTATTCGAGGTACTGTTTTTCAAATTTTCTTCGTTAGTGGAGTTCATCGTTTGTTTCTCCATAAAATAAATTTGAGATCTGCATGTTATTCAATAATAACAACGGGTCACTGTTACTAGGCTGTAAAAATAAATTGTTTCTGGATTTTAAGTAACACTATTTCTGGAATCTAAGTTACTGTTTCTAAAATCTAAGTCACTATTTCTGGATCCAAATAAAATAGACACACTGTTTTTTAAATGTAAGCTAGAAAATAAATAGTGAAATTCATTGTATTTGGATTCAAAGCAAAATAAGCATCTTGTTTCTTAAATATAATCAATTGATGCATGAAAGAAAAGAAACAATCAAATGTTAAACATAGACTGTTTCTGGAATCTAAGTCAGTGTTTTTGTAATCTAAGTCACTGTTTCCGGAATTTAAGTCACTGTTTCTGGATTTTTGTTTTTTTCTTTCCAGATACAATGTTTGTTTGTGCATAGAAAAAACAAACATTGTATCTGATTTTTTTTTCCAGAAATAGTGTTATGTTTTGGGTTCTACAAAAACAGTTTTTTGTTTTTTGTTTTTTTTTTTCCTATGTACTTCACTATTAATGCAGTATTTTATATCTATACAAGTTTCATTAAAAATAAACAAGTCAATAAATAGTTTTTGTAATCATGACAAAAAGGAATAAAAAGTGTATAAACAAGTACGCTAATTTTGTGCATACAAATAAAGTTTCACCAAAAATAACCAAGTCAAAAAAATAATTTATGTAATGAATGAGGATATTTTTTGGATTCTCTTTGCAAGCTTCACCAAAAATAATTTTTGTGCATACAAATAAAGTTTCACCAAAAATAACCAAGTTAAATAAAGTTTCATTTATCGTAAATCATGTGGTCAGTTTTCGTTATATACTATTTGTGTTTAATTTTAAATAAAAAATTTAAAATAATTTCTGACTGCATGATGTATAATAAATAGATACAATTAAAGAATTTTCAGGATCCTCACAAAGAGAATCCGAAGAATATCCTCATTCTTTTGTAATCATGACATAAAGGAATAAAAAGTGTATTAACTAGTACGCTAATTTTGTGCATTACAAATAAAATTATCTTGCTGAATATGTTTGAGAATACCGAAGAAAAGTGAGTGAAGTTTTAATAATTCATCACAAAAGGGCTCGGCCCAGATGTTACAAAATTACTGCTGTTTATATAGCCCAAAGATGAACTGCATCGTAGCCCACTTTTACATATCCAGTCTACTTGCGACTTGGACAGCAGCCCAATAATCATGTCAACCTTCTTAATTTCATGTGCTTATATATAAAATACAGAGAAAATTTTATAACTAGTATTGATATTTATTGAAGACAACAAAAATTTCTAGGGTGGTTCGGTATTGGATCCCAAACTGAAAATAAGATTATGAATTTCAAATCAAAAAATTTTGGGACGAGAATTTGAAGACCAATTTTGAACCGAAATTTTGGTATTCTTAAATTTCGAGATTCCCGTAATGTTTTCGGTATTTCGGGATGGATCGGGATTGCGTTTTGAGTTTTGGGCTTTTTGGCATAGATTTGAGAGAATTTCAATATTATCGGTTTGAGAACTTTTCGGTATGAGATCGGAATTTTTTTGCTTTGGTTTAGAATTTTCGGGAAATATTTCTAACCCTAAAAATTTCTATTGTCTTAGATTAGAAAATAAAGCATGCATTAACCAAAATATAAAATAATTTATCGATTTAAATTTTGTAATAAATCGTACACTCAATAAAAACAACTAAAGTATTTAATCATGGGTCAGTAAATAAAATTTATATTTAATCGACGGCTCTTACAAGAACGATAGCATGTTCTCTCTATAAAATTACATTACCCTTTTGTCCACAATACATAATCTTTGGGATCTTGAGGTTTGTGGACAATATAATTATTATTTTTTTTCTCTCAATTTCTAGTAATATAGCACGAACGAACTTGTCGTGTGACACTACTACACCTAAACGAATAATCTAGTGAATAAAATAATTTAATCATTGCTTAGGTTAGGTCAAAACAATCCCAATTCCAATAGAATATGTTTGAAAAGGAGAGGGAGAAGCAAAACTTTGGATTAGATTATTAAATAAAAAACAAAAAACAAAAGTTTAATTTAAATAAACAAAGTCGTGAAAAGTCACGGTATGATGCTACACGCCTTGTCCCACTTTGTGGACCTTTCTCATGCATTTTTTTTCCTTTAAAACACTGCACCGTCGAAAAAATTAAAGCCAAATAAATTTACCTCTAAGTTTGGTCGTCTCAAAATTGATTTTTATTTTCAGATTTAGGGTATGTGGTCCTATATGACTCGTTGACGAAAGTTATTTTTAACAATTAACACATCGTCTTTCTACTTAATATTACAGTTTAATGATATTTTTCTTCACTTATAAGTGAGAGATCTTAAATTTGACTCTCGTCAAATGTGAATTTGAATCATATTATTGTTAGCTCATTGTGAGCATAACTCACCTCCTCCCTCTTAGTGTAAATAATATCGTTTATCAAAAAAAGAAAAAACACTATCTTAAAAATTTTAAATTCTAATATATTTCTGTGAAGTGTTTTAAAAAGTGAGTTATCCGTCCTGACACACCCCGACCCGAATATCCACCAGGACTCCGAATCGAGCTGCGCTGGCCGACACCTGGAAGGTGATGTGGAAAAATGTAGATAAATTTAAACTTAAGAGTGCCTAAATACCAGAGTGCACTAGTGAGTGGGTATGAACTCACTTCACACGTAACGTTAGAGCATAAGCAAATATAAAAGGGCGAATTAAGAATCGTACCCTCGAAATAATCTCCAATACTAAGAATCGCCACGAATTTTCGACGATAAGAAAGCTCAGCTAATAAAACTTGGAGGGTGAAGACAAGTCAAGGGTGAGTGTCCCTGTAATAAAATTTTAATAGAAACCATATAAAACATCATAACCCCTCGTCACGACACATGTATAATTTCTAGAAAAATCATAAATATACCACAACACAGCATTTCATCAGCAATATCGAATAATTATGTGATTAATAATTTATACTAGCACGCAAGTCGGAATCACCTATAGTGACATGTACGACTAACCCATATCTCATCACATATACTAGCCGATCACATATTCATCGCATATGCTAGCCGATCATATATTCATCACGTATGCTAGCTCATTACATATTCATCACGTATGCTAGCTCATCACATATTCATCACATATGTTAGCTGATTACATATTCCTCACATATGCTAGCTCATAAGTCGGAGTCACATCTAGTGACCTATATGACCATAATCATATCCCATCAATCAATGCTAGCTCATATACGACCATAATCATATCGCATCAATCAATGCTAACTCATAAGTCGAAGTCACCTCTAGTGACCTATACGACCATAATCATATCTCATCAATCAATGCTAGTTCATAAGTCGGAGTCACCTCTAGTGACATGAACGACCATAATCATATCTCATCAATCAATGCTAGCTCATATGTCAGAGTCACCTCTAGTGACCTATACAACTATAATCATATCTCATCATATATCTCACCACATACCAACATTATATACTCACCTGAACTTACCTTAGCCTTCGCATTGGTGTGCAACACTGTATAAGGTTGTACTAAATCACATACTAAAATGTAAACTAATTATGGCATGGCATTTATAAGACATAAAACCACAATTTCTCATTTCCTCGCACGTTGATTTATAATCAACATTTATTCACCCAAAACATAGGGTTAAATCTCATGTTTTTCATCAGATTCCTTCACATTGCTCATTTTCTCAAACAAAGCTTTTGTCTCGATTATTTAATCTCACTTATTGCATGGTTACATTTAACATCTCGTTAGACTGCCTACGTACCCTAAACATGAAAAAGACCCACTCACCTGAGGTCCATGCTATGACTCCCTAGCATGCATATCGAGACATCACGAACCATCGTCGCATGTGACCAATTATCGAATCACATCTCAGAGTTCTGAACGATAAAACACATCTGTACGCAATTCAATTTGGAAGATCTGCATAACGGATTTCCGATCTGTTGCTTCCAAAGATCCACATTATACTTCTAGAATAACATCCTAAGGTTTCATTATGATCCAACGGTTGGATCTTCGCCAATTGCCAAAATCAAGTGCCAGCCAACATTTTAGTTTATGAACTTGCAAATCCAAATTCGGGAAGATCAGTACGTCGGATTCCTGATCCGTAAGTTCCTATGGTTCTCAGAAATTATGTACTATAACATACTAAAATTTGGTGACGATACAACGGTCGGATCGTCTATTCATATAATGACCTATTAACGTAACGTAGAGAGTTTAGATTCCAACAATCAACCTACGTCATACAACTACCAAAACTGAACTCAAGGCATCTAATTAGCCTAAAAATAACATCGATGGCCCCCTGGCCACGCGCCGCTGCACCAGCCACCGCGAATGGCGGTCGGCCGCCCCGACTCGCCGAAAAACTCAACTATTTCTAAAAATTACCAAAAATTACAAAAATGAAGATCTCAATGAGTAGAGTAACTTTTATACCTGTGACCGAGGCCAATTTGGTCTGGAAATGCTCCAATTTGCCTCGAATCCGCCGGGAACCCTAGAAATTGGTGTTCTTGATTCGTCCCCAATTCGACTCCAACGTTCCAACCAATGATTGGGCATTGTTCTAGGCCTCAAGGGAAGTCTATTGGTGGTGGCAATTGGAAGAAATTGCTTCAGAATTGAGAGAATTGACACAAAACTCGTCGGTGTCACCATCGCCAAATGTCACGGATTTGACCCAATTTCCATCGAATCTTGATAGAAGAATGAAGGGGAAAAGGTATGGTGATGATTGCATGTGGAAATGGGGTGAAATTTTCTTGAAAAAAGGCTCCGAAACGTTGGAATTTCACCGGTTTCGAAACCGGGTTGGGTGCAGGTTCAAGGGATCCGGTCGATCCTCTCCCTTTGTCCTCTCTCCTTTTCCATCATTTCCTCTCTTCTCATTGGGCAGACTTTCCTCCCTCCCCTTCCAATTCGTTCCTCCTGTCCCTCTCTTTTTGATTTGGCATCCTTGCCCGATCCCCTTTTTTTTTCCTCCCTTTTCCTTCCTCCCCATTTCCTTCTTCTTTTCTTCCTTTCTTTTTCCTCTTTTCCATTAACTAACTATGAAAAATATAATACTTAAACAAAAAATACCCCTCGAATATTTCAGGAAAACGCTAAAGGATTAATTCATACACCTCACTATATGCTGATCCATGAAAATCAATACCCTCACCTCTAAGGATATTTTCGAAATTTCACATTTTAAAATTTATAAAATAATAAAATTTGGGACGGGTTGTCACATGTCCAATAAACGCTTATCATGTAAATAATGAGCTTTGTAGAACAATTTTTCAAATATGTATTGAGTAATACTTAAGGTTGTTTATATGAGCACCATTCTAAGTTTGCTATGTTTGCTTTTACTTATTATAATTATTTTCATTCCTACTTGAAATTTTTAATACGTATTTTATAGAAAAAAAATAAACAAAGTGCTATATAATATCACTTCTTAGCTGTTAGCAAATATTCATAAACAAATACCTCTCACTAATTTAATTACTAGGTAACTTTTATTTTATTTTATGAAATACTAATTGACTAATGTGCCGAGTTCAACAAGAAGGAACTAGAAAATATATAAATAAGATTGTAAAATGGCAAAAAGATTCATAAAAATTGGACACGATTATAGTAGACTTATGCGTACCTACTTATTACCACTTCAAAAACAAGGTAAATGTAATTAAATTTAGAAAGTTATAATGAAACAGTATTTTCACTATTCAATCTTAATCATAATGACATTTTTTGTATGAAAAGTCTATAATGAGTTAAGTTCTTTTCTTTATTTACTCTTATATCATTATTTCATTATTGTAGCGGGGTCCACAATGATGATAACATTTTTGTCTGGTTAAAATACATTATTTTGGATGATGTTATTCAACTTATGCTACTTTCCATCTTTTGCTAATCTGCTGCTAGCTCTTCAGCTCTTCATGCTTCCATTATGTTGTCAATAGTGTGCAGCTCTTATTCTTTCACCTTTTAATACATATTTTCTGTCTTTCCTTTGAAATTTTGAGGCTTCCAGTATGGCTGATAAAGGGCTTTTAACTTACTGTAAATATACATTTCTTCTTCTTCTGCTACTAATATCATATCATACCTAAAATCTTCAAACTCATCTAAGGCTAACATTTGGATCCCTTGACATCGCAGAATATTTTTGTATGAAGGAGTCCATCTATGTGGGGAGATAGAAGATAATCTAGATGACTCTTCATCAATCATGGCTATATGTCTGGCTTTATCCTTATGCATATGTACATACCAATTTGGAGGACTACTAATAAAACTTATGCAAATTTCTTTCAACTGTTCTAGATAATCTTCTACTATTTTTATAAGCTTTTCAGGATATGATTCTAGTTGGGAAATATGGTTAGTGAATATTTTATCAAGATAGCTAAACTCTAATAGTAAGGCTGTGGTAACTTCTACTGCATTATGCTTCTTCTGATGCTCATAACTAAAATACCATGGCCTAAAATCTCTCATGTTAATCTTGGCCACAGTTACGCTAACATCTGGTTTACAAATACAACTTTCTTTACTATCACAAAGACATGATGGATACATCTTTGTAATAATATCCATCATTGGTTTAGAATCAAAGATGGACTGATACAAAGCACATTGTAATTGTAACTCTTTCATGGACTATGATACTCTGCTCAGGATCTCATTTTGCATGTCTGGTGACATTATTCTTAATTTTGCTTTTGAAATTTCTTCTAATAAGATATCATCTATTATTAAGTCTAAAGATATATTTCTAAGAAATCTTTCATATCTTTCTTGTTTTTTTTTTGTCATTCAAATGCTGATGATGCTCATTATTTTGATGCTGCTTCATTTCAATATCTTCTTCTAAGTATCAATGTTAATCTCTCTCTTCTATGGGCTCATTAGCCTCTTGTTCTATGGGTTCAATAACCTCATTTTCTTTATTCTTATGTTGATAAGATTCTAAGCCTATTTTCAATTTTCTTTTCAGGGTGTCATTTGCCTTCTGCTGCATTCGAAGAAATTTGAGTTCTTGGTTCATTTTGGTGAACTTGTTAAGTAATGACTCATGGTCTCTAGAAATGGCTTGAAGGTTGCGTTCAAGAGAATGAATATAATGTTGGCTTTGATGGAAATTAAAATTAAAACTATCAAACTATTGTTCTAAGGCTCTAATTAATTTTTCATGGCCTAACCTTATACTTGGCTGTTTGATATGAACATTCCAAAAATTATCTAAGAGAACCTGTTGCCTATCAGTGAGTCCTGGTACCCTTGACCTATTAGTTGGATTTCTGATTCCTTCAACTATGGTGCTATTAAAGTTAAAAGTGTGTATTTGTGGAGATGTTGGCCTGCTTATGTTATTTTGAAATCCACTGAATGGTGGAGGTCCATGGTGCATCATTATGCTATTGAAATGCGTTATTCTGCCTTGTGATCTTGTGCTATTTGAGGTTGATGGTCCACAGTATTTCATTCATGTTCAATAAATAATTGATAAGATATCAACTAATGTATTATCACTACCTTTAATATGTTCAAAAATTGGTTTAAAACCATTTCCTTTAATTGAATCAACAAAATTAACCCATCTTCGAGCTGTCTGTTTATTAGTATGTATTTTATTGTAATGATAAACTATATTTTGACAATTTGTTCGTATTGTAAATACTTCATTATGTAAAAATAAAGAAAATGCCTCAAGTGAGTCAATTATTTCTAAAATTTCTAAATATGTTGATGGTATATCTTGACTGTACATTACTAAATTTTTTTTATGAATATCTACAAACTTGTTCATTAGACTTTGGTGATTCCTTATGTTTTTTCTGGTATAGTATGCATGCCCATCCTAATGATGAAGCATCTGTTTCAACTATTTTGTAACTATCATCTAATGATAATGTTAATGGTTTGAGCTTTGTAATTTCTTCCTTTATATTTTGAACCAATTTAATATCTTCACTATTAAAATACTTTTGTCCTGTTTTGCTAGTTTTACTATATAATACTGCTATTTTTCTTCATAAATTAGGGATAAAATTTCAAGCATAATTTAACAATCCTAAAAATGCTTATAATTGTTTTGCTAGTTTTACTATGAAGACTTTCTTACCTATATGATTTTGTAATTGTATTGTACCTGGCTTAATATACATTCCTAAAAATTATATATCTTGTTTTTATAATGCTATTTTATTTTTGCTAATCACAATTCCATTATTAATAAATTCTTGTAAAACTATCTCTAAATGCTTCATACGTTCATTTCTATTTTTATTATGTACTAAAATATTGTCTATATAAACACTATAAAAATTATCATATTTCTTGAAAATTTGATCCATCTTCCTTTGAAAAATCGATGGAGCATTTTTAAGTCTAAACGGCATAACAAGTCACTCAAAATGTCTTTCTGGACAAGTAAAAGTTGTCCACTCAATTGATTCTTCTGCTAATTGTATTTGCCAAAAACTTGATTTACAATCAAATTCACTAAAATATTTACTCTCTTGAATTTTATTTATAAGTTCATCTTTATTTGGTAATTTATAACTATCTTCATATGTATTATCATTTAATCTCTTGTAATTATAAACTATTGTAGCCTTACCTCTCTTTAGCTCTGAATGTTTTCTCATAATAAATGATGTGACAACCCGTCCCTAGTTCTAGAATTTTATAAATTTTAAAGGTGTGAATTTACGAAAATGCCCTGAGAGGCGAGGGTATTGCCTTACGTGACCAATGTATAGTGAGACGTATGACTTCTTCTTTTAGCATATCCTTGTAGTACTCATTGGTACGAATGCATAGGCGAAAGCCATTTGCGAGTCCGAATTATAACGGTATAGTTACGGACGTTTGATTTTGGGTTATTCAAAGATTAGATATAAATTATTTGAATTCCCATCTTGTGGGATGAGGACCAATTAAATGAAGGTACAAGGGACCAATCAAATAAAATGGAACTAAGGACCAAGCAACCAATGAGAAAAAGAGATTATGGAGGGAAATGAGGGAACCAATCTGCCCTCTTTTTTTTTAACCAATGTACCCATATCACCCAACCCATTCGACCGGGGTTATTCCAGCCAATTTCCACCCATTTTTCCGGTGATTCATGTCAAATTAACAGTTAGTAAACACTCCATGACCTTTCCTCTACTAATTACAACCCAAAATTTATGGAGTTTGGCTTTGATTTGATGAAAACCGTACCCATGGGCGTGATGAATCCATGTCTTCGATCCTCCAAATATGAAATGATTTCATCCAATTACTACCACCATTAGACTATCCTTGAGGTCTATAACAAAGCCTAAACATTGATTGAAGCATTGGAGTTGCTTTGGAGTCGAATCAAGAACACCCAAATTTAAGGGTTTCCGACGGGTTTTGAAAAAATTGAGGCTTTTCTCGGCCCAATTGGTTTTAGTCACAGGTATGAAAGTTGTTCCACTCATTGAGATCTTCATTCATGTAAATTTTGGTAATTTTTTGAAATAGTTGAATTTTCCGACGAGTCGGGGCAACGCATGGCCAGGGGACCATCAAAGTTATTCTTAGGCTAAATTAGATGTCTTGAGTTCATTTTTGGTGATTGAATATCGTAGGTTGATAATTTGGACCTAAATTCATTAAGATACGTTACTTGGTAAAGATGTGAATTGACGGCCCGACCATTGGATCGTCACTAAACTTTAATACATTATAGTACATAATATTTAAGGACCATAGAAACTTACAGATCGCGAATCCGACGCACAGATCTTCCTGAATTGGATTTGTAGGTTCATAAAATAAAATGTTGACTGCCACTTGGTTTTTGGCAATTGACGAAGATCCGACCATTGGATCGTAATGAAATTTTAGGATGTTGTTCTAGAAGCATAATGTGTATCTTTAGAAGTAACGGATCGGAAAACCATGATGCGGATCTTCCGGATCAAATCTTAGGGGTGTGTTTTATCTAAATTATGTATTTTTATCGGTCAAAACTCTGAGATGTGATTTGATAATTGGTCATAGGCGATGATGGTTCGTGATGTCTCGATTTGCGTGCTAGGGAGTCGTAGCGCGGACCTTATGTAAGTGGGTATTTTCCTTTCTATCGTATATTATATATATATATATATATATATATATGATTGATAATTCCCTAAACGTTTATAAATTGATTATTGCTTACGATTACTGGTAATGGTTTGAAGTAATTAGTGTGAACTACGAATGGCTTGATCCCTATTTAGGGTACGTAGGCAGTCTAACGAGACGTTAGATGTAGCCATACAATAAATGAGACTAAATAATTGAGACAATAGCCTTGTTTAGGGAATTGAGTAATGTGAGGGACATTGGTGGAAAATGTGAGATTTAACCTTATGAATTAATGGTTAAATGTTAGTCATAAATCAATGTGTGAAGAATCAAGAATTTGAAGTAAGGAAAAGTCATTAATAATAGTTAATTAAACTAGTGTCTAGTTACGCTTATCACCGATGATTATTCCTGAAAATAAATAGCTCGAGAGTAAGGGTGTTACAGCTTATGCATTTTTATGCCATATTATATATATATATATATATATATATATATATATATAATTGAAAATGTTATAACATGGTTGAGTATTAGATTGCATCATGGTTTATTTATATGTATTGTTTATACCATACTTAGGGCCTCCGTATTTAGATCTCGTATAAATACTTGGGGGACTTAAATGTAATTATGTAACAAAGGAAGGGGCAAATATGTAATAAGTGAGGAGCTCTTATTCTATAAAATGACCCCTCACTCTCCTCATTAGGATAGGCTAATTCTTAGGCCTGACTCTCACCCTCTCAAAGCCTCACTCTCATCCTCAATCCTCTCAGAGAAATACAATATCAGTGTGGATGTAGCCCAAACATTGGGGTGAACCACGATACATCTTCTGTTATTTACTTTCATGCATATTCACGGTCAGATTTACGTTGTTCCAAGACCTCCGGTTTTATGCATCAACATTTGGCGCCGTCTGTGGGAAACGACATGAAAAGCTATTTCTCTCTCAATTTTTCACCTCTGTCGTGAATCTACAGAAACCCAGAATCACCCCCTAGGGCTTTTCCAGAAAGAAAAAAAAATCTTCGCAAATCTCTCTCTCATCAGCCACTCTCCCTCTCTAGAAAATCTGAAACTGAGCACCGATAAAGCAGACAAAATCGAATGATAATGAGGTACCAGAGAGTGAGCCCAGGCACATACGTTCAATTTTTCAGTTGAACTTGCTCAGCATAAGCACAAGCCCACCCACGCTTACATCCAGAAATCCATACTGACAGATTACAGTTCTTGTTCGATTTTAAGTATGTGGTCTCCTTGGATGGAGCAAAGTAATCTTAGTCAAATTCTACAGCAAGCCTAGGTTCAGCTCTCACCATATGCCATAGGCTAGCCCAGTGCTATAGTTATCCTAGCTCGCTTGACGCAGCCGGATCCACTAGCCCAAATCCAAGCCCAACTCTCAAAGTTTCTGCCTAAACCCAACTTCTCCATCTCCATTCTTAAGCTTTGAAAAAAATATGAATGCTGCTCTTTCTCCACCTCCTTCTTCCTTGCACCGTGAAGCTCTAATGGTCCACCTTTATCAGACGCATCCGTTTCTACGATGCTGACCTATCATCAAGGCCTTCATCTCTCATCCCAACGCGGCAAAGCAGTGGGTGAACTCCATCGCCCAAGCTCCTCCCCGCATGCGAAACACCCAACCTGTCTCTTCCACCGTCAACTTCACCTTCTCCCAATACGTCTCCGTCCACAACCCTGATTGCGCCGCTTTCAGCCACTACGACAGCACTCTCCAGCTTATCTACTCCGGCAGCTAAGTCGGGTTCGTGTTCATACGCTCCGGCAAGATCGAAGTGGGTCAGACCCAGTTCATGGCCGCCACCTTCACCGCCCAGTCGTTCACGGTCTTCGATCCCAATTAAGCTTCAGGGATGGTCCAGAACCCACCGGGCCCCACATTCGGAGATAGGTTGAGCGGGTTAAGCAGCATCGGCGTCGAACCCATCAATTTCACAATGCAGATTGGGTCACGGTTAGAGATGGGGAGTCGGATTTGGGTCATGCACTTTCTTACCCACCATGTGGAGGTAAAATCTAGGTGTGAAGTGTACACTACTGTAAGTGATGGATCTATGTTGATTTTTCATTGTTAGCTGTTGTTTTCCTTTTATTTACTTGGTGATTGTAAATTCATAAAGTTGAGGCCTTTAGTTAGAAGTCTGGTTGGTAGTGAGCCTTGAAAAAAGGGAAAGTCCTACCGATAGAAAAATCAGAGAATGAGCGAGAAGAGCACATGGGTCATGCACTTTCTTACCCACCATGTGGAGTGAGCCTTGAAAAGAGGGAAAGTCCTACTGACAGAAAAATCAGAGAATGAGCGAGGAGAGCACATGGGTCATGCACTTTCTTACCCACCATGTGGAGGCAAAATCTAGTCTGGTTGGTAGTTAGCCTTGAAAAGAGGGAAAGTCTTGCTGATAGAAAAATCAGAGAATGAGCGAGGGGAGCACATGGGAAACAAAAACAAAAGCAACAAAGGTGAAGAGGAAAGGCAAAAGCAATCAAGTGAGTTGCGGGAAACAAAAGCAAAAGCAAGGAATAAACACCCACACTGCAAAAGTAAGGAATAAACACCCCACCAGAATGATGAGATTTACTTTTCTTGTTTTTGAATAATGTGATTTATTTTTCTTATCTTTCGAAGACATCTGTATAAACCCTATCAGAGGGTAATCAATAATAAAAAATAAAAAAACGGCAAGCCTAAAATAATGAGTTGCAATTTCATGTGAAGGGCGAAGACCTGTATGCCTAAAAGAGTCAAACCCTCTATTATCACAAACCAGGTGATCCAAAGTACGTCCAGTATTACAAAAAATTATTCGGCAGCCTACCGCTATTACCACCAACCAGGTGATCAAAAGTACGCCCAGTACTCCAAATTATTCGGCAGCCTGCCGCTATTATCACCTACTAGGTGATCAAAAGTACGTCCAGTACTCCAAAATTATACATGAGCATCACTCATGACAATCATACATAAACATTCATGAGCACCATTCATGTCAATCATACATAAACATTCATGACCATCATTCATTTCAACATTCATGAGCATCACTCATGTCAACATTCATAAGCATCACTCATGTCAATCAGCTTCAAAAGCTTCATTTACAAAGCCCTAGCTTCAAAAGCTTCATTTACAGAGCTTTAGCTTCAAAAGCTTCATCAAAGCTCCAGCTTCAAAAGTTTCATTTACAGAGCTCTATCTTCAAAAGCTTCATTTACAAAGCTCCAACTTTAAAAGCTTCACTTGCAAAGCTTCACCCACAAAGCTTCAGTGCAGGGTATACAAATACCACCTCCGAACAACCGCCATTTCGGCCCATACATGGATTCAAGTTGAAGTCTCTAGCCAATAGACTTTATTGACCAAAAACTTGGAGGACTACACTATGTACCATATATTGGGCCTCATAAAAAATACTTAGGGGACTTAGCCCATTATTTATGTATTGAGGAGCGAGCCCTTATTCTATAAAAGTGACTCCCTTACTTTCATTAGAGAGCATCCATTATTCATGTACTGAGGAGCGAGCCCTTATTTTATAAAAGGGACTCCCTCACCATCATTATAGAGTATCACCTTCTGCTAAGCAACCGCCTCGCTGTGAGCATCACTTCTAACCCATTATTCATGTACTGAGGAGCGAGCCATTATTCTATAAAAGGGACTCCCTTACCATCATTAGAGAGCATTGCTGCCTGCTAAGCAACAGCCTCGCCGCGAGCATCAACTCTAGCCCATCATTTATGTATTGAGGAGCGAACCCTTATTCTATAAAAGGGACTTCCTCACGTGCAGCGCCACAAGCCGAGCAAACCAATGCAACATAAGCCACAAGCAGAGCAGCCTCGCAACATGTGCTACTTCTAGTTGAGCATCATTTCGGATTGGGCACCGTCTCATATCGAGTATCAATTCTAGACGACATCTAGTTACTTCGGCCCATTCATGGACTGAATTTCAAGTCTCCAGCCAAAAGACTCTCTTGACTGAAGACTTGGGGGACTACTGTTTATACCATACTTATGGCCTCTGTATTTAGATCTCGTGTAAATACTCGGGGGACTCTCTCCTCATTAGGAGAGGACAATTCTTAAGCTTGACTCTCACCCTCTCAAAGCCTCACTCTCATCCTCAATCCTCTAAGAGAAATACAATATCAGTGTGGACGTAGCCCAAACATTGGGGTGAACCACGATACATCTTATGTTATTTACTTTCATGCAGATTCACGGTCGGATTTACGTTGTTCCAAGACCTCCGGTTTTATGCATCAACATGTATATTACTTGTGCATAATTATTATGAACGCTTGAAGTGCAAAGGTGAACACAGGACAACCAGGTAAGTTCAGGTGAGTTTATGGTATTAGTTGAAATGATGGAGTTATGGTATGACTATGTTATGTTTTAAGCAACCTCGACACTGTCGTACGGGTTGCCCATGAATCGTACATGTTATGTTGAGATGCATTGAGAGCTCATAAACCTGCACCCCGGTGTTAGTACTCCTGCTCGTGGTCAGGGCACAGTTTTTCACGTGATGTTCACCTATCGCACCTCACCTTACGCTCACCTTGGATCCAAGGTAGGTGCACAGTCCTGTCGTACAGACCACTATAGGTGGTTCCGACTCGTAGGTGATCCGCGATTATTCGCACAGTCTTCACGTGATCATAACACTTGAGCGTATCTATTTACACCCAGTCCTGTCATACAAACCACTTTAGGTGGTTCCGACTTGTGTGCAGGTATACTTATTGAGTTATGGATAAGTCGTACAGGTCACTAAAGGTGACTCCGACTTATGAGCTAGCATATGTGATGAAATATGTGATGAGCTAGCATATGTGATAAAAGATGTGATGAGCTAGCATATATGATGAAATACATGATGAGCTAGCATATGTGATGAAATACATGATGAGCTAGCATATGTGATGAAAGATGTGATGAGCTAGCATATGTGATGAAATATGTAATGAGCTAGCATATGTGATGAAAGATGTGATGAGCTGCATATGTGATGAGCTAGCACATGTGATGAAATATGTGATGAGCTAGCATATGTGATGAAATATGTGATGAGCTAGCATATGTGATGAAATGTGTGATGAGCTAGCATATGTTATGAAATATGTGATGAGCTAGCAAATGTGATGAAATATGTGATAAGCTAGCATATGTAATGAGACATGGGTAGGTCGTACAGGTCACCATAGGTGACTCTGACTTGCGTGCTAGTATGAGTTATTAATCACATGATTATTGATATTGCTGATGAGATGCTGTGTTGTGGCATATTTATGATTTTCTAGAAACTATACAGGTGTTGTAGTGAAGGGTTATAATATTTTATATGGCTTCTATTAAAATTTTATTTCCAGGGCCACTCACCCTTATTTTGTTTTCACCCTCCAGGTTTTATTAACTGAGCTTTCTTATCGTCAAAGATTCGTGGCGATTCTTAGTATTGGAGATTATTTCGAGGGTACGATCGATTCTGAATTCACTCTACTGTACTTGGTTATGCTCTAACGTCATGTGTGAAGTGGGTTCATTCCCGCTCACCAGCACATTCTGGTATTTAAGCACTCTTAGGTTTGAATGTATTCACATTTTTTTCTCCACATCATCATACTTTATGGCTTCGTCAAATGATGCTGATCTATGTCTAGACTTAGAGTCTAATTACTTTTAAACTTAACAAACTACAAGGCATATCAATTGTCTTAATTGTTAAATCTGGGTTAATTATATCTAATTTTGCTAATATTTTATTTTTACTCCAATGTAAATGTGGGTCTTTTCCTATGATTTCAGTTTGTTCTGTTAATTGTAACAATTCTTCTAAACTCTTTGGTCTATCTAATTGTAATATTTCTATATGATTTCCTTCTTCTAAGACTGGATAATCATGTTCAAATATTTCTTCATCAAATTCTTCTATATTATTATACTCATCATTTTCTTTTGAATTTTCTAAATAATAATTATCTTGACTACTAGATTCTTTCATACTTATGTTTTTGTATGTGATAGGAGCATATTTATGCGACTTAGTTGGCTTGTTCTTGTGCATTTATGTCGTGTTTCCTTAGTTATTTTAATATTTAAAGTCATTTTCGTGTGTTTTCAGATTTTATGGACAAAGTAGGCAAGAAGATGCATTTTGGAGCAAAATGGAGCTTGGAATGCATGTCACATATTTGGGCCAAAGTGGATGGACGAATTTGAGAACTAAAGAGGCCAAGAATGTGAAGAATTATGGTCCAAAAGATGAAGAACTCAGGCCAAAAATTTGTCACCCCAACTTGCCTTCATTGCCATGCAAAACAACATAGAATTCCCTTTGGATTCCCATGCCATGCTTGATCACTCTTGTCCCCTACATAATTTCTGATTTCATGCTTCAATTCATTTAATTATTACACTTAATTGCTTGATACCTCTTGTTCCCTTCACCCACAAAATTTTATACAACTTTCACAACCATAACATGCACCAATTGATGCTCCATCATTCACATTTGGAATCTCATGCCTTGTGTACCACATGTTGCTGCACCTTTGACCCATTTATTGACACATTTTCACCTACCTTTCCATCTCTATGCAATGTACACAATCATTCATGCCCCCTAGCTACAAGACCACTCCATTTTACCCTTCACACTTTGCATCATCACTTCATTTTCACCCTTGGACCATTGCACACCACATACACTATTTGCCATGCATTCTCCCTAGCCTAACCTGATTTTCTAAGGTTTTTGGGGCCTATATATACATGTTTACACCCCTTGGCAAAGGGTTCACACTCTCATATTCATCATTCATCACAAAAAATTCGTCCATACAACCTCTAGGTAGCAAAACACCCCAAAAACACCATTCTAGTGCCTAGAAAACATAACAGCCACTCCACCTTCTTCCACCCTCTTTGCCTAGTTCTCCACCACCCTCCAACCCTCAAACACTCCTCCACACTTACCCTAAACCTTTCCATACCATTCCCCATCCATTCTACATCATAAAACTACCCAAAAATCCGTCCACAAAGCAATCTGCCGCAAGCAAGCAAAGGAGAATTCTTGGATGCACTTGCTACCCAAGTTGGAGCATTTTAGGTGTTTTCTTTCCTTTGATTTTAATGTCTAATTTTATGTATCTTTGCTTTGCGAGTATGAGGAACTAAACCCCTCTTAGTTAGGGGGTGATTCGAAACCATGTTCATACTTGCAATATGATTTGATTACATCCAGTTGTGATTCATAAGTTGTGAATTCAATTTACTTATCCGATCGTATAAAAAATGATTTGTGTATGTTGGTTGAGAGTGCACGCTTAATTTTCATGCATGAATTTAACGCTAGAATATAAGGGAGTTTCACCTAATCGTTATGAACTTATATTCACAAGTAGTGAAGGTTGCTAGTCACAATCACGTTAAGTAAATTCTTGGCATAAGTTTCATGCAAATCATAGTAACGAGTGCCTCGTCAATGCTTATGTTTTTCATAGAACTTAATGATTCTTGCTTGTATCTCTATTATGCAATTCATGTAGGGAACTTGTAGGGAATGTTTTGGGTTGTCGTATGCAATCATCCAATCCAATAACTTGTGGAAAAACTGAGGGTTAATTAGTGCAATTCACGGTTAATTTGGGGCGTTGAGTATTCATAGCTTATCGAAAAGCAACTGGAAATCGTTTTGTATGCAAGTGTGACATGTGTGGAGAAGAACCTCCTAGCTAGCCTTCCATCCATAAGTTTCATTCAAATTCATTTTACAATCTGTTTTGATTCACTTAAATTTGTCTAAGAATTTGTTTACTTTGTTCTTGTCTTAATTTAATTATTTTCGTCCAAAATCAACCACATCTTATTTCTTTGAGTCATATTAATTAGAACTTGTCTTAGATTATGTTTTTAAGTGTTTTAGTTCATTAGAAAACCAAAATTCGTCCAAGTTTGTGTTAGAGTCCCAAAACTGCCCAGATTGTGTGTTTAAGGTAGTTTTGAGTGTTTAGGGGTTGTTTTGAGTCTTTTGGTTTGTTTTAGTGTTTTAAAGTATAGTTTTGCATTTTTTTTTAGTCTAGTTAGTGTTTTAAACTTTGTTTTTACGTTTTCAAGTCAGTTTCCAAGTGATTTAGCAATCTCTTCTAATCCCCGGCCTAGAACGATCCCTACTTACATACTTTACTACAATTGATAAAAAGAGGGTTTAATTTGTGTGCTTATATATTTCGCATCAGTATGCTTCTACAATATTATTATGATCTATTATTGTTATTCCTCTCTTGAAAAATGTTATGTTATGATTCATGAATAAAAAATTATTGTAAACTTTAAAAAAAAAATTAAACCTAAAATAAATGGATATGATCCTACTGGTGAAACAAATGTTAATAGTAAATTAAATTGTTGTTTTTCTACTTTAATTGACTCATTATTAATGCAATATGTTAAATAAATTGGTCTCTCATCAAACTGCATTATTCTCACTGGTTTTGCTAATTTTTATCTACATTTTTCTGGTACTAACTCTTCTCTTATTACACTCTTTGTGCTTCTTGTATCTATCATAGCTGTTGTTTGTATTTTGCATTTGTCACATCCCGGCCCGGGGTCTACCACATCACTGGCCCGCTCCACCACCGTAGCACGATATTGTCCGTTTTGGGCTCCGACAATGCCCTCGCAGTTTTGTTTCTGGAAACTCACACAAAAGGCAGTGAGCTTCCAAAAGGTATCATACTAGGTAGAGATAGGAATATACATATAAGGCTTACAGGATCCACTCCCTTAGGTGATGTGGGATGTTACAATCCACCCCCCTTAGAGGGCCTGACGTCCTCGTTCGCACACATTCGACCAAGGATTGGCTCTGATACCAAATTGTCACATCCTAGCCCAGGCCCCCACCACATCCCAGGCTCGATTCCGCTGTAGCACGATATTGTCCCCTTTGGGCCCCGACTACGCCCTCACGGTTTTGTTTATGGGAACTCGCACGAGAACTTCCCAGTGGGTCACCCATTAAGGAATTGCTCTAGTGCGCTACTCGCTTAACTTCAGAGTTCTGATGGAACCCGAAGCCAATGAGTTCCTAAAATGCCTCATGCTAGGTAGAGATAGGAGTATAAATATAAGGCTTACATGATCCACTCTCTTGGGCGATGTGAGATGTTACAGCAATTTTTTGCTATTTCTATTTCACAATTTATGATAATTAAAGAACTATTTTTTGGCTTCTCTATACTATGAACAATATTTTCTAATATTTCAATACTCTCATCTTATTCAGCTGAATTAACTTCTAATAACCAATAACTATAACATCTTTCACACAATATTGAATATGTATTATAATATTTATTTGCAACTAACTTACTACACTTATGACATTTTTCTAGCCAATCTAAATTAATGTATTTATACTCTTCTTCGTGTTGTTCTTCCATGAATGCACACATATGCTCTTTTAAATCACTATATGAACTACTTGAATCTTCTAAGTCTGAATCTATCATATTTATACTTTATATACTATAAATACTCTCATTATCACTTAAATCATTTAAACTATATATTGACTGTATATCCTCATAGTCTTCTAACTTAAACAACTCCATTAACTATACTTTATCTCTCAGGTTTTTACCTAATTTTGGACTAATATGCTCTCCACATAAATAACATTTACAACTACTCTTATCTTTTGGTGTTTTATTTTTTCTAATCCAAGGTCTACCACTTCTTTTCCTAAATTGTTTTAGAATATATTTTCTTTTCCTATATGTTCTTGAATGTCTTAGGCTATTTGTATGGCTTGTATGACTTATGTTTCTTTTTGTATATTTTCTTATGCTTATTTTTCTTATGACAACCATACTGTTGTGATCAAGGTTTAAAATATCGATGATATCGGAAATATCTGTAGTCCAAAAACACAGAAATTTCGATGGAAATATCGGGATATTATCGATATCGATAAAAATTGAATAAAAACCACAGAAATTGTAAGAAAAACTTGGAAATTTTTATTGAAATTTTGCAGGATGTTTATTTAGTCAATTATCTATTAGTTTATTACAAAAAATTGGAAGGAAATGCATTGCATGATAGATTTAACTTATTTAAGTTGATTATATAGCGAGCTGGCAAACATTGTGAGTGTAGAAAATATGAAGTAATTAATGAAAGAAGTTTAAACACACCATAATCATTTATATATAATGAATTAGTACAATATTTTGAACCTCATAGGAACTCTGTACATTGCATGTATAATGAATTGTACTAATTCATTATATATTTTACACTTTATACAATGCATGGTAGATTGTTACACCCACCCCCAATTTAAATTGTATTTTCATTAAGTTTGAGTTTATTTTACTTTTAAAATTGTTTTTGAGTCTTAATAGGTGTGCCACGGGGCCCACCTTTGTTTGTTGTTCCCCGGGTCCAAGCCTATCTCTTTCTCTCTCTTCTCTTTCCCTCCCTCACACTTTCTTCCTTTTCCTCTTCTTCCCCGAGTCTCTCTGTGTTCTCTCATCTTCCAATCGAACACACACCCAGTCACCGCACACCCTTCGTAATACTCCGTCAACGGCATCATTATCACCATCTAAACCTCGTATTTCTCTCCCTTGCTCTCGGTGCAGCTAGGACAGTGGAACCCAGGAACTCTCTGGCGAGTTCTCTTGATCCTTCTCCGGTTAGGTAAGCCCTGAGTTACATCAATTCATCTTGGATGTTATGTGGTTGAGATATACTAAGTTTTATCTTGTTTTTTTAACAAGGTTTTAGAACGAGATCGACCCGGGGAAGGCACACCCAGCTCCGGCGAGGCCGTGAGTGTCGAGGAACTTTTCGAACACCTCCGACCGTTTCACGGCAAACGGAAGGAATAAAAACATTCCTCTCGTCTTGTGTTTCATTTTGATACCTAGATCGGAGTCTAAGGTGCTCTTTTACAATCAGCCGGAGCTGTAGAAGCTCTGGTGTTCTTCTCCGATTCGCACCAGTCCTAAAATAACCCGATATTATCGATAATAATCACGATATATTAACAATAATTAAGTGGATAAGTGTAAAAATATCGTCCTCTCACAAAAACGATATTATCGGTGAAATATCGCCGATAATATCGATATTTTAGACCATGGTTGTGATAAATCTATATTTTTACAACTCATATAAAATTGTTTCCTAATTTGTCTCTTAGCTTTTATTTGGCTACACTATTGTCTAAGTATATCATATACATGTTGAATTCTAGGTCTTATTACCATATCATTTTTCTTTGGATGCTTTTGCCATTCATTCCAAATCCTTATACCAATTGGTCCTTTTATGTTTGTTATATAAGTATTTAATAAATTAATATCACTAATTCTACATGTTCTTCCTAAATATTTAAAGAAATCTGAAGTATACTCAGTTATGTACTGTAAATCACAAATTTGTAATTTTTCTAAATTTCTAATAGCTTTTACTTGTTCTTGTTCGCTTCTGCCATCTAACCCATTATGATATAAAAATTCTTATTTAATTAAATTAACAAATCCATCAATATTAAAATGTGTTTTAGCTACCTAATGCTATTCTGAATTTTGAACTTTCCATGACTAAAAATAATAAAAAACTAAATCATCTAAATTTGCTCAAATTAATCCAACATATTTTGTGAATTACTAAAATCTAACATTAAATTAATGTATTTACTTATTATAGCTATATATTTGTATTTTTGACGTTACAAATGTTTGGGCGAGTCTTTCCCACTTTCAATTTTAAATTCAGTACAAGTTTTTGCCCTCTATGTTAATACATATCTATTTTGATGTTATCTGGGTGTGCATATGTATTCTTGACCTTACGTTATTATATATTTTCGACTCTATATTTTTATAGTATGTTTCTACTTTTATACTGATGGGGGAAGAAAGTATGAGCTTGGAGGCATGAAAGATGAAACTTTGCAACCCGATCGCAACAGTGTGACATATTCTCTTTAATGCAACTGCGCTGACTTGATTTTTTCTTTACATATATTTTTCTTCCTATCTTCGAGTATTTTTGTATAGTAAGTTATTTCAAATTTTGGGGACGAAATTTTATTAAAGTGGGTAGATTGTAACGACTCATCCCGAACTTTACGAAACGGGAGGGTAACTTGGTTATTTCACTGTGGTGGAAAGATATTTTGAAATGTTGCTTTTGGTCTTAATTGGTGTGCCTAAAGGGGCCCACCCCTTTTGGTTTTGTCCCTAGCCCAATCCCTCTCCTTCTCTCCCTTTCCCCATGGACTCACCCTCAAAACTCTTTCACAGCTATATCTCTCGCTCCCTCTCGTCTCGACTCTTTATGCTCTTTCATCTTCGGCGACCAACTCCCACACACACTCATACACACCTACATGATAACAACGACACACCCTCATCATCACCTTTTCACTACGATGACCACCTACCTTCGGCGTCAAGGCACTCTCGCATCAGTATCTTCGAGTCCTCTCGGTGTAGGACCCTTTCCTTTGTTCGTACATTTGTGTAATACTCCTTCTTAAATGTTCTGGATTAGTTGTATGCTCTGAACACATTCCACAATTGCATATTCACTATAATTAAATTTACAAGTTTTTATTTATGTTCATTCTTTCTTCATTGTTCTCATGCATGTTAGTATGGCTTCGTCACCTTCGGGTAGTGGCGGATCCAATAATCTTACCCCAAGGGGTCGCAGTGTAAAAGTTCAAATAAAAATTTAGGATGGAAAAACATATTGAAAATGAAATCATAGTACTTTCATTCATAATTCATAATGGAAACAATATTACAAACTATAATTGTCCACGACGAGGTTTCATATTTTGAAAACGAAGCATTATAGCTTCATTTTCAATACAAGCAAAAATATCTCTCTCAATATAAACAAGCAAGCTATCACTCAACCATTGATCTCCCATTTTGTTCCTAAGTGGACCCTTAACAATATTCATGACAGAAAATGTTCTCTCCACTGAAGCAGTTGCAACTGGTAAAACTAAAGACAATGTAATGAGCAAATATACATAATTGAATACTTGATGCATCCTTGTCTCCACCATTTTTTTTGCAAGATCACCAATCCCTTCCAATTGAGAGAAATCACTACTGGAACACACATAATGAATATAAATCTCAAGTTGATCTTCAAGTGCCAAACGATCTTCATCCGAAAAGTCTTGAGGATAAAATTGAGCAAGACGAAGTAACTTTGGTTTATCAAAAGCTACAAATGAATCTTTCGGACTCAAACATGCCATACAAATAAGCAACTCGGTATTTACCTCATTAAAGCGATCCTCTAACTCCGTAATTTGCTCATCAATGACATAAATAAATAGCTCCACACGATAATGATGACGATTTGTCTTTATTGGAGCATAACGCCTTGACCTCCCTGGAAGTATAAATGCCTCTTCCATGTTAGGAACATCAATATGATGTTTTTCACAAAAAGAAGATACTTCATCAACCAATGCATCGAACCCATTATTCCTCATCCAATATAGCTTTTCCTTGCATGATTTCACTAAAGCCATTGCATTCACAATTTCTTGATCTTTCCTTTGCAATGCTTGTGACAAATCATTTGTGAGTCCCAATATGACTATCATCAAGAAAAGGTGAAACACAAACTCAAAAGTAAGTATCACTCTCATTAACGTATTTGCTTCACCCGCACTTTCATTGGGATTATCATCAATAACCATTTGAAGCACATGAACCACGGATGAAAACATAGAAATGATGCTAATCAAGGTACCATAGTGTGAGTTCCATCGTGTGTCACCGGCACGTTTGAGACTTGTTTCTTGATTTAAGCCTCGCCCCGTTATAAGACAATCATTTTCAAAAACTATCACAAGCTCTTCTTGAAGTTGCCCTCTAAGTGAATCACGCCGCTTACAAGATGCTCCAACATGATTAACCACATTATTAGTCGTTGCAAAAAAAGAGGCAATGTCTATATTATTCTTTGCTACGACAGCAAGAGCTAGTTGAAGTTGATGAGCAAAGCAATGAACATAATATGCACAAGGTTGTTCTCTCAATATCTTTGTTTTAAGGCCATTCAACTCACCTCTCATATTGCTAGCACCATCATAACCTTGTCCTCGTAGCTTGGAAATGCTCAAACCGTAGCGAGAAAACAATGTGTCAATAACATCCTTTAGTGAACTTGAAGTAGTGTCGGTAACATGTTGGATACCCACAAATCTTTCAATTACATGCCCGTTGTCATCCACATAACGCAACACCATAGCCATTTGCTCTTTCACAGACACATCACGTGCTTCATCCACCAATATTGAAAAGAATCTATCTTTTAGACCATCCATGATAGCATCAAGTGTTTCAAGGACACATGAATTCACAATTTCTTTTTTAATGGAAGGAGCTAGTAATTTGAGATTCCCCGGAGCATTTTCCATCACAACTTCTCTAACTTTATCATTATTATCTGCAAGGAATTGCAATAACTCCAAGTAATTTCCCCTATTGCTTGAAGTGGCACTTTCATCATGGCCACGAAAAGGAAGACCTTGTCGCAATAAAAACTTAGTGCACTTGATTAAAGCAATCAAGCATGTGCGATAAGCCTTACGAGCTTGGTCAGAGTGTTTGCTCACTGCCGTTTCAATATGTGTAGCTTGATTCATCAAATTTGTAGCAGCTTCTCTAGCCTTATTATGAACACTCCCAACCGGTCAAACATGCATCTTAAATCTTTCTCTCCCTTTCTTCCAATTCTTAAATCTATCTCCAGTGAAAGCTTCACTACCCACTTGTTCAAAATTGGTTTTAAAGAGATAGCAATAGAGACAAAATGCCGCATCTTTAGATACACTATACTTCAACCAATCAAACTCATCAAACCATTGGGGAATGAAGCGTCGATTAATTCCTGACATATTAGTTATTGGGAAATTATGACCTCTAGGTTGACAAGGTCCTTTTTGTAGATATAATCTTCGGACCTCATCTCTCATATTAGCATCATAATCTATTATTCGAGTTCTTAATCCAGGATCCGCTTGAAGATTACCCAAAACATCATCTAACTGACTTTGTCTTGAACTTGGAGTTCTTGAACTACCAACAGTATTTGAACTATCAACATTATTCGAACTACCCGAACCCGATGATGACTTTCTCTTAAAAAACCGTTCCATAATAATGCTTGCTACATATACAAAATATTCAAAATAAATACTCACAATATAAACAAACCATAAACATAATCAAAATAAATATGAATTGGATTTCAATTAAATTAAATATCTCATCTTGCATTCTACATATACAAAATAATGAAAATAAAAACTCACAATATAAAGAAACCATCAATATAATCAAAATAAATATGAATTGAATTTCAATTAAATTAAATATATTCTACATATACAAAATATTCAAAATAAATACTCACAATATAAACAAACCATAAACATAATCAAAATAAATATGAATTGGATTTCAATTAAATTAAATATCTCATCTTGCATTCTACATATACAAAATAATGAAAATAAAAAATCACAATATAAACAAACTATCAATATAAACAAACCATCAATAAAAACAAACCAATAAAAACTCACAATATCAACAAATCATCAATATAAACAAACCATCAATAAAAACTAACAATAAAAACTCACAAAATAAATATGAATTGAATTTCAATTAATTTAATATATTCTACATATACAAAATATTCAAAATAAATACTCACAATATAAACAAAGGGAGGAGATGGAGTTGGAGTCGCTAGCAGAGGAGCAGCAAGGGAGGAGATGAAGTTGACGTTGAGGGTTTGGGGGCAGCAGCAGCAAGGGAGGAGAGGAGTTTAGGGTTTGGGGGAATTGAGTTAGGGTTGGAGGATGAAAAATTGGGGCTTTTGATTGTATAGGAGTCGGGTAGGAATATGAAGGCTGGGACTGGGGGGGGACACGGTGGGAATTATTATTATTATTTTTTTTTTGTTCGGCCTGGCCCAAAACGACGCCGTTTTGGCCAGGTCATTTAAAAAAAAATTCCTGGGCCAAAACGACGCCGTTTTGCCCGTCTGTTTTGAAAAAAAAGAAGCAGCGCGCGCTGCTTCTTCTTCCTCTTCCTGCCGAGCTTCGTTTAGGATTTATGTCGAACACTTGGCGTGCGAGTCCGACCCCGACGACCCCAGCTCCAAGAGGTCGCATATGGGAGCTTCAAGGTTGCTTTCATGGTTTCCAAGGGGTCGTGCGACCCCGACGACCCCACTGTGGATCCGCCCTTGTACGACACATGTGCGCATCCTAAGCTTCTGGGCTTACCGAGGACATTGTGGACATTCGCGGAAGGAGAGAGTCATGTAGGCTCTGGGCTTAAGGTCATCAAAAGCTGAAATGAGAATGGGTGTAGCTGCTAGGGTTTTGCCATAAAATAGTAAAATAATCAATTTTTGTAGGTTATAACCGTCATAAACTAAAATAATAAAATAGTCAATTTCTGTCGGTTATAACCGCCACCATTAACTTAAAAACCGCCGAAATATGTTAAAAATATTAAAAAAAAAAGAATTCAAAAATATTGGCGGTTGCATCCGACACTAAATATCTGCCAGGAATTTATGTCGGATATAACCGACATAATTTCTTTGTTATCCGACACTAATTGAATGATGTGTCAGATATCTTTTATCCGACATAATGACTTATCACACCACCACCATCATCCGACATCTAAAGCTAATATTGTAGTAGTGAGATTTATCTTAGGTCTTCTAATATGATTATTTGTACTCAAAATTTAACTTTTCTAATTTTTCTAACAAAGATGGTGGAAGTGATGAAGATGTGTTATGTAAAACTTGATTTATTTTTGCTATTTGTTATTCAACTTGGTCTAATTTTTTGACTAAACTAAAAACTAATTGAATAATTAAATTATTTTGTCTAATAGGGATATTACTACTAGCTACTGGTGTTGAAAAATCTGTTAAACTTACTGGTTCTTTATCTAACTTACTAATTTCTTTCAAAGCTTGAATATATTTTCTATTAGTTTTAGAATCGATCATTATACTAATAATCTATCTATTTTATAATGTAACTTATTTACTTATTCACTCAACTCTTTTTGCACTAATTGAATTTTTTGAACTTCTAATTAATTGTTCAACTATTTCTAGTGATCTAATTTCTACTTGCTTAGGTTTACTACCTATAAGGTCAATAAACTCTTTTATCTCTCTTTTGCTCGAAAACATTTGAATATTTTTATTATTATATTCTAACTAAAATGTAATATGCTCTAAATTTTGTTTAATTGTTTTTATGGAATTTTTTTGAAAATGCTCTAACAAATGGTTTAACAAATAATTATGCTTATTATTTTCTAATTTTATATTTTCTGCTTGACTAATAATAAGATCTACAATATTATTGGCTTGTGAATTTTCTTCACTATGCAAAATATGATTATGCTTTTTTAATGGAAAATAATAGACTAAACTATTTTGATCTAGAGTGATTTTTCTTTTTTTGAGGTTCACTAATTTCTAAATTAAGATAATCTATCATAAATTACAGTTTACATTTATCTAAAGTTATGGCTAATTGGTTTTTTAGAGACTCTCTTTCTTCAGGGTCTCTAAAGTTTGATTTATTGCTCTTTTTGCTTCTAAAACTCTATGCTGCACTTCTGTGTTATTATATTTATTAATAAATGAAGAATGTTTAATATAATCAAGATAAAACTTCTGTTTCTTCAATTTTTTTCCACCCCCCTTTACCCACCCCCGTTCATCGAACCTAGGACCTATACTACCCCACCCTTTTCCCACACCCTCGCCACTAGGCTAGCCCTAGTGGCTTCTGGTTCTTCAAAGTTTTGCTAATTCTTTTTTAAATATATGCTAATCTTCTCTTTATACTTGTTATAGTTGGGTGTCTAGAATAATAATTACTTGGTGGTTGTGGTTGACAGGGTCTACAAGGACAATAATATTTAGTGTTCATACAAAATAAAACAAGTGGATGATATCAGTTGTGTTAATGACTTCCGTCTTTAAGGTACTTTATTATTATAATTATACCATTAAAATGCTAAACTTGACTCTGATACTAAATTCGTAAAACAAAAGGCTAGGTTAAGTAGTCAGATGACCATTATAACAACTACACATAAAACCTTGCACATGGAATTTGACATGTTTCAGTACGACGACCGCTCACAATACAGGTATAATGCCTTAAAGGCTGAACTTAGAGGTATCCTTGTTAATGTCCAATTATTTGTATGGAAAACATTCAATTATAAGAAAATGGTCGAACAAAGTATAATCATAAATTTAATAGGTTAATAATATAACTACAATAATATTTCCATGTTGTGACGCAACATATGTTTGTGCGATTTATGTGTGCTTTGTTTTGGTTGACGGCTAGGGTTTTACAAAAATGGCCATATACAATGCCACGTAGGAAAATGACGTAGCACGTTTCCCGGACTCGTGGCACACCTTCTGGACCTCACGATAGCAAGGGAACGAAAAGCTATAGCCCCCGCAAAGCGACAAAAGCTGGAGAAAGGGATCCATTGTGGTGGGTCAACCATTTCCGGCGGGGCCAAGTCTGACGTGGCCACACTTTGTCCCTCAAATTCTAATTATTTTGATTTTTGTGGAGCATTAATTAAGCCACCGAGCTGTGTCCTACGACTTTAAACGGCCACTTGAAACGAATGTGACAGGCAGGTGAGAATATCGGAAGGCCTCCGAGCAAAAAGATATTTACTATCTTGCGAGCGTAGAAAAGTAGCCAAAGCGAGATCCGAGGCGACAAATCAGCAGAATAAAGGTAACGTGTCAAAATAGTACGGGGACACGTAGAGCAAACGACTCTGCCACGAGTGAAAAGCTGTATCTGGGTAGTTGAATGTGAACTCCGCCATAGGCGCGTGGAGTCAGAGCCGGAAAAGAGCAGTTTTTATCGACCTTTTATTTATATATTTATATATTTTTTAACCGCTCTGGAAAATTTGACGGAGCGAAAAATAGGGAAAAAATATTGTAATATTATTCTACTTTTTAATGGTGGACCCAGTACACGTCACACTAGGCTGCCATATCCCATGAACGTGACAATAGGCCAACGCGAGGAAATAATTTCTAGATCGGCAGCTAACGTGGGACCCACACTTCTCGGAAGTTCCGTGACCGTGAGTCGAGTTTCCTTCCCTCGCTCCTGCTCCTGTATCCACCGTCGGATGGCTGGATCGTACGGTCCGAATCAGGCGCAGTGATCGACACGCACGAGCTCTTTTAGTTTAGTGCCAGCTAGGACGAATCTGGGTTTTGAGTTTCTTTATTAATTAACATATCGCCACGTATGAAAGCGATCCGACGGCGAGGAGACTTTGCGTTACTGGTAACGGCGAGATCTGGACCGTGGAATGCCCATCCGGCTCCATTCAGGTGGGGCGACTGTTGTCAATTTGCGGAAATTGTTTTAGATTTTTGCCATCATTCGGTATTAATTAAACAAAAATATATAGAAAGGGAGAAAAAATGGAAAAACAAAAAACGTGGGAGCGGAAATGATGAATTTGACCGGTGGGAACGATATTATCCGCGGTCATGCAGATTCCCTTTGATTGTCACGTTGCTTTTACCGAGGTCTCTGTGACCGGGAATAACCGGTTAACGACGTCGCTTAGGATAATTTCTTGGTTTTATTTTTTATTTTTTTAATATTTATCCTGATTGTGGATTCGTGGGCAACAGTGCTCTTTGTTTTTATGGGGGAATAAAATAATTAAAAAGCATTATCTTATCGATATTCATTAATTATCGGTATTTATTGATTTGTTTAATGATTTTTATATTATAAAAGTACGTGGTGAGTAAACATGGAAGCTTGGGTAGGAAGAAAAATAAAAATGCTGACACGTGGCGGTACAGACTGAAAAAGTGGGGGCAGGGTATGGACGGCGAAGATTTTGCCATGTTGGTGAGGCTGAAATGAACCGCAGGATGTGTCTCGGAATGTAGGGCTGAGATAGGAGGATGCGATGCAGCAGGTGAATCGTGGCCGTCGACGAGGCTTTGGAGTGGTTTCGCTTGGAGTGAAATAGCTAAAAAGAGGATGAGATAGACTGATAGAGAGCATAAAAAGAAGAGAGAGAGAGAGAGAGAGAGAGTTGGAAATAGAGAGAGAGTTGGAAATAGAGAGAGATAGAGTGAGAGGTGGAAGAAGATAAGCGAAGCTTGAGATATTTGGGTGTGGGAATAGCTTTGTGAGAGAGGAGATCGTTGACGGGGTTGGGAGCTCGGAGCTGCAAATCCGGTGCGTTTGACTAAATTATCCGGCGAATTATGATGGGTTTCCGGTGATGAGAGATGGGATTAGAGTCCTGTGTGTAGCTGATTTGTTGCTAGGTAATTTTATTAGATATGGATAGGAATAGAGATGCGAGAAGGTCAGCTATGGCGGCCCCAAATGGCCTGTCACGGCGGAGACACAGAAGTGGCAGCCTCAGAGACTCTCCAGGTGCGGCTCCTAACAGATCTAAGCCCTTTTAACAATACCCAGCTGCTGGTTTTTCGATTCGTTTTGATGGTTGTTTTGGTTTTCGATTTTTTGGTTTTTGCAGAGGACGATGGTCCGGTGGAGTTGCAAGAGACGTCGAGGGTCAGAGATCGGAAGAAAGATCGAGATCGGGATCGAGAGAGAGACCGAGACCGGGACCGAGACCGCGATAGGGATCGGTTGAGCCGGAGCAAGAGGCGGAGAGGCGATAGGTTGATGCACGGAAGCAATAGAGAAGACGGCGGCGACGATAGTTCCGAGGAGAGTGTGAACGATGAAGACGAGGACGAAGACGACGGAGGTGTAGTCGGCGGCGGTGGGTCGTCAATTCGGATGCTTCCGCCGAACCACCCATCGTCAACGGCATCTCTGTCGTCGTCGATGTTAAATCACCGGAAGAGCTTCTCGCCGGTTCATAATCTTAATAGCAACAAGCATTTCAGGCCGCTCACGACTTTGAAGGTCACCGACGAGATGATTGGCGTTTCGGTGCCCCGAAAAGCACGGTCAGGTAGAGCAGAAATCAAGTGATTCAATGGAAAAAAGCTAGTTGTGTGAATATTATGGATTCCGGGGTTCTGAATTTTTTTTTTGTTTTTTTTTGTTTTTCAGCGTCGACGAAGAGGTCTAACGAATGGCCTTCAAGTTGCGGTGTTGTCGGAGACCAAATTCACCGCCAGGCTTCGACATCGCCTGTTCGGCCAAGCGCGTCGTTGATGGCTGGCGCGGCTCCGACTTCGCCTTCTTCTTCTCACGCCTCGGTGGTCCGGAAGAGGCTGGTGGGCCTTCAATTCCATCAAATTCAATTCATTTCTCTGCTTTTTTGCTTGTTTTTATTTCTAACATATAGTGACTTTTTTTGTTGCAGAAGCCAAACGGACCCAAACTTCGGCCGCCGAAGATATCGTCGTCGATCAAGACGGCGTCGTCTAATCAGGATGAGATAGAAATAGAGATCGCGGAGGTGTTGTACGGGATGAATAGGCAGCCGCAGGGGCCGACGAAGCAAGAAGTTACCATCACCGATTTGATTAAGTTCGAATCCAGAGAAGCCAACAACAAATCTACCAGCGACGCCAAATCAAGAGTTTCGTCGCCGATCTCGAACTCGCCGTGTGTGGTTCCTCAGTTGACGTCGCCCTTCCCTCAGAATTCTAGCTCCTCTGTCACTTCCATTTCCGCCGTGGGTGGGTATTATAAGCTCACGGAGCCCTCGGTTTTGTTCATTTCTTTTTGGGTACCCCGAATGCTCCGTTTGGTCGCTGAGAGACTGAGAAAAAGGGATTGAATCGCTTGGTTTTTCGGTGAGCAAACAGAGCTGGGTTCTTTGTGTTTTTATCGTGACTGATGGAATTTGGTGTCTTTGGTTCGAATCCGCAGCACCCAAGAGGAAAAGACCGCGACCCGTGAAGTATGACGACGAGAACCCGGCAGTTCAAAACAGTCCCATTTCTTCTACGGCCAAAGTGGTGGCTGATCAGCCTGCTAAGGTTGAGACTTCCGGTCCGAATTTGGAAAAAGACCCAGGATCTGCAGCTGAAAATGGCGGGTCTTCGTATGATTTGCCCCACTCTCAAGCTGTTCCGGCATCGCTGGAGGCTCAGCCGGAGTCAGTTAGGCCGGAGAGCAACGCGGTGACAAAGTCAAGGCCAGTGAACGATGAATCGGAGAGTCGAAATGTTAAAACGAGCAAGGAAGAACCTCAATCTCCCAAGAAGGAACCTACTGGCCTTAGATTGGATGATAAATGTGAAGAAATCACACTGACGAAACCGTGAGCATCGAAGATTGATTTTTTTTTTTTTATTCAACATAAAAAAAAATTAACTTTTTTTATAATTTTCTGTTCGTTCATGGATTTTTTTTCTTCCAGGAATTCAACAGTCCCAGAGGTTGAAAACCACCGAGAAGAAAAGTTCCAGATAGATCTGATGGTGAGCTTCATCAAATTTTCATTTTCTTTTTCCTTCATATTTTTCCCTTTTTAAAGGATAAATTAGTAATATTGGATTTTTTTTGGTCGTTGATGGCTATATAAAAATATAGGCTCCTCCAGAAAGGGATGGTGAAGTTGATTTTATCTCCGTAGATGCAGAAACGGTGAGTGGGGACCACCTCTTCCATTTGCATATTATGGGTTTTGGTTTTTGAAGATTCTTTATTTAATGTGTGTCACTTTGGGTTAGCAGGAATTAAAAGCTGTAAGCAGAGAAGATGACAGCAAAGCTCTGAAAACTGGCAACAATGAAGAAGTGCAGCCTGCAAATTTGGAAACTGAGAAGCCAAAAGCAGCCGTGGAAGAAGCAGAAGCAGCTGATTTGAAAAAGCAGACTTCTTCCATTGTTGGTGGGAAAGAAAGGAATTTTGATCTGCAGCTTGATTTGGAGAAGACTGATAGTATTAGTGGAAACAAGCTGCCCCAAAATGGTGCTAAGCATAACACCGAGAAAACTGGTAATTTAGTTTCTCTCTCTGCCTCTCTCTCTCTCTCTCTCTCTCTCTCTCTCTCGCTCGCTCCCCTCTACCTCTCATTTGGGTTGCTCATATAGTGATTTGGTCTTCTGATTCTTCAGTGCAATCGGGCTCTGTACCTTTGCCGATATCTGTAGCCGGTTGGCCGGGCGGGCTTCCTCCAATGGGGTACGCTTCTGTTATTTTGTTATATGTTCTTTTGCCATATTTTTTCTTGTTATTGGCCTTGTTCATTGGTATTTAAATATTACTTATTTTGGGGAAATGGATGTGTTCTCATCAGCAGATATATGGCGCCTTTACAAGGAGTTGTATCCATGGATGGGAGCACCGTTTCTTCAGCTCCGTTACAAGTATGTAATTTTCGGTCATTTTATGAACTTCTAATATTTTTTTTTTGTTCCTCTTAAAACTATGTGGAGCTTTGTGTTGTGTTTTTGTTTTCTAATGGAAATTTCAACTGGTGCAGCCGCCGCATTTGCTTTCTAATCAACCTCGGCCAAAGAGGTGCGCAACCCATTGCTACATTGCGAGGAATATATTCTATCACCAGCAAATGTCGAGGATGAATCCTTTCTGGCCGGTAGCAGCTGGTTCGGGATCTCTGTATGGGGGAGCCAAGCACAGCAATCCCAATGTATTACCTCCAGAATTGCTTGGCAATATTCCAGGTAGAGGGGTGAATCCTGCACAGGACAAGGGGCAGGGGATTTCTATGTTTCCTGCTCAATCTGCGAAGGACAAAACTTCACAAGCAGCAAACCTTGTGGATGCTGCGCAGAGAAAGCAAATCGTGCTCCAGCAAGGTCTGCCTCCTGGGGCACCTAGTAATATTTTGGTACGTTCCTCGTTTTGATACTATTTGTTGCATTTGTTGAATGGTATTGTCGTGGGGGTTTAAATATTGATACGTTTTCTTTATTGAAAATTTCAGCATGGTCCTGCTTTCATTTTCCCATTGAGCCAGCAGCAGACAGCTGCTGCTGTTCGACCAGGGTCTGTGAAGTCTCCTAATGCTGCTGGTGCGGCTTTGTCCGGTGCACCTACCTCCTCTTCATTGAATGCGACAGCTGCAACCGCTGCTGCAGCTCCAGCAATGAGTTTCAACTACCCAAATATGGCTGGAAATGAACCCCAGTATTTGGCAATTTTGCAGAACAACGCATATCCATTTGCAATGCCGGCTCATTTAGGAGCACAGCCAGCCTACAGAGGACCCCATGCTCAAGCAATGCCTTATTTTAACGGGTCTTTCTATTCTTCTCAAATGCTCCATCCTTCCCAACTACAACAGCAGCAGCAACAAACACCGCCGTCTCAATCACAGCAAAGTCAACAAGGTCATCCAAACACTACTATTTCAGGTGGTTCTTCGTCGTCCCAGAAGCATTTGCAAAATCAGCAGCAGAGACCACATCCAAGTGTTATCAATGGCAGCAGCGGGAGCTTGCAAGGCTTTCCTGCCTCAAAAAACCAACCTTCGCAAGCAATACAGCTGCAGCAGCAGCAGCAACCGCAGAATCTGCATGCTTCGCGTCAACTTGAACCTGAAATGGGTGGCGAAGACAGCCCGTCAACTGCTGATAGTCGTGGCTCTCGTGCGAACATGAGTATTTATGGTCAGAATTTTGCAATGCCAATGCACCCGCCAAACTTTGCTTTGATGACACCTCCTTCAATTGTAAGTGTCAGCGGTGCAACAGGTGCCAGTGGTAGTGAAAAGAAGCAGCAGCAGCAGCTACAGGGTTCAAAGGCTGGGGTTGAAGCATCCCAAACTTTCGCCATGTCTTTTGCTTCCTTAAATGGTGCTACCGCTGCTCCTGGCATTGACCTAACATCAATGAATCATGCATTTCTCCAGAACCTTCCAGATGTTAGGCACAACTATCAGTACATGGCTGCGCAAGCTGCACAACAGAAGAAGAATTATCGTGTTCCAGAAGAAGGGAAAACTGGAGGAGGGGATTCCTCTAATGTGGAAGAGGAAAGAAAGGCTATGGCGGGGAAAGCTTCATCAACTGTTGGACACTCCATTGCTTTTTCCAGGCCAGATGTCACTGATACATCTGGTTCTACAATACCAGGCAACAATGTGATTGATAGTTCAGCAAGAGCTGTTAACCTCACCTCTACTCCTGTCCGATCGTCCAGTTCTGCTATGCCAGCTGCTGTCATCCCTGCAAATGCACCAGCACCCCAGCAACAAATGCGGAATCACCAGCAACAGCAGCAGCAGCAGCAGCAGCAGATGAATCAGCTTCATAAGCAGCAATTTTCTGCGGCTGTAGCTCGAAACAAAATGCCAACGACGAGTAATGGCAGCGTGTACTCTGATCACCTCCCTTCAACCTCTTCTATGGCTGCGAAATTTCCTAATGCTCTATCCTCATTCCCCCAAAACCTTGTCCAAAGCAGCACCAGTCCAACTCAATCTCCACAGTGGAAGAATTCTGCAAGGACAACCACTTCCCAAGTTCCTTCATCATCTCTGGCCTCGTCAACCTCATCGTCCCTCAAAAACCTCCCTCAGAAGCACGGGCGGACACAACAAAGCCACACACAGATTTCATTTGCTGCCAGCACGAAGTCTTCAACCCAATCTCAAGGGTTACAGCCTGCCAGTAGCAATCAGTCTCCATCTCCTCCGGTAATGGTGGGTTCACCCACAACCACAACCTCATCAATGGCTAAGAGTGCTGGTGGAAGCCCCAGGACAACTAGTTCGACTTCCACAGGAAATAAAGCTGGCCAAGTATCGACTTTGTCATCTCAGCAGGCCAAGAACTCACCAACAGTGCCCAGTCAGAAGTCGTCTCCTGTTGGTGGGAGGAATGTCCCTTCGATCCTAGGCCACGCCCATATTACGTCTTCGAGCGCTGGTACTAAGCCACAATTGCATCAGCAGCATCAGCATCAACAGCAACAACATCAACATCAGCACCAGCACCAGCACCAGCAACAACATTTATCTAAGCAATTGCTTCAGCAAGCGCAGTTGTTCTTCTCTAATACCTACATGCAGCCCCAAGCTCCACATTCCAATAGTAACACCTCTACTCAATCTCCTTCAAGTGGGTATTACCATGGTCCAAGACGCCGACCTGAGCAACAGCAGCAGTCACAAGGCTCATCTGGGACTTCCTCGAGTGGGATGTTGTCACTCTGCCCTCCCGTTACACATTCTAATACGAGCACCAATGATCCTGCAAAGGCGGCAGCTGCTGCAGCTACCAACAACATGAAAGGCGGTAACTTATCCTCGCAGGCTCTTATGCATGATCAGTTTGCTGCAGCACAATCCTCCGGGCCACACCAGCTTGTACCTGTAGGCTTCCCTTATGTACATGCTGCTGTTCCTAGTACGGTCCAGGTAAAACCGGCAGAACAGAAGAAACAACCCGCCGGTGAGTAGAACAGTTATCCCTTGGCGCAACATTGCAACCCCCCCAAAAATTTACAGATGAAAAACTGGAAAAGGAAGCTGAAATCAGTTTAGGTGGCGGGGATTGTGTACGAAATGCTTGATTCTTGCCCAAGGAAACGAGAATTTGCATTCTCCCTCTGGCAGCCTAAGAAGTGGAAGAAGAAGCAAGAACAAGACACCGGGAAGGTCTAGGTGGAATGGAATTTGAACCCACAATTTTGGGATGAAAGTTTAGCAGGTGGGGGTAAAATTGTCCTATTGAAAAGAGTAGTTTTTGTGTCTACATTCTGACAGGGTTGATGGTGAAAGTCTAATTAAATTTGATTGGTTTGATGAGGATAGGATGGGAAATTGCAGGAAAAGTTGGGATGTTTTGTTGGGGCAGAAAGAGAGAAGAACGGCAAAGGAGGTATGTAACAGAGATTTTCTTTTTTTCCTTTCTTTTTGGGAGGTTTAAATTTCCAGAAAGGGCAGTAAGAACTTTTGACATATATTTTATATGGAAGAGGGTGTAATGTGCATGTCTTAGTGCATATAATGGTAAAACCCCTTTTAGAATTTTTTTTTCTTTTGTTTGTTTGTGTTTTTTAAATTGTGTCACAAGATGGTGTTTTTATTCACTTGGCCTTTTGTGCCCTAATTTTGTATGGTTCACTTCACCTTTAGACCTCATATTGTCTGTACATATAATATGGTGCTGGCAGAAGCCTTGAGGAGGAGATGTGGCTCTTGATGTTTGGTGATAAAAGTATGACAGATGATTGTGCTCACGTGTGATGTGAAGTGGATAAATAAACAAACAACACTACAATTTGGCTTCCTGCATCTTTTGCAAGGAGTTGGATTCTCACCTCTTTTTTTTTTTTTTTTCCTCCTTTTTCCTTCTCTTCTATTTAAACGGTCAGGATTAAGTCATCTCAACATCTTATATTAA
Source organism: Malus domestica (assembly GCF_042453785.1). NCBI lineage: Eukaryota > Viridiplantae > Streptophyta > Magnoliopsida > Rosales > Rosaceae > Malus > Malus domestica. The sequence goes on from NC_091673.1 coordinate 15,848,882, forward strand.
TCTTTTATAGAAAGAAAAAAACAAAATAGAGAATTCTAGTCCATTTTGCAAACTATTCTAAATTACAATCTTATATATACGTAAAATTAATTCCGATGTGTCTCAACAGAAGAAATTCAAATTGTATAAGTTAGGAGAATTTGTCGGTAATTAGATTGAGTAATTACTTGAAAAAAGTTTTAACTTGTATATAAAAAATTTCAAACTGTAATTTGTTTGCAAAGCGGAATGATTGGAATGAGGTTCAAATGGTACAAGCTCCATTTTGAGATTGTATGGTGGGGCCCAAAGTGACTCCCACTCATTGTGGTGTTTTCCCAAATGGTTAATACAACCACCAGCCTTTGACAAAAGTTGGTTTGTTGTTGAAAAGGGCGCGCCTCTTTATCGCCATCATCTTCTTACACGTGGCTGATGCCCATTATTTTAAAGGTAGATATCATTGGAGATTTATAATCAAGTCATAATCTTGTATTTAATTAAGTGATTGCCGGTGAGATTAAGCAAGTATCTCTCCATCCACCCGGCTCATCCAGGACCAGGAGATTTGCATTTGACTTTCCAGCTTTACCCTTGTTATGGGTCCCACAAGAGAACAGATATGGCCCACATCGCGGTTGGAGCCCTACCCTTCCTTCCCTGAGGAATCGGATTCCTTCCTGCGCAAATCACACAGGTCGTTAAAATTTGATTCAACAGCTGTAATTATTATAATTTTTAGAAAGATTATTTGTTTGTAGACGTTGGATCAAATTTCAACGGCTCAAATCCTTTGCTCAGAAGGCTTAACCTCCTAAGCTCATGAAATGATTCGGTTCCTTCCCAGAAACCCCTTAGAGTGTGAAGGGGTTGGAGGTCATACGACGTGTTGTTCTCACAGGCTCCTGCCAGCATTGTGAGGATGACCTTTTTAGAAACTGAGTCTCATCTGCACACGTGTTAACATTACTTTTTATGTTTATTTTATTTTGTTTTCAAGGGAACTAGAAAATTCACTCGCGCAAGAGTCGAATTTAAACATCTTATTTATATGATTTCTTGTTCATAAGTGACAAATAATATTATTAGATTGTATTACTAATTAGCTTGGAAATGATGTTTTAATTTTGATTTTTTCAAGTAAATTAGCTCGTGAGAGGTATCTGTGTTTTGTTTTACTACACTTCAGAAAAGTTCAATTTGGCCTTATAGATGTCACTAGCGTTTCACGAACAAGTTACATTGTAAAAATCAACAAAATTAAGTTATTGTACTAGAATTTACATGTAAACTGCATTGGTAAATTGATGTTTTATTAATTATTCTTTGTATTGATTTTTATCTACAAAGAGCAAGTTGGAAGTCACATAAGCACAAATATAGATCTCATCGTCATCATTTAATGGTTGACTTAACATATTTTTTAACGAATATATGAAATTCAACTGAAATAATAAGAAATGTATGAGCTTGAGATCTTTGAAAGACATTCTATAAAATTGTAATTGACCCCAAACTTGAGAGTGTAAAATAGAATTTACCTACAATCTATTTTCTATGCTGAAAGTGATGGAATATGGAGGGTGTGTGACTTGTGCAAATATTTGAATATTCCCCAACTTACAAATCTTTGCACTTGAAACCGGAGTTGGATTCTCTTTCCTTTTTTTTCCCTCCCTTGCTCTCTCAGTTTCCTCTTCTTTTTTCTCTTTACAGAGAAGATAAAACAAAATGATGATATGGCTTAATATTAAGCGATTAAATAGTAGGAGAGGGAGGGGAAGAAAAATAGGAGGAGAGAGAATACATATCCCTTGAAAACAAATAAACCCTAACCTCTCCCTCTCAAAGTTAGGTAATTGACCTTGTTCGCGTCAGGAATTTCCGTCGGGGATGTTTCCTGGCCGACGAGCACACAGCTCCCCTGGAGGATGGCGCCGGTTGAGGACTGTTGTTGGGCTTCTGCTGCACTATCGGGCGTTGTCGGGCAAGTCTCGTCGGGCAAGGCTCTTCGGGCAAGGCTCGTCGGGCAAGGCTGAAAGAGAAGGACAACGTTAAATTTGAGAGGTGCCTTTGTGGGGCCTTAGGTGTAGGCCTTGAGGCTCACAATCAAGGTTAATATTTAGATGCTCAGGCGTGCCACTGCCATCTTTAGCATGGCAGATGTAAAATGGATGTCGCGTTTTAGTTCCATATATGTATGTATCCAAGAAACCGTGTTAGTTATAACAGGTGCCTTTGTGGGGCCTTAGGTGTAGGCCTTGAGGCTTCCCATCAATAACTAAACCAATGCTTGAACACATCATATTGTTCTCGTGATTGCCGGAGTTTTCTAACTATTATACTTCTGATTACCCGAGTCCAAGAAGTAGAATGAACCCAAATAGGTGCCTTTGTGGGGCCTTAGGTGTAGGCCTTGAGGCTTCCCATCAGAGTTCATTCTTATACTTAGACTCTTTAGATCGCTGAACGGAATGAATCCAAATGGATGCCTTTGTAGGGCCTTAGGTGTAGGCCTTGAGGCTTTCCATTAGAATCCATTCCATGCTCAAGCTTTCTATGGTAATCATGATATAATAGAAGGAAAACTAGAGGGTAGGTTGATTACTTGCGCCCCAAGTAACTTCGGACTTCTCGTTTATCAAGGACTATCGTGGATGGGTTAAGTCCACATAAGGTTCTTTTTTATGCCTTGAGGCCAAGGACTTTTAACTGATCAGATTTACATGCCCGAGGGCTTAGGGCTTGGATCTGGTTTGAACACTGACGATATATTCAAATCGGATTCAAGTACTGAGAAAGCCTTTTAATAGTCATATTGCTAGAAATAACTTGCATATAACTGGAAGTATACAACATATTGAAAAGACAAAAACAAAGCAAAGAAGGTCGGGCAAGGTTAAACCTTATCGGGTGAGGTTGCTCGTCTTGCAGGTTCCTATCTTTGTAGTTTTGTCAAAGGTCTGAAAGCTTAGAGGGAGAGATAGAGAGATTACAAAAAATGAATCGATACTACAGCAAGGTTGAACAAGGTAGCAGAGCTATTACAAAGGGTTGAAGAGAGGGTTATCCCGAGGGGGATGAAGGCTTGTCCCGAAAGGGATGAAGGCTGACTACAACTTTGTTTTGAAGGCAAATCTGGCTTTGAGCAGAGTTTGTGCTTGCATTTGTTTGTTTGATTGAGTGTCCTTATTCCTGGTTTTTCTTTCTTCTTATATAGACAACTCGGCTTGGTTTTCTGTAGCAACAGCTTTGCCCGAATGTGGCTTGCGGGTGATGACTCATCAGCTTTATTACATGTAATGCCACCATAAAGTGCTTTATGGGCTGTGTAACTGATCAGTCTACACCACTTGGCCTTTGGGTAGGTAAGCAAATGGTTTTCATGAGCTGCACCAAGTCAGAAAAGGCCTTTTCCTGCCTTCTGGGCTTTGACTGGGTTCTGGCTATTTTTCCCTTTGGGCCTCCTTTCGGGCCAGCTCCTTCCTTGAGCCCAAAGTTCAAGTTTTGATCCAAACAGTGCCCCCTTCAATCAATATTTAGCCTGGAATTCCAGGCGCCAATATTGATTGAAAAAGCTCTTTATAAAACCCACGAACCCCTTGCGGTTGAACTCCTCGATCCCCTGTATTCACAGCAAGAAATCATTCTCTAAGGTTTTGCCCTCGTCATCTTCCCTGGTATTCCCCTCTCGAACTTCCTCAAATGACTGCGGAATCTAGCCAAACCCAACCCTCTTACGAATCTGGCGAAGGAATCGCCACTCTGCGTCGTCTACTCAATAGGCTGCATCGCCCTCGGGCAGGTCTGCATTCCGAGCTTTTCTTTGAGGCGCATGGGGTACAATCATTGCGTCCCGCCTGGATTTCTCGGGTCCCTTCAGTGGTGGAGAGCAACATGCCTAGAGATAACTGGTTTTCCCCAAATCCCTACTCGGCTAGGTCGGGCATCTCTTCCTCCAAATGGTCATCATATCGTCGAGGCTTTCCTCTGATGAATGATCCTGCCTGGGCTTAATGGATTGATGATTTAGAGCCTACTTTTAAGAGGAAATGTATGAATAATGGTATTTATGAGTTAATCATGCTTTCGAAGACCTCTATTATTCCCAAGCCCGAACTGCTTGTTTCTGCCCTCCTCTTCTGGAATTCGGGCTCGAATACCTTTGACTTCCGTATGGGCCCCATGTCTCCCACCATTCTTGACATGGCTCAAGTTTTCGGTTTAAGGCCCTCGGGCAGGATAGTAGACGTCACTCAAGACTGGGTTCAGTCCTCTTCCACTGGAAGCTCCAGTTCATCTGCTGCCTTCCTCTCTTTGAACTATAACTCTGCAACTTTCAAGAGTTATGGGACCTCCTTCAAAGGATTCATCCCCTTCGTAAAAGAGAATTTTGGAGTGGGCTCACCTCGGGTTGATAAAGATCAGGAGCACATGTATTTCCTCTTATACTGGCTCAACAAGCACATCTTCCCCAACAAATCTAAAGGGGTGAGGGTTGAATGGATCCCCTTAGTAGAAGCTCTCCACAACTTTGATGATGTAGCTACAGGTCCATTTCTTCTTTCCCATCTTTATCATCTTCTTTTCGAAATGACTTAAGGTGAGCCATTTGAGACCAACTTGAATGGACCTATATGGATGATACAAACTTGGCTTCAATGGTACTTTCTGGAATTTCGGACTGCTAATCTGGAATTCCCTGAGGGAGTGGCCCCTGCCCGAATCCTGGCTGAAGCTGCCCCTATAGATCATTCCACTTTTGCCTGCTTCTATTTCTTCAGAGTTTGTAGGACTCGATCAGATTTAGAATGGGGTGCGTCGGTCTTGAGAAGATATCCTTGGTTTTCTAACCAAGTCTTTCAAGATGCCCCTGGCGAGGATGCTACCCCCTTTTGCAGGGAGAAATTTATTAGTTGCATTCAATCGAGAGACCTGGCCTGGGGAGTTCGAGGCAATAGATATGACCGAGGCTTGGAAGTGTACCATCCTAATTTTTGCAGCAAGCAGTTAGGATTTAGACAGGTCATTCCTGTCCCGTTCTTCGACTCTGTCCATTGTGGCACTTCATTCCGATTACCAACTTCATCTGAAGTGACATTCCGAGCTGCCCGACGTAGTCTTGACGTAATGAGTCAAGCGGCCCGAAAGTCCATAATTCTCAATTTTGAGTGCACCTCGCTCTTCTCTTCTTAGTGGGAAGACAAATGGACTAAGAAGTATGGAGGAGATTTGAAAGAAACTCACGATCGCCTTTTCAGCCAACTTTCACTTAAGTCATACCCTGGCTCGGGCGAACTTGAGAATTGGAAGGAGATGATCCAAGAGAAGAATCGATCACTTCTGATAGGTACTTCTCTTTTAATCTGATTTTGCTTCCTTTCTGGAATCCTTCTATCCTTACTTTTGCTGAATTCTGCAGCTCCAGTAGATGTTGAATCGGAGGTCATTGAATCCGAGGATGACTCTGCTGATGCTGCAATTCTTCATGGAGCTGCCGCAGAGGCTGGGAGACGAGAAGCTGGGGAGGGTGCAGATGCTTCAGAATCCTGTGAGGTTTCAGGAGCTGAAGAAACACCCGAGGTACTTATTAAAGCGCCTAAGTGAAAGAAAGCGGCTGTGACTAAGACTTTAGATCCTGATCCAGTACCTCTACCCAAAACCACCCGACCAACTCTTACTAGAAAAAGTAAGAGAGCAAGAACTACTGCTCCTCCTAAGTCATCAGCCCCATCTGCTCCAGTTCCTGAGGCAGGCAGAAAGAAGCAACAATCCTCAAGTGAGTTTCTGTTTTTCTTCATCAAACTGTTACCTTTCCCCTTTATCTAATTGTCTCCTTTACCGGCAAACAGGACCCCAAGCATCTAAAAGACCAATCCTTGCTTCTAAGGAGGAACCACTAAGAGCTGCAATGCTCAAAAAGGCCGAAGAACTGTAAAATATTACCCTCAGAGAACTTGAGGTATGATTTATATATTTTTCTTTAGGCCTATTCTTGCTCTCATATAACTCTAAATCTGATTATTTGACTCAGGCCACAAGAAAAGAAAAGCTCTCTCCGCCCGAAGCCTCTCCACAATTTGCCCGAGAAACAAGCCTACCTCCTTCCCAGGTCGACCATTCAGAGGTGATTTTTCTTCTCTTCTAATTCTTAAATAACTTTCCAATTTCTGGACCTAATGTCTGAATATTTTTAGGCTGGAGCATCTGCTTCCTTGCCTTGTCATGGCCCTCTTCTGAGGTCTATGACCTCTTCTACTGCTCTGGACGCAACCCCTTCTTCTCAATTCGATCCATCCACAAGAGTTATGCTGCATTTTGTGGATGAGGACAGTAACTTGGTGAGTCACATATTCCATATTGAACTTCTGCACATTGCTTCCCAACTAACTTTTACTCACGTTCTCCACAGCCTTCTCCAGTATATGAACCATCCCCTTCAATAGTGATTTCAGATAATGAACCCATAGTTCCTGAGATCCCTGTAGCTTCAGAGGTAGCAATTTCGCGGGTATTTGCTTGCCCGACAGTTGATAAACTTCTTTCTCCTCCTCAAGACCAAACTCAGGTATGGGAGTATTCTCTTCCTGTTCTCTCTCTTATGCTCTATTTACTGACAATTATTGCTATCTCTGGGTACCTCTAGGGCACTGGTACAGGTTCAGGTGTAGCTCATCACTCTCCTGCTGGTGGTGAGGAATCTTCCCGCTAACCAGGAATTAGTCCTCTTCCTGGTGAAACCCCATGGCTGAGTCAGGTACATTTCATTTCTCCAAATCTTCTTTTGCCTCAAACTATATTCAAATTGTCTTGACCTGGTCTTTTGGCTTTCTGCAGAAAGCTCCAAGAGAAACTTCCTCCCCCCATCTGGTCCGTAAATCAAAGCGCTCCCATCCTCACTCATCTTCTGGAGGTACTGCGATTCCCCCTTCTGGAATTGAACAGATCGGGCAAGCAGAAATTGCCCCCTCAATGGGCATTCCTTCATCAGAGGAAGCTGCAGTGCAGGATCCTCATTCTTTCGCATCTCTAAGCCCTGCTAAGTTGCCTAGACTGTTCGAAGCACTTGGACGGCTTGAGACACAGTTGAAATCTTCAAAACAATCTTCAGCTACCCCCATTTCTTTAGAGCAACAGCGAGTCCTTCAGGAATGGGCAAAGAAAGATTTCACCGCTTCATTTAGCCTCAAGGCTCTTTGTGATTTTGAAAAGATCATAACTGAGTCTTTCAAAGCCGGTCGGCTATCAAAACCTCAACATGATTCTTTTCTATCTTTCTTTGAGAACCTGAGAGCCCTTAGGGAACAATACCAGAGAGCGGACAAACAGGCTAATCGGGCAAAATGCTTCATGGAGAAAGAATCAAGCACCTCTGCCCAAGTTGATCGGTTGATGGAAGAAAGCTTGCAGACAAAAGAAAGGGTCAGAGTTGTTACTTCTAAAATCCAACAGCTGGAGGAGCAATTGGTTGCTCTTAAAGCAGAACAAGCGACTCTTCTAGATACCCTTGAAAATCAAATTGAGGGAGTGGAGAAGTCAAATTCGGAGCTAGAGCGTGCTCGGTCTCAACTTGTAAATAACCATATTGTTTTGGCCGAACCCAGTAGGATATTTGCCATTATGAAAACATATCATTCTCGAATAATCACCCTATGTGAAGATGTAACTTTTTTAGAATAGGATGATTTGTAACTCTTTTCTTATTGGAATGACTATGTAATTTTCTTCCTGCTCTGCTCTTTGGTACTGTTTTGAATTGACTTTGGGCAGCTCTTTGCCCCCCTTATTTGCTTTCTTCTCCTTCCCCTGATAATACCAATCTTAGGACTTGATCTTGGTCCCTTGATCCCCTTCATGGCACTTTATTCATGCAGAGGTGTTGGGACACCCTGGGCCCTTTCCTTTTCCTGCAGTACCAAATGGTGACCCTGGCTCTGGTAAAATGAGGTTGATCATATTGATATGAGCCTCAGGGGAAGGGTTAGTATCTACCATCATACTGGCTTGGGGCGAGTCGAGTAACAGCTTCCCCTTCACTATAAGATCTTGTATCCAATCTCTAAACTGGACACAATTAACTATGGAATTGTTGAAGGTATAGTGCACCTTACAATACTTTTTCCCCCTGAGTTCTTCCGGCTTGGGCATTTTTTTGGCATTGTCGGGCAAGATTACTCTTGCCTGTACCAGTTCTTCGTAGATCTCAGGTGCCTTGGATAGATCGAATGAATAACTCTGGTACTTGGGTCGTTCATTACGACCTTCTGATCGTTGACAGGTTGGACTAGCCCCTTTACCGTCAATGGCTTGAAAGGTGTGGTCATCTCAGCGGCACACACATCCACGTCCTCTTCATCACGGCCACCCTCATGCTCTGGCCTGGTTTCTCCCACTTCCACCCGATGAATTGCAGCCTTATTTTTGTAAAAATGAGGAACTTTGGAAGTGTGCTTCACCTGTTGCTCTTCTTGCAACAGCCTCTCATACTTTGTGGCAGCAATTACCAATTCTTGCAGCTTATTAAACTGTGCATCATAAAATCTTTTCCTCAAAGGTAATTTCAAAGCCCTTTGAGCAATCGATATGAGCTGCGCTTAGTTGACGGGAAATTGGCATCTCATCCTTGTTTTCCTGAACCTCATCATGAAGTCCTCAGTAGACTCATGATCATATTGTTTGACTTCAACTAGGTCATTGATAGTCAATTCTGGTTCTATTCTGTAGAACTGTTCATGGAAAGCCATCTCTATTTGCCCCCAGTTGGCGATAGAGTTAGGGGGCAATAGAGAATACCACTGAGATGCTAACCCTGCCAAGGAATTCCCAAACAACCTCAATTTGTAATTCGGGTTGTCCTCATATGCCACACAATGATTGGAGAATTTGAAAATGTGGTCCCTGGAGGACACATTGTTGTCTTCACCCGTGAATGTTGGGAATGCGGGCATTTTGAAGTTGAGAGGGAATGGATTTAGCTCGTTAATATATTCAGGATAAGGTTTTTGGTAAGTGATCCTGAACATTGGGCGAGCTCGCGGTTGAGCATTTTGAGCAACCGTCCTTCTCAACTCAGCTAATTCCTCCCTCAGCTGCTGAGTAGCTAGAATATCATTATGCCTGAGGAGAGCAGATTCGATTTTTGGGCTCCGGTCGTTGCCCGCACTTGTTTCCCTCCTTGGTTCGGGCTTCCTCCAACTAGTTCCTCCACCTTTATTCGTCAACAGGGGTGGCCTATAAGGTGGGGGTTTATCTGAAGTAGTGGAGCCCTCCTTTCCGCTGGTCTCTCCCATCACAGTTGGCATTCCGTACCTCGTTCTTTCTTGCTTGCTTGGCTTCCTATTATTGAATGATAATAATGGGAAGCTGGGAAGCTCATTCTCCAGAACTGGCTCCATCACCAGTTGAGTCCATTCAGGAACTACCTTTTTCTTTCCCCTATCTTTTTTCTTCTTCTAGTAGTGGGAATAAGGGAATGACTGGTTCATTTCTCATAACTACTTGGCTCATCCCACCTCCCTGAGCCCCTTTTGGAGTAGAGAACTCCAAATCAAGTCTTCTCTGTAGATTCCCTGTTAGTGTACAGAGCCTACTCATTTCTCCCTTGGTTTCCAAGGAGATTCTCTCCATGCTTTTTAGCACTTGGATCATTGTAGCCTGTAGTTCTTCATTAGTTCCCTTTTCTTCCGATCTCTCATATGCGGTTGGGCTTTCTAGGACCACCTGTCCTGATGGGGAGGAAGGGTTTTCTGATTGATCTGCCATTTGTAGAAGACCTTCCTTCGGATTCTTTTTGGACAGGCAAGATTAAGAAGTTTGTAGTCCCACCGGGCGTGCCAAAACTATGTTCGCGTCAGGAATTTTCGTCGGGGATGTTTCCTGGCCGACGAGCACACAGCTCCCCTGGAGGTTGGCCCCGGTTGAGGACTGCTGTCGGGCTTCTGCTTCACTATCGGGCGTTGTCAGGCAAGTCTCGTCGGGCAAGGCTCTTCGGGCAAGGCTCTTCGGGCAAGGCTCGTCAGGCAAGGCTGAAAGAGAAGGACAGCGTTAACTTTGAGAGGTGCCTTTGTGGGGCCTTAGGTGTAGGCCTTGAGGCTCACAATCAAGGTTAACATTTAGATGCTCAGGCGTGCCACTGCCATCTTTAGCATAGCAGATGTAAAATGGATGTCGCGTTTTAGTTGCATATATGTATGTATCCAAGAAACCGTGTTAGTTATAACAGGTGCCTTTGTGGGGCCTTAGGTGTAGGCCTTGATGCTTCCCATCAATAACTAAACCGATGATTGAACACATCATATTTGTTCTCGTGATTGCTGGAGTTTTCTAACTATTATACTTCTGATTACCCGAGTCCAAGAAGTAGAATGAACCCAAATAGGTGCCTTTGTGGGGCCTTAGGTGTAGGCCTTGAGGCTTCCCATCAGAGTTCATTCTTATACTTAGACTCTTTAGATCGCTGAACGGAATGAATCCAAATGGATGCCTTTGTAGGGCCTTAGGTGTAGGCCTTGAGGCTTTCCATTAGAATCCATTCCATGCTCAAGCTTTCTATAGTAATCATGATATAATAGAAGGAAAACTAGAGAGTAGGTTGATTACTTGCGCCCTACGTAACTTCGGACTTCTCGTTTATCAAGGACTGTCGTGGATGGGTTAAGTCCACATAAGGTTCTTTTTTATGCCTTGAGGCCAAGGACTTTTAACTTATCAGATTTACATGCCCGAAGGCTTAGGGCTTGGATCTGGTTTGAACACTGACGATATATTCAAATCGGATTCAAGTACTGAGAAAGCCTTTTAATAGTCATATTGCTAGAAATAACTTGCATATAACTGGAAGTATACAACATATTGAAAAGACAAAAACAAAGCAAAGAAGGTCGGGCAAGGTTAAACCTTATCGGGTAAGGTTGCTCGTCTTGCAGGTTCCTATCTTTGTAGTTTTGTCAAAGGTCTGAAAGCTTAGAGGGAGAGAGAGAGATTACAAAAAATGAATCGATACTACAGCAAGGTTGAACAAGGTAGCAGAGCTATTACAAAGGGTTGAAAAGAGGGTTATCCCGAGGGGGATGAAGGTTTGTCCCGAAAGGGATGAAGGCTGACTACAGCTTTGTTTTGAAGGCAAATATGGCTTTGAGCAGAGTTTGTGCTTGCATTTGTTTGTTTGATTGAGTGTCCTTATTCCTGGTTTTTCTTTCTTCTTATATAGACAACTCGGCTTGGTCTTCTGTAGCAGCAGCTTTGCCCGAATGTGGCTTGCGGGTGATGACTCATCAGCTTTATTACATGTAATGCCACCATAAAGTGCTTTATGGGCTGTGTAACTAATCAGTCTACACCACTTGGCCTTTGGGTAGGTAAGAAAATGGTCTTCATGAGCTGCACCAAGTCAGAAAAGGCCTTTTCCTGCCTTCTGGGCTTTGACCGGGTTCTGGCTATTTTTCCCTTTGGGCCTCCTTTCGGGCCAGCTCCTTCCTTGAGCCCAAAGTTCAAGTTTTGATCCAAACAGACCTAACGTTATATACTTAACGATTCATTTTATTATTCTTTAATTTATGACATTTCAATTAAAATGAAACTGCTTACTTAGTTGGTGTTGACGTAATAATCTGTTAAATCCACCTGAAATTTGTTAAGATAAGATGACAATGGTAGTTATAAAAGTGACGTCGATGTAATGTTGATTGAAGATTTTCTAATAATTTAGTTAAAATGAGATGTTATTAAGGTTGGTAATCTTGCAATCATTTCTGATAGAAAAAACAAAATAGTGCAAGATGATTGCAAACGTGAGAGTAACCACATTAGATAGGACTAATGTGCTATATATCTCAAATTTGAATTCGTCTTTCCATAGTTTACATTACTTTAAATTACAATATTAATTCTGTAAAAAAAGTGCAAATAATAATCTGGAGATGAGAATATCATTAGAAGTCCGAGCATTTTAATTTAGCTCCGGGATTGAACTAATTTAGCTTGGATTCGATACCACATGCATGCAGGGATACATTGTCTAACTCAATATAGCAGAACGTATATGGTTGTGATGCAATTCTCGCATGCTTTTTCACGCCCCGGACTCAATTCGGTAGAAAATCTCGACTTCGAACGTGATCTAAAATTAAAGAAAAAATAATTAAGAAATATTTACAAGACTAAAATAAATAAATAAGACTTCTCACATATGAGTGATGATGTACAAATAGTTTCATTTCATCGTTCACATAGACCATATTATATTCTCAACCAATAATAATTTCACAATCAACATAAAAAAAATCCAGTTAATTAGCAATGATATACATATATCCAAGTAACACCAAACAAGATTAATCGACCAACAATTATATAGAACTTTGCGAAATTTAAGCAAACCAAGTTCCTTAAAGATCTACCCGATTTCCCTTACTTGAATTCCAAGGCATTGCTTTGAAGTATTAACACAAGAATCCACCACTGCGATAAGCTCCTATTCACAAATGCAAAGTCAATACTAAATGCATGAAGCAACTCTGACCCTAGTCAGATAACTTGGCATTACTAATTTAGGACTTGGATTATCTGCCCTCCCCGTGCCCTCTTGTTTTGTGTGGTCACGGTTAAGCCGTGTCAACATTTTATATTGTTTTTTTTTATAAAAATAATAAAACAAAAAGAAATAGTAATATAAAATGTTGACGTGGCTTAACCATGACCACACAAACAGGAGAGCACGAGGAGGGCACTGAAATGGGAGGGCAGACAATCCAAGTCCTACTAATTTAACACCACTCCTTTCAAATGTCATTACATTTATGCAATCAGGGTAACCATTATTAACTATACACCTTGTTTCGTATAGCTAAAACTTGGCATATGAGACATATATATGCATATAGCTTGAAAACGTGAATCATCAACTTGGTTTTGGTCCTAGTATTTTATTGCTTTACATTACCTCATGTCTAACATATTTGTTGGATGTGCCTTGTGTGCAGTAGCGGAGCCAATGCGGGGGCATTGGGCTCCCTTGACCCCAATGGATCTGTAATTTGTCCCTTTAAATAAAAATTTGACCCCTTTAATAGCACTGCAACAGCAGCTTTGCAGCAGCTCCAGCGAATGTGCAGAAAAGCAAACTGCAATATCAATTATATATTACTAAAATAATCAAAATGTGCAGAAAAGCAAACTGCAATATCAATTATATATTACTAAAATAATCAAAGTGTGCAGAAAAGCACATGACTGTTGTGTGTTGTCTAAATTACAATCAAGCAAATTGCAAACTTTGATTATTATATAACATTAAAATAAGGAAAGTTGCATAAATGTGTCTAAAGACTCACTCCTTGGACAAAGTGTCTCTCGGATGGAAATGATCGAGGTTCCGAGAAGAAGAGACTCTCTCCCATCTCACTCTCTCCCATCAGACTCTTTCTGTCTCTCCTCTCGAATTCAAAGACCCACCCATCCTCTCACAACCAGACTCCGATAAATCAAGGTTAGGGTTTCAATTTTGATCGATTCACCAGTCTCTGATTTTAAATTTTTAATGCAGGTTTGGTTAATAATGTCGTTACTATTGTCGGAGCATCATGTAAACGTCGAGACATGGTTAGAGAAAGACAACAAACCAAAGTTATGGAAGCTATTCGAGATTATGAGCTTCCAAGTGGGCAAGGCTTGAACCAAGAAACTAGTCTTAAACGTGCAAGTGATACACGTTGGGGCTCACACTATGGTACCTTGGTAAGCTTGGTTAATATGTTTTCTTCTGTAATTGAGGTGCTTGAGATGATTGTAGATGATGGTGTAAGTCTTGATCAAAGAGGTGAAGCGGATATTTTGTTGAATCTTTTGCAATCTTTTGATTTTGTCTCTAGTCTCTTTTTGATGAAAGAAATATTGGGAATCACAAATGTGTTGTCACATGCATTGCAAAAGAAAGATCTCGATATAGTGAGTGCTATGGCTTTAGTCAAAGCATGTAAGCAACAACTACAAGCGATGAGGGATAATGGATAGGATGCTTGGCTTGATAAAGTTTCTTCTTTTTGTGGCAAGCATGATATTGATATTCCTGATATGAATGACATCTTTGTAGCTCGAGGGAGGTCACGACGTAGAGTTGAAAATTTGACAAACCTTCATCACTACCGTGTTGATCTCTTTATTGATGTTATTGATAAGCAACTTCAAGAGTTGAACAATCGTTTTAATGAGACAAGTACAGAGTTGCTTCTTTGTGTTGCATGCTTAAGCCCAGATGACTCATTCTCAGCTTTTGACATTGAAAAGTTAGTTCGACTTGCTAAATTTTATCCAAAGGATTTTTCTGATATGGAGCTCACACTTCTTGAAGATGAACTGAAGAATTATATATTTGATATGCGTTTGCATAATGAATTTTCTACTTTGAAAGGAATTAATAACCTTGCACAAAAGTTGGTGGAGACAAAGAGGGATAGACAGTATCCCCTGGTGTACTTGCTAGTGAAATTAGCATTGATTTTACCTGTTGCGACTGCTTCAGTTGAAAGAGCTTTTTCGATGATGAAAATTGTGAAGAATCCACATCGTAATAGGATGGGTGATCAATGGTTGAATGATAGTTTGGTTGTGTACATTGAGAAAGATGTATATGATTCTATTAGTAATGATGTTGTAATACGACGTTTCCAAAATATGAGAACACGTCGTGGACAATTATGAATGAAAGTATGATCGATTTTTGAAAGTTATTTTTTGACCCCATTATCTTAAATTCCTGACTCCGCCACTGCTTGTGTGGGTACTTGAGTATGACTACAATAATATTTCGATGATCAAACTTTATAAGTAGTTTGACTCATTTAGTTCTTCAATATCCTCCACTTTGTTTATCAGACTTTTAGTTGTCATCTTTTGCACTGGTTTGATTATTTTTTTCAATAATATAATATCATTTTTCTTCTTAAATATAAAAGAAGGAGAAGTATTCCTTAATTCTTCCTTAGGAATATAGTCTCTATTGCACCGTCGAGTAAACTTTATAACATGTTAGTTTTTGTTCTTATTCGTATCATGTTGATCACAAACTGCTTTATGGACTAGTCACCTGAGTTTAGGAAGGTTAGTTCATAAAATTGTGAACTTTCATTATTTAATTTGTTAAATAAACTGCTTCTGATTTCAGTGAATTATTAGAATATATATGTTAAAAAGTTGGCTTGGGATAGTAGGAATCTCTCTCTATACCTATCATAGAACAATATTCCAACAATCTAGTCCATCCAATATAAAAATAAAAAGGAGAAAAAATAAAATCAATCCAATGATTCCAACCAACATACCCTAACTAAACCAGTTTATCCCATAAATCTCCACATTCTTTTTTTGGTATAATGCACATTTTCTTTATTTATTTTTCTTAGTTATAGGCTTACTCCTTTTTTTCCCATTAATTAGGAATTGGGGTGGGGGATTAAAACCTTTGACGAGGTGGGCAATCACTTGGCTATAGTGCCACTGCACTAAGGGCTTACTTTAACACTCCGCAACAAAAATTGAATAAAAAATTAGCCAGACTAATCTCCCAATTAGAGCTGCCTCGTACAATCCATTAACCACATTAATCATAGGGGTATGGAGTATGCATGCGTATTGGGTTAGTTTCTGGCATAAGAAATGATGAACCCACCATTTTAAAATTTGCAACTTGTTTCCCTCCCATCCCATCTCTACATTGGTGTTCCTGTTGTTGGGGTCCATGTCAGATAATTTTTGGGGTGTGGTATCCACACACCTATTTTTACTTCTCACACACCCTTTTAGTTATCGGCCGTCGGATCGGATGAATTGAAGAAGATCAACAGACATAAATTAATAAAGGGTATGTGAGAAGTAAAAAGATGTGTATGGATAGCACACTAATTCATGTTTTTGGGTCATTGATGAATGATGAATTGGTGATGAAGATCAATGAAATCTTGTTGTCAATATCAAAGCTTGTGGAGGATGTAGCAAAAAGCAGTAATATAGAACGAGTTCACTATTATCGTGACATTTTAATTTAAGAGTATAATGTTACGTAAACAGGAACTTACACATGACATTGTATTATTAGACTAAAATATCATGTTAAATATAAATTCATTTCATACAAGTCACATTGGAATCTCATTGGCCGCATTCTTAAAGTCAATATATGGACCAAAGGAATAACTTTCCACTTTACTACCCATTTTTCTTCTTCTTATTAAGTATTCTTGTAGCACGGAGAGAGAGAGAGAGAGAGAGAGAGAGAGAGAGAGAGAGAGAGAGAGAGAGAGGATTTAAAATAGGCATTTGGAACACCTTTTGCTTAATTCTTTCATTACTGAGAAGGGAAGGGAATGAAATCTTAACCCATAAACTACTCAAAGAAGGGGAGGGAGATTGAGGCAGATTTTTAATTTTATTTATTTATTTTTAATATGATAAAGCAACATCATGCATGTTTCACTTTGAATGTGTACATATCACCCACTTATGGTTGCTGTGGTACTCAATGTATAATATAGCTAGAGTACCATAATAATGATACTAACTAGAATCAATATCTATGTACTTTTACTTTGTTGCACGGTTCTTTGGAGACGAAGCACTACTTCACCAAGTTCTATTCATAGATATATTTGAATAAAATTGTAAACATCGATATTATTTTCGGTTGTAAATTATTTAAATTTAACGATTTGACTAATCAAAGTTGACGTGTCTAACTTATGAGTATCACACTAATATGACATATGGACCAAGACAAAGCAAGCAACCTAAAACAACACATGTCATCATCTGAGAAGCTTTATCAAACAACTCAAGTCAAATTCAGACAGGGAAAAGCTAGGGCTGTGCTATCCATACCCTATTTTACTTCTTACGTATTTTTTGATAATTTATGTCCGTGATTTTCTTCAATTCATCCGATCTGACAACTGAAAATTAAAAAGGTGTGTGAGAAGTAAAATAGGGTGTGTGGATAACACACCCCAAAAGCTATCCTTAATTGATCAAATTTCATCCATTAGGATTAACTCATTAAAGTAAAATTTTGATTTAATCATGAGGTAAACTAAATTAATTACCTCAAATTAAAATCAAATCATAAATTCACCCCTGTATCTGAGCGTGTTAGTAAGTTTTGGGTGTCCAGCTAACACAAATCCATCCGAATTATTTCCAACTGCGCAAATTAAAGGAGGACCAGAAATGCAAAGAAAATGCTTGCTTGGGACCCAAGAAATTTTGCAGATTGAATAATTGAGACAGCAATGTTACAAAAATTAGGTAATTCACCCAGTAGGCCTTGTCAGTATTAATCTCAGCCTCACACTCAGTCTCGTCCGAAAATATCACCAGACAAACCTATATAGCTTATGAAATATTCATCATGCATGTGTACATAATTAAAAAGCTTAAATAAAGGGGGAAAATATCCCATCAAGGACAAAAGGACAATGCCAGCCACCCGACTCCCACCATTCAGTCGGCGGGACCTACTGCAAGAAACCAATTGCCACGGCGGTGCTGGTAGATTTCTTGGTGGTGCCGGGAGGCCCCAGTTTGTTTCTACTTGCGGGTTACGGTGAAAGCTCTGTCGGTTTAGCATTCAGTCAGTAATCTAAAGTTGGGCATGTGAGAGTACTACTGGCATGGTAGTTACTACTCAATAAGCGTTGAAATAAACATATCTATAGTTTGTTTGATGTGACACTCGGTCGGCCAACTCACCAATTTAACTTAATTTCGTCCAAGGGTATTACTGCAATTTTATGGTGGGATGGTTTTATCTTTAGGAAAAATTAATGAAAAGGATTTGAAAATTTTGAATTTTAACGATAATGACAAAATAAAGAGTAAAGTGAATAGTACAAGGATTGATTTTTTAGTGTAAAAATATGATTTTTCGTTAAAGTAAACAGTACCGGAAGCTTTTCGTTAAAGTTTCCTTTATTTTTTACCCTAGTTATTGTTAAGCTCGAACCTGTGTGAGTTCAATCGAGTGTGCTCCAAGCTACTACATGCTTTCAATCCAAATCAGCTACAGCAAAATGAAACAAAAAGCAAAGCTTGAAAGCTCAATTCTGTTTTGTGTCTTATAGGCCAGCCAAGAAAAGTTATATATGATCTCGTTTGGATCTGAGTTTCTTCAATACGATTGTAGATCGAGGAATGAAGGCATCTCACTTGAGAGTTGTTCATTCTTTGGGCTTAAAGACGTTTGGACAAGCTTTGTTTGTGGCGAGCATGACGTGAATCACAAATTCCTTTGAGATTACTTTTGTTTGCCAAAATTAATACGATATATATAGCGGCCTACCACCGATGAGCAACAACCACTTAGTGGGGTGGCTAAGATATTTTGAATTGGACAAACTCATGACTTGGCACATATGAGAACTCAAATTACACCACATGAAGGCTGCTATATCTAAAGTCCAAAAAGTTACGCTAGAAAAAATTGGGAATTCTTTTTACAAAAGAATTTATTTGGACTTTGGCGACACAGAAAATGATTAAACACATGGAGTCCACAAGAGAATTCTCCACGTAGGTTTTGGCCCCTTTGTTTTACTCTTCTTCCCATTTAATTACAATTAAATATTAAATTTTGAGCACGTGGCCTTCTCTACAGTGGTGAGAGAAGTATTGTCCTTGCACCACGGCGTGAGTTTGATCTATGTTAGCTTCTTAATCTAACATCCAATTTAACAAATTTAGCGTCTGACAAAAAAAAATATTAAAATTTTGAGACAATTATGCTTAATCACTAAACTAAGATGTCCACTTTTTTTTGTTTTGTTAAAAAAGATGTCCACAATTTTTTTTATTACAAAATGTTCACGGTTTTATTAAATACATATAGCATACGTGTAAACAATTATGTTTATACGACATAATTTTATAGCCGATCTTCACCACTAGGATGCGGATAAATTATATCGAATTCGTTCATTTATAATAT
Source organism: Malus domestica (assembly GCF_042453785.1). Lineage (NCBI taxonomy): Eukaryota > Viridiplantae > Streptophyta > Magnoliopsida > Rosales > Rosaceae > Malus > Malus domestica. The sequence continues at coordinate 15,867,831 of NC_091673.1, forward strand.
TTGAATTAAAAAAATTCACTAACAGGTGAAGAAAATTAAAACTAAATTGTAATATAAAAACCAGTTAAACAATGATCTGAGTTTGTTTAATACGTTATCCATTCACTTGTTGTGAAGTTGAGAAATGATATAAATTATAGAGCTCTACAGACTTCGACTCATTTCTTTATATTTTTGTGACATGTATTGTATTGTATATTTGTATTCAAACAAAAATATATTTAAAATATTCTAAAGAATCAAAAGGATCCATGAATCATCCGCATTATGTATGCATTGTGAATGCCTTCGATATATTCGCACTGTTCAACTTTGGGAACCTTAAACAATTTGTTTAAACAAGTAATAAATTATTTTGGAAGAAAAAACAAGTAATAAAGAATAACAAGATATAAGTTTTTTTAGTACATAATAAAATATAATACTAATCTTATATTTGTCAATTGGTCTTGTTAAATAATTGGCGTTGGGAATCTGGTCAAATCTTCTAAAGATTTCATTTATTTGTCCCCCACTTCACCCAAAATAATTCATAAATTTTTAAAAAGAATAGTTATTGGCATTTTAAAATTTTTATTTTTTACTTTTCATAAGTATATCTTTTTCTAAATATATAAAGTTTAGAATGCAAAATAAGAATTTTAATGTGTCGATAACCATTTTTTTTTTAGAAAAAACACAATTTATATTTAGATGCCAAAATACCTATTTCTTTGCGTGTTCAAATCTTCTGCACCCAAATTTGTTATCATAATATACTAATGCATTCAAGGTTTGGCCATATTATAACTATATTTTTATTATGGCTGGATTTTTTTTTTTTTTTATGGGTAATGATAGATAGACTATATTTTTAAAATTAAATTTGTAAACCAAATGATGTGATTGTAGATGATTGAATTGTTAATTAAGTGTCGGTTGAACGTATTTGTTTCTTATTGATGACACATCATTTGGTTTGCAAATTTAGTATCCCTAGTATACCCTTTTTTTTTATTCTTACTTAGGTGGTTTTTTTTTTTTTGTCAAAAAATGAAAATTTCATAAAAAGAGAGAATTACACACAACATAAAAAGTCTAAACAAAAAAAGAGCAGCAACTCAAAACATCATGAGAAGCTCACACAAGCAAAAGCCCAACAACAGACAAGAAAGCAAAACACAAAAAACCCTAACCTTCAACAACAAACAGTAACAAGCATTTGTAGTCTCAAATGAGTTAAACCCTTAAAGTTTAGACGTTTAAACTTTGGGTCTGAAAACAAAGAGCTAAGTACATTTTGTAGAAATATCAGAGAGACGGGCCATACGGCCCACTTCCAACAACATCGATATTGTCCCCAACTTGGTAATTACCACCTGCACAATCCGTCAGGTGTGGGGTTTTATCACAAAAGGCCTCGGTGTTAGTTGGAGTGGGATTAGGGTATTTAAACTCTTCTTTTGTCATTGATACGGTCGATGTGGGACATTTCAACACGCCCCCTCACGTGGGACCCAATTAGCAGGTCACACGTGGGAGATCCACACATCGACAACCACGTGGAGCCAAGGGGACTCACCCTACACGCGGGGCCAAGGGACCCACCATCATCGCGCGGGGCCAAGGGGACCCACCCATCACGTGGCAGTACGGTACGGGCCCGCTCCCTGGCTCTGATACCATGTAGAAATATCAGAGAGACGGGCCATACGGCCCACTTCCAACAACACCGATATTGTCCCCAACTTGGTAATTACCACCTGCACAATCCGTCAGGTGTGGGGTTTTATCACAAAAGGCCTCGGTGTTAGTTGGAGTGGGATTAGGGTATTTAAACTCTTCTTTTGTCATTGATACGGTCGATGTGGGACATTTCAACACATTTTACATAATTGAAGTTTGAGGTTAGTCTAAAGGAGTTACAAAGTTCTCTTTCTTTTTATCTTTTCACCCTATTTTTAGACATTTGTCCATTCAAGTCTTTTGCTACATTGGTTATCTAGTGAACCATTAACTGCTCATGTGTCAGAGCATAATTCGCCTTCCAAATCCACTAATCTTTTCACAAAGCCACACTAACGCCATTTGAGATTGTGTTTCCCCTACATAGGCTTACAAAATGAATTCTAGACTTTCACATCATTATTTGATAATTGACTTGACGGTTAATCTAACAAAAAGTATAAATTTGATTTATATAAAATCATTAATAAGTAAATAAGAAAAATTGAAACCTCGTGATCCATTTTTAAAACTAACCTTAAACCTCAACAATGTAAATTTGTAATTATCCCAAAACAAATTAAGAAATTAAGAAATGGTTTTACACATGGATGAACTTGGTTATATGCTGTCCAGGAGAATAATACATTGGATCTGCTGATCTGCTGATCTGCTACAGGTTTAATATTGGTGTTCCATGACAAACTTACCACCAACCCTCTCGATTCTATCACTTATTTTCCGGAAAGTAATTCTATACTCTAAATCATACTTTATATTAAACCCATCCTCCTTAAGTCCTAATGTATAATGTATACTATTTGCTAACAAATATACTTTAAATAATTGCTCTCTCTCTCTCTCTCTCTGTGTATAATGTCATTGGGTTGTGGCAATTCAATATTCATGCCAAGTGGGATGCCAAATACTATATACTATGATCTGGGTACAACACTTGTGGTGTAGTTGTGTAGGTTAATTATATTATATCTTAAATCTTTTTTTTTTTGGTCGATATATTATATCTTAATCTACTAGTTGGCCAAGGGATAGAATACAATATACATATATATGTGTGTGTGTTTAAATATGTATAACTCGTATATGTTTGTTAGGCTTTTATATGACAACCGATGGTAGTAGCAACTTATTATTAATCTACTACCACTTGCTTCCAAACTAAATGGGTTTGAATATGGCTTTGGATGAGAATCAAACCATGATCTTGGGAACGTGGAGACAAATCTGTAATAACGACGCTGACTGGAACGCTTTCATAGTAAAATATGGAGATTTTAGGTTTAATTGAATTAATAGTTCATGTGGTGACAGAGTAGTCAAATAATAATTTTTATTGTATAAAAATTAAGATTTAAATTTTTGTGATAAAATCTATTAGGATTTAGGCCCAAAATTAAAAGTTCTTCAGCTCTCAATTAATTGTTAGCAAGTGATCCTAAATTGTGAGGCTAAAAAGATAAAGTTAGCCTCACATATGAGCCTCATATGCTAATGGAGAATTTCGTTTTAGACTCATATGTGTGGCACGCGTGCTAACAATTAACGAAAAGTTGACGAAGCTTTTAATTTTTGAACCCACAACCTAACGGACTTTATCACACGGGTTTAAATCCTAATTTTTTTAATTTTTATTACAAAGACTATATTTCAATTACCATGGACCGATAGTCCAATTGGGCCGAAATTTTTTGTAATATACACATTCATATTATATAGAGTCATTAGTGAGGGAAGTTCGTCCACTTAAGACAAACATAAGATGGATCATTTGTATTCGGATGCACTAGAATGGATCGGTGTGAAACTCCAATGCAGGGGGGTTCACCTTCAATGTGTCTTTAGCAGAAGAGACGTAGTACAAGCTTCCCTGTACAAAATTGAGATAGAATCGAACTCGATCGACATGCTGAGGACGGGGACGACGACAGACACGGCTGTGGAAGGTATTGTTCAATATATCAACACCTCTGCGGCAATTTAAGCCATGTGGTTTTCCAGTTTACTCCTAGAGAGTGCAACTAAGCTGCACATGCTACATAGCAGCTTATGTTTTCGGCAGAACAATGTTTTAGATGTGATTAAAATAAAAAATGGTTATTCATTTGGTCGCAGATGCTTGAAAAGGATCCAGCGAGGTACAATGAACGGACACGATCATAGGATCCCCTGGATCTCCAGGAAAAGGATCCGGCGAGGATCCTTTTCTGCAAATTCTAATGTAACTGTTCGTATTTAATCAATAAAATCTTTCTACCACTTATTACTATGATTTGATGATATTCCTTCATTTGTAAGTAAAATGTCTTAAATTCAAATTTCGTAGATGGTGAGTTCAATACCAATTTATTCCTCCACCCCTTCTCGTAAATATATCTTCAGATTAAAAAAAAAAAACAATGAAATCTTCATATCGTTGCAAAAAAGGGGGGAAAAACTACATTGCTAAAATAGCAAAAAGGGGGGAAAAACTACATTGCTAAAATAGCGAAGGCAAGTAGTAGAAAAGGCATTCAATGGTGATCCAGACGTTTCATGTTTCATAGAAACGAGAGAGAGAGAGAGAGAGAGAGAGAGAGAGAGAGTATCACCGAAATGTATTATAAGCGTTGTCTTGCACTGCATTGCAAAGAATTAACATTCAAATTTCTAATTTCAACTTTCAGTTGACGAAGGGGGTGTAATAAACACCCCAAATAATGCTCCCCCCCCCCCCCCCCCCCAAAATTACACATTCTACAGCTCTCCATTACATTTGTTATCCTATACAAGCTTTCTAACAAGGACATGCACGGAATATTTTGGGGAGAGATCAACGGTGCCTTCCGAAAGAGCTGTATCTAGCAATTTCTATTACTTCTACTTGTCAAACCGAGCAGGAGAAAAGAAAAGAAATAGGAAACAAGAGCAGTACCTCCATTTTAAGGCGCATGGCCGAACATTTTGTGACTGGTATTCTATGACTTCTTTGACAACAAAGCAACCTCCATTACCTGCTGTTTCTTCAGATACCTCTGAGCGGTTGCATTAACAATCTTGACAAAGAAATTCAACAGCATAAGCCACACCAAAGAGTTCCAAATTGAGGCAAATGAGAAGTCCCACGTATTCACCTGCCAAGGATTTTGAATTAGACAAATTGAAATAAACCCGCACCTGAGATCAAAACCGACAACATAGAAGTTCAAAGCCAATGTAGCATTATAATCAGTAGAGTTACCTTGATATTTGACGAAGGAGAAGCTGTGAGATACTTTTCCCTTGCCGCATCAATTTTTGCAATGAGGTTAGGAAGGACAGCAGCAAAACCGGGAATGAGACTGAAAACCCAAATCAATTCATTCTCTATCCAATTAAGAAGTTGATTGTTGCAAACTGAGATGATGAAAACTGTCTGCATATATAGAAAATAAGCAAACCACCACCATTAATCAGAAGCCAATACGTAACATCTGGTTGCCAAAGTATATACCAAAAGTGAAAACTAAAAATATTTTGCGTAAGTGAAACCAAAACATACCAAAAGGAACCTTACAAACCTGTAGATGAGTTTTAATAATTGCCTTTCCAATCACTGTTGCAAGGAAAAACTTCCAAAATGGAATACCAAATTGTCCACACATAATGCCAGCCAGGTCAAAAAGAGGATTTGGCACCTGAAAAGTATCCCGGTTAACTGGCAGGTTACAATGAAAATAGTAATTAAAACAATTTTATGATAAGCATAACACGTTAACAAGTGATGCTTTCTGTGATCAAAAAGCAGTACAGGTATATATGAACACCAGCTTTAATGCGTAACATACTTCAGAAATCTCAAGACTTAAAAGTTGGATTTTAAAGACTAACATGAACTCGTAGAACTACTGTATGGTAATAGAAATCCAAAATTCATTGATCAGTTAGCATATCTGTTCGTGTAATATTGAATAAGAATTCTCTGTAATGAAGGGAAAATAATAGATTTCATATGGAAAAGCATAAAAGCTCACTTGGATGAAACTAAATGTTATATTTTCTGGTAATGGTATTCTAGTAATGATGTTCAAACTAACCGAAGCAAGTACTAGGATCGTAAAGAAGTTCAACTGCTGAGAGTGTGATAGAAGCCAGTGCTTGATTGGGTTTAGACGAGTAGCTATGAATCCTGTTCCTTCATCTGAGGGATCATCCAATTCTTCCATAGCAACTTTGTTACCAGACACGCTTGCTACATGAAGCAATAAACCAAAAGAAGATCAGAATCAAATATATAAATAACGTAGATCATTTGATGAAAGGTCTCCTCCCTCCCCCTATCCATTTTTCTTGTATGCTAATGGCTCTGCATGCCTGCCCTTGGGAGTAAATACTTAGCACAAATATTAGTTGTATGAGAGTTTATCAACCTACGGTTTGTTCTGCTCACCTGCTCTTGAGATAAAATATGGAGGAAGCTCTCCAATTGCAGTCCCAAGACCCCATAAAACAGCCTCTAACTGGACCTGTGGTAATATGCTGCTAAGTGGAACCCGCAAACCATGTAATGATGGAAACAAGGGTGGTCCAAAGTCAGAGCAGTTCTTCCCAAGCCACGAAGGGCCTTGTTTTAGCTGTATTGTATCGTAGGGGGCACTTTTTAGATCAACCCGACCACACTGCATAGCCTTTAATGTAAAGAACGCAATATGGGGGCCCAGATATAGGACAAACGTGTGCAAACCAGATCCTGAAGGAAAAATAAGCAAAAGTCTTCATATATCAGGTAGGCTAGGTCAATGCACACCAGGAAAGATGTTGCTAAGTAGTTAAAAACAATATCAGAGGAGATGCTCTTTCTTGTTCAAAATATGAAAAGCATGGCCATTGACAACCAGAACATCCTTTTCCCGAGTTTAAATTACTTGCATCATCAGAAATTCTGATATAGGAACAAGGATTTTGTCAGGTTGCTTACCAAGACCAATCGAAGATGCAATTCCAAGGGCCACCCACCATAAACCAAACTGGAAATATTTGGCAAGTTCCTCAAGATGCTGCAGAAATATGGCAACAACTTGTATTCATAATTCCCAAGAAGCATTTAAACAAAACAACTAAGATAAATGCGAACACAGTATGTAATATCATGGTTCACCATCAGGAGGGTACAAATAATATGCATCTAAAAATTAACATCCGGACCACACAAAGTAAACGCGTTAAAGATTGTTCACTGCCTTGATATATTTATTAAGTGTCAGCATTCTTAAAGCAGTCCTATCCAAAATAATATACAGCTAACAAAGATGGAGGTAGAGATTTGAAGTTGGTTCATAAGAATAAGTATCCTTCATGCAAAGGCATCAAAACACGGAGCCCTCTGAAAAGGTCGTGACTTGTTATGACGCAATCAAGAAGCTACAAAAGGGTTTAGTTGACCCAAGGTTAGAATCCTATTTACCATATATAACAGCCCCTATAATAAATGAACAAAATTTCAGCGAGAAAACCTCTGATTCATCTGTACGAACATAACTTGCTGCAAAATGTGATATCACTAAGATAATCTACAAATAAATATATACCTTTTCATGAGGACCATCAAAAGTAATTAGAAGAACTCCAAGAGACAATAGCACAATACTCGAAAGCACAAGCCAACCACCTCTTGCCAACAAATATGATACTAAACGCTTAACATACTGAATTACAGCCAATATGAAAAACTTCAACGTTCTGAAGGGTTGTGATGTTAGTGTCAAGTTATCTAGTTCCTCTTGATGCTTCTCACGGATCCCTGAAACATAATGCAACTTAATCAGTGAGAGAAGACTGATAGGGTCTACAGCTTCCTTGAATTCATTTACTTTCCAATCATAATTGAATTCATTTACTTTCCAATCATAATTGAAACTTTGGTGACGAAGCATTAACACAAGAGAAGAGAGGTGGGAAAAATAGTTTGAACAGATTAAGTTATGCACGTCAAAAGTGAAAAATGAAAGTCACAATATTTATAAGAAAGAGAGATGGCTACTGTAACATTCGCAAGAGCAAGTATACAAGTTGAATGACCACGGAGATGGATACTTCGGTGCCTACTATATCTCAGATGGAAGCTTTTTAACTAGAACATGACAGGAAAGCCTTTACCAAACAATTTGAATAATCTAAACTACATAAAACATTTGTATCATATCCTTCAACCCATAATCCTACTAAACTAAACACACTCATAAAGCCCGTTAAGTCGGAAAACGATAGAATTGCAGTTTGTCAATTCATGATAAGCATAAAAAGGATTCCCATTTATTTCAAATCCAGTAATCGGATAGTTTTCGAGATCAATCTTCATATCTTAGACCCTATTTCGCTTAATAGAATTGTTTGCTTAAGACCCTTTTGGCCTCAAATGTTACAATTTTTTTTTTCTTTCTATTTGCAATCCACTTAATAGTCCAATTATCATCCTAATTCAAATTCCACTACCAAACCTAAAAGTCTACTTCTTTCCAACATATCAAAAGTCTCAATTCAATAAATTAATAAACACAAACTCCAAACATAAAACAAATTCTGGGTTTTCGATTTGGAGGGCCAGAAATTATAGAAAAATAACAAAGTAAAATAATGAATGAGGAAATTAGAGAAACTGAATCACTTGCCTGAGATCGAAGCGTCTGTGAGTTGAGAGGATGAAGAAGAAGAAGACGAAGAAGAAGAAGCATTTTCTCGCCTAGGGGACCCCATTGGAGTAAGCTCTCACTGCCCCAATCAAAAGTTCCCTCCTTTATACATGGAAATAATACTACGAAATTTCCATGTATGCTTTGCGATAATCTTCTCTGATCTTCAAAAAAATGGGTTTTAAGAGAATCGGAGATTGGAGTGAATCGAAAAGTACTGGGAAATTTTAAAACTGGATCGAACAGTTGAATCAAGGTTTCAGATCTAAGAAGGATCCCTCTCCAAAATAAAGAGAGAGAGGAGAGACAGAGAAAAACGACCAGGAGTTTGCGTGGAGTCCCGAAGTGGAGCTTTTATCTCTTTCGTATGGAGTGTCGTATCCTCCTCCTCCTCCTCCTCATATGGAGTGTCGTTTTGGTGTCCACTGTTCTAAGAGAAATTCTAAAGCAAACTCTCTCATGAAGTCGAATTCTATAAATTCTCGGTCACCTTATTTTATTCACAATATTTTATAATATTTGTATAGAATTGTGTTAAAAACATTAGTTAATGGGAAGTTTATGAAACTGTCTTATTTTTTTAGAGAACCTTTTTAACATTTCTCATGTTTTAATTATGAGCCCAATGTGTTGAGAGATTATTTCACATACATGCCATTATATAAGTAGAGGAAATAATATGTTTCTTTCGTATCTTTTCACTTATATTTTGACATGTGTTTCGTTCGTGGCAAGTAGCGATTGATATGATGTTTTGGTTTTAAGTTTAAATCCTTAAGCCTCTTTGTTACATCCCACATCGTCTATGTGAGTGGATCCTCTAAGCCTTATATGTATATTTTCATCTCTACCTAGCACGAGGCTTTTTGGGAGCTCACTGGCTTCGGGTTCCATCGGAACTTCGAAATTAAGCGAGTTCGCGCGAGAACAATCCCAGGATGGGTGACCCATTGGGAAGTTCTCGTCTGAGTTCCAGAAACAAAACCGTGAGGGCGTGGTCAGGGCCCAAAGAGGACAATATCGTGCTACGGTGAAGTCGAGCCAGGGATGTGGTGGGGGCCCGGGTTGGGATGTGACAATTTGGTATCAGAGCCAATCCCTGGCCGGAAGTGTGCCAACGAGGACGTCAGGCCCCTAAGGGGGGTGGATTGTTTCATCCCACATCGCTCAGGGAAGTGGATCCTCTAAGTTTTATATGTATATTCACATCTCTACATAGCACGAGGCCTTTTGGGAGTTTACTGGCTTTGGGTTCCATCGGAATTCTAAAGTTAAGCAAGTTTGTGTGAGAGCAATCCCAGGATGGGTGACCCACTAGGAAGTTCTCGTATGAGTACCAGAAACAAAACCGTGAGGGCGTGGTCGGAGCCCAAAGCGGACAATATCGTGCTACGGCGGAATCGAGCCCGGGATGTGGTGGAGGCCTGGGCCGGGATGTGACACTCTTGGTATAGTTTAAAGTAGTAATGTTGTAATAAAAATAGAATTGTTATTGGTAGTCTAATATTTTTATTGTGCAATCTAAACATTCTATATTTAAAATGAAATACATTTGTGAAGAGTGCATAATGTAATTTTTAATGTGTTAATAATAGTTATCTCCACATAGTTGAGATAAAATGACTTTAAATGTTCTATATTTAAAAGAAAATACCTCTATTTTGGCCCCCACTTTCTCTTTTCTAGATAAGTTTATTCTTATTTTCTTTTGCCAAAAAAAAAAAAGAAAAATCTCAATCTTTTTTCTTATTATATCTTTGATTTTCTTCCTAGTATGATGATCCATTAATATGGATGCAAACTCCCTTAAATTTGGTGAAAGAATTGAAGCTTTTTTTGGTGTATTTTTTTATTAGGTTGGCGGTAGCTTACATAGTATTGTTACTAGGTTGCCCCTCATGATTATTTAGTACATTACAAGGATGTTTTAACTTTTAAGGCCAAATTGGATTATTCATCCCCCGTGGTCATAGGAAACTTGCATGATGACCCTTGTGGTGAAAAAACTAGGAATTAAACCCCTGTGGTCAAGAATGTTAACAAATTTAGTCCAAAAGTAAGATTTCTGTTAAATGATTGTTAAAAGTATGGGTAATTCTGTTCCAATTGACATTTAAAATAAATAATTTTTTATAACAATTAACAAAAAAAAATAATGCTTAATTTTTTTAAATAAAAAAAAGCCCCAATTCAATGTCAATTGGAACTGAAAATACAGTTTTACCCCAACTTTTAACAGCCCTTTAACAGAAATCTTACTTTTGGACTAAATTTGCTGACATTCTAGACCACAAGGGTTTAATTCTTAGTTTTTTCACCACGGGGGTCATCATGCAAGTGTCCTATGACCACAGGATGAACAATCCAATTTAGCCAACTTTTAATGTCGTCAACGAAACTTCTTTCTATTGATCTTTACGCGTCATAAGAATGCATTTGGATCCTTCATCACCCCCATCAACTTTGAAAGTTAAGGAAAGTATAAGGAGGCGTTTAATTGATGAGTATTACCTCAGTCTATAACAGTGTCATACACAAATCATCATAATTGTTCAAACATTCTAGTGAGTACAGTATTGGGCAATAGGTTTCGACCTATGCATGATTCGAAATTTTTCCTTCCCTAAATTAGTGTGCAAGAGGGTCAAATATAAATATACTGCTAAAAGGCCAACTTACTTGATAACATCATGCACCATTAATACAAAACAAACTTAAGATTACAAGTTATCACAGAATTAGTCAAATATAATTTTTTTAGCAATAGACTTATACTTGACCCTCTTGCACCACAATCATATAGAATTCATTTAATCAGCCTAAAAATAGGATGCATGATCTTGAAAGATCTTCATGTTGAATTCCTTCTAAAAGATAGAGATGGTCGATACTAATTGCATTATTTACCGATTTTAACTTTTTGAAATTTTTTGAAAAGTAGCTAATTTAAGAGGAACGGATTGAATTTTTGTCAAACTTTCTAACATCTTATTATTCTAACCAAAAACCCAAGTAAAATGTCTTAATTACCTTTAATTTACTAATCATTTCCATCTTCTCTTCCCCTCTCCTTCTCCACATAAGGACAGATTAGTTAATGAAAACTTCACCCTATTGAAGACGTCGGATTCTTTTCAATATTTGCTTTCGTAATTGGCTAATTGAATGAGGCAATAAGCTGTGTATTTCTACATATTTTTTAGTAAATCGACATTTTTACACAAAAAAGAGAGGGAGTTCGGCTAAGTTGTGTATTTCTACATATTAGTTGTTTGCTTAAAGATCTTTACCAAATATAATACTATGCTCTGGCATATAGTATTCTTGGAGCAATGGATGCAGTCAATGATCCAACGGCCAAGAATTCCGAGGTACATACTAGAAAATCCCGGGATCTTAGTAGCAATACTTAGATATAGGAGAGATGAAGGGATGAATCACCATTGAGATGAAAGTGGTCGATTTTGTCGCATGCCTTGACTATAAAATTAGTAGTCAGCGCATGATCTGCTTTTTGCAGAACGAGGGGTTGTGACTCTATGAGGCTTGCATGTCAAATGTGGGATCCTAAAACCATAGAATGGACGAGTTATTTAATGAGATCATGCCCAACTATTGTAACAATTGTAGCAGCTCAAACCTGCCAGAAAATGAGCCACTTAGTACTATGGTCAAGTGGTTTCCTCTTCACCGGTAAATAATATTAACAAGGGTAATTAAGACTTTGTACCTAATTTTTTTGGTTAGAATTATAAGAGAAAGTTTGGACAGTTGCTTGTGGCAATAGTATGTACAAAGAACAAGAATTGCTTGCATGCCTAGAAAATGTTGGTTTTAGAAGCAAGAGATAAAGATGCCTCGTCTAAAAGAATATCCCATCTTGTTGTGTTTGGAGGTTACATCCTTGTTATTTCAGGACCATTAGGATCTAGAGAGGTTTGCACAAATAATGCTAGTAGACTATGGCTAATAACACAGCACTGGGCATGTAAAGATTTATTCTTCTTTATAGCTCAAGTGGTTAAAAACTACTATCAACTAACTATTGGCCTAAACGTATACAATTCAACAGAAATGAAACAAGATAATTAGTTAATTATGTCAACCTTTTTTCTTTTATGTTTGGTCTGTAAACTTATGCTCTAATTTGATCCTTAAGAGGAGAGATGTTCACTTGTCATCAATTATTACATAAAGCGCTTATTAGATAGATGATTCATTTTTTCGACACGTAACAAATATTTATCAGACGATAAATGCTAACTAAAATAATATTTTAATTACAAAAGAAAATCATTAATCGGAACGTAAAAGATAGAAAAATTCTATTCTAACTCAACCAGTGGATAGATGTGGCTTTCTTAATTGTTACTCTTCTTGTCGTTGATGGCATGCGTTGCCCTTTTGGTAGTCATGCGATCAAGATGAAGCATAAAGACGGGTCAAAGAAATGGCGTTAGAGAGAGAGAGAGAGAGAGAGAGATAGAGAGAGAGAGAGAGAGGTCAGAGACTAACAGATTAAGGAAATAATAAAAACAAAACTGAGGTCTCTATGCTACAGCATTTGATCCTTAATCCTTATAATATAAATATGTATTTTCACTTAAAATAATCTTAAGTGGTAGTTGTGAATGTGATGTGATGACCTAAATTATGGAACAGCTCCAATCAAAACTAAGGTCCACACTTCCACTATTAATTAGTTTTTGGTTCACCAATCAAAAGGCGATACAACATTTTCTTATGGATGTTTGGAGCTTTATTTTATTTATAAAAAACAATAGTAAGAACAAATCGAATTGGTCTAATTTTTTTTCTTTTTTTATTCGAAATGGTTGTTATCCAGAAGGATCAAAATTGGAAATTCAGTTATATTGGTTATTCACAGATAAGACCATTAATTTTTGTTTCTCCCCACAGATTACATTATAATACTTATTTATTTTTGGATAGAATATATTGATTTATTATAAATTAAAAAATTTAAATTGAGAACAGTAGTAAACTGTCACAGCTGGTTGGATGCATGACTGCCAATTATTATGAAGCAGCATGTGTAAATTGTAATCATGCAAAATAACACTTCTCCGAATCTGTATGAATATTTTTTGTGTACTTCCTATTTAGTATTAATATTATTGAACTCTCAGATCATATGTTAGCCAACAATTTTCTTATGAAACAAAACTAAGATCATGGTGCTATGTTGTGCAAAAATTAATTAATAATTCATTTACGTCTGAAACCTGTATAGATGGACAAAACATTGTTTAATTATCTTCGGCCGGTACTCGGAGCTTGAATTGAGTTTAATTTTGCAGTGATGTTTAAGCCAAGGCCTATAGATTTTGGTATGCCTGCTTCATTACGGGCCTGCATTGGTGCTCTGTTACAAGCCTAACTCAGCCCAAATCTCACATTGCCTTGTTTTCTTCATGCTAGACAATTTACCATTTAAAGTGTATCACATGTAAGTTATGAGATTTTTTTACAAACGATAGCGTTAATGCGTTAAATTGTTAGTTATTAAAGTGCATAGGTATGATTGTTTTCTATCACTGCAATAAAACGTCATCTGTAGTGATATGACTTAAATTGATAGAAAGTTAAAAACAATAGTTACGAATCTTAGGGAAAAACTAGCATTTTTAATGAATTTAAGGACTTTTTTTCTTTAAAAATTTTACTTTCACTCGTGTAATAATTCAGGACCAAATCAACACATTACACTATTCTTACTAAACAAACCAAGATTTGTAATTTATGTAAAAATAAATTAGGGTATTAAGTCCCATTTATGAACTTAATGTTCTAGTTATCTTGAGCTCGAGCCTGAAATTTGGATAAAAAAACAACGATTCTCTCAAGAATTCATTATGACTTAGCACCGACAAACTAATTATTTCAAGCTAGTTTCCAAATATAATTCTAGATTGATTAGAATCACCTCTAGAATGAATTGTGTGGATTTGCTTGAAAAAACAATCAAAACTTTTAATTTCTCTAAATTACTATTTAATTGATTATGAATTTCTATTGAATTTTACCATTTGGTGTCATGAGTATAAAAAATCTAGTATTTATGCAACGAGGCCACAAATTTTCAACCTCCAAAATCTCAGAATTGATCCCATTATATTCGTTAACCAATACTAAATTACTAATATGTCCAAGAAAAAGAAGAAACGTGAAACCCGCGAAAATGTTTCCAAGAAAATCATTAATTCTCTCTTTTCCCTCCTCCTTTTGAGGTGGGGTGGTTTCAATTCAAGTGGGGAGAGCACTTGCTCTCTTTCGGTGGAAGGGAGAGATTTGCTAAAAGCTTTCCTGAAGCATTTTCGGTTGCTTTTCAAGTTTCTTCGTTTTTGTTATCTTGTATTCCACTTTGCATCGATTCCTTCCATGGCCAACAAGAAAAGGAGGGCATAGGCAAATTATTGACCTTGACTATAACTTCATGCTCAAATTTGGTATATACTTGCCCGATTTGACTGTATGAATTTCTTTTAATTAATGTTAAAATTGCCTGTAAGATATCTAAAGTTTGAAATTATACTAGTGCATCTCGACCGACAACTAGAGAAATTTTTTCATGTGATGCTCATTTTATACATTATTAATTCACGCGTTATAATGAATGAACAACATAATTGATATGTCATCGATCTAGAGTATAATATTAATATTAATGAAAAATTCACATGTCATAGATTTATAATTCCACGTGTAGCAGCTAAGTACTTAGTCTGTTTTAGAAGAAAAAGGTTTCTTCAGGCGTTCTTCGATTTTAGCCGCATGGGATTTTGCCTTCTGCAGGCTCGTACAATATTTGTAATACAAACAAAAAATCGGAAGCTGCTTAAGAGGTTCAACGTCAATTCCATGGGCGCTCAAAACTTATAGGCAACTGATAAGTACAAACTGTAAATAGTTTATTCAAATTGATATATAAACTTGTAATCGGAGCTAGTCTTAAAAAGGTAAAAGATCCCTAAACGTCAGCCAAAAACTATTGAATTTGAATGCATGCATATCCTTCTTCAGGAAAGATGCATAAGTTGGCTTGTTCACAAATCAGGACAAGATACAAACTAAATTAACTAATTAAGTTTTGCTTTCTGTACACTTCATATTTGGTCAAAATACTTCTTTCTGTTCTTACTTTCTGTGGGTTGTACTAAATAAAAAAAGGGGAAATTTTAAAATATGTCTAATTTTATAGGCTTACTTTTAAAATAGGTTCAATTTTTAGTTATTTTGGATCCATATCAAAAGACCCCTAATAAAAAATCTAACAGCCAAAGAAAAGAAGAAAGTTCAAAATATCCATGTAAATCTTCAACACCATATGAATTTTCTAGGGTTTTTTCTTTTGTCAGATGGGGAAACGTAACTTTGATTTATGAACTTAACCATCACACAGTATAGTATCATGGCCAGTAGTTATTCTGTAATTTCATCTGCATTTCAGCTTAATTAAAGTTATGAACCTAAACTAATGGCTTGATTGGATTCAAGAAAAGGAAACAAGAGAAAAAAAATAACACACTACTAGGAATAACATCTTGGGCGACGAAGGGGAAACTGTCATGGAAAGGGAAAAACCGTTGCCGGAAACATTGGGTGGCGAAGACTCTGTTGCCCAAAGCTTGTGACGCCAGGCATTGCGCGATGGAGGAAATTCCATCGTCGCGCGAAATGCAAATTGCACGACGGAAGTCGTGGTCGTTGCGCATACTAAGTGACAAAAGTGGGTTTTGGCCCCTAAACTCTTGTGCGACGATGACATGGGTTTGACCCTCAAAGTACAAACTTTTATGTGACGGATATAGAGGCCGTCGCAGTGAAATTTTAAAATTAAATTTTTTAATAATCTATTATTTATTTTATTATTTATTTGTAAATTAGTTTTATAAATAATTAATTTTTTTTTCGTATATGTAAAAGTGAATTTAATGAAAATAAAAATAGAAAATGTAAAGAAGAATATTGAATTGAAAAATTATTGTAAATGTACATACAATGGAAAAAAGTATTTTTAAATTCTAAAACAATTTAAAACAAAACTAAAAAAAGAAGTCCTCGACGTCACAATCCTCGATCGAGGTTTCTAGGGGACGCTGGGAAGCCACCTCCTTCAGAACTGTTTGGCCCTTCTCCACCATGGTGGACTAGAAAAATGAAAAAAAACAAATTAATTTGAATATAAATGTAATTAATATTAATACAAATTGAATATTATAAATGTGAAAGAACTTACATGAAGCTGCTCCGTCAGCTCATCCTCGGGCCTAATGTACACCTGCTTGAACATGTCAATTTTAGGAAACTTTGACCCCCCCTGAATTTTTTTTAAAAAGTGTTAATATAGATTACCAATTGTGTAATAAAGAGTAAAAAGATTGAAAATTTAAAATAAATATACAATTACCTTATGTCGCTCTTCCAACCTATAAGAGAAACGTCTTGACCCGGATCGGTGAAGAAGTTTCTTCTTCGACCGATTGATCGAGTTTGCCTTCACTTTTTTTCTGTTGAATTGAAAATGCATATTAATTTAGATATTTATAACAAATGAATGAAAAAAAATGAAATGTTTATTTTAAATTGTAATTTTTTTATTAATATATTATTGAAATATAAATTACACGTACCAAGTATTTCTCGTCTTGAAAATGGTCGCAGAGCCACTCCCATTCATCTCGACGGTCCAGCAACTCCATAGGGCACCCAACTTTTAAAGCGACATCCGGACCGTTATATAGCTCATAATGCTTGTGGAGGTCGCTCTTCCATTGAGTGAACCTACTGGACCAAAGGTCATTGATGTACTCCATTTGGTTGGAATTGAAGTTGGAAAGCTCATAGTGATGCTGCAAAACTCAATAAATAAATAGTAGTTAAAATTTATAATCTTTGTATACTTTAATAAAAATGTAGTATTTGAGGTTGAAAATACTTGCTAATAATTCATAAAGCACGGCGTCCTTGGTTTCTTGTGGCACAACTCTCTATGACTCCCACCTGAGGGGGCAATGGCTCCTGATAACGCAGCCAACGTCGGTGGCCAACGCACTGTGCTACTTCTTTGTTGCAGCCGCATTATATTGAGGATCCCACGTAATGGTGATCTTCTGGGTAGTGGTGCGAGTGGTCTGAGAAGTCTTTTGTAGTCTGCAAGGGCCCTTGGGTTTTTTTTTACCTGCCAAATAAACAAAGTAAACATTAGACGATTTCTATTTTCTACCAAAAATTCAGCAGAACCTCCACTAAAACTATAACATTTCCTAAAACCTGCACAAAATATAATAACATAAATAACACATCCACCCAACAATCCAAACAATTTTTACTAACTGGGGACGTTAAAAAACAAAATTTACAACTTGTTGATATGACTTCTTAGTGCTACTTAACAATCATTAATATAGGTCAAAATCACAATTCAAAATAACTAGCTAGCATGCATGCATGTTATTGTTTGCATAAATTAAAAGATTGGTTCAATTTGCATCAAATATTTTTAACGTTGCTGCTCAATTATTAGAGAGGATAAGATTCCTTAATTATAATATGGTTCACATTTTAATTACACAAGATAAGTTCACATTCTATACTTGAAGGGAAATAGTGGGATTTTGAATATCCACCTTTTAAGTGGAAGTTTGATTATCTGCAACTAATAATGCAGTAAATTTGCACTTTATGCCTCTAGTTGCTAAGAGCAAAATTGTTGCACCCCAAAACTCGAGGTGTGAGATTAAGAGAAATAAATAGAATAACAAGGTTGTTTAAGGGTGTAAAACAAATATTAGCTTAAGATTATGTCAATGAAGATTTAAACTCAACAATTACATTACACCAAACTACAAAGGTAACTCAAAGAAATAAAGTTAAAAACTTATTATGGTAATAAAAACTGCAGAAATGACCTGTTTGTGATTAAATATGTTTATGAGACCTGTGGCATTCGGTCAGGGCTTGATGCTGTTAATTTAATCGCTCGTGTTTATGAGCTTATGGACATCTATATACACAGGTCTGATCCCACAGAAAACGATAGTGTAGAGGGGTTTAAATATGTTTGCATATAAGCTATCTACACTAATATACACCAGAAGAGGAGAAGAAGGCAAGAAGGAGGGAGGGAGGGAGCAAGCTTACCTGTCTGGGATGCCTCTCCATAGACAAAGGAAGTGTCACCAGACGGCTGAGCCTCCTTAGAAGTCCAGGGTCGTCGATGAGTCCGTCGGGCGCTTAGGACAGGGTGAGTCACCAAAGAAGTCGATGACACAGCAACCATAGACACCGTTGGCCCCAATGGCATGACCGGAGGGACACCTGTAGTGTCCAAATCAGGTGTGGAGGTGCTAGCAACATTACCTCATTGAGAAGGTGTCTCACTGCCCTTATTAGCTGCTCGCCAGTTTGATATTAAGTTCGACATCTACAAAAACAATCATGAATCTATTTAGATAATTAAATTATTATATGCATTTCATTTCACATACATAAGGTGAATGAAAACAACATAAGAAAACCCAAAAAACCACAAACCATGATTTATTCAACGCTTGAAGCCACTAATTATAAGTTATTCAATCTTTTAAGCACACAAACATCATGGTAGATGCTTTATGTATCCAAAGAGTGATAGAAGCTCCATTTTATTTTTTGACTTGTACAAGTACAAAAGCATTTCACATAATAGGTTCCAATATGAAGGCTTACTTTGTAATGCATGTCACATATCATAAAAAAAATAAAGCAAAAAACTTATGCATGAAAGGGATGTCATTTCGCAATCAGCCTATATACAAATGGAGAATCAAATATAGAATTATCTAAAGGTTCTTCTATTCTTGATTCAGAGAAACGTTTGCTTGCACTCCTCAAAAGTTGCTTAGATGACTGAATATAGAAATGGCCCCTGTTAAGGATTGTTTCATAGACCTTGCTTTATTTCCCCAAGGCCAAAAAATCCCCATTGCTACCCTAAATTCCTAAATCCCAACCCAATTTTATGTATCCTTTTTCTTGCATTCAAGATGGTCCTTTGACATACTTGAATGTGACGCTATTTGAGAATTGCTCTCCTAAGAAACTGAGAGACTTGTACATGGACAATGATTACCTTTCTCACTTGCCCTCTCTGTTCCTCAGACAGATATGGTATCTTTTCTGGAAGCATAAGATGTTGAAGATGAGTACTCGAGAGCAATGTCAGGTAAGTAATCAGGCAATGAGTTCCAGGCAGTCAGTTCCTAACTGGAAGCTTGATTCCAAGTGCTGACTGATTGCTTTATTTCTCCTTGTCTTGCAGGTAAAAACAAGGCCAAAGGAAAAGACAGGGAAAAAACATGATATGGGATACTCTTGCTTTTAACCCTGATGATATGAGATACTCTTACTCTGATATGGCTTGTCTACAGAGGTATTATCGAGGGGAAAAGAAGCTGAGTATTTTGAGAGACTCTGCTGAGAGTGCCCTCTTGGATGTGAAGAAAAGTTGAGCATTTTTTTTATTTGCAGGTCTGCCTGGATGTGGAGGATGAAGGTCGACATATATAGGAATTATCCCAACAGCGAGTGGTAACACTGTTCCTTTACCCTTCTCGGTCATAGTTATATAGTGGGAGCTGCAAGATTCATGTGTTTTAACTTTGTCAGAGCACTTTGAAAAAGTGGTTTGTGGTATCTGGAAAGCTGATGTTGCATGTGAAGATTGCAGACAAGCTTTATCCAAGGAAATTTGGCTCTTGAAGTTCGGAGAACAATGCCTCTTCGGTTTTTGAACAAACATCCTGTCGGGGATCTGGCTCTCGAGATTCGGAGAACGGTGCCTCTTCGATTTTTGAGAAAGCAATCCTGTTGAGACTCCAGCACTTGAGATTCAGAGAGTGGTGCCTCTTCAATTTTTGAGAAAGTAATCCTGTTGGAAGTCTGGCTATCGAGATTCGGAGAATGGTGTCTCTTCGATTTTTGAGCAAGCAATCTTGTTGGGAGTGTTTTCTCAAATGTAAGTAAAGGTTGGGCATATTTGCCAGTCTGCCTTGCTACGGAGCACGGAGGTGAACACACATAGGGACTTTCCAGTTATCAAGCAGTGATGCTGTTCCTCTACCCTTGTGGGTAATAGTAGGGTAGCTGGACCTTTAAAATTTATGTGTCTAAACTTTGTCAAAGATCTTTGGCAAAGTTATCTGTGGTACCCGATGAGCTGATGTTGCGTGTGGGGATTGTCGACATATTTTACTCAGGAAAATCTACTTCTCGAAATCCAGAGAGTGGTGCATCTTCGATTTTTGAACAAACGGCCCTGCTGCCCTTCCTTTTATAGGGGCACCAATTGTGTGCAAGAAGTACGTTCAAAGAGTTATTGCTTGTAAGAATTTTCCCTTTATTTTCGTACTTCAGAGATTTATTGGACCTTATTTCTCCTTCATCATTTCTGAAAATGTCTGGCCCATCAGACCGTCGTTTTGACTTGAACTTTGGTGAAGAGGCAGCCATGCCTCCTTAGGACAACATATGACACCTATCATTCTTATCCCCTACTGGTCATCTTACCGTTGGGGATTCTATGATGAAGAATGATATGACCGCTGCGGTGGTGGCTAGGAACCTTCTCACTCCCAAAGATAACATACTACTTTCCAAACAGTCTGATGAGTTGGCTGTTAAGGATTCTTTGGCTTTCAATGTTCAGTGTGCAAGTTCTGTGTCTAATATGGCCCAACGTTTATTTGCTCGAACCCGCCAAGTTGAATCATTGGCGGTTGAAGTGATAAGTCTCAAACAGGAGATTAGATGGCTCAAGCATGAGAATAAACAGTTGTACAGGCTCGCACATGACTATGCTACAAACATGAATAAGAAGTTTGACCAGATGCAGGAATCTGATGGTCAGATTTTACTTGATAATCAGAGGTTTGTGGGTTTGCTCCAAAGGCATTTATTGCTTTCGTCTTCTAGAGCTGTACCGCGTAATGAAGCTCCGAATGATCAACCTCCGATGCCTCTTCCTTCTGGGGTTCTGTCCAGTACTAAGGCTCCGAATGATCACCCCTCGGTGCCTTCTCTTTCTAGGGGTCTGCCGACTGCTGAGACTTCTCCTGAGCAACCATTGTGAAAGCTCCCTCTTGTTTGTTTATTTTGACTCATGTATATGTACATATTTGTAACTTATCGGAGATACCAATAAATAAGCTTTGCTTTATTTCAACGTATTGTGTTAAATACACCAAAGCCTTCTTCACTAAGTTCTTTGAATTTTTTCTTTTGTTGAAGCTTGTATGTTGAAGCTTTGTGAGTGAAGCATGTATGTTGAAGTAGTGCTCCCTTAATTTCCCGAGTGAGGAAAACTTCTCGGTTAGAGACTTGAAAAATCCAAGTCACTGAGTGGTCGTGAGACTTCCGAGTATCAAGGTGCAGTAGCATATGGTAGGAGTCCCCCAAGTCTCCGATCGAAGGAGTTGACGAATGAGGCATTTCCTTTCTAAGTGGTATCCCAAAACTCCTCCTTCATATATATTTGTTATGAAAGTTGTTAGGCCCAATGAAGAGGAGGCCTAGGCAATTTTTTTTTTTTGAAATTTAAAATTTCCAAATTTTCCCAATTTTCTGAATTTTCGAATTTCCAAAAAAAAAAAAAAAAAAAAATATATATATATATATATTTTAAGCTTTGTAGGTGAAACTTTGGTGTTGAAGCTTTGTAGGTGAAACTTTGAGGTTGAAGCTTTGTTGGGTACCATGAATTGATTTTGCTTCACACTATCTTGATCAAGAGTGTTTGAAGCTTTTGTGTTAAAGCTTTGTAGGGTGAAGCTTTTGTGGGTGAAGCTTTTGTGTTGAAGCTTTTGTAGGTGAAGCTTTGGAGTTGAAGCTTTTGTTGGGTACCATGAATTGATTTTGCTTCACACTATCTTGATCAAGATAATGTGAAACTTTTGAGAATTTGTAGTTACCCTCCATTTGTTGAAGCTTTTGTGGTGAAGCTTTGTTGGGTACCATGAATTGATTTTGCTTCACACTATCTTGATTAAGATAGTGTGAAGCTTTTGAGAATTTGTAGTTGTCCTCCATTGATGAAGCTTTGTTGAATTTCCCAATTTCCTTTTATTTTTTTTGGGAAACAAGAAATTTGAAAATGTGGGAGAGACAAAATATTCAAATTTTGCTTCCACACTGTTGAGCAAGAGATTGTGATGCATGCCACACCTTGTAGTAGTCGAAGGTTGAAGGATTATTTTGTGAAAACATGTTCATTTGAATAACATCTATAGCATGCATTTAACAATTAAAAGGAGGAATCATGCTTGCATGCATTAAAAAACAAAACATTACCCATGAAATTCAAAGCCTAGTAGATTGGTGAACCATTAATCAACTCAAAACAAAGTGAGTTGAGATTTATACCTTTGTAGATTCCTCTTTGCATAAGCAAAGGCTAATCACCCAAAGAGAGGGCCTTCATTCCTTGCATCTTAAATCTATGGATTTGGATGGATGAAAAGGTTTCTCCAAGTTCCCAAAATTGAGAACCTCTAAGTCTCTTCACCAAGGTTAGATTGGAGAAGAAATGAGTGACCTTGGAGTAGTGGGATTGCTAGATGCACCCTCCAAGGGGGCCGGCCTCTTTAGAGAGAAATGGAGAGACATGTTCTCTCCAATTTTCTCCAAAACAAACCCTAAATGAATTTTGGCTATAAAGTCATATTTATACCTTTATTCATTTGAGTGGCAAACTTGTAAATAAGTCCAAGTTCACTACCCTTAACAATATGGCCGGCCTTAGGGTGTATTTGGGTTGTTTGGGCCTTTGTGAATATTTAGTCATTAAGTTGTCATACAACTTAAGTCAATGGGCTTGACGTTCGAAGCCCATTGGGCCTTAAGGTCCAAAAAACTATCCCGAGGTCTTTAACGAACTTATTCGTTTGATTAATTAACATATTAATTAATCCTTGCCATTAATAAATAATTAAACCATTTAATCATTCTTACTCATCTCCATTGTTTCTTCAATCTTCACCTTACACGGTGTACGATCCATTAGGTTCCTTTTAGCGAGGCAGTGGGCGATTAAAACCATTTCACATCGATTGTGAATTGAAACTTACTTTCAATTCTCCCTTTAGTGATTACACACGTTTAGGGCTTTCACAAACCATGAGTGACACCTAGCAGCATATCATGGTTACCCAAGCTAATCAGAAGAGGTGGAGAACCTATTCAGTTTAGGATTACAAATGCAATACGGTTTTTCTCTAATACAATACTCTTGACCACATTGTTTGGTTTGATAGTTTATTTATTCATGTCTACTATCCAATGTGATTCGTGTGCTTATATGATTACCTTGAATGTGATTTGGAACGCTTTCCTAAATCTCATTCATACTTTGGCCAAAGATTCTTAATCATATCATAGAGTATTCTCCCTCAAACGGTTTGAAGGTTAGAGATCCCTTGTTGCGCATTCACTTGCCTCCATGACTAAGTGGCTTAACCCCAACGATGCCGTGGACACCCTCCTTTTGGAGTGACTTTTGACATAATCAAAGATCAAGGACTTAACCACAAGACAGCTGTGATGCCTCAGGTCAAAGGACTATTTTGCATTATCCCAACTATGAGTTCTCATGTGACATGAATATGAGAACTCTTCATTGATCGTGTTCAGTGAACTCATTCTCTATTGAGCACCTACGTACTTGTCTTGATGTCACACACACCAATGACTCGAGACTAGTCACTCTCCCTGAGAGAAGACACAGTACGTACTGATCTTAACGGACTGTCAATGCCCAATTGGCAATCCTATGATCAGGAACATTTAGGATGTGTCTACGAAAGAATGGTCTCATGAATCTAACTTCTTTAGATCGTATTCTCCCAATCACATATTCCTTGGACTTTATCGTTTAAGCATATAACATTTATATGAGACGGCTCAAACAATAATGTTTGCCCTTTATAGTTAAACTAGATTAGTTTAACATGTGAAATGTCCGTAAAGTATCATCATATGATTGGTTTTAGGGCACATTTCCAACAATCTCCCACTTGCACTAGAGCCAATCAGCTTGGTCATCAGTGATGATACCTCTTCTGTAGTCATTTCATAAATGGCTGAATAGTAGGCCTAGACAATGGATATCTATATGTTATCCATAGAAGCAACCTTGAGAATAACGACGTCACCATTATACATGATTCTCAATCATGTGGTTCAGTCTCTCATTTGAGTTCGGATCTTGATGAGACCTTGATTCCCTAGCTTGAGCTATCACCCCATTAGTGTCATACACTTTCTGGTTGGAACCGAATAGAGAGTTCATAAATGAACTTTCTCATCCAAACAACATTGTTGTAAACTTCTATATGGCAATATATTTTGCATTCATAATGGAACACACTAAAGTCATTACTTTAATGTTTCCATCCAAATATCTCTTTAGTCATAATAAAGAGATATTTGTTTATCTCTTCATTCATAATGGAGAAACATCCAATGATGGATTAGATTCATAATCTAATACATTTACGCTTCCATTACGTTACTCTAATTCTTCCTCATTCTTTGAGGAATCTATCCTTTAGTATTTCTTAAATACTTAAGGACTCCCTTGACAGTTGTCATGGTTCTGATCCTGGGCTTGCACTGATATCGTCTTGTACCTTTCTAGGTACAACTTATATCAATGTTTTTCATACAATATGAAATACATAAATCACCTTTGTGCGTATGCATAAAGGATTCTATTTACGCATTATTTATTTGGGAGTCAAAGGGTACGTTCCCTTTGAGAAGGGCAACTTGCTAGTCTCACTAGACTCGTCCTTCTAATTGAAGTTTATCATCATATGAGAAACTTCCTAGCATCTTTTGTCTATTATTAGGGATTGATATAATCAAAATTATATCTTGGAATCTATCATTATAGATTTACTTCCCATGTTTATAGACTATGTCTCCCATATACATTCTATCTTCATATAATGTTTAAAGTCATAACTTTAACGAAGAAATATTCTTTTCATTTCCAAAATTAATATATCATATATATATATATATATTCATATATATCACATATATATTTATATATATATATATACAAATTTAGGAATATGATTAACTCCCACTAATCTTTTGTAAACCTAGTAAACAAAAGATTCATTTACATCTTTATGAGAAATCAAACGATTTGATCTTTCTCTCATAAGACGCTTATAGCTCCCACTAGCTTGCTAAGATCCACGATGGATGGATCTCTACAACTTACATGTCTTGTGATTCATAGTTTTTAGATATATATTATCAAGACTATCTTAATAATGGTTTCGAAAACCCATATTATGTCCAAACATTGAATCACCATTTAGTTGTAGCTAGCTATCTTCGAATTAATTGAAACCAAGACTACGTCAAAAATGGTTTCTTCAAAGTCAACCATCCTTTTGATTGTAGTTACCTTAAGCTACCAATTAGCTTATAAAGGTTTCATTATTTCGGGTCAAATGGTACTTTACCATTTCCTTAAGTATATATCATATATATACACTCAATGTAGTCATAAGGATTTTCATTCTTATTTCTTTTGAATTAAGAGGTGTAACTCTATGACATAGTCATGAAGTTCAAACCATTCAACTTTGACGGTTTATAAATCCTTCTCGACTACCTTGGAGCTTTTGGTATAGGAACTAGGTTGTTATATTTGTTGGTTATCATCTTGTCTCTCAAAGAACCATTCTTTGAGTTCTATCCCTCGTTCATTTGCTCTTAGGCAAATCACATTGTAGGATTACAATGAACTACCCAACAAAACAACATTTGTTAGTTGGTTTATAGAAGTGATATCCAAAAGTTAATTTAAGGATATCTCACAAGATTGTTATCAAACAAATATTGCTTATTAGCTCACAACCCCAAATCTTAACATGTTTTAAGATTTGTCTTTCTTTCCAACTACATCTTATGGAGTCATGGAAAATTTGGAAGATCTTCTAATTGATAATCATATTGTTTTAGAAGTATATATCCTATATATGGGTAATAGATAACATCCAACGAACTAAATCTTATTTAAGTTCGTTCTTCTCCTTATGTAGAAATCTATTATCTTATGATGCTTATTTCCTTGATATCTTTCAAGGAAACTGTTCTAAAGTGTTACCTTATCTTGGATCAAATCTAAGGAGGTAAATACTTTAGACGTCTTACTCATCAACTTACATTACTTGAATTCTTTGAAACCTTTTGCAAAGTATTCGGACTTGTGTTTATTTAAAATAAACTATAGTCCAACCGAGGGTGATCTTCAGTGAATGTCATACAACATGAGTAGTATTATGTTGTGGATAAGTGCCACCAACATCTAAGTGAATTAACCTCAACAACTTTGTGATTCTTTCTTCTTTCCAAAAGAATAAAGATTCGTACATTTCGCCTCTATACAATTTTAATGAGAAGGTATTAGATCCGGATCTAACAATCCAAAGCATCCATTTTTCACCAACTCATTACTTATGTTTTAGAGGTATCACAACTCAGTTGGGATTAGTCACTACCTTGCAACCTTTTGGGTTTTAAGCATCATTATATTCTAAACAGTTAACACTACCATATCATCTCTACTATAGAGACAATCAATTAGATTACTATAATCCAATCATTGATTAATAAAGAACAATGTTTTGTCAAACAAAGCATTCATCCATCTCTACTATAGTGACGGAATTAAGTTCCTTAAAATTGGAATGTAAAGACTATTCTTTGGTTTTTCCAATTTCTTTGGTAGTTCATATGAGGAAGTAAGTACTATCTGCTTTCGCATATATCTATATTTTATTCACGTTCCGAATGTGAAGCACCTTTTTCTTCTCTCACATATCTTTTACTTCTTATTAGTCACACTTTTACAATGATTGTAAAACATAGTTACTAATACGGAATCAAGCATTCAAGTAGAAGAACCAACTGTTTTTTAACTATTCAAGAACAATTTACAACACCTTCGAAAGGTGTGTTCTTGACACTTGCAAGACATTTCTTGCAAATACCCCTTCCAATGTCCATCATTTCATAAAGAAAGTTTGTTCCCTTGGAGTTATTTCGCTTTCTTCATTTGACTTCTCCTTTGACTACAATAGTCATGGTCCCTAAACTCCCACTATCTCTCTTGAAACTTATTTCAATTATGTTATACACATCAAACAATTTGGAGAGCGTGTGGTTATTGTTCACTATATAGTTTACAATAAACTTAGTGAACTATAAGGATAGGGAAACAAAGGTGAAGTCCTTGCCTAGTTTCCGTCTCGTTAAGTGGTTTTAACACTTCAACACTCAATGATTCAAAATCATCATAAGTCCATGTTGATGAAGCTGTTGTTGGCACCATAAATTAGTTTTGATTCACACTGTCTTGATCAAGAATGTGTGAAGCTTTCTACGAGTTGTAGTGTTTGCATTGTTACAGAGGAGAAATGTCTGAAGCAGATGCAAGAGGGCTGAATATCTTGATCTTCGTATTGCATGCACTGAAGTTGTTGTTGGCTTGCAATAAGACTTTGTTGGTGACTATAACTCTTGTTAGGCATAAGTGCTCCCCTAGTTGAGTTGTCAAGCTTGAGGGTTTTTTTATTATTTGTGAATGCTAGGAGTTCACATGTACAAGTTGTACCACTCATCTTCTGGTAGGTGGAATGAATGGTGAGTTGCTTTCATCACTTGGTTGGTGGTACGAAGGTGAGTTCCTTCATCACCTAGTTGGTGGCACGAAGATGAGTTCCTTCTTCACCTGGTTGGTGGCATGAATGGCAAGTTGCCAAATGATATTAGAGTATGGGTTATACATTTTGTTGATGCACAAAATCAGCGAGGACTTTGGTACAACAGAAAGTGTCAGGTTTGTGACCTTCGCTTGGTTGCTTCGATCACTAGTGAAGATAAGTACGTAAATGAATAAGGACAGGGAAGCAAACACAAGATGTACGTGGTTCACCCAGATCGGCTACGTCCACGAAGTAGAGGAGTTCTCATTAATTGTGAAGGGTTTACACAAATACATAGGTTCAAGCTCTCATTTTGTGAGTTCTAGTGAATAGTTTAGTACAAAATGACATTAGAGATTATTATGGGAGAATGATCCCTATTTATAGAGGAGAGTTTCTAGTTTTGTTCTAACATTGACACGTGTCGTGTTGTGATTGGCTTCTGATGTCGACACGTATCGCATTGTGATTGGCCTCCTGGTTGAAGAAAAGCTCTTCTGGGTCCTTGATGGTATAATGTTGACCGGTGCTCAATAGTTTCGGGATTGGTCAAGTATGGTACAAACAGTGCTCCCCTAAGTTCCCGAGTGAGGGAAGCTCCTCGGTTGGGGACTTGCAAGATCCAAGCCATTGAGTAATCACGAAACTTCTAAGTACTGAAGTGTGGTATCATTTTCACGTGCCTTATCTGTCTCATATGTAGATGTGGCATCTTCTCTGGAAGTACTTTTCCTCCATCCATGGGTGGTATCTTTAACCGATGAAGATGCACAAGGTAATGTATCAATTTCACTTGAAGCTTACTTGTAGTTTCGGGCTTGGTCAAGTGCGATACAAACCCTATAGTAGGAGTCCCCCAAGTCGCCGAGCTAGGAGATCTGCCGAAAGAGGTGACAGACAAGGTAAGCAGTCAAACTTCCAAGCAAGCAACCCAGGATCGGAGGTTCGACTTTGGCTTCCGGTTGATTGTTCTCCTTTTCCTTGTCTCTCATTCAGCTGCCAGGATAAGGAGAAGCAAATGGAGAAGAGATGATATGAGATACTTTTGCTTTTGAAGAAGTAACTTTCCACAGGCTTATTCTTGAACTGTACTGGAGGGTTTTCTGGTTCCCTTCAGAGTATAAGGCCGACTCAAGAATTTAAGGGTCAAAACAAGTCCATTAAATCTAGAGTACGTTCGACCTTGATGATATGGGATATTTTTGCTGTTGACGGAATAATGAATGTGGTATGGAAAGGTGTCGTGCTGTAGTGATATGTTTCAGCTCACCGTTGAACCTTCTGCTTCAATCTTTTGCATGGCAGAAGTGGTGTGCAACCTTTGCATTTAAATGGTCCTTCAGAACATTCCTTCATAGTGACTCATCCACGCTTGGCAGCTTCAGTGTAAAGAGCCAATATCTGATCAACTGTCATGAGGTATGTGCCGGTGGAATTCATGACCTTGACAGCAGTTGAGGATAAGTTCTCGAGAGCAATGCTAAGTAAGCAACCAGGCAAAGGTCTCAGGCAGTCAGTTCCAGATTGGAGGTTTGATTTCAGGTTCCGACTGACCGCTCTCTTTCTCTTTGTCCTGCAGGTGTGGACAAGGACGAAGACAAGGACAGGGAGAAAGCATGATATGGGATACTCTTGCTTTCGACCCTGATGATATGAGATACTCTTGTTCTTGGTGTGGCTTATTTGCTGAGGTACTATCGGCGGGAAATAAAGCTGAGTATTTTGAGAGGTTATGTTGAGGGTGCATTCTCGAATGCGAGAAAGGGTTGAGCATTTTTACAGGTTTGCCTGTCCGTTGAGGAGGGAGGTCGATGTATATAGGGATTTCCCAATAACAAGTAGTAATGTTATTCCTTTACCCTTCTTGGTCACAGCAATGTAGTGGGAGCTGCCAGCTTCACGTGTTTTAACTTTGTCAGAGCACTTTGAAAAAGTGGTATGTGGTATCTGGAAAGCTGATGTTGCGTGTGAAGATTACAGACAAGCTTTATCTAAGGAAATCTGGCTCTCGAAGTTCTGAGAGCTGTGCCTTTTCGGTTTTCGAACAAGCAATCTCGTCGGGGATCTGGCTCTCGAGATTCGGAAAGTGGTGCCGCTTCGGTTTTTGAGAAAGTAATTATGTTGGGAGTCTTTTCTCGAATGTGAGTAAAGGTTGGACGTTCTTGCCAGCCTGTCTTGCCACAGAACATGGAGGTCGACACGCATAGGGACTTTCCAGTTGTCAAGCAGTGGTGCTGTTCCTTTACCCTTGTGGGTAATAGTAGGGTAGCTGGAACTTCGAAATTCTCGTGCCTAAACTTTGTCAGAGATATTTGGCAAAGTTATATGTGGTACCCGAGGAGTTGATGGTGCGTGTGGAGAGTGGTGATTGAACAGTAAGATTCACGTGCTTTCCCAGAAATCTTCGACAGATTGCCCGTAATTTCCGCAAAGCTGAGTGTGCATGTGACAGGTGCTGATGAGGCTGAAAAAGCAGGTGCTTCTTCGATTTCTGAGATCGGCCCTCATGGTCTCTGAGCAGCCCAGCTTTTGAGAAAGGAAGCGCCTCTTCGATTTTTGAGATCAGCCCTCGTGGTCTCTAAGCAGCCCAGCTTTTGAGAAAGCAAACGTCTCTTCGATTTCTGAAGCTCCGTCGAGTGCAGATTTTTATAGAGGCTGGCATTAAGTTCCACAGCACACCTGAATCTCCACCAGTAGAAGCTCCCTTCTTGCACTTCTAAGATCTTGATTTGTCTGACCTCCTCTCTCTTCAACACCTTTGAAAATGTCTGGCCCCTCTGACCGTCGTTTTGACTTGAACCTTGGAGAAGAGGCAGCCACGCCTTCTCCAGACAACATATGGCGCCCATCCTTCATATCCTATACTGGTTCTCTTACCGTTGGAGATTATGTGATGAAGAATGATATGACTGCTGCGGTGGTGGCCATGAACCTTCTCACTCCCAGAGATAACATACTACTTTCCAAACGGTCTGATGAGTTGGCTGTTAAGGATTCTCTGGCTCTTAATGTTCAGTGTGCAGCTTCTGTGTCTAATATGGCCCAACGCCTATTTGCTAGAACCCACCAAATTGAATCATTGGCTGCTGAAGTGATAAGTTTCAAACAGGAGATTAGAGGGCTCAAAGATGAGAATAAACAGTTGCACAGGCTAGCGCATGACTATGCTACAAACATGAAGAGGAAACTTGACCAGATGCAGGAATCTGATGGTCAGGCTTTACTTGATCATAAAAGGTTTGTGGGTTTGTTCCAAAGACATTTATTGCCTTCGTCTTCTGGGGCTGTACCACATAATGAAGCTCCAAATGATCAACCTCCAATGAGGAGAGTATGGTACAAACACATTTCATCACCTGGTTGATGACATGAAGGAGAGTACGGGTTGTACATTTCATCACCTGGTTGGTGGCATGAACATGAGTTCCTTCTTCACATTTCATCACCTGGTTGGTGAGAATAAGGGCA
Organism: Malus domestica; assembly: GCF_042453785.1. NCBI lineage: Eukaryota > Viridiplantae > Streptophyta > Magnoliopsida > Rosales > Rosaceae > Malus > Malus domestica. Next base: position 15,899,452 of record NC_091673.1, read on the forward strand.
AGGTGTCGAGGTACATTGTAGCAAGTGTCGAATAACATAAAGTATGTTGAACCTTTTCGAAGTACAGTTGGCTTATGTATGAATGTGTTGGAATGTATGATTGAACGAATATAATGTGAAGCTGTTTGTTTATTAGTATAGTCTTGTTGACATATACTTAAACTTTGTTTTATGTTGGAAGCATTCATGTTGAAGCTTTAAACCCGAGTGTTTCATTGCTAGGAATGTAAGAGGATTAAGACCGAGTTGTCTAAATCACCTATTTATTGAATTCATGCCAAATAGTCTTCGTTACATAGGATGTCAAACGGCTGAAGCTTAACACTTGTACAATGTGAGTTTATTTGTAACAGTACTTCAAGTTATCAGCGTTCCATAGGTGGCCAAGGGTCTTGCCATCGGAGCTTCTAAGCTTGTAGGAGCCAGGGCGATTGATGCCAACAATTTCAAACAGTCCATCTCTGTTTGGAATAAGTGTTCATCTACTCGGGACTTTGTCGTAGAGTAATATTTTCTTCAATACCAGTCCCCTACTTTGAAAGAACGAGGTTTGACCCTTGAGTCATAGTAGTTGGCTTGTAGGCGACATTCCTCAAGTGAGCCTGGTTTCTGTGTTCCTCAACTAGATCTAAGTTGAGGGTAAGTTGTTTTTCATTTTTGCTTTGCACGTAGTTTTGGACTCGAAACGTTGCTTGCTCAAGCTCAACTGGGACAACTGCCTCTATACCAAAGCCAAGTGAGAATGAGGTTTCTCCTGTTGACGTCCGATACGAAGTACGGTATGACTAAAGAACTTGGGGTACAAATTCTGGCCAACAACCTTTAGCCTTGTCCAAGCTAGTTTTCAAAGTTCGCTTAATTATTTTGTTGATGGCTTTAACTTGTCCATTAGACTGGGGATAAGCTGGGGAGGCAAAATATAAGTTAATTTTGAACTTGAAGCAGAACATCCTGAACTTATTATTGTTGAACTGTCACTCGTTTTCAGTGACTATCGCATTGGGAATGTCGAATCTGCAAAGGATGTTCTTCCATACGAAGTCTTCTATTTTTGCCTCTATAATGGTTGCCAAAGGTTCTAGTTTGGTCAACTTTGTGAAGTAGTCAACTGTAACGATTGCATAGCGGACTTTACCCTTCCCTGCAGGCATTGGGCCGATCAAATCAAGTCCCCATTGGGTGAAGGGCCAAGGCCTGATCATAGAAGTGAGTGGCTCGGGAGGGGAGTGAGGTATAGTTACGTAGCATTGACATTTATTACATGAGCGGGATATTCTGATGGCATCTTGGTGGAGTATTGGCTAGTAATATCCTTGGTGAAAAACCTTGTATGCTAGGGATCGAGATCCATCATGATCTTCGCAGACTCTTTCATGTATTTTCCAAAGGACAGTTTTAGCCTCTGCGGGTGTAAGGCATCTTAGGTATGGTAGGTTAAAACCTCGCTTGTAGAGTTGATCAGTAATGATCAAGTAACGGGTAGCCTTGTATCGAATCTGCTTAGCTTGCACTTTGTCATTTGGAAGGGTGTCATGAGCAAGGAATCTATAAATCGGGGTAATCCAACTATCCATCTGTTGTAAGTTGCACACTTCCGCAGCCATGGTGGTTGGTGCTGCCAACAATTTGACCTGAATTTTTCTCCCAATCTTGTCTTTCACCTCTAAGGCGAGGCGAGCCAAAGCATTTGCATGATTGTTTGCCGCTCGAGGAATTTGGGTGATCTGGTAGTGGAAGTGCTGGAGCAACAATTGTGTTTGTGCCAGATATGCTGCCATGGAGCTATCCTTAGCGTCAAAGTTGTTAGTGACCTAGTTAACCACCAATTGGGAGTCACTGAAGATATCAATTCGTTTAACCCCAAGGTGTTTGGCCAAACGTAAGCCTGTTATAAAGGCTTTATATTTGGCCTCATTGTTCGACGCCTTGAATTTGAAACGAAGAGCATACTCCATTGCCACTTTGTCAGGGGTCGTAAGGACTAGTCCTGCTCTACAACCTTGTTGGTTGGACGAGCCATCAACATATAGACTCCATGATGGGGCTGTTGGTTATATTTTCTGAGGGTAATGAAACTACTTCCTTAGGCATAGAAACAATGTCAACAGGATATGTGAAGTCAGCGATGAAGTCTGCCACTGTTCAGCCCTTTTCAGCTAGCTTTGGTTGGTAGAAGATGTCAAACTCACCCAATGTTATCGCTCATTTGATCATTCGCCCCGAAGCGTCAGGACTTTGGAGTATCTGTTGAAGATAATGATTGATAAGCACGATGATGGAGTGTGCTTGGAAGTAAGGGCGAAGTTTTCGAGCTGACATGACCAATGATAGAGCCAATTTCTCAATGTTGGAGTATCATGTCTCCGCATCTTGTAAGGCCTTGCTAGAGTAATAGACAAGTTGTTCGACATTACCATTATTTCGAATGAGAACAGAACTTATTGCTGAAGCCGATACTGACAGATAGATAATAAGAGTGTCACCAACCTCTGGTTTGGAGAGTAGAAGGGCTTTACTCATGTAGTCTTTGAGGTTCTTGAATGCCTCGGCACATTCATCAGTCCATGTAATGTACTTCTTACTTCCCTTAAGTGCTTTGAAGAAATGAGCACATCTGTCTGTGGCCTTAGAGATGAACCTAGTTAAGGCTGCCACCTTACTAGTAAGGCTCTGGATGTATTTTGAAGTTACCGGTTCCTTCATGTCGAAGATTGCTTTGATCTTCTCGGGATTAGCCTCAATGCCTCGTTGGCTTATCATGAAGCCTAAAAATTTGCCAGAGCCTACGCCGAAGGCACATTTGTTGGGGTTCAACCTCATTCGATACCTCTTTATAATGGTGAAAGTTTTAGATAGGTTGGTGATGTGTTGGTCAGCATGTTTGCTTTTGACTAGCATATCATCAATGTAAACTTCCATGCTCTTCCTAATCTGTTCGGCAAACATTGAATTGATCAGTCTCTGATAAGTTGCTCCTGCATTCTTTAGGCCGAAGAGCATGACTTTATAACAATATAGTCCCTTGTCAGTAGTGAAGGCTATGTGTTCTTGGTCCGGAGGGTTCATAAGGATTTGGTTGTATCCTGAGTAAGCATCCATGAAGCTCAAGAGCTCACACCCTGCTGTAAAGTCTGTAAGTCTGTCAATGAGATGAAGAGGAAAGCTATCATTCGGGCATCCTTTGTTTAGGTTGGTGTAGTTGACACACATTCTCCACAAGACCTTTTGGAGCAGAAGACTTTCTTTGGTCGGATTTTTCTTAACAAGGACCACATTTGCTACCCATGTTGGGTAATTGACTTCTCGGACGAAGCTTATGCCTTTGAGTTTTTCAACTTCTGCCTTCATTTCTTCGTATCGTTCAGTGTCATAAGATCTTCGCTTCTGTTTCACCGGCTTGGTCTTGGGGTCAATACTCAAGCGATGACATATGATATTGGGAGAGATGCCTGACATGTCTTATATAACCAGGTGAAGACCTTAATGTTCTCTTGCAAAAAAAAGATCAATGCCAACCGAATGGGTGGTGACAAGGTGGTGCCAATTTTCACCATGAGATCTGGATAATCTTTTGAGATAGAAGCCTTCTCCAACTCTTCACCGAGTTGTGCTTGCTGGGTGAAAGAGTCGTCTCAAGGATCGTCGGGTTGACTGTTGCCACCGTGAAGATCCAAGTTGGCTTCGTTTAGGCTTGTCTTTATGACGTGTCATGTATAGAAAGGGTTTCCTTGGGCACAAGCAGGTGCTATTACTTGACCGAAGTGTTGTAACATGATCGTGCACTAAATTGATCTTCTATGATGTAACCATTGTCATAGGGGGTTGGAAATTTCATCAACAACATATGTGTGGATACCACGACCTTGAGATCATTGATTCCTGTGCGTCCGAAGATGACATTGTATGCCATTGGGCAATCAACCACCAGGAAGTTAGTGGTAATGGTAGCTGTGTAAGGGCTTGTACCAATGGTGAAAGGTAAGTGTATGCTCAATGTATGCTCCCTAAAGGTTGCATGATATCACTGGAAAAGCTTATCAGAGGAGAAATCGAGTGATCAAGCAAGTGTTCAACTACATTAAGTGCCCTGAAAGCTTTAGCAAACATGATATTGACCGAAACCCTCGTGTCTACCAGGATTCGTCGTACTTAAAAGTTAGCTATGTGAGCTTCCACGATCAGTGGGTCATTGTGATGGTAGATGATACCTCTTTCTTTCTCAGGGTAGAAACATATTAGATCCCAGTTAGGCTTTTGATACTTGCCTCCTCTGATGTCTTCCACGTGAAACACTCGGTGACCAGGCCTTAAAGCTCGTTCGCTGTTTTTCATAGCCCTGTTGGAAGATTTAGATATGGGTGTGCCACCACTTATGGAATATATCACATTCACCTGGCGTTGGTTATGGCTACCCCTTGAAGGGTGAAGGAGAAATTGATCAATTTTTCCTTCATGTGCCAAAGCTTCAATATGATCACGAAGGGTGATACACTTCTTGCCTTCATGGCCGTTATGTTTGTGGTAGCAACAAAACGTGCCCGTGTTCTTCGTGGGCTTGTAATCCGGGTGCCTCCGCTTTGGCTTCGGTATTAGGTGTGCTATGCTGGGGTAAATGGCCACGTATATGGCATTCAAAGGTGTGTATGCCTCATACCTCGGGGTAAGGCCTATCCTGACACGTGCTTGACCCACTGTGTTGACTGCCTGGGGTCGGGGATTATCGTGGCGATACCCTTGGTTATCGTGGTAGTGTCCCTTACTCCTTTTACTAAAATGAGACTGGTGAGGATGGAAATCTTTCCTTTTGCCCTGAGATTGATATGTCTGTTAACTTGGCAAAGTATTAAGTAAGGCAGGGGGAGGCACCGCTGCCGTTTGGAAGGTTGAGGTCTTCTCGTTTGGGTGGGTCTGGCTTCCACTTCCCACTTGCTGATAGGGGATGGTTGTTGGGGGTTTCTCTTAGTATGTCCTTGCCTCGGCGGAGGCATGGTTATAAGCCTACGCCATCACCTCAGAGTAAGTCTTCCAAATATTAGCATTGATCATGTATTTAAAGAAACAGTCACGTAGGCCTGCCATGAAGGCTTTGAGGGCAGTCTTGTCGTCTACCTCGGCACAACGGGAATACTCATAGCTGAAGTGGCCAACATACATACGTAATGACTCGTCTGGCTTCTGGTGAATAGTGTACAACTCATTCGCAGAGTGCAAGCAATCGGTCTGGAAAATGTGTTGAGAAACAAACAGTTTCCTTAATTCCTTAAATGAGTCTATCGTGTCAGGTGGAAGATGGCAATACCAGTTTCGAGCTCCGCCAGAGAGGGTGGAGGGGAAGAGAAGACATCGCTCTTCGTCGATGTGCATCCGGTATGCCATGGTGGACTCAAAAAGGTTAAAGTGTTCAATCGGGTCCTCCTTTCCAGTATAAAGTTGCAAGCCAAGCTTCTACTTTGTCTTTGCTTAGAGGGGGTGTCGAAGATCCTCCTTGTAAAAGGGCCAGGCCTAGGTTGGTTCCAATCAAGTATTTCAGCTTGTCGTTCGGCCTTCAACTTGTTTACTTCTTTAAGGAGCTGTAGGACAAGAGGATCCTGAGTGGAGTCATGTACCACTGGAGCTTTCTTTCGTAAATCTCCATCTCCTCTTGGAAGTAGGAAGGTTTGATCAAGAGCATGTGATTTTTCCCTGAACTCCCCATACTGACTTCCAAGGTATGTCTGTCGGAACATCTCTGAGTCCCCTATACCTTCATATTTCTCTCGGACTTGTTACCTCTTCCCCAAATTGGTAGCTGGCTTAGGACATGGGAGGGGATCGAGTCTTTCAGAGACCCTTGGGTCATTGATCTTCGAGCTTACATGGATGGGATTGTCTCGACGTTGCTTTAGGAAGTCTCGACAGTCGTGAAAGATGGCTTTCGATCCTTCCACTCCTTCTGTAAGGAGGTGCCTTCCTCCACTCCTCCTACTTCGGGTCGAAGCAGCTGGGTTGAGAGAAGTCTCATGTTTGTCGCCATTTTGATGAGTAGCTCACTCCTCAATAGGAATACCCATGTCGAGGGTAAATGACCTTCCGTATTGGGGGCACCCAGTTGATGGTTGACTTCAACAGGGGTGATGATCTCTTGTGTTTTAATATATCTAGCCTCGTGGAGCATCTTAAAGACCTTCTCATACTGCTATTAGAGGATCTCATTCTTCATCGCTATCTTGTTGTTCTAAGCCTTCAGCTCATTGACTTTAGCCTGAAGAGCAAACTTCTTTTGTTCCTTCTTTCATTGCTTCGCACCAGGTGCAATAGGGTGTCATTCTATGTGCTATGGTTTCCTTTGCTCCTTATATTGGAAAGGGTTGCCTGGTCAAAAGAGAGTGTACGAATGGTGGAAACCAGCTTAACAAAGCTAAAGAGAGTGGGAATAAGTGTCGTTCCCACAGATGGCGCCAAATGTTGATGCACAAAATCAGCGAGGACTTTGGTACAATAGAAATTGTTATGTTTGTGACCTTCGCTAGATTGCTCCGGTCATTAGTGTGGATAAGTATGTAAATGGATAGAGACAGGGAGGCAAACACAGGATGTACGTGATTTACCCAGATTGGCTATATCCACGGAGTAGAGGAGTTCTCATTAATTGTGAAGGGTTTACAAAAGTACATAGGTTCAAGCTCTTCTTTAGTGAGTACTAGTGAATGATTTAGTACAAATAACATTAGGAAATATTGTGGGAGAATGATCTCTTTTTATAGAAGAGAGTTTCTAGCTTTGTTTTTACATTGACACATGTCGTGTTGTGATTGGCTTCTGATGTTGACACGTGTCACGCTATGATTGGCTTCTGATATCGACATATGTCGCGCTGTGATTGGCCTCTTAGTTAGAGGGAAACTCTTATGGGTTCTTGATGGTATAGCGTTGACCGGTGCTCAGTAATTTCAGATTGGTCAAGTATGGTACAAACATAGCGATAACAGTGTATGACCAGGGATCTATAAATCAATCCCATCATTATTTTCACACCATCATTATCAACCTTTTCGAGATAAGAAACCAGAACTGATTTTGATTCCTTGGTAGTACTCGTTAGCATATCATCTATTAGGATTCCTACAATGTTTACTCCGTCAAGATTCCAAAATTGTCTTGAGCGACAACCTGGTGCTAAAGTGGTAGCACTTGACGTAAGAACATCAAGCGGGACAATCACTTTTGGTCTCTGATAGCACTTGTTGATGTACAAAACCGGAGGTCTTGGTACAACGTAAATCTGACCATGAATCTGCATGAAATGTAAATAACACAAGATGTATCGTGGTTCACCCCAAGGTTTGGGCTACGTCCACACTGATTGTATTGTATTTCTCTAAGAAGTGAGGGAGATAGAGAGCTCTGAGAGTGAGAGGGTGAAGAGCTTTAGGAATTGGCCTCCCTAATTGTGAGGGTGAGGGGTCCTTTTATAGAATAAGAACTCCTCACTTATTACATATTTGCCCTTTTCTTTATCACATAATTACATTTAAGTCCTCCGAATATTTGTACGAGATCTAAATACGAGGCCCTAATATGGTATAAACAGTAGTCCCCTAAGTCTTCAGTCAAGAGAGTCTTTTGGCTAGAGACTTGAAATTCAGTCTATATGTGGGCCGAAGTAACTAGATGTTGTCTTGAACTGATGCTCGATATGAGGCGGTGCTCAATCTGAAATGATGCTCAACTAGAAGTAGCACATGCTGCGAGGCTGCTCGGCTCGTGGCTTATGTTGCCTTGGTTAGCTCGGCTTGTGGCGTTGAGAGAGTCCATTTTATAGAATAAGGGCTCGCTCCTCAATACATAAATGATGGGCTAGAGTTGATGCTCGCGACGAGGCAGTTGCTCAGTAGGCGGCGATGCTCTCTAATGGTGGTGAAGGAGTCCCTTTTATAGAATAAAGGCTCGCTCCTTAATACATAAGTGATGGGTTAGGAGTAATGCTCGCGGTGAGGCCGTTGCTCAGCTGGCGGTGTTGCTTTCTAATGAAGGTGAGGGAGTCCCTTTTATAAAATAAGGGCTCGCTCCTTAGTACATAAATAATGAGTGCTCTCTAATGAAAGTGGGGGAGTCTTTTTTATAGAATAAGGGCTCGCTCCTTAATACATAAATGATGGGCTAAGTCCCCCAAGTATTTTTCATGAGACCCAGTTGAGGCGCAATATATGGTACATAATGTAGTCCCCCAAGTCTTCGGTCAATAGAGTCTGTTGGCTGGAGACTTGAAATTGAATCCATGTATGGGTCGAAGTGGCAGTTGTTCGAAGGCGGTATTTATATACCCTGCACTAAATCTTTGTAGGTAAAGCTTTGCAAGTGAAGCTTTGAAGTTAGAGCTCTGTAAATGACGCTTTTGAAGCTAGGGTTCTGTAAATGAAGTTTTTGAAGCTGATTGACATGAGTGATGCTTATGAATATTTATGTTGATTGACATGAGTGATGCTCATGGATGTTGTCATGAGTGATGCTCATGAATGTTAACATGAGTGATGCTTATGAATGATGGTCATGAATGTTTATGTATGATTGTCATGAGTGATGCTCATGAATGTTTATGTATGAATGACATGAGTAATGCTCATGTATAATTTGGAGTACTGGGCGTACTTTTGATCACTTGGTTGGTGGCATGAAGGAGAGTACAAGTTGTACATTTCATCACCTGGTTGGTGGGATGAATGGTTAGTTGCCAAATGATATTAGAGTACGGGTTGTACATTTCATCACCTGGTTGGTGGCATGAATGGTTAGTTGCCAAATGATATTAGAGTACGGGTTGTACATTTCATCATCTGGTTGGTGGTAATAGCGGCGGGTTGCAGAATAATTGTGGAGTACTGGGCGTACTTTTGATCACCTGGTTGGTGGCAATAGCGGTAGGTTGTCGAATAATTGTGGAGTATTGGGCGTACTTTTGATCACCTAGTTGGTGGTAATAGCGGCAGGTTGCCGAATAATTGTGGAGTACTGGGCGTACTTTTGATCACCTGGTTGGTTCTATTTTGGGCTTATGGGCCTTCGCCCTCCACACAACATGCCAGCCCATTTATTTTGGGCTTTGGCTGTTTTTTTTTTTTTACCCTCTGATGGGGTTTATACAGATATCTCCAAAAGATACGAAAAATAAATTACATCATTCAAAAATAAGGAAAGGAAACCACATCATTCTGGTGGGGTGTTTATTCCTTGCTTTTGCTTTCTCTTTTACTTTCTTTTTTGCTGATGCTTTTCTTGATCTCCCAGCTCCTTGCTTTTGCTTTCTGTATTTCTTTATGATTTTCTTTCTGTTTCTTGACCCTGATGAATATGGCAGACAAGAAATGATAATAGATTTAATAATAAGAAAACAATCTTATCTCCGTTTTTGCTTTGTTTTTTCTTTTGCTTTCTTCTTTTCTCTTTCCTCTCTTTCTGTCTCTGAGCTGTCATGCATGTGCACCCTTGAATCTGCAGGTTGGCCACGATGGTAATGTAGAGGTTGCCGACGAAGTGTGGGTAATTTCCAGATGGGTTGTTGACGACGGCCGGAGACGGGTATGACCCGGTTTGGGCTCTCTCTTTCATGTCGATTCTCCCATTCTGCTTGAATCTGCTCTCTCTTTCAATCTTTCTCTCTCTAGAATAGAAGACTTGCTTGCAGTCTCTTGTTTCTTTATCTCTCTAGACCAAAGAGTACAGCTGGACCATGTGCTCACCAACTTCTGTTTTTTTTACACCTTTTTCAGCTGCAAGTCCACAGCCGAGAAAAGAGAAAGCAACGGGAAACACCAAGGCCTGGAAGCCAACGCCGGCATTGAGGTTGTGAAACGCAGCGTAATGAGCGTTGCCGTTGTGGGACTCGGTAATGGAAAGCCATGCGTCCTGAGGATTGAGCTTGGTGAGATAGCCCACCTCCTCCAAGTGTCCCTTCATGTTGACGAGCACCCTCTTCATTGGCGTCCTGATAGGGCTGAGGAACCTCAGTGAGATGAACGACGTCGGAGTCCAGGCCGTTGACGACTTGGCCTCCTTGGACGAGGGACGAGGCGACCTCTGCCTAGATGGGGTTTGTATCTCTGGCGTGGACACCCCGTGTGAAGTCGTCGGAATGGGTATCCATTTCATTTCCAACCTCTTGTATCTCCGGCGTGGACACCCAGTTTAATGCATTTTCCTGACATATCATTCCACATGATCATCCAGTCGGAAGAAGAATGAGCATCAGCACCATGAGCAAAGACCACCACAGGGGATAATATATCTGGTATGGATGAAGGTTGATGCGAGAATTACTTGACACACAAATTAAACCCTCTTTTTGACAATTGTAGTATAGATGTAAGTAGGGTATCGTTCTAGGCCGGGGATTAGGAGGGATTGCTAATCTATTCTAAATTAATTTAAAAATATTAAATAAGACTCAAGGACACAAAACTAGGCTAAAAACTCTAATAACTCGAAACACACTTAAAATGACTCAAAATAATGAAAACAATCAAATTAAACACTAAGAACTGAAATGGACGGAAATTAAATTAAAAGACTAACAATAAAGAAAACTAACTAAATAATATAATTTAATAATGGATGGGTGTTTGGTTTTGACTAGAAGTAAATTAAACTTAATTAAATTACAGAATTGACAAAAACATGAAATTAAGGTGAAAGGATAGGTGATGGATTAGCTAGAGGGTTCTTCTCCACACATGACACATATGCAACCTAAATTGATTTTCAGTTGTTCTTTCAATAAATTGTGAATCTCAATACTCCAAATTAACCGTGAATAGCACTTTTTTAATCTTCAAGTTTTCCTTAAGTTATTGAATTGGACGGAAAAACGCATACAACAATTCAAAACATTCTTCAAAAGTCCCCTACGTGAAAAGCACAATAGAGATACAATCAAAGATCATTAAACTTTGTGAAAACTATAAGCATTGACGAGGCATTCGTAACTATGAAAAGCATGATACTCTTGCCAAGAATTTACTTAACGTGATTGTGACTAGCAACATTTACTACTTGTGAAAATAAGTTCATAACGATTAGGTGAAATTCACTTATATTCTAGCATCAAATTCATGCATGTAAATTAAGCGTGCACTCTCAACCAACATACACAAATCAGTTTTTATACGAACGGATAAGTAAATTGAAATCACAACTTATGAAATCACAACCGAAGGTAATCAATTCATATTACAGATATAATCATGGTTTTGAATTAACCTCTAGCCAAAATCAGTTTATTTACACATTATTAAAACAAAAATAAAATAGGAGTTTGGAAAGATTAAACCGAAAGAAAGGATCTGCTGCTTGGACTCTGAACTGCATTTTCATGCTGACCTCCTGTCCTCCTCGCCACTGACTTCCCTTCCTCAAACTGCCCAATGGCAGCACTCTCCTCTCGGTCCTCTTCCTGCGTCTCTGCGAGCTGCCCAAAGGGCAGCTCCCTTCTCTCGCTCCCAAAACCCCCTACTGACTTCTCCCGCTCCCCCTTTATATTTTTCCGCGCTGCTTCTCTCGTGTTCTCTCCAGCTGCAAAGGCAGCTTTTGGTTCATTTTTTTATTCCTTTCTTTCTCCCTGCTCTCCCCCGTTCACACCTGCTTTCCATTCCTCACGTTTCCACCCTGGATTCCTTTCTGTCTTCATATTTTATTCCCTGCTTAATTATGCCGTGTCCCTCTTTTCCTCCACCAGCCTTTTGCACCGCCCAAAGCCTTATTGCCACACGTTGCAAGCTGTCAAAATCCCTCCTAGCCGTTGCAAGTGCATTACCAGCTGCTTTTCCACCTTGCAAGTTGTTGCAAACTTTTATTCTCCTTTTGCATGTTCTGTTATAAGTGGTCCGATAATTGAGTATAGAGAAATTCCATCTGCCAATTTCTGATCAGAATCCCCAACCTAAAGCACATGCCAGGTCTCAATTAGCAAATATGATCAGATGAATATGTCGATCCCATAAGCCATCTTTAGACTAGTAATTGTTATGCGACAAAAGGTTATTAGGATTGATTGGGGAATTGAGATAAGATCTATGATATGCGACAAAAGGTTATTAATATTAGTAATCCATACAGAATTAAGTTCACAAGTGACTCAACTCAAAGGTGAAAACACAAGGTTTTGGGCAACACAGGGCCTTAACATTTCTGTTTGAACCAACACTAACCACGAAAATAACGTAAATAGATCTCATTTGTGCTATTTTATTTTCTTTGCATAACAAATCCTATAAACACAAAAATAACGTAAATAGCTCAAAAATATAAGGAACTAACTAAGAAAAGACGAGTGAATTCGAAGTAAAAATATATATAAATATGATCCGATCAAATACCCCCACACTTAACTTTTGCTAGTCCTCGAGCAAAACAAAGAAAACATGAAAAAGTACTAACATGAAAAACATTAGTTTCCCCCTATGTGACCCTCATAGAATTTCATTCAAGAAAACAAATCATCAAGAACCATAGCTAGCATCAAGGAACTAATCCAAGTTCATCTTCCTTATTCAAATATTAGCAGTAATCTTTGAATCATCCTTGAAGTGTAGTGTGTGAGATAGTCATGCTAATGCAATTTCAAGTTTTTATTTTTAAAATCATCATATGCAAACTAGCGACCTTCTCACGGGTTATGCACTCAATCACATATGTGTTTAGTTTTAATGTGTTTCGCTCAAAGAATCAAATGTGAAATTTCTACCATAAGCTTGCATAAAGATCACTTCTCCACAGTCATAATTGCAAAACTTAAATCAAGAGGACTTTTATTGGATGTAATGAGGCTTAGGGATAGGGTTATTGAAATGAAAGAATAGGAAAACACAAGTTCCAAGCTACATTGCAAGCAATTCTTTTCTTTAGATTTATAAGAACTCAAGCTCTCCAGCAATTCTTCTAGCACCTCCAACCATACTCTTAAACTGAAACTTTAAAAACTTTTTATTTTCTTTGTATACAATCTTTCTTTCTTTTTTTCTTTTTTTTTTCTTTTTTTTCTTTTTAAATACAAACATGAAATACCCCCACACTTATTCTTTTGCCAAACACCTTCAAAGTACTTCACAACCGTTTCTCATAAGGCAATCTCGCATTGCTCGCTTGGGAAAGGTAAGGAAAAATGTTTCAGGTATAAGGGTAGACATATCTGGTGATAAGAAATAAAAGGCTCAACATACACGACTCAAATTGGCAATCTAATGATATCATTTTTCTTTGGGGAACATGGTTATTTGGGCCATGGTGGTAAACCTAATGCCTCTATCATTTCCAAGTTCATGTAATCAATGACAAACATTTTGAAAGATCGTTACGCAAGTTCTAGAGATGTATCTCACATAAGTTCATCACACATGAAAGAATAGGAGTATATGAAAAATGCACACACTTTCAATAGGCTCAAAAACTCACATAGGATGTATATGGTCACTAAATTCACATATGAAGCTTTAAGTCATGCTTTAGTTTCACATTAACAAGGCTATGTGCATTTGGTTTTTCAAAGATGGTCAAACATGTACAAAACTAACAAGAGAATTAGGAATTTCACAAAACACATGTTAACTAAGTTCTTGATGATCATGGTTCGAATTTGATCCAATTATATCATTGGGTCGGGAAACTAACAAAAATCTAATTCAAAACAATAAGGGAAACAAGACAATATTTTTGGATTTTTAAATTTTCCGATATTTTTTTTTTTATTTTTTATTTTTAAAGAAAACAAAAAAAACAAAAACACAGAAACAAATGAAATTCTAGAGATTTCTACCCCCACACTTAAACTTGACATTGTCCCCAATGTCAGAAAACACTATAACGCAAATAAAATAAAATAAATAAATAATAAGAAACAAAATAAAGCAATTGGACTGAAAACTTCCCTAATTTGCAGTAAAATCAAGCGATGACCCCCAAGATAAAATTCTGCAATCAACTTCAAGGGTGGAAATAACCAAAAGTTCCTGCAAAGAAAAGAAATAATTCAGTTAAGTAACGCAAGAAAATAAAATAATAATAAAAAATAAATAAAAAAAATGCAAACGAAAAATTGAAAATCACGATAAAAGACAATGAAAAGAACTAATAAGTAATCATTGGTCGTGTTTGTTGACTTTCCACAGCTTTCCTCTTGAACAGGGTGACACTTAGCTTTTTACTTGCAAGTGATGATTTGATGATATTGTACGGCGAAGCTTTGCTCTTTGGGAATGTTGCAGTTCCTTATTCGTTCTCCAAGCAGATGTGGCAGCTTCTCTAGTTCTTCAGCTCGGACTCATTCCGCTGGGATGATTGTACGAGCTGCATTCTTCTCTGCTTGTTTCCTCTGTACGTTGTCTCCACATGCTGTTGGTATCATTTTCGCTTGCCTTATCTGTTCTTCAGGTAGATGTGGCAGCTTCTTTGGAAGTACATCAGCAGTGGAAGACGAGTACTCGAGAGCAATTTCTCCATGTCCTACAAGTTAAAACAAAGACAAGGAAAAGGACATGGAGAATGCATGATATGAGATACTCTTGCTTTCAACCTTTATGATATGAAATACTTTTGCTTTGAATGGGTTGTTCGCAGGAGTATCCCAAGGAATGAGGAACACAGAGTAACTTAGGAGGATTCTTTGGGAATGCATTTTCAAAGATGAAGAAGTGCTGAGAGAGAAGTGCTTAGAGGGTGTGTCTTTGCTGTGAAAGGCGAAGGTAGATACTTATAGGACTTGTCTTCACAACCGGAACTATTCTCTCACGTATTGTCGGCAGCCGGTGGATGGATGAATAGTACAAATTACGCGCTTTCTAACAAAGCTGCCCGTAATTTCCGCAAAGCAGATTCCTCATTGATATCTGGAATCGGCGCTTCGAGCTCTGAGTATCGTCGATTGTAGAGGTAGCATGTGACACGTGCGGATAAATCTGGAAAAGAAGATTTGCCCGTGGGTTGAAGCCCAGCTTTTGAGAAAGCTAGCGTGTCTTTGACTGTTGAATTTCCCTCTTCGATTTCTGAATTGATGCTTCGACAAACTGCCCGAGAATTTTGCAAAGCAATTTGCGTGTGACAAGTGACGACACGTCAGGACAAATTGATCTTTTGAAATCCGGGGTTCGGCTCGTGGTTTCTGAGCAAGCCCAGCCTTTAAGAAATGAAACGCCTCTTTTGAGAAAAGAATCCGACTTTTGAGAAAGGAGCCCCGACTCTTCGATTTGCGAGAGGACGCTTCTCTGAGGAGCGCCTCTTTGATTTCTTCCTTTTTATAGAGACGTTAAGCTTGTTCCACAACACACTTGAGCTCCCTCCTGTAAACACTCCCTTCTTGCACTTGTTTAATCTTGATCACTCCAACTCTCTTCTTTCTTCACCACCTCTGAAAAATGTCTGGCCCTTCCGATCGTCGTTTTGACTTGAACATTGGTGAAGAGGCAGCTCCGCCTTCACCAGACAATATATGGCGCCCATCCTTCATATCCCCTACCGGTCCTCTTACCGTGGGGGATTCGGTGATGAAAAATGACATGACTGCTGCGGTGGTGGCCCGGAACCTTGTCACCCCCAGAGATAACAGACTGCTCGCTAGGCGGTCTGATGAATTGGCGGTTAAGGAGTCTCTGGCTCTTAGCGTGCAGTGTGCGGGTTCTGTGTCCAACATGGCCCAACGCCTATTTGCTCGAACCCGTCACGTTGAATCGTTGGTGGCTGAAATACAGAGTCTCAAATAGGAGATTAGAGGACTCAAGCATGAAAATAAACAATTGCACAAGCTTGCACACAATTATGCCACAAACATGAAGAGAAAAATTGACCAGCTGCAAGACACTGATGGTCAAATTTTACTTGATCATCGGAGGTTTGTGGGTATGTTCCAACCGCATCTTCCTTCGTCTTCTGGAGCGGCACCGCGTAGTGAAGCTCCAACTGATCAACCTCTGCCGCCTCCTCCTTCTGTGGCCCCGCCGACTGCTGAAGCCCCGCCTACTACTGAAGCACCACCTGACCAATGAATACTATTAGTTTACATCATTGTAAAATATTTGTACTTTTTTTTTTTTTATGTACTTTTTTTTTTATCATTAATTTTAAATTTTATCTTTTTTTTTTTTTTTTTATATATGTAAATTAATGTAAAGAGACTTTGGTTAACCTTCCCCCACACTTAAACTAAATAACACAAACTCACAGAAATCAACCAAATAACACAACTAATTAAACAAAACAAAATGAAAGCAGTAAAGATAAGGGTGGAAGAATGCAAAGCTGATTGGGTTAGTGATTCCAAAGTCTCCCTTCGTTGAATGCTTGGGTTGCCTCCCAAGAAGCGCTTGATTTAACGTCTTTAGCCGGACGCATCTTTCCTTTAAATTTCCCTCGGCTCCATTTGAACCTAAAATCAAAGAAAGAAAAATAAATCAAATATCAAAAGTAAAATACACAAACACCAATATAAACATAAACAAAAACAAAAATAAAAGGATTAGCAAAGTTACTAATCCCCGGCAACGGCGCCAAAATTTGATGCGAGAATTACTTGACACACAAATTAAACCCTCTTTTTGACAATTGTAGTATAGATGTAAGTAGGGTATCGTTCTAGGCCGGGGATTAGGAGGGATTGCTAATCTATTCTAAATTAATTTAAAAATATTAAATAAGACTCAAGGACACAAAACTAGGCTAAAAACTCTAATAACTCGAAACACACTTAAAATGACTCAAAATAATGAAAACAATCAAATTAAACACTAAGAACTGAAATGGACGGAAATTAAATTAAAAGACTAACAATAAAGAAAACTAACTAAATAATATAATTTAATAATGGATGGGTGTTTGGTTTTGACTAGAAGTAAATTAAACTTAATTAAATTACAGAATTGACAAAAACATGAAATTAAGGTGAAAGGATAGGTGATGGATTAGCTAGAGGGTTCTTCTCCACACATGACACATATGCAACCTAAATTGATTTTCAGTTGTTCTTTCAATAAATTGTGAATCTCAATACTCCAAATTAACCGTGAATAGCACTTTTTTAATCTTCAAGTTTTCCTTAAGTTATTGAATTGGACGGAAAAACGCATACAACAATTCAAAACATTCTTCAAAAGTCCCCTACGTGAAAAGCACAATAGAGATACAATCAAAGATCATTAAACTTTGTGAAAACTATAAGCATTGACGAGGCATTCGTAACTATGAAAAGCATGATACTCTTGCCAAGAATTTACTTAACGTGATTGTGACTAGCAACCTTTACTACTTGTGAAAATAAGTTCATAACGATTAGGTGAAATTCACTTATATTCTAGCATCAAATTCATGCATGTAAATTAAGCGTGCACTCTCAACCAACATACACAAATCAGTTTTTATACGAACGGATAAGTAAATTGAAATCACAACTTATGAAATCACAACCGAAGGTAATCAATTCATATTACAGATATAATCATGGCTTTGAATTAACCTCTAGCCAAAATCAGTTTATTTACACATTATTAAAACAAAAATAAAATAGGAGTTTGGAAAGATTAAACCGAAAGAAAGGATCTGCTGCTTGGACTCTGAACTGCATTTTCATGCTGACCTCCTGTCCTCCTCGCCACTGACTTCCCTTCCTCAAACTGCCCAATGGCAGCACTCTCCTCTCGGTCCTCTTCCTGCGTCTCTGCGAGCTGCCCAAAGGGCAGCTCCCTTCTCTCGCTCCCAAAACCCCCTACTGACTTCTCCCGCTCCCCCTTTATATTTTTCCGCGCTGCTTCTCTCGTGTTCTCTCCAGCTGCAAAGGCAGCTTTTGGTTCATTTTTTTATTCCTTTCTTTCTCCCTGCTCTCCCCCGTTCACACCTGCTTTCCATTCCTCACGTTTCCACCCTGGATTCCTTTCTGTCTTCATATTTTATTCCCTGCTTAATTATGCCGTGTCCCTCTTTTCCTCCACCAGCCTTTTGCACCGCCCAAAGCCTTATTGCCACACGTTGCAAGCTGTCAAAATCCCTCCTAGCCGTTGCAAGTGCATTACCAGCTGCTTTTCCACCTTGCAAGTTGTTGCAAACTTTTATTCTCCTTTTGCATGTTCTGTTATAAGTGGTCCGATAATTGAGTATAGAGAAATTCCATCTGCCAATTTCTGATCAGAATCCCCAACCTAAAGCACATGCCAGGTCTCAATTAGCAAATATGATCAGATGAATATGTCGATCCCATAAGCCATCTTTAGACTAGTAATTGTTATGCGACAAAAGGTTATTAGGATTGATTGGGGAATTGAGATAAGATCTATGATATGCGACAAAAGGTTATTAATATTAGTAATCCATACAGAATTAAGTTCACAAGTGACTCAACTCAAAGGTGAAAACACAAGGTTTTGGGCAACACAGGGCCTTAACATTTCTGTTTGAACCAACACTAACCACGAAAATAACGTAAATAGATCTCATTTGTGCTATTTTATTTTCTTTGCATAACAAATCCTATAAACACAAAAATAACGTAAATAGCTCAAAAATATAAGGAACTAACTAAGAAAAGACGAGTGAATTCGAAGTAAAAATATATATAAATATGATCCGATCAAAGGTGCCGCTGACGGGTCATCTGATTCATCTTTGCTCTGGTTCTTACGCTTGTGTTTTGACGGTGGTGGCAACGAGGCTGATGACAGGTGCTGCACAGGGTCGTTGGTGGCGGTGCGCTCGAAGTCGAAGGAGGCGGTGCGGTGGAGGATGGTGGCGTAGGAGCAGAAGGTGCCAGAGCTGTGGGCGGTGGCGGCGAGGTTGTGTTGGTCGACGGCGCCGGAGCTGACATTGTGTAAATCAAACAAACCTTGCAATCCTATGTTTCAAGACTCGAAATTTGCACGGATATTGGACAAGATTTGAAGCAAGAAGCAGTTTCATGGAAGTTCGTCAGGTCATGAGGGCGCTTGTTTGCACTGATGATCAACAAATCCAAATTGAATGATGGAATAGTTAAAGATGAAAATGCGTTCAAGTTTTCAAATGATGATGAAGATGAAGGGACTTGTTTTCCATAGATTATGAAAATCAACAGATCCAGACCGCTTTAGAGCTCTTCAAATTGCAATGAGGATTAGGTCTTCAAGTAGATTATTAGGAAATTCTTTTTCCAGCCTAAGGACGTTCCAGCCAACATTAGTTCCCGAGTTTTCTTTTAGTGATGTACTCGTCATTTCGACGAGCATAGGCACTGGTGTACAAGTTGTTATACCTATAGTCAATAGAAATCCCCGGGGTAGTAAGTATTTTCTTTAGAATTAATGAAACCACCTCACAGGTCCAATTCCTTACTAATAGTCCAAAACCAACTATCCGAGCGGGCTCTAGCCTGTAATTAGCCTATGGTGGCGCTATTAATTGACGATATTGTCTGATATCTAGGGACTGTTAACCAGTATTCAGGCTATATGATTTCTGATACGAGACACATGCTAGTATCCGGGAGTGATACCCTTATGCCAGGAAGCCGATTTACAGTTTTAGGGTAACGAATAATATCAAAATATCGTATATGCATTAATTAACGGCGCAACTGATAGACTGATTAACAGTGACTACTTGAGCCGAAGAAACTAAATCGTGGAAACTTAGGAGTAGACCTTGTATTAAGACAATAAACTCACGGTTATGTTAACCATATTACCTATTTAGGTAATCAAAACCTCTTCGACTAGCCACCTACCGATCACTTCCACAGGTAGACAGTAGGATCGAAATTCAAAATGATATTTCACTGTTAGAATGTTTTGAGTGTTGAGAAAACTATGAAGACCTTTTAGTTTGTGTCGTAGAGTTGGTTAGTAATATAGTACGTTTTGAGGATGTATACCATCGGCGTCAATTCTCAAAATTCTACTTGGGATGCCACCAAATGCGAGAAGTAGAATACACCATTGATCCACCTTGTTAACACCACATTTATTCTCCTTATTTCTTATCGAACAACTCCTATATCAGTTTTCCTTATGACTTTTCAAACAAGTCCTACTTCATTAAGAGAACTTAGTTACTAAAGCTTACCAATTAGGAATTTACCAACCATGGACTAAACACTTTATCTTGGGAACCTCAAACCTATCCGCGAAGGCGAAAGGTCAAACCTTAGGGTCATACCTAGATTTTAACAACTTCCTCAGGTGACGATTAAAAACTGTTGTCCCCTATTTCAAATTGATGGCCTAGCCGACCAACCTTTGTAACTCGAGTTTTCTTCCGTAACCTGACGAATTTATAGTAGCTTTTTCGACGACTTACTTACCTACTCTAGTGGCAAATCTAATCTTTAGACATCAACAGTCAGCTTTATATCAAATTCTTTGACTGTAAACTTTGATTAAATTGGTACTCTTCTTAGGAGACGTGATCTCATTGGACGAGATTATTTTCTTTTCCCCAAAAAGGTAGTAGCAGAAGAAAGTTGAAATTCTCACAAGGTGTTGTGAAATTCGAGACAATCTTTGGTCTTGTCGACCTTATTAACAAATTGTTATCGATTTTTTTTTCCGACTATAGTGTTTTTCCTCACTTGTCGACTAAGGAAAGTTAGTTTAGTTGTGATCTTAGTTATGAATAAAGTTTCTAACAACCGAATTCTTGTCTCAACCTACCTTTGTGTTACACCTTTCGATGACATTGATCATTTGGATATCCATGATGACGTGTTCTCTGGATGTTTTGACTATGCTAAGGCAGCATGATGGAGTATCACTTATATTTCCCAACGGATAGAACCGTTCGAAATGAGCCACCTTATTAATGACTTAGAGTCAATTGTTATTATCTTCATTTGAGATAAGCTAAAATTTCTAATAGCAACAATGGAAGAACCAAATCAACTCCTACGATTGCACTATCGTGTATTACCTCGGTGGTACAAACGTACTTACTGAACACCTTTAGCTTGTGCTATCTCACCTCAGTTGGAATTCACAAGTATTGTTTTGACGTTACTTGTGAGATATCACTAAATTGTTTGGATGGTTATAACCACTTCCTGTATCTGTATAAGGATGGGAAATATCACCATAAGCTTCCAATGCGAGGTATCTTGTACATGTGGAGTTATGATGATGTTTCAGTGACCATCAACCCACACGACAAGTTAGCCCACTTTCCATTGGTCCCGAAGGACTATATTTTAGACCACTCGATAAAATTCCTCATTCTTGAAATTATCAAATTTCTCGGGCGTTTAGACCAGTGTCTATTCTGATGGGGATTCCATATTCACCTCTTTGTGCTAGAAGGTATTCTAGTCAATCTTGGGTCTGTGTCTACCCTACTACACTTTGTATTATTCTTGAAACAGACAAACCGTCTAAAAGAGTTGCTTGGACGTTGAAATCCAGTTGTGATCATTAATTTCTTAATCACCCAACAAATACTCTGCTAAACAAATCTTAACCATTGGTGATCGAATGTTCCAGAAACTACCAAGGTAGTGAGATGTTATACATTAATCCCAGTTACCTTATATTCTAGATTTGTTGGAATTGTTTTGACTCTCAAACTCTTGAGTGTTCTTTTAGCCTCTCGACATAATTTTTTGCTAAATTCGAAAGGAATATAATATGAAGCTGCTCGCTGAGGCTTTGTGGACTACATGGTACGTTTATCACTTTTGTATCTCAAGATGCATGGTTCACTTCCAAGCATTGGGAAGTATTCTGGAAGGCTATGAGTACGAAGTTGTTACCCGGTACTACACTTTATCCTTAGACTGATGGTTAGTGTTAACAAACTACACAAACCTTCGTGTACGTGTTGTGTTTTATTCGTTCTGCATACTTGGTAAGGTTGTAATAGACATTTATTTTTATTAGGATTGTGTGTAACTGCGGTTACACTTTTGATTTATGGGTATGGCACAATTTAAGACATTGAATGGAGACTTTATGCACAATGCATAATTGGCAAGTGAGTATTGTGAACAGGTATCTGAATGTTTGAGATTACGATATAGAAAATTTTATATTATCGACAATGTTGCCCAAGAGGGTAGTACGAGAGGGCAGTTGAGGTGCTAATTAGATGATTTATGCGTATTTCCCAATGGGGGGCATGATGGTAATATGGAACCCTTGGGAATTTGTTACTTACTTATCGGGACAACAATGAGTTGTTGGTATTACGAGCTGCAGACCGTAATATTGAGAACTTAATTGTTGAACTCGTTAAGCAAGTAAACATCTAGGTCCGTCTACGTTTAGTCATTTATTTATTGTTGGGCTTAACCCAATGATATTATACATTTACCTTTGAAGTACATGACACAATGAGGGCGTAAGTGAAATTTTTCTATATTCAGTTTTGATCTCAGTACAACTATTTTAAATTGTATGTTATAATATATACGTATTTGACAATATGTTACTGCATATCTATTTTTGTTATGATGTTTTCATAAAGGATTTTATACTGTAATATTATATTTTAGTATTGTGCTAAAGGAAAAGGAAAGTACGAGTTTGGAGGCATTAAAGAGGAATCACTGCACTCCGATCGCGACAGGATGACATTCTCTTTTATACAACCTCTCTAACTTGATATCTCCTTTACATAATTGTTTTTCTACTGTCTTTTCACTATTCTTGTATAACAAATGATTTTAAATTTCGGGGATGAAATTTTTTTAAGGTAGGTAGATTGTGACAACCTGTTCCTAATTTTAAGTTTTATAAATTTTAAAATAATGATTTTATGAAAATGCCCCTAGAGGCAAAGATTTTGACTTTTGTTGACAATCAGTTAGAGAGATGTAAGACTCATTCTTTTAGAGTATCCTCGTAGTACTCATCACTACTAGTGTATAGGCGAAAGTCGTTCACGAGTCCGGATTATAACGGTATAGTTACGGACGTTTGAAATTGGTTATTTAAAATTTAGTTATAAATAAATTGGCGGTATAGTTACGGACGTGTGTTAGCATAGTTTGATGAGTGATAGGTGCAGTCGTACATGTCACATTAGGTGACTTCGATTGACATGCTAGTATAGATTACTGAGCAAATGATCATATCTATATTACTGTTGAGCTATTTTGTTTTGGCGTATTTCTAGACTTACAGTTAGCATGCATTTGATTTTCATACTGAGACTTGGTATGATATTTTGGAAATTATACATGTTTTACGGCGAGGGGTTATAACGTTTTCAAAAAGGTTTTTATAAAACCTTATTTTTAGGCCCACTCATCTTTGTTTTTCGCCCCTTCAGGTTCTAGTAATAGAGTTTTCGTATCGACAAGGATTATTGGCAAATCTTCGTGTAAACGATTACCATCGATGGTATAATTCTCACCCTATTTTACTGTACTGTACTTATGCTCTGTCATCACATGTGAATTGGGTTCATTCCCGCTCACCAGCGCACTCTTATATTTAGGCACTTTTAAGTTTAAATTTATTCACATTTTTCACATCATTATACTTTGTGACTTCGTCACCTTTCAGGTGTTGGCCAGCATAACTTGATTCGGAGTCTTAGTGGACATACCGGGTGTCGGACCCATACTGCAACTCTTTTCTTCTTATCTATCAACAACAAAATAATTTCATAATACTAAAGTTAAATAAAAACTTTATACAAAATGCAAAAATTTCAACGCAAACCTTCTCTATCTGTTGCCTTTGATGAACATGCATCTTTGTCAGCCATCATACCAACACTCAAAGAACAAACTGATTATAATCATCAGAATTGCAAAGCGCTTTCAAAACAAATTGTGAAGAATAAGGACAGCAGAAGTGCATATTTATAGGAAGGTTAGAGACTTTGCGCGACGAAGGGTTTGTCGCACAAACACATGCAGTAAATACAATATTTATTTCTCTGATTTAGATGCACCAAATACGTTGACCAATAACTGATCACCTTTGCACGATGAAACCTTTGTCGTGTAAGAGTTTGCACAGCGACAGATTTGTCGCGCAAAGGTTTTTGAGACGAACATATTGTAATTATAAAGTTCACATAAACATTATCTATGTTTACGTAAATTTTATAATTACCAACAAATTTTTAGCTATAATATGTATTCTAAAAATAATTACTAACTTAAATAAATTGATATTATATTCCATTCAATCAACACATTAAATAATTAATACCTTAAATAAATTGATATTATATTCCATTCAATCAACACATTAAATAATTAATACCTTAAATAAATTGATATTATATTCCATTCACTTAATACACTAAATCATTAATACCTTAAATAAATTATATTATATTCCATTCAATTAATAGCTTAAATAAATTGATATTTTACTCCATTCAATTATTTAAATAACCAAACATGAATTAAAACATAATTAAATCGAAATACATAACTTATAAAAAATACCTTAAATTTAAATATTGTCAAACAAAACATAAATTTAAAACTACTATTTCGATGGTCCTCCATTCCGCTAGAATCATATATTGTCAAACAAAACATAAATTTAAAACTACTATTTCGATGGTCCTCCATTCCGCTAGAATCATAACGCCACCTATTGTTCGTTCGTATCATCATCAAGAGTATACTTACACTGTTACACATATATGCAAATAATTAATTCTAACATATAACACAAAATTAATTATTGATCTATCAACAGTGTACTAACTAATAATGCATCCATCACCGCCTTCTTTGCATTCTCCGGTACATCTTTCCAAGAACGCCACTCCGCAATAGGACAATTGTTCCCCATGGCTACAACAATCGCATGCGCGAAGTGAAAATGATGCATCAAATTATTCGGGTCGGCGTCGGTCACATTATCATCCTTGTTTTTATCCTCCATCTCAGCACGAACATAATTCTAAAGAATAAGGAGAACAGAATTGTGAAGAAAAAGGAGAGGAAAAGCGCATATATATAGGAAGGATAAGGCCTTTGCGCGACGAAAGCTTTGTCGCGCAAAGACCTCACTAAACAGTTTCTGTTTCTGTTGATTCACATGCACTGAATGCTCTGACTGAAAACTGATTGTAACCTGTGCAACGAAGCCTTTGTCGAGCAAGTGTTCCTCGGTTTCCAAAGCGTTGAATGTTCTGCCCAAGAAAATGAACAAGCTTTGCGTGACGAAGCCTTTGTCGTGCAAAGATATAGTGGGAAAATATTCGTCGTGCGTTTGCTTTCCCGCAAAAAAAAAAATGCTTTTATTTTTTTGGCTTTGCGCGACGAACATGTTTAATGTCGTCGTGCAAAAGGTTTTGCGCGACTAAGTACTCCGTCGCTCAAAGTTCACTACCATTGTGCAACGAAGGTCTGTTCATCATTGCGTAAGGTCTCATTGCGCGACGGAATTTGCTTTGTCGCGCAAGTCGTTTTTTTGTACTAGTGACAGTAAAACAAAAATTGAAAGCCTTACTTCTTCTGGCATGGATGTAAAATGTTGAAGTCCGAATTTATAGTAATTGATTAAGCCAATTCATTTCAGAGAACTAACGGTTATGTTTGGTTGTCAAGAAAATAATCTGCGAGGTCGTGCTTGATTGTCAATAAAGAAACTGCCGGTATTGTTAATTTGTGAATTGTAAGAAACCACAAAGATTCACTTAAACCCTAAAAAAATCTACTCTTTAAAATACTAAAAAACTACACTTCCTTTTGACACTAGTTCATGAAAATAAAATATATAAATTTGTAAGATAAGAAAGGTCTTCTTTAGGCCTTTGCCCTTTTTGGGGTCTGATCTAGTTAACACATTGTGAGAGCATATAAGATATGATGAATTCAAGCATAAGATAGGGTTATCGCTTAATGCTCACCATGATAAGCATGTTTTTTATTCAAGTAATGTTAGGGAGACTAAATTTTGGAAACTAAAGGACATGTAAGTTGATGATTGATTTATTACTTAAACGTTAATAGACGTGCTCATTTTTATTGGTGACACATCATTTAGTTTGCAAATTTAGTCTCTCTAACATTACTTTTTTTATTCCAAATGTTCTAACTGGTGCAACGAATCGTCACTGGTTACTTGTTTGTAAAGTCAGTGACATAAAAAATGTAGAAGGATGGAAACACATACTAATTAACAAACAAAACCCACCATGAAGTTTGTTTTTTCTTGTAGTGAATTAAACAATTTTTATTTAAACAATACCTACGCCAAGTTTTTTATTTGTTTCTCTTTCTGTTTTCAATACGTGTTTTAAGTTTTTCTCATAATCATATGATGGATTACAAACAATACTATTTTGACGTCCTCTGGTTTCTTAGTTCATGTAAGTCTTCTCCTAGACCTGCTACCCAAACAAGAACAAGGAAGATAGGGCATAGAAAGAAATATATATATATATATATATATGACTATTTTGAAAAATTAGTACAAACTAGAAATTCGCCAAAACCCACAACATAGCCTAACTAAAAATCTTACCGATTAAAAGTTGCACAAAAAAAAAAAAAAACCCTATCTCTCCCATCAAACGAAAACTCCGAAATCAATTCAATTGTTGATAACAACCCATAACAGAATCTGATTTAAAATTGAACCTAGAAAAATTAGAAGTTTCTAACATTTAAAGTTGAACAAAACACAGTCCATACACTTTGAAAAGAAAAGGTCTCAGATGCGAGATTCGAAGAACTCATTAGAAAACTATCCAGTTTGAAACTGAGCGACGCGAAGAGGGAAGATAACAAGAGAGACCAAACGACTGGAAAAGTAGAGAACCAAAAATAATGGGGAAGCTATTCGACCAAAAGGAGTGAAAAGCAACAAAAGCATGAAGAGAACAAGGCGATGATAGACTCATGGACATCGAGGGCCTAATTGTCCCTTCAATGTAGAAAGGTTGAATGAAAACCAGAGAAGGGAAATTTTGGAAGGCATTTTCGCCACTCTAATGTTAGCGAACAATAATATTAGGCGATGATAGACTCATGGACATCGAGGGCCTAACTGTCCTTTCAATGTAGAAAGGTTGAAAGAAAAGTAGAGAAGGGAAATTTTGGAAGGCATTTTGGCCACTCTACTGCTAATGAACAGTAATATTTTGTTTGAGTTTTAGTATATAAATAATTTCTGAAAACATATGAACACATCCAACTCAACACACGAGCACAGATTAAATTCCACAATCCAGATCACATGGTCCAACGACTCGTAGGTCAATGATAAAAAATGTTACTTGTCAATGATCAAAGCAATCTGGTTCATATAATGTGACATTGACAACAAACCACATTCCATATAAAATTATTGTGTCATAGAATAATTAGAATTTCTAGTAATCACATTAATTAGTAAAGTAATATAGACCATCGTACAAGACCGCTTGGAAGCATCCATCAACAAAGCACATCAAACCAAAAAAGGTGAACAAATATTGCTGGTCATGCAACAACCAAGAGGACACGTCACACATGAATGTGAAAGGTGCATATGAGCTAAAAGGATATACACTTGGCGCACATAATTCACAACTACCGTCAAGTTTCTTGATTTTTAACATTTGGTATATAAAAAAAATTTTCATCTTAGAGTGGTACCTAAAGTCAAAATTTTTGGATAGTTTCATACATCTGTTAAGATTGTTGTTAAGTCAACCATTAATTGATGACGTGGCGTCCATGTGGACAATGACTAAACACCATGTGTCAATTTGGATCCATTGGAATATTAAAAAAAGAATTAAAAAAATTAACAATAAAAAAAATTAAAAATAAACCTAAACCTAAATTTACCCCTCCCATTTTCTCTCCACAACCAACAACTCCTCCACCATCTTAACCCTCCCCCATTGCCCAAACCCTTCTTCCTCCTCCATTATTGTCGACTTGGTTTCCCTCCTCCGTCCCTTCCCCCATTTGCACTCATCCTTCACGAACACCCTTAGCCCCACATCCGCCATGAACACCCTCGGCTGGCACGCTAGAAACACGCACAGCTCGACACGTGCACCGACGCTTGTAGATCCGACATGTGCATCGCGTCACCATCACGACTGCAGGTAGAAGAGGGTTGTGGTTAACCTGCACGCTAGATCCAAGAGCACAGAAAAATCGATGGGGCCCACTTGGAAATGAACAGAGTTATTGTGAGCAGCAGAAATAGGAGGTTTGGCCCTTGGGTCTGGGTCTGGGTTGCGTTGCAAAGAGAAAGGGAGTGGGTCGCTGTTCGATTGTGTGATTTTTGTATTGTGATTCAATGGATCTAAGAAAGATTTCTGGAATAGGGATTGAATAATTTCAGAGAGCTTCAGAGTAATGGAAGCCTCACACTCATTCTCATTGAAATTGCTCACACTCTCTCTTACATAGCAAAACGAATATTACCATTTCACTGAGGAGGGAATATTGCCTTTCTTTCTCCTCTAACAGAATGAAAACAATCTCAGCCATTAATGTTATTTATCCCATGAGATAGTTACATGTGTCACTCAACACCACTTACTTTAACTTAATCTAAAGCATCCATTTGGAATGTAATCCAAGGGCTCTAATTAAAACAAGTAAAAGATAAACTTATTTAAGCTAAAATCACTTAAATGCTAACACTCCCTTGTAAGTGTTTAGTTGAAATCACTCCCAAAGCTTTCCTCAAGTACTCAAATCGATCACTTGCCAATGCTTTTGTAAATATATCAGCAACTTGTTCCTCAGTTTTGCAATAGATCAGGTCAACTTCACCATTCTGCAGTGCATCTACAATGAAATGGATCCTTCTGTTTATGTGCCTTGTCTTGTGGTGTGCTATTGGATTCTTTGAAATTGCAATGGCAGATGTGTTGTCACATAGGATCTGAGTAGGCTCTTCTTGTTCCTCTCCAAAATCTGATAGAACAAACCTTAACCAGATGGCTTGAGCAGGTACTTTTGTAGCACTGACATACTCAGCCTCTACAGTGGACAATGTTACACTGCTTTGTTTGATTGAACCCCAGGAAAATGCTCCGGAACCAAAACTAAAAGCATATCTAGAAGTGCTTTTCATGTCATCCTCATTCCCTGCCAAGTCACTATCACAGTAGCCAATAAGCACATCATCTTTGCCTTTCTCATATGCAATCCAATAGTCCAGTGATCCTTGGATATATCTCAGTACCCTCTTTGCAGTTCCCATGTGTTTTCCTAGTTAGATTGTGCATGAATCAAGCTAGCAAACTTACAACAAACATGATATCAGGTCTTGTAGCTATTAGGTATAACAAGCTACCAACCATTTACCTATAAAGACTTTCATCAGCCATTTCACTCCCATTTTCTTTGCTAAGTTTTTCATTTGCTGCAAGTGGAGTTACAACAGGTTTGCAATTCTTCAATCCAAACTTCTTTAATAAGGTCTTTACATATTTCTTTTGATGCAGAAAAATGCATCATTCTGTTTGAATCACTTCAATCCCCAAGAAATGATGCAATAGACCAAGATCAGACATTTCATATTTTCTCATCATATCTGCTTTAAAATTATCCATCAATGCACTTGAACTTCCAGTATATATAATGTCATCCACATACAAGGATACAATGAGAATTCCTGCCTTAGTTGCCTTGATGTAAAGAGTTGGCTAACTTGGACTTTTATGAAAACCATAATTGCATAAATAAGAGTCAATCTCTTTGTACCAGACCTTTAGTGCCTGTTTTAAACCATACAAGGCCTTCTTGAGCTTGTAAACCTTGTCATCCTTGCCTTCAATTACAAAACCAAGTGGCTGGTCTACATATACTTCTTCAATAAGAACCCCATTCAAGAATGCAAATTTCACATCAAGTTGGAACAATTTCCATCCTTTCTGTGCAGGAAGCCCAATTAGAGTCCTAATAGTGTCAAGTCTTGCCATATGGGCAAATGTCTCATTGAAATCGACCCCAGGCTTTTGAGAGTATCCCTTAGCAACTAACCTTGCCTTATTCTTCTGTATAGACTCATCTAGGTTCAACTTTGTTTTGTAGATCCACTTGACACCAACTACTAGTTTATCAAATAGTCTATTAATAAGTTCCCAAGTGCAGTTCTTTTTTATCATGCCAATTTCGGCCTTCATTGCCTTCTGCCATGACTCATCTTGTGCTGCCTCCTCAAAGTTCTCAGACTCAACAATGCACAAGTTGCATTTCGCATATACTTCTGTCAAGCTTTTGAACTTCAAAAGAGTGTGATCATAGTCTTAGGGACTTGTGTTGTTCTGCATTGGTATCAGCCTTGAGCCATTTTCAATTGACTCATAGGTTTTAGATGATGATATCAAGGACTCATCATTTACAACACCTTTTGTCACTTGAACTCCCTTCTTCCCTTTGCTCACACATTCTCCCTTCAGGCATTGGTACACTAATGGTCTTATCAGATTGAGATTTCCAATCCTAGTAAGCATTTTCATCAACTATCACATCCATTGACACAATTATCTTCTTTGAGAAAATGTCATAAAGTCTATAACCTTTCTCACATGTGCCATATCCCAAGAAAATGCATTTAGTACTGGTTCCATCTAGCTTCTGTCTAAGTTGACTTGGAATGTGGGCATAACAAATAGAAGCGAAGATCTTTAAGTGTTTGATTCCTGGCTTCTTCCCACTATATGCCTCAAATGAGGTATTCTTATCAAGAGACTTAGTGGTACATCTATTGAAGATGTACACTGCTGTATTAACAGCTTCTGCCTAGAAATCAAATGGAATACGCTTCTAAATCATCATACACTTTGCCATTTCCACTATGGTTCTATTCTTCCTCTCAGCTACACCATTTTGCTAAGGTGTGTATGCCACTGTTAGTTATCTTTCCATGCCCATTTCTTCACAGAATTCTCTGAACTCAACAGATGTATACTTTCATCCTCTGTCACTCCTCAACTTCTTCAATTGGAAACCACTTTGTAATTCAACTATGGACTTAAATTTCTTGAATATACTAAACACCTCCGACTTGTTTCTTAAGAAGTACACCCAACACATTCGAGTGCAGTCATTTATAAAGGTAAGAAAATACCTATTTCCAGCCTTTGTAAGAGTTTGCATAGGTCCACAGATGTCAGAGTGTATGAGCTCTAGAGGCACAGAAGCCCTCCATGATGTTTCATTTGGAAATGCATCTCTGCAATGCTTCCCAAGAGCACTTCCTTCACATATTTCATCTGTCATTTTGAGATTAGGCAATCCTAACACCATATCATGTTCTTTGAGTTGCTTCAAACTGCCTAAATTCAAATATCCTAGTCTCTTATGCCAGATTGTAGAAGACTGACACACACTAGCCTTTAGAGCAATCTACATCTCAGGTTGAAGTTTCAAGGGAAAACTCTACCAAATTAGACATAGAACTATCATCATATATTTCTGTAGTTGTACCACCAAATACAAGAAAGTAACCGTGTTCCATCATATGCCCTACACTGGGCAAGTTTTCTTTTAAACCTGGAACTAACATCACTTCCTTGATATACCTTATTCCCATTTTGGTGTCAACTACCAAAGTTCCTTTCCCTGTGACCTCAATAAGCTGACCAGTGCCCATTTCAACCTTAGCAGTCATAGTTCTATCAATGTCAACCAACAAATCCTCCATTCCAGTCATATGGTTACTACATCCACTGTCTACATACCATGTGTCTTCACATTTCTTCACTATGGCATTATTGCAGACATAAAACATTGTAGGAATGTCATTGACTTGATTAACAAAGTTTACATGTTGGTTAGCCTTCTCCTTCTTCCCACGACAATCTTTTGCAATATACCCCAACTTATGGCAATTATGGCACCTAGGCTTATCCTTGAACCAACATTCACCAAAATGCAGTTTATCACAGTGTATACAAACATTCTTAGCTTCTTTAGAGATACCTGCAGCTTTTCCAGCTTGATTTACAGGTCTATTATCCCCTTTCTTCCACTTTGATTTCCAATTCTTCTATGGTTTGAACCCTTGATTCCCATTGTACTTATTTTGTTTTGAAGCAATATTGAGACTAACAAATGCCTTCTCAGTGTGAATCTCGTCATGCCTATCAATTCTTTATTCACATCCCTTTAGAATAGCAACAACATCTTGAACATCAACAGTGTCTAGATCTTTAGTATTTTCAATCACAGAAGCAATGCTATCATACGATCTAGGGAAGCTTATATGCAACTTTTGAACAACTCTTTGATTGCTAATATCTTCACCATAACTCCTCATTTGACTAAGCAAATCAAATAGCCTAACTAGATATGCAGAGAAAGCTTCATTTTCACCCATTCTAGTATATTCAAAATCACGGCATAAGCCTTGGAGTTTCACAGCTCTTACCTGTTTATCTCCTACAAATTCTTGCTTCAGGACATTCCAACCTATATATGCAATCTTTTGGATGGCGATTCTTGGAAAGATCTAATCAGAAACCGCCCCTTGGACGATTCCAAGTGCCTTTACATCTTTGACTATGTTTTCCCTCACCAGCTTGCTCTCAGCTTTAGTGAGTTCTTCATCCTTCTTCGCCAGAGTAGCGAAACCTTTCTCGACAACATCCCAGAGTTCATAAGATCGGAATATGGTCTTTATCTGAATATGCCAGAAATCGAAGTTGTCTCCATTGAATACCGGTGCTCGAAGATCAGCACCATTTGACCCAGCCATATGAGACTCAATTCAAGATCATTGAGATTTCTTCTCTGAATTTTCCTTTAGCAACAAAGTTCGACAATTAGTTCGAGTTCTTCGCTGCGCTCTTCACAGATTCACGCCTAGTTGCAGATGATGCAACCTGGCTCTGAGGCCATGTTCAATTGTGTGATTTTTGTACTGTGATTCAATGGATCTAAGAAAGATTTTTGGAATAGGGATTGAATAATTTCAGAAAGCTTCAGAGTAATGAAAGCCTCACACTCATTCTCATTGAAATTGCTCACTCTCTCTCTTACATAGCAAAACGAATATTACCGTTTCACTGAGGAGGGAATATTGCCTTTCTCTCTCCTCTAACAGAATGAAAACAATCTCAGCCATTCATGTTATCTATCCTATGAGATAGTTACATGTGTCACTCAACACCACTTACTTTAACTTAATCTAGAGCATCCATTTGGAATGTAATCCAAAGGCTCTGATTAAAACAAGTAAAATATAAACTTATTTCAGTTAAAATCACTTAAATGCTAACAGTCACGGACTGCAGGGACGTGATCAGTAGACGGGGGTTCGGCCCTTGTGTCTGGGTTTGGATTGCGTAGCAGAGAGAAAGGGGTTTAGGAAAGGAGTGAGCAAGTGGTGGTTGTGGAGAGAAGGGGCAAAGAGAGAGGGAATCGAAGAAGAAGAGGGAGGGTTAAGATGGGATTGGGGTTATTTTTAAAAAAATTTAATTAATTTTTTTTAAATTTTTTAATATTCATTTGGGTCCTATATTGACACATGACATCTAGTCATTGTTCATATGGATGCCACATCACTAGTTAACGACTGACTTAACAGCAACCTTAACAGATGTATGAAACTATCTCAAAATTTTGACTTCAGGTAACAATCTGAGATGAAAAAAACTTCATGTACCAAATGTTGAAAACCAAGAAACTTAAGGATAGTAAACTGATATTAACCCTTCATAAAATATATTCGACCAAGATGAGAGAATACATCAAATATATGCCAACATGTATATATTAATATTATTGCCAAATGATTTCAAATAAAATTATTATACTGTAATAAACAAAGATAATAAGAGTTATTACTCTTTACATTACTATACCAAGTTATTTTCTTTATTTTTTATCATTCAATTAAGGAAAAAGCTAAGGACATCATTTTTTTTATCATATTTTATAGATCACATGATGTGACAGTTGATGATTAGATTGTTTATGTAATGATTTAAAGAATGAATTTAACCATTAATCGCCACATTGTGTAATTTACCAAATATATTTCAAGTAGATGATCATTCTAGCATCACTTACTAAACTAAATCAGTCATATGTACGAATGAATCTGTGTAATAGTAACAAGTATTATCTTCATGATTAATTGTTATCTTGTCTAAATCGAACAAATGTTTTTTTAAAGATGATCTTCATATGAGATAAAAATAATAAAATATTCTGATTATGACGTTTGTACAATAAAACGATAAATTTACGTCATGTAACATATACAATTGTATGCACTTTATTAAATAAATACATAGCGATTGGGTTTGCCAAGATGGAATCCAGTCCTTTAATTGTTCACTAGTAAAGAGAGAAATATTAAAAGTTCCACAAGGATCCTGTTGTCAATAAAAGTCCAAAAAAAAGAAAAAAAAATAAAATCTGAAATATCATTAATAAACCCTCCCTCAAAAGGAGGAAAGGATTACCTGATTCACATCTTACTCGAACACAGAGCTAAATCCCTTCCCACATTCTCATCCATCTTCCTGAGATTTTGACCTTTTTTCTGAGGGGTGGGCTCTGTCCAAGTTCAACAACAGCGGTGAGTAGAGTGATGGAAGCATGTTGTTTGAAGGACAAGGAGAAGGACAATGACGACGAGAAGCCAGATTACATGGTGAGTGGGAGCAACAGAATCAGAGGAAAAGTTGTGTTGATGAAGAAGAATGTGTTGGACTTCAACGACCTCAAAGCTTCATTCGTTGATAGAATCCATGAGCTCTTGGGCAAAGGTGTTTCCATGCAGCTCATTAGTGCCACTCATCCTGAAGCAGCAGGTCAGTCTCTCTTCCTTCAGTTGAATCGAATTAACAATTCACTCACTAAAATGCTTTGAGTTTTTCACACGTAAGCTCTAAATAAACTAACTTTACATTTGAGAAAAATATATCATATCAAATCTGATACTTTAGAAGAAAAAAAGTTCCACTTACTTGGTAATTGGGGAGGACAACATAAGAATTTCACAACTGCGAATCATTTATTGCATGACAAGTAGATAAATTACGAATGAGAGGTTTTCCTCCCCAATTGATCTCTTGATGTGCTTTTGTATAAAACTTATAGTTGTGAAGGTGTTTTCTAGTTTACTAAAATTCTTTTGTTCAAGTTTTGAACGCATGGTTTTACTTTTAATGGGAACCCGCATAACTGGATACAAAGTCAAAAGCTACATATGTTGAAGAAGATAATTACTATATTAAGATTTTAACAGAGCTGAAATTGACATAAATTCTTATTCATGTGCAGCAAATGGATTGAAATCGAGAGGGAAGCTTGGAAAGGTTGCTTACCTGGAGAAATGGGCTACAACCATTACATCGTTGTCGGCCGGTGAAACTAGTTTTACCATTTCCTTGGATTGGGATGAGTCCCATGGAGCTCCCGGCGCTTTGCTGATCAGAAACCATCACCATAGCCAATTCTACCTCAAGACAATAACATTAGAAGATGTTCCCGAGCACGGTCAACTCCATTTTGTCTGCAATTCCTGGGTATACCCAGCACATCGTTACAAGTACAATCGGATATTTTTCCCCAACAAGGTATACATTCAGTCTGGTTAATTAACATAATGTCAAAATATAACATGCAATAGGGAGACACATTTTTCACTTGTATTTTTTCTATTTAAGAATCGAAGAAATCTGGATCTTATCTTATCCGACCCTTGTGGTCAGATTTGTCATGATTGATCCTTTTAATCTCTATAGTATGAAGCTTTACTGACCAAAAGTGGAAATATCACAATCCGCTACTTTTCCAGCTGGATTAGCACTTGCACATAAAAATACCATGTTTTACTAATTATAAAATTTCATATCTGGTTTCATTGAACAATTTTCAGAAGTTACAACAAATTGGTATTTTTTCTAAATTATTGAAAGATAAATGATTTTCGCACACTTTTATTTATTTTTACTTTCTACTCCTATGATCCACCAAATGTATAAGAGTGCAAGAAAATAAAAGAGCCGTGCTGAATCA
Source organism: Malus domestica (assembly GCF_042453785.1). Lineage (NCBI taxonomy): Eukaryota > Viridiplantae > Streptophyta > Magnoliopsida > Rosales > Rosaceae > Malus > Malus domestica. Next base: position 15,935,321 of record NC_091673.1, read on the forward strand.
CTTCCCTGCTTAAATCTGTGACCAATGACACGCAGAAATGCAACTTAAAAGCTATAATTTTAGCTAAGGTACTTATGAGATTGCACTGACTGAAAACTTCATGTTTTTGTTCAGGCCTACCTGCCATCTCAAACACCTGAGCTACTACACCCTTACAGGGAAGAAGAACTCGCCAATCTCCGAGGGAGTGGATCAGGCGAGCTAAAGGAGTGGGACAGGGTCTATGACTATGCTTACTACAATGATTTAGGGAGTCCAGACAAGGGTCCAAAATATGCCCGCCCTATACTTGGTGGGTCGTACGAGTATCCATATCCAAGAAGAGGAAGAACTGGTCGAAAAACAACTAAAACCGGTCAGTAACCTGAATAGTTCATTTTGCTAATTAAGTCCTGACTAAGTTAAGATATGGCGTAGAACACGAACGACATGAAGAATTCTTACGGTTCTATGACCAATTTTCTTTCATGCTTCGTACAGACCCCAATTCCGAGAGCAGACTGCCGCTTCTAAGTCTAGACATTTATGTTCCAAGAGATGAGCGGTTTGGCCACGTGAAGTTTTCCGATTTTCTTGCTTATGGCCTGAAATCCCTAGTTCAAATATTGCTTCCAGAACTCAAGTCTTTGTGTGATAAAACTATCAATGAGTTTGACACCTTTGACGACGTAGTTAATCTCTACGAGGGAGGTATCAAGTTGCCAAATGGGCCTACACTGAAGAAAATAAGGGAGCGCATCCCTTGGGAGCTGCTTAAGGAACTGATTCGCTCAGATGGCGAGCGATTTCTCAAGTTTCCAATGCCTGATGTGATTAAAAGTACATACGTCTTTCCCCAATGACTGGTATTAGATATGCTAAATTCCTTGAATTTTGAACATACTATCATACTAAATTGCAACGATTTCTTGATATAATGCAGAAGATAGGTCTGCATGGAGGACAGATAAAGAATTTGGGCGAGAAATGCTAGCAGGAGTGAACCCTGTTAACATCACCCGCCTCAAAGTAAAATACAAGTTTCCCTGATTCATTTGACTATTATAGCGATAAGGATACGTTCCAAGTTTGTTCAAATAACCATCGAAATTCTAACTACAGGAGTTTCCCCCAGTCAGTAAGCTAGACCCTAAAGTATATGGGAATCAGAACAGTTCGATACGAGAAGAGCACATAAAAGGCAACATGAATGACCTCACTGTTGAAGAGGTACTGCTGATGCTTCATTTGTCTCCAATATATTAATCCAATGTTTTTTTTAAATGTATCTACTGAAATTATCATTTTTGTCCCTTTTTGCACAGGCAACTGAAAAGAACAGGCTATTCATATTAGATCATCATGATGCATTAATGTTATACCTGAGGCAAATAAACTCAACGGACACAAAGACGTATGCCACAAGAACTCTCCTCTTGCTGCAAGAAGACGGGACGTTGAAGCCTTTGGCAATTGAGCTAAGCTTACCACATCCACAAGGGGACCGTCATGGGGCTGTCAGCAAAGTTTTCACTCCACCAGGACAAGGCAATGAACGCATCGAGGAGTCGGTGTGGCAGCTTGCCAAAGCTTATGCTGCTGTAAACGATTCTGGCTATCATCAGCTTATCAGCCACTGGTAAGATGCCTAACATACAAAGTGCTGTATTCGAGCAACAGGTAGCGGCTTGGGTTCTAGTTTACACGCTTATAAATTTTATTTGCAGGTTAAACACACATGCTGTGATAGAGCCATTTGTGATCACAACAAATAGACAGTTGAGTGTACTTCACCCGATACATAAGCTTTTGCATCCGCACTTCCGGGACACAATGAACATAAATGCCCTGGCCAGGCAAATCCTCATCAATGCCGGTGGGGTGCTTGAGAAAACAGTCTTCCCAGGTCGATTCTCCATGGAAATGTCGGCTGTTATTTATAAGAGCTGGGTATTTACCGAGCAGGCATTACCTGCTGACTTGCTCAAGAGGTAACCCAGAAAGCCCAAATTGAAAATAATAATGTTTAAATTTCCATCAAACTGAATGTCATTTTGCTTCTGTTCGATTTCAGAGGAATGGCAGTTCCAGATACGACTTGTCCTCATGGCCTGAGACTTCTGATTGAAGACTACCCGTTTGCTGTTGATGGGCTAGAAATTTGGTCGGCGATTGAAACTTGGGTTAATGAATACTGCTCTTTGTACTACCAATCGGACGATGTGGTCGAAGGTGATTCTGAACTCCAGAACTGGTGGACAGAGCTCCGCAATATAGGCCACGGTGACAAGAAGAATGAACCATGGTGGCCTAAGATGCAAACAAGAGCTGAACTTATCGAATCATGTACCATAATCATATGGGTGGCTTCTGCCCTCCATGCAGCAGTCAATTTCGGGCAATACTCTTACGCTGGCTACCTCCCTAACCGCCCAACTGTAAGCCGACGTTTCATGCCTGAGCCAGGCACTGCTGAATATTATGAGCTTGTGTCCTCCCCTGACACAGCTTTCCTTAAAACAATTACAGCTCAGTTCCAAACTCTCCTTGGTGTATCTCTGATAGAGATTTTATCACGACATTCGACTGATGAGGTTTATCTAGGGCAAAACGATACTCCTGAGTGGACTTCAGATGCTGAAGCACTAGCAGCATTTGCAAGATTCGGAGAGAAGCTAATGGACATCGAAAAGAGAATCGATGCAAGGAACAAGGATAATAGATTGAAGAACAGAGTTGGGCCTGTAGACGTGCCTTATACCTTGCTTCACCCTAACACATCTGACAAGAGTAGAGAGGGTGGACTGACTGGAAAAGGAATTCCCAACAGTGTCTCAATCTGAACCCTTTTGGTCTGTAAACTAGATGAATGTTTTTTAAGTAATTATAGTGTGACATCGGACAACAGGAGTGAAAGACTACCAAATAGGATGTTTGTAATTCTCATATTCTTTTCCATGATCGTGTTAGAATATAGGAACTGTTATTTGATTCTTGTTAGGAGGTTAAAACAGAAGGAAATCGAAGAGAAGAAAAAGAAGATGATTTCACATATTTCGGAATTGCAGGAATGTGCAAAGAATATGACTCTGCACTATTTCCTTCATTCAGTGTGTATATGAGTGAGCCAATCAGATAGTACACTACACATCACATTTCTTAGGAGTAAAGAAAGAAATTCGCCAATTTACAATTTAACACTCCCCTTTAAATTGTGAACTGATTTCACTCCAAGTAACTCTCTGAGCTTGTTGAACTGATCTCTTGCCAGTGCCTCGGTGAATATGTCTGGTAGCTGCTCCTTTGTCAGACAGTAAATCAAGTCAATTATTCCTTTATGCAGTACTTCGTATTAAATGGTACCTTCGGTTAATATGCTTGGTTTTTCCGGTGAAATATGGGATTCTTGGTGATGACAATTGCGGAAGTATTGTCATAATTCAAAGGAGTTACCTCAGTTTGAAGTTCACCAAAATCCTCCAAAACAAACCTAAGCCTAGGTATCTTTTTTCAAGTATAAAAATATGTAAGTTGTAGGCTCAACTCAAGTGATAACAGTTAATCTCTGCACTTGGTTTCATTTTCCCCCAATGCTGCTGGTTTGATTGTAGGAGAAATTTTTAGTTATGACGGAAACACAAGTGGTACACCACGTGTTTTAATAGGAGTTGTGGGAAATTTTATTGTTTAAGTTATTAACTTTTTAACACACATATCTCATCATTTATATAATGACACGTGGTGTACCATCCCGTGTACCGGTCACACTGAAAAATCTCTATGATTGTAGAACGTAATTGAAACTTGGTTGGATGAGACAGCCTTTCATCTATGTTAAACCGATCACGCTAGCAACATGGGTTGGCACAAAACTGCGTTACATGAGACATTTTTTTTCTTTCTTTTTTAGCTTAAAACCTTTACTTAAGGCGTCTCTAACATTATAAAATTCAAGTTTCTTACCAAAGTAGGCAAGGGGGACAAGCAGAGAGAAGGGGCTAGATGGAGATTGGCCCTCGAGTCCAAAGACAGATGAAGAGTTTGATTGCCTGTGTAAAGATTAAGCACCACCTCGAAGGGTTAACATGAAAGCGATCATGTTAAATTATATTTATTCCATCAACTAGCTATTGGTCTAATATATTTTTTGCTTCCAATATTCAAATAGATTCAGACCAAAAAAAATCCGAATGGATATTTTTTTCCCACATAATGGTAAAAATAAAGTAGAAAAAGGGCTTTCCCCTTTCTCTATTTCTTCTCACCAAACACTAAATCTACAAACTTCATAGTCACAGGCCCCTTGCTCTGGCTTGGGGCTTATGGAAACCCCACCTTTATCTTCTCATGGATTGTTGCATATTTTACGCCTTAGTATTTCCGTCAAGTGCCACCTTAGTAAGATTATTTATGAGTCTTTCTTAATGAGTATTTTAATTTATGTTGGTTTGTTATTGGCTCCTCTTGGGTCTATTTTGTTGGAATCGGTATCTTTGAGATGGTGTTGTGCACAAACTTTTTATGTTGGTATGAACACTAGTTGGTTCGTTGTTAGTTCCTCATTGGAGTTGACGCTGTTCATTGTCAAAGAGTGTCCATATGTTTCTTATATTCAAGATTTTGTGCGCAGAAGTTCTCAGATGCTAATTCGCAAAGTGTTTGACCTTTTCGTTAGGAATGGAGTTTCTTTGGCCTTGAAGTGCCATCTCAGTCATCTGAGTTTGAGTGTGGATGATTTCAAGACTTGGATGCATTCAGCTGCTTAGTCCCAATCCTATCTCGCTCTCAAATCCACTAGTACAACGACAACTAGCTAGTTTGGCCAAGTTGGCATTTTAGGTTGTGTTCAAGTTTTTTTTAATTGAGAATTTCCTGAATGTTATCTCGAATATCCTCTTTGGTATTTGTACCAATTCTTAATATAATAACAAAACCACTATTGTTTCATCTTAAAATCACTATAATGTTACCGCTATCATTTCGTCTCAAAATCAGAAGAAAAAAAAAACGATACAAAAACGCAATATTTAGCCCCGTTTGGTATTGTTTTTTTCACCATAAACTGCTTCACTTTAAAGTTAAGCAGTAAAAACATGTTTAGTAAAAGTAGTATCCTGTTTATTTAAACAATAATGGCTTCCAGACAATAACTTTTAAAAGCAGCATGTAGGTTGCTTTTAAAAACTACTTTAATAAAAAGTGGACTTGAGCCTTTAATAAATATCTTCAATTGTTGTAATACCTTCATTATTTATTTTTATTTTTAAAATAACATTATTTAGCCTTCCACACATATTTTATCCTTTAAAAAATAAAGTGACCACTAAAAGAACTTAAGCTAGGGTTGTAGAGACTGATTGCATAAGCTCAACTCAGATAATGATGAGTGAGGTTTTGACTTCATTATATAGAGATTACAAGATATGTTTGTTACAATATAAATGTATGGCAAATTACAAGAGAATTCAAATTACAAATATAAATTGATAGAGTCTAAGAATAGATAGGACTACGTTGGTTCTCTATCCGGTGAAGAGTCCTTGAGTTATCCAAACTATGACTTTCGCTTGGTGAGTGGGAATCATGTATTCAAACTGCAGGCGTGTGGATTGCTGACTTATGCAACCATTTGGCTTCAGATTGCTGACTTGGATTACATGTAGGATTAATAGGTTTATCAGTTACGACCTACTATTACAAAACTAATAACCTTACACCATCAACGCCGTTACAACCATCATTGTTGCCACCACCACAACCACCATCACCATACCATCATTGTCATCACCATCATTACCGCCACCACTGCCACCACAACCACCACCACCAACGCTCCCACTGCCTCTAACACCATTGATACCTCTACACACCCCAACCACCACATCCCACTACTAGTGCCACCACCATATCGCCACCATAACCACAATCGCCACCACTGCCACTACAACCACAACTGCCACCACCGGCGCTACCACCGCCTCTAGCACCATTGTTACCTCTGTACCCCAACCACCACATCTCACTATTAACACCATCACCATACCCCCACCATTGCTACTATCACCACCATTACTACCATTGTCCCCATCACTGTTGTCGTCTTCCCAGCTCCTACTACTATGTCCATTTTATTATTGTACACAATTATATTACTTTTACACTAAAATTTACCAAAAGCTTTTACACTGCTTTTCTTACCACAACAATTTTAAAATACGTTTAATCAAAATCTACTTTATTTTACAGCTTATTATTCTTAAACACATTAAAAGCAAATTTTTAAAAGGCACCGCAATCCCAAACTGCCCTTAGTTTCTCCATATGGATTTACAAGTTGACCAGAACTCATTTACATATGCAAAGAAGAAACAAAAGCAAAGATGAGCCCTGAGTCACAGGTAGGGCAACGTATCAGAATCATGTTCTTATTGGTCGATCCCATATCACCTTATCCAAACCCAAATCCTCACCACCCACCTCATATCCTTACAAACTCCCAATCAAAATCTCCATAACCCCATAACACCCACACCCCCCCCCCCCCAAAAAAAAAAAAAATTATACTACCACACAACACAAACCAACCACAACTCTCTCTCTCTCTCTCTCTCTTTCCTCTCTCTAGTTCCTCATGGCCATGGCAACACAAGCCAGCCTCTTCACCCCAACTCCCTCAGCCCCAAAGACCACTGCTGACCGTACAACCACCCCATGGAAGCAATCAGTCTCCTCCTCCTTCATGGCCCCCAAGCCACTCAAGCTCTCCACCGCAAGAACGATGAGGATCAATGCCTCCGCTGAGGAAAAAACCGTGACCCCCACAAAGGAGGCCCCGGTAGGCTTCACCCCACCCGAGCTGGACCCAACAACACCCTCACCGATCTTCGGTGGCAGCACTGGCGGGCTGTTGAGGAAAGCGCAGGAGGAAGAGTTTTACGTGATCACATGGGAGTCACCAAAGGAGCAGATATTTGAGATGCCGACTGGCGGAGCTGCCATCATGAGGGAGGGTCCTAACTTGCTGAAACTGGCCAGGAAAGAGCAGTGCTTGGCTCTTGGAACTAGGCTTAGGTCCAAGTACAAGATTAAGTACCAGTTTTACAGGGTTTTCCCTAACGGGGAGGTCCAATACTTGCACCCCAAGGATGGTGTGTACCCTGAGAAGGTGAACCCTGGGCGCCAAGGGGTTGGCCAGAACTTCAGGTCGATTGGGAAGAATGTCAGCCCGATTGAGGTCAAGTTCACCGGCAAGCAAGTCTATGACATATGATGATAATATTGATTTGTGTAATTTGCATTGTATTTATAATCATGATGGCAATGTGAGTATAATTTGTGTTTCTTGTAATTTGATTTCATTAAAATGCAACCTCAGAAACATGATTTGGGTTAATATGTTTTTTCGTTTATATGAGATATTTTTACCATAGATTAGTAGGGAGAGTAGTTGAAGTAAAACGTGTTATATTGAAGGGGGTTCTTCTAATTTTGCCATCCATATATGCAGGTAAGAATTTTGTTTGTTTTATATTTGTACAGTCACTTTGCTTAAATAGTTTATTTACTTTATTAGTTGTTTAGGTTCGTCAACTGAAACTTTGAAGCTTTTAATTAGGCTGTATTCGCAAATTATGTTTTTTTTTTTTTTTGACAAACGATAAAATAATTTACACTAAATCCATAATTTCTTAGAGGCAATAAAATCTACGCTAAATTCACCTAAGCTAGCTATAAGGAGAGGAAGCAAATATGGCATGTTGAATTTTAATCAAATATCCTTTGAGAAGCATATAGAATATTCTCTCTCGACGCAAAATATTTCCAAAATGTTCATAATTCTCTTATATGCCATTCCTTTCGATTGTCCTTTAATATTTGTCTTTCCGAATCACCTTTTTATATAGAATTCATCTGAGTAGTCACCCTAAAATAAGTGTGATCTGTAGCCATTTCTGTGTAGCGGCCACTTTAAATTGATCGACTTACCACTAGACTATCTGTCAAACTGGTAAAGGTCGCAATTTAATTCAATTCATTGAAACCCAATTGTTTGATTCTTGGCTATGGTTTGAATTTCATCCTCTTATGAATTGATCATTTTATAAACCAAGAAGGAAAAAGGATGAACTTAGCAGAAGAAGAGCTTAGCAGTCGAGAGAAGGCAAGGAGGAGATGAACGGTTCTTTCTGTATTACTTTTCTTGGTTAAATTGGATTAATAGTTCTTGTGGTGATAGCCTGATAAGGTAATCGGAAGATAATCTCCGTGGTTTAAAAATTCAGATTTAAACCCTCATGGTGAAGTTCTATTAGAATTTAAGTCCAAAATTAACATTTCTGTTAACCCATAACGTCAATTTTCTAGATTTTATCCTATAACATTTCCGAATAGTTAATTTAGCCTACAAATTAACTAATAATCCAATTCAGTAAATTAATCATTAATTTGTTGGCTGGTTTTGTTGGATTAACATTTCTTGATTGGTTTTGTTGGTGGTAGAAATGATAAAATCTGAACAAGCCAACAAAATCAATCGATGGTTCGGATTAAGTCGTTGAGAATCGCACACCAATCAAGCAAAACAAAACCCAAGAAACATGGAAAGAGGAGCAGCAGGCAGACCTCATCATCATCCACTGAAGAATTATCTTTGTTTAGGGTCTGATTGTTTTATCTCAAAATGAAAACAACGTAGGGAAGCTAAATAGAAAGGAGAGAAAGGAACAGGATTTCTTAGGCATATATGAAGAGAACATAGTGAACGATGTTCTATTAAGCACGACATTTTCAGTCGGCTCCAGAAGAGAGAGAGGCTTTGTACTTCCATGACTTAAGTTGGTAAAACTACAGCTACAATGCGGGCTCGACTCCCTCATAAATCTTTATTTCTCACACTAATTATTTAAATTTGCTATTAATTTCTTTTATTTTGGAGTTGAAAATTATTAGTTAATTAACATGTTTATTTTTTACGGAAAAAAAAAACATGTTTATTTTTTACGGAAAAAAAAAACATGTTCCCTAACTATAACTATGACTCTATGATTTGGATGCTGGGATGCAGATAAATATCCATTTGGTTTGCTCCAGGCCGAAAGTCTGGAGGGAATGAGAGAGAGAGATGAGATGCAAAGAAGCAGGCGGGGAGAGGTAGAACCAAAGTGGGAAAAAGACGGGGTGGGGGTGGAAATGTTAACGGAAATCTGATTTTTTTTTCACCACGGGGGTTATCTTCTAATAACCCTATCATCACGGGGACCATTAATACAATTTAGCCTACTTTTTTTAATGAGAAAGTTATTACAATGAGAGTATTTATACAAGAATCTCAACAATACAACTTGACTAACAAACACTAACGGAGATGAACATTTCTTTCTATATTACTTTTATTAATGAGGAAGTTATTACAATGTGAGTATTTATACAAGAATCTCAACAGTACAACTTGACTAACAAACTCTAACTAACTATCTAATCTTGTTAAACTGTCCCACATCGGTGGGGTGAAGAAAACCAAAGGGGTTTAAATAGTATTACCCCACTCTAACTAATACCGAGGCCTTTTGTGGTAAAACCCCACACCTGAGGATTGTGCAGGTGGTTAAGTGGGGACAGTATCGGTGTCGTTAGAGTGGGGCGGGCCCAGCGATCCAAAAATTCCAACATGGTATCAGAGCCCACGGTTGCGGGCCCGTGCAAGCCAACGAGCTTGTTACCACCCGGAAGGAAACAAGTCTGAGCTCTTAATATAGAGACGACCGCTGAGTTCCAATTGAAAACAAATGGGCCCAACGTCAGCCGACCTCTGAGTTTCAATCACCGATGTGGATCTCCACGTGTGAACCACTAAATGAGGTTACACGTGAGAGGGAGTGTTAAACTGTCCCACATCGGTGGGGTGAAGAAAACCAAAGGGGTTTAAATAGTATTACCCCACTCTAACTAATATCGAGGCCTTTTGTGGTAAAACCCCACACCTGAGGATTGTGCAGGTGGTTAAGTGGGGACAGTATCGGTGTCGTTAGAGTGGGGCGGGCCCAGCGATCCAAAAATTCCAACAAATCTTTGTACAAGTGGCACAAAATTTATATATCTATCATCTCCCCTCAAACTCATGATTGGATGAACCAAGCATGAGATTGGAGAAATGAGTTCGAAACAAGGGAGCACCAAGTTCCTTAGTCAAAATATCTGCAAATTGTTTTCTGGAAAACACAAACTGCACATTAAGCTTCTTCTTAGCTATCCTTTCTCTAATAAAATCAACATCAAATTCTATATGTTTGGTATTCTGATGCTGAAATGGATTAAAAGAGAGAGCAATAGCAGACAAATTGTCACATAAAAGGCACTAGGGTAAGAAAAACAGGACCCTATAGAAAAACTAGTAATTGCTTAATCCAATCAAGTTCAACATAAGTAGTATAGTAGACATGACTCTATACTCTGCCTCTGTGGATGACCAAGACAAAGTTCGTTGTTTCTTAGAAGACCAGGAAATGAGATTGGAGCCTAATAAAACTACCGAACTAGTTGTTGACCTTCTATCATTAGGGTCTCATGCCCAATCAGCATCACTAAAGGCTTTCAAAGATAAATTCTCTTTTGAATATGTAATGCCAAAGGACAGAGTGCCTTTTTAAGTATCTCATGATCCTTTCTACAAAAGTGAAATGAGAAACCATAAGATTTTGCATAAATTGACAAACTTGATGCACAAAGAAAACAATGTCAGCCTTTATGAAAGTAAGAGACAGCAAAGCTCCCACTATACTTCTATAAGCAGCAGAATTAGTATAGGGAACATCGTCATCTTTGAGAAGTCTATTATGAGGAAGGCATGGACTATCACAAGACCTGGATTTAAGCATTTTAGTTTTCTGTAACATATCTTGTCACAAAAACAAACCATTTGCTATCCTAGAAATCTGAATGCCCAATAAATAATGCAAAGAGCCCAAATTTTTTATATCAAACTCAATAGTAAGAGAGTTAATAACCTGTTGAATGGCTGCCACTACACTAGCAATGATAATTACATCATTAACATACAAAAGCATTACTACAACATCAATCCCAACTTGCTTAATAAAGCCTAGAGAAGGAAGAAAGGTAGTGAATCTGATACCAACCAAGAAGGAGAAAGGATGAACCCAGAAGTAGAAGAGCTTAGCGGTTGAGAGAAAGCAAGGAGAAGATAAATAAGGAGAAGATAAATAGTTCTTCTTTATTACTTTTCTTAATGAGAAAGTTATTACAATGTGAGTATTTATACAAGAATCTCAACAGTACAACTTGACTAATAAAATCTTTGGAGAAGTGGCACAATCTAAGCAATACAATATATCTATCACATTTGATTCAACCTTTCTTATGTTTAAATTATTTTATCTTCACTATACTACTAACAATTAGGGTTGTGCAAAAGTGGAGTTGAGGTGGGTTTGAGTAGCTCAACATGTAACGAAGGAATGGGTGTGGTTAGCCCACCAAAATTTTAGTGAAGTTGTATCATGTTGGATGTTGGAACCTAATCATATTAAAGAAACTTTCGTATCAAAGGAAAAAGTATAGTGAAAGCCCAAAGTAGGCCAAAACGCTATAAAAAAATGGCCATATAAAAGGGTTGAACAAAAAATATCAAAGTTTTTTTGAAGTGCTTTTAAAATTGTTGAAAGTGTTATTGGTGAAATTATTTTTTAGACCAATCTTTACAAAATACAAGTGAATTTTGGAAAAACACTTGAAATCATTTTAAAAGCGTTTTTGGAAGTGCTTTTAAAATAGTTGAAAACGTTATTGGTGAAAATATTTTTGAAACCAATCTTTAGTAAAATGCAAGTGAATTTAAAAAAAGCACTTGAAATCATTTTAAAAGTATTTTTTTAGTCTCTTTAAAAATACTTCCAAATGAGCACACGTGTGTGCATAGAAAACACAATCAATTTGTTATCACAAATTTTTTAGTGAAACTGATGAATGCATTAAAAGAAAGAGAAGGAAGTATAGTCTTCAACTATATTTAAAAGTTTGTTAAAAAAAATTAGTACCCAGATCCTCGCCGGATCCTCTTTGTGAGGATCCCGAGGATTCGTCAATCATGTTCGTTCATCATACATCGTGCGACTAGAAATTATTTTAAATATTTGTATTTAAATTAAACACAAATTGTACTTGACAAAAAAATGACCGCCTAATGTACGATGAACATACATGATTCACGGATCCTCAAGATTCTCATCAAAAGGATCCGGAGAGGATCCTGTTGGAAAAAATTATATTTAAAAGTTAGCCTTGGCTTTCAAGATGTAATGAACAAAAACAAATATAAAATAAAGTGACTTCATTGCATCATTCATAAGCCAGGAGGATCATCACCTGATCCTCTTTGTGAGGATCTTGGGGATTTTCCAATTATATATGTTCATTGTACATCGTGTGGTCAGAAATTATTGTAAATTTTTTTTTAATTAAATATAAACAATATCTGATAAAAACTAACCGCACAACGTACGATAAACGGATGTGATTGGAGGATCCCTGTGATCCTCACTCATTCATAAGGAGAGGAAGCTACTTTTGTCACATCCCCACCAGGGCCCCCATCACATTCCGAGCTTGACTCCGCCGTAGCACGATATTGTCCGCTTTGGGCCCTAACCACGCTTTCATGGTTTTTATTTCTGGAAACTCACATGAGCAGAACTTCCTAATGGGTCACCCATCCTGGGAATGCTCTGGCCTATTTCTCGCTTAACTTCAGAGTTCTGATAGAATCCGAAGCCAATAAGGTCCCAAAAGGCCTCGTGATAGGTAGAGATAAGAATATATATATATATATATATATATATATATATATATATATAACTTACAGAATCCACTCCCCTGGACGATGTGGGATGTTACAACTTATATAAACTTATACATATAATAACTTTTTTTTTATTAACATAAAAAAGTATTTGATGTGACAGACCCACATTAATATTATTGTGACAGTAACATTTTCAAATACATATGTTTTTCTTTATCTATCTATCTATCTTATATATAAAGAGAATGGAAAATGTGAATAGTGATTTGGTGTCACCATACTTCAACAAAATATTTGGAAAAAAAATACCCTCAAAACAAAAAACTTCAAAGGCATTCCAAAATAATACATCAAATAAGGTAGCGGCATTTTCGTCATTTTAATAGTATTTTTTTAATAATTAATTATTTTGTTGTTTTTTTTTAATTGGTACCTCACAATAGGCTAGTAATAATGTAATTCAATTTATCTACTTTTAAACACGTTCAAAACATCTTAAGAGACATGTAATACCAGTTATAAAAAAGATTATTCGCAAGTGGATAATAATGTGATTAAATTAGTCATCAAATGATTATTTTTTTTTTTGTAACAAATGAAAGTATCTATACTAAGGGGGGAGGTGGGCTTAACCTCACAATGGGTTAGCAACAATGTGATTCAATCAGTTGTTTATTAAATATTATTTTCTATATTTTAAACACATTCAAAACATTTTAAAAGCCATATAATGCAGATTATAAAAAAAAAAATTTTGCACGCAGATAATAATGTGATTAAATTAGTTGTCAAATAATTTTTTTTTTAACAAACTATATTATCTACACTAAGGGGAGGGGATGGACTTAGCCTCACAATGGGTTAGCAATAATATGATTCAATCAATTATTTATTAAATATTATTTTCTCTATTCTTAATGTAAATTCTATAGAGACCGATTTTATTATGTGAATTCAGTTGCTTTAATTAGTTTATGAGGGGTTTCTTCTAACATGATCTAAGATTATTTATTTACTTAATTCAAATATTTGACTTTTCTTTTATCAATTTACGCATATATATATATATATATATATATATACACACATTTAAAACGTGTAAGTCACGCGTAGCACGTTGTGATTTAAAAAATGCATTTTGCACGCGAGTGAGCGCGTGCATGAAGTCTAGTAATAATAGTGGCCAATCACTATGATCAGAAATTATAATAAAGGCAAGCTTGATGTTGCAAGTCCAATACACACCATTTTAGCCAATACAAACTACCCTTCACGATCTACTATTTCCTTTCCCCTACTTGCCGTTGATTCCACCAGTTTGAGTCCCTTTCCTCAATCCATTGTTTTCTCCCTCCTACTCCTTCCCTCATCTACCTCTATTTCGATCCCTTCTTCTAGATCCATCGTCTGTTTCTTGCATCCCCTATTTCCCTTTTCCCTTTCCTCATCTTCCTAATTTTGGTCCATCATCTTTCTGCCGCTTATGTTTACCGCGTTTTCTTGCAGATTTATGGGAGGGTGTGTAGATCTTTGGCTAGGGTGTTCTCACCCCCACCTTTTTTGATCCTTGTTGGTCTTTCCCATTTGTGTTCGCCCTCGTTGGCGATGTTGCTCATGGGATCTCACTTCCTGCGTACATCCTTGGTTTCGTGGTGGCAGTTGTTTTGCTGGTCATGGGAAGATGATTTGGTTTGATTCTTCCTTATTTCTGGGGTTCTTGCTGGTGTGATCTCCGGTACTCGTGGAACACGCCAGTTCGTATTGATCGATAAGTGGTTTTCTGATGATGGTGGCTACGGTTTCGAACGGTTTGGTTTAGGTTTTTCTGTTGTGTGGCTTTGTCTTTGTTGTTATTTGTGGGCTTTGTTTTATGTTTGTTTGCAGCCCTCCTTTTCTCTTGTATTTAACTTCTTGTTGGGCTTGTGTTGTACTTACTTTTGTTGGTAATAAATTTACCCTCTGTACCGAAAAAATAAAAAAAACTACAAAAAGCCTAATGCAAGCTTACACATAATTTCAATTACTAACACATCAACTCATATTATAAAATTGCCACTACAAACTGTCGATCGAATCACAAACATTTTATTTTAAAATTCAAAATAATAATAATAAGCGATATTACTACATTAAAGACGGAAAACTCGAAACTCAATAAATTAGAAAAAAAAAAGAAAAAAAAACGGCTCTAATAGTAGAACAACGCAATCCAGCACTTGGATCATTTTTTTATTTTTTGCTTAAAAGAACTATTATTTATTGGTACATTGCATAGATGCACTTTGGATTTGGGAATATATACGTAAGGATATGCTCATATGCACAACCATACTGATACATAATTGACATATTATGCACATTTTGAGACATAATTGAGATAAATATGCACAAAAGCCTATCCCAAGCATAACAGTCTAACACAAATCCAACCAAAGCCAGCAGCAAAAACATCTGGAAAGGTGGATGAGGGAGCCAACTCCGTCAAGCTCCGACAGCTGTGGCGGTGAGGACGGAATCGCGATCGATTTCGCTCCTGGTGCGGCTGATCCGTTGGTTACTACCATCCTTTCCGCCACCTCCTCCTACCCATACTTCCGTTATTACTTGTGCCATGTTGTTCATGTTCTCTAATAAGTAATCTGCTTCCTTGCTTTTCACGGTCATTCCAACCTAAATTCACAAGACAAGATACAATTAGTACCTAATTAATTGACCATTATAAGAAAACTTTACAATATTCTAAGAAGATACAATTTGACCAAACACAACAAGATATAAATTAGTACCAAATTGACCATTTTAAGAAAATTTTACAGTACACCAGTTTAGGAGGATTTTTCTTGCCAGACAATTTACACATGTTATTTTATCAAATACAACGTTCTTAGCCAAGACGATGGCTTGACAAGGGCATTGACTTTATGAGTAATGTTCTAAAGACCGCGAGCTGCCGTGTCCTGAATCACAGTTTAATTAAACTTGTGATATGTTTCAACTTTAAAAAGGTACTGTTCATTGCCACAATAGTAGGAATAGTACAGTTTATTAAAATAAGTCCAATTTGTTATATTTAATTATTTAATTATTAATAGTTATCTGTTGTGATATGTTTTAGGTCAAGCATCATTTCATATCATTTTCTAAAGCAAACAAAAATTGGAATTTTAATCTTTGTATTCGTTTTTGCTTTCTCATCCACATTTTTGGTAATTACCCTGGACCATATTGCGATTGTCCCATGTTACTAAGTGGTTTTTTGGGAGAATGTTTGCTAAAATGATCGAAAGCAAACTGTTCATAATATTTTTGAACAAAGTGATTAACTATGAAGGTTATCAATTTAATATCAATCAAATATTGAAAACTTACCATTTCGGCAATTAGGATTAAAAGATTAATCATTTCAGTAATTAAAACTTAAAGATAGTTATTTCGAGTAATTTTTGAAGAGTCGTGCTCTCATATGTAGAAGAAAATTCTAATCGTAAAAAATCAAAATGATGAGCGGGGATCAAAACCCAAATATTATAACAATATTTACACAACTAACAAAAATAATGAATTATAGAAACAGAGAATTTAAATATTAGTTAATTACCAAAACGGTGCGAAAACCAACAGCCTTTCCCGCAGCGACGTTACGCACGTTGTCATCGAGAAACAGCTGCAAGAAAGCAAAACCGCGTTGTCAAAATCTCCCAACAACTTCGTAGTGTTCAATATTATCACGCAACAAATCGACCACCCGCGAACGAAGTTATAATGCGCTTTCGCGGCCTTACCGTGCGGCGAGGATCGACATCCGCGGCCCGAAGCGCGATCTCCATGGCCTCTATGGACGGCTTCAGGACCACCGGGAACTCGTCCGGCCTCGTCGAACTCGGCAGGTTCGGGTTCATCGTCTCGAAACATATGATCTGATCGAAGCACTCCACCACTCCCAGACGTTCCAACACCTTCACTGCGTGCTTCCTGTCGGAATTAGTAAATATCTGCAACAACAATTCATTTTCCGTCATTTTATTTTTCATACTTGTGTAAATTTTCGTGATTTTTTTTTAAGCAAAACGATATAATAATTCCACTAAAAATTACGGTTTTGTGGATTTTAAGCTTACAATTTTTCTCTGGGCGATGCTGCGGAGCAGGTTTCGGAGCTGAGGGTCGGGTTTGATCCGATCGTACGGCAGCCTCCCGTGCACGACACCGTGGTAATCGTCGGCGTCGATGTCGTATCCTAACGCCTACAAACAGAAGCAAAACAATATATTTCAGAAATTCATTTTTTAAAATTACGTGCAGATAAATTAAAATTAAAAAATTGAAAAAAAGGAGATTAATGATGAATTACTCGTAAGCCAGCGAGGGAACTGCCGTATTTTTTGAAAAGCTCAACGCGGAGGCTGGAGGCCTTGCTCACCGGGAATCCACATTTTTCAACGAGAAAATCTGCAACCAAAGATAAAAATTAAACTAAATATCAAATCATAAGTTGAATGAAATTTGATTTATTGATTTTGTTATTTCTTTTTCGCACCATCGATGTTCTTCTTGCAAGCTTCACCGAGTCCAAGGTTGGAAGGGTACAGAGTGTCGTCCAAATCTGTGGCGTGGAAATTATACAAATTAAGCGATAGTGATTATGGTCATTAAAGATTGATTAAGAGCTTCAAAAACGAGATGATTATCCATTAATGCGTACCGAAGATGATAGAATCAAGGGGAGAAGAGGAACTGAGGGAATCCATGGGATGCTAAGAGAGACGAGAGCTGAAATCAAATTTGAAAAAAAAACAAGTATCTCAAGTAATAAAAAATCGTAAAAAATGTTTTAAGTCAAGTAATAAAATGAGAAGTAATGAGAGCGCTTTGAAGAAGGGGAGGGAAAGGTTTTTATAGGAAGCAGAGAGAGAGGGAAAGGTTGGCGGGGACACGTGGGCCGTGCTGATAGGATAATTTTAATTATTTATTTACTTGAAAAAGAAAAAGAATAATAGTATGGATGTGGATAGAATTAGAAAGGATGAGATAGATGAAGACTGCTGCTGACTCGGACCTTCGCGTCTGGTGCCGACACGTCGTGGACACCCAGTAAAGTCGGAGAAACTTTTGTTGACGAAATTACCCTCGCCATTCATCACGCTGTGAACATACTAGTAATTTAGTAAACACTAGCAATAGTGCCCGCACGATGCTGCGGGTTTTAAAACTGTATAAAGTATGCAGAAAGTTCTAAAGACACACGATATGCAATACTATTTACATACATATAGAAACCTGATATGGACTGGCAGTTCTATTGCCATTGTTCTAATATTCACATCTTTTACAAATTGAACTCCTAACTGTCCTTAATCGTAGAAAATTTTTTGTATATAGTATTATTTACATACAAAAGATAATATTTGATGTGTATTTACATACTATTTACACACAAAGGATTGGGTAGACGGTCCCTACTGATATCCTCATGAAATATACAGATAATCAGCTTATTTTACCCAATCATAACCAAACTGTGTGGTTGCAGCTGACTTTAAGTTGTTAATGGAACAAAGTACCTGAAGTCGAAGATAAACCTGGGGAATGTAGAAATCTTCAAGCCTTAAACAAATTGGCCTTGCTTTTTGCAACAAAACAATCCTTTTATTACAGAAAATTACAGGAAAAACTTTTAAAAGTGGAAATAAAATTATGTCAAATGATTAGGGAACCAGAAGTTTAGTGGACCATACATAGAAATAAAATTAAAAAAAAAAAAAAGCAATCTCAAATACACAAAGCATGGCACGACAGATAATCTTATTTAATCACACCATTTTAATTTATCAAACTGATTATATAATACTGTCATGCATGACAATATTTTACCATAATGAACTCTGACAATACCCTCTCATCCCAGTCGCATTTTTTGTTAAAATTTTGACCATAAGTTTAATATCTTTTCACTGTTTTTCAAATCTTGACGAAACTCTGAAGACAAAAACAACAGCACTCAACTCCTTTTTCCTATATTGTTCCCCTTTCTCTAACCAAATAAAAATTTCCAAAACTATATACGAATTTTTTTTATAAAAAATGATACATAATTAAAGAAAACAAAGAAAAAAAATGAAAACTGTTTTGTGAGATTGTATTACTTTATTAGCAACCAGCAGCAAAATGTTTCATCTTCTCACCAATAAATAAGTCAGTAAACAAATGACTAAACTTTCATAATCACAAAAGGCTAAAAGCAAAAAACAAAAATCACTCACCTTAATGATAAAGCACTTTGAACAGTTGCATCATCTCATTGTTTAGAAACTTTTGTGATTACAAATCTGGAAAACAAACACTTCCAAAATTTCAAACAAAAACATAAATGCTTTAATCACACATGCACACTCACACACACACACGCCTATTCTGAATTCATAAAAGAGAACAAAAATGATAGGATTGATGCCAATATAGGGATCTGCTGCATATCATGCTTCAGGATAGCCATAATTTGCATTATAACCTACAACTTTAGAGGAAATTAAAAGGCAAAATCAAGCCAAACCAACAATTCCCTCATTAACTCGAAGAATGATTATCCATTTTTAAATAAGTGTGCAACCCAATCAAACCCAACAACCATCCAAAGCAAATTACACAATTAACAGATGTCCAAGCATTGAAAGAATCACCAAAAAGACATGCACTTTGAAAAAGAACAAAACTTACAGGGCCTTTATGTCTTGTGAGATGTCCAACAGAAGCACTTAATAGTAAAATATTAGTATCACCATTGATAACTCTCTTCTATTATATGTTCTAGCTTTCCATTTATTACCCATTTCTTGGGTAAATTTACCCAATTATATTCGAAATCATGAGACATAATAGTAAAACACAAAAACAAAATTAGAAGAAATCAGAAGATGCAGAACTATTAAAAATTCCAACATTTATTAACAACTATTTAGTAAGGATAAAAAAAGCATGCCATCAAATAAATTTGAAAAAAAACAAAACAAAACAAAATTTAAGTTGAATAGAGAAGTGATACTTGCTTACCCAGAAATCCAAACCAAATCCCCAAAAATTTAAGTTGAATAGATGATAGCAACGAACTCCGATCTCCATCTTCTTCCAAATCCAAAAGAACCAAAACCCATACAGAAAATCTCAAGGATGGGCAAGAATTCCGGAGAAAAAATAAAAAAATTTGGACATAGATGGTGCTTTTTGCTGAAAAATTAAAAAAAAAGACAAAAAAGAGGAAAATAATCAATCTTTTCAAATAGAATCGGAGTTAAGTTTTTGTACCGATATGAACGTTTTCAGAAATCATGGAAAGAAAGCTGAGGTATGGATGAATTGGTGGTTGTTCTTCCTCCCCAACTCCTCCATAACTCCCAGAAGAGAAATTTTCATACAACCTCTTCCCAGCAGCTGCAAAAAAAATATTTAAAATTTAAAAACAAAATCCAAAAACAGAGCAAACAGGTCAGGTCACTCTCGAGTAGGGATGGGCAATGGTTATGCGGGCGGGTAACCGCGGTTATTTTACCCATAACCGTTTATATTCATACCCGCATAACCGTTTACCCGTTGGGTAATTACATAAATAGTTATACCCATAACCATAACCGTTTATAAACGGTTATCCATACCCATAACCGTGTACTCATTTACCCATAACCATTTATCCATTTAACCATAACCATAACCGTTTACCCGTTTACCCATATTTTTCACCCGTTTATCATTTTTTTACCCATTTACCCTTTTTTTTTCTCACGTCTACATTATTTTTTTAATGATAGTTAATCAAACGCAAATGATGAATTTTTATGTTGAATTTTTCGTGTAAAAATGATGAAAGCTCCAATCAAACGCAACAAAATTACAAGAAACAAAACCAAATCAACAATTAAGGGATAATTAATTAATAATCATAAATGATGGGTTCTATTCAAAAGTAATAGAACATGCAACTAAAGGTGGAAACTTGGACCAAACCAGAGGCTCCAAATCAATCCAACGACTGCTATATCATTGTAACTCTGAGGGTTTTTATTTTATTTTTTAATTTTACATATATTAAATTAAATGGGTAAATGGATACCCGTTATAACCATGAATATTAACTATAACCGATGGATACCCGTTATAACCGCGGATAATACCCATAACCGCCCATTTAAATTTCATGGATAAACGGTTATACCCATAACCGTTTATTTGTTTAAACGGTTACCCATAACCATAACCATCAACTTTAAATGGGTGGATAACCGCGGTTACCCATACCCATGGGTATTTTGCCCATCCCTACTCTCAAGTTTGGGTGCGAGCTTATCCCTAACCTTCTCACCAGAAAAAAAGAATATGCAAAAACTAATTAGAGATTTCAGAAAATACACTACCTAATTACCTGCTATTGGAAACAAATAATAAATATACAGGGAATTTTAAAATAATTCAACTGCAGGCAATTTAATTGAAATTTTTAAAGAAAAAAAAAAGAACTCAAAATCTTAGTAAAATTAAGAGCAAAAATTATTAACCACACAATGAAATTTAATAAAAATAAATTACTTAAATTAAAACCCAAATTCCAGAAATGAAGAAAAATGGAAACTTAATATGGACACTAAAGCTTTACCTACAGATCGACAACAGCGGCAGGTACCTCAATAATGAAAGAGACAGAGCTGGAGATGCATGAGAGAAGAGGGGAGGAGTGTCTGGTGATCCATAACTTTGTGTAAACCTTGAAGACCTCGTAGAAATATGCTCGGTACTCGTACCTGAACAAAATTAAAAAATTGAAATTAAGAAATAATTGTTTGGAAATTAGGGTTTAGGATGAGAAATGGGGAGAATTTGAAGAACCTGCAATATTGGAGCTCTTTGATTTTAAAGAATCAATGGGGAGCTCTCCCCGACTGCATAATTAGATTTTCACCCTCAAATATGGTGTAATTTGAGACCAGTAGAATCACTTCAACCGAGATTTGAGAGCAGAAAAGAGCGATAGAAGCAGATTTCGTGACTGAGATTGCAGCGTCGGAGAGCAAGAGAAGGCGGTGTTCGAGAGCGAGAGAGACAGAAGCAGTGATTTGTGAGAAAGAAAAGCGGAAACAGAAGGAAAAGGTCGAGAAGAAAAGTCGAAGCACATCAATGATCGACGCGTGGATCGAATGGGCAAAACAGACTTTTCACTGCACCAAAAGAGGAAAAACAAAAGGCATTTCCGACATTTCACTGTTCACAAACAGTGAAAAACAGTGCCGGCCGAACTGAGTTTTAGTATATAGATAATTTTTTATGCAAGAGAAAGTAGATCACCAGTGTCCGGACGGAACTGCCCTAGCTTCTCAGTTTTCTTTCCGTTTGTGTCCCTGTTTTCCACGCGTTGCTCATCTTATTCTCTCGACTTCGAGAGTCTTCTTAACGAGTTAGAGTTTTGTTCCTTCGTTTCCTTTCCTAATTTCGGCTTTGGTCTTTTCGTTTTGGCCGTTCTTTCTTCAAATCCTCTGTTTCCCTGTGATATCCGTGCTTTCTTTCGCGGACAGGGTTGCTGATTTTCGTGGTTTAAGGGATTTTGTGGTTGCCGGGCCGTTGTGCGTCTATTTAGATTTGGGATTTTTTGCGTTCTGAGGGTTTCGACATCTCTAATTAGGGTAAAGAATTCCTGTTGTTTCCCTTTTTTTCCGTTTGGGATTTCTGGGTTGTGGCTGGGTTTTTGGCCGATTTACACCTCTTTTCAAGGGTGGCGTCTTTGCAGCCCGCTGTGGAACAAGTGTGATCCAACTAAGATATATTTTATAATCATTTTATTTTGGTTTTTCCTTTGTTTTGATGAAACCTTAATCGTTTCCTTTTATTGTCAATTGTGGTGCTCTCTTGGGTTTTCCCTGTTAAAGGAAAATTTTGCGTTTTTGTTCTTCAGTTGGCAAATCTCTGATTTGCTAGTATTTGCAACGTTGCTGTAATTTTTTCGGTATTTTTTTGCGCTTCTGTTTTTTTCCGATTCGGACATGGATTGGTAATTATTGGATTTAAATGGATTCATAGTTTTTTATGAGAGGAGTTGTTGAGGTTGTGTGAAGGTTTGTATTTCTGGGTTTTATGCTGCAAGGGGTTACAAACACGGAGAGGAGGAGAGGAAACATTAGTTTAGATTGTGATTTAAATTTTTTTTATTTATGTGAAATTTTATTTAAATCATGGAATCTCTTTTTACACCTAATTTAAAATTTTAAATGTTAATTGTCTATTTTATCTTATTGCATAATTACTATTGATTACAAAATAAAATTAATAATAAAACTTAAATTTATCAATAAACCCAAATTCTATAATTAAATCTTACTACCACTTTTTGTTTATCCTACTTTCATTTTGGTTAAAATTTATTAGCTCTCATAGAAAAAAAATAAGTTTTTTTTATTGATGTACGGTGATTTTGAAGTTTTTAATTTTTCAACCAAAATATGAATTATGCATCCAATAAACAATACACTAGTTTGCGTTCAACTCCGTACTTCTTTCCATCCATCTCACTAATACGACATTTGCATCGGTCCCACCCATATGAGTTCAGCAAGCCTTGAACTAAAACACCAACATTAATGACAGGACAGTCTAAAGCAATACACTCCGCAATTTGCACCAACTCTTCATGTACAGGATCAACTTTTCGATTGACTAATGACACTTCCAATACTTGCGAAAAGTGTTAGGCTTCATGATCTCAGCGAGTGGTGAGGAATTACTTCCCACATTTTCTTTGTACTTGCTCCATCATTGCATGAAGCTGCTTTGGTCCAGGAAAATATCAGGTGTTACTGCAAAATTTTGGAGTGCTTTCAGCACCTAACGCTCAAAATCAATCAGCTTTTGCTTGGTATTTGGATTACTCGCTTGTTCGTTGCACAAGATAAGCGCTTCCTCAAAGTGTATCCAAAAACAAGAATCATAATTGAGACTAGAAACCACATTCTTGACTTTTGAGTTCGACTTGGTTTCACTACCTTCCTTATTCTCTCTCTCTGCCTTCTTCTTTTCCTCGTCTTTATTGAACCATTGCTCCAACAGAATGAAATATCGAGGCATTTCCTTTATGTAATCTTTTCCACCCCCTTGTAGTAGTTTGCAATGTGAAGCAGTTTGATCATCCTTATGTAATTCGTACCATCAAAAAATAGAGTTAAAACTCAAATAGGTGTAAAAATAAATTCACATATTGAATTGGGTTTATGGGGTATATTAGATAGTAAATTAGGGTTTAAAGGGATATTAATAGTTTGGTTAAAAATCAAATGGGTACAAAGAGTAAGTTGCATGTAGAAATATGTTATATGGGTTTAAATAAAATTTCCTTTAAAATTACGATGGTAGATAATGAATCCTTACAGTAGTGAAATTGAGTGATCTGGAGCATGTGTGGTCGTTAGGCTTCAAACGTGGGACGATCTGTTCTAATATTATAAAGAAAGTTGAGGTTCCACCATAAAATCAATTGATAATATGAGAAACAGCTCAAATTACTTATGAACACATGTAAGGTTTCTTATTTTCTCAATTGAGAATTATGACTCTCAACACAAACAAACTCGTATCATTTATTTTGACACACATTCGAATGAATATACGTTCTTAATCATTTGAGAAGCTAAATGATACTATAAACTTAAGTCGTGAAGTATGTTCTACATTCACATATTCGAATGAAGAAGGAAAATTATGAGTTGACAAAAAAAAATGATCGTAATCAGGAAAACTCGATAAGGAGGGAAAAAAAAAAACAGAAGAGCATCTGATATTTACTCACCAAACACCAATAACAAACAACCAAAAAAGTAGGCAATTAATTAGTTTAATAGGGAAATGATACCGCGGTCTGTGTCACGACTCACGGGTCATGATCCTTGCGATTGATGAGGGTGATGGGTTGTGGAACCGACCACAGTGCATGATGCAACGTCGATGATCACCTCATCTAAATTCCATTATTTCAATAAATTAACACAACACAAAAGATAAACAAAGACTCAGCCCAACGTTTAATTCGATAATTGGTTGGAGAAAAGGGAAAGTGACATCTGACACCGCACAGGCCAACAAAATGCAAACATGAGATGCTTCACTTTCGCATCGTCTCTCTCTTGAGTAACAAGGATGTGCAAATATTAGTCATAGATGCGCTTTAGCTCATTAATAATACTCGTTAAGATAATAATTGGAACTTTATAATTTGTATAGATCAACCTATTGAGCACGACGGATGTGCAACCGTTAGTCATCTACGAGCTCATGTTAATTCTGATTGCTAATGCATTGAGTAATACTCGTCGCGTGTTCTTGACTAGCATCACTTGCACATACACATGCTTCTAGTTTTTGTTCGAATAGAGACAATAACTCTATTGTAAGGAAAGATACCGTGTGATAAATATCTATTAGATGAATGGTGTACATTTTGAATACGTAAAAAATATTGGACTTGTAACGCCTCTAAGACAATGTTTGCTTGAGTAGAAGACTTTTTCCCTTTTTTTTTTCTTTTTCTTTTTTTTTTAATATTTATTTTCAAATCTGGTATAAGCATGAGCTAGAGGTAAAGACCTCAAGCACCAAATACCAAAATTTTATTAGAAAGGAAAACAAAGGAACTTAACATGGATCATATCGGCCACTTAGTAATACGGTCTAGTTGCATTTCTCTTCACTTGTAAGTGAAATGTCTTATGTTTAATTCTTGCCAAAGCCAAATTTGAACCACATTATTGCTAGTCAATTGTAAGATCGAGCTCACTCCCTCACCCCCTCAATGTAGCCAATATCAATTGTTCAAAAAAATAAATAAATAGATAAACATGGATCATATCATCAGTTTGGGATTGAGTTTTTACCACATCAAGTTAACACATAATTGGGTTACACAAATGGGCTTCTCAGAACCCCATAAAACATAAAAGAGCTGCACGCCTAATTTGGATTTCGAAATTGAGCACAAAATCAGCCGAAGGTTTTTCACTTCTATTTCCTAGGTAAAATTTGAAATTATGTTAGGATTTTTATCACAAATGGCTTTTGAAATTGACCATTACTATTAAGATAGTCCATGAAATTGAAAATCAATCAATGTAGTCCCTGAAAATAGGTGTCGCAAATCAATGTGATATTTCCGTCATAATTCTGTTAACAATTCCGTTAAGTGCTTAGAAGTCATTTTTTTTCTCACAAATGGTCCTTGAAATTGGCCCGCGACATCAAAATGGTCCCTGAAATTGATGTGCGACATCAAAATAGTCCCTGAAATTGAAAATCGATCAATGTAGTCTCGCAAGTAAGTGTCTCAAATCAATGTAGTCATTTCATCACAATTCTGTCAAAAATTCTATTATGTGCTGATATGACACATAAATGGATAACACAATTCTAATTAAATTAAAAAAAAGTATAAATAGGTTTAATAATTTAATAGTTAATAAAAAGTTGTGAACCCAAAAACCCAGTCCTGCAATCACCTATGATCCTAGTCCATATTCCTCTACCTCATTTGTTGTCTATTCTCTAAAAAAAAAAAAAAAAAAAAAAAATCTCAATACACTCATCTTTACACACTTTGACACTTTTCAGCGAATTGAACTTGGATTGAGATCACCCTTGGTGACAGTTTGGCTGATTGGCAACGACTTCTGGACATCACCGTTAACATTTAGGCGATCAACATCCTCACAACCTTAATCTTGGAGAGCTTGTTCGACGCTTCCTTATTGGTCTGGTGACTCAAAAAATGGTGAGGTCTGCCTTGAGATGATGAGGCTATAATCGAGGTGCGTCTATTATTGGTTGAAAACTATTTCCAAACCCCTTTTTAGGCCTTGGTTAAGCCTTGTGCCTTTGAGAATTTATGGAAGGGATCTCTCATCGGAGTAGGTCCTACTATAAGAAGAAAAAAATTTCATTGGCAAAAAGGTATTTAGACAACTTTTTTAATTAATTATTAAACCCACACTAGCACATAACAAATTTTTGTACAGAATTGTGGCGGAATGATCATATTGATTTGTGACACCTATTTTCAAGGACCACATTCATCGATTTTCAATTTTATGAACCATCTTGATGGTGTGGATCAATTTCAGGGATTATCTTTATGGTATGAGTCAATTTTAGGGATCATTTGTGATAAAAACTCGTAAATCTTGTGGGCCCCATTTATGTGCCACATCAGCACTTAATGGAATTTTTAACAGAATTGTGATGGAAGGACCACATTGATTTGCGACACCTATTTTTTGGGACTACATTGATTGATTTTCAATTTCAGAGACCATCTTGTTGGTGATGGTCAATTTCAGGGACCATTTGTGATAACCCATTATGTTGATGTTTCAAATAGTGTAAAATGGTCTCTTGGCAGATTATATAACTACATGAGAAGTTTTAATCTAAAACAAAATAGTATCTGAGAAGTTCTCTTGTCAAATCGTGAATCTGGATATGTTTATATAAAATTATATAAATTATTATGCATATGCAGTCTGATAAGAGAACATTACTCTTCAAAATGATAAAATTTAGAGATAAAAAAACCACTTACCCTGCGAGGTTTTAATTTAGTCTTATAAAGTAGTTGCATCACCATTTTCATATTCATATAAATTCCCATACTTCATAGACATCTCAAGAAAGGCACAAACAAAGATTTATATCATAGTTTTTATAAGTTACTACACAAAAAAAGAAAGAAGAAGGAAATACAGCTGAAAAAAAAAAAGACAGAAGATTGTCTTCCACTTGCACTCTCATGTTTCTTGTTTGTTTTTTTGGTCCAGCACTTTCATGTTTCTCTTTTGGTAGTGGTTCTTCACTCTTCCATTTCTTGAAGCTTAATTGAGTTTGTAGGCACTCCCATGGCCATGGCCATATATGAACCTTGCCGTTCCTTCTGTATACACATGAGTCTCATTGACCATCCTGCCAACAACCCATAATCCTGGCTTAAATAAGTAGCTGCTTAAATCAAGAGGAAAATCAACTTATTAGGCACCCGACTTACGATTTCCGAACAGCTTTGCTCAAGGTAGAAGCTGATGAAAATGTTTTTCCATCTAGGTATCTGTTCTCCCCTGTGATCCTTTGTTTAATTCTGAGGTCTAGTTCATCGGCACTAAGCTCAAAAGGGGTATCTGAAGCCTGTTATTTTAAACAATTACTTAGCCTCCTTAATGTCAATTAAAAATACAAAATGGTGTCACTTATACAAGTAATTAATTAAGAACATTGATTTTATTATGAGGTGCTAGATTTTTTACCAGGATCCATCCCCAAGTATCAGCATAAGAAGGAATATGAGCTGAATAAGGCACAACATCTGCAGATATACAAAGAAGTAATAAGGGCAGAGATAAAAAGACAAGACACAAAACAAACGACCCCTCTAATTCAAGTGAGTCTCGCATACAACGCTTAGGTTCACCTTTAGTAGAGATATGGTCAGCAATGCAATCAGTTTTGTTTGTCCACTTAGCATTAAAACAAAACAAAACAAAAAACAAAAAAAAAAAACAAAAAAACAAAAAAACAAAGAAAAACAAAGAAAAAAAAAAACTAGAGATGAATCATTTTCTTAATCAAGGTCACTTACATTTGAAGACCTGCCTCAAAGTATTGTAAATGCAGGAAAATACTTCTGTGTGGCTGAAAATTCCAGCAGGACCTGCCTGCATGTATGAAAAAAAAACGTGAAGCGGTTAATTCTGTCATTAGGGTTCTGTTTTTGTGCGTGATTGCACGCCTAAGTATGGTTAAGATACCTGTGTGACAAAAATGCCTTCCTTGGTGAGTCTTGGTTTGACAGTAAACTCGTAGAAGGATTTGGTGTAGAGTTTATAACATGGGCCTCCTTCTATTGGGTCTGCTAGGTCACCAATGATCACATCGTACTGCCCTTCCCTGTGTTCTAGCTCAGCCCTGCAACGCACACAATAATTAGTGACAACTATATCAGAATTAAAAAAAAATAGTGAAAGCAGTATGTAAATATTAATATATATACACACACATAAATTCTCTGCACACGATGTTGGTTCTTTAACAATTGTTGGATGCCATACCGATAAAGTTATAAACCCGGCATCATTGACACACACACACAAACATATATATGCTGAAAATAACCTGGCATCATTGATGATGAGCTCCAGTCTTGGATCACAGAAAGCTTCACTGTTTACAGTCAAATATGACTTGCAGAACTCTACCACCTCCTGCATTAGTATTGCAGCTTGTAGTGAAATTTTTTATATTATGTGCAATGTGTTGCAACTTGTAAGCCAGATAAAACCCAGAACAGTGATTTGGAAAAATTGATGCAACTTGTAAGCCAGATAAAACCCAGAACAGTGATTTGGAAAAATTGAAAATTTTTTATTTTTTATTTTTTTTGCTTCCACGACTAATCCTCCTTTTTGTCTTTTTCAAATAACAAGAGACAAATGAAAAGCAGCTTTTGGTAAAAGCAGCTAAAAAACTAGACAAAGTGTGACGTATAGAGGGAAATATACCTCATCAATGTCACACATGACAACCTTCTCCACAGTCCTGTGCCTCAGAAGTTCTCTTGCAGTTGAGCCTTCACCTCCTCCCATGATGAAGATGCTCTTTGGACTGAACTTGACATTAATTACAGAGTTATTAACAATGTTGCCCTTAACATCCAATATATACACACATATATAAACCTCATCGGCAGTATGAGATAAATTTTTTTTATATGGAAAAGAGAGTTTAAGTACTTTGGATGATGTAGAAGTGGTGGGTGGACAAGACATTCGTGGTAGATAAATTCATCCGTCTCAGCGCTTTGAAGCTTTCCATCAATTACTAAAGCCTGCAAAATACATAACAGAAAATTGAATTAATTAGTCATTTGCTGCAGTTTGTTATAATTGATTACTTTACTTAATTAATAGTAGGATTGATCAAAACCTTTCCAAATGGCTTTGTGTCCAGCAATGCAATGTCTTGAAATGGAGTTGATCCTGTATGCAATATACTGCAACCAAAATTAATTAATTAATTAATTAATTAATGAAATCATGCATTGGAACACTAACACTATTCTACTAACGTCTTGTCTGACCTTTTCATGACCATGATATTTCGGGGTAAAGAGGGTGTTATTCACTTTTAAAAATTCTTTTATTTTTCTAACGTAGGAATTTTGACATTAAGATTATAAAATAAGTCAGAAAAGGTATTACCATATCTACGTAAAAAACTCAAGGGGGACAACGAAGACTTTAAGAACAAATGGTGAAAATTTCCTAATGATTTTGTCTATGGACATTCTCATAAATTTACAGTCAAAATGAGAAAATCACGAAGTCAGAATTTGGTAGCACATGAGACTAACATTAAAGTAATTAACTGTATAATTAGATGAAATGAGAAATCAACGAATAAAAGAAACAAAAAAACATAGGTAGTAAAAAAGTTACAGCGCCCAAAAAAGAACTGATAACATGTTTGAAAATTGAGTTGACTGCAGATAGTAAAAGATAGTGACAGTTAATACGTACCTATTAAGAGCAAAGCTCCATCTCAAATTTTCTTCAATTTCTTCCTCATACCAACAGCTCTTCCTGTATCCATTCAGCACTGAATGGCCCTTGCCATTCACTCCATTTCTATTCACATTCACATTCCCACCCCCATTCCCATTCCCGTTGTTGGTTCCATTGGAATACGAAATATCACCCATTTTCTGACCTGGCTATCCAAAAATACTTCACCAAACAGGACAAGTCAGTGTATGTAGAGAGAGAGAGAGAGAGAGAGAGAGAGAGAGAGAGAGAGAGGGAGGGAGGGAGGGAGGTAAGTGATGTAGAAGTGAGGAGGGTTCTCACAATATAAGAAGGAAAAAGGTAGCGGCCAAATCGAAGGGTACCATGATTTAGGGTTGGATAAAAAACTAGAGAAATGATGGCCAAAAAAATATTTAAAAAAAAAAAGAAGAAGAAGAAGGGAAATCTGTTGAAGTGGTTGTGCTTGAGAACAGACACAAAAGCATGCAGCCTCAAGATATCTTCATTGGAATTCGGAAAGTAATGGGAAAATGGGACTAATTTAGATTTTTGTTGCCTGGGTTTAATATCTTGTCCGTAAAACAGTATTATCAATTTTTTTTGAAAATTAGTAAAGAGATTGTTCATGAATTATCTGCTACCGCACAGTTTAACGTTAATTCCAATATCAATATTATAAATATTATGCAAAAAAGCAGATAGTAACAAAGAATTCTACTTGTGAAAGAATCTCCGTATCATTTCTCAATTGTTGAACATAGGTGATTGAGATTTTAGGCATGCAAGTTCTTTCCTTGGAACTACGCAGCGAGCTTTGACATGTTGCTAACATACTGATACTGTTATATATGCACAAGTTAATGATATCATGGCTGTCATTGCATGTATGCATGTATGATAATGATATTAATTTTATTTTGTATCCAAATGGTATTCTAAACATCCCAATTTATATTCGAAAACCTTAAATTCTTGTGTAATAAGACAGACACATTGTCTTAACTAATTGATTTTATTTGTAAACGTGTGATGATATTATCTTAAGAAATGAAAAAAAAAAGGTATTGGTGGAGGAAAAAAAGAGGGGGAAAGGATAAAAGATGATGATGGAGGAGGTGACAACAAGCGAAAATTCTGGTTATATTATTTTCTTCAAGAATGTGTGCAAATCTTGATTGGAATTGAAGAAGAGAGAAGCAGAGAGAGAGAGAGGAGCGTGCACTGGAAACCATCATAACATTCTCTTTGCTTCAAAAGATTTAGAGGGCGTGCTATGGCAGGCGCACTCATCATAACTCTCACCATTAACGCATCAATTCTCTCCCCCCAAACAGGAAGTATTTAACTTCAACCCCATACCCACCGTACGTAAAATGTATAAGAAATTAAAGATGATAATGAAAGACATTAGTTCTAGCCCTTCACTAGCACTTAGCTATTTAGTTTTTTTTTTTGTTTTTGGTGACATTCTATTTGAAAATTATCTTTTAGGTTCTAGCTAGCATATTCACTTGCCTAAAGTTGCTTGTAAGATCATGGTAATGTGAGCTGAACAAAGTTAGGATTTCACTATAAAATCAATTGGCAATATGGGAAGTAGTCCAACTTACTTATAAACCCATGCAAGGTCTCTCCTCTCATCAATATTCATTCTCAACACGCTCCCTCACGTGTGGCAAATTTTCAAGCCTGACATGTGGACAACACATTCCAGGTGGCGTGAAGCACATGCGGCCGTTTGGCTTCACATGTGGGCAGTGACGAAGCTACGTGAGGGTGAGGAGTGGCGGCCGCCCCTCCCCTCGCCGGAAAACAAGCCTAGGAGCGCTGGTTCAACCCCTCCACTGTCTTGGTTGAATTTGCAAAGGAAGGGCGATAATTTGGTTGGATTTGCAAGGGAATGACGAAGACGAAGGAGAGAGGTTGGGGCGAGGGGGGAGAGAAGATGGGCTGAAGAAGAAACCATAGGCATGACATGGAGATTAGTAGACATCAGAGAAAAAGAGTTCTGTTTGGTATTGGGTTTAAAGGGGTTGGTTGCGTTTGGTTACGAAGATAGCAAAAGTTGAGATTGTTTTAAATTTGGTATTGGGTTTAAAGGGGTTGGTTTGCGTCTGGCCCCACCTTTTTTTTTGGTGGTTTATTAACCCATTTCTTTTATTTATTATTATTATTATTTTATATTTTTGTATGTATTTTTATTTTCTCTTTTAAGACTCCCACCGTATTTATCTTAAAGTCTCACATTATTTATAAATATTGTATTACTTTTTAAAAACAATGTAAATATTGTTTAATGCTTATTTTACGATAATTTAAATCCATCTAAGCTCTTGCCTAGATCTCGTTTAGGCACCTAGCTACTAGGTTCCAGTCTGTTGTTTGACTAGCGCCTAATATTTTAAGAGGATCTAAACCTAGCCAATTTAAGCTTCTTACATTGGCTTTGATACTATTGCTTACAACCGCTTTGATGGAGAGACTATTTTCTGCTATGAATATTGACTCAAAACTTTGTACTCTCCAATGTGAAAGCAATCGCTTCGATTGAACTTTGCACTCTTTTAATTTCACCCCTCGCCTCGACAATCCTAGCTTCTCCACTGCACGTGGGACAACTTAATTTGATATCATGAAGAAAGTTAGGGTTCCGCCATAAAACCAATTGGCAATATGGGGAGTATCCCAACTTACTTATAAGCCCCATGCAAAGTTTCTCCTTTCATCAATGTGGAATTCATTCTCAACAGCTACATGTTTGTTGAAAAATGTATTTTTTGTTGATAGTTAAACAAACTATAGTCTTGCATTAGATCTAGTTTGATAATCTTCCCCTCTGTTTGAATAGTTTTATTGGTAATGATTAGCTTCAGATGTCCAAGCCTAGGCTCATAGCAATCTAGCCGTTACCCAAAAGGCAACGCAAGGGCTATAAAATTGCCCTTTAGCCCCAAAAACCCACTTTCATCAGTCTGTTTTGTGGAGAGCAATTGGTGGTCGAACACATGCTTAGTCAAAAGCCTGAGCAATTTGAGCCCAAGCTTGCATCAACGGGTGAGGTTGATGTTAGCATGACGTCAACTACGTGCTTTTTTTTTGTCTGGTGTGCGAATTGGGTGAGTGGGTCTACAAATTTTGCTGCCATGCCCGCTACTACATATTCAAATTTTCTACCAATTGTCGACTGAATGGTATATGAGAGCTTTTGGATTTTTCAACAACCTGATGATCCAGACCGTTGGATTTCCAACGGTAAAAAAATTGAGAAATTATTGTTGTGCTACCTGGCACGTTTTGGATTGCCAAATTCAATAATAATAAAATTAAATGGTCAAGATAAATCTAATCATTAAAAAAATTTAAAAAAAAGTTTTATTGTATAAATATCCAACAATCTTCTTCATTCGCCTTTTATTTTTGATTAATTATGCTTGTTTGTGATGTTATGCTTTGCTTTGTATTTAAAATTAAATTTTCGGAGGTAAAAAAGGAGTTTTATTTTCAAAGAACAAACTTACAAAGTACGCATTTTTTTCTTTCAACAAACGATATTATCTATACTAAGGGGAAGGGGTAGGCTTAGCCTGACAAGGGGTTAGCAATAACATGGTTCCAATTCACATTTGCAAGAATCGAACCTAGAACCTCTCATTTACAAGTGAAGAGAAATACCACTAGACCGTAATACTAAGTGGCTACAAAGTATACATTTAAACACACTTACAAGGTATAAAAAAATAAAAATATTTGTGAATAGTAATCGCCCTTACCCCCTTGCCAAACAGGTGGACTTGCACAATAATCACTTTTTAGAAGGCAATTACATTTCCTTGCCATCCTAAAACAGGTGGATGTGCTCTTTATAATTGTTTAATTTTGTTTAAGCTATTAACCCCTTTTCAATCAAATAAAAAAAATCCAATTTAAAATTTTAAGTGACAGTGGTAGTCATATTTACACACAAAAATCACTCCACATGTCAGATGCTTTGTTTTGCTATAGCATGTCAACCCATTATCCAATCCATGCAACAAATAGTGGATCTAATTAACGGGGTCCAAAGTGTCCATTTGGTGGCGAAAGATTGGCATCAGAATGATGCGTGAAAAATTAAGGGATGTGATATCCACACATCCTATTTTACTTCTCACATACTTTTTTAATTTTCAACCATCGGATCGAATGAATTGAAGAAGATCAACGGACAGAAATTATCAAGGGTGTATGAGAAATAAAGTGTGGTGTGTGGATAGCACACCCCAAAATTAAATATAAGTAACAAAAGAAAGGAAGAACAAGATAAAAATCTATGTGCGCACATAATTACTATGGTGGAGGAGGGCATAGGAGAGAGGGCCCGAGTATTGGAGAAGTAGTGGCGTTCTATTTGATGCAGGCCAGCTATGAAAACCAAGGAAATCATTCTTGTTACTTGCAGTGTGTTTTGGTTAATTTGGAGAGATTTTTTAGTGTGATTGGTACACAAGATAGTACATCACGTGTCACTATAAAAATAGTGAGATATGTGTGCTAAAAAGTTAATAAGTTAAAAAATAAATTTTCTCATCACTCCTAATAAAATAAGTGGTGTATCACTTATGTTCTTGTCATAACTAAAAATTTCTTGTGAATTTGGGGGTGATGATGGATTCGCCAAACTCTTGTTTTAGAAAAGTTATGATGACCTCAAAGGCCTAAAGCTCCAACTCGAGGTCCCCAGGATAAAATTGTGTTCCCCTAATCTTTTACTTGCCTCCTTCTCCCCTCCATGACCTGTAAAAATCATTGCACTGGCCTAAGCTTTGTCACCCAGCAAATCATATGACATGATTTTATAGATTTCTTGTTAGCTTGCCTTGCCGCACATAAAATGATGTCCATTCTTCATGTCCCATAATGAATCAAGTCATCACAAGGCAATACACTAGGTATCTCATGTCTTTACTTTGTCGTATTATGCTTTTCTTCTTCATCTCTTATCAACCGGAAAGTTTGAACTTGAATGTGACGTTTGGACCCGATCAAAATATAACATTCCCCCTCTCCATGCATCGGAAAGTTAAAACTTATAAATATCTTTTGAGTCAAATTAAAAGTCATGTCTTTTTTTATAAGTAACTAAAGCTATAAATTTGAATTTAAAAAATGTTTGAGTCTAAGGTGACTGTCGTGACAAAGAGAAAAAACTTCATTCCAACCAAGGTATAAAATATCGATGATATTAGAAATATCGGTAGTCCAAAAACACGGAAATATCGATGGAAATATCGGGATATTATCGATATCGATAAAAATAATATGGAAACCACGGAAATTGTAAGAAAAACTTGGAAATTTTTATTGAAACTTTGCCG
This sequence comes from Malus domestica, assembly GCF_042453785.1. Lineage (NCBI taxonomy): Eukaryota > Viridiplantae > Streptophyta > Magnoliopsida > Rosales > Rosaceae > Malus > Malus domestica. Next base: position 15,971,053 of record NC_091673.1, read on the forward strand.
GATGTTTATTTAGTTAATTATCTATTAGTTTATCACAAAAAATTGGAAGGAAATGCATTGCATAATGAATTTAACTGATTTAAGTTGATTATATAGCAAGCTGGCAAACATTGTGAGTGTAGAAAATATGTAGTAATTAATGAAAGAAGTTTAAACACCATAATCATTTATATATAATGAATTAGTACAATATTTTACACTTTATACATTGCATGGCAAGATACATGAATTAGGACACAATTGCCCATATGTATTGGATTAATAAACAATTTTAATTTTTGTTGTTAACGTAGGAAAGTTAAGGAAGCAGACAGATAAATAAAAGAGAGACTGGGCAGGTAAAAGATGAGAAAAAGCAGAGTAAAAAAAAGTGGGAATATTCGTCAAACGAGACACACAAACCCAAAGGCTTATTCATTTCACAAAAATTTCGTCTTCCAAAACGCACAAAAACAGGTCCCCCACTCCCCACCCTCCTCCTCCTCCTCCTCCCTCCGCGTTACCCACCCCCTTCTCTCCACACACCCCCTCCACACCCTCTATATCCACCCCCACCCTCCTCCTCCTCCCTCCGCATTACCCACCCCCTTCTCTCCACACACCCCCCACAGCTCATACAATTTGGGCTTTGGGTTTTCTGATTACCCACCAAATCTTCCCAAAATTACTTTAAAACCTCCAATTGTAAGCGATCGATAGAAAGATTCGGACTGGTGGGTTGTAATCGTTCGATGAAGAGAGCATCATCGGGGGACTATTCGATTCGGTGGGGAAAGGACGAGGTGAATCTGTCGCTCTCGCTTTTCTCGATTCGGTTTTACGAGAAGATGAACTACACTCGGTGGGTTTTTCCCTAAATTTCCCTACTTTGGATATGTAATTCTTGTTAGATCTTGAAGCTTTTTGTGTAAATTAAGGTATTTTTTGAATCATTATGCACTGTAATTCCATAATTTGATCTATTGGAATTTGGGTTTGCTTCAACTTCGTGTTTGTTTCTGGGGATTTGGGGGAATTTCGGCGGTGGTGATTGTAATTGGCGGTCCGGAGGATTTGATTGGCAAATACGAATGGCATCGTGCGTGAGCAAGCAGTGGCACAAGACGGCGGAGGACGAGCGGCTCTAGGAGCTGATATGCACCAGGCACTGGGCCAACATCGGTTGCGGCAACCAGTAGTTGAGATCTGTGGTCCTCGCGCTCGGCGGATTCCGGCGGCTCCACTCCCTCTCCACCGTTCAGTAAGCCCTCCTCCGCCTCTTCCAACTCTGCTCCTTCTTCTTCCTCGTCGGGCGCATCCTCCTCGCGAAAATATCGAAAATATCGCGATATTATCGATAATATTGATAATATCGCAATATTTGGATGATAATTAAGTGGATATATGTAAAAATATCGTTATCTAAAAAAAACGATATTATCGGCGAAATATCGTTGATAATATCGATTTTTTAATCCTTGATTCCAATGATAAAATAACGTTTGAGTTTTGATTTTGATGCATGTACTCACATAGTCACATGTAAAATTTATAATTTGAAATTTAACATTTGGGCAAGAAGAGAAAATAAGAAAACTCAAACCCACCACTCCATTTGAACTCAAGTATAAAAATATAGGTATAAATTTTGTGTTTTTTTTTAACAAAATATAGGTATAAAATTTTAAGTCTTGCATTTGATCATTTCATTTAGCAGAGGAATAAAACAAGAAGGATGCCCTTTTTGAAATATTTATGGTTTTTATTAATCAAAGAAGATCTCATAAATGGTTACATTTTCTGACAATTAAGAGTCGAATTAACTATTGTTTGCTAAAAAAAATTTAAAAATCTTTTTGAATCGTAAAAATACATGTTGAAGAAGCACATATCAATATTCTTATGATCATAAAGTATCTTTATGTTGTAGGTATAATTTACTAAACAATTATGGAGGTCGGAGAGAGAGGGAGTGCAACACATAGAGAGAGATGTGTAATTGTAAGGTGTGTATTATCCCATCCCATTGTGCCTTTATTTATAGTAGTACGGAAGGTAATTCCTTACTCCAATAGGATTACAACTCTAATAGAATTCTAAGAGATATGGTAGAATCCCCTAAGGATATCTCAAATATGATAGGATTTACACGATCACATTCATAATCTAATAGGATTGCAACACTCCCCCTTGAATGTGTAAATACTCAAACAAATGGCGTATCAGGTCTTCAGTTATGAAGTAAGTTTAGTTAATGAAGTTGTTGGCACAATGAGCGAATGTGAGTCTTAGATTAACGGAAGAATACATAAAAGGTAAACCTCACAAAACCTCGCTATGGTAAAACCCAATGTGGGATAAAAACCCATAGGCTAAGGAGAAAAGTGAGAAATTGCATTACGTCAAAACTATATGTCTTCTGGACGCAAGTAGAAAAGCTCATAAGGGTATGACCAGCCCAAGATTGGTGCATCGTCAAAACTTAGTTAGGTAGCAAAAACCTAGTAGGAAAAATGCTCTTAATTGTAGGGAAAAAATACATTAAGATCAAGTGAGTATACTTCTAGATACTCCCCCTGAGTCTGATAAAACTTCTAAATGAGAACTACAAGTATTGCATATGAATAGTTAGGCATACGAATTCCTTAAACAAGTTTCTCGAAGGTTGACTTCGATAGTGACGTCGTGTAGAGGTCGGCAAGGTTGTTTGGGATCGGCTTACATGACTTCAATCTTCTGATGCTTTGCTGACGTAGACGCAATATGTCTTGGTGTTGACTTCGTTGATGTATTGTGTCTTGGTCAGGTTGATACATACGACATAATCTTCATATATCATCGTTGAGACTCAATGATGGATGAAAACAGCAAGTACTTTGAATATGCTCAACAAGAGATCTCAACCATGTCTCACATGTTGCGTAGTGAAGTAAGGTGAGCCATGGAACGATTCGAAGATTTCGCAACTAACGTTATATCGTGGACCTCTAATATATTGCGATATCCCTTAACGATATAGACATAACCATTCTGGGATGTGCCTTGAACGGGTATGATAAGTAACCAGGGTTAACATAACTAACAAGGCAAGTATCATTATGAGGATCAAGGGGGTCAAATCCATTCAGGATACGTTGGGATTAGCCTAAATACGTATTACCTTTAGGGTAGTGGAAAAAGGCCTTTAATACCAATTCAATGGATGAATGTAGACACGATGCTGCATCTTTACTAATAGATCAACATCGAAGAAGATGTTCTATCTAATGCAATGAGCTAAGTACAACAAAGCGCAAAGTTGAACTTTGATATGGAACTTCGGATTCCATAACCTCTTCAAGGTTCTCCTTTGCAGATAAGGTATGAAAGATCATAAGTATAATAAAAAGGTAACACCTTTGGGGTGTAGTTCGACTGGTAAACCAAAGTACTGTCAGAACAATACTTGAACTTCAGGTCAAGGTATAAACAAATTTCCCCAAGATCCATCATCTTAAATTCTATCTTTAGATGTGAGACAGTTTTCTCAAGCTCTTTTAGAGTCTTGGTGAGATGCATGTCATCGACATAAACTCTAACTCTAGCAATTCAGAATAAGACTTCATAGTTTAACACGCAAGGGCATAATTCATATCCTTAACTGATCAAATAATCACTTAGACGGGTATAACACATCCGGCAGATTGTTTCAATCCGTAAGTGAACGCCTCAAATGAGTTGAGAGGGTGTTATGTGGTTTGGAACTGTTTGAACCAGCCCATGTAATTCTTCGGGAACTTACATGTCAATCTCCATATTAATATCCCCATGGAGAAATACTAACCACATTTCATAATGCCGTAGTCAATTACAGGGCGTTTGAGAGAAACCTTGTGTCGTAAGACGTGCATCATATTGCACTATTTCATTCATCTTGTTTGTACCATACTTACCAATCCCGAAACTACTGAGCACCGGTCAACGTTATACCGTCAAGGATCCAGAAGAGTTTCCCTTCAACCAGGAGGCCAATCACAGCGCGACATGTGTCGACATCAGAAGTCAATCATAGCACGACATGTGTTAACATCAAAAGCCAATCACAACACGACACATGTCAATGTCAGAATGAAACTAGAAACTCTCTTCTATAAATAGAGATCATTCTCTCACAATATTTCCGAATGTCATTTGTACTAAATCATTCACTTGTACTTACTAAATGAGAGCTTGAACCTATGTACTTGCGTAAACCCCTCACAATTAATGAGAACTCCTCTACTCCGTGGATGTAGCCAATCTGGGTAAACCACGTACATCTTGTGTTTGCTTCCCTGTCTCAATCTATTTACATACTTATCCACACTAGTGACCGGAGCAATCTAGTGAAGGTCACAAACTTAATACTTTCTGTTATACCAAAGTTTTCGCTGATTTTGTGCATCAACACATCTCATTATGCCTTAATTCCTACTTGTAACATAACAGGGTTACCTTGAGCAATTTAGGAACTACAGGTCCAAACATACTTTGGTAAGTAAGTTACCCTGGATTGTGATTTCGGTTGTCCAATCAGTTTTACGTTGTCACTGATCAACGAAACATGGTTCGATATCCTTGCTTTTCATTTATGTCGGTAGCAACCATATAAGTGAAAACATCATCGATGATAATCTTATTCCAATTCCATTATCTCATCTAACTAATATACTGGACCAAGAACTTCAAGTCTTGGGAGCAATCTAGATTAATCTCATGAGATGGAAATGATCTGAGACAACAATTTAGTATAGATTCATATTGTGTCGTGACCTTCCTCTTATAGGGAAGTGAATCCTATGAACCGAGTGATCTGTCATGCTTCAGGCTGAGACAGATTGATTGGTTATCCATTGATGTAGGGGCGGCCAAACCGTCTACTAGGAGCGGGCACACCCTTCAAGCATGTTGACTCAACGTCCGTTAAATACGTTTATCCCTGCATGCATGTTTACAGCTGGTATATGATCTCGTCACTTTAACTAGATCGGAGGAATGCGTCTGGAGCAACATTATGAAAGTTAGAATTCATCACACTTGCTTATCATACTTGTGCGGTACGTGGATCGAGATGAGACATAGTGGGTAACGTCCACGGAAATTCACGTTGTTTTACATAAACGTTGACGTTCTTATCTCCCCTAACAGTGGGAAGACTACCTCATTGAAATGACAATCGACAAAGATTCACATCCTTATATGAAGACCCATATTGGTACGTTACGGTGGCACAACTTGACATATGGAATGCACACCCAAATGTGTAAATATGAAACGTCAGGTTCGTACCCAGTAACCAACTATAACGTCACAATGGTTGGGTGGCAATGGGCCTCAAGACGGACCAACATTGCTGCGTACAAGATTGCATAACCCTAGGCAGAACTCAAAAGCTTAGTGCGTTCACCAAGGTCCAGGAGATCATTTAAATTGCGCTTTATGATCACTCTACGAGGCTATTTTAGGATGAACATGGGAATTCAATGTCCAATTATAAAACCAAAAGACATGCAATACTTTGTCGAAAACATTTGAAATAAACTCTTCAACATTATCCAATCTTTTAGACTTTATGGGATAAGTAAGGTGGTGAATCCTTAAAATTGGTCAAGAGGTTTAATAGAAATGTGTGTGGACAAACATTGACCAGTTTGTCGATTCATCAACCAAGACAATAAGTATTTATATGGTCCACGTTTTGGTTGGATTAGTCCACATATATTCCCTTAAATCCACTGTGAAAAGAGGGTCATTTCGTATCTTTGCTATGGATGATTTAAAAAATCAATTTATCTAATGAGCAGGTTTGGCAAAGTGTGCTTGTAAGTACATGATCCTTACTTTGGGTAAGGAGATGCGCCATGGCATCATTGTTCGACCTAAGTGTCCCAAAAGGTTGTGTCAAGGTAAGTGAACTGCTCAATCACCAGGGTCTAGGCCGGCCACATGTGGCGTGTTCCTAGTTGGGAGGCAGCCTATTGGCCCTAAAACAAAGTTTCATGCTTATTTTTGGAAGTGGTGCAAAGATATTACATTCTATTTTCTTCAGTGGTTTCATTCATGATCATAGTCATCTCGAATATCCTTAAAACTCAACAACATTCTTCCGGAACAGAGAGAATATAAGGTTTCTTAAATGGTAATTTAGTACCATTCATACAACGAGGAGCATGCCTATGTTCTCCATCAGGTTGGATAGACCTAAAGTCGTTGTTAGAGATGTGATTAAGGTATAAAGTTAGTGTGCTTAGTATCGCATTCATCCAGACAACTAACTTTCCCACATTCGTATCTAATCACATGTTTAATTGAATTCGGTCACATGTATACAAGAAACATTATTCAATTAACTTATATTCGAGGACAATTTCAATAAAGATTATCCATAACGAAATACAAACACCAAACTTGAATCCAAGAACATGGAAAATGTTCACAAAGTAAATGGTTTACTAAGGGGATTCGGCATACAAGGCCATTCATGTCAAAATTCTGCTCTTCCAACGGTGTTTGGTAGAGCAAAAGTAGTCTCACATATTGACTATAGAATAGTACTCCTCAACGACATTGGTATGGGCACAAACATGTGCATAACCAATGATCTATTCCATCAAGACGGAAGTAGATTCTGCAAGGTTAAGGTTCTGGAACAATATCCCTTATTCATGAAGTTTTAGGTCTTAGGTGCCAAAGATCACACTTCGCGCGTGATGCCTTACCTTGGCAGACCCTGATTCTACCATATGTTGTAAAAACAAACTCGAAATTGGATTGTGAGAGAGACAGACCCAAACTTGGGTTCCGTAGGCTCCAGCCGAAGCTCTAGGAGTCTGTTCGGTAGGCCTCTGCTGAAGTAGATCAATACCATTTGGTGCACATCTGTCGAAGCAGAGCATGCCCTTCGGTGCATCTCTTCCAAAGTAGGGTACCACCATTCGGTAGACTCCAGCCAAAGCTGAGTCTATACCATTTTCTCACATTTATGGTAGTAATCAGATCCAAGAATTTGGTAAACTTCCGCTCTCTACACTGCTGCTTCAGGAGCGAGTTAGGAATGTGGAATGACGAGAAAAATATTCTCTAGTCAAAATTTGATCGGATTTATAAACTTCAAAATGGTACTCATTCATGGACGTAATCATGGTGTGCTTCAGGCAATATCTTTCATGATTAGATAGTCCGTATGAGCGAGCCAAAGAGTCTGAAATCCTCGTTAGGGACGTACTTCCGTTTGTAATGCTTTGGGCATAAGTCTTCGAATAAAGATCATGGTGGAGGCTTATTCAGCTCTTCCATGCCATTGTTGGCTACAATGATTTCTCAGCTTCTTGATAGTCAAGTGGAGATTCACATCTTGTACCCATATAAAGTGGTTTCTTTCAAGAAACATCCAAATCAATGAAATCAAACTTGTTACGATTTGATAATCCACTGAACGGAGGGAATAAGATTGTGATTGGTGCTTATAGAAATAAGATATCCATAAGCATCAAAGTTAGAACATTCGGGCTCTAAGACATGGTTTACACGAAAAAACTTCGGGTTTCCGTTGGTGTATTGTTTATGAAAACTTCGGGTTTCAAGGGCACTAAATTTGAAACTATAGGTTCAAGTTTAGTTATGAACTTCCGGTTCATAAAAGTAGGTACCTATAAGAACACAAAATACTATATATAACTAAATGTAGTGGATTTGAGTTGCTTCAGGAACTCAAGTTTGAGTACTTCGGGACTACGAAAGGGAGTCAGCAGTTCAAAGAAAAGAAATAAAATATTGAATCGTTAATGTCTAAAAGTGGGCTTCAGGCCAATAATTTTGGATGTCATGTTAGATTAATGGACTGTTGGTCACTTTAATTAATTCAATAAATCGGGACCATTTGGGATCGATCGTAGAAGCAAAATAATATAAAGATTCAGGCCTATGCACCTAAGTCATGTTGGCTATAGGCCAATTAGGAGGCAAGCCCAATTGGACTTAGTCCATGAAAAGAAGCAGCCTATGCTGCTGCTTGTCTAACTAGCGTGAGTTGGTGTGGGCTTTGGGAAAAAAGCAACCCAACTGCAAGTAAGAGGGTCGGATAAAGAAAAGAAAAAATTGCAGGCCATTGGGCTCTTAGGGACACAGGTTGCTGGATATAGGCTGCAGGTGACAGTGGGCTGAGATGGAGTGAGGTCCAGCACTACAAGGCTGTTGGAGATGAGCCAAGGCATGGGACGAAGCCCATCAACTGTTGGATTTGGTTTTTGGGCCTCGCAGATGGCGGGCCAATTTTGTTTTGGGAAGACGATGGCAAAGTCATCGCTCTGGAGGTTTGTTCTGAACATTGGAGGCTTGGCTCAATTTTCCATTTTTTTCTTTTTCCAGATTTTTATTATTTAGGGTTTTCAGAACCCATAAAGTTAATAAAATCATGCTTCTTTTTTAGTTAGATTCTTTGACTCACAAATTCTACATAGCGAATTTATAATTGTGTTATGCATGAATATATATATATATATATATATATATACATACATATATATTGACAAATATATGTATCGGAAGGAAAATATAAATCTACGGGGTTCATGCATCATGATGAATGTTTTCATGCTTCATGATCATTTCAAATATCTTAATTTATTTTAAAAGAACCTGATTGGCAAAAAAAAAAAAAAAAAAAAAAACTAAGCCTTTGAATTTGTAGAAGATTCTTCTCGGAAAGCTGGAATTGCATCTCCAATGCGTTGTATCACGTTCAACAAAGAAAAATTAAATTGAATCAATAACATGTAGATCAATGAAATAAAATAATAAATTAATCATAAAAAATGATAAAAACGTAATACTCCCCTAATTGAATAACAAACTCTTTTTAGCGCAGCATCAAGAACGTGCTGATAATGTGTTGTAAGCATAATTTCCTAAACAATTATGGAGGCCAAAGAAAGGGGGTGCGGCACATAGAGAGAGAAGAGTGAGATGTGTAATTGTAAGGTGTGTGTTATCTCACCCCATTGTGCCTTTATTTATAATAGTATGGAAGGTAATTCCTTACCCCAATAGGATTACAACTCAGATAATATATAGTTTAAGAGATATGGTAGAATTCCATAAGAATATATCATATATGATAGAATTTACACGATCATATTCCTAATCTAATAAGACTGTAACACTCTAAATGTTTTTTATTTTAACTTTAAATACAAATAAGCATAAATGTTGTCTGCAGAAACGTATCCTTGAATGCTTGATAGGAATTGAGAATTATCCTAAACAATATTATCCTACTCCGACACATTATTCAGACACCCATTCATATCTAGCTATGGAGAAATGTTATGGAAACTCTCAAAGTGTGACTCTTCATGGATTCTGTCATCTCACAGTTTAACGTTGATTCATTTGTCAACATTATAAAAATTGTGCAAAAAAAAAGAGGTAACAAAGAGTTCATAAAAAATCTCTCTTTTGAGTCTCCTTAGCATTTCTCTGTAGCTAAATGAAGATAGGTTGAAGATTACAAAGCTAGATGGATCTCTTTCCCACGCGAATCATATGTCTACGAACCCACCTCGTGTTATTGATAAATCTACGCAACTTCCTAATGCATTCATAAATGTATTTATATATGTGTCTGTCATCATTAGGTTAATTAATTAAAGAGAAATGGTAAGGAGACTCTTCGTGGACTCTTTACCACCTTATAATTTAACGTTAATTATCGTACTAACATTATAAAATATTGTATAAAAAATATAAGCATGGAGAGTCCCCTTAAAATTTCTCTTAATTAGAAGTAGAATTTATATACCTCTTGACTCTTCGAACAAGGAATGAAAGAGAAGAGCAAGTCAAACCTCATAGAAGCCAAATATTTTAGGAAAACTAAGAAGAGCAAGATGAAAAACTAATAAAGTGAATTTTTTCTTTTTTTTTTTGCAAGTGATAATTTATATTATCTATATTAAAGAATGAATGAGAGTTTAAATTCGGAACAAATTGAATAAAAAGGAAAACTCTAACTAGCAAAACAACCACCACATGTACAATAAAGTGAAACTGATAAAAGTCGAAATGATCCAAATTTTCAAAGATAAGTGTTGTTTGTGGCTTGTAGCATAGCATAGTACATGCGTTATCTTTGCCTAATATTTTATTAGACAATTGGTTAAAATGGTCAAATTGAAATTTTGATTGGAAAATCCTTAAATTGGTTAGTTCAGCAATTAGATATTGTAGAATCACTAAAACAACTTTATTTTAGTATATGGTATGTATTTTATTTTACCTAATATTTTGCATGCAATTTAATATTTAGGGTGCAGTTGAATAACCATTTTGTTTTTATTTTGTAATTTTTTATTAGATTGTTTGAAATAACAGAGACATAGAATAAATGAGAGCCTTGGAAGAGCGAAGAAAGATGGAGGGAGAGTTGAAGAAAAAATATATAAGGAATGTAAGAAAATACATACAAAATGAAAACTAATTGAAAGCTAAAAACAAAAAACCATTTTAAGTTGTTTTCACTTTCAATATTTTCTTTTTCATTTTTTTTTTTGTCCTTCTCTCCCACCATTCTTCTCATATCACAAGTACAAAATGTAAAAATCAAAAACTAAAAACTAAAGGGTTATCAAACGTGCTTGTTGGAGAGTTGACCTTTTGTAATGAGTTTAGTTACCTATTTGGGTCCTTGTAATCCGATTGTAATTAAGTTATTTGATGTTTCTTTCCTTGTAAATCACTCTTGTACATTATATATTTTCCTCCTTGGTGAGAAGAATGATATCAGGAAATTAAACACCAAAATAAGCCCTAATTAGCATGGTATCATAACAGAGATCTTAGGATTTCTGCTATGCCCGTTCCCTCAAGCAAACTCTGCCCTCCCATGGAGAACCTACCACCACTTCACGGTGGAAACAACCCCATCCTAACCAATTCTACTCCTACACTAAACACTAAAACCCTAAACACTACTACCCTAATTGACCCTACCATGAATCCTACCCTACCTAAACCGCAAGTTGTTACATAGATTGTACATCATGATTCGTCTACTACTTCGATTGGCATCAAACTCAATGGTGCCAATTATGGAGTTTGGTCTCAGATTGTTGAGATGTTTGTTGCTGGAAAATACAAGTTGGGCTACTTGTTTGGGAGTAATCCCCAACCACCTATCGACGATCCGGCCTTCACCAAATGGTGTATGGAGAATGCTATTGTGAAGGGTTGGCTCATCAACTTTATGGAACCCAATTTGATTGGGTACTTTTTTCGACTATCGATGGTAAATGAAGTGTGGGATGTGGCTCGCACGTATTATGATGGCTTTGATATATCTCAAGTCTATGATCTTACCTGCAAGGCCTTTTGCATGAGGCAAGATGGACGATCGGTGGAGACATACTATAGTGATCTTCAATCTTTGTGGCAAGAGATTGATTATTGTTGACCAAATCCGATGAAGTGCGGTACTGATATTGAAATTTTTAATAAAATTGTTCAAACGAATCGTGTGTACACTTTGCTTGCAGGATTGGATAAGATGCTTGACAAAATTCGTAGTGATATTCTACGAACTGAGCCCCTTCCTTCCATCGAACAAACTTTTGCCTGTGTTCGCCGGGAAGGACTGCGATAAGCTGTGATGAATACCAGAGGACAGTTGCCGAGTGAGGGAGCCATGGTGGCTCGACCTGCCACACGAGTTGTAGCTCCACCTTGTCCCCATGCCCCTGAGAAGTCATCTGCATCGAGTCCAGGACTGCAACCCCAGGCTACTGCCCCAAGCCCAGCACAGGGCTCGCTTTTTGTTGCTAAGACGGCTTCACGGCCCACCATTGGTCCCTGTTCTCCTCGTCCTAAACCATTCGTCCTGGCTGGTGCTTGTACCCACTGCGGTAGTGAAAAGCATGACATGATAATTGCATGGCTATCCTGACTGGTGGGAACTGTTGAAGCTTCAGAAACAATGGGAACGAGATGAGCAAGCCAAGCTTGGGCAAGCCAATCTCGCCACCTCCATGTCCCAATTATCTTTGATATCTCAAGATGATCATCCTCATGTTTCGAGTTCTTCCAACATGTCGCTGAAGTCCTCAGGTAATTATGGTTATGTTTTTCATATGAATAGTGATGTTACTCAATCCAGATGGATCATTGACTTCGGTGCCACAGACCATATGACTTATGATCCCATTGATTTAGCTTGTGATATTATTCCACTTCGACATAATATTACTAATGCTAATGAAGTCACCTCACCGGTAATTGGCGCTGGCACCGTGGGCCTTATGCCCACTCTCTCTTTGCCTCATACATTACTTGTAACTTCATTAAAGCATAAATTGGTGTTTCCTGGCCAAGCTATTGAACAATTGAACTGTTGTGTGCTAATGTATCCAAAGTTTTGTCTTATACAGGATATTCTCACGAACGAGATAATTGGTCATGGTACTAAGAGGGGGGATCTCTATTTTGTGGATGATGTCAGTACATGATGGGTCAATGAGTCATTGATCACAAAAGGCGTCAGATATGGTTATGGCATCACCATTTGGTTCATCCATCTTTCAGTTATTTGCAGCATATGTTTTAGAATTTACTTGTTGGTTGTTCAGTTTCAGACTTTAAATGTGACACTTACAGACTCGCCAAGAGTCACCGTGTTTCTTATTTGCTGAATTCTAATAAAAGTGTTATTCCTTTTGGTCTTGTTCATTTGGATGTTTGGGGACCATCTCTGATTACTACTTCATCTAGTATTTGGTGGTTTGTAATTTTCATAGATGATTGCACACATATGACATTGTTATATCTTCTTAAGCATAAAAATGATGTTTTTTCGGCTTTTAAGACCTTCCACACCATGGTTTAGACACAGTTTTCTACTAACATACGGATTTTGCATTCTGATAATGGTGGTGAATATGTTAATAATGATCCATTATTTAATTAAGGGTAAAAGACTGTTTACTACCTTCATATTTTGTGGTTTTCAACATTTAGTACAACAAGTTTTTTTCTTCTCAGATTCATACCTAAAGTGTAAATTTTGGGATAGTCTCATACATCTGTTAGTCAAACTGTTAAATCTGCCGTTAATTGTGACGTGGTGCCCATGTAAACAATGATTGGGCGCCATGTGTCATCCACGTTTTTTTTTTCTTTTTTTTTTCTTTTCTTTTTTTCTTTTCTTCCTTCTTCTTCTGCAACTTTTTTTTTTCTTCCTCCTTCTCCTTCTTCCTTCCTCCTTCTTGCTTCCCCTTCTTCCTTCTTCTTCCTTCTTCTTCCTTCTCCTTCTTCTTCTTCTTCCTCCAAATCAGAGGAAGTTTTTTTTTCTTCTTTCTTCTTCTCCTTCTTCCTTCTCCTTCTTCTCATTCTTCCTTCTTCTTCCTTCTTCTTCTCCTTCTTCATTCTTCTTCCTTCTTCCTTCTTCTTCTTCTTTTCCTTCTTCCTTCTTCCTTCTTCTTCCTTCTTTTTCCTTCTTCCTTCTTCTTCCTTCTTCTTCTTCCTTCTTCTTCCTTCTTCTTCCTTCTTCTTCTTCTTCCTCCAAATCTGGGGAAGGTGAAGGTTTTTTTTTTTTTTGTTTTTTTTTGTTGAGGAAGATGAAGAAGAAGGAAGAAGGAAGAAGGAAGAAGAAGAAGAAGGGGAAGGAAGAAGGAGAAGAAGAAGGAGGAAGAAGAAGAAGGAAGAAAAAAAAAAGTTGCAGTCGGAGGAAGAAGAAGAAAAGGAAGAAGGAGGAAGAAGAAGAAAGAAGAAAGAAAAAAAAAACCTTCATCTTCCTCAGATTCGGAGGAAGAAGAAGGAAGAAGGAGAAGAAGGGGAAGGAAGAAGGAGGAAGGAAGAAGGAGAAGAAGGAGGAAGAAAAAAACAACCTTCATCTTCCCCAGATTTAGAGGAAGAAAAAGGAAGAGGGAGAAGAAGGGGAAGAAAGAAAGAGAAGAATGAGGGAGAAGAAAAAAAAAACCTTTATCTTCCCCAGATTCGGAGGAAGAAGAAGGAAGAAGAAGGAAGAAGAAGGAAGAAGGAGAAGAATGGGAAGGAAGAAGAAGGAAGGAAAAAAAAAACCTTCATCTTCCTCAGATTCGGAAGAAGAAGAAGGAAGAAGAAGAAGGAAGAAGGAGAAGAAGGGGAAGGAAGAAGGAAGAAGGAGAAGAAGGAGAAGAAGGAGGAAGAAAAAAAAAAGGTTGTAGTCGGAGGAAGAATAAGAAGAAGATGAAGAAGGAAGAAGAAGAAAAAAAAAAAAAACTTCCCCAGATTCGGAGGAGGAAGAATGAGAAGGAAGAAGAAGGAAGAAGGAGAAGAAGGGGAAGGAAGAAGGAGGAAGGAAGAAGGAGAAGGAGGAAGAAAAAAAAAGTTGCAGAAGAAGGAAGAAAAAGAAGGAAGAAAAGAAAAAAAAAAGAAAAAAAACGTGGATGACACGTGGCGCCCAGTCATTGTCCACATGGGCGCCACGTCACAATTAACGGCAGATTTAATAGTTTGACTAACAGATGTATGAGACTGTCCCAAAATTTACACTTTAGGTATGAATCTGAGACAAAAAAAACTTGATGTACTAAATGTTGAAAACCATAAAACATGAGGGTAGTAAACAGTCTTTTATCCTTTAATTAATCACAGAATTCTTCACAAAACTACTTGTCCTCAGATTCCTCAACAGAACGAGGTGGCTGAGCGCAAGCTCGCTCGCTCTTAATTAGGGCGTCTGTTCCCCGCTCCTCTTGGGATGTTGCTTTTCAGACCGCCACTTATCTTATCAACCGTCTGCCATCCAAAGTTCTGAATTTTCTTACCCCTTTACAAGTTCTTGCTACCTTCGTGCATCTATCGTCAGTTTTGGTACTCCCACCTTAGGTTTTTGGATGTGTTGCATTTGTTCATCTTCATAAAAATCAACGGATGAAACTTGAACTGTGTGCTCTCTATTATATTTTTATGGGGTACAAACTCCATCAGAAAGGGTATCATGGCTACCACCCTTATTCCCGTTGAATGTATGTTACTATGAATGCCACTTTTTCTGAGTCTGAGATGTATTACCCTTCGGATGCTTCCAATCCTCATCCTCAGTGGGAGACACGACATGATGAGAATGATTGGACCATGAATGATACTGTTGATCTTTCGTTGCCACTAGCCGAGCCAGCAGCTGAGTTTATAGCAGTTGCCCACAGAATCAACAACAAACACCCCCACAGAATCAACAACAAACACGTCAATGTTGTCCTCACCTACGACAACAGTGTTGCCATTTGTCAACTTTGAGACTTCTACTGATACTACTCCCCTCCCGTCTCCAAATATAGTACTACCAGACGACCATACTTCTGATAATATTCCTAAGGGAAGCTTTACTATCCCTGTTGATGTATCTATTGTTCCGAATTATCAATTACCTTTCAGGCACAACCAGGGAAAGCTACCCAATCGATATTCACCGGACATAATGAAAGGCTCTAAATACCTCATTGCCAACTATGTGTCATCACAGAAGTTATCAGAACCCGACAAAGCTTTTGTACAACAAATATCCAATGATAGCACACCAAGTTCATTGAATGAGGCACTATCTGACGATCAATGGACCAAGGTAATGAAGGAAGAAATGGTTGCACTCCAGAAAAATCAAGCGTGGGATTTAGTTCCATTTCCTAGAGGAAAGAAGAGAGTTGGGTGTCGATAAAGCTGATGGATCCGTTGAACGATACAAAACACGATTGATGGCCAAAGGATACAATCAGACGTATGGTGTTGATTATACATAGACATTTACCCTGATATCAAAGATTAATACGGTAAGAGTATTGCTTTCATTGGCAGCCAACTTAGATTGGCCATTATAACAATTTGATGTGAAAAATGCTTTCTTACATGGTAATCTCAAAGAAGAAGTGTATATGGATATTCCACCTGGTTATGCATCGGTTTTACAACCCGGAGTAGTGTGCAAGTTGAACAAAATGTTGTATGGGTTGAAACAATCACCTCGAGCATGGTTTGGTAGGTTTCGGACGGCTATGAGGAAATATGGGTTCAGGTAGAGCAATTCCAATCATACACTTTTCTTGAAACATCGAATGAGGAAATTGATGGCACTTATCATCTATGTGGACGATATGATTGTTCCAGGTGACGACAAAGAGGAAATCTCAAGGCTCAAAGATTACCTAGCAATCGAGTTCGAGATGAAAGATCTTGGTGGTTTGAAATATTTCTTGGGGATAGAAGTAGCTCGATCTAAACAAGGTATATTCTGTCGCAAAGAAAATATGTTCTAGACTTATTAGTTGAAACCGGAATGCTTGATTGTAAACTAGCTGACACCCTCATAGTCCAAAATCACCATCTTACAGTGCACCCTGATCAAGTTCCCACTAACAGAGATCGTTATCAAAGGTTAGTTGGGAGGTTAATTTATTTATCTTACACTAGACTTGATATTGCATACGCAGTAAGTGTTGTTAGTCGATTTATGCATTCTTCGAGTGAGGCACATATGGGGTGCGGTTGAACGCATCCTATGATACCTGAAGTCATCACCGGGTAAAGGCATCATATTTTCCAAGAATGATCATTGCCGAATAGAGGGTTACACCGATGCAGATTGGGCAGGCAACGTTACTAATCGTCGGTCCACATTTGGTTACTTTACATTTGTGGGAGACAACTTAGGGACTTGGCAGAGTAAGAAATAGAATGTGGTTGCTTTATCAAGTATAGAGGCGGAATACAAGGGTATGGCAAAAAAAGTATGTGAACTATTATGGCTTCGGAGGTTACTTGGTGAGCTCGGGTATCCTTCGAATTCGGCCTCAGATTTATTTTGTGATAATAAAGCAGCTATCGATATCTCACACAACCCAATTCAACATGATCGCACAACACACGTGGACGTTGATAAACACTTCATTAAGGAGAATTTGGATGAGAATATTATTCAATTCACGTTTGCAAAGTCAAAGGATCAATTGGCGGATATCTTAACAAAAGCTATTGCAAGTCAAGCGTTCTACAACTCTCTTGTCAAGTTGGGCATGAACGACATTTATGCACCAACTTGAGGGGAGTGTTGGAGAGTTGACCTTTTGTAATTAGTTTAGCTACCTATTTGAGTCCTTGTAATCAGATTATAATTAGGTTATTTGATGTTTCTTTCCTTGTAAATCACTCTTGTACATTATATATTTTCCTCTTTGGTGAGAAGAATGGTAGCCCTAATTAGCAGTGCTCTCATATTTCTTAGGTGTTATTTTTTTCACGAGGTGCTAATTTTTAGAGTTGAAATTAGGGGTAATTTTTAGAAAGATTGGACCACATATGCATTAAGGGATCTGGGTGGTTCTAGAACCACCCGAAAGCTTGGATAAATAGTGTGAGAACCTCTGGATCATCCAAATTTGGGCATATGGGCATATGGTGGAGAGGAAGAGTGCAACGGCAAATCGCCGGCCACATGGTTTGCAAATGATTAACAAATGAGAAGAAAATATTCTATTTTTTAAAGGACTTGGCCAAAACGACTTCGTTTTGAGCCAAGTTATTTCAAATAAATTATTTAAAAGTAAGTCTTTTTATTAAGCCACATGAGAGAGTCACTTTTTAATTAAAAACAAATAAAGAGAATCTAGTCTCTTTCCTCCTACCCGAGATCTCCACCTAATCACATTTTGCATTCACTTTTTCCAATTGCATTATGGATAGGGATGCTAAATTTTTAAACCAAATTTGCAAACCAAATTATGCATTACTAATAGGAAATAAGCACGTTAATTGACACTTAATTAATAATCCAATCATCTACAACCGCATTATTTATTTTACACAATTTGATTTAAAATTTTGGTTTCCCTAGCATTACCCTTGGTCAATTCTCAATTCCAATTCCCTTTTTCCTCTAACCCCACCCCAACTAATCCCCAGGGCACCACCAGCTGCTCCACACTATCACCTGTCTCATCTCCACGACCACCACCTGGTTCACTTCTCTTAGTTTCCACCACCACCTAATCCCCTAAATTTCTGAATTTAAGTAAGTTTTCTAATTTAGCCTAAACTAATCATATACGACATTAAAATCGATGTGCATTGCATGGAAAATTTAATTTCATAATGGATCATAGTTATTGTTAATTTGTTATGATTTGACCTCATAATTGATTTCTTGGACAAATTTAGTCTTAGTAGTTTATAATGTTTGTACAAAGATTATGAATGAAAAGTTTATAGTTTATCGTTTAAATTTTCAATGTTATTTTTGTCTAATTTGTTTGGGAGCTTTTATATTGGGATCAATCGATGTTAAAATCTTGAACATGCCACTTATTGGGGGCATGTTTATTAATAAAGAATGCATGGAATGAAAGTCATTCCCTTTCCAGATTACCCACTTGTTTACTAACTTAAGAGGGAATCATAATATGCATGGGTTTCGCATGAAATGAGAACTAGATTCCTAGTATTGATGTAACGCCATTTTTCATGGAGAGGTGGGATTGGAGAATGGGGAATGAAGAAAGTGGAGGTTTCTTTATAAAATTAATTAGCAATATGGGGAGTAGTTCAACTTACTTATAAGCCTATGCAAGGTTTCTCCTCCCATCAAGTGATTTATTCTCAATACTCCCCCTCACGTGTGGCAAATTTTCAAGCCTAACATTTGGACAACACAATGAGGGTGGGGTGGAGCGCATATGGCCATTTGGCTTCACACCTGGGACCATGGTCTAAAATATCCATAATATCCCGATATTTCCATTGAAATTTCCATGTTTTTGGACTACCGATATTTCCGATATTATTGATATTTTAGACCTTGCTATGCAATGTATTAAGTGTAAAATATTGTACTAATTCATTATATATAAATGATTATGGTGTGTTTAAAATTCTTTCATTAATTACTACATATTTTCTACACTCACAATGTTTGCTAGCTCGCTATATAATCAACTTAAATCAGTTATATCTATCATGCAATGCATTTCCTTCCAATTTTTTGTGATAAACTAATAGATAATTGACTAAATAAACATTCTGCAAAGTTTCAATAAAAATTTCCAAGTTTTTCTTACAATTTCCGTAATTTTTATTCAATTTTTATCGATATCGATAATATCCCGATATTTCCATCGAAATTTTCGTGTTTTTAGACTACCGATATTTCCGATATCATCGATATTTTATACCTTGCCTGGGACAAACTAGCTTCGATATCACGAAGAAAGTTGAGGTTCCACTATAATGAAGAAAGTTAGGATTTTACTATAAAACAAATTGGCAATATGGGAGTACACATGCAAGGTGCCTCCTCCCATCAATATGAGATTTATTCTAAAAAACGCTCATTTAAGTGTGGCAAATTTTCAAGCCAAACACATGGACAACATAAATCGAGTGATGTAGAACACGTGTGGCCGTTAAGGTTCAGACGTGAGACAACTTGCTGTGATACTATGAAGAAAGTTGAGGTTTCACCATAAAACCAATTAACAATATGGACAACAATCTAACTTACTTATAAACCCATGCAAGATTCTTCCCTTCTCCCATTAATGTGGAATTATTCTTAACAGGGAATGAGAATACACTTTTTTAAACCAAATTATGCTAAAATTTTTAATGATGAAAAGTAAAATGTAAAGGGTATTTCAATAATCTAATTAGCTTTTATTATGATTATTAGTAGTTAATAAACACATTATTAGGCTTTAGCTTTTTTCTTATTTCGATTCATGATAGTTAGTAAACATTTCAAAGAGAGTGCTTTCTTTTTCGTTTCATGCTCACTCTAATTTTATCACGACCAGATTAGGGTGTAAGTTGGAATGATGTTTCCGATTACAATTGTAAAACTTTCGAATTTGAATATTTTTTGAAAATTTAGAATGGAAATTGGAATGCTTATAGGGATCTTGAGAATTCTGAATTTTCTTGAAGTGTTTAGTATTTATTCTGATATTTAAAAAATATATATGATTTTTTATAGTTACTCAAATTTATGGATTTTGAAATCAACTTTTGTATTTTATTGTTAGTTCTGGCTACTTTTTGTTCATTTTGTTTATATCATATACTAGTATATCACAAACACCACAAACTTTAATTGAATTTATACATGAGCATGTATCAAATATTATGAAAGAACAATAAATTACATGTACGAAAAAGTTTGAGAATATTCAAAATCCTACAAAATTTCTGAATTATGTTTTAAAAATTTTGAATTACTTCGATTCCAAAAATTACAAAAACTCAAATTTAAAAATTAGGATCCCAATCCTATCTGATTTTTAAATTTTAAAAATGAAAATTAGAAACATTATTTCCAATCCGATCCGCTCAAAATCACCTCTTGACCCAGTTTATGTTAATCCTTATTCCATTTAGAGCAAGTACATTCCTAAAAATGCGCTGGCACCTAGCCAATTTAATCCACTCAAATGAATAGTGATTGACCCCAATAAATAGTAATTAGCCAAATGCATCTCCATCCCTAAAAAATGCACGGACAAGGATTGTTTGCCCTCCCATTTTTATGCCCTCCGTGCCCTCCTGTTTTGTGTGGTCACGATTAAGCCACGTTAATATTTTATATTGTTTTTTATAGAGATAATAAGACAAAAATAAATAGTAATATAAAATGTTGACGTGGCTTAACCGTGACCACACAAACAGGAGGGCATAGGAGGGCACCAGAAGTAGGAGGGCAGACAATCCTTATCCAAAATGCGCACAAAGTCTAGTTAATTCGTATTAAAATATTATTAAATTTTTAATAAAATAATAAAAAAATTTAGTTTTAGTTTCGGATAGGATTTTTAACCAAACTTGTCATGCCACGTGTCATTATCTGAAAGTATTATTTTGTGGATAGATTTCCGATAAGATTTTCAACCAATCCCGACGCGCCACGTGTTACTATTTGTTTACAATAATTTAGCCAAGATTTTGATAAGATTCTTAACCAATCTTGTCAAGCCACGTGTCATTATCCAAAAGTACTATTTTGTGGATATATTTCCGATACGATTTTTCAACCAATCCTAACGCGTCATGTGTCACTATCTGTTTACAATAATTTAGCCAAGATTTCGATAAGATTTTCAACCAATCACGGAGTGCCACGTGGCATTATCCATAACCTCATCCTTTCTTTTTTTGTCCATATAAACCCTACATCCATCTTAATTCATACACCAAACTTAAACTAACTCATAATCCTTCTTCCTTGTTTTTAAATCTTGAGTTCTTACAATATCTTCTTCAAGGAGATTGTATGAAATCGATGAGCAACATAAAAAATTGTTGGCAGAATAGGAAGAATTGTTCAATCTCGAGGAAGGTGGAGCTGAGGTTTTCGCAATGGAAGAGGATGAGAATGATGAAAATAGAAAGCATAGAGCCCCACATTCCCGTCGTGTCATGTAAGTTGTGGGTCAAATATCCAAACCCAGACGTGCTGCAAACTTGAATAGAAAAAGGGGAAAACGAGGTAAAGATATCTTGGAAGATTATTTTATCCCCGACAGTTTATATACTGATCATATTTTTAGACGTCATTTTAGAATGCAACGAAGTTTGTTCAACAAAATCATGATTTCTATTTGCAACCATGATCCATACTTTGTGCAAAAGAAATTATGCTTTTCATGTTCTAGGTCTTCTTCCTGAGCAAAAAAAATTACTGCTGTCTTGCGAATGCTTGTATATGGAGCATCTGTAGATCAAGTGGTTGAGATAGCGAGGATGGGAAAATCAACTGTTCTAGACTCCCTGATGAGGTTTTGCTTCACAATCGAAGCCCTTTACAACAATGAGTACCTCCGAAAACCCACAACAACCAACTTGCAAATGCTTTTGAAGAAGGGTGAGATGCGAGGTTTTCCTGGCATGATTGGAAGCATCGACTGTATGCATTGAACTTGAAAAAAATATCCAAGTGCATGGCAAGGAGCTTATGGCGACAAAAAAGGAGCCAAAAATATCATTTTGAAAGTGGTGCCCAATCTCCAGTGTTCGACGAGATGCTGCAAGGAAAAGCACCGAAAGTTACATATTGGGTCAATGACCATAAATACAAAGGAGCATACTACATACCAAACGACATTTACCCAAGATGGACAACGTTTGTCAAAACAGTGCCACATCCACAAAGTGAAAAAGAAAAACACTTCGCAAAATGTCAAGAGGGGTGTATGAAGGATGTGGAGCGTTATTTTGGTATTTTGCAAGTTCGTTGGGCAATTGTCAGGGCTGTTGCTAGAATGTTTGATGTCGAGGCTTTTCGATCCATCATGAAGATGTGTATCATTCTCCACAGCATGATTGTGGAAGATGAGTATGATTATGATGCCATCGATGAATACGAGCCGGAGACGATGAACAACTCCAAAACACGTATTGTGCTCATGATCGCACTGAAGATCCAGTGCAACACAAGCCATTAGAATGGGATGGACATTACAATCAATTGATCATTGATCTATACACTTCAATGCAACGATCATACATGCACTTAAGCCGTCAAAGTGACTTGATTGAGCACCAATGGGGATTGAAAGAAGGTGAAGAAACTTAAAAAGAACTTGTGGTGGAAGAATGAAGTTCTTAGTTTATTTGGTGTGTTTTGTTAAGTTTTTTATGGTGAGTTTTTTTTTTTTTTAAGTTTTATTTGGTGAGTTTATGTAATTTTATTTGGTGTGTTTAAATAATATACTAAAAATAAATAAGACATTACATAAAGTACTAGAAATAAATAAGAAATTGCATAAAGTACTAAAAATAAATAAGAAATTACATAAAGTACTAAAAATAAAGACAAAATTACATAAAGTACTAGAAATAAATAAGAAATTATACAAAGTCTGAGGAGCTAGGATATGTGGTGCTAGGATCTTCGTTGCTAGGATCTGTGTAGCTAGAACCCCCTCAACTTGTTCCCTTGTCTCTTGCACGCCTCCTTCGCACAACGTCTCATTTTTATGATGTTCAAAAATATTTAGAATTCGGGGACATTCCTACTAGAGGCTTGTTCATAGTGTCACGATCTGCTTGAGCCATCATTTCTTCTCTAAGCAGCTCCATTTCTCTATTAAGTATTTCTCTTTGTCTCTCATTAGCCGCATCATGTCTCTTAGTAGTTGCTAAGATTGCTTGCATTGTCGCAGCTTTTGCCTCATCTCTAGCCGCTTCCCACGCCATTCTCAGTTCACTTTGGCGAGCAAGTTCGTCCATATATTTTGTGTAGTCATTCTTGGAAGAACTCCCTTTTTTCTTTGCCATCTTTTTACCTTGAGGCCTTAGGGACTGATGAGTCTGCTCTAGCACTGCTTCAGGCGTTCTTCTTGCTCTTTAAATTAGTCGCCTTCCTGTTCGGCCAGATCTGCTTCTGGCTAATTGTGTAAATAAATGTCATGCATAGCAACTTCTGGACTAATTGGCACAAGTTTGTATCTGGGACAATCTTTGACAACATTCCAACATTCCCATCTGGTGAATGATTTGTTTTTATTGTTTGCATTATACCAGCCTATTTGGCTTGGCTGGAGTGGATTTTGATGGTGCCAGCCTATTTTTTAGGCTTTGGACCAGCCTATCTCCATGGGCTGGAGTTGCTCTCATATTGATATTGTGATTCTAATTTCTAACTTCTAAGTACGTAAACAGACCTTAGACATTGTTTGACCCGAATAAAAAAGAGCCCAACCTTTTAAAATAGGCCCAGGTTTCAGCCCAATGCTTCCACCCTTTGTAAAACCCCAGGCGGCACTCTCTAAACCCTCCACTGTATTTTGAATCTGAACTCTTCTCCTAGTAAAATCTGCAGTTGTTCTTCTCAGTTCTCACCCAGGTATTCTCGCTTCCTTTCATTTTCTATCTTAATTTTACTATCTAGGATTTAACTAAGCTCATAATATTGAGAAATTTCGCTTTCTTTTTTATTCAATGAAAAATCACACCTTTTTATTTTCTATTTTTTTTTTCTGAAACCTATTGCAATTTCACGTACCCTCTTCACTCTC
This sequence comes from Malus domestica, assembly GCF_042453785.1. NCBI lineage: Eukaryota > Viridiplantae > Streptophyta > Magnoliopsida > Rosales > Rosaceae > Malus > Malus domestica. The sequence continues at coordinate 15,995,073 of NC_091673.1, forward strand.
TGCCTAAACTCGCTTAAGTTTTATAATTTTACTAATTTCTCGCTTTTATTTTTTTAATGGAAGTTTAAAACCTTGTTTAATATGTTGATTTTTGTATTGGGGTTTTGGGGTGAGAGCCATGAGATAAGCTAGGGTTTGTGTATTCCAATGATTTGAGTATTCCACCATACCCGTTCATTGTCTTAATTGAGAACGGTTTCTGCTTTAATGGGTTTCATGATTAAAAGATAAAAGGTGGTCCTTTCGTTACTGATTTTTTCGTACAAGTGTAAGAGTTGTTGAGGGTGTTGAAGGGAAGGTGAAAACAAAGTTAGCTTCTTCTCTGAGAGTTAGCGTTCTTTATTTGAATTACTTCCTTGTGGTTAGTGAAGTGTTTTTTTGTCTTGATTTACTTCCGTCTTGTTTGTCTAATTTTTTTATAAGTATAGGCATGAACCATGATATAGAATATCCATATTGTTGCTGAAACAAATCCATTATGCATTAATTTATGGAACTGTTGCAGTTTGGTTGTCATGGCGTTTAAATTCTAGACAGTGATTGCTTTGCTACTATTTGTTCTTGTTATCTATGGGGTTTCCTAAGTTGGTTGTTACGAAGTTCTAACAGATGGAGTATGTGAGCCCAGAAGGTCTTCGCTTAGATGGTCGGCGGCCCATGGAAGTATTTTTCCATCTCTCAATTTTCCATTTTATTCAATCATAATTGTTATAAGTTTTCAATTATATTTATGAACTAAATATTTTTTCTTTGATCCCAGATGAGACAAATTCGAGGAGAGATTGGTGTTGTGGACAAAGTTGACGGGTTTGAATTACTAAAGCCTTGATTCTTCTTTTCTAATCTTTGTAATTTAAAAAAAAAATATTGATCTTTCATATCAAATTTCAGTTCTGCTGTGTTTGAGATGGGGATCACCAAAGTCATTGCTGCAGTGTATGGCCCTCGAGAGGTTAGCCAACACTTTCTCTTCATTCTATAATTCCGAGCTAAAATTTTAATGATCTTGTGCGTGGTACTCATTATTATTTAAAAGGTCATGAAGGACAAACCGAAAGCTTTCCCATAACTGTAGGATTACATCAAGGCTCATCCTTAAGTCCTTACCTTTTTGCGTTGGTAATGGATGAGTTAACAGGACATATTTAAGATGATATTCCTTGGTGTATGCTTTTCGCAGACGATATAGTGTTGATAGATGAAACTCAGGAAGGGGTAAATGCAAAGCTTAACCTTTGGAGAGAAGTGTTGGAATCTAAAGGTCTTCGCCTAAGCCGATCAAAGACAGAATATATGGAGTGCAAGTTCAGTGCAGATGGAGGCCAAAACGAGTTAGGGGTGAGGATCGGAGATCAAGAAATACCAAAGAGCGACCGTTTTCGTTACCTAGGATCTATCTTGCAAAAGAACGGAGAATTAGATGGAGATCTCAACCATAGAATACAAGCTGGATGGATGAAGTGGAAGAGTGCATCTGGCGTGTTGTGTGACCGCCGTATGCCACTGAAGCTCAAGGGAAAATTTTATAGGACGGCAATAAGGCCGGCGATGCTGTATGGCACAGAATGTTGGGCGGTGAAGCATCAACACGTACACAAAATGGGTGTAGCGGAGATGAGGATGCTTCGTTGGATGTGTGGGCACACGAGAAAGGATAAGATTCGGAATGAGGATATCCGGGGTAAAGTAGGAGTAGCCGAAATTGAAGGAAAGATGAGAGAAAATCGGTTACGGTGGTTTGGACATGTGCAAAGAAGGCCTACTGACGCTCCGATTAGAAGATGCGACTATGGGACAGAGGTTCAGGGCCGAAGGGGTAGAGGAAGACCTAGGAAAACTTTGGAAGAGACTCTAAGAAAAGACTTAGAGTACTTGGATCTAACGAAGGACATGACACAGGACCGAGCACAATGGCGTTCTAAGATTCATATAGCCGATCCCACTCAGTGACTTGGATTTTCCAAGTCTCCAACCGAGAAGTTTTCCTCACTCGAAAAATTAAGGGAACACTACCCCAACCTACATGCTCCACTCAGAAAGCTTCAACATACAAGCTTCAACAAAAGAAAATTCAAAGAACTTAGCGAAGAAGGCTTTGGTGTATTTAACACAATACGTTGAAATGAAGGAAAACTTATTTATTGATATCCCCGATAAGCTACAAATAGGTACATATACATGAGTCAAAATAAACAAACAAGATGGAGCCTTCACAAAGGTTGCTTAGGAGAAGTCTCAGCAGTCGGTAGAGCCCCAGAAAGAGAAGGCATCGGAGGAGGATCATTCGGAGCCTCAGTACTGGACAGAACCCTAGAAGGAGGAGGCATCAGAGGTTGATCATTTGGAGCTTCATTACGCGGTACAGCCCCAGAAGACGAAGGCAATAAATGCCTTTGGAACAAACCCACAAATCTCTGATGATCAAGTAAAACCTGACCATCAGTTTCCTTCATCTGGTCAAGCTTCCTCTTCATGTTTGTAGCATAGTCATGTGCGAGCCGGTGCAACTGTTTATTCTCATGCTTGAGCCCTCTAATCTCCTGTTTGAGACTCATCACTTCGGCCGCCAATGATTCAACTTGGCGGGTTCGAGCAAATAGGCGTTGGGCCATATTAGACACAGAACCTGCACACTGAACACTGAGAGCCAGTGAATCCTTAACAGCTAACTCATCAGACCGTTTGGAAAGTAGTCTGTTATCTTTGGGAGTGAGAAGGTTCCTGGCCACCACCGCAGCGGTTATATCATTCTTCATCACGGAATCCCCAACGGTAAGAGGACCAGTAGGGGAGACGAAGGATGGGCGCCATATGTTGTCTGGAGAAGGCGGGGCTGCCTCTTCAACAAGGTTCAAGTCAAAACGACGGTCGGAGGGGCCAGACATTTTTCAAAGGTATTGAAGAGAGAAGAGGTCGGACAAATCAAGATCTTAGAAGTGCAAGAATGGAGCTTCTACTGGTGGAGATTCAAGTGTGCTTTGGAACTTAATGCCAGCCCCTATAAAAAGCTGCACTCGATGGAGCTTCAGACATCGAAGAGGCGCCTGCTCAGAAATCGAAGAGGCGTTTGCTTTCTCAAAAGCTGGGCTGCTTAGAGACCACGAGGGTTGATCTCATAAATCGAAGAGGTGTTTGCTTTCTCAAAAGTTGGGCTGCTCAAAGACCACGAAAGCCGATCTCAGAAATCGAAGAGGCGCTCGCTTCCTCAAAAGCTGGGCTCCTCAGAGACCACGAGGGCCGATCTCAGAAATCGAAGAGGCACCTACTTTTCCAGCCTTGTCAGCACCTGTCACACGCACACTCAGCTTTGCGGAAATTATGGGTATTCTGTCGAAGACTTCTGGGGAAGTAGAAAACACATGAATCTTACTGTCCAATCACCCACTTCCCACACGCAGCAATAGCTCATGGGTACCACAGATAACTTTGCCAAAGTTCTCTGCCAAAGTTGAGCACGTGAAGCTTGCAGCTCCCACTACATCGCTCTGACCAAGAAGGGTAAAAGAATAGCAAAGAAACAGCACTAACAAAGTTTAGACCCATAAATTTTGAAGGTCTAGCTACCATATTATTACCCACAAGGGTAAAGGAACAGTACCACTGTTGGATAATTGGAAAGTCCCTGTGTGTCAACCTCTGTGCCTCGTGGCAAGGTAGACTAGCAAACATGCCCAACCTTTACTCACATTCGAGAAAACACTCCCAATAAGATTGCTTGCTCTAAAATCGAAGAGGCACCGTCCTCCGAATCTCGAGAGCCAGACTCCCAACATGACTACTTTCTCAAAAATCGAAGAGAGGGTAAAGGAACAGTACCATTGCTGGATAATTGGAAAGTCCCTGTGTGTCAACCTCTGTGCTTCGTGGCAAGGTAGACTAGCAAACATGCCCAACCTTTACTCACATTCGAGAAAACACTCCCAACAAGATTGCTTGCTCCAAAATCGAAGAGGCACCGCCCTCCGAATCTCGAGAGCCAGACTCCCAACATGATTACTTTCTCAAAAATCGAAGAGACACTGCTCCCCGAATCTCGAGAGCCAGACCCCCAGCATGATTGCTTTCTCAAAAATCGAAGAGGCATCGTTCTCCGAATCAATCGAAGAGGCGCTCGCTTTCTCAAAAGCTGGGCTGCTCAGAGACCACGAGGGCCGATCTCAGAAATCGAAGAGGCACCTTCTTTTCTAGCCTTGTCAGCACCTGTCACACGCACACTCAGCTTTGCGGAAATTATGGGCATTCTGTCGAAGACTTCTGGTGAAGTAGAAAGCACATGAATCTTACTGTTCAATCACCCACTTCCCACACGCAACAATAGCTCATGGGTACCACAGATAACTTTGTCAAAGTCTCTGCCAAAGTTGAGCACGTGAAGCTTGCAGCTCCCACTACATCGTTCTGACCAAGAAAGGTAAAAGAATAGCAAAGAAACAGCACTAACAAAGTTTAGACACATAAATTTTGAAGGTCTAGCTACCATATTATTACCCACAAGGGTAAAGGAACAGTACCACTGCTGGATAATTGGAAAGTCCCTGTGTGTCAACCTCCGTGCTTCGTGGCAAGGTAGACTAGCAAACATGCCCAACCTTTACTCACATCCGAGAAAACACTCCCAACAAGATTGCTTACTCCAAAATCGAAGAGGCACCGCCTTCCGAATCTCGAGAGCCAGACTCCCAACATGATTACTTTCTCAAAAATCGAAGAGACACTGCTCCCCGAATCTCGAGAGCCAGACCCCCACCATGATTGCTTTCTCAAAAATCGAAGAAGCATCGTTCTCCGAATCTCGAGAGCCAGATACCACATACCACTTTTTCAAAGTGCTCTGACAGAGTTAAAACATGTGAAGCTGGCAGCTCCCACTACCATGCTATGACCAAGCAGGGTAAAGGAATAGCATTACTACTTGTTGTTAGGGAGACTCCTATATATGTCGACCTCCATCCCCAACGGACAGGCAGACCTGCAAAAATGCTCAACCCTTCCTCATATCTGAGAGGGCACTCCCAACGGAGCCTTTCGAAATATTCAGCTTTCTTTCCCCCCGATAATACCTCTGCAAACAAGCTATACTAGAGCAAGAATATCTCATATCATCAGGGTTAAAAGCAAGAGTATCCCATATCATGCTTTTTCCCTGTCTTTTCCTTTGGCCTTGTTTTTACCTGCAAGACAAGGAGAAAGAGAGCAATCAGTCAGCACTTGAAATCAAGCTCCCAGCCAGGAACTGACAGCCTGGAACCCCTTACCTGATTACTTACCTGGCATTGCTCTCGAGTACTCATCTTCAACATCTTATGTTGCCAGGGAAGATACCGCATCTGCTTGAGGAACAGATAGGGCAAGTGCGAAGGATACAAGGAAGCATGTGGAGACAAGCGTAACAGCACACGTGCCGATCCATCCATTACTCTGTCAAAAGCAAAAGTATCCCATATCAGCAGGGTCGAACGTACTCTAGATTTGATGGACTTGTTTTGACCCTCAAATTCTTCAGTTGGCCTTATACTCTGGAGGAAACCAGAAAACCTTCCAGCTCAGTTCAAGAATAAGCCTGTGGAAAGTTACTTCTTCAAAAGCAAAAGTATCCCATATCATCTCTTCTCATTTTTCTTCTCTTTATCCTTCATGCTGCTGCAAGATGGGGAGAAGGTGAACAATCAGCCGGAGCTCTGATTGCTTACCTTGTCTGTCACCTCTTTCAGCAAATCCCCTAGCTCGGCGACTTGGGGGACTCCTACTACATGGTTTGTATCGCACTTGACCAAGCCTGAAACTACAAGTAAGCTTCAAGTGAAATTGATACATTACCTTGTGCATCTCCACCAGTTAAAGATACCACCCCTGGATGGAGGAAGAGTACTTCCAGAGAAGCTGCCACATCTACCTATGAGACAGATAAGGCAAGTCAAGATGATACCACACTCCGATACTTAGAAGTTTCGTGATTACGAGATCATTCTCCCACAATATTTCCTAATGTCATTTGTACTCTAATGTCATTTGTACTAAATCATTCACTTGTACTCACTAAAGGAGAGCTTGAACCTATGTACTTGTGTAAACCCTTCACAATTAATGAGAACTCTTCTATTCCGTGGACGTAGCCAATCTGGGTGAACCACGTACATCTTGTGTTTGCTTTCCTATCTCTATCCATTTATATACTTATCCACACTAATGACCGGAGCAATTTAGCGAAGATCACAAAAAGCGACCGTTTTCGCTACCTAGGATCTATCTTACAAGAGAACGGAGAATTAGATGGAGATCTCAACCATAGAATACGAGCTGGATGGATGAAGTGTAAGAGTGCATCCAGCATGTTGTGTGACCGTCGTAGGCCACTGAAGCTCAAGGGAAAATTTTATAAGACGGCAATAAGGCCAGCGATGTTGTATGGCACAAAATGTTGGGCGGTGAAACATCAACACGTACACAAAATGGGTGTAGCAGAGATGAGGATGCTTCGTGGGATGTGTGGGCACACGAGAAAGGATAAGATTGAGAATGAGGATATCCGAGGTAAAGTAGGAGTAGCCGAAATTGAAGGAAAGATGAGAGAAAATCGGTTACGGTGATTTGGACATGTGCAAAGAAGGCCGACTGACGCTCCGGTTCGAAGATGTGACTACGGGACAGAGGTTCAGGGCCGAAGGGGTAGAGGAAGACCTAGGAAAACTTTGGAAGAGACTCTAAGAAAAGGCTTAGAGTACTTGGATCTAACGGAGGACATGACACAAAATCGAGCGCAATGGCGTTCTAGGATTCATATAGCCGACCCCACTTAGTGGGAAAAGGCTTTGTTGTTGTTGTTGTTGTTGTTGTTGTAAGCTGTTAATATACTTTTGTTTTCTAGGTCCAAAATAGGAGCCAACAGATGAATGACAGGGCACTGGTAATAGTTCTCATCGAAGTCTCTGTGTGTTAAACTTATCTATGTTGTGGTTAGTATGATAAACCTGACAGGCATTGGTAATGTTTGTAAATGTAATGTCGTTTGCAATTGTTAATAAGTTTAGGTGCGATGTGAGTACACCATGGCAAATTTTAGTACTGGAGATCGCATGAGGAAACCAAAGGGTGATAGGTGATATATTCCATTCTATTTCATATTCATACATACATGCTTTGGATCATCATCAATATAAAATTCAACATAAAAGTGTTGTATCCATAACTAAATTAAACTATAGCATTAAAATGTATATCTTTGATGCTCTCCTGACGATCCACAGAGATTTCTCTTGTTATTCGGCAAACCATGGAAGCATGCATTATGACACATTTAATGCCTCGGACTCAGGTTCTACTGATGCATCCTGGGAACTTTTCTTCGTTGAATGTCTAGTTTGTTCTTTTCTGAGCCTTGTATCTGTTTACTGCAGATTGATATTTTTGTGCAAGTTCTCCAAGCAGATGGAGGTAAATCCCGATGTCTCTTTGCAGCCATAGGTCCTCTATGATATGTTTCCTTTGTGTGTGTGAATTTTTGGTCCTGTTTCAGTCAAGATATTTGTAGATCCAGGCTTATTTTCTGAAAAACAAAGCCATCCTCAATTCATTTCATGTACGTTAACCACTTGTATTTGAATTTAAAGCTGTTAGTTTGTTTCTGTATTTTAACTACTATTGAGGTAGTTCGTGTTTGAGGGTCAACCTATGCTGCAGGCAGTTTATTAATAGTTATCGCTGTTGTTGCATTGTATGGAAATAGAGATGTGATCGATAGTGTTCACTGTTCACAAAGTACCATGGTTGTCCCTGTTATATGTGTATCAGTTAGAATGTTAACTATTTACTATTTAGCAAATACTATTGGATTTCAACAGGTTGCTTCACTGTTTTAATTGATGAACGGAAAGATCTTTCCTTGAGTTCGATTATTTTATTTATTTTATCTTTGGCAGGTACTAGATCTGCATGTATCAATGCTGCAACCCTGGCCCTTTCAGTTGCTGGAATTCCAATGCGTGACCTTGTTACTTCCTGTAGTGCCGGCTACCTTAATAGCACGCCTCTACTTGGTAAACTTTTACATTACCTTATGCTTGTACGGCTCCTGTAAGGCCATTGTAATATTCATGTGAGCTTATTGTTGCTGGTTTGGCAGATGTAAACTATGTAGAAGATAGTGCTGGAGGCGCTGATGTCACTTTAGGCATTATGCCAAAGTTGGACAAAGTGACTCTTCTTCAGGTAATTGTCATATTTGTTTCTCAATCTGTTCTCACAATGTTAAGTTACAATTGTTGTGTTAGTTGGCATCTACAGTGTCTTCTTTGTAGCGCCTTTTGTAAACCACTTATTTGTGATGATTGTTGATGCAGATGGATGCTAAATTACCATTGGACATTTTTGAAAATGTAATGCAACTTGCAATCGAGGGCTGCAAGGCAGTTGCAACATATATTCGAGAAGTAAGCACTTTTTTGAGTTCTGTCTTGACATATGGCCTCTGTATTTGGACAGTGCTTGTTGCTCAATGAGAGTTTGCTTCATTTCTTGTTGCAGTATTTCCATCTTTATTGGAATTTTAATCTGGGTTTTCTATGATAGGTATTACTAGAGAATACAAAGCAATTGGAGTATCGCCGAGGCACGTAGTTTCAAATCACGGTAAGGCCATGTACATTGTTTGTTTATTGTTTTGGAAGTCTGATAACAGTCACGGACAGTCACCCACCTACTCTGTTTTCAAAGTTTTTGTTTTCTGCTGCCCGTAGGTTTATAGCTGTTCTTATGAAGTTTGACGGCGGTTATATCATGGAGACGGTGTTTGATGGAGGAAGTAGGCTTAAAATTAAACACATTCAGTCGAGTGTCCCCAACCAGAGAGCTGTTTTTAGATTCTGAAAATTGTATCTGTAACATCTACGACATGGCTCTTCTTGTAAATGAATATTCTGAGTAACAGATTTTATATCAAAGAAGATCCGTTTATTTCAAAGATGGACAATAAATTAATTATATGTAACCAAGGAAATCCATAACTAGGGTTACCCTAGTTCAGAAATGTTCACCTGGTGACCGGCAAATACATGGTCAGTCACTATTAATTTGGATATTAGGGTGGAGAATGAATATTGTGTTTTATGTTTTAACTTCAACCCCTGGTTCACTATCAGTACATCACAAACCCAGAAACGCTATAGAAAGTGTCTCATAGCATCTGGGATCATATAGGAATAAAAGTTCTCTCACTGATCAAATCAGATGCCTATATCTGATCACACACTGTGCTTATGCAAGTTGCAATCAAGTCTATTGTTGAAATTCAATAAACAGATAAACTAATAGTAATCCAATCACTCACATATGATTCAATCAAAAAATGAAACTTTTAATCAGAGATATTACGTTTTGATAGCGTACGGCTTAGAAACACAATATTAAGGAGAGAGGAGAGTTCAAAACTATTATTGCTAGTATCTTTTTTTTTTTTAATTATTATTGTTAAGGAGAGAGGAGAGTTCAAAACTATTATTGCTAGTATATAATAACATATTTATAGTAAAAAGTATTGCAATGCATAAGAATATGAGGCGAATGATAAATTAAAATTTTCATTGATTGTATTATGTTTCAGTTTTACAAACTTAAAAAGAGTCAAACTAATCTCTGCAGATGTGATTTACTAAAGTCCTTCCCAGCCACCAGTCAGTCCAGATTTATGAACGCAAACTATGCAGAGAAGTGAAGCAACCCAACGTATGTATACAACACCTTGTCCCTTTCACAGCAAACCTTGATTAATTAAACTTTTGAAGAATGGTGTTATAAAGTATTTCTGTCATAACTAAAAACTTCCCTTCAAAAGGGCAGCTTTGTTAGATCAATGGGTTGGATTCGAAGAAATTTGCAGGGCGTAGCTCGAATCCGCCATGAAGGGTGGCCATAGCTGGGAAATCTTCTTGGTATGGAATGTGATGAAATCCCACTGTGTACCACAATACTATATCTTTGTTTTCAATAGCTCTATTCCTGCACATGAAAATATTTCCTCTTAAATCAAGTTTGACGCAAAATCAACACTACACAACACGGATGTTCATACATGAGGTCTGCTACGACAGAGATTGAGCAATTTTCGGTAATTGATGCATGTGAGTCTCACAAGACATCAAAAGTAAATTAAAATTCGTTTGCACGCGGTGAGCCACTGATCTTATTATTAACTTTAGGGTAAATTGCCAAAATGGTCTCTGAGATTTGTATAACTCATCACTTTGGTCTCTGAGATTCCAAATTGATAAAAGTGGTCCCTGAGATTGTCCACCATCCATCATTTTGGTCATTCCATTAAAAACTCCGTTAAGTGTCCCGGAGCTCTTGGCCGGAAGTTTGGGCAATTTTCAAAGCTTCGTAACTCAATCGTTTCTTAACCAAATTCGACCCATAATATATCAAAATAAAGATAGGAAAGTGTAGAATAAGATTATACCTATTTCAAAGCCCAATGGTTGCCAGAGATGGCGGGAAAATAGACTCAAAGTTGACTGGTCTGAGTAAAAACTTGAAAATAAATTTTAAATGTTCATAACTTCTTCAATACTCAACAAAATCAAGTGATTTAAAAACAAAAATCATACTTCTCGATAAGACAAAGAGAATGATCCCTTTCTTGACAGCTAACTCACCGTGATTTGGCTGGAAAATGGCTCGAAAGTGGCTAACTCGAGACCAAGATAGCAATTTTCGAGCCTTTTTCCGATCAAACCACGACGAGTTAGCCGTTAAAAGGTACCATTCTCTTTGTCTCATCGAGAAGTATGATTTTTGTTTTAGAATCACGTGATTTCGTTGAGTATTGAAGAAGTTATGAACGTTTAAAGTTTACCCAGTTTCCGGCGAGTTGCGAGTTTTCAAGTTTTCACTCGGATCAGTCAACTTTGAGGCTATTTTCCGGCAATCTCCGGCAACCATTAGGCTTCTAAATGATATAATATTATTCTACACTTTCCTATCTTCATTTTGATATATTATGGGTCGAATTTGGTTAAGAAACGATTGAGTTACGAAGCTTTGAAAACTGCCCAAACTTTCAGCCAAGAGCTCCGGGACACTTAACGGAGTTTTTAACGGAATGACCAAAATGATGGATGGTGGACAATCTCAGGAACCACTTTTATCGATTTGGAATCTCAAGAACCAAATTGATGAGTTATGCAAATCTCAGAGACCATTTTGACGATTTACCCTTAACTTTACAAATATTTGATGACCTCTTTACTAGTAATCTAAAAAGAGCAAAAGATAAAGGAAAAAGGAGGTGAAAGAAGAAAGGTACCTCTGGCTCCAAAGAGCTAAGCCATCATCTCCATGGCTCCTATCAGCATAGAACCCTCCAGCCCACTTCTCTGACTTATTATAGGCAGTCACCCAAACTTGATACTTAGTATAAGAAGCCCTAATCTGTGGGTAATCATCATCAGCCAGAAGAGAAGTTACCGGCTGTCCTGTAATCAGCCGGTAACCAACCTGATTTCCAAGCCTAGTCTTACTATTAGGGTTCACAATCAACAACTCGGCAGGCTCCAAGCCGAGCCGAATTCTCGCCTCGGCTTCAGTCCTGATGGTTTCCCTAACGACCTTCCAGTAACTCTTTCTTGGTGATGTTGGGTTAACGGTACTGGCTCTTGCCGTTTGGAACTTGGCCTTGATAAAGGAGTTGGCGTTACCATCGACGTCTAGGTCTAGCATATATGTGAGGAAGTGGTCGTGGTTAATGGCGACGGTGTTTTCTGATACCAAGGTTCCGTAAACGTTTTTCGTTATTTGGTCGTTGCTTGTGTATGAAGTTGCCTTTACCTCCAAGACACCTGTTAAACCCACCTGGCAACAAAGTGGATAATTCAAAGTTGATTCTCTAAAACAGTTTTATTTTTTCTTCAAGTCTCTGAAACAAGTTTAGAGTAGCTTAGGTTTAACATCTCATACTAAGATCACCGGGGTTAAGCCTGAGAGTGGATAAAACCGTAAAATGATGAGTACGAGAAAGCTAGGTTCACGATTGAAAACATTTTAAGACAAAAACAAAATCATAAACTAATAAGCAGCGTGCTACTTTTTCTATCAACATAGAGAATCAGAGATTCAAACTTGCATATTTCTATCAACTTTCCAAAGAGAAGCACCTTCACTTATATTTTTACTTTACAAAAATGCTATCTACGCTCTATTTATATTTCTATCCCCTTCAACTCGATTATACTCCGAAAACAAGTTATCAGAAGATACAAGCAGTTTTAGTACAAACATATAGCTAGCACTCCCATTTGAGAATTTCTTGTGATTTTATTGTTTTCGATCTTAACAAGAAAAAACGAACTTAATTATCTCAAATTCCAACATGATATATATCTCACCCACCACAAAAACTTAAAAAATTAAAATGCTATTTCCCACCCACTATTAATTCCTAAATAACATTTTTTTATGTATTATCTCCGGCATTGCCTGAGCTGATTTTGTTTATCCAAGGTGCTATTTGGATCAAAGCAACCTAACAAGATTTCCCAGACTCCACCTTTGATTGCAGGATGGACACCCCCTCGTTGGATTCGTCCAAGCACTTTGGCTATATCCAAATGACCATCTTCAGAGAAGGCAGCATGCCATATTAGAAATTCTGGTCAAACTAGAAAGCATCCAACTCGGTGTCGAAGCTTTCTTCATAAAAATAAAATAAAATAAAATAAAAACAACGCCATTCTCTCTCACAACCAAGCATCCAAGATAAAACCAATTCAATCGCTTTCGGTTTTTCTTCACTAACTGGAGTCTTAGAAATTCAAATTAGATTTGTACATGCTGCAACCCCCTTGATCTTTTCTTCAAGATTGTAAAAGACATTCACAGAGAGAGAAAGAGAGAGAGAGAGAGAGAGATGGGGGTGGGGAAGGGAAAAGGTTGCTAATGCTGTGACATATGTTCTAATACATATTGTAATTGTGTAAATCCTAAGAGCATCCCCACATCCCCAATGAGAGCTTTATCCTCCATGAGGCAACCCAAAATTGTATGATACTAATTTACCAATTGGTGCTAGGTAAATTGTTGTTTTATACGTAAAAATCAAATTATTTTAGAGGGTGAAGTGGAGGTTTGTTTCTTTCAACGGATGAGATTGAGATAAGGGAATCTAATCCCATGAACGATTCATAAGTGATGAAATCTAACTTTGTCACAATTTGAACTTTTTAGGTTGAAGGGTTCATAAAAAAATTTAAGATAGCACGTCCAAAAATCAACTTAAGAAAAGCCAACACACACAAAAAAAATCATCGCTTAATCAAATTACTACATAAATAAATATATATAACCCCATAAAGAGCCCAAAAGATATAGCCCCCCATTGGGAGAGATTCTTTAATAAAGCCCCAAAGATTACTCGGAGCTCTAAAATGGGCTATATCCACCACTTTTCCAGCCCCATATAGAGCCCCTAACTGGGGATGCTCTATGTAGAGATAGATTAGGAATCCTTTGGGATATAGAGGATCTTTCCTAATAGACTTTGTATTACTTGGAGAGCAAGTTTCTCTTCTCCTTATTACTATAAATAAAGGCACAATGATTGGTGAATTAACACACAATTCCTCAAGCCTATTTTTCACTCTCTTTCTCTCTATGCCGCACCCTTCAATTAAGTATAGGCCACAACACGTTATCAGCATGCTCCTCCGCTGCACTAAGGAATCTGATGTGGTTATTCTTCAATCAGGGGAGTATTACGTTTCAATTATTCTTAATTGATTAAATTTTGGTTTTCTTGAATTCATATACTTTTATTGATTCAATTTATTTTTCTTATGTTGAATGTGGTACAAGCTTTGGAGATAGAAAACTGAAATTAAAGAAATAATTTTATGCATCAAACTAGTTCATCAATATCATCACGCAATCAAATTCTTCCAAAACAACGATTTTTATCTCGATATTTTTGCAACCCTGATGGCATGAACATTCACCATAATGCATGACCCAACTTTACGTTTTTCGAATTTTAAATTCTACATAAATTGTGTATGCATTATATCCATAATTGTGGAATTATGTGAATTGATATTGCATGAAATTATATATAGATAAGTATTAAATTATATATGCATATAATTGAATCTGAAAAAGAAAAAAAAACAAAAATTAGGGTTTTAAACCTAGACGAGCCGCAGTTTCAAGCGGCCTAACCCTAAGCAGCCAAGTCGCAGCCAAGTTGCAGCCTGAGCCGCTGGAGCCGAGCCAACTTGTGAGCCAAGCCACGGAGCCATGATGGCTCCTACACCCAAAACCCACCTCAACACCTTCCATGGCGTCGCCACCACCAAAACCAACTTAAGCATGGCCTGCAGTCATGCCCAGCCATCGTGGTCGCCTCATCGACGACCTGAAGTCATCCCCATCTTGGTGTTTGGCCAAGATTCACATGAATCTCGTCGGATTTTGAAAAAAAAAATTAATTTTCAAATCCAAGGGTTCCCTAGGTTCGTAGACGTCGAGTTCTTTAACACTCTATCGCTGGCCTAGTTTCTCCGATAAACCACAACTCAAAAAGCCGTCTCTGTCCTCAAACACAGCCGTCAGCAGCGGCGGCTCTAGGTTTTCTTCCTCAGCAGCCATACCCAGCATGAGCTGGGGTGTTCTTGAATTAACCTAAATCTTTCATGGGCTTTGCTTGTTACAGCCCACAACAATACAAATTTTTGTTTTTGTTTTTGGGCCTGCCTGCAATAGCTAGCTAACTTTCCCTGCTTGACTCACATGACACAAGCCTGTAAGGCCATGATGTCTCAGTGCATATCAAAGCACACGATCACAGCCCTGTATGGCTGTGGTGTTCCCATGCATCGCACCATACTGAATCACAGCCACACGCTGATGCATATGTGCCTGCGCAACATATAATCATTGCCCCTGTTTGGCTGTTAGACCTTACCTAGTTTTGGGCCTGCTTCTTGACTATCGGCCCATGACCATTCTAGCCTTTTTTTTTGCGCTTGGATCCCATTCCTTTTCATGATTTTTAAAAGCCTATTAGGGTTTTGGTCTAATGCCTTGGGCCACTAATTATATTGCCTATTTTTTTAGGCCTTATGGGTTTTAATTTTTTCGCCCAACTTTTAATATTGGCTCGAAGTCCCAATAATTAAATTATAATTCTAGACCTGAAGATCTATTTGCATATTTTCTTGTTGCATATTTTTGTATATATTGCATTTGTTTCCAGGTATTATGAACTTGAAGTTCATACTTCCGAACCCGAAGTTTTGGAAAAGTGCCATAGAAATATGAAGTTTCTTAATGCACAACACTCATGTTGAGACTCAAAGTTCTCCATGCTCAAATCTGTTTAAATCAAACCATGTCTTAGAACCTGCATGTTCTAACTTTGCTATTTATGGAAATTTTATTTCCTAAAACACCAATCACATTCTTGTTTTCGTCATTCAGCGTATTGTCGAGCCTAACAAGTTCGATTTCACTGATTTGGAAATTTTGAACAAGAAACTACTTTATTTGAATACAAGACGTGACACCCTGCCTAAATACGACTAGTTGTGAAATCATTGTAGCCAACTATGGTGTGGAAGAGCTGAATAAGCCTCCGCTATGATCTTAATTCGAAGACTTATGCCTGAAGCATATCAAATGGAAGTACCTCATTGCCGAGGACTTCATGGCTATTTGACTTGCTATGGATCGTTTCAAATCATGCAAAGATGAATTCTTGCCCGAAGAAAAACATGATTGAAACCTTTACATCCATGAATATGTACAATTCTGAAGTTTATAGCCGACCGAATTTTGACTGGAAGAAAATCTTTCTCGTCCTTCTATATCTAAATTGCTCATAAAGTAGCAGTATAGAGACCATAAGTTTACCAAATTCTCGTATTTGATTATTACCACACCTATGAGAGAAAGGTACCCTAACAATTCGGTTGAGATGTACCGAACAGTATAGACCCAGTTTCGATTGGAGTCTACCGAATGGTGGTGCCCTGTTTCGGCAGGGATGCATTGACTAGCATGCTCTACTTCACTAGAGGTGCACCGAACGACATTGCTTTTCTTTGGCAGAGGTTACAGAACATACCCTTCCAGTTTTGGTTGAAGCCTATCGAACCCAAGTCTAGGTCTGTCTCTATTTTATACAATCTAATTTTGAATTTATTTTACAACCTATGGTAGAATCTGGGCTTGCCAAGAGGTGGTATCATGCTCAAAGTATGATCCTTGGCATCCAAGACCTACAAACTTCAAGAACACAGGATAGTATTCCTGAACCTCAACCTTGCAGAATCTAATTCGTTTTGACGGAATAGATCATTGGTTATGTACTTTTCTGTGCATTTAGCAATGTTGTTGAGGAGTACCATTCCCATAGTCAATCTATGAGACTAATTTTGCTCCACCTAACACATTTGGTGAGCGAAATTTAACATAGAAGGTCGTAGTGGCTGAACTCTCATGTACATTTTGTTTACTTTGTGAATAATTTATTTTGTTCTTGGGTTTAAGATTGGTGTTTGGATGTCACTATTATTCTTGAATAAGAGTTAATTAACAAAAATTACCGCATGTGACTAATACAGTTAACTCATGTTTAGGTATGTTTTGTGGGGAAGTTAGCAGTCTGGTTCTATGCTAACTTCATACCTAATCATCCTCTGACAACCTTTTAGGCTTATCCAACCTGATTGTGAGGCATGACACTGCCCTATATTGTCCAATGGTACTAATTTTACCATAAAGGGAAGCCTTATACTCACTCGTTCCGGAAGAACGCCTTTTGAGCTTTAAGGATATTCGAGAACATTATTACCATATTGAAACCAATGTAGAAAATGGAGTAAAATTCCTTGGCTTATTACCATAGTGCACTTCCTACGAATATAGCCAGAAGCATATTCTAAAGAAGATGGAATGCTTAACGAATAGATTACACCCATTCAGGCCAACTATGTGGCCAGCTTGAAGCCTGAGATTCCAAGGGAATTTTTGCTATGAATGTATGTTTAGGATATCTAGGATGATTCGTGATGCGCCGTTTTGGGGAACCACTTACCAGAAGTAAAAACATCATACCTGGAAACGTATCATGCCTTAACACCCTCAATCTTTTCTACAAAGGATTCAAGGGGACATTTGTGGACTGATTCAACCACCCTGCGAACCATTTGGGGACATCTTACGGTATTGGTTGATGCTTCTACATGTTGGTCACACATGTGGCTATTGTCCACAAGCTGCCTTCTTCATACTGATGGCTCAAATTAACAAGCTCAAGGCTCACCACCCTAATTATTTGATCAAATCTATTCGATTAGATAAGTTAGAGAAGTTACATCGAAAACTTTCGATGGATATTGCATGTTGGTTAGGTTTTGAAGTTGAACCTCCAGTACCCTATGTTCATACCCAGAACGACCCAACAGAAGCATTTATTAAAAGTTTTCAAATGATTGCATGATCGATTGGTTATACATACCAAGTTCTCGATCTCTGCTTGGGGCCATGTAATATTGCACGCAACCATGTTGGTCCACCTGAGCCTCATCACGACCCAACCTTATAAAGCATGTGTTAGTTGGTTACCAGATATAAACTCGACATATCGCATCTACGCGTCTTTGGTTGTGCGGTTTATATGCCATTTATGTCGCCCTTACCTACAAAAGAAAAAAATAGGTCCTCAGAGAAGGATGGAAATCTATGTCGGTAATGATTCTCATTCTAATATTCGTTACTTAGAACCTTTGAGAGGCGATCTCTATATCTCTCATTTTGTAAATTGTCACTTTTATAAGACAATCTTCCTGCTGTTGGGGGGGAGATAAGAACATCAATGTTCCTAAAGAATGACGCGAATTATCGTAGACGTCCTCATTATGTCTTATCTCGATCCTAATCTAGATCATCAAAGTATAACCAGATGTTTTCTCTGA
This sequence comes from Malus domestica, assembly GCF_042453785.1. Taxonomy (NCBI): domain Eukaryota; kingdom Viridiplantae; phylum Streptophyta; class Magnoliopsida; order Rosales; family Rosaceae; genus Malus; species Malus domestica. The sequence goes on from NC_091673.1 coordinate 16,013,030, forward strand.
TCTAGCAAAAATGACTAGATCACATATACCAGCTGCAAATGTGCCTGCAAAGATAGGTACCAAATGTATGACGGACCTTTGTCTCGAAAGCAAGAACACCACTATTGTGGTCGACCATCATACATTGGCGGCTAGCCAATCAATCTGTCATACTCCAGAAGTGTGGCAGATCACTCGGTTCGAAGGATTTACCTCATCAAAAGTGGAGGAACGTGGCACGAACTAATCCGCCTCGATCACTATCTCAATCTTTTTCATCTCATGAGATTAAATCCAGATACTCCCGAGACCTGAAACTCTTGGTCTAGTAATCTAGTTTGGATGAGATATGGCATTGGAATGAGATTATCATAGATGATGTTTCATTTATATGGTAACTACCAACATAAATGAAAAGCGATGATAACGAACCGTGTTTCGTGTCAACGTAGAACTGATTGGTTAACTAGAAGAATCAATTAATGATGAATAAGATGAATGAAATAATGTGATATGACACCTTGTGGCACAAGGTTTCTCTCATACGCCATGTGATTGATTGCAGTATTACAATAGTGGTTGTAGTACCTCTAGGATCCTAATACGAAACCTTCATGGAGTTTCCAAATGACTTACATGTACTGATTCAAATAGTTCTAGACAAGAACACCCTTGTGGTTCTCAAAAGGCCTTCACTTTACGGATGCAGAACTATCCAGGCGGATGTGGTATACCTATCTAAGTCAATATTTGATCAGTTAGGGATATATGCCCATGTGTACACAAAATCCGAAATTTCTAGAGCTGAGAAAACTGACTCACACCTAAAGTCGGACTTTTAAGATGAATGATCTTGGGAAAACTCTACATTACCTTGATCTAAAGTTTCGAGCTAGTTCTAATAGTATTTTGGTCCACCACTCGAACTAAACCTAGAAGATGTTATGTTCGAGTATACCTGATCGTCTGTACGCTAGATGCAGAGACCTTTACAGAGGATATGAAGCATAAAGTTCTATATTAGAACGTGAGGCAACCATATCTAAGTACAATTGGCGTTTGTTTTAGTTAGCTCAATGCAATAAAATCAGACAACTTATGTACTAATAATCTTTTGTCACAAAGCAGCACTGCGCCTACACACCATCACCAAATTAGTGTTAAAGACATTTTTCCATTAATACAGATTTGAGCTTATCTATCCCTATGCATCTCAGAATAGATCACACCCCCTTGATCTTCAGAATGATGCCTACCTTGTGGGATTCGCTGAATCAGACTATTTATCTAACCACACAAGGTACGTTCTTGAATGGTTATGTCTTTACCATTAAGGAACACTACAATATCTTGGAGGTTTGTGATATAGATCTTTAGTTGTGAAACCTTTGAATCGTTCCAAGACTCACTATATCTCATTATGTGAAAGATATGGTTGAGAACTCTTATGGAGCATATTCAAACTCTCTGCAATTTTCATCCATCGTTGAGTTCCAATGATGTTCCATAAAGATAATGATGTATTTATCGACCAGATCATGATACATCTAACAAGTCAACTCCAAGCATATTATGTCTACATCAGCATGAGCATAAAAAAACTGAAGTCAAGCAATCCGATCCCAGTCAACCTTGCCGACCTCTACATGACGTCATTGCTGAAGTCTACCATCTAGAAGCTTGTCCAAGGAATTGAAATGCGTAACTTTATCACTTGTGATGCTTGTAGTTTCATTTGGAAGTTTTGTCAAACTCTGGGAGAGTATCCAGAAGTATACTCACTTGACCTTAATGTATTCTTTTTCCTTACGATTAGAAGCATTTTCCCACTAGGTTTTTGTTATTTGACTAGGTTTTGATGAGGCACCCATCCTGGGTTGGTCATACCCTTGTGTACATTCTACTTGTGTTCCGAAGACGTATAGTTTTGACTTAATGCAACTTCTCACTTTTCTTCTTTGACTGTGGGCTTTTGTCCCACCTTGGGTTTTGTCATAGCAAGGTTTTGTGAGTTTTACCAATCATGCATTCTTCTGTTTGTTTTGAGACTCGCATTCGCTACTTGTGCCGACTAAATGAGACGACTTCATCAACTGCTTCTACATTTGCCTGAAGATTTGATGGCCATCTACTTGAGTATTTGCACACTCAAGGGGGAGTGTTGTGACATATGTTCTAATAAATATTGTGATTGTGTAAATCCTAAGTAGAGATAGATTATGAATCTTTTGGGATCTAGGAGATCTTTCCTAATGGACTTTATATTACTTGGAGAGCAAGTTTCTCTCATCCTTATTACTATAAATAAAGGCACAAGGACTAGGGAATTAACACACAATTCCTCAAGCCTATTCTCCACTCTCTTTCTCTCTATGCCACACCCCTAGTTAAATATAGGCCACAACAACTAAGTTTTTTCAGAAGCTATTTATACCATATTTTTATACCACATTTCTATATTTTTATACCCCTCAGTTAAATATAGGCCACAAATGCTATTTATACCATATTTTTACATCACATTTTTATAACACCTTAAGTGGCATCTAATGTGAACAACCACATCATTTGAAAATTTTGCAAAATCCAAGAAAATGAAGGAAAAAGATTCCTTGTATATCACAATCATCATTTAATTAACCAATTTTTTTAATTATTAGTTTATTAAATAATGAACTAAATTTAAAAAACTGATTAATTTAAATGATGTGGCTGTTCACATCAAATGTCACCTAAAGTGATATGAAAATGTGGTACAAAAGCATGGTATGAATAACATTACTTTTTTTTTATTCGTTTTCTATTTTTTAGATAAGAATATTCTATGAATTTATAAATAGGAGTCAAAAAGTTTTTTTTTTTTTTTTTTAAAAGAAGGGATAAATCGTTAAAATGTGGGTGAAGAAATAAAACAATAAGGTGGGTTTAATAGCACTTTCCATTCAATGGTTTGCGGCTTCAATTTGCCAAGAGAATTTATCATTATACAAAAGAAAGAGAGAAACAAAAGAATCTTACCCCAACTTTGATGGTGCCACTTTGCTGGAATTCCCAGTCAAGAACGTAATCATAGTTGCCAACAGTAGCCACCATTCTAACCACCAAACTCTTGTCCTGCTGCCCACTTGTTATCTACAAATTCAGCCACTTTAAATTACATGTACACCTTTTATTTTTCCTGGTACACATGCAGGTTAATATTCAAACTCAAAACCCTAAACCCTTACCAATTTGCCTGGAACGTTAATTTCAGTATGTCTCATTGCAACATCACCCGAGTACCTCTCAAAGATGCAAATGGCCCTTTCTACCTTTTGTGGCTTACCATCAGCCCCAGCCATAAACCCGTCAACATATTCAGCATTTTCCGGGCAATCAATCAGAGGCTGCAAACTATCAGCTGATCTCCCGAACCCAAATTCACCAATGTCCATAAATGTCCTGAAATACCATTCACTTGTAGGATCCATATATGGCACGAACGTCTCGGACACGTGCCCTTTGTACAGCACACTCCTGTACTTCTTCTTCCTGGAGTCAAATACAGAAGCTGTAGAGATCACACTTCCTGCCCTAGCATTCAACCCAACATGAAAAACCCAATTTTCCCATTTGACCTTGTGACCTGAGACGATGAAGCCACTTTTGGTTTTGTTGTAAGGGGCAGAATTGGAATTTTCTTTTGGGGTTTGGAAGTCAGTGCCTTGAGCTTTGGGCAAAGGAGCTCTGAACCTATCAGTGTACACTGTAATTTTCATCAAATCAAGGTCCACTAGCATTGTTATTCCCTCAATAGGCCTTGTAAAAACATTGACTGATCCTCCTCTATAGAAGCACTGGATTTTCACAGCTCTCTTGGTAATTTCTTCCCCATACCATCCAATTGAAAAGGGTAGGCATGAAACTTCAGATAAATTCAATCCCCTTGCTGAAATTGAGTTTATGAATTTGGAGTGACTGAGAGGAAGCTTACTAGCTAGGAAAAGCTCGGTAAAGGTGAGAGGAGGGTTTCCATGACCTGTGTGGACATGATCGGATATGACAGAGCCAGTGGCCAAGTCCACAATGAGCTCATGGGTTTGACCACCGGCTCGAGCCACCACCTTGGCCTGGCGGGGAGGGGTGGACCTTTTTTGATTGCTTGAAGATAACCATTTGAGGACTTCATCTTTCTCTGGCTCTTCAGTGTCAACAAAATGAAAGGTGAGGTTAGGAAGATTTCCAATGTGAGACTTCTGAATTGTGAGCCTAGCTTTGTTGATCTCAGTTGGGGTTAGAGGGTCTAGGGGGTGGGATGACGTAGCTGTGAAGCAGCATTGTACGATCAAAACTAAGGGTATAAATCGGGCAGTCATGAATTTGCTTTGCAAATTCCTAATAAAGGAATCAATTTGTGTAGATTTGGTTCTGGATATCTAACTGTTTGGGATTACACAATACAAGAGGAGCAATTATATAGAGGGTTATCCTGACTTTAATGAGACAACTCGCACTTTTCTTGCATTTCACTAGTCCTTTGCCTTGCACTCGGAGCAAGCATATTTAATTCTAACTGCTTTTCTTTGCTTTGCTTTTGATTCTTTGATAATTAAGTGAAGGGCACCATGAGCCATCATTTTACACATCTGTCTTTGCAATTGCAACTGTATTTTCTTAAATGTCACATGCTACAAGTTGAAGAATAAGTGTGTAAAGGCCCATAAAGATTTAACAATAATAGTGATATTGTATTGAATAACTTAAATCATGTGGAAGAGAAAATTGAATACACGACTTTGGTACGATAAACATTCTTAATTAGCACTTGAATGAGAAACTCCTTACAATAAAATTTCAACTTTCTTTTAATAAAAACGCTTTTAGAAAAAGTGGTTTTTACAAAACAAAAACAATTAACAAAATTAAAGGGAATGTGCAGTGCTTCTTACATAACGATCCCAAAAAATAATACAGAATGAACTATATACAGGGGTGTCTTCAACGGCAAAATTAAAAATTTCTTAGCCTTCCATTCTCAGCTTCTCCCAACCTTTTATGGGGTATCTTTCTTGCATTAAGAGCAAGGAGAATGAATTGATGAAAACCTTCTCGGTATGGAACATGATGAAAGCCCATTGTGTACCATAACACAATGTCCTTATTTTCAATGTCCCTAATCCTAGATAACTTTGAGTCACTCACTCTAGTTGTTTGCGATGTGTGTCTATATTGTAAGCCCTAAATGATGAATAAAATAATGAAGTATTAGACTTATTTCTTTTTGGTATCAGAGCCCGAGAGCGGTGTATTGTCACGTGATAGGTGGGTTCCCTTCGCCCCGCGCAATGATTGTGGTTCACTTACCCCCGCAAGTTGGTTGAGTTCTCTTGGCTCCACGTGGTTGTTGATATGTGGATCTCCTACGTGTGATTCACTAATTGGGTCCCACGTGAGGGAGCGTGTTGAAATATCCCACCATAAAATTTTTACTTAAACAAACCTCATTACCTAGATTCCACATCAGCAAATTCATTAATTATGTTTGACTTTGCATATTTAAAAGCTTTTGGATGCCTAAACTACCCATATTTTAATGTTTGATGTACACAATTAATTCCATGCAGATTGTAAGGGAGAATTAATGATTTTGCAAAAAAAAAAAAATAATAATGGTATAAATTCATTGCCTAATATATACTAGCATATGCCCCACACTTTGTGTGTGAAAATATTTTTTATTTTTATTTTAAAAGGGGAAGGAGAAAGGGAGAAAAAAGGGATGTGGATTACAAAAGAGAAGTTTTCTTTTTTATATTTTATTTTTTAAATTTGAGGATGTTAGGATCACTCTTGGGTGAGGTTTTGAAAAAAAAAAAAAACTGTGGAATTTAGTTTGTGTGAATTTACTTTATTGCCCATGATTTTGTTATGTGGTAGAAGACAACATTGTCTTTTTACTCTCTTTTGGTTAACAAAGAGAGTTTTATTAATGTAGTTTAGATAATAACAATAAAACATGCCTAATATATGTAATAATACATGCTTAATAAGGTCAATAAAAAAATATTATACTAATTAATTTACCTATATGTAAATTTATGACTAGCAAATAACTTATATTTTGTAGGTAAATTAATATTGAATCAAATAACATTCCTTCATGTGTAGGCAATTTATTTTCCATGTATATATATATATATATATATATATATATATTTGGCACATTTTATTATTATAAGATATATGTACACATACTAGGTAAATGTTGTAAATTTTCCTAGTTTAAGTGTGATTGTGTAAATCCTAGATTTGATTTGATTCTAGTTATTCTTTCGTATATGATCTTGTATTCCTTAGGGATGAAGGATTTCTTCTTCCTCTTATTACTATAAATAAAGGCACTACGTAGGAGGGAATAACACACACATTCCTACATACAATTCTACAAACACATCTCTTTTTTCTCTCCTTGTCGCTGGCCCCCTTCCCCTTGTCAGATAAAATAGGCTACAACACGTTATCAGCATGCTTCTACTGTTGCGCTTAAGAATCTGACGGGGAAGTTTTCTGCATCAAACCAATTCATCTATATCATCATGCAGTCATGTTCTTCCACAACAAGGGTTTTTATCTCAGTATTTTTGTAACCCTAATAGCATGAACATTCACCATAATGCATGACCCAACTTTACGTTTTTCGAATTTTAGATTCTACATAAATTGTGTATGCATTATATTCATAATTGTTGAATTATGTGAATTTGATATTGCCATAAATTGCATAAATATATGTCCATGCATTAAATTATTAAATTGAATATGTAAGCAATTAAATTTTATAATTTGGAATTAAGAAAAAATTTAAAATTAGGGTTTATTAAAAACCCATCCCGTCGCATCACGAGCCGCGCCGTGTCAAGTCATCATCACCAAGCTTGCAACCTGTGTGACTAAGCTGAGCCCCAAGTCAAGAGCCAGCAGCTCTCTCTCTCCATGAAAACCAAAACGATGTCGTCCATGGTGTCGTCCCCAAACCCACACTCGTCCACAGATAAGTCACGGCACTAACGCTGATTTCCATTGGGAATCACGACCTGAAGTTGTATTTTTTTAGGACAAATTCATCATCTTCGACAATGATTATTGAAATTCTCGTTGAATTTCATTAAGTTTTTTAGGATTTCAATTCAAAATCCCCATGGTTTTCACACCCAACATCAAGAAATCAAATTTCTCCATTCAAAATAGGGTTCCAGGTCAAACATGTGCTTCCCCTGACCAAAATTCACCAAGAACACGGCCACCATAAAGGGTGGTGCTGGCCTCAACTCTGGCGACCTTACCCAGCAACTTTGGGATGTTTTGTAATCCTTACCCGAGCCCACGTAGGCTTGGCTACCCTCAGTCCAAACACCAGCTTTTTCGATTTTGGTGTTATTTTCAGCCCATTAGAGAGATTTATTAATCTGGGCTTACAGATTGCAGCCCATAATCCGAAGCTCGGCCCAAACGTAACACCAACCCATAGGGCTATGATGTCCCATACGCCTGCGACATACCAGATCACAGCCCCTACTGGTGCATCTGTGTCCTACCTGCACACGTTTCAGCTTTGCTAGAACATTGGTGCACTATGTAGCACTAGATCGGAGCCCATCTGGGGCTTCCTTTTGGGTTTGTTTTTCACAAACCATTCCCTATCCCTGAGCCTGCATCCCTAGGCCTACTAACCAAGCATATCCCAGCCCATTTTGGATTGGAACTCACGGCTAATAATTTGCTCAGCCCATTCGTGGGCTTTGGTCCATGTTTTTTGGGCCCCGAGCTTAACAATTTGGGTTTTATAATTTTTTCACCCACACTTTAATTTTTGGCCTGAAGTCCAAATAATTAATTCAATTATAATTTTGGACCTGAAGTTCTATTTGCATATTTTCTTGTTACATATTTATGTATATATATGCGTTTGTTTGTAGGTACTATAAACCTGAAGTTCATAATTTTTTCTTGACAAAATTAATTGAATGGATTTAAGTTTTTGAACTTTTATGCATGTGACTGGTTCAATTAATTTTATTCTAGGTATGACTAGTGGGACAGTTAGTTGTCTGACAAATAATGCAACCACGCACACCGTTTTACGTGAACGCACCTATTTCACTAACTTTGTACCTAAGAATGCACCTCTAACAACCCTCTTAGGATCATCCAACCTAATTGAAAGATTTGGAAAGGTTCGTATAATGTTGTCCAATGGCACTATTTTGACCATTCAAGAGGCACTGTATTATCTACTTTCTGGAAGAACGTTGTTGAGAATTAAAGATATTCGAGACAATAATTACCACGCTAAAACCTATGTAGAAAATGGAGTTGAATTTATGTGCATAATTTCCTACGAATATGGCGAAAAGCATATTCTAGATAAGATAAAGCGTTTCCCGAGTGGTTTGTATACTACGACCATACGCCCCATAAAGAGCCATTATGTGGCCGGCCCTACATCTAGAACCGCGCAAGAAATTACATTTTGGCATGATCGTTTGGGACACCCTAGATGAATAGCGATGTGCCGTATCCTCAAATCATCACACGGGCATCCACTAACCCGAAGTTTAGGTTCGATTCAAGGAATCGCATGTCAAACATGTTCAATGGGAAAGCTTATTACTAAGCCTTCTTATGACAAGATTCGTTCGAATCTTCCCATTTTTCTATAAAGGATTCAGAAGGACATTTATGGACTGATTTACCTCTATGCGGACCATTTAGATATTTTATGGTTTTGGTTGATGCTTCCACATGTTGGTCACACGTGTGCTTGTTGTCCACAAAGAACGTTGCATTCTTTAAACTGTTGGCTTAGGTTATTAAGCTCAGGGCTCATCATCCTGATTATCCAATCAAATCTATTCGATTGGATAATGTTGAAGAATTCACATCTAAAACTTTTAATGACTATTAAATGTCGATTGGGGTTGAAGTTGAACATCATCTACCCCATGTTCATACCCAGAACAACCTGGAAAAGGCATTTATTAAGCGCTTACAAATAATTGCTCGATCTTTGGTCATACGTACCAAGGTCCCAATCGCTGCTTGGGGCCATGCAATATTGCACGCAGCCATGTTGGTCCACCTGAGGCCTGTTGCGACCCAACCATATAGCACAATTCAGTTGGTTACCAGATACGAACCCGACATATCGCATCTACGCGTTTTTGGTTGTGCAGTCTATATGCCTATTTCCTAGCCCTTACGTACAAAATCGGGCCTCAGTGAATGATGGGAATCTATGTCCGATATAATTCTCCTTTGATCATTCATTACTTAGAACCTTTGACAGGCGATCTGTTTACTGTTCGTTTTACAGATTGTCACTTTTATGAGACAGTCTTCCCGTCATTAAAGGGATATAAGAACATCAATGTTCTTGAAGAATGATGCGAATTATCGTGAGCGACTCCCACTTTGTCTCATTTAGATCATCGTACCGCTTAGTCTGAAACTAAAGTGCAGCGCATATTAGATCTTCAAAGCATAGCTTAAAGCATGCCAAATGCTTTCACCGATCTAGCATGAGTGACAAGATCACATATTCCAACTGCAAATGTGCCTGCAAAGATGGATGTACCAAATGTACGACGGACTTCCCTTTTGAAGGCCTGGGATGCCAACTTTGATGATCCACGTACATTAGCGGCTAGCCAATCATCTGCCACTACACAAAAGCATGGTAAACCTCTTGGTTTAAAGGATTCACACCCCTAGAAGAGGAAACCCATGACATAGGCACCTAAAAAGCCTACCGTGAATTCGATTATCGCTTACTCATTCTATCCAACTCATAAGGAAATTCTATATTACGAAAGCATCATTGAAGAGATGAATCCTAATCCCGAGAATTGTGAGATTTCGATCTATTATGTTAGCTTAGATGTTGTGTGGTGTATAAATGAGATGATCGTTGACGATGCATTAACATATGTAGTAGCTGCTGAGATCATGTTGAGCGATGACATTGAACCCCATTCCGTTATGAATGTCGACGTGGAACCAATTGGTTAAACCAGAAACAAGAAATCCAAGTCGAACTTGATTCGCTTGTGAAACGTAAGGTGTTTGGACCTGTAGCTCCTACTCCTCCACATGTGAAACCCGTTGGCTACAAGTGGATTTTTGTTCTGAAGCTTAATGAGAAGAACGAAATTGTGCGTTACAAAGCTCATCTTGTTGCGCAAAGCTTCTCACAACATCCCAGGATTGACTATGATGAAACTTTTCACCCATTATGGATGTGATTATTTTTCGTTGCCTTATCAGTTTAGTAGTTTTCGAAAAACTGAGTATGAAGCTGATGGATGACTGCGTATCTCTATGGGGATCTTGATACAAAAATTTATATGAAAGTTCCCAAATAACTTACATTGACTGGATCAAATATTTCCAAACCCCGGAACACGCTCTAAATTCGACTAAGGAGTTCACTTTACGGTTTGAAACAATCCGGAAGAATGTGGTATAACCGTCTGAGTGAGTATTTGACTAGACAGGGATATGTGAACAATAAACTATGCCCTTGTGTGTTCATTAAGAAGTCACCTTTTGATTTTGCATTAGTTGTAGTATATGTTGATGATATGAACCTTATCAGAACTCATGAAGAGCTCGCGAAAATTGTCGTCTACCTGAAGTCGGAATTTGAGATGAAAGATCTAGGAAAGTCTCGATATTGTCTCAATCTCGAAATAAAGCACTATTCGGATGAAATCTTAGTACATCAAACGAACTACACCCATAAGGTGTTGCACCACTTTAAGGAGGATAAAGCAAAGCCTTCAAGTACTCCTATGGTCGTTCGATCGCTAGATGCAAAACGTGATCCCTTCCGTTCGAATGAAGACGATGAAGAGATTTTGGAGCCTGAAGTTCCTTATCTAAGTGCGATAGGCGCTTTATTGTACTTAGCTCAATGCACTAAACCTGACATCTCCTTCGCTATTAATCTTTTGGCAAGATATAGTAATGCACCAACACGCAGACATTGGACTGGTGTTAAAAACATTTTCCTTTACCTTAAGGGTACTACGGATTTGGGCTTGTTCTATCCATACGGATCCTCCAATGATGCCACACCCCCCGCTTATCGAGTCGATTCTCGCCTTGTTGGTTATGTCGACGCATGATACTTATCTGATCCGTACAAGGCGCGTTCTTAAACGAGTTATGTCTTTAACATTGGAGGCACCACAATCTCTTAGAGGTCAACTAAACAGACCTTAATTGCCACTTCATCTAACCATGTTAAAATTCTCACCTTATATGAAGCAACTCAGGAATGCTTTTGGTTGAGAGTAGTTGTGGGCCATATTCAAAGCTCTTGCGATCTTTACCCCATCGTGGATGTCCAGACGATGATTTATGAAGACAACGCAACATGCATTGAACAACTCAAGAAGGGTTACATCAAAGGTGACAACATCAAGCACATTGCGGTGAAGTTTTTCTTCTCATATCAACAACAAAAGCATCAGAAGATTAAAATCACACAAATCCGTTTAGAAGACAATCTGACCAACCTCTTCACCAAATCACTACCAAAGACGACGTTTCAGAAGCTTGTTCAAGGAATAGGCATGCGTAAGCTTTTTGAGTTGTAACATTGCTAGTTCTCTTTGGAATTGTGTCAAACTTAGGGGGAGTATCCTGAAGTATACTTGTTTGATCTTAATATACTCTTTTTCCCTATGATTAGGAGCATTTTTCCCACTGGATTTTTGCTACCTAACTAGGTTTTAACAAGGCACCCACCTTAGGTTGATCATATCCCTGATGAAGTCCCATAGACGTTTCATTTGACTTTGCATTACTCATGCATTTTTCCTTAGACTATGGGTTTTGTCCCTACTTGGGTTTTTACCATAGCCATAGGGTTTTTAAGTGAGACTTACTTTTTTATGCAAGTTCCTTCCTAATTAAGAATAGCGTTGTTCCCAGAATTAGTGTCGACGAGTCGAGTTCCTCAACTTCTACATGATGCTGAATCTACCTTGAGTATTTACACACTCAAGGAGGGGTGTTGTAAACTTTCCTAGTTTAAGTGTGATTGTGTAAATCCTAGATTAGATTTGATTCTAGTTATTCTTTCCAATATGTACTTATATTCCTTGGGGATGAAGGATTTCTTATCCCTCTTATTACTATAAATAAAGGCACTACGTATGAGGGAATAACATACACATTTCTTCATACAATTCTACAAACACATCTCTCTCTTTTCTCTCCTTATCGCCAGCTCTCTTCCCTTGTCAGATAAAATAGGCTACGACAGTAAATTAATTTTAATCCAATAACATTGCTTTGTTTTGTAAGTAAATGAATTTTGAATTAGATAACATTCCTTTATTGTGTAGGTTTTATTTTGTGTGTATCAATATCATATTTATATTGGGCACATTTTATTATTATAATGTACAAATAATAGGTAAATTAGTATTGTACAAAATAATATTGTTTTATTATGTAGGTAAATTATTTTGCATGTGTTGGGTTTGCTTTATCATGTAGGTAAATTATTTTGCATGTATTTTGCATATATTGGTTTTGCTTTATTATGTAGGTAAATTTTCACATGTATTTTACATATATTGGGTAAATTATGTTGCTTTTTTTAAGCAATCTAACATTTTAATATTAAGGGTACAAGTCATTAATACAGTTAGCAAGTTTGTTAGTATTTGGTTAGAGGTGTTAGGCTTTCTAGTATAAAAACAGAGTGTGTAATCTTCATTCTTTTAAGTCAATATACAAGTCTCATATTTCTCTCTCTAAATTCTATGTAGTTCATCTTTCTCAGTTGCTCTTTCTGCTCCATTTTCTCTTTGATTGTCAAATATTTCAATGTAGTTAACATGGTATCAGAGCCACCGGTCTCACGCCATGGATTATGGTGATTTCGTATCATTAGTTTTTCATCGTCTTTTAGTTTTATTTATCTTCCGTTAAGTTCTTCAGTGCTTCCGCAATCGTCAAATAGAAGTGGGAATTTTCGGTTCTTGAATTTTGAATTCTTTTTAGATTTTCATCGAGTTCTTCATCTCCTGTTACTAGGAAAGAAAATGGGGTTTTCAAGAAAATTCTTGGATCTAGTGGAATGCCTACATCATGGAGGCTCGTGATGGTGGTCTACAATTTGAGTTTTGCTCAGGAAATGGGTTTTGCTCCAAACATGGTCGGTGTTAGGATTCACATCCGGTCATCAATTTATGAACTTTATGCAGTCCAAGTGTAACATCCCACATCGCCTAGGGGAGTGATCCTTAAATGTATATTCCCATCCATATCTAGCACGAGGCATTTTGAGAGTTCACTGGCTTCAGGTTCCATCGGAACTCTGAAGTTAAGCGAGTAGCGTGCGAGGTCACTCCCATGATGGGTGACCCACTGGGAAGTTCTCCTGTGAGTTCCCAAAAACAAAACCGTGAAGGCGTGGTCGGGGACCAAAGCGGACAATATCGTGCTACGGTGGTGGAGTGGGCCCAGGATATGGTGGACCCTAGGCCGGGATGTGACAACTTGGTACCAGAGCCTAACCCTGGCCGTGGTGTGCCGACGAGGACGTTGGGCCCCTAAGGGGGGTGGATTGTAACTTCCCACATCGCCCAGGGGAGTGATCCTTAAATGTATATTCTCATCCCTACCTAGCACGAGGCCTTTTGGGAGTTCACTGGTTTTGGGTTCCATCGGAACTCTGAAGTTAAGTGAATAGCGCGCGAGAGCACTCCCATGATGGGTGACCCACTGGGAAGTTCTCGTGTGAGTTCCCAAAAACAAAACCGTGAGGGAATGATAAGCCCAAAGCTGACAATATCGTGTTACGGTGGTGGAACGGACCCGGGATGTGGTGGACCCAGGCCAGGATGTGACAATTTGGTATCAGAGCCTAACCTTGGCCATGGTGTGTCGACGAGGACGTCGGGCCCCTAAGGGGGTGGATTGTAACATCCCACATCGCCCAGAGGAGTGATCCTTAAATGTATATTCCCATCCCTACCTAGCACGAGGCCTTTTGGGAGTTCACTAGTTTTGGGTTCCATCGGAACTCCGAAGTTAAGTGAATAGCGTGCGAGAGCACTCTCATGATGGGTGACCCACTGGGAAGTTCTCGTGTGAGTACCCAAAAACAAAACTGTGAGGGCATGGTCAGGGCCTAAAGTGGATAATATCATGCTACGGTGGTGGAGCAGGCCCGGGATGTAACACCAAGTGTTTGACATGGAATGAACTGCAATTATAGTTAAAGAATGGAATGCATTGCCCTGCAGTGTTGGTTATTTTCAGGTCCCTAGCTAATAACTTGGCCCCAATTCAAGTTAAAGTGGCTGTTGCAAAGTAGCGAAGGCATTGATTATCATACATTAACAGATACTGCAGCACTATTTGAGTTCCTTGCCTCAGCCTATAATGTCGAGTCTAACCAGCTCAGTTATTAGCATGTATCTACTGTAAGTCCTGTTACACAATGAAGTTTGAAGAAGTTGTTAATGGTAAATCCCATAAAGGGTAGAAGAAGTTATTAACGGTAAATCCCACAAAGGGTAATTCCATGATGTGAGTAGGTAAATCCCATGAAGGATAATCCTACATAGATGTTGATTTTCTGTTGGTGAAATTGTGAAGGCCGATGCCATTGTTAAGAGTAGTTGTTTTTGGTAAAATCCATAAAGGGTACTATAGTTAAGGTTAATGCCACATTATAGTTTGTTAAGTTTATGTTTTAAAGGTGGAACCCAATGTTGAATGAGATTGTTGACGGTAAATCCTACGAAGGGTAATCCCGTAAGAAGTTGTTATACTGGCACGAGGGTGTGCTATGAATACTTTATAGAAGGTTGTTCTTTGTGAAGCCCTTGTTAAAGGCAGAGGAAGGTTGTCATAATTTCGGTACACTGATTGGAGTCATAACTATGCAAAATCTGGAAATATCAACAAGAGATTAAGGTTTTGGAAACTATGCAAAATCTTATTGATGTTGGCACGGATGATACTTTTATATGCTCTATAACACATAGTTTTCATATGGAACAAGGTGATATACATGAAGATATTATGACATGGAATGAATCTGAGATGGATGAATTCAATCATTCATAGGGATTACAAGTTTGCAGATAGTTCAACTATGTTCTATTTTCTGGTTTCACAGTAGTGATTGCAGATGTTCTTCCAATCTTAAACTGGGTTTCCCCAGTTGAGATTGAGGAGGAGTATTAAGGGTACAAGTTAGCAATACATTTAAAAACACAGTTAGCAATACAGTTAGCAAGTTTGTTAGTATTTTGTTAGAGTTGTTAGGCTTTACTTACTGGTGCATCTGTTTAAGATATCTAAAGAACCCTCATAACCTAAAGACAACACATGCTTTGCTTACTGGTGCATTTGCTCTTAAACGCTTTTGGCCTAAAACGGTTGTATATGCAGTTTATTTTATAAATCGTATGCCCTTTCGGGTCTTGAATTTTCGAACACCACTTAAGGAGTTTACTCAACATGTTCCAGTAGTTTCTACAAATACTTTGTCATCTCGGGTCTTTGATTGTGTGGTTTATGTTCACATTCAGAAAGTTCATAGTAGCAAGCTTGATCTGTGTGCATTTCGGTATTTTTTTTGGGTTTCACAACTCAACAGTAGGGATTCAGGTGTTATATGTATGTTACAATGGATGTTACGTCTTCCCAGTTTGAATGGTTTATAATTCATCTCTATCCAACTTTAATCATCAGGGAAAGATTGATGACTTGGATGATCTACATTAGTTAGATTGTACTTTAGCTAGGAGGAGAAAGAGATGATGTAATATTCCAACTAAACAAACAACCAGTTGTTGAGATCGGTCTAACAAAATAGTATGACCCAGTTTGATAAGAACCTACTGAGGAATCTTGAAAGGAAGATTGTGTCTATACCGTTTGTGAATTCAGGGAAACAATTATTTAATGTACTTACTCATGGAGTATCTAGTGAAGCTTTTCAGGACTCACTTACCAAGTTAGGCATGTATGATATATATCCACCAACTGGAGAATGAGTGTTGACTTTATATTAGATATTCTAAGAGTCCTATATTTAGTAGGATTAGGATTGGTAATTGGTTGTAGTCATTAGAATTTAGTGATGTGATATAAACTAGCACTCAAATTAAACCCTCTTATTGACAATTGTAGTAAAGATGTAAGTAGGGATCGTTATAGGCTGGGGATTAGGAGGGATTGCTAATCTACTTAAAACTGACTTAAAACACAAAACTAGGCTTGAAAACACTTAACTAGACTCAAAGAACTCAAAACAGCACAAAATAATCAAATAGACTCAAACTAGACACTAAAGGGTGATTTGGACGAAAATTGATTTTAACTTGACTCAAAACACTTTAAAACACTTTAAAACACAAGTTTGGACAGATTCTAACTAATTTGACACAACAAAGTAAAGGGGATTGGGTTTTTGACGAATTTAAAGTAAAAACAAGTAGACTAAAGACTTAAACAAGTTTAGCACGAAATTGGGGAAACTTATGGGTGATTGGCTAGCTAGAGGGTCCTTCTCCACACATGACACACTTGCATACAAATCGATTTCCAATTGCTTTTCCAATAAACCATGAACCTCAACGCCCCAGATTAACCGTGAACAGCACTAATTAACCCTTAGATTTTCCTTAAGTCATTGAATTGGATGGATAACGCATCGGCAACCAAATTATTCTTCAATAGTTCCCTACATGAACAACGTAATAAAGACACAATCAAAGATCATTAAGCTTTGTGAAAATCATAACCATTGACAAGGCATTCATAACTATGAACATCATGATACTCCTGCCAGGAATTCACTTAACAGGATTGTGACTAGCAACCTCCGCTACTTATGAATAAAAGTTCATAACGATTAGGTGAAACTCCCTTATATTCTAGCATCAATTTCATGCATGCAAACTAAGTATGCATCCTTAATCAACAAACAAGAATAAGATCTGAATCAAACAGTTAAGTAAACTGCATTCACGATTTATGAAATCACAACTGGAAGTAATCAATTCATATTGCAAATATATTCATGGCTTTGAATTTCCCCCTAGCTAAAACGAGTTTAGCTCCTCATGTTCACAAAACAAAGATAATTAAACTTAAACATTGAAAACAAAAAATAGATTACACCTAAAGATGTTCCAGCAATCCAACTTGATTGGCAAGCACGTCCAAGGGTCCTCATTCTTCTTCTTTGCTGCGGCACAACGTGTGGGTGTAGGTTTGAGTGATGAATTGTATGAAAGGATGGCTAAATGTATGAATGGATAGTTTGAATGGTGGGGTAAGGTCATTTATTTATAGGAGAAGGAAGGGGCACGACTGGGAATTAAATTGGGAAGGGTTTAAGACTCCAAATCCTCCAAGAAAAGGGTAACAAATCATAATCCCAAGAGGAAAAGGGTAAGTAGGGTGCGGCAAGTTCCTAAAGGGAAAGGGGAAATAGGCAAGGACAATGCGGCAAAGGATATTAGGAATGTAATTAGGTCTGAATTTAAGTCTCCTAATTTAATTAAAGATCCTCCTTGCAACTGGAAATTAAGTGGTGAAGGATTAGGATAGTTTAGGACAAAATAAGGTAACTTTGGCTAACATTCCTTCTTTCTTGCTTGCATCCTTTACTTCCTTTTCTTGAATTAATTTCTTCATAACTTTAGCATAATCCTAGCCTCTTTTGGTCTTCAAATTCATCCATCCACCTTGCTCCATGCATGTGCTATCCATTCCAAGCCTAAAATTGCTCTAAAATACTCCAAATTGCACTTTCTTTCCAACTGTGTCATTTGGACTTACAAACACACGAAAATAGCTTAAAATACTAAAATAACTAGGAACTAACAACATAAATGCAAGAAAACAAGCTAACTAAGTCGCATAAATATGCTCCTATCATTTAGTTTCCTTATTTTTTGTAACTATTTTCCTTGTAGAATAAGGCATGTGTGCCTGTAAATTGTAAACCCTAGAGGATGAATGAAGTATTAAATGTATTTCTTTTCAAAATGGTTAATTAGTGATTAACTTTTAACCGATGACTTATTTAGAAATGTTTTTAAAATGACTAAAAGCGTTTTTGGTGAAAATATTTTTTGTATCAACCTTAGCAAAAATGCAAGTAAATCTTGGAAAAACACCTGAAGTTCTTCCTACAAGAAGCACATAACTGGTGCTTCTTGAAACTCAAAAATATTTTCTGTAAAAGTACTTTATTCAATGGAAAACTAAACAAAAACCCTTGAGAAACTTTCATTTAACCATAAGGACAAATAATTTCAAAAATGCCAAGGTTACCGTTGACAGAAAAATGCAAAGTATTATGACTTCCAACATTCAGCAAAGTTCACATGAAAGAAAATACAAAAAAATGACAAAGTTATGGGTCCCAAGAGACAAACCATGCAACAAATTCACATGCGGAAGGAGACAAGCATGTTCACATGCAAAGCAAAAGCCAGACCACGTTTCAGAAACAATGCTGACAATTTCAACAACACTAGAAGCAAGGTGACAAATGACAAGTACCAAGAAGATGTGCACACCATTTATTTATAAATAATTTTAATACCATTGTATCCTCATCCAATCTATATAAGTGGAGTTCCATTCATAGTGAAACATACCTAAACACCCTACTCTCACCATATACTTACACCATCTTCATACTCTCAAGCATCTGTAGTCTTCATAGCATCCTTTGTAAACATTTCTTTGTAAACACTTCTCTTTGTAAACATTTCTTTGTAAACACTTCTCTTTGTAAACATTTTATATATCAATAAAAGTTCAAGTGTGCATATTCAAGCAATCTTCAAGTCTTAAGTAAGTTTTCTTTTCTTTCTTTAGTGTGTTTGTTTAATTAGACTTCTAGTCCAAAACAGAGAAATACTATTGTAGTTATATTACTAACCTGTTAAACTGACGATCATACTTTATTCGAGCACTCTGTTATAATTGAATGTTTGCCATACAAATAACTAGACACTAACCAAGGTACCTCTGAGTTCTTTATACCTCTGAGTTCAGCCTTTAAGGCTTTATACCTGCATTGCGAGTGGCCGTCATGCTGAAACATGTCGAGTTCCATGTGCAAGGTTTTATGTCTAATTGTTATAATGGCCATCCAACTATTTAACCGGGCCTGCTTTCCCAATCTAGTATCAGAGCCAAGTTTAGCATTTTAATAGTATAATTATAATAGTAAAGTACCTTGAGGATGGAAGTCATTAATACAACTGATATCACACTTATTTATTTTGTATGAATAACATATATTATTGTCCTTATAGACCTTGTCAACCACAACCACCAGGTATCTATTATCCCAGAGACCTAACTATATTTAGCATAAAGAGAAGATTAGCATATATATCCAAAAGAATTAGTAGGACTTTGAAGAAGCAGAAGTTTTATTTTGGTTATCTTGAACATCCTTCATTTATTTGTAAATATAATAACACAGAAGTGCAGCAGAAAGTTTTAGAAGCCAAAAGAGCAACAGATCAAGTTTTAGAGACCTTGAGAGAAGAAAAAGAGTTTCAAAAATTCAATTAGTGCAAAAAGAGTTAAGTGAACAAATAGATAAGCTGCATAATAAAATAGATAAATTATTAGTTTAATGAACGATTCTAGAACTAGCAGAAAATATGCCCAAGCTTTGAAAGAAATTAGTAAGCTAGATAAAGAACCAGTATGTTTAACAGATTTTTCAACACAAGTAACCAGTAGTAATATTCTCATTAGGCAAAATAATTTAATTATTCAATTAGTTTTAAGTTTTGCTGAAAAATTAGATCAAGTTGAAGAACAAATAGCAGAAATAAACCAAGTTTTACATAAAGCATCTTCATCACTTCCACCATCTTTGTTAGAAAAATTGGAAAATTTAACTTTAAGTACAAATAATCATATTAGAAAACCTAAGATAAATCCTTTTGATAATAGAAAATGGAACTCATTACAAGAAAAGGAAAAGAAATAGTTAGAGCTGAAGATATTTATCCAAATAAAGAAGAAGCACAAGAATTTATTAGAAGAGGATTTGAGAGAACACAGAAAAATAAATATAATTTGTATCAATTAGGTTTATTTGAAAATAGAAGCAGAATTATAGGTAGCATCAGTCAACATGAAGTTAGTTGTATTGATAAAGAAGTTACACTTAATTTAATTAGTAAAGAAACAATTACTTATTTGAGAAAATCACATTTCAGTCAGATTCACATAAGAACAATATTAATTGCAATAGCATGATTAATCAGAGCACAAGTAGACACAAAAGCTTTAGTATACATATATGATGATAGATGGGATAATCACCAACAAGTAGCAATAACAACAGCTGAAGTAGACTTAAGCTCAAACTTAGCTGTCATAGGATGTATTCCAAATTATGTTATGACAATTAATGAATTTAGTAAATATATTAAAGTAAGCATAAGAACAAAAAATTATAATATGACAAGAGAGTATAAAAATTTGTGTATTAGCTTAATGTATATTGGTAAAGTGTCTGATAGATATAATCATAAGTTTAATTTAGAATTTCAAAATTTAGTTCAAACATTTGGTAGTAAACCTTGTAAATATGATAGAAGCAAAACCCGTAGATAATAGCTTTTTAGAAGGAACCCAGTCAACATTACCTAATTTACAAGCATCAGGAAACAGACAACCATATAAAGTACAAATATATGAAACTAGTACAGGTCAAGCAACAATTAGGTTTAGTAATTACAAGCAACTAGAAAAAATAGAAGAAGATGAAAGTGAGATCGAAAATAAGAATATTCATATAGCTTTTGATAATTTAGATATTAATTTAGTTGAGCAAAATTTTGATCATATTGTAGATAAGCTTATAGATATAAAACATATGATTTAGGACTACACAGAATTTCAGATGAAGAGATGAAAATTTTAATTTTAGAAATAGGAGCAGAACATATATTAGGATCAAAAGACTATAATAATTTATTAGAATTGAAAATAGAATGTAATCCAATAAAAGAAAGTAGTACATCAGGAGTAGAAAATCCAAGTCACACGGGTAGAACTGGTCAACAATTTTTAGACCAACAAATGAACAATATAAAGAACAAGTTGGAGTAGATTATATAGATGAAAGTATGATGAAACCACCTAGAAAAAATAGGATTTCATATTTGTGAGGATTAGAACAAATTAATATAGCAGGAAATATATTAAATTTAGATAATGTAGATCCATAAGATTGGGATAGAACAATTGAGAGATGGGAGAAAGGTACATGCAGCATTAATGTTAGATTTTAGTAATTCACAAAATATGTTAGATTGTTTTGAACATACCTTAGATGGTTTAGTTTTTCATTATTTTCAATCATGGAAAGTTCAAAATCCAGAATAGCATCAGGCATCAAAAACACATTTTAATATTGATGATTTTGTTATTTTGATTAAACAAGAATTTTTAGATCATAATAAGTTAGATGACAGAAGCTAACAAGAACAAATAAGAGCAATTAGAAATTTAGAACAATTACAAATTTGTGATTTACAGTATATAGCTGAGTATAACACAGATTTCTTTAAATATTTAGGAAGAACAGGTAAGAATTTCAGGATAAGACCTTCAAAAACATATAGGAAGAGAAAATATATTCCAAAACAATTTAGAAAAAGAAGTGGCAGACCTTGGATTAGAAAATATAAAGCACCAAAAGATAAGAGTAGTTGTAAATGTTATTCATGTGGAGAAGCTGGACATATTAGACCTAAATGTCCAAAATTAGGTAAACAGCCTAGAGAAAATGTACATTTGATGGAGTTGTTTAAGTTAGAAGAGGATGAGGATATTCAGTCAATATACAGTCTAGATGATTTAAGTGATAATGAAAGTATTTATAGTATAAGAGTATTATCAGGATAGATTCAAATTCTGAAGATTCAAGTAGGCACAAATAGTGATTTAAAAGAGTATATGTGTGCATTCATAGAAGAGCAACATGAAGACGAATATAAATACATTAATTTAGGTTGGCCAGAAAATGTCATAAGTGTAGTTAATTAGTTGCAAATAAATATTATAATACATATTCAATATTGTGCGAAAAGTGTTATAATAATAAGTTATTAGAAATTAATTCAGCAGAATCACAAGAAAATACTGAAATATTAGGAAATATTGTTTATAGTATAGAAAATCCAAAAAATAGTTCTTTAATTACCATGAATTGCGAAATAGAATTAGCAAAAGATATACGATAAAAACAACAGCCATGATAGATACAAGAATCACAAAGAGTGTCATAAGAGAAGAGTTAGTACCAAAAAAATATAGAAAAAAATTAGCAAAACCAGTAAGAATAACACAATTTGATGAGAGACCAGTTTATTTAACACACTGTATTAATAATGAGTATATTAAAGTAGAAAAACAACAATTTAATTTACCATTAACATTTGTTTCACCAGTAGGATCATACCCATTCATTTTAGGTTTAAATTTTTTGAAAATTTTGCAAGGTTTTTTATTTATGAACCTAACATAACATTTTTCAAAAGATGTATTACAATAACTAATCAAAGTAATACTATAGAAGCATACAAAAGCATAAGTATAGAAGAATCTAGTAGTCACGATAGTTATTATTTGGAAAACTCAAAAGAAAATAATGAGCATAATAATATAGAAGAGTTTGATGAAGAAATATTTGAACATGAATATCCGATTTTAGAAGAAGGAACCTGTATAGAAATATTACAATTAAATAAACCAAAGGGTTTAGAAGAATTATTACAATTAGCAAAACAAACTAGAATCATTGGAGAAGACCCACAGTTACAGTGGAGTAAAAATAAAATACTAGCAAAATTAGATATAATTAATCCCGATTTAATCATAAAAACAGTTGATATGCCTTGTAGTTTATAGATAAACAAGAGTTTAATCAATAAATAAAAGAGTTGTTAAATTTAAAAGTAGTTAGACCCTCTAAGTCTAGACATAGATCAACAACATTTATTGTGAGAAAACATTCAGAACTAAAAAGAGGTAAGACTAGAATAGTTTATAATTACAAGAGATTAAATGATAATACGTATGAAGATAGTTATAAGTTACCAAATAAGGATGAGCTCATAAATAAAATTCAAGAGAGTAAATATTTTAGTAAATTTGATTGTAAATCATGATTTTGGAAAATACAATTAGCAGAGGAATCAATTGAGTAGACAGCTTTTACTTGTCTAGAAGGACATTTTGAGTGGCTTGTTATGCTATTTGGACTTAAAAATGATCCATCAATCTTTCAAAGAAAGATGGATAAAATTTTCAAGAAATATGATAATTTTTGTAGTGTTTATGTAAATGATATTTGTCACATCCCGGACTTGACTCCGCCGTAGCACGATATTGTCCGCTTTGGGCCCCAACCACACCCTCACGGTTTTGTTTCTGGTAACTCACGCGAGCAGAACTTCCCAATGGGTCACCCATCCTAGGAATGCTCTAACCCCTTTCTCGCTTAACTTCAGAGTTCCTACAGAACCCGAAGCGAGTGAGTTCCCAAAAGGTCTTGTACTAGGAAGAGATGAGAGTATACATATAAGGCTTACAGGATCCTGATAGGAGCATATTTATGCGACTTAGTTAGTTTTTTTTCTTGCATTTATGTTGTTAGTTCATAGTTATTTTAGTATTTTAAGTTATTTTCGTATGTTTGTAGGTCCAAAGTACTAAAGTAGCAAGAAAGTGCATTTTGGAGCTTTTTGGAGCAGTTTTGGGCTTGGAATGAATATCACATGCATGGAGCAAAGTGGATGGACGAATTTGAAGATCAAAAGAGGCTAGGATTATGCTGAAGTTATGAAGAAATTAATTCAAAAAAAGGAAGTAAAGGATGCAGCAATAAAGAAGGAATGTTAGCCAAGTTACCTTATTTGGTCCTAACCTTTCATAATCCTTCACTACTTAATTTCCAGCTGCAAGGAGGCCTCCGAAATATTTTAGGACACTTGGATAAATGTTCTAGAAACCCTAATCCTAGTCAAAGAGGAATGCCGCACCTCCTTCCCTTTTCCTTTTCCCTTGCCGTGCAAGGCAAGCCTAGTTTCCTTTCCCCTTGCCGCATATCCCTTTCCCTTATTCCTCTAGGATCCTGCCGCATCCTACATTCCCTTTTCTCCTTAGATTCTGAATTTAATTACCCTTTTTCCTTGAGGATTTGGTGTACAAATCCTTCTCCAAATTTAATTAAGTCATGCCTTTCCCATCCCTATAAATATAAGCCATTGCCGCACCATTCTACATAATCCATCAACACATCCATTCACTACCATTCACAGTTTCAACCATTCTTCCATACAAATCACCACTCAAACCTTCACCCAACCCTTGTGCCGTAACAAAGAGAAGAATGAGAACCCTTGGAGTGCTTACTATTCAAGTTTGGATTGCTGGATCATTCTTAGGTGTAATCTATCTTTTGATTTCAATGTTTAAGTTTGTTTATCTTTGTTTTGTGAACATGAGGAGCTAAACCCCTTATAGCTAGGGGGAATTTCGAAACCATGATCATATTTACATTATGAATTGACTAATTCCAGTTGTGATTTCATAAAGTGTGAATGTAATTTGCTTAACTGTTTTATTCAAAACTTATTCTTGTATGTTGATTAAGGAGGTCTACTTAGTTTGCATGCTTGAATTTGATGCTAGAATATAAGAGAGTTTCACATAATCGTTACAAACTTATATTCAAAAGTAATGAAGGTCGCTAGTCACGATCGCGTTAAGTTAAATTCCTAGCATGAGTATCATGATGTCATAGTTACGAATGCTTTGTCAATGTTTATGATTTTCATAGAACTTAATGATCTTTGATTGTATCTCTATTATGATGTGCATGCAGGGGACTATTGAAGAATAAGTTGGGTTGATGATGCGTATTCCATCCAATTCAATGATTTAAGGAAAATCTAAGGGTTAATTAGTAATCTGGGGCATTGTCATTCATGGTTTATCAAAAAAGCAACTGGAGATTGATTTGTATGCAAGTGTGGCATGAGTATCATGATGTCATAGTTACGAATGCTTTGTCAATATTTATGATTTTCATAAAACTTAATGATCTTTGATTGTATCTCTATTATGATGTGCATGTAGGGGACTATTGAAGAATAAGTTGGGTTGATGATGCGTATTCCATCCAATTCAATGATTTAAGGAAAATCTGAGGGTTAATTAGTAATCTGGGGCATTGTCATTCATGATTTATCAAAAAAGCAACTAGAGATCGATTTGTATGCAAGTGTGTCATGTGTGGAGAAGGACCCTCTAGCTAGACCATCATCTATTTAATTCACCAAATTTGTCCAACTTTGTTTAAGTCTTTAATTCACTTGTTTTCACTTTAATTTTGTCCAAAATCCAATCCCCTTTACTTTAGAATGTTAAACTAGTTAGAATCTGTCCAACTTTGTGTCTTTTATTGTTTTGAGTCAAATTAAAGTTAGAATTCGTCCAAATAACTCCCTAGAGTCTGTTTTGAGTCTATTTGCTTGCTTTGTGCTGTTTTGAGTCATTCTAGTTAGTTTTGAGTCTTTTCAATTTGTTTTGAGTTTTTTTAATCTAGTTAAGTGTTTTTAGCCTAGTTTTGTGTTTTTGAGTCAGTTTAAAGTAGAGTAGCAATCCCTCATAATCTCTGGTCTAGAACGATCCCTACTTACATCTTTACTATAATTGTCAATAAGAGGGTTTAATTTGAGTGTTGTTTTATTTCAAATCAGATCCTCACCCATGGGCGATGTGGGATCTTACAATCCACTCCCCTTAGGGGCCCGACGTCCTCGACGGCACACTTCCCGCCAGGGATTAGCTTTGATACCATTCTATCACATCCCGGCCCGAGCCCCCACCGCATCCCAGGCTCGACTCCACCGTAGCACGATATTGTCCGCTTTGGGCCCCGACCACACCCTCACGGTTTTGTTTTCGGGAACTCACACGAGCAGAACTTCCTAGTAGGTCACCCATCCTGGGAATGCTCTGGCCCCTTTCTCACTTAACTTCGGAGTTTCTATGGAACTCGAAGCCAGTGAGCTCCAAAAAGGTATCGTGCTAGGAAAAGATGAAAATATACATATAAGGCTTACAGGAGCCTCACCCCTGGCCAATGTGGGATCTTACAATATTTTAGTACATGGTAAAAATAGAAATGAACATAGAAAGCACTTAGAGATAGTTTTACAAGAATTTATCAATAATGGAATTGTGATTAGCAAAAATAAAATAGCGTTAGAAAAACAAGATATAGAATTTTTAGGAATGTATATCAAGTCAAGTACAATACAATTACGAGATCATATAACTAAAAAGGTTTTAGAATTTCTAGATAAGTTATAAGATAAAAAACAGTTACAAGCATTTTTTGGATTGTTAAATTATGCAAGAAATTTTATCCCTGATTTAGAAAGAAAAATAACAGTATTACACAGTAAAACTAGGCCTGGCAAACGGGTCGTGTCTGTCGTGTTCGTGTCATTTTCGTGTAACACCTGTTATCTTATCGAGTCGTGTCGTGTCACACCTGTTATCTTAATGGGTCCTTAACCGACCCATTATGACACTTTAAGAAAAAAAAAATTCTTAAATTTGCACATACCACACATTGCTACATAAATATTACTTCAAAACATTAAAAGATATTTGTCGTTTAAGTACTATATCTACACTCGAAAATAAGAGCCTAATAAAAACAATAATATATACACTACTATTCTATTACAAATATTAAATGTGTAAGGATATGCAAAATGAAAGAGTTTTTGTTTTCAAGGTTGTGAAGCCTTTCTCAAAAGTTTAAACTTTGCCAATGGAACTCAAAGCTTACATGTTATTCCTTTTACAAAATCCTCAATTTACATCGATCATCATGAGGAAATTGTATTGGAACTTTGGCCTTCAAGGAAATTAATATATATAATTATTATGGGAATTGTTATTAGCACTCCAAAAATCTCATTCTACACTCCAAACTTTCTATATTGGGAAAGAAAAATACACTTTTGGGGAGTGTAGAATGAGATTTTTGGAGTGCCAATAACACTTCCCATTATTATAGTTTATTCATACTTTTATTAAGTATAACATAAGATTTTGTGGTATCCACTAGTGTAAATATTTTAAATTGAAGATCGAATTTATTCATTGTATTCATATAGGGTCAAGGATTGTAGCTATAAAAAATCATCAAAATCGGAGTTAAAATAACCGTTAAATCATGATTTTTTGTTTTATAACCGTTGAAAAGTTTTGTCCCGTTACTTAATCTCTAAATGTTTGTTTTTTGCAATTTTTGGCGTATACGATCTCGAAGTATATACAAACATGTTTGACGGTTGGATCATTGAAACTAGTTTTGTAGTATGCGTATCTCATCAAAACAACAGATTCACTAACACTTAGGAGTTTATTCATACTTTCATTAAGTATAACATAAGATTTTGTGGTATCTACTAGTGTAGATATTTTAAATTAAAGATCACATTAAATCATTGTATTCATATAGGGTCAAGGAGTGTAGCTGTAAAAAAATCATCAAAATCGAAGTTAAAATAACCATTAAATCGTGATTTTTCTTTTTATAACCGTCGAAAAGTTTTGTCCCGTTACTTGATCTCTAGATGTTTGTTTTTTGCAATTTTTGGTGTATGCGATCTCGAAGTATAAACAAACATGTTTGACGGTTGGATCGTTGAAAATAGTTTCGTAGAATGCATATCCCATCAAAACAATAGATTCACTAACACTTAGGAGTTTATTCATATTTTCATTAAGTATAACATAAGATTTTGTGGTATCCACTAGTGTAAATATTTTAAATTGAAGATTGAATTCAATCATTGTATTCATATAAGGTCAATGTGTGTAGTTGTAAAAAATCATCAAAATTGGAGTTAAAATAACCGTTAAATCGTGTCTCCAAAGTATGACGAACAAGTTTGTAGATATTCATCAGGAAAATTTAGTGATGTACAGTCAAGATTACCGTCAACAGATTTAGAAATTTTAAGAATAATTAACTCACTTGTGGCATTTTCTTCATTTTTACATAATGAAGTATTTACTATTAGAACGTATTGTCAAAATATAGTTTCTCATTATAACAAAATAAATGCTAATAAATAGGCAACTCGAAGATGGGTTAATTTTATTGATTCAATTATAGGAAATAGTTTTAAACCAATTTTTGAACATATAAAGGGTAATGACAATACATTAGCTGATATCTTATCAAGATTAATTGGTTGAACAAGAATGGAATATCGTGGACCATCATCATCAAATAACACAAGACCACAAGGCAAAAGAGCACCATTCAATAGTATAATGATGCACCATGGACCTCCACCATTCAATGGATTCCAAAATAGCATAAGCAGACCAACATCACCACCAGTACTCACTTTCAACTTTAATGGCAATATTGTTGAAGGAATCAGAAATCCAACTTTGAGGTATAGGTCAACAGTACCAGGGCTTTCTGATAGGCAGCAGGTTCTCTTAGATAATTTTTGGAATATCCAAATCAAACAGCCAAGCATAAGGTTAGGTCATGAAAAATTAATTAAAGCTTTAGAACAAGAGTTTGATAGTTTTAATTTTAGTATCCATCAAAGCTAGCATCATATTCATTCTCTTGAGCACAACCTTCAAGTCATTTCTAGGGACCATGAGTCATTACTTAGTAAGTTTACCAAAATGAACCAAGAACTTCAATCTCTTAGAATGCAGCAGAAGGTAAGTGACATCCTGAAAAGAGAATTAAAAAGAGGTTTGAAAACTGATAAGCATAAGAATAAAGAAAAAATGGGTTATTAAACCTATAGAACAAGAGACTAATGAGCCCATAGAAGAGATTAAGATTGAGCTCTTAGAAAAAGACATTGAAATGGAGCAGCATCAACATCTGAGTGACAAAGAAAAACAAGAAAGATATGAAAGTTTTCTTAGGTATATATCTTTAGACTTAATAATAGATGATATCCTATTAGAAAAAATTTCAAAAGCAAAATTAAGAATAATGCCACCAGATATGCAAAATGAGATCTTGAGCAAAACATCACAGTCCATGAAAGAGTTGTTGGAAAATATTAGTATTTTGGTTTATTTGAATGTTTGGTTTTATGAGCTTAGCCCGTTAGAATTAGGTTTTGTTAGAGATTAAGGTTAGTTTATTATAAATAGGGTGCTTTGTTATTCATTAATGAACAAGTTAGCCACAATGTAGTCTCTTAGGGTTTTGTAGCCGTTCAGCATTCTCAGTTTGTTTAAGAATATTCTTATTATTTGTTAGTCTTGTTCGTTGCGCATTCTGATATTCAACTTGGTATCATAGCAGGTTTGATTCTTCGGGATTTAATCTGCTTCGGGTTGGTATTTGTTTGTTCATTTCCGTTGTCGTTCATGTTCAGATTGTTAGTTGGTATTGATTGTTTGCAAGAAGAAAAAAATTGGTCGTTCGTTTTTTGTCCAGGGACTCTGCTTTTGCACCTTTGAACAACGCAGCATGCAGGAGTATCCGCAAGTTTGTATTGTTGCAAAGGAAAAAAAGGGGAGTAAAAAAAAAAAGGAAGAAACAAGAAAAAATTGGTTGCTTGTTTGAGGCCCATGCGAGCAAAGGAAAAAAAAAATTTGGTTGGATTTTTTGTTTGTTTGTTCGGAAGTTGGCATCGGCATCGGCATCGGCATCGGCATCGGAATTTGGAGGCTTGCATCCACATCTTCTTGTTGGCAAACTCATGTCGTGTACCGCCATGAGTTTGACGGGGGGGTGTTGGAAAATATTAGTATTTTGGTTTATTTGAATGTTTGGTTTTATGGGCTTAGCCTGTTATAATTAGGTTTTGTTAGAGATTAGGGTTAGTTTATTATAAATAGGGTGCTTTGTTATTCTTTAGTGAACAAGTTAGCCACAATGTAGTCTCTTAGGGTTTTGTAGTCGTTTCGGCATTCTCAATTTATTTAATAATATTCTTATTATTTGTTAGTCTTGTTCGTTGCGCACTCTTCGTGTTGGCAAACTCATGTCGTGTACCGCCATGAGTTTGACGGGGGGTGTTGGAAAATATTAGTATTTTGGTGTATTTGAATGTTTGGTTTTATAGGCTTAGCACGTTAGAATTAGGTTTTGTTAGAGATTAGGATTAGTTTATTATAAATAGGGTGCTTTGTTATTCTTTAGTGAACAAGTTAGCCACAATGTAGTCTCTTAGGGTTTTGTAGCCGTTTTGGCATTCTTAGTTTGTTTAATAATATTCTTATTATTTGTTAGTTTTATTCGTTGCGCACTCTTCTTGTTGGCAAACTCATGTCGTGTACCGCCATGAGTTTGACGGGGGGTTTTGGAAAATATTAGTATTTTGGTTTATTTGAATGTTTGGTTTTATGGGTTTAGCCCGTTAGAATTAGGTTTTGTTAGAGATTAGGGTTAGTTTATTATAAATAGGATGCTTTGTTATTCTTTAGTGAGCAAGTTAGCTACAATGTAGTCTCTTAGGGTTTTGTAGCCGTTTCGGCATTCTCAGTTTGTTTAATAATATTCTTAGTAATTGTTAGTCTTGTTCGTTGCGCACTTTTATATTCAACTAGAGTTACAATTACAATTACAATGTGCTTTGTATCAGTTCATCTTTGATCCAAAACCAGTGATGGATATTATTACAAAGATGTATCCATCATGTCTTTGTGATAGTATAAAGAATTGTATTTGTAAATCAGAGGTTAGCATAGCTGTGACCAGGATTAACATGAGAGATTTTAGATCATGGCATTTTAGTTATGAGTATCAGAAAAAGCATAGTGTGGTAGAAGTTAGCCTTGCCTTATTATTAGAGTTTGGCTATCTTGATAAAATATTCATTAACCATATTTCCCAACTAGAATCATTTCCTGAAAAACTTATAAAAGTAGCAGAAGATTATTTAGAAAAGTTGAAAGAAATTTGCATAAGTTTTATTAGTAGTCCTCTAGATTGGTATGTACATATGCATAAGGAGAAAGTTAGGCATATAGCCATGATTAATGAAGAGTCCCTTAGATTATCCCCTATCTTCTCACATGAGTGTACTCCTTCATACAAAAATATTCTAAAATTCCGAGGAATCCAAATGTTAGCCTTAGATGAGTTTGAAAATTTTAGGTATGATATGGTATTAGTAGCAGAAGAAGAAAAAATGTATATTTACAGTAAGACAATGATCAATCATCATCCCTATTAGAAGACTTAAATTTTCAAAGAAGAAACAGAAGAAATGTACTACAAGGTGAAAGAAGATAGATAAACAGATGCAGAGCTAGTAGAAAGCGATGAACAGTACTGGAACAATTTGACAGAAGAAGAGCTGCATAACATCGACAACATGATGGAAGCATGAAGATCTGGCAGCAAATTAGCAGAAGCTGAATAGCATCATGTAAAATATATATTTTCAAACAGAAATGTCAATATCATTGTGGACCCTGCTATAATAATAAAATAATAACATAAGAATAAATAAATAAATAATTTGATCCATCATGAACTTTTCATACACAAAATATTATTTTGATTAATAATGAATATTACTAAATCATTTTCATTAAAATTCTCTTTATTCAATTATTTTAAAAACAATTTCAAACAAGCCCGCACTTGAATGGTAGTGTGTGTATAGGAGTTCTACTGCTTTTCTTGTTTAAAGCTGCTTCTCTAGGGTTGGGCTTGGGCTGAAAAGCTGATCCCAGAATTGGTCGGCGATCCCAACCCATGTAACGTTGCAGAAGGCAGAAGCTCTGGACTCTTCTCGTAATAAACACACTATTCAAACGACCACCTTTCAACTCTAGGAAGCTCTAGAAGTTGCTCTCTCTCTCTCTCTCTCTCTAAATTGTGAGCCGAAGCGGTCCTTGTTTCTGCTGTAATCCCTCACTGATCGTTGGTGCTCTTCTATCTCTCACTCTACTGTAAGTCCCTTACTTCCTCTGTACAAAATTAGCTTCATTTTATTTTCCTTAATTAATAGCCATGCTAGCTAGCTATGTCTCTCTCTGTGTACCTGTAAGTAGCAGTGCATGCACTTGTTTTTGCTGTTTTTCGTTGACTTAAAACAACTTTTATTACCACCCAACAACTTGTTTTTGCTTTCTGGAAATTGGAAGAGGCTCTTCTCTCTGGTTTCTATCTTTATTGTTCTAAATTTTTGTTTTCTTGCCAAGTTTTTGACATATTTTGTTGGGGTTTCAAGTAAAATATGTGGGGTTGTGGTTTTTTTTTTATTTTACTTTCATGTTTCTACCAACAAATGTGAGATGGGTAAGTTGCCTAAGAGGTGTTTGTGAGAAGGCCTGCATGAACTATATTTTCCCAATTCTGTCTGTATACTACAAAAGCCAAGAGTTATCAGCAGGTCTTTTAGGATTTGATGTTCCCAGCTTAGATTTGTTGGTTTCTCTAGTTTTTGATTTGTTGAGTGTAACTTTCAGAACCTGTTCCAACTAGGAATTAACTCAACACATGCTCAAATGGAAAAACAATTTTTTTTTTTCGCCGTGTTAAATCATAAGAAAACAGGATCGAGAATGCTAATATAGGATGATAGAGTTAGGTAGATAGTAGAGATCGTGATTGTACATGAAACCACAAGATTCGTAGGCGTTGCTTGGGGTAAACTAGTTCAAATGCACGATTGGGCAGCACAATCTGGGGGGAAGTAGAACTTGAATTGCATTTTTTAAGTGGTTCAAACCACGTACAAATGTTTCCTCATTTAGGAAGGACTTTAATCTTTTTTTTTCTCTTTTTTTGTTCTCATCTCTTAGTTTTCATCACCTGCTCTTCATCCATTTGCGATTTTTGAATGCAGGGATGGCTGAGCCAGCATACACAGTGGCATCTGATAGTGAAACCACTGGAGAGGAAAAATCGTCTTCTCCTTTTCCTGAAACCGCTATTGGGATTGACATTGGCACTTCACATTGCAGTGCTGCGGTCTGGAATGGCTCCCAGGTTGAGCTCCTTAGGAACAGTAGAAACCAGAAAATGATGCGGTCGTATGTCACATTCAAGAATGAAAACCCTTCAGGAGGAGTAAGCTATCAACTCTCCAGTGAGCACGAGATGTTATCTGGAGCTTCAATTTTCAACATGAAACGATTAATTGGCAGGGTTGACACTGATCCAGTTGTCCAGTCAAGCAAAAGCCTCCCCTTTTTAGTACAAACATTGGGCATTGGGGTGCGCCCACTGATCGCAGCCTTGGTGAACAATGTATGGAGATCCACAACTCCTGAAGAAGTTCTGGCAATATTCTTGGTGGAACTCAAGGCAATGGCAGAAATCGAGCTAAAGCAACCCATAAAAAATGTTGTTCTGACTATTCCAGCTTCATTCAGCCGATTCCAGCTTACTCGTATTGAAAGAGCTTGTGCCATGGCTAGCCTTCATGTACTCAGACTGATGCCTGAACCAACTGCTGTCGCACTGTTATATGCACAAAAGATTTCAAATCAGAACGTAAACACCGGATCTGAGAAGATTGCTCTAATCTTCAACATGGGTGCTGGATACTGCGATGTAGCTGTTACTGCTACAGCTGGAGGAGTTTCCCAAATAAAAGCCTTAGCAGGATCTGCCATTGGAGGGGAAGACTTGCTTCAGAATATGATGCGTCATCTGTTGCCAGATTCCGAGACTCTTATAACTAGCCACGGACTTGATGACATAAAATCAGCGGGCATTCTTCGAGTTGCAACGCAGGAGGCAATCCACAATCTCTCCTCCCAAACAAGTGTTCAGATTGATGCTGACTTGGGAAATGGAACAAATATATGTAAGGTTGTGGATCGTGAGGAATTTGAGGAAGTTAACCGAGCAGTGTTTGATAAGTGCGCGAGCCTCATAAGCCAGTGCTTGCACGATGCAAAGGTTGATACCGAGGATGTGAGCGATGTAATAGTTGTTGGTGGATGCTCATATATTCCAAAGATAAGAAGTCTTGTCATGAGCATTTGTAAAAAGGAGGAGCTGTACAAAGGGATGAACCAGTTGGAAGCTGCTGTCACTGGAGCGGCACTAGAAGGAGCGGTGGCATCAGGTCTTAGCGATCCCTTTGGTAGTTTGGACTTGCTTACCATTCAAGCCACCCCTCTCGCCATTGGGATTCAAGCTGATGGAAACAACTTTGTGCCTATCATACCTAGAAACACAGCAATTCCCGCACAAAAAGATATGATTTTCACAACTGCCCATGATAATCAAACTGAAGCACTGATAATCGTCTACGAAGGCGAGGGGAAGAAGGTGGAAGAGAACCATTTGCTGGGGTATTTCAAGATCACTGGAATTCCACCATCACCGAAAGGAGTTCCGGAAATAAGAATAATTCTGGACATCGATGCATCGAGCGTGCTGAGAGTTTTATCGGGGGTTTTAATGCCGGGGTCTCATCAGCCGGTAAATCCAGTCATGGGAGTGAGGATGCCAACAGTTGATGATGGTCATGGCTGGTGTGCCGAAGCCCTACACAGAACTTATGGTTCTACTCTCGACTTGGTTACAGTGCAGAAGATATAGTCACTACTTAACACGAATGCAGAGAATCATGTTTTAGCGTCAACTGGTGAAATGTAAAGCTGATACTATATTTTTGTAAGCATATTTTACTGTGTGTGGATTTAGTGTAATAAAATAAAATTGAGCAGCTTCTGCTCAAATGGTTTGATAAGTTATCAGATTTAGATGGCACCAAAAGTATTGCCTTATGATTTACCTGTTGCAGAGTACTGGGTGTCGAAACACATGTTCCTCTATCCTGCAAATCACCAACGGGCACGTACCCAAAAATGCTTAATAAAAGACTTAGTGTAAAACCACGTCTTAAAGCCCATATTGGTACCATTTTTCTAATAGAGGTAGACTCATCGACACATATAGATTTCATCTCTATTAAAAATATGATACAATTTGCTATAAAAGTGCGGTAAGAACAACATTTTTGTCAACAAAAGCGAAAAATAAATAAATAAATTTTTGTTTGTGTATCAAATTAATTTGACAGATATGTAAGTAGGAATGTCTTTCCAATGAAATGCAGCAAAACATTTAACGTTCTCATTTGCATAGAGTTAACTTGGTTAGTGAACCAAGTGCATTAACCAAACGATCATTTTCTCTACATCCATGAAAAGTTCACTCACAAAAACAAAAGAAGTCGCATTTAAACTTAAAAAAACTGCATAGAATAAACCCTAACAGCAGAAGCACCAACAATTAGAAATGGTCATCTTCTTCAGAACTTCACTGTACTTTAAGAAATACTTTACCACTTCCATTGCACCCTGCAGTCCCTTTAATCCCTTCACGGAGCTGGTCTTGAGTTGCGAGGACAAACAAACAGGCAAAAACTCTAGTGGATTGAAGGGCTTGAACTATCCGCCGAGTCTTCCTACTTTAACACGAGATGTTCGACATTAGGTGACTTGTCAAGAAACTCAACTAGGACTTCCCGACGTACCTCATAAAAAGTTAGCTTCAATCGCTTCATGTTTCTGGAAGCAAGCATAGAGCAAACCCCAGACCAAGTTCTAGCTCCCGAAAAAGACATGCCTAAACTGGAAATTTTGCCAAGAATGCAGTAACACGGTCGGCATAGGCAGGAATTGCATTGTCTATTTAATCACCGATAACAAGTTTGATCTTGAGTCTTGACTAAAGCTTTCGGATTCTCCAGAAAGTAATTTGACGATGCAAACCCCATGACACAGTTTTTCAAGATTTGAGGCATTGACAAATAAATTGTTTGACAACTCTATATCTTTCACAGTTGTTCTTAAAGTCTTTAATTCAGGAGCAAGTATGTTGAAATTCATTGCATCTCTTCCGAAAAATGGATGTATATCCAAATCTTCAAGAACAAGGGAGTTACAGAAAAGCTTTTCCAATGAGGTATCACCTAATACATGATCTGTAATAACATGAAGTAACTTGAGACTTGGCAAACAACAAAGCAATGTCGCAGGAAACCCAAAAATTTCACTAAAAAGCCCAATTATATTTGGAAGCTTAGTCATTATATATTCGTAGCAAACCAAGCTCAAATTCATGAGTAGTATGCGAATGATAATTCACATTCATGCCACGTCAAATGGAAAACTCACACTAAGCCCATGCAAAACCATGTGTATTGATCATACCAAGCCAAATTGAAATAAGTTTATAATATTAATACATTAACAGTTTAATTCGAAACACATCAAACTGCTCTTCACCCAACACGCTTAAGTGGGTCAAGCCACATAAGTCCATTGGGCCTACATGGGATTCGAGCTTGTGGAGATTTTGAGCTGCTTGGGAGAACCAAAATCAAGGCCCACAACTCTAGTTTCACACGGGAGGTTATAAGAGATATCCCAACCCGTTTCCTTACAAACCAACCAAAATGCTTCAAACACAACCAGTTTGCCTAGATTTATGGGTTGACGGAGTCTGACCCTGGGCCGCACGCCTCATTTTAACGTGGTGGAAGAACTTTACCATTTGAAGCTCACGCAGGAAATCAAGGAAGAAAATGGAGAAGGTAGCCAAAGATGGAGCGGGATTTGGTGCAAGCAAAAGGAGATTTTGGGCAAAATGATAAACTTAGCCTTCACAAGGCTACTAACTCTCTACAGTACTATCCCAAAGAGGCATGCTGTGGGTTCAACAATGGAAAAGAGAAAGAACGACTTAACAAACCAAGACGAGGAGAGAAGGGATTCTCCAGCTGGGATTTTGAGGATTCATGTACCTATAAATTCAAGCCATCAGCACGCTTGGAATGCAGAATGCACCATGCACAGCACGCAATCTCTAAGTGTTGAAAAAACCTAATTCATGAGCTTTAGCCTTTCCTTCATTCTTATCTTTGTCATAAGCCTCCCTTAACCTTCAAAATTACCACCCCATTAGAAACCCTAATTAGCCACTTCAAAACCACCAACCAAGGTCTTAAATATCGATATTATCGGTGATATTTCGCCGATAATATCATTTTTTTAGAGGACGATATTTTCACACTTATCCACTTAATTATCGTCAATATATCGATATTTTTGTCGATATTATCGTGATAATATCGAAGATGATATTTTCAGCATTTTAATATATTATTTGGGCAATATATCGCAATATCGATAATATCGCAAGATGAACCTAAACATACTTGAAAAATGGACTTACCAGAGACCTTATCGCAAACAGCTTTGGAATCCTCAATCTCACCGTATTCCTTAAACACACCGGTTAAGGTTTCGGCGTTGGTGTCCAATCCAAGACCATGGACGAAGATCTTGCCGTGGTTATCGGCAGCTTCGAGAAGCAGGGAGATAAGATGTTCCTTGGTGAATTGTCACGTCTCGATCCTGACATACGTCCAGGATCGACACATGACGTCACCAACTACCCGTATCTCTAACATACCCTGCCACCAGGATATGCGAAACACAACTCGAGAACCAATTGCGTAATAAATATTTGTATACTTTATGGCTGCATCTAACCTCTTCGTTAGACTGTCTATGTACCTTCAATAGGGATCAAGCCATTCGTAGTTCAACTTCGCTATAACTCGACATATAACACAGTCTGTTCAAGCCAAAATGCATAACATTCCTCAATCAAACATTTGGACTTGACAAGCATGAATTATTTGATTCAAACTACATAACAACCTGCATGACAATCAAGGTTTCTATTTCATCCATCATATACATCATTGTGTTTCAACATAAAATCGCTATTCATATCATGTAATATATCAAAGAATCAATAAAGCACAATAGTATCTTCTAGTCGCATTGATCACTAATCTAATCATTTTAATAACAATCATATTCAACATCCTTCCACAATCATCTCAAGTAACCCATTCCATGATATCAAAGAGGCACAGTATTAACATTTAATTATGTTAATCAATCAATCAGATCACATCTCAATGCCCAAAATTAATAAAGGACTTATATAATTCCCTGCCTGGATTTCAAGTAATAACTTGATAATTCTAATTTATATTCACAAGATTTATTGTGGGTAATTCTCATTCACTCGAATCCAGGGTATAAGTCTAACTTATGGAAATGAGCAAGAGTAGGGATTCCGGACCACTCAACGGACTCCAAATCAGGATACGATTTCTGACCACTCAACGGAATCCAACCACATCAGGTTCCGGATCACATAACGGAACCAAAATTATCAATCGGTTTCTTGCATGTAAAATTAGTGTCATCGATCACAATCTTTAAACATCAAGTATAGAATCATGCCTTATGAAATCATAATCAAGTCACTGCCAACTTCGAAGGAGTCACCTAGACATCCAACGACTTTTCTAATTCAAAGCACAAGATTCTCAAAATCTATCGTTCATATGTACATTAAAAACTAGGGCTAGAGGGATGCAGTTCGGTCGAAGCCTACATCTTTGAAGCTATCTTAATCCAAACTCAATAAAACCCGAGGTGGATACGATCCTGGACCATCACTCAATGGAATCGCGAAGTAAGAAGGGTTCCGGACCATCTCTCAACGAAATCGCGGAGTACAATGCATAACAACCACTAAATGAAACCTAAGTTGGATACAATTCCAAACCATCACCCAACGGAATCGAGGAGTAGGAGGGATTTCGAACCATCTCTCAACGAAATCCGAGTGGATACGATTCCGGACCATCACTTAATGAAATCGCGGAAGGCCAACAACCATATATACAATGGCTCAAAGAAATGAGACAAGCACAAGTTACTTAATTTACAAAAGCTCAACCAAGGGAAATAAGGTACAAATACTAAATTTAGAACAAATCAATGAAGCGAAAGATGAAACCATATTGAAGCAACAAATCTCCATCACCACGGGTTAACGGTTTACCACTAGTCCTCACATTTCATCACAACATGCCAATCAAACCATATTTCAATATATACATGTCAAATCTCATTTCATAAACTTAAATCAATGGCTAAGCATTAAAAAATAACAATTCAATAGAAAACATATTTATAAAACCAAGTCATATCCACATAGGATAACAATTATGAAAATAGGGTAATCACCAATATCACATATATTAAAGTCACTCACCTGAGGTCCACACTAACGCATTCTAGCATGGAATTCAAGGCATCAAGCTCTATCACCGTAAAAACAAAGCACAAGTCCACATTTAGATTTCTCTCGATAAATTCACATGCCCAAAACTCTCATAAATCTCCCACAACAACATTTAATGAGAATCAAACCGTCAATCAAAGGTATGGTACATGATCTTACATCACTTGCTCCGTAAGATCCAACCACTAGACTTTCACTAGTAAGTTCCTAAGGTCCAACAACTGATAACTATGGTGCTCACAAAATTGTACAACGATCCAACGATCGGATTGTCATCAATCACACAAACAAGTGGTGGTCTAATTTGATCACCACACCAAACAATTGAATTTTGGGAAACCAAGCTAGACATAGGTTCATAGGGTCACTAGAAGGTATTTGTTACTTAGACAACACTCGTGGACGGTCCCACGCACTGCCACACGCGATGGTAGCCATGGTGAAGGGTTTGAAAACCCAAATTTTCAACCTTAATCACAAAGGCTCAAATTTACGTGGTAACTAGAGCTCAACAAGGGAAACATTATTCACAACTAGGTCAACGACAAATTCTAATCGGAAACCATCCAATTTCATTGGGGAAAATCAGGTTTCTAGGGTTCTACACACCCAACTCTAAAATGAATACGAAAGCACAAACCAAGCATACCAACTTAAATATTATGAAGAGTAGATGAAGTTTCATACCTCACTCGAAGGAAATGGTTGCCGG
Organism: Malus domestica; assembly: GCF_042453785.1. Lineage (NCBI taxonomy): Eukaryota > Viridiplantae > Streptophyta > Magnoliopsida > Rosales > Rosaceae > Malus > Malus domestica. Next base: position 16,052,959 of record NC_091673.1, read on the forward strand.
AATCACCGGAAAATGACAAAATCGCCGGAAACCCACGGAACTTTGCTGCCTCGAACTGGAAAAACGGATAAGAAACTGGAAAATATAACACTACAGAGACTTAGGGCTCGTCAATAGCTTTCCATAGACAGCAAGATCACCCAAAACGGATCTCTGATGAAGGAGATATGAGCGGGTCAAGTTGGCGGGTTAAAGGGTTGAAATCACCCCAAAAAGGGGTCAAAATCAGTCCTCTCCTTCTTCTTTTCTTTTTTTTTTTTTAGAAACCTTCCCCTTTTTAAACTAACTTAACCTTTAACCCATATGTGGGAATTAAATAATTCCCACAATCTATAGTTCACAACTTCAAACGTCCGTAACTATACCGTTGTAACTTGGACTCGCAAACCGCTTTCGCCTATGCGTTCGTGGGTTCGAAATCTCTTTAAAAACACTAGTTAAAACTTCGAAAAGTCAACGAAAGATAAAGATTGATTACGAAAATTCAAACCCGATAACTATTCGATTTAATTCCCAAAATTTACGGAATTAAAATTAAGTAATAAAAAGGACGTAAACGTGAAATACGAACTTAAATTACGAGATACATAATGAATAGTGAAATTTCGGGGATGAGATTTCACATGAATGGTTCTAGAAGATTCTGGATTGACTTGTCCTCGTCATCACCTGCACCAGTCTGATCCAAAGTGGTTGAGGCTGATGTCGTGGTTATGTTACCGGTTTCCTTATACTCACCACTCGGCCCCTCTTCGTCCTCCTCCTCTTCCTCTTCCTCTTTGTCGACTTCTTCATCTTCCTTCTCCTCCTTTTCTTCGACTTCTTCTTCTTCCTCTTCAACTACTTCCTCTGCTGGTTCGTTTTGGGGTTTGGGTTCCTCAACTACGACCTTTTGTTGCTTTTTGGTGGGTTCAGAGGGCTCGGAAGAGCTAAGCTTTCATTTTTTTTGCCATTAGAGGAGGGGTGCAGGCGTCGTGGATAGAGAGATTTGGGGGTTAGGGTTAGGGTTTCTTTGAGGAGCTGCTACCGACACCCAAGTGAAAACGCAGGAACTGATTGGGAATCGAGAGAGATGCAGGGTAAAAGTATCCTCATATGTTTAGGTTAGGGGTATTTTCGTATTTCAACCTAACATTTTACACTTACTCTACACCAAGGGGATTCGAACCTCTCCCATTTTACACTTACTCTACACATAGAGATGATGAAGATAGTGAAAATTTTGAACCTCATAAGAACTCTATGTGGTACTAAGTCACTTATGTATCTTACCATGCAATGTATAAAGTGTAAAATATTGTAAAAATTCATTATATATAAATGATTATGGTGTGTTTAAACTTCTTTCATTAATTACTACACATTTTCTACACTCACAATGTTTGTCAGCTCGCTATATAATCAACTTAAATCAGTTAAATCCATCATGCAATGCATTTCCTTCCAGTTTTTTATGATAAACTAATAGATAATTGACTAAATAAACATCCTGCAAAGTTTCAATAAACATTTCTAAGTTTTTCTTACAATTTCCGTGATTTTTATTCAATTTTTATTGATATTGATAATATCCCGATATTTCCATCGAAATTTTTGTGTTTTTGGAATACCGATATTTCTGATATCATCGATATTGAAGACCTTGCCAGCAACCATCAACGATATCTCTCTCACACTAAACTAGTGGGCTTTTAGCTCTCACACCACGAATCACTCAGGCAATTTATTAGTTGTTATGATTATTCAATCATTACTAAAAGGAATTGTTAATATATCTGGGATACACTAGTACAAAAAAAACTTTGCACTACGCAGGTCCTTCATCACGCAAAGTCAAAAAATGTCGCGTAAAACTTAGCGCAACAAACCTTCGTCGCACACTAACCGTCGCCCCAAGGCAGTGACAGAAGGGTTTACGCGACGAAGAAGAAACATGCATCGCGCAAACCCTCTTTGCACGATGCAGGCTGACTTTGCGCGACGTAGGCTGTGTCGCGCAAAGAGGCTTTGCGCTACGCATGTCCCTGAATCGCACAAACCCATGTTTTTTTTTTGGCAAAAATATTTTTTATTTAATTTTTTATAAATATTGCAATTAAATTATAAACAATAATTAATAAACCAAGAAAAAGTATTTAATTATAAAATATATGAAAATGTACATAAAAAATGTCTGAACAAAAAAAAAAGAAAAAACTACAACAAATAGTTTCCAAAGAAGAATGGTGTAAAGTTGGTGAACAAAGGCTCCTTGGTTTCAGGATTCATCTTCTCACGTTGGTGATCCTCGACCCCATGGAACTGAAAAAAACAGTTGCATATGTACTTACCTACAAAGGAAAAAAAAAATTTCATCACTTGAAAATGATCACAAAAACCAAAAGCTCTCCTGATTTCAAATCCTTGCAAGAAGTAAGCAACTAAGTAGCAATGCAAGATGTTCAGGACGAGTTAAGAATTAAAAAAAAAAAAGGTGCAGAGAATCAATCAGTAGGGATACATTGGCCTTACCAGATTCAATGTATGAGAAAGCTTGACTGTCTGCAATATGCCTGATTTATCAGTTTCCTTACTGGGAAGAATCTCAACTATGCCCTTGCTTATGAACGTATAAGGATCACTACAATGTTGGATGCGAATATCAGTCTAACATTCATTTCTCATCCCAAATAGAAATCAATATTTGCCAAAGTTAAGAAGAAAAATATATTGGAAAGAGGAGGGTTGGTTGCTAGGAATAATACCAAAAATCAATACATAAACATTAATATTTCTAGTTAGGTATATTAGTTGAAGAGAAATATGGATCAATAAAGGAGTACACAAAATCGTAAATGGAAAATCAGGGAGTCTATCAATTCTTTCACCATAGAGTCAGAAGCCAGTCAGTAACAACATAAGGCTAACCTCTGAGGCACAGAGTTCAAATCAGCAAGGGAATTTTCAACTTGGAAATTTTCTCAAGTGCATGGATAAGGGTTACAACCTTGTATCAACAAAGAAGTAAATTAAGTCAATTCTGCTCCTTAAACACAAAACTAACAGAAGGAAGAGTTGCATTTTACACACAGCACTTGCAACAATTTTATGTCTGGATTTTTTACATTTGCATGTAAATGGGTATTTGATTGTGGTTGAAAGGGACAACTGTGTCAGCAGTAAGCACTCGAGAATTTAGGATATAAGGCTGTAGAATTTGAAATAGACATAGTACCACACAAATTGTAGGTCCTTCATTTCCCACCATTTCTAATATAACAATAAGTGTAACATTGTCCTGAAAAATTGCGTACAAGAAGCTGATATAACAAACAGATGGGAAGTAGAAACAAGAGCCCCACTAGAACAGAATGCACATTAAAAACCATACAAGAAGTTGATATAACAAACAGATTAGAATTGTTTCTAACCCTCCAAACTACTTCTCTCACTCTTTTAACATGTTCTATTGCATCTAATATAACCAGGAAGATCGTCATTGATTTAAAATCATAGTGTTCTTTTTATTATAATTGGATGATCCCTGCCCCTTTTAGATTTTACTTGAAAATATATCAGCATAAGTAAACATACATACTAGTCTACAATTAAATGTCAAAACATACACCACTTTGAACCCATTTTCATGCTTTTCAACAAACTCCTGGAGTAACCTATACAAAACAACTTTTAATCACTTGTAGACAAGAAATGCAACCCACAAGCTTTGAGACAGTTCATATACCTCTTTGCAGCATTCAAAGACACCAAGTAATTTCAACTCAGCCACTTGTAGGAAACTTATAACATAATTCAGCACCGAAAGTAACTAAATTTAGACAATCTTATACAAATTTAAACACATCTTAACTCAAATTCCAATCAAGAATTTTTTTTTAGTAGGTATACATGAAATTGACTGTATAATCAATCCTAAATGCCCCACCAAAGGAATAAAACCTCCATCCCCTGCACTCAGTCACCAAACTGCTGCTCCACTTCAATGATTCAATCTGCGCCTTCCCCCAATTAAGGTAAACAAAATTTATTTTCCTTTTTTGGGACAAAAGGGAGAATATTACACAAAGATGGCATCATAAAGATCCCCAAACACCAAGGTACAAGCACAGAAACTAAAACAAGCTTTGAATCAAATGGAGGATTGGAGTAGGAGGGATTGGGGGCGCCATGAATTATACACATGGAGAATTGGAGAATAATGAACATGCTTTTGTAATTGGTCGATTTCAGAACCCAAATTAAGGTACTCAATTTAATTTATCTTCTGAGTATAACATAAAAAAGGTGTGTGTATGTGAATGTGATATGGGTTCTTCCCAATTTATTCCCAGCAACATAAAAAAAAAATTTATTACAGTCATTCATCAAACAAGGTTGGTTTAATCTCTTCTAATGTGCATGTAGCATTCTATGACCTCTTGTCGCATTCTATAACCCATATTAAGGTACAAATGCTTGATTAAAGTGCACAACAAACGGATCTTTTCTCAGAATTCGCAAAGAGCTAGAGATTAAAATTAAATAACTGAAAAAATATATATGAGAAATTAAGGTGGGCTCTGTGATAAGAAATTAATTAACTTTAAAAAAACAGAGACCTATGAAATTAGGGGGAAATGGCAGCAAATTTTTACCTCTGAGATGGATGTCGAGACGGTGAGGCGGACAAGTGCTCTATGACGAGGTTGCGAGGCTGTGAGGATGCAAGGCTGCAACCTGTGAGGGTTTGCAAGGCTGCGAGAGAGAGTGGTGTGAATGATGATGACTGACTGAGAGTGAAGGAGAGGAAGGCGCGGGGAGGAACACAGGCAGAGAAGAAGAAGTGAAGAAAAACCTAGGGTCAGTAGTAGAAACAAAAAAAAATGGTGGAATTAGGCTCGGGTATACAGGGGTGGAGGCGCTTGGAAATTTCTGAAGAGGAAAGGCAGAGAATCTGCGATAGAGAAATGAAGAGAAGGAGATTTTGGGCGCCATGCCAAAATTTAGGCAGCCCTCCAAATTTTAATCTCCCACCCTTCAAATGTTTTTAATCATGTATGATTACTTTTTTTTCTTTGTCACAATGTATGATTCTATTTAAATATATCGTTTTGATAGGATACACATTCTACGAAACTAATTTCAACAATCAAACCGTCAAACTTGATTGTATATACTTCGAGATCACATATGTCAAAAATCACAAAAAAAAAAAAACATTCAGGTATCAAGTAACAGGACAAACCTTTTCGACGGCTAGAAATGAAAAATCACGATTTAACTGTTGTTTTAACTCTGATTTTGATGATTTTTTACAACTGCACTCTTTAATGCTATATGAATACAATGAACTAATTCGATCGTCAATTTAAAACATTTACACAAGTGGATACCACAAAAGAAAAAGGCAATACAAGAACCCAAAAGAAAAGCAAAAGGAAAAAAAAAAACACTTTGCGCGACGCAGTTGCACCTACGTCGCGCAAAATCCTTTTTTGTTTTTATTTTTATTTTTTTTGCCCTTTTGCTTATGGGTACAAAATAAATAAATTAAAATCTACTTAGTACATACATATACCATTGAATTTGATGGGAAACGCATTGTACGCAATTAGTTTTTAACGATCGAACGTCAAACTTGTTTGTATATACTTCAAGATTGCATATGCCAAAAATTGCAAAAAACAAACATTCAGATATCAAGTAACGGGACAAACCTTTTCGACGGTTATAAGCCAAAAATCATAATTTAACGGTTATTTGAACTCCGATTTTGATGATTTTTTACAGCTACCCTCCTTGACCCTATATGAATACAACAAACTAATTTGATCGTCAATTTAAAACATTTACACAAGTGGATACCACAAAAGAAAAAGGCAATGTAAGAACACCAAAAGAAAAGCAAAAGAACACAGTTGTACCTTCGTCGCTCAAAGTCCTTTTTTTTTTTTTTTTTTTGCCCTTTTGCTTACGAGTACAAAATAAATAAATTAAAATCTACTTAGTAAATACATTTACCATTGAATTTAATGGGAAACGCATTATACAAAATTAGTTTCAATGATCCAATCGTCAAACTTGTTTGTATATACTTCGAGATCGCATACGCCAAAAATCGCAAAAAAACAAACATTCAGAGATCAAGTAACGGGACAAAACCTTTCGACGGTTATAAACGAAAAATCACAATTTATATTAACTCCGATTTTGATAATGTTTTACAGCTACACTTCTTCACCCTATATGAATACAACGAACTGATTTGATTGTCAATTTAAAATATTTACACAAGTGGATACCACAAAATCTTATGTTATACTTAATGAAAGTATAAAAAAATTCCAAATGTTAGTGAATCTAATATTTTGATAAGATACGCATTGTATGAAACTAGTTTCAACGATCTAACCGTCAAACTTGTTTGTATATGCTTCGAGATCACATACACCAAAAATATTTAAAAAAAAACATGCAGAGATCAAGTAACAGGATAAAACGTTTCAACGGTTATAAAACAAAAAAACACGATTTAACGGTTATTTTAACTCTGATTTTGATGATTTTTTACAGCTACACTCTTTGATCCTATATAAATACAATAAACTCATTCGATCGTCAATTTAAAATATTTACACAAGTGGATACCATAAAATCTTATGTTATACTTAATGAAAGTATAAATAAACTCCAAGTGTTAGTGAATCTAACGTTTTGATGGGATACGCATTGTACGAAACTAATTTCAAAGATCCACCGTCAAACTTGTTTGTATATGCTTCGAGATTATATACGCCAAAAATCGCAAAAAACAAACATGCAGAGATCAAGTAACGAGACAAATCTTTTTTACGGCTATAAACGAAAAATCATGATTTAACGGTTATTTTAACTCCGATTTTGATGATTTTTTACCGCCACACTCTTTAACCTTATATGAATACAATAAAATAATTCGATCGTCAATTTAAAACATTTACACAAGTGGATACCATAAAAGAAAAAGGCAATGCAAGAACCCCAAAAGAAAAGCAAAAGGAAAAAAAAAAGGACTTTGCGATTTTTGATGGTTGGATCGTTGAAACTAATTTCGTACAATGCGTTTCCCATCAAATGCAATGGTATATGTATTTACTAAGTAGATTTTAATTTATTTTGTACCCATAAGCAAATGGGCAAAAAAAAAGAGGGACTTTGCGCGACGTAGGTACAACTACGTCGTGCAAAGTTGGCAAAAAAGCGGTAAAGTAATCTTTGTTTGGCGGCAAGATCTTGCGTGATGCACAACACGTAGCGCAAACGGCCTTTGCGTGACGTTTTGTGTTTTGGGTCGCGCAAACATACTTTGAGCTACGAAATTTGCTCCGTCGCGCAAACATGTTTTTCTACTAGTGATATCTCTTATGCCACACTTTTTTTTTTAGGTATTTCAGAGCCTAGAGTCGGAAACAAACCAAGGGAGTTAAGCTTGTCAAAGTTCAAGTTCTGCTTGATCAAAAAGATCCCTAACATGATGATTTTAAATTAGTATTAATGTTTACGCTATTAGGTTTTGGTGTTTGAATAAGAAAAACTGCAGCCCTTAATATTTAAACTCAAATTGCCCTAAAGAAAGTCAGTGTTACGTACTGCATATGACAAGTCTGTCCATGTTCATCCAAAATACTCACAAAGGTAAATGAAAGGGACACAATCAAACTCCAAAAAACTGCATAGATTAAACTCCAAACCTTCAACAGTAGCAGTACCAATTTGTCTTCATATAATAAGTTCAAACACGTAAACGATGATTGCCAGATGTCAGCTACTAAAAAATTTCAGAAAACAATTCACCAAAACTAGCTCCTATAGTTTATATTCTGTCGCAGTAAAGCCATATAAGTTCCAAACATATGGACTCCCACACCACACTCTAACGTCATCTCCTGTGGAATCGAACGGCGTTACCTCCTGAGGACAATTGGTACTCGACAAAACCGCACCCCCAACCCAAATATGCATGTACATGCAATAAATCAAAACCACAAGAAAATTAGAAAAATACACTAATAAGAATTTGCACCTCTCTAGTTTGGAGACGGTAAATACTTAGCCCCTACATTTTATAAATTACCGCCGTACGATTCTAAAGTTACAAATCTTTACATGATTCACATCTTTGTTGAAAAACTGAACGAGCATCTTTTAGCAGGTATCTTGTTTTATTGTAACAAAAGTAAGACGATAGCACCCTCGTAAGAAGCAAGAGCTATTTACTTACCGTTTAAGGCCCTCGTATTCTAGAGAAAAAAAAAAGGACAATAGTGAAATGTATAAGAGATTCACGATGTAATGAATACATGGTCACTACGATTGTCCTATGTCTACTCCGTTTTTGCTACTGTAAAATGCAATCCCTGTTTAAAAAGGTGCTCCTTAATCACCCTGTTTGCAAAATCTATTTACATTCCCAAAACTCCACTCACTCCCTCCACACTCACATCACCACTTGCATACAGATATTATCAAAAAGTATACGACTTTGCTTGAAATGAAAATAAAAACAAATGTAGGCATGTAGCCACCACACTTTGACTTCTTAAACAACAAAACCCGACACATATTCCTACCATTTCTGCTCACGTTAAATATAATACAAAGAGTTTGAGACCCCAAAAACAAAAACAAAAAACATATAAATATTAAGTACCAAATCATACAAGAACAAGACTCCAAAATTAATACAACAAAATTCAACACCCAAAAGATTCCACAACACCAAAAGATAAAATATATAAATACATTTATATATATCAAAGTTTGAATTGAAATAAACAAAGGTTTTTTTTTGTTCCTAATCACTTGATGACTTCTTTTTTTTCTTCCTTGTTTTACAGCATATGGGTTCCAATGCAGTTTTCACCGTGTCGACCACGCTATCTTGTTCCCAAAGCTTTGTTGCCCTTCGAAACCCTAAAAACTTAGACTTCGTGGAAAATTAAAATTAGAACCCCTACACATTTCAAAATTAGACAGTGGTGCACAATCTCTCACACCTTGCGTAGTACGTCGTCGTCTCAGTACTTTAATGCACGAGGAGAGTTGGACTTTGTGAAAGAAAATGATCATCGTCGGATCCCTTTCACTAAATTTACCCAATCAATCAATCCGGATTTTTGAAATTCGATCTACAACTACAAACAATAGACCACTTCAAAAGTTATAATAACTTTAGCTGTTGGATCAAATTTCAAATATCCGGATTAAGTGATAGATAAATTTCGTGAAAGAGATTCGAAAAAATTTCCTTTCCTTTGCGAAATAATTAATCAATTATTACTGCTCGCGTCAAGGGAGACTCCTTGTTAATTTAACAAAATCTATGTACTTCTCTTCCCTTTCTCTGGGTTCAGAACCGTTGTGATACGGACACGTGGCGGCGTCTGATGTGGGGAGAGACGATGGAGATGAGTCCGCCCAGTGGGGGCCGCATCTTTGACCTGTAGATCATCTCGTCGTACGGCCTTCTGTAGAACTTCAAGAACGGCGCGAAGGACTCCCGGGACTTCTCCGTCCTGCTGGCGTGGCTCTCCCTGCGGAAGAACGTGGCCGGCGATTGGAGGAACGAGGGGCGTGGGGTCCGCGGCGGCTGGTTGTGGTGAGGGGTTCTGCTGGCCTCGCTGCCGGAGCACCGTTGGGGGAGTGGGGTCGACGGGAACAGGCTTTTTCTCATGGCAGCGGAGTTGCCGTAGCCGTGGATTGTTCCACGTGGTGTTCTGGCGGCGGGGGATGCGAAGGAGAAGGACCGGGCGTTTAGCGGTGAGATGAAAGCGGGTCCCAGCGGGGAGGGTGTGGTGGGGCCTACTTTGGATGCTGACGTGTCCGTGAGGCTGAGGTACCAAGGCTTGAGAGAGTCGAACTGATGCTGAGCGACAGTGAAGGAGAAACGAGAGGATGAGCAAGAGCCGACCTTGGCCGTTGATTTGATTGAGGAGGGGTCGAATCGGAGGGACGAGGCTCGCGGATAATTTGAGAAGTCACTGAAATCCAACGACTCCTCAAAGTCAAGAGATGATACCATCATCGTAGCCGTTGATAGCTCAACGAACGGTCGAACACCCTACAAAAGTACAATCCAATTAAACAAGAAGGGTCACACTCAAGACATTCACCTTTTTTTTTAACTTTTACCTTGTTGTCATATAAATTAACTAGTAAAAATTTAAATACAAACTTGGTCACTCCAAAAATTGAACAATGACACACATTAATGGTAAGGCATAGAAATGATTTAGAAGCCAAATGCAACATAACAGCTAACCACACGACTGTCGAAGATCCCGTTCTTTAAGCTACCCGTTAAAGTACATAAATGTTATGGTGATATTGCTTTACCTAAAGTTTGATCTGATAGCAATGTTAAAATAATTTTTTGAACTACATATTGTCGACATATATATAATCATTAACTCAATTTAAGCTGTTAAATCAAATTTAACAGTTAAATATGTATTGACACTTAACGTACGTATGTATTAAAATAAGATGACTGTATTAAACTGTGGATGGCTATATTATATTCTGTGAAAGCAAACAAGCAATAATTGTGGCATAATTTGAACCCAAGCAAGCAATCAGGCGCTCATGATAGCTTTATTGACCTGTTTTTTTTTGAATTCTGGGAAACCCAGCACAAGGATGTGACCTGAACTTGAAATGGATAAGAATTATAGGTAGGTTTTGGTTTTGTACCCAAAAGCACGACACAGAATGCACAAGTGGTCAAAACAAATACAGTAACATTGGACTTTTTTACCACCAACCCAATGAGCTACATAATTTAATTTAGATAGGTTAGGTCAATTTAATTTTTGAAAATTTAATTAATGTTTTTACCTTCCAAAGATATGAGAACATTGTAGGAGGGTCAATTACGAATGCTTTGGAGAGCCGTCTTGGATAGTACTCCGCCACAATTTTCAGTCCGGCCACCAGCAAGTTCATAAAAGCAGAAGCCGACCTGAAAAAACCTGCAAATTTATCCCATTCAGTTTTAATTTAATCAACAATTGAATTCAAAATCATGTATTTTAATTAGGGATTAAAAGAATAAAAAGTGATTAGTGTCTGGTGGCGTAAAAGTAGAATCCTGGGAACTTCTGCCACGGGATCAAAAATATTCAAAAGCGAGCTGTATTGGAATTGACGAATTCTCGGAAGGACTCCAATTCCCTACAATGCCCCTACATTCCTGGACCGCTAAAGAGGGTTAGACCGTCACACCTGAGGGGCACTCCGGACAATTTCTGATAATATCTCAGCTTCTCCGACATAGCTCTCATTAACTACGCTGCTCCAACCGTATCGTGCAGTTTCTATGTAGAATGACTAAATTGACCTTCGGGATTAGGGTATGTTCGTTGGATTTATGAAGGGTAAGTTTGGGAATTGGGCGTAGGGGGGGCTTACTTGCGTCGAAAAGGAGGACGAACTGCTCTACGTTTTTGGGCATGGACTGAATCGCCACCTCCAGCGTGAATGCCAACAAGCGAGTGAACCTTAAATTTACAAAAATGGAAAATTAATTTCAGAAATAAAAAAAGGTTGCATGAAGAATAAATAATTTCAAAAAAATAAGGAAATATTAATTAAAAAGGCTTTCTGGAGTTTGTTTACTCACAGTTTTTGCGAATGGAACTTCTGGTAATCTTGTTTAATCCGGAAAATCTGTGGGAAAAAATAAGAACAAAAAGGTGAGGTTAAAAATACCAAAAACAAAAGATTAAAACGGAAAAGAAAAAAAGGAGTGAAATGGTAATTTACCACAACAGGCCTGGATTCTTCATCATGGCCAGACACGTAGGCAACACCTTCAGCGAGCTCAGCTGAGAACTCATCTGCTATCAAGTTCTCTGTGTGTTCAAAAACATGAAAAATTAAAATAAATTAATCAAAACAGATTTCAACTTTTTTTTTTCTCCTTTTTTATGGTTCGAAAAAATAAATTAAAAAAAATTAGGGAAAGAAGTGAGATTAATCATTAGCGGGAGTTGGGCTTACACTTTAACGTTTAATTCAAAGTTGTGGAAAAAGCAAGATTCTTTGGCTAACCACAAAACAAAAAGACAAACCAATATGCACTTGAAAAAAGAGAGAACTAGAGAGAGAGAAGAAAATTGAAAACCCGGGTTTTTACATACCAGTGCCAATATTCTGTCTCCATGAAAGGCAAGCCCTAAGTTGCTTGGCTGCCTTCTTAACACTATCTCCTTTTGCTTTCAAAAACCTCTCCACACAAGCAGTGTTGCAAAACTTCTCCTGCGAAAACAAAAAAAAATGAGACCTATATTCCATAAAAAATTATTAAAACAGACAAAACACATTTAAATTAAAGTGTGAAAAATAAGAAAACCAATTAAGATTGAAATTTTAAGAAAACCCATGAAGTTAAAAATGGAGATCTGAAAGTTGACGTGAGAATCCAAACCTGTTTAACTGTGAGTGGGGCTTGTTTTCTCAGAAGCTGAAGAACTGCTTCCACTCTCGCATTTCCCTTGCTCTGTTCATCTCTCGGGTGGTGATCTTTCTTCCCCATTTCGAGATTTCGGACCAGTGATGAAATAAAAAAACCAACTAAATTCCACCAAAATACTCAGACGTTTATACCAGTCTTCAAATGTACGCAACCATTAAAATGTTCACTCAGGAGGGAGAGAGAGAGAGAAATATGAGATAATGAGAGGGAAAAGATGTTGAAACTTGAAAACTGAGAGGGTTATAACGTTGAATAAAGGGAAGGGAGGCAGAGAGGACGTTATATAGCAAAACGACAGCTCATAACGCCGTTACTAAATGGGGGGCTTCTTTGAATTAAAGCAAAGTTCCATCTGCGTCAACTGCTTGGCTTTTGGTCAATGCTATTGTAAATATTTATTTGAGTTTTTGCAATGATGGGTCCGAAAGTGATTCGTAACGGAAAACGTCGGCTGGTCCAGGCCCAAGCCCATCGCCCACCAATTACCTTTTAATTGCTTTTATTACTTTTCCAATTTTACCCTGATCTCGACCTTTCTCTGTTTGTCCCTGTGTCTCTTTATCAGAAAAGTATGGCTGCCTACTTGTTGGCTAAGGCTCAAAGAGTTGACTGTTTACGACGCAGTTTTAATGGCACTCCCCCATATATTTCAGGATGATATCTCTCTCATTATTGTGTGATTTGGACACTGACATGTTGCTTGATGGTCGCTCATTTATGTTAGACAATGTAGTAAGTATATGTCATTATAAATTTTAATGTTAAGATTAAGAGTTTTGCTTCCATCAGTTATATAGTTATATATACGGAATCCACAGCTGAACCAACAGTAATAATAACATGTTTAGTGTAAACAACCAACGGTAACAATGGTTGACTTTCACTTTTGTGTAATTGGCATGCGTGAGAGGACAAAGATTAGTACTTTACCCTTCTATTTACGTTGAATTCAAAATTGTTGTTGTTTTTTTTTTAATTTCTAATTTAACTGTTTTATTTCCTATTTAAACGAAAAATTCACTCACCTCACGTTTTCTAGTATGTACAATATCAATCAACCGGTAAGATTCGTTAATGGAAATGGGGTGATTTTAACAGTTCAACAGTAACAATGACTCACAACTTTTTGCGTACGTAGTGTGCATGAGAGACAAATGTTAGCATTTTAGCATTTTACCCTTCCGTTATATAATTCAAAAATTTTGTTCCTTTGTTCCTATTTTTTATATTTTATTTCCTTTTAAAAAAATATCACTCACATCATGTGTCTTAGTATGCAAAGTAACGACCAACTAATAAGATTCATTCTTGGAAAGAGGGAGGATTTAAACTGAGAGCCGAATAAACAAAGTGAAATTGGTTTTCATAAAGGAGTATGATTATTTCCCCTCCTATCCCCCTTCCCTTCCCTTCCCTCTCCACTTTCTTTTTTTTTTCTTATTGTCTTTAAAAAAATCAATATAAGATGTTGACGTGACTTAACCGTAACCGTTCAAGCAGAAGATGATGGAAGAGGAGATAGATTATGAGGGAAGAGAATCCTCATCTTTTCTTAAATGCACATGAACATCTTTGTACAAATATTTTATGTTATATTACTGATTGTATATAATTATGTCTAGTTTTTCTTGTTATACGTTAGCTTCGTCACATAATGGAAAAAAAACAGGTAGATAATTTGATGCAACAAATAATATGGAGGATCAAAATGTTGAATCCTACATCAGTCGTAGTAAAAGATAAGTAATAGTTTAAATATTCTAGCCCCGATCTAACTAACACCGAGACTTTTTGTGATAAAATCACACACCTGACGGATTGTGCAGATGATAATTATCAAGTTGAGGATAATATCGATATTGTTAGAAGTGAGCTGTATGACCCATCTCTCTGATAATTCTACACAGAAGACGTCATCCCTTGTGTCATAGCACTTATTCTTATGGTAGAGAATTAGGACCATATATGCATGCATGATTCATATGCACTAACACTGAAAGTGATGATTGGCACAGTGACTTTGTATGGAGTAAAAAGGTTGCACGCAGTGGTACTGGATGTAATTATTGCACGAAGAAACTTTTGTTCTGGTAAATTAATAATCGAGGGTTTGTAATGATGATACTTTTTTAGAGAAAGGGAATCTCTCTAGATCTCTTCTAACAAATCTACCAAATCAAATGATCCGAACTTTGAAATTTGATCTAATGGCTACAAACAGAGACCTCCTTTAAAAGTATAATAACTTTAGCCGTTGGATCAAATTTTAATAGTCTGGATTCCCTGATTTGGTGGATTTGGTTGAAAGGATCCGGAGAGGATTCCTTTCCCTTTTTTAGAGCAACGTGGGATGGGGTGGTTTAGGAGAAATTTTTTATTATGATTGAAATATGGGTGGTACACCACATGCTTATATATAAGTGCTGGGAAGTTTTTTTTTTTTTAAGTTATTAACTTTTTAACACATATATCTCATCATTTGTATAATAACACGTAGTGTATCATCCTGTGTTCCGATCACATTGAAAAATCTCTTGTGGTATAGGGTTTGATGACAGAAGAAAAATTTCAACTCGTGATCGGATACTGCGGGATATGTACATGAACACAACAATTTAGATCAGAGGGTATATGCGAGTCCTATGCCTGTATGTTACTTACACACAGTTTTACATATTGATGAAACATTGAGTTGCTCTCCCTTTTCTTAACCAAAATCGATCGTAGTATGTTTGTTGCTGATTTACTGTAAGTGGGTAAAAAGCAATACCAGATCCTACCTAAGGACGTGACTCCAACATCAACACGACAATGGATGGAGGGTTTACATTTCTTACGTGGGATACGAACCCGAATCTTCTTTGTGAGGATCTTGAGGATCCATCAATTTTATCTGTTCATCGTACATTATACGATCAGAAATTATTTAAAATTAAATACAAACAGTACTTTGACAAAAACTGATCGCACGATGTAAGATGAGCAAATACGATTCACGGATCTCCAAAATCCTCAACAAAAGGATCCTGTTGGGTGGGATACGTACTTTTCAACTGCATTTACACATGGATAATTGATATCGAGTAAAGTAAAAGTGCATGGTAAGAATTAGAGTAACCACGTTGATAGCTTGCTTTCGTACCATGCTAAGAATTAGAGATAATCAACCAAAAACCAGTAATGTGTGTGTGTGTGTGTGTGTGTGTGTGTGTGTTGTGATATTTATGGGTCAAAATTAGAGTGTTGGATATGAATTTGGACGTGGGGATCGATCAGACAGAAGCAGAGAAGAAGCTTTTGAAGAGTTCTAGCATCTGGGTGATAGATCGAAGGTGGCAGACAATATCGATCGGATTTGGCCTAAATCAATAAAACTGATTACGACTTACAGGTTGATTAGTAGTTGTTTTTGCCATACATAAAAGAAGAGAGACTATAACTCAAAATCAAACAATCATATAACCAGACAACAGAACATGTCATATTGTCTAACAAGAATATATATTTGTTTTGGTTAATTAATCACTATGAGAAATGTAAGCAAACAAAGATACTACATATGCTGATTTACACCACAACTTCCAGAACAATGTTGTGAGCAAATAAAGAACATAAATATGCACATATTTACACAAAACACTTAGTCCCATGAAGTCAAAACCTTGATACTTGGCGTCCATAAATATCATACAATATCCAAGTCCGTTGTTGTTACGGCGGAGAATTTTTTTCTTCACACTTGGTAATTGCATTTAGATACCCACATTGTCGCCGACATTCTTCACGTGTCCAAGTCCTTAATCAAACCCCTTAATCGCTTTTCAATAATTAATTATTCATTTGTCCTCCCTTAATTTTAAATTGTGTTGTACTTTGTTTCTTTATGCAAATAGCAAGCTTCGATCTCCTCTAGAAGTAGTGGTGATTACTAAGTTAGACGCTTGCCCAGTTTCGAATGAAAGAAGTCAAAAGGAGCTTAAAAATTGATGCTATGTGCCTCCTTATTCCACCTATAATTATCAACTTTTCTCACCAATGTTTTTCAGAAGAACGTAGGTTAGGAAACATTACCCGTGTCTTTTTATACTCTCTGACAATCTAATACGTTATGTTGTTAAATTATAAATTACTATTACATTATGTTGTTAACTTATAAATTACTATTGTTTGATTAGGTCAATTACAAACAACATCATATGTCCTACAAAAAATATCTAGTATATGATGAAAAGCAGACGAGGTCTCAATCCCAAACCTAATTAGCAATAATACGGAGAATAAACCTAGTCCTTATAGTCTTGCGAGATTTCATAATTACCTTTCAACGTGAAACAATTATTCCCGTACTTGCATATAATATTGTTGGAACTGTATGCATATTGAGTCGGTAATTCTTCCTACTCAACGATATTTAATTATGATATTAGCAGCATAATATGTCAACTATTTAACATAGTATTTCTCCTTGTATCCTCGCGATAATAAGAATCATATCATTATGGACAAATTTGTCTAACACACGCACAAAGAGAGAAGATCGTTGGGCTCCATATGTAAAAGCCATTGCTCGTCGCTTAACTAAAAGAACGTACAAAGTTAGGGTTGGGCAAATACATTTAAGTTTAGTTAAATCTAAACCAAGCGCAGCTTAGGCTGGTGATTTGGAGTTTCCAAAGATGAAGTTGTAAGCTTTATCGTGATTTGGCTTTCACAAAACAACCCAGATGGGGAATACATTTAGAAATAAAAAATAAAAAAATCCGATGGGGAAAAAAGAAAAAAGTAGGGTATTGTGAGGGAAAGGGGATGAAAAGGAGCTGAGAGAGCAAAAAGTAAGAACGGTAAAAATCAAAGATTGCACTTTGAACAACTTCTTGTCCTTATTCGTCATTTTGTTAAGAGGTAAACTTGTAAATAAATTTTTTATTAAGATATGAATGGAAAAATAAGACATAGATATGGAGATATTAACACTCTTAAAATAATGTAACAAAGCTAATATTTAGTGAAAGATTTGTTTATTTTGTCTACATTCAAATGTGCGAGAGATTCTTTCCACACACTTTACCCAATTCTCTTTCCCTATCTATTTCTAATAATTTTTTTAATTAATTTATATATTTTCTCAAAAAAGATAAACAATATATTGTATGCATGCTTATGATTTTGACACTTGTTATAGTTGGGCATGATATTATGACGGTGGGGATCAAGGGAATATGATGTTGTTGCTTCAAATCCCTCCCACGTGGCCCTATTTTACTAATTAAAGTGGTTTCCTATTGTATTCTCTATTCGACCATTTCACACCTAACCCTTTTGTGTGATTCAAATTTTGAAACACCAACCTCTCACGCTATTTCCTCCTTTTCTGGTCACAAAACATTATTTCCTTCTAGAAAAAATAAAATAAAAGACACAATGTGCAACAGAATGCACCCAAGTCCTTTAAAACCTGAGGTCCAAAACATTATGATATAAATTAATCATTACGTTTTAAATTCAAAAAATATAATATAATCTTACTGCTTTCCTCTCTGGCTCGTACTTTCTCCCTAAATATTCATATGACCCAAATATTCATATAAAACGAGAAACGGGGTAAAATGGTGTACAGTTTGTCTGCTAAAAATATTGGGGGAGGAAGGGCCTTAGGCAATTTGCCCAATATCGACTGGTGGGGGTAGGACCTTGTTTGTTTGTCCTAACTTTTCTAACTTATTAGGGTAGAAATTGCAAGCAGCTTTGTGACTTTGTCTCGATGAAACTAGACCAAGTCTCCAGACAGATAGTAATCTGCACGAACAAAACAATTTATCCTTTTTCAACCGGTGGCCGGGTACGGATATCAACTGTTCATGGCAAGTATATACCCAAGCTCGAAAAGAACAGTGGATGCATTGGCCATATATACATATACGTATATTTGTACGTTTAAATATACTTTTGTAAATTGATTATGGTTTTTCTTCTCAAGGGGTATCGTCGATCTTGCCTAATAACCTAGGGATGGGCATGGTTCGGTACGGTGTGATTTTGGAGTAAAACCAAAATCAAAATCGAAATTTATTTTAGTTTGATTCGGTTCGGTTTAACAGTCTGCACTCGGACGAGGTGGTCGTCCTTAGAGAGTTGACCACTAGAGAGCATACCACTTGAGAGCCGACCACTAGAGAGTTGGCCACTTGGAAAATGTGATCAATTATGTGCCAAAGGGTCTCTTCCATATAACGATGATCTTGTCTCCAACCAAAGAGTCTTCCATCCCATGGTAATCTAGTCCCTTGTCAACAAGTCCACCATCCAAAATACGGTAATCTAGTCTCTGGCCAACGAGCCCTCTATCCAACAGTAATTTAATCCCCAATCAACGAGTCTTCCTTTAAAATGGTGAAATGACAAAAGTGAAGTTAGGTTAGACAGGGATTCATGTTAACAAAGACCATGTGATTGAACTGGATAATATGCTCTCTTTTCCGATAAGACTGGTAATATAGTATGATATGGGAGTTGGATTAAAGTTTTGTGTGGTATAAGCAATGTTTAAAATATCGGTATCGGTGGAAATATCGATAGATATATGGAAAATTGATATCAATTACTTTCGATGGAATTTTAGAATAAAACTTTAGGAATTATCAAATATTGGTTTGGATGAAATATAAAAGTTTCTCCGATATTAAATAGATATCAGTGATATCTACTTCACCTCCCCCCCCCCCAACCCCAAATTTCATATCTTCCTCTAGATGATCATGAAAAAGATCATGTTTCACAATAAAACTAAGTAGTAATTAATATGATGAATAGTCTAATATCTTATAAGCACATGTAAAATTCTTTAATTTGTCGACGTGAAATTTACACTCCCAACATTCTCCGACTGTTGAAGAATGTGAAAGTAGATGTAACATCAGTTTTGTTTGGGTATATATAAACAATTTCACTACGTGCATGTGCTAGAATGTCATGGGGTCAATATGGGATATAGTTGGTCATTTTTCTCAAAAATTCAAATTCAAAACCAAAATTAGTTTTTTACTAAACTCCACTTTGACTACTTAGTAAGTGATATTTTTCCTACTCCTCTCCTACTCTAAGAAAAAAAATCAACCAACTAGCGACTATTGTGTTGTTTGAATGTAAGTGACGTTTGTGAAAGTTAAAATATGCCCAAAAGCTGATGGAAGTGTGAATGGTATGGCCAATGCATGATGCATCGTATCGGATTAGACTTTGGTGGCACAACTCAGCGACTTTTCTGTCTTGAAATCCTTGAAAGGAACCATTAGCCATTTGTGGGTTCCTATCTCAGCTGCTATTTTAATTCTTGACCACAAAACACATAATTATATCATATAATGGACTCTCTGAAGCAATTTCACATGGTAGTTGGGACCCTTTGTCCTAATTTGCGACTTCATCGCAATGACTCTTCCATTGAGAACAAGACATTTTTATATACCAATACTGCCTAGTTTGTCTTGACACCTTTGTTTCTACACCACCTTTCTGGAGATTTGATCATACCCAAATAAATAACGAAAGAAATATAGAGGAGAAGTGGATAGAACCCTAAATGGATCAGAACCCTCATACTATTAACTGCGAAGATCGATAATTAAAAAATTACTGGATGCAACAAGTTTTTGTATGTAGTTTATTTGTACTATTTAGTTGACGACTGATGTGTTATGATTCATAATTTCATACACAAAATTAGAAATTGTTTTCATTCTACAAATCCAACTTCTTCTTTTTTATTAATGTGTGTGCGCAACTTGCTGGCATGCATTGTATTCACTAATATTCGATATAGTTTTTCGACTCCGAAGGGATTTTAATTAGAATTTCTTCATCCATTTTTTTATAGAACAAGATTCTAGAACCATGCATACTGTTAGTATTCAATTTTCAATGATGAAAGAGAACCAATTTACTACTGAATTTTTTATACTAGGATAGCGATTTAGTTAAGATAAGAACATTCAACACGAAGGTGAAAGTAATGAAGGTGAAACAATTAAACTTCCAACTCGTCATTCATCATGAGATTTGAACTTAAGACATCTCATTGTTAAATGAAAATGAATACTACCACACTGCAACGTTAAGTGACAACTAACAAGACCTTCCACTTATAAGTTGTAAGTGAAAATAATTATCTTAAACCGTAGTACCAAGTAGCAAGAATAATACTTGGCTACTTAAAAATGAGTAGGAACTCCAACTCAAAACTCTTAGTGTTTTAATTATAGAGTTTTGTGCTTATGACCATCACCGTTCATACTATGAATCACACTGTAAAAATCTTCTCGTAAAAAATAAATTAAAACTAAGGTCGTTTAGTCAATCTATTGTAGCAAATACATAGACAATCCGTAATGCTTTTACCAATATCGTTCATTTGTTTTTAAACAGTTTGATGATTAAACGATCTTAGATTTAATTGATTTTTTGCAGAGGTGATCTTTATAGAGTGATTTGTAATATCAACGGTTTTGATTATAAACACGAAGTTCTATAAATTGACAACGAACAATTTTGAGAAATTTTGAATATGAGTTACTACTCATTTTTTAGTAACCAAGTATTATTCAAGTAGCAACGAGCAAGTAAATTCTTAAAACTTGAAGTAATGAGATTTTTTGGAATGATTTAAAATTTGATAAGTCGACTTGACGTTAATGGAATGAAAAATATATTAATATTTGATTAATTTCCATGAAAAGTGTAACATTGATTAGGGCAATCAAGAAACTTACAACCGTACAAGTTAATTCATGCTGCAAATTCAAATTTTCATTTCATCAACATTCTCTCATATGATATCATGTTCTATAGAATCGATTGCCTAATATGTTGTTGAATAGACATGGAGAATAGTAAAACTACCGTTAAACTGAAATCATGTAAGGATATGGTTGAATTGGGACAACAATTTAAGTAAAAGTGAATTGGTAATGATAGTAAGTTTAACTTATTAACCTTTTCAATTGGTCTGATGAATGGACAAGGATTGTCTGCCCTCCACTTCCGGTGTCTTTTCTGTACCCTCCTGTTTTGTGTGATCATTGTTAAGCCACGTCAATATTTTATATATTTTTTTTTATAGATATAATAAGACAAAAATGAATAGTAATATAAAATGTTGACGTGGCTTAACCGTGACCACACAAACAGAAGAACACGGAAATGACACCGGAAGTGTAGGGTAGACAATCTTTGTCCCTGATGAATTGGTGTGATTAGACAAAAAGGAATCTGTAACATTTAGATGATCTGACTCCAATATCTCAATATTTCTTTAGGTTGTTGCGTGTGCGCTTTTTACAAGTGATACTGAGATGGAAGAAATGAATTTATGCATATGGTGTAAATTAATAAATTGATGATATGTTTACTTAACATGAATTAGAAGTAAAGAACCGGAGAAATCGGAATAAAAGAAAGAAAGTGAATCGGATCAACTAGTTCTTCTATTTTTTTTTATTTTATAATTTATTCAAGTACGAATTTGAAGGAAAATCTACAGCTTTTTCATATACCATATGAGCTAATAAATACATTACAAGCTAACGTGTTCGAATAAAATTGCTATTGTTTCATTTCAAAAAATAAATACATGAAAAGTTAAGAATTAAAATGATTCTAGAGACACTTAGTTTCCGGTCTCTCGTGATCATACTATAGAAACTCATGCCTTATTTAGTTCAAAACTTTGATTCAAGTCCTCTATTTATCACATTGTCATAACTCATCTTAGTGACATACATATATGTATCTTAAATTACTAGCCTTGCCACTGAGATCTCCAGATTATCCAACTCCTAATTAACCTCAAAATTATCTCAAATTTAAATCACGCACACCAAATATGTCAGTTAATTTAATTTTCAAATTTGAACATCTAAATCTGCACTGCTCACTATTGTATGCAAACCCAACTAGAACCCACAAACAATGTCCTTCTGTAAAATTACCCAAGCACTCCAAAAGTTGTAGGTACAAAATCATAACACCGTTAATTGTAGTATATATGAGGTATAATTGTTTTTGTTTTAATCTTTGCACCAAAGAACCAAATTTATATTTGGTCTTTCTACTCACAAAGTGAAAATTAAACCAGCATTTTATGTTCATTTTTGTACACATTTTAATAAACGCAAGAAACTAAAAGGTTAAAACGATTCCAATTCGTATTTGCTACAAATAACATGCCTTTAACTATTCTACTAGCTCTTTTACTCATGTTTGTATTACTTTTTTACCATGCAGAAGTGAGAAGCCCATGAATCAAGTATGCATTATCGTAAATATTGCAGACCATTTCCAATCACATGGCGAAATGCAGGTGCCCTGCCAAATGAGGGCTGCATCTCTAAATGGTAAAAATAAATTACATCATCTTGTAACTTGTATGAGATATGGGGAGGTCAAACTTTGGGAGTGGAGATGGAGCATCCTTATTTCTGGATTTTGGATGAAATGATTGGAACCCTGTGTGAAAATCAATAATTATTGGAAATCCTTGTACTGTAGACGATCTCTCAGTCAGTCTTACAGATGATTGTATTGGTTCTATCAGCTGAGCTTTCGCCTTGGGCCAGAGGATTGATCCGGTTTCAAGGACACTGATTGAACCGTAGGTTCATAGTCTAGATTATTCAGGCATGGTATTGGCACATGTGTATCTGAAAAGAAACTTACACATAGCATGACATTATTACAACGGGTAGTGCGGTAGTGGTTATTCATTCTATACAAATTGCTTTCGTTTTATAGGCTTTGACCTTAATTGGTAGGATTAACTCACCAGTGGTGCAAGGGCAACCCAAATCCATTGAATCCGACTCAATTTTTTGTTAGTGCGTGAAGAACTATTCTACATTGAAAGTTTACGAAATATTGTATGTGCGTATATGAAATTGAGTTACTCTTCATATTGTCAGTTGGTTTCATGGTTAAATTTCAACTACCTTCATAGTATCTAAGTCTGGTTTAGGGATGGGCAAATGCTCATCGATTATGAGTAACCGCGCGGTTAGCCGCCCATTTAAATTTCACGATTACGGTTATGGGTAACCGTTTAGATAAATAAACAGTTATGGGTATAACCGTTTACTCGCAAAATTTAAATGGACAGTTATAGGTATTAACCGCGGTTATAAACGGGTAACCGTTCACCCGTTTATTTTATATATATATATAATTAACACAAACCATGTTCTCTATCAGACAAAACTTAGATCAATGCTATTGACTATAGTGCATGGTTTCTGTAACTAATATAAGATAATTTTCCTTAACGACTTTAAATTGTATGGTCCATTATATATATTATGTTAATACTTTACATTTCGAGTTAAATAACCCAAGAATATTGTATTTTAACAATTTTTGTAACCCAAGAATACTTAGCAAATTTTATATTACCTTCATTGATAACAGTTAAAAATATTGTTTGTAAAGTATTATTTCAATTATTAAAATGGTACAAGGACTTCAAAAATTAAAATGCGAAAATGTAGTATGAATGTACCTATAATGGTGTTTAATTGTCAGAAAAAAAAAAATTATGACAAATTTTTCTTTTTTAATTTTCAAGTTGTTAAAAAAAACACGTAGACGGGTGAAAAAAGTGTAAATGGTAAAAAAGAAAGGATAAACGGGTTAAAAAATGATAAATGGGTAAATGGGTACTAAATGGTTATGATTAAATGGGTACGCGGTTATAGGTATGGTTAATCATTTATAAATGGTTATGGGTATGGGTATAACCATTTAGGCAATTATCCAACGAGTAAACAGTTATACGGGTATGAGAATAAACGGTTATGGATAAATAACAGCAGTTACCCGCCCGCTATAACCGTTACCCATCCCCAATCTGGTTAGCCCACATATGAAGCTTAACGACCACAAGTGCTCCACCATATCGAACTAGTGTTGTTTATGTGTTATATATGTCATACATGAAGAAATGCCTCACATAAAAAGTATAACATATCTCACATATCCGTATAAACATGTAAACTCTTATGCCCATTTTGCTAATTAATTTAGAGTAGAACCTGAACTTTCCTTAAAATGTTTTGGCACATACACTACCTACTTCATAGAGGAAAAGTAAACTATGTATATATTTTGTGTTTCTTATTAAAGATGAGGATGCCAAATCATGACATACATTATGTTTTTAGTTAGCCAATTATAGTGTGCCATGTGTACAAAGTTTGTTTGATCTGTTAGAAAGATTATTGTACATAGTTGTGGCTATATATACAACAACTGATGTAATTATTTGATTCATTCAATTAAATAGAAAACATTCAGAAATATAGTCTTCTTAGTTTTCTATATGGTTTCATCGCCAACCGTCTCATGACCTCTCTCGATCCTTCTCTCTTCTACTTTACTTCTCTGATTTCTGTCAAATTCGATCGATTTCTTCATTGATTTTGTACTCCGATCATCAATCTTGATATGTATTCTTGATCTTTAATGGCGTCTGCATCTGCGTCTTCTTCCCCCTTTAACTTGGTGCCAATTCTGAATCCCTATTCCTCTTCAAACCCTAATTCTTCTCAACCTTAACCTTATACTTCTCTCACGATCCAAAACATTGGCAGCATGGTGCCTATCAAGCTCAAGCGATCCAATTATCTGCCATGGCGCGCTCTGTTTGCCCTAATTATTTGACGATATCGGCTTCTTGGTATCGTCGATGGCAAAGAACCTTGTCTAGTGCCATTTTTTACAAATCGCTCTCTGAATCCGGCGTTTGAAATTTGGTATGTGAAAGATCAAAACCTCCTGATTTGGTTCAATTCCACATTGTCTGAAGAGGTCATTCCATTCACGGTTGAAGTTTCGTCCTCTCGCAATCTCTGGCTCAAACTGGAGCAAAGATTTAAGGGTGTTTCTGATACACATATTCATCAGCTTCGATCGCGACTTTAAAGAATTCAAAAAGGTTCACAGTCCATGTCTATTTACTTACAAGAACTTAAAGAGATCTCCAACTCTCTTACTGTCGCTAGAGCCTCAAAATCTGATCGTGATCTGATTGCAGCCACTATTGTCGGGCTTTCTGATGATTTTAAGTCTTTTGCCGATTCAATCATGCTCTGGTTATCATCAACTTCTTTAGATGGATTGTGTTGATGGACAAAATCAGTGAGGACTTTGGTACAACAGAAAATTTTATGTTTGTGACCTTCGCTAGATTGCTCCGGTCACGAGTGTGGATAAGTATGTAAATGGATAGAGACAGAAAAGCAAACACAAGATGTATGTGGTTCACCCAAATTGGCTACGTCCACAGAGTAAAGGAGTTCTCATTAATTGTGAAGGGTTTACACAAGTACATAGGTTCAAGCTCTCATTTTGTGAGTACTAGTGAATGATTTAGTACAAATGACATTCAGAAATATTGTGAGAGAATGATCTCTATTTATAGAAGAGAGTTTCTAGTTTCATTCTGACATTGACACGTGTCGTGTTATGATTGGCTTCTAATGTTGACACATGTCGCGCTATGATTGGCTTCTGATGTCGACATGTGTGGCACTGTGATTGGCCTCCTGGTTGAAGGGAAACTCTTTTGGGTCCTTGACGGTATAACGTTGACCGGTGCACAGTAGTTTCAGGATTGGTCAAGTATGGTACAAACAGTGCTCCCCTAAGTTCCCGAGTGAGGGAAGCTCCTCGGTTAGGGACTTGTAAGATTCAAGCCATTGACTAATCACGAAACTTCTAAGTACCAAAGTGTGGTATCATTTTCACTTGCCTTATCTATCTCATATGTAGATATGGCATCTTCTCTGGAAGTACTTTTCCTCTATCCAAGGGTGGTATCTTTAACCGATGAAGATGCACAAGGTAATGTATCAATTTCACTTGAAGCTTACTTGTAGTTTCAAGCTTGGTCAAGTGCGATACAAACCCTATAGTAGGAGTCCCCCAAGTCGTCGAGCTAGGAGATTTACCGAAAGAGGTAACAGACAAGGTAAGTAATCAGACTTCCAAGCAAGCAACCTGGATCGGAGGTTCGACTTCGGCTTCCGGTTGATTGTTCTCCTTCTCCTTTTGTCGTAAATAGCACTAAGGATAAGGACAAGCAAATGGAGAAGAGATGATATGAGATATTTTTGCTTTTGAAGAAGTAACTTTCCACAGGCTTATTCTTGAACTGGGCTGGAGGGTTTTCTGGTTTCCTCCAGAGTATAAGGCCGACTCAAGAATTTGTGAGTCAAAACAAGTCTATCAAATCTAGAGTACGTTTGACCCTGATGATATGGGATACTTTTTCTTTTGACAAAGTAGTAGATGTATTGGCACGTGTTCTGTTACGCTTGTCTTCACATGCTTCCTTGTATCCTTCTCACTTGCCCTATCTGTTCCTCAAGCAGATGTGGTATCTTCTCTAGAAGCATAAGATGTTGAAGATGAGTACTCGAGAGCAATGCCAGGTAAGTAATCAGGCAAGGGGTTCTAGGCAATCAGTTCCTAACTGGAAGCTTGATTCCAAGTGTTGACTGATTGCTCTCTTTCTCCTTGTTTTGCAGGTAAGAATAAGGCCAAGGGAAAAGATAGGGAAAAAGCATGATATGGGATACTCTTGCTTTTAACCCTGATGATATGAGATACTCTTGCTCTGGTATGGCTTGTTTGCAGAGGTATTATCTGGAGGAAAAGAAGCTGAGTATTTCGAGTAACTCTGCTGAGAGTGCCCTCTCGGATGTGAAGAAAAGTTGAGCATTTTTTTTTTTGCAGGTTTGCCTGGCTATGGAGGATGGAGGTCGACATATATATGAGTCTCCCTAACAACAAGTAGTAGTGCTATTCTTTTACCCTTCTTGGTCATAGCAATGTAGTGGGAGTTGCAAGCCTTAAGCGTTTTAACTTTGTCAGAGCACTTTGAAAAAGTGATCTGTGGTATTTGGAAAGCTGATGTTGCGTGTGAAGATTGCAGATAAGCTTTATCCAAGGAAATCTGGCTCTCGAAGTTCGAAGAGTGGTGCCTCTTCGATTTTCGAACAAGCAATCTTGTCGGGGATCTGGCTCTCGAGATTCAGATAATTGTGCCTCTTCGATTTTTGAGAAAGCAATCTTGTTGGGAGTCTGGCTCTCGAGATTCGGATAGCAGTGTCTCTTCGATTTTTAAGAAAGTAATCATGTAGGGAGTCTGGCTCTTCGATTTTTAAGCACATAATCCTATTGGGAGTCTGGCTCTTGAGATTCGGAGAGCGGTGCCTCTTCGATTTTTGAGAAAGCAATCATGTTGGGAGTCTGACTCTTGAGATTTTGAGAGCAGTGTCTCTTCGATTTTTGAGAAAGTAATCTTGTTGGGAGTTTGGCTCTCGAGATTCGGAGAGCGGTGCCTCTTCGATTTTTGAGCAAGCAATCTTGTTGGGAGTGTTTTCTCGAATATGAGTAAAGGTTGGGCATTTTTGCCAGTCTGCCTTGCCACAGAGCACGGAGGTTGACACACATTAGGACTTTCTAGTTATCAAGCAGTGGTGCTGTTCCTTTACCCTTGTGGGTAATAGTAGAGTAGCTGGACCTTCAAAATTTATGTGTCTAAACTTTGTCAGAGATTTTTGGCAAAGTTATCTGTGGTACCCGAGGAGCTGATGTTGCGTGTGGAAAGTGGTGCCTCTTCGGAATCCGGAGAGTAGTGCCTCTTCGATTTTTAAACCAACGACCATGTTCCCTTTCTTTTATAAGGGCACCAATTGTGTGCAAGAAGTACATTCAGAGAGTTATTGCTTGTAGGAATTTTCCCTTTACTTCAGAGATTTATTGCACCTCATTTCTCCTTCATCATTTCTAAGATGTCTGGCCCATCTTACCGTCGTTTTGACTTGAACTTTGGTGAAGAGGCAACCATGCCTTCTCAAGACAACATATGGCGCTCATCCTTCTTATCCCTTACTGGTCCTCTTACCGTTGGGGACTTTGTGATTAAGAATGATATAACCGCTGCGGTGGTGGCCAGGAACCTTCTCACTCCCAAAGATAACAGACTACTTTCCAAACGGTCTGATGAGTTAGCTGTTAAGGATTCTCTGGCTTTCAGTGTTCAGTGTGCATGTTCTGTGTCTAATATGGCCCAACACCTATTTACTCAAACCCGCCAAGTTGAATCATTGGCGGCTGAAGTGATAAGTCTCAAACAGGAGATCAGATGGCTCAAGCATGAGAATAAACAGTTGCACAGGCTCGTACATGACTATGCTACAAACATGAAGAGGAAGCTTGACCAGCTGCAGGAATCTGATGGTCAGATTTTGCTTAATCATTAGAAGTCTGTGGGTTTGTTCCAAAGGCATTTATTGCCTTCGTCTTCTAAGGCTGTACCGCGTAATAAAGCTCCGAATGATCAACCTTCGGTGCCTCTTCCTTCTGGGGTTCTGCCCAGTACTGAGGCTCCGAATGATCACTTTCTGATGCCTACTCTTTCTGGAACTCTGCCGACTGCTGAGACTTCTCATGAGCAACCTTTGTGAAGGCTCCCTCTTGTTTGTTTATTTTGATTCATGTATATGTACATATTTGTAACTTATCGAAGATATCAATAAACAAGCTTTGCTTCATTTCAACGTATTGTGTTAAATACACCAAGGCCTTCTTCACTAAGTTCTTTGAATTTTTTCTTTTGTTGAAGCTTGTATGTTGAACCTTTGAGAGTAAAGCATGTATGTTGAGGTAGTGCTCCCTTAATTTCCCGAGTGAGGAAAACTTCTCGGTTGGAGACTTGAAAAATCCAAGTCACTGAGTGGTCGTGAAACTTCTGAGTATCAAGGTGCAGTAGCATATGGTAGGTGTCCCCTAAGTCTCCGGTCGAGGGAGTTAACGAATAAGGCATTTCCTTTGTAAGTGGTAGCCCAAAACTCCTCCTTCATATATATTTGTTATGAAAGTTGTTAGGCCCAAAGAAGATGAGGCCTAGGCAATTTTTTTTTTAATTTTTTTTTTTCGAATTTTCGAATTTTTGAATTTTCAAATTTCCAAAATATATATATATATATATATATATATATTTAAAGTTTTGTAGGTGAAGCTTTGGTGTTGAAGCTTTGTAGGTGAAGCTTTGAGGTTGGAGCTTTGTTGGGTACCATGAATTGATTTTACTTCACACTATCTTGATCAAGATAGTGTGAAGCTTTTGAGAATTTGTAGTTGTCCTCCATTGATGAAGCTTTTGTTGGTGAAACTTTGGAGTTAAGGCTTTTGTTGGGTACCATGAATTGATTTTGCTTCACACTATCTTGATCAAGATAGTGTGAAGCTTTTGAGAATTTGTAGTTGTCCTCTATTGATGAAGCTTTGTTGAATTTCCCTTTTTTTTTTCTTTTTTGGGAAACTAGAAATTTGAAAATGTGGGAGAGACAACATATACAAATTTTGCTTCCATACTGTTGAGCAAGAGATTAGGATGCAAGCCACACCTTGTAGTAGTCGAAGGTTTGGATGAACCATATAAATTGAATTGGCTTCGAACAGTCTTGAATTTGCTTCGAATGTTTGAGAATTGTAGTTGCCCTCCATTGATGAAGTTTTTATTGGCACCATAAATTGGTTTTGCTTCACATTGTCTTGATCAAAAGTGTGTGAAGCTTTTGAGAATTGTGGTCGAACTCCTTTGATGAAGCTTTTGTTGGCACCATAAATTGATTTTGCTTCACACTGTCTTGATCAAGAGTGTGTGAAGCTTTTGAGAATTGTGGTTGCCCTCCATTGATAAAGCTCTTGTTGGCACCATAAATTGGTTTTGCTTCACACTATCTTGATCAAGAGTGTGTGAAGCTTTTGAGAATTATGGTTGCCCTCCATTGATAAAGCTCTTGTTAGCACCATAAATTGGTTTTGCTTCACATTGTCTTGATCAAGAGTGTGTGAAACTTTTGAGAATTGTGGTTAAACTCCTTTGATGAAGCTCTTATTGGCACCATAAATTGGTTTTGCTTCACGCTGTCTTGATCAAGAGTGTGTGAAGCTTTTGAGAATTGTGGTTGCCCTCCTTTGATGAAGCTCTTGTTGGCACCATAAATTGGTTTTGCTTCACACTGTCTTTATCAAGAGTGTGTGAAGCTTTTGAGAATTGTGGTTGAACTCCTTTGATGAAACTCTTGTTGGCACCATAAATTGATTTTGCTTCACACTGTCTTGATCAAGAGTGTGTGAAGTTTTTGAGAATTGTGGTTGCCCTCTATTGATGAAGCTCTTATTGGCACCATAAATTGGTTTTGCTTCACAGTGTCTTGATCAAGAGTGTGTGAAGCTTTTGAGAATTGTGGTTGCCCTCCATTGATGAAGCTCTTGTTGGCACCATAAATTGGTTTTGCTTCACACTGTCTTTATCAAGAGTGTGTGAAGCTTTTGAGAATTGTGGTTGAACTCCTTTGATGAAGCTCTTCTTGGCGCCATAAATTGGTTTTGCTTCACACTGTCTTGATCAAGAGTGTGTGAAGCTTTCTACGAGTTGTAGTGTTTGCATTGTTACAGAGGGGAAATGTTTGAAGCAGATGCAAGAGGGCTGAATAGCTTGATCTTCGTATGCCATGCACTGAAGTTGTTGTTAGCTTGCAATAAGACTTTGTTGGTGACTATAACTCTTGTTGGGCATAAGTGCTCCCCTAGTTGAGTTGTCAAGCTTGAGGGTTTTTGATTATTTGTGAATGCTAGGAGTTCACATATACAAGTTGTACCACTCGTCTTCTAGTAGGTGGAATGAATGATGAGTTGCTTTCATCACTTGGTTGGTGGTACGAAGGTGAGTTCCTTCATCACCTTTCATCACATTTCATCACCTGGTTTGTGGCACAAGGATGAGTTCCTTCTTCCCCTGGTTGGTGGCATGAATGGCAAGTTGCTAAATGATATTTGAGTACGGGTTGTACATTTCATCACGTGGTTGGTGGCATGAAGGAGAGTACGGGTGGTACATTTAATCACCTGGTTGGTGGCATGAAGATGAGTTCCTTCTTCACCTGGTTGGTGGCATGAAGGAGAGTATGGGTTGTACATTTCATCACCTGGTTGGTGGCATGAAGATGAGTTCTTTCTTCACATTTCATCACCTGGTTAGTGAGAATAAGGGCAAGGTGTCGAGGCACATTGTAGCAAATGTCGAAGACACAAAGTATGTTGAACCCTTTCGAAGCACAATTGGCTTATGTATGGATGTGTTGGAATGTATGATGTTTATGTATGAATGTGTTGTAATGTATGATGTTTATGTATGAATGTGTTGGAATGTATAATGTTTATATTGATTGATATGAGTGATGCTTATGAATGTTTTGTTATGCATGAAGGGATCCATGCTTTTGATATGTGAACCATGTTGGTTGTAACATTTAGTATCACATACTTTGTGTCAAAGTACGCATGTTGAAGCTCTGAGTTGGAGTATAAGGGTAGGTTAGCATAAACCAAGTGTTCCAGTGCTAGGAACGCAAAAGACTCAGAAGAAGTTGTCTGAATTCCCTCTTATTTAAATATTTGCTGAATGGCTTGTGTGACAAAAGATCTCAAGCGGTTGAGAGTCAAAACATTTGTAATGTGTATGCCTTCTATAATAGCATTTCTTTCAATATCTAGTCATCCACTTTGAAAGAGTGAGGCTTAGACCCATAATCATAATAGTTGACGGTACGTTCACCCCTGGTTATCTTGATACGAACTTGTATCCCTCTTGTTGTAATGGGTTTGCTGAGAGTAAAAATCCTTCTTCTTACCAATAGACAGATACGTTTGGTGACTTAGCGAGTAGCTAAATGAGGCAGGAAATGATGCAATGGGTGTCTGAATGGCCAATATCTCCTCACTTGGTAGAACTTGACTTCCACTTCCCATTTGTTGATAGGGGTTAACCATATAGGGGTTCCCTTGGTATGTTCTTGCTTCGGCGGAGGCGTGGTTGTAAACCTGTGCCATCACCTCAGAGTAATTTTTCCAAGTATTGGCATTGATCATGTACTTGAAGAAACAATCACGTAGGCCTGCCGTGAAGGCCTTGAATGAGGTCTTGTCATCTGCCTCAGCGCAGCGAGAATACTTATGGCTGAAGCGACCGGCATACTCTCGTAGTGACTCGTCCGGTTTCTGACGAATAGTGTACAAGTCATTTGCAGAATGCAAGTGATCGATCTGGAAGATGTGTTGAGAGACAAACAATTTCCTCAATTCCTCAAATGAGTCTACTGTCTCAGGTGGAAGACAACAATACCAGTTTAGAGCTCCGCCAGAGAGGGTGGAGGGGAAGAGAAGACATCATTCTTCGTCGGTGTGCATCTGATATGCCATGGTGGACTCAAAGAGGTTAAGGTGTTCAATTGGGTTCTTCCTTCTAGTATAGAGTTGTAAACCAAGCTTTTGTTTTGTTTTCGCTTGAAAAGGGGGTCGATGATCCTTCTTCTGAGAGGGCCAGGCCTGGGTTGGTTCCAGTTAGGTATCTCGGATTGACGTTCGACCTTCAACTTGTTTACTTCCTCAAAGAGCTGTAGGACAAGAGGGTCCTAAGTGGAGTCATGTACCACTGGAATTTTCTTTCGTAAGTCTCCATCGCTTATTGGAAGTAGGAAAGTTTGAGCAAGGGCATGTGGTTTTTTCTTGGACTCGCCGTATTGACTTTTAGGGCGAGTCTGTGGGAATACCTCAGAGTCCCCCGTACCTTTATGTTCCTCTGGGACCTGTCGTTCCTTCCCTAGATTGACAGCTGGCCTGGGTCATGGGAGGCGACCAAGTCTTTCAGAAACCCTCGGGTCATTGATCTTCGAGCATATGTAGAGGGGATTCTCTCGACGTTGCTTTAGGAAGTCTCGGCAGTCACGATAAACGGTTTCGATCTTTCCAACCCTTCTGCAAGGAGGTGTCTTCCTCCACTTCTTCTACTTCGGGTCGAAGCATCTGGGTTGAGATAAGTCTCATGTTGATCAATGTTTTGATGATTAGCTCGCTCCTTATCAGGGATACCCATGTCGAATGGAGGTGATCCTCCGTGTTGGAGGGCACCCAGATGATGGTTGATGTCCACAGGGGCAACAAGCTCGCGTGTTTGAGTACTCCCAGTTTCGTAAAGCGTCTCAAAGAGCTTCTCATACTGCTCCTGGAGGTCATCATTCTTCATTGATATCTTGTTGGTCTGAGCTTCTAGCTCATCGACTTTAGCTTGAAGGGCAACCCTTTTTCCTTCCTTCTTTCGTTGCTTCGCACTAGGTGCAAGATGGGTGTCATTCTGTGTGCTGTGGCTTCCTTCGCTCCCCATGTTGGAGAGGGATGCCTGGTCAAAAGAGAGTGTACGAATGATGGAAACCAGCTTGGCAAAGCTAAAGAAAGTGGGAATAAGTGTCGTTCCCACAGACGGCGCCAAATGTTGATGCACAAAATCAGTGAGGACTTTGGTACAACAGAAAATATTATGTTTGTGACATTCGCTAGATTGCTCCGGTCACTAGTGTGGATAAGTATGTAAATGGATAGAGACAGAGAAGCAAACAGAAGATGTACGTGGTTCACCCAGATTGGCTACATCCACGGAGTAGAAGAGTTCTCATTAATTGTGAAGGGTTTACACAAGTACATAGGTTCAAGCTCTCCTTTTGTGAGTACTAGTGAATGATTTAGTACAAATGACATTTGGAAATATTGTGAGAGAATGATCTCTATTTATAGAAGAGCGTTTATAGTTTCATTCTAACATTGACACGTGTCGTGTTGTGATTGGCTTCTGATGTTGACACATGTCGCACTATGATTGGCTTCTGATGTCGACACGTGTCGCGCTGTGATTGGCTTCCTGGTTGGAAGGAAACTCTTCTAGGTCCTTGACGGTATAACGTTGACCGGTGCTTAGTAGTTTCAGGATTGGTCAAGTATGGTACAAACAGATTGCATGTGTAGTTACTCACCAATGAGCTCTCTATGAATCGTCGTAAGAAAGCTGTCACATCCAGTAATGTTGAACTTTTTCATGCTCTATCTATCTAAGCTCAACCACCGCTCCTTCCCACATCGCCTCAGGTGTATGCAGTACAGAATCCACATCTTCAGAACTCTTTTCGTTATAATTCGAATTGAGGAAAGACCAATCGTTACAATAATATTCATGGCACTAAAGGTATCTCTCGAGGAAATCATTATACCAATGGCTTCAATCGCAACAATAACATCTCTCATTCTCGTGGTCAACTTCTGGTCCTCGAGCTCCATGTCAAATATGTGGCAATCCTAGTCATGAAGCCCTTGACTGTTTTGATCGCATGAATCCAGAGATCTCTGGTCATATTTCTTCTGCCAAACTTTAAGTAATGTGTGCACGCTACACTGCAAAGCCCTCTCCTTCTTAGCTGATCGACTTTGGAGCCACCTCGCACATCACCAATGAAATCTCAAACATTAACTCTCTTACTCCCTACACTACTGAAGAAAAAGTATACATCCGTCACAGTAAAGGTCTATCAATTTCACATGTTGGTTCTTCTAAATTACGTACACCTGCTGCTTCTTTTAAATTGAACAATGTTCTTCATGTTCCTCACATGAAACACAATGTGTTGCCTGCCTTTCAATTTCTCTGAGACAATTATTGTTCATTGACCCTTGATTCTGATGGATCCGTTGTTAATGATCGTTCTACGGGGAAGATGCTTTTGCAGGGCTCAGTTGAATAAGGTTTCTATCATCTGCAATCTACTCCTATAACTGGTCATTCTACTTCTGGTATTGTTCCTCATTCACTCACTGCATCAGCTTTAGTTAGTATCAAAGCTCCAGTAAAGATATGGCATAATAGATTGGGTCATCCCTCTTCTCCTATATTTCGCAAGGTTATCTCTCGAAATAAACTTTATGTGCAAGGTGCATCTTCAGTTGAATTTTTCTGTTTTGATTGTGCTATAGCTAAAAACCACAAGCTTCCTTTCAAGGCTGCAAGTTCCTTTGCATCTCAAAGCTTGGCATTACTTCATTGTGATGTTTGGGGACCTGCCCCTATACTTTTTGTTAGTGATTTTCGCTATTACTTGTTGATAGTAGATGATCATATTAAGTAGAGCTGGTTTTTCCCATTGAAAGCAAAATCTGAGGTATTCTACATTTGTAAACTTTAAAACATATGTAGAAAATGCTATTGGAAATAAAATAAAGGTTATCCGTTCAGATTCAGGGGGTGAATTTGTTAATTCTTCATTTCAAGCTTATCTCTGTTTGCATGGTATTTCTCATCAACTTAGTTGTCCATATACTCCTAAGCAAAATGGGTGTGTAGAAAGTAAACACAGACATTTAATAGAGGCAGCTCGAACTCTCTTAGTTGCATCTCATGTTCCTCGCAAATATTGGGTTAAAGCTATATCTACTACTTTTTATTTGATTAATCGATTGCCTATTTCTGGTATTCTTTGTTCTCCATGAGAATTATTGTTTCATATCTCCCCCGAGTATACTAGGCTTAAGGTCTTTGGTTGTAGCTGCTACCCTTAGTTAATACCCTATCTTTCCTCTAAGTTGGATGGTAAAAGTAAGGAATGTGTCTTCCTTGGATATAGTTTGCAACATAAGGGCTATAGATGCTTGGATTTGCTCATGGATCGAGTATACATATCTCGGCATGTCTTGTTCAATGAGAACTCTTTTCCATTTCAACAAGTTCATCCTCCACAGTTCTCACAATCCATTATCACTGTTCCTTCTATCATTGATCTTCACTTTCCTATTTCTCAATCATCACCTTCGTCTACTACTCAATCCCATACGCCTGTTGTTCAACATGTTCCCTCAAGCTCATTATCTCAACCTATTGATCAAATCCCTTCTCCTACTTATGTTGACCATTCTTCTCATGCACTAGTCACCAACATTCACCTAATGGTCATTTGGTCCAAAAATAGTATTTTTCGACCCAAAGCCTTCTCTGCTACTAAACATCCTTGTCATCCACTATCGATTATTTCCCCTACTTATAATCAAGCTTCCAAGCATAGCGAATGGAGATTAGCTATGCAAAATGAGTTTAATGCCCTTCAATCCACTGGAACTTGGTTTCTAGTTCCCTCATCACCCTCTCAGAATGTGGTAGGTTGCAAATAGTTTTTCGACCTAATGGTTCTATTGAAAGGTGTAAGGCTCAATTAGTTGCCAAGGGTTTTCACCAACAAGAAGGGCTTGATTATCAATAAACTTTTAGTCCTGTAGCAAAGCCAATTACTATTCGAATTTTGTTAACCTTTGCAGTTCAATTTAATTGGTTTCTGCATTAGCTTGATATAAGCAATGCATTTCTCCATGACGACTTAAAGGAAGAGGTGTTTATGCAACAACCTCCTGGTTTCACTGATCCAAATTTGCCAAATCATGTGTGTAAACTCAGGAAGTCCTTGTATGGACTCAAACAGGCTCCCCGGGCATGGTTTGATAAACTTTTTCAAGCTCTCAAGTCATTTGGATTTACTCAATCTTGTTCTAATGCCTCTCTCTTTGTCATTAAGGATCATGCTCTTGTTATAGTCTTGGTTTATGTAGATGACATATTGGTCAGTGGTTCAGACTCCTCTGTGTGTAATTTGTTTATCCATAAACTTGGTTCTCTATTTCCCGTCAAGGAGTCTTCTTCACTATTTTCTGGGGTTGGAAGTTCAAAGATCATCACAAAGGTCTATTCCTTCATCAAGGCAAATACCTTCTAGATTTATTGCAGAAAACAAAGATTGAGGGTGCTAAGTCATGTTGCACACCTCTTGGTACTACTAAACTAGATCACAGTGGCATTCCCTTATCAAATCCCACTGAATATCGATCACTTGTAGGTGCCTTGTAGTATTTGACATGGATTAGACCTGGTATTTCTTTTGCTGTAAATCAAGTATGCCAATTCATGCTTACTCACACTGATTTTCATATACAAGCTGCCAAAAGGATTCTCAGATTTCTCAAAGGCACCTCCTTACATGGTTTGTGGTTTCAGAAAAGTAATCTCAATCTCCCAACCTTCTCTGACGCAGATTGGGCCTGTTGTATCTTTGACTAAAGATCAACTAGTGGTTTTTGTGTTTTTCTTGGATCTAACTTAATCAGCTGGGATGCTAAGAAGCAGCCTACAGTGGCCAGATCTTCCACTGAAGTTGAATATCGATCCTTGGCTCACATTGCAGCTGAAATTACATGGATTTGTAAGGTTTTTCATGATTTTAGCTTTCCCTTATCTCTTAAACCTACAATCTGGTGTGATAACATCTCCGTTATCTCTCTTGCTTTTAACCATACTCGGACAAAGCATTTTGAGATTGATTATCATTACATTAGAGAGTTAGTTCTTGCTAATCTTCTTCAAGTTCAGTATGTGTGCAGTGAGGACTAAATAACAGACATTCACATTAAGTCGTTAACCAAGAACATGTTTCTTCTTCTTCAATCCAAGCTATCTCTTGGTACTCCAACTTCTTCCAAGCTCAGCTTGAGGGGGTGTAAAGATGAGGATGCCAAATCATGACATACATTATGTTTTTAGTTAGCCAATTATAGTGTGCCATGTGTACAAAGTTTGTTTGATCTGTTAGAAAGATTATTGTACATAACTGTCGCTATATATACAACAACTGATGTAATTATTTGATTCATTCAATGAAATAGAAAACATTCATAAATATAGTCTTCTTGGTTTTCTATACTTATTACCAAGCACAAATAGAAATATTTGTCTAGCGAAAAAAAAAAGAAAGAGATTCTTCATGAATCATATTATTGTACTACGAAGATTTTAAAGTCAATTCTCATGGAAGGCGAGTTTCATACCAAATTATTATAATCTCGTTGTGTTCAGAATTAGGGATCCTCCACCATATCGTATTACTTTACAAATCAAATTACAAAAGCGGAATTTAAGACTTACAATAAGCATATACTAAAGTAGAAAAACCACTATTTTGCGAGAATGGAATGTCCCCATTTGTTGCCCTACTTTGGGGTTTTGTACTTTCCTCCTGTTGCTGCTATTGCTTTGATGCAACGTTTTTGTTTCTGGTGGCTGCAGCTTATGCTGCTTGTTTTGCATAGTTTCTTTTTCTTTTTTTAAATATATTTTTATTTACAAAAATTAAAGTTGCAAATCAACTACTGTATTTCAAAAGAAGTGTTGGGCTTTCTGTAGGCCTATTATAGGAGCCAGTTTAGTGATTACGGGCTTAAGGCCCAACGACGTTGATAAAATAAAAAAGCCCAATGCAGGAACATCGGAAGAATAGCAGCTGGGAAAGAGTGATTGGGCTAGACTGAAATCCTCATTATTGATTAAGAATCGAGCGAAATTTAAGCATTTGATAAACCAAACTGAAGAACTTAATGAATTGAATGAATAGAAGAAACTAATGTGCTACGTAGCTGATGTTTACTTTATAGTAAGCCTCAACTCAATTATTGCCCAAGAATTAGACTAGAAGCAGTTTTATAACTTTTATTTACTTTTTCTTTCAAAAGCAATGTCTCTTTTCATAATATGGATTCCAAACATTCAAGACCTGGATGTGAATGAGGCAAATTACTTAGACCAATTGATCATAACAGAGACATATATGATTAAGATGCTAAACGCCATTTCTCACCTATGAGAGGAGGAGATTATGTTTTGTGCTTCTTATTTATTAGTTTGAAGAATGTGCTATTCAATCATGAAGGTCATTTCCCTAATTAGAAAATTAGGACTAATCAAAAGAAAATTAAGAATGGTATGGAACCAAAGGGTTGATGAGTTTTATGGAACCAAAGGGTTGATGAGTCAGCTAGGAAACCATGGCTGAGACACTTCTAATGCAACCAAATCGGAGTATGGGACAGGTTGAGGTACTGAAGACAGATACCTTGTACACGAGTCCAATGAGAAGCTTGGGGGTTTACTTAAAACGCAAGATGTGACCTAAAATGGTAAAACAAAGAAGGGAACTGATTTCCGTACACTTATTTTTATTTTTTATGCAAATTTCTGTTTAGTTTTAGCCTTTGGATTGAATAACTCAAAGGAGAATAAAGAGAAAATAATAAACAAAGTGTGCAAAAAGTAAAAAATTGAAAAGGAGTATGCGGGAATCAGAAAATGTGGCTTGAGGCATAAGGAACTCAATTCACAAGAGAGAGAGAGAGAGAGAGAGAGAGAGAGAGAGAGAGAGAGAGAGAGAGAGAGAGAGAGAGAGAGCGCTCTGTGTAGAAGTGTGTAGAAAAGCAAATGTGATTGGTGAGGGTGGCTGAGTGGCTCCTTGTGTTTTAAGATATAAAAGGGGGAGGGTTTGACAAAGACATGGCAGCAAGAGCAACATGTGATACGCGTGATTGGCCTGCATTGCAAAGGGAATGAAAGTAAAACTTGTCTTAGAAAACAGTGACTTTAAAAACTTCACCCCTTCTCTAAGCAATACCTACGTTTCATTTCTCTCATTCCATTTCTTTGTCTCTTTTTGTTTATTTTTCTTCTTCTCATTTGGTTTCACCTACATGCGTGTCACACCCTCTTCTGCAAATGGGGTGGCTGCACTCCCTCTTCTCTCCTCTTAAGAAGATGTGGTTTCGCCTCCATTCCGGTCCAAAGAAAAGTAAGTTCCCATCACTCTCTCCAACCCTTACATTTTCTCCGTACTTCTGCACACTCAACTACGCATTCTAGTTTCATGTTCATGCACATAACCTGCATTTCCCTCCACTTTTGAGTCTTCTGCACAATATCAACGTCTTCTTCAAACTGTCGCGCACGCACGCACAAGCCTTTTTAAGATCTACAATCTATTGCGATTACTAATATTTGGATCTCTTTGTGGTTGTTTGTAGCAGGAAGAGGGATTTACATTCTGTACGAGGATGTAAAATCCTGCCCCTGCGAGGATGTGCACGTCCTGTGGTCAATACTAGTGGAGGCCCATACACATACCACACCTTCTTTACCACCACCAAAAGCATGAATTCATATGAAGGCTCCATTGTTCTCCATAGTATATGAGTGAGAGTGATTTCGTGCTGCCAAGTATACATCCTATTTATATACATGTCTGTATATATACATTTTTTATACTGGGGTACATGTAAAAGGTCTTTGTCCAGTAATTTTTTTTTTTTTCCAGTTACCTGTAAATGCAATGCATTAAAATATTTTGCCTTTCTTGTGATTTAGCAGTTTTTGAATGGCTTCAAAGATGAATGAATCTTTCTTCTACATAATCAGATATGCAGTATGCTTTTCTGAAACGAAACGACATATTTCATAAGTTTACCACAAATTAATCAAGGGGCAGTTCTTTTTAGTTGTTTTCTGTTTCTTCCATGTGTTTTTTTTGTTGTTGTTTTGTCTATTTCCAGTGGTTGAGGTGGCTCTTTTTGTTTCTTCAGTTTGTCTATCAACGAATGGATGGGACAACCTACATGATTTACATGTCTTATATTTTTTTAGAAACTAAAAATATCAAATCAGTAAAGTAGTTTATGATTGCACAAAAATGTGAAGCAATCTTTAAT
Organism: Malus domestica; assembly: GCF_042453785.1. Lineage (NCBI taxonomy): Eukaryota > Viridiplantae > Streptophyta > Magnoliopsida > Rosales > Rosaceae > Malus > Malus domestica. Next base: position 16,093,952 of record NC_091673.1, read on the forward strand.
AATGTGATTTATTGACCGACTAAAAAGGTCGTACCCAGTGCACAAGGCTTCCGCTTTACGCAAGGTCTGGGAGAGGTGAATGTCGGCTAGCCTTACCCCCATTTATGGAGAGGCTGCTCCCAAGGATTTATTGACTGACTGATTCTAGAAAAAAAGTAGAGGAAATGGGAGGAATGGTCCCTGAACTATGCTCGAATTGTAGATTTGGTCCCTAAACTAAAAAATCATTAGATTTGGTCCCTGAACTTAACAAAATGTATAGCATTGGTCCCTCTATACTAACACCGTGAGATTTTCCGTTAGTTTGATGACGTGGTCTTTGTGGGCTCCATATTTTTGTTTACTAAATGCCATGTGGCTTAAAAATTCAAAATAAAAATAAATACAAACATAGAAAAAGAAAAAAAATAAAAAAGTAAAAGTTATCTCTCTCTCTCTCCCTTTCATTGCTTGGACCGCAACGCCCAGGAAATCCGGCGCCTCACCAACCTCGGCGTCGACACCAACTTCGACTGCGCAAAATCCCCAAAGTCTTTCCCTTTCTCTCCCACCGGTGCTCTTACTCCTCCAAATCCCCGTAAGTAGCCACGATGTCCACACTTCCAAGATTCAATCGCTGCCCACCTCAGAAGCTTCCCAGTCGACTCGACTTCTCTGCCATGGCGATCCAGTTCAAAATCAGAAGCTCCGTACTCCGTCGCCGTCGACGGCCGAGCCTCCATCTCCGATCGTCGATCTCAGCAGCACCCTGCTTCAACTTTGCTTCTCCATGGAATGTCGCCGACCTCACCACCGCCGAGCGCCGTCTCTGGGTGATCACCACGGCGACATCATGCCATTTGATCTGGGCGCCAAACTCCCTCGCCGACTTCACCACCGCCGAGCGCCGTCTCCTCCAAATTCCAGAAAGCTCCAAGAAACCATGGCGTCGGACTTCTTGGTCTCCCTCGCCGCCATCCTCTTCGCTCTCTCTCTCTCCTTCCCGGGAGCACCTCGCTGTTCACCACCTAGCCATGATCCGCGCTCTGACTCGACGCCTCCGACCCAGCCATGATCCGTGCCTTCCTCCTCTCCTTCTCCCTCAAGGCGTGCTCGATCGATGCGACCTCCCTCTCCGTCGCAGTTCGTCGTCGCAGCAAGGCAGAAGGGAAGACGGGAGAGAGAGAGATAACTTTTACTTTTTTTATTTTTTTTTCTTTTTCTATGTTTGTATTTATTTTTATTTTGAATTTTTAAGCCACATGGCATTTAGGGAACAAAAATATGGAGCCCACAAAGACCACGTCATCAAACTAACGGAAAATCTCACGGTGTTAGTATAGAGGGACCAATGCTATATATTTTGTTAAGTTCAGGGACCAAATCTAATGATTTTTTAGTTTAGGGACCAAATCTACAATTCGAGCATAGTTCAGGGACCATTCCTCCCATTTCCTCAAAAAAGTAGGGAGGAACTTTCATGTGTAGTTTTATACTTGAAATTTGCGATGTCGTGGGTCCTTTACGAAGTGATCGAAATAATAGAATATAAAAGTTAAAAGATTTGGATCAATATGTAGACAACTTTATGACTGTCTGATAACAATTTCATTTTTTAATTGAAAACTTAAAACTCATTTGATAACTACTTTCAATTTAAAAATAAAAACTAAAAACCAAAAAATGAAAACTCTTTCTTGAGTCTTTAAAATTTGGCTTTTCGGGTTCTTGGTTTTTAATTAACAAAATTTAAAAAATTAAAAACTGAAAATTAAAAATAATCTACGAAATCGCGCAAGGTCGAAAGCTATAGATTCGTGTCGAGCTCCTAACTAGTTGACGAATTTAAGTGATTTATTGTCGATCTCGGTCAATCCCAACCACCCCCAACGTCGGATAGGATATCAATCTCTTCCTCTCCTCAAGGGATGTAGCTTTCTCGAAATTTTCAACTTCTAGATTTGAGAATTTCGAATTTCGAATTTGAGTTTTTATTTGATTCCTCTTCATGCATGTTGTAAGATTCTTGTTCGTGGAGGTGATTTGAGTTGGATTTCAAGCTGAGCTGCAAAAATTTGATTCAAATTGGTGGATTTGGATAAGAAACTAAGAAACCCTAATATTTTCTTTTGGTTTTAAGAACTGAAACGGACATGCATGTACTTCTCTGAATGAGAGAGAGGAGTTCTAGTTTTACCCCTTCTTTTTTTTTACAACAATATATCTTACGCTAAGGGGAGGAGGAGTTCGGCTAAGCCACACAATGAGCAACCTAATTTGGTGTCAAATTCGTCATCCACGAGATTCGAACCTACAACCCCTACACTTTGCTAGTTACATACTAAATCTTGGCGTCCACCGACCTGGTCCATGGATGATTAAAAAACAGTAATCAAACTGTCTTTAGGTCATTGTTTTTATGTGTGACTCGAAACCTTTATTACTAATTTTTGATGTAATTATTTCCTTCTTTTCGGTTTTTTATAAGTGTGCGTTGGAAACACAAGACACCTGGTCAAGTTGGTAGCAACAGCCACTTTCAGGCCACTAATATCTGCTAATAAGGTAGTGCGATTTAGCCTAATCTTTTTTACTAGATTTAGATATTTTTACAACTTTTTTGCACTTTGGGCAAATACAACTTCAACACGTTATATAGGACATGACAAATCTCCTAAAGTCTCATCTCTCAATATTTTCGCAAAATTCGACTTTAATTAGGCAGAACAATTTACATGACATTTCATACATTGTCTTTTACTAATAAAATAAAAATCTTTAAACTTATACATGCCACATATCTTTATAACAGTATATCCGTATATTATAAGTCATTCTAATCACTGGAAAATACTTGTGTAGGACAACTGTTCATGTGTATTATGGTGAGCTGCCTCACTACGGCTGCCCAGCCGAAAATAATACCTGAGGAACTTTGCAAGCGTTTTGGTGACACGAAGACTCAATTGGCAACGAATTTATTTCAGGCACTCAATGTATATAACACTTTCATACTAATTCGTAAAAGCAGTGCAAAGACCAGGTTTGATCACACAAGCACCTAAAAATTATAAGGTTCAAAATTAACAAATATAAAAGAATTTCAAACTTATGAAAACTTTACTGTGTTGTACTAACCAGGTCGTTCAATAGCTTTATAAAGCCGATGGAGAGGGGCGCTCAACCACGGTTGGAAGCCACTCTTTTAAGTAGGTCTGGCATTCTATCTCAGCATTAGAGATGGCACCAAGAGGAGTGACAGTAATCTGATGAAATCATGAGTATTGTGTTAGCGTATAGTGATGCAAACTACAAAGATACGTCTGCAGAAACTAAAAAGATACGCACATATCCTTCTTGAAGAAAGCGGTGGTCATTATCATCCTCATCAGCTTGGGCACCCCTTACCTGCAAAATTGGAAATAGATTACCCTGAAATGATGCACACAAACCAGGAAAACATTCCTTTTAATTTTGGCTGCTCTAAACAGCATCAGATTTGTGCAACTCATTCACTCAAGTCAACTACAATCAAAAGAACGAGAGAAAGGTAATCAAACACACGAAAATATGTCAGAAAGTATTGCACGTTGCGGAATGAAAAATATTAAAGAATGCAATTTTTATCATCCTTAGTTCCACCATCCAAAATCTTAATTAGCCTTGAACTGAATGCTGTTTAAACCCTGTACATTATTACCATCATTTCCCTCCTTACTATCTTTTTGGCAACCACTGCCACTAATACCAGTATTGCCACCATCATTACCACCTCATGTTCAGACATAGCCAAATACATGCGTCTACCATCAGTCATTGGCAGCACCACCTTCCACCACCAAGACCACAACCACCAAATTATCAGCCTTCTTATCTAGTTGTAAGCAATTAGCACCAGCTTTCCCATACTCGGAACTATTTTCAACTATTAACCAAAAAGGTGAACTTAAATCAGTTCTAGATTTACAGCAATTCAAATTTCAGCATCGATAACCCAGCATTTAGCACTAAACAATTTCAAAGACTACAACTTTAAACTACAATTTATCATTCTATGCTTAAATTTGAGTTTTATAAATAAGGCCCCTGACCACCCTTCTCCCCATATTTTCTGGTATTCGAAGATACCTCAATTCAAGAATTGCAGTTCCTTTTAAAGGAAGAACAAAAGCATCAAATGTGTTCGTCAACCACCCACATTGGTGTACCCCAAAAAGGATCAGATTAACCGATAGTTGTTTCAACCAAATATAGAATTACAAGAGCACCAATAATCCCATGGCCACCTTTTAAACACTCTTCTTCAAGGAAATGATAGTTTTCGGTTTGAAAGATCGAGAAAACCCAAAATTCTAGATGGTGTACTTTTAGACTAGTTTCTAAAGAAGAACACAGACTAGCACCAACAAAAAGACACCAAAGACTGCACTGCTTGATTATCTAATTCCTTCATCAGTTTGGATTCGAGATTTCTCATTCAATGACGTAACCAAGAGAACTAACAACAAGCCAACTATTATGTTTCTAAGGAAGAAATGATAAGGAGGTAAACAACTAATCAAGTTTTATTTAAAAGAAAACAAAAGCAATGGAAAAGGGAAACAGCCTAGAATACAGTAAAGCAGAAAGAAAGAGAAAAGGACCCACTTCTCTCGCGAAATAAGTATTTTCAGCTGGTGTGGTTGATGTAGCAATTTCAGCTGATGCAATCGAATTTACCATTGTTGACAACATTTTCCCGCCTTCCGAGTCAGAAGTAACTTGCCTCCACCCCATTTTTATTATGCTTTTACCTTGCTTAGTCAGCTTATACCCCTATTAAGGCACAAGAAAAGAGAACAATATTGCAAAGCCATATGTTAAAATCAATGGATAATACAAGGGATAATGCTCCTGTCATAAAACTGGAAGCAGCATCCATTTCACTAAGGGTATGTTTGGGTGAGGAACTTTGAAATTCCAAGAGATTTAGGCATAGTGATGAAGAAATGGACCACAAAAAGCTTGACAGGGGGATTAGACATGCACCATATTAGCATTATAAAAGATATGATAGAGGAATTTGAAAATGACTACTTGGAATCATTTACAAATCTCTATCACATACCTTTGTAATGCTCATGAGGTGCATTTCTAATTCCTCCAGTCTTAACTTTCTGTCCATTTCTTCTTCACTTTGCCTAAATGCCTTGGAATTTGGAAGTCCCTCACCCGACCATACCCTAAGAGAAAACCAAACTTAAGTGCAATCCAGTAACGCTCACTAAAGCATAAACAATAAACAAACTGCCTACAAATCTTTCATTGAAAGGTATTCAGAGTAAAAGAAAACGAGAGACAAAGAAGGAAAGGAAAGAAAGAAAAGCTACTGATACAAATTACTTCAGTAGTGAAATAGCCTGGATAAGCATGTTCATGCACAAATACCACTGCACCTATCAGAGTTTTGTCTTCTGCAGTATAGTGAGTCTTAAAATGACTCAATACAGGCACATGGAAAAGAGAAAAGACAGAGTAAGCGTGGAAGTTGGCAAATGTAGTTGTTAAGGAGAAACTGCATTTGACGAGGGTTGCTATACTGAATATTACAGACACACAGCATGCATCCAGAAATTTACCTTATGATTAGCAACATCACATGGCAGATCTACATTCAAGAAATATGTTTGAGGATAGGTTTTGTTTCTTAATTCCACCAGTACTCCATTTATGATGGGTAAGCAAGCCTCGGCAGCAATTGTGAAATCATTAATATTGCTCTTACCTCCAACCCTGCACGGCCAGAACTCAACGTAGTCATACAGGAGATTAAAATAGGTAAAAACACACAAGAATTTGCTTTTTCTCAAAGTAAAAAAGGAAAGAATAAAATTACGAGAAAAATATAATAGCGGCCCTAACAATTTGAAATGTTCATTGAGATTCATCATTCATTCATGTGCAGAGAAAATATTGTTCATCAAGCAATAAGCCATCAAACCAGCACACTTACCAATCATATGATATAGATATTGCAGGCACACCGTTGAAAAAGGCCTCGCGAGCACCAGCCACCGTTCCAGAGTAAACACTACAGTTACAATAAAGAACTTATTAATAATGTTATGGGCTGAAAGAAGCAAGAAAATAAAACTAGAACTTTGAAATTTTTAGGGACAACTAGATTTGTAGGCTACTCTCGAGAACAAAACTTATTGGGTGTTTGTCTTTTATTCATCAAGATAATAGATCTTCATAACTTTTTGGGAAAAGATTACATCTTTGTGAGAAGTTGTGCTTGGAATAAAATCATTCTAGTTTCCTCATTATACCATCTTTTGGAAACCCAAATCTTTTCGAAAGCAAATAGTTAGTATAAAATTACATTGGGTTTCAACAATTAAAAGATAATCATTTCAGTTTCACTGGACAAAGCTGATGCAACTTACACATATCTTTGTGTTTAAATATTTTGAGACAAAATCTTAAAAAATGATAACTAATTATCGACAGGAAACAGAAAACAAAAGATTACTAACATGTGATAACCGCAGTTGCTGCCCATGTTTATACCACTGATTACCTGTGTGTATAAACAGCAACACATGTAATTACAAATCAGAAAAACCCCAGATAAGAAATGTGATCAAAGGCAACAGCGCAGAAGTAAAAAATATTTACCAGGTCAGGAATTGTCGGAAAAAGCGTTTTGGAAACACCCAAAGAAGCACAATCAGCTGGAGATCCTGCAAACAGAGTTGATCAAGAACAAAGCTTTTTTACTTTTTACCTTTCTGGGTGAAAAGGGAAGTAATCACTTTGGAAAAAAACTGGAAAAAACATTCTGGGGTTTTGAAATTTCCATACCAGAAACAGCATACGCTGTTGCTCCATCGATATGCACTTTCTTGGCAGCAATCGGATGGCGCCATGTGATGCAGTGACTCACTGCTGACTTCTCCCTGCAAAGGCATACGAATTTTGAATCAGCAGAAATGAAGGATTGGATTTTGATTGGAGGAAGTGAAGACCGAAGAGCATTTAAACGTTTAATTCCTTTCTTTTACGTACGAGTCGGGGGCACAGACGAGAACATTGTAGCGATGGGTGGAGACGAGGACTTGGACGAGAGCGAGAAGTCCTGGCCCTTCAATTCCGTCGTCGTTGGTCACCATCACGGTGGGCTTGTCGCCGGAGATGACAGTGGCGTTTTCCATTTCCTTGTTTCTCTGAGTTTTGGTTTCGGAATTTGGAGGAAAATAGACTGCTAATGATAGAGCAAGAGTAAAATACGGAAGTATGAACTGCAACAGTGTTGGGCACATCATATATAAAGTTTTGCTTTTTACCTTTTTAACCTTTCATAGAGCAAATGAGAATCCAACTCAAATATTTCAATAATTATTTTATTTTTTTAACAAAACATATTATCTATAGGAAGAGAATAGAAGAGTTGGAGTTTGGCAAGTATCGAATCTAAGGGGGTGTATTCAATTAGGATTTTGAGAGATTTTAATTCTTTTAATGAATCTAGGGGTATTCAATCAGGAATTTAAGTGATTCTCTGAAATTCAATGTGTATTCAATCAGGATTTTAAGATAGTTTATGAAAATCCTTAGAAATCCGGGTGTATTCAATTAGAATTTTAAAGAAGTTTATAACATTCCAGGTGTATTCAATTAGAATTTGATTTTAAAGAATTTGAGAAAGGTGAGGAATTAGAGGGAATTGGAGAGATTTCGTAGTGTATTTTGAGCATCCACAAATCTCACCTCCCCCAAGAGATTTCGAGAGAATTGAATCAAAATTTTTCATAGAATCTCTACAAATCAATTAAACTCCATAAAAATCCATGGATTTATAAATCCATTAAAATCTCTCAAATTCTCAATTGAATACACCCTCCTAAATTTGTTTACTTATAAGTGAACACATATATTATTAGACCGTAAAATCATGTCATAACTCATTCATTTGAGAGAGTAGGTAAATATTGTGGTCAGTTTTACTTTTAGGTCTAGTTGGATTATTAGTCTTTGTCGTGATAGTGTAGTAGTTGAAAGATAACTCTTGTGGTAAAAAATTAGGATTTAAACCATGTGGTGAAGTCGTTAGGATTTAGGCTCAAGTTTAAAAATTTCGTCAACTTTCCGTTTATTGTTAACACATAAAAACTAATAAACTTCACTACAGGAGCTTAAATCCTAATTTTTTTTATCACAAAAATTATCTTCTAGTTATTATATAACCACGAGACTAATAATCCAATTACGCCTTACTCTATTTATACAAAAGGAATATTCCTCTACAATTTTTTTAAAAATGGCATATAATTCATAAAATAGTAAAGAGGAGCAAAAGGACTAGAGAGTCAACACTGGGGGCTGCGTTCTGTCCAAGCGGACCATTCAAGGTCGATGCTGTACGTTGATGCCGTTCTGGTAAAAGCGCAAGCGCATACAGGTAATTCGATTGGGGAATTTGAAAAAATAACTAAATTTCGCATTCTAAATAGAATTCTAATTACCATTTTAAATTTTTAATCAGGGTAAATTACATTTTACCACCTCAGGTTTGAGGTTTATTATAACATCATACAACATCTTCAAAATATTTTGATTTTATACATCACGTACTATTTTATTTCAATATAATACGTCCGTTATATTTTCTATCTATTTATTCATTAAGAGCTAACGTGACTGCCATATTTGTGCCATGTGACTGTCAAATTTGTGCCACGTGGCAAAAAAATAATTTTTTATGCATTAAAAATATTATAATATTTACCCTATTTCAAAAAAAAAAAAAAACAACAACAAACCTAGAAATCGTCTTCCCCACCCAAAATTCCATGACCAAACCGGACCGTTTAAATCGGTTCCGATTCCAGTTTCAAATGAACAAGAACCGGCCAGAACCGAACCAAACTGTTTTATTAATAATAAATTAATTAATCATATATATACACACATGTCATGGTATAATAGATTGAAAAATTAGTTTCACCAAGTTGCAAAGTAGTGGATCCCATCCCAATTAAGGTTCACTCACCTCACCGGCTCACCTCACCTCACTCACAACCTCACATCCCCATTCCCCCATTTCACATAGTTGACGACCCCTCTTCCTTGTCGACGCTGCTTTTATAAGAAAAACAATTGATTTATCCATTTCATCAACCGCTGCTTTTGCAATCACACCAAAAACACTTCTCCACGGAAGAGGAAGCTGCTTTCTGCTTTCTTCATAGGTAAAGATTTCTTCCCTCTCTCTCTCTCTCTCTCTCTCTCTCTCTCTCTCTAAAATCCACTGTGTTTCTTCAGAGGGAGTTTTCGAGTTGGGTTAATTTCTATCACTTCATGGTTGGATTGTTTCAGTTTTTTTATACCTAAATTAAGCTTTGGTTCGCCCACAACTCCAACTCCCGTGCAGCGTAGACTTGTCGTGGACTCGGTTTCTAGAGGTAAAACTCCATTTTCTTCTCCACTTGTTTCGAGATATCTTTGGACCAACGTCTAATTTTTGTTATAATTGTTAATCAGATCTATTGTACTCTCTAATCCCAAAAAAAAAATTAAATTAAATGAAGTTAAATTAAACCTGTATTTGTTCATGCGAGATGTCAGATGTGGATGGATATGTGGAATTGTTTTGGGATTATAGGATTTGTTAGGTTTTCAAGTGTTGGGTTGTTTTGTTTCAAATTATTTTGGAATATCTCTCTCTTTAAACCTACGTATAAATAATTTATTAATTAATTGTACTAGTTTGTGTCTTTGATAGACCTAATGGTTGTAATTTGTAATTCAAAAACACCTGAATGGTCACTAGTGTTGGATTTGTTACTATTTTGTTTAGTGATTTGTGTCTTGTTATGCAATTTTTTTACCCGGTATCTGAGATCTTTTTTGTGTTAAGTCATTTGGAGGCTCCCCTGTACCGAGTCGTGTGACTTCTCAACTGATCTTTCTTCATTTGTTGTGTGAGTGTTTTATTTTTTTATTTTTTATTGTTAGAATCTGCTCTAAGTTTTGTATTCGGGTTTTATACGGCTTTGCTTATGTGGATTTCAAATTGATGTTGCTTGTGGATCAGTTTGTGGTTCAATTTCAATATGGATGTGAATGACAAACTCTGTGTTGAATTTGGGTTTTGTTTTTTGTCCAGTTTAGGAATGACGAACCAATCTGCTTTTTCATCATCACCTTCGTCATTACCGGGTCTAACACCATCACCACAAACTCTATGTATGAAACTTTAATTTTTTAGCACATTCCTTACTAATTTGAGTTGTAAGATATATAATTTTGAATTCAACGAATAAGATATATATATATATAATTAACTAATACATGAAGGAGATCACATGGGATAATTAAATTGTTTGAGATCATGTTTTGTATAGCTAGTGTAATGAAAACAAATTTCATGGTGCTCAAAACTTTGTTGACCAATTGCTCTTAGCGCATGTTTGTATCACTAGTGTAATGAATACAAATTACATGGTGCTTAAATTGTTTGATTATATGTTGTTTGATTGTGTATAGAAGCTGCTATTTGAAAAAGAATCTACCACTGCAAAGGACAATTGGATTTTTGTTTTTGCTGCTTGCTACTGCCAATATCAGGAGTTGTTGCTTGTTTGATTTTTGTTTTTGCTGCTTGTTGACTTGGTGCCACTGACCAAAGACATTTGCATTAAAAATGATATGTGTTGTATGCAACTTTATATAAACAGTTTTAGAAGATGTATTTGAATGCATGATAATTTGGTGTTCAAATAATTTAGTATTCGGAACCGTAAACCGGCAAGAACTGAATCGAAACCGGTGTAGACTGAACCGTATGGTTCTAGTAATAAATTTAAGCGGAACTGCACCGAACCGCACCGTGCCCACCCCTACTCTTCCCCATCCCCAGCCGCATTCACCCAAATTCCTCCATTGCCAAATTCCTTTCCTTTCTCCATTGTACTTCGCCACTTTTCTCCATTGCCAAATTGCTCTCCTCTTTAATCTCATCATCCCCATCATCAAAATCCAAAATAAATTGGCTCTAATTATCAAACAATTCAAGAGGAACATCGACGAAAAAATGGTCGCACTGTTCCTACCTACCATACCCGCACCGCGACCATGACCTACATCCATGCGATTGCTTTGCCTAGATTAGTTCTTGATTTGTTGAAGGCTTGAAGCCAAGAAACCCGACCTTGGAGCCTAAAATCCGACGACCCGCGAAGTGCCAAAAGAAAAACAATAGAGAAAATAAGGGAAAAAAGAAAGAAAACGATACAAAGAGAGACGGAAGAGAGAGAAACTGTGAGATTGTGAAACATTTTAGAGAGAGAAAGTAGAGAAGAGCGAAGAAGGAATGAGATTTGATCGTAGAGAAAAGCAAACGAAGCTCGAAGCTTGAAGCTCTACCCCTTGTGGTTGTCAATGTTGTAAGCCTAACTCCCTCTATCTAATTTGCTGTAAGGAAGCCCTAATTGGAGTTTTGTGTTTTGTGTGTGAGATTTGGGAGAAAAATTAAGGTTTTGTTAATTTCTGTTTTATTTTGTCGGATAGGGGAATAAACCCTAGGATTTTGTGACTTTTGTGTGAGATTTTGGGGGGGGGGGGGGGGGGAAATTAGGGTTTTGTAGGCTTTTAGATGAAGGGAGGGAGAAGAAGTGAATGCGCCGGGGGGGGGGGGGGGGGAATAGGGTTTTGTAGGCTTTTAGATGAAGGGAGGGAGAAGAAGTGAATGCGGCTGGGGATGGGGAAGGGGAAGACATGGGATTTTGGGTGGGGAAGACGATTTCTGGGTTTGGTGTTTTTTTTTGTTTTTTTTTTAAATAGGGTAAATATTATAATATTTATAATGCATAAAAAATTATTTTTTTGCCACGTGGCACAAATGTGGCAGACACGTTAGCTCTTAACGGATCAATTGATGTAAAAGTGAGGTGACACCCCGACCTGGAAAGGTCGAAGCACGCTGGTCATCACCGTGAGGTGACGTAACCATAAGGGTAAGTGGTGCAAAAGTGAAAAATTTCAAGACTAATGGAGACTAATTATACTAAATAGTGAAAAAGTGCGCAATCGTGGGAAGAACCCACTACAATTATTCAAAGCGTAATAGACAGTGAGACTACAGAAGAGTAGTCAAAACAACTAAGTACACTTATTACATAATCGTGATAAGTTTGTACGTTTAAACAGAAGAGTATGTCAGAATTGCCGTGATTCCTTGAATGCCACAAAGAGTACAACTATCTAGGTCCTGGAGGGGCGAAAAACAAAGTTGAGTGAGTTAGCAAAACAATGCTTATACGAAATCCTTTATTTTTGAATATACTAACCATTCGCCGTAAAACAAGTATAGTTTCCTTAAAACATACTACATAGGTATGTAAACAATAAATCAACAACATTGTAATAATAATATAACCAGAAATATGCCAAGTTATGATGTATCAAATGCCACAATAATATAATCATGTGATAATAAAGTATAGCTAAGTGCTCATCCATCTAAGCTGACACACAAGTTCGAATAGATAATTTCTGACACGAACAGGATTGGGTGTAATCAATATGCTCTAGTACTACAATCATGTGAAGGCTGGTGCAGAAGCATGGTCACATACAAGTCGAATTGCCTAATGCAATCTACCCGACAGGACTGGCACCTAACTTGAATCCAAGACGAGCGAATAGTGCGATGTGAACATACACGTGAAAGACTGGCCCTGGCCCTAGGGCGAGTACTAACACCAGTGCAGCAAGATGAGCATGTACAAATATATATGAATATCATGACAGTAATATCTCAACCTTATAGCAGCATTTATCATAATTATATCACAATAACGGATACTTGGCAATATAAGCGTAAAAGTGAAGTAAATACGCATTTATGGAAACTATAATTACGTATAGGTATAAAAACAAACTACCCACTCACAAGTACGTTACTGGGTCATAGCCCTCGAGCCTAGCTTGGCCTCGAACGTCCTCGGGGATACGTTTCCCCTATATGTGAAATAACTAAAATAGAATTAATTAAAGCATATATACGGAAACCTAAATAAAACCCCCATAGTTTGCTCAAACCTAGGGTTTAAATATACCTTCGTGACCTACTCGACGTCACGAACATCCCCAAATTTTTAAAATAATTTTTGGACGGCTCATGCGCTGGCAATGGCACAGCCAGACGCGCCCCCACGCACAAGCCACTGTCGTCAGTTAGTCTGACGCCGTCAGGAATATTCCGTTAAAAGCTAATAGAAGTTAACGGCATTACCTGACGCCGTCAGGAATATTCCGTCAACTATGACAGAATATTTTGTCTCCTTCTCCAGTTTTCCTAGCTGTCGCCGCATTCCGCCGCAGTCTGCAACTTGGTTTTTCACTTGATTTCTGGAAAATTTTCAATCTCATTATTCTAATTCATTTCTCAACCATTTTTGACGTACTTTATATGGATTTGAAGCTCGTGAAGAGTAGAATCATGTTATACCTGTTTGGAGTCCAAAAAATAGACAAAGATCATCGGAAAAATCCTCGAAATTTCGGCCAAAAGTGAACTCTTCGAAACTCAATCGTTTCACTTCCAAATTTCTCCCAAATTGTTGTAGGAGCTTGCGTAGAAGCTTCCCCAAGCTTCAAAACTTCCTAACTAGTTCGAAAACTCGTCAAACTCAGTTTTCCCAAGTTTGGACCTCACGAGTTCAACGTTGAAAACTCATCCATTCCAGGTTTCAAAAACATGGTTATGTTCTTGAGGATGAGATTAACACAAAAATGAGATTCTTGGGTTTGATCCGCGAGCTTTGAAGCTCGTTTGAGGGTTTGCAGAGAAAGAGAGAGTATACGGGAGAGAGAGAATGAAGAGAGAGATTTCCTTTTCTCTTTTTCTGATTAGGGAACAGAAATGAGGGAATGAATGAGATTGGTGAGAAAGTGAAATAATGGAGGAGGGTGCACAGGATAGGCTAAATAAAAGCTAGGGATAGGGTTTTGGATTTTGTACAGAAAAGAGTATCGAAAATCTATCCGGAATAGTATTTTCACACTGATAAAGTTTACGTACAATCGCAATGTGTACAATTTAAATGTGATAGCGAGAAATAAAATAAAAGCGATATGAATACGTCCACGTCACTTGCCAATAAGGGCATAACAATCAATACACATACTAGGGGAGAAATTACATAGGAAAATTAGGGACGAGTCGTCACATATGTCTTTTATTGCCATCTTTGTCCTTTCTATAGTATAGACGATAATCCAAAACCACATAAACCCAACCCATCACATCCCAACCCAAGCACAGCTAGCCATGGCGTTCAACACGATCCCTCTCTCTTCCTTTTTTATACTCTCACACACAACCTTCATTTAGTTCCAAACCCCCAAAATTTTTTCGCCCTCTTCCACACGAAGACGACTTTCACTTTCAGTCTCAGTCAGCTTTCTCGTATACTCTCCAATTTCTGATTTTCAACTACGACGATGTAATCCTTGAGTTCGAGCACTTGCACCACCAAGCTTACAATAAGGCCTTCGCTCACTTTCAGTGTCCGCTACCCTTCCTCAACATCTATGCCCCTGGGACTTCCACTTCTAAGATTTAATATGAAAATACTAATACACCCTTAAAATAAAGTTTTCTAAAAAAATAAAATAAAATAAACCAAAAAACAAAAGGCTCGGCTGTTTTTTACCGCCATCTATGTCTCTTGTATAATATAGGCGATAATCCAAAACCATAGAAACCTAACCCATCACATCCCAACCCAAGCACAGCCAGCCATAGTGTGCATCACGATCTCTCTCTCTTCCTCTTTTATACTCTCACACACAACCTTCATTTAGTTCTGATCCCCTAAAAAATTTTCGACCTCCTCCACACGAAGACGACTCCCACTCTCAATCTCGGTCAGCTTCCTTCTTTGCTCTCCAATTTCTAATTGTTAGCTACAACGATGTAATCCTTGAGTTCGAGCACTTGCACCACCAAGCTTACAACAAGGCCTTCGTTCACTTCAGTGTCCGCTGCCCTTCCTCAACATCTCAGCCCTTCAATTGGGACCTCCACTTCTAAGATTTAATATGAAAATACTAATGCACCTTTAAAATAAAGTTTTCTAAACAAAAAAAAAACAAAAAACAAAAGGCTCGACTGTCTTTTACCGCCATCTCTGTCTTTTCTATAGTATATACGATAATCCAAAACCACAGAAACCCAACCCATCACATCCCAACCCAAGCACAGCCAGCCATGGTGTGCATCATGATCCATCTATCTTGCTCTTTTATACTCTCACACATAACCTTCATTTAGTTTTGAACCCCCAAAATGTTTTTGACCTCCTTCATATGAAGACAACTCTCACTCTCAGTCTCGGTCAACTTCCTCCTCTGCTCTCCAATTTCTGATTTTCAACTACGACGATGTAATCCTTGAGTTTGAGTACTTGCACCACCAAGCTTACAACGAGGCCTTCGCTCACTTTCAATGTCCGTTGCCCTTCCTCAACATCTCAGCTCCTCAATTGGGACCTCCACTTCTAAGATCGGCTCCACAACCAAATTGTTAGTGAAACGCCTAAAATGTGATGGTCCCTATCTCTTTCTCCCATTTTCTCCAAAGGTTGAACTTTAGATTTTGTTTTATTCTATGATTGAATTGGGGTGGTTCTAAAAGACGCTAGGCGCTAGTTGAGTGGTGGGTTAGAGCATAGCACCTAGGCGGACAAAGCGGATTTAAGTAAATCTACTATATTTCATATAAATAAGTGTTTATTTATACTTAAATATATATATATATATATATAATTTTTTTTTCGTCATAAACTACAAAATAGAATGACATATATATTATAAAGTATTGGACATAATGAAAACATGGGGAACAAGCATATAATGTGTTCATTTAAGTATTCAACAAGTCTTTACAATTTATTGAAAAAAATTAAAATAAAATGCAAAATGAAAGCTATTTATTTTTTGTCTAAGTAAGTTGCAACCTAGTTAGTGCCTAGGCGGGTTTGGGCGGGCTAGGCGGTTGCCTAGGCTGTCTAGGTGAGTGTCTCAGCAAGACTAGTCGTCCTTTCTTAATTTTCAAACGCCTAGGCATTAGTCGGGGTAGTGGCCAGCCGCCTAGTGCCTAGGCGGTGCTAGGCGGGGATTTTTAGAACAGTTTGTCTGACGAACTTCAAGGAGCACAGGTGGCTTTGAACTTATTCAATTCTACTTCGAATCTCCTTATCTCAATTGAATCTTGCTTTGTTTAATTTCCATGGATGACAATTTTTTTATATTTTTTGGTTGAGAAAACTTTATTTGAAGTGTGTATTAGTACTTTCATATCAAAATTTTGTTATAATTATCATAAATTTAAAAAGGTGGTTAGAATTCTATTTAGGGTCCAAAATTTGGTTAGTTTTCCAAATTTCCCAATTCGATTCCCACCGTAATGTCACACGTCACATGTATGTCTTGACCTAAACCAAACTAAAACAGTAGTAAAGTGTCATATGTTTTTATCATATTGGACCAGCTTCCACTACGGTGTAGGCTTCACATTTTTTAAGACTGCTTAGGGCTGCTTGTGGTCCAATCAAGGCCGGTCTAGAGATTTTTGAGGTCTGGGGTGACGCCAAAAAAATGTGCCCTCACTTTATATAAGAAAATTATTTGTTTTCACACGTAAGACATCGATAAAATTATACTTAGAAAATCACTTCAAACTTAATAATTTAGAAACACGAAAAAACTATTTCATTTTGTATCGTGAGAAGGAAACAAAAAAACTCCAGGTTTACAAGTAGATAGATATGAGTTTTGTTTTCCATTTGAACTTTTAAAGTGTTTTTGTATAAATCATGAGGTGTTTTTTCTTATTTACTAACCTTGTCAATATGGGATTAAAAAAGTAATGATGTTTTTTTGTCTTTAATTGATATGTATAAGTAATAAATGAGTATTAAATTAAATGTTTTGATGACACGTCATATGATTTGCAAATTTGGTCTAAAAATTTGGCCAACGCATTACTCTTTGTTGAAGATTAGACTTGAATTGGAACAAATGTTTAAAAATAACAATTCACATAGCTACTAGCTACTAATTAAAAATAAATTAACAACCAAACAAAAATTTGTAAAAATTGAAAAGAATAAACATGCACTTATCATTTTGAACTTAGGACATCTCGTTAATTTTAAACAACAAAAACCATTAATTCTAGTTAAACTTCTTGATTATTTAGCCAAATTTTATATATTTATACTCTAATGAAAAGAAATTTGTAAAAATTGAAAGGGAAATAAGCACGCATGGTGTTTTGAACCCAAGAACTCCTCATTAATATCAAACAACAAAATCATCAGTTCTAGTTAAATTTCTTTGTCATTGAACCAAATTTTATAAATTTATACTTTTATGAAAATATGTATAAATATACCACCCTAATAATTTTAAAGCCCCCAATTATTTTGGGGCCCTGGACGGTCGCCCTGCCAGCACTAGGCCTAGGTCGGGCCTGGGTCCAATTTATTTGTGTACCTGCATGTACTTAACTTATTGTTTTTTAACAAATGATATTATCTACACTAAAATCATCTCCAACTCTTAGGTTAAAATCTAAAATTTTAAACTCAAAAATATTGAAAATCACTAAACCGACATCATGAAACTCATAGAACAATACGAAAGAATATGAAATACATAAAAGAATTGTTTTAAATTACTTGAGCAAATTTTTTTTTTAATTACTTGAGCCATTGGATTAAATTTGGACCATTAGATCTTTTTTAGGCTTAAATGTCAAAATGGTCCCTGTGTTATAGCCATATGACCAATTTAGTCCCCGTTTTTTTCAATTTGGCTAACTTAGTCCTCATATTTCTATGTTAAACAATTAAGGACATTTCATCTAATCTCTTTTAAAAATTCATAATAAAAATGTATGAGATATAATTACCCTTTCTCTTTACAAAAAATGTAAATCAATGAGAAATAACACATAAGAGATAAAACTTCTAATCTGAAAAATGATTAAGGTTGTGACATAGAAAAGATAGGAGGTAATGTTAGGGAAAAGGTCGGAGAGTTGGGAGGAGAATAATTTTTCTTTTAATTTTAATTTTAAATATTTTAAATCAAATAAATTATAATTTTATAAATAAGTTATAATAATTTATATTTTTTTTTTACAAAAATTAGACAGAACTGTCCTTAATTGGTTAACAGAGATAAACACAATGACCAAATTGTTTAAATTGAAAACACAATGACTAAATTGACCCAATGACTAAAACATAGAGAGCATTTTAACATTTAAACCTTTCTTTTACCATTGGATTTAATCATATTAGATCTTAGTAGTTGGATTCAATGAATTTATAAATTTAAAACTAAAACAAATACACATATATAGTGGGGCAGCCCCACTAACCCAGGGGAATCCTGGTCTAAATTTGTCCTAGAAATAAGTTTTGGGTTAAAACTCATATTTGCCCCAAGTTAGGGTAAGTTTAGAACCTAAATTTGAGTTTTACTCAAAGGGTTGGAGTAGGTCTAAGGGGTGGAGGAGTAGCTCACAAGGGGCTAGCAATAATGTAGTTTAAATTCGCCTTTGACAAGAATTGAACATAAGACCTCTCACTTACCAGTGAAGAGAAATACTACTAGACTGTAATATTGAGTGGTTGTTTGGGAAAGGATTTAATTAGTTGATTAGTTACTCTCAACATCCAATTTTCAACTACTCTCAACATCCAATTTTGTAAAGGAGTGGTGGTTGTGTGTTCAATAAAGGAGTGGTGTCCCCCCTTGGCTCATGGTATTATGACATTAACAATTCAACACAGATGCCAATCTGCTGCGGGCCTACAGCATGATTCGTTTCGACCATAAAACACAAAACAAAAAACAGCATGACTCACGATTATTAATTAAGAACTATATATACTCTCTACTTAATCTAGTGATGAAACAAAACGAAACAAAACATCTCCAGGTCTAAGGTTTTATAAAATCGTATCACAAATCACCGAGTGAGAACCGATACAAATTATCTTGTCTGCAATGCGATGCGTGTTAATGTTTTATTCGAACTTCTTATGTTTTTGTTCTTTTCACTTGCAACTTAAAAATAAATACAACACCTGCTCCTTCTCGGATTATAAATTTATTAAAAGAACCAAACAAACATTACAAAATGGTTGATGAGACAAATAGAACAGTTATAAATATTGTGTGTAAAATCAAGGAAACAAGCGTACATAATACAACAAAGATCCTAATAGAGAACTTCAAACTGTTGTTCTACATTTGGCAAATCATGTAGGTTTATAATATAGAGGACCAAAAACGAACATATTATCAACAAAGCAGACGAAGGACAGCAATCATGCGTGCCTATTTTTATACATTAACAAAAAAAAATATTATTTATAATTCCCATTTTACCGTAACACATAATAATCTTTCTACTCCAATTTTCAACACAACTGCTGAAAACCCATCCCCCACCAGACATCGCGCCACCATCCAAACAACCACCACGTGACTCCCTCTCAACTTTAGCATCGCCATCTTCTCCGCTAACAAAAGTTACGCACGCGATCCCAACACATACTCATTAGTGGCAGAGTTCGTATTTCATGTGAGAAGAGGCATCTCACACTACTACAATATACCTTATCAGTGGCGAAGCAAAAACCGACAAGAAATCAATTTCTGTCGGAAATTTAGAAAAAATCCGACATAAAACAATGTAATGTCGGATTGGAATAGCGACACTAATGCTGGCGTCACGAAAGGGCTTCAGTGTCGGTTTGTACGCTTAATCCGCCAGTACGCAGCGTTGGTTAAAAGCGACACTGACACTGACATCGGTTTAAAGCAATGCAAACTTCAACATTACGTCAGTTTAAAGAGACGCTAATTACCAATTTAATTATAAAATATCCAAACTACCATTGATTTTGACCGACATTACATAACATATGGATACATATTTTATGATGTCGTTCATGAGCGACACCAAATATATTAATAATAAAAAAATCATTTTCCGTTTTTAATTAATAGTAATTAAAAATTATTATATAAAAATAAATCCCACCATATGTCAATGAAAAAACAAACTATTTTAAGCAAACTTCATATTAAAAATAAAATTTCTACCAACTATATATTAAATTTAAAATTAACTACAATTCCTAAAAATGTCCAACTAATACAAATTCTTCCCGAACTCTTGCAAAAGATTTTGAACCGGTTGTGTGGTTCATAGTTTTCAACTGCCGATTATGCTTTTTTTTCCGGCAATCTCCTGAAAAATAAAAGAATTTATTAGACAAATTTCAAGGTATAATAAAATAAATCATGAAACGTTTACCATCATTTTTTCTTTATTCCAGTATGCCACCATCGAAATATTTCTGTAATCTTTAACCTCTGTTATGCTTTTTTTTTTTCGGCAATCTCCTGAAAAATAAAAGAATTTATTAGACAAATTTCAAGGTATAATAAAATAAATCATGAAACGTTTACCATCGTTTTTTCTTTATTCCAGTGTGCCACCATCGAAATATTTCTGTAATCTTTAACCTCTGCTGCTACATGTTTCAAAAACGCACTAGAATTATAACTAATGCATTTTCCAGACGTATCAAACGAACAAGGTTGTTCTTTCCAATTTGAAATTGAGGGTCCGTATCTCTGTTGAGTTGATCCTTATAAATACAGAAAAAAAAATTAAAAACCAAGAAACAAAAATAAATTTTCAATTTAAGCATAAAACTAGTTAGAATACAAAATAGAAACTAAAATTAATAATCATAATAATTTAAAAATGAACCACCTTCGAGCTCTTCCTCTTCGAATTGGAGTTCCTCAGAATGTTGATCTTTAAAATGGTGAGCCATAGCAAATGGGGAAGGAGAAGAGGAAAACCTGAAAAGGAGGAAGAAAGGGACGCAGAAGAAGAAAGTCTGAAATTGGGGGAGAAATGAAAGCACAGATGAAATGGGAAAGAGAGGGGTTTAAATATGGGTACTTAGTTTGCATCGGTTTAAACCGACGCCAACTTCTGACACACTTTTTGAAATTCACATAGTGTTGCTTTAATGAAACTAGCGTCGCTTAAAACCGATGCAAACTTCTGACACACTTTTTGAAATTCACATAGCATCATGAAACTAGCGTCTGTTAAAACCGACGCCAACTTCTGACACACTTTTTGAAATTCGTATAGCGTCGCTTTAATGAAACTCGCGTCGCTTCAATGAAACTCGCGTTGCTTCAATGAAACTAGCGTCGATTAAAACCGACACTAAGTTTCTCCATCCATGTCCTCGTGCAAAACAAGCGGGAAATTTCCCGCCTAATATTTCAAATACTATAATTTATATATATATTAATTTTATAATTTTCTAACCCTAAAAAATACTATAATAATTATATATATTAATTTAACAATTTTATACCCCTAAAAACTATAATAATTATATATATTAAATTAAATTTTAAAAATTGGTGACCATTGGATCGGCTTAAATATACATACCATTCAATTTCTTAAGTGTTATACGTACAAAATAAATAAATTTAAATCTACTTAATATATATATACACACACACCATTGAACTTGATGGGTAACGAATTCTACGAAACTAATTTCAACGATCCAACTGTCAAACTTGTTTATATATGCTTCGAGATCGCATCAGCAAAAAATCTCAAAAAACAATCATTCAGAGATCAATTAACAAGATATAAAACGAAAAATCACGATTTAACGGTTATTTTAACTCCGATTTGACATAGATATTTAAAAAAACTAAAATCTATGTCGCTCAGAACCGACGTAGGCTTTAAAATATTTAAACACAATACTTTATGTCGCTTAAAAGTGACACTGTTTTGTTTAAAGCGACACCAATATTTAAAAATTATTAAAATATATGTTGGTTATAAGCAACATTAAATGTTTACGTCAGTTTAAAAGCGACGTAGACATTTTATGATCGTTATAAGCGATAGTAAATCTGACGTCATGTTCAGTTATTGTCACAACTGTCTTATCTGCCACTATATTATATTAAACCGACACCACCTACTGACACTATAAGGCCCTTTTCTAGTAGTGTCACAAATTTAAAAGGAATTACACGGATGGTATTTACAAAGTTACTAACCAAAACATCATAAATTTTTTTAGTAGTGCTGCACTTTTTTTATAAGGATAAAATTGAGAGTTTAGGTGTAAAAATATTAAAATTGGGTGTAGAATGAGAATAGTTGGGTACAAATAAAATTTCACAAACTAAATTCATTTAAATTAAAAACAAAAAAATAAGTGTGTAACTCACCCAAAGAGCTAAGAATTTTTTAGGTTAAGTCTCCACTAATATAATCCTAACTCATATTTCACTTTTCAATTTCATTGTATTATGCGACTCAAGTGAAATAAATTTTGAGTTTTTCTTTATACAAGTAATATTTTAGACTCAATTCATCTAAACTATGGAAAGAAATATTCGAACTTACGTGTAAAGGAGCAAAGATACTGCTCTAACAAACTTAGTTAAATTCATGTATATATGCATCATTTATGAGTTGAAAACTTCACAATACAAATCTACCACAAGATAATATGAATCTAAAATGTCATTTTTATTGACACGCACGCTAAAACACCAAAATTAAATATGATTACAACACAAAAGCTAAGCCATAATTAGTCTTGAATTTGGTTGAGTACGTAGGACTCCTATGCATGTGCATCTCCAGTCTTTGCTCCTCTTGCCCGCAGCAGTACATGGACGGAACGTATACTCAATTATATGCTCTGGTTAGGTTTTTGTGTAGATTTATTAGTTTTGCGAACGGTAGCTTCTGTTATATAGATGGTATCATTCACCTAACAATACTTAGCACGCAGGACCTGCATTGCATGGGGACCAATATTCATTCACTGCAGGCTTTGACACAAAAGTATAGACACATCGACTTTTTATCATATAAATCACATGCCATGCAATCGTGAGGTTTCTACGTGCTCGATGGAAAAGTTGGAAAGAGAACTG
Organism: Malus domestica; assembly: GCF_042453785.1. Taxonomy (NCBI): domain Eukaryota; kingdom Viridiplantae; phylum Streptophyta; class Magnoliopsida; order Rosales; family Rosaceae; genus Malus; species Malus domestica. Next base: position 16,117,013 of record NC_091673.1, read on the forward strand.
TACGATTGAGCGTAGATTAGAACCCATATTCAATGTCATTATAAAAGAAAAGGAAAATAAATATAATACCCGAAAGGTACAAATCGAGCCCTTGTTTAGCCTTTGTTTTCAAATCGAGCCTAATATACATGGCTTGTCTAAAAGTACTTTTGTAGAAGCCACTTTTGTTTGCAAGTGCTTATTGTATAAGCGGTATTTAAAATATAACAAAATGTTTATAAAAAGGTTCATGTGATTCCTAAAAGTACGTTTATAACTCAAAACATTTTCTTCCCAAATACGTTTTTTTTTAACCAAATAAACACTTTTTAGTCATTCTAAAATATTGTCAAATAGGTCGATAAAATAGAACAAGCCAATATAAGATGAACAAGGTACAAAAAAAAGCATGGTATGAAGTTTTCTGTAGGACCAGAGTCGAGTCCTCATCACACCCACCATTTTCCAACTATAAAGTCTTTCACAAGATTTTCGTGATTTAAATTTAAAACTTTCCCCGAAATGAAAAGGTTCCACATTCTCATTTGTACCACAAAACCATAAAATAGCACATTTACATAATTATAAATCAATTTTGTATATAATAGATGAAACTTTCACACACTAATTGTCTCTTCTTGTACATTTTTATTTACTTTTAGTTGAAGCGGTTATTTGGATAAAAATCTGAATGTATGTTGACACACTCTTCAATGCATATGAAACCAACATATAAAATAATAGGAAAACTAATGAAAAGGGCTTGAAAATTTTGAGTTTTAATGATAAGGACAAAATAAAGGGTAAAGTGAATAGTACCAGAATTGACTTTTTAGTGTAAAAATGTGATTTTTCGTTAAAGTGAACAGTACCGGGTGTTTTTCGTTAAAATTCCCTAAAATAATAGGGCTCGCCTCCATATGTGTCAACTTTGTTGTGAGCATTTCGCTCACCACATTTTACCGCTGGATTAACTATTGTTAGATAAGTATTAGTTTTGAAATTTGTGTAGCATATAAATTGAACCACATCATCAAAACTGTACCACAACTTCATGGTGGTGATAAAATAAAATAAACTCCAATATATCAAAGTAGTCTATTAATTTTTAGCCTTTAAATTTAATTAAGAAATTATTTTAAATAAAAAATAAATAAATGTATGCAGAAAAAGAAAAGATTGTTTGGTTTGGATATCGCTTCCATAATAAATACGTTAAAGAAAAGAAGATAAAAATTAAAAGTTGGGAAGCTTGGTTGGTTGGTCCATGTCGTGCAAGTAGTTGGTTTAAATGTTTTAACTGCAGCTCGTGAAGAGATAGAGAAGGACAGGAAGGTGAAAGGGATTTGTTTTGTCAGGTTCTGTGGTTTTGGGGCCTGTTGTTTCTGAGTAGTTGTTTGTTGTAGTTGGCAATTATCTTTGTCCTCCTCCTGATGGACTCTCCAAGGATCTCTGCTTTCTTCTTCTTCCCTCCACAATAAACAACTAGCATTCTATTTCTTCCCTGCATTTTTTTATTAATATTCATTACCATATCAGCCTCCATTAGCATTCTCTCTCTCTCCCTACCTGTGACTGTATATTGATTGAGATAACAAGAAACATTTGATATATATGGTGAGAAGAAACAATTTAACATAGAGAAATTAATAGGTAAAAAGAAAAAAAGGAATGAATGGTGGTACAGCTTCTGAAGAAGAATTCTCTGAGTTTGTAGAGGTTGATCCTACTGGAAGATATGGAAGAGTAAGCTCCTCTTCTCCTCTCCTCTAATTTGTTTTCAATTTTCATGACTTTCTGCTATTTGGGTTAGTTTATAATTTTGTTTTTAACTCCAAGATTGCTGTTTTTGTTTTTGCAGTACAACGAAGTTCTTGGCAAAGGAGCTTCAAAAACAGTGTATGGTTTCAATACCCTTTTAAAATTAATGCATAAGTTTGACTTTTTATGTGGTTTAATCAAAACCCCTCTCAAAATACTGCAGAAGTTTGAATTTTTATGTGGTTTGTTCAGTCAAAACCCTTTTGAATTTATGCACAAGTATATATTTTTATGTGGTTAAATTCAAAACCTTTTTCAAATTAATGCCCAAGTTCGAATTTTTGTGCAAAAAAATGTATTTTTGTTCATAATTTGTGTTGGTTTTTGCAGATATAGGGCCTTTGATGAGTATGAAGGGATTGAAGTGGCATGGAATCAGGTGAAGCTTTATGATTTTCTGAGAAACCCTGAGGATCTCGAGAGGCTATACCGCGAAATTCATCTACTCAAGACCTTGAAACACAACAATATCATGAAGTTTTACACCTCTTGGGTTGATACTACCAACAGAAATATCAACTTTGTTACTGAGATGTTTACTTCTGGTACTCTCAGGCAGTAAGTTTCAGTTTCACCCTTTGTTTTCTGGTCCGAGAATGTAAATTTTTTGTTGATTATTCAATGTGGGGGGTTTTTTTTTTTTTATTGGTTTTTGTGTGTAGGTATAGGCTAAAACACAAGAGAGTTAATATCAGGGCAGTGAAGCATTGGTGCAGGCAGATTTTGAAAGGGCTTCTCTATCTTCACAGCCATGACCCTCCTGTGATCCACAGAGATCTCAAGTGTGACAACATTTTCATCAATGGGAACCAAGGTGAGGTCAAGATTGGTGATCTTGGCCTCGCTGCTGTCCTCCGTAAATCTCACGCTGATCGTTGTGTTGGTAAGTCATTTCGAGGTGCTTGAATGTCTTTTCAGTGATTAGAATATCTAGAATTGCTTGACAATTTGAGGTTCTTCAAGCATATGCCAGTGTTCATAACGAACTTCCGGATATTTGTTTTTCGCACATGAACTAATTCGATAGAGTTTTTACTCTTTGAGATCATCTCATCTTTGTCTTGTTTCTCTCTCTTTCCCTTTGGTTTCTTTCCGCTTGCTCAGGAACACCGGAGTTCATGGCTCCAGAGGTTTACGAAGAGGAATACAATGAGTTGGTTGACATTTATTCTTTTGGGATGTGCATCTTGGAGATGGTTACCTTTGAATATCCATATAGCGAATGCAATAATCCTGCTCAAATCTATAAGAAAGTTATCACTGTAGGAACTCTGAACTCTCAAGTTACTTTTCGAGTTGGTTTTTGTTTCTTCCAAATGATTTATGTATTTAATTTTTGATATAGGGGAAAAAGCCAGAAGCCCTATTCAAGGTGAAGGATCCTGAGGTGCGGCGTTTTGTTGAGAAGTGCTTAGTGACTGTGTCTCGTAGGCTTTCTGCTAGGGAGCTTTTGAGAGACCCCTTTCTCCAGGTTGATGACTACGGATACAATTTAAGGCCAACAGAGGATCAAAGGGATATGTATGAAATAGGGCCTCTCTTAAGACAACCTCACTCTTCACTTCATCAAAGTAACAGCTCTTTGAGCAACGGGCATGGCAATTATCTTGGTTACGAAACAGAAAATGATTTGGACTACAATCCGATTGATTATGGATTGAGCGAAATTGATCTCTTCGCTTGTCAAGAGGATGAGCATTTTGGAGATGTTGACCTCACAATCAAAGGGAGGCGGAGAGAAGACGATGACATCTTTTTAAGGCTCAGAATTGCAGATAAAGAAGGTAAAAGTTTCAGTTTAACTGCATACATGTGCTGTTATGTCGTGTAAAATTCTGAAATGAAACTATACGTTCCTTTTCTCTGCAGGCCGCATCCGAAACATCTATTTCCCTTTTGATACTGAGAATGACACGGCATTGAGTGTTGCCAGAGAGATGGTTTCTGAGCTTGATATCACAGACCAAGATGTTACAAAAATAGCAGAGATGATTGATGGTGAAATTACTACCTTGGTACCGGAGTGGATTAAGGGACGTGGCATAGAAGAAATTCCCCATTGCAATAATGCAAGTTTTTGTCAAAATTGTGCTTCGTATGGTTCCATTTTGGATTATGCATCACCGGATATTCCTGGTGTCAAGCACCTCCAAGTTCTTCAGTGCTCAAAACACGGATCAGCTGCTGTCCATGGACGTTTCGAAGAGATTACATACCAAGTTGAAGGCGCAGAGCGTAGTCTTACAGGTGCACCTAGAACATCAAACCATTCTGATGGCTTGCACTATGCTGATATCTGGGCTCAAAGAGAAGGACCGGAATTAAGCTCACAAGGTTCAGGAGATTCGAGTGATATCCAATGCAACGAAAATCATGAAACATTGGATGTAACAAACTTTGGAAAGGAAGAGAGAATTATAATGATGGACAATCAGAGTGATTCGAAAGCAAGAAATTCTATCTCAGAGAAACTTTCAGCCACTTCTGATCGGTTAGATGATTATGAGAATGAGCTTCGCCAAGAACTGCGATGGCTCAAAGCAACGTATCAAATGCAGTTGAGGGAGATTAGGGACCAACAGCTTGGAGCTAGACCGAAAGCTTCAAGCCTAATTCCAAATTCAAATCACTCAGAGAACAGGGAGACAAATGGAGCTTCAATGTCCTTGGCTTCGCCCCAGCGGACAAAAGAAAACAAAAAACCTTCCTTGAAATCCTTTTCCTCGGGGAAGCATTTCACATATTTTCCAGTGGATGCTGAAAAGAAACATTTGGCAAGCCCTGGTGTCCAAAATCACGAGGCATTTGATGGGGCTTACAGTCCTGAACAAATCATTACTGCAAAGAGTTTCTATATTGGTGCATTGCTTCCACACTCTCTGCACCGGGCAACTTCTCTACCGGTCGATGCTATAGATGTTTAGGGGCCTGCCAACTTCTCTATTTCTGTCACCAGGTTTACACCACACCCTCAAATAATACTAGCAGGTGCCTCTTTTCACCGATACGAAAAACAAATGTGATGGTTATTACTTGTACAAGCTGAGATGTAATTTACAACCTGTAGGTTTTGTTCTCAGATGAAACAATTCCAGGTAAAAAAATTGAATCAATGTACATTACCCACTAACATGAAAGTAAGAAGGCTTGATTACATGAATTTGTGTCTCATGTCTCAGAAGGTAGGAGATAAGAGTTAATGTGATTTATGATGACTGCAGATGATAGTGAATCAGTGATGGGAGTAAATTAGTTGATACATTTCTTTGTGGTCTATAGAATGCCTTTACAAATGAATACACCTCGTGACATGTAAGTTCATCTCGTCCTTGAGACAAGTTCCCAATACTTTCTCCCAGTACCACAAGATGTCAAGAATGTTAGACGACCACTAGAGGAATTTTATCTCGTTTCTTATTCCGATGATATAAGAGGTCGCACTTGGTGCGATGGCAAGTGCCTTCGCCCATGAGCGGTAGGTCTCGGGTTCGAGACTTGGGAGCAGCCTCTCCATAAATGGGGGTAAGGCTAGCCGACATTCACCTCTCCCAGACCCTGCGTAAAGCGGGAGCCTTGTGCACTGGGTACGACCTTTTCTTATTCCGATGATATTGGATTACAAAAGCTTAAGCCGCCTAAAATGAGACAACAATGTATATAACTTAGTATAGCACCTAGAGGAATACTAGGTCAGTGTACCAACAGGCAACAGCTACAATTTTGTCTATTGTTAATGATCTACTTCCTTTTCCTCCACCCAACCTTCCCTTTCTTTTTCTTCTTTACATAAGGTAAAAGCTCCTAAAAAATACCACTTTAAGAGGACTGTATGATGGTTGCTGGTTTTACAGAACAAAAATAGAATGGTCCAGCTGAGAGTCTACTATATAGCTCCACTGGTTTAAATGTCATGGACCTCACTGCAGTGCCATGTGAATTTTGGCCTCACCAAGTAATCAATTTGTGCTATGATATTTGAGGATGAACATTTCCTCCAAATCGGGTATCACTACACCAAATGACTATTGGTCGTAACCATATTCAAGGACTATTTCAAAGTTACGTTGAGGTTAAATATGAAAAACAGTAACAACTCTCTACATGCAATTTTAGTATTCAATGGTGGATGTACACTAGGGCAAGCGATGGCTATTGCCCATGTTTGGCTATTGCCAATGTTTGCCATTTTGTACTATCCTTGAAATTGCCTCACACTACATTAATGTACTCTTTGAGGATATATTTCATTGGAGCAAGGTGTTCGACAAAATGTCAGTAAAAATGTTGGAACTAGTTATTTTAGAAACTAGATATTGTGGTAGGGAATACTTCCGACCTTCTCTTGAAAATCAGTGTTTGAACGTCTCTAATCTTGCCCCAACATGAAAAACTCATGAATACTCGATTGCCAACACAAATCGAAGATCAATAAGTAAACAATAATCCAGAGCACAATGATGCATTATTAAAAACGTTTTTGAGTGTATCAGGCTTTCGTTTCACTTTGGTAACCAATGTATGCTTGATTGCATATCTATCCCCCCGCGTGCAGCACGAAAACATTGAAACGGCTTTCTGCCTTACGAGCTTTAGAAAAAGTGATTGTACGATAAGCACTTTCACACGTAGACAGATTCCATTTCTCATCACTCTTTTAAAAGTGCTTCTCAAAACAACCTTCCCATGTTGAGTGGGTTAAGTATCAGTCCATCAGAAGAAAATAGAAAGAAAGAAAAGAAATCATGGAAAGTAAAGCCGTACAGAAAAGAAATCATTGATCACCAACAACCACCACCACGACGCATTGAGTACATGTCCAGCTCTTGTCATCCTCGTCAGCCCCTAACGCCCCCACTTTCCCATTTAAACATCTATGACTTTTCCACACCAACAGGTGATCAGAATTTCAGAGTCGGTGACGTTAATCACACAAGCGCACTATTAGAACCTTTGTTATGCATGTTTTTTTTTTTTTAACCACAACGGTACAAAGAAAATTTATTGATATGAAAAAAGAATTTATATGTAGTCAGAAGGGACATAAACCTTATTTCTTATAGGCAGAAAAAAAAATACAAGAAAAGAGGGGGAGGGGGGGGAGGGGGAGAGGGGGGACATACAATTTACCCCTCTTGAAAAAGAAAATACAAGAAAAAGATTAGGTGAAAAAGAAAACCACGCATCAAGAAGGGGAGAAACCTGTAGGGTGGCATGCCCAAGAAATCTGAGTGCAGAATATGAAGAATATCTATAGGAGGAGCGGCATGCCAAACAAGTGAAGACGAGAGAACCCTAAATTGGTTAATTTGTTAGAAACTGCATTCCATTCTCGAAATGTATGAGAGCAACAGAATACCATGATCTGCCATAGAACAATACAATTTTTCCAATGTGTCTAGAGTGACAAGGAGGAGAAAAAAAAATTCCAAAAGCAAAACAAGATATCACGCTAGAAAAGTCACTTTCCAGCCATAAATTTTTCCAACCCTGCACGTGAGCTAACTCTACAGTAAGGATGACAACATGAAGCTTCGCATAAAACGAAGTAAGATGGAGAAACCACCAAGAAAATAACCCATAGAATCTCGGAAAACCCCACCACAAGCAGCATAACCCGGGTTACCTTTAACAAGGCCATCAATATTCACTTTGACCCAAGAAGATGGAAGGGGATGCCAAAGAATAGGGACTATAGAAGGAGCTTTACAAAAACTCATCCGAAATTCCAAGAGAGACTAAAAGTTGCTTATCCAAAATACCTCGTACCTGACCAAGGGTGAAAACTCCAACCTGCCTAATCCAGGCCGAAATGAAACGTCAAAGGCGTGAGTAGGAAGGGGGCTTACTTTCAAACCTCACTTTGTTACGCATCTTCCAAGTAGCCATTAGCAAGAAAAACCTTGAAGTTAGCCAGACATTGCGAAGTTGTGGAGAAAACTGCTTTGACACAAAAACAAGCAATAAATCTGAGAATGAACCCGTAAGTGGAAGAATTGTGCCAATTTGGGTAGCTAGCCAACACCTAGCACGTTGTAAAAATTATCTCTGCAAATAAATAAATAAATAAATAAAACTAAATAAAAATAAAACTAAGATCGTTTAGTTAATTAATTGTAGTATATAGATACAAGACTCGTAATGCTTTTACCAAATCTGTCCATCTAATTTTAAACAGTTTAATGACTAAACGATCTTAGTTTTAATTGATTTTTTTTGGAGATGATGTTTAAATAGTAATTTATAATATGAACATTTCCAATCATAAACAGGAAATACTGTGAATAGACCACAAGGTGTTATAAGAAGAGTTATCCTTAATCCTTGAGAAGCCAAGTTTTCTCTTGGAAGAGTGCCTATTTAGTAAATACTAATTGGTAATTAATACGGTACTAACTGTTGTAGGCATAATTTACTGAACAATTATGGAGGCCTTAGAGAGAGGGGTGTGGCAATGTTAGACAGAAAGAGAGAGATGTGTAATTGTGAGGTGTGTTCTATTCCACCCCATCGTGCCTTTATTTATAGTAGTAGGGAAGGTTAATTCCTTACTCTTTTAGAATTACAACTCTAATAGGATATTAACTACTGAAGAGAATATTCAAATATATACCTAGATACACTAGGATTTACACAATCACATTCCTATTATAATAGGACTGCAACACTCCTCCTTGAGTGTGTAAATACTCAAGTAAATGGTGCATCAAGTCTTCAATGATGAAGTAAGTTCAGTTGATGAAGTCGTCGGCACAATGAGTGAATGCGAGTTTCAAATTAACCGAAGAATGCATAAATAGGATTGGCTCACAAAATATCGCTATGGTAAACCCCCAAGGTGGGAGAAAACCCATAGACTAAGGAGAAAAGTGAGAAGTTGCATTAAGTCAAAACTATACGTCTTCTGGACGCAAGTAGAAGAGCTTACAAGGGTATGATCAACCCAGGATAGGTGCCACGTTAAAACCTAGTTAGGTAGCAAAAACCCAGTGGGAAAAATGCTCTTAATCGTAGGGAAAAACAATACACTAAGATCAAGTGAGCATACTTCAGAATACTCCTCCTGAGTTTTACAGAACTTCCAAATGAGAATTACAAGCATTGCATACGAATAGTTAGGCATACTAATTCCTCAGACAAGCTTTTGGAATGTTGACTTCTGCAGTGACGTCGTGTAGAGGTCAGCAAGGTTATCTAGGATTGGCTTACAAACTTCAATCTCCTGATGTTTTGCTAATGTAGATGTAGACGCAATATGTCTTGGCGTTGTCTTCGTTGATGTATCAAGTCTTGGTCGGGTGGATACATGAGGCATAATCTTCATGGATTGTTGTTGGGACTCAACGATAGATGAAAACACAACAAGTACTTCGAATATGCTCAACAAGAACTTCTAACCATGTCTCACTTGTGGCGTAGTGAAGTGAGGTGAGTTTTGAAACAATTTGAATGTTTCGCAACTAAGGTCATATCATGGACCTCCAAGATATTACGATATCCCTTAATGGTAAAGACATAACCATTTGGGGATTTTTCCTTGTGTGGGTTTGATAAGTAACCTGTGTCAGCATAACAAACAAGGCAAGCATCATTTCGAGGATTATGAGGGTTGGATTCACTCGAGATGCATTGGGATTTGCCCAAATTCGTAATACCTTTAGGGTAAGTCTTTAATACCAATTCAGTGGTTACGTGTAGGCGCGGTGCTGTATCTTTACCAATAGATCAACAACAAAGGAGATATCCTGTCTAATATAATGAGCTAAGTACAACGAAGCGCAAAGTTGAACTCAGATATGGAATTTCTGATTCCATAACCTCTTCAAGGGTCTCATTTGCATATAATGTATGGACGATCATAGGTATACCCCAAGGTAACACATTCGGGGTGTAGTTCGACTGGTAGACCAAGTTACCGTTAGAACAACACTTGAACTTCAGGTCAAGGCATAAAAGAGTTTTCCTAAGATCATTCATCTCAAATTTTGTCTTAAGGTGCGAAACAGTTTTCTCAAGCTCTTCTAGAGTCTTAGTGAGATACGTGTTAACGACATAAACTGTAACTCTAGCAATTCAGAATAAGACTTCATAATTTAACATACAAGGGCATTCATTCAATCCCTAACTAATCGAATAATCACTTAGACGAGTATACCACATCCACTAGATTGTTTCAATCCATAAATGAATGCCTCAAATAAGTTAAGAGGGTGTTCCATGGTTTGGAACTATTTGAACCAGTCCATGTAATTCTTCGGGAACTTACATGTAAATATCCATATTACTATCCTCATGGAGAAACACTAACCACATTTCGTAATGCTGTTATCAATCACAGAACATTTAAAAGAAACCTTACGCTATAAGGCGTGCATCATATCACATTATTTCATTCATCTCATTACGTTTCCTTTCCCACTTGTAACATAACATGGTTACCTTAGGCAGTGTAGGAACGATAAGTCCAAAACACACTTTGGTAAGGAATTTGACCCGGATTATAATTTCAGTTGTCTAATCAGTTCTACGTTGTCACTTAATCAATGGACTATGGTTCAATATTGTTGCTTTTCATTTATGTCGGTAACTACCATATAAGTGAAAACATCATCGATGGTAATCTCATTTTAATTCCATTTAGCTTATCCAAACTAGTATACTGTACCAAGAACTTCAAGTCTCGAGAGTAATCCGGATTAATCTCATGAGATGGAAATGATTTGAGATAGCAATCAAGTATGGATTCATTTTGTGTCGTGTCTTCCTCTTCTAGGGAAGTGAATCCTATGAACCTAGTGATCTGTCCAACAATGACATCTAAATTGTCCAACAATGGCGGCATACCCTCCAAGTATGTTGACTCAACGTCCGTTAAGTACGTTTATCCTTGTAGGCATGTTTGCAGCTGGTATATGATCTCGTCACTTTAGCTAAATCAGAAGAATGCGTCTAGAGAAACATTTTGAAAGCTAGAATTCATTGCACTTGCTTATCACACTTGTGCGGTATGAGGACTGAGATGAGACATAGTGGGCAATGTCCACGCAAATTCGCGCCGTTCTACAAGAACGTTGATGTTCTTATCTCCCCCTAACAACAGGAAGATTGTCTCATTAAAGTGACAACCCGCAAATGAGCGGTAAAGAGATTGCATGCAAGGGCTCGAAGAGAGCTAGTGTGAAGGAGAATCATGATCGACAAAGATTCACATCCTTCTTTGAAAACCTATGTTGGTATGTTGCGGCAGCTCAACTTAGCACATGGAATGCACACCCAAATGCGTAAATATGAAAAACGTCAAGTTCATACCCAGTGACCAACTGTAACGTCAAAATGGTTGGGTGGCAATGGGCCTCAAAGCGGACCAACATAACTGCGTACAAGATTGCATAGCCCTAGGCAGAAACCGAAAACTTTGTACACTTACCAAAATCCGGGCAATCATTGAAATTGCGCTTTATGATCGCTAGGCGAGGCTATTTGAGGTGAACATGAGAATTCGATGTTCAATTATAAACCCAAAAGACATGCAATACTTTATTGCAAAACCGTCAATATAAACTCTCCGGCATTATCTAGTATCCGGGACTTTATGGGATAAGTAGGGTGGTAAACCCTTAATCGGCCATGGGGTTTAGCAACAATGTGTGTGGACAAACATGTGACCAGTTTGTCGATTCATCAACCAAAACCATAAGTATTTATATGGTCCGCATTTTGGTTAGATTAGTCCACATATATTCCCTTGAATCCACTGTGAAAAGAGGGTCGTTTCGTATCTTTGTGAGGGATGATTTAGAAAATCAATTTCCCTAATGAGCAGGCTTGGCAAAGTGTGTTTATAGGTACAAAATCCTTACTCCGGGTGAGGAGATGCGTTGTAGCATCATTGTTCGACCTAAGTGTCCCAAAAGGTCGTGCGAAAACAAGTAAACTGCTCAATCACCAGGCTCCTGGTCAGCCACATGTGGTGTGTTCCTAGTTGGAAGACAACCCATTGGCCCCAAATCATAGCTTCAGGCTCATTTTTAGAGGTGGTGCAAAGATATGCAACTCTATCATGTCGAATATCCTTAAAACCCCAAAACGGTGAGAATATAAGGCCTTTTAAATGGTAATTCAGTACCATTCATACAACGAGGAGTGTGCCAATGCTCTTAATCAGGTTGGATAGACCTGAAGTCGCTGCTAGAGATGTGATTTAGGTGTAAAGTTAATGTGCGTAGTATCACTTTCATCCAAACAACTAACTTTCCCACATTCCTACCTAATCACGTATTTAATTGAATTCGATCACATGTATACAAGAAACATGATTCAATTAACTCGTATTCGAGGACAATATCAATAAGATTATCTATAAGTAAAACAAACACCAAATATGAATCCAAGAACATAGAAAAATGTTCACAAAGTAAATGGTTTACTAAGGGGATTCGGCCAACAAGGCCATCCATGTCAAAATTCTGCTATTCCAACGGTGTTTGGTGGAGCAAAATTAGTCTCACATATTGACTACTAGAATGGTACTCCTCAACAATATTGGTAGGGGCAAGAATAGGTGCATAACCAATGATCTATTCCATCAAGACAGAAGTAGATTCTGCATGGTTAAGGTTCAAAAATATTATCCCTTATTCTTGAAGTTTTAGGTCTTAGATGCCAAGGATCATGCTTCGGTCATGATGCCACACCCTGGCAGGCCTTGATTCTACCATATGTTGTAAAAACAAACTCGAAATTGGAGTGTGAGAGACAGACCCAAAATTGGATTGGGTAGGCTCCAGCCGAAGCTGGAGAGGTTTGTTTGGTAGGCCTCTGCCAGAGCAGAGAAGTACAATTCGGTGCACCTCTATCAAAGAAGAGCATGCCCTTCAGTGCATCCCTGTCGAAGCAGGGCATCACCGTTTGGTAGGCTCTGATCGAATTGGGTTAAGCTGTGCGGTAGACTCTAGTCGAAGCTGGGTCTATACCGTTATGGAGACTCTAGCCGAAGCTGGGTCTATACCTTTTTCTCACGTTTGTGGTAGTAATCAGATCCGAGAATGTGGTAAATTTCTGCTTTCTACATTGTTGCTTCAGGAACGAGTTAGAAATAAGGAAGGATGAGAAAAGTATTCTCTAGTCAAAATTTGATCAGATTTATACGCAATATCTCGCATGATCAGACAGTCCGTAGGAGCGAGCCAAAGAGCCATGAAATCCTTGTTCGGAAAGTACTTCTGTTTGTAATGCTTCGAGCATAAGTTTTCGAATGAAGATCATGACAAAGGCTTATTCAGCTCTTCCATGCTATTGTTGGCTACAATGGTTTCTCAGCTTCTTGATAGTCAAATGTAGATTCACGTCTTGTACCCCACATAAAGTGGTTTCTATTAGAAATGTCCAAGTCAGAAAAATCGAACTTGTGACGGTTCGACAATCCACTGAATAGAGGGAACAAGACTGTGATTGGTGTTATGGGAATGAATCATCCACAAGCATCAAAATTAGAACATTCAAGTTCTAAGACATGGTTTTCATGAAAAAATTCGAATTTTCATGGGTGTATTGTTTTATGAAAACTTCGGGTTTCAAATGCACTAAATTTGATACTACATGTTTAATTTATTTTATGAACATTTAGTTCATAACAGAGAGGTTTCTGCAAGAACATGGAATGCAATATGCTGATTTAAGGGTAATGGATTTGAGTTGCTTCGGGAACTAAAGTGTGAGTGCTTTAGCACTATGAAAGTGAGTCAACAGTTCAAAGAAAAGAAATAAAAATATTGAATCGTTAATGTCCAAAAGTGATATTCAGGTTAATAATTTTGGATTAATTATCAGATTAATGGACTACATGTAACTTTTAATTAATTCAATAGATCGAAACCATTCGGGGTCGATCTTAGAAGCAAAATAATGACTTCGGGTCATATTTACTTTAGATGACTTCGGGCCAAATAATTAAGAAAATATAGCCTAGTGCTGCTTTAACAAAAATCGTCCAAAAAATATTTGGGTATGGTTATGAAGCGGGAATGCCAAAAACAGGACATTGGGTTCAGAAAAAAAATCACAGCACAACATGTGTGGGCTGGTTGTGTGAGGCACGGCCCTGCAGTAAGCTGTAGGCCTTGGGCTACATAACATAACTGCATATCAGCCCATAAAAGCACCCAAGTTGTAGGCTTGCAGCAGAGGAAAACAAGCCTAATAGGGCTGTGAGGGAAAGACACCTCAGCCTTAGCTAGGTGTGGGTTGAGTGCGCAAGAAAAGCCCAACTGTGCTGGCTTGGTCCCAGTGGAAAAACAAATTGCTGGTATGTGGGCCAAAAGTTGCAGGTCTTCAGTAAGGAGCCCAGACGCATGCCTTGCCTGGTTCTCACGCACATGTAGCAAGCCCAAAAAGGTTGCTACCTCACAGTTCCAGCGTTCAAGCCTCAAGCTCAAGGTGAGGTTGGCGTGGTGGCGCGGCTCCAGGCCACGACTAAGTCGTAGATTTTCCAAATTTAAATTTCCTGTTTTTATTTTTTTTAATTCTAGGGTTTGTAAAAAAAAAACCAAAATTGCTTCTATTTTCTTTCAATTCTTTGACTTACAAATTCCACATAGGAAAAATTGCGTAATGCATGAAACGTATGTATATATTGACGAATATATGAAACATATACAATATATATATATATATATATATATATATATATATATCGGAAGGAAACTATAAATATAGGGGGTTCATGCATCATGGGGAATGCTTTCATGCTTCACGGTCATTTCAAATATCTTCCTTTATTTTAAGCGTACCTAATTGGCAGAAAACAACAAAAGCCTTTGACTTTGTAGATCCTTCTTGAAAAGTCGGAATTGCATCTCCAATGCGTTGTATCACGTTCAACAAAGAGTAATTAAATTGAATCAATCGCATGTAGATCAATACAATAAAATAATAAATTAATCATAAAAAGAATGATTAAAACATAATACTTCCCTTATTGAAGATCAAATTCTCTTTAGCGCAACGTCAAGAGTGTGCTGATAACGTGTTGTATGCATAATTTACTAAACAATTACGGAGGCCTTATAGAGAGGGGTGCGGCAATGTTAGAGAGAAAGAGAGATATGTGTAATTGTGAGGTGTGTTCTATTCCACCCTATTGTGCCTCTATTTATAGTAGTATGGAAAGTTAATTCATTACCTTTTTAGGATTACAACTCTAATAGGATATTAACTATTAAAGGAAATATTCAAACATATACCTAGATACACTAGGATTTACACAATCACATTCATATTCTAATAGAATTGCAACACTAACTTTTTTTTCTGAACGATAATAAGGTACTAACTAACCACTATATTTTAGGAGTTCTAATGGTCGGAACCTTGTAAAGGTGTAAAATTGGATATGTTCCCTTTACATCGACTTCTCTCTCCTTTTGAAGGAATAGGGCTTTTTTTTTATTTTGGTAGAAGTATATTGGGCTTCCGAGTTCTGATCCAATATGTTCCTTTACAGATGGATTGGGCCGGTTAGTTTCCTTGGTATGAGGCATTTGGGCCTTGACTAGATAATGTGGTAAAAAGAAGGAATAAAATTAAATTAAAAAAAAAAAAAACGCGTGAACAGCAGAAAGAAATCCTCTCGTTTCTCTCTCGGTCTTCAGCCAGAGTCGCCTCCTCCTCCTCCTCTCAATCTCATCTGCTCCGCCGTTACTGCTACTGTTTTACCAAAGGTACCTTATTTTTCTTCCCTAATTTCTGAATCTTCAAGTTTGTCTTTGATGTTTGACAAACCAAGGGCTTATTGAGAGACGAGGGATATATAACTTGGTAATCACTCAATTAAGGCTAACGAAGCTCGCTAGACATTACTAATCATGGATTTACTCACACAACCAAACCAAATACTTGATTTGAGAAGAAGAAAAATACACTTTTCAGTTGCACAAAACAATATATTTTAATTCATTTAAGTCTCCCTTAAACATACATATGAAGTCCTTTAAATAGAGAGGTTACAATACATTAGTAGGATAGATACTTAATACCAATACTATAGTTTCCAAGCATGTAATTAAAATATGGCTTTGATAAAAAGCCACGAACAACATGGCATCAATTCAAACTCCTAGTTCCCATCGTAGAATTTCACTTGATTGTTATGTGTCAGTTTTATGTGTTTATCTAGTCTGTATATACACTTCAAGTTATACTTTGAAGACATTTGCACGTTGAGAGTCCATTAGGTCTGTGTCTGATATTTTGTCCTCTTTGTTAGGGACATGCTGACAGTGGTCTTGACCGACTATGACAGACTAAAAAAACCTAGAGCTAAGCAACATTCAAGCGATATATCAGTCTGTTATCTACTATTTCTTCCCTCCGATTTCTGTTCTTGAGGATACAAGTGTTTAGTATTTGAACAAATGTATAACCATGAGCATTTTTTTTGTTTTCATTGGTATTTTGACAATTAATCTATGAAAAAAATACTCAAAGATTCAATTATATTGCTCAATTTAGGATAGTGTTTCCACTGGCAATGCATCATGATCTATATGTAATCCATAACTAAATTCATAGTTCCGCAGTCTACTCAAGTAACTGAATCACATTAAACTAAATAAAATTTTAAACCAAATGTAGAAATTGTACTAACTTGAAGAAGCCATGGAAATTGAATCAAAGTGCTCTTCTCCTCTCTGTACTCCAAAATGTTTAAGCTCTCGATAGGGCAAGCAATCAGTGATATGAACTTGTGAATAAGAGAGTATAAACCATTCCTAATGTGACCAAAATTCTTATCAACTCTTTGGTGTAGTTGTTTCAAGTTTTCCAGGTTTTGTAATTGCGGTCTTGTATACCATGTTTTCATAGTTTATATGTTGCCTGCATATATTTCTGTTGTTCTATACAAGAGAAGCTATTGGGGGAGGGGGAATCGAACTAAGGGCTCCAAAGCATGGGGTAAATGCTCTTAACTACTTCGGGTAAGGAATACAAAATGCTCTCTCATGAGTTGTTAACCGCTTTCGGGTTCACACCAAATAATAGAGGCTTGCTTGCCGAATTATTATGAGTATTGATTTCTCTTATTTCATATCGTAGTTTCCACCAAACAAACGTGGCCTTAGATATACAAGTGACCATCTACCACAATGGTAAAAAAGAGTGTTGTCATTGCACAACAGTGTGAGTTTGGACCCTGTCGGTTTCCTAATATAATATCTAATTTAACAAATCTCTAGTTTGACCAAAAAAAAACGTGGCCTTAGATATTTCTTTTCAATCTCCACAACAGGTTTTTGTGTTTCACTTATTTAGTGTGTGAAAGGCAGACGAGGCGTCGATACCGGTGGCCAACAGAAGGGAAGCTAAGCTACATCAACTACTGGTAAATTTACCAGAAACTGGCACTATCAAGCCAAAATTTTCAACATTCAAGTTGGAGTTGGTGGCCTAATTTTGATATAGTCAGCCTTCAGTATAGTCAAGTGGAAATCGGAGTTAAGATATAACAACACAAAATTATAGAAAATATTGGTTGTGCGCTCCAAAATTCGAAGAAATTTAATGAGCTGATTTGAACAACTTTTAAAAGATAATACTCAACTCTATGAGAAGAATTGAGTACAACTAAAATCGAGTTGTAGTCCATTGTGAAGCTTGCCCACATCGTTTGTTTAAATAAAAAATAAAAAAAAAGAGTTGTAGCCACCCCTAAAAATAGTGCAGCAAAAACGTCTCAAAAGGCTGGTCTGTAATAAAGGGAAGTTGTAACTAGGGTGGTAGTGCTATATACACATCATTTTTTTACCTTTAAAATACTCTTTTCAACATTCGACGATTAGATCGAAATAATTGATGAAGACCAAATGATAAAAAATAATAAGGGGTGGAGGAGAGGTTAAAAAATGTGTGTGAATAATATTACTCTTTAACTATACCTATACACTCAACCCCAAAACACCCTTTACTAATTGAGCATCTGTTTGATTACCACTTTATTTTTAGCTTTTGGTTTTAATTTTTTTTGTGTTTAGATAAGTGAAAGTATGTGAGAGAAATGAGAGATTAAGAAGAGTGATGGGCGAGAGAGGATAATAAACAAGAAAAATTGAAAACAAAATCTTGAAAATGTTACTTAAAGTTGTATTTGGTTTTTTTATTGGGGCGTTTTGATATAGGTGCCTCGTTTTTTAATTTTTTAGACTAAACATACACTCCTTTTGAAAATTTGATTAAACATTTTCCTAAAATTTTGGTTATTAATTTCAGCTTTTTCACATAAGTTCAATTTTGTTTAGAATTTTAGTTTTTCACAACTTCTCCTGGGCATTTCATTTTTTTTCTTTTCCTATTATCCCTATATTTATGCATTTATTATCCATCTCTATGCATTTTTTTTATTGTTTGTTATAATTTTTACTTTTTTTGTGTGAATATAGTAGAATATTTGTAAAAAAATTGTCAAATTTTATTATTTAGAAGATCCAACACATAATAAATATTTGTTTGATTATATAGCTACGTCTAGTTACCTATAATATGGACACATTTAGTTTTATAGTGGATTTGATTTTTTGTATTTCTCGGTACATTTGGAATGTAAATGTACCAAAAGGGTTATCTAATATAGACATTTGATTTTGTGGTACATTTGGGATTTTTTGTTCATTTGGTCTTTTGGTACATTTGGAATCTAAACATACCAAAATGGTTACCTGACAATGGGCACATTTGGATTTATGGTACATTTGAAATTTTGGTACATTTGATTTGTCTGTATATTTGAAATCTAAACGTACCAAAAGGGTTACATAATAATGGGTACATTTGGTTTTATGATACATTTGGTTTCTCGGTACATTTGAAATCTAAACGTACCAACAGTTGATACTTTTGTTTTCAAATGTACCATAAGTTTTAAGTATATTTTTTATATATCTATACGTGAAAAAAAAATGTATTGAAGACTTTTATTGAGACATTTTTAATAGAAAGATATATATTTTTTTAAATACTGATAATAAGGAAATGAGGAATTAGTTAATTAATTTTTTATTTTATTTTATTAAAAATGTCATTTAATGCATAGAAGGGGATTGACGAAATTAAATTCCTATATTATAGGCAATTAGTTGCTAAGCTACCTTATGCCTCTATATAAATGCATTTAAATTAAGGAAAATTAATGATATGAAAATTAAATAAATAGAAAATTATTGAGGTGGCAATTGATCAAAGCACCTTAATCAAATCTTTAAAAGAGATGCATGTTTAATCTAACAACTATAGAAAAGATGTAGGGCATCTTTAAAAGAGATGCATGTTTAGGTCAGGTTTGGGAGTGAGGTGATTAAAAAAAAAGCTGGGATGAAAAAAAGCTGGTAGCAATTTTGGTGTTTGGTAAACTTTGAAAAACAACTTTATTTCAAAGTTGAGGGTGAAAAAAAGCCCAAATCCTGAAGCTGATCTGAAGCTGTAGCTTCAGAAAACAGCTTATTTTCAAAACACGGAGCTACAGTATTTCTTTTAATGAAATTTTCAAATTACCAATGTTGCCCTCGATTCTCTCTCACACATTCACGCCCTCTTCTCTCTCGCACGCCCTTCTGAAATCGCCCTCTTCTCCTCCTCCTCCTTTTCCTCTCTCTCCGTCGGTCTCAGCACCAGTCGTCGCCTTCCCTCTTTCTATCGCCGTCGCCTTCCCTCTTTCCTCTGGTAAGCTTCTCTTCTCTAAAATTTTGTTATTTATTTGTTTGGATTTTTTAATTTGGGGATGGGGAGAGTGAAAGAGGGGTGGGAAAAAACAAAGGGATGAGTGTATGGGTGTCGAGAAAACTGGGGATGGAGAAAACAATTGGGGAAAATTTGGGGAAAAAATTAGGGTTTGTGGAGGAAACAAGAAAATTTATGCGCTGGGGAGAATGTGTATGTTGTGTGCTGTATGCTATATGCGCAGAGTGCTCTGTGTGCTGGGGAGAACCCGGCTGGCTCACCGAAACAGAAAAACAGGTTCAGTGGTAGATTCATGTTTAGACCCAATTTTTAGATTATTGAATATACATGTCCAAGAAATCTTTGTGTTAGTAAGATTCCGAGAGTAGCAGTAGATTTCATTATCTTCTTAGTTAAGCGGGAACGGGCGATGAGGTTGGTAGTCGAAATTTCGGGTTTTTTGTTTTCCGTGCTTAATTTTGTTGCATTTGTTGTGACCAACTGGAGTCAATAAACGATAGCTTCTTACGGGATAACACTTGTTTCGAATTCATTGATATCTATGATTGTGAAAATATTTACTGCCTATATTAACTCAGTGTGAAGTTTTGGTGGGGAAGGTATGGATACGATGGTAATGAAAATCGAAGTTCACATTTCTATAGTTAGGTTAATGGAGAGCTCAATATTGGTGTTATACTTTTTGAAAACTAACACATTCATGTTGTGAACCTTTGTTATGAAGCCAATTGTTTAAGAAAGTTATGCTTTATGGTTAATTTAGTTTCAGATGTTGTGTTCTGCAGCCCATCATGACTTTTAATTCCTAGTTAATTTAGTTGGAGAACCACACTAGTTGTGCTTTACTTTGAATTTTGCTATGATCACTTAAACTATATGAGCAATGATTCACATGTGGTGCAATATTTCTGTCTGCTTGTTTTTTCCTTGGTGGTTCCCATTTTTGGGCTGCATCAACATGGCAAGAGTTTGTCACTCACCATTCCCTTCCCCCAAATAAAAGGAAAAAGTATGTGGACCTAAATGCTTATTTAGTCGTTTGCTGTTAACCACTAAAGTTTTTCATTAAAAAGAATAGATCAATACAGGGGCAAAGTTGCCCACAAATTTATTGTCTTTTGTAGTCATTCATATGTGAGATTGAGTTCCTAATTAAGAAAAAGACAGAAAAGGGAGGGAGTGTTCTATGTTTGGTTTGATTGAGACTTGTACACCTAAGCTTTGTGATTGTTCTTCTGTGGAGGTCCATTTTTTTCTTCTACTTCCCCTTTAATTTGTATTGTTGCTGATTTAATTTGCCTTTGTGTAATGGAATTCCTGAGCATTGCTTCTAATTACTGCTATTTCTCATTTTTGGTTCAATTGTTACATCAATTTTTCTTTTGTTCTCTGCTACTTGGTGATCGTGAGATGTGAATTGGGAATTTGAATTTGTTTGTGTGTTTGTGTGAGAGAGATATTGGAAGCTTTGTAGGATGTGTAGACAAGTATATGTATAAGGATCGATTACAACTAAACCAACATGACAGTGCTTAAAACGATAATCGACTTTATATGATGCAACTGCATCTCCCTATCAGAGATGCAATTGCTGTCAGTTTGTGTAGGTTACAACTGTCTTTTATTTGAATTGATAACCACCTTTAGTTTTCCCTCTAATATAGAATTAATCCGGTGTAATTCATATAATTGAGTCCTTGCATAATACAACCCTTTCACTTGTATTGTGTATCTGCACTGTGGTTTAAATGACATTTACATATAAGCAGCTTTAAGCACAGATTGAAGCTCCAACTAGTTAGTATCGATGGCAAACAAGGTGGCATCTTCGTCAAATCCTACAGCTACATGGAATGCTCACAATATATCTATATTTTGTGATGTATGCATCAAGGAGGTTGAGGCTGGACATCATCCGGGCACTCACTTTGACAAAAATGGATATGCAAATATTAGAGCCAACTTCAAGGCAGAGATAGGGCATGATTATGAAAGAAAGCAACTGAAAAATAAGTGGGATGCACTTAAAAATGAGTGGAAGTTGTGGAAGAGCTAGTTGGTAAAGAAACTGGTCTAGGGTGGAATTCGAGCAAGGATACCGTTGATGCCTCTGAGGAGTGGTGGAATAATAAAATTAAGGTTTGTGTATTTATCTTTTAATATTATGATATCATGCAATATGTATTAACCATATTCTTTCTTACTTGTAGATAAACAAAGAATATGCAAGGTTGCGAAAAAAGGGAATTAGTCCTGAGATGGAGGACAAGTTAGATAGGATGTTCTCGAACACAGTTGCTACCGGTGAACATGCCTGGGCACCTTCATCTGGGATACTACCACCAGAGACAAGAGAGGAATCTATAGGACAAATTGATTTAGATGATTCGGAAGAAAGTGAGACTATGCAGGATCTAAGGCAAGCTACTAGGAAGGGAAAAAAAAGAGCGGCTAACCAAGGAGAATTGCAAAAGAAGAAGATTGATAAGAAAGGGAAAAAAATTGGAGGTGCTGCAAAACTTTGTGGTCAAATTGACCGTCTTGTTGAAGTTTATGAAACTAGGAGTTCTGCAAACTCATTGATGTCCAAACTGCATATAGGCAATAGTATTCCGGAAGTGTTAGCAACTGTTGCACAATTGCCTGGTTGTGAGCCACCTAGCGAGTTATGGCTGTTTGCTACATGTTTATTTTGTAGTGCAGAAAAGCGAGAGGTGTTTGGCACGATGAAAGATCCTGAAGTCCAACTAACTTGGTTGAAATATATGTTCAACAAAGAAAAATAAGGAGCTAAAACCCTAAAACTATGAATTAGGACTATATATGTGGTTTGTACTTTGCATTAAGATTATGTATCCAACCTTGCTACATGTTTATTGAATGTTGGATTATATGTTGAATGTTGAATTATGATTTCTTGTTAAATGTTGGATTATGACTTGTTCATGAATGTCGGATTATGACCTCTTTAGTGATTGTTAGATTATGACTTATGGAATGTTGAATTATGTGTTAGGTTACAGGTGTACATTCAATATGAATACCTCTGATGATGATGTTCAGGATTTGAAGGATGGTGTAATTATATGCGATGTAGCGAGAGCTGTTGAAACATATTATTTAAAATATGTCCACAAAACTTCGTGTTTGAATTCTTCCCAAACAGGTAATATTTGGTTGATGGAAGTACTACGAGGAAATGATGTGCGATGCTATAGAATGTTTAGGATGAGCCAAGATGTCTTTTATAGATTATGCAATGACTTGCAAACTAATTATGGATTGAAAGGTTCAAGGAAAATGAATGCAATTAAAATATTAGGAATGTTCTTGCATATGTTGGGACATGGTGTGAAAAATAGATTAGCGCAAGAGAGATTTCAACATTCTGGTGAGACTGTTAGTAGATATTTTGGTGTTATGTTATATATCGTATATAAGATGGCAATAGATATTATCAAACCGATGAATTCGAAGTTTCGTGGCATTCCCCAAGAAATAAGGAGAGATACAAGATACATGCCTTATTTTAAGGTAAAGTTTGACTCGTCTTCTAACTCATTTGTAAACTAGAAGTGTTTGCAAACTATAAGTGTAGGTTGACGGTTTTCTTCTATGTTATTATTTTTAGGATTGTATTGGTGCCATAGATGGAGTACATGTTGATGCTTCAATACCACCTCCGGATCAAGTTCCATACATTGGTAGGAAAGGAATGCCGACTCAAAATGTTATGGCTGCATGTAATTTTGACATGCAATTCACATTTGCTTGTGCCGGATGGGAAGGCACTGTACATGATACAAGAGTTTTTTTATCCGTGCTTCGGAATCCAAATTTAAACTTTTCAAAGCCTCCAAATGGTAATCTTCATACTTATTTATAACAATTTACATACTTGCTTTGTATAATTATTACAATACAAAACAAGGAAAATATTACTTGGTAGATGCGGGGTACCAACAAATGAGAGGTTATTTGGGACCATATAAAGGTGAAAGATATCATCTCCTGGATTTTCGTAGGGGTCTCGAACCAACGGGTCATAAAGAGGTGTTCAACCACATGCATTCTTCTCTTAGGAGCATCATTGAACGAACTTTTGGGGTATGGAAGAAAAGATGGGCAATTTTAAGGGATATGCCTAATTACCCATTCAATAAGCAAGTGAAGATTGTCATTGCTACAATGGCTCTTCATAACTACATACGGAGGCATTCTGAACGTGATCGTCATTTTGATGACCCCAAGGACTATTGTGAAGAGAGCGATAGTAGTGATGATGATGATGAAGAATACTAAAATTATCAAGTTGAAGGATCCCATGAGATAGAAGCATTAAGAAATAGAATAGCGGCAAGTTTAATGAATGCATCTAATTAGACTACTTTCAAGTACATTAACAATATTGTACTAATGAATCCTAGCTATTCAGTCTAAAATATTTCAATTAAAGTAGTTTGTCATACTAATTAATATTTAAGATAAAGTTTATAAATATTTTTCTTTTAAAAATAAAGTATATTATAATTCACTTTTATTTGTTAAGAAAATTAAATTAATAGCACAACTAGTATTATACCCTTTTTGGTCATTTCACACAGTCACAACTGTTTTACATAAAAGTTTACCAAACACTATCATACAGGTTTTTTTTTCCAAAAGCACTTTTACAAAAAAGTTTACCAAACACTTTGCTACTTTTTTCCACAGCCGCCTATTCTCACAACAGTTTTTTTTCAAAGCACAGCAATACCAAACCAGCTCTTAATCTAACAACTATAAAAAAGATGTAGGGCATTCTAATTTTCCCTTTTTTATTTTGTGTGTGCATTGTACGTTTCTTCTCATCTCTCTCACCATCCCTCATTCACTCTTCATTTCTCTTTTTTTCCCATGCATTTTTCCTTCTATCACTAACACATGTCAACCAAAACAAAAAAGCGTAGCATGTTGGGTTCAAACCATTACGAAAATGGAAAGAATCATGAGGCTAATAATTCAGTGAGTACTAGTCATGACAAGTACGGTTATTTTTTATTATTTATATATAGAAATACAAAGAGGAGAATAGCTATCATTTAAATAGAGTTTACTAGCACGAATGTTCGCGCTTTACTGCAGGTATTCAAACCATGTATAATATTCATAGAAAAATTAACTAAAAATGCTACAGCAATACATTCACATTCTTAAATGTATCAATTCAGATAACGTGCGTTTTACATGAGTAACGCTCACAAGACCACACATTTAGACAATCATCTCCAAATGAAAGAAAAGGTAAGAGATAGGTGAATTGATACATAAAATAAACAGTTCAATTTACATTGCTACTCTATTAAGTGGACATCGAGAGCCAATATACAATCGAAATTACTTGAAGGAAAGTTTTACGTTGACAAAAGTTGCAATGACATTCTATACTTGCACCTTTAAACCTTTAAAGAAATAACATTCTATAGTTACAAAACCGCTATGAATAAATATACCTCAAAAAGCCAAAGCCCCATGTGTTCCCTTCGAGTATCCAAATTTCTGAAATTCACAAACATAGGAAATCCATCACCACTAATCCCGTAACAATAACTAACTTCGAAATTTTCCCTAAACATTAAAGACCACAAACTCCAGACACAAACTATCTAAACCCTAAACCTTACATATACACACATCTACATGTACATACACACACAGATGCATGCATACATACACATGTATGACAGAAAAAGATGCATATATACAGATGTATGCATACACATACACACACAGATGCATACATACATACACATACATGTAGATACACACACAGATGCATACATACATATATACATGCACACAGATATACATATAATTATACAGATGCTTATACATATATCTAAACGTATATTTAGGTATATACTGATACATATACTTGCACATACATTTATACACATGCACACATATAAACTGCACTTTTCAGCAAATGGGAGTGTTTCACAATTGTAAAAATATGTGTAGTTAGTTAAAGAGTTTTTTACATGTACACAGACATACATATAGATGTACACACTCTAAAAACATGTTTAGTTCAAGGGTTCCAATTCAAATCACAAAACAAAAACTTCTTTAAAAAAAAGTTTTTAATGCTAATCACCAAAAAATGGCAGCAACTTAACAACAACTAACAACACTCTAAAATTCATTGGCAAAAGATAAACACATACATTTATAAAATTCAATGGCAAAAGATAAACACATACGGAAAATGAAACCTAGATTAATCCACAAACAGTTACAAGGAGCTACGTTTTTTTAAAGGTTTTTGAAAGAATCCTAATTAATCACATCGTTGTCCAATAATAAACACCATATGAAAAACGTTTTGCACAAACCACACAAAAATATTTTGGACAACACAAATAAGTAAGCCACAAACAGTTATAGTCGCACAACATTAAAAATTTAGGGTTAGTGAATGAAACCTGTAATGCAAAATCCCGAGTTGGCGGTACAATTTCTGCAATCCATAAAAAAGAGAAGAACTGTTAGTTTTCTTATTCTCAAACAATTGAAATAAAAACATCGTATTCAAATTGGTCAAAGGGTTTTACACACTAATTACCAATTCAAATCCCAGAACAAAAACTTCTTAAAAAAAACATAAGACTAATTACCAACAAATGGTAGCAACTTAACAACAACTAAGAACAGTCTAAACAGAAACTAACAATACGGCGAAAGGGTTTATTACATGCATAAATATTTGCACATACACACATATATGCACATACACAGTACAGAGGCACAAATATAAATAATTTAAAACAGAGCTCAATTTAAAAATGGCATTCTTTTAAGAAAATCACAGATTGTAAATCAGTCTTTTGTGTTTACTAATTTTGTTCCAATTCAAATCACAGAACAAAAACTTCTTTAAAATTTTTTTTAAACTAATTACCAAAAAATGGCAGCAACTTAACAACTAACAACAGTCTAAACAAAAGCTAACAATACACTTAAAGAGTTTATTACAACCATAAATATTGTAATCAAACATGAATGGCAAAGCTCAGATGAAAAAATTGAAAACGTAAAAAAAGTTAAGGAATGAACCTTGGAAATTTTTTCAGACAGACAGGAACCGAGAATAAGAAAAAAAACCCAAAAGCGACCAAGTATATAGAGACCCAGAAAATCCCCAAATTGATTAAAAAAAAATACAGAAGCCTAGCCTAACCTAAACAAACATGGAAAAAAGATTTGCAAATTTTTTTTTTGACCTTTCAATCACCACATGCACGCAACCATAAATGCAAGAAACAATAAAATAAAAAAATTGGTACAAAATATAAGTTGAAACAGCACTTATCTGACAATGCAACAAAGAATGAGCAGTGATCCCAACCCTACCTCTTCCTTCCTGCTCTCTCTCTCTCTTTCTCTCTCTATCTGTCTTTATCTCTCTGTCTCTCTGTGACGGCATAGGTTGAACAAAGAAGAACTAAATAATGGGGAACAACCTAATCCCAATCCCTTTGAAACCCCAAGAACGAAATGACGACTCCACCCTCTAACTTGTAATCCTCATCGTGTGATCTAAAGCATAGATGGGCAGTCATCCCGACCACTACCTCTCTCGTCTCGCTCTCTGTCTCTATCTCTCTGTCTCTCTGTCTCTCTATCACGGCTAGGTTGAAGAAAGAAGGAGGAAATGCTGGGAACAACTTAACCTCAATCCCTCTGAAACCCCAAGAATGAAATGACGAATCCACCCCTCTAAATTGTAATCCTGATGGTGCGATCTGAAGCCCATATGGGCAATCTCGTCATTTAGACTCCCAAAGGGCCGGCCTCACACCAACAAAAAAGAAAACCTAGGGAAAGTATCATGAGCAGCCCAAAACAACTCAACCCTAATACTAGCCCAAATGAGATGGGTTTTTTGTAAATAAGGTGAAATTGGATGGCAAACTTGTGATTGTAGCTAAGCTACAGTCAATTCATTCCTCAATTTTAGAATAGATAATTTGGAAGGATTTTGATGTGCATTTGATCACTCATATATTTCATGCATTTATACCATCCATTTCTAAAATCTTTGTGATGTTTTTGTGTTAAAATTGTGGTATTTTACCTTACCTTGTGTTAATGTGAAGTTAAATTTATTTTAGGATCAATTTCAATTAAAATGAAGAAAAGAGAAGACACGGACAAAGAATGACAGGAGGGCAGCACACAAGAGGGCAGCACACGGATGTGGGAAAGAAAAGATGGTAGAAAAGAGTGGGATGAGTTGGCCTTCCACTTGTAGCCTTGGTGCTTGATCATATCATGGCCCATTTTGTTAAAGAAAAGAAAGGGCAAAAGGCACACATGAAGGATGGCAGCACGGCATCAAAGAAAATAAGAAGCAGAAAAGAGAAAAGAAAGGATAAAAATAAGAAAAAGGCGGGACAGAGAGACTAAAAGAGAGGAAGAGACCACGACATGAGAGAAAATAAAGCAGGAGAAAGAGGATGGAACATGGACAGAAAGAAGAATAGCAGACAGAGATGAGTGGAAGAATAAAAGAACAGAAAAGAATAAGAAAAGAGAAGACACATGGAGTGACAGAAGAAGAATAAAAGAAAAAATAAGAGCAAAGGATGGCAGAAGAGCACGGCATCAAAAGCAAAAGGAAAAGAATGACAGAGGGGATAGCACGGCAAAAGGAAGAAAAGGGGAAATAATATAAGGGAGCATAACAGAGCAGACGGGGGAGATCGAGCGGGGAGGTGAGAGCAGTACATGCGCAGGAACGAGACGGAAGTACGCAGCAAGAGGAAGGCAGTGACCAGGCGCAGGGAAGTCAGGAGCAACGGAGAGCTCATCTCGTTAAAACGGGTGTTTTCTTTCTTTGTTATTTTGTTTTATGGATAATTTCTTATGTATGAACATAATTATGTGTAACTAATTTATTATGCTAGAGTGAGGCCATGAGCCGCAATATGAATACGTAGTTTATTTTTCAATTGCTTAAGTGTTGTTACATGCTTGCTTTGATATTTTCAATCACTGAATTAAACTATCTACGTACCTTGATGCTTGATCACCATTAGGATGCTTAGAAAAGTTATCGGATGTAATTTTGAACGAATGTCACGTTAAAATTGGTTGTGCTTCTTGTGATTGAGAATTGTACTCTCCTAAGGTAAATATCATCTTAGGGATTATATGGTTTAACAAAAGGATTTTCACCAAGATTAATGAATCACTCATGTTTATATTTAATCCAAATGTCATGGATAAGTTGCATGTAGTGGTATGCGTTTTAGCTTGAATGTCACAAGTAAAACATACAAAAGGAAAATCCAACCTTCAAAGCATGTATGTTTTCAATTATTTAAGCAATTGGAATAGCTACGTAGGAGTGTTGTTGGTAAAGGTTGAACTCTAGCATATTGTCAATCTATTTTTCTTCAATCATTTATTTTATTTTGAATTTCCTTATTTGCTTGTTTTGTTTAAGTTGAATCATTATTCCCATAAACCAATTCCCATTTTAGATATTTGTTTAAGTCACATCCAGTAATATTTAGTTTCGTCAAATTAGTGTAATTCTTAGAGTTAAATAAGTTAAATACACAAAAACTCGTAAATTGTTTATATCAGTCCCTGAGGAGATCGACCTTGCTACAAACACTTGTTCTCTTGCAAGAATTTTCTATGGTTTAACCCTTTGTCTTACAAGTGGTAAAATCGCTATCAAGAAATTGGCGCCGTTGCTGGGGACTGTGCCAACAGTTCCCGAGCTTTTGTGTTTATTTTTCTTATGCTTATGTTTATGTCTCATTTTTATTAATCATTAAAATATAAAAAAATAAAAAAATAAAAAAATAAAATTTATAGAAAAATCAAATTAATAATATTTCAGTTATGCAGAATCACAACATATTTATTTCATTTTATTTTTATAAAGTGACAATGACCCACGTGATGGGTCTTTCTTTTGTCTCTCATGCTGGAGGGGGAGCAGTGGAAGAGGTGAGTGATGGTTTTGATGTCGTTTTGTAACTTATCTGCAGTGGGTCGAAATAAATTAAATTAAAAAAAAAAATTTACTTTAGTTGGGTAATTTAGTTGAGTTTTGATCTTTGATTAAGTGTAGTGGATGTGTGGTGTGAGATTTTTGTCTTCGTTTAATTAACTAGTGGTTGCCAATTTGCATAAATTGTGTTTTTAATTCATCTAGGTTTACTTACTTTCTTTTTGTTTTTGTTTTTGTTGTTTAGTTAATTTCTGTTAAGTTTTATTTTATTTTACTTTTATTTTTATTGTGGCTTACTATTTCTATTGTTTGTTCAGGTGTAGTATATGGTTATTGGAACAAGGTCCAAGAATCAAGTGCTTATTCCTTACGACCCTGAACCAGAGAGAAGTGCAAGGAAGTTAGCTCGAGAAAAATATTTAGCACAAAATTCCAACCTTGGTGATACTTTTCTTAAGGATTTGTTCCGTGATCCTGAGAGCAGTAAATCTATTTTCCAACCTTTGACACCAGTTGCACACATGGCCCTAGCCTTACCTGCAGCAGGTCAACCTTTAAGGAATTCATTGGCGGCGAGAATCAATGCAGTGCCAAGGTGCATTATATATCCAGATGGGGCATCCTTTGAAATCAAACCTCACATCCTCAACATATTGCCATCCTTTCATGGGTTGCCAAACAGTGATCCCAACATGCATTTGGTTGATTTTATTGAGGCATGTGACAACACCATAATCAGAGGTTTCTCTTCTGAAGCTATCAAGTTACGTTTGTTCCTATTCTCTTTGAAGGACAAAGCCAAGGCGTGGCTGCATTCTCTGCCTGCCAATAGCATTACAACATGGACATAATTGCAAGAAAGATTTCTCAATAAGTTTTTTCCTTCTTCCAAGACGCTTGCACTCAAGAAAGAGATATTGGCTTTCGCTCAAAAGCCAAATGAGTCTTTCCATGAAGCTTGGGAACGGTATAATGAGATGTACACAAAATGTCCTCATGCTGGGTTTGATTCTAACCTTCAAATGAACATATTTTATGATGGTCTCAATGCCACCACCAAGAGTCACGTGAATGCATCTGCTGGAGGGTCATTAATGTCAAAATCAGCAAGGGAAGCATTTGAGTTATTTGATATGATGGCTTCTGAATCCCAACAATGGACAGAAGAACAAACACAAAAGAGGGGAGTTTTTGAGATTTCTCAGAGTTCTTCTAATGTTTCTGCTCAAATTGCTAAAATGGAAAAGAATTTTAATGCCAAATTTGCTGCCTTAATGCAGGTCTCTTCCATGCCCAATGCCCCAGAAGCGTGCATCATTTGTAGTGCGACAACTCATGACATCACTCAATGCCCCAACAAGGATAGCTACCCTGAGCTTGTGCAAGAGCATGTGAATATGGTGAATAATTTCATTAGACCCAGAAGTGACCCTTATTCAAATACATATAATCCTGGGTGGAAGAACCATCCCAATCTCAGTTGGGGCGGCAACCAACAGCCACGTCAATACCAACAGTCTTACCAATCAACTGGTGAGACTAAGAAACCATCTCTTGAAGACCAAATGTCACAGCTAGCTCAACATATGTCCGCTCTCTCTAATACCACCAGCAATTTTGTCCAATCCACACAAACTAGCATTCAGAATCTCACGGCATCAGTGGGGAATTTGGAGACTCAAGTTGGACAGCTTGCTACCATGTTCAATGAAAGAGAGAAAGGAAAGTTTCCAAGCCAATCTGAGCAAAATCCAAGAGGGATGGAGCATTGCAAAGTAATACGGACATTGAAAAGTGGCAAGAGCTATGACAACAGAGAAGTGGAGCACCATGAAGCCGAAGTGGAAGAAGAAGAGCTTACTGAAAGTGCACCATTAGCTGCAAAGTCTCGGTCAGAGGCTATTTCTGAAGCAGGTATTCCAAATCCTAGTGCAAGTGACAATGTGCAATCTCGACGCAACTCTGATGCAAACAAGGAAAAAGGCCTTGGTATTTTATTTGCACCTTCTGACAAGCCACCATACAAGCCACCTTTGCCATTTCCACAAAGGCAGCAACAACGTTCCAAGGATCAACAATGCATTGAATTCATGAAGACGTTGGCTAAGGTTCAAATTAATTTGCCTCTATTAGATGCTATTAAACAGATCCCATCATATGCCAAATTTCTGAAGGAGCTATGCTCTAAAAAGAAAAAGTTCTTGGAATACGAGAAGGTGATTTTATCTGAGCAATGCAGTGCTGTCCTCTTACATAAGCTACCACCCAAGAAAAAAGATCCGGGGAGTTTCACTATCTCTTGTACTATTGGTAGTCTTGATTTTCATAAAGTATTGATTGATTTAGGAGCAAGTGTTAACCTTATGCCTTATTCTGTTTTTCAAAAATTAGGTGAAGGAGAACTCAAGCCCACATCTGTGAGTCTTCAATTGGCAGATAGGTTTGTGACCTATCATTTGGGTATTCTGGAAAATGTGATTATTAAAGTGGATAAATTCTATCTCCCAGCTGATTTCATTGTACTTGACATGGAGGAAGACAAGGAAGTGCCTCTCATTTTAGGCCGACCGTTCATGGCCACCGCCCGGACACTTATTGATGTGGAAGTAGGTACTTTAACCTTAAGAGTGCAAGGAAAGTCAGTTGTATTCAAACTCTTTGAAGCTGTCAAGCGTCCTTTCGAACCTGAAGAGTGTTTTCGTGTTGATGTTTTGGATGGGATTGTGCATGCAAACTTTGCCTCAAGATCATCTAATGATGAGCTGTTAACTTGCATCACCAACCATGATGCTACTTTATCTATGGAAGAAAATGTGGTGGACGTCATCGCTGCATTGGATAGTGCACCAATTCATAATCCAAAGTGGCGACATGTTTATGAAAGCCTTGGAGTGCCTAAGCAGCCCCTTCTTCCTTCAAGTGAGCAAGCTCCGAAGTTAGAGCTCAAGCTACTGCCGAGCCACCTCAAGTATGCTCATCTCGGGGATGAGACCTTGCCAGTTATTATTGCTGCTGATCTTAATGACACGGAGGAAGACAAATTACTAAGAGTTCTTCGCAAGTATCAAGATGCTCTGGGGTGGACACTTGCTGACATAAAAGGCATTAGTCCAGCTTTGTGCATGCATAGGATTTTTATGGAGGCTGGGACTAAACCAACTGTTGAAGCTCAAAGACGTCTAAATCCGATCATGAAGGAAGTTGTAAGAGTTGAGGTGATGAAGTTACTCGATGCAGGTATCATTTATCCAATCTCGGATAGCAAATGGGTGAGCCCAACTCAGGTGGTTCCAAAGAAAACTGGTATTACTGTGGTGAAGAATGATAACAATGAGCTTGTGCCTACAAGGATGACCACCGGATGGCGAATGTGTGTTGACTATAGAAAGCCCAATAACAGCACTAGAAAGGATCATTTCCCGCTGCCATTCATTGATCAGATGCTCAAGAGACTAGCTGGTCATTCTTTCTATTGTTTCTTAGATGGTTATTCAGGGTACAACCAAATTCCAATTTCCCCTGAGGATCAAGAGAAGACAACGTTTACATGCCCTTTTGGTACATTTGCATACAGACGGATGCCATTTGGATTGTGCAATGCCCCTGCCACTTTCCAACGATGCATGATGAGTATTTTTTCTGGAATGGTTGAAAATATTGTCGAGGTTTTTATGGATGACTTTTCTGTTTTTGGTAATTCTTTTGATATATGTTTGGATAACTTGTCTTTGGTTTTGGAAAGATGCAGGGAGACTAATCTTGTGTTAAATTGGGAGAAATGCCATTTTATGGTTAAGCATGGCATTGTGCTAGGACATCTGATTTCAAGCAAAGGAATAGAGGTTGACAAGGCAAAGATTGAGGTGATCGTCAAATTACCACCACCAACTTCTGTGAAGAATGTGAGATCTTTCTTGGGACATGCTGGTTTTTATCGAAGATTCATCAAGGATTTTTCCAAAATTAGTCGTCCTCTTTGTAATTTACTTGCTAAAGATGCTTGTTTTGATTTTAATGCAGATTGTCATGATGCTTTCAACAAATTGAAGGATCTTCTCACATCAGCCCCAATTATAACAGCTCAAGATTTGACCCTTCCTTTTGAGCTCATGTGCGATGCTTCCGATTACGCTGTGGGTGCTGTTCTTGGTCAGCGACATGACAAGCTCCCCCATGTTATATATTATGCCAGCCGCACTTTGAATGATGCTCAGCTGAATTATGCCACTACAGAAAAAGAATTACTTGCAGTGGTATTTGCTCTTGAAAAGTTTCGATCGTACTTAGTTGGTGCTAAAGTCATTGTGTATTCTGATCATTCTGCTCTCAAGTACTTATTGTCTAAAAAAGAGGCCAAACCACGATTGCTTCGATTGGTCCTTCTCTTGCAAGAGTTTGATTTGGAGATCCTAGATAAAAAGGGACGTGAAAATGTTGTGGCGGATCATCTCTCAAGATTAGTAAATGCAAGCACTGATGAGGCAGATTCATTGCCCCTGCAAGAGAGCTTTCCAGACGAGCAACTTCTAGCGGTTACTCATCAAGTACCATGGTATGCTGACATCGCAAATTATTTGGC
Source organism: Malus domestica (assembly GCF_042453785.1). Lineage (NCBI taxonomy): Eukaryota > Viridiplantae > Streptophyta > Magnoliopsida > Rosales > Rosaceae > Malus > Malus domestica. The sequence continues at coordinate 16,151,125 of NC_091673.1, forward strand.
ATCTGGAGAAATACCATCAGAGTTCAGTTACCAACAAAGGAAGAAATTCCTCTCCACTGTAAAACACTACTTTTGGGATGAGCCATACCTTTTCAAGCATTGCCAAGATCAAATCATTCGTCGGTGTGTCCCCTTTGAAGAACAAGAAAGCATTTTGAAGTTTGCTCACCACTATGCATGTGGTGGTCATTTTGGACCAAGAAGGACAGCGGCCAAGATCTTACAGAGTGGTTTCTTTTGGCCATCTTTATTCAAAGATGCATACCTATGCTGCCAGGCTTGTGATAAGTGTCAAAGAGTTGGAAATCTTTCTCAGAGAAATGAGATGCCCCAACAAAGTATTTTGGTGATTGAATTATTTGATGTTTGGGGTATAGACTTCATGGGACCTTTCCCGTCTTCACATGGCAATCTCTACATCTTGGTGGCGGTTGATTATGTCTCTAAGTGGGTGGAGGCAATAGCTTCTCCAACATGCAAAAGTTCTGTGGTGTTCGGTTTCTTGCAGAATATTATTTTTCCCCGATTTGGAGTACCTCGTGCTATCATCAGTGACGAAGGTACGCACTTCTTAAACCGCACCATGGCCTCCCTTTGTGCCAAGTATCATATTCACCATCGCATAGCCACTCCATACCATCCACAGACATCTGGACAAGTTGAAGTATCTAATCGGGAGCTCAAGAGGATTCTTGAGAAAACAGTCAGTTCATCTCGAAAGGATTGGAGTTTAAAGCTTACTGATGCTTTGTGGGCATATAGGACAGCTTATAAGACACCAATTGGGATGTCTCCTTTTCGTTTGGTGTATGGGAAAGCTTGTCATCTACCTATGGAACTTGAGCACAAGGCATAGTGGGCTATTAAGCACCTCAATTTTGACTACCAAGCAGCGGGAGAGAAACGAAAGCTGCAGTTGAATGAACTGGAAGAAATAAGGAATGATGCTTATGAGAATGCAAATATTTACAAGGATAAGACCAAGAAATTTCATGATGCTCACATCCTTCGTAAAGAGTTTCAACCGGGCCAGAAGGTTTTGCTTTTTAATTCAATATTGAAACTATTCCCAGGAAAGCTCAAATCACGTTGGAATGGTCCATATCGTGTTGTACAGGTCCATCTTCATGGGGCTGTGGATATCCAAAACATGCAAATTGGTTTTGTCTTCAAAGTTAATGGACATCGCTTGAAGTTATACAAGGAGTCTCCATATGATCTTGCTAAGGATTCCATCACTTTGAAGGAACCTGTTATTTGAATCAAGCTGCCAACAGAATGTCTAGCTCTAGACAGTAACTAAAGCGCTTCTTGGGAGGCAACCCAAGCTTTCTATCTTTCATTTTTATTTTGAATAATTTTAAATGTTCTTGTTCTGTTTTTCTCTTGTTTTCTAGTTTGTGTGTTTAAGTCCTACTTTTGTTCCTTTATGCAGGTAATGATTTTGCAATCTCTACCACAACTTCTTGCAAGATATTTTTTTCATTCATAAAAAAAAAAGGAAAGGAACATTGAGCAGATAAATACAAGAAGGAGCCTTCACAAAGGCTGCTTAGGAGAAGCTTCAATAGTCGGCGGGGCCTCAGCAGTCGGCGGGGCCACAGAAGGAGAAGGCATCAGAGGTTGATCAGTTGGAGCTTCACTACGCGGTACAGCCCCAGAAGACGAAGGTAAATGCTGTTGGAACAAACTCACAAACCGTTGATGATCAAGTAAAATCTGACCATCAGATTCCTGCATCTGGTCAATCTTCCTCTTCATGTTTGTGGCATAGTTGTGTGCGAGCTTGTGCAACTGTTTATTCTCATGCTTGAGCCCTCTAATCTCCTGTTTGAGACTCATCACTTCAGCCGCCAACGATTCAACTTGATGGGTTCGGGCAAAGAGGCGTTGGGCCATGTTGGACACAGAACCTGCACACTGCACACTGAGAGCCAGAGACTCCTTAACAGCCAATTCATCAGACCGTTTTGCAAGCAGTCTGTTATCTTTAGGAGTGACAAGGTTCCGGGCCACCACTTCAACTGTCATGTCATTCTTCATCACCGAATCCCCAACGGTAAGGGGGCCAGTAGGGGATATGAAGGATGGGCGCCATATGTTGTCTGGAGAAGGCGGAGCTGCCTCTTCACCAAGGTTCAAGTCAAAACGACGGTCGGAAGGGCCAGACATTTTTCAGAGGTGGTAAAGAAAGAAGAGGTCGGACAAGTCAAAATCGTAGAAATGCAAAGAGGGAGTTTTTACAGGCAGAAATTCAAGTGTGTTTTGAACGTTCTCCATACCTCTATAAAAATCAGCACGCGATGGGATTTCAGAGATCGAAGAAGCAATTCCAGATATCGAAGAGGCCAACTAAAAAAATCAAAGCGACGTTCGCTTTCTCAAAAGCTGAGCTTGCTCAGAAACCACGGGCCATCCTTTGTTCCAGATTTGTCCGTACTCGTCACATGCAACCTCTGCACTCGACGGAGCTCAGATTTCGAAGAGGCAAGCTCAGAAATCGGAGAGGAATCTGCTTTTCCAGACGTGTCAACATCTGTCACATGCAGAGTCTGCTTTGCGGAAATTACGGGCAATCTGTCGACGATTTCTGGTAAAGTAGAATGCTCGTGAAGTGTAGAAGAAACAAGCAGAGAAGAATGACTCACACATTTGCTCTCCTCGCCTACACAAATTGGTGTGTTCTTTCCTTTTCTTTTTGTGTCTTTATTTCATTTTATATTTCTTTCCTTCCATTTTTATGTCTTATTGTTCAAAAATTCCTTTCATTATCATTGGGGACAATGCTATAATTAAGTTTGGGGGTGGAAATATATTTCGTTAGTTTATTTATTAAATTAAAAAAAAAAAAGTTTTTGCATTTTTATTGTTGTTTGTAGCTACTTCTCAATTCAATGATGAGATTTGATTTAATTTCCTTCTTACTTTCAAGAAGTCTAAGTTCTTTTCGTTGTCTTTGTGTTAGCTGTGATTTCCAAAAATCAACTTGAAAAATAAATGTGTCTAGTCTTGTCAATGTGAAACTTGAGCATGATTTAGCATTTCATATGTGAATCATGTGAGATTATGTAAACCTTGTGAGTTTTTGAGCCTATACATGATTGAACCATTATGCATCAATCTCATTCCTTCTTGTGCGTATGATCTCATTGTACATGTATCTCTAGAACTTGCTTTATACTACTCGATTCATTAATCAATTCATGTAATAACTTGGAAGTGATATAGGCCATCTTTGGATCGTTTGAGCTTTTCATGCCTACCTTATATGCTATGTTTATCCGTAGTAGCCCATTGAGACTTTAACTAAGCCATGTCTTTGTTAGCCACATCTCTTTACCTTGCTCCAATATTGGAGTTGAGCCCATACACAAAAATCGATTCCTTATTGTTTTGAGAAAGTATTACATGGGTTGTGCTTTTGGGGGTTTCATTTATGTAGAAAGATGGATGGAGCATGTGTATTATAATGAAATGTGAATTTGATGGGTGATGTAGCTTTTGCAGATTTGTTTCTCTCAAAAAAAAAAAAAAAAAAAAAAGAAAAGAGAAGAAGAAATATATATATATATATGAAAATTGGAGAGTGTTGAATTGTTGAAAATGTGTCGGTAGAGTATAAATTTCATTTTAAAGTTAAATTTGGGGAGTAACAGGTGCTCGAGGTTTTATTATTTTGCTTTCAATTTGAAGTGGTGTGATATTGAGGTGTTGGAAAACTACTAAAGTGTACTTTCTCAAAATTTTTGATTTCCATATCCTTTCTTTCATTAGCCTATCACCTTTAGCCCCATTACAACCGTAATAAAGTCCTATTGATCCAAGGTATTACTTAAATATTGATAGCGAGTTAGGTGGACAAGCAAGCATATGACGGCATGTACAATGAGATCACTTGAGTGAAACACATTAACCAAAACTTATGAGTGAATGAGCGTATGTCTTGTGAGAATCTCACATGTTTGCATATGATGATTTAAAGGAGCTTGGAATTGCATTGACATGACTAGCTCACACATGGCTTTTCAACGTTTTGTTTGAAGGAAATTTGGTTAATTATTGGATGATGTTTTGAGCTCTTGATTAATTCTTGGTTGTTTGTTTCATGATTAGCACTTATCTCTGAAATCGTAATTGAGAAGTTGCCTACTAAGTTGTTGAATCTAGTCTTAGTTGAGTTTGTTTTGTTTTGCTAGAGGACTAGCAAAAATGCAAGTTTGGGGGTATTTGATCACTCATATATTTCATGCATTTATACCATCCATTTCTAAAATCTTTGTGATGTTTTTGTGTTAAAATTGTGGTATTTTACCTTACCTTGTGTTAATGTGAAGTTAAATTTATTTTAGGATCAATTTCAATTAAAATGAAGAAAAGAGAAGACACGGACAAAAGAATGACAGGAGGGCAGCACACGAATGTGGGAAAGAAAAGATGGTAGAAAAGAGTGGGATGAGTTGGCCTTCCACTTGTAGCCTTGGTGCTTGATCATATCATGGCCCATTTTGTTAAAGAAAAGAAAGGGCAGAAGGCACACATGAAGGATGGCAGCACGGCATCAAAGAAAATAAGAAGCAGAAAAGAGAAAAGAAAGGATAAAAATAAGAAAAAGGCGGGACAGAGAGACTAAAAGAGAGGAAGAGACCACGGCATGAGAGAAAATAAAGCAGGAGAAAGAGGATGGAACATGGACAGAAAGAAGAATAGCAGACAGAGATGAGTGGAAGAATAAAAGAACAGAAAAGAATAAGAAAAGAGAAGACACATGGAGTGACAGAAGAAGAATAAAAGAAAAAATAAGAGCAAAGGATGGCAGAAGAGCACGGCATCAAAAGCAAAAGGAAAAGAATGACAGAGGGGATAGCACGGCAAAAGGAAGAAAAGGGGAAATAATATAAGGGAGCATAACAGAGCAGACGGGGGAGATCGAGCGGGGAGGTGAGAGCAGTACATGCGCAGGAACGAGACGGAAGTACGCAGCAAGAGGAAGGCAGTGACCAGGCGCAGGGAAGTCAGGAGCAACGGAGAGCTCATCTCGTTAAAACGGGTGTTTTCTTTCTTTGTTATTTTGTTTTATGGATAATTTCTTATGTATGAACATAATTCTGTGTAACTAATTTATTATGCTAGAGTGAGGCCATGAGCCGCAATATGAATACGTAGTTTATTTTTCAATTGCTTAAGTGTTGTTACATGCTTGCTTTGATATTTTCAATCACTGAATTAAACTATCTACGTACCTTGATGCTTGATCACCATTAGGATGCTTAGAAAAGTTATCGGATGTAATTTTGAACGAATGTCACGTTAAAATTGGTTGTGCTTCTTGTGATTGAGAATTGTACTCTCCTAAGGTAAATATCATCTTAGGGATTATATGGTTTAACAAAAGGATTTTCACCAAGATTAATGAATCACTCATGTTTATATTTAATCCAAATGTCATGGATAAGTTGCATGTAGTGGTATGCGTTTTAGCTTGAATGTCACAAGTAAAACATACAAAAGGAAAATCCAACCTTCAAAGCATGTATGTTTTCAATTATTTAAGCAATTGGAATAGCTACGTAGGAGTGTTGTTGGTAAAGGTTGAACTCTAGCATATTGTCAATCTATTTTTCTTCAATCATTTATTTTATTTTGAATTTCCTTATTTGCTTGTTTTGTTTAAGTTGAATCATTATTCCCATAAACCAATTCCCATTTTAGATATTTGTTTAAGTCACATCTAGTAATATTTAGTTTCGTCAAATTAGTGTAATTCTTAGAGTTAAATAAGTTAAATACACAAAAACTCGTAAATTGTTTATATCAGTCCCTGAGGAGATCGACCTTACTAGAGACATTCTATACTACAAACACTTGTTCTCTTGCAAGAATTTTCTATGGTTTAACCCTTTGTTTTACAAGTGGTAAAATCGCTATCAGCATTCGTAGGTTATTAGTACATCTCTTTCATTTTTAGAAGAGTTTCCAATATGAATCATCCCCATCCTCATACAATACGATGGCAAAACTAGACTTGAAAAATAATCTAAAATATGAAAATCAAGCTTGGATGAAACGTGCATGATTATGATCCATGACCTCGGTGTTCTAGTTGATTAAAAATTAAAAAAGGGTTGAGATTTAGTCCAATTTCAACTGTTAAGACGTAAAAAAAATAAAAAAAATGAGAGAGTGCAAAACTCAAAAAAAAAAAAAAAAAAGAAAAACCTTTATGATGTCAATCAATCACCAACTAAAAAAAGCCTCCAACTTCTTAGGCTTCGTTTAGCATGTCGTATTAAACATCAAATAGGATTAATAATACGGTAGCAGTTGTTTGGTGCACTGTTGTACTAAATAAGCATCCGCTTAATTATACATCCATCAAATTTAGTACGGCTGACACCAGACAATTAATACAACCCAAAGCTTGGTATTATTAGTCAGGGGCGCTAAACGAAAACACACTCGCTTCCCCTCTTCGGTTTCACTGCTCTGCTCCTTGGCGAATTCGCTCCATCTTCACGAGCAGTTCCTTGACGAGTTCTCAACGCTGACAGCCACTCCTCTGCAATCGGTCGTCGCTTCCTGTTTCGTCACGTTTCAGCCGGTGACGTCGAAACACGAAGATGTGGACGAAAAGGTAGTTGAGATAAAAAAAACCCGATCGATCGTCAACAATAACAGGATTAGCAGCTCAGTCATCTTTTGCCACCGACAGTGTTGGATCCAGCTTCGACAACTCCAACTAACTCGGACCATGCCACGAATTGATTTCTTTTCTTCATCAATTTGGATCTTCAATTTAATTAGTAGTTGGCAAGATGGTGAAGAAAGGAAGACACGCGGGAAGACTCCTGGGTTTTTCACCCTTTTTTTTTTCTAAGTTATTTTTTTTAATTTTGTCTTAATGATGTTTAATTACTTTTTTTCTCTTTTGTTTTTCTCCTTTTTTTTCATTTTAACAACAATTATTATGTGATTTTAAAAAAAAATTATTATAGTCCGACGTATTATTCGATGGACAAATTAATCCGACACAACACCAAACGTCCGACTAATTTAGTAAATATTATCCGACGACTATTTATCATATCCTACTAAAATAGTCAATACAATCTGAGTTGCCAAACCAGCCTTAGTTCTTTTACCTAGAACAAAAACTAAGAGAAGCTATGTTATCTCACCGAAAAGGCTAAACATAATCTTATTCAAAATTTTATACTTGTTATATATATATATATATATATATTTTTTTTTTTAGTACATTGATATTTTTACATTGAGGGGAGGGGAGTTTGGCTAAGCTACACAATGGGTAGTCTAATTTAATATCGAATTTGCCATTCACGAGATTTAAATCTAAGACCTCTCACTTCCAAAAGAAGATGAATATCACTAACCCTGTAAAAAGTTATTTTAAAATGAATACTATCAGGCCATACTCATATACCATCTTCAACCGAATGGGCTAAACATAGCCTCTTAATAATTTATTAGTTTTAAGTTTATACTTTAAATTTTATGGGTTAATGTAATTAAACTACCATTAGATGTTTTCAAACGTAGCTGTTGAATTTAAATCAATTATTGAAACTAAGAAGCTGGACCCCAAAAAAGAGGCTAAGAAATGGGATACATTTGGCCACCCTGATGCTCATTTGACTAAATAATGGCCTACTGGGCTCTATAGAATTATAGCCAGTCATCGGTTGGAGATGAATTTCTAGACAAATCAGACTATTTTTTAACTTTTAAACCTTTATCTCACTTCATTAGAGCAAATCCACCCCTAACAAATGAGTTGGGCAATAGCCAATTTCTCCCCTTAGCCCCCCAAAAATCCACTCTACCCCATCCAATTAGCTGGCCCAAAGTGGAGGCCAGCTTTGAGCCCAACACAAAATGGAATGAGCAAGAAACCGGGCCACATGACGTCAACTATGTGAGGGAAATTCTTTTGCGGCTGGCGCGTGGGAGCATGTTCCAGATTATAAAAAAAAATTGAAAATGTCAGATGAAGTTACCATTGGCCATGTGTCCACTTTTGGGTTGTTGGATTTCAACCTTTTTGAAATCCAATGGTCTAGATTATTTAATTTAATAAAAAATGTTTAAAAATACAGAAAAAATAAAACGAATTTTTTATGTAAATACCTAAACCATCTTACACAAAAATTGCACTTTCGGATAATGACAGGTGACATGACAAAATTGGTTAAAAATTATATTCGAAATTAAAAATAAAATTATTTTTTTATTATTTTATAAAAAAAATATTTTAATACAAATTGTCACATCCCGCCTTGGCCCCCCACCACATCTCGGGCTCGACTCCACCGTAGCATGATATTGTCCGTTTTGGGCCCCGACCACATCCTCACGGTTTTGTTTCTGGGAACTCACACGAGAATTTCTCAGTGGGTCACCTATCATGGGATTAATCTCACATGAACTCGCTTAACTTTGGAGTTCCAATGGAACTCGAAGCCAGTGAGCTCCCAAAAGGCTTCATGCTAGGTAGATCTGAGAATATACATATAATGCTTACAAGATTCACTCCCCTAGGTGATGTGGGATGTTACAATCCACCCCCCTTAGGGGCCCGACGTCCTTGTAGGCACACTTCAGGACATGGATTGACTTTGATACAAAATTGTCACATCTCGGCTCGGGCCCCCACCACATCCCAGGCTCGACTCCACCGTAGCATGATATTGTTTGCTTTGTGCCCCGACCACACCCTCACGGTTTTGTTTTTGGGAACTCACACGAGAACTTCCTAGTGGGTCACACATCATGGATTGCTCTCGCGCGAACTCGCTTAATTTCGGAGTTCCGATGGAACTCGAAGCTTGTGAGCTCCCAAAAGCCTCGTGCTAGGTAGATATGATAATATACATATAAGGCTTACATGATCCATTTTTCTGGGTGATGTGGGATGTTACAAATTAACTAGGCTATTAATTTGGTACGAAAAACGATACACTTAAACAATTATTAACTTACTATTTATTGCAATAAATTACTATTTATTTCTACTAATTAATAAAACACTCATTGTCAACCAAAACCTTATGAAATTACCAGTTTAACCCTCTAATTAAAACAGAACATGAATAAGAATTATGGGGCAGAAATGTAATTTCACACAACAAAATTTTGTTGTTTTTTTAAGTCTCACCTACATAAAATCCTAACATATATCTAATTATTAATAAATAAATAAATAAATAAACTTTCCACTCCCACATTCTCTATCACTTTCTTCCTTCCTCCTTCTATTTCAAAAACAAAAATAAAAAATTTCTCACACATTTTGTATGTGCCCATATGCTAGTTTTAATGAATTGAATAGACTCTTCCCATCTTGATTTTCAAAAGTGGAGTTGCTCTTGGAGTTGGCCTTAGCATAGAAAGCCCCACCCCATGCACTCTTTTCTCATTCCTTTTAATTACCCTATTTATTTATTTGTTTATTTTAAATTTTTATCCAATAGCAGAATCCATGCAAAGATCCCAATTGCCTATGCACTCTCCCCCACGCGCTCACTCCCCTCTCTCCTTGGCGCGTGGAACGCAGGTTAAATTTTTTACTTATTTTCCGTCTATAAACAACATATACGACGTCGTATTTTAGTTCCCAGGTGAAAAAAGGAGGTTGATAAACCTAACAAATACGATCGCAAGAGTTTCAACTCCGTACGAGAATCCACAACAAACAACATAAAGCAGGAATCAAACTGTAAAAACAGCTTCCGATCCCGTGTCCCGCTCCCACTCCAACCCCGCCACGTCATGTGCCCGACCCACAGACGCTGTAGATTCATCCGACGTGGACGCATCATGCACCGTTCATGCTGTCGCGCCCGAGACTCGTGTGAAGATTTGGAGGGAAATCTGGGAAAATTAAAGTAAACGCATAAATGCAAAATCTGCAGAAAAAGGGGAAAAAATAAAAGGAGAAAAAATAAAAGGAGAAAAAATACAGGGAAGAAAGGCTGTGATTTTGTAATTTACAAAGTGGCAATTGCATATATTTACAATCCAAACCCAGCCCCTTCTCTCTCTCTCTCTCTCCCCCTCTCTCTCTCTCCGTCTGAACCTTCCCCTCTCTCTCTGATTCGAAGAATTGCGACGGCGATCGGACGTCTTCAATCGGCGGAGTTCCAGACTCTCCGGCGAGGTAAGATTTTTTTGAAATCTTCCTTTGCCCTTTCAATTGGACGGTGTCGTTTTTGGGATTTGTGAGATTAAAGTATAAGCATTTAGGATGTTTTGGTACAGATCTGGTGGGTTTTGATTAGGGGATTTTTGCTGTGAGAGAATCAGGGTTTCTGTGTCGGATTTTGCTTGGTTTGGGATGAATTGAAGGGCGGGGTTTTGAAAAATTAGGGTTTTTTGGTTTCGGGCGGTTGATGTAGATGGACGAAGGTGTGAGATCTGTTGGCCCTTCTGGGGTTTTGGTGAAGAAAAATTCTTCTGGTTGTTTAATTGTGAGGAAGAAACCCGAGGGGTTGAGTGGTGCTGTTGGTTCTTCGAGTGCTCGGAAGGTTTTTGAACCCAAGGACAAGAAGAGGTCGAGGTTGGTCTTGAGCGATTCGGGGTCTAGTGATGAGATACCTCCTCGTAGAAAGGTGGAACCTGAAACTATACGGGTTTCCAATGGTTTAAGAGCTGTAGATAAGGGCATTGCTGAAGATAGTGAATTTAGTCAAAAGCGGGAGAGATTTGATCCGGTTAGGCATAGCGAGGATGGCATGATTGGTAAAAGTTATTTGGATGAGAGTGGTGGAAAGAGAAGTAAGTTGGAGGTGTATGAATTTGATGAGTATGATGCAGAGATTTCGAGAAGGAAACGGTTTAATGATGGGGTAGGTGAGTTTGGGGGGAGAAGGTTTTCAGGAGCGATTCCTGTGCCACTAAGTGGCATTAAGAGGGAATTTGAAAGTGGTTCAAGAAGACATGTAGTTGACAAGAGGAAGAATTTGTACTTTGACAGGACAACTAGCTTGAACCGAGATCATACTGACAGGGGTAGGTTTGAGATGAATAGGGATGGAGCTCAGCTACCCTTATTGAGAGACAAGTTCACAGGTCAATCAGAGGAATCCATTAGGCTACAGGGTAAAAATGGTGTTTTGAAGGTCATGGTGAAGAAGAAAAAGAATGCAGGTGGGCCGCTGGAGAACTATAATTTTCGCAAATCTGAAGAAAATAGAAGGGCTCTGAGTGACAATATTGCAAAAAGTGCTATTATCCCTCCATTTTACTCTGAACCAAAGCTTCTTGAGAAATCAGTTTCAGTGGTTAGGACAGTGAAAAACCATCCGAATGTGCGAAAATCATTGCCTTCTTTGAACAGTAAGGGCTCCGACTGGGATTCAGAGGATAGTGATACATCATTGAAACTAGGACCAAAGAGTGTGGAAGCCTCTAAACCTGTGAAGAGGGTGGTTTGCAAAGATGAAGGTGCTCCTTCATGTGAAAAGACTCCTCCATCCAGAATCAAAGAAGGTAAAGTTAAACGTGGTAGTGGCACGGAAAAGCAAAAACTACGTGAACGAATACGAGAGATGCTTCTGAGTGCAGGCTGGACAATAGATTATAGGCCTAGAAGGAACAGAGACTATCTAGATGCTGTGTACATTAACCCAGCAGGTACAGCTTACTGGTCCATCATTAAGGCTTATGATGCGCTTCAAAAGCAATTGAATGAGGAGGAAAATGAGGCTAAACCTAGTGGGGTTCAACCTATAACTGATGATGTACTCAGCCAATTAACAAGGAAAACTCGAAAGAAGATTGAGAAAGAAATGAAAAGGAAGCAAAGAGCTGATGCTGAGGGTGAAAATGCGAGAGGAGTCCGTATGAAAAGATCCGCAAGTATCAAGCGTGATCCAGAGAGCATGGATAGTGTTAGTTATGAGGAGAAACTAAGCACCTACTTGAAGCAGGGTGGTAAGTCGTTCAAGGGTAAAATGAGTGAAAATGGTTTGGCCAATGTGAACTCAAATCATCCACACGAAAGTATTGAAAAACCGTCTTCAGGATCAAGTTCGCATATGCCACATGAAAGGAAAAGTAGAAAGCTTGGAAGGTGTACTTTGTTGGTTCGTGGTTCTAATTATGGGGTCAACTCGGAAAGTGATGGCTTTGTTCCATATACTGGGAAACGGACGTTGCTTTCCTGGCTGATTGACTCAGGAACTGTTCAATTGAGCCAAAAGGTGCAGTATATGAATCGCCGAAGGACTAAAGTAATGCTGGAGGGGTGGATTACAAGAGATGGAATTCACTGCGGTTGCTGTAGTAAAATCCTCACAACTTCAAAATTTGAGATTCATGCAGGAAGCAAGTTGCGCCAGCCATTTCAAAATATATGTTTGGACTCTGGCGTTTCCCTTCTGCAGTGTCAATTAGATGCATGGAATCGACAAAAAGCTACTGAACGCATTGGCTTCCACTCCGTAGAAGTCGACGGTGACGATCCAGATGATGATACTTGTGGCATCTGTGGGGATGGCGGGGATTTGATCTGTTGCGATAGCTGTCCATCAACATTTCATCAGAGCTGCTTGAATATACGGGTATGTTGCGTTATTTTTCTGCAGAGTGCAGCATATGTTGGCGCTGTATATTTTCAACAGTCCATTTCTGCAATCATTTTCTTTTGTGATATATTTTGGGTCATTGGGTTAATTTTTCCCTTCTACCTATGAAGTCCGGTGAAGTGAGGTTTACTTTTGAAAGAAAAGGTTTAGCGATTGTAGTAACATCTTTTTCTTTTTCTTTTTATTTTGATGAAGGCTGTAGTAACATCTGTAATTTTGTATATGCATTGTGGCATTTGTTGTGTCTTTTTGTGGCATGGGAAATCATTCTTCGTAAGTCTTGACACGGGTAGCTTTTATTTTTTTTGGGGGAAGACACGGGTATCGTAATACGTGAATTTTATGGATCAATGGAGAGAGAGGTTGAATGATCTGAGTTAGCTCCAAACACTCCAAACACTTCTGATGCTCTTTATTAGGATTGTAACTCATATATGTTTGGAGAGGGAGACTGCCTTTTTGCAGTCATGCTTAAACTACTTTGCTGTTATGGTTGAGCTTTTGTGTTTCAGTTGTAATTTTAGTTGTTCAGAGTGCTATATCATCAATTCAAAGATATTGCATGTAAATTTTGGAAAGGAAAATCTTGTTTAGATTTGTTTAGGCTCTGAAAGTTGTGGATACAAATTTGATCCAGTTTACACTAAAATGCGAGCTAAGACAGTGTTAGTATTTGTCAATTTTTTTTTCCTTTGTACTTTTGTGAACTTGCAAAATAATTTCATTCTGATTGTACACTCATGATTAGGTATTAATACTTTTTTTTCTCATTGCAGATGCTTCCTCCAGGTGATTGGCACTGTCCAAATTGTACATGCAAATTTTGTGGGTTAGCAAATGAGAATGTTGTTGAAGAGGATGATACAACTGTTGATGCACTGCTCACTTGCAGCCTCTGTGGGAAAAAATGTACTCATCATTGTTTCCTTGCTTTTGAAATTCTTGGCATCTGCACATATGGTTTTTTTTTATTTCTTTCCACTGCTTGCAGATGCGCTGCTTGAAATATGATTTTCTGCTTTTGCAGGTCACATATCATGCTGTCAGGAGATGGATGGTAGTCCTGCTGATTCTCCTAGTTTAGACTCTTCATTCTGTGGGCAGAAATGCAGAGAGGTATCACTTCATTTGTGGTTTCAGAAATTTTATTTACTTGATATGTATGCTCATGAGGTGTGACTGTAAGTATCGAAGTTCTTAGGATATGAAATTATAAACTAATAATGTCCAGTTGGGGGTAAGACCTAAATTTCTAATAATTTCCGGCCAAATTTTGTTTCAGTTATCAGTTATCACACGCCTTCCCATATATGTAGGTTGGTCACATAATAGGTAGTTGACCACAATACATGTGGTTTGTCACCTTGAAAAATATCAAGCATTATTACTCTTTGTTATTGTCATTGCCATTGGCCAAACCATCTCCCATTTATCCCTGGCCAGCATTAATTGCCCTGGAGAGATTCCTTTTCATCTCTATAGCAGCCGCAGTTCTACTCTTGAGGATTAAATGGATGTAAAATATAACCTAAAAATATAACCTCTATGCAAACATCAAGTCACGAGACAAAATGGCGTCCACCAAGGATGACAAAATTGATATATCAGGATTTCAGGGGTTTGAGGGGTTGATCCCTAAAGTTCTGTCCAAATTCCAATGGAACATGTATAATCTTAGTTTGATTTCGGGCTCAAAGATGTGAGGAAGATGGATTTTTTGGTGGAAATGTCAATGATATTTCCATCAGCTGAAGCTGTAGAAGGATCAAAGGTAGCTTTTGGTTTGCCCCTAGAAACCCAACTACCACATCCAGTGTGAACAGAAGTAGTGGAAGAAGAAGTACTAAAGTAGAAAACAAAGAGGAAGAAAATGAATGTTTCTTGATGTCTGGTTACCGTGTATTAGATTTGAATTGTTCTTGCTTTTCAATAACTGGGGATTTGATTACCACAAAATTGATGCTTCATCGATCTTAAAGTTTATTCACAACTTTCATATTTTAAAGAAATTTCTCCTTGTTTTTGTTACCGATGTTTCCATCAATGTCAATATTTCTACAGATATGAATGATCAGTATTTCCATGGATATTGACATTTTCATCCTCGTCAGTCATGAAGGAATTTTTTGAATTCAGCGAAGTGTTAATTTTTTTTATCAATTACCTAAATGTCAAGTTATGAAGTGTTATAAAACTGTAAATGTTGGTAAATCGTTTGTGAAATAATCGTCTTATTATTTTCCTATTATGACCTTTTTCCTTAACAAAATCTCATATGTTTTAGATTGATGTACTAATGACATTTTTCTTCCCATGCAACCTCTTGTAACTTTTGTTCTCTCTTTTTAATGCACTGTTTTAACTTTATTTTTCTTCCCATGCAACCTCTTGTAACTTTTGTTCTCTCTTTTTAATGCACTGTTTAACTTTAATTTTCTTCCCATGCAACCTCTTGTAACTTTTGTTCTCTCTTTTTAATGCACTGTTTAACTTTAATTTTGTTTTTCTTTAGCTCTTTGAGAATTTGAAGAAGTATCTTGGGGTCAAACATGAACTAGAAGCAGGATTTTCATGGACACTTGTTCATAGAACTGATGAAGATGAAGGGTTCCCGCAGATGATCGAATGCAATTCTAAGCTTGCTGTTGCTTTGACTGTTATGGATGAATGCTTTTTGCCTATTGTTGACAGGAGGAGCAGCATCAATTTAATTCATAATGTTCTTTATAATTGTGGGTAAGTGTTAGTTGACAGTTGAGAAAGTTTGCTTTTCAACTATGTAATTTTCGTGAATAAGACCTGGTTATCTTTTCTGGATCATGACACACCAGGTTGAAGGTGGGGGTCTTTAGTTTTTGAAATACAAGATAAATGTCTGTGTATCTTGTGTTGTGTTACATTTACAAATAGTAATGTGTTGGCTTTCCAAGATTAATTAAAAATTGCAAACTCGGTACAAGTACGCTGTTTAGATGATTTTTTTGCGTGTAAGATGAGCTGCTGGATTTTTGGCTAATGAATTGTTTTGGCCCATTTTCTTCTTAGATCAAACTTCAATCGGCTGAACTACAGTGGCTTCTACACTGCTATTTTAGAGAGAGGTGATGAAATAATTTCTGCTGCATCAATCAGGTATATTCTCATATTTGATAGCTTTTTATATCTTAGTTGTAAAATATTCATTTTTTCATTTTCTTAGGCTGCGTGTTTGCTTTTTTACTTCTATTGATTATTGGATTGCCCCAGTTCATCTTTTTTTCAGTTTCTCCAAAGAGTCATGGGTCATGGGTTATATAACCCTAAATTGGTTATGGCAATCTATGGTTAGCTTTTCGGTTTATCATGAAAACAAATTCTTATAAAATATCTAATCTGCTTCTGGTTAGGTTTCATGGTACAAAGTTAGCAGAGATGCCATACATAGGAACTCGCCACATATATAGGCGACAAGGGATGTGCCGTCGGCTTTTTTGTGCCATTGAATCGGTAAGCTATGTGAGCCATGCTCTTTCTGTAATTTTACTTTCCCGAAAAAATATTCAAAATGATTCTGGCTCTCGGTTGTGGTCTTACCTGCTGTGTTTTGTAAATGGCTTTTGATTGGTCTTGTTCTCTCTATTTTGAAGGCTCTATGCTCTCTCAAGGTTGAGAAATTGGTTATCCCTGCAATTGCTGAACTCATGCATACATGGACAGAAGTTTTTGGTTTTATTCCTGTTGAGGAATCATTCAAGCAAGAAATGAGGTCAATGAATATGCTAGTATTCCCTGGTATAGACATGCTACAGAAGTTGCTTGTGGATCAAGGAAATGAGGGGAACATGACAACAGACCCAGGTTTTCTTTTAAACTTGTATTTTGCTCTTCCTTAATCACAATATTAGCCTGTTCTCTGACATCGATTTTCCTTTTCCCTGTGTTTTCCCTTGCAACAGGCGTAAAGCAATTAGAATGCAAAGGCAAAGATTTAATAAAGCATGGGAACGGAAGCAAATCAGATAGTGGTTCACCTGCTAGTATTGATCCTCGTGGATCTGATGAAACCAGTTTGCCTCACATTAATGAAACATTTGATGAAGGTACTGCTATGGTTTCTGGTTCTCGATGTCTCGGTGTCTCCTTAAATGATACTCCTGTGATGAGTGGTTCTTTAGATGGTTCTGATGAACTTAAAAGTTTAGATTCCACTGAGAGGAGTGTATCTTCTGACTCTCTTTTTGGGGCCGAATTACCTGGATCTACTTTGGACAAGGAATGCCCTGTTAATACAACCCACGAGACAGCAACAGGAGATACGCCAGTGCTGGATTCTCCTGTTGACGATAAAACTCAGTCTACCTCTCAGTGCCCTGGTGAGGCTCCGGCACTAGAAGATGAGCCAGCGCTGGATTCTCCTGTCGAAGATAAAATGCAGTCTACCTCTCAGGGTCCTGGTGAGGCTCCAGCAATAGAAGACAAACCAGTGCTGGATGATTCCCATGAAGAGAATGCTGATGCTTCCTGTCTTCAGCCTATTCCTTCTTCAGGAGAAACTTTTGCCAAGAACCCTGCGGAGGAAGTTAATGGAAATCAAGATTCCAGTTTCGGTGGTGCTAATGAGAGTTCCTTGCCCAATAATTGTGATTTGAATATTCAACTTGATAGTGAGGTTAAAAACAAATCGTATGTGGCTTCAGAAGTCGCATCTGATGCAAGGCGGTGTGAAAAGAGCATTCCTCAAGCATATAGTGATGGTTCCAAGGCTGATTCGGGGAACTCTGAATCTGGTTCTGTTTGATATATCTAAGAAATCTTTGCTGAGTCCTGTATGCCTATCCACAAATATCTCTCAATGCGGGAATCTCTCATGTGTTCATAATTTGGCAGGGCATTGGAGGTAAAGGCGATGCCCTGACTTGGATTGTGTGAATAAGCAGAATTGATTACAACTACAAGGAATTTGATAGCCCTTTGCCTTGTTTTAGTATGGTTTTAAGGTTCTAGTTCAACTTTTAAGTGGACTTCAAGATTATTTTTTATCCTTGGAAGTTTCAAGATGTGCGTTGTTGCATCTAGGACGGTATCATGTACAATTAAGTCAGTTGAAGGTGCTGCTGTCCCCACCTTGAATGTCCTGTAATATACTGATGCTGCTTCATTGTGTGTGCCTCTGGATCTGCTTGATGTGAGAGGTTTGGGCTTTCTCTGATGTCAGCTTATGATGTGGCGTAGGTGGTTTCAGAAGATTACTCAGCAGATTCTGTCATGTCAGTTTAACCTTTGTTCCTAGTACCAGTGCAGCATTGACAACACACCTCAGCCGCTGTTATGATTGCCAGTTGTTTGGAAGCACCGACCTTCTGTATTGTCAGCTTCTTAGCCGAGATGAGCTTCTCATTCAAAATTTGATTGAAGAGGAGAAAGGTGATCTGCTATCGAAAGGAGTTGTTCCCGTGCATTTCCATGAAATGTCTGAAGAACTCATCGGATCTGTAGATTTATTGGAAGAAAAAATTTCATTGCGTAGGATGATACAAGCACTCTTTTCTGTGAATATGGTTGTTTCTATTTCTTTAAACTGTTCCAAGTTTTGTTTATTTAGTTTCTCTTGTATTAGTCAAGGCGGTTTTAATGTTTGTTGTCAAACTGGGTCTACATTGTACCTCAAACTACCTGCTTTGTTAGGCATGTTGTGGAATATTATATGAGCTCTCTTTATTACTTCTGTCATCTTTTGCAATTTGATTTGGAGTTGCGCTAGCAATGGCTGCCGTGCTCTCAAGGGCGGCTATCGATTGTTGATGCACTGTAGGACCCCACTTGTGATTAGTCGCTTGATGTGCGTTCGCTCATCCGGCAGTGTCTATATATATAATTAGAAAGTCTGTTTCAAACCAACAGGCAAACAGCCGGCTTGTTGTCCATTATTTATACAAGGGAAGGGACGTGCGTGCATGAATGTCCCTCTGCCTTGAGTTGAGCTCATATAAAATGCTTACAAGCAAGCAATTGAATGAAACAGTATTTCCCTATTCAGATTCGAGTAGAGTTAGGAATGCAGAGGGAGGCAAGGGACGTGTACACTGGCGTAGTCCCTTACCTCTATCGGGTCCTTCGCCACCAACTCAGGCGTTGGCGGAGATATCAAAGGGCCGAGGTTGAAGAAGAGGAGCGGTGCAGTTTAATTAACAGAAGGCTCAGAGATGTGGAAGAAGTGTAAGTTTTGACTAGGCGAAGGTTCAGAGTTGTGGGAATTGTTGCAGTCATGATTTCGAGGTGGAAAAACATTATGTCCTGTGATATGGTTTGAACTTTGAACTTGAAGTGTAAAACGTACATCATATATGGATTGTATTATGATTACGTTTGATAAAAAAAATTTAAAATAACAGTTATGAACATGTGTTCCTTGTAAAATCAATCCAAACGAACTAGTTTTTTACTGAATTCAAGTGTGTTTAATGATCTAAAAAGTGCTTTTGCAAATCCGATAACACTTTTAATGAGTATTAGCAAATATGTTTTTTGTTAAGATTATAGACTCATTTGGAAATGCTTTTAAAATGTCTGAAAACATTTTTAGAGAAAATAACTTTAGATTTCAAAAGCACTTGAAGTGCTTTCTGGAAAAAGCATTAGTTATGTCAAATGTTTTTCCAAGATTCTTTGACAACTAAAAATAAGTTTCAAAAGTACTTTCAGTCTTTCACCATAAATACTTTCAGCTAAGTACTTTCAAATGAGTTCTCAAAGTCTAAAATCACTATTGGCCATGGAGATAGAAGCACACATGCATGAAATTACCATTAAACCGCGTCTATTTTCTTTATCTTATATATATAAATACATACATATTGTTGTAGGCATAATTTACTGAACAATTATGGAGGCCAGAGAGAGAGGGAAGGTGCAGCATAGAGAAGAAGAGAGAGATGTGTAATTGTGGGTGTGTTCTATTCCACTTCATTATGCCTTTATTTATAGTAGTAGGATAGGTAAAAACTTTTCCATTTAGGATTACAACATTTAATAGGTAATCTACTCCTAATAGGAATATAAGATACATTCTCATATCTACTAGGATTTAAACAATCACATTCATATTCCAATAGGATTGCAACACTCCCCCTTGAGTGTGTAAATACTCAAGTAAATGGTGCACCAGATCTTCAGTGATGAAGCAAGTATAGTTGATGAAGTTGTCGGAACAATGAGTGAATGCGAGTCTCAAATCAACAGAAGAATGCATAAAAAGTAAAACTCACAAAACCTTGCTATGGTAAAACCCAAGGTGGGAGAAAAACTCATAGTCTAAGGAGAAACGTGAGAAGTTGCATTAAGTCAAAACTATACGTCTTTTGGACGCAAGTAGAAGAGCTCACAAGGGTATGATCAGCCCAGGATGGGTGCCTTGTTAAAACCTAGTTAGGTAGCAAAAACCCAGTGGGAAAAATGCTCCTAATCGTAGGGAAAAAGAGTACATTAAGATCAAGTGAGTATACTTCTGGATACTCCCCCTGAGTTTGACATAACTTCCAAATGAGAACTACAAGCATTTGCATATGATAGTTAGGCATACCAATTCCTCGGACAAGCTTCTGGAAGGTTGACTTTAGTAGTGACATCGTGTAGAGGTCAGCAAAGTTGTCTGGGATCGGCTTGCATGACTTCAATCTCTTGATGCTTTGCTGATGTAGATGTGGAAGCAATATGTCTTGGTGTTGAGTTCGTTGATGTATCATGGCTTGGTCTGGTTGATACATGCGGTATAATCTTCATAGATCATCGTTGAGACTCAACAATGGATGAAAACATAACAAGTACTTCGAATATGCTTAACAAGAACTCCAAACCATGTCTCACTTGTGGGGTAGTGAAGTGAGGTGAGTCTTGGAACGATTCGAAGATTTCACAACTAAGGTCATATCGTGGACCTCTAAGAAATTGCAATATCCCTAATGGTAAAGACATAACCATCCGGGGATTTTGCCTTGTGCAGGTTTGATAAGTAACCAGCGTCAGCATAACAAACAAGGCAAGCATCTTTCTAAGGATCAGGGGGGTTGGATCCGCTTGAGATGCATTGGGATTTGCCCATGTAGTACCTTCAGGGTACGTCTTTAATACCAATTCAGTGGTTGCGTGTAGGCGCGGTACTGCATCTTTACCAAGATCAACATCGAAGGAGATGTCCTGTCTAAATATAATGAGCTAAGCACAACGAAGTGTAAAGTTGAACTTTAGATATGGAATTTCGGATTCCATAACCTCTTCAAGGGTCACATTTGCATATAACGTATAGACGATCAAAGGTATACTCAAGGGTGACACGTTCGAGGTGTAGTTCGACTGGTAGACCAAAATACCGTTGAAACAATGCTTCAACTTCAGGTCAAGGCATAAACGAGTTTTCCCAAGATCCTTCATCTCAAATTCCATTTTCAGGTGCGAGGTAGTTTTCTCAAGCTCTTCCGGAGTCTTAGTGAGGTTCGTGTTAACGACATATACTGTAACTCTAGCAGTTTGGAATAAGACTTCATAGTTTAACACGCAAGGGTATAATTCATCCATGACTGATCAAATAATCACGTAGACAGGTATACCACATCCGTCAGATTTTTCAAACCATAAGTGAACGCCTCAAAACAAGTTAAGAGGATGTTCCGTGGTTTTGGAACTATTTGAAACAGTTCATGTAATTCTTCGAGAACTTACATGTAAATCTCCGTATCTATATCCCCATGGAGAAAACATTAACAACATTTCATAATGCTGCTATCAATCACAGGACGTTTTGAGAGAAACCTTGCGTCGTAAGGCGTGCATCATATCGCACTATTTCATTCATCTCATAAGGTTTCCTTTCCCACGTGTAACACAACAGGGTTACCTTGGGTAGTGTAGGAAAGACAGTTCCAATACACACTTTGGTAAGGAATTTGACCTGGATTGTAACTTTAGTTGTCTAATCAGTTCTATGTTGTCACTTAATCAACGGAACACGGTTCGATATCGTCGCTTTTCATTTGTGTCGGTAGCTACCATATAAGTGAAAACATCATCGATGATAATCTCATTTCAATTCCATTTAGCTCATCCAAACTAGTATACTGGACCAAGAACTTTAAGTCTCTGGAGAAATCTGGATTAATCTGATGAGATGGAAATGATTTGAGACAACGATTGAGTTTAGATTCATTGTTGTGCCGTGTCTTCCTCTTCTAGGGAAGTGAATCTGACGAATTGAATGATCTGTTGTGCTCCAGGCCACGACAGATTGATTGGCTATCCACCGGTGTACCAGCCCGTCCAATAGGGGCGTCCAAATCGTCTAACTGGGGCGGCACACCCTCTAGGGATGTTGACTCGACGTCCGTTAAGTACGTCTATCCTTGTAGGTATGTTTACAACTAGTATATGATCTCATCACTTTAGCTAGATTAGAGGAATGCGCCTAGAGCAACATTCTGAAATATAGAATTCATCACACTTGCTTATCACACTTGTGCGGTATGAGGATCGAGATGAGACATAGTGGGCAACGTCCACGCAAATTCGTGCTGTTTTACAGGAATGTTGAAATTCTTATCTCCCCCTAACGGCGGGAAGACTGTCTTATTAAAGTGATAACCCATAAATGAGCGGTAAAGAGATCACATGCAAGGGCTCGAAAAGAGTTAGTGTGAAGGAGAATCATAATCGACAAAAGATACACATCCTTCTTTGAGGACCCATGGTGGTACGTTTCGGCGGCACAACTTGGCACATGGAATGCTCACCCAAAAGCGTAAATACGAAAATCGTTAGGTTCGTACCCAGTAACCAACTGTAACGTCATTGAGGTTGGGTGGCAATAGACCTCAAGGCGGACCAACATAACTGCGTACAAGGATTGCATAGCCTTAGGCAGAAACTGAAAACTTGTTACGTTTACCAAAATTCAGGTGATCATTTAAATTGTGCTTTATGATCATTAGGTGAGGCTATTTGGGGTGAACATGGGAATTCGATGTTCAATTATAAACCCAAAACGACATGCAATACTTTATCGAAAAATGTTGATATAAACTCTTCAGCATTATCCAGTCTCCCGGACCTTAAGGGATAAGTAGGGTGGTGAACCCTTAATTGGCCATGAGGTTTAGCAGTAATGTGTGTGGACAAACATGTGACCAGTTTGTCGATTCATCAACCAAAACCATAAGTATTTATTTGGTCTGCATTTTGGTTGAATTAGTCCACATATATTCCCTTGAATTCACTGTGAAAAATGAGTTGTTTTGTATCTTTGCTAGGGATGATTTAGAAATCAAATTTCCCAAAATGAGAAGTGTTTTAGCAAAGTGTGCTTGTAGAACAAAACAAAAGCTAGCAGCTTGAGTTGCTGCAGGTGGACCATGTCAAATTTTTAGGCCGGGGAGTAGAAGCCCAGCAAGTCTGGCTTCTGATGAAGTGGCGCAGATTGGGGCTGCAGGCCCATACGTGAGGAACCCAGGCATGCTGCCCTGGTGATACACACGCAGCAAGCCCAAAAAAAAGGCTGCTGCAGTTTTGGTCCATATTTGGCTCGCGGCTTTGAGCCGCAATTTTCCCATTTTTTGTTTTTTTTTTCTTCGAAATCTAGGGTTTGGAAAAACCATAAATTGCTTCTAATTTCTTTCGATTCTTTGACTCACATATTCTACATAGCATAATTGCGTGTTATATGAAACAAATATATATATATATATATATCGGAAGAAAAATATAAACATAGGAGGGTTCATGCATCATGAGGAATGTTTTCATGCTTCAAGGTCGTTTTAAATATCTTACTTTATTTTAAGTGTACCTGATTGACAGAAAACAAATAAAAGCCTTTGAATTTGTAGAAGTTCCTTATCAGAAAGCTGGAATTGTAGATCCAATGCGTTGTATCACATTCAACACAAAAAAATTGAATTGAATCAATAGCATGTAGATTAATTTAAAATAATAATTAAATTAATTATGAAAAGAATAATTAAAACGTAATACTCTCCTGATTGAATAATAAACTCTCTTTAGCGCAACGTCAAGAGCGTGCTGATAATGTGTTGTAAGCATAATTTACTGAACAATTATGGAAGCCAGAGAGAGAGGGAAGGTGCGGCATAAAGAGACGAAGAGAGATATGTGTAATTGTGAGTATGTTCTATTCCATCTCATTGTGCCTTTATTTATTGTAGTAGGATAGGTAAAAACATTTCCCTTTAGAATTACAACATTAAATTGGTAATCTACTCCTAATAGAAATATAAGATATATTCTCATATCTACTAGGATTTACACAATCACATTCCTATTCCAATAGGCCTGCAACACACATATGTATATATATATATATATTTATTTTTTTTCTGCTACAATACGTTTATTTACACTTCAAAAAGTCTCCCAACAAAAAAGAGTGATCTCGGTTTCACAAAATGGAGCTTTCACTCTCGGCGCCACCCAGTATTCCAACCTCTTCACCTCCGCCACTAAAACCGCTGTTGAGCTTTTCGGTTTCTCGTCCGAATCTCACACCCACTCCGCCGTCTCACCGCCCATTACTTTCTTCACTAAAATCAAACCAGCTCTTGAAGCTCAAAGCCAAGGACTCTCAGAGAACAGCTCCGCCGCGCGCCTCCCTGGCCGAAAACAACGGCTCCACTATGACCGATTCCCCTATCCCAATTAGCTCAGGTAAACCTTAACCCTAATACTAATCCCAATCGCTGAACTGGGTTTTAAAATTAAATGGAGTTCCTAATTGTTGGTGCAATTTTTGCAGGGGCTCGCATTGGGGAGGTCAAGAGGGTGACTAAGGAGACCAATGTTTCGGTCAAGATCAACCTGGACGGCACTGGAATCGCTGATTCCAGTACTGGGATTCCGTTTCTTGATCATATGTTGGATGTCAGTAATCTTTTTCTCTTAGCTCTTTGAAATTGTAGCTCAAAATTCAATCTTTGGTAAAAGGCATTGATATTAATAGTGTTATGGATTTTATTTTGTTAGTAGAAAAAGTATTTTCAGATATCCGAAACCCAGCATTAGGCTTAAGTAGACTATATTTCCTGTCTGTTTACAGAAGAAAGTTGGGTGCTTAATGTTTTTGTTTCTTGTGATTTTGTGTATGGTGCATTGCCTAATTGTTGCGTTTATTTGTTTATTTCAGCAACTCGCTTCGCATGGGTTGCTGGATGTGCATGTAAAGGCTACCGGTGACATTCACATTGATGATCATCACACAAATGAAGATGTTGCTCTTGCTATAGGAACGGTATGGTAGAAGGCAGGCATCTTGATGTTTCCTTTGGAATCTATTGTCTTCCAGCTTCACTTTTGGGATTCCACTCTGTCTCAGAGTAGGCAGCTGATTAAGTTAATTTTGCTTGTTGTGCAGGCTTTGCTTCAAGCACTTGGCGATAGAAAAGGAATCTACAGGTTTGGTGACTTCTCTGCGCCACTTGATGAAGCACTCATACATGTCTCACTGGTATGTTCTGTGCCATCATTTCTTTAACATTATTTAGTGATATTTACCAATTGCAATGTGTTAAAATCTTAAGATGAACTTTTGGATTCATTTGAATGCTTGAGGACAAATTAATTTCAAAGTAACTTATGCATTACAAAATCATAAACTCATGGCTTCATAGCCCATAAATGATCCCTCTAGAGATTTTGGTTATATCCAGATAAGGATTTATTATATGACGAAACTGAGTAAAGATTATCCTAAGGGTTGTGTTTGATCATGATAATTTAATTTCAAATAAAAGAGGTGACTTGCACCGGTTAGCACTAGTATCGGAGTGCTATTTATTTAAGAGGGATAGTTGTCCAGTGGTCGTATACTGAGTTATTTACTTAAGGTTCAGCTGTCCTTGTTTACTCCAAAAAGTAAGAAGTATTTGCTTAACTGGAGGTTTTATTCAGGATTTATCTGGACGACCACATCTGAGTTATGATCTCCAAATACCAACAGAGAGGGTCGGCACATATGACACTCAGGTATTTTACTCGAAAACCTGGGCTTCAAATTCCCGCTGCATATGTTATCCATCTGTAAAGTATTTGCTGGAGATATTGGTTTAATATATGTTACTGTAGGGAGCTACATGAGAACTTTTCTTTCTATTTACTTTTGGAAGATACTAGATGTTCCAATTTACTAATTGTTGTTTGAACTGTCCTTTTCATAGCTGGTGGAACATTTTTTCCAGTCTTTGGTGAATACTTCTGGTATGACACTCCACATACGGCAGGTAACATACAGAGCTTCCTAAAAATCTTGAATCATCAAAATATTGTGTGTTCACAGACTAGAAGTGAACTTCAATGACTGATTGCCATCTCTCATTGTGCATGAATTTCAATTCATTTTTGTATAGACTGCAGTATGAAATGGACATGTTATTTAATGTTTATTTATTAAATTTTTATTCTTCTAATTCTATACATGTCAGTAACTACACCGTTTATGATTTTATTGATTCATGAACTAGCAGGGTGTAATGGTTTTCAAATAGCTCCAGTTTCTTGTTTCTGACAGCTCTCTTCTTTTTTGGGCACAGCTTGCTGGAAGAAATTCTCACCATATCATTGAGGCAACCTTCAAAGCATTTGCAAGGGCTCTCAGACAAGCAACAGAATCTGACCCACGTCGCCTGGGGACCGTGCCAAGGTTTGAAATGAACTTATCTCAATTGAAAATGAATCATAGTCTTTGAATGGATGGTTTATTCCATGAATTCTTTTAATTGCCCCTTGGTTAATCAACCATTTTGGTCAATGCTGTTTACTCTTTGGTATATGAAACTCAATATTCCCTTTGTGGAGTCTATTATGTGCAGTTCAAAAGGCGTCTTGTCACGCGCTTGATGCCTCATATTTCTTCAGTTCCTTGAAGCATATGATGAGGGGATGGATGCCGCGTTGTTGGTCTCTGTCTACATGGCAGATCATTGTTGTATATGTAACATTATAATCGCAATAAACTTTTCCGTGTTGTTGATTCAATGTAGGAACAAAACCAAAGCTTTTGATTTGTTAAAAGAGTTTATGGAATAACCATCCATTTGTTTCCTATGAAAATGTAAAGGGAAATGAGAAGCATAACAAATAAGGAAATGATGGATGATTTGTTTTCTATGGATATAGCTGATGTTAAAAGATCAGTATTCCGACTGCAGCCTACGGGTAACCGTACTAGGCATGTCACAATTACTTGTAGCTCATTTAAACGTATCTGGTTTTTCCTAAGGGCTAACAGTTTCATTAGTGGGGCAAGTTCATTTATGTAAGCACACTTAGTTGTATTGTTGTTGAAAATAAATGCATTTCTTTTCTAATATTGCTTTAATTTCATTATGATGAGAGAATAAACAAGATTTCGTTTTCTTTTTTTCTTTTTTTGCACAAATATATGGTATTAAAACTTTTAGTATATTTTTTTATTTACTTGACAAATTTCTTGACCCTCTACAACGTGCACGGGCATGAATATTTGTTTGAACACTAACCCTCAAATGTAGGGTTATACAATATTAAGCTTTAACCACTTCATCAACAAATTTCTTTCAACATTAAAGAGTAATTGCTGATTTAGTCATCAAATTGTTATCTGAGCAAAAATAAGTACGTAAATTATGATTTTCAAAAAAATCCACTCATTTAAAACTGACAATTACCTCATATTATAAGATTCGAAGCTATTCTATCCAACCAATTTTCCATAAACTTAAGTCATGTGATTCGCTTGTAACACGCTATGAATTTAGGAACTCAAATTCTCCATCCAAATTAGGAATAGAACAACAAACAAAAGAAAATGAGAGGAAGAGTAAGCATAAACATCAGAAAGACCAGTCTATCTATGGTCATCATTGAAGGAAAGAACAGTTACCAACAATTTACCAAGAACAAACCAATTTTAATTCAATCAACCTACCAAGAACAAGAAAAAACGATCGAGCCAACGCCGATGCGCACAAGGGCTACCGTTCCATGAAGCCGAGGCTGGCAGCATAGCACGTCCATGCCGAGGTATCTTGCACTTCTTGTAGTTCATGCAAGAGATGCTTACAGCGACTGTAACAAGTGCTCATCTTCCCATCAATAATATAGTTATATCCTGATTTGCAAGGTTACTTCAATTTTTTTCAATCAACCCTTCGCCACTCGACATAACATCTACAACAACAACAACAACAACAAAGCCTTTTCCCACTAAGTGGGGTCGGCTATATGAATCCTAGAACGCCATTGCGCTCGGTTTTGTGTCATGTCCTCCGTTAGATTCAAGTACTCAAGTCTTTTCTTAGGGTCTCTTCCAAAGTTTTCCTAGGTCTTCCTTTACCCCTTCGGCCCTGAACCTCTGTCCCGTAGTCACATTTTCGAACCGGAGCGTCAGTAGGCATTCTTTGCACATGTCCAAACCACCGGAACCGATTT
The DNA here is from genome assembly GCF_042453785.1 of Malus domestica. Classification (NCBI taxonomy): domain Eukaryota; kingdom Viridiplantae; phylum Streptophyta; class Magnoliopsida; order Rosales; family Rosaceae; genus Malus; species Malus domestica. Next base: position 16,179,168 of record NC_091673.1, read on the forward strand.
TCTCTCATATTTCCTTCAATTTTGGCTACTCCTACTTTACCTCGGATATCCTCATTCCCAATCTTATCCTTTCTCGTGTGCCCATACATCCCACGAAGCATCCTCATCTCCGCTACACCCATTTTGTGTACGTGTTGATGCTTCACCGCCCAACATTCTGTGCCATACAACATCGCTGGCCTTATTGCCGTCCTATAAAATTTTCCCTTGAGCTTCAGTGGCCTACGACGGTCACACAACACGCCGGATGCACTCTTACACTTCATCCATCCAGCTTGTATTCTATGGTTGAGATCTCCATCTAATTCTCCGTTCTCTTGCAAGATAGATCCTAGGTAGCGAAAACGGTCACTTTTTGTGATCTTCGCTAGATTGCTCCGGTCATTAGTGTGGATAAGTATATAAATGGATAGAGATAGGAAAGCAAACACAAGATGTACGTGGTTCACCCAGATTGGCTACGTCCACGGAATAGAGGAGTTCTCATTAATTGTGAAGGGTTCACACAAGTACATAGGTTCAAGCTCTCCTTTAGTGAGTACAAGTGAATGATTTAGTACAAATGACATTAGGAAATATTGTGGGAGAATGATCTCGTAACCACGAAACTTCTAAGTACCGGAGTGTGGTATCGTCTTGACTTGCCTTATCTGTCTCATAGGTAGATGTGGCATCTTCTCTGGAAGTACTCTTCCTCCATCCAGGGGTGGTATCTGTAACTGGTGGAGATGCACAAGGTAATGTATCAATTTCACTTGAAGCTTACTTGTAGTTTCAGGCTTGGTCAAGCGCGATACAAACCATGTAGTAGGAGTCCCCCAAGTCGCCGAGCTAGGGGATCTGCTGAAAGAGGTGACAGACAAGGTAAGCAATCAGAGCTCCGGCTGATTGTTCACATTCTCCCTATCTTGCAGGCAGCATGAAGGATAAAGAGAAGAAAAATGAGAAGAGATGATATGGGATACTTTTGCTTTTGAAGAAGTAACTTTCCACAGGCTTATTCTTGAACTGGGCTGGAGGGTTTTCTGGTTTCCTCCAGAGTATAAGGCCGACTGAAGAATTTGAGGGTCAAAACAAGTCCATCAAATCTAGTGTACGTTCGACCCTGCTGATATGGGATACTTTTGCTTTTGACAGAGTAGTGGATGTATCGGCACATGTGCTGTTACGCTTGTCTCCACATGCTTCCTTGTATCCTTCTCACTTGCCCTATCTGTTCCTCAGGCAGATGCGGTATCTTCCTTGGAAGCATAAGATGTTGAAGATGAGTACTCGAGAGCAATGCCAGGTAAGTAATCAGGTAAAAGGTTCTAAGCAGTCAGTTCCTGGCTGGAAGCTTGATTCCAAGTGCTGACTGATTGCTCTATTTCTCCTTGTCTTGCAGGTAAGAACAAGGCCAAAGGAAAAGACAGGGAAAAAGCATGATATGGGATACTCTTGCTTTTAACCCTGATGATATGAGATATTCTTGCTCTAGTATAGCTTGTTTACAGAGGTATTATCGGGGGGAAAGAAAGCTGAATATTTCGAAAGGCTTCGTTGGGAGTGCCCTCTCAGATAAGAGGAAGGGTTGAACATTTTTGCAGGTCTGCCTGTCCGTTGGGGATGGAGGTCGACATATATATGAGTCTCCCTAACATCAAGTAATAATGCTATTCCTTTACCCTGCTTGGTCATAGTACGGTAGTGGGAGCTGCCAGCTTCACATGTTTTAACTCTGTCAGAGCACTTTGAAAAAGTGGTCTGTGTTATCTGGAAAGCTGATGTTGCGTGTGAAGATTACAGACAAGCTTTATCCAAGGAGATCCAGCTCTTGAAGTTGGGAAAGTGGTGCCTCTTCGGTTTTCGAACAAGCAATCCTGTCGGGGATCTGGCTCTCGAGATTCGGAGAACGATGCCTCTTCAATTTTTAAGAAAGCAATCCTGCTGGGGGTCTGGCTCTCGAGATTCAGAGAGCGGTGTCTTTTCGATTTTTGAGAAAGTAATCATGTTGGGAGTCTGGCTCTCGAGATTCGGAGGGCAGTGCCTCTTCGATTTTGGAGCCAGCAATCTTGTTGGGAGTGTTTTCTCGAATGTGAGTAAAGGTTGGGCATGTTTGCTAGTCTACCTTGCCACGAAGCACAGAGGTTGACACACAGGGACTTTCCAATTATCCAGCAGTGGTACTGTTCCTTTACCCTCTCTTTGATTTTTGAGAAAGTAATCATGTTGGGAGTCTGGCTCTCGAGATTCGGAGGGTGGTGCCTCTTCGATTTTAGAGCAAGCAATTTTGTTGGGAGTGCTTTCTCGAATGTGAGTAAAGGTTGGGCATGTTTGCTAGTCTACCTTGCCACGAAGCACAGAGGTTGACACACAAGGACTTTCCAATTATCCAGCAGTGGTACTGTTCCTTTACCCTCTCTTCGATTTTTGAGAAACTAATCATGTTGGGAGTCTGGCTCTCGAGATTCGGAGGGCGGTGCCTCTTCGATTTTGGAGCAAGCAATCTTGTTGGGAGTGTTTTCTCGAATGTGAGTAAAGGTTGGGCATGTTTGCTAGTCTACCTTGCCACGAAGCACAGAGGTTGACACACCGGGACTTTCCAATTATCCAGCAGTGGTACTGTTCCTTTACCCTTGTGGGTAATAATATGGTAGCTAGACCTTCAAAATTTATGTGTCTAAACTTTGTTAGTGTTGTTTCTTTGCTATTCTTTTACCCTTCTTGGTCAGAGCGATGTAGTGGGAGCTGCAAGCTTCACGTGTCTCAACTTTGTCAGAGAACTTTGGCAAAGTTATCTGTGGTACCCATGAGCTACTGTTGCATGTGGGAAGTGGGTGATTGAACAGTACGATTCATGTGCTTTCTACTTCGCCAGAAATCTTTGACAGAATGCCCATAATTTCCGCAAAGCTGAGTGTGCGTGTGACAGGTGCTGACAAGGCTGGAAAAGTAGGTGCCTTTTCGATTTCTGAGATCGGCCCTCGTGGTCTCTGAGCAGCCCAGCTTTTAAGAAAGCAAGCCTCTTTGATTTCTGAGATCGTCCTTCATGGTCTTTGATCAGCCCAGCTTTTGAGAAAGTAAATGCCTCTTCGATTTCTGAGATCGACCCTCGTGGTCTCCGAGCAGCCCAACTTTTGAGAAAGCAAACGCCTCTTCGATTTCTGAGCAGGCGCCTCTTCGATTTCTGAAGATTCGTCGAGTGCAGATTTTTATAGGGGCTGACATTAAGTTCCAAAGCACACTTGAATATCCACCAGTAGGAGCTCCATTCTTGCACTTCTAAGATCTTGATTTGTCCGACCTCTTCTTTCTTCAACACCTTTGAAAATGTCTGGCCCATCCGACCGTCGTTTTGACTTGAACCTTGTTGAAGAGGCAGCTCCGCCTTCTCCAGACAACATATGGCGCCCATCCTTCGTCTCCCCTACTGGTCCTCTTACCGTTGGGGATTCCGTGATGAAGAATGATATGACCGCTGCGGTAGTGGCCAGGAACCTTCTCACTCTCAAAGATAACAGACTACTTTCCAAACGGTCTGATGAGTTGACTGTTAAGGATTCTCTGGCTCTCAGTGTTCAGTGTTCAGGTTCTGTGTCTAATATGGCCCAACGCCTATTTGCTCGAACCCGCCAAGTTGAATCATTGGCAGCTGAAGTGATGAGTCTCAAACAGGAGATTAGAGGGCTCAAGCATGAGAATAAACAGTTGCACTGGCTCGCACATGACTATGCTACAAACATGAAGAGGAAGCTTGACCAGATGAAGGAATCTGATGGTCAGGTTTTACTTGATCATCAGAGATTTGTGGGTTTGTTCCAAAGGCATTTATTGCCTTCGTCTTCTGGGGCTGTCCCGCGTAATGAAGCTCCAAATGATCAACCTCTGATGCCTCATCCTTCTAGGGTTCTGTCCAGTACTGAGGCTCTGAATGATCCCCCTCCGGTGCCTTCTCTTTCTGGGTCTCTACCGACTGCTGAGACTTCTCCTAAGCAACCTTCGTGAAGGCTCCCTCTTGTTTGTTTATTTTGACTCAAGTATATGTACATATTTGTAACTTATCGGGGATATCAATAAATAAGCTTTCCTTCATTTCAACGTATTGTGTTAAATACACCAAAGCCTTCTTCGCTAAGTTCTTTGAATTTTCTTTTGTTGAAGTTTGTATGTTGAAGCTTTGTGAGTGGAGCATGTAGGTTGAGGTAGTGTTCCCTTAATTTCCTGAGTGAGGAAAACTTCTCGGTTGGAGACTTGGAAAATCCAAGTCACTGAGTGGGATCGGCTATATGAATCTTAGAACGCCATTGTGTTCTGTCCTGTGTCATGTTCTCCGTTAGATCCAAGTACTCTAAGTCTTTTCTTAGGGTCTCTTCCAAAGTTTTCCTAGGTCTTCCTCTACCCCTTCGGCCCTAAACCTCTGTCCCATAGTCGTATCTTCTAATCGGAGCGTCAGTAGGCCTTCTTTGCACATGTCCAAACCACCGTAACCGATTTTCTCTCATCTTTCCTTCAATTTCGGCTACTCCTACTTTACCCCGGATATCCTCATTCCTAATCTTATCATTTCTCGTGTGCCCACACATCCAACGAAGCATCCTCATCTCCGCTACACCCATTTTGTGTACATGTTGATGCTTCACCGCCCAACATTCTGTGCCATACAGCATCGCCGGCCTTATTGCCGTCCTATAAAATTTTCCCTTGAGCTTCAGTGGCATACGGCGGTCACACAACACGCCGGATGCACTCTTCCACTTCATCCATCCAGCTTGTATTCTATGGTTGAGATCTCCATCTAATTCTCCGTTCTTTTGCAAGATAGATCCTAGGTAACGAAAACGGTCGCTCTTTGGTATTTCTTAATCTCCGATCCTCACCCTTAACTCGTTTTGGCCTCCATTTGCACTGAACTTACACTCCATATATTCTGTCTTTGATCGGCTTAGGCGAAGACCTTTAGATTCCAACACTTCTCTCCAAAGGTTAAGCTTTGCATTTACCCATTCCTGAGTTTCATCTATCAACACTATATTGTCTGCGAAAAGCATACACCAAGGAATATCATCTTGAATATGTCCTGTTAACTCATCCATTACCAACGCAAAAAGGTAAGGACTTAAGGATGAGCCTTGATGTAATCCTACAGTTATGGGAAAGCTTTCGGTTTGTCTTTCATGAGTTCTTACGGCAGTCTTTGCTCCTTCATACATATCCTGTATAGCTTGGATATATGCTACTCGTACTCATTTCTTCTCTAAAATCCTCCAAAGAATGTCTCTTGGGACCCTATCATACGCTTTTTCCAAATCTATAAAGACCATGTGTAAATCCTTTTTCCCATCTCTATATCTTTCCATCAATCTTCGTAAGAGATAGATTGCCTCCATGGTTGAGCGCCCTGGCATGAACCCGAATTGGTTGTCCGAAACCCGTGTCTCTTGCCTCAATCTATGCTCAATGACTCTCTCCCAGAGCTTCATTGTATGACTCATTAGCTTAATACCCCTATAGTTCATGCAATTTTGTACATCGCCCTTATTCTTGTAGATAGGCACCAAAGTGCTCGTTAGCCACTCATTTGGCATCTTCTTCGTTTTCAAAATCCTATTGAAAAGGTCAGTGAGCCATATTATACCTGTCTCTCCCAAAACTTTCCACACTTCGATTGGTATATCGTCTGGGCCTACTGCTTTTCTATGCTTCATCTTCTTCAAAGCTACAACCACTTCTTCCTTCCGGATTCTACGATAAAAAGAGTAGTTTCTACACTCTTCTGAGTTACTCAACTCCCCTAAAGAAGCACTCATTTCATGTCCTTCATTGAAAAGATTATGAAAATAACCTTTCCATCTGTCTTTAACCGCATTCTCTGTAGCAAGAACCTTTCCATCCTCATCCTTGATGCACCTCACTTGGTTTAGGTCCCTTGTCTTATTTTCCCTTGCTCTAGCTAGTTTATAGATATCCAACTCTCCTTCTTTGGTATCTAGTCGCTTATACATATCGTCATAAGCCGCTAACTAAGCTTCTCTCACAGCTTTCTTCGCCTCTTGCTTCGCTTTTCTATACCTTTCACCATTTTCATCGGTCCTATCCTTGTATAAGGCTTTACAACATTCCTTCTTAGCCTTCACCTTTGTTTGTACCTCCTCATTCCACCACCAAGATTCCTCTTGGTGTGGGGCAAAGCCCTTGGACTCTCCTAATACCTCTTTTGCTACTTTTCGGATACAACTAGCCATGAAATCCCACATTTGGTTAGCTTCCCCCTCTCTATCCCACACATACTGGGTGATTACTTTCTCTTTGAAAATGGCTTGTTTTTCTTCTTTTAGGTTCCACCATCTAGTCCTTGGGCACTTCCAAGTCTTGTTCTTTTTTCTCACTCTTTTGATATGTACATCCATCACCAACAAGCGATGTTGATTAGCCACGCTCTCTCCTGGTATAACTTTGCAATCCTTACAAGTTATACGATCCCCTTTCCTCATTAGTATCTATTTGTATTTTTGACGACCCACTCTTGTAGGTGATCACATGTTCTTCTCTCTTCTTAAAGAAGGTGTTGGCTAAGAAGAGATCATATGCCATTGCAAAATCCAAGATAGCTTCCCCATCCTCGTTTCTCTCCCCAAAACCATGGCCACCATGAAAACCTCCATAGTTTCCTGTCTCCCTGCCCACGTGTCCATTTAAATCTCCTCCTATAAATAACTTCTCCGTCTGAGCAATTCCTTGCACCAAGTCTTCAAGGTCTTCCCAAAATTTCTCCTTCGAACTCGTATCCAACCCTACTTGAGGTGCGTACGCACTAATCACATTGATAAGTTCTTGTCCTATTACAATCTTGATTGCCATGATTCTATCTCCTACCCTCTTGACATCTACAACATCTTGTGTCAAGGTCTTGTCCACGATGATGCCAACACCGTTTCTCGTTCTATTTGTGCCCGAATACCATAGTTTAAACCCTGAGTTTTCTAGATCCTTTGCCTTACGACCAACCCACTTAGTTTCTTGTAGGCACATAACATTTATCCTTCTCCTCACCATAACTTCTACTACTTCCATAGATTTTCCCGTCAAGGTTCCTATATTCCACGTTCCTAAACGCATTTTGCTCTCTTGAACTCTACCTTTCTGTCCTAGCTTCTTCACCCTTCCCCGTCTAATAGGATCAAAGTACTTCTTTTGTGTGTCCCGTGTAAAGTTGATAGGAGCATATGCTCCCAAACAACTTTGAGTGGAGTCGTTCGAAAAGAAGTTTCTATAGCCCCCTTGCTCATTTAACACTGCATCCGAGTGCCGATGGAGATACAGCGACCCTTGCTCACTTATCACTGTGCTCGGGCTACACAGCGCGCCACTTACGGGTGACGCCCTAGCTTTAGCGCGATTTCGTTCTGGATTCATTTTCATAAGGATTCGACGTAATCATGGAGTGCCGGCTGTCGACTACCTGACGCCCTCCCCCTCCTCCTTTATCCGGGCTTGGGACCGGCAATGTAAGATAAACTTACACGGCGGAGTTACTCGACATAACATCTACCGGCACCAAATTTGAACAAACTCCAAAATTAAACAAAATTAGAACGAAACATGCTGGTGTCAATTCTTTTTCAATCAACCTTTCGCCACCCGACATAACATCTACTGGTCCAAATTTGAACAAACTCCAAAATTAAACAAAATCAGAACGAAACATGATGGTGTCTGTGATCATGAATCATCAGTGGTACGTATACAAAATGTATCATCTTGCAAAGTTTCTTTTTGCTCCTAAGCAGCGAATATCAACCAAAACTGCAAACAAACACGGCTTATTTGATCCTTTTCGTGTTTTTGTAGATTCTTTCAGGGCTAATATATGTGAAAAATGGATGATATTGATGATTTACAGACATTGACTTCTGCATTGGAGTTTTTCTTAGAAAGCGGAGCGCTACAGAGTTGAAGGAGCCTTGCTGCATAAACATTATCTGCCTATATATTGAGCCTATTGCAAAACCTAAATCAAAATACTCATACGAGCTTTTTCCAAAATAAAAAATAAAAAAATAAAAAAATAATTCACACGAGCTTCATAGTGATAGTGTTTGATTTTTGGGTTGAATTGATTCAATGGAACTTAGGAACTGTGTATATGAAATTGAAAATGTGCATAGAGAAAGATTAGAGAGTCATGGAAGCTTCTAGGTCTGAGAATGCTCATTGGATTCTACTTTCTCGAGCAAGATGCTCGGAAGGAATATATGACCGTTGGAGGAGTAACAAACTCACTATCTCTCATCATTACAAAAACAATCACAACCATCCATTCTTAAGTCATCATGTAAGTGCTTACACTTGTCATGAGTTATGACTCACTACAATCTAATCTAAGATGCCATATGGAATATGATCCAATGGCTCACATTAAATCCTACAATCTGCATATAAACTTAACCATCACAACAAATGCATTTATACATCAACACCCCATTCTAAATGTTTTGCTGATTTCACTCCAAGTGCGGCTCTTAAGTACTCAAATTTATCTTTAGGTAGAGCTTTAGTAAAGATGTCAGCCAATTGCTCTTCTGTTTTGCAATACTTCAATTCAATTGTGCCATCTTGAATTGCATCTCTTATGAAGTGATACCTTTTGTTGATATGTCTGGTTTTCTGGTGAAACACTGGATTCTTAGACATGGCTATGACAGAGGTATTGTCACATAGCAAGGGTGTAGCCTCCACTTGTTCCTCTCCAAAATCAGATAGCACAAACCTTAGCCACATTGCTTGTGTTGTAGCTTCTACAGCACTTACATATTTAGCTTCTGCAGTGGATAAAGCCACACTGCATTGCTTGATAGAAGCCCAAGAGAATATCCCTGAGCCAAAACTGAATGCATAACCCGAGGTACTATTCATATCATCTTCACTCCCTACCTAGTCACTATCACAATAGCCTATCAACACAACTTTTTTACCTTCACATACTCAATTCCAAAATCCAGTGTCCCTTATACATATCTCAAGACCCTTTTAGCTGTCCCCATGTGCTTTATGGTATGCTTATGCATAAATCTTGCCAACAAACAGGATGCATACATCAAATCTGGTCTAGTACCTGTTAGGTATAACAAACTACCAACCATCTTCCTATATAAGCCTTCATCTGCTTCCTCACTTCCATCAACCTTAGACAACTTTTCATTGATAGCAAGTGGTATTTTCACTGCTTTACAGTCTTGTAAACCAAACTTCTCAAGTAAAGACTAGGCATATTTCTTCCGATGAATAAATGTGCCCTTCTCAGTTTGAATTATGCCCAAACCAAGGAAATGATGCAACAATCCCAAGTCTGACATCTCATATTGCTTCATCATGTCCATCTTAAATTCTTGAATCATTTCATCAGAACTCCCTGTGTAGATAATATCATCTACATACAGAGACACAATAAGCACACTTGCATCACTGAATTTGGTATATAAAGTAGTTTCACTTTGGCTTCTTTTAAATCCAAACTTGTTGAAGTAGGTATCTATCTCATCATACCAAGCTCTGGGAGCTTGTTTCATACCATATAAAGCCTTTTTCAGTCTGTAAACCTTGTCTTCTTGTCCTTTCACTTTAAATCCCTGTGGTTGATCAACTTATACTTCCTCATGCAGTGTACCATCTAGAAATGCATATTTGACATCCAATTGGAACAATCTCTATTCCTTATGAGCTGCCAATGCAATTAAAGTCCTAATGGTATATGGCATGCCCCGATCCCGATATTCTCCGAACACCAGGATAGGTACGTGCTGGCCAACACCCGAAGGTGACGGAAGCCATTTAGAATGCATGAGAACAAGAAATAAATAAGACTTATAAATTTAAATATAATTAATATGCAAATTAGGAACGTGTTCAGAGCACACATCTAATCTAAAACACTAAAAGAAAATAATATAAATTGAATGAATAAAAGAATGGATCCTACACCGATAAGACTTGAAGATGCCGATGCAGAAATGCCCTAACGCCAGGATTATACGCCTCGATTCTAAGTCATGAAGGGGCACAAAACAAACATGAGTGGACCAAGTTGATATATAATAATAATAATAAAACAGTTGTCAACATACTAACCCCTAAAGTTTTATGAAAATCAATAGCATAATATGTAGTAGGTTTTCCGAAAACCCTAGCATGCCATAAAACCTTCAAAACATACATCATATATAGTGCGCTAACTAGTGGTATCAGGATCAATATCTATTCAATCAGAACCTTTCATTTGCCAAACATGCCATTTAGAACACTTCCTTCATTTGCCAAACAAGCCCAACCTACGCCTGGCACGAAGCCAAAATAAATATCATTGCCAAACAGGCCAACCTAAGCCCGTCACAAAGCCAATATAAATATCATTGCCAAACAGGCATAACAATGACCACTAGCTACGCATAAAGCATTGAATATAGTCTTTCCAAATATAAGTACATATATCTCAAAAACATCTTCATAGTATAAAGTCATCCATCATCTATACTATAAAGAAGTGTGTAAAAACATGTTCTAAATAGTATATTGTCATCCATCAGATATCGTACAAAGAACATGGGTTCGATAGAAAATATGATATTCCAAAATATTTTAAGTAAACATAATATCTCATAAAACGTTTCATAAAACGTAATCATTAAATCATGCTTTTCATGCATGCAATTATACTATTAAAACATGCATTTTAGAAGGGGTCTACTCATAGATACTTCGCCGTTGAAAAGCCACGCAAACTAGCGAAGATAGAAACGCCATAATAAATGCACCTAAGCACATAAAGGGTCCAATCAGTAAAAATCTATTCAAACGATTGAATTTGGGAAAACGGGTTCAGGACGTCGAAATTAGCCTAGGAGGGGTCCCAAACGAAAACCCCAAAAAGTCAACATTGACCATTTGACTAGTCAAAGTCAACGTTGACTGTTGACCGGGTCAACTGTCAGACTGGGTCGGGTCAAGGTCAACGATCCGGGTTGGATCGGTCCACTGGGTTGGGTCAAGGCCTAAAGGGTTTGGGATTGGGTTCTAAGGCCCAAGGGTTTTTTGGGTTTGGGTTTTGGGCTTAAGGCCCGAAGGGTTTAAGGTTTAGGATGAACGGGTTATGGACAACTCAAGTTCCATTCGACCCTAAGGCTGGTTCTTTTAGGTTATAACACACGGGCTTGGGCTTGGAAGCCCGGCCCAGGGTATAGGGTTAAAAGGGTGTACGGGCCTAAGGCTCTAAAGGAAATGGCCCAAAGGCCTTTAGGTTTTAGAAACTAAATAATTAAAATAATTAAAATAAAACATAGGTTTTGGGTTGGGTTTAACGGGCATAAGGCCCGAGTCCTATACATGGTTCAAATGGGCCTAGTTTGATTGGGTTTTGGATGAGCTAGCCCAACGGCCTGGTTCGATAGGAAAGAGGACGCTAGAGCTTCCTCAGCTCCGGTTGACGACGATCTATTTCCTTAGGGTCTGATCTAGGTGTTAAAACAAAGGTAGGAGTGAGAGGAAGAGAGTGTTACCTGAGACTCGACGTGGAAAGGCTGGAGGTGGCTGGGTTTTGCTTGACACTCACTGAGCTCGCCAAGGTCTGGGTTTTGGGTGCCCTTTAGGTGCTTTGGAGTTTCACAAAGATAAAGGGAGAGATAGTAAACGTCGGTGATGGTGGTGGTACTATCGTCGGTGAGTGCGACGGTCTCAAGTGTGAGTGGGTGATGTGGGTGTCAATCGAGAAAAGGGAAAATGAAAAAGATAAAGAGAGGTTATGTGTGTGAGAGAAAGAGATAGAGAAAAGTGTGAGTGCTGAGTGAGAGTGAAGTATCGGGGAAGGAGAAAGAGAGAATAAAGGAAAGGGTTAGGGAATTGCTGCGTGGCAACTAAAGAGATGAGAGAAAATCTAAAAAGGATCCGGATTGGTTAAGGATAAAGGGGATCAAAATGTACAAAGGTGTAAACCTTTAGGGGAAATGTAAAATTAATAATAAATTTGGGGAAGGGTTTTATAGTATGAAGCTTTACCACTGGTGCAAATGTTTCATTGAAATTAACCTCAGGCTTTTGTGAATAGCCCTTTGTCATTAACCTTGCCTTGTTCTTTTGCACTTAGCCATCAAGGTTAAGTTTTGTCTTATAGACCCATTTGACACCAATCATTGGTTTATCAAATGGCCTATTCACTAACTCCCAGGTATCATTCTTTTCTATCATTTCAATCTTTGTGTACATAGCATTTCTTCAAGCTTCATCTTCTAATGCCTCTTAAAAAACACTCAGGTTCCATTACACAGAAATGCACCTCTCATGTACTTCATTTAGGCTTCTAAACCTGGGAGAAGTATGATCATGCTCTTGTGGACCAACTTGCCTCACTTGTTCTCCTTGACTTGTAGGAGAAGCAATAACTTGCTGATGTTGCTCCTGCAATGACTCTGTGCACTCCACATCTCCAACATTCTCTTAAATCTCAACATTGATCCCTTCATCTCCATGTACTCAATTAGCAACTGCAATAGTCACATTTTTCTCAGCATAAGATTTCCAATCCCAACTAGCATTCTCATCGAAAATCATATCTATAGAGATAACTATTTTCTTGGTTTTAGGATTATACAACACAGGTTCCATAACTAAGAAATACACATTTGACACTTGTTGCATCCAATTTCTTTCTCATTTGTGATGGAACTTGTGCATAACATAGAGATCCAAACACTGTTAAGTGTTTCACTCTAGGCTTTCTTCCACTATAGGCTTCAAATGGAGTCTTCTTATTCAGGACTTTTGTAGGGCATCTATTGAGAATATAGACTGCAGTGTTAATTGCTTCTACCCAAAACTCAAATGAAATACCCTTCTACAACATCATGCATTTAGCCATTTCTGCAACGGTCCTATCTCTCCTATCTGCAACACCATTTTGTTGAGGAGAATAGGCCACTATGAGCTGTCTTTCCAAGCTAAGATCTTCACAAAACTTAGAGAATTCAAGAGAAGTGTACTCTCATCCTATGTCACTTCTTAATTTCTTTAGTTTGTACCTACTTTATAGCTCAACAGTTGCTTTGAATCTCTTAAACACACCAAATGCCTCAGGCTTACTTCTCAGAAAATAAAACCCATCACATTCTGGTGCAATCATTTACGAAAGTAATGAACTACTTATTTCCAGCTTTGGTAGGTGTTTGCATAGGTCCACAGATATCAGTATGAACCAACTCCAATGGTAGAGCAGCTCTCCAATTAGTTTCCTTGGGAAAAGCATATCTGCAATGCTTGCCAAGTGCACATCCTTCACACATTGTGGTGTTCACTTTCAACTTAGGTAATCTAGTCACCATTTCATGCTCTTGTAGTTGTATTAGAGCACTCATGTTCAAATGCCCTAGTCTTCTGTGCCATATCTCAGCAACTTGTCCAACACTAGCTCTCATAACTATTTGAATTCTTGGTTGCAACTTTAAAGGAAAGCTTTTATTTCCCTTCATAGGGATCTTAACAACTAAGTTGGAACATGTGAAATTATCATAAATTCTAACTTCAATACCCCCAAATACAAGGTAGTACCCATGTTCCATCATCTGTCCTACACTCAACAAATTTTCTTTTAAACCAAGCACCAACATTATCTCCTTTATGTACCTTTTGCCTTGCTTAGTTTCAACTAGCAAGTCACCTTTTTCCAACTACATTGACCAATTGCCATGTGCCCATCTCAACTTTAGCAGTGACACTTCTATCAATATTCACCAAGAGGTCTTTTCTCCCTGTCATGTGATTGTTGTAGCCACTATCAACATACCAAATGTCTTCACCCTTCTTCACCGCAGCTGATATATATACATAAAATATTGTTGGAGTGTTCTCCACTTGACCAACATAATTCACTTGCTTAGTAGCTTTCTTAGACCTGCAATCTTTGGCAAAATGGCCTGGCTTATCACAATTATGACACCTTGGTTTCCCCTTGAACCAACATTCTCCAAAGTGCAATTTGTCACAATATTTGCAAGGGTTATTGGCTTCATCAGAAGTTCCAACAATTTTCCCTTGTTGATGCACATGTTTGTTATCCCACTTTTTACCATTTGTCTTCCAATTCTTTGTTGATTTGAAATTTTGATTGGCATTATAATTGTTCATCTTGGGAGCTATACTCAAACTAGCAAATGCCTTCTCACTGCTATTTTCAGAATGCCTCTCAATTCGTTGTTCATACCCTTTTAGAGTAGCAACAACATCCTGCACATCAACAATCTCCAAATCCCTAGTATTTTCAATCACATTAACAATACTATCATAAGATTTAGGAAGATTAATTAACAACTTCCGCACAATTCTTTGATTTCCAATATCTTCACCATAACTCTTCATTTGTGTAATAAGATCAAGTAATCGCACAAGATACACAGAGAATGTCTCATGCTCACCCATTCGAGTATATTTAAAACCATGCCTTAAACTTTGAAGTTTCACAGATCTTACCTGCTTGTCACCAACAAACTGTTGCTTCAGTACATCCCAAGCTTCTTTTGTCGTCTCTAGTTTGGCGATCCTTGGGAAAATTTCATCCGACACAGCCCCGTGAATGATGCCGAGAGCTTTAGCATCCTTGACCATGTTCTTCTTTAGAAACTTAAGCTTGTTTGTAGTGAGCTCTTATTCTCTCTTTGTTGGGGGACTATATCTCTTCTCAACCATATCCCAGAGATCATGAGATTTGAATATGGTCTTCATCTTTATCTGCCAGAAATCGAAGTTTTCTCCATTGAAAACCAGTGCTCGAAGATCAGCACCACTCGATCCAGCTATATTAGACTTGTTATCGAGTAACCCAGAAACTTTCAAAGTTTTTTTCAATTGCAGCAAAACCCGATTCTCCTCCCAGATCGAGATCGAACCTGGCTCCGAGGCCATGATAGTGTTTGATTTCTGGGTTGAATTGATTCAATGGAAAGGTGTATATGAAATTGAAAATGTGCAAAGAGAAAGATTAGAGAGTCATGGAAGATTCAAGGTCTGAGAATGCTCATTGGATTCTACTCTCTCGAACAAGATGCTCGGAAGGAATATATAATTGTCACTTAAGTCATTAGTTCTTCTAGCATTGGCATAGTGATCAATGACTGCAGTGACGGTGACAACCTTCGTGTGTCTTCTATTTGGTCCCGAATTTCCTTGGCCATGTCAAAGTTGTTGTATTTGATCAATCCGTAAATCATCTTGACTGTGTTCTCCATTTTTTTTTTCCATCGATCAACATGTTCTGAAAAACTTGGTTGAAGTCTCAAGGTGCGTGTTTCATATCGTCTAGCTCATTTGAATCACTAAAAGAAAAGTTACCACCTTTTGTGGCAGTGTTGGCCGCAGAGGAAGAGGAAGAGCTCCTCCACCTCTTTTGAAATTGGTTATGATCTGTTCTGTTCAAGGGTTAGCTAACTGCAGCAGTAAAAGCTAATGCTACAGTGACTATGAAATTACAACGCTGCTTACTGCAAGAAGAGGCAATGAGTCGAAATGTCATCGCCATTGTCTAAAAGGAGAGGGCTTTGAGCAAACCAAAGAGAAAAGAAGAATCTTGTCAACAAAAATTCCATAAAACTGGTAAAATGAGAGAGTTTGTCACCAGAAACTAAGAAAGTAAGAGAAGTGTGAGCAAAAACAAAGAAAATAAGAGAATATGTGAACAAAAACAAAGAAAAAGAGTGTACTTTGTAAGCAAAAACAAAGAAAATGTGAGAACTTGTAAGGAAAAAAAAAACAAGAAAAACAGTAATGGCGTGTTTACCAACCAGGATTGGAATGAAATGAAAGGGAATCATTCCCGATTGAAAGGATTCCAATGTTTACTCAACATTTTGGGAATGAAAACATGGTGGGGTTCACTAGAAAACATGAATTCAATTCCAGATTGTGGAAGAATTGGATTACTGAGATGGAGGTGGTAATCCCACTCCGGGTGAAAGCCTTTATTCGGAATCATACTTTCTGATCGGATCATATTTATATATATTTTTACTTTAAATTCACTCGTCTTTTCTTGGTTAGTTCCTTATATTTTTGAGCTATTTACGTTATTTTTGTGTTTATAGGATTTGTTATGCAAAGAAAATAAAAATGGCACAAATGAGTTTTTAATTATTATCTAGTTCTTAATTACTTGAATCTTGGCTAAATTCGTCTTTTTAAATTATTAATTGTCTGCTTCCCATCAATGAAAATCACATATTTGTTTCTTTAATGGATTAATTAATTTGTGTAATGTCACAGACTAAACAAAAAGTGAGGAGCTGCCTTTGCAGCTAGGAGGAAAACGTGAGCCTTGGCAGTGACAAAAAGATGGAAAGCTTGCATGGACAACACATGTGGAAATATGTTGGGGCAAAGCGTGAAGTGGAAGGCAGCAAGGCTGCCAAAAAGAAAACAGAAAAATAATAGAGGGAGTTGGTGGAGGCGGCAAGCTTGAAAAATAGAAGTGGATGGGGAAAGGAATACACTAAGGAAAAACAGAAATTGAATAAAGAAAGGAGAGGTGGAGCACTGACGGATTAAAAGAAGAAAAGAAGAGGAGTGGAGAGACAGCGTGAGAAAGGGGAAGAATAAAAAAAAAAGGAAAGCTGCTGGGGTAGCTAAGAAGAAAGATATAAAAATAAGAAGAGGCTGGCGTGATTAGGGGGAGTGAGGGAAAGGAAAGAGCTGCCTTTGGGCAGAGTGAAAGAGGGCGAGAGAAGAGAGGTCAGTACGGGGAGAGATAGAAGAGAGTGACGCGGGAGCTGGAGAAGGGGCGCTGCCTTTGGCAGCGAGAGAGGATTGCAGGGAGGCTGCTTTGGAGCAGCGTGAGAAAGGTCAGAAGTCAGCGGAAATAAAATAAGAAAAGGAAGGAATAGGCTGCCTTTGGGCAGCGTGAGCGCCAGCGTGAGACCAGAGGGTGGATAGGGAGAAGCAGCAAAGCTGCAGTGCCAGCGACAGAAAAACAGAAACATCAGAGCTGCAAGCTGCACAGAAAACAGAAGGCTTCAATCTTCTCTCTTGGTTAAATCTTTCCAAACTTCTATTTTATTTCTGTTTTAATAATGTGTAATTAAATTTATTTTGGCTAGAGGTTAATTCAAAGCCATGAATATATTTGTAATATGAATTGATTACCTTCAGTTGTGATTTAATTTGCTTAACTGCTTGATTGATAACTTATTTTTGTATGTCGATTAAGGATGCATACTTAATTTACATGCATGAATTTGATGCTAGAATATAAGTGAATTTCACCTAATCGTTATGAACTTATATTCACAAGTAGTGAAGGTTGCTAGTCACAATCACGTTAAGTAAATTCTTGGCATAAGTTTCATGCAAATCATAGTAACGAGTGCCTCGTCAATGCTTATGTTTTTCATAGAACTTAATGATTCTTGCTTGTATCTCTATTATGCAATTCATGTAGGGAACTTGTAGGGAATGTTTTGGGTTGTCGTATGCAATCATCCAACCCAATAACATTGTGGAAAAACTGAGGGTTAATTAGTGCAATTCACGGTTAATTTGGGGCGTTGAGATTTACAATTTATTGAAAGAACAACTGAAAATCAATTTAGGTTGCATATGTGTCATGTGTGGAGAAGAACCCTCTAGCTAATCCGTCACTTATCATTTCACCTTAATTTCATGCTTTTGTCAATTCTGTAATTTATTTAAGTTTAATTTACTTCTCGTCAAAACCAAACTACCCCCATTATTAAATTATATTATTTAGTTAGTTTTCATTGTTGTTAGTCTTTTAATTCAATTTCCGTCCATTTCAGTTCCTAGTGTCTAATTTGATTGTTTTCATTATTTTGAGTCATTCTAAGTGTGTTTCGAGTTATTAGAGTTTTTAGCCTAGTTTTGTGTCCTTGAGTCTTGTTTAATATTTTTAAATTAATTTAGGATAGATTAGCAATCCCTCCTAATCCCCGGCCTAGAACGATACCCTACTTACATCTATACTACAATTGTCAAAAAGAGGGTTTAATTTGTGTGTCAAGTAATTTTCGCATCACTTTCCTACCCAAAATACCCTTACTTCAGCACCCAGCCCTCCATCTATTTTTCTTTCTCGTCGACTCCCTTACAACTTTAGCACCAAGACCCCTTCATATGCACATGCACCGTACTGGATTAAACTTTGAAGCCGCCGTTAGAAGCTCGTCTGCGCTTGCACTATTGCAGAAATTCGAGGTTCTGACAAACTATTTTTGAATATGGCGTTCTAACTTGCACCGATGAAGAAGCAGGAAACAGATAGAGGAAAGAGGAGATGAAAAAAGGGAAAAAAATCAAAGGAAGGAGGAGATGAAAAAAAGGAAAAAAATCAAAGGAATGACGTCAGATAGAGGAAGGACAAAGGAGCAGGAAACAAAGAGAGGAAAGAGGAGATGAAAAAATGGGGGAAAATCAAAGGAATGAGGAGATGAAAAAAAAAGGAAAAAAAAAATCAAAGGAAGGACGCCAAAGAGAGGAAGGAGATGAATAAGGGAAAAATAATCAAAGAAGGAAATGCGGTTGTAATGTTCTACAGCCACAGATAAATCACTTTTTTCATTTACTATTATATTATATAAAATTGTATTAAAAAAATAAGCATAAAATTTTTGATTTGTGACATGGGCATTTTATTAGTTGTAATATTTTATACTCTGATTATGTTGAATTAGTAAACAGTTTTATGAATTCACTATCATTTCTATTCCGATTCCAGAACATTTTAGTAAACAGCTTTTATAGAAATCTGGATTTTGATTCTCCTCAATCCAATTCCTTCAATTTTGATTACGGTTACGTAAACATGCCATAAGTTTGTGAGCAAATTTAAAAAATGAGTGTAATTTGTGGGAAAATTCTTCCATGTAATGTAGCATTTTACATTGCTTGTAGATATTAATATTGCGTAGCACTGAAGTGAAATCCGTAATTTGTGCGCAAAAACAAAGAAAAGGGGAGAGCATTGGGCAAACACAAAGAGAAAAGAAGAATTTTGTCAGCAAAAATGCCATAAAATTTGGGCTAAAAGGTGAGAGCTTTGTGACCAGAAACCAAGTGTATGAAAAAAAAAATTAAAAAAATTAAAAAAATGAGGGATCTTGAGAGCAAAAACTACGAAAATTAGGGAGTTTTTAAGATGACACACTCTTAGGCAAATAAATCTAGAAAATAACTTAATAAATAGCCGAAACAAGAAAAAAAAAAGAAGCACACCTGAATCCTGATGAAGGTTTCTGATGGATTTATAGCTACTTGGAGTGGAATTTTGATGAGAGTTTGAGCGCTGCTGCTTTGAGAGATTTCTCAGGAATTCTTTTTTTTTTCTTTAGTGTAAAGGTTTGTGATTTTGATTCCTGCTGCAGATGGTTCAAAATATTGGGGAATGCAGCAAAACACAAACGCAAGAACCAACGGTTCTAACACAGGGAGCAGGTGTTGCTGCTGTCTCATATTTCCATCACATTTCCTTCCCTCCTTTCATACACTTTGCTTTTTGTTTTATTGATTCTATAAAAAAAATTAATATAAGATGTTGATGCAGCCTAATCGTAACCGTTCAAATAGGAGAGAGAGAATCCTCCTCCTGTATGGATACCAACATTGAGTATTTGGTCAGATAGTATTGGCAATTTAGGTAAAACTTGGTCAAACGGTCCGGTCCACTTCAATGTTACGTAGTATTTAATAATATGAGTATTTGAGTTGTCAAATTTAATTTGAACAACTATTAGGTTTCCTATTTTTAATTTTATCATTCATTTTTTACATCATTCAATATTACATACCAATGAAGAACTTTCTATTGGGTAGATAAATTTTATCTATTTTCTCCAACAAGGCAATGTTGCCTACTTCACCAGGAGTATGCAAGTTCTAAATCCTAACAAACTTCACCCCAAAGACTTAAATCCTAGTTTTTTTTACCACAGTGACTATCTTCCAACAACCTTATCACCACAGTGATTAATAATCCAATTAGGCCTAATATATTGTATGTGAAGACAGAAGACAAGACAAAGATAAAACATGAAAGTAAATGTTAAAGAAAGAAAAACTTAAAGTGGTGGATTACATTAGTTATTATGGTTTTTTTTGTAATCCTTTGTAAAATATAGTTTGTAATAGAAAAATACTAATAAAATCTAATTTTGTCTACTTCATTTGCTTAGTCCAATGAAGTGACAAATTCTTTTATGAGACAATTGAATATGTCATATTAACCTATATAATATAGTATTGTCAATTCAAGTATATATATGTGTGTATATATATATATATATGTTTAGAATAAATTTTGGCGTATATATAAGAAATAAGATTGATTTTCACACATTATTTTTAGCCTTGTACACACCCCTATTTATTTTTTAAAAACTCTTTCTTCTCTCAAAGTTTCTAAAGTATGATATGTTGCTCTTTTTTGCTTCTAATACATTATGTGTTTTTATATTTACTAATAAATGAAAGGTGTTCAAAGTAACCAAGATAAAACTTCTGCTTCTTCAAAGTCTTGTTAATTTTCTTATAAATATATGTTAATCTTCTCTTTATGCTAGTTATAGTTGGGTGTCTAGGACAATAAATTCCTAGTGGTTATGGTTGACAGGGTCTACAAGGATAATAATATATAGTGTTCATACAAATTAAAAGAGTGTGGGATATTAGTTGTGTTGATGACTTCTATCATGAAGGTACTTTACTATTATAATTATACTATTAAAATGCTAAATTTGTCTCTGATACCAGATTCGAAACAGAGGCCCTGGTTAAATAGTCGGATAACCATTATAACAACTAGACATAAAACCTTGCACATGAAACTCAACATGTTTCAAAATGATAGCCACTCAGAATGCATATATAAGGTCACAAAGGCTGAACTCAGAGGTACGAAGAACTCATATGTATCGTGGTTAATGTCCAGTTATTTGTATGTACACTTGTTCTTTTATTGCTATACAGAAGATGATTACAAAGGATGTTTACAAAGAATAAAATTTACACAGAGGAAAGGAAAGCTTCAGATGCTTTGTGGGTTGAGATGGAAGTCAACACAACTGAAATCACATGTTTGTTTAGTATTGTACGAACACTGTATATTATTGTCTTTGTAAACCCTGTCAACCACAATCAGCAGAAATTTATTGTCTTAAACATCCTACTATAACTAGCTTAAAGAGAAGATTAACATATATTTACAAGAGAATTAACAAGACTCTTAAAAAACAGAAGTTTTATCTTGATTATTTTAAACATCATTAGAAACTAATCAACCTTAGAAACTTTGAGAGAAGAATTAGAGCTTAAAAAATCAATTAGTAATTGTAGACATCAAAATTTTGGTAAATAAATGTTGACCAATAAATCAAAATTTCAACGTTCACATGTCACATAAATTTTACATGTAGCGTGTGACTCGACGAAAAATCGAAAAGAGTCGGAAAAGTCATCAAACAGGACACGTGTCAACACTTGGTAGAAACGACTTATTTCATTTGGAATATTATATTCAAAATTAGGCCTTGGAAATTTCTATAAATAGAAGGCTAATTCATTCATTTAGGGGGACAAATTCATAACCAATTCACATTACATTAAAACCCTGAAGCTCTGAAACTCTAAAGCTCCCAAGCAAATCTCGAAGGATCAAGAAAGCTATCTTCGTTCTTCGTCAACTCAACCTTCAAGATCAAGCCCCAACGACCCTTCGAAGGAACTTCCACCAATTCAAGATCAAGCCCCGACGGCCCTTGAAGAAAGTGTTCATCGTTCATCACCCGTTCATCCTAAGATCAAGCCACAATGGCCCTTTGGATCAACAACATCAACAAATCCACACATCCAACCATTCTTCAAGATAAAGCCCAAAAGCCCTTGAAGATCCATTCATCAACTGTTCATCAAGATCAAGCCTCAAAGGCCCCTTGAAGATCCGTTCATCAACAGTTCTTCAAGATCAAGCCCAAAAGCCCTTGAAAGATCTGTTCATCCATCAAACCTTCAAGATCAAGCCCAAAAGGTCCATTTGAAGAAACTTCCAACCATTCATCCGAGATCAAGCCTCGACGGCCCTTGGATCACCATCACAATCCACAAATCAACACCTTACGAAGATCAAATCAGAGGATCAAATTTGAGAGAGATTGTAACCCAAAATCATCAAATACAAATATTATTTTGTACACGTTGTTCTTGTCTCGTTTGTTTTCAGGAAAATTTCGTGTTTACAAATTTGGCACGCCCGGTGGGACTATCTCTACCTCTCATCTCTTTCTCCGTTTAAGAAATTTAAGCACACTTCCAAAATCAATGGCATCAAGGAAGGCTCAAGCTGTTCCCATAACCAACACGAAGAACAAGAGCATCCTCGCCGCAGGTGGCGCCATTTCGGGCATCATAACTCGAAGCAAGGCAAGAGCTCTTGCTGCCTCCTCTTCCACCCCTGCATCAACCCTGATGAAGGAACAATAGCACCCGAGGCACAAACCTGTGATCACCCTGGCCTCGCTAAGGGCGCCAAAGGAGGAAAGCCCGAGGAAGTACTCCGAGTCTTTGTTTTTCGATACTGACTCAAGCGACAGCACAGCCATGCAAGTTATGGCTATCGGAGCAACTTCAATCAATGAGCAATTGGCTCAGATGAATGAAACAATTGCAAGGCTAACCCGAACTGTGGAAGAAAAAGACTTGAAATTGCAGCACTCGTCAACCGACTGGAGGCGCAGGACGGCGAGAAACCCAACCCGAAGATTGATCATCTGAAGAAGGAAAACGACAAAAAAGATGAGCCTATAGTAGAGAAAGCTGAAGAAAAGCTGAAGCTAGACCAGACAATAGCGCTCATGAGATCTCTCTCCATCAAGCAGTTGCAGGAGATGATCGCCAGCACTGTTAAGGCGCAGTACGAAGGAAGCTCACATGCCTCCACGTTGTACTCGAAGCCTTACTCCAGGAAGATCGACGCCTTAAGGATGCCGAAGGGTTATCAACTGCCGAAGTTTATGCAATTTGACGGAAAAGGAAACCCGAAGCAACATGTCGCACATTTCGTCGAAACCTGCAACAATGTAGGGACGGAAGGAGATTACCTCGCCAAGCAGTTTGTGCGCTCGTTAAAAGAAAACGCCTTTAAGTGGTACACAGACCTGGAGCCCGAGTCCATCAACAGTTAGGAACAGTTGGAAAGGGAATTCCTCAACCGCTTCTACAGTACCCGCCACACTGTGAGCATGCTAGAGCTGACGAGCACGAAACAATGGAGAGAAGAACCAGTCATAGACTACATCAACTGATGGCGTAATCTAAGCCTCGACTGTAAGGACAGGCTCTCCGAGATTTCTTCAATCGAGATGTGCATCCAGGGTATGCAATGGGGTTTACAATACATCATTCAAGGTATCAAACCACTGACTTTTGAAGAATTAGCCACCCGTGCCCACGACATGGAGCTGAGCATCGCCTACCATGGAAAGAATGAGCCAATTACCGATTTCAAAAGGGATAAGGTGTTTACTTCAAGAGCAGACAATCATGGGATAAAGCCCACCAAGGAAGCTTTGACCATCAATACCACCTCTATCAAGACCTCGTCCGCACCCGTCAAAATCTCCTTCAATAACAAAGCAAAGGAGATAAAAAGAAGTGAGCCTTCCCACACCCAAGATAGGTACAAAAACACCTTGAGGGAATTGGAACAGAAGGTATACCCTCTTCCGGACTCCGACATGGACACAATGCTAGACGACCTGCTGAAGAAGAAGGTGATTGAGTTGCCCGAATACAAACGCCCCGAAGAGATGAATCGCATCAATGATCCCAAGTACTGCAAGTACCATCGTATCGTGCGTCATCATGTGGGCAAATGTTTCATCCTAAAAGAACTCATCATGAAGTTGGCACAACAAGGGCGGATTGAGCTCGACCTAGAAGACACAGCTGCAACGCACACCACTACGATCGTGTTCGGATCCTTTGATCCCGTGTTTCTTCAAGAAATGCCTGACCATGCTCGGTAATACTCAAACCACACTGCACCTTCTACACCACCGTCACTGGGGGCAAGTAACCAAGATTCACCAACTGACGATGACAAAGGATGGACATTGGTGACCTATAAGAGGATGAGGAAACCGAGACCGCAAGCTATAAAGCCAAAGGGGGAACAAGGGAGAAAACACTGCCGCCGTAGCAATAGGAAGCCTAAAAGAAACATAAGAGCTACTAAGCCAATATATGATGGGGAACTTATGGAGCAAAAGCCACGCATTCCCGTCTCCTTGCACGAGTACTTCCTGGAGGACTTCTTCCAACAGTTCACTATCGCTGCATGTAACATGGTCGAAGTAGAAATGGAAGAACCCTCAAAAGGCAAAGTTGTCACCACTGAGGGAGAAAATACTCTTACACCTGAAGAAGGTCTGCCAACACACTTTAGCATCGAGGAAGCGTTACAATTGCCAAAGAAGATAGGAAGGGCACTGGCAGCGATTTTAGCAAGTCCAAACAACCACGAAATGCAAGAAAGCAATAACGAAGGCTTGAGGCTTAGGCCACACGAGTATGTCACATGTTATGCCGCCGAGGACACAATCCACTTCACCGACGAAGACTTGCTGCTAGGATCCAAGCCTCACAACCGTCATCTTTTCGTCTATGGGTAAGTAAAGGGACATAAAGTCAACCGCATGCTTGTGGATGGCAAATCAGCCATAAATATCATGCCAAAGTCAACAATGACCACAATCGACATCAAGGTGGATGAACTATCCCTAAGCCGTCTACTAATCCAAAGTTTTAACCAAGGAGGACAAAAAGCGATGGGCATGATCCGAGTGGAGATGACCATTGGTGAACTCAAGTCAAGCATAATATTTCACGTGATTGATGCAAGAACTTCCTACGGTTTGCTCTTAGGAAGGCCTTGGATCCATGCGAATGGAGTAGTACCGTCCACCCTTCACCAATGCTTAAAATTTTACCGAGAAGGAGTGAAGGTGATCTATGGCGACACCAAGCCATTCACTGAAGCCAAATCACATTTTGCAGACGCCAAGTTCCACATGGATGAAGACATGGTGCCCGAAACTCTTCCAAAAGAGATCAAATCCATGGGCAAAACAACACCTAAAAAGCAGGAGTGGCAAGCCGTGCCCAAGAAGCAAGAAGAATAAGTTATGCCATCTTCAAGCAAAAACGACGATGAGCTTGCTAAACCTGCAACAACCAGAGGGAGTAGGACGCCCTCAAATGGACCAAACATACCCGTTTTCCGATACATCCCGACGTCGAGAAGAAAGAATGGTCAATCCCCGTTTGAAACTGCAGCAAGCAAAGCCGATGCATAGCAGCACGTAGATAATGTAAAGTTGCTCAAAACGAATGCAGTTTTGCCTCTGACACAGCTAGGCGACACTAAGGTTGCAAGACCATCACAAGGCTTCATAAAAGGCCTGCCAAATGGGGTAGAACCAAGCTTTCTCCCAACCAAGAGGACCGAATAAGGTTTTGATCCAAATGCCTAGAAACTTATGTCGAAAGTTGGGTACAACTTTACCTCCTCTGCAAATTTGGGAAAGAAGGATTTGAACACCGTCAAAGACAACGAACGTGATCTCACTAAAACTCAGAAGAAGTTGGAGGAGCATGGTTATGGGGTTAACAACAACAAAGCTGGACTTGGCTTCACACCAAATGCACCGGTGAAGATCTCCAGCAAGGCAAAAAATGCTAGCGCTCAACACATCAGCGTGAGCATTATACAAGATAAAGATGAGCCTCAACCTGCCCCCTAGACGTTAGTATTCGATAGAATGAATCGTTCAAGGCCCAGAGTTTCGGCACCTAAACTCATTGGCGGTCAAAACAGAACTTCCGTCTTCAAAAGGCTTAACACGTTAGCATCTCGAAGCTCTGTTTTCAAAAGGTTGTCGAAACCTAAGAAGCAAAGCAATACGACTAGTTCTCCTCCACGACAGTCAGTTATGGAAAGACTTGAAGAAGCCAAAGAGCCTTCCAAAAGGAGAAAGACGACACCAAAAGTAGAAAAGATCGATTGTCTGGTAAAAAAGGATGACGTTCGAAGTTCCATTCCTTCAAGAATGAAGCGCCAAGCAATTTTGGAGGTTAACACAGTTTGATCACTGAAAGTGAAAAGGCTCACCATCATCCACACTAGACAATCTTCATGCCAACAAGCTCGAGAGGTCAACACCGAAGAAGAGGCCCAAGACGTCTTCCACATCACAATCCAAGAAGGTGAAGAAGATGAAATCCTCGAGGAAGATGTCATTGCAGCGCCGTCACAACTCGAAGATGGGGGGCAAGCCACAGTTGACGATCTCAAAGAACTCAACTTAGACACAAGTGAGGAACCAAAACCTATCTTCGTGAGTGCATTACTAAGTGCAGACGAGATAGAGAAGTATTACCAGCTGCTATTAGAGTACAAGGACGTCTTTGCTTGGACCTACAAGGAAATGTCCAGCCTTGACCCTATCATTGATGTGCATCATCTTGCAGTTAAGCCTGGAACGCAACCAATAAAGCAAACTCAAAGACGCTATCGATCCGAGCTCATCCCACAAATCGAGGTCGAGATTAACAAGTTGATCGAAGCAGGCTTCATTCGAGAGGTGCAATACCCCAAGTGGATCTCCAACATCGTCATAGTCCTTAAGAAATCTGGACAAATATGTGTTTGCGTAGACTTCCGAAACCTCAATGATGCTTGCCCAAAGGATGACTTCCCCTTGCCAATCATTGAAATCATGGTGGACGCGACCACTGGCCATGAGGCACTATCATTCATGGACGGCTCTTCTGGATACAATCAAATTCGTATGGCTCTTGAAGATGAGGAACTAACAGCCTTTTGCACTCCAAAAGGTATCTACTGCTACAAGGTGATGCCCTTTGGTCTGAAGAATGCTGGAGCTACATATCAACGCGCAATGCAGAAGATCTTTAATGACATACTACACAAGAACGTAGAATGCTATGTAGACGATGTGGTGGTCAAGACAAAGAAAAGATCAGATCACTTGAAGGATTTGTGAGTAGTGTTCGAAAGGTTGCGAAAATACAACCTCAAGATGAACCCGTTAAAGTGTGCATTTGGCGTCACATCTGGAAAGTTCCTTGGCTTAATTGTCAAGCATCGTGGCATTGAAGTGGACCAATCAAAGATCAAGCCCATTCAAAGTATGCCCAAGCCAAGAAACCTGCACGAGTTGAAAAGTCTACAAGGACGGCTAGCCTTCATCAGACGCTTCATCTCCAACCTTGCAGGGCGTTGTCAACCGTTCAGTCGACTCATGAAGAAAGATGTTCCGTTCGTATGGGACAAAACATGCAACAATGCTTTTGAAAGCATACAGAAGTATTTATCAAGTCCACCTGTCCTGGGGGCACCTGTACCAGGGAAACCGCTCATATTGTACATCGTTGCTCAGGAAAGTTCAGTTGGAGCACTCTTGGCACAGGAAAACGAATCCCAGAAAGAATGAGCGCTCTACTACCTCAGTCGAACGCTCACCAGCGCTGAGTTGAACTACTCCCCAATAGAAAAAATGTGCCTTGCCTTGATGTTTGCCATCTAGAAGCTCAGACATTACATGCATGCTTACACTATCCACTTGGTTGCTAAAGCTGACCCGGTCAAATACGTCATGTCCAAGCCAGTTTTGACAGGGCGACTAGCTAAATGGGCATTGCTTCTCAATCAATACGAGATCATCTACGTCCCAGCTAAAGCCGTCAAGGAACAAGCTCTAGCAGACTTCCTTGCCGACCATCCAATCCCAGCCGATTGGAAAATTTCAGACGACTTGCCTGACGAGAAGGTGTTCTACACCGACATATTCCCGACATGGATGATGTTCTTCGACGGATCTGCACGAGCAGACGGAGCGGGGGAAAGAGTAGTATTCATGTCGCCACAAAGGTAAATACTACCTTATTCATTCCAACTAAGCGAATTATGCTCCAACAACGTCGCTGAGTACCAAGTATTGATCATCGGGCTCCAAATGGCGATCAACATGGAAATCATAGCCCTTGAGATATATGGCGACTCAAAGCTTATAATCAATCAACTCCTGACTGAATATGAGGTGAGGAAATATGATCTCATCCCATACTTCCGGCTGGCAACGCAATTGCTACAAAGGTTTGAGGCCGTAACACTAGAACACGTGCCAAGAAAAGAGAATCAAATGGCAGAATCTCTCGCCAACCTAGCCTCGAGCATGACATTAGGAGAAGACGAAGCTGCAAACGTGCCAGTCTACCAAAGATGGGTAATCCCGCTTGTCACTGAAATGGTATTGAGTGATACAAACGTTATTTCAATACTTCCGGTCAACGTTGAAGAATGGAGACAGCCTCTGATCAACTACTTGGAGCATGAAATACTTCCAGATTATCCAAAACACCGCTCTGAAGTACATCGACGAGCACTTCGCTTCCTCTATTACAAAGGGACACTCTACCGGCGATCTTTTGAAGGAGTACTTCTGAGATGCCTAGGCGAGGAAGAAGCCAATCAAGCCATGGAAGAAGCACACTCAGGAATATGTGGGGCGCATCAGTCCAGACCGAAGCTTCATTTCCAGCTCAAAAGAATGGGTTACTACTGGCCAAGCATGGTAAATGACTGCCTAGAACACGCCAAAAGGTGCCAAGCCTGCCAATTTCACGCCAACTTCATACATCAACCGCCTGAACCATTACACCCCACAGCTGCTTCATGGCCATTCGATGCATGGGGATTGGACGTCGTAGGACCAATTGCGCCAAAGTCATCTGCATGAGAAGCTTACATCTTGGCTACAACAGATTACTTCTCCAAGTGGGTTGAAGCCATAACACTGAAGGAAGTCAAGAAGGAAACTATCGTCCGTTTCATCAAGGAACATATCATCCACCGATATGGTATGCCTTGCTACATTGTCACTGACAACGGAAAATAGTTCTCCAACCGACTCGTGGACGAGCTCTGCGAGAAATACAAGTTCAAGCAGCACAAATCCTCTATGTATCATGCTCCAGCCAATGGTCTCACAGAAACATTCAACAAGATATTGTGCAACCTCTTGAAAAAGGTAATCGGCAGAACAAATAAAGACTGGCATGAAAGAATAGGCGAAGCACTTTGGGCATACAGGACGACATATAGAATGCCTACCCAAGCTACACCTTATTCTCTCGTATATGGCGTGGAAGTTGTTCTACCGCTCGAAAGTCAAATCCCCTCGCTAAGGATGGTTATACAAGAAGGCTTTACTGACGAAGAGAATGCAAAGTTGCGCCTTCAAGAGCTGGAAGCGCTGGATGAGAAAAGACTCGAAGCCCAACAACACTTGAAGTGTTATCAAGCACGACTCTCCAAGGCCTTCAACAAGAAAGTTCTCCCTCGTTCTTTTCAAATGGGAGATCTTGTCCTTTCATTGCGTAGGCCTATCATCACAACTCACAAGACAAATAGCAAGTTCACGTCAAAATGGGATGGACCATACGTAATACAAGAAGTCTACACCAATGGCGCCTACTTAATCATGGCGGAAGACGGCTTGAAGATCGGCCCTATCAATGGCAGATTCTTGAAGCACTACTACCCCTAAAAGGCGACAACTCTTGCTCTTTGTTCACACGAGCTTAAACTGCATGAACCAAAGCTCCTGGCCCGCAAGAGCATAAACTGTGTACGGCAAAATCATCATCAAAATCACCATAAAAAAAATTTATCGCTCATTTGAACTACGTTATGACTTGATCCCTCCTTAACAGAGGGTACGTAGGCAACTTGAAACGTCAAAACTTCAAGTACAGTCACACCATCTAAAAAATAATAATAACATTTTGAAGATTGAAGAGCAAATTCAAGAACATAAATACTTTATTTCTTTGAAAGAAGGAGTCGGCTCCAAAGCCTTATTACAAAAAAAAACAGAAGATACTACTTGAAAACTATGTCCCTAAAACTACGAAGGCGATCTTCAAGCAAGCCTTCCAAAGTCTTCAAAGTCTCTACCTCGGTGGGAGACAAGATGTGCAACTCTATAGTCATGCCTTTCTTTCGTTCTAAGCACGAAATCTCCTCTTGGTACCGAGAAAGGGTAGTTCCCTGCTCCGCAAGAACATTTTCAAGTTGCGATGCTTCGATTACCAACTGCTCCCGCTCTTGCACCAATGCATCTAGACGCACCTGGACATAAGTTAAAGAAGTCTCTGTGACTTGATAATCTCCGGAAACAGCTTGCTGAAAAGACCGGACTTGAGCCAGTGACGAGTTTATCGTTGCTAGCTGATGAACTCTAACATCTGGACTCAACTTCTCTAAGGAAATAGCACGCAAGGAAGAATACTCAGTCGAGGCGGCCATAAGTTCGGCAATCTTGATCTTCAAGGATGAGGAATCAACGTTAAGGTTGTCAATCACAGAAACAAACCTCGACAAATCCTTATTGAGCAACGTAAGGTCTTCCAGCGGACACTTAGAAATCATCTCCTCAATATGGCCCTTGATCTCCATTGCCGCACCAAGACTGATATGATGGACGAGTCGCTAAGTACCGCTAAGGTTCGGCCCTTTCAAAGAGATCTCAGAGCTAGTTGGCAAAGGTGTTGGACGCATGACGGGTTCTTGCATACCTCCACCTACACATGGCAAGCTCGAGAAGTTCGGCGAATTTGGAACAAGCTCTGCACCAGGCGGATCCCGGATCTCCTTGTCTGTAGGTAGGTCGCTTACAAATAGCATCTCCGTATAGGAATAAACATCTGCAGTTGCCAAATCAAAATCACAGGAAGGCCCAACCTAAAAAAAACAAAGAAATATGTTAGAAACGAAAGCCAAAATGATGGAAGCAGAAGAAATCACGAGAGAAAATGAAGCACATACATCTCTCTCAAATGGCGCACGGTCATCGAATTGAGGAGGTCTAAACACTTCTTTCTTCTTATGACAAAAATTGACATCGCTGTCAACCTGAGCATCCTCAAGTGGTCGCTTGTTTGAAACTTGTTGACGCTGCTGCAAAATAAATCCATCTTTGTGCGAGTCAACTTCATCTTTCTCCTCTTCAGAAGCATCCGGATGTCGAGGAGATATGTATGGGTATTGAGAAGCTAAAGCTACAGGTCTATCTTGTAAGGGAGCCGCACTCGCGCAATCAAGAGGTACCAGTCGCATAGGAACCACAGGACAACCCTCTCTCGACATATCATCGTTTAAGTGAGAAGGATTGGTACCACTTGCCATCCCCAAGTTCTTATAATGTGTCTTTGACCACCAACGTGCGTAAACACGAGTCATTGGATTACTCTTGAACTCATCCTTGGCTGGTAGCGTGATAACAGCATTTGTGCATGAACGGGTACAAGACTCCCAATGCATGTACATGGCTTGCAGGGATGCCAATTGGTTCTTTTCCTTCAGCTTGCCTAGCATATTTTGGACAAAACCAAATTGCCTGCTAAAACGGTGGGGACTATATAGCTGAATAATGCATCGGTCTTCTTGCCGCAAAGAAACAAACCCCGAGCGAAGACTTATAAGATAAGACAAGTCTGAGAAGCGGAGATGCAAATTGTCTACGATGCTTTGCCGCACCGAGCCAACTCTCGCTAAGGGGTCCATCCTCAAATCTTCACAACTTTTAAATAGCACTCGCGCCTGCAAATCATCAAGGCTCTTCGTGGATAGCACACCAGAATACTTCGTCATCAAAGGCCCCAGTTTGGCTCCGGTCGATGAAGAAGGCCTTGACTTGTCTAGAGTCGACAAAGAAAAATGAGTGCCAAAATATTCACCCAACCAACCATACACATAATGGTAAGGAAGCACTGCAGCACGATCTTCAGTGCTTACCGAGTCCGAAACAATGCTCAAGCCATTGTAAATGTTGGCTAAGATCGGAATAGCAAGGCTAAAAGACTCACCTGCAGCCATCTTGCTAGCAACTTTGAAAACTCCATGACGAATTAAGTTGACGTCGCCTGCTGGGAAAACAAACTTACAAAGCTAACAAGCTAAGAAAGCAGCTAGGTAAGACTCCTCCACATGTTCTGATGATATGCCAAAATCCTCAAACACTCTCATCTCGTCAGAAGAGCGGCGAGTGGTTGAGCCAATAACACTGGACGGGTTTGAGTCTCCCTTTAGCCTAGTGGTCTTGTTACGACCAATTTTCTTCAAAAGCTTCTTATACCTTATGGCCTCCCGGTACCAAAATCGGATCCATGAGGAAATCCTCACGCTTGATTTACCTTGAGCATCCTGGAAAATCCTACGATACGCCCAAAACAAATAGCAGCAACTTGCAGGCAATCCTCGGCTATTGCAAAGAGAAAGGTCCTCCGCGCTGGGAACGACCTCGTCGTAAAACTTACCTTGGATCGGCAATCCTTCTATCCTGTGAAGATCCCAAAGTGAAATTGACATCTCCCCTTGCGTCGTGTGAAGTATCTTGGTCGCCGAACACCAACGCTCAAAGAACGCACGAATGACGGAAGGATGGCGATCATAACTAAATAAAGATGCGTACACAGCATGGTAAAGGCCCACGTTAGTAAGCACATCTTTAGATCGGCTTAAGACATCTTCAAGCCACTCCCAATAAAACTTATCAAAAACGACCTCTCCAACAGTCGACAGGGTACCATTCCAAGCCATAGCTCTGTTGCGGATGTGATCATCAAGAAGCTTAAATAAGGCCGAATGATTGTCACCAGCATGGTGCGAATGATTCAAGATAAGAATCCTCAATATGCACGCCTTCTTCTTCGTATCTGGTTGAACAGAATCTACCACATCCCAAGATACTTCGGAAGACCACGACTTAATATGCATGGAGTTATCTTTTGCGGGAAGAGCAAGCGCCTTAGGACCAGTTAATGGCTCGTAAAGCTTCAACGTCGTTCCTCTGTCTTGCGATTCACCTGCCTTCGCAAGAATGGTGATGGTGTTGCTCTCAAAACACTTTAAAAATACCTTGACTACAAAGTGGTCCTTCAAAGCACCCTACGGTGGAGAAGAAAACAAAAATGCTAGGCAATCGCACTACGCAACCCCGCTGCAGGCTCTTGCACAGCACCACACGGCAACGCACCATCGAGGGAAAACTGTGATCAAAAGGCACTACACAACGAAGCCCCGCTGCAGTCTCTTACACAAGCACTAGGCAACAAGTACACCCACAGCCTGTTACCACGTCTCTAAAAGAAAAAAACTTCACGAGGGTCCCGGCATCAGACTCTGCTTCCTCAAAATTAAAGATTCCCTGCATGACAACAAATCCATCAGTGGGGTACACACATTACGTGTATAAATACACACATTATATTATATATATATATATATATATATAATATATGTATATATATGTATATATATTATATATTATATATTATGCATGTACGATGATAAGACAACAACGTCCATGCATATATATATATATATATATATATATGTGCGGTGATGTGTGTATGTGTATATATTATATATTATATATTATATATGTATGGTAATGGGACAATCAACGCCATGCGTATGTATATATATATATGTACATGTCAAAATCATGCAAAGGCTCACCACGTAAAGGGCTTCACAAATGAGTTTGCTAGCTTTCCCTCTTCCCCGATTTCCACCAACAGCAACAACAACCACCGCTGTCAAACGACTATCCGGTCTTGGCACTCCGCCTCGCCAAGTCCACCTTCATCACTGCAGGATCGTTCCCAAGCAGAAGCTGGTCCCCACGAAGTTCGAGGTAAGGACGTACTTAGGAATGCCGTGGTGGCTGCTCTAAACCACTATACATAAAAACTTGTGAATGCATGGGGCAGCCCAATCTCAAACGCCATGGATGAGTCTGGCAGCTACCAAAAGGAGTGCTACACCCAAGACGGTCAGGGAGTGAGGTCATCATCGACGATGAGCATGCACGTCATGACGCTGGACGCCAACTCCATCCATTCTCCCAACAGTGCCTGCTCCAACCGCGCCGACTGGCAGAGCTCCTGCGCCATATCTGTTAGATTCTGTCGTACGCCCTCGTCCACTATCTTCCCAAGTCGCAGCATCAGCCTTCCCTTGCAGCAACCTTCGTGCAGCGAGCGTAACAAACAGCAACAGCAGTTTCAACAACTCCCTTCCTCGGCGACGGCAGGCAGTGCAATGGGTGTACAGTGGTTATGGTTAGTGGTGGTGCTCAGTGGCTGTGCAGCAGACGGTGCAACAAGGACAGTAGAACGTGAGTTGGCTGTGTCGATACACCTTCTTCTTCCTCTCTTCCGCCGGTCTGAAAGTTATGGTTCTTCTGCTATGCGATGAAGTGGGAGAAAGCATATAAAGCCACAAAAGGCAATAAGTGGAATACCCGTGCTTTCTACTTTGCTTCTCTGTCGAAGAATCATGCTTCTGGGTTCTCAGGAATGAAAAAAAAAAAAATATATATATATATATATATATATATATATATATATATATATATATATATAAAAAGAATGATGGTGCATCTGGCATCATGTGAATGAAAGAAAAAGAAAAGAAAAAAAAAAAAATATATATATATATATAAAGAATGATGGTGCATCTGGCACCATGTGAATGAAAGAAAAAAAAAAATATATATATATATATAAAGAATGATGGTGCATCTGGCACCATAATGGGAAAAAGAAAGAAAGAAAAAAAAAATATAAAGAGTGATGGTCCATCTGGCACCATCCAAAAGAAATAATATAAAAAAAAATGATTAGCCATCATTCGAAGGAATGAGTGTAAGCACCACCGAAAAAAAAAAAATATATATATATATATATATAAATAAATAAATAAATAAAAGCAACATGGGCTGGCACGAAGGCTTAGGAAGAGATGGAAGCGGAACGGTAGAACAAGTGGTCGATTGCCGTAGTTATGTGTTATTGTGCATGCTTCAACTCTTTGTAAAAACTTGCTTTCCAGCACTCGTTAAAATGTTCAGTTTTAAAGTGGACTACCCAAAAAAATAATAATAATAATAATAAATAATAATAATAATAATAATAATAATAATAATAATAATAATAATAATAATAAATGTGCATTTAGTGAAATAAAGTCCATCTTTTATTTATTTCTCTAAAAAAAATTTACATAAATTCGCATTCCACATGCCATAAAAAAATAAAAAAATAAAAAAAAGAAAAGTCAAATCAAATTTACAGGAAGGGATCTTCAAGGTTGATCAGATGGCACCTCAGTACTCGGCGGAGCCCCAGATCGGAGAGGCACCAGAGGGTGATTATTCAGAGCCTCAATACTAGGCAGAACCCCAGGAGGAGGAGGCACCGAAAGTTGATCATTTGGAGCTTCATTACGCAGTACAGCCCCAGAAGACGAAGGTAAATGCTGTTGGAACAAACCCACGAACCTCTGATGATCAAGTAAAATCTGACCATCAGATTCCTGCATCTGGTCAATCTTCCTCTTCATGTTTGTAGCATAGTTATGTGCGAGCCTGTGCAACTGTTTATTCTCATGCTTGAGCCCTCTAATCTCCTGTTTGAGACTCATCACTTCAGTCGCCAATAATTCAACTTGACGGGTTCGAGCAAATAGACGTTGGGCCATATTAGACACAGAACCTGCACACTGCACACTGAGAGCCAGAGAATCCTTAACAGTCAACTCATTAGACCGTTTAGAAAGCAGTCTGTTATCTTTCGGAGTGACAAGGTTTCAGGCCACCATCGCAGCGGTCATATCATTCTTCATCACCGAATCTCCAACGGTAAGAGGACCAGCAGGAAATATGAAGGATGAGCGCCATATGTTGTCTGGAGAAGGTGGAACTGCCTCTTCACCAAGGTTCAAGTCAAAACGACGGTCAGAGAGGCCAGACATTTTCAAAGGTGTTGAAGAAAGAAGAGGTCAGACAAATCAAGATCTTAGAAGTGCAAGAAGGGAGTTTCTACAAGCGAAAATTTAAGTGTGCTTTGAAACGAACTGCGTGCCTCTATAAAAATTAGCACTCGACGGGATTTTAAAGATCGAATAGGCAAGCTCAGAATTCAAAAAGGCCAATTCAAAAATCGAAGAGGTGCTAGATTTCTCAAAAGCTGGGCTTGCTCAGAAACCATGGGCCAATCTTCCTTTCCAGATTTGTCCGCACTTGTCACATGCAACCTCTGCACTCGACGGAGCTCAGAACTTGAAGAGGCAAGCTCAAAAATCAGAAAGGCATCTGCTTTTCCAGACGTGTCAGCATCTGTCACATGCACACTCAGCTTTGCAGAAATCACGGGCAGTTTGTCGAAGCGCCGATCCCAGATATCGAAAAGGTGCTAATCTTTTTCAGCCTCGTCAACACCTGTCACATGCACACTCAGCTTGGCAAAAATTACGGACAATTTGTCGAAGATTTCTGATGAAGAAGAAAGCACGTGAAGCCATACTAATCAATTACTCAATGGTTGCCGACACGAGTGAAAGAATAATACCTCTACAGGTATTAAAGAACTTCCTATAACTGTCCACCTTCACCCTCCATAGCAAGGCAGACATACTCAACCTTTCTTCATCTCTGAGAATGCATTTCCAACAAACCCTTTCAAGCCACTCAGTGTTCCTTATTCCTTAGGGTACCTCTGTAAACAAAGGACACCAAAGCAAAAGTATCTCATATCACCAGGGTAGAAAGCAAGAGTATCTCATATCATGCGTTCTCCCTGTCATTTCCTTTGTCCTTGTTCTTACCTGCAAAGACAAGGGTAAAGAAAGCAATATGTCGGAACCTCCACTCAAACTCAGGTAAGGAATCGACTACCTGGAACCTTTGCCTGGTTGCTTACATGGTATTGCTCTTGATTACTCGTCTTCCACTACTGCCGTACTTCTAAAGAAGTTGCTACATCTGCCTGGAGAACAGATAAGGCAAGTGAAAATGATACCTTGCAGCATGTGGAGACAACGTGCAGAAGAAACAAGCAGAGAAGAATGCAGCATGCACAGTCAACTCAGCAGAATGAGTCTAAGTTAAGGAACTCGATAAGATGCCACATTTGCCTGGAGAATAGATAAGGCAAGTGAAAATGATACCCTATAGCATGTGGAGACAACGTGCAAAAGAAACAAGCAGAGAAGAATGCAGCCTGCACAGTCAACTCAGCAGAAGAAGTCTGAGCTGATGAACTCGAGAAAATGCCACATTCTGCCAGAAGAATAGATAAGGCAAGGGAAAATGATACATTGAAGCATGTGGAGACAAGCACAACAAAGCACGTGTCGATTCATCCGCTACTTCTTCAAAATCAAAAGTATCTCATATCATCGGGGTTGCAATCACTCTGGGTGGAGGACTTGTTTTGACCCTCAAATTCTTGGGTCCACTCGCTAGGCGTTGTGGGCTACACGTGCCGATTCACCACACTTGAATCAAATCTTTAAAGATCAAGTCACCAACTGGAAGAAGAGCCCATCAATCTTGAAGATCATACCATTGACCAAACTGCTCAGGTGTGAATTAGAAAGATTGAACAAAGCAACAAGTCGTCACCTTCACCTCGTGCCTGCTTGCCATGTGTTCGAGTCAACCTTCAAGAATCAAGCCTCAACGGCCATTGAAGAAACTTCCAGCCAAATTCAAGATCAAGCCTCGACGGCCCTTGAGGAAATCACAAGTCCGATTCAAGATTAAGCGTCCACCACCCTTGAATCAAATCTAGTTCAAGAATAAGCTGGGGAAAGTTAACAATTGGAGGAATCTAGAAAATCATCCAACCCAGTTCAAGATCAAAGTTGTGGAAAGTCAACAAGCGCAAAAACAAATACGTGCCAATTCATCCACTACCAAAGCCAAAGATCATCTACCATATGAAGCTCCTTGTGGTCCAATTTCAACCTTCAAGATCAAGCATCGACGGCCCTTGAAGACATTTTCAGCCCAATTCAAGATCAAGCCTCAACGACCCTTGAAGAAATCTCAAGCCCAATTCAAGATCAAGCATCGATGGCCCTTGGATCGACATCTACAATAAGGGACTTCAAAACGCATCTCCTACACATGACAAGCACATGTATACGACGGGCCTGAAGTGGGGGCATTTGTAGACATCGAAATTTTGGTAAATAAATGTTGACCGATAAATCAAAATTTCAACATTCACGTGTCACATAAATTTTACATGTAGCGTGTGACTCGACGAAAAATCGAAAAGAGTCAGAAAAGTCATCAAACAGAACACGTGTCAACACCTAGCAGAAACGACTTATTTCATCTGGAATATTATATTCAAAATTAGGCCTTGGAAATTTCTATAAATAGAAGGCTAATTCATTCATTTAGGGGGACAAATTCATAACCAATTCACATTACACCAAAACCCTGAAGCTCTGAAACTCTAAAGCTCCCAAGCAAATCCCGAAGGATTAAGAAAGCTCTCTTCGTTCTTCGTCAACTCAACCTTCAAGATCAAGCCCCAACGGCCCTTCGAAGGAACTTCCACCAATTCAAGATCAAGCCCCGACGGCCCTTGAAGAAAGTGTTCATCGTTCATCACCCGTTCATCCTAAGATCAAGCCCCAACGACCCTTTGGATCAACAACATCAACAAATCCACACATCCAACCGTTCTTTAAGATAAAGCCCAAAAACCCTTGAAGATCCATTCATCAACTGTTCATCAAGATCAAGCCTCAAAGGCCCCTTGAAGATCCGTTCATCAACAGTTCTTCAAGATCAAGCCCAAAAGCCCTTGAAAGATCCGTTCATCCATCAAACCTTCAAGATCAAGCCCAAAAGGCCCCTTTGAAGAAACTTCCAACCATTCATCCGAGATCAAGCCTCGACGGCCCTTGGATCAACATCACAATCCACAAATCAACACCTTACGGAGATCAAATCAGAGGATCAAATTTAAGAGAGATTGTAACCCAAAATCATCAAATACAAATATTATTTTATACACGTTGTTCTTGTCTCGTTTGTTTTCAGGAAAATTTCGTGTTTACAGTAATAACATTAGAGAAAGGTAGATTGTAATTAATGATAGCTACCTTATTTAAAAATTAGTGAACAATAAAAGAGAAAAATCACCTTAAACCAAAATAGCTTAATTTGTCATTATCAATTAAGAAAGCATAATCATGTTTTACAGAGTAAAGAAAATCCATAAACAAATAGTATTGTAAATCTTATTATTAGACAGGTAGTAAATATTAGAAAATAACAAGCATAATTATTTATTACACATGTTGCTAAACTATTTTCAGAAAAATTCCATAAAGACTATTAGATAGAATTTAGATTATATTACATCTCAATTAGAAGATAATAATAAAAATATTTAAAAGTTTCCTAGCAAAAGAGAGATAAAAAGACTTATTAACCTTATAGATAGTAAGCCTAAGCAAATAGAACTTAGATCACTAGAAATAGCTGACCAATTAAAATTAGAAGAAAAAATCAACTAGCACAAAAATAGTTAACTGAACAAGTAGGTAAGTTACATAATAAAATAGATAGATTATTAGTTTAATGACCAATTTAGAACCAATAGGAAATGTATTCAAGTTTTGAAAGAAATTAGGAAGTTAGATAAAAAATCAATTGGTTTAATAGATTTTTCAACACAAGTAACTAGTAGTAATATCTCAATTAGACAAAATAATTTAATCATCCAATTAGTTTTAAATTTAGCTGAAAAATTAAATCAAGTTGAAGAACGAATAGCATAAATAAATCAAATTTTACATAACACATCTTCATCATACCACCATTTTGTTACAAAAATTTGAAAATTCAACTTTGAATACAAGTAATCATATTAAAAGATCTAAGATAAATCATTTTGATAATAAAAAATGGAACTCTTTAGAAGAATAAAGAAAAATAGGTTATTAAATGCATAGAACAAGAGGCCATTGAGCCCATAAAAGAGAGAGATGTTAGATGAGCTTTTAGAAGAAGATTTTGAAATGGAGCATCATCAGACATACAAAGAAAACAGAAATGGTATGAAAGATTTCTTAGGACTATTAATAAAAGATGAGATGTTATTAGAATAAATTTCAAAAGTAAAATTAAGAATAATGACAATGGATATGCAATATGAGATCTTGAGCAGAGCATCATAGTCAATGAATGACCTACAATTACAATGTGCTTGGTATCAGTCTATCTTTGATCCAAATCAAAGATGTATATTATTACAAAGGTATATCCACCATGTCTTTGTGATAGTAAATATAGTTATAGTTGTAAACTAGAAATTAGCATATCGTTGTCCAGGATTAATATGAAAGATTTTAGATCATGACATTTTAGTTATGAGCATAAGAAACGGCATAACGTAGTAGAAGCTACCCAACCTTACTATTAGAGCTTGGCTATGTTGATTAGGATCATTTCCGAAAAACCTTAAGAAAGTAGTAGAAGGTTATTTAGAAGAATGGAAAGAAATTTGTATAAGTTTTATTAGTAGTATTCTAGGTTGGTATATGCATTTGCACAAGGAGAAAATTAGACATATAACCATGATTAATGAAGAGTCATTTAGATTGTCATTTATACCACCACACAGATGGACTCCTTCATACAAAAATATTTTGAAATATAGAGAAACTCAAATGTTAGCTTTGAATGAGTTTGAAGATTTTAAGTATGATATGATATTAGTAGCAAAAGAAGAAAAGTATATTTACAACAAGATAAAAGTCTGTCAACACCCCTAATGAAAGCCTCAAATTTTTAAAGGAGAAACTTCAAATACTTATTACAAGATAAAAGAAGATAGAGAAAGAGAGGTAAAACTAGAAGATAGAGAAAGAGAGGTAAAACTAGAAGAAGAAGATGAACAATACTGAAACAATTCGGTAGAAGAGGAACTGCACAACATTGACAACATGATAGAAGCATAAAAGAGTTGCCAGCAGATTAGCAAAAGATGAAGTAGTATAATAATGCAACAAGTAATAGTAGCACCATGCAAAACTACGTACAATATTTCAAATATTAGAAAAATGTAAACATCATTGTGAGACCCGCCATGATAATTAAATATGACATAAGAGTAAAAAAAGAAAAGAACTTGGCCTATTATGGACATTTCATACCAAAAATGTCCTTATGATTAAGATTGAATAGTAGTTAGATCTTTTCATTAAGTCTCTGGTTTTTTAATTCTTCTTTGGTATCTAGTTTTTTGTGTCAATTACAGTGGCATGAAGACTATGTAATAAATCCTTGGCCTATTTTTCGCCGGAAGATATCCTTAGCTTTGACGATGAATGAGATTGTGTGATTGTTGGAATAAAATGCACAAGAATTTCATCATTTGTGTTAGATTGGCTTTTCAGATGATGTAGTCACAACACCTTAACACAAAATTTTCTTCTAGTAATAATCATTTTTTGAATTATTGTCACAAATTGAGTCTAATTTGTGCATATTTTTTTTTCTTGTGCAAACTAATGAAAAGTTATCAAAAACTTTCATTTAATCTTTAGGACAAAAGTTTTCAAAAATACTGATCTTGCCCCTTAAAACATTTAGACAGCTTGGTCCTTAAAAAAAACAGAAGAAAAAAGTTACCAGGCACAAAAGTGGTCTAAAAAGGCAAACATGCAGCAAGTTCACGTGGTCCTCATCAAAACAAATGCAAAAGAAGACAAAGCAAAAACATGCATAAATGTTTTAAAGACAACCACAAATGGTTTCCTTCTTTTGTGGCTGTTTGCCTTGTCTTATTTAGCATTTGTTTTGATGAGAACCACGTGAATTTACTACATGTTTGTCTTCTTAAACGACTTTTGTGACTGGTAACTTTTGCCTTTTGCTTTTTACAAGGACCAAGCTATCTAAATGTTTTAAAAG
Source organism: Malus domestica (assembly GCF_042453785.1). Taxonomy (NCBI): domain Eukaryota; kingdom Viridiplantae; phylum Streptophyta; class Magnoliopsida; order Rosales; family Rosaceae; genus Malus; species Malus domestica. Next base: position 16,221,047 of record NC_091673.1, read on the forward strand.
GTAGGATCAGTATTTTGAAATCTTTTGTCCTAAAGATTAAATTGAAGTTTTTGAGAATTTTTTATTAGTTTTTCCAAAAAACTATGGAGTGAGATTGTAAAAATATTAAAATTGTTGTTGAAGGTCCCAAATGTTTATATGAGCATTTGAGCAAAGTATGATAAATCGACGGCTACAAAATTATCACTAAGGAGTGCACGAAGGGGTACCCGCAGCGTATAATCACCATCTAGGGTTTTAAGCATTACGAACTCGCTTAAATCTGATCCTTTTAAAACCGTCTTCTTCCTCACTAGCCCCTCTCACCCGGCGCGCACACTCACACTCGCACGCAGAGTCACAGAGAGCAAAGAGCCGCCACACTTTAAGGCCGCAGCCATGGTGAGTCAACCCGCTCCGATCCGATCCACTCGCTTCGACGATTCCCTTCGCCTTCAATCTTTCACCCCAAATCTTAATTCGGTTTTCCTTGTTTTGCAGTCTCTCGTCGCAAATGAGGAGTTCCAGCATATTCTGCGTGTGCTGAATACCAACGTGGATGGCAAGCAGAAGATCATGTTCGCCCTTACCTCCATTAAGGGTATCGGCAGACGTTTCGCCAACATCGTCTGCAAGAAGGCCGATGTCGACATGAACAAAAGGTTCGTTTTTTAATTGTTTTTATTATTTATTTTCTGAAAAAATAGTCATAGATCTATTTATTTCGATAAAAAATTTCATTTTCCAGCTCTATTTTATTAGCGGGTTCAGAAATTGAGATGGGTTTTATTTTATTTTTCAAATTCAGGTTAATAGGAATTATTAAAGTTAAGTAATCCCACTTGATTTAACTTGACTTTGTAGCTGGAATCAATGATTTTATCTCCATCTCTTATAAATCGGGTCGAATGTTTGTTTGGAATTGCAAAATACGAGGTGATTTATTTGCAAATGCAATGTTTAGTTTGTTATCCCAGTAAACCACCCGTGCACCAGTTACCAGAGATGCGGGCACGAATTGCAGTACCCCTTCTGTTTTTCATGTTCATCTTATTGCATATTCATGTGGCTTGTAACCTGACAAGCTAGTTTACTGTTGCGTGCACACTATCATGATTTGGTTTGCGTGGGTCTGATTGCGGCACATTGCAGGGCTGGTGAACTATCTGCTGCCGAGCTCGACAACCTGATGACTATCGTGGCAAACCCCCGCCAGTTCAAGATTCCTGACTGGTTCTTGAACAGAAAGAAAGACTACAAGGACGGAAAATACTCCCAGGTGGTCTCCAATGCTTTGGACATGAAGCTTAGGGATGACCTTGAGCGTTTGAAGAAGATCAGGTCTGGTTTTCTAGTCAGTTTTTTTCTTTTTGTTCAGCACCGGTCATATCATTGTTGTGTTTTTCGGATATTATTATTGTTCGGTAATTGGTATATCATTGTTTGGATAGTTGTAGTATGCCAGTTCTATTGTTATGCATTTCTGTTAACTGATTGCACTGTTGGTCATCTTAATTGTTTTAAGTAATGTATGTCTACGATGCTAATGATTTTAATATGCCATATGATCGGTTGGAAATATAGCTCAGTAGTTTACATTTGTTCCACATGGACATGACACAAAACCGAGCGCAATGGCGTTCTAGGATTCATATAGCCGACCTCACTTAGTGGGAAAAGGCTTTGTTGTTGTTGTTGTAGTTTACATTTGTTCTACATAGTGTTGTCCATTTGTTCTAGATCATAGTAACAGCTTCAACTTATTTCTAGCATTTGGGAAGACTCATGCATAATCTTTCGGAGCAAGAAACGTGTTGGAATTACAAAGTATAAGCATTGATTTTTGCACTGTGATTAGTTAGTTGGGTAGAAGGTCAAATTGTACATTATGGCTGCATTGTGATCGACTCAAATTGTTAGACACTTTATTTGTTGGTGGCTTACAGCCATTCACACCCTCTACCCAATCCGTTTCTCTAGTACATCATCTGGCTTGTGAAGCTTTTCTCTTGATTCTTTACCAATAAGCCCGGTTGAAGCTCTTGATTCCCATATTTACCTGTCAACACATTGAACAGTATCTTGTATATCCATATGATATGACAGTGCTTGTCTATCTGATTGTACTTGAGTTTTTCTTGGTGTCTCTGTGTATGCATATTATCTGTTGTGATGAACGTCTATAATTTTGAAGATTGCTTAGGAGTATGACTGATATATCTTTCTTGATATGCAGGAATCACCGTGGTCTTCGACACTACTGGGGCCTTCGTGTGCGTGGACAGCACACCAAGACCACCGGCCGCAGGGGAAAGACTGTTGGTGTCTCCAAGAAGCGTTGAAGAACTTTAGTGCCTGTTCCGGATGTCATGTTGCGAATTTTGTGTTACTTTTTAGAATACCTTCTAGTATTTAGCCTCAATCTACTTCAGTTTTGATGGATTAATAGCAGTATGTCTGTCTTTTAATTATATTCCTATAGACTGCATGATCTTTGTGTTTGAGGATGCTATGGTATGCGATGGAATTGAGTTCCAGAAATTATGTTGATATTCTAAAATCTCAATCGTATGTTCGAATTTCCATCGGCGGTCATTCGTTTGGGTCTTGAAGTTCCTCTGTTATCCTAGTTCCAGATCTTGAATTGTACGGATTCTGAGACCTAGACCCGGTTTGATATTCGCACCTTGTTCCGAACGCAGCTTTAGACTTGGATCTCAAGTCTAAATCAACTCAGTATTTGGGGCTTGGAGTATTTTTTTTTCTTCTCCAAACGGTAGATTTTGTAAGATTTGATGTTCCACTGACTGGATTTGAATTCATGGCATCATGCAAAGATTCAATATTTTTTCACAAAAAAAACAAAAGAAAGAAAAAGATTTGACGTTTGAAGTGGGGTTCGAAGTTCGATGTCGTCTTCTTTCTTTCCAATGAAAAATGTAGATTATTATTTCGTCGTATGTGAGACCAAGACCAAAATATCGATAATATTGGCGAAATATCGTTGATATTATCGTCTTTGTGAGACACCGATATTTTCACACGTATCCACTAAAAAATCGTCCAAATATCATTACCGATAAAATCACGATATTTGAGGCTGGTGCGAATCGGAGAAGAATGCCGGAGCTTCTACAGCTCCGGCCGACTGTAAAAGAGCACCCTAGACTCCGATCTAGGTATCAAAATGAAATAGAAGACGAGAGGAATGTTTTTATAACTTCTGTTTGCCGTGAAATGGTCGGAGGTGTTCGGAAAGTTCCTCGACACTCACAGCCTCGCCGGAGAGTTCCTGGGTTCCATTGTCCTAGCTGCATGAACCGAGAGAAAGGGAGAGAAAGACGAGGTTTAGATGGTGATGATGATGCCGTTGACGGAGTACTACGAAAGGCGTAGAGGTCACGGGAGATGGAGACGGCGCTAACGAGGCGGAAGACCCGGACGAGGAGGAAGGCGAGGGAGGAGCAGAAGGCCATATGTGAGAAGGATTGAGAGACTGAGGTCTTTGTGTGTGTGTGTGTGGGAGAAGGGAGAAGAGAGAAAGATCGAGAGATCTCTCTACGTGTGTGTGTGGGAGAAGGGAGAAGGGAGAAGAGAGAAGGATCCAGAAAGATAGACTAAAAGGAGAAGAGAGAAGGATCGAGAGAGAGAGACTGAGGTCTCTGTGTGGTCTCTATGTCTGTGTGTGGTGGCGTGTGATGTGAGTCTCTGACTCTGTGTGTGTGTGTGTGTGATGGGTGGCGTGCGTGTGAGAAAAAAAGAGCATCCAAATAATTCAAAACCCTAACCACTTTTACAACTTATACAATTTTTGACAAGACAAAAATAATTGTGGTTTCATAAAGATTCAAAACCGTGTGGCACGCGTGATATTCTTTCACATTCTCAGAGGTGGAGTATCAGATCATCACACATTTTTTGACCCTTCGAAAATTGAAAAACCTCTATTACACCTTTTCGTTTCTTCTTCTTCCCTTAGCCCTTTCAGAGCCATTCCAGATCCATTCCAGAGCCATTTCAGAGTTTCAAATTGAATAAATGGATCTGTAGCTCGCGCCACTCCAAATTAAATGTTAAATACCTTCTTTCTCTCTCATTTATTCACAGACGACAAGCTGCAGAGGATGGTCGAGGTTTTGCTGCTACGTAGTTTCAGATTTGTTACATTGGTGTAATTATTATTTTATTGTTGCTCCACGCAGATTCTATTTGGCCTTTACACAAAGGGTTCCATATTTAAGGTAAGTTTACGAACTTATATTTATATTATTGTAATTTATACAACAACAAAAAAATTTGTGTGGACTCGTGCATGTGATCTAAGAACTAAATAATACTTGTATGTTAATTTTTTGAATTAATTAAGTAATGTTGGATAATTATTCCCTAGAATAATTTTAATATGTTTAATGTTATTTATTATTTTATTATCAAATTGGATTATTATTCATTAATATTAGGTTTTATTATTTCATATTATTTTTATAATTACTTAAATTCTTACAATCTTTTTCTTTACTTCCTATTTAATACTTCCTATTTAATTCTTCTGTAGAATAACTTTACTTCCTATTTAATATGTTTCCGTCACTACTATATTTTTTGGCCAAAAAATAATTGCCTAATTTTCATGAAAAATAAATATAGGTACGTTTAAGATGTCCAATGGAGTTACTAAACGTGATCCAGCTTGGGAACATGGAGACCCAATAGACGGAAACAAACATGGCACAATTTGCAAATATTATGGTCGGGTAATGAGGAGTGGCGAAGTGACACGACTTAAGTACCATCTTAGTGGATTAGATTCAGGAAATAATGTCCAACAATGCGATAATATCCCCTCAGAAGTGAAGGCATTCATCACCACATTATTAAAAAATAAAAAACAGCATAAGAAAAAGATAACACATGGAATGGAAAATATTCGAGCTGGGCTACGAGGAGAAGTCATTGGCCAAGCGGTTGACAGTGATGATGATGACGATGAGGACGAATGTGATGATGACATGGGACCTGAAGAACGACACTGTTTCAAACAAGCATTACATGGCTTTAAACAATCAGCATGGGAAGGAGAACACCTTCATAAAATTCCTAATAGAGCATAAGGTTCCGGGACAAGTGGTGGTGCACAAATGAGACGGGGAGCAAGTGTTAGAGAATCACAACCAACACCACCAATAGCCCTAAGTTTATATAAGTCATCCAAAGCACGTCAAAAGAGTGTTTGGAGTTATTTCACTGGAGGTAATGTGAATGAGGGAATTGAGCATCTAATTAGCAAGTTCCTTATCTATGAAAATGTCCCTGCTAAGAAGGCATCATCACATCATTTCAAAAATATGGTATTAGGATGTCAACAGGCCGGTGTTGGAGTACAACCTCCCACTCCCTATGAGGTAAGAAACAAATATTTGGAAATAGAGTATAAAGACATTGGCGAGTATGTTAACAAGTTGAGGTCAAAGTGGGAAACTAATGGTTGCACAATCATGTGTGACGGATGGACTGGCCCGACCAGATTGTCTATCATAAACTTCATGGTATACTCTAAAGGAAAGACAATTTTTTTGAAGTCTGTTGATGCTTCAGACCATATAAAGAACGACAAGTATATTTACAAATTATTTAGGGATGTAATCATGGAGGTGGGAGAGCATAATGTTGTCCAAGTCGTGACCGACAACGGTTCTGCATTTGTCAAAGCTGGAAAAAAGTTAATGAAGCATCATAATGTGATTTGGACATCATGTGCAGCACATTGTATTGATCTCATGTTTGAGGTAATGGGGAAGAGAGAGAATATTGCTACTGTCGTAAAAAGAGCTAGAACGATCACAAATTATATTTACAATCACGATTGGTTGTTGGCAAAGATGCATGAATTTTGCAAAGGAGAAATTATTCGTCCAGCTACCACTCGAATCGCCACCAACTATATTGCATTAGACAGCCTACTTAAGAAGAAAGCAGGGTTGAAGCAATTATTCACTAGTGACGATTGGGCCAACCACAATTTAAGCCGCTCAAATGTAGGTCGTATGGTGGAAAGTATAGTGTTTGATCATGCTTTTTGGACTCAATCGGAACATGTGTGCCAAGTGTTTGAACCTCTTTACAAAGTTTTACGGATCGTTGACACAGAAGTGTATCCTACTATGGGGGCAATATATGAGTTGATGCGTGTATTGAAGGATGACTTCGAAAGAAAACATGGTGCAAGGTGGGTCATAAAGATAATTGATGACCGATGGTATAAAACATTATACCACGATTTGCATGCAGCGGGTATAAATTATGTCATAATTTGCAATTCATTTCTTTAGTTGCATAAGTATTATTTCTCTTATTAGAATATGTGTTTCTTTGAACAACATATTATTTGAATCCTCGATACCAATACAGACCTAGTGTTGGAGATAATGGTACCCTTATACGTGCTGTACATAATGTATACTCTAAATTAGACCCTGCATCACCAGCGGTTGGCCAATTTGGAAATGAGGTACACAATTACTTAAATTATAATAATTACATTGTTGGATTAAACTAACACGATTTATTGAATTCAGCTAACATGGTTTAAAGATGCAAGAAGAACTTTTGGAGAACCAACATCAATTGCTGCTTGAACAAAAATGTCTCCTAGTGAGTGCAAACATATTTCACTATCAGTTTATAATAGATTTTGTTGGAGTTATTAGGCTTATCAACATTGTTTTTCATTATAGCTGAATGGTGGATCATGTATGGGACTGATGCACCAATTGTGAGAAAGTTAGCAATCAAAGTATTATCACAAACAACTTCCTCATCTGCTTGTGAAAGAAATTGGAGTACATTTGCACTCATACACACAAAGCAAAGAAATAGGTTGGCTCATAGTTGGTTGGAAAAATTAGTTTATTGTTATACAACATAAAGCTTCAAATTCGAGATAAGGAAGCAGAAATAGATTATGTCGACCGTGGTGACCCTAGATGTGTTTGATATTGTTGCTGAAGATGATGATACAGAGGGTAACCAACTTTATCAATGGATTAGACCTCTTCATTTAGATGATGATGAAGGCAACCCAGCTCCTAGAGTTGCTGAAGAAGCACGTAATGAAGGGATAAATGTAGAAAGAGTATTAGAGGAAGAGGTTGGATCTAGCAGCTCTAACTCTTTGGAAGAACTTTTGCGCCGAAGACTAAGAAACACTGGAATTCCACATTCTTCCAATCCTACACAACCACAAGATCATACTGATACTAATGATAACTCTACTACAAGATCAGGAGACTCACCTACCACCGGAGGTGGAGCTGGAGGTAGTGGTGAAGGATATAGTGAAGCTGAAGGTAGTGGTGGATATGGAAACTATGTTGGACCACCTCACGGATTTATGAGCCCCTTCACTGGTGAGGCAAACTTCACGCATGCAACACAGGATGATGACCATGGCAGTAGGCAGGCAGGACCAGGAATTTGTGTTATAGGGAATGACTATACTCGTAGAGAAAGAGGCAAGCAGATTTTGTCAAGTCAAGAAGATGACTCGTTATCTATAACTTTGGACTCTGTTGGAGTGGGAAGTAGTAACTATGGTTATACTCATAACCAACCATTTCCCTACCCTTCATATCTCATTCCTGTTAGGATGGAATCAAGCGACTCATGGAAAGAATCCGAGACTCAATCTTCAAATGATTTTTCTTATGGACAACGTTAACCAATCTCAGATCCATATGGGTGGCATGTTAACAATTACATGCAAAACTATTTGGGGATTTATCATTTGATAACTACTCTGTCACAACCCGTCCCGAAAAGGGTTGTGAAAAGACGAAAATGCCCTTGAACGTGGGTGTGTTTGTGTTTTCGGTTAAGAAATTGGGCCAATTATTCTATGTCCTAAATAATTGGACCACACACACACATCCACATCACTTCTCTCTCTCTCCCGTGTTCTCTCAAACTCACTATCTCTCATCCCTTCGAACTTTCCCTCTCTCTGCAAATCGTACGGACGCAATCTGTTGACCTCCATTCCTTCACAAATCAAGCTCCCAGGACCACCATTACATTCCTTGCAAGAGTACGAACCCAACCATACCCTTAGTTGGTAGAATTACCTTTGAAAAACCCAGAAACCACGAGGGCTCCATTGAAGCACAGTAGCACCGATTCGATCGTCGAGGTTTCACGCCATTTTAAGGTTCAGAAAGGTATCTAGTCTCTTTCCTTAGTCATTTGGCATGATTTTGGTTGAAGTTTAACGTGAGAAAACCTCGGAAAAATCAAATCTCCAAGATGGTCACTATTTATCAACTTTTAAACGGAAGGGTTTCTTTGAATTTCAGGACCATAGTGAGCTTTAGAACGTCCTCACGATGCTCGGAGTGCAACGTTGAGGTATTTTGGACATCGGGGAGCAGTAGAATGGAGTTTCACTTTTTAGCCGAATTATCGAGCTTTCTCCGGTGAAATGCCATGAGTTTTAAGGCTTGAAAGTGGTAAGGTTTGGCTCCTTACTTCCTAAGCTTCATTTTGGCTTTGTTTTATGAGATTTGGTGAAGAAATGACGAAGATATATCGATTTGAAAAATGCCCAGTTTTCTGACGAGTTGCAGCAGTGACAGCGAAGAACCCCAGCGAACCCAAGGTAAGAGACGACACGCGCGGCGCGTGGCCTGCGCGTAACCGCACGTCTGGCCGTGCCTTGGCCGGCACATGGGGCTTCGAAAAATTATTTTAAAATTTTAGGGATGATCCTGAGGTTGTGTATGTCACTGTTGTATATTCATATACCAAATTTGAGCTATGTATGAGAAGTTATTACATAGTTTTAGTTATGTGCATTAAAGTGATGTTTATTTAGTTAATTCTCATATAGGCGAGACCTATTCCGAGGATGAGCGCAATCAAGGGAGACTCGGGGGCTACGACCCTTCGACATATCTGTGAGTGGGCAGTTTTGTTTTCCGTATGAACCTATATAAATGAGATTTTTCCTAGAAAATCAATTTAAGTGAAATGTGATATGAAATGCGATATGAAATGCCATGCAAAGTATATGCCTATTTATTTATGCATTAGTAATTGCATATAATTGGTGCTGCGGACGCACAGGTAAGTGCCAGGTAAGTTCATAAATTAAATTTATGAGATTGTTGAGTTGATATGATTAAGAGCTCATAAATCTGCACCCAGCTCATTATATAATCAACTTAAATTAGTTAAATCCATCATGCAATGTATTTCCTTCTCATTTTTTGTGATAAATTAATAGATAATTGACTAAATAAACATCCTGCAAAGTTTCAATAAAAATTTCCAACTTTTTCTTACAATTTCTGTGGTTTTTATTCAATTTTTATCGATATCGATAATTTCCCGATATTTCCATCTATATTTCCGTGTTTTTGGACTACCAATATTTCCAATACCATCGATATTTTATACCTTGTGTGAGACTCAAACTGGAAGAAATTTCCTTACAACTACTTTGGTACTCAGCATTCAACTTTAGGCCCTTTTTTTTTATCTAAAAACAGTCATCATGCACGTTTTGGTTTTTGCTTTATATGTAACACACGAGTACAATTAGCATCTCCTTTTAACAAATCAAATAAAAGAAATCGACGTTTCCGAGTGTGGAACTTGAATCAACAATGTTTTTTTTTTGTGCCACTCAGTACTACGGTCTGGTGGTATTATCTTTGTTGATGCAAACAGAAAGTGTTAAGTTTATGACCTTCGCTAGATTGCTCCGGTCACTAGTGTGGATAAGTATGTAAATGGATAGAGACAGGGAAGCAAACACAGGTTGTAAGTGGTTCAGCCAGATTGGCTACGTCCACGGAGTAAAGGAGTTCTTATTAATTGTGAAGGGTTTACACAAGTACATAGGTTTAAGCTCTCCTTTTGTGAGTACTAGTGAATGATTTAGTACAAATGACATTTGGAAATATTGTGAGAGAATGGTATCTATTTATAAAAAAGAGTTTCTAGTTTCATTCTGACATTGACACATGTCGTGTTGTGATTGGCTTCTGATGTTGACACGTGTCGCGCTATGATTGGCTTCTGATGTCGACATGTGTCGTGCTGTGATTGGCCTCCTAGTTAGAGGGAAACTCTTCTGGGTCCTTGATGGTATAACGTTGATCGGTGCTCAGTAGTTTCGAGATTAGTCAAGTATGGTACAAACAGTGCTCCCCTAAGTTCTCGAGTGAGGGAAGCTCCTCGGTTAGGGACTTGCAAGATCCAAGCTATTGAGTAATCATAAAACTTCTAAGTACCGAATTGTGGTATCATTTTCACTTGCCTTATCTGTCTCATATGTAGATGTGGCATCTTCTCTGGAAGTGCTTTTCCTTCATCCAGGGGTGGTATCTTTAACCGATGAAGATGCACAAGGTAATGTATCAATTTCACTTGAAGCTTACTTGTAGTTTCAGGCTTGGTCAAGTGCGATACAAACCCTATATTAGGAGTCCCCCAAGTCGCTGAGCTAGGAGATTTGCCGAATGAGATAACATACAAGGTAAGCAATCAGACTTCCAAGCAAGCAACCTAGATCGGAGGTTCGACTTCGGCTTCCGGTTGATTGTTCTCCTTCTTCTTGTGTCGTAAACAACAAAAAGGATAAGAAGAAGCAAATGGAGAAGAGATGATATGAGATACTTTTGCTTTTAAAGAAATAACTTTCCACATGCTTATTCTTGAATTGGGCTGGAGGGTTTTCTAGTTTCCTCTAGAGTATAAGGCCGACTCAAGAATTTGAGGGTCAAAACAAGTCCATCAAATCTAAAGTACGTTCGACCCTGATGATATGGGATACTTTTGCTGTTGACAAAGTAGTTGATGTATCGGCACGTGTTCTGTTACGCTTGTCTCCACATGCTTCCTTGTATCCTTCTCACTTGCCCTATCTGTTCCTCAGGCATATGTGGTATCTTCTCTGGAAGCATAAGATGTTGAAGATGAGTACTCGAAAGCAAAGCCAGGTAAGTAATCAGGCAAGGGGTTCCATGCAGTCAGTTCCTGACTGGAAGCTTGATTCCAAGTGCTGACTGATTGCTCTCTTTCTCATTGTCTTGTAGGTAAGAACAAGGTCAAAGGAAAAGACAGGGAAAAAGCATGATATGGGATACTCTTGCTTTTAACCCTGATGATATAAGACACTCTTGTTCTGGTGTGGCTTGTTTGCAGAGGTATTATCGGGAGGAAAAAAAAGCTGAGTATTTCGAAAGACTCTGCTGAGAGTGCCCTCTCAGATGTGAAGAAAAGTTGAGCATTTTTTTTATTTGTAGGTCTGCCTGGCTGTAGAGGATGAAGGTCGACATATATAGGAGTCTCCCTAACAACAAGTAGTAGTGTTATTCCTTTACCCTTCTTGGTCATAGCAATGTAGTTGGAGTTGTAATCTTTACGTGTTTTAACTTTGTCAGAGCACTTTGAAAAAGTGGTATGTGGTATCTAGAAAGCTGATGTTGCGTGTGAAGATTGCAGACAAGCTTTATCCAAGGAAATCTGGCTCTCGAAGTTCAGAAAGCAATGCCTCTTCGATTTTCGAACAAGCAATCATGTCCGGGATTTGGCTCTCGAGATTCAGAGAACGGTGCCTCTTCGATTTTTGAGAAAGCAATCCTATTAGGAGTCTGACTCTTAAGATTCGGAGAGCAGTGTCTCTTCAATTTTTGAGAAAGTAATCCTGTTGAGAGTCTGGCTCGAGATTCGGAGGGCGGTGCTTCTTCGATTTTTGAGCACGTAATCCTGTTGGGAGTCTGGCTCTCGAGATTCGGAGAGCGGTGCCTCTTCAAATTTTGAGAAAGCAATCCTATTGGGAGTCTGACTCTTGAGATTCAGATAGTAGTGTCTCTTCGATTTTTAAGAAAGTAATCCTGTTGGGAGTCTGGCTCTCGAGATTCAGATGGCGGTGCCTTTTCGATTTTTGAGCAAGCAATCTTGTTAGGAATGTTTTCTTGAATGTGAGTAAAGGTTGGGCATTTTTGCCAGTCTACCTTGCCACGAAGCACGTAGGTTGACACACATTGGGACTTTCTAATTATCAAGCAGTGGTGATGTTCCTTTACCCTTGTGGGTAATAGTAGGGTAACTGGACCTTCAAAATTTATGTGTCTAAACTTTGTTAGAGATCTTTGGCAAAGTTATCTGTGGTACCCGAGGAGTTGATGTTGCGTGTGGAAAGTGGTGCCTCTTCAGAATCCGGAGAGTGGTGCCTCTTCGATTTTTGAACCAACGGCCTTGTTGCCCTTTCTTTTATAAGAGCACCAATTGTGTGCAAGAAGTACATTCAGAGAGATATTGCTTGTAGGAATTTTCCCCTTACTTTAGAGATTTATTGCACTTCATTTCTCCTTCATTATTTCTGAGAATGTCTGGCCCATCCGACCGTCGTTTTAACTAGAACTTTGGTGAAGAGGCAGCTATGCCTTCTCAAGGCAATATATGGTGCCCATCATTCTTATCCCCTACTAGTCTTCTTACCGTCGAGGACTCTGTGATGAAGAATGATATGACCGCTGCGGTGGTGGCCAAGAACCTTCTCACTCCCAAAGATAACAGACTACTTTACAAACGGTCTGATGAGTTGGCTGTTAAGGATTATCTAGTTCTCAGTGTTCAGTGTGCAGGTTCTGTGTCTAATATGGCCCAATGCCTATTTGCTCGAACCCGCCAAGTTGAATCATTGGCGGCTAAAGTGATAAGTCTCAAACAGGAGATCAGATGGCTCAAGCATGAGAATAAACAGTTGCACAGGCTCGCACATGATTATGCTACAAACATGAAGAGGAAGCTCGATCAGCTGCAGGAATCTGATGGTCAGATTTTACTTGATCATCAGAGGTTTGTGGGTTTGTTCCAAATGCATTTATTGCCTTCGTTTTCTAGGGCTGTACCGCGTAATGAAGCTCAAAATGATCAACCTTCAGTGCCTCCTCCTTCTGGGGTTCTGCCTAGTACTGAGGCTCCGAATAATCACCCTCAGGTGCCTCCTCTTTTTGGGGCTCTACCGACTGCTGAAACTTCTCCTGAGCAACCTTTGTGAATGCTCCCTCTTGTTTGTTTATTTTGATTCATGTATATGTACATATTTGTAACTTGTCGGAGGTATCAATAAACAAGTTTTGCTTCATTTCAACGTATTGTGTTAAATACACCAAGGCCTTCTTCACTAAGTTCTTTGAATTTTTCCTTTTGTTGAATCTTGTATGTTGAAGCTTTGTGAGTGAAGCATGTAGGTTGAGGTAGTGCTCCCTTAATTTCCCGAGTAAGGAAAACTTCTCGGTTAGAGACTTGAAAAAATCCAAGTCACTGAGTGGTTGTGAGACTTCCGAGTATCAAGGTGCAGTAACATATGGTAGGAGTCCCCCAAGTCTTCGGTCAAGGGAGTTGACAAATGAGGTGTCTTGCTAGTAGCCAAGTTTCCAAAGTAACAAAACTTCACAATTTTCCTTTCTAAGTGGTAGCCCAAAACTCCTCCTTCATATATATTTGTTATGAAAGTTATTAGGCCCAAAGAAGAAGAGGCCTAGGCAATTTTTTTTTTTTTTTGTTTTGAAATTTTCAAATTTCTGAATATATATATATTTATAAATGAAGCTTTGTAGGTGAAGCTTTGAGGTTGAAGCTTTGTTGGGTACCGTGAATTGATTTTGCTTCACACTATCTTGATTAAGATAGTGTGAAGCTTTTGTGGTGAAGCTTTTGTGGGTGAAACTTTTGTGGGTGAAGCTTTTGTGGTAGGGGAAGCTTTTGTGGGTGAAGCTTTTGTTGATGAAGCTTTTATGGGTGAAGCTTTTGTGGTGGGTGAAGCTTTTGTTGGTGAAACTTTTATGGGTAAAGCTTTTGTGGGTGAAGTTTTTGTGGTGGGTGAAGCTTTTGTAGGTGAAGCTGTTGTGGGTGAAGCTTTTATGGGTGAAGCTTTTGTGGGTGAAGCTATTGTGGATGAAGATTTTGTAGGTGAAACTTTGGAGTTGAAGCTTTGTAGGTGAAGCTTTGTAGGTGAAGCTTTGGAGTTGAAACTTTTGTTGGGTACCATGAATTGATTTTGCTTCACACTATCTTGATCAAAATAGTGTGAAGCTTTTGAGAATTTGTAGTTGTCCTCCATTGATGAAGCTTTTGTTAGTGAAGCTTTGTTGGGTACCACGAATTGATTTTGCTTCACACTATCTTGATCAAGATAGTGTGAAGCTTTTGAGAATTTGTAGTTGTCCTCCATTGATGAAGCTTTGTTGAATTTCCTTTTTTTTTCTCTTTTTTTTTTTAGGAAACTAGAAATTTAAAAATGTGGGAGAGACAACATATTCCACACTGTTGAGCAAGAGATTGTGATGCAAGCCACACCTAGTAGTCGAATGTTTGGATGAACCATATAAATTGAATTTGCTTCGAACAATCTTGAATTTGCCTCGAAGGTTTGAGAATTGTAGTTGCCTTCCATTGATGAAGCTTTTGTTGGCACTGTTTGTACCATACTTGACCAATCCCGAAACTACTGAGCACTGGTCAACGTTATACTATCAAGGACCCAGAAGAGCTTCCCTTCAACCAGGAGGCCAATCACAATGCGACACATGTCGACATCAGAAGCCAATCACAGCTCGACACGTGTCAACATCAGAAGCCAATCACAACACGACACGTGTCAATGTTAGAACAAAACTAGAAACTCTCCTCTATAAATAGGGATCATTCTCCCACAATAATCTCTAATGTCATTTTGTACTAAACTATTCACTAGAACTCACAAAATGAGAGCTTGAACCTATGTATTTGTGTAAACCCTTCACAATTAATGAGAACTCCTCTACTCCGTGGACGTAGCTGATCTGGGTGAACCACGTACATCTTATGTTTGCTTCCCTGTCCCTATTCATTTACGTACTTATCTTCACTAGTGATCGAAGCAACCAAGCGAAGGTCACAAACCTGACACTTTCTGTTGTACCAAAGTCCTCGCTGATTTTGTGCATCAACATTTGGCGCCGTCTGTGGGAAATCGACACTTATTCCCACTCTCTTCAACTTTGTCAAGCTGGTTTCCACCACTCGTACACTTTCTTTTGGCCAAACATCTCTCTCCAACATGGGGAGCGAAGGAAGCCATAGCACACAGAATGACACCCCCATTGGACCTAGTATGAAGCAACGAAAGCAGGAAGGAAATAGAGTTACTCTTCAAGCTAAAGTCGATGAGTTAGAAGCTCAGAACAACAAGATAGTGATAAGGAACGAGGTCCTCCAGGAGCAGTATGAAAAACTTTTCGAGATGCTTCACGAGGCTAGGCATGCTCAAGCACACAAGCTCGTCGCCCATGCTGAGGTCAACAATCATCTGAATGCCCCCCAACGCGGAGGGTTACCGATATCCAACACGAACATCCTTAATAGGGATCGAGCTACACATCAATGTGATAATCCACATGAGACCTCTCTCAACCCAGCTGCTTCAACCCGAAGCAGAAGGAGTAGAGGAAAGCACCTCCTCACAGAAGGAGTGGAAGGATCAAAAGCCGTCTATCACGATTGTCGAGACTTCCTAAAGCAACGTCGGGAGAATCCCATCCACATAAGCTCGAAGATCAATGACCCAAGAGTTTCTGAAAGACTCGGTCCTCTCCCACGACCCAGGCTAGCAGTTAATCTAGGGAATGGGCAACAAGTCCCAGAAGAACATGAAGGTACAGGGGACTCGGAAATGTTCCGACATACTCACTCTAGGAGTCAGTGTGACAAGTCCAAGGAAAAATCATGTTATCTTGATCAAACTTTCCTACTTCCAAGAGGCGATGGGGACTTACGGAAGAAAACTTCAGTGATGCACGACTCCACTCAGGACCCCCTCGTCCTACAGCTCCTGGAAGAAGTAAACAAGTTGAAGGCTGAACGTCAAGCCGAGATACCTGACTGGAACCAACCCAGGCCTGGCCCCCTCATAAAAAAGATCTTCAACACCCCCTCCAAGCGAAGACAAAGCAGAAGCTTGACTTACAACTCTATACTGGAAGGGAAGACCCGATTGAACACCTTAACCTCTTTGAGTCCACCATGGTATACCGGAGACACACCGATGAAGAATGGTGCCTTCTCTTCCCCTCCACCCTCTCTGGCGGAGCTTTAAACTGGTATTGCCGTCTTCCACCCGAGACGGTAGACTCATTTGAAGAGTTGAGGAAGTTGTTTGTCTCTCAACACATCTTCCAGACCGATCGCTTGCATTCCGCAGATGATTTGTACACTATTCGCCAGAAGCCGGACGAGTCATTACGAAAGTATGTTGGCATCTTCAGCCATGAGTATTCTCGTTACGCTGAGGCAGATGACAAGACCACCCTCAAGGCCTTCACGGCAGGCTTACGTGACTGTTTCTTCAAGTACATAATCAATGCCAACACTTGGAAGACTTACTCTGAGGTGATGGCACAAGCTTACAACCATGCCTCCGCCGAGGCAATGACATATCAAGGGAAACCCCCTACAGTCACCCCTTATCAACAAGTAGGGAGTGGAGGCCAGATCCAACCGAATGAGAAGACCTCAACCTTCCAAACGGTAGCAGCACACCCCTCTGCCTCATTTAATGCTTCGCCAAGTCAGCAGACATATCAATCCCAGGGCAAAAGGAAAGATTTCCATCCTCACCAATCTCATTTTAATAAAAAGAATAAGGGGCACTATCGCGATAACTCAGGATATCATCACAATAACGCCCGTCCCTAGGCAGTCAATGCAGTGGGCCAATCACGTGTCAAGACAGGCCCTACCTCGAGGTATGAGACATACACACCTTTGAACGCTACATGCGCGGCCATCTACCCTAGTATAGCTCATCTGATACCAAAGCCAAAGCCAAGACAACCAGATTACAAGTCCACGAAAAACACAGGCATGTTTTGCTGCTACCACGAGTATAATGGCCATGATGGCGAGAAGTGTGTCATCCTCCGTGATCATATTGAAGCTTTGGCACGTGAAGGAAAAATTGATCAGTTCCTCCTTCACCCTCCAAGGGATAACCGTAACCAACGCCAGGTGAATGTGATATATTCTATAAGCGGCGGCACACCTATGTCTGAATCTTCCAATAGAGCCATGAAAAACAGTGAACGAACTTTGAGACCTGGCCATCAAGTGTTTCACGTGGAAGACATCAGGGGAGGCAAGTATCAAAAGCCTAACTAGGATCCAATATGTTTCTACCCTAAGGAAGAAAGAGGTATCTGAAGGATTATTTTGTGAAAACTAGTTCATTTAAGCAACATCAATAAGCATGCAATTAACAATTAAAGGCGGAATCATGCTTGCATGCACTTAAAAACAAAACATTAACCATGAAATTCAAAGCCTAGTAGATTGGTGAACCAAGACTCAACTCAAATCAAAGTGAGTTGAGAAATATACCTTTGTAGATTCCTCTTTGCATAAGCAAAGGCTAATCACCCAAAGAGAGGGCCTTCATTCCTTGCATCTTAAATCTATGGATTTGGATAGATGAATAGGTTTCTCCAAGTTCCCAAAATAGGGAACCTCTAAGTCTCTTCACCAAGGAGAGATTGGAGAAGAAATGAGTGACCTTGGAGTAGTGGGATTGCAAGATGCACCCCCAAGGTGGCCGGCCTCTTTAGAGAGAAATGGAGAGACATGTTCTCTCCAATTTTCTCCAAAACAAACCCTAATGAATTTTAGGCTATAAAGTCATATTTATACCTTTATTCATTTGAGTGGCAAACTTGTAAATAAGTCCAAGTTCACTACCCTTAGCATCATGGCCGGCCCTAGGGTATTTTTGGGCTAATTAGGCCTTTGTGAATCATTATTCATTAAGTTGTCATACAACTTAAGCCAATGGGCTTGATGTTCGAAGCCCATTGGGCCTTAATGTCCAAAACTATCCCGAGGTCTTTAACGAACTTATTCGTTTGATTAATTAATCCTTGCCATAAATAAATGATTAAACCATTTAATCATTCTTACTCATCTCCATTGTTTCTTCAATCTCCACCTTACACGGTGTGCGATCCATTAGGTTCCTTTTAGCGAGGCAGTGGGCGATTAAAACCATTTTATATCGATTGTGAATTGAAACTTACTTTCAATTCTCCCTTTAGTGATTACACACGTTTAGGGCTTCCACAAACCATGAGTGACACCTTGCAGCATATCATGGTTACCCAAGCTAATCAGAAGAGGTAGAGAAAACCTATTCAGTTTGGGATTACAAATGCAATACGGTCTTTCTCTAATACAATACTCTTGACCACATTGTTTGGTTTGATAGTTTATTTATTCATGTCTACTATCCAATGTGATTCGTGTGCTTATATGATTACCTTGAATGTGATTTAGAACGACTTTTCTAAATCTCATTCATACTCTGGCCAGAGATTCTAAATCATATCATAGAGTATTCTCCCTCAAACAGTTTGAAGGTTAGAGATCCCTTGTTGCGCATTCACTTGCCTCTATGGCTAAGTGGCTTAACCCCAACGATGCCATGGACACCCCGATGGGGTGACTTTGACATAATCAAAGATCAATGACTTAACCACAAGACAACTGTGATGCCTCAGGTCAAAGGACTAATTTGCATTATCCCAAACATGAGTTCTCATGTGACATGAGTATGAGAACTCTTCGTTGATCGCGTTCAGTGAACTCATTCTCTACTGAGCACCTACGTACTTGTCTTGATGTCACACACACCAATGACTCGAGACTAGTCACTCTCCCTGAGAGAAGACATAGCACGTACCGATCTTGACGGACTGTCAATGCCCAATTGGCAATCCTATGATCAGGAACATTTAGGATGTGTCTATGAAAGAATGGTCTCATGAATCTAACTTCATTAGATTACATTCTCCCAATCACATATTCCTTGGACTTTATCGTTTAAGCATATAACATTTATATGAGACAGCTCAAACAATAATCTATGCCCTTTATATGTAAACTAGATTAGTTTAACATGTGAAATGTCCGTAAAGTATCATCATATGATTGGCTTTAGGGCACATTTCCAACAGTATCATCTACCCTCACAACGACCCGCTGATCGTGGAGGCTCACATAGCAAATTTTGATGTGAAACGAATCCTGATAGACACAGGTGCTTCAGTCAATATCATGTTTACTGAAGCTTTCAAGGCACTTAATGTAGCTGAACACTTGCTCGATCGCTCGATTTCTCCTCTGATAAGCTTCTCTGGCGATATCGTGCAACTTTTAGGGAGTATACACTTACCCCTCACCATTGGTACAGGCCCTTACACAGCTACTATTACCACTAACTTCCTAGTGGTCAATTGCCCGACGGCATACAATGTCATCTTTGGGCGCACAGGCATCAATGATCTCAAGGCCATGGTATCCACACATATGTTGTTGATGAAGTTTCCCGGCAATGGATACATCAGGGGAGATCAACTTAGTGCTCGATCATGTTACAACACTTCAGTTAAGCAACAACACCTGCCTGTCCCCAAGGAGACCCTCTCTATACATAACCAAGTAGTAAAGACCAGTCCAGATGAAGCCAACTCAGATCTTCATAATGGCAACAGTCAACCCGATGACCCTCGAGATGACTCCTTCACCCAGCAAGCACAACCCGCTGAAGAGTTAGAGAATGTCTCTATCTCCAAAGACCATCCAGATCGCATGGTGAAGATTGGCACCACTTTGTCACCACCTCTTCGGTTGTCGTTGATCTCATTTTTGCAAGAGAACGCCGAGGTCTTCGCTTGGTCATATAAAGATATGCCGGGCATCTCTCCTGATATCATCTGTCACCACTTGAGTATTGATCCCAAGACCAAACCAGTAAAACAGAAGCGAAGATCTTATGATGTTGAACGATACGAGGCGATGAAAGCAGAAGTTGAAAAACTCAAGGACATAGGCTTCGTCCATGAAGTCAATTACCCAACATGGGTAGCAAATGTTGTCCTTGTTAAGAAAAATCCGACCAAGGAAAGTCTCCTGCTTCAAAAGGTATTGTGGAGAATGTGTGTCGACTACACCGACCTAAACAAATGATGCCCGAAGGATAGTTTCCCCCTTCCTCTCATTGATAGACTTATAGACTCTACGGCAGGGTGTGAGCTCTTGAGCTTCATGGACACTTATTCAGGATACAACCAAATCCTCATGAACCCCTCAGACCAAGAACACACAGCCTTCACTACTGACAGGGGACTATATTGCTACAAAGTCATGCCCTTCGGTCTAAAGAATGCAGGAGCAACTTATCAGAGACTGGTCAATTCAATGTTCGCCGAACAGATTGGGAAGAGCATGGAAGTTTACGTTGATGTTAGTCAAGAGCAAACATGCTGACCAACACATCACCAACCTATCTGAAACTTTCACCATTCTAAAGAGGTATCGAATGAGGTTGAACCCCAACAAATATGCCTTCGGCGTGGGCTCTGGCAAATTATTAGGCTTCATGATTAGCCAACGAGGCATTGAAGCTAACCCCGAAAAGATCAAAGCAATCCTCGACATGAAAGAGCCAGTAACTTCAAAAGACATCCAAAGCCTTACTGGCAAGGTGGCAGCCTTAACCAGATTCATCTTTAAGGCCACAGACAGATGTGCTCCTTTCTTCAAAGCACTCAAAGGAAATAAGAAGTACATTACATGGACGGAGGAATGTGCCAAGGCATTCAGGAACCTCAAAGAGTATATGAGTAAAGCCCATCTGTTCTCCAAACCAGAAGTTGGTGACACTCTCATTATCTATCTATCGGTTTTGGCTTCAGCAGTCAGTTCTGTTCTTATTCGAAATGACAGTGGTGTCGAACGGCCCGTCTACTATGTTAGCAAAGCCCTACAAGATGCAGAGACACGATACTCCAACGTTGAGAAATTAGCTCTAGCATTGGTCATGTCTGCTCGAAAACTTCGCCCTTATTTCCAAGCACACGCCATCATCGTGCTTACCAATCACCCTCTTCGACAGATACTCCAGAATCCTGACACGTCTGGGCGAATGATCAAATGGGCGATAGCATTGGGTGAGTTTGACATCTCCTACCAACCAAAACCAGCCGAAAAGAGTCAAGCAGTAGCAGATTTCATCGCCGACTTCACATATCCTATTAACATTGCTTCTACACCTGAAGCAATAGCTTCATTACCATCGGAAGCTCAGAAGATAGAATCAAAAACCCCAGCATGGAGTCTGTATGTTGATGGCTCATCCAACCAACAAGGTTGCAGAGCAGGATTAGTCCTCACTACCCCTGACAAAGTGGCGATAGAATACGCTATTCGTTTCAAATTCAAGGCATCGAACAACGAGGCCGAATACGGAGCCTTTCTAGCAGGCTTACGTTTGGCCAAGCATCTTGGAGTTAAACAAATTGATATCTTCAGTGACTCCCAATTAGTGGTCAACCAAGTCACGAACAACTTTGATGCTAAGGATAGCTCTATGGCAGCATATCTTGCGCAAACACGACTTTTGCTCAAGCACTTCCACTACCAGATCACCCAAGTTCCTCGAGCGGCAAACAGTCATGCAGACGCTTTGGCCCACCTCGCCTCGGCAATGGAAGACAAGATTAGGAGAAAAATTCATGTCGAATTGTTGGCAGCACCAAGCACCATGGTCGCGGAAGTGTGCAATTTACAACAAGGAGATAGTTGGATCACCCCAATTTATAAATTCCTTGCCCATGGCACCCTCCCAAATGACAAAGTCCAAGCTAAGCAGATTCGATACAAGTCTGCTCGCTACCTGATCATTAATGACCAACTCTACAAGCGCGGTTTTACCCTGCCCTACCTAAGATGCCTTACACCTGCGGAGGCGGAAATTGTCCTTCGGGAAATACATGAAGAAGTCTGCGGAGATCATGCTGGGTCTCGATCCCTAGCACACAAGACTTTTCGCCAAGGATACTATTGGCCAACACTCCACCAAGATGCCATCAGAATATCTCGCTCATGTGATAAGTGTCAACGCTACGCAACTATCCCTCACTCCCCTTCCGAGCCGCTCACTCCTATGATCAGCCCTTGGCCCTTCGCCCAATGGGGACTTGATTTGATCGGCCCAATGCCTGCAGGGAAGGGCAAGGTCCGCTATGCAATCGTTGCGGTTGACTACTTCACAAAGTGGGCTGAAGTAGAACTCTTGGCAACCATTACTGAGGGGAAAATAGAAGACTTCGTATGGAAGAACATCCTCTGTAGATTCGGCATTCCCAATGCAATAGTCACGGACAATGGGCGGCAGTTCGACAACAAGAAGTTCAAGATGTTCTGCTCTAAGTTCAACATCAACTTATGTTTTGCCTCTCCAGCCCATCCCCAATCTAATAGACAAGTCGAGGCCGTTAACAAAATAATCAAGCGCACTCTGAAAACTAGCTTGGACAAAGCTAAAGGTTGTTGGCCAAAATTCGTACCCCACGTTCTTTGGTCATACCGCACTTCATATCGGACTTCCACAGGAGAAACTCCATTCTTACTTGCTTTTGGTACAGAAGCAGTTGTCCCGGTTGAGCTTGAGCAAGCAACATACCGAATCCAGAATTACATGCAGAGTGAGAACGACAAACAACTCACCCTCAACCTGGATCTAGTCGAGGAACACAGAAATCAGGCTCACCTGAGGAATGTCGCCTACAAGCAGCGCATTTCCAACTACTACGACTCAAGGGTCAAACCTCGCTCTTTCAAAGTGGGAGACTGGGTACTGAAGAAAAGATTACTCTGTGATAGGGTCCCGAGTGAAGGAACACTCAGTCCTAACTGGGACGCACCGTTCGAGATCATCGGCATCAGCCGCCCTGGCTCCTACAAGCTCAGAAACTCCGACGGCAAGACCCTTGGCCATCCATGGAATGCTGACCACTTGAAGTACTATTACAAATAGACTCACATTGTACAAGTGTTAAGCTACAGCCGTTCGGCATCCTATGTAACAAAGACCATTTGGTATGAATTCAATAAAGAGGTGATTTAGCCAACTCGGCCATAAACTCTTTTCCATTCTGAGCAATGAAACACTCAAGTGTTGAAGCTTCAACGCAAATGTTTCCAATACAAAACAAAATCTAAGTATGTGTCAACAAGACTATACAAAGGATCTACATCATACATTCCAACACATTCATACATAAACATCATACATTCCAACACATTCATACATAAACATCATACATTCCAACACATTCATGCATAAACATCATACATTCCAACACATCCATACATAAGCCAACTGTGCTTCGAAAGGGTTCAACACACTTTGTGTCATTCGACATTTGCCACAATGTGCCTCGACACCTTGCCCTTATTCTCACCAACTAGGTGATGAAGGAACTCACCTTCGTACCACCAACTAGGTGATGAAATGTACAACTCGTACTCTAATATTATTTGGAAACTTGCCACCCTTATCACCAATCAGGTGAAGAAGGAACTCATCTTTATGCCACCAACCAGGTGATGAAATGTACAACGCGTATTTTCCTTCATGCCACCAACCAGGTGATGAAATGTACAACGCGTACTTTCCTTCATGCCACCAACCAGGTGATGAAATGTACAACGCGTACTCTCCTTCATGTCACCAACCAGGTGATGAAATGTGATGAAAGGTGATTAAGGAATTCACATTCGTACCACCAACCAAGTGATGAAAGCAACCTACCATTCATTCCATTAACCAGAAGACGAGTGGTACAACTTGTACATGTGAACTCCTAGCATTCACAAATAATAAAAAACCATCAAGCTTTACAACTCAACTAGGGGAGCACTTATGCCTAACAAGAGCTATAGTCACCAACAAAGTCTTATTGCAAGCCAACAATGGCTTCAGTGCATGGTATACGAAGATCAAGCTCTTCAGCCCTCTTGCATCTGCTTCAGACATTTCTCCTCTGTAACAATGCAAACACTACAACTCATAGAAAGCTTCAAACGCTCTTGATCAAGACTGTTCGAAGCAAATTCAATTTATATGGTTCATCCAAACCTTCGACTACTACAAGATGTGGCTTGCATCACAATCTCTCGCTTAACAGTATGGAAGCAAAATTTGTATACGTTGTCTCTCCCACATTTTCAAATTTCTAGTTTTCCCAAAAAAAAAAAAAAAAAAAAAAAAAGAAGAGGAAATTGGAAATTGGGAAATTCACCAAAGCTTCATCAATGGAACACAACTACAATCCTCAAAAGCTTTGCACTATCTTCATCAAGATAGTGTGAAGCAAAATCAATTTATGGTGCCAACAAAAGCTTCATCAATAGAGGACAAATATCAATCTCAAAAGCTTTGCACTATCTTCATCAAGATAGTGTGAAGCAAAATCAATTTATGGTGCCAACAAAAGCTTCATCAATGGAGGACAAATATCAATCTCAAAAGCTTTGCACTATCTTCATCAAGATAGTGTGAAGCAAAATTAATTTATGGTACCAACAAAAGCTTCACCTATAAAGCTTCAACCCCAAAGCTTCACCTATAAAGCTTCAACACTAAAGCTTCACCTATAAAGCTTCAACCCTTCAACACCAAAGCTTCACCTATAAAGCTTCAACACCAAAGCTTCACTTATAAAGCTTCAACACCAAAGCTTCACCTATAAAGCTTCAACACCAAAGCTTCACCTATTAAGCTTCAACCTCAAAACTTCACCAACAAAGCTTATATATATATATATATATATATATATATATATATATATATATTATTTTTAATTTTAATTTTTTCGGAAATTCAAAAATTCAAAAATCCGGAAATTTGAAAATTCAAAAAAAAAAAAAAAAATCAAAAAAAAAAATCAAAAAAAATTGCCTAGGCCTCCTCTTCTTTGGGCCTAACAACTTTCATAACAAATATATATGAAGAAGGAGTTTTGGGCTACCACTTAGAAAGGAAATGTCTCATTCGTCAACTCCATCGACCATAGACTTGGAGGACTCCTACCATATGCTACTGCACCTTGATACTCGGAAGTCTCACGACCACTTAGTGACTTGGATTTTTCAAGTCTCCAAACGAGAAGTTTTCCTCACTCGGGAAATTAAGGGAGCACTACCTCAACCTACATGCTTCACTCACAAAGTTTCAACATACAAGCTTCACCAAAAGGAAAAATTCAAAGAACTTAGTGAAGAAGGCCTTGGTGTATTTAACACAATACGTTGAAATGAAGCAAATCTTGTTTATTGATATTCTCGATAAGTTACAAATATGTACATATACATGAATCAAAATAAACAAACAAGAGGGAGCCTTCACAAAGGTTGCTTAGGGGAAGTCTCAGCAGTCGGTAGAGCCCCAGAAAGAGAAAGCACCGGAGGGTGGTTATCCGGAGCCTCAGTACTGGAAAGAACCCCAGAAGGAAGAGGCATTGGAGGTTGATCATTTGGAGCTTCATTATGCGGTACAGCCCCAGAAGACGAAGGCAATAAATGCCTTTGGAACAAACCCACAAACCGCTGATGATCAAGTAAAACCTGACCATCAGATTCCTTCATCTGGTCAAGCTTCCTCTTCATGTTTGTAGCATAGTCATGTGCGAGCCGGTGCAACTGTTTATTCTCATGCTTGAGCCCTCTAATCTCTTGTTTGAGACTCATCACTTCAGCAGCCAATGATTCAACTTGTCGGGTTCTAGCAAATAGGCGTTGGGCCATATTAGACACAGAACCTGCACACTGAACACTAAGAGCCAGAGAATCCTTAACAGCCAACTCATCAGACCGTTTGGAAAGTAGTCTATTATCTTTGGGAGTGAGAAGGTTCCTGGCCACCACCGCAGCGGTCATATCATTCTTCATCACAGAATCCCCAACGGTAAGAGGACCAGTAGGGGATATGAAGGATGGGCGCCATATGTTGTCTGAAGAAGGCGTGGCTGTCTCTTCTCCAAGGTTCAAGTCAAAACGACGGTCGGATGGGCCATACATTTTCAAAGGTGTTGAAGAGGGAAGAGGTCAGACAAATCAAGATCTTAGAAGTGCAAGAAGGGAGCTTCTACTGGTGGAGATTCAAGTGTGCTGTGGAACTTAATGCCAACCTCTATAAAAATCTGCACTTGACGGAGCTTAAGGAATCGAAGAGGCGTTTGCTTTCTCGAAAGCTGAGCTGCTCAGAGACCACGATGGCCGATCTCAGAAATCGAAGAAGCACCTGCTTTTTCAGCCTCGTCAGCACCTGTCACATGCACACTCAGCTTTGTGGAAATTACGGGCAATCTGTCGAAGATTTCTGGTGAAGTAGAAAGCACGTGAATCTTACTGTTCAATCACCACTCTCCACACGCACCATCAACTCCTCGGGTACCACATATAACTTTGCCAAAGATCTCTGACAAAGTTTAGGCACGAGAATTTTGAAGTTCCAGCTACCCTACTATTACCCACAGGGTAAAGGAACAGAACCACTGCTTGACAACTGGAAAGTCCCTATGTGTGTCGACCTCCGTGTTTTGTGGCAAGACAGGCTGGCAAGAACGTCCAACCTTTACTCACATTCGAGAAAAGACTCCCAACATAATTACTTTCTCAAAAACCGAAGCGGCACCGCTTTCCGAATCTCGAAAGCCAGGTCTCCGACGAGATTGCTTGTTCGAAAACCGAAGAGGCACAGCTCTCAGAACTTCGAGAGCCAGATTTCCTTAGATAAAGCTTGTCTATAATCTTCACACGCAACATCAGCTTTCCAGATACCACATACCACTTTTTCAAAGTGCTCTGACAAAGTTAAAACACGTGAAGCTAGCAGCTCCCACTACATTGTTGTGACCAAGAAGGGTAAAGGAATAGCATTACTACTTGTTATTGGGAAATCCTTATATACATCGACCTCCCTCCTCAACGGACAGGCAAACCTGCAAAAATGCTCAACCCTTTCTCGCATTCGAGAATGCACCCTCAACATAACCTCTCGAAATACTCAGCTTTATTTCCCCCCGATAATACCTCAGCAAATAAGCCACATCAAGAACAAGAGTATCTCATATCATCAGGGTCGAAAGCAAGAGTATCCCATATCATGCTTTCTCCATGTCCTTGTCTTCGTCCTTGTCCACACCTGCAGGACAAAGAGAAAGAGAGCAGTCAGTCGGAACCTGAAATCAAACCTCCAATCTGGAACTGACTGCCTGAGACCTTTGCATGGTTGCTTACTTAGCATTGCTCTCGAGAACTCATCCTCAACTGCTGTCAAGGTCATGAATTCCATCGGCACATACCTCATGACAGTTGATCAGATATTGGCTCTTTACACTGAAGCTGCTAAGCGTGGATGAGTCACTATGAAGGAATGTTCTGAATGACCATTTAAATGCAAAGGTTGCACACCACTTCTGCCATGCAAAAGATTGAAGCAGAAGGTTCAACGGTGAGCTGAAACAGATCACTACATCACGACACCTTTCCATACCACATTCATTATTCCGTCAACAGCAAAAGTATCACATATCATCAAGGTCGAACGTACTCTAGATTTGATGGACTTGTTTTGACCCTCAAATTCTTGAGTCGGCCTTATACTCTGAAGGGAACCAGAAAACCCTCCAGCACAGTTCAAGAATAAGCCTGTGGAAAGTTACTTCTTCAAAAGCAAAAGTATCTCATAACATCTCTTCTCCATTTGCTTCTCCTTATCCTGGCAGCTGAATGAGAGACAAAGAGAAGGAGAACAATCAACCGGAAGCCGAAGTCGAACCTCCGATCCTGGGTTGCTTGCTTGGAAGTTTGACTGCTTACCTTGTCTGTCACCTCTTTCGGCAGATCTCCTAGCTCGGCGACTTGGGGGACTCCTACTATAGGGTTTGTATCGCACTTGACCAAGCCCGAAACTACAAGTAAGCTTCAAGTGAAATTGATACATTACCTTGTGCATCTTCATCGGTTAAAGATACCACCCATGGATGGAGGAAAAGTACTTCCAGAAAAGATGCCACATCTACATATGAGACAGATAAGGCACGTGAAAATGATACCACACTTCAGTACTTAGAAGTTTCGTGATTACTCAATGGCTTGGATCTTGCAAGTCCCCAACCGAGGAACTTCCCTCACTCGGGAACTTAGGGGAGCACTGTTTGTACCATACTTGACCAATCCTGAAACTACTGAGCACTGGTCAACGTTATATCATCAAGGACCCAGAAGAGCTTCCCTTCAACCAGGAGGCCAATCACAATGCGACACATGTCGACATCAGAAGCCAATCACAGCTCGACACGTGTCAACATCAGAAGCCAATCACAACACGACACGTGTCAATGTTAGAACAAAACTAGAAACTCTCCTCTATAAATAGGGATCATTCTCCCACAATAATCTCTAATGTCATTTTGTACTAAACTATTCACTAGAACTCACAAAATGAGAGCTTGAACCTATGTATTTGTGTAAACCTTCACAATTAATGAGAACTCCTCTACTCCGTGGACGTAGCCGATCTGGGTGAACCACGTACATCTTGTGTTTGCTTCCCTGTCCCTATTCATTTACGTACTTATCTTCACTAGTGATCGAAGCAACCAAGCGAAGGTCACAAACCTGACACTTTCTGTTGTACCAAAGTCTTCGCTGATTTTGTGCATCAACAGGCACCATAAATTGGTTTTACTTCACACTGTCTTGATCAAGAGTGTGTGAAGTTTTTGAGAATTGTAGTTGCCCTTCATTGATGAAGGTTTTGTTGGCACCATAAATTGGTTTTGCTTCACACTGTCTTGATCAAGAGTGTGAAGCTTTTGAGAATTGTGGTTGAACTCATTTGATGAAGCTTTTGTTGGCACCATAAATTGGTTTTGCTTCACAATGTCTTGATCAATAGTGTGTGAAGCTTTTGAGAATTGTGGTTGTCCTCCATTGATGAAGCTCTTGTTGGCACCATAAATTGGTTTTGCTTCACATTGTCTTGATCAATAATGTGTGAAGTTTTTTAGAATTATGGTTGAACTCCTTTTGATGAAGCTTTTGTTGGTACCATAAATTGGTTTTGCTTCACACTGTCTTGATCAAGAGTGTGTGAAGCTTTTGAGAATTGTGGTTGCCCTCCATTGATGAAGCTCTTGTTGGCACCATAAATTGGTTTTGCTTCACATTGTCTTGATCAAGAGTGTGTGAAGTTTTTGAGAATTGTGGTTGAACTCCTTTGATGAAGCTTTTATTGGCACCATAAATTGGTTTTGCTTCATACTGTCTTGATCAAGAGTGTGTGAAGCTTTTGAGAATTGTGGTTGCCC
The DNA here is from genome assembly GCF_042453785.1 of Malus domestica. NCBI lineage: Eukaryota > Viridiplantae > Streptophyta > Magnoliopsida > Rosales > Rosaceae > Malus > Malus domestica. The sequence continues at coordinate 16,250,275 of NC_091673.1, forward strand.
TTCATTGATGAAGCTTTTGTTGGCACTATAAATTGGTTTTGCTTCACACTGTCTTGATCAAAAGTGTGTGAAACTTTTGAGAATTGTGGTTGCCCTCCATTGATGAATCTCTTGTTGGCACCATAAATTGGTTTTACTTCACACTGTCTTGATCAAGAGTGTGTGAAACTTTTGAGAATTGTGGTTGAACTCTTTTGATGAAGCTTTTGTTTACACCATAAATTGGTTTTGCTTCACATTGTCTTGATCAAAAGTGTGTGAAGCTTTTGAGAATTGTAGTTGCCCTCCATTGATGAAACTCTTTTTGATATGTGAACCATGTTGGTTGTAAGACTTAGTATCACATACTTTGTGTCAAAGTACGCATGTTGAAGCTCTGAGTTGGAATATAAGGGTAGGTTAGTGGAGGCCAAGTGTTCCAGTACTAGGAACGCAAAAAACTCAGAAAAAGTTGTCTGAATTCCCTCTTCTTTAAATATTTGTCGAATGGCTTGTGTGACAAAAGATCTCAAGCGGTTGAAAGTCAAAACATTTGTAATGTGTATGCCTTCTTATAATAGCATTTCCTTCAGTACCTAGTCCTCCACTTTGAAAGAGTGAGGCTTGGCCCCATAGTCATAATAGTCGACGGTACGTTGACCCCTAGTTGTCTTGATACTAACTTTTATCCCTCTTGTTGTAATGGGCTTGTTGAGAGTAAAAATCATTCCTCTTACCAAGACACATATACGTTTAGCGACTGAGTGAGTAGCTAAATGAGGCAGGAGATGATGCAATGGATGTCTGAATGGCCAATATCTCCTCACTTTGTAGAACTTGACTTCCACTTCCCATTTGTTGATAGGGGTTAACCATATGGGGGTTCCCTTGGTATGTCCTTGCTTCGGCGGAGGCGTGGTTGTAAGCTTGTGCCATCACCTCAGAGTAAGTCTTCCAAGTGTTGCCATTGATAATATACTTGAAGAAACAATCACGTAGGCCTGCCGCGAAGGCCTTGAGGGCGGTCTTGTCATCTGCCTCAGCGTAGCGAGAATACTCATGGCTGAAGCGACCGGTATACTCTTGTAGTGACTCGTCCGGCTTTTGGCGAATAGTGTACAAGTCATCTGCAGAATGCAAGTGATCGGTCTGGAAGATGTGTTGAGAGACAAACTGTTTCCTCAATTCCTCAAATGAGTCTACTGTCTCAGGTGGAAGACGACAATACCAGTTTGGAGCTCCGTCAGAGAGGGTGGAGGGGAAGAGAAGACATCGTTATTCGTCGGTGTGCATCCGATATGCCATGGTGAACTCAAAGAGGTTAAGGTGTTCAATTGGGTCCTCCCTTCCAGTATAGAGTTGTAAGCTAAGCTTTTGTTTTGTCTTCGCTTGAAGGGGGTGTCGAAGATCCTTCTTATGAGAGGGCCAGGCCTGAGTTGGTTCCAATCAGGTATCTCGGCCTGACGTTCGGCCTTCAACTTGTTTACTTCCTTAAGGAGCTGTAGGACAAGGGGGTCCTGAGTGAAGTCATGTACCATTGGAATTTTCTTTCATCAGTCTCCATCACCTCTTGGAAGTAGGAAAGTTTGAGCAAGGGCGTGTGGTTTTTTCTTAGACTCGCCATACTGACTTCTAAGGGCGAGTTTGTCGAAATACCTCAAAGTCCCATGTACCTTCATGTTCCTCTAGGACCTGTCGTTCATTTCCTAGATTGGCATCTGGCCTGGGTCGTAGGAGGGGACTGAGTCTTTCATAAACCCTTGGGTCATTGATCTTCGAGCATATGTGGAGGGGATTCTCTAGACGTTAATTTAGGAAGTCTCGGCAATCACGATAAACGACTTTCGATCTTTCCAACCCTTCTGCAAGGAGGTGTCTTCCTCCACTTCTTCTACTTGGGGTCGAAGCATCTGGGTTGAGAGAAGTTTCATGTTGATCAATGTTTTGATGATTAGCTTGCTCCTCATCAGAGATACCCATGTCGAAGGGAGGTGACCTTCCGTGTTAGGGGGCACCCATATGATGGTTAATGTCCACATGGGCAACGAGCTTGCGTGTTTGAGTACACCTAGTTTCATGAAGCGTCTCAAAGAGCTTTTCATACTGCTCTTGGAGGACCTCATTCTTCATTGCTATCTTGTTGTTCTGAGCTTCTAACTCATCGACTTTAGCTTGAAGAGCAACCCTCTTTCCTTCCTTCTTTCGTTACTTCGCACTAGGTGCAAGAGGGGTGTCATTATGTGTGTTGTGGCTTCCTTGGCTCCCCATGTTGGAAAGGGATGCCTGGTCAAAAGAGAGTGTATAAATGGTGGAAACCAGCTTGGCAAAGCTAAAGAGAGTGGGAATAAGTGTCGTTCCCACAGACGGCGCCAAATGTTGATGCACAAAATCAGTAAGGACTTTGGTACAACAAAAAGTGTTAAGTTTATGACATTCGCTAGATTGCTCCGATCACTAGTGTGGATAAGTATGTAAATGGATAGAGATAAGGAAGCAAACACAAGATGTAAGTGGTTCACCCAGATTGGCTACGTCCACGGAGTAGATGAGTTCTTATTAATTGTGAAGGGTTTACACAAGTACATAGGTTTAAGCTCTCATTTTGTGAGTGCTAGTGAATGATTTAGTACAAATAACATTTGGAAATATTGTGAGAGAATGGTCTCTATTTATAGAAGAGAGTTTCTAGTTTCATTCTGACATTGACACGTGTCGTGTTGTGATTGGCTACTGATATTGACACGTGTCACGCTATGATTGGCTTCTGATGTCGACATGTGTCGCGTTGTGATTGGCCTCCTGATTGGAGGAAAACTCTTCTAGATCATTGACGGTATAACGTTAACCGGTGCTCAGTAGTTTCGGGATTGGTCAAGTATGGTACAAACAATCTTCATTTAGAAGTGGGAGGTCTTGGATTCAAATTTCGTAGATGGCGAATTTGATACTAAATTAAGTTGCCCATTGTGTGGTTTAGTCGAACTCCCTATTTTTTTTAGTGTAATAATATCGATGTATTAAAAAAAAACAATTTTTTTTGTAGTAGGTGTTGGAACTTTGCAACGAGAATCCTCTTCGGATCCTCTTTGTGAAGATTTTGAAATCGTGTATGTTCATCGTAAATTGTGCGATCATAAATTATTCTAAATATTTTTATTTAAAATTAAACATCATCAATATAACTTATATAGATGACATTTTAAACTTATATAGAATAATAACTTATATTGAAGACAATAACTTATATTGATGATATTTTTAATGAGGCTTTCTACATTAACACTCTCTTTTCAGTGTGATCATAACTTATATTGATGACATTTTAAACTTATATAGAATAATAATACAAAAATACATATTTAATATAGAATATACCAATATATATAATATGGCTATTGTATTTTATAATAAATTTTTTAGTAATTAAACTTTAAAATTATAATTTATTTTTCTCAACGGATCGAAATGGGTTATACACGTGTATACCCTTTAAGAACCCGTTATCTGATAATGATCCGATTAATTATCGTGTTGATCCGAAATATATTATTTTCGTGTTATTTTCATACCATATCATCGTCGTGTAAGTAACTGCCAGTCTTGCTACAATGGCCTTCCCGTAGAAACAAAAACATATAAAACTCCGAGCAAGCATCTTCCCCCTCGTTCCTCTTTCTCTCCCGCTTTCAGACAAATCCCTACCTCCAGTATGGCCGGAGGTCCCCCTCCCAAGGGCCCACCACTCCACAAGCCATCTTCTTCTTCCTCCGCCTCCAGCCGCAAATCTCGCTGGGAATCCTACCCCAACGCCACCGCCACCCCCACCACCACCAACAAAAACAAAAACCAACCCGACCCCAAATCGTCCAAGACTAAACCCGGCCCATCCCCGAAACCCAGCCCCGCCCATCCCAAAAACCCGACGGGCCCCTCTCCTAGAGCTGCTCCCTTCCCCTTCTCCGACCCGGCTTCTTTCGGCCCACCACCTCCGCCGGTATACGATTTCCACATGCTCGAGCGCCGGACTTTTGTTCTTGCCGACGGTAGTGTTCGATCTTACTTCGCTCTCCCGCCAGATTATCAAGACTTCCCTCCGCCCATGAACCCGCCTGGCCGGTTCATGCCATTCGGTCCCGGTGGACCAGGTGGGCCGGATTACTGGAATTCGCTCGGGCTCGACGGGCGTGGGCCTGCAGAAGGGCCCGCTAAGAGGAAGTACGCCGAAGAAGAGGGGCACATGGATAAAGCAGAAGAATTGGCGATGCGTCGGCAGCAATTTATGCAGTATGGGAATCCAAATGGTTTTCCGGGGGGTCCCGGAGGAGGAGGTCGGGGAGAGTTTTTGCCGGGACCGAGTAGTCCGTTTCGGCGGGAAGCGGGCGGCAGTGAGGGGAGAGCTAACAAGTACATGAGGGTTGGTGGTGGTGGGGGTGGGGGTGGAGGTCATGAGAGTGTGGGGTTTAGGCAAGGCGGCGGAGGCGGAGGCGAGAATGTGGGTCTGAAGCATCTTCAAGTTGATCAAATTGCGTTGAAGAAGGCGTTTCTTAACTTTGTGAAGCTGATTCATGAGAATACGCAGCAGAGGAAGACTTACTTGGAGGATGGGAAGCATGGCCGTCTGCACTGCATTGCTTGTGCCAGGTCTTGTGCAAATTAATTGCTTTATCTATATTTCTGTCCTTCGATTATGTTCGTACTTAGTATTGGTATTGTTTCATTGATTTGGGTGTCGGTGGTTTATACTTAGGACCCCAACTATTCTAGTTTTTCAACTTTTGTCATTTACGTTCTTCCCCTTTACCATAATAAGCCATCACTATCCAACTACCAGATTTATGCGTTTATTCGTATTGAATGGGAGGAAGAAATCTTTTTGGAGCTTTAGGAATTTCTTGGTTCACAAGTTAGATCCGGTGCTTACAATGCATTCATTTTGAAGGAGTATGGTGGGAAGAAGGAGCTTTCATGTTTTAAAAGATAGGATGGCTGATAAAGTAATGGACTAATGGCATAGTTTGTAAGTATTGTGACTATTGTCTAACTCACAAGAGGTCAAATACGGTCTACTTAGGAGTGAGAATTTGTCTTAAGAGATGTAAGTTATCTACGCGTATAGAGTTAGTTCTCAAATGCAAGTAGGGTTTGCTGATTATGTTGTCTTTGTTGTTGTTGTTGGCACTATGTTTTTGGTATTAGCGCCAATCTGGTGGTATTCCTTTTCACTCGGAAGTGAGAGGTCTTAGGTTCAAATCTCATGGATGACGAATTCGATACCAAATTAGGTTGCCCATTCTGTGGCTTAGTCGAACTCCCCCTCCCCTTAGTGTAAAAAAATCGATGTACTAAAAATTAATATATATTTGGTATTAGCTATTTGGTGAACTTGAAGGATAGCCATGTTGGTCCTCATAAATGTTTTACTCTTCTTTTGCGTGTGTTTTATCTTCCTCTAGGATATAGTACCTCCCACCTAATATTTAAGACATGCTTGCACGAGGATCTGTGCTTTATGGTATGTGCTGCATTAGGCTTCAAGGAAAAGTCATTTCACATTTGGTGGATAATGAAGACTGGTTATGGATAATGAAGACTGGTTATCTCCTTGGAAGAGAGAATCGTTTTCCCTTTCTCTAATTACAAGGGTTGCACTTGTTTTGTACGAGAGTTCATTTTAGGTTTCTGAAAGCTTGCGTTTTACTCGCTAAGTAACAGCTTGTTGCATGGTAGCTTCTGTTTATAGTATATCTCCAAGGAGGTTCTTTCATTTGTCTTTGTTTTTTGCCCCTGCATGGAACTGAAAGTTAATTGTAGAATCTAATCTTTGAGGGCTGCAATTCTATGTATCAACTATCAAGTGAACATTATAGCAAAGTGTGCTTAGTTGACTTTGAAGGCTGCAAGGCTATGTCAAAGAACTCAATGGATGTAATGTCGACTAGTTAGAAGCTTTAATGGGTTTCTGTTTTTAATTTTTAGTTCATCAGTTATCTTTATTGATAATTATTAGTTAAGATTTGTGCACATACACATATGATGCTTCTTTTCTATGTAAATTCATATAGAGTTGGTAAGTATATTGTTGTGGTGGCATTTGATGGTGACCTGATGCTAGCCATTCAACGCAAAGTAAAAAATTTTGTTCGATATCCTTTAAAATGATAAGTAGGTTTGTGAGAATACCAAGAAGTTGCTTGCATATGTGAAAGAATCACGAATGATTCGTAGGAACATTATACATATATCATTACTGTGCTGTGGGAATTCTAAATGTGTGTTTAGGATAAGGAAGAGTCTCATTGCTTTAGGCTTTTCCCAGATTTCTTTAGGGATCTATGCTCCAACGAAGTTTGGAGTATCAGTGGGTCCTTTTATTGATGTGTAAGAGGTGCTGTATATTTTCTGTTACAGATTAAATAGTTTATTACCTCCTGGAAAGTGCCAAGCGAGAGGGGAGAATGAGTGGCTCCTAAAGTTCGTTTTCTTTTCATGTTTTGCTTTTTTATTTTTTTTATTTTATTTATTTTATTTTTTTTAGATTTCCTTTAGAAATCTACCCAGACAGCGTTTGGAGAATCATTGATCCTTTACTTATTGTGTATGAAAGAGTTGTTATTTATGTACGACCTTACTATCACTATATGTATATGCCCATATTATCTGATATTCGATTATACTTTATAGTGAAGGTGGTTGCTCATTATTCCTAAAGGTTTGGACATATATGGCTGTGATGATTTGTAGGTTTTAAGACTACTAGTTGGATGGTAGCTCAAACGACCTGGTTGGTTTAGCGTAAAGCTGATTGAGATGAGGTTTTCTTTTGATGTTACTGACTGTTGTCAGGTCAGGCTAAGACTCAGATGGGCTGAGCTGGCCCTTAAGAAATATATTTGACTTGGGCAAGTCTCAGTCCATCCCAGCGTAGATCCAGGATTATTCAGTGCAATTGATAGGGTGTGGGCATTCGATTTGATTCATGCTCTGTTCTCATAAGAGAGTGGGTTGTGTCTGTACAGTTCTTTTAGATTGTTACCAGTGCTGTCTAACTTGTGGCAAAATGGGCACTAGCTCTTTCTTTATGAGCTGTTCAAGTCTAGAGGCTGAATTTGTTCGATTGAATCTTTATTTTGGTATTTTGGAATTGTTGGAACCCATTTTGTTCGTTGTGAGAATATTTATACAAGGAAGCTCATGCACATGTGGTTGTTGTTTAGTAGGATTTCGATAGTTTATAATAGCTTATATTTTGAACTGTATTCACACAACATTGGTGTAAAATTGGTATGCTTGCCATACCAGGATGAATCCATATGTAAATATCCAATACTATCTTTTTTTCTCTGGTCTCAGATGATGCACAATAGTATCTACGATATTAGCATTTACTTTCCTGTTTGTTATGGAATTAAGAATATTCTGCAATGAGTTACATTGTTTATTATTTAGTTTCCTACATCATCAGGCTTCTAAGTACCCGGTAGATTTTTTGTCCCCAAGTGTCTATCTTTGCTTTCTCTTTTTGAGAAGAACTTGTTGCTTTTCAATGATCTGGTATTGTGATTGATGGGAGCAAAGCAAATGTGAGGATGAATTATAATTGCTATTTAATACTTGTTTGTGACATTTGGTTTACTAGATATCACTTGGTTCCATTTCCTATTCTGGTTTGCTCTGCTTCTGTTTTTTTGTTGGTTAGTGGATATAGTGGACTGGGATTGGTTACACAGTGCACACCATAACTTCCCTTATGCGTTTTGAGCTAATTTATTGATAAGGATTCCCTATGCATACATCTCCTTTCTGTTTCCCCACTCTAAAGAATCAGATACCGCTCTACATTTTGCTACTGACTGGTTCAGACTGGTTGATGCCCTTATTGACATCCAAGTTCTGTCTTGTATGTGAGTCGAAAAGGATTTTGTTGGGTGGCATCTTTTTTACTATTTTCTTCTTTCCACATATTTTTGTTCCCTTGTGTCAGGGTCTTTCATTAAATGAAAATATTTACCTTGTTTCAAGGTCTTTCATTAAATGAAAATATCTAAGTAATATCATTTTATGAAACTAAGAAAATGCATCTTTAGATTCTTTACACATGATGATATAATGATATCAGCTCACATGAATTGCCTTGGTAAATGCATCTTCTTCATTGCCCTTTTGAGTTCGAAGCTGTAGGGCATTAATGCTATCTAAGAGGTAAACCTGAAATACATTGTTCAATTCCCTTGATATGCATTATTTCAGGTCCTCTAAAGATTTTCCAGATATGCATAGTCTCATCATGCACAGTTACAACTATGATAGTGCTGACTTGCGCGTGGATCACCTGGGGTTCCACAAGGCTTTGTGTGTTCTAATGGGTTGGGACTACTTGAAGCCTCCCGAGAACTCAAGGGCGTATCAGTTTCTTTCTGCTGAAGCAGCAGCAGCAAATGTGGATGATCTGATTATGTGGCCACCTGTGGTGATAATTCATAATACTGTTACGGGAAAGAGTAAAGATGGCCGCATGGAGGGTTTGGGCAATAAAGCAATGGATAGTAATATTAGAGGTATACTCCTTCATAGTTCATATGTGTCATTCTTTATGCTTTTTTCTATCAGAATGTTCTTTGGAGAGGTTGGTCCCAGGTCAAATGCTCTGTACGCGTCCTATTTTAGCTGTGAGCCCTTCCTTTGAATCTTTAAATGCATATAGTATATTCAGAGACCATTTTAATAGATTGACATCTATATTGGATGGAGTCAACCTTTCTTAGATACAGCATGAAGCATGCCTATTCCATAGAATATTACTCCTAGGTTATCCACCCCCTGGGGACTTAAGGTTAAAAAATGTGGCATAGAATAAGCCATAGTATCTCGCAAGGATATTCATAGGGCTTACTGGGAGGTGAGGTGAAAAGAAAAGCCATGCGTGCTAGTACCTTTAGTTTCCTGTCACCCTTTACAGTTTATTTGATTGAGTATGGAAAGGGAAGGTCTAGTTGGTCCATGTGAGGTATTAGTGCCTCCCTTCATAATAGATATTTTTTGTTTTATATATTTTATCGGGACTTCTTGATCTTACTGGAATGGCCTTAGGTCGAGCTTAATGGAAAATACAGAATGCATTTGCAACTGTAGTTTGCAGGGATTATATGACGTGTGGAGATTAGTTGTTCCATATAATCTTCTTTTATGTGCGATACTTGTGTTCTCTATGTGGCAATTAAAGTATGCTTGAGATGAGCATGCGACAAACTGAGCGTAATGTAGGGTTCCTAATTCATGCACTTTGTTATTATTGCATTGCCCTCTAATCACCAGGGAGGAATTTTGATTAGTTGAACCTCATTCTTCACTTTTAATGGTTCCGCCTATGGTTTGTACTCGTAGTAGTCATCGTGTATTTTTTATTGTTGAGGTCTAAGTTTTAAGTCCTATATCACCCTTTTTCAGTCTGCCACCACCCCCTGCCTTTTTCTTGGACCAGTTTGACATTGTTAACCATTTTCTTGCTTTTACTTTTAGACAGATTAGTTCCTAATTCTGTGATCTAGTGACTTGGGACCAATGTATTAAAAGCATGAGGCATGGGCAAGGCGTCCGAGGGTAAGCCTGGCCTAGGCCTCAAAGCCTCACGGGATTAATTTTTTGTTATATATTATACATATAATTGTATAAAAATAATACTTTGTAAAATAAACATCCATTCTCAATTTATCATTCAAATCTATAGTCATTCAAAAGATAATATCATCTAAATTTATTATTCGAAGGTAATATCATCCAACTTCATCATTCAAAAGGTAATACAAACAAAGAAAACAATCATTCATCCAAATCCTCTTCATCTAAATCAAAATACAAACAAAGAAATCAATCATTCATCCAAATCCTCTTCATCTAAATCAAAGGCAACATCATCCTCTTCATTGCCAAATCTAGATGAACTTGTACGGTATGTCATCAATTTCCTTGTACTGTGTCATCATATACTTTTAAGTCATTAGTGGCGTCAGAAAAGCTTCCCCAGTACAGATGGTGAAAGCAGGTTTAAAAAGAAATAAAAGACCTGCTCCAGATTTATTTCCTACCCCAGAATTATGAATACACATTGCTCCTCAGAATTATGTCCACTGCTCCAGATTTATGTCGCACCCAGCCCTATCCCAGAAAGCTCCCTCTTTCCTACCCCTATCCCAAATTGCTCCCATATCAAGCCAAAAGTATTACATCACAGACTCACAATTCACACCAGTTATAAAAAATAAAAAAATAAAAATAAAAAAATAAAAAAAAAACCCTAACCTTTAAAATTGGGGAATTGTGGGCTTGTTGACGGCGCTGGGGTGACGGCGGCATGGCGACCGGTGCTGCTCCAAGTGGGCGGCGGCTGCTGTGTTCTGGCGCGCGGGAGTCTGGAGAAGAGGGTGAAGAAGGGAGAGGACGATCAAAGGTATGGTCCCCGTATGGACGGATTTCTGGATTAAAACTAAAAACCCTTACCCAAACGGTGTCATTTTGGGTTTGGGTGGTTTTTTTTTTTTTTTTTTTTTAAAAAAAAAAAGAAAAGAAAAAAGGGCAGACAAGGCGTTTGGACGCCTTGAGGCACGCCTCCACCGCCTCGGCGTCTCTGGCGGAGCCTTTCGCCTACTCCATCAAAACAGAGGCGTCAGCCCTTGTGCCCAACCTTAGAGGACGCCAAGGCGCGCCCTAAGGCGAGCCTTTTAAAACATTGCTTGGGACATGCAATAACTACCTCTGTGATCCAGTTCAGACCAAATTTTTTAATTTATCTCAGTCGAGCTAGAATGTTGTACTTACTTTTTATAGCTGCATTTTCTTTACAACCCTTCTTATTTGATTTGATTTCTTCATTTTAAATTGTGTGGTGAATGAAATAATCCCGACACATAGGCATGGCTTTTCTTCATACCTGTACAACCGCTCTTAGTGCTGGTTAACAATGAGGGAATCAGGGTTAGGATTACCAGGATCTTGGGCTTCATTATCAAAGATCATCAAGAACAAAGATTTTTTTGTGAGGATTACCGGGATCTTGGGCTTCAATATCAAAGATCATCAAGAACCAAGAATTCTAAAGGCTACGGTAGCTAGTTGTAGCTTGCTAAATGTCTTGGTTGCATCTGAATTCCAATCTCTGTCAATTTGTCTTAAATTTTCCGTTGAAACTTTTTTTTTTTGTTTTGTCATGAAATGAAAGGATGTGTTAGTTTCCTATTTGATGGTTTGGGTGTTGTCTCATGCTGGGTGATCTTGAGGGGGAAGAATGCTTGTGTCTATTGTCAGAACTTTTCGTCCCTCACCTACACCTGCAACCGAATTGAAAACCAGTGGTTTTAAGTGGGTTTGGACCTCTTATCACATCCTTTCCCCCATCTTTTTGCCAAATTTTTTATCCTACATAATAAACTTCGGATCCTCCAAGTCCATGGACTTGAACTTCAACCCAGTTCAGCCAAAAGTGGCATAGTGGATAGATCTCTTACTGAACTGAGACAACCAACAAGGGGCACTGTCTGGCAGAACGAGCAATGTTCTTGCAGATCCTTCATAGATAGAACCTAGATAAACTCGAGAGGATAACTCTAACGTTAGATTTTAACCTTTTGGTAAATGGCTTTTGCTTGTTTAATAGGCTTGGTTGCTAGTTAGGCAGTTCCTTACCAACTCTCTAACTTCTGCAGCATAACATAAGATTTCAGTTTGTCCTAGCCTTTTCAGTCAAATGCAACATGATGCCAGTTGAATAGGATTACGATGGTGACCTTAGCCTGGGCGGAGAGTTGGTCCCTTGTGATACATGCACACAAGTTTGTATTTATAGTTTACTTTTCAGTGGATATGAAGAAGTTACGTTGTTGCATACTACATTATATTAGGAGAATTTGAGGTGATACATCTGGGTTTGGAACCAAGTCGAGGAAAGGCTGGGTGAAAAGGTGGTGTTGCCGTTAACATATAATACTTTCTATTTTGTTGGGTTTTTGATAGTTTATCATTCTTTGACTGGATCTTTTATGCTTATGTATGTTACAATCGATATTTGCAGTCTGTCATTGTTGTTAGTCTGATATATTAGCGTTTGAGGCTCTACGCTGTTTTTTCTATATGTTTGGCAACTCGGGTTAATCGAGTCACAAGTATATATGGTATGTTAACATTGTACCATGTTGGAACATTTTGACATTGGTCTGGTGGTCATCAACAAAGCCGTTTTCTTAATGGTTCTTAACGATAGGGACATGGGGGCTACTTTAAGCACTTTTATGGCTGTAGGCAGCCATTATCATGACATTTCATGTGGATTGATTAGGTCCTTTTGACAAGTTGCATGTTTTCTCATGGAATTTCTGGTAAACAGATCTTGGATTTGGAAGTGGGAAGTCGAAATCCTTATATGGTAGAGATGGTCATTTGGGTATGACTCTGGTTAAGTTTTCCGGTGACGAAGCAGGCCTAAAGGATGCCATTCGAATGGCAGAGTTCTTTGAGAAGGAAAATCATGGGCGCAGGGGCTGGGCTCGTGTACAGCCGCCAACGCTGGGCAGTAGGGATGATGATAACAATCCAAACCTTGTCAAGTTTGATGAAAAGACGCGGGAGAAGAAGAGGATCCTATATGGCTATCTCGGAACAGCTTATGATCTTGACAAAGTTGATTTCGACACAAGAAAGAAGGCCGTGATCGAAAGCCTTAGGGAGTACAAGTCATCCAAGTAGATTCGTGGTAACATTCAAGGTATCGATGTACGTTTTAATATATGCCATTTATTACTTTTAACACCATATGGTCATCAACCTCAAGGCCTTTTCGTTTCCTTGTTTGGGTTCAGCCATCCCGTCTCATGGCATCGTAGGTGATGGAAGCTCTACGTAATATACGAGCAGCATTCTCTAATGTCGCAAGGCCGAGGCGTGAAGCCCGTTCGGATGCCTGCCGATCATTCTTGGACGGAGTTTTTTCGTGCTACAGCTCTTGGTGTGTTGGGATATAAAGCAAGAGAATTCAGTGTAGCAAAAGGATTTATTACGAGCGCTTGTATTTGTATGGTTTCTGAGATGAACAACTTGTATGGCAGCCAATAATTGCTTAGTAACTTTTATTTGGTGAATAGTAAGCGTTTAATGGCTACATGTTGGTTGTATAATTGCTCAACATTTGCCATGGGCTTCAGTGTCACGTGCTCAATGCTCCTAATAATCGGTTAATCACGTGACACAAAGAGGGTTGAAGTTCCTCTGCCCCACCCACTCGCAAAAGCCCGATTCATTGAAGCCTTTGTCTGTGTGTTAGTTATACAGCTAATTTACACCCACTCTATTTATAATTTGGAAATCCCACAACGTAGCAGTTGATGGTTGAATTTTTTTTTTTTTAACGATTTAGTTATTAAAATCATTACAAACTAGATTCAAAATGATTACATAAAAAAAAAAAAATTTAAAAGCCGTATTTACTTTCACGATGTGGAAGACTCAAATTGGTACCAAGGAGAGAGAGCCGAGGCAAAGGAAGATCATCGTCCACCAAAGACCATTGCTGCAATGATCGAGCCGAAGACGTCATCCAAGCTTGTCTCAAAACTTTTTCGTTCATAGATTGGCTCGCTGTCTCAAAGTTGGGATCAGGGGTTGCGATGGGGGACTGGCGGTTGTAGCTGGCTTGGTGTCACTGTCAACCGAAGATTGGGATGAGTTGGCTGTTGGGTTGAAGGGAAGCGAGTTGGGGTTGGTTGGTGCGGTCATGGTGAGGAGGTGAGGGGGAAGGTTGACAACAACGATGGTATGATGGTTCTGCAGTCGAATCAATGATGGTCTTTTTTCTTTTTTTATTTTATACTTCTTTTTTGTTATTATTTTCATATTAATTCTTTTATTTTTCACTATGTTACACTGCTTAATGAGAATGTGTGGCACATTAACATACAAACAAAATTTTGGCGGAATTTTAACAAACGCATCATATTAATTTGAGGCATTCATATCCAAGTATTATATGAAATAATTTCATTTTCCGAGACTATCTTGATACTATTAGTTAATTTTAAAGACTATCTTGATATTGTAGGAATTTTTCAAGGACTACTTATAAAAGACCCTTCTAAAATATGAACTCGTAAAGTAGTTACATTATGTAATGATATTAGGCAAATCAACTTAAATAACACGAGCATACGCTATTGTAATGTTTGATGCAACGTCAGTAATACAAGACGTCACAAGACTACATGTGCTCAATTTAATGATCCCATAACAACGCTGTCAACAACAATAATTTGACGTCATAACAATAACTATTTGAACCCATAATATCACTATAACAACAACAATAAAATCAAGTCATGCACAATCCATGTCAGTGTCGTCAGTCGTTGAATTATTGAAATATCGTTATAATGTTATTAGATTGCACCGAGTTATGTGTAACCCATGCACACGACCCGGTGCGCAGGATAAAACATTAGGAAAACTAATGAAAATGGCTTGAAAACTTTGAGTTTTAATGATAAGAACAAAATAAATGATAAAGTAAATAGTACTAGGATTGACTTTTTAGTGTAAAAATGTGGTTTTTCGTTAAAATGAACAGTACCAGGAATATTTCGTTAAAGTTCCCTGAAACAATTGTAACTTTGTGTAGTTGCCCACCATCGCCTGCTATGGCAAGCTTTCTAAGGTTCATATGTCAATCTTCATAGCTATGAACCATATCTGTGCTGACTGCTGAGCATGAAGACGAATTTGGAAAAGATAAAAATTGCATTACAAGGACGAAAATGAAATGCCCGACACACTAAGGGACGAATAATGTAAAATTGCCTATTTTCTATTTTGTATGTATGCGTATGACCAGTATGGATGGTATGTATTGCGTTTGAAGTGACTTTGAGTGAGTGTTTTATTTTATTTTTTTAATCCTTCATCGCGCATTTATTTGTTGAAGTTAATAATTTTTATTGTTCAACTTAATATTTAAGTATACTTAATATCTAAGAATTTTCATCGCGCATGTATTGTGTTTGAATATACTTAACATATAAGTATGTACTTTTGAAATGTAATTATTCAATAAAAAAACTATTATCATATATGATCATGGAATAATGACTATATCACGTGAATAACGTAACCTAACAAACTTCCTTTTGCTTACACACGAAGATGGAAGTATGGAAGACTCTAAATACGTTTTAAGCATTGGATTTTTGTTTAAATGCAAAGAACCGAATACTCGAAGCACACAAAAAACATTTGAAGCGTAGATAATGAATGTGTGACAGACGGCTGACTCATCATGACGCGCATGCGGTCATTGTTTGTTCACATACATGCACGACTACATAATCCGGCACTTTATCTCACAATCCAATCCCATTCCTATTTCTATTCCTATTCCCATGTGGTGCTCTCAGTGGGCCTGCCCCACCCCCACACCCGCCTCTTCCAGCTTTTTCTCCCTCGATCCAGCTTCGATTTCCGGGAAAGCACAATACCCTTATCCAAACACCCCCTTATCCTACGTCATCCTCCCCTCTTACTCCCACTTTACCGTTTCCCTTATCCTGCGCACCCTCCCCTCCCGCCACCAGCGCACTCTAGTCACCTTTTCGAGACGCCTCCGCACGTGTCAACCCTTCCTTCACCCACGTCAGCGCAATGTCTTCTTCTTTCTCCTGTCCACCGGCTGTCTTAGCTTTAGCTTAAGCTCACTGCTTAAGGTTTTGCTTTCTCTCTCTCTCTCTCTCTCTACCTCCGAATTCTAGGGTTTCTCCTTTCTCTCACTACCATATCTTGTTCCCCTTTGGCCGCTGACTGCACCGTACGACGATCATGGGGTCGATCCCCGATCCCGGCGAGTTGACCGAGTCGACTCCGCCGAGCTTCGACGAGTTCCAGCGGCAGACCTCTCTCATGACCAGCTGCACTCTCCTCTGGAAGGAGCTCTCCGACCACTTCTCGTCCCTCGAGCAGAACCTCCTGAAGAAATCCGAGGCCATCAAGCTCAAAATCCAGACCCTGGAGCACGAGACCAAGGCCTCGCTCGACGAGCTCGAGCAGCGCGAGGTCTCGATCAGGGACATCTTCGAAGTCGCGCTTGGCAAGGTTGAGAAGAGCAAGGAGGCGGCGCTCAAGGTGTTGAAGAGAGCCCGCAGCGACGACGAGTACGGGGAGGTGGACGACGGCGAGGGGTTGCTGATGAATCTCAAGTCGTTGTGCTTGAAGATGGATTCTGGAGGGTTTTGGAGGTTCGTGACGGCGAGGAAGAAGGAATTGGAGGCTCTGAGGTCGCAGATGCCTCTGGCTTTGGGCGATTGTGTCGATCCGGCGAAGTTCGTGCTAGAGGCGATATCGGAGGTGTTCCCGGTGGACAAGAGAGTGGAGAGGAGCGATAGGGGAAACGATTTGGGCTGGGCCTGCGTTCTGTTGCTCGAGTCACTGATTCCGGTGATGATGGACCCGAAGATCGGGAGAAAGAGGCTTCTGGTGACGCGGAGCGTGAAGCAACGCGCCATCGAGATATCCGAGACCTGGAAGGCCAGCTTGGAGGAGAGAGGCGGCATAGAGAACGTGAAGACTCCTGATGTGCACACGTTCCTGCAGCATTTGGTGACTTTCGGGATTGTGAAGGAGGAGGATGTTGAGTTGTACAGGAAGCTTGTGGTTAGCTCAGCCTGGCGCAAGCAGATGCCGAAGCTCGCTGTTTCGCTTGGCCTCGCCAAGCAAATGCCGGGTGTGTTCCCTAATGCTAACTTGTGCCTTTCTTTTATTGTTGTTATTTGTAATTGTAACATTTTCGATGCAGTTCTTTTGCCATTGCTTGGTGTTGCTTATAGTTCATGGAAAATGTGTTACTTTATAAGCTCTATATATGTAGGATGATGAAGTGGTGGTTTTTATATGTGGTTAGTAAATTTTGAGTGAAGAGGTCGCACTTGGTGCGATGGCAAGTGCCTTCGCCCATGAGCGGTAGGTCTCGGGTTCGAGACTTGGGAGCAGCCTCTCCATAAATGGGGGTAAGGCTAGCCGACATTCACCTCTCCCAGACCCTGCGTAAAGCGGGAGCCTTGTGCACTGGGTACGACCTTTAGTAAATTTTGAGTGAGACATGTGTAATTTTTAGGTCATGTTATTTCCCCGACAGTGGCTTCTATGTCGAAATGTCTACTCTTTCCAATGATAAATTGTAGAATTGTTTAATAGTAATTCATATGATCGGCATTACTCTTCAGCTGTTCCCAATGTACTGTTTACCTTATAAATCGGATATTACTGTGGTATGTGTTTCTTTTATATATCACATTTTTCTGTAAGAAACAAAACTCATACATGACTGTATGTTGGACTGCCTATATCCCAAACATTTTTTAATTCGAACCTCTGACCTTCCATTGAAATCAGAAATTGTGGATGGTAGAACTTCAATGTTTTAACATTACGGTGGTAACTCATGGACCTTGTGGTAGTTTCGTAAAGATTTGCTTTTTCCTTCCGTCTTGTCATCTGTGTTAGTTGGGAATGTTTTGATATGGTTCTTTATACATACAATAAAGAGGGCACCATTCTCCAATTTTTAATGTTTGGAGGTTGTTACTATGTGTGCAGATATGATTGAAGAATTGATCAGCAGGGGACAGCAGCTTGATGCGGTGCATTTCACCTATGGGGTTGGACTTGTGCACAAGTTTCCTCCTGTTCCTCTACTGAAAGCTTTTCTGAAGGATGCTAAGAAAGCTGCGGCTTCTATTTTGGAAGATCCCAATAACGCTGGGCGAGCTGCGGTATTATTTTAATCATTGCATCTGTTCTTGTTCTTGATCTCGTATGTCATGACTTTCAGTCCTGAATGTGCATCTCAAAGTGTGTGTGTGTGTGTCACCTTCTGGTTCCCATAACTCCCCGTCATTTCCTTAAAATTTCCTTTTTCCCACTCCCCCTTTCTCAAATGATTGGGAGGAGAGAGAGAGAGAAGAAAGAAAAGGGAAGGGATCTTATGCCTTTTTGTTTGTGCATAAAGTAGAAGAGGGAACTCCCCTGCCCTTGCAAAAAACTCTCTCCTTTAATGGAGTGAATGACAGCCATCTACAAGATATGCATGATATTAACATCTTACCCTTTACTAATTATTACATGTGAACATGATCATATTTCTTTCCCACAGTTCTTACTATTTTATTTCATCAGTTTTGCTCTCATAGTGTTTATCCATGTCGGTTTCATCTTATTGTTGGAACATGTATGTAGTTTGACAAGTTTTGGGACAATAAACTCTTCTATATGGGTGGAATATGATTTCCAGTTTATGCATCAATTAAGTAGTCAAGATGCTATTAGAATTTTTGTTTTCTCAACAATAATTGCAGGCAGTTCATATAGAAATGAACGTAAGTTCGCTCGAGTATTTGGTGTGGCCTTATCTTCAAATTGTTGGTAGTTTTGCAAATGAGGCATAATGGTATTTCTGATGGATTTCTTCATGATGAGGCATTGTGCAGTCATAGACATCCTTGTTTGCGTTCTGATTTCTTCGGAAAGATGCCCCTAAAAGTGCATGAACTTAAGTTTGCTGCCCTCAGTTGTAGGAGAAACTAAACCTATAGAAAAAACTGCACTTTCTTTGATCACTTAACTCTTTGTATGCAGAACCTAGCTGGACGCAAAGAGCTGTCAGCGGTCCGGGCTGTCATCAAGTGCATTGAAGATTATAACCTTGAGGCAGAATTTCCTCCAGAAGACCTCAAGAAGCGCCTTGAACAGCTAGAGAAGGTGAAACCAGAGAAGAAAAGGCCAGTTGTAGTACCAGCCAACAAACGAGTACGAGCTAACAATGGCGGTCCCATGCCTCCGGCCAAGGCTGGCCGCTTGACGAATGCATATGTGTCTTCGTTCCCTACACCTCCTACATTTGTCAGGTCTCCTTCCCATGGCCAGTATCCTGCTGGGTTCTCACCGTACCATTCCCCACCCACCATGTATGGTAGCAGAAGCCCACCAACCCCTTATGCATACTCACCGGAAGCAGCACCCCCTCCTCCTCATGCCGGATCATACCCTGGACCTCCGATGAACTATCCTGCATATGGGGCTTATGGCAATGGTATGGTACCAGCTTATCAGCCGGCTTACTACCGATAGACATGACAAACCTCATATGAAGACGGTAAGCACTGATACGATGACCCGAGATCTCATCCGCTTTTATAATGGGCTTGTTTGTAATCACTAACCGTTTTCATGGTAGCGATGTGTGTATTAATCATGATATTTCGTCATGCTTCTTGCTTCGTCACGGTGAGAAGTTGTATTTCTAATGTTGATCAAACTGTAGTAGTAGTAGGTCATTGTGAAAATGTTGTTAGGATGACTTAAAACATCGACCCACGGCACCACCAACTCTTCTTCAGTTTAGTTGTAGAAAGACTATTTAATGCTTCTCTACGTTGTTCTCTATGGTTCTGCCTCTCCTCCCTGTCTATGGTTCTCTATGGCGGTCTCAAATCTTCATTTTTCGAGGGCCTATATCTGCTGAGACCGCACATATCAGGGGATTATATGCCAACAGGATCCTCTTCGGATTTTGTTAGTGAGGATCATGATGATTCTTAAATCGTGTTCATTCATCGTACATTGTGTGGATAGTTTTTATCAGGTATTGTTTGTGTTTAATTTTAAATAAAAATATTTAAAATGATTTTTGACCGCACGATATACAATTCACGAATCTGCGGATTCTCACAAAGAGGATCCAGCGAGGACCTGGATTAGATTATATGTTTCTCTTCTCTATGACGCTCTCTCTCTCTCTCTCTCTCTCTCTCACCCTCTGTCTATGGTTCTCTGCGGTGTAACGGATACCGTCGGGTAAGAAAGCTCCCCATGTGAGCTCCAAGCTGCTCTACCAGTATTCCTCTTCAGCGGGAACCTTCACGCCAAAACCTAATTAATTTTTCGTTTTCATTTTTTCAAGTATTTAACCAAATATATTCAGAAAATATTCATTATCTGCTGCATATTTTCATTTGTTTTGTGTAACAAAGCTTCCTAAATTGCAACATGCCATCAAAGTTATGGTAACTAATATTGTTACGACTCAATTATTTTATGTTGCATCGACTTTCAGATTTAAAGCACTTAGTTATTAGCTGATAAAAAAGATTACACGTCTAAAATAAAATCATATAAACACTAATCTATATATAAGGTGAGAAGAATAAAAAGGCAAAACATTCAAAACGCGCCTCTCCCTTTTTAAAGCTTTTGAAAAAGACAATTTAATATAATAATTCAAGACCATTTGAATTCTGAACGAAAATTATACATTAAAAACAACAAAAACACAACCCACCACATGGTGGGTGGTTACGGTGGTCTTCCTTTTCTTTGAATATTATTTTAAACAAAATAGAATTCAGTTATAAAATTGTTTAACGTAAAAAGGCCAATTGCCACGCGAACATGCGCGTGACAACATGCTAGCAGTGGCGAAGCCACGTGAGGGCGAGGAGTGGCGGTCGCCACTCCCTCGCCGAAAAAACAAGGTTGGAGCGTTGGCCAGCCCCTCCCCTCCTGTTGCTGCTCTTCGTCTCCTCCGGTGCTATATGGTTTTGCCCTGCGCACAGTAGAGCTGCGTTCAATTTTTTTTTTCAAAACACCCAGGCCAAAACAACGTCGTTTTGGTCTGGTAAAAAAATTTGAAAAAAGTAGAACGAAACAGCACCGTTTCGTATAAGTTGGGAAAAAAAATAAATATATAGGGGGGACCACGTGCCCCCTGTTCCATTCAGTCTCTCTCTCTGTGCTCTTTTTCAATCTCCAATCAGAGTAAAAGGTGCAGCAGCAGCGTTGCCCCCCAATTCCTAGCATAAAAATCCCAGCAATCAGCACCTACCGGGCCACCGTTTGGCCTTTTGCTACCGTGCCAGCCATCTCCAACCGCCAGCTTCCAACTTTCAAAGCCACTCTTTAGGTAAAATTTTTAATCCCTAAATTTATAATCCTAACCCTAATTAATTATTTAATACGAATTTTGTTTAATTGGTATAGAATCATATGGTGATGCACTAATATGATTATTGATATGATTCTATGATTATTGGTATGAAAGTATGAAATTATTTTTAGGATGAAAATTAAAATTTGAATTCTTGATTATTGATTAATTAATTGAATTATTACATAATGTATATTCATATGATTGGTTGAATTTAATTTAGGCGATCGGTTCAATTTAATTTAGGTGAGTTTGCAAAAGCCAAAATCGTAACCAAATAATTCATTACAATCTAGTCCAATAGAGACTGACTTTTTATTTGGTCAAAAGTTAAAACCAAACAAAAACCGGCCCTAGAATTCAAATCGGCCACTTTGATCAGATTGATGCCGCCTTTCCTTGTAAATTGCATTTGTCTAGGTTTGAACACGATACATTTAATGGCGTATCCCTCCATAAGACCTGCGTCCTAGCCCCTAGGATTGACCAACCAACCGAGTGACCAGTTTTCAAAGAGGGAGAGAGAGAGAGCTTCATGGCAGCTGGGTAGGACGAGCTGTGGGGATAACTAGCGTGAGACGGGTGCCAAACGAGGTATAACAATAATCGCCTACCAACTGTTTGATGAATTGCTCCTTAGAGAACTCTCTTGCTCAAATCGCGATACAGCAGTATTACTCTTTACTATAATGTTCTCAAGGAGAGGAATCGCATTTGCTTCGGCACTGTCTCCGCATTTCCTTTCAAGGGCTGCTCGTAACTTTTGCTGCAAGCCAACCCCCACAACCATACTTCCCGTAGCAGATCATTCCGGGAAGGTTGCCAATTACTCTAGTAACTTTCATCTTTCTCCTTTGTTTTCCACCGATGATTGTAAACCTCATTTGGACGGTTATGATATTGAGCTTGTTGATCATGAGGCGTGGCAAGTTTCATCCGGTTTGGCATTGGCAGGGGGAGGAATGCAGGGGTCTGCATTGGACTCAAATTCGTTATCAGATGAAGTGGTTGATGAGCCAATTGATACTTGCTCAGTACCTGTTGAAGGTGACCCGGACTTTGATGACATTGACAACATGAGAATTCGTGGCCATCTGTTCTTTAAACTTGACCGCGATTCCAAAGAGTTCGAGGAGTATAATTTTGACTTCCATCGCAGGAAGAAGTCTTCTAAGCAAAAGGATGATCCAAAGGAAAGTAAAAGGAAGGATAATGAGTTAAAGGACAGCAAAAGAGGCAACCCAAGTCTTGACTTGCCCTCCAGAAGCGAGAAACAATCTAGAATTGTGAACGATTCTCCGCTTGATGAATTGGACACTACTTCTGTTGGGAAGAAGAAGCTGAGGAGTCCGACCTATAATCAGCTAACAGGTCCCTTCCATGAGCCATTTTGCCTGGACATTTTCATATCAAAGGCTTCTGTTCGTGCGTGCATCATTCACCGCGTGACCAGTAAGGTGGTTGTTGTGGCACATTCCATATCGAAGGACATGAAGTTTGACCTTTGTTCGACTAGGAATGCAGCTGCTTGTGCTGCTGTGGGGGAAATTCTCGCGCAGAGGGCATTGGATGATGATATCCATGATGTGATTTACACACCTAGGAAAGGGGATAAATTGGAGGGTAAGCTTCAAATTGTGCTTCAGTCTGTCATTGATAGTGGGATTAATGTGAAGGTGAAGTTGAGGCAAATAAACAGGAAGAAACGTAGTTCCTCGTATGCAACTTAGGAAGCTGGTTGAGACAATTTCAACAACAAAAAACTCCTTGTGTTGGAAACTCCTTTCGTTCAAGCTAGGAGAGGGGACTGCCCTGCCCTCCTTTTCTGAGAGATGAGGACTTGCAACAACCGCCATGATGGTGTAACTATTTAAGGTACTAGGTATTCACCCCTCTTTTATTTGCACAGCCAACCACGGCACGAGAGGAATTCATCGAGTGGACTGCAGTCCCTTAATCCCCTAGCATTGATTAAACAAATTTACTCTTGTGGAACTATTAGTGTAAATTTTTCTTCTCTGTAATGTATAAACAATGATCAGTTCTCTCTCTTTCTGCATTGAATA
Source organism: Malus domestica (assembly GCF_042453785.1). NCBI lineage: Eukaryota > Viridiplantae > Streptophyta > Magnoliopsida > Rosales > Rosaceae > Malus > Malus domestica. Next base: position 16,273,321 of record NC_091673.1, read on the forward strand.
TGCACTATGCCATATTGAATTTTTTTGAATGGAGCTGGAGAAATTAGTGCATTTATCATCTGTTTAACCTAACTGATTCGATCCCTAACAGCGGTCTGAATTCTGTGATTACGTTAAATCCCATTACTTCTAGGATCCCTTCATGTATATGCCTAAGTTGATTAGCTTATTTGCTCCCATTGGCCTAGTGCATGTTACGGTTAGGCCAATCAATGGGTCACGGCAGGGTGCCCACCCATTGCATTAAGGTTCAAATCTCTCCTGGTAGGTTAAAGTAGTTTAGAATATCGCCTTACCAAAAATGAATGGCGTACTCATTCATAAGCTTTAAACAATCATTAACTGGTAGCATAAGATATCAAACGATTTAAGTGATAAAACAAAGCAGAAATTACTTGTATTCAACAACCCACAACTCAATACAAACATGGGTCAACTCCTCAGTTGCCAAAATCCGAAAATTTTCAGTCATTAGCAGTTGCTAATTGCAGTGAGAGCAGTTCATCCTCCGGGATTGTCCTAATAAGACAATCCGACTTGGGGTACGACACGCACAACAATGTGTACCCGCCTTCCACCACATCATCACTCAGCATTCCTTCACTCTGATCGACGGTGCCGGTGAGAAGCTTGGCAGGGCAAGTCATGCACACGCCGAGCTTGCAGTCATGCGGCACAGAGAGGCCGGAGTCCAATGCCTTTTCCAGTATGGTCTCATCAGGCTCCACCTCCAGCTCGGTAGACTGACCCTCGTGTTCCACCACCACCTTATAGGATCGGACGGTGCAGGAGTAGGACCGCCGTGACCGGTGGCGCGGCCGGAGATTGAGCTGGAATGAAGCGGAGAGATTGGTGGTTGTGCGTACTTGTTTTGGGAGGGTGAGAGAAGGGGAGGGAGTGAGGTGGAGCGTAGCCATAGTGTGTTGGGTTCTGAGGTGGGAAACGAGGGGAAGTTTCTGTGGCAATGCGAAGTGTTGTATTGTTTATGGTGTGGAAAAAGATAAGGTTTTGGATGTTTCTGTGGTTTACTTCTGAGGCATGGGCTAATATGGGTTTCCAAGCAAATCAAGGTTTTTATTTGATTTCCAAACCAGAAGTTTTTTGGGGTTTTTGATATGGGTCTAAAATAACTAAAAATTTGACCTATTTCAAAAGTCAAAAATCATTAAAAATTGGACATATTTCAAAAGTTGGCCTATAAAATTGGACCTATTTCAAATTTTCCCAAGTTTTTTTTTTAATGTGGTTCAGGGAGGAATTTTTGCAAGTGACCGGTATTCAAGAGTGTTGTGAACACGGAAAATTCCTGAAACGAAAGAGACAAGAACAAACGTGCACAAACAAATATTTGTATTTGATGATTTTGGGTTACAATCTCTCTCTATTTTGATCTTCTGATTCGATCTCCGTAAGGTGTGTATTTGTGGATGTGCGATTGATCCAAAGGGTCGTTGGGCTTGATCTAAGGATGAACGTTCTTCAAGGGCCGTAGACTTGATCTTGAAGGTGGATTTGAGCGGATCTTCAAAGGGGGTTTTTGGGCTTGATCTTTGAAGAACAGTGACGAACGGATCTTCAAGGGCTTTTGGGCTTGATCTTGAAGAACAGTGATGAACGAATCTTCAAGGGCTTTTGGGCTTGATCTTGAAGAACGGTTGGATGTGTGGATTTGTCGACGTTGTTGATCCAAAGGGCCGTTGGGACTTGATCTTGGATGAACGGATGATGAACGATGGTGCTTTCTTCAAGGGCCGTCGAGGCTTGATCTTGAATTGGTGGATGGTTGATCCAAGGGCCGTCGGGGCTTGATCTTGGAAGAACGATGAACGAAGAACGAAGAACACTGTCTTCAAGGGCCGTCGGGGCTTGATCTTGAATTGGTGGATGATTGTTGATCTAAAGGGCCGTTGGGGCTTGATCTTGGAAGAACGATGAACGAAGAACGAAGAAGGCTTTCTTGATTCTTCGGGAACCTAGATGCTTGAGAGCTTCGGGGTTTCAGAGCTTCAGAGCTTCAAGGTGTAATATCAATTCCTCCCCAAATGAATGAATTAGCCTTCTATTTATAGAAATTTCCAAGGCCTAATTTTGAATATAATATTCCAGATGAAATAAGTCGTTTCTGCCAGGTGTTGACACGTGTCCTGTTTGATGACTTTTCCAACTTATTTTGATTTTTTGTTTAGACACACGCTACGTGTAAAATTTATGTAATACATGAGCGTTGAAACTTTGATTTATCGGTCAACATTTATTTACAGAAATTTCAATGTCTACAAATGCCCCCACTTCAAGGTGCGTCGTATACATGTGCTTGTCACGTGTAGGAGATGCGTTTTGAAGTCCCTTACTGTAGATGTCGATCCAAGGGCCGTCGAGGCTTGATCTTGAATTGGGCTGGAGATTTCTTCAAAGGCCGTTGAGGCTTGATCTTGAATTGGGCTTGAGATTTCTTCAAGGGCCGTCGAGGCTTGATCTTGAAGGTTGAAATTGGACCACAATGAGCTTCATGTGGTAGATGATCTATGGCTTTGGTAGTGGGTGAATCGTCACGTATTTTGTTGCGCTTTGTTGACTTTCCACAGCTTTGATCTTGAACTGGGTTGAAGGATTTTCTAGATTCCTCCAATTGTTGATTTTCCACAGCTTATTCTTGAACTAGGTTTTGATTCAAGGGTGGTAGACACTTAATCTTGAATCGGACTTGTGATTTCTTCCAGGGCCGTCGAGGCTTGATTTTGAATTTGGCTGGAAGCTTCTTCGAGGGCCGTTGAGGCTTGATTCTTGAAGGCTGACTCGAACACACGGCAAGCAGGCACGAGGTGAAGGTGACGACTTGTTGCTTTGTTCAATCTTTCTAATTCACACCTGAGTAGTTTGGTCAACGATATGATCTTCGAGATTGATGGGCTCCTCTTCCAATTGGTGACTTGGTCTTTAAGGATTTGATTCAAGGGTGGTGAATCGGCACGTGCAGCCCACAACGCCTAGTAAGTCGACCCAAGAATTTGAGGGTCAAAACGAGTTCACCGTCCTCAGGAAGATGCGGCATCTTCTCGAGTTCTTCATCTCAGACTCTTTCTGCTGAGTTGACTGTGCATGCTGCATTCTTCTCTGCTTGTTTCTTTAGGCAGATGTGGCAGCTTCTCGAGTTCCTCAGTTCGGACTCCTTCTGCTGAGTTGATCGTGCAGACCGCATTCTTCTCTGCTTGTTCCTTCTACACCTTGTCTCCACATGCTGCAAGGTATCATTTTCACTTGCCTTATCTGTCCTCCCAGCAGATGTGGCAGCTTCTTTGAAAGTACAGCAGCAGTGGAAGGCGAGTACTCGAGAGTAGTGCTAGGTAGGCAATCAGGGAAGGGTTCCAAGCAGTCGGTTCCTTACCCGAGTTTGAGTGGAAGTTCCGGCATATTGTTTTCTTTATCCTTGTCTTTGTAGGTAGGAACAAGGACAAAGGAAAGGACAGGGAGAGTGCATGATATGAGATACTCTTGCTTTCTACCCTGGTGATATGAGATACTTTTGCTTTGGAGTCATTGGCTTGCAGAGGTACCCCAAGGAATAAGGAACACTGAATGACTCGAGAGGCTTCGTTGGGAAAGCATATTTGGACATGAAGAAAGACTTTGTATGTCTGCCTTGCTATGGAGGGTGAAGGTGGACAGTTATAGGGGGTTCCTTGATACCTGTAGAGGTACTGCTCTTTCACTCGTGTCAGTAACCAATGCGTGATTGATCAGTATGGTTTCACGTGCTTTCTTCTTTATCAAAAATCTTCGACAAATTGTCCGTAATTTCTGCCAAGCTGAGTGTGCATGTGACAGCTGTTGACGCGGCTGAAGAAGACTGGCGCTTCTTCGATAACTGGGATCGGTGCTTCGACAAATTACCCGTGATTTCCGCAAAGCTGAGTTTACGTGTGATGGGTGCTGACGTGTCTGGAAAAGACTGGCGTCTCTTCGATATCTGGGATCGGCGTTTCGACAAACCACCCGTGATTTCCGCAAAGCTGAGTTTGCGTGTGATGGGTGCTGTCGAGGCTGAAAAAGACTGGCGCCTCTTCGATATCTGGGATCGGCGCTTCGACAAATTGCCCATGATTTTCGCAAAGCTGAGTTTGCGTGTGACGGGTGCCGACGTGTCTGGAAAAGCAAGATGCTTCTCCGATTTCTGAGCTTGCCTCTTCGATTTTTGAATGGCCTCTTCGAATTCTGAGCTCGCCTCTTCGATCTCTGAAATCCCGTCGAGTGCTGATTTTTTATAGAGGCATGCAGTTCGTTTCAAAGCACACTTGAATTTTCGCTTGTGAAAACTCCCCTCTTGTACTTCTAAGATCTTGATTTGTCCGATCTTTTCTTCCTTCAACACTTTGAAAAATGTCTGGACCCTCCGACCGTCGTTTTGACTTGAATCTTGGTGAAGAGGCAGTCCCGCCTTCTCCAGACAACATATGGCGCCCATCCTTCATATCCCCCACTGGTCCTCTTACCGTTGGGGATTCGATGATGAAGAATGATATGACCGCTGTGGTGGTGGCCCGGAACCTTGTCACTCCCAAAGATAACAGACTACTTTCCAGGCGGTCTGATGAGTTGGCTGTTAAGGAGTCTCTGGCTCTTAGTGTGCAGTGTGTGGGTTCTGTGTCCAACATGGCCCAACGCCTATTTGCTCGAACCCGTCAAGTTGAATCGTTGGCGGCTGAAGTGATGAGTCTCAAACAGGAGATTAGAGGGCTTAAACATGAGAATAAACAGTTGCACAAGCTCGCACACAACTATGTCACAAACATGAAGAGGAAAATTGACCAGATGCAGGAATCTGATGGTCAGATTTTACTTGATCATCGGAGGTTTGTGGGTTTGTTCCAACAACATTTGCCTTCGTCTTCTGGGGCTGTACCGCGTAATGAAGCTCCAAATGATCAACCTTTGGTGCCTCCTCTTCCTGGAGTTCCGCCGAGTGGTGTGGTTTCAAACAGTCAACCTTCGGCGCTTCTCATTTCTGGAGCTCTGCCGAGTGGTAAGGCGGCACCTGATCGTCCTTGAAGATACCCTCTTGTAAATTTGATTTGATTTGATTTTTTTTTTTTTTTTTTTTTTAAGGTATGTATAATGCAAATTTATGTAAAAATTTCCTGAAAAATAAATAAAATGGACCTTCTATTTCTCTCTATGCATTTGTTTTTTTTTCTTGTTTTTCTTTTGGTGCTGGATGCACCAAGTTCCATCATTTTTTTATTATTATTATTTATTTTTTTATTTTTTTATTTTTTTACAATGTTTTTTTTCTTTCTGCACATGGTGCCCATGCACCACCAGAAACTTTTGATCTGCCATGGGGCTGTACCCCATCTTTGATCCACCATTCCTCTTTTTTTTTCACGTGGTGCCAGATGCACCACCACCTCTTTTTTTTTTTTTTTTTTTTTAATTGTATTTCTTTCTGTATAAATTAGGATGCTTGGCGGAGGGATTTGTAGGGAAGGACGAAGACGGACGGAGAGCTGGAGTTTGAGGAAGAGCTTCTTGGCCGGCTAGTCGTTTGACAGCGGTCTTTGAAGTTGGTGGCAGCTGCGAGGCAAGAGATGGAGGAGGTGGGGATGTACGTGCTGCTGAAGTTGATGGGCAGAAGGAGAAGGTGAGCACAACCACCGAGCACAGCCAACAGACTCCACCTCGTTAATTCCCAAGGCTCCCCCAAAGACAAACCTGCTCCACGCAGCCGTCCTCGTATTTCCTCTCTGCCTAAAGAGAGCGCCATCAACCTCCAATCGTCGCAACCACCATTCTCGAGCTCTTTGACTCCAGCTGGCCTCTCCACCTTCACTGCGTCCGGCGAAAACAAGAAGGGCGTGCGGGACGACATGTCGTAGCAGGGGATCCCACCGACTTCATCGTGTCCCTGAGAGTCAACTGCTCCCCGAAAGTCTTCCGAAAGAGCTTCTCCCTCTCCTTCTCCGCCGGCCGGAAAACCCGCTGGAAAATCGCCCCAGGCGACGACTTGAAGATCTTGCGGCGATTCTGGAGGAGGAAGTCGAGGGCTTCTTCGAAGGTGAACATGGGTCGAGTCGACCCGTCTTTCAATCCCCGGGTGAAGAGGAGGCTGAGGAAGAGCACGATCAGGGCGACCAGGGCGTAGTGGGACCGGGGCGAGCTCATCGGACTGCAGGAGCCCTCCACTTTTCACTTTCTCTCTTTCTCTGTACAGGCTCGGAACTTGGAAGCAATTTCCTGATGTAAGCTTCTACAGTTCAACAATTTCAAGTTCAATTTTTTGCAAACCATTTGACCATTTATTTGTGGGTTTTTTACTTGCATTTACTGTTCTTCCTCGGCGGAGTGACGAAAGCGGAGGCCGAATCCACATCGGCGATGAGCAGGGAAAGCGACGGAGCCGCCGAAGCTCAAAGAATGAGCAGAGATTCGACACCCGAGGCCCGAGGGGAAGGGGTTCTTGGTGGCGAGCAGAAGCTTGTGGAAGCATGGGGGCAGTAGATGGAAACGTTCTTTGTCATGACGTCTTTCCTTTCCATGCCTTCTTTCCTTGGGAAACCACCCACCATCACGGCGATGTTGACTCCAGTGCATGCCTCTACAACATCAGTTGTAGCAACAACACCTTTAAGCAGAGGGAAAGCGGCATCCACCAACTCCATCTTGACACCATTCAAAGCCTCAGCAGCTGGTGGAAAATCGAGCAAGTGCAGAATCACTGGCTGATCCGCTCCGAGCATGATTCCCCTTGCGATCATTGGCACAAGCGCATATCCAATTTGTCCTGCGGCTCCAGTGACAAGGATGCGAGCTGGTCATTTCGCCATGGATTCCGAATAACTGAGGAGGGAGACGAATCGATCGATCTGGGGTAGCGCAGTGGATTGTGGCTTTTTGTATTTAGCCCAGTATTGCAGGGTCCTTTGCGACATCCTGGGCAGCGAGGCTAGCGCAGTGTGGGCCCAATTTGATTTGGGTTTCTTCTTCTTGGAGCTGGATTTAGATAATAGGTTTGGGCTTGGACAACCTCCTTTTGATGGGCTTATTGCTGCTAGATAGAGGACATACATACACATATATATGTATGAATATGTTCCTTTTTCTCTTTCCTTTTTTTTTTTTTTTAATACATAAAACATATGTATTTTTTTTTTGTAAACAAGTAATAACATATGTATTCCTTTTTTTTTCTTTTTCTTTTTAGATACATAAAACATATGTATTTTTTTTTTCTTCTTCTTTTTTGTAAATACATAAAACATATATCTCCCTTTTTTTTTCTTTTTTTTTTGGTACAAAGAAATTGTAATAGCATTAAAACTTTTAATAAAATTTTTATTCCTTATTTTGGTGTGACTGAACTCAAATTTTGAATATTCGAGCTGCCTACGTACCCCTCCAAAGAAGAGATCAAGTCGTAACGTAGTTCAAATACATACATATATATATATATATATTTTGGTATTTTCTTTTGGTGCCGTTTGCAGTTTCAACTCGTGCAGACAAGGAGTGTTGGTGTCGTTTGCAGTTTCAACTCGTGCAGACGAGGAGCTTTGGTTCGTGCAGTTTAGGCTCGTGCGAACAAGGAGCAGGAATTTGTTGCCTTTCAGGGGTAGTAGTGCTTCAAGAATCTGTCGTTGATAGGGCCGATCTTCAAGCCGTCTTCCGCCATGATTAAGTAGGCGCCATTGGTGTAGACTTCTTGTACTATGTATGGTCCATCCCATTTTGACGTGAACTTGCTCTTCGTCTTGTGAGTTGTGATGATAGGCCTACGCAATGAAAGGACGAGATCTCCCATTTGAAAAAACCGAGGGAGAACTTTCTTGTTGAAGGCTTTAGAAAGTCGCGCTTGATAACACTCCAGGTGTTGCTGGGCTTCGAGTCTCTTCTCATCCAGTGCCTCCAGTTCTTGAAGACGCAACTTTGCATTCTCTTCGTCAGTCAAGCCTTCTTATATAGTCATCCTTAGCGAGGGGATTTGACTTTCGAGTGGTAGAACAACTTCTACGCCATATACAAGAGAATAAGGTGTGGCTCGGGTAGGCGTTCTATATGTTGTCCTATATGCCCATAGGGCTTCGCCTATTCTTTCATGCCAGTCTTTCTTTGTTCTACCGATTACCTTCTTCAGGAGGTTGCACAATGTCTTGTTGAATGCTTCTGCAAGACCATTGGCCGGAGCATGATACATGGAGGATTTGTGCTGTTTGAACTTGTATTTCTCGCAGAGCTCGTCCATGAGTCGGTTTGAAAACTGCTTTCCGTTGTCGGTGACAATGTAGCGAGGCACCCCATATCGATGGATGATATGCCCCTTGATGAAACAGACGACAGTTTCCTTCTTGACTTCCTTTAGGGGTATGGCCTCAGCCCACTTAGAGAAGTAATCTGTTGCAGCCAGGATGTAAGCCTCTCCTGTAGATGACTTTGGCGCAATTGGTCCCACGACATCCAATCCCTATGCATCGAATGGCCATGAAGTAGTTGTGGGGTGTAATGGTTCAGGCGGTTGATGTATGAAGTTGGCGTGAAATTGGCAGGCTTGGCACCTCTTGGCGTATTCCAGGCAGTCCTTTACCATGCTTGGCCAGTAATAACCCATTCTTTTGAGCTGGAAATGAAGCTTTGGTCCGGACTGGTGCGCTCCACATATTCCTGAATGTGCTTCTTCCATGGCTTGATTGGCTTCTTCCTCGCCTAGGCATCTCAGAAGTACTCCTTCAAAAGATCGCCGGTAGAGTGTCCCTTTGTAATAGAGGAATCGATGTGCTCGTCGACGTACTTCAGAGCGGCATTTCGGATCGTCTGGAAGCATTCCATGCTCCAAGTAGTTGATCAGAGGCTGTCTTCATTCTTCAACGTTGACCGGAAGTATTGAAATAACGTTTGTATCACTTAGTACTATTTCAGTGACAAGCGGGATTACCCATCTTTGGCAGACTGGCACGTTTGTAGCTTCGTCTTCTCCTAATGTCATGCTCGAGGCTAGGTTGGCGAGAGCGTCTGCCATTTGATTATCTTTTCTTGGCACGTGTTCTAGTGTCACGGCCTCAAACCTTTGTAGCAACTGCGTTGCCAGCCGGAAGTATGGGACGAGGTCATCTTTCCTCACCTCATATTCAGTCAGGAGTTGATTGATTATGAGCTTGAAGTCGCCGTATATCTCAAGGGCTGCGATTTCCATGTTGATTGCCATTTGGAGCCCGAGGATCAGTGCTTGGTACTCAGCGACGTTGTTGGAGCATAATTCGCTTAGCTGGAATGAATAAGGTAGTACTTGCCTTTGTGGCGACATGAATACTACTCCTGCCCCCGCTCCGTCTGCTCGTGCAGATCCGTCGAAGAACATCGTCCATGTCGGGAATATGTCGATGCAGAACACCTCTTCGTCGGGCAAGTCGTCTGAGATTTTCCAATCGGCTGGGATTGGATGGTCGGCAAGGAAGTCTGCTAGCGCTTGTCCTTTGACGGCTTTAGCTGGGACGTAGATGATCTCGTATTGATTGAGAAGTAATGCCCATTTAGCTAGTCGCCCTGTCAAAACTGGCTTAGACATGACGTATTTGACCGGGTCAGCTTTAGCAACCAAGTGGATGGTGTAAGCATGCATGTAATGTCTGAGCTTCTGGATGGCAAACATCAAGGCCAGGCACATTTTTTCTATTGGGGAGTAGTTCAATTCAGCGCCGGTAAGCGTTCGACTGAGGTAGTAGAGCGCTCCTTCTTTCTGGGCCTCGTTTTCCTGTGCCAAGAGTGCTCCAACTGAACTTTCCTGAGCAGCAATGTACAATATGAGCGGTTTCCCTGGTACAGGTGCCCCCAGGACAGGTGGACTTGATAAATACTTCTTTATGCTTTCGAAAGCATTGTTGCATGCTTCGTCCCATACGAACGGGACATCTTTCTTCATGAGTCGACTGAACGGTTGACAACGCCCTGCAAGGTTGGAGATGAAGCGTCTGATGAAGGCTAGCCGACCTTGTAGACTTTTCAACTCGTGCAGGTTTCTTGGTTCGGGCATGCTTTGAATGGCCTTGATCTTTGATTGGTCCACTTCAATGCCACGATGCTTGACAATGAAGCCAAGGAACTTTCCAGATGTGACGCCAAATGCACACTTTAACGGGTTCATCTTGAGGTTGTATTTTCGCAACCTTTCGAACACTACTCGCAAATCCTTCAAGTGATTTGATCTTTTCTTTGTCTTGACCACCACATCGTCTACATAACATTCTACATTCTTATGTAGCATGTTACTGAAGATCTTCTGCATTGCGCGTTGATATGTAGCTCCAGCATTCTTCAGACCAAAGGGCATCACCTTGTAGCAGTAAATACCTTTTGGAGTGCGGAAGGCTGTTAGTTCCTCATCTTCAAGAGCCATACGAATTTGATTGTATCCAGAAGAGCCGTCCATGAATGATAGTGCCTCATGGCCAGTGGTTACGTCCACCATGATTTCAATGATTGGCAAGGGGAAGTCGTCCTTTGGGCAAGCATTATTGAGGTCTCAAAAGTCCACGCAAACACGTATTTGTCCAGATTTCTTAAAGACTATGACGATGTTGGAGATCCACTTGGGGTATTGCACCTCTCGAATGAAGCCTGCTTCGATCAACTTGTCAATCTCGGCCTCGATTTGTGGGATGAGCTCGGATCGATAGCGTCTTTGAGTTTGCTTTATTGGTCGCGTTCCAGGCTTGACTGCAAGATGATGCACAACAATGATAGGGTCGAGGCCGGGCATTTCCTTGTAGGTCCAAGCAAAGACGTCCTTGAACTCTAATAGCAGCTGGTAATACTTCTCTATCTCGCCTGCACTTAGTAATGCGCTCACGAAGATAGGCTTCGGTTCCTTACTTGTGCCTAAGTTGAGTTCTTTGAGATCGTCAACTGTGGCTTGCCCCCCATCTTCGAGTTGTGACGGTGCTGCAATGACATCTTCTTCGAGGCTTTCATCTTCTTCACCTTCTTGGATTGTGATGTGGAAGACGTCTTGGGCTTCTTCTTCGGTGTTAACCTCTCGAGCTAGTTGGCATGAAGATTGTCCAGTGTGAATGATGGTGCGCCTTTTCACTTTCAGTGATCCAACTGTGTTAACCTCCAATATTGCTTGGCGCTTCATTCTTGAAGGAATGGAACTTCGAACGTCATCCTTTTCTGCCAGGCGATCGATCTCTTCTACTTCTGGTGTCGTCTTTCTCCTTTTGGAAGGCTCTTTGGCTTCTCCAAGTCTTTCCATAACTGACTGTCGTGGAGGAAAGCTAGTCGTATTGCTTTGCTTTTTAGGTTTTGATAACCTTTTGAAAACAGAGCCTCGAGATACTGACGTGTTAAGCCTTTTGAAGACGGAAGTTTTGTTTTGACCGCTAATGAGTTTAGGTGCCGAAACTCTGGGCTTTGAACAATTCATTCTATCGAATACTGATGTCCGGGGGGCAGGTTGAGGCTCCTCTTTATCTTGTATAATGCGTACGCTGATGTGTTGAGCGCTAGCATTTTTTACCTTGCTGGAGATCTTCACCGGTGCATTTGGTGTAAAACCAAGCCCAGCTTTGTTGTTGCTAACCCCGTAACCATGCTTCTCTAACCTCTTCTGAGTTTTAGTGAGATCACGTTCGTTGTCTTTGACGGTGTTCAAATCATTCTTTCCCAAATTTGCAGAGGAGGTGAAGTTATACCCAGCTTTCGACATAAGTTTGTAGGCATTTGGATCAAAACCTTCTTCGGTCCTTTTGGTTGGGAGAAAGCTTGGTTCTACCCCCTTTGGCAGGCCTTTTATGAAGCCTTGTGATGGTTTTACAACCTTAGTGTCACCTAGCTGGGTCAGAGGCAAAACTGCATTCGTTTTGAGCAACTTTACATTATCTATGTGCCGCTGTGCATCGGCTTTGCTCGCTGCAGTTTCAAACGGGGATTGACCATTCTTTCTTCTCGACGTCGGGATGTACCGGAAGACGGGTACGCTTGGTCCGTTTGGGGTCGTCCTACTTCCTCTGGTTGTTGCAGGTTTAGAAAGCTCATCGTCGTTTTTGCTTGAAGATGGCATAGCTTCTTCTTCTTGCTTCTTGGGTATAGCTTGCCACTCCTGTTTTTTAGACGCTGCTTTGCTCATGGATTTAATCTCTTTTGGAAGAGTTTCGGGCACCGTGTCTTCATTCATGTAGAACTTGGCGTCTGCGAAATATGATTCGGCTTCGGTGAATGGCTTGGTGTCGCCATAGATCACCTTCACTCGTTCTTGGTAAAATTTTAAACATTGGTGAAGGGTGGACGGTACCACTCCGTTCGCATGGATCCAAGGCCTTCCTAAGAGCAGACCGTAGGAAGTTCTTGCATCAATCACGTGGAACATCACGCTTGACTTGAGTTCACCAATGGTCATCTCCACTCGGATCATGCCCATCGCTCTTTGTCCTCCTTGGTTAAAACCTTGGATTAGTAGACGGCTTAGGGATAGTTCCTCCACCTTGATGCCGATTGCGGTCATTGTTGACTTTGGCATGATATTTATGGCTGACCCGCCGTCCACAAGCATGCGGCTGACTTTATGCTCCCTTACGTACCCAGAGACGAAGAGAGGTTGGTTGTGAGGCTTGGATCCTAGCAACAAGTCTTCGTTGGTGAAATGGATTGTGTCCTCGGTGGCACAGCATGTGGCACACTCGTGTGGCCGAGGCCTCAAGCCTTCGTTCTTGCTTTCTTGCACTTCGTGGTCGTTTGGACTCGCTAAAACCGTTGCCAATGCCCTTCGTATCTTCTTTGGCAATTGTAGCGCTTCCTCGATGCTAAAGTGTATTGGCAGACCTTCTTCAGGTGTCGGAGTATTTTCTCCCTCAGCGGCGACAATTTTGCCCTTTGAGGGTTCTTCCGTTTCTACTTCGACCACGTGACATGCGGTGATAGTGCAATGTTGGAAAAAGTCCTCCAGGAAGTACTCGTGCAATGAGACGGGAATGCGTGGCTTTTGCTCCGCAGGTTCCCCAGCATATATTGGCTTGGCAGCTCCTATGTTTCTCTTAGGCTTCCTATTGCTGCGACGGCGGTGCTTTCTCCCTTGTTCCCCCTTTTGCTTTATAGCTTGCGGTTTTGGTTTCCTCGTCCTCTTATAGGTCACCAATGTCCATCCTCTGTCATCGTCAGTAGGTGCGTCCTGGTTGCTTGCCCCCAGTGACGGTGGTGCAGAATGTGCAGTGTGGTTTGAGTATTGCCGAGCATGGTCAGGCATTTCTTGAAGAAGCACGGGATCAAAGGATCCGAACACGACTGTAGTGGTGTGCGTCGCAGCTGTGTCTTCTAGGTCGAGCTCAATCCGTCCTTGTTGTGCCAACTTCATGATGAGTTCTTTTAGGATGAAACATTTGCCCACATGATGACCCACGATACGATGGTTCTTGCAGTACTTGGGATCATTGATGCGATTCATTTCTTCAGGGCGTTTGCATTCGGGCAACTCAATCACCTTCTTCTCCAGTAGGTCGTCCAGCATTGCGTCCATGTCGAAGTCCGGAAAAGGGTATACCTTCTGCTCCAATTCCCTCAAGGTGTTTTTGTACCTATCTTGGGTGTGGGAAGGCTCACCTTTTTTTATCTCCCTTGCTTTATTGAAAGAGATTTTGACGGGCGCGGACGAGGTCTTGATAGGGGTGGTATTGGTGGTAAAAGCTTCCTTAGCGGGCTTTTTCCCATGATTGTCTGCTCTTGAAGTGAACACCTTATCCCTTTTGAAATCGGTGATTGGCTCCTTCTTTCCATGGTGAGCGATGCTCAACTCCATGTCGTGGGCACGGGTGGCTAATTCTTCAAAAGTTCGTGGTTTGATACCTTGAAGGATGTATTGTAAACCCATTGCATGCCCTGGATGCACATCTCGATTGAAGAAATCTCGGAGAGTCTGTCCTTACAGTCGAGGTTTAGATTACGCCATCGGTTGATGTAGTCCATGACTGGCTCGTCCTTCCACTGCTTTGTGCTTGTTAGCTCTAGCATGCTCACAGTGCGGCGGGTGCTGTAGAAGTGATTGAGGAATTCCCGCTCCAATTGCTCCCAACTGTTGATGGACTCAGGCTCCAGATCCGTGTACCACTCAAAGGCGTTTCCTTTCAGCGAGCGCACAAACTGCTTGGCGAGGTAGTCCCCTTCGGTTCCTGCGTTGTTGCAAGTTTCAACGAAGTGGGCAACGTGCTGTTTCGGGTTTCCCTTTCCATCAAATTGCATGAACTTTGGTGGTTAATAACCCCTCGGCATCTTTAAGGCGTCGATCTTCTTTGAATACGGCTTTGAGTACAACCCGGAGGTATATGAGCTCCCTTCGTACTGTGCCTTGATGGTGTTGGTGATCATCTCTTGCAGCTGCTGGATAGAAAGAGATCCCATGAGTGCCGCTGCTTGGTCTGGTTTCGGCTTCCCATCGATTTTCTTCACCGGGGGTTCTTCGTCTCCGCCAGCTCCTCCCTTTAGTGGATCATCCTCTGGGTCGGGTTTCTCGCTGTCCTGCGCCTCCAGTCGGTTGACTAATGCCGCGATTTACAAGTCTTTTTCTTCCACAGTTCGAGTTAGTCTTGCGATTGCTTCATTCATTTGAGCAAGCTGTTCCTCGACTGAAGTTGCTCCAGCGGTCATGACTTGCATGGCTGAACTGCCGCTTGAATCGTCATCGGAGAGCATGGATTCGGAGTATTCCCTTGGTCTTTCCCCCCTTGGTGCCCTTAGTGAGGCTAAGGTGATCACAGGCTCGCACCTGGGGTACTCTCGTTCCCCTGGCAGAGTTGATGCAAAGGTGAAAGAGGTGGCAGAAGTAGCTTTTGCTTTGCTTCGAGTCGTGATACCCAACGTGACACCACTTGCGACGAGGGCGCCTTTGTTCTTTGCGCCGGTTATGGGAACAGCTTGAGCCTTCCTTGAAGTCATTGATTTTGGAAGTGTGCTTATATTCCTTGAACGGAGGAAGAGATGAGAAGTAGAGATATCCCACGGGGCGTGCCAATTTGTGAACACGGAAAATTCCTGAAACGAAAGAGACAAGAACAAACGTGCACAAACAAATATTCGTATTTGATGATTTTGGGTTACAATCTCTCTCTATTTTGATCCTCTGATTCGATCTCCGTAAGGTGTGTATTTGTGGATGTACGATTGATCCAAAGGGTCGTTGGGCTTGATCTAAGGATGAACGTTCTTCAAGGGCCGTAGACTTGATCTTGAAGGTGGATTTGAGCGGATCTTCAAAGGGGGTTTTTGGGCTTGATCTTTGAAGAACAGTGACGAACGGATCTTCAAGGGCTTTTGGGCTTGATCTTGAAGAACAGTGATGAACGAATCTTCAAGGGCTTTTGGGCTTGATCTTGAAGAACGGTTGGATGTGTGGATTTGTCGACGTTGTTGATCCAAAGGGCCGTTGGGGCTTGATCTTGGATGAACGGATGATGAACGATGGTGCTTTCTTCAAGGGCCGTCGAGGCTTGATCTTGAATTGGTGGATGGTTGATCCAAGGGTCGTCGGGGCTTGATCTTGGAAGAACGATGAACGAAGAACGAAGAACACTTTCTTCAAGGGCCGTCGGGGCTTGATCTTGAATTGGTGGATGATTGTTGATCCAAAGGGCCGTTGGGGCTTGATCTTGGAAGAACGATGAACGAAGAACGAAGAAGGCTTTCTTGATTCTTCGGGAACCTAGATGCTTGAGAGCTTCGGGGTTTCAGAGCTTCAGAGCTTCAAGGTGTAATATCAATTCCTCCCCAAATGAATGAATTAGCCTTCTATTTATAGAAATTTCCAAGGCCTAATTTTGAATATAATATTCCAGATGAAATAAGTCGTTTTTGCCAGGTGTTGACACGTGTCCTGTTTGATGACTTTTCCAACTTATTTTGATTTTTTGTTTAGACACACGCTACGTGTAAAATTTATGTAATACATGAGCGTTGAAACTTTGATTTATCGGTCAACATTTATTTACAGAAATTTCGATGTCTACAAGTGTATTCTACGTGTTATTAGTAAGTGGAATGACCCGAAAAAATATATTATTTCATCTACTTGTAGTATGTCATGCGGAATACTACTTAAATACCTCATACTTAGGAAAATCGCTTTGATTTAGCACTGTTTGATAACTATTTTTTATTTTTTTTTTAACAGAAAATCAAAAGTCAAAATTTGAAACAAAGCAAAATAGCTTTTAATTTTTAGTTTTTCATTTTCATTTTTCTAAAAATTGAAAGTAATTAATAAATGAGTTTTCAGCTAAAAAAAATAAACTGAAAATGAACTGATTATCAAACGGTTTCTAATTTATATGAGAGATGACTTCCACTCTTTTTTTTTTTAATTTTTTTTTTATATCTTAGGTATTTGTTTGTTTAACTTTGCCCTCTGATTATCTGATTTTTTTTTATGACATTAATGTTAATTATGCGGGTTGTTCGGATACTCAGGTACTTTACTACTATTATATGGGTTCTAATCTCATCTCCTGCTGCTCTAAAAAGCAGCCCACAATTTCCCGCTCCTATGCAAAGTTTGGGCATCACTCCCATGCTCATGCATGCACTGAGACCACTTGGATTTTCTTTCTTCTTGGTGAGCGTGGCGTTCACTTGTCTACTCCTATTTACTGCATTAAACTGAGTGCTAACTATCTTGCTGCTAACCAAGTTCATAATGCTCGCACACCTCACATTGAACTGGATTATTATTTTTTGTTCATGAAAAAGTTGTCTTGGTAGTCATCGTGTTTGCTAAATTACCTTTATTGTTCAACTGGTTTATCTTCTCATCAAGGCTCTTCATCAGTCTCGTCATGAGCTCCTTTGTTTCAAGGTTGTCCAATTAGGTTCGGACATTTTGCGGGGTGTTAAAATAGGCAATTAATCCGGAGTTGTCTCCACAAGTATTATGTATTATATGAAGGTAATTTTCTATTTAATTATAATAAAATTCTACCAAAACAAGGCTTTATATAACCCTGTATACATTGTAATACTTTGCACAAATAAATATACGGAGTCATATTTATTCGCATGCCATGTTTACCGTAAAAGTAGGAAGACATAAAAGTAAGCTACATTTGATACAAAACCCGGAAAATGATTCTTGCCGGATTCTATTCTTAAGGATCCCGTGATCGTAATTGTTTATCGTACATCTTGCGATCAATTTTCGTTAGATACTATTTATATTTAATTTTAAATTTTAGAATGATTTCTGATCGTACAATATACGATGAACAGTCATGGTTACGGGATTCTTAGGAAAATGATCCGGCGAGGATTCTTTTCCATAAAACCCAATGAAACATAATCGTATTTATGACGTCATATTTATGAACTAAATATATATGATTCTTGGTAGCTTCATTGATTTTTGATCTTTTTCTTCACAAGGCGTGCTCATCAGCTGTGTGGTGGTGATCATCTTTCAGTCTCAAAAGGTGAAATTCTCAGTCTTTAATTAAGTGTTAATCACATTCACAGATTAAGAACTGTTTTTGTTTCAGTGATCACATCCACAGATGAGTTACCCTATCGTTCTGCAAATTAAACTCATTAAAAATTCTGGGGTTTTGAAAAATAGCGATAAACCCACTAATCTTTACAATAACCAGATTATGAAATCATTAATGAAAGTTAATTGAAACATATTCAAGAAAATACTCTTTAATTTTTGCTAAATGATCGTGTTAGACTTTTCTGTCTTATTAATTTTTTTATTTAATTTTTTTATTCCATGAAAATGAAAATGAAAATTTATTGTAATTATGGTTAAGGAATAAATTTGGTGTGTTTTTGGTTGCAGTAATCTGCAAAAGAAGCAAAATGGCAGTTGAGAAGGCCGGCATCGCCAAAGATGTCACTGAAGTAAGTTGTCGAATATCCGAGTTTTATGTGTACTAGAGTATTGTGTTTTCAATGGTTTGTTTATGTTTATGATGCTGAAAATATGTATTTCGTTGTGTATAGTTAATTGGAAAAACGCCGTTGGTGTATCTGAACCATGTCGTGGAAGGTTGTGTTGCTCGTATCGCTGCCAAATTGGAAATGATGGAGCCCTGCTCCAGTGTAAAAGACAGGTATATAGGCTTTTAGTTGTATGGCTTACTGTTTGGTCATTTTCTTGTTATGCTTGTTGGTTTCGCGGCGGCGATACCTGGATGTGTTGTGCTTTTGCTCTGATTTATGTTATTGTTTACTGATTATTGAAAAACAATGCAGGATTGGTTATAGTATGATTGCAGATGCTGAGGCGAAGGGCCTTATCACACCTGGACAGGTTAGTTATTTGATAGGGAAACTTGCTGGCTAGGACCGTTGTGTTTTGAAGAATTTGTGCATGAAAGAGAGGATGCAACCGCCTTCCCCGTATACTATTCTTGGTTTCTCCCCTAGCAGGCGTTTTATTGTAATTTCAAATGATGAAAAAGATGCAACCATGCTTTTCTCATGGGATGTTTTGGCTGAAAACATGAGTGGACTGTGTAATTAGAGAGGATTTTTTGCATTACAAGTGTTAAGAAAAAATTTCAAACATGTAATAATAGTCTACATTTCATAAAACTACTAAAAATATTGGTTTCACCAATATTGTGAGCTCACGGATCTTCATTGAATCTGACTTTTGGTTGGATGGTGTTTTATGAAGAGTGTCCTCATCGAGCCAACAAGTGGTAATACTGGGATAGGATTAGCCTTCATGGCAGCAGCTAAGCATTACAGGCTTATCATTACAATGCCTGCTTCAATGAGTCTTGAAAGAAGAATCATCCTCCGGGCCTTTGGAGCTGAGTTGGTTCTCACAGATCCTGCAAAGGGCATGAAAGGGGCTGTTCAGAAGGCTGAAGAGATATTGGCAAAGACACCTAACGCCTACATTCTTCAGCAGTTTGAAAATCCTGCCAACCCTAAGGTATCTACTCAATCAATTCTACAGGTTATGAAGCTGGCGCAACTTGCAGAAAAACAAAGGGTATATTGTGCTTGGAAAAAGTTATTCGATTTTTGTTACTGTAGATACATTATGAAACGACTGGACCGGAGATATGGGAAGGTTCGGGAGGGAAAGTAGATGCTTTTGTTTCTGGGATAGGTACAGGTGGAACTATAACAGGTGCAGGGAAGTTTCTAAAGGAGAAGAACCCTGACATAAAGGTTAGCTCGCATTTTAAAGGTTAACTAAAAAGTTCTTTGGTAAATTTGTTTATGAGCTTCTTTTGAAGAAGATCTGAACAATAGCCTGTACTTTCTTCGCGTTTTTTATGCTCTTTTACTTTGTCTTATTGTGTTCCTTTTTCTTTCTTAATGTTAGCTGTATGGTGTGGAACCGGTTGAAAGTCCAGTCCTAACTGGAGGAAAGCCTGGTGAGTTATACTGCATTGCTGCTCTGAGAATATTTGTATTCCTTGCATAATCTGGCCTCTGCAATCTATTTACTGGCCTTTTCACTAGTTTAAAGAAAATTTTGTTCGTAATTTCATGTGAGATTTTTGGCCTTGCGAATGTAATTTGGTTTCTGATGGAGATAGGGCTGTAATAAACAGTTGGAGAGTACTGATCTCAGATGTGACTGGTAGCATAGAGAGGAGTTTCGTTGAGGGACACTCAGTTACTACTTCGGTGGAATGAGTCTCTTGCTTCTATTACTGAGAATGTTTTGACTCTTATTTTCTGTAGCTTCTGGCTTTCAACTTTAGTTGGCTTCTGATTGATTAACTCAAAAGTTTGTTGGAGTGAAAATTCTTCCTAAACCCCAATTCTACGATACATGGTGTAAATTATCCCTCAATCTTATACATACTTAGCTTATATATTTATAACTTTATACATGACTGTCAATTCTAGTTTTTGCTTGCACTTTGTTGATGTTAATTATTGTGCTCCTTCTAATGTAAAGGTCCCCACAAGATCCAAGGAATAGGAGCTGGTTTTATCCCGGGTGTTTTGGAAGTCAACATCATCGATGAAGTTGTTCAAGTAAGGCTCAAAGGTTTTTTTACTTAATCAATCTTAATCACTCAAGTGCATGACATTTTTCATAAATCGTTATATTATTATTTGCGATACAATCATTTATGGAAACAGCAGTCAAGCCGGATGTATTGTCTTTCGTAGTGTTTTAATGGACGAGTGTATGAATGGCCAACAATTTCTGTGAGCTGGTGTAAACACAGCCATTGATTTTTCATTTGGAGTTCCTTTAACTCTCTGCAAAGAACTTAGGAAAAGACACAGCTTGTTAGTTTGTTTCTAACAGCTATTAGCCTATTACTGCTGCCCGTGTACTAAATCTGTGATGTGTTGCAGATATCAAGTGATGAAGCAATTGAAACAGCAAAGCTTCTCGCACATAAGGAGGGTTTGCTTGTAAGTTCTTAACCTACAAACAACTAGTAGTGAGTTAATATCTTTGATATAGAGCCATCACATTCGAATTTGTGCCATATCTAGGATGAATCACCGTGTTGCAGCGTCTGTATTGAATTACAAGTGTCTGATTATCTGTTCCAGGTGGGAATATCATCAGGAGCTGCTGCCGCCGCTGCAATTAAAATTGCCAAGAGACCAGAAAATGCTGGAAAGCTCATTGTTGTAAGTTGGATCACTCCCATTCAGTTGCATAGACCATGTATCAGCATTCTAATCAACTGCTAATACACATCTACGCAATGTAGGTGATATTTCCAAGCTTTGGGGAGAGGTATCTCTCCTCTGTCTTGTTTGAGTCCGTGAGACGGGAAGCCGAAAGCATGACTTTCGAGCCCTGAGCTGATTCCTCGGTTTCTGGCTGCTTCAAGTTTTAACCAGTGGAACCGAATTGTCTCGCTTCTTAAGTTAAAACTAACATAATCTGGTAGTGTTTTTCTTACGTGAAAACATGACCATTTAACCTTTGAGCCCCGTTATGTTGTCTGGGTTTTGGCTGGTTCTCTATACAATTCTGAAGTTCAACTTCACCCGTTTAAGAGTTTTCCAGACTATTACTATTCACATTAATTTTTTTAATGCATAATTAAATAATTTATGCTAAAGAAAATGTTGATTTTTTTTTTCTAAATATATTTTTAAACGTTTATTTTGTATTTTATTTTAATTTTAAAAGTTGAAAACCTATGCACCGTTCGACCTCCATATTGGAGACTAATCGGCCCAGATTTTGCCGCGTAAAACACCATCAGTTGCCTAGTATGATTTGGACAAGGGCAAAATTTCTCATATGAAATTGACAGGGCACCATTTGAGAAAGGCAATTTCTCATATGAAATTGACAGGGCACTGCCAACGCTTCCTTTGCAACCTTGACCATTAATGTCATCTTCAATGGAGATGGTTAAAGGTTCAAAAGTAAAAAAATAAGTAGATTTATTCAAAAACTCGCATTCAAATGATGGTTAGGCTATAATTTTATGGAGTCCATCAGGCTATTAAAGGGGCATCAGGCTAGCCAAAAATAGCTCTCCCCTTAGTCTTTTTTTTTTTTAATTTTATAAAAAAAATTAAAATTTTTTTTATAGGGCCCAATTCCTCAATTGCAATAATTAATTCAAATTCAACGGTTAGATTTGAAAACATGCAACGGTAGTTTAATTAAATGAACTAATTATGCCCTGTAGTCCCCTAGCGCATTCTCTCTCTTCGGAATTATATGTATCTGCAGGATTAATTTGGAAAAACAGCAGGGAAGAGATTCGGCAGCAAAGACCCTCGTGATATCTTTATGTATGGATTCCTTGCCTTTGAATCAAAGTCTATTATTGAGGAGCTATGATTAGCCCCTTCGGTTGTGATGACGTATGACTATGGCCTAACATTGTTCATTTAAAAATAATTTTTTATGCCACTTAGTACTATGGTCTAGTAGTATTCTCCTTCACTTGTAGGTGAGAGGTATTAAATTTGATTCTTGCCACATTATTACTAGCCCATTGTGAGGCTAAGCTCACCCCCTCCCCTTTGTGTAAATAATATCGTTTGTTCATAAAATTAAAAAAAATAAAATAATTATAAGGCTACAATTTTGGATGAGGCTATGTTTAGGTTTAGCTCTTTCGGTTGGAGAATGGTCTTCGAAATTTTTGTATACCTTTTGAGTAATGTTATTCATACTATGTTTTTGTACCACATTTTCATATCACCTTAGGTGACATTTGATGTGGACAACAACATCATTTGAATTAATCAGATTTTGAAATTTAGTTCATTATTTAATAAACTAATAATTAAGAAAAACTAGTTAATTAAATGATGATTGTGGTATACGAGGAGGAGTCTTTCTCCTTCGTGTCCTTAGGTTTTGCAAATTTTTCACATGATGTGGTTGTCCACATCAGATGCCACCTAAGATGATATATAAATGTGGTATAAAACATGGTATGAATAACATTACTCATACATTTTTGAGTTTTGGTTCTTAATGTTTTCTTTGACTGGTTCAATCTTACAACTATAGAAAAGATGGGTATGTAATGATGAGACATCATTCGGGGGCCGTGGAAAAAGCAAATCGCGTGCCAGTTTCGTCTCTGATGTTGCCATCATGTGGTCCACTCCTTGGCGCATTCTGCATTGCCTTGTGCTTGGTACATGACCTCCTTCTATGAATGTATATTAGCCACTCAACAATATTTTCTCATGATCCAAACTGTTTAATTTTCAGATCTTCGTGTTCGCTCCCTAAATTCGCCATGGCGCCTTGCGGGCAAGCTGGGGATTTACTTCACATACGAGATTGGTAGGTGCGGGCGTGCCACTACTAGATGCCGCTAGTAGACAGGATTTTGAATGATTGAGGTTGCGCCTTTTGACTTCAAATCAAGAGATTGTACCATTTGAGTGGGAGTTGCTCAAATTAAGGTTCTTTGTTTGCCTTAAAAATAAGGACTTTACTTATATGGAGAGATAGAACAATATGTAAATGACAAGGTTGCTTGGAAATATAAATGACAGAGGAAAGTGACTAAAATTGCAGATTGCTTGTAATTTATATGACTGGAAATGAGTACATAAAAGCTACAAATGAGATCGATACCGCAAGTGAGCAGCAGAGCTAATAAACTAGATAAAAGAAGGCTTTTGGCAAATTTGGTTTGAGCAGAGTTTGTGCTTGCATTTGTTTGTTTGTTTGAGTGTCTATAATCATTGTGCATCTGCTCCTTTTTATAGAGGTCTGAAGGAAACCCTCCTGCTGAGGTTTTGTACTTGCCCGAAAGAAACTTGGGCAGCTTGCATTTCCTTACTTGGGTAGCTTGCATTGCTTTTGCCAACTTGCATGTAGAAACAATATTAAAAGGGGAAATTGCATCTCCACCACATGTTTTTAGCACATGTTTTCCCACTTGTAATAAACTAACAATTAAAAGAAGCAAACTAGCTTCTTTCATTACACATTCTTGCCCGAAAGCTCTCCCATCCACTTGCAACCAAATATCTTTCCAAGTTAGCTTTCTTGCATATTAATCCTTCAAATACCATATTTTACCCAAATTGTCCAAATAAGTAAAAATGGGTATATTTTGAGTGCAAACACTTCGTCTGAATCGAAAAGCGTTGGACAATTCCACATTTCTGTGCAAAATGGAGAGAACTCATCGTCTCCTCTTGTTCTTCACTATAGCCGCAGCAGCAGCAGCAGCGGAAGCACAAACCAGTAATATCACCACAGACCAATTTGCTCTCCTTTCTCTCAAATCCCACATCACCAGTGACCCTCAGAACGTCTTGACCACCAACTGGTCCACAACTGCCTCCAATATTTGCCACTGGGTTGGCGTTACTTGCGGCGCACGCCACCTCAGAGTCGCAGCCCTGAACCTCTCTTACATGGGTCTCACCGGCACCATTCCTCCCCACCTAGGCAACCTCTCGTTTCTTGTTAAGGTGGACTTTGTGAATAACAGTTTCCATGGTACCTTCCCCCAGGAATTGGCTCGTTTGCGCCGGTTGAAGTTGGTTAACTTTGGATTCAACAACTTTATGGGAACCATTCCTTCGTGGTTCGGGTCCTTACCCAAACTTCAAATCTTCAATTTGTATGGCAATCAGTTTTCCGGTTCCATTCCTGCTGATATCTTCAACTTGTCTGCACTACAAGCAATTAATCTGAGATATAACCAGCTAACAGGTACCTATTGTTGATCGATCATTAAATTTAAGGGAGCTGTTATTGACACTCCAACTTTTACACTAGGTAGAAGTGTGTGATGAAAATTTTACAAACGAGATAACAATTCCAAATTTTAGTATCTTGTTAGATGTTTAACGTTTATCTGTAAGATTTGGTTGTTTATTTTTGTTGCTTCTTTTGGTGGCACACATAACAGGCAGCATACCAAGAGAAATAGGAAATTTAACAATGCTTAAGGATATACGCCTTGACTTCAACAACTTCAAAGGTATGTACAGTGCACTCGACTTTTTGTTGCACTATTGGATCAGGGAACTGATTTCTGCACACTTTTTTTGTAATTAGAAATTCCAAACGAGATTGGATCCATAGAGAAGCTGGAGAGGCTGTACGTGCAAGCCAATGCCCTGACGGGGCCTGTTCCAGCGGCCATCTTCAACATGTCTTTCTTGACTCTCTTGGCTCTAGCAGGAAACAGCTTGAATGCTAGTATTCCGGACAATGTATGTCTGCATCTTTCTAGCATTCAGCGGTTGCTTTTGGGTCACAACCAGTTTGATGGACCACTTCCATCCAAGTTATGGCAATGCAAAGAGTTATCCATCTTAGGACTCGATTTCAACAATTTCAATGGCGGCATACCCAAAAGTATTGGGAACTTGACTCAAATAACCAAGATTTATTTTGGCTTCAACAATTTGACAGGTACTATACCAGATGAGATTGGTAATCTTCAAAACCTACAGGCTTTGACTCTCGGAGTTAATAATCTAAGCGGTCCCATCCCATCCGCAATCTTCAATATGTCCATGATGACAGCAATTGACCTTACTGAGAATCAGCTCTCCGGTAGTCTCCCAGCAGACATTGGTCTCGGTGTTCCAAACCTACAAGAACTTTATGTTGGAGGTAATAAAATCCGTGGGATAATCCCCAACTCTATCTCCAATCTTTCGAAGCTTGCGAGGCTAGACATGGGCGGGAACTCATTTTCCGGGCTCATTCCTACCAAGCTCTGCACCTTACCAAACCTTGAGTACCTCAGCTTATTCAGAAACAATTTGACGGTTGACACTTCAACTCCAGAACTAAACATTCTTTCTTGTTTGGTTAATCTTAGAAAACTGAAGACGTTATTCTTGGGCGGTAATCAATTGAATGCCACACTTCCTTTTTCCTTTCGGAATTTCTCTGCATCGATTCATTATGTTGCTATAAGCAACTGCAACATGAGGGGTAACATTCCCAATGATATCGGCTACTTGAGCAGCTTGTTAGTCTTAGATTTGAGAAACAATAAATTGGGTGGGTTGATTCCAACTTCTGTGGGAAAACTAGGGAGTCTCCAAGGTTTGTTTTTGAGTGGCAACAAGTTTGAAGGAGGTATCCCATTTGAAATTTGTCAACTAGAAAACCTAGCTGAATTAGTCTTGGATGGTAATCAACTCTCTGGTTCGATACCTTCTTGCTTAAGTAGCCTCGCCCGAGCTCTAAGACGTCTATCGTTAGGGTCCAATTTGCTGACTTCCACAATACCGTCTACCTTGTGGGGACTTGAGTATATCTTGTACCTAAACTTGTCATTCAATTTTCTGAACGGATCTCTCTCGGAAGATATCGGAAAACTGAAAGTTGTGATCTCTCTCCATGTATCAAATAACCATTTATCAGGTGGTTTACCAGGCAGCATTGGGGGCCTTAAAGATTTGGTTGATCTTTCATTGGAATCTAATAATTTAGAAGGCGCTATTCCGAGCTCATTTGGCGACTTGGTAAGCCTGGAATCCGTCGATCTATCCAAAAATAATCTGTCCGGAGTGATTCCAAAGTCTCTGGAAGTACTCTCGCATCTCAAGTATCTAAATTTGTCCTTCAACAGACTTGAAGGAGAAATTCCGAATGGCGGACCATTCCAAAACTTCTCTGTGCTGTCATATGTCTCAAATGGTGCGCTCTGTGGTGAAGCCCGACTCCATGTTCCACGATGCAAAAAGAGCACGCTTAACCGGAACTCAAAGAAAGCTAGCACATCCAACTTGAAATATATTATTCCAGGGATCGTATCAGCAATGCTCCTAGTGGCCTCTGCATCAATGTTGATACAACGGAGGAAAAGGAAAGCGGAAGTTGTAACAGAGACTACCTTGCTACCTCAACTTCTTTGGCAAAGATTTTCACGTGCAGAACTTGTAAGGGCGACAAATGGATTCAACGAAAGCAACTTACTTGGCACGGGGTGTTTTGGCTCAATATATAAAGGTACAATTTCTGATGGGAGAAATGTTGCTGTAAAGGTTTTCAATTTACAGCTTGAAGGGGCTTTTAGGAGTTTCGACAGTGAATGTGAAGTGCTGAGCCAAATTCTTCACCGAAATCTCATCAAAATCATCAGTTGCTGCAGTCAAGTTGATTTCAAAGCCCTCATACTGCAATACATGCCTAATGGGAGCCTTGAGAATTGGTTGTATTCTCAAAGCTCTCCGTTGAGTATTCTGCACAGGTTGAACATAATGACGGACGCAGCATCCGCGTTGGAATACATTCATCACGGTTATTCGATACCAATCGTACATTGTGATGTGAAACCAAGCAATATACTACTGGACGATGATATGGTTGCTCATGTTGCTGATTTTGGAATTGCGAAACTCATAGGTGAAGGAGACTCCATGACACAAACCATGACCCTAGCCACAGTTGGGTATATGGCTCCAGGTGATGTGCTACATGCTAAGTTTACGCTCTCACAAAAACTGGACATATTTGTTGAACTCTCTGATAGAATTGAGCCCTACCGTTATATGTGGAACCCACTTGTATTAGAGAGTGTCAACTATTTACAAATAGTATTATTGATCACTAAATTCACGTAAATTAAATTATGCAGAGTTGGGGATGGAAGGAATTGTTTCAACAAGAGGGGATGTGTACAGTTTTGGCATTGTACTGATGGAGACGTTCACAAAACGGAAGCCAACGGATGAGATGTTTGTTGGGGAAACGAGTTTAAAGCAATGGATTGCAAGTTCATTACTTTCGGATGATGCATTCGTTGAAATCGTGGATGCCGGTTTACTAGGGACGGAGGAAGATGGTGGTTTCGGGAGCAGGAGAGATTGCGTATCATCGGTCATGAGATTAGCTCTAGCGTGTTGTGCAGAATTGCCGGAAGAGAGGATTAGCATGCAAGACGCTCTCGTCGCACTAAAAAAAAATCAGGATCAAGTATTTGAAGGATTGTGGAGGACTCGAGTCTTAATTTTTCTCCTGTCAAATACGATAATTTTTCGTCGTCTAAGACAAGCAAATGTAGCAGTCCAATTGAACAATTCATCGCATGCATTGATGCATAGTAGAAAAACCTCCAACCCACGATTATATTCTCGTCTAAACTCCCAAGGTGCAGTCACACCTCAGATCAAATGAAATCTTTGGACGGCAAATACAACACCCTGTTCAAGGAAAAAATAGTTTTACGTATGTTCTCACAACATAAGATAACATCTCTTTTAATACTGTCGAAACCATCAGAGCCTACCTCGAAAATTCTCTCCACGGCTCTGTCAAAAATAAGTTTTATGTACGGTCAGTAGCAGCGAACAAATAGCGGAAGAAATTGAAAATGTTGAAGGTCAACTCCAGAATTCAACCAAAGTGAACTTCAAGTTTTAGGCCTCTTTGGTGTGTCTGAACTTTCAGGCTCTGCTTTGCGCTTTATCCCTAGGAAATGTTCAACCTGAAAAAAACATAAAATAGAGAATTATTCTTTCTATGGAAATAAGTGGAAAAAAAGGGGAGAGAAAAGAACGTCACAAATGAATGAATCGATATTTACTACAAACTATCAGCACCTGCTGCACGCAAGACAACAGTACGTAACATATCACCTAGAAGCATTTTATATAGATCAAGATCAAGAAACGAGGGCAAAGAACTGTACGAGTTCACTCACCTTTCTGTCACCAAGCATGGGTGTCAAGCCCCCTGGGAGATCCCTCTCAACCGTTGCAAAACCACTTCTGGGATCGCTAGTTTGCCTGGAAGCATGAGAACAAAGGGGGAAAAGGGTAAATCAATTGGGAATTCTAATGTTGAATAAAGACAGAAAGGATAAAGCAGGGAAGCATATACCACAGCTCATGTTTCTTATTCAATTCTTTAAATTAAGACATTCAGAAAAGTGTTTAAAAATTTAGAGAATTAATTGAATCATTTCTTAAAGTTGTAAAGCACCGTTTTAACATTTGAATATCTCACATATACCAACTCCAAGCCTACTCACTATACTGATTTTCTTGTTTGGAGCTGTCTTGGTCAAATCCTATTGAAACTAGCAATAACTAATTCAAAACCAAAAACAAAAATCTGAGTTGAATGAAATGATTGAAAAGCATACCCTGGTTTAACATGGCCACTGAGGACAAGATATGGTGTCTGCAAGCGAGCTTGAGTGTCCCTCATCCTCTCCGCAGACAGTGATGGTGTATCTGAACTCTTCATCTGCTTCAACTTTAGTTCTTCCTGGTATTGCTTCATACGCTTTTCTTGCTTCATCTTTCCAGGCCCCTTCCCATGGAACTTATGAGAAAGTATCCTAAAGGCTTCCTTGGGTGTCAACTGGTGAAAACAAGGAAATACGTTAGCAGCGCATAATAATAAAACTACTTGATCACTGATGAAGCAAAGATAAAAACATACAAAATAATGCATGCACCACAGCTTTCCAAACACAAAACTTCTTTGTAGAATAAGCACAGGAATATTTAAATTGAATGTCGCTAACCCTACTACACATTTTTAAAAACTACACATCCAAACCTAAAATTGAGCCCATGTAAAAGGCATAAGAAAATTATCAATTGACCAAGGCTAATATAACTCTATGACCAGATTCACCACAGTGTAACCATGCCAAACCATAAAAACAATTAACTGTAAAGGAACTGAACAGAAGTACTTACAGTTCTGCCAAATTCATCGGTTCTCTCAATGCGAATATCCTTTTCCTGATAGACTTTAGGTGCACGAGTATCCTTTTGATGGCTGGAAGAGGATGAACGAGTATCCCTTGGTTCATCCTTTTTTTGACGTGATGTATGGGTCTCCTTTGGCTGCTCCTCCTCATCATCATCTACAATACCAAAAAGTTTGCTCTTTTTCTTGTCCATGTTTCTGCCACCCCAGTCAATACCTTCTTTAAGGGTTCCTCGATCTTTAAGCAGCTTCAGTACACCTGATAAGCCCTTCCCAACTGCAACTTCATGAATTGTTTCATCAGGAACTACCTCGTCCTTATCCTCATTCTCAGGCTGTTTGTCTTCATCCATATCATTAACTTCAGTCCATCCACCAGGTTCATCCATTTTTTCTTCATGGGGAACTTCGGGTTCATCTTCTTGCATAAAAACATCTTCACTTTCAGGCTTGTGGGATTCTGAAAAAGTACAACAAAGGATAAAAGTCATTTTCTAATTATAGATGAAACTGTGATGTAGTGGCAGGACATTAAAAAATTTCCACAAGTTTAGAAGGTTATAATCAAAACCTCCTAGAGAATAACATTGTAAAGCTTGCAGAAGGCTCATAATTTAACACACCATTAAACAAATTTACAGCAGAAAAACAAAGATCTAATTGGCATGTAAAAAGCAGCAGGAGCAACATTATACCGCTCCATGGGACATTGATAATTAACGAACCAGAATTTGGTGGAATAGGAAGATGGTCACCAGCTAACTATAAGATGATGACCATTATAATATGATGTCTAAGCTGGGAAAGGGAAGCACTCCCACCCTCAGCCAATAGAAAATCAATTAAACAATACCCTAAGGTTGATTAATAAAAGCAAAAACACAAAGATAGAAGATACCTTCATCAAGCTGGAGGCCCCAGACAAACTCTTCCATCTCAGTGAAGACAACCTTGTTATCCTGTGACTCTCCAGTTGAGGGGATTTGATCATCTGCAGTCTGACTGCTGGCAGTGGTGGTGGCAAGGAGAGCAATCGCTTGTGGACCAGATACAGTTTTTTCTTCCTCTTTCTTTTTAAGAGCCAATTTCCTTGCTTTCTCTAAGGATTTATACAGATCATCGTCATCATCTGCGAAAACAGGATTTTCATCTTCCTCTCGTTTAACAGAAAGAGTTTGTTCCAGTCGCAATGATTTAGATGCCTCGTCTGCTCTAGCATAAGCCAGCTGGTATGCACTATTTCTCCTTTCAGCTTCCAATCTTTCTTGCTCCTCTTTACTGGCCCGCCTCTTTGCATCATTCCTAGAACCAAGGTCTTCAACACCCAACCCTGCAGATACTGCTTCTGCTTCAAGGGCATCTAAGTCTAGCTTCTCCCTCTTCCGCAAGGATTTCTTTTTCTTAGGTTTTTTAAACTGAAGCATTTCATCTTGAGTATAGAAATCAGATGAGATCTTTCCAGACATGTTGAGATCTTCAAAGCGGTCCTTCGTGGGAACACCCTGTATCCTCTTACGTAGCTAGCAGAAAGAAGTAAAGCCACTGTTAGTCTTTTCAATTTCTTTTGTATTTCTTTGCCTTTATCTAAAAGCAGTAAGATTGCACTACAAACTTCAATTGATCACAACTCAAAAGATAGGGAACCAAAAAAAAAAAAAAAGAAAGACAGAAAACAATGAAAGCAACACCTATTAGAACACCATTTCAATTCACCGCAGCAAATGCCCTGAAGTCCTATCCTCCTTTTTATTACCGCTCACAAATTATGATGAGAAAGAAAATAATACCTCTTCAAGTTTCTTTTCTGCTTCGCCAGTAAAGCGTCCTCTTTCATCTAAAGTTAAGCCCTGAAAATAAACATAAATTAACATATTAAAACCATGTTCCCTGACCAATGTTTCAAACAAATGTACATGAACAAGGGAAAACACTGGGTTGTGAGGTAAAATGTAGGGGAGATAATAATATATTCACCTCATCCGGGGTTGGATCATCATACTGTGGAAGCATTTTCTTCTCGGTGCCAGGGTCGTCATTAAACCTGATGCACCATAACACATACATGTCGTTAATACCAACCAATGTCGGCAATGAGATGTGAAAAAAATCCAGATTATAGGAGATGGTTAGAATAGACAATGTCACCCAATAATTAAGTTGCTTTTGGCAAATCAAATTTTTATTACACTTTATAATTATGGTTAACATAC
Organism: Malus domestica; assembly: GCF_042453785.1. Lineage (NCBI taxonomy): Eukaryota > Viridiplantae > Streptophyta > Magnoliopsida > Rosales > Rosaceae > Malus > Malus domestica. Next base: position 16,304,617 of record NC_091673.1, read on the forward strand.
TTATCGACATAAGCCCCCCTTTTCTTCTTTGCTGCCTTGTAAGCATCGTCTCGCTGCTTCTGCTCTCCAATTTCCACATTCTCAAGCATATCAATGTCTGTTACATTGAAACAAAAACCTCTATTAAACAGTATAAAATTAAAACATCCATGGCATGCCTACAAGAGGCTGTGGGCCGTGAAAAAAAACAAAGTAACTCAAAACTTCTTTACCTTCATTAATGTCACCATCAGCTAGAATATTCTGATCTTTGAGTGTTAAAACAACTGCCCCGCCTTCCATTACTTTGTCAAGGCCATGAAGAACTTTAACACCAGCTAGATCATCTGTAAACAGGTATTCAGAGTAAGGTGATATCAAAAAACCAATAAACACAGAAAAAAAACGTCATAGATTGTAACTAAGTCATTCAGACAGTATTGACACCTCAACTGAAAATGTGAACCAAACTCTAAAAGTACTATCAACAATATTAGACCCCACAACTTGCAACTGTTGGGTCACAGTTAAAGATATAGAAACCATATATCAAGAGCAGGTGCATATTGTCAGAATACTGAATCAAACCTCTAGAGGCAATGAGGCATACAGACACAAGACCTCAAGGTTGATGTACTTTTTATTTCGTGCTCAGGCGTAAAACAAATTCCATAACTCTACAAGTTCTAACATAATATATGCATTCTAACTTAGCCATAGCGCCACATACCGTATGTTCTCAAATATAAAATGAAACGATAACTAAATTCAAATTCCTGTTGATGTCCCAAAGACCCTTAGCTTCTATTACGAAATATTAAAAAAAAAATCTCAAGTGAGAAGGAATCTCACGAGTGGGATCCTGGGCTGTCTCCTCATCTTCACTTTCTCCTTGACCAATATTGTCCTGAGAAATTAAAATTATATGAATGGTAGTTATAAAATCAAGAAGCTGTAAACAAAATACAAAAGGAACACTATCAAACTGACCTGTTCCTCGAAAATCTTAGAAAGCTGTAAAGCTTTCTGCTTTTCTGCATTCCTTTTCTCCTCGATCTTACGACTCTTACTAACCCATGCTAAAACCTCAGGAACATCTTCTGTTTTCTTCTTTAATCTCTCTTCCTTTGTCCTGAGAAAAAAGCAAACCCAATATAACTAATTGTAGCACCATGCAAAGAAATATAGACATGTTACACATGGCAATGTCCTTAAAATAAGTGTTTACGTACATCTATGTATGCAACTCAATATAATTGTATTGCCACCATCTGCTAGAGTGTTATGATATTTGTGTGTTCAAATTAGATTTAAGTAGACCCCATGTAATTGAACGTTGAAAAATTCAGAAAGAACAATACCCACTCTGGGGGGCTGGCCATCGCCCCGATTAACCACTAGGCGTTTGAAAATTAAAAATGGACGCCTAGCCCGCCTAAGTCACGGCTCTCACTTAGACAAAAAATAGATAACTTTCATTTTGCATTTTATTTTTTTCAATAAATTGTAAGAAACTTGTTGAATACTTGGATAAACACTCATTATATGCTTCTTCCCATGTTTTCAATATGTTCTAATACTTTATAATCTATATGTCATTCTATTTTACAACTTATGTATCCCAATACAGTTATGTATTTATTTAATTATAAGTACATATTTAATTATAATTTATATAATAAATTTAATAAAAATTAAAAAAAAAGGCCTAGGCCCCATGTAGACGCCTAGCTGTCAACCGACTAGCGCCTACTAGAACCTTGGCTACATTCAAAATAAAAGGCAGCAAATCCAGAAAAAAGAATGCAAAAAATAAAATAAAATAAAATATCCGAACCGCCATAGTGTAACCACAATTGTGTCGAGCACAAATAACTCCTCAGCAAACTGTACAACCATAGTTATAACTGAGGTTGTGTGAAGAATAAAGTCACTCCTCAGTAAATTGCAAGCAATATTAGGATAACGAATACCTACCGGCATAAAATCACAAGATATAGTATACCAAGCTAATTTGTCAATAATTAATTGATAGTTGGTTCAAAGAGAACACTGCTAACATACTACAATCATCTTTCTCTTCAAATGATGCCATTTACTTTGACACAATAAACCAAATGGATAACAATGAATTGTTTTCATCCTTCGGGAGATGTTGATTCAACTTTTTTTTTTAAACACCCAGTATGCTTTTGCATATTTCATTCTGCTTACTATTAACTTCGAAGCACATAGCCCAAGAATATTATGCATATTGTATATCACAGACAAGTTCAGGTTGCCCATAGGATAACTTTTATATGATTCCTTTGAATGCACCAAAATCCAACTTCTTCAGTTCCCAATAAAGAACAATGAGATGCAATAATGCTTAATGCAAAATGGGATATGAAGCGGAATTCAAAAGATAAAATAGGTTGATAACATAAATCAAATATGGCATAAAGAAAACATAAATGAAGCTGTACTTACTTCAAGATGCGTTCCTCAAGCTCCGATGCTGATAGATGTGTTCCACTTGATAAGCCATCAGCATGCCGTTCATCCTCAGCATTATGGGAAACCTTCCCTTGCTTAAGAATGTCTTTATCCCTGTTATCATCACCATTTAGCTTCAATTTATCATCTCTTTCAACGCTTCTCCTGCTTCCTCTGTCTCTTGATTTATCCTTATCTTGATCCACCTCCCTCTCTTTTTCCCTGTACTTGTCTTTCACCCTCTCCCTATCGGTATCTTTATAGCTTTCCCTCCCTTTCTCTCGATCTTTATGTTTTTCTCTCTCTTTTTCTCTTTCCTTTTCTTTTGCTCGGTCCCTTTCCTTTTCCCTTTCCCTGTCCTTATCCCTATTCCCCCTCTCTTTCTCTCGTCCTCGATCACTATCCTTCTCTGCCTCTCTCTCCTTCTCCCGCTCTTTTTCCTTCCCTCTGTCCTTTTTATCTTTCCCCCTATCATGCTCCTTTTCTCTATGACTCTCTCGATCATAATCTTTCTCCTTCACCTTATTATCTCTACTCTTATCCTTATACCGGTCATCTCTATCATCCTTCCTCCTTTCCCTGCCATATACTCGATCCTTTTCCAAATCTTTATATTCTTTTTCTCTTTCCTTCACAACATCACTCCTCGACTGCTCTCGGTCTTTACTTCTGGCATCCTTCTCTTCCCCTCGGCTACTCTTCTTCCTATCCTTGCTCCGGTGCCTGCTTGATTTGTCAGCCCCATTCTCGTCTAAATCATCATTTGTTCCCTCATCCTGGTGCTCCCTCATTGGAGAGTCAGCCCGATCGTACTCCACTTCCATTTGCAACACACTAAACTGCGAAACTCCACCACTGGAATATCGAAAATCAAAGAAATCAAACCACATAAACAACCGATATAACTTTCCAAAAACCCAAGAACATTGTAAAGTATTAAGTTCAAAATATCCGGTGTGCTTGGCAAAGTGATAACATAACGAAGGAAAAAGCATCAAATTCTGACAATTTCACTTAATTTCGAAAAATAAACAGAACACGATTTTTACATGAACATATGAAAACTGAAAAACCCTAATCAGCAATAACAAAATTAAACAATCGACATTAACTGAAAAAAAAAATCAATATTTAGAAAGAAACCGATACCTTATGAATTGTATCGGGTTTATTTGGCGGCAAGCGTCGGCGGAGCTTCCTTCGCAATCTCAAATATCTATAAGCTCTGTTTTGCAAACTTGGACTGGAATTTGTTTGATTTGGTAAATCGTAACAAGTGAGTAGCGGAATCCGGATTAGGATGGCGGCGATGGCGATTGGGCGCTTGAACTTGTTGCGTTTCGAAGCTATATGGGAGCACGATAGTTGAGTGAGAAGAAGGGGGGAGAGGAGGTGTGGCGGATTTGCGTGGGTTCGAAAGCGAGGAAGTGCAACGACTTGAACAAAGGAAGGAGTCTATTGGGGTAGTTTCGAGTTTTCACCTTTTAACCGAGCCTTTTCTTTCTCTCTCATTTTTAAAATTTAGTTTTTCTATTAAAAAATCACTAATACTTTTTATTTGTTTTTACTAGCATATGTTTATTTAAATCTCAGCTACATTATGTTTATTTTTGTTTTTCATTTTAGTTTTTTATTTAAATCTCAGCTACATATGTTTATTTGTTTTTACCTCGGGTGTGAACATTATGTTTATTTTTGTTTCTAAAATGATAAGTTGGGAGTGGAGTGAGGAGAGATGTCTTTGTTTTTCATTTTTTTTTAATATTAGATATACGCTAAACTCATGTAGCTGAGATTTAAATAAATAAATAAATAATTGCTTTTATAAAATTACATTATTGTTCTTAATTTTTTTTTTATGATAGGAGATTAAATAGTTTTTATAACATATTTCGGTTGACAAAAAAAAAATTGTTAATACTTTGTTAACAGAGAGATAATTTTCATATACATATTTTAAAAGAAGAATTAATGTGATTAGTTTAGTGTGATTTGTTTTTTAAAAGAAGAATTAATGTGATTAGTTTAGTGTGATTTGTATTTTAAAAGAACAATTAATGTGATTTACTGGGTAAAAAGAGATTGAAAATGTTTAACAAATTGCGATGGTGGGCTAGCTTTGGGCTTGCCTTCCAAGTTCCAACCCGCACGAGTTTAGGGTTTAGTCCACCCATATTCGCCTCACCACGTCTTTCACTTCCAGCGTCGCTGCGACCCTACAGTATTAGTACAGTCGACGGAGCCACCGTCTCCCTCCCCCGCTCTTGTCAGAAGTTTTTTTTTTTGCGGCAGCAGTCAATCAGGTACGCTTTCTTTCACCTTCTTGGATGTTTCCTTCACCTCCTCAGTGTCAAATTTCAATTTCGGACTGAATGTATCTTCTCTGTATATGGAGTGGTATTGCTTGTTAGCTTAATTAATTAATTACGAGTTTCATTTTGGTTAATTGTTATGGGTTTTGTGTTTTGATTAATTGGCTTGTGCTGTTATTTTGGTCAAGTGCTAAAGAGTTGGTGTCTTTCATTAATTGATATGAGTTTTTGTTTCGATCAATTGACATGTGTAGAATTATGGAACGATATTATAAGCGAAAACCATCGACGGTTAGTTCAGATAATGTGGGTAGTTCAAGTTCGGATTATGAAGCGGATGTGAATCTAGTGAATCAAAAGAATGTCGTTATCAATCAGTCAGACCAAGATCGTGTGGCTTATGACACTTGTTTGAATGTCTCAATCAATTGCATTAAGTTTTTGTTGCGACAAGATCTTTATTTCTTTGATTATTGTGATAGTGTCACTTCAAGCAATAGGGGAAATTATTTGGAGCTCTTCCAATTTATTGCCGATCACAATGAGAAAGTTAAGCAGGTTGTGTTGGAAAATGCTCCGAAGGATCTCAACTTATTAGCTCCCTCAGGTCAAAAGAATCTTGTCAATTCATGTGCCATTGAAACCATCGATGCTATCATGAGTGACGTAAAAGATAGATTCTTTTCTATATTGGTGGGTGAATCTCGTGATTTTTCGACATTGGATCAAATTGCAATTGTGTTGCGCTATGTCGACAAGAAAGGGGAAGTAATTGAAAGGTTTGTGGGAGTCCAACTTGTTGGCGACATCACTTCAAGTAATCTGAAGGAGACCATTGACTCATTCTTTTCTTTCAACAAATTAAGTTTTTCCAAGCTACGTGGACAAAGTTATGATGGAACTAGTAACATGAAAGAAGAGTTCAGTGACCTTAAAACAAAGATTATGAGTAAACAACCTTGTGCATTTTATGTTCATTGTTTTGCTCAAAATCTTGAAATATGTCTTGTTGCGGCAGCAAAGAAGAATGTTGAAATAGCCAGTTTTTTCACATATATAATTAGTGTAATTAATCTTGTTGGAGCATTTTGTCACCGTCCTGATGCACTTGGAGAGCAACTCCATAAAGAGCTTAAGGAAGCTTTTGGAAATGATTTTCTAACGGAGAGAGGCATGAATCAAGAAACTAGTCTCAAACATACCGGCGATGCAAATTGGAACTCATATTATGGTGTATTGCTCAATTTGATTTCCATGTTCTCGTCTGTGGTAAAAGTTCTTGAATTGATTGTTGATGATTGCGACATTGATATTGTTGGTGAAGCATGTAGGACATTGAAAGGAATACTCTCTTTTGAGTTTGTTTTTCACCTCTTTTTTATGAGATCAATTTTGGAAGTCACAAATGTTTTGTCACTTGCATTACAAAACAAAGATAAAGAGATTGTGGTTGCAATGGATTTAGTCAAATCATGTAAGCAACAACTGCGCCACATGAGGAATAGCGAGTTTGATCTTTTGGTTGATAAAGTATCTTCTTTTTGTATCAAGCATGATATTGAAAATCCTAGCTTGGATGAGACATGTGTAGTTCAAGGGAGGTCACGGCGTAATGCTCCATTAAAGACAAACCGGCAATTTTATGCAGAGGTCTTTTTTTGTGTCATTGACGAGCAACTTACGGAGTTGGATGATCACTTCAATGAGGTGAATACTGAGTTACTTGTTTGTTTGGCATGTTTGAATCCGGATAATTTTTTCATAGCTTTTGACAAACAAAAGCTACTTCGTCTTGCTCAATTTTATCCTCAAGATTTTTCCGATGAAGACCTATTTGCACTTGAAGGTCAGCTTGGGCTTTATATTCAATATATGCGTTCGAGTAGTGATTTTTCTCAATTGCAAGGGATTAGTAATCTTGCAAAAAAAATGTTGGAGAAAGGGATGCATCGAAAATTTAATTATGTGTATTTGCTCATTACACTTGCTTTGGTTTTGCCGGTTGCAACTGCGTCAGTGGAGAGAGCATTTTCTGCCATGAAAGTTGGTGATGGTTCAGTCTGCAACAGAATGGGAAATCAATGGTTGAGGGATAGTTTGGTTATTTATATTGAAAAAGATGTTTTTGGTTGTATTGATAATGAAGCTATTATGCTACGTTTTCATAATATGAAAACTCGTGTTGAACAGATGTAGTTTGTGCCGGTCTTTTTTTACCGTGAATTATGAATGAAAGAACTATTGTTTGATGTTTGATGAATTATAAATGAAAGCACTATCGTTTAATGTTTCATTAAGTATGGATGAAATCTCCATCGTTTACTTTTTCTCTCGGGAGGTTCCCTCCTTAGCCCAATCACTCTTCTCTTCAAGTCTCCATCGGTTGACGGTACGAGCCTTGAAGGCGATTAAGAGACTAAGACATAAGCTACACAGCTGATGAATCGGCAACAAAATCAAACCCCAATTTAGACGATGAACATGTTGCACAACCGAAAAGAGATGCCAAGATTCACGAACACTGTTTTCTCAAAAGAAATATTTCTCCACCGTGTAAGATTTTGTTGAACTTGATCTCTGCTTTTAAGTTTTTGAACTTTATAACGTCGGGAAGTTAGAGTTCACAATGCCTAAAAGCGTTTTCACGAGCAAAACACTCTTGGTTATGAAGGTGGACTCAATTGAATTACCTATGATTCCCCTGCATCAGTTTGTTTCCCAAGTCTCAAGTGCCTCTGTGTGAATCCTACAGGTATTGCATCAACCAGAAAGCTCGTCTCTAACTGCCCCGTCGTCGAAGATTTGGAAGTAAGGGGATATTTCCCAAAAGATGGTCAGGACTTTATCATCTCTGCTCCTGAATTGAAGACGTTAACAAGAAGTTTGTATAATCGAGACTGTTACGAAGAAAATGACTATTTGTGTTGTTACAAGGTCTTACCTTCTTCGCCAACCTAAGCAGGAGATACACAAGCAACTTTCCATGTCCAAAATTGGTTCGAAGGGACTTGTTGTGTGGAATTTGTTAGGTTTCAGGAATGACGAGTTCAAAAACGATTCCTCTTAATAGAGACTAATTGCAGTTTGAAAAATGCGTATAAACTTATATTTCGTGTTTTTATTAAGTTACTAGAGTTTGAATATCACTTTCATTTCTTTTTGTGAGCCTTTAAGATGGATACAAAGTGATAAATAATCTGTTTCATGTCCATGATCTTTCTTGTTCATTAATTTGGTTTTCTAATTAGATATAACCTAGGATTTATCCTCCGTGACGCTCAAATCTTGATGAGTGTTATAGAGACATGAAAATATATACTCGGTGACATCCAAGCCTTTTCTTATTTGATGAATTAGACTGAGTGAATGATTTTTCTGCAAAATCCAAAACACGGTCACGTGACGTTATTATTTTACTCAAATTCTAATTATCCGAAACAAGTTTGTATAATCGAGACTGTTATGAAGAGAATGACTTTGTATTGTTGCGAGGTCTCTTACCTTCTTCACCAACATAAGCAGGAGGTACACAAGCAACTTTCCATGTTCAAAATTGGTTTGAAAAGGACTTGTCATGTGGAATTTTGTTATGTTTCAGTAACGATGAATTCAAAAACCATTTCTCTTAATAAAGATTAATTGCAGTTTGACAAATGCGTATAAACTTATATTTTGTGCTTTTATTAAGTTACTAGGGTTTGAATATCACTTTCATTTATTTTTGTGGGCCTTTTAGATGGATATAATGTAATAAATAATCTATTTCATGTCCATGATCTTTCTTGTTCATTGATTTGGTTTTCTAACTAGATATAACGTAGGATATCTTCCGTGACGCTCAAATCCTGGTAAGTGCTATAGAGACATGAAACTATATCCTCGGTGACATCAAGTCTTTTCTTATTTGATGAATTAGACTGAGTAAATGATTTTTCTACAAAATCCAAAACACGGTCACGTGACGTTATTATTTTACTCAAATTCTAATTATCCGAAACAAGTTTGTATAATCGAGACTGTTATCAAGAAAATGACTTTGTATTGTTGCGAGGTCTCTTACCTTTTTCACCAACATAAGCAGGAGATACACAAGCAACTTTCCATGTTCAAAATTGGTTTGAAAAGGACTTGTCATGTGGAATTTTGTTAGGTTTCAATAACGATAAATTCAAAAATCTTTTCTCTTAATAGATACTAATTGTAATTTGACAAATGCGTATAAATTTATATTTTGTGCTTTTATTAAGTTACTAGGTTTGAATATCATTTTCATTTATTTTTGTGGGCCTTTTAGATGGATATAATGTAATAAATAATCTATTTCATGTCCATGATCTTTCTTGTTCATTGATTTGGTTTTCTAACTAGATATAACCTAGGATATCCTCCGTGACGCTCAAATCCTGGTAAGTGCTATAGAGACATGAAACTATATCCTCGATGACATCAAGTCTTTTCTTATTTGATGAATTGGACTGAGTGAGTGATTTTTCTACATACTCGAAACACGATCACGTGACGTTATTATTCTACTCAAATTTTAATCGTTAGTTTATTTTTCAGTTAATACTTATAAATATGATATATCAACTTTGTCGTCTTCCCTTATTATAACACGTGACTTAGTGCCCACGGTTGCCCATAAAAAATTTCACGGACTAACAGTGCTAACTGGAATGGACAAGAGGGAATGAAAATGCAACAAACATAAGGATGAAAGTGAAAAATTAGTAAACTACACAGGGTATTTGTGTAATTCCGCCAAAAAACCAAAGTAAAATACTCGCTGTGTCAAACAGCGGTTGAGCAGCTTCGTCATTCGCTTCCTCCGTCGCTGCCACTCTCTCTATAGTCCACAGAGCCACCGTCTCTCCCTCCGTCTTCTCAACAGTTCCTCCGCGCCACCAGTCAGGTACGCTTCCTTCGCCATGGGTGTTAACTTCGTGTTCTTTAATTTGAAGTACGATCATAGGGTTTCGAAACCTCTGATTTCTGTAAATTTAATCAAAATTAATAACAGCTTGGGTTTAACTGGGCCAAGAGCACGGAGAAAAGGGAGTGTTTGGGTACTTGGGTAGCTGCGATTTTCTGTTTAAGTTGGAATATTAAGATGTTCATCACTCGTCAGTATCTGCAGAAATAGCTTAGGTTTTTCTTGTTGTATTCGATTCGAACTCCGATTCTGGATTCGTCTTCCTGTAACTGCATAAAGTAGACAAAGAAACAACATTTTTCGCATTAAACATGTAAATATTGGGAAGTTGGTACTAAGCCAAGCTATTATATGTGAATTTATAACAAACTATCCAATCGAAATCATAAAATTTCTTCAAGTTCTTGAAAAATTTAAAGATATTCAACAACCAATGCCTGTTAATATCTCACGCTGCGTCAATTTCAGTATGAATAGGGGGTCTTAGTGTGTTGAAGAAAAATCATAGGACAGGGAAGGGAAACTTATTCTTCAAGACGAAACTAAAGTTTTAACCTATTCCAGCTTCATTTTGATCTAGGTAGAGATATAGGAATAGATTAGTAATCTCGATGCTTTTAGATGTAGTAAAGAACTGTTTGTTAATAAATTATCTTGAATCAATTATTTTTGAAACATTTTTTATTCTGGTTATTACGTACATCTTCGAATTCCAGTTCAAGATACTTTAGCGTTAAGATAGACTCATTTGAAGACTCAAATTTCTAGTTGAGTTGTTACCGGAGGACATATTCAAAGGTCCAAAGGGTGCAACTCAATGTATCAAACATAGTAGAGATACTCGTCCAGGCCAGTGTTTGCCTTGATATTTAACATTTGGAAAAAACTCATATGGTCAGAGGAGTTGCTAACAGCAGATTCTGTGCATGTGCATATTTAATGCAACCATACTATAGAAGATTCACAGAATCAATTGATTACTTAAATGTTTTCTCTTCAATTAACTGCTACCTACCACATATTGTGTCCGTCAGATAACAACATTTGGTCAAGGAGTTTACGATAAGTTGACAACAGATTTTACTTATGTGTTTATGCAGTGCAAGTGTGCTAGACAAAGATGAGTTAACAACCAGAAATAGCCCCGGAGGGATGCAGTCATTTTGCATCCTTAGTTGGGGAGGGGATAGTATCATAGTCACACCAATTTTTTTGAGAAGAAACGATAACACTTTATTAAAATAATTGGTGTGTATCATAGTCAAACCAATTATAGTTACAACTAGAATAAGGCTCTTCTTCCTTTTTCATTTTTTGTTGGGGAATGAATAAACTCATACTAGATGAACTTGTTTGTTGTCTATCATGTTGAAAAATTGTTACCTGGTTGCAACAAGCTTTAAGGTTGAATTTTTTCCCTAAATGAAATAATGCGAGTTTTTTTTTTTTTTTGGTCAATAGAAATAATGCGAGTTTGCTCCAAGGAGCATATGAACTTTGTCTATGACTAATGGTAGATGCAGCTGCAAAATTGTGTTTGTTTTTTTTTAGGGTAGTGCTATTCCATTTTTACTTCTCACACACCCTTCTTTGAATTTCGGGTCATCAGATTGAATCAATTGAAGAAGATCAATGGCCAAAAGTTAATAAGGGTGTGTGAGAATTAAAGTGGGTATGTGAATAGCACTCTCCTTTTTTAAAATAAATTGCTTACATTGCGAGAACCAGGAAGCAGAAGCTATACGGTTTGTACTAAATGCAATATACTGTATGCCTTTTTGTTGTGATCTATCTTAGCTAGCGAATTTATGTTTATGTGGATTCTTCCTACTCTTGAATACTGTTTGCTCCATCATTTGTAGGGAACCATGGCCACTAGTAAAGCTGAAGATCAGAAGGAATATGTAAATGAACAAGCAGTTGCAAATAAGTTTGCTGCTATGAGGTCTGAACTCAACCAAATTTACTCGAAAATCACAGAGCTAGAGATGGAAGCAAGCGAGCACTCGTTGGTGATCAATGCCATCCAGCCACTTGATCCATCCAGGCGATGCTACCGGATGATCGGAGGTGTTCTAGTGGAGAGAACCATCAAGGAGGTTCTGCCTGCTGTGCAGCGCAACAAAGAGGGGATTGAGGAGGTTATAGCTAGGCTGAACGAGGCATTGGAAAAGAAGAAAAAGGAAATCTCTGATTTTGAGGCTAAGTACAAGATCAGGATACGGAAGGAGCAGGGCGAGGAGAAAGATGATAGTGCTCGGAAAGAAGGGACTGCTCAAGGAGTCCTGGTCGGCCCCGCTGGCGGGAGTGAATGAATGATAAGTCTCCATTTCTATGCTCTTCCACCACCTTTGTTTCGTCGTCTCGAACTTGTTAAATGTGTTTTTAAGTGTAGCAGGTGCTAGAGATGTGGTTGATCAGGGTAGTAGAATAGTTAACAAGTTACAACTATTGTACTGAAATATGATTGTATTTGTACCCTATTTAATTATGTTTTTCTTACATTGGTTAAAATTTCGGGGGAAAACACAAATTCATAAAGTTTGACAAATTTTGAAGGATAAAGTATGATTTTTATCTCCGTAATCTTGGCAAATTTTGATGCAATGCTACTTGGTTTAACACATTCGGTCGGAAATCAAATTCTCCTTCTTTTTCGTATAGTTTGGAGTAGGAATGTCGCTTGTAATTTAAAAAAAAATTAAATTCAATCCCGTCATTTTATGAAACACAAAGAAATGGGTTTCCATTACATGATGTACAGTTTGTCTCTCTTCCATGAAGACAACACAACACAACACATATGAGCCGGCCCGGGTATGATAGTGGGCCCAGAAGCCCAACATTATCACTTCTCTCTCTCTCTCTCAGCTGAAAAAATCCTGAACCCCTCTCCCGGCAAAAACCTGATCGGAAAACTCGGCCAAAACAGCATTGACAGTGAGCAAAACGACGCTGGAGCCGGAAATGACGCCGAGCACCACCCCGGTGGTTCCCAACACCTTAGCGAACGCCGGCCACTCGATCTCCCTAACTTCCTCCGCCACTCCGCTAAAAAAATCCCCCTCTTTCTCCTCCTTCCTCTTCTGCATCGCTGCCTTGATCTCCTTCCCCAACTCGCTCAACTTGACGGGTTGACTCGCGGCCGATTCTTTGTCTTGGGTTCTGTTGACCCTAGAAACTACAAAGCCTACGTGGCGCGCAGGCCGAGTAATCTATAAGCTAACTACGTCCTTCGGTGATTGCGGGGCGTGCCAACTCGTCGGCCGAGCTCGGCCGAGGAGTAAATTTGTTGATGTTGCGTTGGGTCGCGCTACTGACTTCTGCGTCTTGCGATTGCGGCCGAGAAAGGAACACGTCTCGGCCTCTTGGGCTCTCGAACCTGAAGACAAGGTTACTATTCTTACGAAGTTCAATATCAAATTCGGCTTTCCATGTGCCGAATGTAATAACTGTAACACCTCACTTCGCCGAGAAGGCTGATGAGATGACCTCGACCAACAAGGATTTAGAAACCCTTCTCGACCGAGACTTGGATAGGTAATCAATCGTTCTCGCCGCAGTGCTGTTGATGCCAACGGAAGATACTGCGAGACCGACTGACTCTACGGTGACAGAGCTATCTATGCCGACTTAAGATATCACCGGTTGCTTTCACAGTGCTGTTGATGCCAACGGAAGATGTGTCAGCGAAAAAGGAAAAAAGAAAAATCACAAGTTGTGAGAATTTGCGCAGGGCAATTTTGTATTGATTTGCAGGGGTCCCTGATGTTGCTTGCGCTCTCGTATTTATAGCATCAAAACTCTTAGTCGTGCTGGAGAATTAAAGTCGTGGACATCCCACCATCTCTGATGATAAGCCACAGCCATCTTTATCCCAATCAACAATTACCGAGTCATCAGGTAAGATCACATGGGATAAAATGGCATATGCCATCTTTTATCCCATATTTTCCCGTGCCTGAGTTCAAAATAAACAGCACCTTTATCCAAGCACCTTTATTGGCTAATGATAATCTAATCCCATCTTTATCTCCATTATATTTGCATAAATGCATGGGAGATAGTCTTCCAATCCTTCACGTACATGCATGATACCAATCTCAATCTCAAGCTGGGCTCTTCCGTTTTAAACTCTTGATTTCTTGGAGATCGCCCAAATTCAGTATTAATACCTAGAAAAATATTAAAATTCAATAGTCTAGAATCCGCTCATCCAACGGCCTCAATTACTTGGGCCGGTAATGTAAAATCGGGTCCAAACATTGCCCCCCAGTTTCCTTGATCTTCGGCCCGTAAGCTGAAGGTTTAAGGAAATTAATTGTTCACAGCCAATAAAAACCTGTCGTAGTTCTCGACTGCCGAGGTCGAAAAACTTTTGGAGAGTCGAGAAAAATAGGGGCCGAGGCAAACCATTCCTGGCAGCTCGGCCTGTCACCTATCAAAGTTGTTACCTTTCCTGTCTTTCTAGCCGAATACACCAGCCGAAAGACTATACACCAACTTATCAATGAAGAACAATTGTCGAAAAGCCATTCTTTTTTTTATACACTACTCGGCAGCCTAACAGCCGAGCAAGTGTGAACATAAAATGCTCGACTTCATCTCTGCTAAATCAGTCATCTCGGCTGAATAAATAATTTGCTGAAGAATAGCACCCCATGGCCACAACCATATTCTTTGACCGAATCCGTGAATCACCTTCACTCTTCATTCCTGCTTCTCTCCTCAACTATATATATACATATATATATATATATATATATCCCATGAAATGATGATGTCGGCCCCACATGGCCGTTGAAAGTCAAACTTATTCCTTCAAATTGAGGTCCACCGAGTTTCTAATGCCTTCATTAAAAACAACCCCCCATTTCCTTTATATATATAGTTTTGGCCGAGAGCATCTCCCATTTCCTTTATATATATATATATATGCCAAGGCTTATATATGAGGTGGTCGAGGCCGAGGCCTTTGTAGAGTGGCCGAGGTCGAGACCGATACCAAAAAATAAAAAAATAAGACATCGGTCTGCCTATATATAAAAACCTATTTTACTCGGCCATCTACAAATTATTCCTGGGGCTTGGCTGTACAGTGCAACAACACCACGAAACCATGTGGTCTTGATCAATCATTCAACTACCACAGACCCTCTATGCATCGATACATTTTTTTTTTATTCCGTTGGCCCCCTTATTTTCTTATGCATCGGCTTAATTAGCCAGATGATTAAGAAAATAATTTATTCCTTTTCTTAATAAAAGAAAACAAAAGTGGCCGAGCTATCAAGAGGAGGAGGCCAACAATGTTTTATTCCAAGCCGAGATCTTTTTACATCAAAATTTTCATTTTGACATTTTCCAAAGCCGAATAAAAGATCATCTCCAAATACGTTCGGCTTGAAGGAATATTTTTTATCGGTCGCCGAATGTGTTAAAAAATTATTATGCCCCCTAGGCATAATTTCGGCTTTTAATTCAAATAACTTGGCCGAATGAGATTTCTTCATATCGACTTTATCGCCAATAATCATATCAATTGGCGTAGTTTCTTGGGCTAGGCCAATATCTCGGCCTCGTTCGTCATTGGAGCATTCTTTTGACAAATTATTTTCTGAGTCGATTTGTGGCTCAAAAACTTGAATTTTTCCATCTAGGCCTACCACACTTTCAGTCTCGACCGAAAAAATAGGTGGCCTAGGTTTGTCTTCTTGGCCGACCATATTTTCA
Organism: Malus domestica; assembly: GCF_042453785.1. Classification (NCBI taxonomy): domain Eukaryota; kingdom Viridiplantae; phylum Streptophyta; class Magnoliopsida; order Rosales; family Rosaceae; genus Malus; species Malus domestica. The sequence goes on from NC_091673.1 coordinate 16,320,052, forward strand.
GCCTAGACCGAAAAAATAGGTGGCCTTTGTTCTTTGGCCAAATTAACAATTTTCTTAGGCCGATGTCTGATTACGGCCGGAGCGGAAAATTGCCCCCCGGCCTTTGGACCTAACCATTTTTCAAATGGAATTGATCTGTAATCAGAAACGTAAGGAAAATTTTCTTTATCTAGCCAGGCATTAAATCGAGCTCTGTCTTCATTTACCCATTGCTCTTGCAGGGTAACAGGAGCTTTTATTCTCAACATGCAAGCGAATGACTTTTGCATCTCTCCATGGCCACGAAGAACTTTTTCCACTTCCAAAGATCTTTTACATTCCTCATTGTGTTTTTTCAATTCCTCTAGGAGCTCGTACAATCGGCTACGTTGAGCCAGATTGGAATCTTGATATATCATATGAACTTCGTAGTATTAGCACTGGGTCCCACTGGGCGTGCCAAAATGTTGACCCTAGCAACTACAAAGCCTACGTGGCGCGCAGGCCGAGTAATCTATAAGCTAACTACGTCCTTCGGTGATTGCGGGGCGTGCCAACTCGTCGGCCGAGCTCGGCCGAGGAGTAAATTTGTTGATGTTGCGTTGGGTCGCGCTACTGACTTCTGCGTCTTGCGATTGCGGCCGAGAAAGGAACACGTCTCGGCCTCTTGGGCTCTCGAACCTGAAGACAAGGTTACTATTCTTACGAAGTTCAATATCAAATTCGGCTTTCCATGTGCCGAATGTAATAACTGTAACACCTCACTTCGCCGAGAAGGCTGATGAGATGACCTCGACCAACAAGGATTTAGAAACCCTTCTCGACCGAGACTTGGATAGGTAATCAATCGTTCTCGCCGCAGTGCTGTTGATGCCAACGGAAGATACTGCGAGACCGACTGACTCTACGGTGACAGAGCTATCTATGCCGACTTAAGATATCACCGGTTGCTTTCACAGTGCTGTTGATGCCAACGGAAGATGTGTCAACGAAAAAGGAAAAAAGAAAAATCACAAGTTGTGAGAATTTGCGCAGGGCAATTTTGTATTGATTTGCAGGGGTCCCTGATGTTGCTTGCGCTCTCGTATTTATAGCATCAAAACTCTTAGCCGTGCTGGAGAATTAAAGTCGTGGACATCCCACCATCTCTGATGATAAGCCACAGCCATCTTTATCCCAATCAACAATTACCGAGTCATCAGGTAAGATCACATGGGATAAAATGGCATATGCCATCTTTTATCCCATATTTTCCCGTGCCTGAGTTCAAAATAAACAGCACCTTTATCCAAGCACCTTTATTGGCTAATGATAATCTAATCTCATCTTTATCTCCATTATATTTGCATAAATGCATGGGAGATAGTCTTCCAATCCTTCACGTACATGCATGATACCAATCTCAATCTCAAGCTGGACTCTTCCGTTTTAAACTCTTGATTTCTTGGAGATCGCCCAAATTCAGTATTAATACCTAGAAAAATATTAAAATTCAATAGTCTAGAATCCGCTCATCCAACAGCCTCAATTACTTGGGCCGGTAATGTAAAATCGGGTCCAAACAGGTTCTCACCGATTCCGCGCCCGACTCTGAATTCGTCTGGCTTTCGTCGACAGCTCTGAGAAATGATTGTCTTCTGTTCTTCTGTGTTAGGGGCCGTCTGGGTTGGGATAGGGGGATTGAGTGGCCACCGGCACATGGCGGTTTCAACCGTACAGGTGAGTTTAGGCTACCGGATATTGTGGGTGGCGGGAAGGGTGAGCTAACCGGGAACTGTACGAACATGCGTAGAGCCATGTTTTGGTGTTTCTGGGTGGTGGTAACTGGTCAGACTGAATTTCGATGGTGGGGGATTTTTGGTTTTTTTTTTTTTTTTTTGTACTAGCAAATTTTTGTTCGTGGGGTCTATCATGGGTGCTTGTTTACTGGGTTGGGTCGAACTTGGGCTCTGTTTTGGAGCCCAGAATTCAGTTTTTCTGTTGTAACCGGTTAAGTTTAGCTTTTAGGCCCAAACTTTGGGTTTATTCACACACTTTTTGAGTGCATACATGGAAGTCGATGTGAAATGACTCGTGTTTGTTGTATTCGTCTTCACTCCTTATCTTAACAAGTCGCATTGCATCAATCGGTTGTTCAAACCCGAATTCGACTAGTTAAAATAACGGGTTACGCTACTCGACGTGTTTTACCCATTAAGAAATACTTTTGATGAGAATGGATTTTGAAATTTTATTTTAAAGGTGAAACACCGAACAACAATCAATAAGACCAAATAAATCCAACTATAATCTTATAATCATGCACTATCGAAAATTATTTGTATTTTCAAGATTCAAAAGTTAGTAATAGTAGTTGTCGGAACTGTGAGATGTGAAGGGTAAAGTCTCACATAAGAGAATAACCAAACTTTGCAAGGACTTGTTAGAAATTGTACACCTATTCAAATTGCGTATTAATTTTATAATAAGTCTGAGACAAGTATGTAAAATTATTAAAATATTCATATGCTTCCAACGAGTGGAAACAGGTACAGGGCGCGCTCGTCAAGTTGTATCGCTCTACACCTTTTTTTTTAACATTTATAAACGCTTGTGCCGACTACGATTTGATACAGTAACATATATGCAATGTGAGAAGTGTCTGGACGCGTGCAAACAAGAGCACAAGAATATGTGCATGGCCTACAGGAGAAATGACAAAATATTTCTGTTCCATTCCCGAGGAAAACCAAGTACGATTAAACTCATGAAACTGCAGGAGCTGTAAATATATTGTTTCCATCAGACCCAAAAAAGGAAAAGTACATATGCATATGATTAGACAGAAGAATTGTCTCCATCTGATATGAAGCAAAGTTTGTCAGATTTGTTGCTGTATTTGCCACGAGGACGATACTCTTCAAATTCTTTTTGTGAGAATCTCATCTAATCACGTTCGTTTATCGTACATTGTACAGTCATAAATTTAAAAAAAAAATTGTATTTAAAATTGAATATAAACATTATCTGATGAAAATTAACCGCACAATATACGATAAATAGACGTAATTGAAGAATTCCCGAAATCCTTACAAAGAGGATCAGGAAAGAATCCTCATTCCTGTATTTGAATGGAAGAGCATCCTCCATTGGCATGGCCTCCAACAGTCCCTCCCTCTCTCTCTCTCTCCTCTTTCCGTGGCAGTGCTATTGAGTGTAATTTTCAAACTACTGCACTATACCTCCACCCGCACTGGAGTGTTTCTGTACAACTACAAATATATATAGTTACTCCTTTTGAAGGGGATCTGCTCTACTGTTCATGTTCATGGAACGGGATAAATTATTGCCCATATATAACACGTATATTCATCTTATATCACCTATATGATTTCACATTTTGAGTTACACACATGGATAAAAATATGTAATGTATATGTGTGGTATATATGTGAGTAATAACATGTCTCGCTTTACGAACAGAATACTTGCTATAAAGTTAATATATATACACACCAGGGAGCTTAAGGGGAGGGATCCCCATTTTTTCAAAAAAAATGGGGACACGCTCCCCACCGTTAAATTGACTTTAATGAAATTGTGTGATTGAGATTAAAACACAGGCCATAGAATCTCAACCACAGGATTTCATTTAATTCAAATCCAACGGTGGAGAGCGTGTCCCCATTTTTTTGAAAAAATGGGGATCCCTCCCCTTAAGCAATTCCTATACACACACGCACAAAGACATATATACATATATATACTGTTATACATATACAGGTATATTGCATGTGTGGAGTTTAGACACTTAATCCAAATCATGGGTTCCCTGGCAAAGATCTCTAGGTCCAAGAAAATCAATGTTAAGTTGATTCATATATGATCATCCATAACCCGACAATCCTCCCAACAGTACTCCTGTTCTCCTGCTATTGCATTATTTTGCATTATTTGATTGTCAAGATGATATATATATCCTGTACCTCTACATATATTATTTGGTTGTTTCTCCAAGTTTGTAGTCTGCCATTTTGTTAATAACTACTACATTTTTTCTCTTAATGTAGATAATATCGTTTATTCAGAAGAAAAAAAAAACTACTATATCCTCAAAAAAAGTTAATGACTACTACTAATTATAAGAGATAATCCAACTTCTCGACCGACCTCTATTTCTATCTTATCACTTGATTCGTCGATCCATGTACTCATAAATAATAAGTTGGATTCCCTTGATAATATGTTTGATAACTAGAAATATATTAACACTTACCACAAAATAAATATTGTACACACAAATATATCAACTAAAATATGAAAGAAATATTTGTTTCTATGACTCTTACCACTAAATCATTTCTATTCCATTTAATCTATGACACAAAAAATGTATCCATTAAAAAGATATGAAAAGTAAATATAACAAAAAGGATAAATAAATATGCACTTCAAGATAAGTTTCTCATACTCGATACCATACATGTGAGCACCCGCGCCTAAGAATGTGAAGAAAATTGAAGTTATTCCCTTCAACCTGTAAGAATGCGAGGAGAAAGTTTCACATCAGTGAGGGACCAAATCATGCAAGAGTTTATAAAGAGTTGGGCTATACTCTTATATTATCAATTGGTTTTATAATGGAACCTCATGTCACTGATTTTGTTCATGAACATATTCTTTATGTTATCTAAGAGCTAAAATCTTATGACATCATTTGATTGTCCCCTTTTTTCTTTCTTTTTCCAAATGGCTTGGAAGGACTTTATCCATCATGCCAATTGATTTTGAAGTAATACCTCTACTTCCTTCAATTTTTTCCATCATGAAAGTATAAAGTTTTTTTTTTTTTTTATCTTTTATTGGGGACGTGATTTGAAGCTGTTTTGAATGCTAAAACATTGACATTTTGATTTTAATAATTTTTTATGTGTGTACGCATATGGTTCTCAACTTTTTATCATATCTAAGAACAACACAGATACTAATGTCTAGGAAGCCTTTAAAGGAAGGGATCCCCAATTTTTTTTTTTTTTAAATGGGGACACTGTCTTGACCGTTAGATCTGACTTTAATGAAATTATGTGGTTGAGATTCTGTGGCCTGTGATTTAATTTCAACCATAGAATTTCATTAAAGCAAGATCAAACGGTCCAGAAGGTGTCCCCATTTTTTTTGAAAAATGGGAATTCCTTTCCTTAAAGGCCTGCTAATGTCTAATTCCCCAATTGTTAATCCCCTACATATTTTCTATAGTTGTTAGATTAAACATTCATCCCTTTTAAAGATTTGATTAAGGTGTTTCAATCAATTGCCACCTCAATAATTTTCTATTTATTTAATTTTCATGTCATTAATTTAAATGCATTTATATAGAGGCATAAGGTAGCTTAGCAACTAATTGCCTATAATATAGGAATTTAATTTCCTCAATCTCCTTCTGCGCATTAAATGACATTTTTTAATAAAATAAAATAAAAAATTAATTAACTAATTCCTCATTTCCTTATTATCAGTATTTAAAAAAAAAAAACTCTTTCTAATAAAATTGTATCAATAAAAAGTCTTCAATACATATTTTTTTCATGTATAGATATATAAAAAATATACTTAAAACTTAGGGTACATTTGAGAACAAAAGTATCAACTGTTGGTACGTTTAGATTTCAAATGTACCGAGAAACCTAATGTACCAAAAATTCAAACGTACCATAAAACCAAATGTACCCATTGTTATGTAACCTTTTTGGTACGTTTAGATTTCAAATATACAGAGAAACCAAATGTACCAAAATTTCAAATGTACCATAAAACCAAATGTGCCCATTGTCAGGTAATCCTATTGGTACGTTTAGATTCCTATTGTACCAAAAGACCAAATGAACAAAAAATCTCAAATGTACCACAAAACCAAATGTCTCTATCAGATAACCCTTTTGGTACATTTACATTCCAAATGTACCAAGAAATACAAAAAATCAAATCCACTATAAAACTAAATGTGTCCATATTATAGGTAACTAGACGTAGCTATATAATCAAACAAATCTTTACTATGTGTTGGGTCTTCTAAATAATAAAATTTGACAATTTTTTTTATAAATATTCTACTATATTCACAAAAAAAATTAAATATTATAACAAACAATAAAAAAAATGCATAGAGATGGATAATAAATGCATAAATATAGGGATAATAGGAAAAGAAAAAAAAAGAAAACGAAATGCCCAGGAGATGAATAATAAATGCATAAATATAGGGATAATAGGAATTGAAATTAATAACCAAAATTTTAGGAAAATGTTTGATCAAATTTTCAAAAGAAGTGTATGTTTAGTCTAAAAAATTAAAAAACGAGGCGTCTATATCAAAATGCCCCATTATTGCTTTTTTCAAGATTCTCCTACATGATTGTATATAATTTGGCGTACTCGCTTATGCCTATCTCTCCAACTTGTGCATTTGCCATTTGGAATCATTTTTCATCCAGCATTATTCAGTTTACTTTTCAAAATTTTCAGTTCTGTTCATCTCCACCCACAAGGGCCACAACCTAATGGCCATGCTAGAAATATGAAATTAAGAGATCCTCTAATATCCCACATAAATTTTATTTGTATTATATAGTCTATTCATTCTCTTTAACATCATTTAGTAATCATACTTATAAAAGATTATTCAATTTGAAGGTTGTTTACTTAATCGTTGTGTCGGACAAATTACGTTTTCATGATAAGCCATAAATTTTTTTATTCGTATGAATGATTAAATGGTCTTTAAATTTAATGAATTTTTCTAGAGATAATTTATAAATGATAATAAAGAAAATAAACGGTTATAATTACGATATTTGTAGAGAAAATAATATCATATTGTTATTGAATGATCTTACATGTAAGGAGCCAGACAATTTCAGTCTTAAAATAATGCAGATCACACTTAAAGACAAATGGTCTGGTGTAAACTTTACCTAAACCAACCAACTCTATGAATTAGTGTATAGTATAAAATAAGAAAGCAATAATTCCTTCTTTTCTTGTAGCTGTTGGGGTATACTTTCTTTGGATCCTTTTTACTTTGTCCCCCCCATTTCTCTCGATTATGCATAAAAAACAGTATAACCACACTGATCAAATTAACCTTGTTTTACCGCCCACTTGTAACTTTGGGTTGCCCAATACCTCTTCTCAGTGATTTGTACACGGATTACAGAGCCGAGCTTATTTTTTAAGATTAATTTCTTTTGGATTTAGCCACAATATAATACACACACACACACACACACATGCATATATATCATTTCATGCATGATCGATCCGTCCAAGTTTCTAATCAAAGCATGCATCTTTCTTGGCTGAATGCATATCTTTGCCTTCATTTTTAAAGAGCTTTGAGTATGCCCCATATATAACTGATGTTCCAAGCCTATGCAAGTTTTGTTATCTCTTTACCAAAATATAGTCTTGTTATCTTAATCACCTTAATTTGGAGTAAAAGTTTGCTAAAAGTTACTATGGATAAATCTTTATTCTTTTGTCCAATGGTTGACTAGAAGGGTGAGAAACGAGTGGTCATCGTTCTTGTAAAATACTAGTCAATCCTAACTCAACTTATGTATTGCGTTAAAATCATTGGTGTTTAGTAAATTAATAATTTTATTTGGATATATAAAATTGATATAAATGTAATGTGGAGTGTTTAATTATATTGAGGGATCCCTCAATAAAAGAGGAGAGAATTAAATTTTATGTGTCAAAATAACATTATTCTTACTAGATTTAATTGTTTATCAATTATCATAAGCCTTTGTTAGCAAACCACGTTAGTTTCATGTCAAGACGTGATCAATTCCAACACGCAAATGTTTAATTTATTTAATTTTCGGGTTCAGTTCTATCTCGTTAATAATTTAGGTTGAATTCAAGTCATTCATGTGAGAATGTGAATGTTAAAGAATCTCACGTCTGTAAAAGTAGAAATTTTACAAGTATTTAAAAGTAAGTTGGGCTACTATTCATATTGTTAATTAGTTTTAGGATGTAACCTCAACTTTTTTCTGTGATTGATATCAGAGCAGATTAGCTCACATATGAAGCCCAACGGCCACATGTGGTTCACGTCACTCAATTTGTGTTGTCTACATATTTGGCTTGAAAATTCGTCACATGCGAGGGGCGTGTGAGGATGTGTAAGGTAAAAAGTCTGCAATCTGCATCGATAAAAAAAAGACTTACAAAAGTAAAGTGGGTTACTCTCCATATATGGGTGGTGTGTTGAATAGAAAGATATATAGTCACCCTAATTGGCTACGCATGTATCACTTTTCCTTTGGCAGCATTGTTCCATATTTCATCTCATTCATGCATGTTTTAGGGGTGGTAGAAGGTACCAACTTCTTTATTTAGATTAAACTTTATTTATTTTGGATTATTTATTTATTTATTTATTTTAGATAATGTGACTATTCAATTCCTTTCTACCTTGAATTAAGAAATAGTTAGGCTAGCTCTCCTTCTTGTTAATTGCATTCAGGGACTTAATAATGTTAGCAGGACCACCAGAGGTCCACAAAGAGCCAAGAATAGTAAACCATACTTTCTTGCCACCAATTACCATTGCCAATGACGAACATTCAACCACAAAAAGGGTACATTGTTAAACCTAAAAACAATTTTTTACGCAACACAATCAACAAATACTACAAGAAATATGTATAAACATACATCTCGAGACCTCAACATATCCCACGCCTTCCTTGGTTTTGTGATCATCAAAATACGTATTTTCCTTGTCCTCATACATAAACATGAACATCCATTGAAAGAGAAGAGCCAAGACAAACGACTTATCTTTCTTTGTCTTTTTTCTCTTTTTCGAACCGTTACGCTAACCGCCACCAAATGTTAGTCGCGTCGCCACTAACTAATGAGTTTCCGGCTTTTTTTCACGTTCATATCAGCCGCTGAGGCTGGTGCAGGTGCTGGTGAATCTTCAGCACACAGTAGGCCGATGACAAGGTCGGTGAAGGCACTGATAATGTCCTTGTGCGCGTGTTTCGGATTGAGCGAAAGGTAGCACAAGAGAAGCTCATGTAAATACTCCATGTCATCGCTTGTAGCATGAACATGATCACCTGCCGATATATCATCTCGATTCGCTTCGAGCATTTCCTCCATCGAACGCCGAAAATCCATGTAAGGGTTTGAGGAATACTTGGGAACGCGCACGCCTTTGGTGACCAACATTCTTTTCTGAGAAGACTTGGGTTTTGTGGTGGTGTCTGGAGACTCGACGATGGAGTTGGATTGTCCCGGGGAGGAGAAGAAGAAGCGTTGAGAGGCGAAGATGGTGGCGAAATCTGGAGGGGAGTACTGGTCGGCGTCTGAATCGTCGGAGGAGTGGTAGAAGTGATCGTCGGTGGAGGAGGAGGAGGCTGTGAGGGATTTGAAGGTTGAGTGATCTGATGATGAGTTCATCAAGTTGAAGTCATGGTAGACGGAGTTGAAGTTCTTGATGATGAGAGATGTACATGTGGTGGTAGAGGGACGTGGTGGCTGGTTTTGGTGGTCTAATTCGTTTGAGGCTTGATCCGGTGGAGCTTGGATTGTGGGTAGGCATTTGATGAAATTAGGGAAGCAGTGGAAGTTCTTGCATAGGATTTTAGACATGGTTTTTGAGAGAGAGGGAGGAGGGTGTGCTGGTTATTGTTGTGAGTTATGGAATATGGGTTAGCTGAATGAGAGTTGGAGATAAAATAAACGGTGGAATTATAAGTTGGCTTTTATTTGGGGAGAGAGAGAGAAAGAGCACTGCAAAAGTCCGAAGGGACAGGGAGAGAAGGGAGGTGAGAATCGTGAGATTTAGTTGTGTTTTGTTCTCTCTTTAATTGTTGGTCCGACCAAACAAGAAAGGTTCTCTCTTTGTTTTGTTCTATTTCTTCATACAATATTATATTTATACGAACATTGTTACGAGTCATATAAAACTAATCACATTTTAACTCATATATATCTATCTCTCGAATAAAAAATAAGCTATATATTGTTGTTATGAAATTTATCTGTATTAAAAATATAGTTAGCAATGTGATTAGTTTGTGTGCAATTATCATTACTCTAGTTTTAATATTTCTACTTTTAGGATGGCAAGGAAAATTTCGCTTTTTTTTGTTGGATGAAAGCCTCGTATATAAGAAGCGCTAGAGTGTACACGAGCGCATAGCTTAATGTCCAATGTATCAATGGTGAGGACCAGCCACTCATATAAACGACTAACCAAGCTTTCATGTATAATTGTATATTAACTCAGATTATATATGTTAATTAATTTATTAGTACATGATTTATACGATAAAAAAAATCTTGCAACCACTTGGGAAAGTCTACAATCTACGTACATCCACAATCTGAAATGTCCGTGATCACATTCAATTTGGAAGCATAAAGATTGACCTTCAACAAGATTCATCTTTTTGTTAATTGTTTTACATACAAAGTGGATGACCCCTACTTTACTTAACAATTCCTTTATTTTTGTCAATACATATATATGGATGCTAGCTACAAATTTACATTAAAACTCATGTTCAAGCAAAGTCTACTGCTAAAGTGGGATACACTTAGATTTCATATGTTCTTTTTTTGGCTTATTAGGTATTGGTTGAAATAGCACTAGTTTTAAGAAATACTATTAGGAGACTACTTCGCTACTTGTGCTTTGTTTCACCGAATGTTTGGTGTGGGATGGGGATGCCAAGCAAATTAGAACAAGGAAAAGAAAAGCTTACTAATTAATAGTTATGAGAGTTAATTAATCAATTTCAAATCTATCTTAATTTCAAGCTCTCACAACCACCCTTAATTAGAAATTAGTATACATTACTTCTAGAAATATTAAACTTTTATCAATAACAATAAGATAACTTGTATACAATTTTATCTACTATAATGATCATATGATATGGGTGGGATGTAAAGTCCAATATATACTTATGCAAAAAAAATCTAGAAGTAGTACTTTAGTCTGTTTCATCGAGCAATTTTTTAGTATAACCGCACCTACGTGATGTTACTATTAAACTCAAATTATAACACTATAATTTATTTTGTTAATATATCCTCAAGGTGGGACATCTCAGTCATATTGTCTACTCCTATTATAACACGTGACATAAAATACCACATGATGAGTTGTATTCTCAAATCATTTGAAAAAAAAATCCTTTCCATTGTTCAATTTACAATTTTACTTGCAAGAAAAGTAAATATTAATTCTTGGTAGGAAGATTGAGAGAGAGGAACTAATCATTTTCATGACTTTTAGTCCAACATTGAACGTTCTTTTATCCTTGCAAAGTTGCAGACCTAACATGGTTTTAACCCCCTGCTTGAAAATGGAAAACTTTTTCTTGGCTTTTCGTGAACTTTCTATGCCCACTTTGAAAAAGTCACTTCCGGTCTACCATATCTGATTAACCGTAAACAAAAAGTTACAGTGGCGCTCTTCACTTCCATTCAAAGCATCTTGCTGCTGATGATGCGGCTTCAAATGGAGGGCCTGGAGCTCCATGTAGTTTCATCATCACATCAGCTTTTAGTAACAACATCGGATCGTTGGCATCCAATCATTTCACTTCATGCATGCACATCCCAATTGCAACATTTAACATAGAAAATGGAATGGAACAGCCAAACTATGTAAAAACCAAGCGGCCATATGGCATATCCCACATAGACCAAGAATGTACATCCTAATTGTGGAAAATTTGTATCTAGCAAGGTTTGAGTTAAGCATTTAGGCATATCACACTCAAATCTATCCCAAAAAACAAGCCAGTGATTCTTAAAATGGAGTCCAGTTCTCCTTAAACTTACCCCATGGTCTAAGAATTGTGATCACAAATTGTTTAATCTTTTAATCCAACGATGGAGAATTGAAATCAAGCAGTGAGTGATCACAATTTTCTTTAAATCACGAGGTCTAAGGGAACCAACACGAATAATGCAAACCAAATTACACAGAGCAAAAATGTGTTACTGTGTATGACACCAACCATTACATCTCCACCTTGCAATTATAAAATCAAATTCTCTGCCAATGATTTGATTGTTCTACTGCAAGAAAACAAAGCCATCCGTCATATCATATCATTGCCAATGAAGTAACGCAAACAACGCTGTAGGAAAGCATATGTATATATGCGCGCAACCAGGAACACAAGTTGTACTGCACTCCACAAATCTCTGTCACCTTCATATTATTATTTGTTGCATGATGCATGGCACTACGCAGTTAGGCATGAGAGTAGGTACTTGTGGGTCTCAGTCCTGTAAGTACGTGCATGATTTTTCTATTTCCAGGAAACCACCAACTCCCACACTTACTTTTACCGTTTTGGATTCTTCTTTACTCGTGGAAATATAACCGCGCCATTGCCCCGACCCTACATCCATGTGAATTATTGTCCTTGCTTGGGAGAGGATCATTGTGCATGCAGTCCATTATTAGAGGCTGATTACTAAGCATAGAGATGTCGGGACTACTTAAGTGATGTATAGGTGCAAACTATACATGGGTCGTAGAATAAAAAGCACTTAATTGGTGTAAACTAGCTAGTTTATATTCACGTCAATGTGAAGTTTGAAAGAGTCTAATGGTGATAATGTTTTTTTTAGTGGTGCTATTCCCACGTCCCATTCAATAAATAATTGTTACATCAAACTAATTAAAGAAGATCAAATGATAAAGATTAACAAGAGATGTGCGGAAAGTAAAAAAAATGTGTGGAGAGCACCACCTTTATTAGTACCAACGATATTCTACACTAACACACATTGAGGAAAATAGTTTAAACTTGAGACGCGGTTGGCAAAAGATACACCTCATTACATGTTGGGATACTTTGCAGTGGGCAAAAGATACTACATCTCGAAGAGCTTTTAAGTTTTTGTTAAACTAGGAAGTAAATATTGTTAAAAAAACAGTTAATCTTTTATTTCCAACACCACTTCCTATTTTAACAAATTTTGAATATTTTATTATTAACAATTCAAACACAACCTACTTAAGAGTCTACCTCAAATTTTATTACTTTTCATTATTTAAAAAGTGAATAGTTGAAATTTAAAGAGCGAGTCTTGGGTCTAGTTTAGAATTGTTGTGCTTATTTTAAAAACTGTTTTTGCTATAATTTAATAATAATCAGCTGAAAAATAAAGTAGTTAAACGTTCGATAAATGTAAATTTAAAAGTATTGTGAATATGGAAACTAGTGTAAAGTGATTGGTAAACTTTAATGTAAAAGTGATATAATTGCATATAAGGGCAAAAATGGAAAGGACAAATGTGGAGGACAACAAAACCAACGGTAGCTAGGTAATGGTTTGATGGTAGTGTTGGTGGTGTCAATAAAAGGGTGTGGTGGTTAGGCCGATAGAGGTAACAATAGTTGTAGGAGCACCGACAATGGCGAGGATCACGATTGTAGTTGTGGTTATGACAACAATGGTAGTTGTTGTGTTTATAATGATAGTGGTGGTAACAGCGGCAACGATGGTTGTGGCAATTGTAGTTGTGGTGGTGGTTGTGTGGGGGGTGATAGCAATGGTGGTGATAGTAACCTTCCTTAAGAATTGTAATGGTGATTGTTGTCGCTTTTTACGTTTGTAATGGTGATTGTGGTTGCTTTTTGCTTCAAAAATATAATGTATTTGGAATGACATTCTGTAAAATCAATGAGCCTATTATAAAAACTAAAAATATTCATGAAAACTCGATTGCGCTTTTTATTAGAGCAGTTTTTAAAAGCAACCCTTACTTTTAAAAGCTGATATTTGACAGTTATTTCTTATATATAAGTGGAATATTTATTTTATAGAAAATTTCATTTTAATCTTTAAAAAAGACGAGTTTTAGATTATAACCATATGTAAGATTAAAATCCAATTTTAGTCCCTAGCACATTTAATCATATCATTTATTAGTTGTATTTTGATGTTTTATTTTATCCTTTTATTTTTATTTTAATGTATTAATTACATTTAAATTTAATTTTTATTTCATTCATCATAATATATTTTAATGTCTACATTTAGGCAACTAATTTTTTTATAATATATATTCCGATAATAATTTTGTATGTTCTTTATTTAGGTACATTAATACATTTGAATATTTTGGTATATCCATCGGTACAAATATGTAGTTGCATTGATTCAATATAATGCATTTTGGTCAATATAATGTATTTCGTTACGTACACTTTGATACACACATTTGAGTATCGACTTTTAGGTACATTAATTCAATTATTATATTTCGGTAAATACATTTAGGTACATACATTTTGGTATTGATATTTAGGTACATATATTTTCGGTATTGACATTTAGGTACATACATTTCGGTATTGACATTTAGGTACATACATTTCGGTATTGACATTTAGATACATTAATTCAATATAATACATTTCGGTATATACATTTAGGTTCATTATAATATATTTCGGTACAATCATGTAGGTACAAATATTTCGGTACAAAAAAGTCAATTTTATATATTTTGGCACAATCATTTCTGAACACTTATGTATTTATATTTTTTTGTATCACAAATTTTTTTTAATATTTTCTCATTTACATTCATTTCTAATTAAAAAAACTAAATATGTGCATATTAATAAAATTAAAATTTAATATGGAGAAATTAAATAAAAATACACATTAAATAACAAAAATTGAATGTAAATTTTGATAAAAGTACACTCAAGGGATTAAATTGAATATTTAATCTAGCACCAGATTTTTTTTAAATTTTAATTTTTTGCAAGGATTAATGTTCAAAAACCCCTTTATTTTATCAAAACACCTTTTTACTGTTTCACTTTGATTTTGGTGAAAAAAAACAATACAAAACTTAAGTTGTTTACAGCATGAGATGCGATGCTCCCCCTAAAATAAGAACAAACAGAAGCATTGGCTGTGTGGGCTAGCCCAGTCCAAACGTTTTATTTTTCACAAACAGCCCCATAATAAGAACCAGCAGTCCAGTCCAAAAATCTAACATAATCCTACCCGTCTACCCAAAACGGACGAGAGAGAAGTGGAGAACAGAAGAACATAAAGAATTAAAGATGCAACCTTCATATAGTTCTGTAGAACAGAACTCAAACTGGTTAAAAGATATATTTACATATCATATAAGAAGAACGCACTGACATTCAAAGTACAACACAGCTTGGTATTTTACCGCGAATACAAAACCATGGCCACACGTTTACATATTATTTCATATAGATACGTGGCTTAAAACTGCTAACTAATTTAGAGATTGTTGATCACAACACCTATTCAGTTTACCAGAAAGCATGAACGGCCGCATGTCACATTTTTATACTCTCATTCAGCCTAGCAGCCGCTATGACCGACGCTGCCACTCCACCGGGACGGGTTCCCAAGTCCGGATTGTTTCGCAGCTCAGCGCTCACAACTCCTTCAGCATCCTGCCTCGTCGCGGCTTTGTCCACGGGCAGCTTCGCAGTTGCACCCTTCAGCCACGCAACAAAAACTACTTCACATCAAACACCTTACTGACCATATTGAATAAATACATAAAACCACACAGTATCCATATGCCTAATGGTCGAGTTAATTACCGACAACACATCAGTGAGCTTGATCTTGTCCTGCTCCCTCTCAGTCCCAGCATTGTACGCTGCAGCGGATTGAGCCATGGCGGCCAGCCCACCCTGGCTTATCACACTGCTGCCTGTCGCTCTCACCTCAGCTGCCTGAATGGCCGCAGCATCGCTTTGATCAATTGGCCTGTCACCCGCTGTTTGGGCCGAGGCTTCCAGTGCTTCACCTATGGTGATTGAGTTCTGCTGCATGAACCCCGCCGCAGTTGCCTGCGCCACCGGGGTAGGCTGCACATACTGCCCAACCACCTAACCACATCCGAACACACAAGAAAAAGGGTCACCCACCCCCTTTACATCCATAACAGCATAGCATACATTATGTGTTGGACGTATAACACAATGCCAGGCCTCATATTTATGTTTTTTACGATGTCAAACTATACTACTAATACAAATAGCAGAATGATCAATTCAACCCTACAACATACATGTTAAATTAGTACTGAATAGTACTAATTAATAATTTAGATTCACAGCCTGATAACATAATATATATACACGATAATATTAGACTGATAACATAATATATATACACGATAATATTAGACGTAACAATCCGTATGAAGAAATATAGCGTATATATTAGACAGAATTAACATATTAAAAGTGAGTTGTATCGTTAATTGAATCGATCTTTGGTATCTAAATGATCAGGAATATGAGATAGCAGGTTGGGAACCTGTCCACCAACTGATTCAGTGATGATGCGGCTGCCGGGGACATCAGTCTCGGTAACAGTGACACCTTCACTTCCAGCAACATCAGTAGCCTGGTCATGGCGGACGAGACCGGCTCTTTCGTTCCGGCTGGCGGCCGACTGCATGACAGAGGCCGGACCGCCCTTCTGGGTCTGCCCGAAAATCATGGTCTCAGCGGTCTGCATCATGTTAGCATCTTGCGGTGCAATGGGTTTGTCAGCGAGTTGCCCTGAGACGGAGAAAACGTCTCCGTACTTGATCGGCCGCGCCTCGTCCTCCCGAGGCCTCCGTGGCTGTCCCTGGTTCATTCTTATCAGTATTTGTGATGAATTACAACGTTATTTCAACGGTTTTGGTGGTTCTGACTAGTTCTATACGTACGTGTAGATGTTAGGGAAGAATGGCAGACTTTATATAAGGTTATATATAATTTATGGAACGTGATTGACACGTGGATTTTGAGACACGTGTCGATATAAAGGCCAGGACACTTCGAATTCTAGCAGTACACATGTAAGCAGGTGGCTGTGCTTGCAGTTAATCTGCCGACACTTGTCGCTACAGAGGTTGCCAACACTTGTCGGCTTAGGACCCTCGTCACTCCATCGAATGTTCGAACTGATATTGGACGCTAATGCTAGTATCCTTTCAAAGGTTGTAGTTCAAGTTTTTACTATTTACTCATAGAGCCAAGAACTGGTGTTCGATTACGTATCCTAGTACCCTTCTGCAGTTGGAGTTGTTATGAGCACTAACTCAATTAATTAAAAATCGATTTTTAAATGGTTAAGAACATTTACTCTTGCACCAAAACCCACGTTTAGGGTTTAGTTACTCCCACCCTAGTAGTGTTGGTATGACAAAGAAAAAAAAGTGTCTTTGAGCTAAGCAAAACAGAGATTTTTCCCGAATACTTCACGTTTCAATTAGAAAGTAGAGTGTTCTTTTGAAAATCCTTGTCTATACACACAAGCACTGCGAAAACACTCTTCCAACCACGTCCTGGCGGTGTAGCATAAGGCAATGCAGACATTGCTTGTGATGCAAGAATACCAGATCGAGCCAAATAAGCGAAAAAGAGCATAAGCCACAAACAAGTTGAAAAGGGAATGTAATTGACAAGGGGGGCTTCAGTATAGGAGGGGACTGTTTTGTTAAAAATGTCAAATATCTTTTTAGAGCAACTCCAGCGTGGAAGCTCTCCCCCAGGCTATTCACTATTTAATCCACCCTGTGAACAGTAACCGGCCTTAATGAACAATAACTGCATTTTGTATCTCCACCGTTGCACTTGAATAGCCTTGGCAATAGGCAATAAAATATATATTTTTTAAAATAATATAGAATAATTTTTTATTTGTAATTTCGGATAAGATTTTTAATCGTTCTCTTTGCACCACATGTCATTATCCGAAAAGACAATTATTGATGATGGATTTCGATAAGATTTTTATCCAATGCCGTCGTGCCACATGTCCTTACTTTTTCAGAATCTTTGAGGATAGATTTCGATCAGATTTTTAATCGTACCTGCATCAGTAGTCATTTTGTTGAAAAAAATTGGATTGAAACTTTGAGAGAAAGATAGAAATTCGATTGAAAGCAGTTGAAAAAATATGAAATTGTGGTGTAAGGTAAATGATAATGAGAAGATATTTATAGAAAAGTAAAAACAATTTTTTTAAAAAAAATTCAGATTTTTTCCGGATTTTTTACAATTTTTTTAAAATTTTTTATTGAACTAATTAATCTCTGCCGTTGGATTTAAAAAAAAATTGAATTCTAACACTCCAGATTGTGCCACGTGTCACAACGGTAACTTTTCTTAATTTTAAAACTATTTTTTCTTTTATTTATTTATAAAGCAGAATAATATCAACCGTTGATATCAAATCCAATGGTTGTTATTAAATAAGATTTTTTTATTTTTATTATCGTTGCAAATCGGACGGTCCAATTTAAAGAGCCGTTGAGATCGAACAGACCGTGGGAAGCCACGTGGCTTCCCAACGGTAACCTCGGCAGACTGCGACATGGCCCCATACTCTAAAAAGCTGTCAGCTGACGCGCCCCCACGCGAGAGTGAGTCGCACGCGCCTGACAGAAAAAAAATATAAAATTGGGCTGAAGTCAGCCCTAGCGTCACATCCACTCGGGCTCTCAGGCTGGCAATTCCTCACAGCCCCGGAGCTCGGGCCTCCACTCTCCCTTGGGCTAGCCATGCTGGAGCTTCAAGGCTGGGTTATCTGGCCCTATTTCGTCCCTTGTGCCCTGTCCCT
The DNA here is from genome assembly GCF_042453785.1 of Malus domestica. Classification (NCBI taxonomy): domain Eukaryota; kingdom Viridiplantae; phylum Streptophyta; class Magnoliopsida; order Rosales; family Rosaceae; genus Malus; species Malus domestica. Next base: position 16,338,688 of record NC_091673.1, read on the forward strand.
TGAGCACCAGCCCACGCTGGAGTTGCTCTTATGACTTGAAAATTTTCTACTTCAAGTGTCACATGGTAACAAACTTGCATTCAACTTCTACTAGGGATGAGCAACGGTTATGGCGGGCGGGTAACCGCAATTATTTATCCATAACCGTTTATTCTCATACCCGCATAATTTACTCGTTGGGTAATTGTCTAAACGGTTATACCCATACCCATAACAGTTTATAAACGGTTAACCAAACCCATAACTGTGTATCCATTTAACCTTAACCGTTTAGTACCCGTTTACCTATTTATCATTTTTAAACCCCGTTTATCCTTTCTTTTTTACCATTTACTCCTTTTTTACCCATTTAAGTGTTTTTTGAACAACTTGAAAATTAAAAAAGAAAAATTTGTCATACATTTCCGCATTTTAATTTTTTAAGTCATTATACCATTCCAATAATTGAAATAATAGTTTACAGACGATATTTTTAACTGTTAGCAATGAAGGTAGTATAAAATTTGCTAAGTATTCTTGGGTTACGAAAACTGTTAAAAGATAGTATTCTTGGATTATTTGACTCGAAATGTAAAATATTAACATAATATATATAATGGACCATGAAATTTAAAGTGGTTAAGGAAAACTATATTATATTAGTTATAGTATAGAAATCATACACCATAGTCAAAAGCATTGATCTAAGTTTTGTCCTACAGGGAACATGGTTTGTGTTAATTTTACATATATAAAATAAATGGGTAAATGGTTACCCGTTTATAACCGCGGTTAATACCCATAACCGTCCATTTAAATTTCGCAGGTAAACGGTTATACCCATAACCGTTTATTTATTTAAACAGTTACCCATAACCGTAACCGTGACATGTAAATGGACGGGTAACCGTGGTTACCCACAACTGATGGGTATTTGCCCATCCCTAACTTCTACCAAGCCTAAATACTCGACCATCATATATTATGCAATCCGTACTGGCTCATGATACGTTACGATGGCAATTGATGTCAAGCATAAAAGCATACAACATATTTAAGATCATAAATACAGTAACACTTGAGGTACAGCTGCATAAATGAAAGTGATCATTGCTACTTATTGTATGTACGATATTTTAATTATCATTTGCTTCGGATCATTCTACTTGACCTTTCGGAGCAGGCTTCGGTGTTGCCGTGCAGTTCATTGACCTGCAACCTCCAATCCATTGCCTGCACAACAAAGCATGATTGAGAAACTGAAAGGAAAGGAATGACAAATGTTCTTCTCTAGTAATAGCATAGCAATGGGAAAGCTGATTGAAATCCATAGTGCATAATCAGTATACAACTGAGAGAAGATTCTCTGTGTTTGTCGGTAAATGATCTTCCATCTTCAAAATCGGGCATGCCATTCAATACTGTGTTCAATCTTTCAATTAGTTTCTCAACATATCATATTGATCCTGTCATTTTGTTCATAAAGCGATGAGTAATCCCAGCAATCCCCGCATGCTTATCCAAAATTCTAACACCTTTAACCCAAGATAAATGGCTCTTGCTTAAGTTGCAATCTTGAACACAACATATATCAACAATATATGATTAGAAAGGCTTACCATCTGGATCAAAGAAGAAGACTTGCTTGACCTTACCATCAGGTAAGGACCTCTCAAACGTCTGGATTCCCTTTTCCTGCACAACCAAATTTGTTCATAGAACTCGCATCAAAGAATGGTTGATAAAATAAATAAATTAAATGAGAACAAACCAACATACAAAGCCTTTAAACCTTTGTCTTTGCCCCTTCTAAAAAAAGGCCCCAACCTATTTAAGCCTGTTTTAGAAACCAACTTTGTTTTTAAGGGGAAGAAAACGGCTCCAATCAAATTCTTCTTAAAGCTTCCCAACTTCTTACCCCAACAAAACAAGCTAAACAGAACCAATAAAAAAAACGACTTTGTACGTCATGAGGATAACTTAACTAGTCGTCTCCCACTCTCTCATTTGGTCTAGAAAGGTCAAAGGTTGCGTTTTTGGTTCTTCTTTCTCCCAAAATTTATGCACGTGAGCTTGTTTTGAAGCTTTTCCATTGCATTGAATCTTCAGCTATGTCATTCATGTTCTGTTCCGCGTCTTAGTATATAGCTAAGTTCGTATTACTATCAGTTCATAGTTATACGAACATGTATATATAGGGTGAAAAAATAGTTAGCAAATAAAAGCGAGAGCTCATATTGTACATAACAAATGCCTCATCTAGCCTAAGATTTGATTTCACATTTCAAGACTCAATTCCATAAAGGTTCACACAAGTAGATCCGGCCAGTTGACAGCGGTAGCGGCGGCACCCTCGAACGCAACTTCGACCGCCCACCACCACTAGTCATAAAATTGAGTAGTTTAGAATATCGTCTTTGTAAAAAGAAAATGGTCCATAAAAACTTTCACTTTTCACTGTAACAATCAAACTCCACAAAGCACAAATCTTTTTCACCTCCAAATGAAAACCAACAGGGCAGCAATCACAAATTCAATTCAAATCATAAAAATCCCAAAAGGGTAAATTTAAAAACGGATTCATAGTTTTATACCTTGAGGGTTTTCACAAAAGACTGGAAATTGGAGACGTTGAAGCAGATGTGGTGGCCTCTGGGGAGGTGGCTCGGGTCAGCAACCGGTGACGTAGCGCTCCATGGTCCTTCCGGAAGGTTAAAACTAGGGTTTCTTTCGATCAGGTGGAGAGCGAAATTCCCAGGCGCCTTGAGCCATATCACCTTGAACTCCCCGAAGTTTGGGCTCTCAATCTCCTCGAGCCCAAATATCTACAACGATCGTAAAATCAAAATTAATTAGATTAACTAATTGCTAATTAGCTTGTTAAAGTGACGTAATTATAAGAATCGAAATAGGGAATTAAATTAGGAAAGGTGAAGGACCTCTTTGTAGAAATCGGCGAGACGCCGAATGTCGGAGGATTCTCTCGAAATGTGGTTGAGACTCACTCCTGTTGCCATTGCCGCCATTTCTTTCTTCTTTCTTTTGGTAAGCGCTTTGGGGGACCTTATATAAGGCTGATGTGAAAACGACGTCGTGAAACGTCATTGCTTTGTGAATTCAGAACGTGTAAATAGTAGTTGAGCAAAGTACTGGTGTAATAGGCCGCCACAGTTCACAAACAAATCCGGTAAGGAAATTTCACAAAAGCCCCTAATGCACTCCTAACTTCCCTCCCTACCCCTCAATCATGACCCTAATTACTAACAATGCCATTCCTCGCTCCCAACACGCTCGCCTCCCTGGTCGAATCCGCCGTGTCGACGCACTCCCCTCTGCTCGCCCGGGCGGCGCATGCCCACATGATCAGAACCCTCGGAGCGTCTCTCCCCTCCTTCCTCTCCAATCACCTCGTCAACATGTACTCCAAACTCGACCTCCCCGACTCAGCCCAACTCGTCCTCCGACTCAGCCCATCTCGCTCAGTCGTCACCTGGACCTCCCTCATCGCCGGTTCTGTCCAAAACGGCCATTTCGCCTCCGCTATCCTCCATTTCTCTAACATGCGCCGCGAGTCTATCCAGCCCAACGATTTCACCTTCCCTTGCGCCTTCAAGGCCTCGGGTTTGCTGCGGTTGCCTGTCACAGGAAAACAGCTCCATGCGCTAGCTGTCAAGGCCGGGCAGATATGCGATGTCTTTGTTGGGTGCAGCGCTTTTGATATGTACTGCAAGACGGGTCTCCGAGACGAGGCTCGGAATGTGTTTGATGAAATGCCCGAGAGAAACCTTGCGACGTGGAATGCGTACATGTCGAATGCGGTTCTTGACGGGCGGCCGCTAAATGCGGTTTACAAGTTTATTGAGTTTCTGCGGGCGGGTGGGGAGCCTAATTCGATTACGTTTTGTGCGTTTCTCAATGCATGTTCGGATACATCGAGTCTGGAGCTCGGGAAACAGTTACATGGGTTTGTGATGCGATGTGGGTTTGGCAAAGATGTGTCGGTTTTAAATGGGCTTATTGACTTTTATGGGAAGTGCCGGGAGGTCGGGTTTTCAATGACGGTTTTTTATGGAATTGGTCAGCGGAATGATGTTTCTTGGTGCTCTATGGTGGCTGCGTGCGTGCAGAATGATGAGGAGGAGAAGGCATGCGAGTTCTTTTTACGGGCGATGAAAGAAGGGGTTAAGCCGACTGACTTCATGGTTTCGAGTGTTCTAAGTGCTTGTGCTGGGGTTGCGTGGCTTGAACAGGGTAGGTCAGTTCACTCGGTTGCAGTGAAGGCGTGTGTGGAGGGAAATGTATTTGTTGGGAGTGCACTTGTTGACATGTATGGAAAATGTGGCTGCATAGAAGATGCCAAGCGTGCCTTTGATGAGATGCCTTCGAGGAACTTGATCACTTGGAACGCAATGGTAGGTGCGTACGCACATCAAGGGCTTGCCGATATGGCTTTGGCATTGTTCAAGGAAATGTGCACCCAAAGTCACGAGTTTAAACCAAATTATGTTACATTGGTGTGTGTATTATCGGCATGTAGTAGGGCAGGGGCTGTGCAAATGGGGATGCGGATCTTTGAGTCAATGAAAGCAAAGTATGGAATTGAACCAGGGGCAGAGCATTATGCATGTGTTGTGGACTTGCTAGGGCGAGCTGGGATGATAGAGCGAGCTTACGAGTTTATTACAAAGATGCCAATTCGGCCAACGATTTCCATTTGGGGGGCACTTCTTGGGGCTTGTAAAATGTATAGGAATACAGAATTGGGGAAGATTGCAGCTGACAAGTTATTTGAACTCGATCCTAAAGACTCCGGCAACCACGTGGTGCTTTCTAACATGTTTGCAGCTTGCGGCAGGTAAATATCCCATTGTAGTGTTGCTATCTAGAATCCTACACGCTTTGTGGCGTTTAAACAAACTGATATCTGTTTGGCAATTCTCAATGCAGGTGGGAAGAAGCAACGCTTGTGAGAAAGGGAATGAAAGATGTTGGGATAAAAAAGGGTGCAGGCTACAGTTGGATCGCAGTCAAGAATGCAGTCCACGTCTTCCAAGCAAAGGACACCGCCCACGAAAGGAATTCAGAGATTCAGGCAATGCTAAGTGAGTTAAGGAGGAAAATGGACGAAGCTGGCTATATTGCTGACACCAATTTTGCGCTGTTTGATATAGAGGAAGAAGAGAAAGTGTCGGAAGTTTGGTACCACAGCGAGAAGATTGCGCTAGCGTTTGGACTCATATCCCTCCCTCCCGGGGTGCCTATAAGGATAACAAAGAACCTTAGGATCTGTGGGGATTGCCATGGTGCAATCAAGTTCATTTCTGGAATTGTAGGTAGAGAAATTATTGTGAGAGATAACAATCGGTTTCATCGCTTTAGAGATGGTCATTGCTCGTGTAGAGATTATTGGTGATAATTTAAAATTGTTCTAAGGGGTGTGATATCCACACATCCCATTTTACTTCTCACACACCTTTTTAATTTTCGGCCGTCGGATTAGATGAATTGAAGAAGATCAACGGACATAAATTATCAAGGGGTGTGTGAGAAGTAAAATGGAGTGTGTGGATAACACACCCCTTGTTCTAATCATTTAAAAAAAAAAAAAATTCTACCGGGAAATTATTGAGCTACGCACACAGCATATCTTGTAGATAACAGTAATGCTACTACGGTCACTAACTTGATCTCAACTTTTTAATGTCAATTTGCATGAACATAGCACAATTGGCATATTGACTCATCAGGTAGGACCTATGTTATGATAAAAGTTGGCGATTCAACTTTTTAAAATTGGGAAGCGATGTTCACATATCTTTTTTAGCCTTTTACCTATTTAAGTCTGGCCGTTGATTCTATCTGATTTATTTAGTCTGATGGTAATAAATAAAAAAGTGAGAAGTTAAAAAATAGTGTGAAAATCACTTTTTAAAAGAAAAAAATATGATCGTTTAGCTCAATTTAGAACGTCTCTTGACGCGGAGGAACTTTGGTTGGAAGAAGCTCAAGATTTTCTTTTGGATTCTTTATTGATGATTGTAACTCCACAATTATTTGCTAGCGGAAGACTTAGAATGAAAGACCGTATTTGACAATTCACTCTGTCTATGGATCCTTTGTGTCTTTTTGCATGATGAAGATGTAGATCATTTTGCATTGTTCGTTTGCCAGGGCTATTTGGAGTGGTACTGTTTCTTCTTGTCCTTCCTCCTCCTTACACACATGTGGTCAGCTATCTCTCTATAAATACCTCATTCTCCACCAAATTCTAGTAAGCTTTTGGTATGTAATTAAGCTCTAAACTCTCCCTGTTTTCAAAGAAACTGACTTAGGCATCGGAGATCCATTGGCCAAACCCCCACCATATCTGCTTCACTGACTCCAATCTCCCATCCGTATCCCAAACCCTCAAGCTATATATGCAATGCAATGCATGTTTTATTTTTGCTGGTTATTTATATATTCCTTCCTCTATTCGACTCAATAGCGAGTTATCAGAACAAGTTTGGTCGTGCAGGAAAAGCGAATTCAGACTTCTGAGAGGTGCGTAAATGATGGTACGCTCCAGCAAGTCTTCTTCTTTGATATAGACGGTAAGATTTTCGTATCACAATTATTTTTATATATACAGGTATATTATGACTACGAATTTGAATAAGTTTCGCCATTATCATACTAGGAGTCTTTGTCATTCCTTTCAGTTAAGATTTTAGTTTTAAATTAATTCTTCAATTCTTGGACGCTTTCCCTTCTTTTTCTCAATCAGTCTTTACTGGTGCAGGGAATGGCCTGGAGGTTGGAGCATCTCAATGAATTCCGCAGCAGCACCTAGGGCAGCTTTCGAATGGTCGAGTGGGATTGATATGAAGCAGACGATCACTAAATTTTAATTACATATATATAACAAGTTGCAAACTTACAACGTATGCAGCTGTTTCTCAAGTGTTGTTATATATATATGTTTGCTTTTATGATTGTCTTCTGTTGATGCACAAAATCAGAGGTCTTGGAACAACGTAAATCCGACCGTGAATCTGCAAGAAATGTAAATAACACAAGATGTATCGTGGTTCACCCTAAGGTTTGGGCTACGTCCACACTGATTGGAGTATTTGTGAGGGGGAGAGTGTGAGAGGTTTGCTCTAGATAGGAGAGGCTTAGGGTTTGTGAGAGTGAGAAGGCCTTTTTATAGAATAAGGGCTCCTCCCCTTTTTACATATTTGCCCCTTTCTTTATTACATAATTACATTTGAGTCCTCCGAGTATTTATACGAGGTTTAAATACGGAGGCCCTAAGTATGGTATAAACAGTAGTCCCCTAAGTCTTCAGTCAAGAGAGTCTTTTGGCTGGAGACTTGAAATTCAGTCCATGTGTGAGCCGAAGTAACTAGATGCCGTCTTGAATTGATGCTCGATATGGGGCAGTGCTCAATCTGAAATGATGCTCAACTAGAAGTAGCACACGCTGCTCGGCTGCTCGGCTCGTGGCTTATGTTGCCTTGGTTGACTTGGCTTTGTGGCGTTTAAAGGTGAGGGAATCCCTTTTATAGAATAAGGGCTCACTCTTCAATACATGAATGATGGGCTAGAGTTAATGCTCTCTAATGATGGTGAGGGAGTCCCTTTTATAGAATAAGGGCTCGCTCCTCAATACATAAATGATGGGTTATGAGTGATGCTCGCGGCGAGACGATTGCTCAGCTAGCGGCGATGCTCTCTAACGAAGGTGAAGGAGTCCCTTTTATAAAATAAGGGCTCGCTCCTCAGTACATGAATAATGGGTTAGGAGTGATGCTCGTGGCGATGCGGTTGCTCAACTGGCGGCGATGCTCTCTAACGAAGGTAAGGGAGTCCCTTTTATAAAATAAGGGCTCGCTCCTTAATATATAAATGATAGGCTAAGTCTCCCAAGTATTTTTCATGAGTGCTCTCTAATGAAAGTGAAGTAGTCCCTTTTATAGAATAAGGGCTCGCTCCTCAGTACATAGATTATGGGCTAAGTCCCCTAAGTATTTTCCATGAGGCCCAGTTGAGGCCCAATATATGGTACATAATGTAGTCCCCCAAGTCTTCGGTCAATAGAGTTTGTTGGCTGGAGACTTCAAATTGAATCCATGTATGGGCCGAAGTGGCGGTTGTTCGGAGGTGGTATTTGTATACCCTGCACTGAAGCTTTGTAGGTGAAGCTTTGCAAGTGAAGCTTTGAAGCTAGAGCTCTTTAAATGAAGCTTTCGAAACTGGAGCTTTTGTAAATGAACCTTTTGAAGCTAGAGCTCTGTAAATGAACCTTTTGAAGCTAGAGCTATGTAAATGAAGCTTTTGAAGCTGATTGACATGAGTGATGCTCATGAATGTTTATGTTGATTGACATGAGTGATGCTCATGGATGTTGTCATGAGTGATGCTCATGAATGTTAACATGAGTGATGCTTATGAATGTTGACATGAATAATGGTCATGAATGTTTATGTATGATTGTCATGAGTGATGCTCATGAATGTTTATGTATGAATGACATGAGTAATGCTCATGTATAATTTGGAGTACTGGGCGTACTTTTGATCACCTGGTTGGTGGCATGAAGGAGAGTACGGGTTGTATATTTCATCACCTGATTGGTGGCATGAATGGTTAATTGCCAAATGATATTAGAGTACGGGTTGTACATATCATCACTTGGTTTGTGCTAATAGCGGCAGGTTGCCGAATAATTTTGGACTACTGGACGTACTTTTGATCACCTGGTTGGTGGTAATAGTGGCAGGTTGCCGAATAATTTTGGAGTACTGGGCGTACTTTTGATCACCTGATTGGTGCTAATAGCGGCAGGTTGCCAAATAATTTTGGAGTACTGGGCGTACTTTTGGTCACCTGGTTGGTGATAATAGAGGGCCTAGCTTTTTTTGGCATATGGGCCTTCGCCCTCCATATGACATTGCAGCCCATTATTTTGGGCTTACCGTTTTTTTTAATTATTATTATTATTATTACCCTCTGATGGGGTTTATACAGATATCTCCGAAAGATACGAAAAATAAATTACATCATTCAAAAATAAAGGTTTCGACATTTACAGATTGTTGGTGCGTACTGTGCCTACTGCGTACTGGGTTGCTTTTGTTGGTAGCGTTCGTTGGCTTGGATGGTTTTTTTAGAGACTGGGAGTAACAGCTGCTGTCAGATCTGAATTCGAATGAGCTGGCTTGTTGGCCCATCATCATCATGGTTGTAGACTGCACCATCCCACTATGCACCCCATTAATATTATTTGCTTTTGTTTACTTTTAGCTTTGCTCTTTTCTTTTTCTCTTTTTCTTTTTCTGAAATATTCTCTCAACCACATCATAGTAGGTGTGGCAGCAATGGGTGGAAGGAAAAGTCGCCATCTCTCTATCTCTTCCATTGCTTGTTTAGGTCTTCAGCAAGTATTCGACGCTGATAGTTCCCGTACTGTAGGGTTGCCCAAACAGGAAAAACCAAGTGGAACCCAATTGGAGAAGGAGAAAACCCATCTCCACGTAAAGACAACAGTTGATACTACTCTAATAACACTTCATGCAAGACCAAACTTCACTGTGATTGTGGCGGACACTGGTAGCTGCAAAACTTGGTATATGTGATGAGGTTCTGCACTTATTGAATGACCTCAACCTTGAGATCAGACGCCAGGATTTGGATCACTTAACATCTGTAGAATCGAAGGAAGTATAGTACGCTGAAGTGGAAGTTCAGTTGATGCAAAAAGTCCAATTGCTGAGGTGACCGTCCGCACAAACTCTTCTCGAACTCTCCAGCTTTTGTGCTTCCAGGCATAAGATCCTGTTCTTTCAACAATGATTGTCGAAGAAGAAAACTCCATGAGTGTAAGCAGGAGCCTCCGAGCGGCATCGCGAACAGGCTGTTTGCCATCGCCCAAATGCTCGACGACGGCGGGAACAAGCGTATTGAAATGAGGTTTGAGGTGGTCGCCGGAGAGCACAGCGGCGGAGGCCAATGCCTGCACAGCACCCTGAGAGACTTTGAAGTTGTTGTCCTTGAGAAGATCCAAGCAGCAGTCGACGAGTGACGTCACCTCCGACGAACTCAGGCTCTTTCTGGATGCTTTCAGAAGCTGATGCAGGCGCTCCACTCCCGCCATGCGCTCCTTGGTGTCCTTGGCACGCGCGAGCTCCAGCCCTTCCTCAATCGGATCAACTTTAGGGTTCTCTGGGGGCGTGATCTGGTGCGGTCGAGCTCAGATCTAGTGAATTAGGTGGTTCCCATGGAAGTTGCTGGTATCTAGTACTCAAATAAGTTTACTTCGCCATGGCTGAGAGACATTGGAGAAGAGGGAGCAGAGCTCCGAACCATAAGGCCTCGGAGGCCATAGCTAAACAGCTTGAGCTGGGTAGATTTAGTATATCCAAATGTGGAGGATGAAGAGAGGGTGAGAGAGTACAGTTGCTCTGGATCTGCGACTGTCAGACATGGATAGAAGAGGGTGGGTGCTAGTAAGACACCTGTTGGGTTTTCCAGATGAAGGAAGAAAGGTGGGTGCTTGTTAGCATGTATTTTTCGTTTGGTTCTTAGGTTTCTGCAGATTCACGTGGAGGTGAACAAATGAAAGAGAACTGACACAACTTTTCGTATCATTTCCCACAGACGGCGCCAAATGTTGAAGCACAAAACCGGAGGTCTTGGAACAACGTAAATCCGACCGTGAATCTGCAAGAAATGTAAATAACATAAGATGTATCGTGGTTCACCCCAAGGTTTGGGCTACGTCCACACTGATTGTATTTCTCTGAGAGTATTTGTGAGGGAGAGAGTGTGAGAGCTTTGCTCTAGATAGAAGAGGCTTCGAGAGGGGGTGAGAGGGCCTAGGAATTGATCTCCCCTAATTGTGAGGGTGAGGAGTCATTTTATAGAATAATGGCTCCTCACTTATTACATATTTGCCCCTCCATTTATTACATAATTACATTTGAGTCATCCGAGTATTTGTACGAGATCTAAATACGGAGACCCTAAGTATGGTATAAACATCATCAATAATTACCTGATCTATAACATGAACCAATTCGGATTGAATTTATAATCTATAACGTCAAATATGTTGTATCATTTCGACCAGTCGATTCTATGAGTTGTGGCTTATGTTCTTGGCTCGATCAGTATTTCTTGCATTGCAAGCAATTGAGGTCTGCATCGCCTTTTATTGCACGGCCACTGCTAGGATGTGATTTAAAGATAGTGTTCTCAAGGGAGTGTTGATTGCAGGAGCTCTCTAACAAAATCACTAACACATGTTTTATTGTTCTAAAAACTAGTACATATGTTATTTAAATTTTTATAAACTTTTAAATTCAAGAAACATGTGTCATCTTTTGATTGGGAAAAATAAACAAATTTCCTTATTTAAATAAAAATCGACTTAATAATTAAGCTCTATTATTACAAAGCATCACACATGAAGAATCCATGTGAATATTATATGCTCCAAATATTGAGACAAAAAAGCCAACTAATTAAGTTGTTCCGTTTCCGACATCTCACACACTTTTATCGAGTCTCTCTTTCTCTGTCTATTCACTCCACGCATTTCATGCTCTCTCTCTCAAAATCATTTACAACTCTCTTCCTCTTTTTCTCTATTTGTACTCCTCGATCATCGTCCGCTCTGAGAGAGAGAGAGAGAGAGAGAGAGAGAGAGAGAGAGAGAGAGAGAGAGAGAGAGAGAGAGAGAGAGAGAGAGAGAGAGAGAGAGAGAGAGAGAGAGAGAGAGTTTCGTTAGGGCATTTCGGTCGCACAAGGTGGCGACAACTTAGTACCTAATGCCATGGGATCCATCAACGGTGGACGTGTGATAGCAGCTTCATAATCGTCTACCGTAGACAGGTTCTTTGACCATGATCATATGCGAGAGGGCATTTCAACGGTTCTGTCGCAATGGAATGGCCAATGCCCCGGAAATGGCTTTCCAGAACCAGTGGGGTGGCCGAGACTCCACCCACAAAGCTCAACAAATCTCTGTCGATATGCTCTCTTGGTTTTCTTCTAAAGGTACGTTGTTCTGTTTAACTTTATTTCAATTCACCACTTACTTATAACTTAATCATTATACAATCACCTTTAATGTCATTATTTGGCAAGAGAACGTCTTCGTATATATAATAACATGTTGATGTGCGGTGCCACGGTACGTGGAAGATATCGATGTAGAAAATTTTCACCACGAACGTACGCTACTCTCTTTCGGCATTGAGGAATCGAGGAGGTATATATGAATCATACGTGTACATCTATAATACTACTCTCTCGTATGATTTATAAACAATTACACTAGTTAATTAGAATGTATAAGCTTTGATTAATGTCGATATAACCCTAGATTAAAATTAATTAATAGATGTTCCTGTATATTCATGATCATCAGTTGGGATGTGATTAGTTTTTACGATTTCCATTTATATCTAATTAGACTTAAATCTTGTCCATACATAAATATTTGGTGCAGTTTTTTTTTAATCATCATACTTTTCTGCAATTAATTGACCCAGCAGTTGGCAAAACTGAATCCAGTGACATTCTAGAATTTATATAGCCGATCTTACTTAATGAGAAAAACTTTGTTATTGTTGTTGTTTCATCAGAGAACAATTGATAATTGTAAATGACGGATACTTGCATCGGAACCATTAGATATCAGCAAATCTGGTTGGAAAATCATTCCAATTTGTTACCAAATTGCACACAGGTAATTAATTTGGGTAATATTTTTTTTAAACAAATGATATTATCTATACTAACAGAGAGAGGGTAGGCTTAGCCTCATAATGAGTTAGTAATAATGTGGTTCAAATTCGTCTTTGGCGAAAATCGAACCTAAGACTTACAAGTGAAAAGGAATATCATTAGACTGTATTACTAAATGGCTAATTTGGGTAATATTTTTTTTTTTTTGGAGTACATCAATATTTTTATACTAGGGAAAAGGGATTTGGGTATGCCACACAATGAGCAACCTAATTTGATATCGAATTCATAATCCATGAGATTCGAACATAAGATCTCTCACTTCTAAGCGAAGATGAGTACCACCAGACTGTAGTACTGAGTGATAATTTAGATAATATTATACCATATGTTTATGCATTTTTGTCTCACCATGTGCTAGCACCACCTCCTTCCCATAAGGATTTGTATTGAAAAAAAAATCTCACAACGATTAATTTGTTCCTCTTTTAAGAAAAAATTGCACAAATGGCATCCCATAACTTCATACCCTATACAATTTGGTGGTGTAAAGTTAAGGCTGTTAATTGTTAAAAAGTTTAGTTCATATGGTAATCACATAAAATTACCAAAAGATCGAGTGTCATTTATGCACTTGGTATTTAAAAAAAAAAAAGTTTTTTAGGGTATAATTGGATTTTACTCGACAATCAAACGTAAAGAAGTATATAAATAGTAGATCTGACAATTTCTAACACGACACATAAATGACACAAAAATAACGGGTTTCGGGTTAAGACGATAACTAATCAGGTTGTTATCAGGTCACAAAATAAGAACCTGTTAATAATGGATCCTTAACAGGTTTACAAGAGAGTGACATGCGGGTAACCTGACATGCCCCGATCTCGATGTCCTAGGGACATTGGGATGGCCACATGCTGGCCGACACCTAAAGGTGACGCGAGCCATTTAATAAATGCATATGCTGAAAACATGTAAATCATGTGTATAAATTTTGTTCGAACTACATAAATTGTAGCAAAATAATAGGATGTAACTATTTATTCTTGCGTGAAGATACTATCACAATAATAATATTCAACTGCCAACAATGAATTTAATGATAATGCATGACATGTTCATAGCATACAACTAATGCCTCGTATCTTGAATCGTATTCTTCGTTCCTATGTCCTGAGGGGGCGCAAAACAAATATGAGTGAACCAAGTTGATATATATATGTGTGTGTGTATATATATATATATATAATACGGAAACAGTTATTCAATAACATACTAACCCCCAAAGTTTTATGGAAATTCAATAGTATAACATGTAATAGGTTTTTCCGAAAACCCTAGCATGCCATAAAACCTTTCATAAAATATATCTCGTATATAGTGTGCTAACTGTTGTATTCCTTTCAAGTGAAAATATAAGGATAGTATAATAACACAAGTAAGAGTGTCAAACCATAGGGACTGATTAGAACTCTACAAATTACTAGCTTTATGAGAACCCTAACTAAGTAATGAAAATGAAAACTGAATTTAGATTTTTGTTTTGAAAACTAAAGTAACTTAAAATGCAAGACAAGATAAAGATGAATGATAGATTGATTCAGAAACGATGGGAACGGAACTAGGGATACCGATTTCATCGTTACAAGCCAATTCCATGAAAATTAAGTCAAAACGCATTCAACTCTCCAATCTACAACTAGGGTTCGTTTTACTTATTTATGATCATCCATTTGATGTGTGGTTTTGATTAAGTACTCCTAATTTACAAGCTAGTTGTGATGTTCAACGTAGATTAGCAAGTAAGAATCCATTAAGAACAAGAAAATTTCAAAGAACCAAATAAATCACATGGCAGGATGTATGCATAGCAGTTTCTTCATTCATTCACATGTCTACCAAGATTAAGCATGATGTGTACTATAATCTTGATTAAATAATTCATAAACAGCCCTAATGGTGATCAAACATTAAGATGATCAAATAAATTAAACTATAAAACCAGTGAATGAAATAAGAACACAGATTGATAATTTGAATACTTTAACTTAATAACATAGAATAGTTTTGCAAGGCTACATCAAAATCCCCAGCTATGAACTTAAATTACACAACATGATTATAGAATATATAAATATCAAGAACAACATGAGTGAAATTAAAGTTCATAGAAGAAACCCCCTTGAAGCAATTCTAATGTTGAACTTCTCCAAGAACAGCACAGCTGCGTGGTTTCTTCGGTGGCATTGGATGATGAAGGGAAATAGGGTTTTGTTTCTAGAAGAAAGGCTAAAGAAAGAGAAGAGAGAGAGCTCTAGGCAACCCCAAAGGGGGCTTGTGTAAAAGTGATCTGAAACCCTAATATTTATTTGCTAAATAGGGCTGCAGCTGATTGCAAGGTGATCCTAACCATTAAGCCAAAGTTTTGAAAGTTTTTCCTTATTTGTCTCCTCCAAATCAGGCTAGATAATCCAATTCTTTTCCCATTCTGCTATTGGTCTCCTAACCAGCCAGATTCGCTTTGGATTCTTTATTTGGGCTTCAAAACAAGTAACGACTTTATTTGGGCTCCAAAACAGGCCACTAAACTTCTCTTCATGTTTGAATAAGGGTCAACCAAAAAAATGGCATATTTTCACTTCTTTTGCCTTCAAATTGATCCTAAAGTACATGTAACTTCACACTAACACAAAGTAAGGTAAAATGCAACCAGTTTAACTCAAAAACATCACAAATAGACTAGAAATGGATGGTATAAATGCATGAAATATATGAGTTATCACTAACTAGTGGTATCAGTATCGCTCGAAGGCATAGAGAACTCTTCATTTAGAATACTTCCTTTAGAACACTTCATTTGCCAAATAGGCACCAACCTATGCCCGACCGAAGCCAATATAAGTATCATTGCCCGTAGGCAAAACAATGACCACTAGATATGCACAAAAATATTGAATATAGTCTTTCCCAAAACATAAGTACAAATATCTCAAAATCATCTTCATAGCATATGGTTGTGGATGCAAATTTCTTCCTCCGTGTTCTTGGACAAAATTGTACCTACAAAAGAAATAACACCTTAGGTCAAGGCCACGAGCCTCACACACCCACGATGAATGGGGAGGGCTTTGGCCGAAGAACCTCCGATGCCAAAGTTAGAATTTTGAGGGAAAAGTGTTTGGAGAATTTAGAGAATTTAGCAAGAGAATTGGAATTGAGTTTTGGAGAGAATTATGGGGTTTATATAGGGATGTGGCCGGCCCCCTTGGGAAAGGAAGGACCAGACACTTGAATGATTTTGTGGGTTAGGTTCACAATTTGTGTTTAATTAGCAAATTAATTGAATAATTAATCAATTAATTAGCTAATTAATATAATAAAAAAAGAATGATTTAGGGGTTACCTCGAGGAGAAGATATGATGAGGGATGGATGAAATAGGTTATAAATAAATACCTATTTGGGCACTTTTGACTTGATTGAGGGATGATTGTCCACTGCTTGCGCGTAGGAATTCCGGTGTGCCTCGAGGGTAATTTTGTCTTTTTCACCCAAAAATTCACGTGTCGCCTCTTGATTATTTTTGGCTCCACAATAGTCATCCATCATATATACTTGTTGACCCTAAAAACTACCAAGCATACGTGGCGCACATGCCGAGTAACTAATGAGCTAACTACGTCTTTCGGTTGATGCAGGGCTTGCCAACTTGTCGGCCGAGGAGTAAAATATGTTGATGTTGCGTTGGGTGCGTTGCGGACTTCTCGATCTTGCGATTGCGGTTGAGGAAGGAACAGTCTCGACCTTCACGTTCTAGAGCATGAAGATAAGGTTGCTAGTTCTACGAAGTTCACAAATCATCGTCGTCGGATTCGGTCACGGTGATTATATTCGTAGGAGTATAAGTAAGCCGAATTGACACTAGACTATATGGACATAAGTATTCAAAGTAGATGTACGTTTTAATCGTAAATGTGGTTCGGCCGTCAGAATGCCGAACTCTAAATCCAACTTGTGAGTATCCAATCATAAAAAAACTCGGCTTTCAATGCACTGAGTCTGGTGATTCGTAACACCTCACTTCACCGAGAAGGTTCGTGAGATGACCTCTGCCAATAAGGATTCGAAATCCTTTCTCAACCAAGACTTGGATAGATAACCATTCGGCCTCAACGCAGTGCTGTTTATCCAAACTGAAGGTACTTCGCAATCAGCTGATTTTGCGGCGACAGTGCTGTTTATCCAAACTAAAGATGTTCGCCAGTTGCCTTCACAGTGCTATTGATCCAAACTGAAGATGTGTCGGCAAAAAAGAAAATAAAAATCTCAAGGTTGTTGAGAGGTTTCGCGTAGAGTGAGAGTTTGCGCATGGCAGTTTGTGTGTTGAATTGGAGACCTTTTATTGTCTGCCGTTTGGTATTTATAGAGATCTACTTGCCCAAGTCGCGAAAACCAATCCCAATTGCACTGTGACTCTGAGTCTTTATTGGTTGCTAACCTCACGTTTTTGTCAATTAAAACTTGCTGTCATCTTGCAACTTGATGCAATCTTGTTTTGATGTTTTGACTAAATTATTGGCATAATTCCAAGGATATCCAATGGTACTTTTATCCCATCATTACAACCTTTATCCACACATGCACAATAACCTTCTGTCCATGTGCATGCATGATGACTCCTTTACCAACTTAAACTCTTAAAAAGTAATTCTAATTGATGAAGTATGATCACCAATTTCTAGACAAGACCACGTGCACCAATCTCATCCATGAATTCTAAGTCAATTTGAACTGCACCACCCACTTCTATATCAGAAATAGGAATTAGGTTTTAGTAATAATTAGCCACGTAGGAGACTGCATACACTTGGAGTCTGATATGATGAGCCAATTCGAATGTCTTCGCGCAATCCTTTGAAGACGGATCAGATCATCTTTTCTGAAACAACCAACTGGATATATCAAAAATTAGGTTTTAACTATCCTAGTTAATATTAAGAGATAATATTATGATTAAAATCATAATATTACTTCTCAATAATAACTAAAAATCATTTCAACCACCTTGTCATCCAACGGTCAAATATTTGCTTATTCAATGGCCTCGATTGCTCAGGCCGATAGTGTAATTTTCGGCCCAAACAATACTATAAAGAAGTGTAAAGAAAACATGTTCATAAATAGTATATAGTCATCCATCATATATACTACAAAGAACATTAGTTCGATAAAATATATTCATTGTATAGCATGATAATCCATAAGTGTAAATCCAAATTGCTTATAAAATGTTTTCACAAAATGTAATCATTAAATCATGCTTTTCATGTATTCATTTCTACTATTAAAACATGCATTTTAAAAAGGGTCCACTCACATATACTCCATCGTCGAAGAGCCGTACGAAATAGGAATGACGGAATTGCCGCTAATATTTGCACTTAAGCACATAAAGGGTACAAGTAACAAAACTATACTCAAACGATTGAATTTAGGAAAGCAAACGTCATAAATGGATTCAGGACGTCGAAATTAGCCTAGAAGGGGTCCCGACCAAAACCCGAAAAGTCAACGAAAAGTTAAAGTTGACCGGAAAGTCAACGGTCAATGGGTCTGGGTCAACGGGCCGGGGTTTGGTTAGGGTTGGGCCGAGGGTTAGTGGACCAGATTCATGGCCCAAAGGCCTGGGGTCCAAATAGGGTTTTGGGTTTGGCTTCAATGGGTTGGGCTTAAGTTCCACGAGCCAAAGGCCCAGGTTCCATATGGCCCAAAGGCCTGGGATCTTAGGGTTTTAAAGGGTTTCACCGGGTTGGGCTTAGATGCAACAGCTCGAAGACCCACTTTTCTTCAGCCCTCAGGCCGGTTCCTATAGGTTTTCAAAAAGAGAAATAAATAAAATAAAAAGTAAATGGGTTGGGTTTGGGTCTGACGGGCCTAAGGACTGAGTTCTAAACGGCCCAAAGGGCCTGGGTTCGTTGGGTTTGGGCGAGCAGGTCCGTTTCTTGCCGGGGAAGAAGGTCGAAGCCTCCTGTGCTCCAGTTAACGGCAAACCAAGATTCTAGGGTACGATTTAACCATGAAATTGAAGGTGGAGGTGAGAGAAATAGATTCCTTACCTTTGATTGTCTTGAAATAGACGGAATCAACCGGAGATTCGAGCTCGACTCCACGGCTTGCCAGAGGTTTTCCCTGTGTTCCATAGAGGCAAAGGGAGAGAGAGTGTGTATGGCACGGTGGTAAGTATGGCGGCGTCGTCTCCGGTGGTTCCCTTGGGTATGGGGGTGTCTTGTGTGTGTGGGTGTCGATCGGGAAGGGAGAATGGAGTTTGTTAGAGAGAGAGATAGTGAAAGTGAGAGAGAGCTCGGGGAGAAGAGAGAGGGTGTCAGATCCCGGCCCAGGTCCACCACTTCCCAAGCCCGTTCCACCACCGTAACACGATATTGTCTGCTTTGGGCTTACCATTCCCTCACGATTTTGTTTTTGGGAACTCACAAGAAACTTCCCAATGGGTCACCCATCCTGGGAGTGCTCTGGCCTCCTTCTCGCTTAACGTCGGAGTTCCTACGGAACCCGAGCCAGTGAGCTCCCAAAAGGCATTGTACTAGGGAGGGATGAAAATATACATTTAAGGATCACTCCCCTGGGCAATGTGGGATGTCACAGAGGGTGAGGGTTAAGGGATAGGGACTTGCCATGTGGCAAGCAGAGAGTGGAGGAAAAGTGTTAGGAAATCCCAAAAGAGATCCAAATAGGGTAAAGGTTCAAGGGATCAATTTGTAAATTTCAAATGCTTTTTGGGGAAAGGAGAAATTACATTAAATTATGGGGAGGGGTTTTACATAACACGTTTCGACATGTTAATAATAAAAGTTATTTTGATGATTTTAATTTTTAAAACTACTAAAAAAACTATAAAATACAATAGCTATAGTGGATATGTATATATTGTGCATTAAATATGTATTATTGTATTCTTATTTTATATAAATTTTAAAAATTTAAGTTCTATTTATTTTTATAGTATACTATAGGCAAAGTGAGATTAAAAAAATTATAAAACACATTAAAAATAAAAATACCAAGTAATTTAAAAATACCAAGTAATTTAAAAATACCAAACACATTAAAAAAATTATAATCATTAATTTACGAGTCGGAAAAATGTGAAAAAAAATATGCAAACGCTCATGATCGCATCGCCTACACTTTGAGGATGGCTACATCGTCGTTTGAATTTTTAAAACCATACAAACCCTCATGAATAGTAATTTTAAGGAAGTTCAAAATAAATAAAATTCATAATCATTAATGAACAGATCTGAAAAATGTGAAAGCATGTATAAACGCTCGTGATTGCAACATCTACACTTAGACAATGGTTACAATGTTTGGTTTTTGATGCTTAGTTTATGTGGAAGAGAGTGCTAATGTGGAAAACCTTAGTGAAAACATCGTCAATATAACTCTTGAAGACAATATATCAAGCCAAAGTTCCAATACTATTTTCATTGGTAATTGATGAAAATTGAAGGGTTTTATTGTAAAAAACGTGCAAGGTTCCTTAACATTGAAACACAACTCCCTTCATTTTGGATATCCTTGAACATTTGGTATTTTGTAGTACTAATATTCTTCCATTAAGCTCTTATTTTGGGGTATGTAATACTTGATAGACAATTTTTTTTTTGAAGTAATATTTATGTGACAATATGGTATGCATATACTAATTTAGTATTATGTTTTCCATTTTATTGGGTCAAAGTATGTTTTTCATTTGCATTATTTATTTTAAAATATATATATTTTAGCCGGTAAGGGGTCGTGTAACATCCCACATCGCTCAGGGGAGTGGATCCTCTATGCCTTATATGTATATTCTCATATCTACCTAGCATATGGCCGTTTGGGAGCTATCTGGCTTCGGGTTCCATCGGAACTCTGAAGTTAAGCGAGTTCGTGCAAGAGCAATCCCATGATGGGTGACACACTGGGAAGTTCTCGTCTGAGTTCCCAGAAACAAAACCGTAAGGGCGTGGGCGAGGCCCAAAGCGGACAATATCGTGCTACGACGGAGTCGAACCCGGGATGTGGTGGAGGCCTAGGCTGGGATGTGACAGGTTGGGTCATATTATCTGTTTACTTTAATAGGTGTTACACGACACGGCTCGTTAAGATATCGAGTATGTCACGAAAATGACCCAAACACGGAAGACACAACATAATGTCATGTCTAATAAACAAAGCATATGTGGTGGGATGGGATCTCAGAAAAAACCTTACTCGAAAGAAACCACTTGGAGAAACCATCGAGCATGAAAAAAGAGACCTTCACATGTGAAGTTCGAAAATTACGTGAGGAAGGGACTCACATAAAGTAATTTTTTGTGGCGCTAAATGCTTTTTATCCAAGTTAAAATTAACCTTCCAATATCAAGTCAATATAGAGAGAAATTAATAAAAAAAAATAAAGAGGATTAAGAGAAATTAACTTTTCAATATTAAGTCAATGAAAAATGCTAAGTGTGTTGTAGGCCTATTTGACTGAAGAATTATAGAGATATTGAGAGAGGGTGCATCAACCAAAGGAAATTGAGTGAATATTGAGGTGTATCTTCTCACCATGTTGTGCATTTATTTATAATAGTAGAGAATGTTAATTCCTTACCCCAATAGGATTACAACTCTAATAGGATAATACCTAAATATAAGATATGGCAGAATCTCACAAAGATATCCCAAGATAATATAAGATTTACACGATCACATTCCCAAACTATTAGGACTGTAATACTCCTTCTTGAGTGTGTAAATACTCAAGTAAATGAAGCATCAGGCCTTCAGCTATGAAGTAAGTTCAATTGATGAAGTCGTCGGCAAAATGAGCGAATGCGAGTTTCAAATCAACGGAATAATGCATAAAAGATAAAACTCACAAAACCTCGCTTTGGTAAAACTTAAGGTGGGCAAAAAATTCATAGACTAAGGAGAAAAGTGAGAAGTGTTGGAAATTATATATTATAATATGAAATATTGTAATATATAATTTTAATAGTTGAGTGAAAAATAGTGTTAACCATATTTCTTAGAAATGTTATGTTATTCAGCTGCATTCCCTTGTGAAATAATGTATACTTATAAATGAAAAGTTACATCTCTTTAATAAGTAGAAATTGGATTCTATATAAACCGATGAAACCATTGGTATTAAATGATAGAAAATTAGAGTTAATCTTTACTCTTAAGAAATAAGGTTTCCCCACTTTGTTTCTCTCATTTTTAATTTGTCAAATTCCGAGTCGTGTTTTGAGAGTACGAAATATATAAAGTGCACTAGAGTCCGAAGATTGAAGTGCTTCGACTTCGGATTATAGATTGTTAAATCTTGTTAGATGGACGCCTACTGAATTACAAGCACAAGAGTAGGGGTGAAATTCTGGACATTGCATTTATGCAAACCTCAATCTCCAAGTTTGTTAGTTTTTCTAACTTTCTTCCTAGTTGTTTATATTAATTTCATACATGATGTTGTGAATTTCTTTATGATTATTATTATTGGAATTCTTGTGTTATTTTTGTATTTTTTGATATTGCTCCAACAATCTAAAGACATAATTTTTATACACTATGGAACAATAAGAAATATGAATCGACAAAATTCTAAATGTTTGATTAATTGGTTTAGTAATGAGAATTACAAATATCTATATGCTTGAATTCTGCATGTCACTTGGTATATGTTTAATAAAGAATAAAGTGGATTGGATATCATCGTAATGAAGTGGATTGGATAGCAACGTTCCATTTCACGTCACTTCTTATTACATGTATATGTCAGTGCCCAGTTTTCTTTTCTTTGAAACTGTTTAATTTTATACTTCTAAAGGAATTTCAGTGATAGATTTTGGAAAAAGTCTGGTTACTTAATATGTATAAATCTGACATTGAAAGTGCAGCACCGCTGCTTTATACTGCACATTTTTTATGAATGATTATGCAAGTCCATTTGTATATATATTTGAAATGGCATGAGGTTGTTAGGACCTGTAACTTAAAAATGGCAACTACCTTGTAACTGCAAATGTCCTGTCTAATCCAGAAGGTATTGTATCTTTTGTGAATGCTACTGCTATTGTTCTTGTTTCTGAAAGCATGTTTGAAGCGGTGCATGCGGTCACTTTACTAGACAACTTAATGCATATTATTTATTTATATGAATGCTTTGCTAACTGACGTTAATAGTTGCGGCATTTAGACTTATATTTAGATTGACTTGGACATTTATGCATGCCTTCATTTGCTGGTTACGTTCTGTTTATATACTAGTGTTGGTTATGAGGATAACTAGGGACGTTTTGGTCTTCGATGTTTGAAGCCTGCTAGGTTTTATATAGACTATTATATCCTTTGTTTGTCATTTATGCACGAACTGATATGAATATTCGTGGACAACCACCACATACATTTGCTATACATAAAAGCTTTCCTAAAATGAGGCATATCGTTTTCTGTTAATTGGTTTGCATCTGAGATATCTTTTCAAAGGCTATGTTTGATGTTTACTCTTCTGTTAGAAAAGAAATGATATGATACAAAATCTGCATTATCTGGTTAATTAGAGATGATCACAATGTTGTATTGGGTTTGAATTTGATGTTAATTTGGTACTGGGAATCATGCCCAGTTCATGCATAAAGTTCCTTTTGCAGAAAGGAATGACATCTGTTGTTCAATCTTGAGAATTCCTGGAAAATTTGTGAGACGTCTTCACTCATTGAGGAATTCAGTAACCACCAACGGTTCATGATGAATTTTCTTGTGCATTCTTATACCAGTTGGTGGAAAAATTGTTTATACTGTAAACAATGGGTTTTTTGCGGTAATATTTACTTTTTTGTGATTTGGCACTAAGAAGGATTAATGATCGGTTTTTATTGAGGAAACCTAATAATCAGAAAGAAGCAAAATGTAATCCATTTGGACTTTGGGGCTGAAGAACCTGATGATATGGTTTCTGTCTATCACCAGATAGTGTTCGAGGTTGTTAAAAGGATGCACCATTTGGCATCGTTTGAATGAGAAGGCACTATAGAACGTGGTGCCATAAATCACAGAGATGTAGCTTTGTAGTGCCAAGAATGATTATGGCCTACTGCTTCTTTTAAGACAAGTTATGTCATGACAACTACAAACCGAGTATTGCCATAAGTCAAGAGTATTGGTTATTTGAGAAACCCAAAATTCTTTTGAGATGAATTAATTAACATTGTCTTGGAAAGATGACGATTGAATTGTGGGGGGCCGAGGCAAAAAGGGAGATAACATTCCTATGTGGGGGTTTGAGACCCATGACAATTTTGAAGGCTTATAAGCTGAAGGATGAAGGCTAATAAGTGCTTTTCCAAAAACGGCTAGTAAGGCATTAAGGCCCTAATTATATGAAGATATAGTCTTCATTGCTTCCTACTTTTTAAAGTACAAAAAATGATCAATTGAGTGATAATATTAAAAGCAACCACAATTATGAAAGAATTGTGGGGGTTAGTTAAAAGTAATTTGCTAACTGAACGACAATCAAGATGTCATTTCTTGTAATGAGTAATTGTTTAAGGTATGGCAAGGTTAGAGACTTTCTTACAAATACCTTAAATGTGAGGGAAGTCTACTTCCAAGTGTTAGCAAATTATTGAATAAGTCCTAACCTATGTTTCGAGGACTTAACATTGGAAAACAACTACTCACATATGAAATACAATTTCATAAGATGGATTGTGTACACCATTAAGTCTACCTAGTAGTGGATCCAATTATTCAAGGTTAGACTAGAGAGTAAGTTGATCATCGAGGGGAATGAGGTTAAAGGCAACATAACTAATGAATCAGCCGGGTGGAAACCTAACTTAGTTGATTGGAGATCCTATGGTCTAAGTCTAATAGGCAAACTGGTTGGACATGATTCAAAGAAGTTAACACACTACATACCTCAGTCCTATGGTGGAAGAAGTGTATTGTTTGCAGAAGTTTTAGGGTGTATATTTATACTTAATGACATTGATATCTTATAAATAAGAAAAAAAGAGCAGATTATTCTTAATCAATAGTCACCTATGTGAGAGTAGAAGTTGGTCGCTTCTATGAGAATGAGATAGCTAAATTTTCTAAAGCTCTCATGAATCTAGAATTTGTTCAGGACCAAAATGACCATAACCGTATGAACCGTAATATATTAAGATAAGTGATGTGTGTTGCTTATTGTCTCGGTTTACTGTTGTGGTGAACAGTTCAAGATCTTCCACATCCATTGCGTCACCAAGTAAATCAGATAAGTATTCACTAGGGTAGGTTCAAGTCCAAAAAACACATCTCCCGATGCATCTCGTCCGCTTGTACTCTCAAATTCTTCCTAATTTTTCATTCATATGGGGGATTGTTGGAAATTATATATTATATATGAAATATTGTATAATAATTAAATGAAAAATAGTGTTAACCATATTTCTTATAAAGGTTATTTTATTTAGGTGCATTCCCTAATGATGTATACTGGCCTCGTTTGGTAGCTCGGACTGTACTGACTATTTCTGTCGGATATAATAGATAGCCACCAAATAGTACTGACTAAATTAATCGGGCGTTTGGTGCAGTATCAGACTAATGATTGTATTATTTATACTGTGTTTGGTACTGAACCAGATAAGGAAAGGGAAGAAAAAAAAATTGACAAATCTTTGTTTGTTTGTTGAACTTTTCTCATATTTATACTTATTGAAAATTTGAAAACCACACAAATTTTCAAATAACAAAGAAAAATAGTAAATTCCATACATCAAATTCAAAATATTTTCAATAAACTGAGCTGCAAAAAGGGCCAAATTCTAGCCATTAAACCGAGTTGCTAAAATGGCCAAATTTTAGCAGCTGACTATGTGCAATGTCGGTGAAGAAGTGGAAAGCTTGGGAGGAGGTGGATGAGTGGGAGGAGGTCTTGGCCGGAGAGGGGTTGAGATCCGAGAAGGAGCGTCGGAGAGTCTATGGTGGAGGGAGAGGAGGCATGACTGCTGCAAGGGAATGGGACGGAGTCTTGGGGAAGTGGAGTCGGTCAGGAGAGTAGGACGAAGTCATGTTGAACAAAGAATCGCCACAACGAGAAGCAGATAGAGAATGCTTAAATGCGTCATTGGGGGTGGTCGCATATGAAGGGTTGTATAGGTCGGAGATCCAGTAATGGAGAAGAGGGAGGGAGATCCTGCGGTAGCAAGAAGAATATGCAAGAAGAGAATAGTCTTGTACTAGGTGGTTGGATGGAACCTGGTGGTGGTGGTGGTTCATGGTGGTTGGCGGAAGAATTGAGTTTTGGGATTTGTCGGAAGAAGGGGAAAGAACAGAGGGAGGGGAAACGAAGAAGAAGAAGAACAGAAGGAGAGGAATAACAGAGAGAGGGGAACCTGGGAAGAAGAAGAAAAATGAGAAGATGAATTGGGATTCAAACGAAGAAGAAGAAGGCGTGAGAAGACTAACCTGAAGCAGAGAGAGCGGCTGTGTCTAGAAAGGAAGGAGAGCATTCGACTAAATTGTACCGTGGTTTTGGAGAGGATAAGCAAGTGGGTATTTACAGTATAAAGTAGGTGAGCCCGGATTGTTTAATCCAGTGGCTATTTAATACAAATGGACCAAACACCGTACTCCGTATTATTAGTACTATCCGGTGTCTTATACGGTGTGCCAAACGAGGCATTATAGATGAAAAGTTATATCTCTTTAATAAGTAGAAATTGGATTCTATATAAACCCATGAAACTATTGGTATTAAATGATAGAAAATTAGAGTTAATCTTTACTCTTGAGAAATAAGGTATCCCCACTTTGTTTCTCTCATTCTTAGTTTGTTAAATTCCGAGTCGTGTCTTGAGAGTACGGAATATATAAAGTT
Organism: Malus domestica; assembly: GCF_042453785.1. Lineage (NCBI taxonomy): Eukaryota > Viridiplantae > Streptophyta > Magnoliopsida > Rosales > Rosaceae > Malus > Malus domestica. The sequence continues at coordinate 16,365,331 of NC_091673.1, forward strand.
CGTCAGAGTACAAAGATTGAAATGCTTCGACTTTGGATTATAGATTGTTGAATCATGGGAGATGGATGCCTACCAAACTACAAGCACAAGAGTAGGGGCGAAATTCTATCTTTAGGACATTGCATTTATGCAAGCCTCAATCTTTAAGTTGTTTTTCTAACTTTCTCCCTAGTTGTTTATATTAATTTCATACATGATGTTGTGAATTTCTTTATGATTATTATTATTGGAATTCTTGTGTTATTTTCGTATTTTCTAATATTGCTCTAACAAGAAATTGCATTAAGTCAAAACTAAACGTCTTCTGGATGCAAGTAGAGAATCTCACAAGGGTATGACCAGCTTAGGATGGGTGCCTCATCAAAATCTAGTTATGTAACAAAAACCCAGTGGGAAAATGTTCTTAATTGTAGGGAAAGAGTACATTCAGATCAAGTGAGTATACTTCTGGATATGGGTGGGATTTTTTGTCAACTTAATGTACCAACCGAATTACCAACCGTACCACACCAAATTTGTGCCGAAACTTACCAATTGGCAATGATACGGTATTTGTACCAAACCATACATTTTCGGTACGGTAGTGGTATTCAAAACCATTACCGGTGATATATCGTACTGAATTGATATTATTAATATTATGTTATATATCGGGCTTCACAAAAAATAATGGGACACAAATGCACCCAAACAAAAAAGTTCTAACCAGCCGAAAAGAGAGCATAAAATAATGCGGGGATAATTTTGTTATAAAATAATTTTGTTATTACTTTTTTATAATTCGTATCTCACTATTACGTGGAGTATCCACGGGTTTCTTCTAGGCTCTAGCATGGTCTAAGATTATTCATTCAGTCCAAATATATGACTTTCTTTTTCTTGGGTAGAGTTGTCTGTTTGCACTTGGAATATTGATTACATGGAACATCCACAGGTTTCTTCTAGTATATATAATTATTTATGTAATTATTAATAATTATTATTATGTATATTTCATTTATTTTTTTAGTGAATTAGATACCATCTTCTGGTTCTCTTCTCTCATTCCCAGACCTCTGTTTGTTTCCTCGATAGAAAAACCTAAGCTTTCTCGCCGTCTCGCAACTTCATATTTTTCTCATCTTGCCGGCGACTTCATCTTCGTTTCTTCCGTTTCTAGCGACTCTCTCTTCCTAGTCCATCTCATATTCTCTTTCATCAACTTGGGTTATCTTTATCTGCGGGTCCATCTATCAAAGCACAACTTGTGTGCATTGTAGATGATGAATGATAGATGATGATTCTTGAATTTAGGTTACAATATATGAGATAACGGCATAAAAATTGAACAAAAACATGTGGGCCTTGAATTGGGTTGAAAATAAAAACCAACTTTTGGCAAAAAAAATAGCCCAAAACAAAGTGACAATTACTATTACCATACCATACTAACTGAATTAATTGGTATACCGAAAGTTTGGTATGATCATGGTAACAGATGTTTCCCTACCAAAAGTTTGGCATGGTAATCGGTACAGAGATTTGGGTGCCGTGACCGCATCAAATCCACCCTACTTCTGAGTACTCTCCCTAAGTTTGACAAAACTTCCAAATGAAAAGTACAAGCATTGCATATGAATAGTTAGTCAAACCATTTACGACTTAGGTTTTCGAGGCTCTTTGACGGACATCATCCCCTTTTTCTTGAATGTTCGTCAATTAGGCTGCTAATGTTCTTATTTTGCTGAGTGTGATTTTTGTCAATCTACCGTTGAACGAAATTTGCATCTACAGGACCCGTTTGTGCAAACTCGGTCCAACTCTGTCTAAGTGCCTAAACCGACCAAGACTTATGCTTGTGTAAAGGAATCTACCCATTCATCTTTTGATACGCCATACTTGTCTGTATAAATTCTGCCCAACTCAACCTGACTTATAGCGGGTCAACCCGGCCCGTAAAACAATATAAATAGGCATTACCCCTTCATTTTGGATAATCACAAGTTGCCCATTTCTTGCTAATTACCCTAATACCCCAATTTTCAGAAATTTGCATTCTCCCTCTCCCTCTCCCTCTCCGCCTATCTCCGGTGACCCCCGTCGCTTTTCCGCTGCAACTCAATCCGATCTGTACGCCCACAGTGACCCTCTCTCGTTGGTTCGAGGGTTTTCCAAGGGGTTTGCTTCTTTTGTCTTTTATTTTTGTTTCCTTTTGATCTTCCTTTTACCTTTCTTGGCCTCCATTTCCCCAAATGGTTTCTCTGAACCCGTTGTCTTTTTTCATAATTTAATAATTTATCTATTTCAATTTGTTTAGCTGATTTTCTATGAATTTGATTTGTTGTTGCAGTGACGAGCTGACTTTCTGGAATCCGAAACCCTAATCTCTCTGAGGTACAAACATTCTTCCGAGCTATAAGATCTAATCCTATCATTACTTTTTGTTGTTTATTCTTATATAATTATTGGGGTTTTGCATATTTTTCATAGGTACCCATTGTCTGCATATATAACAAGGATTGATATTTCAAGTTAATTTTGGCTCCTTCATCTCCTATTTTTTTTCGTCCTTTCCTTCTTCCGTGAATGCATTTGCAACATTCTCCTATCAAAAAGTTCATCTCCTAATTCTTTTTCTTTTTTGTCTTTTCCTTCTTCGTTCCTAATTATTTATTGTCTCAATCGATTAAGGCTTCTTGCGTAGGCATGGTAATCTGATTAGTGTATTATTTGCCGTGTATGTCTCACTGTCAGCAAGTCGGAATTTGCATATGCATTTCCATGTCCTTTTTTTGTGTTGCATAGGCCTCCATTGGAGGCTTTCACTGTGTGACCGTGTTGTTAAAATATATATATATAAACGAAACCAGTTTTGGCAAAAAACCGAACCGATTGAAACCAAACCCACCCAAGATACAATAACGATAGTAATAAATGGGTTTGGGGCATGGCCACTTCTGACCTAGGCTTGGCTTGCCGCTGCTGATAGCTTAAGCTTTTGGGCTTCTGGCAGTTGTTGAATGGATGGTGGGAGATTCAAATATGAAATCAGTATCAAACAAACTTTGCTCAAAATTTTCCTTGTTTGAAATAAGTGGAATGAAATCTTTGCCTAGTGCCTACATATAGATGTGAAATTACAATCTGTTACAATTCTAGGTCAAATACTATGATAGACGGCATAATTACTCATACTCCCTATCCATTCGTGGAGTCTGAAAGTTGGATTAAGTTGGATACCTGTCTGGATTTCAAAGAATTATTGATATTGCAACACCGTAGATATCATGTAGTTATAATATCAAAGAGGTTATTTCTAAGAATAAAATGAATCATTGGCATGTGCTCTGGTTGTTGTTTTTGCATTGTGTTACTTTGTAACTAGAAAAAATAATGTTGGTTCGTAGGTTATCATACTCTTCAATTGCTTGAAAGTACACTACCCTCACCCACATGTCAGCTGATACAGGAATCATGGAGATCGATTTTGATGCTGAAAGTGATAGAACACCAGAGACAAATGAAAATGGTTTTGTTTGTAATCCAGTTGTACCTGATGAGTCTGGGGAAGGTTTGCCTTATGCTCCTGTGAATTGGCCTAATCCTGGTGATAATTGGCGCTGGAAGGTGGGGAAGAGAGTTTCTGCTGCCGGACACTTTCTGGATAGGTATCTCTATCTTCCAAAGCGTCTTCGCAATCGTGAACATTCAACTTGTAGGAAATATGGTTTTGCAAGCAAGCTTGCAGTTGAACGATATATCAAAGCAACATTTCCTGGTTTAAATCTTGATGACTTTTTTACAAAATTCTCCTGGAGGATCCCTGCACACCAGTCAGCATTGACAAATGGTCAGCCGTAAGCAAATTTGATTTTTATTTTCTATTTTCTCAACTTTTGTGCTTTTATATCTTTAGGGCATCTTTATATAAATAAAATGATAATATCTTTGTCTGTCTTTGAAATGATCTGGTGTTTGTGTACCTGTGTTTTCTTTTCCTTTTCATTATCTTTTGTTGGTGATTTGATCCAGAGCAATTTATCTTGGAGACTGGTGGCTAAGCTCTTATTTCTTGACTTATATCTTCAAGACACGTGTGTTTGGTTGTTTATTTTCTAATTTGTATTTACTGTAGTGAATGGCTGAACTAATGGTGTCAATTTTGGAAAAAAAAAAATAGTGGGGTATTTAAATGCTGTTAGATTCTGATCAACATTCCTATACGTTAAAGTTTCATTTTCTATCTACAATCCAAACCGAGTCGTGTTTTTTTTTTATCATGATCTTTTCTCCGTCTTTATAAGATTCTTGAATTTTTTTATGTATAGCGAACAGCGAGCGAAGTGTATACATCATCAAATTCAAGCTGTCATAACAATATATCTCATTTTGGTTTTAAAGCTTTTCACAAATAAAAAATAAAATCCATGTTCAAGAATTTACTAATTTAGTTTACTACGCATCTAATATGTTTTTCACTTCTCAACTTATTGGAGAACCAATAGCATTACTTTCATGTGGAATTTATGCAGGTAGTGCGAAGTTGAAGCATGTGTCACGTGTTCTACCCCCTGAAGAGTGTGCAGAACCTGATTACATGTCTGATACTGAGCGTTGTAAAGCCGGAAATAAGAAGTGCAGCAGTCTGTTGGAACAAGCAGAAAGCCCAGTTTTAGCAGTAATGGAGTGTGATATTTGCTGCACTGAACCTAAGTTCTGCCGTGATTGCTGTTGCATTCTTTGTTGCAAGTCTGTAAACTCGTCCTGTGCAGGTTATGATTACATTCGATGCGAAGCATTGATGCATGATGGTAGCATATGTGGGCATGCTGCCCACATTGATTGTGCTCTGCGATGTTACATGGCTGGCACTGTAGGAGGAAGCATTGGCTTGGATTCTGAATACTATTGCCGGCGCTGTGATGAAAAAACAGATTTGGTTTCACATGTCACAAGGCTTTTACTTGCTTGCGAATCTCTTGATTCTCGGGATGATGTTGAGAAGATTTTAAATTTTGGTATCTGCATTTTGCGTGGTTCACAGAAAACCAGTGCAAGGGACCTGCTGAAACGTATTGAAGTGGCCATTGAAAAGGTAAATATAGTAGCTTCACAGTATTTAGACTCCCACACTTACACTTCCTAAAATTCCGGCAATATAACATTTCTATTTTAAGCAGCTCAAATGTGGGACTAATCTTGAAGATATTTGGAAAGAGGGAGACAATTTTTCGACAATCTCCACTGGTAATCTTCCTTTTCTAAAATTAAGTAATTATGTTATGATAATTACTTGCAACTTTTTGGATGCTGTACAAAAAATAAAATTAGTTAATTTGCACAAGGTTTCATCTTTCTCTCTCTCTCTCTCTCTCTCTCTCTCTCTCTCTAAAATGTTTTCATTTGCATACAGATGTCTCTCATCATGGGGATACTGTCATGGAACTTACTGGCTTCCAAGAACCCTTGGATGTCAGGGGCTCGCAATTTTATTATCGAACTGAAGCTCAAAAACTTGAGGAAGAGATTGATCAGGTTCTCCATGCACTAAGAAGGTCACAGGAAACTGAATTTAAAATGGCGGAGGAATGCCTTAATGCACAGAAGAACTATCTCTGTAATCTGTATCAGCAACTTGAGAAGGAGAAGTCTGATTTGGTACAGCACGCGTCAACTGACTCGGATGCTTTACTGAGTACTGTAATGAGCAGAGTGAAGCAGATTAAAAGCGAAGTCAAAAAGCTTAAGGATATGGAAGAAGTGGCCAACGGATTTGGAAAGACTTCTAGAGCTGTCCTGAAGGAGCACTTCAGTTTGGCAATTGAGGATTGAAGTAAACCTTACTGGATTATGATGGTTTAATTTCGTTGTTTCATCAACTTTGGTATTGAACTGGCTTCTTTATGGTTTGAACCGATTGCGCATTAGATTTTTGTGCAATCGGGGGCTGTCACATTTTTGTGTGAGGGTTTGTAAGCACGAGGGCATCTAGTAGAATCAGCCCGTGCCTACTGGCAGAAGAAAGGTATGAAGAGGCCGTTGAAGGACTTTCAAGGAACCCTCTTATGTTGTGAATTGTATCCTATGAGCTCCCAAAGAATCTGCACCTTCTTGCAGTGATTGCGTTGTTTGATGAAACGGTGCATGAGAAGGGTCGTCGCAGATTCTAGTCTGTTTGAAGCATCAGGCAAGTGCGCTCTCAACCTCCCAATTTCCCCGACTGCGATTTTTTCTTTTCTTTATATGTTTGTGAAGGCGGTTCGGCTGACTGGGGAATCGGAAATTTTGGCAACTAGAGAACACTTTGGAGCTGGAGTGCTGCTGCTCTTCGTTCGTGTGAATAGGTTGGTTGCAGATGTAGGCATTTTCATTTCCTGTACAATGTGTGTACAATGTGTGCACAATGCACAAATACAGTTTCTTCGGAATGAAATGGACCTTTCAATGCTTGCTTGTTTGGTTTTCCGATTTATACAAAAACTGAAAATTTAAATAGTCATCAATCGTGGGTTTGTGCTACTTTCGGACGAATGAAGCTAAAGCAACCCCCCAGCTTTCAGTTTTCAATCTCTTGGTACTAGGATTAATAAATCAAACGAGAATCAAGGAACGGAAACAAGGACAGCACTGAGCAGTGTCAAAAGGAGTAAACGGGAGTGTGAAAATCGCAACGGCGGAAACACCGCATGCAAAAGCAAAAGCAAAAGCAATACCAATAACCTAGATCTAAAAGACCAATCCAGATCCAGTACACAATTGCATCATCATTGCTAAAACCAACATTTCTTTCATTCAACAAGAACAGCAGCATAAAACAACGGCAGCCTCAAAAGCTCAGTTGCAAAGCTAAATCCAACTTAATTGGAACAACTAAAATTATAGCCCAAACAAGTAAAAAGATTTAAAAAATACAGAGATAATTACTGTACAAGCACAAGGCGGTTACCCATACCTCCTCTGAAACCCCCACCCCCATTCCCGTCGCCACCGCCCCAAACCTCTCCGCCACCATCACCCCCGTCCGCATTCTCCACTCCCACATCCTTCGGCACCGTCACGATAAGCTCCCCGTCCACGAAAACCGCGCTGGCCAACTCGGGTCGAGTCGATTCCGGCAGCCGAAACCTCCACATGTCGAGCTCGAGCTCGTCCATCGTCAATTCCGCCGATCCACTTTCGCGAACCACGATTTTGGTCACCCCGGGATGGATTTCGATGGTGTGGGCCCTCACGCCGTCGCCGATATTATCGGCTTCGGCGACGAATCGGAAGCAATCGGGATTCTCCTGGACCAGAACGTCAGCGTCGGACCGAAAGGGGAGCTCCAGGATCCGGCTGAAGACATGGGGGAGACGGCGGAGCTTCTTATGGGTCAGACCCAAAAGTGCCTGCGCTTCAGAAAGTGGGTTTCTTGATCTGTATTGGACGGTGATGTTGCGCTTCCTGGGCATGGGGTGGACCTTCATGGTTGGCGGCTTCAGTGGCAGCTGCTGGGGCGGCGGTGGCGGAGGTAGTGGAGCTGCAGAAGAAATAGAGGGATGCGACAAGACTAATAGAAAGATGAAAGATGCCCTTCTTGTGAAAAAGGCAGGCCAATCTTGGGTGGGAATCAAAATCCTGATTGGGTTGTTGTTTTTACCAAAAGAAGGAATCATAAAGGATCGGTGGGAAAATTGATTTGGGTATTTTTTGGGAAAATGCCCTAACCCTAGAAATTGGATTGGATTGGATTGGATTGATATTGAAATGGATTGGATTGGATTGGATTGAATTTTCCCAATTTCTTTCTGATAATTTAGAAATTGGGGAGAATGAAAGAAATGTTGGCTGCAATTTGAAAAGGGCGTTAAGGAAAGCTCCCTTTCTGGGTAAGCATAATAGTGGCTAGAGCGGCCATGGGCAGAATCACAGCAGAATATATAAAAGGCAAGATGGTTTAGGTTTCATCCTTGGACTTTACTATAATTACAATTTTGGCCATATTTTAATTTTTTGCACCATCGTTTATAGCTACTTTGATGTCAAGGAAATCTTAACACGACAAGGATAAAAAAGGTTATTCCTTGTGTAATTATATAATAATAGAGATATATAGGGTGTAATTTCATAGTAATTGTAAGTCACCTTCCAAGCTCATGTCTTGTGACACAATTTAGGTTGTCCTTTTGAATTCGTTTTCGTTTTATTATGTGACAACTTTGTCAACGTGTTTTGGGATTTTTTCTGACGTGTTTTCAGTGGCAAACGAGTGATCAACGCATAAAGACATGTCCTTGTGAGAAGAGCAACACATGGAAATGACTGCTTGCTAATATTTCTAGGTTGACGAGCAAGTTAACTAACATGAAATGGGTACATTTTCATATTTCTAACTTTCTAAGAGGAAGGAAGTAAGGGACATTCCGTTACCAAAAAAGAAAAAGGGACATTCCGTCTCCTATACTCATTTCCTTGAAGTTACACTCCCTCCTCCACCCTTGTCTAATATGGCATTTTACAAAACTAACATCGATCGACTTTGCATGAGCTCTTTTATCACAGAATTTAGAATATACAAGAAATTTTAGATGTGTGCATATTCTATCTAGTTATACAACAGTAAATTTTTTCTCAGCAGCGTAAAATGATGCTCACCGGTGTAATTATTGTCGATTAAGATAAGTCTGGTTTAGTCTATCTTCTATACAAGTTTCAAGATTTAAACTCTTCAAAAAAAAAAAAAAAAAAAAAAAACAAAGCGGTGAGCAAAACTGTTAGCATTGTATAAAGTATAAGACAGAGAATGAACGTTCCCCGACCCTTCGCAGAAGGGGTGACCAACTAAAACAAAACAATTTTAATTTATTATCCCTACAAAATTTTGGATTAAGTGCGCAGATAGAGACAGTGCTTGCTGTAGTTTTCATATAGCAGTACATGGGGTGCTCGTTGACAAACAACCATTGTCCGTTGAAACTGCTCTAAACCAGCACCTATAGATTTGTTTTTTTTCTTCTTGTTATTTTTTCAATATCTTTGAAATTAATCCAAAGATTAGAGGGTGATTTTTCCTAACTGGGGACATTTGGTGACCATAAAATTCCAAAATCTGCTTGCTAGCTTTCAGATTAAGATTTTCACGTTTGGATTGTGGAGCTTCTTTCGTTTTTGAAAAAATACGTCTTTCCAACAGAATGATAAAATGGGAAAAATAATACATGCATATCCAAACTAACCACTTATTTTAATATCGCTTGTATTAAAAAAAATAACCGCTTATTGTTGTTGCTCATTGAAGGAGCACTCTGCATCTTCAAATGCATAACGAGCCCAAATGGAACTTAACTATTGATTCATCAATAATTACACAGCGGTGAAAAGTAAATGACAGTAACTTGCCTGATACTGTGGTAAATTGAGACCGAGATGCTCTCTTCCTGGAGGGGTCTGACAAACACAAGGCAATTGAAAGGGCAATTTGTACTTCCCTTAAGCTCTCCCCTTTGATCTTCTCGTATGCTCAACCACATCGACTCTGTTACGTATGTTCCATTTTTGGTACGTCTTCCTCATGGTGCATATGACGCCTACGGTGAGATCTTCTATGTTTACGAGTCTGTACTTTTGGGGGATTGACAGTGCTAGAGCTACTTGGAAGAAGAATCTCCTCGCTTGTATTACCAAACACGCAATCAAAAGGGTCAACCATTACATCAACACCAGAGTTCACCTACGATAAGAAATAGATGAGTCAGAATACAAGAGACCCTTATCATATGCCATGAAAAGTAAGTGTAGTTTCCTCATCATTATTCAGATATGTACATAGGCAACAGGGAAGAGTGGAAACCCCTTCTGAACGTGCAGAGTACAAATGATCCTACTATAGTACTATTGCTGTTGATTTCATCATGTAACTTATCTGAAGACACACCTGTGAAAAAGATTGAAATTTATATACCTAAGCAGTTAGGTTTGCTACCAGTATAGGCCCAGGGCATGATACTTTCTTTGGCATGCAAATTTGATCGGGGTATGGTTTTCTGCACCATGTAATGGGGTTCACATGCATTTGGTGGGTATAATGTTCAACTCTATGAATTATTAAGGCTACAAACTATCTTACGTACACATTCCTCGACAGTGACAAGTTTATGCTACATCGATTTTCCAAATTCTTCTTCTGCACTACCATCGCTACTTATAAAAACTAAACTTGTCAGCAATGTAATGCAACCATTTCTAAGAAAAAAATACTAGATAAGTTTCTTACAGGAACTTGTTTGGGAGCAAAACGTATTTTGTGGGAGTCATTCTGGGTGTTCCGGGAGTCAATGTCAAAGGAACTCTGATGGTCACCATGGGAAGCCTGGTCCGGATCACCTTGAGAATTGCTGTAATCTGTTCTTCGACCATGGCTAATGTTATCACTAAAATAATTCCGATAACGCCACCTCAGCGTTGACTGATCTGAGTTCGCATCATCAAAAACTTTCTCAGAATAGAACTGTTTAGAGATAAGCCCCATCATAGAAGGATCATTCTGATACTTATTCACCATTCTGTTATTTGAATCACAGTTCACAGTTCAATAATTCAAAAATTTCAATTAAAGTTAGTAAACAAGCAGATATTGGTCATATACTACAATGCATTTCTTTTCTGGATAAATACATGTACAGTAATGTCCCATATATACTCAGATAATTACATACAAAACCAAGTACGGGTTGGCAGAGATGTGATGGAAGGGCAGACATTAGTCATATACCGAAAATGAAGTTTTTGTGAATGAATAAATGTATCAGAAGGACTTCAATTCCATAAGTGTAAGAAGGACAATGAACTCAAAATTTTCAACTCCTAATTACAACTCATGAAGAATAGATCCACACCAAGATGGCTAAAGATCCACACCAAGACGGCTAAGATGACTATTCATGCATACCAGAAGAAAACTAGTGTTTCTAGCCAATTACACAAAAGTGAATCATCAAACATCCTAAAAATAAAAATGGTGACATACATAGTTGCTAACTCCGCCTGCATACGACTTCCATCCTGAGAAAGAATATGGTTAACACATGAATTTAAGGACCTAGACAAGCTCCATAGTCCAAATAGAGCAGCAGCTCCTGCAGAAGCATAAAACTTGTTCAAAGGAGAAAGTGATAGGTAGCTATGATTCATATATATATATATATATATATATATATATAGAGAGAGAGAGAGAGAGAGAGAGAGAGAGAGAGAGAGAGAGAGAGAGAGAGAGAGAGAGAGAGAGAGAGAGAGTTTAACCCACCTCCTGAAAGGTTAAGTCGAATAAACGTATTCAGCTTCTTTGATGCTGCGATAAAGAAACTGAGATTGTTAAAAGAATGAAACATATAAATAAACAACAATTATGCTAACGAAGTAATAACAATCCAAACTTACAATAAAAAAACCTGAATCATTATTGGAACCCAAAAGAGGAACCTTTACATGTAAATTAAATGGAACAAAAAAATTAACATAATTGTTTATTAAAGAATCCTATAACTTTTCACCAGCTTGCTCCCTCGAATGATTATAAATGAGTATAAAAGTGATATGCAGATGGTAAACATTCATAAAAGCCCCAGGAAATGTGTAAGATTACAATTCTATGAACCATAAATATCAATTGCAATTTGCAAGCTGATATCCTTTCCCTTGTACTGTTTCAAAAAGTGCAGAATTAAGAAAAGAAGAAACGAGAACAGGATACTAAAATGTATAAACTCTAATGCAATGAATTATTATTCCAAGCAGCGAAACCAACGTACTTCAATACACTTTAATAAGTACATATCCTTTTTCACTTGAACATAAGTGTGGCACTGGCAATCAGTAAACATCTCTTGATAACTACCTCAAAACCATGTGGCACTGGCAATCGGTAAACATCTCTTGATAACTACCTCAAAACCATGGAACAACGAAAACTTGAAATACTGGAGAACCAATGTTTCTCTATCCAAAACCAGTGCACACTGTTGTAACCGACAATGGCCTAATGCAAACTCTCCATCCAAATAATGAGAAATCGAACCCTCATTTCTCTATCCGAAACCAATGCAAACTCTCGTAACAGAAAATGACCAAATCAAAACTGGGTTTTGCAGCTTTTGGCGAATGAGAAACAAAATGTGTGCCAAATTAGCTAATATCGAAAAAAGTCACTCGCTTGTACCACTACCGCTATCACACAACTGGAAACTCCAACCTCCCAATGAATTGAAATATACAGAAATACATAGTTGGCAGATAAAAATTCACAAAACACACAGGAACCCTGAACAAGAAGATTGCCAAACGAGAGAGAGACCTGTCCAGGCAACAGTGGCAGCAGCAAGACCTCCGAATGTAAACTCCCTGACAGCTTTGGACTTGCAAGTCAGAAGAATCTTAGTTTCTTCAGGCGTCAGTTTTACCTGCATATACACACATATTTGGTACAGCAAGGTTAGCAACTAATGGGTGATTCTTGGGTAAACCTGAATTGGGATTGGGGTTTCGAGGAATTTGGTGACTGAAATTGGGGAAATTTGTGAAATGGGAGTGGAAATTTTTACCTGTTTGTACCTGAGATGTTGCTCCAGCTCGAACAAAGCTTCTCCCATTGCTTTTTGGGGGCTTCAGATCGTAGAACGTTTCCTCCTTGTAGATACAAATTACAAAGGAAGGCGAGCCGCATATAAACGACATGTCGTGTGTTCTATAGTTGTATGGTCAGATCGTTGGCAACCTTTTTTTTTTTTTGATAAAGTAAGAAGAGGAAGGTTTGATAAGTAAGAAACAAGGTTGAAGCATTCGCATAGTTGCAAAGACTGGCATACTTTGATGAAGTTTGCTTCAAAGGTGTATGAGAGAGATTATTGTCAGATATGGGACTAGGTTTCACCACTACAAACATGGTTTTTCTTCTTGTAAAGACCATTGATAAACTCTATTCTCCGTTTGAGATTACATTTCTTTCTACTTACCAAAACATGAACGCGAAATTCATTCAATTCAATCAATCAGAAAACTATCCCAATGATCTGGTCTAATGTTGTTGCTGATGACTAACATTTGATTGATTAACGCTTACATGGCCTCTAATATTTACAAATGCTTCCCACGAATTGTATTATCTGGAAATTTGCAGGTCAAATGCAGTATTTTCAGAGGTAAAAACTCTTCAGGTACAAGTCGTGTTGAAAAAGATATTTCGTTTGCTAAAAGGCGAATGAAGCCTTTTCATTTAGGACAATTTGAGTTACTAACTATCTACCTGGATTCCTAACGCCAAACAGAGCCTAGTTTGTTGCTAGTTAATCATAATCAGGAAAGCAACAATTTCCCATATTACATTACACCGTTAGGGAACATATACAGTTCGAGATTAGATTAACAATTAAGCTCAACCGGTTCCACAATACAACATAACAAGGGGACATTTTTTCGAAGCTTCTCCCAAGATATGAGGTCCGGATATCTGCTGAGAGAAAACATTGCACCTCCAATGATGTCCGCTGGGCTCTTTAGGTTGGGATTTCGATATTGTAATTTGCAGTAGTTTCAAGGTACTGGTTGTTGCCAAAAGTAGATAAGAGCCAAAATTTCTGCTGCATCTTTCCAAGCATTCTTGAGACCATATTCTTCAAAAAGGCTAGTGCTGCTGAAACCAATCTTTGGTTATCACATATCGTGCTCCACCGGTACTCAAGAATCCATGTATTCGGATCTAGCTGCACAGCTGAGGCACCCCAACTTCTCTGCACCCAGGAACTGTTTGGCTTCCGAATCACATACCTGCCGACCTTTCCATCCGACCACTTCTCAACAACAACAATGTGGTAAGAAAATAGTATATGTTTGTACAGCATGACACAAAACTCAGAAACACCTCAAGGTTGACCATACAACATTAACATAAATAATCTAGTAAAAACGTTTTCAGCTTTACCTCTGTGACTCTGCCGGATAAGATTGTGAAAGACCGGGAAGAAAACCCACTCGTGAGCAACCCGGCGGTCTGCAAAGGCCATCCCCATATCCTCACCTCCTCAATTGCGGATTTGTACAATGTGCAATGTGAGCTCAGAAGCAAACCATCCTAACATTTCATCATTAACAAGTTTGTGAATTTTGGAACAGACATTTCAAGTTTATCACCGAATAATGCTGAATTGCTGATTAAACTTGTAAAGCAGGAGTTTGATTACAAAGTACCTGACTAATGTCCCATATAGATCTAGGATAGCTGCAATTCGAAACCCTCCGAGGAACAAGACCCTGCATTTCTTTCTGCAAGAACCTCAGCCTGCCATTCATATCATCCACAACCCAAGATTTTTCACTAACATTTATCACCATCTCCGGCGACAGAATAGGTTTCAAAGCACCCGAAACCATCTTAGAAAACCCGCACATCGCCACATAAACCAAGCTTAAACCCAAAATCAATCTCCAGAATTCACACCCAAAACCCCATTTTCTCTCCGTCTTCTTAGTCTTCTTCTTCGATTTCAATCTTGCGGCCGGTTTACGCTCCGGAGACACAGGAATCGAAGGAGAGCCCGACGTGGGTGTGGACAAAATCGAAGCATCGAAAGAGATGGGAGTGCGTTCAACACTTGGGTTGTTCTTCGGCCTTGAAGATGAGAATTTGGTGAGCGGGCTTTTCTGGATGCTGAAAGGCATGAGATCGAGAGTGGCATTGATGCTGGCCAAGCACATTTCGCAGTTGCAGTTGGCATCTTTCCGGCATCCTGGGTAGTAGCAGCTGTCGCGGTTTTCAGATCTGTCATCGTCCATGGCTGTGGTGGTGCTCGATTTCACTGAGGATGATGTAGTTGTCATTGACGGCGACGATGAGAGGGCGGATTTCATGGCTGCTTGAGCGTTTCGGGGTTTAGGAGAGAGGCTTTGTTTTGTGGACATGGTGTTTGAAGCGTTCACAACTATGCTGTGTGGGGAAAGATGTGGTTTTAAAATTCTAATCCCCAACGGTCATATATGGCATGATCTGGTGGGAGTTGTTTTTTGAATCCAGTGATGGGGTAACAAATCTCTACATGATCTTTGTATGGTTAAGAGCCTTTCCAATTCAGAACTCTTTTTACTTTTTTATTTTTTGAACAAATGATATTATCTACGTTAAGGGGAGGAGGTGGGCTTAACTTTACAATGAACTAGCAATAATGTGGTTCAAACTCAACTTTGACGAAAATCGAATCTAAGACCTCTCACTTACAAATGAAGAGAAATATCACTAGACCGTAGTACTAAATTGCTCCAATTCAGAACTCTTAATAGCAAACACTTATCACGTCTCCCAAACTCTAACGGTTAATTAACTTGATGAGTGGGATAATGGATCTCAACCTAACCAATCACAGCACGCCCATCATACTCTAGTAAAATCATTTTCAAGTTCAACCCTACTAATATATAATAACATGACCTTTAACCTTGAGAAGGTTCTTCTGTTAAGAAACTCGAACTCTTGAATTCAAATTCATTAAATTTAACTCGGGCATCGAAGAGATGTTTGTTTATTTGAGCATTAGTCAAAGAAAGTTTAGTAATAACCAAGGTATTAAATATCGATAATATCGGAAATATCGGAAGTCCGAAAACACGGAAATATCGATAGAAATATCGGGATAATATCGATATCGATAAAAATAATATGGAAACCACGGAAATTGTAAGAAAAACTTGAAATTTTTTATTGAAACTTTGCAGGATGTTTATTTAGTCAATTATCTATTAGTTTATCACAAAAAATTGGAAGGACATGCATGGCATGATGGATTTAACATTATCAAGTTGATTATATAGCGAGCTGGCAAACATTGTGAGTGTAGAAATATGTAGTAATTACTGAAAGAAGTTTAAACACACCATAATAATTTATATATAATGAATTAATACAATATTTTACACTTTATACATTGCATGGTAAGATACATGAGTGACTTAGTACCACATAGAGTTCCTATGAGGTTCAAATTTTTCACTATCTTCATCATCTCTATGTGTAGAGTGATTGTATTGTGAAGAGTAGTTATCAAATGATAAATCCCCAAAATATTTTGCATGTAATTGTTAACATGCCACCCATATGGATCCGAGATTGGTTGACCTTGTCCATAAGCAAAATCATTTGAAGATTGAGTCTCGGATTGTTTCCATGAGTCACTCGATTCTATCCCAACAGGAATCGGATATGAAGGGTAGGGAAATTGTTGGTTATAAGTATAACCATAGTTACTACTTCCCAATCCAACAGAGTCCGAAGTTATAGATAACGAGTCATCTTCTTGACTTGACAAAATCTCCTTGCCTTTTTCTGTACGAGTATAATCCTTCCCTATGGCACCAATTTCTGGTCCTGCCCGCCTACTGCCATGGTCCTCATCCTGTGTTGCATGCGTGAAGTTTGCCTCACCAGCGAAGGGGCTCATAAATCCTGGAGGTGGTTCAACATAGTTTCCATATCCACCACCACTACCTCCAGATCCACTATATCCTTCATCATTCCCACCTCCGGTGGTAGGTGAGTCTCCTCCTGATCTTGTACTAGAGCTATCATTAGTATCAACACGATGTTGTGGTTGTGTAGGATTGGAAGAAGGTGGAATTCTAGTGTTTCTTGGTCTTGGGCACAAAAGTTCTTCCAAAGAGTAAGCGCTGCTAGATCCCACCTCCTCCGCTAATACTCTTTCTACATTTATCCCTTCATTACGTGCTTCTTCAGCAACTCTGGGAGCTGGGTTGCCTTTATCATCATCTAAATGAAGAGGTCTAATCCATTGATAAAATGGGTTACCCTCTGTATCATCATCTTTAGCAACAATATCAAACACATCTAGTGGGTCACCACGGTCGACATGATCTATTTATGCTTCTTTATCTCGAATTTAAAGCTTCATGTTGTAGTAGCAATAAACTAATTTTTCCAACCTACTATGAGCCAACCTGTTTCTTTGCTTTGTGTGTATAAGTGCAAATGTGCTCCAATTTCTTTCACAAGCAGATGAGGAAGCTGTTTGTGATAATACTTTGATTGCTAACTTTCTCACAGTTGGTGCATCGGTCCCATACATGATCCACCGTTCAGCTACAATGAAAAACAATGTTGATAAGCCTAATAACTCCAACAAATTCTATTATAAACTTATCGTGAAATATGTTTACACTCACTAGGAGACATTTTTGTTCGAGCAGCAACTGATGTTGGTTCTCCAAAAGTTCTTCTTGCATCTTTAAACCATGTTAGCTGAATTCAATAAATCGTGTTAGTTTAATCCAACAAAGTAATTATTATAATTTAAGTAATTGTGTACCTCATTTCCAAATTGGCCAACTTCTGGTGATGCAGGGTCTAATTTAGAGTATACATTATGTACAACACGTATAAGGGTACCATCATCTCCAACACTGGGTCTGTATTGGTATCGAGGATTCAAATAATATGCTGTTCAAAGAAACACATACTCCAATAAGAGAAATAATACTTATGCAACTAAAGAAATGAATTGCAAATTATGACATAATTTATACCTGCTGCATGCAAATCGTGGTATAATGTTTTATACCATCGGTCTTCAATTATCTTTATGACCCACCTTACACCATGTTTTCTTTCCAATTAATCCTTCACTACACGCATCAACTTATATATTGCCCCCATAGTAGGATACACTTCTGTGTCAGCGATCTGTAAAACTTTGTAAAGAGGTTCAAACACTTGGCACACATGTTCTGATTGAGTCCAAAAAGCATGATCAAACACTATATTTTCCATCATACGACCTGCATTTGAGCGGCTGAAATTGTGGTTCGCCCAATCATCACTAGTGAATAGTTGCTTCAACCCTGCTTTCTTCTTAAGTACGCTGTCTAATGCAATATAGTTGGTGGCGAATCGAGTGGTAGCTGGACGAATAATTTCTCATTTGCAAAATTCACGCATCTTTGCCAACAACCAATCGTGATTGTAAATATAATTTGTGATCGTTCTAGATCTTTTTACCACAGTAGCAACATTCTCTCTCTTCCCCATTGCCTCAAATATGAGATCAATACAATGTGCTGCACATGATGTCCAAATCACATTATGATGCTTCATTAACTTTTTTCCAGCTTTGACAAATGCAGAATCGTTGTCGGTCACGACTTGGACAACATTATGCTCTCCCACCTCCATGATTACATCCCTCAATAATTTGTAAATATACTTGTAGTTCTTTATATGGTCTGAAGCATCAACAGACTTCAAAAAAATTGTCTTTCCCTTGGAGTATACCATGAAGTTTATGATAGACAATCTAGTCGGGCCAGTCCATCCGTTACACATGATTGTGCAACCATTAGTTTCCCACTTTGACCTCAACTTGTTAACATACTCGCCAATGTCTTTATACTCTATATCCAAATATTTGTTTCTTATCTCATAGGGAGTGGGAGGTTGTACTCCAACACCGGCCTGTTGACATCCCACTACCATATTTTTGAAATTATGTGATGATGCTTTCTCAGCAGGGACATTTTCATAGATAAAGAACTTGCTAATTAGACGCCCCATTCCCTCCTTCACATTACCTCCAGTGAAATAACTCCAAACACTCTTTTGACGTGCTTTCGATGACTTATATAAACTTGGGGCTATTGGTGGTGTTGGTTGTGATTTTTTAAGACTGCCTCCCGGTCTCATTTGTGCACCACCACTTGTCCAGGAACCTTGTGCTCTATTAGGAATTTTATGAAGGTGTTCTCTTTCCCATGCTGATTGTTTGGAGGCACATAATGCTTGTTTCAAACTGCGTCGTTCTTCAGGTCCCATGTCATCATCATATTCGTCCTTATCGTCATCATCATCACTGTCAACCGCTTGGACAATGACTTCTCCTCGTAGCCCGGCTCGAATATTTTCCATTCCATGTGTTATCTTTTCCTTCTGCTGTTTTTTATTTTTTAATAATGTGCTGATGAATGCCTTCACTTCTAGGGGGACATTATTGCATCGTTGGACATTTTTTGCTGAATCTAATCCACTAAGATGGTACTTATGTCGTGTCACTCTGCCACTCTTCATTACCCGACCACAATATTTGCAAATTGTGCCATGTTTGTTTCCGTCTATTGGGTCTCCATGTTCCCAAGCTAGATCACGTTTAGTAACTCCACTGGACATCTTAAACGTACCTATATTTATTTTTCATGAAAATTATACAATTATTTTTTGGCCAAAAAATATAGTAGTGATGATGGTTATATAAGAGAACCTAAATAATAAAGTTATTCTACAGAAGAATTAAATACGAAGTAAAGAAAATGATTGTAAAAATTTAAGTAATTATAAAAATAATATGGAATAATAAAACCTAATATTAATGAATAATAATCCAATTTGATAAAAAAAATAATCCTAATATAAAACATAGTGATGAATAATAATCCAATTTGATAATAATCCAATTTAATAATAATTCAATTTAATGAATAATCCAATTTGATAATAATCCAATTTAATGAATAATAATCCAATTTGATAATAAAAAAAACCTAATATTAATGAATAATAATCCAATTTGATAATAAAACCTAATATTAATAAAATAATAAATAACATTAAACATATTAAAATTATCCTAGGGAATAATTATACAACATTACTTAATTACTTAAAAAAAATTAACATGTAATTGTTAACATTACTTAATTACCTACAAAAACTAACATGCAAGTATTAATTACTTAAAAAAATTAACATACGAGTCCACACAAATTTTTTTGTTGTTGTATAAATTACAATAATATAAATATAAGTTTGTAAACTTACTTTAAATATGGAACCCTTTGTGTTCAAGCTCTGGAATGGATCTGGAATGGCTTTGAAAGGGGTAAGGGAAGAAGAAGAAACGAAAATGCTCTGAATGACTCCGATACTCCACCTCTTGAAAGAATATCACAGTGGCACACGGTTTTGAATGAAACCACCATCCATGGTTTGAAATTGTATAAGTTATAATTGTAAAGGTTGTCTGCGCTTTGAATTATTTAGATTCTTTTCAAAGAAATCACCATTATTTTTGTCTATGGTCTGAAATTGTCAAAATAATTGTAAAAGTTGTCAGAAGTTCCTGAGTGTGTCCTGAGTCCTGATAGGAGGAACCCCACACACACACACAACACACGCAACCACACACGCACACAACAACGCACGCACACAAACATCACACATGCAGACACATAGAGACCTTTGTCTATCTCTCTCGATCCTTCTCTATTCTCTCCATTCTCCACTCAGAGATCTCTCGATCTCTCTTCTCCCTTCTCCCACACACACACCACGGTCTTCTGCTTATCTCTCTCCTTTCTCTCTGCATCGAAACCCATATACACCTCTCATTTCTCTCTGCACCGAGACCCACACGCACACCATCACACCTGCTCTGGCGAGTTTCTTCAATTTCTCTCTCTCCACTCCCACACACACACACACACAGATCTCTCGATCTCTCTTCTCCCTTCTCCCACACACACACCACAGCCTTCTGCTCCTCCCTCTCCTTTCTCTCTGCACCGAGACCCACATACACCTCTCATTTCTGCACCGAGACCCACATACACCTCTCATTTCTGCACCGAGACCCACATACACCTCTCATTTCTCTCTGCACCGAAACCCACATGCACACCATCGCACCTGCTCCGGCGAGTTTCTTTAATTTCTCCGGTTAGGTAAGCTTCGGGTTTTTCTTTTTCTGTTCTAGATCGAAGCTTAGATGTGAAATTGAAGTTCTATCTCGTGTTTTTACAAGGTTTTTGGGATGAAATCGACTCGGGAATAGGCACACCCATCTCCGGCAAGGCCGTGGGTGTCGACGAACTTTTCGAACACTTCCGACCGTTTCACGGCAAACAGACGTTATAAAGATGTTCCTTTCGTCTTCTATTGCATTTTCATACCTAGATCGGAGTCTAGGGGGCTCTTTTACAGTTGGCCAGAGCTGTAGAAGTTCTGGCGTTCTTCTCCGATTTGCACAGTTCTGAAATTTCGCGATAATATCAACAATATCGCTATATTATCGATAATATCGCGATATTTTGACGAAAACCAATTGGATAACCATTAAAATATCGGTCTTGCGAAAAACCGATAATATCGACGAAATATCACCGATATTATCGGCATTTAAGACACTGGTAATAACACAGCTGCTTAGTGTGACAACTCGTCCATAATTTTACGATTTTATTCATTTTAAAGGAATGAATTGACAAAAATACCCTTGAGGCGAGATTGTTGACTTTCGTTGACCATCTTTTTGTGACGCGTACGAGTTACCATTTTATCGTGTTCTTTAAGTATTCGACGGTACGAACACGCAAGTATAAGGGGAATCGAAATTGGAGTTACGATGAAGATTTTACGGAACTACTAATCCGAAATATACTTTTGTAAAAAATATTACTATTTTATATTTTATATATTTCTTTTAATTATTATATTAATATGTTATTATGTTATTATTTTTCTTTGGGTTTATTTAAAAAATATTTTCTGGCCATGGGGTCAACACCTCACTCTTCCCCTTCTTCCGTGTTCCCTTTCAAATTTCTTGGACCACTTATTTTCTGCCACCTACTCACTTCTCTCTCAAACGCTCAACTCTCTCTCTCTTCTTCCCCGGCAAGGACCGAGATGCTGTAACGGCGTTGCCACGCACCACCTTCCCGGTGAACTCCACCATAGCCACCAGTGAATATCATGACTCTCTTGTTCCCTCACTCTTTCTCCCTTACTAAAGATCTAAACTCTTTGGCATGTACGAACTGAGGAGAGGTCCATTTCGAGTTAATTGTCTCAAGCATGACCCCACCATTCACGGCCTAGGTAAGATTTGATGTCTATCATTTCTCTTTCCCTCGATGAGATGGCTTGGCTTCTGAGTTACCATGTGAAAAACGAATGTGTTTTGGTGCAAAAATACCTAGGGGAAATACTCCCCAATTTTCCGACGAACCATTCGAATTTTGCAGGCCATTTCCAGCCACGACTCCGTCTCCCATTGGTATATTTCGAACCATTACTTCACAGGCTTCATTTTGACTTTTATTTCGTTGAAAATGCTTGAGTTTTGAGCTCGAACGGAGCTCGAGTTTGCTGCCTATATTCTGGCCGAATCTGGCAACCTACAACCGAGTTGACCATGCCCGATTTCAAAAAAAAAAAAAAAAAGGCCCAAGCCTGGATCTAAACTCGGATCTGAACCAGCTGACCTGGACCCATTTAGGGATTTTAAAGGAATATTCCGTTAAAGTTAACTGTTGACAGTTAGTTGACTTTTGTTGACTTTTTTGGAATTTTTTTGAAAACCCTCATAGGCTAATTTCGACGTCCTGATTTTGTTTTTGACATCCATTTAGTGAAAATTCAAAGTTTTAATGTAGTTGACTGCTGGAGCGTCTCAGTTGACTTTTTCATTGACTTTTACAAATTTTTCCCATAACCATTTTTAGCGTATTTCGACGCGCTGATTCCGAAACTACTGTCCGTTTTTCTAAATTCAAACATTTTAATTGAGTTTTACTAATGGGTCCCAATATTATGTTTATGTGCAATTACTATCGGGGACTCCGACCTTCCAAGCTTGAACGGATTTGACATCATAAGTACTTGTGGTTGTGAGTGTGTCTTTTCTCTTATATAGTATATATATAATTGTTAGTTTCCATTTATACATTTCATAAAGAGTTTTCTACAACATGCCTAGATTAGCGTGACATTTACAAGATTTAGCTCATTGATAGAAATTATGAAGTTATGCTATGTCATACGGGATGCACATGTATGCGTATAGTATGGATGTTTTAATGGTATTTACGGTTATGAATAGTATTTCATTGACTAGGGTTAATGAATTATTAAGTTATCGATTTACCATTGCATGATCATATTTGCATTATCTGCTCATCGTTTGCTACACAGGTGTTAGTACTGGCCCAGGCCAGGGCCAGTCTTTCACATGTATGTTCACATTGCACCGTACGCTCACTTTGGATCCATTGTAGGTGTTAGTCCTGTCCTAGATTGCTATAGGCAATTAAGACTCGTATGTGATACCCATAGCGCCAATCCTCACGTGATTGTAGTACTAGAGCGTAATACACTCAGTCCTATTCATGTCAGAATACTTCTGGATGAACTTGTGTGTTAGCATGTGTCAATGAGCACTCAATGTGATATGTTTATTTCTGTGAGATATTGCGATTGATGGAAGTTATATGATTATTTACGAATTTTGTGAGTTTCATATTTTTGAGGTATTGCATATGGTAAGTATTTTCATACTATACGTAGTATATCTATTTTGGAAACTATACTTCTTTTACAGTGAATGGTTATTATGTTTTCAAAAAGGTTTTTATAAAACTTAATTTTTAGGCCCACTCACCTTTGTTTTTCACCCTTTTAGGTTTTAGTGTCTGAGTTTTCGTGTCGACAAGGATTCTTGGCAAATCTTGGTATAGTGGTTACCTTCGATGATATAATTCACATCTTACTTTACTATACTTTACTGTACTTTAATTATGCTCTGGCATCATGTGTGAAATGAGTTCATTCTTGCTCACAAGCGCATTTTTATATTCAAGCACTTTTAGGGTTAAATTTATTCACATTTTCCGCATCACTACACCTTATGGCTTCGTCACCCTCCTAGTGTCGGCTAGCATAGCTTGATTTGGAGTCCAGGTGGACATTTCGGGTCGGGGTGTGTTAGTTTGGTATCAGAGCATAAGTTTGGGTAGTATTGCATTCATCATACGCGTGATGTAAGCATTCTTGGTTCTTGAACCTAATTTTCAAATCTTGCCACCTCGTCGAGCATGAAAAATGTGTTAACTTTTTCTAAGTTTTGAGTGACTTAGTCGACTTATCGACATTCTAGAAGAACATTTTGGCGACTACCTCTAGATTTAAAACAAAGAACCTCATTGCTAAGAAAAATCCCAATTTGGTATGAGTTGAAGGCCTCGAAGTAGGGCTAATATATCGATAGTTGTGCACCACCAGAGAATTTCTCATCAATTCCACTACTATTATCTTGTCATCTTTACCAACCCTTTCGAGTTAGAAAACCAAGAATAGTTTTGATTCATTGGCAGTATTTGTTAGCATACCATCTATTAGATTCCTACGAATTTTACCTTCGTCAAGTTTCTAGAAATGTCTTGTGTTGATTCACAAAATCAGTGATGACTTTGGTACAACAGAAAGTGTTAAGTTTGTGACCTTCGCTAGATTGCTCCGGTCATTAGTGTGGATAAGTATGTAAATGGATAGAGACATGGAAGCAAACACAAGATGTACGTGGTTCACCCAGATTGGCTACGTCCACGGAGTAGAGGAGTTTTCATTAATTGTGAAGGGTTTACACAAGTACATAGGTTCAAGCTCTCCTTTTGTGAGTACTAGTGAATGATTTAGTACAAATGACATTAGGAAATATTGTGAGAGAATGATTTCTATCTATAGAAGAGAGTTTCTAGTTTCATTCTGACATTGACACGTGTCGTGTTGTGATTGGCTTCTGATGTTGACATATGTCGCGCTATGATAGGCTTCTGATGTCGACACGTGTCGTGCTGTGATTGGCCTCCTAGTTGGAGGAAAACTCTTCTGGGTCCTTGATGGTATAACATTGACCGGTGCTCAGTAGTTTCGGGATTGATCAAGTATGGTACAAACAGTGCTCCCTTAAGTTCCCGAGTGAGGGAAACTCCTCGGTTGGAGACTTGCAAGATCCAAGCCATTGAGTAATCACGAAACTTCTAAGTACCGAAGTGTGGTATCATTTTGACTTGCCTTATCTGTCTCATATGTAGATGTGGCATCTTCTCTGAAAGTACTTTTCCTCTATCGAGGGGTGGTATCTTTAACCGATGAAGATGCACAAAGTAATGTATCAATTTCACTTAAAGCTTACTTGTAGTTTCAGGCTTGGTCAAGTGCGATACAAACCCTATAGTAGGAGTCCCCCAAGTCGCTGAGTTAGGAGATTTGCCGAATGAGGTAACATACAAGGTAAGCAATCAGACTTCCAAGCAAGCAACCTGGATCGGAGGTTCGACTTTGGCTTCCGGTTGATTGTTCTCATTCTCCTTGTGTCATAAACAGCAACAAGGATAAGGAGAAGCAAATGGAGAAGAGATGATATGAGATACTTTTTCTTTTGAAGAAGTAACTTTCCACAGGCTTATTCTTGAACGGGGCTGGAGGGTTTTCTGGTTTCCTCCAGAGTATAAGGCCGACTCAAGAATTTGAGGGTCCAAATAAGTCCATCAAATCTAGAGTACGTTCAACCCTGATGATATGAGATACTTTTACTGTTGACAAAGTTGTGGATGTATCGGCACGTGTTCTGTTACGCTTGTTTCCACATGCTTCCTTGTATCCTTCTCACTTGCCCTATCTGTTCCTCAGGTAGATGTGGTATCTTCTCTGGAAGCATAAGATGTTGAAGATGAGTACTCGAGAGTAATGCCAGGTAAGTAATCAGGCAAGGGGTTCTAGGCAGTCAGTTCCTAACTGGAAGCTTGATTCCAAGTGCTGACTGATTGCGCTCTTTCTCTTTATCTTGTAGGTAAGAACAAGGCCAAAGGAAAAGACAGGGAAAAAGTATGCTATGGGATACTCTTGCTTTTAACCCTGATGATATGAGATACTCTTGCTCTGGTGTGGCTTGTTTGCAGAGGTATTATCGGGAGGAAAAGAAGCTGAGTATTTCGAGAGACTCTGCTGAGAGTGCCATCTCGGATGTGAAGAAAAGTTGAGCATTTTTTTTATTTGCAGGTCTGCCTGGCTATGAAGTATGGAGGTCGACATATATAGGAGTCTTCCTAACAACAACTAGTAGTGTTATTCCTTTTCCCTTCTTGGTCATAGCAATGTAGTGGGAGCTGCAAGCTTCACGTGTTTTAACTTTGTCAGAGCACTTTGAAAAAGTGGTATGTGGTATCTGGAAAGCTGATGTTGCATATGAAGATTGTAGACAAGCTTTATCCAAGGAAATCTAGCTCTCGAAGTTCGGAGAGCGGTGCCTTTTTGATTTTCAAACAAGCAATCCTGTCAAGGATCTGGCCCTCGAGATTCAGAGAATGGTGCCTCTTCGATTTTTGAGAAAGCAATCCTGTTGGAAGTCTGACTCTTGAGATTCAGATAGCAGTGTCTCTTCGATTTTTGAAAAAGTAATCCTGTTGGGAGTCTGGCTTTCGAGATTCGGAGGGCGGTGCCTCTTCTATTTTTGAGCATGTAATCTTGTTGGGAGTCTGGCTCTCAAGATTCGAAGAGCGATACCTCTTCGATTTTTGAGAAAGCAATCATGTTGGGAGTCTGACTCTTGAGATTCGAATAGCAGTGTCTCTTCGATGTTTGAGAAAGTAATCCTATTGAGAGTCTGGCTCTCGAGAATCGGAGAGCGGTGCCTCTTCAATTTTTGAGCACGTAATCTTGTTGGGAGTCTGGCTCTCGAGATTCGGAGAGCTGTGCCTCTTCAATTTTTGAGCAAACAATCTTGCTGGGAGTGTTTTCTCGAATTTGAGTAAAGGTTGGGCATGTTTGCCAATCTGCCTTGCCACAGAGCACGAAGGTTGGCACACATTGAGACTTTTTAGTTATCAAGCAGTGGTGTTGTTCCTTTACCCTTGTGGGTAATAGTAGGGTAGCTGGACCTTTAAAATTTATGTGTCTAAATTTTGTCAGAGATCTTTGGCAAAGTTATCTGTGGTACCCGTGGAGCTGATGTTGCATGTGGAAAATGGTGCCTCTTCGGAATCCGGAGAGTGGTGCCTCTTCGATTTTTGAACCAACGACCCTGTTGCACTTTCTTTTATAAGGGCACCAATTGTGTGCAAGAAGTACATTCAGAGAGTTATTGCTTGTAGGAATTTTCCCCTTACTTCAGAGATTTATTGCACCTCATTTCTCCTTCATCATTTCTGAGAATGTCTAGCCCATCTGATCGTCGTTTTGACTTGAACTTTGGTGAAGAGGCAGCCATGTCTTCTCAAGAAAACATATAGCGCCCATCATTCTTATCCCCTACTGGTCTTCTTACCGTTGGGGACTCTGTGATGAAGAATGATATGACCGCTGCGGTGGTGGCCAGGAACCTTCACATTCCCAAAGATAACAGATTGCTTTCCAAACGGTCTGATGAGTTAGCTGTTAAGAATTCTCTGGCTCTCAGTGTTCAGTGTGTAGGTTCTGTGTCTAATATGACCCAACGCCTATTTGCTCGAACCCGCCAAGTTGAATCATTGGTGGTTGAAGTAATAAGTCTCAAACAGAAGAACAGAGAGCTCAAGCATAAGAATAAACAGTTGCACAAGCTCGCACATGACTATGCTACAAACATGAAGAGGAAGCTCGACTAGCTGCAGGAATCTGATGGTTAGATTTTACTTGATCATCAGAGATTTGTGGGTTTATTCCAAAGACATTTATTGCCTTCGTCTTTTGGGGCTGTACCGCGTAATGAAGCTCCAAATGATCAACCTTCGGTGCCTCCTCCTTCTGGGGTTCTGCCTAGTACTGAGGCTCCGAATAATCACCTTCTGGTGCCTCCTCTTTCTAGAGCTCTGCTGACTGCTGAGACTTCTCCTGAGCAACCTTTGTGAAAGCTCCCTCTTGTTTGTTTATTTTGATTCATGTATATGTACATATTTGTAACTTATCGGAGATATCAATAAACAAACTTTTCTTCATTTCAACATATTTTGTTAAATACACCAAGGCTTTCTTCACTAAGTTCTTTGAATTTTTCCTTTTGTTGAAGCTTGTATGTTGAAGCTTTGTGAGTGAAGCATGTAGGTTGAGGTAGTGCTCCCTTAATTCCCGAGTGAGGAAAACTTTTCGTTCGGAGACTTGAAAAATCCAAGTCACTGAGTGGTCGTGAGACTTTCGAGTATCAAGGTGCAGTAGCATATGTTAGGAGTCCCCCAAGTCTCTGGTCGAAGGAGTTGACGAATGAGGCATTTCCTTTCTAAGTGGTAGCCCAAAACTCCTTCTTCATATATATTTGTTATGAAAGTTGTTAGGCCCAAAGAAGAAGAGGCCTAGGCAATTTTTTTTCGAAATTTCTTTTTTCGATTTTTTTTTCGAATTTTCGAATTTTCGAATTTATGAATTTTTGAATTTTTGAATTTCCGAATATATATATATATATATATATTTTTTTTTTTTTAAAGCTTTGTAGGTGAAGCTTTGGTGTTGAAGCTTTGTAGGTGAAGCTTTGAGGTTGAAGCTTTGTTGGGTACCATGAATTGATTTTGCTTCACACTATCTTGATCAAGATAGTGTGAAGCTTTTGTGTTGAAGCTTTGTAGGTGAAGTTTTTGTGGTGGGTGAAGCTTTTGTGTGGGTGAATCTTTTGTTGGTAAAGCTTTTATGGGTGAAGCTTTTGTGGTGGGGGAAGCTTTTTGTGGGTGAAGCTTTTGTGGTGGGGGAAGCTGTTGTGGGTGAAGCTTTTGTTGGTGAAGCTTTTATGGGTGAAGCTTTTGTGGTGGGTGAAGCTTTTGTGGTGGGTGAAGCTTTTGTGGTGGGGGAAGCTTTTGTTGGTGAAGCTTTTGTTGGTGAAGCTTTTATGGGTGAAGCTTTTGTGGTGGGTGAAGCTTTTGTTGGTGAAGCTTTTATGGGTGAAGCTTTTGTAGGTGAAGCTATTATGGGTGAAGCTTTTGTAGGTGAAACTTTAGAGTTGAAGCTTTTGTTGGGTACCATGAATTGATTTTTCTTCACACTATCTTGAACAAGATAGTGTGAAGCTTTTGAGAATTTGTAGTTGTCCTCCATTGATGAAGCTTTGGAGTTGAAGCTTTTGTTGGTGAAGTTTTTATGGGTGAAGCTTTTGTTGGGTACCATGAATTGATTTTGCTTCACACTATCTTGATCAAGATAGTGTGAAGCTTTTGAGAATTTGTAGTTGTCCTCCATTGATGAAGCTTTTGTTGAATTTCCTTTTTTTTTTTTTGAGAAACTAGAAATTTGAAAATGTGGGTGAGACAACATATACAAATTTTGCTTCCACACTGTTGAGTAAGAGATTGTGATGCAAGCCACACCTTGTAGTAATCAAAGGTTTGGATGAACCATATAAATTGAATTTTCTTCGAACAGTCTTGAATTTGCTTCGAAGGTTTGAGAATTGTAGTTGCCCTCTATTGATGAAGCTTTTGTTGGCACCATAAATTGGTTTTGCTTCACACTGTCTTGATCAAGAGTGTGTGAAACTTTTAAGAATTGTGGTTGAACTTCTTTAATGAAGCTTTTTTTTTGCACCATAAATTTGTTTTGCTTCACACTATCTTGATCAAGAGTGTGTGAAGTTTTTGAGAATTGTGGTTGCCCTCCATTGATGAAGCTCTTGTTGGCACCATAAATTGGTTTTGCTTCACACTGTCTTGATCAAGAGTGTGTGAAGCTTTTGAGAATTGTGGTTGAACTCCATTAATGAAGCTCTTGTTGGCACCATAAATTGGTTTTGCTTCACACTGTCTTGATCAAGAGTGTGAAACTTTTGAGAATTATGGTTGCCCTCCATTGATGAAGCTCTTGTTGGTACCATAAATTGGTTTTGCTTCACACCGTCTTGATCAAGAGTTTGTGAAGCTTTTAAGAATTGTGGTTGAACTCCTTTGATGAAGCTCTTGTTGGCACCATAAATTGGTTTTGTTTCACACTGTCTTGATCAAGAGTGTGTGAAGCTTTTGAGAATTGTGGTTTCCATCCATTGATGAAACTTTTGTTGGCACCATAAATTGGTTTTGCTTCACACTGTCTTGATCAAGAGCGTGTGAAGCTTTTGAGAATTATGGTTGAACTCTTTTAATGAAGCTCTTGTTGGCACCATAAATTGGTTTTGCTTCACACTGTCTTGATCAGGAGTGTGTGAAGCTTTTGAGAATTGTGGTTGCCCTCCATTGATGAAGCTCTTGTTGGCACCATAAATTGGTTTTGCTTCACACTGTCTTGATCAAGAGTGTATGAAGTTTTTGAGAATTGTGGTTGAACTCCTTTGATGAAGCTCTTGTTGGCACCATAAATTGGTTTTGCTTCACACTGTCTTGATCAAGAGTGTTTGAAGCTTTTGATAATTTAGTTGCCCTCCATTGATGAAGCTCTTGTTGGTACCATAAATTAGTTTTGCTTCACACTGTCTTGATCAAGAGCGTGTGAAGCTTTTGAGAATTGTGGTTGAACTCCATTAATGAAGCTCTTGTTGGCACCATAAATTGGTTTTGCTTCACACTGTCTTGATCAAGAGTGTGTGAAACTTTTGAGAATTATGGTTGCCCTCCATTGATGAAGCTCTTGTTGGTACCATAAATTGGTTTTGCTTCACACCGTCTTGATCAAGAGTTTGTGAAGCTTTTAAGAATTGTGGTTGAACTCCTTTGATGAAGCTCTTGTTGGCACCATAAATTGGTTTTGTTTCACACTGTCTTGATCAAGAGTGTGTGAAGTTTTTGAGAATTGTGGTTTCCATCCATTGATGAAACTTTTGTTGGCACCATAAATTGGTTTTGCTTCACACTGTCTTGATCAAGAGCGTGCGAAGCTTTTGAGAATTATGGTTGAACTCTTTTAATGAAGCTCTTGTTGGCACCATAAATTGGTTTTGCTTCACACTGTCTTGATCAGAAGTGTGTGAAGCTTTTGAGAATTGTGGTTGCCCTCCATTGATGAAGCTCTTGTTGGCACCATAAATTGGTTTTGCTTCACACTGTCTTGATAAAAAGTGTATGAAGTTTTTGAGAATTGTGGTTGAACTCCTTTGATGAAGCTCTTGTTGGCACCATAAATTGGTTTTGCTTCACACTGTCTTGATCAAGAGTGTTTGAATCTTTTGAGAATTTAGTTGCCCTCTATTGATGAAGCTCTTGTTGGCACCATAAATTAGTTTTGCTTCACACTGTCTTGATCAGGAGCGTGTGAAGCTTTTGAGAATTGTGGTTGAACTCATTTAATGAAGCTCTTGTTGGCATTATAAATTGGTTTTGCTTCACACTGTCTTGATCAAGATTGTGTGAAGTTTTCTACGAGTTGTAGTGTTTGCATTGTTACAGAGGGGAAATGTTTGAAGCAGATGTAAGAGAGCTGAATAGCTTGATCTTCGTATGCCATGCACTGAAGTTGTTGTTTGCTTGCAATAAGACTTTGTTGGTGGCTATAACTCTTGTTGGGCATAAGTGCTCCCCTAGTTGAGTTGTCAAGCTTGAGGGTTTTTTATTATTTGTGAATGCTATGAGTTCACATGTACAAGTTGTACCACTCGTCTTTTGGTAGGTGGAATGAATGGTGAGTTGCTTTCATCACTTGGTTGGTGGTACGAATGTGAGTTCATTCATTACCTTTCATCACATTTCATCACCTGGTTGGTGGTACGAGGATGAGTTCCTTCTTCCCCTGGTTGGTGGCATGAATGGCAAGTTGCCAAATGATATTAGAGTACGGGTTGTACATTTCATCACCTGGTTGGTGGCATGAAGGAGAGTACAGGTTGTACATTTCATCACTTGGTTGGTGGCATGAAGATGAGTTCCATCTTCACCTGGTTGGTGGTATGAGTGGTAAGTTTCCAAATGATATTAGAGTACGGGTTGTACATTTCATCACCTGGTTGGTGGCATGAAGGAGAGTATGGGTTGTACATTTCATCACCTGGTTGGTGGCATGAAGATGAGTTCCTTCTTCACCTGGTTGGTGGCATGAGTGACAAGTTGCCAAATGATATTAGAGTATGGGTTGTACATTTCATCATCTGGTTGGTGGCATGAAAATGAGTTCCTTCTTCACATTTCATCACCTAGTTGGTGAGAATAAGGGCAAGGTGTCTAGGCACATTGTAGCAAGTGTCGAACGACACAAAGTATGTTGAACCCTTTCAAAGCACAGTTGGCTTATGTATGAATGTGTTGGAATGTATGATTGAACGAATATATTGTGAAGCTGTTCGTTTATTTGTATAGTCTTATTGACATATACTTAGACTTTGTTTCATATTGGAAGCATTCATGTTGAAGCTTTGAATCCGAGTGTTTCATCACTAGGAATGTAAGAGGATTATGACCGAGTTGTCTAAATCACCGCTTTATTGAATTCATGCCAAATAGTTTTCGTTACATAGGATGCCGAACATCTGAAGCTTAACACTTATACAATATGAGTTTACTTGTAATAGTACTTTAAGTGATCAGCGTTCCATGAATGGCCAGGGGTCTTACCATCGGAGCTTCTAAGCTTGTAGGAGCTAGGGCGACTGATGCCAACAGCTTCAAACGGTCCATCCCAGTTTGGACTAAGTGGTCTTTCACTCGGGACTTTATCGCAGAGTAATCGTTTCTTCAATACCCAGTCC
Organism: Malus domestica; assembly: GCF_042453785.1. Lineage (NCBI taxonomy): Eukaryota > Viridiplantae > Streptophyta > Magnoliopsida > Rosales > Rosaceae > Malus > Malus domestica. Next base: position 16,397,727 of record NC_091673.1, read on the forward strand.
CCCACTTTGAAAAAACGAGGTTTGACCCTTGAGTCATAGTAGTTGGAGATGCGCTGATTGTAGGCGACATTCCTCAAGTGAGCCTGGTTTCTATGTTCCTCGACTAGATCTAAGTTGAGGGTAAGTTGTTTGTCATTTTCGCTTGGCACGTAGTTCTGGACTTGGAACGTTGCTTGCTCAAGCTCAACTGGGACAACTGCCTCTGTACCAAAGGCAAGTGAGAATGAGGTTTCTCCTGTTGATGTCCGATACGAAGTGCGGTATAACCAAAGAACTTGTGGTACAAATTCTGGCCAACAACCTTTAACTTTGTCCAAGCTAGTTTTCAAAGTTCAATTAATTATTTTGTTGATGGCTTCAACTTGTCCATTAGACTGGGGATGAGCTGGGGAGGCAAAACATAAGTTGATGTTGAACTTAGAGCAGAACATCCTGAACTTATTGTTGTCGAACTGTCGTCCGTTGTCAGTGACTATCGCATTGGGAATGCCGAATCTGCAAAGGATGTTCTTCCATATGAAGTCTTTTATTTTTGCCTCAGTAATGGTTGCCAAGGGTTTTACTTCGGCCCACTTTATAAAGTAGTCAACTGCAACGATTGCATAGCGAACGTTGCCCTTCCCTGCAAGCATTGGGCTGATTAAATCAAGTTCCTATTGGGCGAAAGGTCAATGGCTGATCATAGGAGTAAGCGGCTCGGGAGGGGAGTGAGGAATAGTTGCGTAGCATTGTCACTTATCACATGAGCAGGATATTCTGTTGGCATCTTAGTGGAGTGTTGGCCAGTAATATCCTTGGCGAAAAGCCTTGTGTGCTAGGGATTGAGATTCAGCATGATCTCCGCAAACTCCTTCATGTATTTCCCGAATGACAGTTTCCACCTCTGCGGGCGTAAGGCATCTTAGATATGGTAGGTTAAAACCCCGCTTGTATAGTGGGTCATTAATGATCAAGTAACGGGTAGCTTTGTATCGAATATGCTTAGCTTGGACATTGTCATTTAGAAGGGTGCCATGAGCAAGGAATCTATAAATCGGGGTAATCCAACAATCCCCCTGTTGTAAGTTGCACACTTCTGCAGCCATGGTGCTTGGTGCTGCCAACGATTCGACCTGAATTTTTTTCCCAGTCTTGTCTTACATCGCTGAGGTGAGGCGAGCCAAAGCATATGCATGACTGTTTGCCGCTCGAGGAATTTGGGTGATCTGGTAGTGGAAGTGCTTGAGCAACAATTGTGTTTGTGCCAGATATGCTGCCATGGAGCTATCCTTAGCGTCAAAGTTGTTGGTGACCTGGTTAACCCCCAATTGGGAGTCACTGAAGATATCAATTCGTTTAACCCCAAGGTGTTTGGCCAAACGTAAGCCTGCTAGGAGGGCTTCATATTTGGCCTCATTATTCGACGCCTTGAATTTGAAACGAAGAGCATACTCCATCGCCACTTTGTCAGGGGTCGTAAGGACTAGTCCTACTTCATAACCCTGTTGGTTGGACGAGCCATCAACATATAGACTCTATGTTGGGGCTGTTGGTTCTATTTTCTTAGCTTTCGAGGGTAATGAAACCACTTCTTTAGGTGTAGAAACAATGTCAACAGGATATGTGAAGTCGGTGATGAAGTCTGCCACTGCTTGGCCCTTCTCAGCTGGCTTTGGTTGGTAGGAGATGTCAAACTCACCCAATGCTATCGCCCATTTGATCATTCGCCCGGAAGTGTCAGGACTTGGAGTATCTATCGAAGAGGATGATTGGTAAACACGATGATGGAGTGTGCTTGGAAGTAAGGGCGAAGTTTTCGAGCAGACATGACCAATGCTAGAGCCAATTTCTCAATGTTGGAGTATCGTGTCTCTGCATCTTGTAAGGCTTTGCTAGCGTAATAGTCATGCTGTTCGACATTACCATCATTTCGAATGAGATCGGAACTTATTGCTGAAGCCGATACTGATAGATAGATAATGAGAGTGTCACCAACCTCAGGTTTGGAGAGCAGAGGGGATTTACTCATGTAGTCTTTGAGGTTCTTGAATGCCTTAGCATATTCATCAGTCCATGTAATGTACTTCTTACTTCCCTTAAGTGCTTTGAAGAAATGAGCACATCTGTCTATGGCCGTAGAGATGAACCTAGTTAAGGCTGCCACCTTGCCAGTAAGGCTTTGGATGTCTTTTGAAGTTACCGGTTCCTTCATGTCGAGGATTGCTTTGATCTTCTCAAGATTAGCCTCAATACCTCGTTGGCTTATCATGAAGCCTAAGAATTTGCCAGAGCCTACGCCGAAGGCACATTTGTTGGGGTTCAACCTCATTCGATACCTCTTAAGAATGGTGAAAGTTTCAGATATGTTGGTGATGTGTTGGTCAACATGTTTGCTCTTGACTAACATATCATCAACGTAAACTTCCATGCTCTTCCGAATCTGTTCGGCGAACATTGAATTGACCAGTCTCTGATAAGTTGCTCCTGCATTCATTAGGCTGAAAGGCATGACTTTATAGCAATATAGTCCCCTATCAGTAATAAAGGCTGTGTATTCTTGGTCTGGATGGTTCATGAGGATTTGGTTGTATCCTGAGTAAGCATCCATGAAGCTCAAAAGTTCACATCATGTCGTAGAGTCTATAAGTTTGTCTATGAGAGGAAGAGGAAAGTTATCCTTTGGGCATCCTTTGTTTAGGTCGGTGTAATTGACACATATTCTCCACAAGACCTTTTAGAGCAGGAGACTTTTCTTGGTCGGATTCTTCTTAACAAGGACAACATTTGCTACCCATGTTAGATAATTGACTTCGCGAACGAAGCCTATGCTTTTAAGTTTTTCAACTTCTGCCTTCATTGCCTCTTACCGTTCAGCGTCAAAAGATCTTCAATGCTAACTGAATAGGTGGTGACAAGATGGTGCCAATCTTCACCATACGATCCGGATAATCTTTTGAGATAGAGACATTTTCCAACTCTTCAGCAGGTTGTGCTTGCTGGGTGAAAGAGTCATCTCGAGGATCGTCGGGTTGACTGTTGCCACCGTGAAGATCCAAGTTGGCTTCGTCTGGGTTGGTCTTTATGACTTGGTCATGTATAAAAGGGTTTCCTTGGGCACAGGCAGGTGTTGTTGCTTGACCGAAGTGTTGTAACATGATCGTGCATTAAGTTGATCTCCTCTGATGTAAGCTTTGCCATAGGGATTGGAAATTTCATCAACAACATATGTGTGGATACCATGGCATTGAGATCATTGATGCCTGTGCGTCGGAAGATGACATTGTATGTCGTTGGGCAATCAACCACCAGGAAGTTAGTGGTAATGGTAGCTGTGTAAGGGTATGTACCAATGGTGAAAGGTAAGTGTATGCTCTCTAAAGGTTGCACGATATCACCGAAGAAGCTTATTAAAGGGGAAATCGAGCAATCGAGTAAGTGTTCAGCTACATTAAGTACCTTGAAAGCTTCAGTAAACATGATATTGACCAAAGCCCCCGTGTCTACTAGGATTCGTCGTACTTCAAAGTTGGCTATGTGAGCTTCCACAATCAGTAGGTCGTTGTGAGGGTAGATGATACCTCTTTCTTCCTCAGGGTAAAAACATATTAGATCCCAGTTAGGCTTTTGATACTTACCTCCCCTGATGTCTTCCACGTGAAACACTTGGTGGCCAGACCTTAAAGCTCGTTCACTATTTTTCATGGCCCTGTTGGAAGATTTAGATATGGGTGTGCCACCATTTATGGAATATATCACATTCACCTGGCGTTGGTTACGGTTACCCTTTGGAAGGTGATGGAGGAATTGATCAAATTTTCCTTCACGTGCCAAAGCTTCAATATGATCATGAAGGGTGATACATTTCTCGCCGTCATGGCCGTTATGCTCGTTGTAGCAGCAAAACGTGCCTATGTATTTCGTGGGCTTGTAATCCGAGTGCCTCGGCTTTGGCTTCGGTATCAGGTGTGCCATGTTGGGGAAATGGCCATGCATGTGGCGTTCAAATGTGTGTATGTCTCAAACCTCGGGGTAGGGGCTGTCCTGACACGTGCTTGACCCACTGTGTTGACTGCCTGGGGTCGAGGATTATCATGGCGATACCCTTGGTTATCGCGATAGTGTCCCTTACTCCTTTTACTAAAATGAGACTGGTGAGGATGAAAATCTTTCCTTTTGCCCTGAGATTGATATGTCTGTTGACTTGGCAAAGTATTAAGTAAGGCAGGGGGAGGCACTGCTGCCGTTTGGAAGGTCAAGGTCTTCTCATTTTGTTGGATCTGGCTTCCACTCCTTACTTGCTGATAAGGGGCGGTTGTGAGGGGTTTCCCTTGATATGTCCTTGCCTCGGCGGAGGCATGGTTGTAAGCCTATGCCTTCACCTCAGAGTAAGTCTTCTAAGTGTTGGCATTGATCATGTACTTGAAGAAACAATCACGTAGGCCTGCCGTGAAGGCCTTGAAGGCGGTCTTGTCATCTGCCTCAGCGCAGCGAGAATACTCATGGCTGAAACGACCAACATACTCTCGTAGTGACTCGTCCGACTTCTGGCGAATAGTGTACAAGTCATCTGCAGAATGCAAGCGATAGGTCTGGAAGATATGTTGAGAGATAAACAGTTTCCTCAGTTCCTCAAATGAGTCTACTGTCTCAGGTGGAAGACAACAATACTAGTTTAGAGCTCCGTCAGAGAGGGTGGAGGGGAAGAGAAAACATCGCTCTTCGTCGGTGTGCATCTGATATGCCATGGTGGACTCAAAGATGTTAAGGTGTTCAATTGGGTCCTCCCTTCCAGTATAGAGTTATAAACCAAGCTTTTGTTTTGTCTTCATTTAAAGGGGGTGTCGAGGATCCTCCTTGTAAGAGGGCCAGGCCTAGGTTGGTTCCAATCAGGTATCTCAGCTTATCGTTCAGCCTTCAACTTGTTTACTTCCTTAAGAAGCTGTAAGACAAGTGAGTCCTGAGTAGTGTCATGTAAAACTGGAGATTTCTTTCGTAAATCTCCATATCCTCTTGGAAGTATGAAGGTTTGATCAAGAGCATGTGATTTTTCCCTGGACTCGCCGTACTGACTTCCAAGGTATGTCTGTCGGAACATCTTTGAGTCCCCTATACCTTCGTGTTTCTTTAGGACTTGTTGTCTCTTCCCCAAATTGGTAGCCGGCCTGGGACATGGGAGGGGACCGAGTCTTTCAGAGACTTTTGGGTCATTGATCTTCGAGCTTACATGGATGGGATTGTCTCGACGTTGCTTAAGGATATCTTGACAGTCGTGAAAGACAGCTTTCGATCCTTCCACTCCTTTTATAAGAAGGTGTCTTCCTCCACTTCTCCTACTTCGGGTCGAAGCAGCTGGGTTGAGAGAAGTCTCATGTTGATTAATGATAAGATTAAAAGCACACTACAAAGTAGCACACAAATGTCCTATTGATTTTCCTTATTAACACTAAGATTTGTCAATTGTAGCATATGAAAATAAGGGTCTTTTCCGCAGAAGATTGTTTTATCTAACTACCTAAAATGTCACAAAAACTGGGTTGCTGTCCCTACTGACCAGCCACCGAAAAATAATTATTAGACTGACTTATACATATCTAAAGTCTTCGAAATTTTATATGTAGATACTAGACACACAAAGCTACACTCACACAAATGTTTGGGATTTTTGGAGTTGATTTGCTATTTAAATTAAATCGAACAAAAACAGGATAGAAACAAATTTTAAGTAGTTCATAAATTAAGAAAAACGAGTTAGGGGTATTGCTATCCACCACCAAATAATCATGCAAACATGTTATGTTTCATTCAAATTTCTTTTATTTCTGGATGAAGATGCTCAAGTTGGCTCAATGTTAGAACTCAACCTATTACTCTTTCTTACGTAGTATGTTAAGAGAATGGCGTTTTCAACTTAACTTAGTCCCTAGCATGCAATCTAGAATGGCGTGTTCATAGATTTAACAAGTAGAAATCATTAAGAACAAAAAGAGTTTGAGTCATCACAAGGCATCGTAAGTACTGGCGTTGTCTTACTTATCCTAGAAATTGGTTCACATGTTAATCGCAATTAACAAGTACTACTTTAGAACATATGTAGGTCCTCATTCGACAAGGGCAGGCACACACATACTCATAGCATTAGAATCCTATATATGCTTACTACGTATGCATCCATAGAAAACAAATAAAGAATTCATCAATGAGACAAGTAGTGAACCAATTTTCATCCATTCATAAAAGTAATTGAACAAAATGTCATAACAAAATTGCAATCATATTCTGGGCTTCAAAACAGCCCCTAACTACTAAAAATTTAGTTACACACAATCCTTAAGTTAAAACAAAAGATAGACATGAGTTTGAGAAGATAGAACCGAAAGAGATCGACCGAGGCTTCCTCCCCCCTTCCTTCCTTCCCCAATGCTGCTTTTAAACCCATTCTTGCTGCATCATTTTCTTCTCCTTAACTCACCCACTAATAGCCATTTAGTGATGACAATAAGTGAGAGGAAATGTGGTAAAACAATTGTAACACTTTAGGTAGCCTTTATGCCAATTACTCCCTCTTAATCCTCATTTTTAATTCCATTTCATCTGATGTTTGAGGAGATGTCAGCTGGCTTGTTCTTGGCTGCATCAGTTTTGGCTGCTAGTTTTATTGGATTTATTGCCTTCAATGCAGTTACAAACTGCTCAGCGTCTTGGAAACCTTTCAGTGTTAAAACGGCCATAACTTCTTCTAGAAAAATGATATTAACAATCCGTGAAATGCTTCAGAAAATAGACATCCGTAGCTTTCTAAGAATATAAGGCTCATTCTCTAATTCATTCTGAGCTGTTCGAAACTTGCTTCCAAAGTCAGCTGACCTGCACAGGCAGTTTTGACGAATTTGTCACTTAATATCCAACTTGTGCTATTTTTCTTTTATTTGCTTGAAAAATCCCACAAAACACAAAAACAAAGTAAATAGCTCAAAAATATAAGGAACTAACTAAGAAAAGACAAGTGAATTTGATGTAAAATATATATAAATATGAGCTTATCAATTAATGTTTTGATGATTAACTCGCTCCTTATCAGGGATACCCATATCGAAGGAAGGCGACCCTCTGTGTTGGGGGCACCCAGATGATGGTTGATGTTCACAGGGGTAACGAGCTCGCGTGTTTGAGTATGCCTAGTTTCGTGGAGCGTCTCGAAAAGCCTCTCATACTGCTCCTAGAGGACCTTATTCTTCATTGCTATCTTGTTGTTCTGAGCTTCTAGCTCATCGACTTTAGCTTGAAGAGCAACCTTCTTTCCTTTCTTCTTTATTTGCCTTGTACCAAGTGCAAAAGGGGTGTCATTCTGCGTGCTGTGGCTTCCTTCGCTCCCCATGTTGGAGATGGATGCTTGGTCAAAAGAGAGTGTATGAATGGTGGAAACCAGCTTAACAAAGCTGAAGAGAGTGGGAATAAGTGTCGTTCCCACAGACGGCACCAAATGTTGATGCACAAAATCAGTGAGGACTTTGGCACAACAGAAAGTGTTAAGTTTGTGACCTTTGCTAGATTGCCCCGGTCACTAGTGTGGATAAGTATGTAAATGGATAGAGACAGGGAAGCAAACATAAGATGTACGTGGTTCACCCAGATTGGCTATGTCCACGGAGTAGAGGAGTTCTCATTAATTGTGAAGGGTTTACACAAGTACATAGGTTCAAGCTCTCCTTTTGTGAGTACTAGTGAATGATTTAGTACAAATGACATTAAGAAATATTGTGAGAGAATGATCTCTATTTATAGAAGAGAGTTTCTAGTTTCATTCTGACATTGACACGTGTCGTGTTGTATTGGCTTCTGATGTTGTCACATGTCACACTATGATTGGCTTCTGATGTCAACACATATCACGCTATGATTGGCCTCCTGGTTGGGCGAAAACTCTTCTGGGTCCTTGACGATATAACGTTGATCGGTGCTCAGTAGTTTCGGGATTGGTCAAGTATGGTACAAACATCTTGAATGACAACCTGGTATTAAAATGGTAGCACTCGATGGAATAACATCTGGGGATAATCACTTTTAGTCCCCGATAACACTGATCTTTTCAAACGCACTAGTGATCATTCCAGATCTTCAGGAGCGAGATCAACTTCTGTTTAAGTCTGTTTTAAAGTAGATTATTAGCAAATTCATTTTTCTGGCCTTAGGACATTCCAACCAACACTAATTCTCAGATTTCCTTTCGATGTTGTACTCGTTATTTTGATGAGTGTAGGCTTATGAGTATGAGTTGTTTTACTTTTGGGTAGCAAAAATCCTAAAAGCAGTAATCAATTTCTCCTAGAATCAACGAAACCACCTCACATGACCAGTTCTTTACCAATCATCCAAAACCATCTACTCGAGCTAGCTCTAACCTGTAATCAGCCTACGGTGGCGCTACTAATTGACAATACTGTCTGGTATTTAGGAACTGCTAACCAGTATTCAGGCGGTATGATTTATGATAACGGACACATGTACTAGTATTTGGGAGTGATAGCTTTATGTCAGAACGTTGGTTTACAGTTTCAGGGTAGCGAACTATATCAAAATATCTTAAATGCATTAATTAGTGGCGCGACTGATAGACTGATTAACAGTGACTACCTGGGCCAAAAAATTTAAATCCTAGAAAGTAGGGGCAACCTTTGTAGTAGAACCGTAAACTCATAATTGTGTTAACCATTTTACCCATCTAGGTAACGAAAACATTCTTGACTAGTCACCTTTTTTATCACTTCCACATGCAAACAGTAGAATTATAACACGTGTCATAGAGAAAGGAAGTAGTATGGTATGTTTTGAGGACAAATATCTCTGGCGTCATTTCTCAAAATTTTACTTGTGACATCACCAAATTGTGAAATGAAGTACACCATTAATCCATTTTCTCGTACTACATAGTTTTCCTTGCGCCTTTTCAAATGACTCCTACATCATTGAGAAAACTTAGTTACAAAAGCTTACCAATCAGCAATTTACCTAACTAAACACTTTATTTAGGGAATCTTAAACCTGTCCGGGAAGGCGAACGACTAAACCTTAGGATCGTACCTAGATTTTAGCAACTCAATCGGTGACGATTAAAACCATTAAGCCATACTTCAAATTGATGATCTACTCGACCAACTTTTAGAACTCGAGTTTTCTTTCGTAGCTTGTCGAATTCATAGTGGTCTTACCGATAAATTGCTCACCTACCTTAGGAATGAGAGCAAATTTTCTAAACACTGACAGTCAACTTTATACCAAATTCCTCAACTGTTAACTTTGATTACATTGGTACTTTTCTTGGGAGACATGATCTGAGTAGACAATATTCTTTTCTTTTTCCCAAAAAGGTTTTAGTGGAAGAATGTTGAAATCTTCAAAAAGTGTTGTGAAATACGTGATATCTTTGGTTTTGTCGATTTTATCAGTCGTTTGTTAGCGATTTTTTGGCTATGGTGTTTTTCTTCACATGTCAACAGAGGAAAGTTAGTTTAGTTGTGATGTTGATTATGAATAAAGTTTCTAACAATCGAACTGTTGTCTCACCTCACCTTTGTTTTACACCTTTTGATGACATTGATCATTTCAAAATCCACGATGGCGTTTTCTTTGGATGTGTAGATGCAGCATGATGGAGTATCACTTATATTTCCCAACTGTTAGAACCGTTTGAAATGAACCATCTTATTCATGACTTAGAGTTAACAATTATCTTCTTCATTTGAAACCAGATGACATTTCTCTGTGGAGAAACATGTCCAAGATCTTTACTAACCTTAGGCCTCTCAAATACACCTTTTCTTGAAAAGAGCCAATTTCTAACAGTGACGATGGAGAAACCAAATCAATGCCTATGATTGCACTATTGTGTATTACCCGGTTGTGCAAATGTAATTACTATTTACCGTACCAAAAGACATATTTGCCCTCAAACATTTTTCAACATGTTCTATTCCATTTCAATTGGAATTCACGAGTATTGATATGACATTACTAACAATCATCAAGTAATCGTTCGAGTGTTATAATCACTTCCTGTATCCAAATAGAGATAGGGAAATATCATCATAAGCTCATTGTATGAGCTATCTTGTACATGTGGAGATTATGATGATGTTTCGGTGTTTATTGACCGACTTGACAAGTCAGCTCACTTTTCGTTGGTCCAGAGTGACCACATTTTATACCACTTGGTAAAATTCTTCATTTTTGAATTTATTAAATTTTCTGACGTTTCGATCCGCACCTATTCTGACTGTGATTCTATATTCACCCCTTTGTGCCGGAAGGCATTCCAGCCAACCTTAGGTATGTGTCTACCCTACTAGACTTTGTATTATTTCTGAAGCAGACATACTATTTAGGAGAATCGCTCGAACGTCTAAATTTTAGTTGTGACCATTAATTGCTCAATCACCTAACGAATACTCTGCTGAATGAATCTTTATCGTCGGTGTTCGAACATCTAGAAGCTACTGTTGTAGCAAGATGTCATGTATTCAAACCAGTTACCTTGTATCCTAGATTTGATGGACTTGTTTTGACCCTTAAATTCTTGAGTGTTGCTTTAGCCTTCTCGACATAGTTCTTGCTAAATCCGAGAGAAATTCACTATGAATCTGCTCGCCAAGGTATTGTGAACTACATTGTTTGGCTACATGGTGTGCGTGCTGTTATTGTATCTCACTGTGAGGTGCGTTTTACTTCCAGGACTTTGGCAGTCTTCTTGAAGGCCATGTGTACTAAGTTTACGCTAGTACCACATTTCACCCTCAGACTAACGGTTAGTCTGAGCGAACTACTCAGACCTTAAGGCTAGTTTGGTATTACTGTGCTTTGAAAAAAAAAACTACTTCTGCTGTGTTGTGAGAATAAGCTCATTTTTGCTGCTTTATATTTTCAGATTTTTTTTTACCCAAAACTGTGAAAATAAGTTGTTTTTAAGTGTTTACCAAACACCTTTTTGAGCTCAGCTTTTTTTTATACCCACTTTTTATAAAAGCACCTCAGTACCAAACCAGTACTTAGTGGACGTGTTGTATTTTGTCCGTTCTACAATTAGCATGGTCGTAAAATGCAGTTACTTTTATTTTAGTTGCATGTAACTACGGCTACAATTTTGGTTTTGGGTATGACACGGTTGAGACATAGTATGAAGATTTTATGCACAACACGTAATTTACAAAGGAGTATTACGAATAGGTTTTGAATAATCAAGATTACAATTTAGAAAATAATGTCCTATTTGCATTGTCACCCGAGAGGGTAGTACGTGAGCGTGGTCGAGGCGCTAATCAGACATTTATATGTATTTCCCAATGAGGGGTAAGATGGTCATATTGCATCCTCGGGAATTTGTTGCTTGCTTATCAAGACAACACTGAGCTGTCGATATCGCAAGCTGCATACTTAAATATCAATAACTTATTCGTTGGAATCATTAAACAAGTGAACAAGTAGGCCCGTTTACATTAGCATTTTTATTTATTTATTTATTTGTTGTTTGGGCTTGACCCAAAGATACTACATGCATATTCTCGGGGTACGTTACGCTACAAGTGCGTAGGTGAAATCTTTCTATGTTCGGTTTTGATTTTAGTACAACTATTTTAACTTTACTTCACTACATATGTATTTTTGACGTTATGCTTTTCTAAAGGTTTTATATTTTGGTATTGAACTGAAGGAGAATGAAAGTATGAGTTTGGAGGCATGAAAGAGGAATCATTGCAATTTGACAGAATGACATTCTCTTTTATGCAACTGCTCTAGCTTGATTTCTTCCTTATATATATATATATATTTTTTTTTTTTCTTTTATCTTTTCACTATTTTACGTATAGCAAATTATTAGAAATTTCGGGGACAAAATTTTTTTAAGGTGGGTAGATTGTGACAACCCGTCCCTAATTTTACAATTTTATTCATTTTAAAGGAGTGAATTGACGAAAATGCCCTTGAGGCGGGATTGATGACTTTCCACTACTACAAAAGGGGATATTACTATCGGAGTAAAAAAGACAAGAAACACTACTTACTGCCGAATTATTGGTAAAAATCCGACATTAAATTGTGCAATGTCGAATAGAGGAACCGACACCAATGCTACCGTCACAAAAAGGGTATTGACGTCGTGTAGGCCCCTTAATCCGCCACCATGAAGCAAAGTAATATAAAATAAAAAGAAACAAAGGCATCACTGAAAACTGACATAGGAACTGACGTCGCTTATAAGTGACATAGAAAGGAACAAAGGCGTCGCTCCAAACCGACATTAAGTAACAAATAAACAATTAAAATATCATAGTTATTGTCGCTTCCAACCGACATCACTCGAGTTAAATAAATAAAATAGTCAAGTTGACGTCGGTCGTAATCGACATTACGTAACATCTCAATAAAAATGACATAGGTGCTGACGTCGCTTATAAGCGACACTAGAAATATTAAAAATAAAAAATTTAATAAATCTTCCTTAGTTTTTAATTAAGAGGTGTGTTCTCGTGCTCCTCGACCGGTTTATCAGTATAATGTTTTTTTTTTTAATTTATTTATATACTCTTTATGCGCATGCTCCGCAGTATGAAGTGCCATGTGATGGATCATTGGCATTTTCGTCATATCCTCTTCTTGAAAAATAATAGTTTCCTATACTCTCAAAAAAATCAAGCAAATTAATTATTACTATAAAATTGACTTATTATACTCTCTTCAAGTAACAAAAAATATTTATACCTTTATTCTATTCCAGAAAGCTTCCTTGTGATCTTCCTTGATCATACGCCAATCTCTCACCAACGGAATATTTCTATAATCTCTAACCTCCACCGCTACATGTTTTGAAAAAGCACTAGAATTTTCACTAATGCATTTTCCAAACGCATCAAAAGAACAAGGCTGATCCTTCCAGTTGGGAATTGAGGGTCCCCGTCCTCGTTGAGTTTTTCCTTATAAATATAGAAAAAAAAAATTAAAAACCAAGGACCAAAAAACAATTTTCAATTTGGGCATCATACTAGTTAGACTACAAAACAAAATACTAAAACTAATAACCATAATTAAAAATGGCCCACCATCGACTTCTTCCTCTTCGAATTGGATTTCATCAGCATGCTCATCTTCAAAATGATCCATAGCAAAACAATCTGCAAGAAGAAGTACAAAAATTAAAAAGTGAAAAGGGAGATGAAATGGAAGTACAGACGAAATTGGGAAGGAGAAATTTGGGAAAAAATGAAAGCACGGATGAAATAGGGGGGAAAAGGGGTTTAGATATGGATGCTGAGTTGGCTTTGGTTGAAACAGGCATTAAGTCCCTAACGTCATATTAAAACCCACTGGCGTCGCAATAAGTGAGCCTTAGTGTCGGTTGAAACCGCCACCAACTTTTGACATGCATTATGTCGAATTAAATCCACCCACTTTCTGACAACATTTATTGGACCAAACGTGGCGTCGGTTTAGTTAAACTCGGTGTCGATTGACACACTTTACCGATACATTAAATCAAACAACCACTTTCTGACATAGTTTTTTCAAATTCACTTGGCGTCGCTTTAGTTAACCTTGGTGTTGATTCAAACTGACACCATAGTCTGACAAGCTTTAATGAAGTGCACGTTGCGGCGGTTTAAATGCATTTGGCATCAGTTTAAAACGACACGATATCAGACAACTTCCGAGGTGACTGATTGAAATTCCCCTTCCTAAGTCAACTTCACGTCGTTTTTAACCGACACTACCCACATGACATTGAAATAAATAAAGCTGACGTCGAATTAAGAGACAATAGCGTCGGTTCCAATGGACATTACATGTCTGACATCGAATTTAATATAAATCGTGTAGAATTAAATGTACTTGGCGTCGCTTAAAACCGACACTAACTCGTGCAAAACCAAGCGGGAAACTTCCCGCCTAGAGTATTTCAAATTATCTAACCAATGTCGTCGCATAAAGGCGACAGGAAAATAGAATTTTTTTTTAAATGTCCCCATACAAAAAAAAAATAATGAGTTTTTTTTTTTTTTTTGTTAACTCATATAACATTTTAAGATTTTATTAAATAAAATTGAACTTAAATAAAATACGTAATAAAAAAAATATAGTCTAATTAATACTTAAAACACATAAAACAGAAGGACAAGCACTCATCCACCAAATATGCTTCAACAAAAGAACCTTCAGGACGACCCTTATTACGAACATAGTGCTTCAACAAGTCAGGTCGTTTTTATGTAACACATGTTATCTTAACGGGTCCTTAACAAGTCGGGTCACTTTACCCCCCGTTAAGAAAAATATATTTTTTTTCTTAAATTTGCACATACCACACATTGCCACATAAATATTACTTCAAAACATTAAAACACATTTGTCGTTTAAGTACTACATCTACACTCGAAAACAAGAGCCTAATAAACAAACATCCATGCGTTACTAGTCTATTACAAAATATTAAATGTGCAAGGATATGCAAAATGAAAGAGTTTTTGTTTTCAAGGTTGTGAAGCCTTTCTCAAAAGTTTAAAACTTGCCAATGGAACTCAAAGATTGCAAGTTATTCCTTTTACAAAATCCTCAATTTTCATCGATCATTATGACATAAGATTTTGTGGTATCCACTTGTGTAAATATTTTAAATTGACGATCAAATTAGTTCATTGTATTCAAATAAGATCAAGGAGTGTAGCTGTAAAAAATCATCAAAATCGAAGTTAAAATAACCGTTAAATTGTGATTTTTCGTTTATAACCGTTGAAAAGTTTTGTCCCGTTACTTTATCTCTGAATGTTTGTTTTTGCAATTTTTTGCGTATGCGATCTCGAAGTATATACAAACATGTTTGACGGTTGGATTGTTGAAACTAGTTTCGTAGAATGCGTATCTCATCAAAACGATAGATTCAATAACAGTTAAGAGTTTATTCTTACTTTCATCAAATATAACATAAGATTTTGGGGTATCCACTAGTGTAAATATTTTAAATTGAAGATTGAGTTCATTCATTGCATTCATATGGGGTCAAGGAGTGTACTTGTAAAAAATCATCAAAATCGGAGTTAAAATAACCGTTAAATAGTGATTTTTCGTTGATAACTGTTGAAAAGTTTTGTCCCGTTACTTGATGTTTGAATGTTTTTTTTTTCTGATTTTTGGTGCATGCGATCTCGAAGCATATACAAACAAGTTTGGCGGTTGAATCGTTGAAATTAGTTTCGTAGAATGTGTATCCCATCAAAACGATAGATTCACTAACACTTAGAGTTTATTTATACTTTGATTAAGTATAACATAAGATTTTGTGGTATTCAATAGTGTAAATATTTTAAATTGAAGATCGAACTCATTCATTGTATTCATATAGGATCAAGGAGTGTAGCTGCAAAAAGTCATCAAAATCGAAGTTAAAATAACTGTGAAATTGTGATTTTTTGTTTATAACCGTAAAAAAGTTTTGTCCCGTTACTTGATCTTTGAATGTTTTTTTTTTTTGCAATTTTTGGCATATGTGATTTTGAAGTATATACAAACATATTTGACGATTGGATTGTTGAAACTAGTTTTGTAGAATGTGTATCTCATCAAAACAATAGATTCACTAACACTTAAGAGTTTATTCATACTTTCATTAAGCATAACATAAGATTTTGTGATATCCACTAGTGTAAATATTTTAAATTGAAGATCGTGTTCGTTCATTGTATTCATATAGGGTCAAGGAGTGTATCTGTAAAAAAATCATCAAAATTGGAGTTAAAATAACCGTTAAATCGTGATTTTTCATTGATAACCGTCGAAAAGTTTTGTCACATTACTTGATCTCTGAATGTTTATTTTTTTCGATTTTTGGTGTATGCGATCTCGAAGCATATACAAACAATTTTGATGGTTGGATCGTTGAAATTAGTTTCGTAGAATACGTATCCCATCAAAACGATAGATTCACTAACACTTAGAGTTTATTTATACTTTCATTAAGTATAACATAAGATTTTGTGGTATCCACTAGTGTAAATATTTTAAATTGAAGATTGAACTCATTCATTGTATTCATATAGGGTCAAGGAATGTAGCTGCAAAAAATCATCAAAATCGAAGTTAGAATAACCGTTAAATAGTGATTTTTCGTTTATAACCGTCCAAAAAAATTTGTCCCGTTACTTGATCTCTAAATGTTTGTTTTTTGCAATTTTTAGCGTATGCGATCTCGAAGTATATACAAACATGTTTGACGGTTGGATCTTTGAAACTAGTTTCGTAGAATACATATCCCATCAAAATAATATATTCACTAACACTTAAAAGTTTATTCATACTTTCATTAAGTATAACATAAGATTTTGTGGTATCCACTAGTGTAAATATGTTCAATTGAAGATCAAATTCATTCATTGTATTCATATAAGGTCAATGAGTGTATCTGTAAAAAATCATCAAAATCGGAGTTAAAATAACCGTTAAATCATGATTTTTCGTTTTATAACCGTAGAAAAGTTTTGAACCATTACTTGATTTCTGAATGTTTTTTTTTTTTTTTTGCTGATGCAATCTCGAAGCATATACAAACAAGTTTGATGGTTGGATTGTTGAAATTAGTTTCAAAGAATTCGTATCCCATCAAGTTTAATAGTGTGTGTATATATATATATATATATTTATTTATTTATTTATTAAGTAGATTTAAATTTATTTATTTTGGACGTGTAACACTTAAGAAATTGAATGGTATGTATATTTAAGTTGATCCAATGGTCACCAATTTTTAAAATTTAATTTAATATATATATATATATATAAAAATATATAATCAAGCGACACTAGTCTTCTTTTAACCGACGCTAAATTTATGTCGATTACAAGCGACACCGAATTTCAAAATATTTAATAAAAATTAAAACTTATGTCGCCTACAACAGACACTGGCTTTGAAAATATGTAAAAACTATCATTAGTGTCTGAAAAAAGCAACACTAGTCTTCTTTTAACCGACGCTGACATTATGTCGGTTAAAAGCGACATAGTTTTTTTTAATGCAACACCACTATTAAAAAAATATTAAAATCTATGTCGGTTATAAGCGACATTAAAGTTTATGTCGGTTATAAGCGATAGTAATTCCGACACCATGTAAAGTAGGTGTCGGAATGTCTTAAGCACCACTATGTTTTATAAAAGCAACACCAACCACCAACACAATAAGGCCCTTTTGTAGTAGTGTTCGTTGACCGTCTTTTCGTGACGCATACGAGTTACCATTTTATTGTATTCTCGAAGTACTTGATGGTACGAACATGCAAGCGTGAGCGGAATCAAAATTGGAGTTACAATAAAGATTTTATGGAACTACGAATCTGAAATAGTAAAAAAAAGTATTACTATTTTATATTTTATATATTTCTTTTAATTATTATATTAATATATTATTATGTTATTATTTTTCTGTGGGATATTTTAATTATTTAAACAATATTTTCTGGCCATGGGCCCACACCCCACTCTTCCCTCGAGTTTTACTAATGTGTCCCAATATTATGCTTAGGTGTGATTACTATCGAAGACTCTGACCTTCCTAGCTCGAACGGATGTAACATCACAAGCACCTGTGAGTGAGTTTTTTCTTTAATATAGTATATATATAATTGTTAGTTTCCATTTATACATTTCATAAAGATTTTTCTACAATACGCCTAGATTAGCGTGACGTTTATAAGATTTAACGCATTGATAGAAATTATGAATCTATGCCACGTCCTACAGGATGCACATGTATGCGTATTAGTATGGATGCTTTAATGGTATTTACGGTTATGAATAGTATTTCATTGACTAGGGTTAATGAATTATCGAGTTATTGATTTACCATTGCATGATCATATTTACATTATCTGCTCATCGTTTGTTGCACCAGTGTTAGTACTCACCCGGGCCAGAACCAACCTTTCACGTGAATGTTCACATCGCACCGTACGCTGACTTTGGATCCATTGTAGGTGCCAGTCCTGTCCTAGATTGCTATAGGCAATCAGGACTCGTATGTGATGTGCATAACGCCAATCTTCACGTGATTGTAGTACTAGAGCGTAAATCATTAATACACTCAGTCATGTTCATGTCAGAATACATTTGCATGAACTCGTGTGTTAGCATGTGTCCATGAGCATTCGATGTGATATGTTTATTTCTGTGAGATATTGTGATTACTGGAAGTTATTTGCTTATTTACGAATTTTGTGAAGTTTTATATTTTTGAGGTATTGCAGACTACGGTAAGTATTTTCATACTATACGTAGTATATCTATTTTGGAAACTATACTTGTTTTACCGCGAGGGGTTATTATGTTTTCAAAAAGGTTTTTATAAAACTTTATTTTTAGGCCTACTCACCTTTGTTTTTCGCCCCTCAGGTTTTAGTGGCTGAGCTTTCGTGTCGACGAGGATTCTTGACAAATCTTGGTATAACATCTTGGTATAGTGGTTACCTTCAATGGTATAATTCTCATCCTACTTTACTGTACTTTACTTATGCTCTAACGTCACGTGTAAATTGGGTTCATTCCTGCTCACAAGCGTACTCTTATATTCAGACACTTTTAGAGTTAAATTTATTCATATTTTCCACATCACTACACTTTATGGCTTTGTCACCCTTCTGGTGTCGGTTAGCATAGCTTGATTTGAAGTCCAGATGAATATTTCAGGTCGGAGTGTGTCAATTAGTGATTGCGAGTTGAAAAAATAAATGCCTATAAAAACAAGCCCAATGTCAAATTGCAATATTACAAAGAGAAGCGTCACTAAACCAATGGTTAATTGGTACTATCTACACATGCGTGTAACATATGCACGTCGTTATGTGTTTTACATATACTATGGGCAGACAGGCATCCCTATATTCTATTTATAAACGCATTTAATAAATTGAGGAAAACAACAAAGGTGCATCTTTGCTAGCTAGGTTTTCGTTCAACCTCCAAAAAGTTGGTGCTATTTGCACAAATTGTTTAAAAAATTAAAGGCTTGTTTGGTATTGTATTAAAAAAATTCATAATTTTTCAAAATATTTTTTAAGAATATCTTTTAATAACAATTTTTTTAAGATCTAAAAACTTGTTTGTTGTGAGATTCAAAATATTTTTAAAATTTTAATAATTAAAAAGAAAAGAAAAAAAAAACCCTACAACAACTCGTCATTGAGGAATTATTACTAAATTTAATTGGACAAACAGAGAGATCTGAAGAGGGTCAGAGGAGAGGGAGGTGAGACAAAAGGAGGGGAGAGAGCAGTGAGTGGGAGAGAAATAAGAGTGAAGGATTCAGAAGAGAGGAGAAAGAAATGAGAGTGAGGATCATATCAGGAAAGGAGAGAGAAAGATAGATAGAGATAAAGTCCTAGCTAAAAAAGATCGGAAGTGAGAGGAAAGGAGAAAAAAAGTAGTGCATTTGGAGTATAAACACTCTATACATTTGGTACTTTTTTTTTTAGTACAACGATATATTTTTATACTAAGGAGAGAGGGAGTTCGGCTAAGCCACACGATGGACAATTTAATTTGGTATCGAATTCGTCATCCACGAGATTCGAACCTAAGACCTCTCACTTACAAGTGAATAGGAATATCATCAGACCGTAATACTGAGTGACTAAACATTTGGTACTTGAATAAGAACGGCAACATATATAATAGTGCCACAATGAACCTTAGTATGTCTCAACAGACTAGATTAATAAGATCATATGACCTAAGATTCTTTATTAACATGTACATTTTACAGAAATATATACCGTTTCATCATATATGTTGCATATGTGCATGGCATCATCGTTCATATAGTATTCATGGTCGTAATGAGCGTAATGTCCCATACAATTCTTCCTCATGCGAGGTTATAGAAGACGGATTATATATGTTCTATTTAAATGGTTGATCAATTTCTGTTAATTGGATTGATGCTCGTGAAAATTGATCCTAGCATGTTTTGAGATGGCTTGTTGTATTTGCAATCAAGGAATGACTCCTAATGGAATTCATACGCGCCAAGTGTAGCTTTAGCAACATTAAGGTACTCTCGATGATAAAAGATTGTTGAAATTCTCTTCCTCAACCACTGAATATTATAGAGGGAAAAGTCATGCGTTAGGTAATACATGTTGAGTATTGTTCATTGGTTCCTTTCTAGTGGAGTGGGAAGTTGACCCATAATTATTGGAAGAGAAATTTTATTTGAACCCATACAACATTTTTCTACACCCAACGTACTCTTTACGCTTATATTATTTTTAATTAAAGAATCAGTCTCTCTTTAAACCCAAATTTACTATCTAAACTACCCTCACAAACTCAATTCAATATATAAAAATTCATCTTTACACCCATTTAGAAAAGAAAATCCCAAATGAGTGAATGAAGAATTAAGATTTTGTCATGGCAACCATTTGTTATAGGTGAATTGATCAGCAGCATCAAATTGTTTTTTAAACTTTTGCGACGTCGGTTTGGAGTGCAAGGTTGTTAGGAAATGATCTTCGCCAAGCTCTTAATAGAGTAGTCCAAATAGCTAGCCTAAATGTGATTTGTGGAACTGAGTGATGAATTTGTAATTCAAGATTAAACAGTTCAGTAGCTGCTAGGTAAGCAGTTGAACTAGTACTTTTGAAATTTGAATCATGTAAAATTATGTGGACACCTTAGTGAAAGTAAATTTCAGTAGAACTTCTCATCACGTTTTCTTGAAGGATCATGGCAGTAATTTTCATTTGAGTGATATATGTTGCTTTTATAGGCATACATAGTTGAATTGGAAGCATAACTAAACAAATAATGAGAAGAGAACTCACACTTTAAACATGCACTCGTAATGACATAGAAAACATTTCTATGTGTTGAAAGCTTTCTAACTCTTTTGTTTCTTGTGGTGATATTGCTTGTAATTATTGCTCTTCCTGAGCGAGTTATCATGAAGTTAGAAAGGAAACGATATTATTAGGTGATCGTAGGGTTTTATGGCAGCTCTTAAGAATTTAGTCAGAATGAACGTAGAATAAATATTGTGCGATGGTAGAACTTGATTATTGAGTATGGGTTTATTGATAAATTTTAGTTTTATTCTTAATTTCATCTTGTACTTGATAATAATTATGCAATAGGATAAAATAGATAATTCACATTTAGAATTTAAATTAGGTGTAGAAAGAGGTTCGATGGGTTCAAATAAAATTTCCCTTATTGCAATTAAGTTATACAATATTACAATGGGAACACCAGATATGCTGTTCTTTAGTATTTGCCATTTGGTTTAACAAATATCGATCCCAATCATTCTGCAATATTATTTCCAATTACTTAATGTTTTTTTCTTTTGGGATGGTATACACTGGAAGCATTTATATTAGCAGTTTGACATGGCAAGGTAAACAAGCTTTCTTGTACATAATGAATGAAAATTCACTGGTGAATTTATAGAAGAAAACTTTTAACTCATCAAAAGAATATCACTAGACTTATGCTTTAAGAAAAGCAATTAAAATGGGGGCAAAGAACGTAATGGATTTAAATATTGTAAAGCTTTCCATACAAGTGTTTTTTTTTTTTTTAAGTTTCATTATTAGGAACAACAAATACAAAAAGTATCAGATGAGTACATTACTTTAGTAACCAATATCATAATTTGAACTCAAATGTAAGGAGACGTTCAAACTTGCTCAAACTTAAATGTAAGGAGACGCACACACTGCTAAGGAATCTAACCCACAACTACAACTTTGTAGAAAATATTTTATTACAGGAAAAGAAGAAAGATAGTTTTAACTACGTACCTCATGAATTTTAAAAAATTTAAAGTTAAAGTTAAGATATCCCCTGTCAATTTTGTCTTTCTAACCAAGGAAAGAAAAGTAAAATATATCCCATCCCATATCAAATGGAACGTAATAAAGCAAAACTGGGAATAAACGTCCATGAATAAACCTTCCCTGTACTGTACAAAATTAATTAGATTGAGTGAGAGACATAACTAAGAGCCATGAAATTCCACTACCTTCATATTATATATATCAATTATTCCAACCCAAGAAGTCTGGTTGCAATTAGTACAATGAGAAAGAAGATGAATGGCCCACTTGGGATGTGCTTGCTGATCTTGTGTACTTTTTTGGTGATGAAGAAGAAGATGACATGTTTGACCTTCTCCTAAGCATCTGCCTCATCCCATCTGCCACTCTAACTGCAGGGTTGGATTTGAATTTACCACAAAATGACATGTGTGCCCTCACAGCTTCCTCCATGCCAAATGGCTGATTGCTGCCTTTGCCAACCTCATCCCTTACTGCTTCTGAGCACAACCCACACAGCCATTTCCCATCAAATTTTGCCTTCACTTGTGTGATGTAGTCTTGTGTGCAATCTTCTTTTAGTCCACAGCACTCACACCTAACCATCTCAATCTCCATTTGTTTTTTTTTTCTTCCTCTTTTGTTTTCTGCTCTGATGAATTGTGAAGGGATTGAAGAGAAAAGTGAGATATTTTTATTTGTTGGATTGGATTGCAATGATGGGGTAGAAAGTGGAGTTTCTTTGCATTTGTTTTCTCTCTTGAGACGCGGTGATTGTGTTGCTCACTTGGTTGCTTCAGAAAACTGAGAAGTGTTTGATGTATGAGAGCTTTTATGGTTGGGATTTTCTCTGTCTATTGGTTATTAGGAATTTAGGAGATGAAAGAGACAGCGAGGGGGAGAGAGAGAGAGAGAGAGAGAGAGCTCTTATAAGGCCACTAGGCCAGGGTAGGGAAAACTGCCATAATTTCCTCCATGTTCTAAGGGACATGGGCCAGTGGGAAACGAGACAAGAGTGGTCGGAGGGGTGAAGGATCCCTTTCCACCTAATCTATTAGTTTGGGATTTGAACCGTTAAAATTTAAATCAACAGAAAAAGTTATTATCACTTTAAAGGGTTCTCTATTTGTGACCTTTGAATTAAATTTTAACAATCCGAATCCCGAACTAGATGAATTAGGTGGAAAGGGATTATGAGAGGATCCCTTTCCCTCAAGGCTGGCCCTATCTATCATATTCAAATACTTATTTCTTAAGGAAAACTAATGAAAATGATTTGAAAACTTTAAATTTTAATGATAAGGAAAAAATAAAGGGTAAAGTGAATAGTATCAGGATTGACTTTTTAGTGTAAAAATGTGATTTTTCGTTAAAGTGAACAGTACCGGAATGTTTTCGTCAAAGTTCCATATTTCTTATCCCCCATAAATAAACAATGTTTGTAGGTTTTGGGGTAGTAAGTAACTTACATCTGTCTATTCAGAGTACAAATTTCATATCAAAGAAAAAGTAGACGTTGTATGTATTTATAAATAGTTAGATTATTTCTCACAAATAGTTTTATGATGAAACCTCAACTTTTTTATGGTATTAGAACATGTTGTCTCATGTATGAAATCCAACGATCATATGTGCTGCTCCACATCACTTGATTTATGTTGTCTACGTGCTAAGTTTGAAAACTCGTCACACGTGAGAGAGCCTGTTGAGAGTATCAATACCACTTCAAAACAAAAAGAAAAAAAAAATCTCTATAATATCAATTAATTTTATGATCCTACTTCTACCTGAACTTGTTTGTCTCTCTCAAATTCTTGGTTTTGTGAAATACGTTGGTAGCTTTTTGGTAGTGACAGTTACTTTCGGTTGAAATGAGAAGAGATTTTTCAGTGTGATCGGTACACGGGATAATACATCACGTATTACTATACAAATGATCGAATATGTATGCTAAAAAATTAATAACTCAAAAAATAAAATTTTATATCACTTTTATTAAAACATGTGGTGTACCATTTATATTTCCGTCACAATAAAAAAATTATTTCAAGTTGGAATAATTGGATTGTATTGGATGTGGCTACACTTGGCTCTAAACTTTTGGCGGACGAGTGAGGCTTGAGATTCTTAATTTTGGTAGTTTGTTTGGTTATCTTGGTTCCATGAACGTGTTGACTGCTGACCATATGACTTTCATGTGTGAATTTAGAGCTTGCTATATAGCAATGGGAATCTTGGATTGTCTGTCCTCCCCCATCCTATGCCCTTTTCATACTTTCTTATTTTTGTGGTTACGGTTAAATCACGTCAATATTTTATATTTTTATTGTTTTTTGACTTATTATTTCTATAAAAAATCAATATAAAATGTTGACGTAGCTTAACCGTGACCATAAAAATAGAAGAAAATAGAAAGAGTATGGAATGAAAAGGGCAGACAATCCAGATCCATAGCAATGAGGCCAACATCAATGTTTTGTTGACCAAGAGGCGTTGGGTGGTTCAACGGCCAATGATTGATGAAGATGTGCATTATTAGTAGGGCTGGAAAAAAATCCCAAAAATCCCAAACCAAACAAAAAAAATTCCGATCCCAAACCAAAAAAATCCCAAACCAAAATTCCCGAAATTTTCGGGACGTAATCCCAAACCAAACCGAAAGTTTCGGTATGGGATTCGGTATTGCATTTCATTTTTTCGGTATTCCCATACTGAACCGAAAAAAAAAAAATATATATATATATATATAATTTTTTAATTATAAGAGAATTATTTCAACCGTTGATTGTTTTGGATTTAATCTATGTCGTTGATTAGTTTTTAGGTCAGATCACATTTCAGTTCCTCTTCATTCGATCCCTCAAGAATCCAATCCTACGACCAATCCTATTCCTACCAGGCCTATTATCCCTACAATCACCCCCAACAATCCGACCACCAACAACAATACCAACAATACTACAATCCCACCACCACCACCCAGGATTACGCCACCGCCCACCACCACCAATACCATCAAGAACCCATTTCGATTCATCCTCCCGGGGTCCCATTTCCGCCCCAACAGCCACAAACGGCGGATCCTGACCCGACCCATTTGCAGAATGCGTATTACCCACATGGGGTTGCGGAGGATCAGAAGCAGCAGGTGGATTCGAGCTCGGGCTATGGTGGGTTGAATCCAGCGGCCGTGGCAGCGCTTTCGCAGCTTTCGCAGCTTACTGGGAACATCGAGGCGGCCCAGCGGACTGCTCAACCCCCGGTAAGTGGTTGGTTTTCTTATTTCTGGTTTCAATTTAGCATTTTTTGTTATTAGGCACTGGGAATTCTTGTTCTTATAATAATGCGATGCCTTTTCTCTTTATGAATTTGATGTGTATAATCTACTTGTAGTTCGGGGCATGTTTTCGCATTTAATTTGATTTGTATAGTGTGAACTTTGTTTTAAAACATGTTATATATTTTCTCGAATGTCTTCTTTCATTTGGTGAAATTTGGGTGAGGGTGAATTTATGGAACTTTTGGCTTTCGATATGAAGGTTATATCTTGACAAAATTCGTGCTATTTAGTTTTGACTGTAACTAGATAAGCAAAAGGAGTGGAACTTGAGTCGCAGAAACTGAAGGTCATGTCTTCTTGACAAAATTCGTGCTATTTAGTTTTGGCTTTCGATATGAAGGTCATGTCTTCTTATTTGATTGAATCAAGTTAAGCCCATATGGGGCTGTTACATTCAGTGGGCACGGCCCAATATTAGGTTTTTGTCCAATTGGACCAATATTAGCTTTTTTTGTCCAAAAGCCCAAAAGCCCAAAAGCCCAAAATTATTTCGGGATTCCCGATTTGTCCCGAAATCTCGAAATTATTTCGGGATTCCCGAAAATTGGGATTCCCGAAAATTTGGTTTGGGATCGTTATTGAAATTGGGATTCCCGAAAATTTCGGTATGGGAATCGGGACAAGAGTTTCGGTATGGGATCCCATACCGAACCACCCCTAATTATTAGGGTTTATGATGATCACTACATGCATACTGACTTCTACTCAGATGAGGTGATATTTTGGATAGACTTTCGCATGAAAAAGTACTTTCACAACGACTCTCTCTTGCAACAATATTAGCCTTTGTACATAAAGTATTTTTTGAATCACGACGTGCTATGCGCGACTTACACATTTTAAATGTATTTATATGTGTAAATTGATAAAGAGAAAATCAAATATTTGAAGTAAATGAATAAATTTAGATCATACTAGAAGAAACCCCTCATAAACCAATTAAAACAGCTGAATTCACATAATAAAATCGGTCTTTATAGAATTTATATTAAGAATAGAGAAAATAATATTTAATAAACAATTGATTGAATCATATTATTGCTTATTGTGAGGCTAAACCCATCCATTTTCCCTTAGTGTAGATAATATATTTTGTTTTAAAAAAATCATTTGACAATTAATTTAATCACATTATTATCCGCGTGTGAAAAATATTTTTTTATAACCGACATTACACGCCTCTTAAAATGTTTCGAACGCATTTAAAAATAGAGAAATTGAATCATATTATTGCTAACCTATTGTGAAGAACTAATTAATAATTAAAAAAAAAACTGCACCAAAAAAATAATTATTAAAAAAAGTACTGTTAAAATTATAAAATTACCCTTGTATTATTTTATGCATTCATTTTTGCTGCTTTTGATTTTTTTGGCTGAGGGGCATTTTGGCAATATTATTTTTTGTCGAAGCCGTGACCCCAAAGTGGGGCTCTGGCTTTATATATAAGAAGATAAGACATCGTCTAAAGTTTTAAGCAACAAAGTTAGAAATTTCTTCCCATTGTACTAAAGGAGATTCACAAGTTTTAATCCATTTGTTAAAATCAAATGATCCACCTACTTGGAGATTGCTTTCAACGATATCTGATATTTGAAGATTGCTAGGAAATTTTTTGTTCAACAAGTAGAACATGAGTTTCGTGAAGCTAACATGGTAGTAGAAAAACATGCAAATAAGGTTATTAGCTGCATTCAAAATTCATGTATTTGGTTTTGTAATTTTCTACATAATGTGGCTTGTAAAGTGTTATATGATGTAAGGCAGGTAGAGATCCCAAAAGAATTCACCTTGTAGTTTGTTTGTTTGTTTTAGTTATAAAAAAGAGTGAGATCTATATTAGTGGTCTCACCTAGTCTGTTGTGATTAGGGGTGGGCAAATGGGTATAGGAATTGCAAGTAGGGCGGGTAATTCAGGTTCAAGGTGGGTCTAAAATTTCTAAACACAAAACAGGGCGAGGCAGTTTGGGTAGACGAAATTAGCAGGGGTGGGGTTGATCTTAAAATAGGAGGGAACGGGCCCCTGGCCCGGCCCATTTTTTCCTCATCCTAGTCTTCTCGATCTCTTGGTCTCCTCTCGACTCCTCTCATTTCACTCAGAGTCTCAGACCTCGATCTCTCATCCTAACTCGCTCCCACCATCCGAGCTCCATACGCCGCCACTATGATCATCAGACCTCGAACTCGATTATCTCTCACCACCAACATCATCTGTACACACCACCCATCTTCTCGATTTTGCGATTTTGTTGAATCTCCAATGCGATGACAAGTTGAGTTTCTTCTGCTCTATGCTTCTCAAGTGTTTTGACATTGGCTTGCTTGCTGAGCTTCTTGCGCTCTCATAGGAGCTCCGCTGCTAAATGACGAGAATGCCACTGCTATTATTGAGCTCTACACCCATGGAAGTCATCTCGATGTTCTTCAACTAGTGGGACGAGATCAACAAGTCCTCCCAATGGCAGGACGACATCTTCTATGCTATTTGTGCCGTCTACGCCTTTGTCTCCTCCGTCGCTCTGGTCTCTCTTTGTCCAACTTCATATATTTAGTGCATATGAATCGATTTCATGCTTCTTATCAAATATTTAAGCAGGTTAAGAGGCATATCTGAATTGGGTAGCGTCGAATTTCATTGTGGATGGCGATTTGGAACTGGGTTTGGATCTAATGCTAAGGTGGGCATGAGAGGAGACGGCTTTGAGTGGCGGTGGTTCGGGTGGTGTCGATTGAATTGTATCCCAAAAAAAAAAATTAAAATCAGACCTGTGGACCCGGCCCGTTTCAACCAGGCCAGATTAGGTCCGGTTTCTATATTAAAATATGTTGTATGCGCCCCGGTCCGATTTGTTTATTTTAAATCCAAGTCTGGTTCGGTCCCTTCAAAATTGGGCCTGGCCCGGCCCATACCTAGCCCTAGTTGTGATACGTGGTATCCCCGGGTAATAGACTTTCTCCTCGCACCAATGAGTAAACCTCCTACTATATTTTATATAGGTCTTATCATACTTTATGACAAACGTACATATCATACAACAAGTTACTCAAAAATTTCATAGTACTATATGTAATATGATTTAGAACTTGCAATAGTTAGAGTTTGCATAAAATCTAAATCATACATATAAGGTTCTAATGGTTCTTGCAAGAGTTAGAGTTTACATAAAATTCGTATTAATGAGTGAGACATATAGCATTAGAGCCGGAGCTCCTCTCTTTCTATCTTGTTCCTAATATTTTTCAGTATTCATGACAAAAATTTACCTTCATCCTTTGGTCATCAGAATTGGAGGTGATCATGACATGAAACTTGATCACTCTTGATCACTGTGCAGCCATTATTGCAATTATTCAAATACCCTCTTCCTCTTTTTTTTTTTTTTTTTTTTTTTCTTTTTTTTCTTTTTGTTTCTCCAAGAGAGAAGTTAACGATCATTTTCCAAAGTTTACAAATGGGGTTGTGTTCCTCCAACAAATCCCACCTAAAAGATATTGTTAAGTATAACATTTGTGATGCTTGTTGACATGCTCATTGGCCAATTGCACTGCAAATCTTTGTCAACAATTTATTTTTAATTTTTTCTTGGGTTGGTGATGCAATGCCACTGTGTCATGTCATCATTGAGAAGGAAGTAATCTATGATCAAGATTTGTTCACGTTGTATTCTGGTGGTTTTCAGGGTACGTTCTTGGCATGCCCATCACTTGTATGGTAAACTAGATTTTTGTCACGTCGAGTAATGTGGACTTGATTTGGCTTTAGGGTTCACTAACTCATCCACGTAGTGGATTATAATTGGTCAATTGCGATGACATGATCAATTATAAATTACAAAAGGAATTAAGCGATGCTAAGATTGTTTTAACTGGAGATCATACATTGTTTGTACCATACTTGACCAATTCCGAAACTACTGAGCACCGGTCAACGTTATACCGTCAAGGACCCATAAGAGTTTTTCTCCAACCAGGAGGCCAATTACAGCGTGACACGTGTCGACATCAGAAGTCAATCATAGCATGACACGTGTCAACGTCAGAAGCCAATTACAACATGACATGTGTCAATGTCAGAATTAAACTAGAAACTCTCTTCTATAAATAAAGAGCATTCTCTCACAATATTTCCTAATGTCATTTGTACTAAATCTTTCACTTGTACTCACTAAATGAGAGCTTGAACCTATGTACTTGTGTAAACCCTTCACGATTAATGAGAACTCCTCTACTCCGTGGACGTAGCCAATCTGGGTGAACCACGTACATCTTGTGTTTGCTTTCCTGTCTCTATCCATTTACATACTTATCCACACTAGTGATTGGAGCAATCTAGCGAAGGTCACAAACTTAACACTTTTTGTTGTACCAAAGTCCTCACTGATTTTGTGCATCAACATTTGGCGCCGTCTGTGGGAACGACACTTATTCCCATTCTCTTCAGCTTTGTTAAGCTGGTTTCCACCATTCGTACACTTTCTTTTGACTAGGCATCCCTCTTTAACATGGGGAGCGAAGGAAGCCACAGCACACATAATGACACCCCTCTTGCACTTAGTGTAAAACAACGAAAGAAGGAAGGAGAGAAGGTTGCTTTTCAAGCTAAAGTCGATGAGCTAGAAGCTCAAACAACAAGATAGCAATGAATAATGAGGTCCTCCATGAGCAGTATGAGAAGCTCTTTGAGACGCTCCACGAAACTATTTGTACTCAAACACGCGAGCTTGTTGCCCTTGTGGATATCAACCATCATCTGGGTGCCCCCCAACACGGAGGGTCACCTTCCTTCGACAAGGGTATCCCTGATGAAGAGCGAGCTAATCATCAAAACATTGATCAACATGAGACTTCTTTCAACCCAGCTGCTTGGACCCGAAGCAAGATAAGTGGAGGAAAACACCTCCTTGCAGAAGGGTTGGAAGGATTGAAAGCCGTTTATCATGACTACCGAGACTTCCTAAAGCAACGTCGAGAGAATCCCCTCCATATATGCTCAAAGATCAATGACCCAAGGGTTTCTGAAAGACTCGGTCTCCTCCTACGACCCAAGCCAGCTGCCAATCTAGGGAAGGAACGACATGTCCTAGAGGAACATGAAGATACAAGGGACTTTGAGGTATTCCGACAGACTCGTCCTAGAAGTCAGTACGGCGAGTCCAAGGAAAAATCACACGCCCTTGCTCAAACTTTCCTACTTCAAAGAGGTGATGGAGACTTACGAAAGAAAATTCCAATTGTACATGACTCCACTCAAGACCCCCTTGTCCTACAGCACCTTAATGAAGTAAACAAGTTGAAGGCTGAACGTTAGGCTGAGATACTTGACTGGAACCAACCCAGGCCTGGCCCTCTCACAAGGAGGATCTTTGACACCCTCCTTCAAGTAAAGACAAAACAAAAGCTTGGTTTACAACTCTATACTAGAAGGGAGGACCCAATTGAACACTTTAACCTCTTTGAGTCCACAATGGCATATCGGATGCACACCGATGAAGAGCGATGTCTTCTCTTACCCTCCACCCTCTCTAAGAGCTCTAAACTGGTATTGCCGTCTTCCATCTGAGACAGTAAACTCATTTGACGAACTGAGGAAACTGTTTGTCTCTCAACACATCTTTCAGACCGATCGCTTGCATTCTGCAAATGACTTGTACACTATTCACCAGAAGCTGGACGAGTCATTACGGGAGTATGTTGGTCGTTTCAGCCATGAGTATTCTCGTTGAGCTGAGGTAGATGATAAGACCGCCCTCAAGGCCTTCACGGCAGGCCTACGTGATTATTTCTTCAAGTACATGATTAATGCCAACACTTGGAAGACTTACTCTGAGGTGATGGCACAAGCTTACAACCATGCATCCGCCGAGGCAAGGACATATCAAGGGAAACCCCTTACAACCACCCTTATTAGCAGGTAGGGAGTGGAAGCTAGATCCAACCAAATGAGAAGACCTCGACCTTCCAAACGGCAGCAGTGCCTCCTCCTGCCTTACTTAATACTTTGCCAAGTCAACAGACATATCAATCTCAGGGCAAAAGGAAAGATTTCCATCCTCACCAGTCTCATTTTAGTAAAAGGAGTAAGGGACACTACTGCGATAACCAAGGGTATCACCATGATAATCCATGACCCCAAGCAGTCAACACAGTGGGTCAAGCACGTGTTAGGACAACCTCTACCCCAAGGTATGAGGCATACACACCTTTGAACGCCACATGCGTGACCATTTACCCCAGCATAGCACACTTGATACCGAAGCCAAAGCCAAGGCACCCGGATTACAAGCCCACGAAGAACACAGACACGTTTTGTTGCTACCATGAGCATAACGGCCATGACGGCGAGAAATGTATCACCATTCGTGATCATATTGAAGCTTTGGCACGTAAAGGAAAAATTGATCAATTCCTCCTTCACCCTCCAATGGGTAACCGTAACCAACGCCAGGTAAATGAGATATATTCCATAAGTGGTGGCACAACCATATCTAAATCTTCCAACAGGGCCATGAAAAATAGTGAACGAGTTTTAAGGTATGGTCACCAAGTGTTTCACGTGGAAGATATCAGGGGAGGTAAGTATCAAAAGCCTAACTAGGATCCAATATGTTTCTACCCTGAGGAAGAAAAAGGCATCATCTACCCTCACAACGACTCATTGATCGTGGAAGCTCACATAGCCAACTTTGAAGTACGACAAATCCTGGTAAACACGGGGGCTTCGGTCAATATCATGTTTGCTAAAGCTTTCAGGGCAATTAATGTAGCTGAACACTTGCTCGACCGCTCGATTTCTCCTCTGATAAGCTTCTCTGGTGATATCGTGCAACCTTTGGGGAGCATACACTTACCTTTCACCATTGTTAAAGGCCCTTACACAGCTACCATTACCACTAATTTCCTGGTGGTTGATTGCCCAACGGCATACATTGTCATCTTCGGATGCACAGGCATCAATGATCTCAAGGCCATGGTATCTACACATATGTTGTTGATGAAATTTCTAACCCCCTATGGCAATGGTTACATCAGAGGAGATCAACTTAGTGCACGATCATGTTACAACACTTCGGTCAAGCAACAACACCTGTCTGTGCCCAAGAAAATCATTTATATACATGACCAAGTCATAAAGACCAGCCTAGACGAAGCCAACTTGGATCTTCATGATGGCAACAGTCAACCCGATGATCCTCGAGATGACTCTTTCACCCAGCAAGCACAATCCGCTGAAGAGTTAGAGAAGGTCTTTATCTTAAAAGATTATCCGGATCGTACGGTGAAGATTGGTACCACCTTGTCACCACCCATTTGGTTGTCATTGATCTCTTTTTTGCAAGAGAACACTGAGGTCTTCGCCTGGTCATACGAGGACATGCCAGGCATCTCTCTCGATATAATCTTTCATCGTTTAAGTATTGACCCCAAGACCAAGCCAGTGAGACAAAAGCAAAGATCTTATAACGTTGAACGGTACGAGGCAATGAAGGCAAAAGTTGAAAAACTAAAGGCATAGGCTTCGTCTGTGAAGTCAATTATCCAACGTGGGTAGCAAATGTTGTCCTTGTTAAGAAGAATCCGACCAAGGAAAGTCTCCTGCTCCAGAAGGTCTTGTGGAGAATGTGTGTCGATTACACCGACCTAAACAAAGGATACCTGAAGGATAGCTTTCCTCTTCCTCTCATAGACAGACTTATAGACTCTACAGCAGGGTGTGAACTCCTAAGCTTCATGGATGCTTACTCATGATACAACAAAATCCTCATGAACCCTTCGGACCAAGAACACACAGCCTTTATTACTGACAGGGGACTATACTGCTATAAAGTCATGCCCTTCGGCCTAAAGAATGTAGAAGCGACTTATCAGAGACTGGTCAATTCAATGTTCACCGAACAGATTGGGAAGAGCATGGAAGTTTACGTTGATGATATGCTAGTCAAGAGCAAACATGCTGACCAACATATCACCAACCTATCTAAAACTTTCACCATTCTGAAGAGGTGTCGAATGAGGTTGAACCCCAACAAATGTGCCTTCGGCATAGGCTCTGGCAAATTCTTAGGCTTCATGATAAGCCAACGATGCATTGAGGCTAATCCCGAGAAGATCAAAGTAATCCTCGACATGAAGGAACCAGTAACTTCAAAAGACATCCAGAGCCTTACTGGCAAGGTGGCAGCCTTAACTAGGTTCATCTTTAAGGCCACCGACAGATGTGCTCCTTTCTTCAAAGCACTTAAGGGAAGTAAGAAGTACATTACATGGACTGATGAATATGCTGAGGCATTCAAGAACCTCAAAGACTACATGAGTAAAGCCTTTTTGCTTTCCAAACTTGAGGTTGGTGACACTCTCATTATCTATCTGCCGGTATCGGCTTTAGCAGTAAGTTCCGTTCTCATTTGAATGGATGGTAATGTCAAACGGCCTGTCGACTACGCTAGCAAGGCCTTATAAGATGCAGAGACACGATACTCCAACATTGAGAAATTGGCTCTAGCATTGATCATGTCTGCTTGAAAACTTCGCCCTTACTTCCAAGCACACTCCATCATCGTGCTTAACAATCATCCTCTTCGACAAATACTCCAAAGTCCTGACACTTTCGAGCGATAGCATTGGGTAAGTTTGACATCTCCTACCAATCAAAGCCAGCTGAGAAGGGCCAAGCAGTGGCAGACTTCATCGATGACTTCATATATCCTGTTGACATTGTTTCTACGCCTAAAAAAGTGGTTTCATTACCCTCGGAAGCTCAGAAAATATAACCAACAGCCCCAGCATGGAGTCTATATATTGATGGCTCGTTCAACCAACAGGGTTGTGGAGCAGGACTAGTCCTTACGACCCCTGACAAAGTGGCGATGGAGTATGCTCTTCGTTTCAAATTCAAGGCGTCGAACAATGAGGCCAAATATGAAGCCCTCCTAGCAGGCTTACGTTTGGCCAAACACCTTGGGGTTAAACGAATTGATATCTTCAGTGACTCCCAATTGGTGGTTAACTAGGTCACCAACAATTTTGACGCTAAGGATAGCTCCATGGCAGCATATCTGGCACAAACACAATTGTTGCTCAAGCACTTCCACTACCAGATCACCCAAATTCCTCGAGCGGTAAACAGTCATGCAAATGCTTTGGCTCGCCTCGCCTCAACGGTGGAAGAAAAGATTGGGAGAAAAATTCAGATCAAATTGTTGGCAGCACTAAGCACCATGGCTGCGGAAGTGTGCAACTTACAACAAGGAGATAGTTGGATTACCCCGATTTATAGATTCCTTGCTTATGGCATCCTTCCAAATGACAAAGTCCAAGCTAAGTAGATTCGATAGAAGGCTACCCGTTAGTTGATCATTAATGACCAACTCTACAAGCGGGGTTTTAACCTACCATACCTAAAGGAGTCTGCGGAAACTGTTCTTCGAGAAATACATGAAAGAGTCTGTGGAGATCATGCTGGATCTTGATCCCTAACACACAAGGCTTTTCGCCAAGGATATTACTGGCCAACACTCCACCAAGATGTCATCAGAATATCCCGTTCATGTGATAAGTGTCAACTCTACACAACTATTCCTCACTCCCCTCCCGAGTCGCTCACTCCTATGATTAGCCCTTGGCCCTTCGCCCAATGGGGCCTTGATTTGATCAGCCCAATGCATGCAGGGAAGGGCAAGGTTCGCTATTCAATTGTTGCAATTGACTACTTCATAAAGTGGATCGAAGTAGAACCCTTGGCAACCATTACTGAGGCAAAAATAGAAGACTTTGTATGGAAGAACATTATTTGCAGATTCGGCATTCCCAATGCGATAGTCACTGACAACGGGCGACAGTTCGACAACAATAAGTTCAGGATGTTCTACTCTAAGTTCAACATCAACTTATGTTTTTCCTTCCCAACTCATCCTCAGTCTAATGGACAAGTTGAAGCCATCAACAAAATAATCAAGCGAACTTTGAAAACCAACTTGGACAAGGCTAAAGGTTGTTGGCCAGAATTTGTACCCCAAGTTCTTTGGTCATACTGCACTTCGTATCGGACACCAACAAGAGAAACCCCATTCTTACTTGCCTTTGGTACAGAGGCAGTTTTCCCATTTCAGCTTGAGCAAGCAACGTTCCAAGTCCAGAACTACGTGCAAAGCGAAAATGACAAACAACTTACCCTCAACTTAGATCTAGTCGAGGAACACAGAAACCAGGCTCACTTGAGGAATGTCGCCTACAAGCAGCGCATCTCCAACTACTATGACTTAAGGGTCAAACTTCGTTCTTTCAAAGTGGGGGACTGGGTATTGAAGAAAAGATTACTCTGCGACAGACTGTCGAGTGAAGGAACACTTAGTCCAAACTAGGATGAACCGTTTGAAGTTTTTGGCATCAATCGCCCTGGCTCCTACAAGCTTAGAAGCTCCGATAGCAAGACCCTTGGCCATCCATGGAACGCTGATCACTTGAAGTGCTATTACAAGTAAACTCACATTGTACAAGTGTTAAGCTTCAGCCGTTCGGCATCCTATGTAACAAGGACTATTTGACACAGCGGAAGATACAAGAAAAGGGATCACGAACGGTCACCCTTAGATAGAATCTAGAACACCAGAAGCTTGAGAGAATTATTCTCGATTTTAATTAATGGGAAATCAAAAAGTCCCCCACAATACGCCAAAAAGGTGTATTTATAGTCTACAATGAAACAAACTCTAGAAGGGCTAAAACAAAAAGAAACGAAAATATAAAATAAAAAAAACTATCAGACTTGGTTGCTGTTTTGCTCTCGGATTTGCGGCATTTCAGTTGTTTATTCTATTTTTTCCGCTAGCTGCTCTACATCAGTTTCCCCTTCGTGAAAAGAACTTGTCCTCGAGTTAGCATCCGGATACAATGACTCATCATTTGAATGGAACTCAAATAAATCAGCAACATTGAAGGTAGGAGAAATGCCCATAAAAGAAGGAAGATCCACAACATAAGCATTATCATTAATCTTCTGTATAATTGTATAAGGTCCATATTTGCGAGGCTTCAGCTTGCTGTAAGTTCCGACGGGAAATCGTTCTTTCCTCAAAAACACCATGACAACATCACCGACCTGAAACACATGGGAACGCCGATGTTGGTCAGCCGCCGCTTTGTATTTTGCATTTGTCCGTGCCAGACGCTCACAAACCTCTGCCTTAACAGCTTGGATGCTTTCTGCCATCTTTTGAATAGCCACACTCACACCTAGACCCTTAGGGAGCTTGACGAGGTCCATGACATGCTTGGGGACAGAAGTATACACTAGGGAGAAAGGAGACTTGCCAGTTGCGCTATGAACAACACTGTTGTAGGCAAATTCAATTTGAGGAAGAGCAAGATCCCATTGTTTTGGCTTGTCGCCACAAACACTACGAACCATGTTACCTAAGGTGCGGTTTGTAACCTCGGTTTGACCATCCGTCTGTGGGTGAGCCGTAGTACTACGTCACAAATCTGTACCAAATAATTTCCACAAAGTAATCCAAAAGTGACTGAGAAATTTTGAATCATGGTCAGAAGTAATAGATTGCGGCACCCTATGGAGTCGCACAACATCGCGAAAGAAAAGTTGAGCGATGTGAACAGCATCAGAGGATTTTCGACAAGCAATAAAGTAAGTCATTTTTTAGTAACGATCAACCACCACAAAGACAGAATCAACACCCCTCTGGGTGCGAGGGAGTCCCAACACGAAGTCCATAGAGAGGTCTAGCCATATATCTTCAGGAATAGGCAAAGGCATATAAAGACCGGTGTTTTGAGACTGACCTTTAGAAGTTTGGCAAACATAGCACCTACGAACAAGAGTGCTAGCATCTTTCTTGAGTTGAGGCCAATAGTATCGTGCAATCAAGCTCGCGATCGTTTTGTCACGCCTCAAATGTCCACTTAAACCGCCACCATGCAAATCACGGATGAGTTTTTCTCGCAAGGAGCACCGTGGGATACACAAAGCGTTGCCGCGAAAGAGAAAACCATCTGATACATGGTAATCTGAAGTTGGATGATTGCGTAAACAAGAAGCCCAAATACCTTTGAAGTCCTCATCATCCTCATACATGTCGGCCAGAAACTCAAACCCCACAATTTCTTGTTGTAACGTTATTATAAGTTGTGCCCGACGACTCAACGCATTGGCCACTCGATTCATGACTCCAGACTTATGTTTAATAACAAAATGAAACTTCTGGAGATAAATCATCCACCGCATATACATCTTGTCCACACTCTTCTGACTGTTCACCCATTTTAAAGCCTGATGATCAGTGTAAAGGACGAACTCATTACCCACAAGGTAGTGTTCCCAATGGCGTAAGGCGCAGACGATGGCATAGAATTCCTGAGCGTATGTACTCCATTTTTTACGAGCGTCGTTAAGCTTCTCACTGAAAAAGGCTACGGGCCGTTTGTCTTGAGAAAGGACAGCACCAATTCCCACTCCACTGGCATCACACTTGACGTAAAAAACTTTATCAGAATTAGGCAAGGCTAGAATTGGAGCAGTGCTAAGTTTCTCTTTAATCAGTGAAAAACTCGTCTCTTGGGCCTCCTCCCAACGAAACTTTCCTTTCTTCAAACATTCAGTCATCGGGGCTACTATGGTACTAAAATTGCGCACAAAACGCCGATAAAACGTTGCTAGCCCATGGAAACTACGTAGTTCGGAGACATTTTTGGGAGCTGGCCAGTCACGGATCGCTTTTACTTTGTCTTCGTCAACATGAATTCCTTCGGAACTCACAACATGGCCAAGAAATATCAACTTGGAAGTGAGAAAACTGCACTTCTTTAGATTAATAAAGAGCTTGTTGTTCTGCAATACTTCCAACACCATCCTCAAATGCTCCAAATGCTCAAGTTTGGATTTACTATAAATGAGAATATCATCAAAGTAAAGAACAACAAAAGAACCGATAAAAGGTCGTAGCACCTGATTCATGAGTCGCATAAAGGTGCTGGGTGCGTTTGATAGTCCGAACGGCATAACTAGCCATTCATATAATCCATCTTTACTTTTGAATGCCGTTTTCCATTCATCCCCTGGTTTAATTCTAATTTGATGGTACCCGCTCCGTAAATCTAGTTTGGAGAATATCATTGCGCCGCATAACTCATCTAGCATGTCATCCAAACGAGGAATAGGGAAACGGTACTTGATCGTGATCTTGTTAATGGCCCTGCTATCAACGCACATCCTCCATGACTTGTCTTTCTTTGGAATAAGAAGCACGGGAACAACACAAGGGCTTAGACTTTCCCGAATAAATCCTTTATGGAGTAGCTTTTCAATTTTTTCACGCAGGATTTCATTCTCTTTTGGGCTCATCCTGTAATGTGGTAAATTGGGTAGATTATCCCCAGGGATTAGGTCAATTTGATGTTGGATGTTCTGCATAGGTGGTAATTCATTTGGCAGCTCTTCCGAAAGCAACTCATCAAAACCCTGCAATATTTCCTGCACTTGTTGAGGAACCGATGAAGCTTTAAAAATAGGTTCAGATGCAAGTAAACCTTTCATAACAACCATGCAAAGTTGCTTGGTTTCCTTGACTTCTGCCGCTATTTCCCTCTTAGAATTGATTAAGGTAAACAACTTCGGTTCGGCTCCTTTAGTTTCTGCAACCGAAGATCGGCCGTTGGGAGACATGGTAATCAAATGCATTCCCCATGTAAATCTGTAAACATTTTCTCTACCGCAGTGCATGACGTCTCTATCCCATATCCATGGCCTGCCTAGTAACACATGAGTGATGTCCATGTCTATAACGTCACAAATTACTTCATCTTTGTAGTGTTTGCCGATTGATATGGGAACTTTACAAGTTTCTGTCACCTTCTCACTCGATCCCTTCTTAATCCAACCCACAAGATAGGGGTGAGGATGTTTCTCGGTTGGTAACTGAAAGTGATTTACCAATTTTCGTGACACAAAATTCTCGCAGCTGCCGCCATCTAACACCAATTGGCAAACTTTATCATTAACCGTGCACTTGGATCGAAAAATCTGGTGTCTTTGAGTGTTTTCATTAAGCTTTAAGTATAAGACCCGTTGAAGCACTAGGGTAAGTTCATCACATTCCTCCTCATAATCTTCTTCGATCACACCCTCTTCTACCATCTCCGGCTCTTCTTCCACTAGGGCTGCTATATTGCGTCCTCTACAAACACCGGTGGCATGCTCAAAGCTACCACACTTGTAGCACTTCTCTCCCCGAAACTTGGTATAGGGGTTGTTTATATTATTCGGTCCACAAGAAGAATTTTGAAAACGGTTAGAGCTTCGAGGGGCGGTTTCTGTTGAATTTTCGGGTGCCTTGGTTTGTTGTTCCCATTCCTTGGCCTTGTTCGAACTGCCGGCATTGGCCGAATCGCGCCAATTCTTTCTGTACCCAGCGAACTGATTACTTCTAATTTTTTCCAACAACTCAGCGCTAACAGCTAACTCTTCAGCTTCTGCAGGGGTGTTCACACGTTGCAGGCCTATGCGGTCGCGTATATTGGCCTTCAATCCATGAAGATATCGCGTTGTTTGTTGCAGTAGAGACTCAGTTAGCCGATTCCTTGCAGCAAGATTGAAGAATTCCTGAGAATACTCTTGAACAGAGCGAGTTCCTTGCACACATCCATGGTACTTTTTAAACAGAACTTGCTCATAGTTGCGAGGCAGAAAACGATCCCTCAACATGGATTGCATTTTACGCCATGACCGTACAGGTCGCTTCCCTTGCCGAACACGGGCGGCTTGCTGCTTATCCCACCACACAGCAGCACTTCCTTTTAATTTCCAAGCCACAACCTTCACCTGCCGTGCTTCTGCAATTTCTGCATAAGCAAAGAACTTCTCACACTCGGACAACCAATCCAGAAAGTCTTCAATGGATGTCGTCCCACTGAAAGTTGAGATCTCAATTTTCTTCGTTTCCTCTCTGATATTTTCGAGTTGATCCACAACTTCTTCGTCTTTTGAACTAGAATCGACTTCATTAGGAGGACGAGGCCCTCCTAATGCCCGATCACCACCAGCCATGAGTTGTCGATCGTTATTGTTTCTCATATTGTCCCTGTCGTTATGCACAACAAGGTTAGCAATCATCTGTCGTATTTCATCCATACCTACTCAAATTTCATCCATACCCCCTTGCATACGTCCCTCAATTGCAACAAGTTCCCGACTCACGTCTGCAAAACTTGTAAGATTAACTCTGCCATGATCATTCGCCATCGATCGGATTAAACCTAGGCTCTGATACCACTTGACACAGCGGAAGATACAAGAAAAGGGATCACAAACGGTCACCCTTAGATAGAATCTGGAACACCAGAAGCTTGAGAGAATTATTCTCGATTTTAATTAATGGGAAATCAAAAAGTCCCTCATAATACGCCAAAAAGGTGTATTTATAGTCTACAATGAAACAAACTCTAGAAGGGCTAAAACAAAAAGAAACGAAAATATAAAATAAAAAAAACTATCAGACTTGGTTGCTGTTGTGCTCTCGGATTTGCGGCACTTCAGTTGCTTTTTCTATTTTTTCCGCTAGCTGCTCTACATTAAATGTCGCCTACAAGCAGCGCATCTCCAACTACTATGACTTAAGGGTCAAGCCTCATTCTTTCAAAGTGGGGGATTGGGTATTGAAGAAAAGATTACTCTGCGACAGACTCCCGAGTGAAGGAACACTTAGCCCAAACTAGGATGAACCGTTTGAAGTTTTTGGCATCAGTCGCCCTGGCTCCTACAAGCTTAGAAGCTCCGATGGCAAGACCCTTGGCCATCCATGGAACGCTGATCACTTGAAGTGCTATTACAAGTAAACTCACATTGTACAAGTGTTAAGCTTCAGCCATTCGGCATCCTATATAACAAAGATTATTTGGCATGAATTCAATAAAGAGGTGATTTAGACAACTTGATCCTAATCCTCTTACATTTCTAGCAATGAAACACTCGAGTTCAAAGCTTCAACATGAATGCTTCCAACATGAAACAAAGCCTAAGTATATGTCAACAAGATTATACAAATAAACGAATAGCTTCACAGTATATTCGTTCAATCATACATTCCAACACATTCATACATAAGCCAACTGTGCTTTGAAAGGGTTCAACATATTTTGTGTCATTCGACACTTGCTACAATGTGCCTAGACACCTTGCCCTTATTCTCACCAACCAGGTGATGAAATGTGAAGAAGGAACTCATCTTCATCCCACCAACCAGGTGATGAACTGTATAACCCGTACTCTCCTTCATGCCACCAACCAGGTGATGAAATGTATAACCCGTACTCTAATATCATTTGGCAACTTGCCACTCATGCCACCAACCAGGTGAAGAAGGAACTCATCTTCATGCCACCAACCAGGTGATGAAATGTACAACCTGTACTCTCCTTCATGCCACCAACCAGGTGATAAAATGTACAACCTGTACTCTAATATCATTTGGCAACTTACCATTCATGCCACCAACCAGGGGAAGAATGAACTTAACTTCGTACCACCAACCAAGTGATGAAAACAACTCACCATTCATTCCACCTACCAGAAGACGAGTGGTACAACTTGTACATGTGAACTCCTAGCATTCACAAATAATCAGAAACCCTCAAGCTTGACAACTGAACTAGGGGAGCACTTATGCCCAACAAGAGTTATAGTCACCAACAAAGTCTTATTGCAAGCCAACATCAACTTCAGTGCATGACATACGAAGATCAAGCTATTCAGCTCTCTTGCATCTGCTTCAAACATTTCCCTTCTGTAACAATGCAAACACTACAACTCGTAGAAAGCTTCACACACTCTTGATCAAGACAGTGTGAAGCAAAACCAATTTATGGTGCTAACAAGAGCTTCATCAATAGAGGGCAACCATAAATCTCAAAAGCTTCACACACTCTTGATCAAGACAGTGTGAAGCAAAACCAATTTATGGTGCCAACAAGAGCTTCATCAAAGGAGTTCAACCACAATTCTCAAAAGTTTCACACTCTTGATCAAAACAGTGTAAAGCAAAACCAATTTATGGTGCCAACAAGAACTTCATCAAAGGAGGGCAACCACAATTCTCAAAATCTTCACACACTCTTGATCAAGACAGTGTGAAGCAAAACTAATTTATGGTGCCAACAAGAGCTTCATCAAAGGAGTTCAACCACAATTCTCAAAAGCTTCACACACTCTTGATCAAGACAGTGTGAAGCAAAACCAATTTATGGTGCCAACAAGAGCTTCATCAATGGAGGGCAACCACAATTCTCAAAAGCTTCACACACTCTTGATCAAGATAGTGTGAAGCAAAACCAATTTAT
Organism: Malus domestica; assembly: GCF_042453785.1. Classification (NCBI taxonomy): domain Eukaryota; kingdom Viridiplantae; phylum Streptophyta; class Magnoliopsida; order Rosales; family Rosaceae; genus Malus; species Malus domestica. The sequence continues at coordinate 16,440,234 of NC_091673.1, forward strand.
GGTGCCAACAAAAACTTCATCAAAGGAGTTCAACCACAATTCTTAAAAGTTTCACACACTCTTGATCAAGACAGTGTGAAGCAAAACCAATTTATGGTGCCAACAAGACCTTCATCAATGGAGGGCAACCATAATTCTCAAAAGCTTCACACACTCTTGATTAAGACAGTGTGAAGCAAAACCAATTTATAGTGCCAACAAGAGCTTCATCAATGGAGGGCAACCACACTTCTCAAAAGCTTTACACACTCTTGATCAAGACAGTATGAAGCAAAATCAATTTATGGTGCCAACCAGAGCTTTATCAATTGAGGGTAACCACAATTCTCAAAAGCTTCACACACTCTTGATCAATACAATGTGAAGCAAAACCAATTTATGGTACCAACAAAAGCTTCATCAAAGGAGTTCAACCACAATTCTCAAAAGCTTCACACTATCTTGATCAAAATAGTGTGAAGCAAAATCAATTCATGGTGCCCAACAAAGCTTCACCTACAAACCTTCAACTCCAAAGCTTTACCAACAAAAGCTTCATCAATGAAGGACAACTACAAATTCTCAAAAACTTCATACTATCTTGATCAAGATAGTGTGAAGCAAAATCAATTCATGGTACCCAACAAAAGCTTCAACTCCAAAGCTTCACCTATAAAAGCTTCAACACAAAAGCTTCACCTACAAAAGCTTGACCCACAAAAACTTGACCCACAAAAGCTTCACCCACAAAAGCTTCACCTACAACGCTTCAACACAAAAGCTTCACCTATAAAAGCTTCACACTATCTTGATCAAGATAGTGTGAAGTAAAATCAATTCATGGTGCCCAACAAAGCTTCACCTACAAAGCTTCAACACCAAAGCTTCATCTACAAAGCTTTAAAATATATATATATATATTTTCGGAATTTCGAAAATTAAAAAATTAGGAAATTCGAAAATTAAAAAATTTGGAAATTCAAAAATTCAAAAATTCGAAAATTCAAAAAAAAAAATTGTCTAGGCCTCATCTTCTTTGGGCCTAACAACTTTCATAACAAATATATATAAAGAAAGAGTTTCGGGCTATCACTTAGAAAGTAAGTGCCTCATTCATCAACTCCCTTGACCGGAGACTTGGGGGACTCCTACCATATGCTACTGCACCTTGATACTCGGAAGTCTCACGACCACTCAGTGACTTGGATTTTTCAAGTCTCCAAACGAGAAGTTTTCCTCACTTGGGAAATTAAGGGAGCACTACCTCAACCTACATGCTTCACTCACAAAGCTTCAACATACAAGCTTCAACAAAAGGAAAAATTCAAAGAACTTAGTGAAGAAGGCCTTGGTGTATTTAATACAATACGTTGAAATGAAGCAAAGCTTGTTTATTGATATCTCCGATAAGTTACAAATATGTACATATACATGAATCAAAATAAAAAAACAAGAGGGAGCCTTCACAAAGGTTGCTCAGGAGAAGTCTCAGCAGTTGGCAGAGCCCCAGAAAGATGAGGCACCAGAGGGTGATTATTCGGAGCCTCGTACTAGGCAGAACCCCAGAAGGAGGAGGCACTGAAGGTTGATCATTTGGAGCTTCATTACGCGGTACAGCCCCAAAAGACGAAGGCAATAAATGTCTTTGGAACAAACCCACAAACCTCTGATGATCAAGTAAAATCTGACCATCAGATTCCTGCACCTGGTCGGGCTTCATTTTCATGTTTGTAACATAGTCATGTGCGAGCCTGTGCAACTGTTTATTCTCATATTTGAGCCCTCTGATCTACTGTTTGAGACTTATCACTTCAGCCGCCAACGATTCAACTTGGCGGGTTCGAGCAAATAGGCGTTGGGCCATATTAGACACAGAACCTGCACACTGAACACTGAGAGCCAGAGAATCCTTAACAGCCAACTCATCAGACCGTTTGGAAAGTAGTCTGTTATCTTTGGAAGTGAGAATGTTCCTGGCTACCACCGCAGCAGTCATATCCTTCTTCATCACAGAGTCCCCAACGGTAAGAGGACTAGTAGGAGATAAGAAGGATGGGCGCCATATGTTGTCTTGAGAAGGCATTGCTGCCTCTTCACCAAAGTTCAAGTCAAAACGACGGTCGGATGGGCCAGACATTCTCAGAAATGATGAAGGAGAAATGAGATGCAATAAATCTCTGAAGTAAGGGGAAAATTCCTACAAGCAATAACTCTCTTAATGTACTTCTTGCACACAATTAGTGTCCTTATAAAAGAAAGGGCAACAGGGCCGTTGGTTCAAAAATCGAAGAGGCACCACTATCCGAATTTCGAAGAGGCACCACTTTCCACATGCAACATCAGCTCCTCGGGTACCACAGATAACTTTACCAAAGATCGCTGACAAAGTTTAGACACATAAATTTTGAAGGTCCAGCTACCCTACTATTACCCACAAGGGTAAAGGAACAGCACCACTGCTTGATAACTAGAAAGTACCAATGTGTGTCAACCTCCGTGCTCCGTGGCAAGGCAGATTGGCAAAAATGCCCAACCTTTACTCACATTCGAGAAAACACTCCCAACAAGATTGCTTGCTAAAAAATTGAAGAAGAACCACTCTCCGAATCTCGAGAGCCAAACTCCCAACAGGATTACTTTCTAAAAAATCAAAGAGGCTTCGCTCTCCGAATCTCAAGAGCCAGACTCCCAACAGGATTGCTTTCTCAAAAATCGAAGAGGCACTGTTCTCTGAATCTCGAGAGCCAGATCCCCGATAGGATTGCTTGTTTGAAAACCAAAGAGGCACCGCTCTCCGAACTTCGAGAGCCAGATTTCCTTGGATAAAGTTTGTCTACAATCTTCACACACAACATCAGTTTTCCAGATACCACAGACCACTTTTTCAAAGCGTTCTAACAAAGTTAAAACATGTGAAGCTTGCAACTCCCACTATATTGCTATGACCAAGAAGGGTAAAGGAATAACATTATTACTTGCTCAAAAATCGAAGAGGCACCGCCCTCCAAATCTCGAGAGCCAGACTCCCAACAGGATTATTTTCTCAAAAATTGAAGAGGCACCGCTCTCCGAATCTCAAGAGCTAGACTCCCAACAGGATTGCTTTCTCAAAAATCGAAGAGGCACCGCTCTCCGAATCTCGAGAGCCAGATCCTCGACAGGATTGCTTGTTCGAAAACCAAAGAAGCATCGCTCTCCGAACTTCGAAAGCCAGATTTCCTTGGATAAAGCTTGTCTACAATCTTCACACGCAACATCAGCTTTCTAGATACCACATACCACTTTTTCAAAGTGCTCTGACAAAGTTAAAACACGTGAAGCTTGCAGCTCCCACTACATTGCTACGATCAAGAAGGGTAAAGGAATAACATTACTACTTATTGTTAAGGAGACTTCTATATATGTCGACCTCCATCCTCCACGGACAGGCAGACCTGCAAAAATGCTCAACCCTTCCTCATATCTGAGAGGGCACTCCCAACAAAGCTTCTCGAAATACTTAGTTTTCTTCCCCCCCCCCCCCCAATAATACCTATGCAAACCAACCACATCAGAGTAAGAGTATTTCATATCATCAAGGTCAAAAGCAAGAGTATCCCATATCATGCTTTTTCCCTATTTTTTTCCTTTGCCCTTATTCTTACCTGCAAGACAAGGAGAAAGAGAGTAATCAGTCAGCACTTGGAATTAAGCTTCCAGTCAGGAACTGACTACCTGGAATCTCTTGCCTGATTACTTACCTGGCATTGCTCTCGAGTACTCATCTTCAACATCTTATGCTTCCAGAAAAGACATCACATCTGCCTGAGAAACGGATAGGGCAAGTGAGAAGGATACAAGGAAGCATGTGGAGACAAGTGCAACAGAACACATGCCGATTCATCTATTACTTCGTCAACAGCAAAAGTATCCCATATCATCAAGGTCAAAAGCACTCTTGATTTGATGGACTTGTTTTAACCCTCAAATTCTTGAGTCAGCCTTATACTCTAGAGGAAACCAGAAAACCCTCCAGCCTAGTTCAAGAATAAACCTGTGGAAAGTTACTTCTTCAAAAGCAAAAGTATCTCATATAATCTCTTCTTCATTTGCTTCTCCTTATCCTTGTTGCTGTTTACGACACAAGGAGAAGGAGAACAATCAACCAGAAGCCGAAGTCGAACCTCCGATCCAGGTTGCTTGCTTGGAAGTCTGATTGCTTACCTTGTCTGTTACCTCTTTCGGCAAATCTCCTAGCTCGGCGACTTGGGGGACTCCTACTATAGGGTTTTGTATCACACTTGACCAAGCCCGAAACTACAAGTAATCTTCAAGTGAAATTGATACATTACCTTGTGCATCTTCATCGGTTAAAGATACCACCCCTGTATGGAGGAAAAGTACTTCCAAAGAAGATGTCGCATCTACGTATGAGACAGATAAGGCAAGTGAAAATGATAGCACACTTCAGTACTTAGAAGTTTCGTGATTACTCAATAGCTTGGATCTTGCAAGTCCCCAATCGAGGAGCTTCATTCACTCGGGAACTTAGGGGAGCACTGTTTGTACCATACTTGACCAATCCCGAAATTACTAAGCACCGATCAACGTTATACCGTCAAGGACCCATAAGAGTTTCCCTCCAACCAGGAGGCCAATCACAGCGTGACGTGTCGAAATCAGAAACCAATCATAGCGTGACACGTGTCAACATCAGAAGCCAATCACAACACGACATGTGTTAATGTCAAGATGAAACTAGAAACTCTCTTCTATAAATAGAGATCATTCTCTCACAATATTTCCTTATGTCATTTGTACTAAATCATTCACTTGTACTCACTAAAGGAGAGCTTGAACCTATGTACTTGTGTAAACCCTTCACAATTAATGAGAACTCCTCTACTTCATGGACGTAGCTAATCTGGGTGAGCCACGTACATCTTGTGTTTGCTTCCATGTCTCTATCCATTTACATACTTATCCACACTAGTGACCGGAGCAATCTAGCGAAGGTCACAAACTTAACACTTTTTGTTGTACCAAAGTCCTCACTGATTTTGTGCATCAACATACATAAACATGAAAACAGATATGTATTACTGAGGCATTGCATACCTCATATGTTTAAACATTTATCTTTATTGTGAAAAATTGCGTGCCAAAACGAAGATTTTTATAGATTAAAACTGAGCTTTAAACCTTAAGAGTTAGATCAAATGTTTTGCAACTTAAAAATTAGAGATATAAGTCAAGTTACAATTTAAACCTACGTCCCCAATAAGATAAAACCACAAAAATAATAATGAAATAACCAATTAAAAAGTCAAGTAAATTTTGCACTCTTTTGGAAAATTTGGAAATATAGTCATTTTAAAGAGCACTTATTGAAATATAACCTACTTTTTACAATTCTTATAAAACTAACCAAAATTGATGTTCAAAAGATTTAATTACCCTTAGACTAAAACTCTCTCTTCCTCCCAACATTGTAATTTTCTTTACTCTCAACCTCATTCCCATTGTTGAACCACCAGGCATTGCTCTGTTATATCTATTCCATTCAATCATTAAAATGAAGATGAGGGGTTTAGAGAGGAGAAACACCAATTTTCCATGACTAACATCAAAGTTAACTAACAAAAAGAGGAATAAGCGCTAAGAACTAGCTAATCAGTTAATTAGTGATGTAATACTAATTAGTGAAGAGCGGAACAAAAGTAATTAGGTTTACTGCTAAAAGCGAGGCCATAGCAAGGCAACGATGCAGGTTTGGTTGAAGTTGTTCTCCTGCATGGTAAAGAGGGATAATCCCGGCCAGTCCATGACTTGACGCCCAAGAATCCAGTCCATGACTTGACCAAGAAGAATCCGAGCAGCCCGACGACGACGTTTAAGGAGGGGATAATCCCAACCCTCTGACGGTGATCTGGTCCTTCCATTCGGAGACTCGGTTGTCGTCGTCGGACTTGACAGCCTTCATTTTGTCGGCGGAATCATGAAGCAACGACTCTGATATCTCCACGGACGTTGCTGATGATTCAGTCCCATGACTGTGAGAGATGAAAAAAATGTAGGTCATATTTAGTCTTTTGAACATCTATTTTGATGAGTTTTACAAGAGTTAAAAAAATGTAGGTCATATTTCAATACGTGATCTCTAAAATGGTTATATTTCTAAATTGCTGCACTCTTTTTGGTATATAGAGTTAATGAAAAGCACCATATAAATAATTAATATGGACCACCGACCACTAATCAAATGGATTTAGATCGTAATTATAATCCACAAGAAAAGCACCATATCAATAATTGGAATCATTGAATAAAAACACATATGTACGTGCAAGTGCCAGCACAGAAAATCTTACGACTTAATCATGGATTAATGCGTCTTAATTAAGTAATGTTAGAGATAAGCACACTGAACCGCCACGCAACTAAAGATTTGAATGGTGAACCAAATGGGTTTTCATATAGCTAAGCTAGCTAATAGCATAAACCGTCACTTAGTACTACGATCTAATGATATTCATCTTCATTTGTAAGTGAGAGGTCTTAGGTCCGATTTTTGCCAAAGGCGAATTTAAATCACATTATTACTAGTTCATTGTTAGACTAAGTCCACCCCATTCCGTTAGTGTATATAATATTGTTTATTAAAAAAATAGCATAAACCAAACTAGAAGGCTAGAATATGCACATGTTTTAATTATAAAGGGAAACATCAACAACAACAACAACAACAACAACAAAGCCTTTTCCCACTAAGTGGGGTCGGCTATATGAATCCTAGAACGCCATTGCGCTCGGTTTTGTGTCATGTCATCCGTTAGATCCAAGTACTCTAAGTCTTTTCTTAGAGTCTCTTCCAAAGTTTTCCTAGGTCTTCCTCTACCCCTTCGGCCCTGAACCTCTGTCCCGTAGTCACATCTTCGAACCGGAGCGTCAGTCGGCCTTCTTTGCACATGTCCAAATCACCGGAGCCGATTTTCTCTCATCTTTCCTACAATTTCGGCTACTCCTACTTTACCTCGGATATCCTCATTCCCAATCTTATCCTTTCTCGTGTGCCCACACATCCCACGAAGCATCCTCATCTCCGCTACACCCATTTTGTGTACGTGTTGATGCTTCACCGCCCAACATTCTGTGCCATACAACATCGCTGGCTTTATTGCCGTCCTATAAAATTTTCCCTTGAGCTTCAGTGGCCTACGACGGTCACACAACATGCCGGATGCGCTCTTACACTTCATCCATCCAGCTCGTATTCTATGGTTGAGATTTCCATCTAATTCTCCGTTCTCTTGCAAGATAGATCCTAGGTAGCGAAAACGGTCGCTTTTTGTGATCTTCGCTAGATTGCTCCGGTCATTAGTGTGGATAAGTATATAAATGGATAGAGATAGGAAAGCAAACACAAGATGTACGTGGTTCACCCAGATTGGCTACGTCCACGGAATAGAAGAGTTCTCATTAATTGTGAAGGGTTTACACAAGTACATAGGTTCAAGCTCTCCTTTAGTGAGTACAAGTGAATGATTTAGTACAAATGACATTAGGAAATATTGTGGGAGAATGATCTCGTAATCACGAAACTTCTAAGTATCGGAGTGTGGTGTCGTCTTGACTTGCCTTATCTGTCTCATAGGTAGATGTGGCATCTTCTCTGGAAGTACTTTTCCTCCATCTAGGGGTGGTATCTTTAACTGGTGGAGATGCACAAGGTAATGTATCAATTTCACTTGAAGCTTACTTGTAGTTTCAGGCTTGGTCAAGCGCGATACAAACCATGTAGTAGGAGTCCCCCAAGTCGCCGAGCTAGGGGGTCTGCTGAAAGAGGTGACAGACAAGGTAAGCAATCAGAGCTCCGACTGATTGTTCACCTTCTCCCCATCTTGCAACAGCGTGAAGGATAAAGAGAAGAAAAATGAGAAGAGATGATATGAGATACTTTTGCTTTTGAAGAAGTAACTTTCCACAGGCTTATTCTTGAACTGAGCTGGAGGGTTTTCTGGTTTCCTCCAGAGTATAAGGCCGACTGAAGAATTTGAGGGTCAAAACAAGTCCATCAAATCTAGAGTACGTTCCACCCTGCTGATATGGGATACTTTTGCTTTTGACAGAGTAATGGATGTATCGGCACGTGTGCTGTTACGCTTGTCTCCACATGCTTCCTTGTATCCTTCGCACTTGCCCTATCTGTTCCTCAAGCAGATGCGGAATCTTCCCTGGAAACATAAGATGTTGAAGATGAGTACTCGAGAGCAATGCCAGGTAAGTAATCAGGTAAGGGGTTCCAGGCAGTCAGTTCCTGGCTGGAAGCTTGATTCCAAGTGTTGACTGATTGCTCTCTTTCTCCTTGTCTTGCAGGTAAAAACAAGGCCAAAGGAAAAGACAGGAAAAAAGCATGATATGGGATACTCTTGCTTTTAACCCTGATGATATGAGATATTCTTGCTCTAGTATAGCTTGTTTGCAGAGGTATTATCGGGAGGAAAGAAAGCTGAATATTTCGAAAGGCTTCGTTGGGAGTGCCCTCTCAGATATGATGAAGAGTTGAGCATTTTTGCAGGTCTGCCTGTCCGTTGGGGATGAGGGTCGACATATATAGGCGTCTCCCTAACAACAAGTAGTAATGTTATTCCTTTACCCTGCTTGGTCATAGCACGGTAGTGGGAGCTGTCAGTTTCACATGTTTTAACTCTGTCAGAGCACTTTGAAAAAGTGGTCTGTGGTATCTGGCTCTCGAGATTCGGAGAATGATGCCTCTTCGATTTTTGAGAAAGCAATCATGCTGGGGGTCTGGCTCTCGAGATTCGGAGAGCAGTGTCTCTTCGATTTTTGAGGAAGTAATCATGTTGGGAGTTTGGCTCTCGAGATTCGGAGGGCGGTGCCTCTTCGATTTTGGAGCAAGCAATCTTGTTGGGAGTGTTGTCTCGAATTTGAGTAAAGGTTGGGCATGTTTGCTAGTCTACCTTGCCACGAAGCACAAAGGTTGACACACAGGGACTTTCCAATTATCCAGCAATGGTACTGTTCCTTTACCCTCTCTTCGATTTTGAGAAAGTAGTCATGTTGGGAGTCTGGCTCTCGAGATTCGGAGGACGGTGCCTCTTCGATTTTGGAGCAAGCAATCTTGTTGGGAGTGTTTTCTCGAATGTGAGTAAAGGTTGGGCATGTTTGCTAGTCTACCTTGCCACGAAGCACAGAGGTTGACACACAGGGACTTTCCAATTATCCAGCAGTGGTACTATTCCTTTACCCTTGTGGGTAATAATATGGTAGCTAGACCTTCAAAATTTATGTGTCTAAACTTTGTTAGTGCTGTTTCTTTGCTATTCTTTTACCTTTCTTGGTCAGAGCGATGTAGTGGGAGCTGCAAGCTTCACGTGCTCAACTTTGGCAGAGAACTTTGGCAAAGTTATCTGTGGTACCCATGAGCTATTGTTGCGTGTGGGAAGTGGGTAATTGAACAGTAAGATTCATGTGCTTTCTACTTCACCAGAAATCTTCGACAGAATGCCCATAATTTCTGCAAAGCTGAGTGTGCGTGTGACAGGTGCTGACAAGGCTAGAAAAGTAGGTGCCTCTTCGATTTCTGAGATCGGCCCTCGTGGTCTCTGGGGAGCCCAGCTTTTGAGAAAGCGAGCGCCTCTTCGATTGATTCGGAGAACGATGCCTCATCGATTTTTGAGAAAGCAATCATGCTGAGGGTCTGGCTCTCGAAGATTCGGGGAGCAGTGTCTCTTCGATTTTTGAGAAAGTAATCATGTTGGGAGTCTGGCTCTCGAGATTCGGAAGGCGATGCCTCTTCGATTTTGGAGCAAGCAATCTTGTTGGGAGTGTTTTCTCGAATGTGAGTAAAGGTTGGGCATGTTTGCTAGTCTACCTTGCCACGAAGCACATAGGTTGACACACAGGGACTTTCCAATTATCCAGCAATGGTACTGTTCCTTTACCCTCTCTTCGATTTTTAATAAAGTAGTCATGTTGGGAGTCTGGCTCTCGAGATTCGGAGGACGGTGCCTCTTCGATTTTGGAGCAAGCAATCTTATTGGGAGTGTTTTCTCGAATGTGAGTAAAGATTGGGCATGTTTGCTACTCTACCTTGCCACGAAGCACAGAGGTTGACACACAGGGACTTTCCAATTATCCAGCAGTGGTACTGTTCCTTTACCCTTGTGGGTAATAATATGGTAGCTAGACCTTCAAAATTTATGGGTCTAAACTTTGTTAGTGCTGTTTCTTTGCTATTCTTTTACCCTTCTTGGTCAGAGCGATGTAGTGGGAGCTGCAAGCTTCACGTGCTCAACTTTGGCAGAGAACTTTGGCAAAGTTATCTGTGGTACCCATGAGCTATTGTTGCGTGTGGGAAGTGGGTGATTGAACAGTAAGATTCATGTGTTTTCTACTTCCCCAGAAGTCTTCGACAGAATGCCCATAATTTCCGCAAAGCTGAGTGTGCGTGTGACAGGTGCTGACAAGGCTGGAAAAGTAGGTGCCTCTTCGATTTCTGAGATCGGCCCTCGTGGTCTCTGGGGAGCCCAGCTTTTGAGAAAGCGAGCGCCTCTTCGATTTCTGAGATCGGCCTTCGTGGTCTTTGAGCAGCCCAACTTTTGAGAATGCAAAAGCCTCTTCGATTTCTGAGATCAACCCTCGTGATCTCTAAGCAGCTCAGCTTTTGAGAAAGCAAATGCCTCTTCGATTTCTGAGCAGGCGCCTCTTCGATTTCTGAAGCTCCGTCGAGTGCAGATTTTTATAGGGGCTGGCATTAAGTTCTAAAGCACACTTGAATCTCCACCAGTAGAAGCTTCATTCTTGCACTTCTAAGATCTTGATTTGTCCGACCTCTTCTCTCTTCAACACCTTTGAAAAATGTCTGGCCCCTCCGACCGTCGTTTTGACTTGAACCTTGTTGAAGAGGCAGCCCCGCCTTCTCCAGACAACATATGGCGCCCATCCTTCGTCTCCCCTACTGGTCCTCTTACCGTTGGGGATTCCGTGATGAAGAATGATATGACCGCTGCGGTGGTGGCCAGGAACCTTCTCACTCCCAAAGATAACAGACTACTTTCCAAACGGTCTGATGAGTTAGCTGTTAAGGATTCGCTGGCTCTCAGTGTTCAGTGTGCAGGTTCTGTGTCTAATATGGCCCAACGCCTATTTGCTCGAACCCGCCAAGTTGAATCATTGGCGGCTGAAGTGATGAGTCTCAAACAGGATATTAGAGGGCTCAAGCATGAGAATAAACAGTTGCACCGGCTCGCACATGACTATGCTACAAACATGAAGAGGAAGCTTGACCAGATGAAGGAAACTGATGGTCAGGTTTTACTTGATCATCAGAGATTTGTGGGTTTGTTCCAAAGGCATTTATTGCCTTCGTCTTCTGGGGCTGTACCGCGTAATGAAGCTCCAAATGATCAACCTCTGATGCCTCCTCCTTCTAGGGTTCTGTCCAGTACTGAGGCTCCAAATGATCCCCCTCCGGTGCCTTCTCTTTCTGGGGCTCTACCGACTGCTGAGACTTCTCCTAAGCAACCTTTGTGAAGGCTCCCTCTTGTGTGTTTATTTTGACTCATGTATATGTACATATTTGTAGCTTATCGGGGATATCAATAAATAAGCTTTCCTTCATTTCAACGTATTGTGTTAAATACACCAAAGCCTTCTTCGTTAAGTTCTTTGAATTTTCTTTTGTTGAAGCTTGTATGTTGAAGCTTTCTGAGTGGAGCATGTAGGTTGGGGTAGTGTTCCCTTAATTTCCCGAGTGAGGAAAACTTCTCGGTTGGAGACTTGGAAAATCCAAGTCACTGAGTGGGATCGGCTATATGAATCTTAGAACGCCATTGTGCTCGATCCTGTGTCATGTCCTTCGTTAGATCCAAGTACTCTAAGTCTTTTCTTAGAGTCTCTTCCAAAGTTTTCCTAGGTCTTCCTCTACCCCTTCGGCCCTGAACCTCTGTCCCATAGTCGCATCTTCTAATCGGAGCGTCAGTAGGCCTTCTTTGCACATGTCCAAACCACTGTAACCGATTTTCTCTCATCTTTCCTTCAATTTCGGCTACTCCTACTTTACCCCGGATATCCTCATTCCTAATCTTATCCTTTCTCGTGTGCCCACACATCCAACGAAGCATCCTCATCTCCGCTACACCCATTTTGTGTACGTGTTGATGTTTCACCGCCCAACATTCTGTGCCATACAGCATCGCCGGCCTTATTGCCGTCCTATAAAATTTTCCCTTGAGCTTCAGTGGCATACGGCGGTCACACAACACGCCGAATGCACTCTTCCACTTCATCCATCCAGCTTGTATTCTATGGTTGAGATCTCCATCTAATTCTCCGTTCTTTTGCAAGATAGATCCTAGGTAACGAAAACGGTCGCTCTTTGGTATTTCTTGATCTCCGATCCTCACCCCTAACTCGTTTTGGCCTCCATTTGCACTGAACTTGCACTCCATATATTCTGTCTTTGATCGGCTTAGGCGAAGACCTTTAGATTCCAACACTTCTCTCCAAAGGTTAAGCTTTGCATTTACCCCTTCCTGAGTTTCATCTATCAACACTATATCGTCTGCGAAAAGCATACACCAAGGAATATCATCTTGAATATGTCCTGTTAACTCATCCATTACCAACGCAAAAAGGTAAGGACTTAAGGATGAGCCTTGATGTAATCCTACAGTTATGGGAAAGCTTTCGGTTTGTCCTTCATGAGTTCTTACGGCAGTCTTTGCTCCTTCATACATATCCTTTATAGCTTGGATATATGCTACTCGTACTCCTTTCTTCTCTAAAATCCTCCAAAGAATGTCTCTTGGGACCCTATCATACGCTTTTTCCAAATCTATAAAGACCATGTGTAAATCCTTTTTCCCATCTCTATATCTTTCCATCAATCTTCGTAAGAGATAGATTGCCTCCATGGTTGAGCGCCCTGGCATGAACTCGAATTGGTTGTCCGAAACCCGTGTCTCTTGCCTCAATCTATGCTCAATGACTCTCTCCCAGAGCTTCATTGTATGACTCATTAGCTTAATACCCCTATAGTTCATGCAATTTTGTACGTCGCCCTTATTCTTGTAGATAGGCACCAAAGTGCTCGTTCGCCACTCATTTGGCATCTTCTTCATTTTCAAAATCCTATTGAAAAGGTCAGTGAGCCATGTTATACCTGTCTCTCCCAAAAGTTTCCACACTTCGATTGGTATATCGTCTGGGCCTATTGCTTTTTTATGCTTCATCTTCTTCAAAGCTACAACCACTTCTTCCTTCCGGATTCGACGATAAAAAGAGTAGTTTCTACACTCTTCTGAGTTACTCAACTCCCCTAAAGAAGCACTCATTTCATGTCCTTCATTGAAAAGATTATGAAAATAACCTCTCCATCTGTCTTTAACCGCGTTCTCTGTAGCAAGAACCTTTCCATCCTCATCCTTAATGCACCTCACTTGGTTTAGGTCCCTTGTCTTCTTTTCCCTTGCTCTAGATAGTTTATAGATATCCAACTCTCCTTCTTTGGTATCTAGTCGTTTATACATATCGTCGTAAGCCGCTAACTTAGCTTCTCTGACAGCTTTCTTCGCCTCTTGCTTCGCTTTTCTATACCTTTCACCATTTTCATCGGTCCTCTCCTTGTATAAGGCTTTACAACATTCCTTCTTAGCCTTCACCTTCGTTTGTACCTCCTCATTCCACCACCAAGATTCCTTTTGGTGTGAGGCAAAGCCCTTGGACTCTCCTAATACCTCTTTTGCTACTTTTCGGATACAACTAGCCATGGAATCCCACATTTGGCTAGCTTCCCCCTCTCTATCCCACACACATTGGGTGATTACCTTCTCTTTGAAAATTGCTTGTTTTTCTTCTTTTAGATTCCACCATCTAGTCCTTGGGCACTTCCAAGTCTTGTTCTTTTGTCTTACTCTTTTGATATGTACATCCATCACCAACAAGCGATGTTGATTAGCCACGCTCTCTCCTGGTATAACTTTGCAATCCTTACAAGTTATACGATCCCCTTTCCTCATTAGAAGAAAATCTATTTGTGTTTTTGACGACCCACTCTTGTAGGTGATCACATGTTCTTCTCTCTTCTTAAAGAAGGTGTTGGCTAAGAAGAGATCATATGCCATTGCAAAATCCAAGATAGCTTCCCCATCCTTGTTTCTCTCCCCAAAACCATGGCCACCATGAAAACCTCCATAGTTGCCTGTCTCCCTGCCCACGTGTCCATTTAAATCTCCTCCTATAAATAACTTCTCCGTCTGAGCAATTCCTTGCACCAAGTCTCCAAGATCTTCCCAAAATTTCTCCTTCGAACTCGTATCCAACCCTACTTGAGGTGCGTACGCACTAATCACATTGATAAGTTCTTGTCCTATTACAATCTTGATTGCCATGATTCTATCTCCTACCCTCTTGACATCTACAACATCTTGTACCAAGGTCTTGTCCACGATGATGCCAACACCGTTTCTCGTTCTATTTGTGCCCGAATACCAAAGTTTAAACCCTGAGTTTTCTAGATCCTTTGCCTTACTACCAACCCACTTAGTTTCTTGTAGGCACATAATATTTATCCTTCTCCTCACCATAACTTCCACTACTTCCATAGATTTTCCCGTTAAGGTTCCTATATTCCACGTTCCTAAACGCATTTTGCTCTCTTGAACTCTACCCTTCTGTCCTAGCTTCTTCACCCTCCCCCGTCTAATAGGATCAAAGTACTTCTTTTGTGTGTCCCGGGTAAAGTTGATAGGAGCATATGCTCCCAAACAACTTTGAGTGGAGTCGTTCGAAAAGAAGTTTCTATGGCCCCCTTGCTCATTTAACACTGCATCCGGGTGCCGATGGAGATACAGCGACCCTTGCTCACTTATCACTGTGCTCAGGCCACACAGCGCGCCACTTACGGGTGACGCCCTAGCTTTAGCGCGATTTTGTTCTGGATTCATTTTCATAAGGATTCGACGTGATCATGGAGTTCCGGCTGTCGACTACCTGACGCCATCCCCCTCCTCCTTTATCCGGGCTTGGGACCGGCCATGTAAGACATAGGCGGAGTTTATAAAGGGAAACATCACAATTAGAAAATTTTGACTTGTACATTTCTACAGTATAATGATCACAATCTCGGTGACATGTACGTTTACGTCTTGTCTTTCAAATGATGTAATGTTACATCTTTCACTAGAGTTCATTCGGACATGTGCATAGGTACAAGAGAGAGTAACTATTCATCCATATTTGACGTAACGTTGTAAATTACAATTGTGAATTCACAATTAAAGTGTTATATGTGGTAAGTCAACTAAAAGAAATAACTCAATACAATATTTGCGCCAAACTGTGGAAGAAAATAACTGCATTCAATATAGAGCCAAGTATTCTCTGCCTATATATATGATAGGTCGCATGGTCCTACTAACCGAAGGTGCATGGGCAAGCCATGGCCAAGCATGTGGGGTTGCCAAAATGAAGAGCTTCAGTTGCCCTAAAACCGTGGCCATATAAACACTAGTCCTAGTCATGAAACCCGACGTTTGAGTACTTGTCTGGTAGATGTCCGGCAATTCTAGTGGCCACCATAGTTTTTCCAAATACAACTAATATTATTGTGGGGTTGATCGGATGATGTGACCCAAATACCAAAATCCTGCAACTGTTGCTTGAGCAGGAAGGAACTAGTGGGGATATATATACACACACACACATACATACATACATATATATACACACACACACACACACTATGCATTTGGATTATAACTGACTCTTTATGTATGACCAACTGATCACTTCAACCATGAGTTTCAGATTAGTTGAATGTGACCTTTATATGGTTTAATTAGGTAATAACAAAGATGTGGAGTGACTCAAGCTAATGACTAAAAGCATTCACTCAAGCGTTGCTTAAGAGCATTTGCTTGAATTAAGTTCTCTTTTTCTTGCCAATGACCGGAAAATCATTTTTATTTTTATGAATATAGGATTGATTTTAATAATATGTCATCCAACAATATTCCTTAACTTTGAAAAAGAGTCGAAGGAAGTGGTTGACATGGGGTACTGTGACAAATTCAAGTATATATTTGGAGTTATGAAGGCATGACCGAAGGTTATATTGTGTATTCTAATCGGTCCATTGATTTTATTTTTCAAACCGAAAAATCCTTGAATTAGGAAATTTTTTTATATGCGGTTCTACGAGCACTTCATCATCATCAATTAATATACAAGAATGCTGGCCTAGATTCTTCATAAGGTTTCATTTTAGTATTGATATCCTAATATAAGTTATGGCTTCTCGGCGAAGTGTTAGCTTAAGAAAGTAGACAAGCCACTCAGGAGTGGAGGATGTTTTACCTTGATCAATTTGTCTTGTTTATCTTAAGGCATAACCTTAATAATGTCATTTGTATTGGGGTTTAGAGACCCTTAATACATTATTTCAAAAAGTGCATTAACTTTTTGTGCATAAATATTCCTACTTAATTAGGGATTATATATGCCTATATACATTGTTCTGAGGTCAATGATTAATCACATGGTTCTTGTTTGGTTTCCAATTATCATATGAAGTGTGTGTGTGTGTGTGTATCTATATGTAAGTTAAATATTTGATAGGAGAAGGTGGAGTTTGGTTCAAAAAGTTAATTTGCTTCACATGGCATTCACATGCATTATATCTAGAATTCTTGTCTTCCACTCAGCCAATGCCTAATCAAATCAATCATTTGGCAATTGCAACTATTTTTCTGGTAAGGGCACTTGCAGCTCTGGTTTTAGGCCAAACAACCTACTTCTTATCCTTCCATTTTATGGGAACAATCCAAATGCATAGGCCATCCATACATCTTCATACTTATCCATTATATAGTCATAATTATTTTTCATTATTGTATAACCTTGGCCTTGGGTGTAGCACTTCACATGTATTTTTCTATAATTTAATAGCATTATATTTCCCTGCATTTTCCTATTTTATAAAACAATATAATAAATAACCTTTAGTACAATTCATAAGGATTAAAGAGGAGAAATTATGATCAATGATTGATTCATAAGGAAAAAAAAAATTGAGAAAGAAAACCCAGGAGCAATAACTGTGGGCTGAACATTGGTTATGAACCTGTGCGTCTTTTGCAGTACATTGTTTTATTTGGAAGAAAGAAATTTCATAGGAATAAACCTGTTTCTTAGAATATTCAAAAGACTA
Source organism: Malus domestica (assembly GCF_042453785.1). Lineage (NCBI taxonomy): Eukaryota > Viridiplantae > Streptophyta > Magnoliopsida > Rosales > Rosaceae > Malus > Malus domestica. Next base: position 16,457,425 of record NC_091673.1, read on the forward strand.
TACATGTAAAAAAAAAGTTACTATTTTACTGTAAATGCGAAATTTTTATAATCAATGATATAAGAACACGTATACAAAATAATATTTGTATTACATGAATGTTTAGGGTTACAATCTCTGTAGTTTATATTTACAAGAATATTCCTCTGATCTCCAGTGTTTAGATTTAATCCAAAGGTGGCAAGCACTAAATCTTAAATCGGGAAGAGATTTATTCAAGGTCTGTCGATGTTTGATCTTGAACAAAATAGGACCACGAGCATTTTCACGTGGTGGGTGGTCTTCAATTTTCGTGTGGATGAACCAGCATGTGTATTAGTTGAGCTTGTTCATTCTCCACGAGATTGATGTAGAACACGAGTGTTTGGGCGTTTGGTGTTTGATTTTGGCCAAAGAGCATTCTGGTTTTCTCCAAAAGTTTGGAATTGCTTCCCTTTGTTTTGAAGTCGAATTTGATTCAAGGGTGGTGAACACTTGATCTTGAATAAGGCTTATGATTTCTTCAAGAATTGTCGAGGCTTGATCTTGAACAAATAGGGACCCCGAGTAGTATCACGTGATAGGTGATCTTCAACTTTGATGGTGGATGAATTGGCACATGCGTATCCATCGTTTACGGTGAGGACTACTGGGGTATCTAATCCCATTTGCTCCCCTAGCTTTCGTCTCTTAGTGTCAGTGTTGGCCCAGCACATTCTATCAAGTTGGATGGGCCGGAGAGGGTTGTCAGAGGTGCATTTTCATGTATGAAGTTAGTAAAATAGTGTTTCTCACACAATATGGTGTGCATGATGGCATTATCAGCCAGACTTTGTGCTTGTTGATTATCCACTAGCGTGATAAAAATGTAAAGAGTTCTATCAAGTTATCTGAGTTTGTTGTGTGTCTCAAAGTCCACTTCTTTTTCTTGGAGCCTCGTATTTATAGGTCTTTCAATGATTCTTTTCACTGAATTAATTCATTTGTTGGGCCTTGATTTATGATAAGCTCATATTTATATATATTTTACTTAAATTTCACTTGTCTTTTCTTAGTTAGTTCCTTATATTTTTGACCTATTTACTATGTTTTTGTGTTTTGTGTGATTTATCAAGCAAAGAAAAGAAAAGTAGTACAAGTGAATTATTAAGTAACAAATTCGTCAAAACTGCATGTACAGATTAGCTGACTTTGAAAGCATGTTACAAACAGCTTAGAATGAATGAGAAAATGTGCCTTATATGCGTGGAAAGCTACAGATGTCTACTTTCTGGAGAAATTTACGGATTGTTAATATCATTTTTCAAGAAGAAGTTATGGGCATTGTAACACTGAAAGGTTCAGAAACATGGACAGCACATACACAAAGAGAAAGGCAAGGCATGGACAGTTTGATATGGGCAGAAATTGGGTGTGTTTTGTGGTTGAAATGATGAAGCATGTGTGTGTGTAAATGTAAAGGAGAAACATGGCAGAAAATGTGTGTGTTTTGTGGTTGAAATGATGCAAAGAACATGTATGTGTGCAAGTGTAATGGCAAAGCAAAGAAACATGGTAGCAAACCCACATGCAAAGTGGAAGAAAAGCACAAGGCATGGGCAGAAATTTGGTGTGTTTTGTGGTTGAAATGATGAAGCATGTGTGTATAAATGTAAAGGGGAAACATGACAACTCATACCCACACAAGCTGCACATGCAAAGGAAATGGAGTGGTCCTCTCTCAAGCCTATAAATACCACCTCTCATATTCATCAAAGACAACAGATTTTCTCCTTGCTTTGGCCGAAACTTCCCACCACCATTCTCTCTAATTTCAGCCAAAAACCACCCTTAGCCACACCACCCATCAATCCTAAATCTCTCCATACCATTCCTCATCTATTCTACACCATAAAAACCACCCAAAACCGTCCAAAACCTCTAGTGCCACTGCTTGCAAGGAAGGAAAGAGAAGGAACATCTTGTGCCATGCCTATGCCCAAGCCTTGGGAGTGTTGGAGCATTTCTAGGTGTTTTCTATCTTTGATTTCAATGTTTAAATTAAGTTATCTTTGTGTAATTGCGAGTATGAGGAACTAAACCCCCCTTGGCTAGGGGGGATTCAAAACCATGTTTATACTTGCTATATGATTTGATTACTTCCAATTGCATTTCATGAATTGTGAATTTAATTTACTTATCTCTATGAATTAAAACTAATTTGTGTATGTTGGTTGAGAGTGCACGCTTAATTTTCATGCATAAGTTTGATGCTAGGATATAAGGAAGTTTCACCTAATCGTTATGAACTTATATTCATAAGTAGTAAAGGTTGTTGATCACAATCGTGTTAAGTAAATTCTTGGCATAAGTTTCATGCAATTCATAGTAACGAGTGCCTCGTCAATGCTTATGTTTTTCATAGAACTTAATGATTCTTGCGTGTATCTCTATTATGCAATTCATGTAGGGAACTTGTAGGGAATGTTTTGGGTTGTCGTATGCAATCATCCAACCTAATAACTTGTGGAAAAACTGAGGGTTAATTAGTGCAATTCACGGTTAATTTGGGGCGTTGAGTATTCATGGTTTGTCGAAGAGCAATTGGAAATCATTTTGTATGCAAGTATAACATGTGTGGAGAAGAACCCCTTAGCTAGCTTCTCATCCATTGAATTTGATCAATCTCGTTTTAAAACCTATTTTATTTTACAAAGTTCTTGTTTTGTTTTCAAATTCGTCTAAAATCAATCCCCCTTTATTTTGTTGAGTCATATTAGTTAGAAATCAATTTAGTTTGTGTTTTTAAGTGTCTTGAGTCAAGTTATAACATATTTTCGTTCAAATTCTTCCTTAGTGTTCAAAACTGCCCAGATTGTGTTTTTAAGGCAGTTTTGAGTGTTTAGGTGCTGTTTTGAGTCTTTTGGTTTGTTTTAGTGTTTTAAAGTATAGTTTTGCATTCTTTGAGTCTAGTTTAGTGTTTTAAACTTTGTTTTTACGTTTTCAAGTCAGTTTCCAAGTGATTTAGCAATCCCTCCTAATCCCCGGCCTAGAACGATCCCTACTTACATACTTTACTACAATTGATAAAGAGGGTTTAATTTGTGTGCTTATATATTTCGCATCAATTTATTGAGTTTGTCTCCGTGAATAAGTTCGGTGATGTTGTATGGCACAGAATGTTGGGCAGTGAAGCATCAACACGTACATAAAATGGGTGTAGCGGAGATAAGGATGCTTCGTTGGATGTGTGGGCACACAAGAAAGGATAAGATTAGGAATGAGGATATCCGAGGTAAAGTGGGAGTAGCCGAAATTGAAGGAAAGATGAGAGAAAATCGGTTACGGTGGTTTGGACATGTGCATCAAAGGCCTACTGACGCTTCGGTTAGAAGATGTGACTACGGGACAGAGGTCTAGGGCCGAAGGGGTAAAGGAAGACCTAGGAAGATTTTGGAAGAGACTCTAAGAAAAGACTTAGAGTACTTGGATCTAACGGAATATATGACACAGAATCGAGCACAATGGCGTTCTAGGATTCATATAGCTGACCCCACTTAGTGGGAAAGGGTTTTGTTGTTGTTGTTGTTTTCTCCATGAATCGTCTTGATGAAAGCTTGATTTGAATTTGATTTGGCATTATTTGAACTAAATCAATTAACTTGATAATTTGACCAAATAATTTAGTTGATAAAAGAACCAAAGCTTGACTTGGACTTGATTTGGTATTTGATTTGAACCAAAACAAATAATTTGGTAAGCCAAGTGAAAGAACTTGATTTGGTATTAGCTTGATTCGGACTTGATTGGTGTCCAATTTGATTTAATCAAGGGTTTTTTCACAAATGGTCCCTGAAATTGACACTCACCATCAAAATGGTCCCTGAAATTGAAAATCAATCAATGTAGTTCCTGAAAATAGGTGTCGCAAATCAATGTGGTCATTTCGTTACAATTCTTTAAAAATTATGTTAAGTGATGATGTAGCACATAAATAGGCCCCTTAAGTTTTTCTCTTTTTTTTTCTCACAAATTGTCCTTGAAATTGACCCACGACATCAAAATGGTCCTTGAAATTAACCAGCAACATTAAAATGGTCCTTGAAATTGAAAATTGATCAATGTAGTCCTGCAAGTAAATGTCTCAAATCAATGTAGTTCTTCTGTCACAATTTTGTCAAAAATTATGTTATGTGTTGATGTGACACATAAATGGGTCACACAAGTCTAATTAAATTTTAAAAAAAATTACAAATAGGCTTAATAATTTAATAGTTAATAAAAAATTTGTCAACCCAAAAACCCAGTCCTGTAATCACCTCTGATCCTAGTCTACATTTCTCTACCTCCTTCGCTCTCTATTTTCTAAAAAAATACCAATACACGCATCTTTACACACTTCAGCACCCTTTACTGGATTGAACTTGGATCGAGATTACCTTTGGTGATGGCTTGACCCATTGGCAAATGAGACATTACCGTTAACATTTAGGCGATCAACATCCTCACAACCTTAATCTTCGAGAGCTTGTTCGACGCTTCCCTGATGGTCTAGTGATGCAAAGAACAACTAGGTTTGCCTTCAGATAATGAAGTTATAACCAAGGTGCGTCTGTTGTTGGTTAAAAATTATTTCCACAACCTCACAACCTTAATCTTCGAGAGCTTGTTCGACGCTTCCCTGATGGTCTAGTGATGCAAAGAACAACTAGGTTTGCCTTCGGATAATGAAGTTATAACCAAGGTGCGTCTGTTGTTGGTTAAAAATTATTTCCACAACCCCTCTTAGGCCTTGGTTAAGCCTTGTGCCTTTGAGAATTTATGGAAGAGATCTCTCTTCGGAGTAAGCCCTACTATAAGAAAAAAAAAATTCGTTGTGCAAAAAGGAATTTAGACAATTTTTTTAATTAATTATTAAACCAACATTAGCACATAACAAATTTTTTTACAAAATAGTGGTGGAAAAATCATATTGATAGGCGACATCTATTTTCAAGGACTACATTAATTGATTTTCAATTTCATGGACCATATTGATGGTGTGTGTCAATTTCAAGGACCATTTGTGATAAAATAAAAAATAAAAAAATAAAAAACCCATAAATCTTGTGGGGCCCATTCATGTGCCATATCATCACTTAACAGAATTGTGATAGAAGGACCACATTGATTTACGACACCTATTTTCATGGACTACATCAATTGATTTTTAATTTCAGAGACTATCTTGATGGTGAGGGTCAATTTCAGGTATCATTTGTGATAAAAACCTTTTAATCAAATGACTTGATTAATCCTACGAATGGAAGAATTTGATTGCAGTCCAATTTGATTTAATCAAATAATTTAACCGAGTAAATATTGGGAAATTAACCAAATAATTTAATTGACATGATTTATATCAAAGTCAATTTAAAAGATAATTTCGCAATTGTTTCGACCATCAACTTAATATGGTAATTGTTTTATATTACCAAACGTCGACGCAAATCACTTTTGATGACTCGTTCGATATTGATAAATTGCATGCTATGTGTAAAAATTGCAACCCATGGACACGGTGCATGCCACAAAAGCCTAGCAAGTCAAAACATTAATTTGTTGGCGAGTATTTGTTTCCTCAAATTTTACAATATCTACACCTACAATTACAAACACATCAAAAATAGAATACGATTCTTCAATCATGGAGGACCCTTAGTCCTAAACCCTAGTCACGAGGACTAAAACATTCCATGCTCGAGAGGCTCCACAAGGAAAAGACCGCACCAATCTCTAATGATTTCTCTATTATTGGCAAAGAAGTCCTGCTATGAGTCCCCTCCAACAAATATCGAGTTTTCTTCTCATAGTTCTTTACCGAGCGCACAAGCCACAAACACCACCACCTCATATTTGGATAACAATTGCCTCTCTAGAATTCGAGATACTCCAACAAATATCGAGTTTTCTTCTCATAGTTCTTTACCGAGCGCACAAGCCACAAACACCACCACCTCATATTTGGATAACAATTGCCTCTCTAGAATTCGAGATTGAACAAATCACGATCACGACCATAACTACAAAAACTCTTCTCGACAAAGCAAGAAGGCGACCATAACCATAAATAGAAGACTCTCCTCGATAAAGCGAAAGAGAAACTACAACCAAGAAGAAGAAGAAGAAGAAGAAGAAGGAAGAAGAAGAAGAAGAAGAAGAAGAACGACCATAACTACAAAAACTCTTCTCGACAAAGCAAGAAGGCGACCATAACCATAAATAGAAGACTCTCCTCGATAAAGCGAAAGAGAAACTACAACCAAGAAGAAGAACTCCAACGTTAAAGGCAAAATTACCGCCAACTCCAACGTTAAAGGCAAAGATGGACGGCTAGGTTTTTTTCTCGTGCTTTTATTTAGCCGCGGGGGCGTTTGTTTTTTGCAGTACATTATTATGGTGGACATGTTTTTTTTTTAGTATATTAGTATATATCCTTGTATTTCTGACCTTTTATGGTTAATGATTTAATCAGCCACAATCATTGAGAAACAGAAAAGTTAGTAAAAACTTTTAAAAATTATAATAATTTTTGACCGTTTGATCAAATTTTAAAAATCCAAATCACTTAATCCGTAAGTTTTTCCATTTGGAACCTTCAATCCATCATCATATCTCCTTCATATGGAAGGCTTTTTGGGATGCTGGCCATGCTGTCTGATGAAATGCATGAGCAGCGAAGAATCTAGAAACCAATCACTTCCAAATATATGTGTATGTGTGTGTGTGTATATCTATGCTGTAAAATAAAAATAAAACAGCCCACACATACCTATCTTCATATATGGAGACAACATAAAAAGCCAGTGTTTTATAAACCAGGTTTGAAAAATGCAGACAGATCTATCATCATCCATTAAAATATTTGTTTTAAGTGTTATAATAAATCTGATAATATGTGCTGACTGTAGATCAGTCAAATTTGAAATCATTGTAACCCATTATAATGGATACAGATTTACATTGAACGGATTCATCGTCACTGTAGTGTCTCTAATAAATAAGATATCACTATGTACTTTGCCTGCATGACCTTGTATTACTTTAGAGGCTTTGAACTCCTAGGTTGATCATGATGGTTGTTTTAGAAGATACCAATAATGTACCTTTTTGAATAATGTTATTTTGCTTAAGAGAGTTGTTATTTCACAGAACTTACTTTGTAGTAGCAAAAGAGAAACTCTCTTGAAATCAATAAATTGATTTAAAGGAAAACTAACAAAAAGTTCAAAAAAAACTTCTTTTTTAATGAAAAGCTCTTTTTAAAGGTATAGTAAATAGTATCAAGGAAAGGTATAAATGTGGTTTTTCGTTAAAAATGAACAGTACCGAAAGTGTTTTGTTAAAATTCCCTTGTTTTAATGGCATCACCTATGACATAGATGATTGTCATGTATAAATAGTAAACCATTCGTCCGTTACTGCCACGTGATGTTACCGACTGCAAGAGAAAATCTCTCGTGCAATGGAGCCTACACTATGGTGTTTGAGATAGCGTATTCACAGTTGAGACTAACTCCAGTCTAGCCATATGAAGTCTTAACCCTCCAGAAAAGAATTTGTCCGCTGTTATGTGTTGGACCGTTGTCCAATTTAATATGCTCAGGATTACCATTTATTAACTCTTTCAGACAGAAGACATGATAAAGTCCAGTTTAATTAGTTAGTCATGTGCTGCCCGAACCACTGCAGATCACATGGCATAAACTGCAGTATTAGTTGAGGACTAGATTAGCCAAATCTCAGGAACAGCCCAGTTTTCTGTTAGTTTTGCTGTGCATAATAGAAAAATGACTAATGATTAGGATAATATGTTAGTTTAAATGGTTTTTGCATGCCATTTTTCTCTATTTTGCACACACCAGACTTTTCAACCCTCGATTCTTCTTTGATTTATTCAATCCAATGAGTCAATGACAGAAAAATAAGGCCAAGGATGCTATCAGTTCATTTCATACACATAGCATATGATATTTACAAAACCCTATTGTTTTTGGGAAGTGTTATTGGCACTTCAAAAATCTTATTCTTCACTCCTCACAAGTGTATTTTTCTTTCCAAATATAGAAAGTTTGCGGTGTAGAATAAGATTTTTGAAGTGCCAATAACAATTCTCTTGTTTTTCTCTTGTTGAAGTGTACGCTACAGTATGAGGCAAAAACTTACAAGTTAGCTTAGGGATCAAGGAGCACATCAAAGGGGAATGCCCCAAACCACTGACTGGATGAGGTAGGGCCCCTACCATAGGGGCAAACAACCATAACTCAGCTAGATTTCATCTCAATATCTGATTCACTCTCCTCCGGGTTTGCATCAGGATGATCCAGCGGAAGGAGGCCAAGGAGTGGTAAGGGCAACAAGGAGCTGAGATTGCAGATGATGATCAAAAGGGACAAGTTATCATATTGGTCCTTGGTTACACCTAAGAGTTGGGTCAGACCAGCGCCCATCAGCCCCCCAAGAACACTCCCAGCATTTGAAATGGACATGAGGGTTGCGAAAAGTGTGGCTTCCACTCCCTCCGGGCATAATCTAGCAGCCAGCACAAGAACAGGCATGAAAGAAGCCTGCAACGAAAATTAGGAATTAGTTTTGCAGTACAGCCGTTCACAGAATCAGTTCTGTGCACAAGCAATAGAAATATTTCCTGTCATGCATGTGGTACAATTAGATTCGAAATATCAAAAACGATACATTGTTACAAGCTTAGTTTTTCGAAGAGTAATTTCATCAGTTAAATTTATCGGTTTATCTATTTCTAAGAAAGGTTTGAAGCTGCGTTTGACTAAATTTTCAAGGCACACTCAAAATGCATGCATCCAAGGAACTACATTCTTTTAACAAATTACAGGGCACAGCAACCAATACACCTGTTTTAATAGTGTACCTGACTGAGAACTGTTATGACCAAAGAATCTCCAATTGAAAACCACTCATCGCTTATCCCGAATTTTCGGTTTAATCCAGTAACAAGGAGAACCTGAGACATAAGATCAATAATAATTACACCTGAATTTCATTTGACACAGTTAAGTCAGGGAGCCTTAAGAAAATAACTCGTATCACAAACCTGAGTCAACCCAATAGCTGAACCAAAAACAGTTGTTACTACAAATGTCTTCCGCAATGGAACAGTTTTCAAAAATCCATTATACAGTCCAACCCCAAGCAATGATGCTACAGAGGTAACAAGCTTGACACGTCCTAAGAACTCTGGGGTAAAACCAAGTTTATTTGTGCTGAAAGCCAAGGAAATATAAAAGCCCTAGTTAAGATTGGAAACATTTACTGAAACAAATTGAAAGCGGCCATGAACACCTGTAGCTTTTACAAAGTAAAGGATAATGACCATGCTCATAAATTGCACGTACGTGAAGTAAAACATTGCAGACTCTGAGTGAGGGGTTGCCTGCCACAGGAAAATAAATAACGTGGGAAAAAATACATTGGGTTGCCTAACAGCATCCCATAACTGAAGAACATTCTGTTTCCAGCTATCAAGCAAGTTATGACCAGCCAGAGGAAAATTTGGCCCCTTCGAGGCACCAATCACAGGCTGCTCATTCACAAGAATAGAAACTGCAGATGTCATCAGTGGTAGCAAAGCCGTGAGACCAAAAACAAACCTGAAACATCAACAATTTGAAAAACAAACAAAAGACCACATCAGATGATTATCAGCAATAGGACCATACATTCTGAACAGCAAACTTTGTGCACCTTACACCGTAAGCATCCACCAAGGAGCCGCTAAAATAGGAACTCACGATTCCACCAAAAGCAGAAGATCCCCAACACAAAGACTGAAGAGAACCTGACATGCTTTGTGATTCACCACGAGCCCTCTCCACAACCATGGAATCTACAACCTGAAACATGCTAAGTTTTGACATGGTTTACAAAGTATGTTACAGAATGAAGAACCCGAGCCAAAAAAGGAGGCAATTCATCATTTCATACCAGAGGATCTGGATTCTTAAGCTGAACCTTTCTAAATAATGCAGACAAGTAGACTAAGTTTTTCCCTAAAATTAAACCAGACACTTGTGAATCTTGACTCTTTCTTCCTCTGGAATCATTTAGGGCTTTTTTACCCCCAATTTTTCAATGTTCTCTTATTGTAATCTCAAAAGAGAGAACTGAGGATCAGAACCTCCTCATATAAACTCTCTTAGGGATCATTTTGATTTTTTATTTCGTAATATCTCTACATGTATTATGTATTTGATCTGATAAGTTCAAAATTAATTACTTAAGTAAACACATCGCATCGCTTGAATCATATACAATGTTGAGATACACTTTAATTCATAACAAATTGAATTTTTTTAAGAGGATTTTCCATGTCGAAAACAATCTAAATAAATGGTCTAAATCAAATTCTGGCTGAGAACCAAGTCAACTTCAAATTCTGGCTGAAAGCTAAGTTAGGCACATATTGTGACACATAACAAGATATACCTTCCATAACATTCAAAAAGAATAACTAATAGATATTACCACATCTGAAAAGGCAACAGATAGAGATCCAAGAATTATGCAGAAAGCAACACTGAATTTGTTATCAACAACAGTGGCCATCAAACTCCATGACACTGCACCAAGAAGCCCAGACAAAATCAAGTATGACCTTCTTCGGTAACCAAATAGTGGCACAGAATCACTGCAAGGACCCAAAAAACTGTTCACAAACAACAATAGAGGAATACAGTAACTGAGAGATACCAAATAGAGATGGCAAATAGACTCACACCTAATAAAACCGTATATAGGTTTAATCAGCCATGGCAACGAAGAAAAGCCGGTAATCACAGCTGTCTAGTCAAACACATATAAATTTGTCAGAAACCAAGACTACAAACACCAAAGACAAGTAATTCACACCTATCAAAGGAAAAACAATATGTGCCCTTGCATTAGTAATTCAAAGCTAGAATCCCATTATCCATAACCCTGTTAACACCTTTTTCGTACTATTCGGAATCCTCAAGGTAAAATTGTTTACCGATCAGTGCATAACAACGTCAACTTAAGCTCATAGTTAATCAAGCATGTCACTTTTAATAACTACAGCTACAAATGTAGAGCAACAAAAAATATGAATGTAAATGTACCTCAGCCGGGTCGAGATGCAAATCATCTTTCAAATAAAAACTGACAGCAAGCCTTGCAAGGCCTAGAACACCTTGAACAAAATACACCATGGCAACAGCAACATTGTCAGGGCACAATTCGACCCCGAAAATTTTCACACTGCTCGTTCTATGTTTGGTCTTGCTTGGAGAAGGCATGCATTCCTCCTTTTCCCTATCAGTTATCAACACATCCCTTTCTCCTGCACCTTATCGCATTGAACCAAAACTAAGTAAAGCTTCAATCTTTATCACATTTTGCCAAAACCCAATTGTTAAAACTTGCTTAGATATTCATAATTACATTTTGACTGCAGAATAATTACTGTAAAGTTTCAATAAACGGAAATAGAGAGACATACTAATCCTGGAATCGAGGAACGACTCGTGGTCCAAGTCGAGCCGGCGAGGGGACGATGGCATCGGGACGGCGACCGACATGTCGTTCACAGGAGGAAGCTTCTGGCGGGCTCTGCGTCGGAGGCGAGTTCTTCTGTGGGCGCCGGATAAGAGAGTGCACGGCTTCCGGCGGATCCGAGGGACGAAGAGTAGTGGAGGAGGTGGAGCGAAGGAGGCCGAGGACAAAATTGGATTTCCCGAGGGCAAGATTGAGATTGCGCAAAAGGTTAGTGACTCCATTTGAAAATTATTTAATACCAAAAGTAGGGGTGGGTTCGGTTCAAATCGGTTCGGTTTTTTGCCAAAATCGAAACCGAACCGAAATTCGGTTCGGTTTAGTTCAATTTTTTTTCGGTTTTTTTCGATTCGATTTTTTTTTGGTTCAGTTTTTTCCGGTTCGGTTTCGGTTTTTTTTCAAAAAATGAAAAATTTTGAAATCTTAAATTTTAACATATCCAACACAATCATAACATAAATATTCTGACTAGACTTAAAGATAATGAAAATAAACATTTAAAGTTCAACTAGAATTATAACATAAAGGTTTTTTTTAAATATTTTAGGTTTAAAGTTTAACTGTAAATAGATTCCTTTTTAGACGATGATGATGGAGTACGACCTTATTCATTCCTCTCTTTCTCTCAATCTCTCTCTCTCTCTCTCTATATATACATGTATTCTTCACTAGCAATAAGATAAACATTCTATAATATACTATTTATTTTGGTTATTGTCTAGGTAACAATTTTTGATATTTTCTTTATCTTTATGGTCCGAATTTTTTTTATCCATATATGTGGTTACATAATATAATCTCTCCATTTTGTGTTCAGCTTCTACCACCAGCAAATTTTGAAGAGGTGTTCATCAATATTTTTGAATATATTGATATACTTTTCAAAATTGTTAGGCCAAGGAAGCTACTATACTTGGCCATAGGTGAGAAAGTTTGAATTTTGTTTTTGATCTCATGGTGTTTAATAAACTCATGAGACTTTTATACGCTGTTTGCTTTCCCTAATCAACTGCAGTGCAGTTGAGATATGTGTTCTTATATATGTGTTGCACTTAATGATATAAACTAGAAATATTGCATGTAATGGTATAAGTTCTAATTTTTGTTGTAGATGGAGAAGCTGAGAAGACAATTTGAATTGGAAAGCAAACAAGTCCTACCAAAGCAGCAATCCGAAGTATCATATTCTAATATAATAAAAACAAATAATTAAATAAATAAAATTAAAAAAATATTAATTTAATTATTTCGATTCGATTCAGTTTGATTCGGTTTCTAGACCACCAAAACCGAACCGAACCAAAAGAGTTCAGTTCGGTTCGGTTTTTTCAATTCGGTTCGATTTTTTTGTTCGGTTCGATTTTTTCGGTTTCGGTTCGGTTCGGTTTTCGGTTTTTTTCGATTTTTGGTTTTTTGAACCCACCCCTAACCAAAAGTGTACTTGCATGCTTTTTCTTTCGTGTGATGATTCTAATCTTTCTGTATAGGGATAATGGAAAGACGTAAGTACCCCCCCCAAGCCAACAAATGCACGCGTTAGGCTTTTGCTTTGCCCCATGAGTGCTTCAGTACACCAGCCCATGTCCCAAACAAAGTGCCTTTGGGCCAACTTGACTCAAAGATGATAAAAAGTACCGGATCCAGGCCCAATTTAATTTAGACAATTATTACTTCAAGGTAAAAACAATGTTCTGCCTCGTTTGCATTTTTTAATGATTTGTTTCTTTTATCATTTATTTTATTAATTTAAAATAAAAAAATCATTTTATCGATTTATAAAAGTATAGAAATTCTCTTATCGCGGAGAAAATCTATGGTGTCACCGAATGTACGTATATCCATTTATGTCTATAAGCTATAAGGAGATGTTGATGTTGATTGACCGGCTTATTAGGTCTTAGGTTGCGAATCACAGCTAGCCCTGACATGTAGTTGATTCTGATAAGTTTTTCTTCATTTTAGATCTCATTTTCGGACAAAGATGATCACAATAGAGTGTAAAGTCACTATATGTTTGATTTTAGGTTCAATTGGAGGCAATAGAGGAGCCATGATTTTTATCTTGGGTGGGCTAGTTGAAATTAGTATCATAAAATCATATGTTTATTTTTAATCAATATAAAAGAACAACAATAGAATATAAACCATTCTTGAAATCATAACCCTAACCGACAACTTCGAGGACCATATAAACAATTAACTTGCTAAATAAACCAAGAATAAGTAAATAAAGCAATTAAGAACGTATCAAAGGTTGCATTCATTGGAAAATTGCAACAACAAGTAAGGAATTACGGAGATAGGGATTTAATTGTGAACTAAAAGAAAATTCTTCTTTTTTTCTTGAGTAAGAAGTACGGAGGCTAAATCGCATAGGGTAAATGATGTTTTTCTTTAATGAATAGGATAGAAGGGGGAGGGAAGATAGAACTAATTTATTACTTGTAGCATAAAAAAGTATTATTTATTACCTATCATCTAATAAATAAACATGAAATAATAACATGTATTGGAATTGAGTTGGCTATATAGGCTACATGTATTAACATAAATCATTAAAGCATGAGTTTGAAAAAGGATAGTGCTATTCACATACCCTTATTAATTTTTTGTCATTGATCGTCATCAATTCATTCAATCCGAAGGTCGAAAACTGAGAGAGATGTGTGAGAAATAAAAATGAGTGTGTAGATAGCACTACACTTACAAAAAACCTGCATGGGCTAAAGTCCACCTTAGCCTTGTGGGTGGCTCCGCTCGTGGTTGGAGGGTTCAAAGCCTTAGACGTAAGCGAGAAACTTGTGTTGGCTGAATCTATCCTTGAGAGCTGGGCGCCAAATGGATACTTTCGTATCATCGAAAATAACGAATATGATAACGAACATAATTAGTTAATAGTAACAAATCTAGGGTAGGTTAAAAAGTGAGGGAGGTTAAGTTAATGCTTTTAGCATTATGATAGGCCTTAGGTTCAATTACCTTTAAGACTCTAACGCAAAAATGAATATACTGACCTCCCTCACATAGTAAAATGTTGCAGGAAGGAAAGTATAGCACCCTTTACATGTAAGTTTCTATTTCTTGTAGAGATATGAGGTGTAAGTTTTTATCTCTTATTTTTTTAGAGTCGCTTGCTATAAGTCCATTTTCAAGAACATGTTCTTTTTGTGTGAAATGTCACTCTCATTATATCTGACTTATTATATAAGGAAAACTAATGAAAATGATTTGAAAACTTTGAGTTTTAATGATAAAGACAAAATAAAAGGTAAAATGAATAATATCATGATTGATTTTTAGTGTAAAAATATGGTTTTTCATTAAAGTAAACAAATTTTTTTTGTTAAAGTTTCTTATTATATAATATATAAAGTATTGGTTCGAGTTGGAGATGTGATGAGTGATGATGCAGGCAAAATTGGCTCCACTCTCGTTTTCAATATACAACCAACATAGTCTTGGCTTCGCTTCTAGTTTTTCACACAAGCAAAACATAAGAAATAATGAATTATCTTTATTTATTGTATACTTGTTTTGAACTTTTGGTAGAGAATCTCGAGATTAAAATATGGAATATAATACGCCCACATCCGTATCCTACCTACTTCTACAAGAGAGACCACTTTAATAAGTTTATAAAGAAATAAGATCATCTTTATTTCTTATTTCCCCCTTTATTTATTTTTAAATTTTTTTCCTCATAGTAAACATGTCCAAGAGGACATATTTGTCCTCGTTGGATTTGAGGATTAAGCATTACGAGTTTATTTTTTGAAAATTTAAAGTATTGTTCAAAACAAAAGTTTGAAAAGACATGGTTTGAAATATAAACATGACCTAAGCGGTAAAACACTAACACAGAACTATAAGCATTACTTAGTGCTTATATCATGTGATGAAAGGATGTTTAAGATCGAAAGAGGATTCTCGCTGGATCCTCAAATCACATTCATTCATCGTATATCGTGCGGTCATAAATCATTGTAATTTTTTTATTTTAAATTAAATATAAATAGTACTTAAAAAAAACTAGCTGCATGATGAACGAATATGATTGGAGGATCCGACGAGGATACTCTTTTTTAAGATCTTCCATTTATAGTTGTGCTCTAGCTTTACTTAGTTTTAAAAATTATTTGGCTTTCTGGTCAAACTAGTCCCTAAAATTGGCATACCTCCTCACTTTGGTCTTTGTGATTTAAAATCGATAGAAGTGGTCAATTAGATTGTCTACTGTTAATTATTTTGGTCATTTCGTGAAAAATCTTCGCTAAATTGAGGGCATTTTTATCAAATCAACTCTTCAACTTGAACTTGTGGTTTTTTTTCAATTTTGTTGATGCACAAAACCGGAGGGGTCTTGGAACAACGTAAATCTAACCGTGAATCTGCAAAAAAGTAAAGAACATAAGATGTATTATGGTTCATCCCAATGTTTGGGCTACGTCTACACTGATGTTGATATTGTTTCTCTGTATGAATGTATGAATTACAAGTGTGAGGGGAGTCCCCTAGAGAAAGTAAGAGTTTGAGAGAGCTCTCTGATGAAAGTGAGGGGATTGTGAGGGTGAGAGCCCCTTGATTGTGAGGGTGAGGAGGCCCTTTTATAGACTAAGGGCTCCTCCCCTTTTTACATATTTGCCCCGTCATTTATTACATAATTATATTTGAGTCATCCGAGTATTTATACGAGATCTAAATGCGGAGGCCCTAAGTATGGTACAAACAAATTTAAAGGAGAATTTTCACAAAATAACCAAAATGATTGGCGATGGATAATCTCAGACATCATTTTTATCAATTTTAAATGACAGAGTTTTTGGCTAAAAGCCAACATTATTTCTACTTTCAGGTTTATACAAATTAATGTTGTTTGTTAAGAAATGTGAAGCAATTGTCATGATTTGGACAACACAACTTCAATTTGATAAGAAAAGTGGCAAAAATCAAGACTATTTTGTAAATAAATAAAAAAGTGTTACCAAGAAAGGTGGTTGTCTGGTGTCTTATTGTTATGCTTTGAAATTTGGTACTTTAAAATGGAACTGGTTCCTCTCCGAGGCAAACCCTCGGGATCCTGTTGAGCGACAAACACAGGCCGTTGGATTTCTATCTAACGGTTACAAACAGGAGAGTCCCTCTTAAAGTTATAATAATTGTAGTTGTTGGATCGAAATCCAATGGTCCATGTTTGTTGCTCAGCAGGATCATGAGGATTTGCCTCGGAGAGGATCCAGTCCCCTTTAAAATAAGTGAGTTTTACAGAGAATTATTCCCTTGAAATCAGTCACATAAACTTTTTCCTTAAAGTATGCACATTGCACTCTTCCATTATTGGGCTAATCAAAGCTAC
Organism: Malus domestica; assembly: GCF_042453785.1. Classification (NCBI taxonomy): domain Eukaryota; kingdom Viridiplantae; phylum Streptophyta; class Magnoliopsida; order Rosales; family Rosaceae; genus Malus; species Malus domestica. Next base: position 16,474,322 of record NC_091673.1, read on the forward strand.
CACAAAAATCTAATAAATTTTTTTTTTGGAAAAGATTAATAAAAAGAAAAAAGAGGAGTAAGTGATTGTATGTAGAAACAAACACTGTTTATGAAAAAAAAAAGAAAAAAAAAATCAACTTCAACCGAAATCATTGACACTTTAGACACAGATATAGTGTAGGCTTTAATTAGTCACACATCATGATCCTCACCTACACCAAGCATTGAAATCCAAAAACTATAGGGGAGTTTGATAAGCATTTGTTCTATACGCACTTTTATTCGCAAGCGTTTATAACAAAATGCTTTTGTATTCTTAAGCGTTGTCAAGTATTTTTGTTCAAGTCACAATAAAGCAGTCTCAAACAAGACTATGAAAGGTAAAGCACTTGCGTTTTTGCTAAAAACACCTTCATCCATAGGGCTTTTAATGAAAGCGCTTTTATTTAAGACACAATGAAATGTTTATTAAAAATTCAAGTGCTTTTGGACAATCGGTGCTTGAACGAGCAACATTACAGAAAATCCAACAACAATTATATATTTAACAATCCAACAAAACTCAGCCTTTGATTTCATTCCCTCTACAACTCTACAAGGAGGGGAAGCAGAAAGCAAATTACAAAAAAGAAAAAGATACATTCTCCCAGAAAATTCAACTACTATATTGTCTTACATGTATCTTCATTTCATGGATTATATTCATGGCACAAATCACTATCCTTCCTTCCCTATTATTTAGCTCCAAAAAAAAAAGAAAATAAAAAAAAGGTACCCCTCTCCCTCTCTCTGTTGAAGTTTTTCAGTCAAGTGTCAGGAACAATTTCCATGGTCCATGCACATTACAATCAGCTACTCAAGCTTCCAGTTTATCCACTCCCTCCTCCAACAACATCTCCTGGTAACGGCACTCACGGCTGCAGAATGCCTTCTCACCCCTGCAAAACACAATTTCAACGAATGCTTAAATCACGCAAAACTCCGCTTAGCCAAGTTTGCTAATGCAGAGTGCTCCCTCTGCACCCAAGTTACAGCAGGTTGTGCGTCTCTGAAACCAAATTCGAGCTACTTTTCTCGTAATTTAGATTAAAATATCGACTGTTATATATAAGAACCATATTTCGCTGCTTAAAGAACATGAAATGCTGCTAGAACCAAATCACATATGTACAAGTGTCCGGTGATAGTCTTTAATTTCAATTATTCAAACACACGTCTATTTGTTATTGGCTTTTCAGCAGCAATTGCTCCTATTTTTTCAGCCGCAGAAGCCCTTTTTCTATGGAATACCAAAATGAAATGCATTTGCATGATTGAAGTGAGTATAAAATGGAGAAAATTGATTAGTTGGTTGAAGGGGAGTAGATGGGTTTAATTTATCTTATAGTAGAAGATACCCTGCATAATCCTCTCCTAATATGAGTAGTAGTTACCTATCCATAATTGTATTAAAATCAATTAATGATTCGAGTCAGTATAATATAAGATTCTAATCATAAATAGTTGTACAGATAGCAACCACGATCCAAGAATATATATATGAATCATATGATAAAACTCAAAAGAAAAGAAAAAATCGATTAAAAAATGATTAGAAATCAAATTCAAATTATGTTGAAGAATAAAAAATAAAATTGATAACGCATTCATCAAATATTAGCACCGGGGCGATTAAAGATTACAAACATGGTAATCATGCATCGGATAATGAACATCGATTATTATTACGATTGAGATATGAAAAATAATCGTTTTAAGCCGGTGTCTCGAGAGAGTGCCGACAAAATAATAGGGAACAAAAAATTGGACCAACCTGTACATAAAAATATCTTTGCCGTGGCCAAGATTCTTGTTGCAATTGTCACAGAAGCTGAGAAAACTCTCAGACAGAGAGCTTGACCCGTTTGACTTCCTGCCGGGAGGAAACTCCGGGACGCCATCGGAGCTCTCCACGATGCAATTGTCGAAGATGTGCGTGGTTTTCGGGTTCGGCCCATGGGAAATCACACACGTGTAATCCTCAGAGAGCTCCATTTCACTGACAGAGAGACGGCTCGTGAAAACCCGGGTCGAATTCATCGTCTCGGATTCGAACAGCGATTTCTTCTCCGGCGACTGAGACAAGACGGAGGAGAAAGAACCCAGATGGGAATTCTCCGTCTTGGTGCTGAAATCCGCCGAAGATTTCGGTGATCGGGAAGGGGAGAGAACAGAGGGTTGCAGGGGAGGGATTTGGATCTTGAGCTGCGACCCGAAAATCACCATTCGAGTTTTGGGATTTGACGGTTTCGGGTCGGATTCGTTGAGGGCGTCGACGATGGCGAGGCCGATGCCTTTGGAGTCCAATTTGTCCCAGTGGATGCGTCTGGATTCGGGTTCCGGGGTTCTGGGGGTGTTCGATTCGGACCAGAAGGGGTTTCGGAGGCCCAGAAACGGTTTCGTTTCGAGGATGGAGGTTGGGCTCATTACGGCGTCGGATTCAGAGACGGCTTTTGAGGTGAAGCTGGTGAACAATCTCGGATTCGCGAAGAAAGAGGAAGTGAGTTTTGTGTGTTTTTCTCTGGGAGAGAGAAGAGAGCCGTTTTCCGCCATTGGAGCGAGCTCGCTTGCTTGCTTGCTCTGGTTCTTGAAAAATCCTATAAAAATAAAACCCCTCTGCAAAACAAGAAAAATAACTACTCAATGCACCCAAAATTAAAACTTGAATCTGATTTTTACCCAGTAAATTACTCACAAGCTTTGAAGCTGTAGAAAATGGCAGAAAGTTGCAGACTTTTAAGCTCTGCGGTGTTAGAGAATGGGAGATGAAAAAACCCAGAAACCAGAAATTGCAGAAACGATTCCATGAAACGATTCTCTCTCTCTCTGCTGCCACAACTCTGTGACCTCCATATCTCTAAGGACAAGACGTGCATGCGTCACGGCATCAGAAAACAAAGAAAGCTTGTATTTTTGTTCCTTCTTTTGTTGGTGCTACTCAGCTTTTTATGTCTTTTTATATTTTTGTTGGTATTTTTGGTTTAGCAAAAGTGGTTTTTTCATCAGAAGAAATGATTCAGAATTTGGAAGCAAACGAGAAGCTAACCAGGATTAGAAATTAAAAAGACAAACGAATAAAACCCAGAATTATATGAAACAAAAGGAGTAGCTAGCTCGTCACATGAACTGTGATTTATGCGTCTTCTCTCTCTCTCTCTCTCAATATATATATTTTTCTCTCTCCTCTCTTTATTTCCGCACTAAATCAGTTTCCCATCATGAACCTGAAACATCGAAGTGGAGTTGCAGAGAGAGAGGGAGAGAGAGAGAGCTCGTCGGATTTATGGGTTGGTGAGGGTGAATATAAAGAAGCGTGGGCGTGCATGAGAATCAGTGGGTTTGCTAAAACCACCCACCGGGCTCTGTCCAGGTATGGATGGATCCATCAAATCGATGGCTTTTTTTTTTTTCAGCGTACAATTACTCATCACTCTCTCGCACTCTACAGTCCACTTCCTACATTATTGGTTTTTTTTTTTTTTTACAGAGGTGGATTGTCTGCTTTTCATTTCCATACTTTTTTGGGTAAATTACATAGTAACTCCTCAGGTTTGAGATTTATTACAATCCCATACAACGTCTTTAAAACATTTCACTTTCATACATCATGTACCATTTTATTTCAAAATAATACATCCGTTAGATTTTCCGTCCATTAATCTGTTAAATGCTGACGTAGCTGCCACATTTGTGCCGATGTGGCTGCCAAATGTGTGCCACGTGGCAAAAATAATAATTTTTTAATTTTTTTAAAAAAAACCTAAATCTTCTAAATTAAAAAAAATAAAAATAAAAATAAAAACCCATGAACAATACCCCACCCCCGTGAACCCCGCTCCCATCTTCCCCTACCCCATACCTGCACCTTTGAAGGAAAAAAGAAAAAACCAGAGAACAACCCAGATCCCATACCCCCGCGAAACTCATACCCCATACGACCACCCCCGAACCCAGATCCCATTACCACCCCTCCGGCGCAAAACCCATATCCCCTCCGAACTGCAAGGACGTCATCCTCACCCGCATCATCTTCGTCGTCGAAGACGACAACGAGCAGGAGCAGCAGGGCGACGATGAGAAATCTCGGTCGACGGCGAGATCGGATGGTGACGAAGGACCTCCATGAGGAACAGAGGGATCAGAGAGAGAGCTCTGCGGTGGTGATGGGGAAAGGGCGGCGTTGATCTGGGAAGAGAGAATGAAAGGGAGGTGCAGAGAGTGAAGAAGAGGGAGAAATGGGTCGGGGATTTCTGGGTTTTTTTTTTTTTTTTTTTCAAATAGAATTGGGGGTTTCGGGAAGGTGAGGGGTGGGGTGGGGGATTTTAGTGGAGTTGGAGGTAGAGGTGGGCGTGGGTAGGTTGGGGGGCTGCGGGGAGGGATGGGTTTCAGGCTTTTTTTATTTTTTTTTATTTTTTAATTTAGAATATTCAGATTTTTTTTAAATTAAAAAAAAAATTACCATGTGGCACAAATGTGGCAGTTACGTCAGCACTTAACAGATCAATGGACGAAAAATCTAACGGATGTATTATTTTGAAATAAAATGCTACATGATGTATGAAAATGAAATGTTTTAAAGACGTTATATGAGGTTGTAATAGACATCAAACCTGATGGGCTACTATGTAATTTACCCTACTTTTTTCATCTCTTTTTATTTTATGTGGTCACGGTTAAGTCACGTCAATATTTTATATTCTTATTACTTTTTGTTTTATCATTTTTATAAAAAAATAATATAAAATGTTAACGTGACTTAATTGTGACCACACAAACAGGAGGGGATGAGAAGAGTATGAAAATGGGAGGCTAGACAATCCACCTCATTTTTTTACTAGTGGAATTTTGAGCATTAGCGACGCGACGCGCCAAAGATTGACCCACACTCACCAGCTCTTACTTTCCAGCTTCGCTCGGCTTATGTTGAGTTCCAACCGTACCTCACAAGTCATGTAATGTTATTATTTCACTTACATCTTTATTATTAAAGTCAAAGATGATGAATACTTGGGTGCATAAAGGAGAGAGTACATTCTTCTAACTAATTTAGCTAAGTGCATGCTTACATTTCACTCGTTCTTTAATAAATGTATCTGTTTACTAATGTTATGCTCTAAAATGAAAAATCAATTGTGTTTTAAAACATAACACTATGACATCATAACGCTCTTGTTTGGGTTAACATTTGAACTTTAGGCCGAAAGGAAGGAGGGCCCAAAAAGACTAAAGAAATGAGTTTTGCTCGAAAGCCAACACCAAGCCCAAATCGTCCATCTCAAGACTAATTGGCTCTCCCTCATTAATGCAAAGGCTAGGTGCTTACAAGAGAAGTGACAACTGATGAAAATCAACCTACTCTTAGCCTAAAAGTACTTTTCAATGTCAGTACAAGTAAAATACTGATGAGTCACTACCCTTCAATTGCTTTCGGGTAAGAACATAGCTACAGACAGTTGGGCTAATTCGTCTATAAAAGGAGGAAGAGGGCCCAAAGACAAGGACACTTAACCAATCAAACAAACAAACATACAACTTGTCTCTCAACCAAGCAAATACCCAGAAAGTCGTGCTTTGTCTAGACTCTGCATCCCTTTTAGCCGTAGATTTCCTTAGAAAGACATTTTTTTGTCTATGTAAAAGCTCTGCTACCTTTTTCCTAATGTTGTAGTATTGATGATGAACTTTTTTTCTAGTCGTCCCCTTTAGTACCTAATCCTTTGTAAATTGCAAAAAGAAGAGACCACAAGACGTTTAACCTTGCCCGACAAGGTGAAATCTTGTCCGACTCTCTTTGTTTTTATTTTTCAGTTAATAGATCTGTCATTATAATGCATTCCCCAGTTTATATTCAAGTTATTTCCAGTCCTTTGGTGACTCAAACCCCCATCAATTCTCAAATTTGGTTCATTTAATGGTTTTATCAAGATTGTAATGTATTAAACTGATGACTTGATCAGATTTGGATCTTCACCCTTCGAGCATACAAGATAACTAAAAGTCCTTGATCTCAAGGCATAGAAAAGAACTTAATGTAGACTTAACCCATCTACAACAATCCTTTGATAAACAAGAAGTCAAAAATAACTTGGAGCGCAAGTAATCGGCTTAAAACATACTTGTTCTACATCTGCCATACTGAGATGGCAGTGGCACGCCTAAGCACCTAGTTGGTTTTGATTGTGAGCCTCAAGACCTACATTTAAGGCCCTACAAAGGCACATCTCAGAACTAACTTTGTTCTTCTCTTGCAGTATTGAGACAAGCAGGAGCCCGACAATTAACCAAAGTGCCAACTCCTCAAGGAGCTGTGTGCTCGAGCTAGGAATGCCCATCAGCCAGATTTCCTGCCCGAACATAGTTTTGGCACACCCGGTGGGACCACAAATCTTGTATGCCAAGGAGATAAAAGAAGGAACAAACCTTTAGGTGGGAATCAAAACAAAAACCACCCTGGTACACACCAAGATCTAGCATGGCAAATCTCCCTGAAGACTTGCAAGAATCCGCCTTGGTGGAAAGCCGACTCATTCTGAGAAATCAGGAGGGAGGGTCATAAATGAAGACCTCTAGGCCACCATGATGGCTGTCATAAAAAGCATGGAAAGAAACTCTCTACAAACAAGAGAGGAAGTAAGCAAACTCTTTTCCTTAACAGTACATCGGTAAATAAGGCTGGATCTGAAGTACTCTACTCCAGAGAATGACTGTGCTAAGAAGGTGAGGGAAGAACCCAGCCCTATGGAAACGTTAGTTATTCTTCTATTTCCTTTACTTAAGGAAAAGAATAAAGAAAAAAAATGAGGAAAGATCTAAAGTAGATCAACTAGTGTTGAAGAAAGTCATGAGATCAGAGTTGCCTGATCCTTTGTTATTTTCATTAGATAGCAAGGGGGGTAATGCAGGCTAGAAATAAAACAGATATTAGGAGCTGATACAATGATTGATGCTGATTCTTTTCTACAAACCCCAATAAGCATAATCAATCTAACATGGGCAGAGAAAAGAAAAGGAAAATGCCACGTAGGAGGTTAAGGCGGAAAGGAAACCAGTTGATAGACCAATTGAATGAGCTATCAAGCTGCCTGAGAAACCCAAGGCTGCCATAATCAAAGGAGTGGTGCTATGTAGCAAGTGTCAAGGTGAATGCGAACTAGAGGTACCAGTAGTTGGAGCTGTCATTGATCAGGAACTGATTAAAAGGAGAAAAGAAGAAAAACGTGAGAACCACATAAGAATCATGCGGGCAGTTGAGGAGGAAACCTCTAGGAATGTCTTCCAGAGGTTGGGAGGAGACTCTCAGCCTAAAAACTTGTCAGAAGTGTTCAGGAACTATGAAGCTTCAGAAGAAGTGGAGGATAAGGAGGCCAATATACCAAGATGGGTGGATGCGAGGCCATCCCAGCCCGCTTATACTGGTGGAGATGTCAGAATGAAAGGAATGACCGTGAATGCGGTCACAAAGAAGAATCTTGCCCGAGTTGGACAGAGATGGTACATAATCTGAAATGATGGGAGCCTCCATGATTATGAGGGTACAAAGGTAGCATAAGGCCCACGTGAACTTGCTGAAGGTTCCCACTACTTCGGAAACCTCGAAGAATGTAAAGCTAAAAAATGTTCCTCATGAAAGAAGAAATCAACCTCATTGGAGGAGTAAGAATGAGCTAAAGAAGGCAAACAACAAAAATGAAAGGGAAAGAGACCATGTGCCGCCAAATCCCTATCCCGGGAAATAGAGAATCTTGATGAGAGCTTAAGAGGATATTATGATGATGTCTACCCCAAGATAGAGCCTAAAACCGATCTGCTTCGGAACTATTTCACCCGAAAAAAGGTTACCCGCACCATTGTTGATAGAAATTATATGCAAAGTTCCAGAACAACTGCCGAACTTTGGCATAACCCAGGAAGAAGGATTACTTGAGCTAATGTTGCCCGATGAGGCACATGCTTAGTTGTAGGAATTTATGAACAACATTGAGGGCAAGGGGAAAAATCTACCTGGACCCAGCAACTTCCACGTAAACATGACATATGTTTTATCAGCCATGTTTCAGGCCAAGCATGATCAACCTTCCATGATGGAAGGTGATTACCTGGCAGCATAACCAATGATGACGCATGTTAGTGTCGAAGAAGCTAGACAAGGAGAGTACAGTCAGACAGGCGTGCTCGAGTAACCAGGAAGGAAGCCTGAAAGAATATACTCGGACAAAATGGTTTTTGTTCGCCCGAGTTTGACCATAGCCAATCATCTCAAACCCATATACGTAATTGCTCACCTAGAAGGGGTACATTTCAAAAGGGTCTTGATCGATGGAGAGGTCGCGGTCAATGTGTTGCCCTACAAGCAGATGAAGAGAATGTGCAGAAGTGAGGAAGATCTTATTCCTACGGATCTTACAGTTTCTAGTTTCTTAGGAGCCATCACCCAAACTCATGGAATACTGCCATTAGAGGTCGATTTGGGTTCAAATCAAATCATGATGGCCTTTTTTTGTTGTAGACTATACTTCCACTTATAGAGCTTTACTAGGCAGAGATTGGATTCACTAGAGTCTCTCTGTTCCATCTACTTTACATCAACAAGTGGCAGTCTACCATGAAAAAAGAGAAATAGAACTTGGGTTTTAGGAAATGGTGAAGGTCGAGTCACGGCCATTCTTACCCACAACCAACATCGCAAAAGCCAACTTCTATGATCCTTGTATTGGGATTCTTCAGTGTTTATGAGTTGATAAGAACGGCCACCCAACTAAGGTGACGGCTCAAAAACTTCTAGAACAAGGGTTATCCCTTACAAGGGAAGAATGGGATCGGCCCTATATCATCCCAAACCCCCAACACCATTAATGTTAGAACAGAAAAGGAAGGACCAAGTGGTTGTAATCAGGTCTTTAATAAAAAGACTGTTGGTGTATGGGAGCGAGAAAAGACAAGAAAGGGAGAACTTAGCTATGGAAAAAGAACAGTGGAGCAGATAGGCTTCAAGTAGCCAGAACAGAGAAGTATAGTCTTTTGGGGAAGAGTTAGAAACAGTCATCCAAATGGCTGAATGTATATATGACTTAGATGGACAAGAGGATTTGCCCGAGAATCCAGAATTGGTTGAGTTTTTATGTACGGAACCAGACAAACTAGCTCCAGAAGTATAAGACCCCTTGGAGACCATTAAGTTGGGAACTAAGGAGGATCCAAGACCAATACAGATCAGTGGTTTGTTAGAAATTGAGGATTGGGCAAGGATTGTCAACCTTCTACATGAATTCAAAGATTGTTTTGCTTGGCATTACACTGAGATGCCAGGTTTAGATCCAACCTTGGTAGAACATAGAATGCCTATTAAGATGGGGTTTAAACCTGTCAAACAAGCACCACAGAGGATGTCCAAAGAAATTGAAGAAAAGGTCAAGGAAGAGATCGAAAAGTTGGTAAAGACTGGATTTATTAGGCCTTCCAAATATCTTTAGTGGTTGGCCAACATTATACTTGTTTTGAAAGCTTTAACTAAGGCAATTAGATGTTGTGTTGACTATAGAAACATTAATGGAGCCATACCTAAAGATGAATACCCTATGCCCATAGCCGACCTATCCATAGACGCAGTTGTTAAGCACAAAGTTCTGTCTTTCATGGATAGGAATACGGGATACAATCAAATAAAAATGGTTAAATAAGATATACATATAACAGCTTTTAGGTGTCCAAGTCATGTTGGGGCATATGAATATTTGGTAAAGCCATTTGGACTAAAAAATGCTGGTGTAACTTATCAAAGAGCAATGAACGCCATTTTTCATGACCTAATTGGCCATAGCATGAAAGTAAATATTGATGACATTGTGGTGAAGTCCAAAATTGAAAAGCAACATATAATCGACCTCAGACAAGCCTTAATAAGAATGAGGATCTACAAGTTAAAAATGAATCCAAAGAAGTGTGCTTTTGGGGTAAGATCAGACAACTTTTTGGGATTCCTTATTCACCAAAAAGAAATGGAGGTCGACAAGAACAAAGCTCGAGCAATCATGGAGACACCTCCTCCTACCAATAAGGTGCAACTACAAAAGCTACTAGGAAAAATCAACTTCTTGAGGAGGTTCATCGCAAATTTAGCGGGCAAGATTCAACCACTAACCCTTTTACTTAGGTGAAAAGACAAGGAAGACTTTGAATGGGGCCCGTCACACCAAGAGACTTTCGACATTATAAAAGCTTACTTAGCCTCACCACTAGTGCTTATGCCACCTCAGAGGGGGAAGCCGTTGAAGCTTTATATCTATACCTTGGAGAGTTCAATTGGGAGCCTACTAGCCCAAAACAATGAAGGAGGAAAGGAACAAGCTATATACTACCTTAGTAGAATCCTTACTGAGGTAGAGACAAGATATACCTCTGTGGAGAAACTATGTTTGGTTGTGTACTTTACTGCTTGTAAGTTAAGACTTTACTGCTTGTAAGTTAAGGCATTACATATTGCCTTGCCACATCCATATCATTGCCAAGATCGACGTGATTAAATATATGCTGTCAAAACCAATGTTGACAAGAAGAATTGGGAAGTGGATTATGGCACTGTCTGAATTCAATTTTCAGTATGTGCCTCAAAGGGTAGTCAATGGGTAGGCAATTGCAGACTTCTTAGCCGAGAACCAAGAGTCTCAAGAGGAAATGGTTAACATTTTAGGGACTCTGGAAGCAGCAAGTGTATGGATCCCGCCAAATAGAGCCTGTTTGGGCAAGGAAGAATGGGTCCAGCAAGAAGTAAAAAGAATAACTAGCATCTGGATCACTCATTGTAGACTATATTTTGATGGATCTTGCACTCAGAATATTACGGGAGCTGGGATTGTCATCATCGATCCCAAAGGCTTCCACCATTGTTATTCATTCCTATTAGATTATCAAGAGATTACCAACAATCGGGCAAAATATGAAGCACTGATAATTGGCTTAGAAATTCTGATGGAGTTAGGGGCAACTGAGGTCGAAGTATTTGGTGACTCAGAATTGGTAATCAACCAGCTAAATGGAGAATACAAATACAGACACATTACTATGGCTGGTTATTACTTGGCGACCATGCAATTATTGAGATATTGGGGTGATGAAATTTCAGTCAGCCATATCCCCAAGGAATCAAATAAAATAACCAATGAAATGGCTCAATTGGCTGCTGGATTATAGATCCAAGAAAGAGGGTTCGAGATAGAAGTAGAAGTGCAAAAGATAAATCTCACTTCTATCTTTGATAGAGGATTCAACTTGGATATAATGACTGAAGAGCCTAAGATAGAGGATTGGAGGTCACTCATCATTCAATACTTGGAAGATCCCTTTTTTCCCATAAGCAAAAAGAACAATTAACAAGCCACTAGATATGTGTTGTGGGAAAAGAATATGCTAAGAAAGACTCTGGATGGGTTATTGCTTAAATGTTTAAGCCAATAGGAATCTATGAGAGTCATGGCCGAAGTCCATAAGGGGATCTGTGGAGCATACCAAGCCGGAACCAAGATGAGGTGGCTAGTAAGAAGATATGGCTATTTTTGGCCCAAGATGGAGAAAGATTGCAAAGCTTATGCCCGAGGATGTGAAGAATGCCAGAGACATGGACCACTCCAACATGTACCCTTAGTGCTCTTGAACCCCATAGTTAAACCTTAGCTCTTCATAGGATGGGCAATGAACTTCATCAGGCAAGTTCATCCAGCTTCTAGCAAGGGACACACATTCATAATTGTGGCAACGAATTACTTTACCAAGTGGGTAGAAGCTTTAGCAGTAAAAACCATAACCTCAGCTACTGTTAAAAAATTCATTGAAACTAAGATCTTACACAGATTTGGAATGATCGAGACAATTGTCACAGACCGCGAGCCATCTTTTATTTCAAAAGAGGTAAAAGCGTTCGCAAGTAAGTTCAAGATAAAGATGATTCGGTCTAGTCCTTACCACCCCTAGTCAAATGGTCAGGCAGAAACCAGCAATAAGATCTTGGTTAACATTATCAAAAGAATGGTGGCAGATAGTTCAAAGAAGTGGCACGAGAAGTTGGGAGATACATTGTGGGCCTGTAGAACTTCCAAAAGGGCAGGAACTGGGACTACACCTTACGCTCTGACTTTTGAGCAAGATGTTGTGATTCCCATGGAAATCAATGTAAGTTCGGTCATAATTCAAAATCAATATGGCCTACACAGTGAAAAGTATATCCAGGCTATATGTTAAGGAATTGAGGACCTTGATATAGCCTGAATCGAAGCTCTAAATAAAATTCAAGAATGAAAGAAAGTTGTTACCTGAGCATACAACAAAAGGGTAAAATTGAAGACTTTTGAGGAAAGAGGCTTAGTATGGAAAGCGGTCTTGCCCTTGGGAGCCCAAGTAAGAGGCTTCGGGAAATGAAGTCCGACTTAGGAAGGTCCTTTCATTATTCATCAAGCACTAGATAGAGGGGTTATTATTTGGCCGATTTAGAGGGAAACTTATAAAAACATCCAGTCAATGCTAAATTTCTGAAGAATTATCATCCAACCTTATGGGATGTTAGGGATTGCTATGTTGAAGAGGTTTAAATGATTTGAGAGATCTAAAGACAATTAATATTCTCATGATAGTTGAGTACAAGCTAAAGTAAAGAAAAGAAGACATTTTCATTTCATTAAATGATGAAGTTACATGGAAATTCTACTTAGCTCATCTGAAGCAACTATCCTAAGACAGTGTGCCGGCATAAAAATAAAGATTCTACTCAACTCCTCTGAAGCAATAGAATCCCTCTGCATCCATGCTTAAAAGACCCATGAGGCTATGTGGGTGCACTAAAAGCCTCTATGTGGAATGGAAAAATTAGGGGTAGATACCGAGGCTGAGGCCTATTACTGATCTCATGGTTGAACCCGTCATTCGAATCAATGATAAGCTGATGGATACTTTGACGCTTGAGAAGAAGAGAGCTCGAGCTGATGATGGTCCTCCCAGAAACTTTGATATTGATCCTAAAGCATACACTTATGATGATGAAGTGACCAATGCAGAAGCTAGGATTAGCCTTAAGCATGTCACTTTTTGTGGCTACTGAGGCAAAGAGAAATGGGAAGTTCCAAGATCCGATTAGTGCACATATTGCTACCAGATTTGCAAGATTGACTGAAAGACATAGCTCTTGGGAGGAAGAAACGGCTCGAATGCATTTGGCCATTACGCACGAAGGGGATAGGGAGCAAGAAAGGTTCGAAAGTAATTTCATGATGAATGACCTCAACAAATACACCCCAGAGATGAAGAAGTTCTTACGTTATAAGCAAAAGGAAATTTTGCGAAGGTATGCCACAAGGAGTATATTTCAAGATGATGGTTCATCTCAAGACTATATCCCAAGTCCACCACCAAGTAAAGATGGTGAATATCATTATTATGTTTATGTAGTTTATGAATTATCGATTGTATTTAGTTTATGTGGTTTATTAATTGTCGTTTGTATTAAGTTTCATGTATTGATTTAGTGATATTTTCAATATTTATCGGAATTTAAATATTTTTAGGTTTAAATGTTCATAAAATTAATTTAGGATAGTCTACATTATTTTTTTCTTAAAGTTAATTTAAAAATAAATAATAGCCTAAATTCATTCTTTAATAATCTGGGGCTAAAATTTTAGGCTAGAAGAGTTTGAGCAGAAAAGCCATTTCTGGATTAAAACCTAAATTTTCTGAACTAAAAATTTTAGGTTTGAGGCTAAGGGTTAAAGATTGTCTAATCCATTTTACCTCATGTAACTTTTTGGTTTTAAAAAAAACTAAATTAATTTAATCACCGTTAGCCCACCCATGTTCACATTGAAAGCTCAATGCCAGTAATAATACAACACACTTCATTGAACCAGTTGAGTCCAACGTTATATATATATATACAGTTAGTTTTTTTTCCTTTTAAATTGCTTTCTAGTTCTTTTTCTTATTAATTGTACAACAATAATATCTTGTTCGATCATTTATTGGAGTCTCCTTATGGAATTTAACTTATGCAATATAAATAAATAAAAAAGTTAGCCCACCTGATAAAAGAATCCTAGCTCCGTCCTGGCAAACGACGAATAGCAATGTAAAATGAAATCACTACAAAATTAAATACTAAGAATAAGTAGTCTAAATTATACTTTCTTACTAGGTTTAGGCAAATGATCAAATCTTAATGCCAGAACATTGTTTAATGGTCAAATCTTAATATAACATTATATAGGCAAATGATCAAATCTTCAAATTAGCCATAAATCAATCGAAGGCAAAGGCCAACCACATCTCTGAGTGAGTTTGTTAATGATAATAATGGTCCACAAGAAATGATTAATGAAAGATTAAATTGATCTCTGATGCTTAAGTTAGTCTCTGTAAAAAGAGTGAGTGTTTAGGGTTTTCTATGTATAGAAAGGCTCTCTCCTGTTTTTGGTTGGGGAATGATGTATTTATAGGGAGTATGGCCGACCTTTAGGGTAGAATTTGGTGAGAATATTTTCAAGATAGTGCGTAAATAATATCTTGGAATAATTGTGAAGATATCCCAAAATAAATGTGATTGGGATTACTTACTTAAAAAAGTTTGTTTTCAATTGGGAATGCATTAAAAATAGGATTTAGTAATTAATCTTATCTTCAATGCACTTAACTTTTTCTTGCCACGAGCAGGGAGCATTCAGCATTCGTAGTTCGTTGCCTGCATGTCCTACGATGTTGAACTGCACATGGGATGCCCTGATCATTTAATAAGGGAATCTTGTCTTTCTTGGCTAAAAGTCCACGTGTCACCTCCAAGATTTTTGGGATTATTTTTAGCTCCATGTGAACGTTAAAGGGTTCCACATTGGTGAAAGGAGAAACATTGCAAGAGTTTATAAGTAAGTTGGGCGTCACAATATTGCCAATTAACTTTATGATGGAATCTCAACTTCCTTCATTTGTAATAAAGCGCACACACTGGTGCTTAATTAGCAATACACTAAATTACATCGGTAATAATTGTATATATAAACAAGGTATAGACTTGATATAACAAGGAATCAAAGATTGTCAATCATCACAAGGTGGCCCAGTGGTTGAGGACGAATTCCAAGCCTATATTTTAGAAGGTATGTTCTTGGATCGATTTCTAATGATAGTGAATCACACAATGGTAGCTAAAAGAGATTGAAAAGCCTATGTGAGTCATATCGACCTCTAACAATAGATTTCCGTGACAAAGCTTCGAGCTGATCCTTTTTTCATAAAAGAAACAAAGGAATCAAAGATTGTATTATGTTTGGATCGATAAGGACATTTAAAGACATAAAAAACTTTTAAATTAATTGTTATAAATGTACTATAACAACACTACTAATTAACTACCGATCAACTGCTAAAGCACTGCAAATGTTCTACAATGATACTTTCAATGGGATGCATCTAGGACTAGCCTATGTATGGAATGGATTATGGGATAGCACCTCTATGCGTTCTTTTGGTTGATATATCAACTCTAATGAACTATCCTTAATCGTTTTGTCCCTTGTTATCAGTCAAATGACCCACCCAGTTTCTCATTTTGGTCTCTGAGTTTCAAAATTGATCAATGTAGTTCCTAACTTGCACTGTTACGCATCATTGTAATCCTTCCGTTTTGTAACTCCATGGACCAAAATGAGGATTTGGCTCAATCTGTCAATGACCTTTTCTTTTGAAAATATAATTTATGGACTTAATTTCTAACCGAGTAATAATCTACAAACCAAATCAGCAGTTTATTCTATCATACAACTCTGTGCTAAATCTATGCTTAGTATTGGACATTTTAATTTACCTCTTTCTAAGAAAAAATTTCACTTAAATACCAAATAAGCACTAAGAGCTTATGGTTAGAGAGAAAACTTACATACAACGTGAATATCACTTTTGGCATGGATTATACACGCACTCATATCCCTTATGAATTATTATGGTTAAGTTGTGGTATTACGTAGTGTCACCATCATAATTCATATCCCTAATGAATTATTATGGTTACACTAAAAGCATATGGTTTGGATACTACGTAATGGTATTAATTTCAGTTGCAAACTTGCAGTTAAGTCATTCTCCCAGTGCTGCCCCTTCCTACCACAATAATTCATCCTCATATTGGTTATGCATACGTCGTCGACTTATTTCCCCTGTTGAAAGGCAAGTTTATGTATTTATATCCACAACAGGATTAAGGTCCACTCGAACAATTGTAAAATGATAAATAAAAATTACTACGGAATATAGGAGTACGTACAAATAAAAATACAATCAAACAATGAAGTTCTTATCTTTCAAATGAGCAGTGCATGAATTAATTGATGATAACTTGTTATTCAAACAAACTTAAGCCTTCTAAGTAACAGAACATGTCAACTAGAATTTTTTTTTTAAATTAAAAACACAAGGATGATATCTTATAAATATTTAACAACGAAATTTATTATTTTTTTTAGTCAAAAGAAATTTGTTGTTTTAAATAAAATTTTGCATATGAAACTTATATTTTTTTTTGTTTTGTGCGTTTACCACTCAAACTAGGAAAAGAAGAGTAAATTTAAGATAAGTCGAATTTTGTAATTCATTATGTTTTATTCACTATGTTGGGTTATGTCCATTCATTGATTATCCACATCAGTTTATTTTCATTAAATTGTGGTAAATGACATCTCTTATTTAATGGATTATTTAGGAACAATTACGCTAAGGGGAGGGGATGAACTTAGCCTCATAATGGGCTAGCAATAATGTTGTTTAAATTCGCCTTTGGTGAGAATCAAACCTAAGACCTCTCACGTACAAGTAGGCCTGGCAAACGGGTCGTGTTTGCGGTGTTTTGTGTCGTTTTTGTGTAACACCTGTTATCTTAACTTGTCGTGACACACCCCAACCCATAATGTCCACTAGGACTCTGAATCGAGATGTGCTGGCCGATACCTAGAAGGTGACGAAGTCATAAAGTATAGTGATGTGGAAGATGTGAATAAATTTAAGCCTAAAAGTACCTAAAAACCAGAGTGCGCTGTGAGCAGGAATGAACTCATTTCACACATGAGGTCAGAGCATAAGTACTACGAGGATACGCCAAGAAAATAACCTTACGTGATGTGACACAACAGTTAACAAAAGTCAACACTTTGTCTTAAAGGGCATTTTCATAAATTCACTTTCTAAAATTATAAAAATCATAATTTTTAGGGACGAGCTGTTACATGTCTTGTCGTGTCGCAACCGTTATATTAACGGGTCCTTAACAGGTCAGGTCACTTTACCTAACAGGTAAAATGACCTAACTCGTTATGACCCGTTAATAAAAACATTTTTTTTCTTAAATTTGCGCATACCACATTACCATTTAAATATTACTTCAAAACATAAAAACACATTTGCCGTTAAGTACTACATCTACACTCCAAAATAAAAGCCTAATAAAAAAGCACCAATACACTAATAGTCTACATAAAAATATAAAAAATGCAAGGATATGCTAAATAAAAGAGAAGTTTACCGAAATAATTGTGAAAAAACAAATAATAGTACTATACCATATTAAAATATATTACCTTCTTTTCCAAATTTTTTAAATTTAGTTTAATATATATATATATATATATATATAATTATTATAGTATTTTTGGGGGTATAAAATGATTAAATTAACATTTTGCTTATTATATATCGTGTTACCCACGTGTATATCTGGACCAACTCATTATCTTAACAGGTGCTTATCGGGTTACCCGATAACGACCCAATTCTTTATCGTGTCGACCCGATAACCTGTTAATTTTGTGTCGTTTTGTGTCGGGTTAACGGGTTGTGTCAGAAATTGTCAGGCCTACTTACAAATGAAGAGGAATATCACTAGACTATAGTACTAAGTGACAAAACTTTTTTTTTGGTACATCGATATTTTTACAATATAGGGAGGGAAAGTTCAGCCAAACCACATAATAGCTGGTGACGTCATGATTTTTTTTAATTGTCTTTACATTTACAAGTTTACCTTTCTATTATTGAAAAATAAGTCTCTATATTCTTATTTGTACTGTTTCTTTCTCTCTATTTTTTCTTCTTCCTTTTTTTTTCTCCCTTCCTTCTCCTTCATACATGTGTCTCTCTTTCTCTCACTCCTCCTCCTTTGTCATTTTCACTTTGTTTCTTTATCTCTTCCTTCTTCCTACCTTTCTCTCTTACCTCATCCTTCTTCTTCGTCTTTGCCTCTCCTATTTCTTCTTTATGCTTCTTTCTCCCTTCTTTTCTTCTTCTTCTTATTGTTCACTAGATTTATGAGTTTTTTTAGAATGATTGAGATTTTAGATTTTTTTTTAATTTTAGTATTTTTTAAAGTGTTTGATTTTTAAGGTTTGATTGATTTGGATGCATGAATTTTGAAAATGATCTTAGAAAAACACATGAATTTGAAACTGATCTTGCATAACTGCTGAAAGTTTTGAAACTGATCTTGCATAAATACTGGAATTGTGAAACTGATCTTGTAGAAGTGCTGGAACTTTGACATTGATCTAGCAGAAGTGCTGAAATTTTGAAATTGATCACACAAAGTGCAAAAAAAATTGAAATTTATCTTACACAAGTGTTGGAATTTTGAAACTGAACTTGCAGAAGTGCATGAATTATGAAACTGATATTGCATAAAATTTTGAAATTGATTTTGCAAAAGTGCATGAATTGTGAAACTAATCTTGCAAAAATTAATGGGTAAATTACACTGTACCACTCAGGTTTGAAGTCTATTACAACCTCATACAACATCTTCAAAACATTTCATTTTCATACCTCAAGTACTATTTTATTTCAATATAATACATCCGTTACATTTTTTATCCATTGTTCTATTAAGAGCTGACGTGGCTGCCACATTTATGCCACGTGGCATTTTTTAATTTTTTTTTATGAATTTAAAAATAATTAATTAAAGAAAAGTTAAAAAAAAACCCTAAAACCCATCTTTCCTGACCCACTTCTCCTCCACTCTCTTCACCTCCCCTCCCTTCTCTTTCCCACTCCTTCCTCTTCACCTCCCCACCACACCTGCCGCCTCCTCATTTCCCTCCCACTCCACTAAACCCATTATCCAATTCCTCTTCAACCCCCAAACCCCTACCCTCACCCACCGCACCACCCATATTAGCCCCCTCACCGCCGTCGAAGCCCCAGAAAAGATCAAGAAACTCGACACCGACATCTCCAGCCTCACCCTTGAGGAGGCCTGTATCCTCGTCGACTACCTCCAGGACAAGCTCAACATCTTTGCTGCTGCCCTCGCTTCAGCCGTCGTTGTGGCCGTTGCGCCAAGAGCGGGCGAGGCCCCACCATCGTGGAGGATAAGATGGAGTTCGATGTGCAGGAGAAGGTGGAGAGAGGGAGGGTAGGGTAATTGACTGGGAGTTGTATGGCATTGGGTCCAGATTTTTTAAGTTTTAAACTTCCTTAAAATTTTGAATTTTCTGCATTTTTGTTCTTGGGTTCAAATTCTGGAAAATTGGGGTTGGAATCCATTGAATTTTTGGAGTTATTTATTGTTTGGTTGTCGAGAAAATGAGGGAAAATTGATGGGAAAGCTGGGTAATTTGTTTAGAACAAATCTAGGTAATCTAGGTGGGGTGGGGTGGGGGGTTGCGGGGGAGGTGGGATGGGGGGGTGGGTTTGGGTTGCAGGGAAGGGGAAGGGATCGGTTGGGGGAGGTGAAGAAAGTGGAGGAGAGGGGTGAGGGGGGGTTGCAAGGAAGGGGAAGGGATGCGTTTCTGGGATTTTTTTTATTTTTTTACTTTTATTTAGTTAATTATTTTTAAATGCATATAAATTATTTTGTTTGCCATGTGACACAAATGTGGTAGCCACGTGACATAAATGTGGCTGCCACATCAACTTTTAACGGAACAATGGATGGAAAATCTAACGGATGTATTATATTGAAATAAAATAGTACTTGAGGTATGAAAGTGAAATGTTTTGAAGGTGTAGTATAAGGTTGCAATAGACCTCAAACCTGACGTAGTACAGTGCAATTTACCCAAAATTAATTTATACTGATCTAAAATCAGTTTGAAGTTTTTATGGACGATGTCAGTTTGTAGTTTTGTCTTGGTTAAATAATAAGTCTACTGTATATTCTCTCTCCTTGAAATGATTCAAAACTAGAAGAGTTCTGTGAAATGTATTTTGTGTTTCTGCATGTCATAACTTTACGATGTACCTTGTGCACCTTAAAGGAGCAAAAATGTAGGAAATACACACACACACATATACATAGACTAGTATGATTTTTGTAAATGTATGAAGATTAAATGTCTTTGGACTATTTTCATGGGGGAACTTTAACGAAAAGCTCTTGGTACTGTTCCCTTTAACGAAAAACCACATTTTTACACTAAAAAGTCAATCCTGGTACTATTCACTTTACCCTTTATTTTGTCCTTATCATTAAAACTTAAAGTTTTCAAGCCCTTTTCATTAGTTTTCTTTTTAATCAAATTATGGTGTAGGTATCATATATGATGACTTAGAAATTTTTATTAACTATTTTTTTAGGAAAGTGGCTAAATCTTCATATTTAAATATTTAAATTAAAAATATGAATAAAGATGCATAAATCCAAAAGTTTAATTAAATTAGATAAATAAAACAGTAGACTAAATCCAATAACAGTTCAAATTTAAGACCTAAATCAAAATACCCCTTATGTAAGTTTGACGACGCGTGTTGCATGATATAACATTTTGTAGTCAATCTCATCAATTCACAAGCAGAATGAAAGTGAAAAACAATAATCAACTCATCACTCATTTCTTTCAAAGATTAGGGCGTTCAATAGTCAACGGTACACAAACAAAACGTAAAACCATTAAGTTGTTTAACCTTAAGTTTTTGTTTCATACATTCTCTTAATTTCTCCCTCATTCCTCCCTTTACCCATTTTCATCCTTTTTTTCCCTTAATATAAACTTGCCTCCTATCTCTAGTTCAAAAAATTGAAGAAGAAATGAATTTCACTCTGAAATTCGTGAAATATTCAGGTTGAGCCGTGTGATAAGTCAAAACAGAAATGCCATTAACATTAACCAAAATTGAAAAAAAAAAAAGTGATAATTCTACTAAATGAACATCATGTCACCTAACAATTGTAACCTTACTTAGTGGCCGACTATAAGCACAGTTGTTCAACATTTTTTTCGTTCTGGGTTACATACCTCAAACGTCCTGTCACGAAGTAACCTTAGTTAGGGACTCATGGTCAGATTTGTTAGGTTCTTGAGAAGCTTAATCCTGTTTTTGACCAACTAGTCTGTCGAGAATGGACGGAATGCCGTCGAGATTTGGACTGGAAGAGAAAACGGAGAAGAGAAATGGAAGAGAAAGTAAAGGGTCAAACTGGTCTGCCACTTGTCGAAATTTAAGTGGAGATAGGATGCCAGCTTGTTTGGTCCCACTACCAGTCAAGTCGCTCTCCCTTGTTAGGGGAGGGTTCTTTTCCTAAATTCTAAGACCATCTTCAACTGAAGGGTCTAGATGGCCGAAAGTAGCCTGAAAATCGTCTCCAATCGAGGATTAAGTTAAAGGGCTTGTGGGTCTCACTGAACAAAAAAGGGCCAAAGGGCTAACAGGCTGGCTCAAATGAGCCAGCCATCCGGCCTCGGGCCAAGCCATAAGCCGTTATTCATTTTTTATTTATTTATTTATTTACAAAATTTTTATTTATTTTTAATTCTATTTTTTCCCTATAACTTCCTAAGCCATTAAACAACATTAAATTAAATTAAGTAACATGAAACAACATTAAACAATATGAAACAAGATTAAATAATATTAAACAACATAAAAATTATACAACATAAAAATAAAAAAAAACATTTACCAACATAAAACTTAAATGCCTACTCCATGCTTCTTTTGGCTCAAAGATATGCAACAAGATCCTCTTGTAGGTACTTGTTTGTGGGACGGAAACGTATCATCTTATAGCGCTTCATGTACTCATTTAAAGAGATACTACCAGTTCTTGGATTGAAAGGCAAATTAGGCCCATCATATATTTTTGCACGAGCCCTTCTTGACCTATTTGGATCATCTTCGTCGTCATCAGACTCTCCATCAATATTCTCATCTCGCTCATCCTCCACAATCATGTTGTGTAATATGATGCAAGACATTATGATGGAATCTAAATTTTCTCGACTCCACCTTCTTGTTAGTTCCTTGATGATCTTCCACCATGCCTGTAGAATATCGAAAGCTCTCTCAATATCTTTTTGGTATGCCTCTTGATGTAAGGTAAAACATTTTTCAGCATTATTTTTACAGTTTGGAATTGCTTGGACAAGTGTCACCCACTTTGGGTAGATGTCATCTGCCAAGTAATACCCCATATTGTACTGACGATCGTTGATGTAGTAGTCAAGTTGAGGTGATTTACCTTCCGACATGTTATTGAAGAGGGGTGAACGCTCAAGAACTATAATGTCATTTTGGGATCTAAGGACTCCAAAGAAAGCATGTCAGATCCATGTGTCATATGAGGCAATCGCCTCTAACACAATAGTTGGCTTTCTCGACCTTCCGCTAAAGCCTCATTGTCATCCGGTGGGACAGTTCTTCCAATTCCAATGCATGCAATCTAATGACCCTATCATGCCTTGAAACCATGGTCTTCAGCTTTGCGAATGAGCCGATTTAGATCTTCTTGATTTGGCTCACGGAGGTACTCCGCTATGTAAAGCTGAACAATTGTGTTACAGAATTCAGCAAGAATATTAAGGCATGTAGACTTAGATATACAATGGGTTTCATCCATCAAATCAGCTCGAGAGCCATAGGCCATCATTTGTAGTGCAATAGTAACCTTCTGATGAGGTGAGAAACTAGGGCAGCTTGTTCTATCCAGCTTCTGTTGAAAGTATGGATTGACCTGCTGGACATTATGAAGTAAACGCTCGAAGACATGACGCCTCATCTGGAAGCGACGTCTGAAATCATCTTCTGTGTACATCGAGTTGGGGTTGAAGTAGTTGTTCATTAGATTGTTATGCGTTATCGCTCTATTGGTTTGTAAAAGCGACCAGCAACAGAGCCACCCCATTGAGGTTGTTCCTCAATTGGCTGACACACCATGGCCACATCCATGGCTGCCACATATTGTGTGTTATGCCATGCTTCATCTTCTTCATCAGACTTCTCATATTCTCGTCTCATCTGCGCCCATTTTTCTTCCAATTCGAAATTGGATGAGGACCCCCAGTTGGAATTTGAAGAGGATCCAAAGTTGGAACTCATTGTAAACATGAATTGAAAGAAATTGAATTAAAAGAGATTGAATTCAAAGGTGTGTGAATTATAGCCCAATATCTACCATATTTATAGCCAAGAAAAATTTAAATCCAACGTCATACTAACGTCAGCTAGTTGTTGGATTTGAATTTGAATTTTTTTCGACCAAAATTTAAAAAAAAAATATTAAAAAAATCTCAATTTTTCCTATAAATTTAAGTTGCTGTAGTTTTTAAATTTAAATAATAAATTATTTTTGCCCCTATGACCATTTGGGTCTCGATTGGAGACGGTTTTTTGTCACAAGGCTAAAACAAGCCCTATGGCCATTTGGCCCTCGGTTGGAGATGGTAAGAAATATGGCCTTGCACTGTTCATTAAAATATTAATTTCTTGGAGGGCAAGTGACACACCCCAACCGAGATTGAGGCATGTTGGCCGTCATGTAAGGGTAACGTAGCCATGTGCATAGTGCAAAAGCAATAATCATAATAGAGAGTACGAATAAATGAAAACCAACTCATAAGAGTACTAGTAAAGACAAGTACTAGAATATGTGTGAATACACAATCAGAGCGTAGGTAGCCTAAGTTCAGTCCAGAAGACAAGTACTGATTAAACGACACCCAAAGATGCCCTACATTTGTGATAATCTGTCAGAACCTCCAATTAATCCTCGTGAGCCACCAACAAACAAGCTTATCTAAAACCTGGAGAGGCGCAAAACAGAAAGTGTGAGTGGGCAAAAATAAAGCTTTTCAAAACCATTTCATTTATCAAATGCTCTAACCCCTCACCGTAAAACATGTATAATTTTCCCAGAAATAGAATATATATATATATATATATATATATATATTCAAATCATGCTTCACATATCCATATTCATAAGTATGCCATGCCAAAATATAAAACAGAATAAGTAACTAAGGTGAAAATAAATTCATGGAAAATAACATATTAGCTGGAACCCCTGCAGAGCTCTGTACGGCTGAATTCATAACTCATTAGTCAATCTAGCAGGAGTCACCGCAAGTGACCTATATACACTACACTGCACACGAGTCGGAACCACTGTAAAGGTCTGTACGACAAGACTGGGTGTAATATAATTATGCTCAATGCTATGCTCTCATGATAGCTGTGCGATAAATTGCTAGTCACCTGATAGGAGCATATTTATGCGACTTAGTGAGCTTGTTCTTGTGCATTTACGTTGTGTTTTCTTAGTTAAATTAGTCTTTTAAACTATTTTAATGTGTTTTCAGGTTTTAAGGGCAAAGTATGCAAAGTAGTTCATTTTGGAGCCTTTTGGAGCAAAATTGAGCTTGGAATGGATATCACATGCTTGGAATGAAAGGAATGGACGAGAACGAAGAAGTCCTAATTGAAGAAGGATTCCTAATCAACGGAGGAGTCCTAGTCAAAGATGGATTCCTTGAAGAATAAGGATTCCTACTCAAATAAGGTTTCCTCCTTGAAGTAGGAAAGTTAAGCCTAAAGTTTCCTATTTTGGGTTGATTTTTCCTAAACCTAAATGGCCTTAAGTTTCAGCAACATTGAAGGTTTCCTAAGCATTTTTGGACACAAAGGAAGGTTCTAGAGCACTTCCCTATCATTGCCGCACCTAAGTCGTTCTAGAACCCTTTTTCCTTGCCTTGCAAGGCTTTCTAGAAGCCTTATCATATCAGCCGCACCCTTAGCCCTTTTCTTCTTTGGATTCTAATTTCTTTGGCCCTAATCCTTATTTTCTGCTAAGTCCAAGTCCTAACCTGATTTCCCTAGGGTTTTATGTGCCTATATATACTCTCATTCATCCCTTGGCCGAATCACCACCTCTCGTATACATCATTCACGCCAGAAATTCATCCTTGCTCTCTGCCGCAGCCACCACCACCACTCTTCCATAATTCCTAACCAAAACCACCCCTTACCGCACCACCCATCTATCATAAACACCACCATACCATCCCCCATCCATTCCACACCATTCATAACCCCAAAACCTGTCCCCAAGCTTTGTGCCGCAGCAATGATGAAGGAGAAGTTCGTGGATGCACCTGCTATCCAAGTTGGCGCATTTAGGTGTTCTCTTTCTTTGGATTTCAATGTCTAAATTTATTTATCTTTGCTTTGTGCGTATGAGGAACTAAACCCCCTTGGCTAGGGGGGGATTCGAAACCATGTTTATGCTTGCTATATAATTTGATTACTTTCAATTGTGTTTCATAAGTTGTGAATTCAATTTGCTTATCTATATGAATTAAAACTGATTTGTGTGTGTAGGTTGAGAGTGCACGCTTAATTTTCATGCATGAATCTAATGCTAGGATATAAAGGAGTTTCACCTAATCGTTATGAACTTATATTCAAGAGTAGTAAAGGTTGCTAATCACAATCGTGCTAAGTAAATTCTTGGCATAAGTTTCATGCAATTCATAGTAACAAGTGCCTCGTCAATGCTTATGCTTTTCATAGAACTTAATGATTCTTGCTTGTATCTTTATTATGTAATTCATGTAGGGAACTTGTGGGGAATGCTTTGGGTTGTTGTATGTAATCATCCAATTCAATAACTTTAGGAAAATCTGAGGGTTAATTAGTGCAATTCACGGTTAATCTGGGGCGTTGAGGATTCATAGTTTATTGAAAAGCAATTGGAAATCGTTTTGTATGCAAGTGTGACATATGTGGAGAAGAACCTCCTAGCTAGCCAATCCTTCATCTAATTCACCCAATTTCGTCTACAATTTGTTTAAATCTTGTTTGTTTTATTTCACTTAATTTTCGTCCACCTTTTTTCTTTGGAGTGTCTAACTAGTTAGAATATATTTTAGAGTGTGTTTTTAAGTGTTTTGAGTCAAGAAAACCCAAAAATTTGTCCAAAGGAGTGTTAGAGTTCAAATCTGCCTAGTTTGTGTTTTTAGGCAGATTTGAGTGTTTTTGTGCTGTTTTGAGTCTTTTGAGTTGTTTTAGTGTTTTAGAGTTTAGTTTTGCATTCTTTGAGTCTAGTTTAGTGTTTTAAACTTTGTTTTACGTTTTTGAGTCAGTTTTAAGTGTTTTAGCAATCCCTCTTAATCCCCGGCTTAGAATGATCCATACTTACATACTTTGCTACAATTGATAAAAAGAGGGTTTAATTTGTGTGCTTATATATTTGGCATCAAATTTTTGGTGCCGTTGCCGGGGATTAGCAAAGTTGCTAATCCCTTGGATCTTTTATTTTGTTTTGTTTTAATTAATTCCAGATTCTGACCTTGTTTTGTTTTCTTGTTTTAGGTACTAGTTTATGGCTCGGAGTTCTCATCCGGTTCTTGAACATATCTTGGACTTTGACGACGATTTCGAGCGAGAGTTGAGACGAAAGAGGAAGAATCCAAAACCTAGTGAATCAAGTTCAAATTCAGAGGCCGAATTTGAGTTTGAGGAGGAAGAACCCACGACAAGGGTGGGTGAAGTAGTGCAAGACATGGCAGCGGAGAACCGAACGATCAAGGAGCTTTCCGCTGCGGGATTAGATAATGCCGCACCCTTATGCATCTAATATCCCGCGGCTGCTCAAGGCAAGACTGAGGAATTCGAGTTGAAGTCAGGCTTGTTGCACCATATTCCGAAGTACCATGGGTTGTCCATGGAAGATCCCAACAAGCACTTGAAGGAGTTCGAGGTGGTGTGTTCAAACATGACTCCTATCAACGTTGACGGGAGCATATTGAAGATGAAGGCGTTTCCCTTTTCTCTTATGGAAAAGGCAAAAGATTGGTTGTATGAATTAGCTCCCGGAACTGTCACATCTTGGGAGAGCATGAAACGGGCCTTCTTAGAGAAGTTTTTCCCAACTTCTCGAGTCATTCTTCTACGAAAAAGGATAAGTGGAATACAGCAAGATGAAGGTGAATCTTTTCCTACTTATTATGAACGTTTTAAATCTCTTGTTGCTTCTTGTCCACAACATCAAATGAAGGAGGAGCTTCTTCTACAATACTTTTACGAGGGGCTTCTACCAATTAAACGTCAAATGCTAGATACCTTAGCGGGAGGAGCCTTGGTGGACAAGACCCCCACGGCTGCAAAGACATTGATTGCTAATCGAGCATTGAATGCTCAACAGTACGAAGGTGTTGGACAAAGGAGCACCCCACGGCAACACCAAGTGAATGAGGTAAGTGCTATTTCCGAACTTCAAAATCAAATGGCTAACCTTACTACTCTTCTTTCTCAGGTTGTGGAGGGACCAAAAGTACAAAATGTGGCTGCTTGTGACGTGTGCTCCATGCAAGGACATCTCACTGACAAGTGCCCACAATTAATTGAGAACGGAGGGTGGGAGACACTCAATGCCGTGGGTTTTGAGCAGCAATACCAACAAAGAAATGATCATTTTTCTAATACGTACAATCCGGGATGGAAGGATCATCCAAATTTCAAATGGAGAGAACCCCAACAAGGCCAACAACAAAGTGCATTTAGGCAACAACCCCCGGGTTTCTATCAAAAACCGTTTGCACCCACACAATCTCAAGCACAACCCGCCCAAAACAAATCAGGTTCGTCTATTGATAATGATCAGATTTTTCAATTATTAACTTCTATGGCGCATGGTATACAAACTAGGGACAAAAAGGTGGACGAGTTGGAGAAACAAGTAGGGCAAATTGTGGAGTTCATGGGACAATTTCGAGAGCAAGGCAAGTTGCCTAGTTCAACCATTGTGAATCCGAAAGGAGGCTTTGAATATGCCAAGGCAATCATGCTAAGGAGTGGAAAAGAAGTTGGAACTGATCCACAACCATCTAAATCAGCCCAAAGAGAGGACAAGAAGTTGCAATTCGAAGAGGAGGATCAAGCCAAAACCTCCTACATCCTAGAATCAATCCAATCCGTCCAAATCAGGTAGGGAAGTTCCAATTGTGATTAATTCTAACGTTGTTCCTCCAAATGTATCTTTTCCTCGTAGGTTTATGCAATCAAAGAAGGAGGAGGTTGAAAAGGACATCTTGGAAACGTTTAGAAAAGTTCAAGTCAATATCCCCATTTTGGATGCAATTAAGCAAGTCCCGAGGTATGCCAAGTTTTTGAAGGAACTTTGCACCACTAGGAAGAGAATTTCGACCAAGGAAGTTGTAAAAGTAGGTGAAAACGTCTCAGCCATCTTGCAACGCAAACTGCCCCCTAAATGCAAAGATCCGGGTAGTTTTACAATTCCTTGTGTCATTGGTAATACTCGTTTTGAATCTGCCATGTTAGATTTAGGTGTATCTATAAATGTCATGCCATATTCAATTTATGCATCTATGAACTTAGGAGAGTTGAAAAATGATGGTGTGATTATACAATTGGCCGATAAATCTAATGCCTATCCAAAGGGAGTTTTGAAAGATGTTTTAGTGCAGGTTAATCATTTAATCTTTCTGGCGGATTTCTACGTGCTTGAGATGGACGAGTTGGACCATGCCCCGTCATTGCCCATCCTCCTTGGAAGGCCATTCATGAAAACGGCCCAGACAAAGATTGATGTGTTTAATGGAACGTTGACGATGGAGTTTGATGGGGAAGTTATTAATTTCAATCTTTCTGATTTTATGAAGTATCCTAGTGAGAAGCATTCATGTTTTGCAATTGATGTAATTGACTCTTTGGCACAGGACCATTTTGACAAATTGAAGGACGATGCACTTGAATTAGTCATTGCATGAGGAATGGACATGCAAAATATGGAAGCAGCAACCATGCACACCCACGACATGCATGAAGTTTCCCTTGCTGTGCCCCATAGTGATGGTGTCATTGAGATGGTGGCTGCCCTTGAATCATTGCCACCATAATCTGGTCAGTTGTTGGACCCAATTTTAAGTTCAGTTTCGGCTAATAAGATGCTTCCCTCAGTTATGCAGCCACCTACACTTGAACTTAAGCCATTGCCTAGTCATTTGAAGTACGTGTTCTTGGGGAATGATGAGACATTGCCCGTCATCATCTCATGCTCACTCACGGCACAAGAAGAGGGTAAGTTGGTGAGGGTGCTAAAGGAGTACAAAACGGTAATTGGATGGACATTGGCTGACATAAAAGGAATTAGCCCTACTACATGCATGCATCGCATACTTTTAGAGGAGGGGTCTAAAACATCTTGAGAGACTCAACGCCGACTCAACCCTCCTATGATGGAAGTTGTGAAGAAGGAGATCATCAAGCTTTTAGATTGTGGAGTAATCTATCCAATCTCGGATAGTAGGTGGGTTTCGCCAGTTCAATGCGTGCCAAAGAAATCTGGAGTGACAATGATAGAAAATGCCGAAAAAGAGCTTATGCCTACTCACATTCAAACCGGTTGGAGGGTGTGTATCGACTATATGAAGCTACCACAAGGAAGGATCACTTCCCCTTGCCATTCATTGATCAAATGCTTGAGAGGTTAGCCGGTTATGCTTTATATTGTTTTCTTGATGGTTATTTTGGTTATAATCAAATTGTCATAGCACCCGATGACCAAGAAAAAGCCACATTCACATGCCCTTATGGTACATTTGCTTATTGTCGCATGCCTTTTGGTTTATGTAATGCACCTGCCACATTTCAAAGATGCATGATGAGCATATTTTTTTATTATGTTGAGAAAATTATTGAAGTTTTTATGGATGATTTCAGCGTTTTTGGTGATTCATTTGATGGTTGTTTGCATAATCTCAGTTTGATCTTAAAACGATGCGTTGAAACTAACCTTGTTCTTAATTGGGAAAAATGTCATTTCATGGTTAAACAAGGCATAGTTTTAGGTCATATCATCTCTGAAAACGGCATTGAGGTTAATAAGTCAAAGATAGATCTTGTACGTCACTTACCCTCTCCTACTTCGGTTAGAGAGGTTCGTTCTTTTCTTGGCCATGCAGGTTTCTATCGTAGGTTCATCAAAGACTTCTTAAAGGTTTCCCAACCTCTTTGCCGACTCCTACAAAAAGATGTGGCGTTTGATTTTAATGAGGAATGCACGGCATCATTCAACCAACTCAAGGAGTTGTTGACCACGGTACCAATCATTGTCCCACCTGATTGGAGCCTACCTTTCGAGCTTATGTGTAATGCGTCTAATTACGTGTTAGGGGCTATTTTAGGACAAAGGAAAGACAAGAGGCCGCATGTCATCTACTATGCCTCACGGACATTGAATGATGCGCAATTGAACTATTCCACTACGGAAAAAGAACTTATTGCCGTTGTTTTTGCTTTATATAAATTTAGATCATATCTAATTGGTACTAAAGTAATTGTTTTCACTGATCATGCAGCTCTGAAGTACTTGCTCACTAAAAAGGACCCAAAGCCACGGTTAATTCGTTGGATGTTGCTACTTCAAGAGTTCGACATTGAGATTCGGGACAAGAAGGGCAGTGAAAACGTGGTGGCTGACCACCTAAGCCGAATGGTGCATAATGAGGAATCCCTACCCATTGCCGAGACATTCCTCGATGAACAATTGCTGTCCATAAAGGTAAGTGAGCCTTGGTATGCCGATTTGGTAAATTTTTTGGTGTCAAAACGAATTCCTAGCATTTTCACTAGGCACCAACATGATAAGTTAAGGCATGATGCACAGTTTTATGTATGGGATGATCCCTATTTATGGAAATTTTGCCCTGATCAAATTGTACGTCGATGTGTGCATGATTCTGAATTTCATTTTATTCTAAGCTTTTGTCATACATATGCATGTGGTGGGCACTTTGGCACACAAAGAACAGCATTTAATATGTTACAATGTAGATTCTATTGACCTAGTATTTTTAAGGATGCTAGAACTTTTTGCTTAACATGTGATAAATGCCAAAGAATGGGTAACATAGGTGTTAGGGATCAAACGCCGTAAGTTTCTATCCTTAATGTTGAAATTTTTGATGTTTGGGGTATTGATTTTATGGGTCCATTTCCTTCCTCGAATGGTTTCATGTATATTTTGCTTGCGGTGGATTATGTGTCGAAGTGGGTGGAAGCAAAAGCCACCCGGACTAATGATTCTAAAGTGGTTGCAGATTTTATTAGAACTAACATATTTGCAAGGTTTGATATGCCACGTGTAATCATAAGTGATGGAGGGTCTCATTTTTGCAACCTTTTTTTAGGTGTTATTGAGGAAATACAATGTCAACCATAAGGTTTCTACACCTTACCATCCTCAAACAAATGGCCAAGCAGAGGTGTCTAACCGAGAGATCAAGCAAATCCTAGAGAAGATCGTTGGGCCAACAAGGAAGGATTGAAGCTTACGCTTAGATGACGCACTGTGGGCATATCGTACGGCGTACAAAACACCCATTAGGATGTCCCCATTTAGGCTCATTTATGGCAAGCCATGCCATCTTCCCGTTGAATTGGAACACAAAGCTCATTGGGCCGTCAAGAAGTTCAACATGAATCTAGATGCAGCAGGAAGTCATAGAAAATTCCAGTTGAATGAATTTGAAGAGATAAGGCATGAGGCATACGAGAATGCTAGTATTTACAAGGAGAAGACCAAAGCTTTTCATGATAAAATGATTCGTGGCAAAACATTCTCCATAGGGCAGAAAGTGCTATTGTTCAATTCCCGTTTACGTTTGTTTCCCAGTAAGTTACATTCTAAGTAGATTGGACCATTTGTTATTACTAATGTTTTTGTTCATGGTTCATTCCAAATACAAAGCTTGAAAACGGGACATGAATTCAAGGTCAATGGGCATCGATTGAAGCCATACTATGACAACTTTGTGGAGCATGCTGTGGATGACATCCTCCTGCATGCCGTGGGCTCCAATGGGGAGTGAATGTGTTCTTCGTCCGGCTGCACGATGTTAAAGCAAGCGCTTCTTGGGAGGCAACCCATGCATTCAACAAAGGAAGACCAATGAAGCACTCGAATTCCAGATTTGCGTTCCTCAAACCCTTCTCTTTGTTGTTGTTTCATTTCTGCCATGTTTAGTGTGTTTCGTTGCTATTTGTGCTTATTTATGTTTTGTTTGTGTGAGTTTATGCTTGAAACATTGAGGACAATGTTTGCTTTAAGTGTGTGGGGGGGGTTAAATAAGTGCTTTTGATGCAAATTTGTAGGATTTTATCACCCACAACTTCCAATGTTGTTCCTTGCTATTTTTAAGTGGTTTTAAGCTGTTTTGATGCATTTTAGTGTGTTTTACATAAAAATCCGAAAATCCCAGAAAAAAATTGAAAAATTGTTTTGAAAAAAAAACCAAAAAGAGTTGTTTTGATTTGTTTTTGTGTATTTGTTTGTGTCTTAGGGTACCTTCCAACACAATGATGAGGATTCAGTTTTTAATTGCATGACTGTTAAAGAGAGTTATAAACATGGATGAAAGTTTGATTTCCTCTTTGGTTTATGCTTGGTTGTGGTTATAACTTATGAATTCACATGCAATCATAAAGGAAAAAAAATTAGCTTTTGTAACATGCTTGAAGGAAGGAACTCAAACTAACACTACAACCTTGTGAGACTTGAGCCTAAACGTTTATTTGGAGAGTTAATAATCTGTGCATTATTGTTTTCTAAAGTTGTTGCATGATCTCATTATTCTTTGCTTGGTTACTATTTAGAAGGCGTTTCATCATTTAGTTCCAAATGATAGAACTCATGCCCATTTCATTGGAAGCATGCTATTGATTTGCATAACACATATTCAAGATGGAGTTGTGTAGTGATCACCACCAAAGCCAAACTGCCGTGTGCCCTAATTCATTATGTGTTTAAGTTCAACCCCGTTGAGCCTTGTGTAGCCTATGTTCTTTGTTAACCCACATCATCCTCACCTAGCCTAGATTAGGACCATCCATACCCTTGTTCTTGAAGCATAGTAAAGCACGACTCAAGATGAATTCCTTTTCATCAATGTATTGCAGAAAACAAGTGTGGGGGAAGGGATGTGTGTGTGTGCCAAGGACTTTCATGTGGCACGGGTAGAAAAAAAGAAAAAATAACAAAATAACAAAAAAAACAAAAAAAGAGAGAAAAAATTCGTGGAAAATAGAAAGAAGAAAAGAAAAGTTGTGAAAAGTATGGAAAAGAGTGAAAGAGATGTGAAAACAAGCTCTAAAGTTGATTGTTGAAGATAGGGTCCAAAACATTCAATTCGGCCCTAAGTGTTGTATGACTCTTCCCTTTGTGTTTAAAAGTTGATTTCTACATTCTAAAGTGAATTCTAAGTTGCAACTTCACTACTTTGCTTGCTATTGCTTTAAGAACATTTGTTATCCCTATCCTTTCTTTGTTAGCCATTACCCTTAGCCCCGTTACAACCCTTGACTTCTATCTTGAGTGTTATGTGTTTCAATTTGTGGAGTTTGAAGTGGTATGAGCATATGGTGTCACTGGTTCTCGCATTTAAGTAGTAGCATTCCATTCATGAGATCATATCTAAATGCTTATTAACTTCAGAAATTGCTTTCTTTGTTATACATATATGTGAGCGTTCGTTTTCATGTCTACATCAATCTTCTCACCTATAACTAGTATAGGGTGTGTAGTTAGAAAATCTGAGTGAAAATTGAGGGCATATCTTGTAATGAATTGAGCAAATTCTCTAAGGCATGTTACTACATTCAAAACATCGTTTTAATTGGTTAAATGTGAACTAGTAAGTGGTGACTATGGTTAAGTATGTGCTTAAGTATGAAGATGACTAAAATCTGTGGGAATGATGATTTTTAATATGTCATGTGTATTGGAACTCCCTGAGGCAAACGTTGGAAGGGTTAGGTTTTGTTTGTTTGTTTTGCTTGAGGACTAGCAAAAGCTAAGTGTGGGGGAATTTGATAGGAGCATATTTATGCGACTTAATGAGCTTGTTCTTGTGCATTTACATTGTGTTTTCTTAGTTAAATTAGTCTTTTAAGCTATTTTCATATGTTTTCAGGTTTTAAGGGCAAAGTATGCAAAGTAGTGCATTTTGGAGCCTTTTGGAGCAAAATTGAGCTTGGAATGGATATCACATGCTTGGAACGAAAGGAATGGACGAGAACGAAGGAGTCCTAATTGAAGAAGGATTCCTAATCAACGGAGGAGTCCTAGTCAAAGATGGATTCCTAGAAGAATAAGGATTCCTACTCAAATAAGGTTTCCTACTTGAAGTAGGAAAGTTAAGCCTAAAGTTTCCTATTTTGGGTTGATCTTTCCTAAACCTAAATGGCCTTAAGTTTCAGCAACATTGAAGGTTTCCTAAGCATTTTTGGACACAAAGGAAGGTTCTAGAGCACTTCCCTATCATTGCCGCACCTAAGTCATTCTAGAACCCTTTTTCCTTGCCTTACAAGGCTTTCTAGAAGCCTTATCATATCAGCCA
Organism: Malus domestica; assembly: GCF_042453785.1. Taxonomy (NCBI): domain Eukaryota; kingdom Viridiplantae; phylum Streptophyta; class Magnoliopsida; order Rosales; family Rosaceae; genus Malus; species Malus domestica. The sequence goes on from NC_091673.1 coordinate 16,508,988, forward strand.
CACCCCTTAGCCCTTTTCTCCTTTGGATTTTGATTTCTTTGGCCCTAATCCTTATTTTCTGCTAAGTCCAAGTCCTAACCTGATTTCCCTAGGGTTTTATGTGCCTATATATACTCTCATTCATCCTTTGGCCGAATTACCACCTCCCGTATACATCATTTACGCCAGAAATTCATCCTTGCTCTCTGCCGCAGCCACCACCACCACTCTTCCATAATTCCTAACCAAAACCACCCTTTGCCGCACCACTCATCCATCCTAAACACCACCATACCATCCCCCATCCATTCCACACCATTCATAACCCCAAAACATGTCCCCAAGCTTTGTGCCGCAGCAAGGACGAAGGAGAAGTTCGTGGATGCACCTGTTGTCCAAGTTGGCGCGTCTAGGTGTTCTCTTTCTTTGGATTTCAATGTCTAAATTTATTTATCTTTGCTTTGTGCGTATGAGGAACTAAACCCCATTGGCTAGGGGGGGATTCGAAACCATGTTTATGCTTGCTATATAATTTGATTACTTTCAATTGTGTTTCATAAGTTGTGAATTCAATTTGCTTATCTATATGAATTAAAACTGATTTGTGTGTGTTGGTTGAGAGTGCACGCTTAATTTTCATGCATAAATCTAATGCTAGGATATAAGGGAGTTTCACCTAATCGTTATGAACTTATATTCAAGAGTAGTAAAGGTTGCTAATCACAATCGTGTCAAGTAAATTCTTGGCATAAGTTTCATGCAATTCATAGTAACAAGTGCCTCGTCAATGCTTATGCTTTTCATAGAACTTAATGATTCTTACTTGTATCTTTATTATGAAATTCATGTAGGGAACTTGTGGGGAATGCTTTGGGTTGTTGTGTGCAATCATCCAATTCAATAACTTTAGAAAAATCTGAGGGTTAATTAGTGCAATTCACGGTTAATCTGGGGCGTTGAGGATTCATAGTTTATTGAAAAGAAATTGGAAATCGTTTTGTATGCAAGTGTGACATGTGTGGTGAAGAACCTCCTAGCTAGCCAATCATTCATCTAATTCACCCAATTTCGTCTACAATTTGTTTAAATCTTGTTTGTTTTATTTCACTTAATTTTCGTCCAAAACCAAATCCCCTTTTTCTTTGGAGTGTCTAACTAGTTAGAATATATTTTAGAGTGTGTTTTTAAGTGTTTTGAGTCAAGAAAACCCAAAAATTTGTCCAAAGGAGTGTTAGAGTTCAAATCTGCCCAGTTTGTGTTTTTAGGCAGATTTGAGTGTTTTTGTGCTGTTTTGAGTCTTTTGAGTTGTTTTAGTGTTTTAGAGTTTAGTTTTGCATTCTTTGAGTCTAGTTTAGTGTTTTAAACTTTGTTTTACGTTTTTGAGTCAGTTTTAAGTGTTTTAGCAATCCCTCATAATCCCCGGCTTAGAACGATCCCTACTTACCTACTTTGCTACAATTGATAAAAAGAGGGTTTAATTTGTGTGTTTATATATTTCGCATCATCACCTACGAGTTAGAACCACCTATAATGGTCTGTACGACAAGACTGTGCACTTAAATTGGATCCAATGTGGGCATATGGTGCAGGAAGTGACATCATAAACAGGCATGTGCCGTATCTCTGGCTAAATCACAATCACCCGAAGTGTTTATGAGCTCTCAATCACGTCTCACATTATCAATATCTCATATAACAAAACATAACTCACCTGGTACTTACTTGAGCGTCCACATCACCAATTCATATTATGCATCATATACTAATTCATATGCTGAATATAAATTTATATGCATGGGATTTCAAAGCATACTTTCACTTAAACACATTTTCTGGGAAAATATCAAGTATATAAATATATACTGAAACCAAAAGCCCACTCACTGGTATGTCGAAGAGTTGTAACCCCCGAGTCGCCCTTGACTGGGCTTGTCCTCAGGATAGGTCTCACCTATATGCGAAATAACTAAATAAACGTTATTTAAAGCACGTAGACAAAACTAGTTAATAACTTCTCATACATTGCTCAAATGGGATGTTTGAATATACCAACGTGATTTACATGAACATCTCCATATTTTTAGAAAACAATTTCCGACCACCCACGCGTCGGCAAAGGCACGGCCAAACATGCCCTAATGGAATCCTAACTGCCGTTAGGAATATTCCGTTAAAAAGCAATAGAAACCATTAAATCTATCTGACGGCGTCAGAATATTCCGTCAACTTTGACAGAATATTCTATCTTCTTCTTCGGTTAGCCTAGCCGGTCACCATTGCCGTCGCCGTCCGCCGGAACTGGAAAAATACAAAAACTTCATATCTCGTCTAATTCTTAACCAAAATTAGTAAAACTTGCATCAATTTGAAGCTTAGGACGAGTAGAATACAACTATGCCTATTTTGGGACCTAAAATCCATGGAAAGTTGCCGGAGAACCTTTAATAATCTGGCTAATCTTCAAATGCATCGATCTCGACTTCTCGACGTCCAAATCATGTAATTTTTCTTCTTCAAGCTTCGTGGAGAGGTCCTTAAGCTCCCTATAAGGTTGAAATCCTCTAAAAATATGCATTTATGACTGCATGAACAATGCTCAAATCGGAGGTTATGGTTTCTCGGGTTTTTCGAAGCTTTCACGTCCAGAAATGGTATAGATGGGTTCGTGACGATGAGATGAAGATGATGATGGTGTCTATAAGCTCAATCCGCGAAGAAATAGGTTGGTTTGGAGATCGTCTGTACGATTGTACGGATAATGAAGAAAATCTGAGATGGAGGAGAGAGAGAGAGAGAGAGAGTGAGAGAGAGTGTGTGTGGTCTTAGTTTGCGCTACCAATCACAACAAACCAAAGCTTACTTCCCATTGGGTCCCCAAACTTAGAAGAAATTTTTTATTAGCTAATATCCTTAGCCCAATACATACACACCACCACCAAACGTTAAGGGCAATTTCATCTTTTCACATCTTCGAGAAAAATTATTTTGGAACGAGCTATCACAATCTACCCCCTTAAGAAAATTTCGTCCCCGAAATTCCAAATAATAAATACAATCCACTAATAACCATTAAACAATCATGGATACATCTCTCTCATCCAATCTTCTGTCTCCCAGGTAGCCTCTTCCACTGAATGATTTATCCACAGAACTTTCACTAGGTGCACGGTTTTATTTCTCAGAACCTTATCTTTCCAATCTAAAATAGTCACTGGCTCCTCGTCGTAAGTCAAATCCGAATTAATTTCCAATGGTTGAGGAGGTATCACATGTGATGGATCTGAGATGTAATGTCGAAGCATAGAAACATGAAACACATCGTGCACTTTAGACAATTCTAGAGGCAATTCAAGCCTATAAGTAACTTCACCGACTCGCTTGGTGATCCGATACGGTCTGATGTACCTAGGGCTTACCTTACCCTTTTTCCCAAACTGTACCACACCTCTCCACGGTGACAACTTAAAAAATACCCAATTGTCAACTTTATACACTCTATCAGTAGCATGTTTTTCTGCCAGACTCTTCTGATGATCCTAGACCGCTTTCAGTTTAGACTTAATTACCTGAATATTTTGAGTAGTTTCATCCACAATCTCCGAGCCTACCAAAACTCTTTCACCAACTTCTGACCAGCATAATGGCGTTTGACAAGATTTTCCATAAACTACCTCAAATGGTGCCATACTATTCTCGAATGGTAACTGTTGTTGTAGGCGAACTCCATAAAATCCAAACAATCATGCCAACCATCGCCAAACTACAGCATTGAAGATCTCAGCATATCCTCTAATGTCTGAATAGTCATTTCAGATTGTTCGTCTGTCTGAGGATGATATGCCGTACTATAAAGTAATCTCGTACCAAGAGCCTTCTGGAACGCTAACCAGAACTTAGAAGTGAATCTAGGATCTCGATCCGAGATAATATCAATTGGAACACCATGGTACTTCACAATCTTCGATATGAGTAACTTAGCTAATCTGCTTAATGAGTATTTTTCCCTTACTACAATAAAGTGTGCTGACTTAGTAAGCTGATCAACTATCACCCAAATTCCATCATATCCATTTTGTGTACGACGAAGTTTATACCCAAAATCCATGGTAATATTTTCCCATTTCCACTGTGGAATAGGAAGTGGCTGCATCAACCCAAACGGCTTATTCCTTTTAGCTTTAACCTGCTGACAAATGGCACACCTAATCATATACTCATCAATTTCTCTTTTCATACCTAGCCAATAATAAAATGGTCGAATGGTATGATACATTTTGGTACCTCCTGGATGCGTTGCATATGCCGAAGTATGCGCTTCATCAAGGATTTCTTTCTTTAACTGTGCCTTATTCGGCACATACATTTTGTTCTCTTGCATAAGCATGCCATCAGTTTCTCGAATTCTGAAATCTTTCTTCTTGCCTCGATTTCTTGCCTGAGTTATTTCTTGGGTTTCTTCATCAACCATCTGAACCTCGAGTACTCGATCAATTAATATTAGTCTGACCTAGAAATTAGCTAATAAAGCTTCCTCTTTATCTTCCAATCCTAACTTCATTCTAGAGGACCTCAAATCTGCAAGAAGAGGAACATGACAAGCATAAATGGCATTAAGCCTAACTGAAGTCTTCCTACTAAATGCATATGCTACCACATTCGCACGACCAGGGTGATACTCAATTGTGCAATCATAATCAATTAGTAATTCTATCCATCTTCACTGACGAAGATTAAGATCTCTCTGGGTAAAAAGATACTGAAGACTCTTATGATCTGTTAAGATCTTACATTTTTCACCATAAAGATAATGTCTCCAAATCTTCAAAGTAAAGATGATCGCCGCTACCTCAAGATCATGAGTAGGATAATTCATCTTATAAGGCTTCAATTGGCCTGACGCATAAGCAATCACCCTACCATGCTGCATCAACACACATCCCAATCTATTCAAGGAAGCGTCACTGTAGACTTCAAAATCACCACTATCGTCAGGAAGCGTAAAAATAGGTGCATGAGTGAGACAATACTTTAATTGCTGAAAACTTTGCTCACAATTATTATCCTACTCAAACTTAACATCCTTCCTGGTTAACCTCGTCAATGGTAATGCAATAACTGAGAAATCTTTAACAAACCGTCTGTAATAACCTGCTAAGCCAAGAAAACTCCGTACCTCAGTGACGGTTCATGGTTGTTCCCAATTCTCCACAGCTGCTATCTTTTGAGGATCTACTCGAATACCTTGAGCTAATATAACATGTCCCAAAAATGCAACTTGATCTAACCAGAATTGGCATTTGCTAAACTTAGCATATAACTGGTGTTCCCTCAAACTTTTCAACACCAATTTAAGATGTTTAGCATGCTCTGCTCTAGACTTAGAGTATACCAGAATATCATCAATGAAGACAATGACAAACCTGTCTAAATATGGCTGGAATACTTGATTCATTAAATCCATGAAAGCTGCTGGTGCATTAGTTAACCCGAATGGCATCACAAGAAACTCATAATGACCATATCGAGTCATGAAAGCTGTTTTAGGGACATCTTCACTTTTAATCTTCAACTGGTAGTAACCAGACCTCAAGTCAATCTTAGAGAACACACAGACACCTCAGAGTTGATCAAACAAATCATTTATACGTGGTAAGGGATATCAGTTCTTAATTGTTACTCGATTCAATTGCCTATAATCAATGCATAGCCTCAAAGTTCCTTCTTTCTTCCTCACAAATAAACCTAGAGCGTACTAGGTTGAATGAATCCCTTATCAACCAATTCCTGCAACTAAATCTTTAATTCCCTCAACTCAGTAGGAGCCATTCGATAAGGAGTCAAAGATATAAGAAGCAAATCAACAGCGAACTCCAAATCTCTGTCTGGCGGCAATCCAGGCAAATCATCAGGGAACACATTCGAAAATGCCTGATCACACGTACATCTTTCACATTACTAGGAGCATTATCATTCAACACCATATGAGCCAAATATTCCTGACAACCTTTCGACAACAATCTTTTGGCTTTCATGGCAGAAATAACACCATGCCTCACCCCACTAGGCTCTCCTACAAATGTAGCTTCAGGTAATCCAGGACGATGGAAAGTAACTGCCTTTCCATAGCAATATATCTTAGCACGATTGTAGTGTAACCAATCAGTGCCCAAAATCACATCAAAATCAACAATGTCTAATGGAATAAGGTTAGCTAGCATGACGACATCCTCCACCATCACTGAACAACCTGTATATACCCGATCAACATAACATCTCTCCCATTTAGGCATAGAAAACTCTAAATCATATCTTAGAGGTGTAGGATGAGGTTGCGTCACTTGAGAAAATGTATCAGAAACAACATAATGCGTAGCACCACAATTAATTAATACTTTAGCAAAATGACCAAGAATGTTCAACATACCCATGATTAAATCAGGATTGTTCTGAGCCTCCTACAATGTCATGTTGTGGATATGTTCCTGATTTTGCTATCGTCCACCACGACCTCTGTTAGCATGAATACCTCGTCTTTGCCTTGGCTGACCCGATTGTCTCGAAGATCCTGCACTGCTAGCAAAAATCTCTACTTGATGGGGCTGTCCCCCTGGTACCACTGAGATCCACCTACTGAATGTGGCTGATATGGCATAGAACCTTCCTGATACTGAGGGTAACCACCCTGATAATGAGGGTCATGTGAGTACTGATACTGCCCTGAAATATAAGGAGTGTCGTCACCCTGATAATGATAAGCACCTCCACAACCAGTCTGGGCATAACCATTAGGTTCTGAAACTTGCTGGGTCGGCGCAGATGTGGTAAGGAAGGCTGATGGGGCCTCTGCTGATTCTGAGGGCAATGTACAGCCCTATGCCCCATCTGTCCACAAGCCTCTCCTACACTCCTCAAAATGCCTATTATTACACATGCGGTATAAAGGAGTCCTCTTCCTTTGAAATCTAAGGCCAGAAAATCTACCGCCTCTCCTTTGTACATTAGAGCTCAAACTTCCACTAGAAGAGTTGGAACTGACACCATTTCTTTTAAAACTCTGGGTCTTACGAGGCCCCTGAGAGGATTGACCTTTACCCTTATCATCATTTCTTTAATTTCCGTCTTTTTCTTCTTCCTCCTCACTCTAACTGGGCATATTTTATGAATCCTCAATCCGCAGTAAAACCTCATAAAACTCCTGGTAAGTGGTATAAGGAGTCGATGTCGCTATAAAACGCCACTTCTTTTTAGTGCCCAACCTGAAATGACGAAGCATCTCAACCAGATTCGCAGCAACCTCCGGATCATAACGAGACAAATTAGTAACTCTCGTGTAATAATCATTTGCCGACATCTTTCCTTGTTTCAGATGTGTAAATTCTTGTGTCTTGCGATCAATATACTCTAGAGGGACGAATCTTTTTTGAAACAATTGCTTAAACACTTCCCAATCAGCTGCTACCTCTGGTGGCATCTGATAAGACTCATATCTCTACCAGGATGCATGCTACTCTCTTAAAAACTAGGTAGTCATCTCAACCCATCTATCAGGAGGAAGGTTCCTCTGACTCTGCATCACAAGAAAAGTCTTCTCGACGTGATTAAGCCACTTCTCCCCTCCCACATGAACTTCATTACCCATGAAATGATTCAACTTCAGATTATACACAGTCTTAAGAGGTGTCCTTTGGGGCGGACGGAGTGAAGACTGAATGGCATTAACTATAGCTTCCCCTAATTGAGCAATATTAGGGAAACTAGGCTCAACTGAGTGACGTTGCTCTCTACGAGGCGGCATAGTTCTGACAGAAGACATCACAATGATTAGATTATTCACAAGATATGTAGGACTGCTAAACCTAGGTTCTGATACCATATTGACACACCCCGACCGAGATCAAGGCATGCTTGCCATCACGTAAGGATGACGTAACCATGTGCATAATGCAAAAGCAATAATGATAATAGAGAGTACGAATAAATGAAAACCAACTCATGAGAGTACTAGTTAAGACAAGTACTAGAATATGTGTGAATACATAATCAAAGCGTAAGTAGCCTAAGTTCAGTCCAGAAGACAAGTTCTAATTAAACAACACCCAAAGATGCCTTACATTTGTGATAGTCTGTCAAAACCTCCAATTAATCCTCGTGAGCCACTAATGAACAAGCTTATCTAAAACCTGGAGGGGCGCAAAATAGAAAGTGTGAGTGAGTAAAAATAAAGCTTTTCAAAACCATTTCATTTATCAAATGCTTCAACCTCTCACCGTAAAACATGTATAATTTTCCCAGAAATAGAATATATATATATATATATATATATATATATATATTCAAATCATGCTTCACATATCCATATTCATAAGTATGCCATGCCAAAATATAAAACAGAATAAGTAACAAAGGTGAAAATAAATTCATGGAAAATAACATATTAGCTGGAACCCCTGCAGAGGTCTGTATGGCTGAATTCATAGCTCATTAGTCAATCTAGCCGGAGTTACCATAAGTGACCTATATGACACTACACTACACACGAGTCGGAACCATTGTAAATGTTTGTACGACAAGACTGGGTGTAATATAGCTATGCTCAATGCTACACTCTCATGATAGCTGTGCGATAAATCGCTAGTCACCTACGAGTCGGAACCACCTATAATGGTCTGTACGACAAGACTGTGCACCTAAATTGGATCCAATGTGAGCATATGGTGCAGGAGGTGACATCATAAATAGGTATGTGCCGTATCTCTTGCTAAAGCACAATCACCCGGGGTGCAGGTTTATGAGCTCTCAATCACGTCTCACATTTTCAATATCTCATATAACAAAACATAACTCACCTGGTACTTACCTGAGTGCCCACATCACCAATTCATATTATGCATCATGTACTAATTTATATGTTGAATATAAATTTATATGCATGGCATTTCAAAGCATACTTTCATTTAAACACATTTTCTGGGAAAATATCAAGTATATAAATATATACTTAAAACCAAAAACCCACTCACTGGTATGTCGAAGGGTCGTAGCCCCCGAGTCGCCCTTGACTGCATCGTCCTTGGGATAGGTCTCACCTATATGCGAAATAACTGAATAAGCGTTATTTAAAGCACATAGACAAAACTTGTTAATAACTTCTCATACATTACTCAAATGGGATGTTTGAATATACCAACATGATCTACACAACCTCACAAACATCTCCATATTTTTAGAAAAAAAATTTCGACCACCCACGCGCCGGCAAAGGCACAACCAGACGCGCGGGTAACCCTAACAGAATCCTAACTGCCATTAGGAATATTCCGTTAAAAAGCAACAAAAACCGTTAAATCTACCTGATGGCGTCAGAATATTCCGTCAACTTTGACGGAATATTCTATCTTTTTCTTTGGTTAGCCTAGCCGGTCGCCGTCCGCTGGAACTGGAAAAATACAAAAACCTTCATATCTCGTCCAATTCTTAACCAAAATTAGTAAAACTTGCATCAATTTGAAACTTAGGACGAGTAGAACACAACTATACCTATTTTGGGACCTAAAATCCACGAAAAGTTGCTGGAGAACCTTCGATAATCCAGCCAATCTTCAAATGCATCGATCTCGACTTTCCGACATCCAAATTATGTCATTTTTCTTCTCCAAGCTTCGTGGAGAGGTCCCTAAGCTCCCTATAAGCTTGAAATCCTCTAAAAATCATGCATTTACAACTGCATGAACAATGCTCAAATCGGAGGTTATGGTTTCTTGGGTTTTTCGAAGCTTTCACGTCCAAAAATGGTATAGATGGGTTCATGACGATGAGATGAAGATGATGATAGTGTCTACAAGCTTGATCCGCGAAGAAATGGGTTGGTTTGGAGATCGTCCGTATGATTGTACGGATAATGAAGAAAATCCGAGTGAGATGAGAGAGAGAGAGTACACGGGAGAGAGAGTGAGAGAGAGAGAGTGTATAGTCCTAGTTTGGGCTAACAATCACAACAAACCAAAGCTTACTTCCCATTTGGTCCCCAAACTTAGGAGAAAATTTTTATTAGCTAATATCCTTAGCCCAATACATACACACCACCACCAAACGTTAAGGCCAATTTCGTCTTTTCACATCTCTAAGAAAAATTATTTCGGGACGAGTTGTCAAAGCAAGAGTGTTGGATATAAGTCAATAATCTGTGATATAATTATATATGCTAATACATAATAAATGCGAATAGAAAAATTAATAGAGTATGAACAAAACAAAAATATAAAACAGACAACTTGAAGATCAAGACTTGTGTACCGCAATGTCCTTGAAATATAAATTTCATCCCTACTCAGTGCTTGTAGTTCTATGGACGTCTGCTTCACCAGGATTCAACGATAAGTTAGAATTCCAACACCGAAAATCTTAACTTCTGGCGAATTTCTGTGTGGTTATCTCAGTAAGAAGGTTTAGGAATGTAGAAGACGAATTTGATATTTTATGTGTGCTAAATGACATGCAGATGGATATATATATATAATATGATTATGCCTATTCGCAACAGGTATGAGGAAGGGATGCATCTGTTCGGAGGCATATGTTTCAGTAGAATTTCATTGTCTCACATTGCTCACCCCCACAAGGTTTCCTCACTTTATAAGACTTTGTCCCTTATAGAAAGTGATTGGAGTGATGGACCTTGGAGTCATGTCTGCCACACGTCAATTCATACAGTTGTGTTCATTTTGGCCCTGAACAGATCCCGGATTTCGTAGGAGCTTTAGAGAATTTAGCCATTTCAATTCTCATAAATGCGGCCCATTTACTCCTATATAGGTGACATTAATTAAGAATAGTCTGCCATATTCCTCTTGATAACAAGATATTAATGTCATTGAATGTATAAAACATAACCCCTCAAACTCAACATACAACACACATTTTATCATAAGAATGGGTAAGTCGTGTATTCAACTTGTAAATCAAACTCAACCAGTTTGCCTATTGAACCTAGACAATGGGTTCTCCAATTAGCTAGGTTAGGTTTCCGCCCAGTTCGATTCATTGAATTGGCTTAAGACCCATTCCCCTTGATGTAAATAATATTTGCTCTCTTGGTAAGCCTTTTGTCAAAGGATCAGCTATATTTTCCTTTGACTTTACATAATCAATGGATATTGTTACATGGGAAAGCAACTTCTTAAGAGTATTATGCCGACGCCTGATGTGTCACGACTTTCCATTGTATACATGACTTTCGGCCCTTGATTGTGCGGCCATATTGTCACAATGTATACATATAGCAGTTACAGGCTTTCTAGAATATCCTCCAGAAAATGTTTGAGCCACTCGGCTTCTTCGCCAACCAAGTTTAAAACTATGAACTCGGACTCCATGGTGGAACGAGCTATACATTTATGTTTAGAGGATTTCCAAGATATTGCTGCACCTCCCAAAGTAAAAACATATCCACTTGTCGACTTGGATTATGTAGTGTCAGAAATCCAATTGGCATCATTGAAGCCTTCGACAACAGGTGGATACTTTGTGTAGTGTAATCCGTAATCAAGTGTATTTTTAAAATACCTTAACACTCTTACTAAAGCATCCCAATGCTCTTGTGCCGGATTACTTGTATATCTACTAAGCCTACTTACTGCATAAGCTAAGTCGGGCCTAGTTGAATTCATCAAGTACATTAAACTTCCAATTACTTAAGAATATTCAAGTTGAGATATGGCATTGCCTTTATTTTTCTCCAACTTGCATCCAACATAAAAAAAAGTTGCAGCAGGTTTGCAGTCAAATTGACCAAACCTTCGTAATGTTTTTTCTGCATAATGGGATTATGTAAGGACATACCCTTCACTATTTCTCTTAATTTGAATTCCTAAAATGATATCGGCTTGACCTAAGTCTTTCATGTCAAAACTTGAATTCAACATTTTCTTTGTTTTGTTTATTACATCTTTATTGCTTCCCATTATAAGCATATCATCCACATACAAGCAAATAATAACGCAAGTGTTATCATTACTCTTAATGTAGACACATGTATCAGATTCATTTATTTTGAACTCAAGTGTCAACAAAGTATATGATCAAATTTCTCGTGCCATTGTTTTGGTGCTTGTTTAAGTCCATATAATGACTTAACTAATTTGCACACTTTGCCTTCTTGACCCTTAAGCACGAACCCTTCAGATTGTTCCATGTATATTTCTTCATCTAGTTCTCCATTTAAAAATGTTGTTTTTATATCCATTTGATGCATATCAAAGTTGTATATAGCCGCAATCACTATTAACGTCCTAATTGACGATATGCGAGAAACTGGAGAATAGGTGTCGAAATAATCCAAACCTTCCTTTCAACGATAACCTTTGGCTACTAAACGTGCCTTGAACTGATCAATGATTCCATCCGCCTTAAGTTTCTTCTTGAAAATCCATTTATGGCCAATTGGTTTACTACCTGGAGGTAAATCAACCAATTCCCATTTGTTATTTTCCAAAATGGATTCCATTTCACTTTTAATTGCTTCCTTCCATAAAGGAGCCTCGGAAGAAGACATTGCTTCTTTAAAAGTTCTAGGTTCATTCTCGAACAAGAAAGCAATGAAATCTGGTCCAAAGTTTTTAGAAACTTTGATTCTTTTTCCTCTTCTTGGTTCCACATCTTGGACACCAGAAGAAGAGGCTTCATCATGACTATGATCATGAACCCTCTTTGTATTAGAACCAGATTCCTTATCTTTGTAAGGAAATATATCCTCAAAGAATTCTGCATCCGCTGATTCTAATATAGTGTTAACATGTATGTCAGAAATTGATGATTTTACAACAAGGAACCTATAAGCAGAACTATTATTTGCATATCCAATGAATACGCAATCAATAGTTTTAGGTCCTAGTTTCGTTCTTTTGATAATTAATTATACATTAATTAGCACACCCAAAGCCTAACCCCAAGGGTGAGCCTAATTTTATTCTCCAAGTTTCATTACTCCAATCATTTTCTGTAAGGGACAAAGCCTTATAAAGTGAGGAAACCTTGTGGTGGTAAGCAATGTGGGACAATGAAACTCTACTCAAAATTTCCAACAAAAAGGGCTAAAACGAGCCCTCTGGCCCTCCTTCGGTTGGAGATGGTCTAATGGTGGAACTGTCGTGTCCCACTCAACAAGGTTCAATATATATATTTGTGTGTAAAGAGGAACTTATATGACACATATATTGTTATTGTGTTGTATTGTGTCAATAATACAACAAGGATAATTCTTATGTCACCCAATAAGAGACCTTACTTGTCCTCTCCACTTAAGATCAACGGACTTTTATTGTTGCAACATCATAATTGGAACTGTTTATTCTCTTTATCTAAACATCATCTCATGCAATAGATAATTCAATTTGGAGATTGTTTAGTCATCCATATGTATTAAACCAATCAACAGTTTTATTAACAAGTAGCATCCTCATGATGAATCACCTATTTTGTTTTATACATATGAATGACTAAAAAATTTCCAAATTGAATAATGTTTTGCATATATCGTTGTTGTTTTAAGGTCAATCTATTCACCTATCTAGATAATATTTTTCCTTGTTCGCTAATAAATCGACTAATTAAACTCATGTTTCTTTTATCAATTTGATCTACTGATTAGATCGGAGGCAAACGCCTATGAAAAGCGATCTTTAAATGATCATGATGAAAATGAATAATCTTCGGACGATAAAAGTTCGTTAATCATAAGTAAGGGGACACGTAGGGGGACACAATCATTGTCCATACAGAAATATGTGTAAACTTTCTTTCACATAACATTTACATACAAAGTCATAATAATAGAGTACTGGTGTTATAGAACTCATTAGTATTAGTACGTAAGAAGTGCACTGCTAGCTCTTGAGTCCTGAATATATATGATCGTCCGTAGAGTGGAGTGGATTGTGTAATAATTATTCAACGAAGTGACCCACATCGATTTAGTCCCGTATTGTTTGCATTCACCTCAGCATCTTTGTGGACGATTTAATTTGATGAAATGATGACATATAGAGGGCCACCTAGCTCAGGGGGTCCAGATATATATCATCCCATGGAAAAAGGTTAATTTGATAAGGTGAAGATGAGACACCACCAAGGAAAATTTTCGAGTAAGTGATCAAAACAGGGAATTAAATCAGTGGATTAGCCCCAGTTGAAATTAGTATTACTGCTAAACGTCAAAGATTTGCAATTGAGATGTTCAGATAATTACTGATAAGACACAAGAAGCTAATCAGAGAAAAAAATAAAGAAAGATAATGTAAATACATAATTGACCTCTACATATAGAAGTGAAAAAAGGACAGAGATATTATATTACGTGGGTACATTATGTATACGACACAATGGTGAAGCCAGAATTTCAAATAATGAGGTCATGATTTCGACAAAAAAACTTCAATGGACTATTTTGTTGAGCAACTAGTAGGAACGTATTGATTCTTACCAACATCTGCTAAAGGCTTATGCTAATATATGTCAACAACTACTATGATACATATGTTGAGACTTATCAAAGGGTGACTACAGGAAATTGTAAAGTAATGTGGAAGATTGCCGATACTTGTCAACTAAGGCATTTCATCAAGTACTTGATGCGCACAATAGAGTTGCAAATAAGAAGAGAGAAAAGGAAGACATGATGATAAAAAAATTGAAGTAGGAGAATGAGGTAGTTTGCTGAAGTTGTTAATAGGGTCAAATACAATACACAGACAAATGTACATAGAATTTTTTAAGTTGTTAGATCATAGACAATCAATGATCTCATGCTGGCTCCGCTACTGATACAACAATAATTAATGTACATATCTGCAGAGGAATTGTACGATCAACTCAACTCCTGGGGTTTTATCCTATTTCCCTTTCTCTTTGGAAAAGTCTCGTTTGGAAAAGAGCAAAAAATAATGTCCTCGTCTCGCATGTTTCTACCAAAAAAACGATAAAATCTAAAATCATGCATGTTTCTACCATAACAAAATAAAATAAAATGATTCATTTTTGGTTTTCCAGTCCAAAATATTTTTTCTTATGGTTTCTAATTTTATTTGCATGCATAATGCATTAGCCATATGGGTCTGAAGATATAGACAGATTCCTTTACTGAAACCCTAGAATCAAATAAGTAGAAGCAGTAGGTGGCACAGCTTCAATGCCACATGGAAAATCAACCAATTAGGGGCCCACCCTCTCCACTAAGGCCTCGTTTAGTGAGTTGTATAAGAGATCGGATAGAACTAATAATACGGAACCGGTCGTTTAGTGTCCTTCTGTATTAAATAGTCGCCAGATTAATTTAGTCAATCTGCCTATTTAGTAGGGTATACACCTACATAATAAACTTTTCCAAAAGGAGTGGATTATTAGTCTGGTTCCCTTCCTTCTCTCTCACACTTCGTTCTCCACGACACCTCATCTCGCCGTCGTCCCTCTCGCCGTTGTCGTTCTTGCCGGCACCGTCAACGCCTACGGCCACCACGTCTTCCTTTACTACAAATGCCCCGAGGCCTGGCCGTCGCATGTCAAAGGCTCTGAGTCCGATCCACTCCCTATGTTTGCCTGTGCTTTCAAAGCTCGCAAGAATGACGATGCTGTAATTGACTCTGTTACTCACTTTTTTTCTTTGGAGTTTTGAGCTTCTTTTGAAATTGCAGTGAAGGAAAACTGAGTCTGTGGGTGTTAATAGCAAAGCTTCGTAGTTGGAAATCAGTCGGGGAAGAAGAAGAAGGGAGAGAAAGGGAGGGAGTTTGGGGGGGTGTGGCGGAGAGATCTGGGGAACAAAAGAGATCCTTTCAAATTTTTTTTTTTTTTTTAAGTTTGATTTAAATAAAGGAAGATTTTGTTCTTTTTTTTTAATTTGACCCATTTGGTAGTCGTGAATGTGTAAATTTTTTTTTTCCATTAATCATCAATTTAATATTAAAGGTAATAATACTTTGAATTCCTTCTATCCGGTATAGTACCATACAGAGTATAAATAATATGGTCATTAGTCCAATATTGCACCAAATGCCCGACTAATTTAGTCAGTACTATCCGGTGGCTAATTATCCTATCCGACAGAAATAGTCAGTATAGTCTAAGTTGCCAAACGAGGCGTAAGTATCATGTCCTTTCTTATTGGTCCATCATTTTTTTCTTGGTTGTCTGTGTAATCAAACCCAATTGCTTGTTAGATCATCTCCAACCCTTGGGTTAAAACTTAAAACTTTTAACCCAGAAAAATTAGGTTTTAACTTAGAAAAAAAAATTTTGCTCTAACCTTTATGGGTTAAAATTTTAGCCCCAGATCATTAAAAATGAATTTAAACTAATTTTTTTTCTTAAAGTAACTTTTTTAAAAGAAAAAAAAATATGTAGAGTATCCTAATTTAACTTTATAAACATTTTAACCTAAAAATATTTAGATTCCGACAAAAATTGAAAAATCACTAACCGACACCATGAAACTTGTGAAATACTATGAAAGAATATTAAACACATAATTTTTTTTTAAATTACTTTAGCCGTTGGTTTTCAATTTGGACCGTTAGATTTTTTTTTTTTTTTTTTTACCTTTGGATTTCATTAAATTAGATCTTAACTATTGGATTCAATGAATTTATAAATATAAAACTAAAAAAAATATACATATATAGTGGATCAGCCCCACTAACCTAAAGAAGAATCTTAGGCTAAATTTGACCTACAAATGAGTTTTGAGTTTTAACTCATATTTAACCCAAGAGTTGGAGCAAGTTGGAATAAGTTTAGAACCTAAAATTTGAGTTTTACTCCAAGGGTTAGAGTAGATCTTAGGGTTTGATGGACTTAATAATCTATATGGATGATTTTGACGAAAAAAAAACTATATGGATGATTAACGGTCTATGTAGATGGGTTATATATATACAAACAGAATTTCAATTTCAAATCCAGTTTGTGCGATAGTTGTAAGATGTAAGTATTGACCGAATTACATTGTGCAAGACGTGACTTCAATGTTACGTAGCATTTGTTGTCATAGATATTTTAATTGTTAAATTTGGAAAAATTGTTTAGATTTTATATTTTCAAACCCAGTTATTCATTTTCGTATTATTTAATACTATGTAGTATTGAAAAAAAAAATCACATATCGAAGAAAACCATTCATTTAATTCTACTTCTCTTATAATTATTGCTGGAAGCATTATTAACACTCAAGCTAAGCTTCAAGCATTCTGAGGGCATCTTCAATAAGGAAATGCAAATTTGAGATGCAAAAATCATGTTTACATTCCATTTCATATTTCTAGTAGTTGTAAGTGAAAGTTCTACTCCAATAGTCCAATAGGAGGTTTGTAAATTTGATATCCAATTTAATTTTCTCTAATTACTTAGTGAGACTGATCACCAAAAGATGTATAAATAAGTACATATTTAAGTTTTATTTACATCTTCCGACAAAGATGGATAATTACATTTCGCTATTGAGGAATTTTGCAGCAAGAAAAGATACAAAATGCCCATTTCATAGTATTTTGCATCTCGTATTAGAGCAAATCCGTCCCACTAAGGCATAATTACCCCATCAATTGGATAAGGCAATTATTATTACGTTAGTGAATGTCCAAGCGCATCCATCCCAAATATTAAATTGTCCTAACAATTAGTATTAAAATTTATTTAAAAAAAAAATAGTAAAAGTATCTTCTTTTCTAAAGGTCCTCCTCTCTCTAGAAACCTCCCAAGTGTCC
The DNA here is from genome assembly GCF_042453785.1 of Malus domestica. Lineage (NCBI taxonomy): Eukaryota > Viridiplantae > Streptophyta > Magnoliopsida > Rosales > Rosaceae > Malus > Malus domestica. The sequence continues at coordinate 16,526,714 of NC_091673.1, forward strand.
CACTCTCTCCCCCTTTCTATACCCTCGTCTTCTTTGCCCCTCCCTTTCTCCCTCACCTTTGTTTTCCCACACCACACCAACCACATAAATTTTAGTCACCCAATTCATCCAAGAGACACCTTGATCCCAATCTACGACTCGTCAGAAAGTAAAGATTTGCTCAAGATCGTTGTCTTGAGTAGGAGGAATCCTCCAACAGCTCGTTGTCTTCAATTGGAAAGAACAACGACTCGTCTGATGGGTCGTCGGAAGGGGAGGAATCCGGCATCATATTTGAGTTTCCAGAGCTTGGTTCATCCGAAGGATTGTCTTCAGTTGGAAGGAACATCAACCTAATTGATGGGTCATCATAGGGGTAGAAATCTAGCGTCGAAAAAATATATATAGTATGACTGACGTCAGTCTAACGCTAAATGCACTATGGCGCTGAGGTGGGATGAAATGGCCCGAGTGCTCAGTCCGTGGGTGTTGGGCCCACTGGATAGCCCGACTGATATGTCTAGGCTAGAGCTCATTTGTTGTTTTTAGTGGTTTTAATTATCCCATCCTCCCTACAACTTGATGGGGGTGAAAATGCTCTTAATGAGCTCATAATTAAGATTTAAAAATGGTTCAAATTAGTTTTACCTAAAAACATTGGTTTGGAAGTAAATTTATCATCTTTGAGTTTCTTTTAATTATTTTTCGCGAATAATACTCGTATTTTGTGCATATTTGACAATGATACTTGTATTAGCTTATCTTATCCATCCATATCCTATTGGAAAAGCCTTCATAAAGAATAATTAAGTAACTAATATTGGAATATTTACGTACACGCTGACTAATTATTCACTGTATTTTTATAAATATTCGATGATACACAAGTTTTCATAGACTCGTATGCTTTAGTAGTCCTTTTTTATCTACAACTACAAGGTCGCATGTGAAATTAAGTAGACTTGTCCAAGGTGCAACATTAAACCCAACAAACCCATAAATAAATAAATAGTAAAATGTAATGCATTTTGGCAAAGATTAAGATGACTAATTTCATGATGAAAAGAAAGAAAAACCAACTTAATTCTGAACTAAAAGCTTCCAACCTAATTTCGGATTTGTGCCTTGAAGGATTCCAACTTAATAATTATGTGTCCGATGGCTACATAAAGCTTAATACGTGCGGATAAAATTCATTCCAATAAAAGAAGAAATTGAGTAGATAAAGAAAAAGGAAAGCGGAATGGGGAAGGGGAACATGCACGTAAAGTTGTAATAAGAAGGAAAGATGGAGAAAATATTTGACCTTTATCAAATGGTTTTTGTTCCTTTGAAAAAAGAAAAGGAAAAAGAGAGAAATTATTAGGCAAACAAGAACATCTTTGGTGACAAAAGATTGATAGGGACCCTAACATGACTTAAACAATGGGCATCCTTGAAATTCCGAGGAGATGTGGACCATCTCAATCCCTTATGCATTTACTTTCTTTTATGCTGTTTGGGGGTTTGTTTTGTAACAAAAATACGGTGTGGGGCGTAATATATAGTATCCCATACTATCAAGTTGTGTTTTCCTACAATTCTTTCACGTGCATTGGGTATAAGTATCATAGTATTAAATGCTTATCTCGACTCAAATTTTCAAGTTTTTCTAACCCTTGTTTCTGTCTAATTATTCAATTATTTCAGCGCATTATTTGCATGATTTATTTCATATATTTCTGATACGAATTTATAGCAATATTACACTTATTTTTCCAACAATCTTAGTACGATATTAGTGTGTTGTACTGGTATATTAACTCAAGCTTTGTAACTGTGTTGTATTGCTATAACGTTACTTATAATTATTAAAACTCGTATTTAGAGCATCTTAGTTCAGATGCAAGTTGGGGACCATATTTTCCCCGGCCAAGGTAGACCAAAACCACTTATCATGGCCTTCCGCAATGGAGCAATCAATCTCTTGGCATATGTTGCGGGCATCGATCAGCATAAGGATTCAAGACAAATATCGTAAAAGGAAAGGCAATAATTGATGACCTAAGTGGTACCACATCTACATGGGAGATCATAGACACAACAATTTCAGTTGAATCAGACTTCATTAGCATCTGATTGATGTTATCATCCTGAAAACTTACACCTGGTCATCCGTTGGGCTTAACAAAATGATATGATTCACCTTTCTTTAAATGGGGATCTAAGCCCAGTAATAATAGGCCGTACTATGCTGCATATTGATATTAGAAAAGTTAGTTATGATAGTTGAGATGCGGAGGTGTGAAGATTCTTGTATATATACCCTTATGATGTAATAGCTTAGAAGCTAAGAAAATAAATAACAAGATACAATTTCTCTCTCTCTCTCTCTCTCTCTCTCTCTTAGCTTCTCTCAAATCCTCTCTTTCTCTCTCTAGAATTTCTGCATTCAAGCTTATCATTTGTTGATGCACAAAATCAGTGGGGACTTTGGTACAACAGAAAGTGTTAAGTTTGTGACCTTCGCTAGATTGCTTCGGTCACTAGTGTGGATAAGTATGTAAATGGATAGGGACAGGAAAGCAAACACAAGATGTACGTGGTTCACCCAAATTGGCTACGTCCACGGAGTAGAGTTCTCATTAATTGTGAAGGGTTTACACAAGTATATAGGTTCAAGCTCTCCTTTAGTGAGTACTAGTGAATGATTTAGTACAAATGACATTTGGAAATATTGTGAGAGAATGATCTCTATTTATAGAAGAGAGTTTCTAGTTTCATTCTGACATTGACACGTGTCGTGTTGTGATTGGCTTTTGATGTTGACACATGTCGCGCTATGATTGGCTTCTGATGTCGACACGTGTCGCGCTGTGATTGGCCTCCTGGTTTGAGGGAAACTCCTCTGGGTCCTTAACGATATAACGTTGACTGGTGCTCAGTAGTTTCGGGATTGGTCAAGTATCGTACAAACAGTGCTCCCCTAAGTTCCCGAGTGAGGGAAGCTCCTCGGTTGGGGACTTCCAAGATCCAAGCCGCTGAGTAATCACGAAACTTCTAAGTACCGAAGTGTGGTATCGTCTTCTCTTGCCTTATCTGTCTCATATGTAGATGTGGCATCTTTTCTGGAAGTACTTTTCCTCCATCCAGGGGTGGTATCTTTAACTGATAAAGATGCACAAGATAATGTATCAATTTCACTTGAATCTTACTTGTAGTTTCGGGCTTGGTCAAGTGCGATACAAAACCCTATAGTAAGAGTCCCCCAAGTCGCCGAGTTAGAAGATTTGCCAAAAAAGGTAACAAACAAGGTAAGCAATCAGACTTCCAAGCAAGCAACCTGGATCGGAGGTTCGACTTCGGCTTCCAGTTGATTGTTCTCCTTCTCCTTGTGTCATAAACAGCAAACAAATGGAGAAGAGATGATATGAGATACTTTTGCTTTTGAAGAAGTAACTTTCCACATACTTGTTCTTGAACTGGGCTGGAGGGTTTTCTGGTTTCCTCCAAAGTATAAGGCTGACTCAAGAATTTGAGGGTCAAAACAAGTCCATCAAATCAAGAGTGCGTTCGACCTTGATGATATAGGATACTTTTGCTGTTGACGAAGTAATAAATGAATCGGCACGTGTTCTGTTGCGCTTGTCTCCACATGCTTCCTTGTATCCTTCTCACTTGCCCTATATGTTCCTCAGGCATATGTGGTATCATTTCTGGAAGCATAAGATGTTGAAGATGAGTACTTGAGAGCAATGACAGGTAAGTAATCAGGCAAGGGGTTCCAGGCAGTCAGTTCCTGACTGGAAGCTTGATTCCAAGTGCTGACTGATTGCTCTCTTTCTCCTTATCTTGCAAGTAAGAATAAGGGCAAAGGAAAAGACAGGTAAAAAGCATGATATGGGATACTCTTGCTTTTGACCCTTATGATATGAGATACTCTTGCTCTGGTGTGGCTGGTTTGCATATGTATTATTGGGAGGGGGAAGAAAGCTGAGTATTTCGAGAGGCTTCGTTGGGAGTGCCCTCTCAGATATGAGGAAGGGTTGAGCATTTTTGCAGGTCTGCCTGTTCGTGGAGGATGGAGGTTGACATATATAGGACTCTCCCTAACAACAAGTAGTAATGTTATTCCTTTACCCTTCTTGGTCATAGCAATGTACTGGGAGCTGCAAGCTTCACGTGTTTTAACTTTGTCAGAGCACTTTGAAAAAGTGGTATGTGGTATCTGGAAAGCTGATGTTGCGTGTGAAGATTGCAGACAAGCTTTATCCAAGGAAATCTGGCTCTCGAAGTTCGGAGAGCGATGCCTCTTCGATTTTCGAACAAGCAATCCTGTCGGGGATCTGGCTCTCGAGATTAGGAGAACGGTGCCTCTTCAATTTTTGAGAAAGCAATCCTGTTGAGAGTCTGGCTCTTGAGATTCGGAGAGCGATGCCTCTTCAATTTTTGAGAAAGTAATCCTGTTGGGAGTCTGGCTCTCGAGATTCGGAAGGCGATGCCTCTTCGATTTTTGAGCAAGTAATAATGCTATTCCTTTACCCTTCTTGGTCATAGCAATGTAGTGGGAGTTGCAAGCTTCACATGTTTTAACTTTGTCAGAGCGCTTTGAAAAAGTGGTCTGTGGTATCTGGAAAGCTGATGTTGCGTGTGAAGATTGCAGACAAGCTTTATCCAAGGAAATATGGCTCTCGAAGTTCGGAGAGTGGTGCCTCTTCGGTTTTCGAACAAACAATCCTGTCGGGGATCTGGCTCTCGAGATTCAGAGAACGGTGCCTCTTCGATTTTTGAGAAAGCAATCCTGTTGGGAGTCTGACTCTTGAGATTCGAAGAGCAGTGTCTCTTCGATTTTTGAGAAAGTAATCATGTTGGGAGTCTGGCTCTCGAGATTCGGAGAGTGGTTCCTCTTCGATTTTTGAGCAAGCAATCTTGTTGGGAGTGTTTTCTCGAATGTGAGTAAAGGCTGGGCATTTTTGCCAGTCTGCCTTGCCAAGGTGTACAAAGGTTGACACACATTGGGACTTTCTAGTTATCAAGCAGTGGTGATGTTCCTTTGCCCTTGTAGGTAATAGTAGGGTGGTTGGACCTTCAAAATTTATGTGTCTAAACTTTGTCAAAGATCTTTGGCAAAGTTATCTGTGGTACCCGAGGGGCTGATGTTGCGTGTGGAAAGTGATGCCTCTTCGAAATCCGGAGAGTGGTGCCTCTTCGATTTTTGAATCAACTGCCCTATTGCCCTTTCTTTTATAAGGGCACCAATTGTGTGCAATGAGTACATTCAGAGAGTTATTGCTTGTATGAATTTTTCCCTTACTTCAGAGATTTATTGCACCTCATTTCTCCTTCATCATTTCTGAGAATGTCTGGCCCATCCGACCGTCGTTTTGACTTGAACTTTGGTGAAGAGGCAGCCATGCCTTCTCAAGACAACATATGGCGCCCATCCTTCTTATCCTCTACTGGTCCTCTTACCGTTGGGGACTCTGTGATGAAGAATGATATGACCACTGCGGTGGTGGCCAAGAACCTTCTCACTCCCAAAGATAACAGACTACTTTCCAAACGGTCTGATAAGTTGGCTGTTAAGGATTCTCTGGCTCTCAGTGTTCAGTGTGCAGGTTCTGTGTCTAATATGGCCCAACGCCTATTTGCTGAACCCGCCAAGTTGAATCATTGGCGGTTGAAGTGATAAGTCTCAAACAGGATATCAGAGGGCTCAAGCATGAGAATAAACAGTTGTACAGACTCGCACATGACTTTGCTACAAACATGAAGAGGAAGCTCGACCAGCTGCAGGAATCTAATGGTCAGATTTTACTTGATCATCAGAGGTTTGTGGGTTTGTTCCAAAGGCATTTATTACCTTCGTCTTCTGGGGCTGTACCGCGTAATGAAGCTCCAAATGATCAACCTTCGGTGCCTTCTCCTTCTGGGGTTCTGCCTAGTACTAAGGCTCCGAATAATCACCCTCTGGTGCCTCCTCTTTCTAGGGCTCTGCCGACTGCTGAGACTTCTTCTGAGCAATCTTTATGAAGGCTTCCTCTTGTTTGTTTATTTTGATTCATGTATATGTACATATTTGTAACTTATCGGATATATCAATAAACAAGCTTTTCTTCATTTCAACGTATTGTGTTTAATACACCAAGGCCTTTTTCACTAAGTTCTTTGAATTTTTCCTTTTGTTGAAGCTTATATGTTGAAGCTTTGTGAGTGAAGCATGTAGGTTGAGATAGTGCTCCCTTAATTTCCCGAGTGAAGAAAACTTCTCGTTTGGAGACTTGAAAAATCCAAGTCACTGAGTGGTCGTGAGACTTCCGAGTATCAAGGTGCAGTAGCATATGATAGGAGTCCCCCAAGTCTCCGATCGATGAAGTTGACGAATGAGGCATTTCCTTTCTATGTGGTAGCCCAAAACTCCTTCTTCATATATATTTGTTATGAAATTTGTTAGGCCCAAAGAAGAGGAGGCCTAGGCAATTTTTATTTTTTGAAATATTTTTTTTTATTTTTTTTTCCTAATTTTCGAATTTTTGAATTTCCGAATTTTTGAATTTCCGAATTTTTGAATTTTCGAATTTCTGAATTTTTGAATTTTCGAATTTCCGAAAAAAAAAATATATATATATATACACATATATATTTTAAAGCTTTGTAAGTGAAGCTTTGGTGTTGAAGCTTTGTAGGTGAAGCTTTGAGGTTAAAGCTATGTTGGGCACCATGAATTGATTTTGCTTCACACTATCTTGATCAAGATAGTGTGAAGCTTTTGTAGGTGAAGCTTTTGTGTTGAAGCTTTGTAGGTGAAGCTTTTATGAGTGAAGCTTTTGTGGGTGAAGCTTTTTTGGGTGAAGCTTTTATGGGTGAAGCTTTTGTGGATGAAGCTTTTGTAGGTCAAGCTTTTATGGGTCAAGCTTTTGTGGGTGAAGCTTTTGTAAGTGAAGCTTTTGTGGGTGAAGCTTTGGTAGGTGAAGCTTTTGTGGGTGAAGCTTTTGTGGGTGAAGCTTTTGTAGGTCAAGCTTTTGTAGGTCAAGCTTTTATGGGTCAAGCTTTTGTGGGTCAAGCTTTTGTGGGTCAAGCTTTTGTGAGTCAAGCTTTTGTGGGTGAAGCTTTTGTAGGTGAAGCTTTTGTGGGTCAAGATTTTGTGGGTCAAGCTTTTATAGGTGAAGCTTTGGAGTTGAAGCTTTGTAGGTGAAGCTTTTGAGTTAAAGCTTTTGTTGGGTACCATGAATTGATTTTGCTTCACACTATCTTGATCAAGATAGTGTGAAGCTTTTGAGAATTTGTAGTTGTCCTCCATTGATGAAGCTTTTATTGGTGAAGCTTTTGTGTTGAAGATTTTGTGGGTAAAGCTTTTGTGTTGAAGCTTTTGTAGGTGAAGCTTTGGAGTTGAAGCTTTATAGGTGAAGCTTTGGAGTTGAAGCTTTCATTGGGTACCATAAATTGATTTTGCTTCACACTATCTTGATCAAGATAGTGTGAAGCTTTTGAGAATTTGTAGTTGTCCTCCATTGATGAAGGTCTTGTTGGCACCATAAATTGGTTTTGCTTCACACTGTCTTGATCAAACGTGTGTGAAGCTTTTGAGAATTGTGGTTGAACTCCTTTGATGAAGCTCTTGTTGGCACCATAAATTAGTTTTGCTTCACACTGTCTCGATCAAGAGTGTGTGAAGCTTTTGAGAATTGTGGTTGAACTCCTTTGATGAAGCTCTTGTTGGCACCATAAATTAGTTTTGCTTCACACTGTCTTGATCAAGAGTGTGTGAAGCTTTTGAGAATTGTGGTTGCCTTCCATTGATAAAACTCTTGTTGGCACCATAAATTGGTTTTGCTTCACACTGTCTTGATCAAGAGTGTGTAAAGCTTTCTACGAGTTGTAGTGTTTGCATTGTTACAGAGGGGAAATGTTTGAAGCAGATGCAAGAAGGCTGAATAGCTTGATATTCGTATGCCATGCACTAAAGTTGTTGTTGGCTTGCAATAAGACTTTGTTGGTGACTATAACTCTTGTTGGGCATAAGTGCTCCTCTAGTTGAGTTGTCAAGCTTGAGGGTTTTTGTTTATTTGTGAATGCTAAGAGTTCACATGTAAAAGTTGTACCATTCGTCTTCTGGTAGGTGGAATGAATGGTGAGTTGCTTTCATCACTTGGTTGGTGGTACGAAGGTGGGTTCCTTCTTCCCCTGGTTAGTGGCATGAATGGCAAGTTGCCAAATGATATTAGAGTACAGGTTGTACATTTCATCACCTGGTTGGTGGCATGAAGGAGAGTACAGGTTGTACATTTCATCACCTGGTTGGTGGCATGAAGATGAGTTCCTTTTTCACCTAGTTGGTGGCATGAGTGGCAAGTTGCCAAATGATATTAGAGTACGGGTTGTACATTTCATCACCTGGTTGGTGGCATGAATGGCAAGTTGCCAAATGATATTAGAGTACGGGTTGTACATTTCATTACCTGGTTGGTGGCATGAAGGAGAGTACGGGTTGTACATTTCATCACCTGGTTGGTGGCATGAAGATGAGTTCCTTCTTCACCTGGTTGGTGGCATGAAGGAGAGTACGGGTTGTACATTTCATCACCTGGTTGGTGGCATGAAGATGAGTTTCTTCTTCACCTGGTTGGTGGCATGAGTGGCAAGTTGCCAAATGATATTAGAGTACGGGTTGTACATTTCATCACCTGGTTGGTTAGCATGAAAGAGAGTACTGGTTGTACATTGCATCACCTAGTTGGTGGCATGAAGATGAGTTCTTTCTTCACCTAGTTGATGGCATGAGTGGCAAGTTGCCAAATGATATTAGAGTACGGGTTGTACATGACATCACCTAGTTGGTGGCATGAAGGAGAGTACGGATTGTGCATTTCATCACCTGGTTAGTGGCATGAAGATGAGTTCCTTCTTCACATTTCATCACTTGTTTGGTGAGAATAAGGGCAAGGTGTCTAGGCACATTGTAGCAAGTGTCGAATGACACAAAATATGTTGAACCCTTTCAAAGCACAGTTGGCTTATGTATGAATATGTTGGAATGTATGATTGAACATATATACTGTGAAGCTGTTTGTTTATTTGTATAGTCTTGTTGACGTATACTTAAACTTTGTTTCATGTTGGAAGCATTCATGTTGAAGCTTTGAACCCGAATGTTTCATTGCTAAGAATGTAAGAGGATTAGGATCGAGTTGTCTAAATCACCTCTTTATTGAATTCATGCCAAATAGTATTCGTTACATAGGATGCCGAACGGCTGAAGCTTAACACTTGTACAATGTGAGTTTACTTTTAATAGTACTTCAAGTGATCAGCATTCCATGGATGGCCAAGGGTCTTACTATCAGAGCTTATAAGCTTGTAGAAGCCAGGGCGACTGATGCCAACAACTTCAAACGGTCCATCCCAATTTGGACTAAGTGTTCCTTCACTTGGGACTCTGTCGCAGAGTAATCTTTTCTTCAATACCCAGTCCCTCTCTTTGAAAGAACGAGGTTTGACCCTTGAGTCATAGTAGTTGGAGATGCGCTGCTTGTAGGCGACATTCCTCAAATGAGCCTGGTTTCTGTGTCTCTTAACTAGATCTAAGTTGAGGGTAAGTTGTTTGTCATTTTCGTTTTGCACGTAGTTCTGGACTCGGAACGTTGCTTGCTCAAGCTCAACTGGGACAACTGTCTCTGTACCAAAGGCAAGTGAGAATGGGGTTTCTCCTGTTAATGTCCGATACGAAGTGCGGTATGACCAAAGAACTTGGGGTACAAATTCTGGCCAACAACCTTTAGCCTTGTCCAAGCTGGTTTTCAAATTTCGCTTGATTATTTTGTTGATGGCTTCAACTTGTCCATTAGACTGGGGATGAGCTGGGGAGGCAAAACAAAAGTTGATGTTAAACTTAAAGCAGAACATCCTGAACTTATTGTTGTCTAACTGTCGCTCGTTGTCAGTGACAATCACATTGGGAATGTCGAATCTGCAAAGGATGTTCTTCCATATGAAGTCTTCTATTTTTGCCTCAGTAATGGTTGTCAAGGGTTCTACTTCGGCCCACTTTGTGAAGTAGTCAACTGCAACGATTGCATAGCGAACCTTGCCCTTCCCTGCAGGCATTGGGCCGATCAAATCAAGTCCCCATTGAGCCAAGGGCCAAGGGCTAATCATAGGAGTGAGCGACTCGGGAGGGGAGTGGGTAATAGTTGCGTAGCGTTGACACTTATCACATGAGCGGGATATTCTGATGGCATCTTGGTGGAGTGTTAGCCAGTAATATCCTTGGCGAAAAGCCTTATGTGCTAGGGATCGAGATCCAGCATGATCTCCACAGACTCCTTCATGTATTTCCCAAATGATAGTTTTCGCCTCTGCAGGCGTAAGGCATCTTAGGTATGGTAGGTTAAAACCCCGCTTGTAGAGTTGGTCATTAATGATCAAGTAACGGGTAGCCTTGTATCGAATCTGCGCTTAGGCTTTGTCATTTGAAAGGATGCCATGAGCAAGGAATCTATAAATCAGGGTAATCCAACTATCTTCTTGTTGTAAGTTACACACTTCCGCAGCCATGGTGCTTGGTGCTGCCAACAATTCGACCTGAATTTTTCTCCTAAACTTGTCTTCCACCGCTGAGGCAAGGCGAGCCAAAGCATCTACATGACGGTTTGCCGCTTGAGGAATTTGGGTGATCTGGTAGTGGAAGTGCTTGAGCAACAATTTTGTTTGTGCCAAATATGCTGTCATAGAGCTATCCTTAGAGTCAAAGTTGTTGGTGACTTGGTTAACCACCAATTGGGAGCCACTGAAGATATCAATTCGTTTAACCCCAAGGTGTTTGACCAAACGTAAGCCTGCTAGGAGGGCTTCATATTCGACCTCATTGTTCGACGCCTTGAATTTGAAACGAAGAGTATACTCCATCGCCACTTTGTCAAGGGTCGTAAGGACTAGTCCTGTTCCACAACCTTGTTGGTTGGACAAGCCATCAGCATATAGACTCCATGCTGGGGATGTTGGTTCTATTTTCAGAGCTTCCGAGGGTAATGAAACCACTTCTTTAGACGTAGAAACAATGTCAACAGGATATGTGAAGTCGGCGATGAAGTCTGCCACTGTTTTGGTTGGTAGGAGATATCAAACTCACCCAATGCTATCGACCATTTGATCATTCGCCCGGAAGTGTCAGTACTTTGGAGTATTTGTTGAAGAGGATGATTGGTAAGCACGATGATGGAGTATGCTTGGAAGTAAGGGCGAAGTTTTCGAGCATACATGACCAATGCTAGAGCCAATTTTTCAATGTTAGAGTATTGTGTCTCCGCATCTTATAAGGCATTGCTAGCGTAGTAGATAGGTCGTTCGACATTACCATCCTTTTGAATGAGAACGGAACTTACTGCTGAATCCGATACCGACAGATAGATAATGAGAGTGTCACCAACCTCAGGTTTGGAGAGCAAATGGGCTTTACTCATGTAGTCTTTGAGGTTCTTGAATGCCTCAGCACATTCATCAGTCCATGTAATGTACTTCTTACTTCCCTTAAGTGCTTTGAAGAAAAAATCACATATGTCTGTAGCCTTAGAGATGAACCTACTTAAGGCTGCCACCTTGCCAATAAGGCTCTGGATGTCTTTTAAAGTTACCGGTTCCTTCATGTCGATGATTGCTTTGATCTTCTCGGGATTAGCCTCAATGCCTCGTTGGCTTATCATGAAACCTAAGAATTTGCCAGAGCCTACGCCGAAGGCACATTTATTGGGGTTCAACCTCATTTGATACCTCTTCAGAATGGTGAAAGTTCCAAATAGGTTGGTGATGTGTTGGTCAACATGTTTGTTCTTGACTAGCATATCATCAACGTAAACTTACATGTTATTCCCAATATGTTCCGCGAACATTGAATTGACCAATCTCTGATAAGTCGCTCCTGCATTCTTTAGGCCGAAGGGCATGACTTTATAGCAATATGGTCACCTGTCAATAGTGAAGGCTGTGTGTTCTTGGTCCAGAGGGTTCATGATGATTTGGTTGTATCCTGAGTAAGCATCCATGAAGCTCAGGAGTTCACACCCTACCGTAGAGTTTATAAGTCTGTTTATGAGAGGAAGGGGAAAGTTATCCTTCGGGCATCCTTTGTTTAGGTCAGTGTAATCGACACACATTCTCCATAAGACCTTTTGGAGCAGGAGACTTTCCTTGGTCGGATTCTTCTTAACAAGGACAACATTTGCTACACACGTTGGATAATTGACTTCGCGGGCGAAGCCTATACCTTTAAGTTTTTCAACTTCTGCCTTTATTACCTCGTACCGTTCAGCATCATAAGATCTTCGCTTCTGTCTCACTGGCTTGGTCTTGGGGTCAATACTTAAGTGATGACAGATTATATCGGGAGAGATGTCTGGCATGTCCTCGTATGACTAGGCGAATACCTCAGTGTTCTCTTGCAAAAAAAGATCAATGCCAACCGAATGGGTGGTGACAAGGTGGTACCAATCTTCATCATGCGATCCGGATAATCTTTTAATATAGAGACCTTCTTCAACTCTTCAGCGGGTTGTGCTTGCTGGGTGAAAGAGTCATCTCGAGGATCGTCGGGTTGACTGTTGCCACCGTGAAGATCCAAGTTGGCTTCGTCTGGGCTAGTCTTTATGACTTGGTCATGTATAGAAAAGGTTTCCTTGGGCACAAGCAGGTGTTGTTGCTTGACCGAAGTGTTGTAACATGATCGCGCACTAAGTTGATCCCCTCTGATGTAACCATTGCCATAGAGGGTTGGAAATTTCATCAACAACATATGTGTGGATACCATGGCCTTGAGATCATTGATGCATGTGCGTCCGAAGATGACATTGTATGCCGTTAGGCAATCAACCACCAGGAAGTTAGTGGTAATGGTAGCTGTGTAAGGGCCTGTACCAATGGTGAAAGGTAAGTGTATACTCCCCAAAGGGGAAATTGAGCGGTCGAGCAAGTGTTCAGCTACATTAAGTGCCATGAAAGCTTCAGCAAACATGATATTGACCAAAGCCCCCATGTCTACCAGGATTCGTCATACTTCAAAGTTGGCTATGTGAGCTTCCATGATTAGTGGGTCGTTGTGAGGGTAGATGATACCTCTTTCTTCTTCAGGGTAGAAACATATTGGATCCCAGTTAGGCTTTTGATATTTACATCCCCTGATGTCTTCCACGTGAAACACTTGATGGCCAAAACCTTAAAGCTCGTTCACTATTTTTCATGGCCCTGTTGGAAGATTTAGATATGGGTGTGCCACCACCAAGGAAGAAAATATCGGTAATATCGGAAATATCGGTAGTCCGAAAACACGGAAATATCGATGGAAATATCGGTAAAATATCGATATCGATAAAAATTACATGGAAACCACGGAAATTGTAAGAAAAACTTGGAAATTTTTATTGAAACTTTGTAGGATGTTTATTTAGTCAATTATCTATTAGTTTATCACAAAAAATTGGAAGGAAATACATTGCATGATGGATTTAACATTATTAAGTTGATTATATAGCGATCTGACAAATATTGTGAGTGTAGAAAATATGTAGTAATTAATGAAAGAAGTCTAAACACACCATAATCATTTATATATAATGAATTAGTACAATATTTTACACTTTAGTACCACATAGAGTTCCTATGAGGTTCAAATTTTTCACTATCTTCATCATCTCTATGTGTAGAATGAGTGTATTGTGAAGAGTAGTTATCAAATGATAAATCCCCAAAATAGTTTTGCATGTAATTGTTAATATGTCACCCATATGGATCCGAGATTGGTTGAGGTTGTCCATAAGAAAAATCATTTGAAGATTGAGTCTGGGATTGTTTCCATGAGTCGCTCGATTCCATCCCAACAAGAATGGGATATGAAGGGTAGGGAAATGGTTGGTTATAAGTATAACCATAGTTACTACTTCCCAATCCAACAGAGTCTGAAGTTCTAGATAACGAGTCATCTTCTTGACTTGACAAAATCCCCTTGCCTCTTTCTCTGCGAGTATAGTCCTTCCCTATGGCACCAATTCCTGGTCCTGCCCGCCTACTGCCATGGTCATCATCCTGTGTTGCATGCGTGAAGTTTGCCTCACCAGTGAAGGGGCTTATATATCCGGGAGGTGGTGGTCCATAATAGTTTCCATATCCACCACCACTACCTCCAGCTCCACTACCTCCAGCTCCACTATGTCCTTCATCATTCCCACCTCCGGTGGTAGGTGAGTCTCCTGATCTTGTACTAGAGCTATCATTAGTATCAGCACGATGTTGTGGTTGTGTAGGATTGGAAGAATGTGGAATTCCAGTGTTTCTTGGTCTTGGGTGCAAAAGTTATTCGAAAGAGTCAGAGCTGCTAGATCCCACCTCCTCCTCTAATACTCTTTCTACATTTATCCCTTCATTACGTGCTTCTTCAGCAACTCTGGGAGCTGGGTTGCCTTCATCATCATCTAAATGAAGAGGTCTAATCCATTGAAAAAGTTGGTTACCCTCCGTATCATCATCTTCACCAACAATATCAAACACATCTAGTGGGTCACCACGGTCGACATAATCGATTTCTGCTTCCTTATCTCGAATTTGAAGCTTCATGTTGTAGTAGCAATAAACTAATTTTTCCAAGCTACTATGAGCCAACTTATTTCTTTGCTTTGTGTGTATGAGTGCAAATGTGCTCCAATTTCTTTCACAAGCAGATGAGGAAGCTGTTTGTGATAATACTTTTATTGCTAACTTTCTCACAGTTGGTGCATCGGTCCCATACATGATCCACCATTCAGCTACAATGAAAAATAATGTTGATAAGCCTAATAAGTCCAACAAATTCTATTATAAATTTATAGTGAAATATGTTTATACTCACTAGGAGACATATTTGTTCGAGCAGCAACTTATGTTGGTTCTCCAAATGTTCTTCTTGCATCTTTAAACCATGTTAGCTGAATACAATAAATTGTGTTAGTTTAATCCAACAAAGTAATTATTATAATTTAAGTAATTGTGTACCTCATTTCCAAATTGGCCAACTGCTGGTGATGCAGGGTCTAATTTAGAGTATACATTATGTACAGCACGTATAAGGTTACCATCATCTCCAACACCGGGTCTGTATTGGTATCGGGGATTCAAATAATATGCTGTTCAAAGAAACACATACTCTAATAAGAGAAATAATACTTATGCAACTAAAGAAATGAATTGCAAATTATGACATAATTTATACCTGCTGCATGCAAATCGTGGTATAATGTTTTATATCATCGGTCTTCAATTATTTTTATGACCCACCTTGCACCATGTTTTCTTTCCAATTCATCATTCACTACACGCATCAACTCATATACTGCCCCCATAGTAGGATACACTTCTGTGTCAACGATCCGTAAAACTTTGTAAAGAGGTTCAAACACTTGACACACACATGTTCTGTTTGAGTCCAAAAAGCATGATCAAGCACTATACTTTCCACCATACGACCTGTATTTGAGCGGCTGAAATTGTGGTTGGCCCAATCGTCACTAGTGAATAGTTGCTTCAACCCTGCTTTCTTCTTGAGTAGGCTGTTTAATGCAATATAGTTGGTGGCGAATCGAGTGGTAGCTGGACGAATAATTTCTCCTTTGCAAAATTCACGCATCTTTGCCAACAACCAACCGTGATTGTAAATATAATTTGTGATTGTTCTAACTCTTTTGACCACAGTAGCAACATTCTCTCTCTTCCCCATTGCCTCAAACATGAGATCAATACAATGTGCTGCACATGATGTCCAAAACACATTATGATGCTTCATAAACTTTTTTCCAGCTTTAACAAATGCAGAACCGTTGTCGGTCACGACTTGGACAACATTATGCTCTCCCACCTCCATGATTACATCCCTCAATAATTTGTAAATATACTTGTAATTCTTTATATGGTCTGAATCATCAACAGACTTCAAAAAAATTGTCTTTCCCTTGGAGTATACCATGAAGTTGATGATAGATAATTTGGTCGGGCCGGTCCATCCGTCACACATGATTGTGCAACCATTAGTTTCCCACTTTGACCTCAACTTGTTAACATACTCGCCAATGTCTTTATACTCCATATCCAAATATTTGTTTCTTATCTCATAGGGAGTGGGAGGTTGTACTCCAACACCGGCCTGTTAACATCCCACTACCATATTTTTGAAATGATGTGATGATGCCTTCGCAGCAGGGACATTTTCATAGATAAAGAACTTGCTAATTAGACGCCCCATTCCCTCCTTCACATTACCTCCAGTGAAATAACTCCAAACACTCATTTGACGTGCTTTGGATGACTTATATAAACTTGGGGCTATTGGTGGTATTGGTTGTGATTCTCTAAGACTGCCTCCCCGTCTCATTTGTGCACCACCACTTGTCCCGGAACCTTGTGCTCTATTAGGAATTTTATGAAGGTGTTCTCTTTCCCATGCTGACTGTTTGGAGGCACGTAATGCTTGTTTCAAACTGCGTCGTTCTTCAGGTCCCATGTCATCATCACATTCGTCCTCATCGTCATCATCATCACTGTCAACCGCTTGGCCATAGACTTCTCCCCGTAGCCCAGCTCGAATATTTTCCATTCCCTGTGTTATCTTTTCCTTCTGCTGTTTTTTATTTTTTAATAATGTGCTGATGAATGCCTTCACTTCTGGGGGGACATTATCGCATCGTTGGACATTTTTTTATGGATCTAATCCACTAAGATGATACTTCAGTCGTGTCACTCCGCCACTCTTCATTACCCGACCACAATATTTGCAAATTGTGCCATGTTTGTTTCCGTCTATTGGGTCTCCATGTTCCCAAGCTGGATCACGTTTACTGGACATCTTAAACGTACTTATATTTATTTTTCATGAAAATTAGACAATTATTTTTTGATAAAATAAGAGAACCTAAATAATAAAGTTATTCTACAGAAGAATTAAATACAAAGTAAAGAAAATGATTGTAAAAATTTAAGTAACTATACAAATAATATGGAATAATAAAACCTAATATTAATGAATAATAATCCAATTTGATAATAATTCAATTTAATGAATAATAATCCAATTTGATAAAAAAAAAAATCCTAATATAAAACATGGTGATGAATAATAATCCAATTTGATAATAATCCAATTTAATGAATAATCCACCAATTTGATAAAAATAAATCCTAATATAAAACATGGTGATGAATAATCCTAATATAAAACATAGTGATGAATAATAATCCAATTTGATAATAATCCAATTTAATGAATAATAATCCAATTTGATAATAATCCAATTTAATGAATAATCCACGAATTTGATAAAAAAAATCCTAATATAAAACATGGTGATGAATAATAATCCAATTTGATAATAATCCAATTTAATGAATAATAATCCAATTTGATAATAATCCAATTTAATGAATAATCCAACAATTTGATAAAAAAAAATCCTAATATAAAACATGGTGATGAATAATAATCCAATTTAATGAATAATAATCCAATTTGATAATAATCCAATTTAATGAATAATCCACCAATTTGATAAAAAAAAATCCTAATATAAAACATGGTGATGAATAATAATCCAATTTAATGAATAATAATCCAATTTGATAATAATCCAAATTAATGAATAATCCACCAATTTGATAAAAAAAAAATCCTAATATAAAACATGGTGATGAATAATAATCCAATTTGATAATAATCCAATTTAATGAATAATAATCCAATTTGATAATAATCCAATTTAATGAATAATCCACCAATTTGATAAAAAAAAATCCTAATATAAAACATGGTGATGAATAATAATCCAATTTGATAATAATCCAATTTAATGAATAATAATCCAATTTAATGAATAATCCACCAATTTGATAAAAAAAATAATCCTAATATAAAACATGGTGATGAATAATAATCCAATTTGATAATAATCCAATTTAATGAATAATCCACCAATTTGATAATAATCCAATTTAATGAATAATAATCCAATTTGATAAAAAAATAATCCTAATATAAAACATAGTGATGAATAATAATCCAATTTGATAATAATCCAATTTAATGAATAATAATCCAATTTGATAATAATCCAATTTAATGAATAATCCACCAATTTGATAAAAAAAAATAATCCTAATATAAAAGAATAATAATCCAATTTGATAATAAAAAAACCTAATATTAATGAATAATAATCCAATTTGATTATGAAAATGGTAAGGGAAATAAAATAATAAATAATATTAAACATATTAAAATGATCCTAGGGAATAATTATACAACATTACTTAATTACTTAAAAAAATTAACATGTAATGGTTAACATTACTTAATTATTTACAAAAATTAACATGCAAGTATTAATTACTTAAAAAGATTAACATACGAGTCCACACAAATTTATTTGTTGTTGTATAAATTACAATAATATAAATTTAAGTTTGTAAACTTACCTTAAATATGGAACCCTTTGTGTTCAAGCTTTGGAATGGATCTGGAATGACTTTGAAAATGGTAAGAGAAATAAAATAATAAATAACATTAAACATATTAAAATTATCCTAGGGAATAATTATACAACATTACTTAATTACTTAAAAAAATTAACATGTAATTGTTAACATTACTTAATTACTTACAAAAATTAACATGCAAGTATTAATTACTTAAAAAAATTAACATACGAGTCCACACAAATTTATTTGTTGTTGTATAAATTACAATAATATAAATTTAAGTTTGTAAACTTACCTTAAATATGGAACCCTTTGTGTTCAAGCTTTGGAATGGATATGGAATGGTTTTGAAAATGGTATGGGAAGAAGAAGAAACGCAAATTCTGTGAATGCCTCTGATACTCCACCTCTGATAAGGTGAAAGAATGTAAGTATATAACAGACATTGATACACTGACACTGTTTTGCATGTGAAAGAATCTTACTGACTGTCACACGATTTCATTGTGAAAGCAGTATTATTTGTTGTCCATGCTCTGAAATTGCAAAAAGTTATTTGGATCATTGGATCAGATAGCTAGAGATAGGTTTTGAATTATTTGGATCATTGGATGCTTTTTTTTTTCTTACACGCCACCACACAGACAGTCAAAAACAGTGAAGAACTCACACTCCACCACACACACACTTCGAGACCCCCCACACCACACCACACACGCACACCACACACGGAGCTCAGTCTCTCTCTCGATCATTCCTTCCTTTCTCGAATCATCTCAATCTCTCTCTTCTCTCTCTTCTCTCTCTGAGTCTTCGTTCTCAGTCTTCTCCCTCCCTTCCCCCTTCTCCAGTTCTTCCACACACACACACAGACATCATCTCTCGAATCTCGATCCTCCTCGTCCGTATCTCCCTCTGCTCCTCCCATCTCACCCGCCCTAAACCCAGCCGTCGACACCACTCGATAACTGCCTTCTAAACCACCTTGTTCCATGGAGATGGACCGGAATTCATCGTAGTCCCAGCCGTCGACACCACTGAGGAGCACGACGTTGTCCCAGCCGTCTTGGATTCGTGAGGAAGACGACGTTCCCAGGCTCCTACTTCTCTTCTTCTCGGCTTTTAATTTTAATTTTTGTACAGATTTCAATTTTTCTGCATGTTGCACCATTTTTGTACTGAAATCAATTTTAGGGATTTAGGAATTATGGATTCAGTTCATTTGCTTTGATTTCGAATTTGGGGATTTAGGGATTCGGTTAATTTGCTCCGGCGTTCTTCTCGGCTTGTAAATTACAATTTTTGTACAGATTGCGATTTTTCTGCATGTTGCACCATTTTTGTACTGAAATCGATTTTAGGGATTGAGGAATTAGGGATTCAGTTCATTTGCTTTGAAATCGAATTTGGGGATTTAGGGATTCGGTTAATTTGCTCCGGCGTTCTTCTCGGCTTGTAAATTACAATTTTTGTACAGATTGCGATTTTTCTGCATGTTGATTTTTGTACTGAAATCGATTTTAGGGATTTAGGAATTAGGGATTCAGTTCATTTTCTTTGAATTAGAATTTGGGGATTTAGGGATTCGGATTATTTGCTCCGGCTTTGTTCTCCGATTTAGCAGATACAAAATATCGCGATAGTTTCGAAAATATCGCGATATTATCGATAATATCGCGATATTTTTCCGAAAACAAGTTGGATAGTTAATAAAATATCGGGGTCCCAAAAAAACGATAATATCGGCGATATTTCGTCGATATTATCGATATTTTCTTCACTGGCCACCACTTATGGAATATATCACATTTACCTGGCGTTGGTTACGGTTACCCCTTGGGGGGTGAAGGAGGAATTGATCAATTTTTCCTTCACGTGCTTGATAGGAGCATATTTATGCGACTGAGTTAGCTTGTTCTCATGCATTTATGTTGTTATTTCTTAGTTAATTATGTATTTTAAGCTATTTTTGTGTGTTTGTAGGTCCATAGGCCTTATGAAGCAATAAGATGCATTTTGGTGCATTTTGGAGCAGTTTTGGGCTTGGAATGAATAGCACATGCATGGAGCAAGGTGGATGGACGAAATTAAAGACTAAAGAGGCTAGGAATGTGTTAAAGAGAAAGAAGAATTAATGTAAAAAGGACAAAGAGCTCAGCCACAAAGGGGTGTCACTCCACCATTCACATTTCCATCATTGCCGTGCACCACCATTGCACTCCCTTTGGATTCATATGTCGTGCATCATCATCCATGTTCCCTCCATTGACTCATTTGTTGCATCATTCCACCTCCCTTTCCTTTCTCTACCATGTGCACAATCATTCATGTTCCCTAGCTGCAACACCACTCCATTTTACCCTCATGCTTTGCATCATCACTTTACTTTCACCTTTGAATCATTTCAAACACCACTCATTGCACTCAATTACTGCACCATTCCTTGTTCCCTCCATCATTTTAGATTTCATGCATCATTACATTGAATCATTGCACTCAATTGCTACACCATTCCTTGTTCCCTCCATCATTTCAGATTCATGCATCATTACATTGAGTCATTGCACTCAATTGCTACATCATTCCTTGTTCCCTCCATCATTTCAGATTTTATGCATCATTACATTGAATTATTACACTCAATTGCTACACCATTCCTTGTTCCCTCCATCATTTCATATTTCATGCATCATTGCACTTAATAGCTACACCACTCCATGTTTCCCTCCATTGCCATGCACTTCCTCTATAAAAGGAAGTGTGTGTAACATAAATTTAGTTCATACTTGGTGAGATCATTCACTCCCATTTCAACATAACCTTCATCCAAACACATCCATTCATCTTCACATCCATTCCTCCATACAAACAAACCTTCAAACACTCACCAACACCTTGTGCCGTAGCAAAGAAAAGGAAGGAAAGTGCTTGGACGTGCTTGCTGTCCAACTTGGATCGTTGGAGCGTTTAGGTGTTTTCTTTCTTTTGTTTCTAATGTTTAAATTCATTTCCTTTCGTTTTGTTGTAAATATGAGTGGCTAAACCCCTCTTGGCTAGGGGTGATTTCAAAGCCATGATTATGTGTGCAATATAATTTGATAAATTCCAGTTATGAACTCTTAAATCATGAATGCAATTGGCTTAACTATTTGATTGATAACTTATTTGTATTTCTTAATTAAAGGTCGACACTTAATTGACATGCATAAATCCGTTGCTAGAATATAAGGAAGTTTCACATAATCGTTACAAACTTATATTCACATGTAGTGGAGGTCGCTTATAAACGATCGCGTTAAGTTTAATTCCTAGCATAAGTGACATGATGTCATAGTTGCAAGTACTTTGTCAATGCTTAAGATTTTCATTAAACGTAATGATCTTTGAGTGTATCTCTATTATGATGTCATGTAAGGAACTTTTAGAGAATGTTTTGGGTTGTCAAATGATGTCATCCAATCCAATAAAACAAGGAAAATCTTAGGGTTAACTAGTGATGTCACAGTTAATTTGGGGCATTGTCGTTCATAATTCAATGAAGTAGTAACTGGAAATCAAGTTATTTGCATACATGTCATGTGTGGAGAAAAAGCCTCTAGCTATCACATCCATCATTGCATACATGTCATGTGTGGAGAAAAAGCCTCTAGCTATCACATCCATCATCTTATTTCTCAAATTTGTTTTACAATCTGTCTAGTTTTTCATACTTGTTTATTTGTTTCAACTTCGTCCAAAACTCAATCCCCCTTTACTTTAGTGTGTCTAATTAGTTAGAATCTGTTTTAATTTGTGTTTTTAAATGTTTTGATTCAAGTAAAAGTCAATTTTCGTCCAAAGTCATTCCTAATGTCTAGTTTAAGTTTATTTAGTTGTTTTAAGTCGTTTTGAGTATTTTAAGTTTGCTTTGAGTCTTGTGAGTCTTGTTAAGTGTTTTTAAGTTTAGTTTTATGTTTTTGAGTCAGTTTAGAGGTTATTAGCAAACCCTCCTAATCCTCGATCCAGAACGATCCTTATTTATACTTATACTACAATTGTCAAAAGAGGGTTAAATTTGTGTGTTAAGTTAATTTTCGCATCAAGTTTTGGTGCCGTTGCCGGGGATTAGCAACTTTGCTAATCCCTTGTTATTTCTTTTTGTTTATTTTCATGTGTTTTTGTTCCTAGTTGATGACTTTACTTGTTTTCTTGTTTTAGGTGGTTTATGACTCGAAGTTCTCAACCTGTTCATAAGTACATCCTTGACTTTGACGATGATTTTGAACGAACTTTGAGATGAGCAAGGAATCAACAAGAACCCCAACCATCTCAACCGGCTCAGATTTTTAAAGAAGTACAAGACATGGCAGCGGACAATCGAATAATCAAGGAGCTTTCTGCTTCGGGATTGGACAATGCCACACCACTTTGCATTCAATACCCCGTGGCTGTCCAAGGAAAGACCGATGAGTTCGAATTAAAGTCCAGTTTATTGCACCATATTCCTAAGTTCCATGGGCTGTCCATGGAAAATCCTAATAAACATTTGAAGGAGTTCGAGGTTGTTTGTTCGAGCATGACCCCTGTGAATGTTGATGGGAGCATTTTGAAAATGAAGGCTTTTCCCTTTTCTCTCTTGGAAAAGGCTAAAAATTGGTTGTATGAACTAGCCCCCGGAACTGTCACATCATGGGAGAGTATGAAACGGGCATTTTTGGAGATGTTTTTCCCAACTTCTCGAGTCATTCTACTACGTAAAAGGATTAGTGGCATTCAGCAAAACCAAGGTGAATCATTTCCCACTTACTATGAACATTTTAAAACCCTTGTTGCTTCATGTCCAAAGTCATTCCTAGTGTCTAGTTTAAGTTTATTTAGTTGTTTTAAGCTGTTTTGAATATTTTAAGTTTGCTTTGAGTCTTGTGAATCTTGTTAAGTGTTTTTAAGTTTAGTTTTATGTTTTTGAGTCAGTTTAGAGGTTATTAGCAAACCCTCCTAATCTCCGGTCCAGAACAATCCCTACTTATACTTATACTACAATTGTCAAAAGAGGGTTAAATTTGTGTGTTAAGTTAATTTTGGCATCAATGCCAAAGCTTCAATATGATCACGAAGGGTGATACAGTTATCGCCGTCATGGCCGTTATGCTCGTGGTAGCAGCAAAACGTGCCCGTGTTCTTCGTGGACTTGTAATCCCGGTGCCTCGGCTTTGGCTTCGGTATCAAGTGTGCTATGCTGGGGTAAATGGCCATGCATGTGGTGTTCAAAGGTGTGTATGCCTCATACCTCGAGGTAGGGGCTATCCTGACACGTGCTTGACCCACTGTGTTGACTGCCTGGGATCGGGGATTATCATGGCGATACCCTTGGTTATCGCGGTAGTGTCCCTTACTCCTTTTACTAAAATGAGACTGGTGATGATGGAAGTCTTTTCTTTTGGCCTGAGATTGATATGTTTGTTGACTTGGCAAAGTATTAAGTAAGGTAGGGGGAGGCACCGCTGCTGTTTGGAAGGTCGAGGTCTTCTTATTTGGTTGGATCTGGCTTCCACTCCCTACTTGCTGATAAGGGGTGGTTGTGGGGGGTTTCCCTTGATATGTCCTTGCCTCGGCAAAGGCATGGTTGTAAGCCTGTGTCATCACCTCAGAGTAAGTCTTCCAAGTGTTGGCATTGATCATGTACTTGAAGAAACAATCACGTAGGCCCTGCCGTGAAGGCCTTGAAGGCGGTCTTGTCATCTGCCTCAGCGTAACAAGAATACTCATGGCTGAAATGACCAGCATACTCTTGTAGTGACTCGTCCAGCTTCTGGCGAATAGTGTACAAGTCATCTGCAGATGCAAGCGATCGGTCTGGAAGATGTGTTGAGAGACAAACCGTTTCCTCAGTTCCTCAAATGAGTATATTGTCTCAGGTGGAAGACAACAATACCAGTTTAGAGCTCCGCCAGAGAGGGTGGAGAGGAAGAGAAGACATCGTACTTTGTCGGTGTGCATTCGATATGCCATGGTAGACTCAAAGAGGTTAAGGTGTTCAATTGGGTCCTCCTTTCCAGTATAAAGTTGTAAACCAAGCTTTTGTTTTGTCTTCACTTGAAAAGGGGTGTCGAGGATCCTCCTTGTGAGAGGGCCAGGCTTGGGTTGGTTCCAGTCAGGTATCTCGGCCTGATGTTCGGCTTTTAACTTGTTTACTTCCTCAATGAGCTGCAGGACAAGGAGGTCTTGAATGGAGTCATGTACCACTAGGATTTTCTTTCGTAAGTCTCCATCGCCTTTTGGAAGTAGGAAAGTTTGAGCAAGGGCGTGTGATTTTTCCTTGGACTCGCCGTACTGAGTTCTAGGGCGAGTCTGTTGGAATACCTCAGAGTCCCCTGTACCTTCATGTTCCTCTAGAACATGTCGTTCCTTCCCTAGATTGGCAGCTGGTCTGGGTCGTGGGAGGGGACCGAGTCTTTCAAAAACCCTTGGGTCATTGATCTTTGAGCATATGTGGAGGGGATTCTCTTGACGTTGCTTTAGGAAGTCTCGGCAGTCACGATAAACGGCTTTCAATCCTTCCAACCCTTCTGCAATGAGGTGTTTTCCTCCCCTTCTCCTACTTCGGGTCGAAGCAGTTGGGTTGAGAGAAGTATCATGTTGATCAATGTTTTGATGATTAACTCGCTCCTCATCAGGGATACCCATGTCGAAGGAAGGTGACCCTTCGTGTTCAGGGGCACCTAGATGATGGTTGATGTCCACAGGGGCAACAAGCTCGCGTGTTTGAGTATGCATAGTTTCATGGAGTGTCTCAAAGAGCTTCTCATACTGCTCTTGGAGGACCTCATTCTTCATTGCTATCTTGTTGTTTTGAGCTTCTAACTTATCGACTTTAGCTTGAAGAGCAACCGTATTTCCTTCATTCTTTCGTTGCTTCGCACTAGGTGCAAGAGGGGTGTCATTCTGTGTGATGTGGCTTCCTTCGCTCCCCATGTTGGTGAGGGATGCCTGGTCAAAAGAAAGTGTACGAATGGTGGAAACCAGCTTGACAAAGCTGAAGAGAGTACAAAATCAATGGGGACTTTGGTACAACAGAAAGTGTTAAGTTTGTGACCTTCGCTAGATTGTTTCGGTCACTAGTGTGGATAAGTATGTAAATGGATAGGGACAGGGAAACAAACACAAGATGTACGTGGTTCACCCAGATTGGCTACGTCCACGGAGTAGAGGAGTTCTCATTAATTGTGAAGGATTTACACAAGTACATAGGTTCAAGCTCTCCTTTAATGATTACTAGTGAATGATTTAGTACAAATGACATTTGGAAATATTGTGAGAGAATGATCTTTATTTATGGAAGAGAGTTTCTAGTTTCATTCTGACATTGACACATGTCGTGTTATGATTGGCTTCTGATGTTAACACGTGTCGCACTATGATTGGCTTCTGATGTCGACATGTGTTGCGCTGTGATTGGCCTCCTGGTTGGAGGGAAACTCATCTGGGTCCTTGACGGTATAATGTTGACTGGTGCTCAGTAGTTTCGAGATTGGTCAAGTATGGTACAAACATCATTCTTGTTGATTAACATGGTATCAATCGCCATGATTACCGTTGCATTTCTCGATTCGCAACTCGGCTTCCGCTTATCATCTTCTTCTTCAACTTCGTCTTCTCCGATCTTCTTCTGGTGATGGCGATCGCCTTTACTCAGCTCTAATCGCATTGGCTTTCAAGATTTCTTCATCCTCTTGGTGCTTCTTCTTCAAGTTTTCTAGGGTTTCAAGCGAGTGTTTTTTCTTCCAAGATTCTCCACTACTTGCGGTTCATAGTTTGATTTCTACAAAAATGGTAACTGTTTCTCAACTTCAGCTCACTCAATCACCCATAACTGCTCTAATCTCTACGATTTCTACGTCTGTCAATGTGAAACTTGATGATTCGAATTATCTCAATTGGCATTTTCAAATGCAATTATTGCTGGAAAGTAATGGTATCATGGGATTTGTTGATGGTTCAATCCCTTGTCATGCATGAATTGGGTCGAATTCTGGTGAATCTGGTCTCAATTCTAGCAATTCATCATCCGTCACAAACTCCGATGCATATGTTGTTTGAAAATTGCATGATCGTTCACTAATACACCTCATTATCGCCACATTATCTCTGATTACTATGTCGTGTGCTATTGGCAGCTCTAGTTCCAGCAAATTATGGACTAGACTTAAGGAACAATTCTCTACTGTGTCAAATACTAGTATCTTTCAGATGAAGTCTAATCTCCAAACAATTAAGAAAAGGCCAGATTCTGTGACACGGTACCTGCAGAAAATTAAAGAAGCTCATGACTGTCTATCAGCTGTTGGTGTGTTTCTTGATGATGAAGACATTATTATCTTGGCTCTTAATAGTTTGCCTCCAGAGTACAATAAATTTGGTACTGTTGTGAGAGGTCGAGAAAATGTCATGACCATGAAAGAATTTAGGTCTCAGTTGCTTGCTGAAGAGGCAATTGTAGACAGTCACAACAATGGTCTGTTTCTTCTGCCATAATTGCCAATTCATCTTCAGCCATGCCTAAAAGGTCTAACCTTTCTAATGGTGGTCAATCATATCATAATAATGGGGGTCAGTTCTATGGAGGGTTCAGATCTTTTACCAACAAGAACAAGGGCAAGAATAAATTTCATGCAGCACAAAGATACCATAATCCTCGGCCAATGTACCCTACACAAACACATGTTTTACCCACACCTACTGGCCCTTCTCCAAATCAGTTTGGGAGCCCCTCTGCACTTCCATTGCAAACATGCCAATTATGTAATCCAGATGGACACACTGCACCATATTGCTTCAACAAATCTTCTGATCGACAACAGTGTCAAATATGTTGTAAGTTCAATCATACTACGTGTTATTGCTTTTACAATGAGAGAGGGCCTTCTTATATCGGACCTCAGTTTGCTTCAAGGGAAGGTGCTTCAATGCATGGCTACTCATATCATGGTTCTCATATGATGTCTCATTCTCAATCAACTTCAATGTAAGCACTGAACACTGTATTCCATTCATCTTCTCAACACTCATCACTAGGATCTGCAGCGTCTATCTCTTAGTCACCACAAGTATGGCTGACAAATTCAGGAGCCACTAATCACATGACAGCTAATCTTCAAAACCTATCATTGGCTTCCCATTATCCAAAAAATGAAGTTGTTCAAACTGCTAATGGTGAAGGTTTACAAGTCTCTCACGTTGGCAGTTCTATACTTACAACTTCTCTTCATCCTATCAAATTAAATTACATCCTCTATGTTCCTAAACTAACAAAAAATTTACTATCAGTTCATAAGATTTGTTAAGATAACAATTGCTGGCTCATTTTTATGCATTTTGTTTCTGGATTCAGGACAAGGCCACAGGGAGAATTCTGTACAAAAGGCTATGCAATAATGGACTTTATCCCATTCACTCACTCTCCACTCGAAGTTTCATACCCCAATCTTCTCAATCTTCACCAGCTGCCTATCTTGGTCAACTTGTTGGTTCTAGCCTATGGCATAATAAGTTAGGACATCCCTCAAACAATATAGTGTCATTGCTACTTAAACAAGCAAATATTACTTGTAATAAAGACACAACTTCTGCTATGTGTCGAAGTTGTCTAGAGCGCAAGTTTACAAAGTTACCATTTTTTTCTTCTCATACTAAGTCTGCCATACCATTTGAAATTGTCCACAGTGACCTTTGGGGTCCTGCACCAGGTATATCGATTGATGTTGATTGCTGATGCATAAAACTGGAAGGGTCTTGGAACAACATAAATCCAACCGTGAATCTGCAAGAAAGTAAAGAACACAAGATGTATCGTGGTTCACCCCAATGTTTGGGCCACACTGATATTATATTTCTCTGTTTGTGAGAGGATTGTGAGGGTGAGAGCTCTCTCCATTGTGAGGGTGAGGAGTCATTTTTATAGAATAAGGGCTCCTCACTTATTACATATTTACCCCTTCATTTATTACATAATTACATTTGAGTCCCCGAGTATTTATACGAGGTCTAAATACAGAGGCCCTAAGTATAGTATAAACAGTAGTCCCCCAAGTCTTCAGTCAAGAGAGTCTTTTGGCTGGAGACTTGAAATTCAGTCCATGTGTGGGCCGAAGTAACTAGATGTCGTCTAGAACTGATACTCGATATAAGGCGGTGCCCAATCTGAAATGATGCTCATCCAGAAGTAGCATATGTTGCAAGGCTGCTCTGCTTGTGGCTTATGTTGCCTTGGTACCTCGGTTTGTGGCGTTAAAGGTAAGGGAGTCCCTTTTATAGAATAAGGGCTCACTTCTCAATACATAAATGATGGGCTAGAGTTGATGCTCGCGGCGAGGCGGTTGCTCAATAGACAGCGATGCTCTCTAATGATGGTGAGGGAGTCCCTTTTATAAAATAAGGGCTCGCTCCTCAATACGTAAGTGATGGGTTAGGAGCATGGTCTAAAATATCCATAATATCCCGATATTTCCATCGAAATTTCCGTATTTTTGGACTACCGATATTTTTTTGGACTACCGATATTTCCGATATCATCGATATTTTAGACCTTGCTAAGTCACTCATGTATCTTACCATGCAATGTATAAAGTGTAAAATATTGTACTAATTCATTATATATAAATGATTATGGTGTGTTTAAACTTCTTTCATTAATTACTACATATTTTCTACACTCACAATGTTTGCCAGCTCGCTATATAATCAACTTAAATCAGTTATATCTATCATGCAATGCATTTCCTTCCAATTTTTTGTGATAAACTAATAGATAATTGACTAAATAAACATCCTGCAAAGTTTCAATAAAAATTCCAAGGTTTTCTTACAATTTTCGTGGTTTTTATTCAATTTTTATCGATATCGATAATATCCCGATATTTCCATCGAAATTTCCGTGTTTTTGGATTAGCAATATTTCCGATATCATCAATATTTTATACCTTGGTTAGGAGTGATGCTCACGGCGAGGCGGTTGCTCAGCTAGCAGCGATGCTCTCTAATGATAATGAGGGAGTCCCTTTTATAAAATAAGGGCTCGTTCCTCAATACATAAGTGATGGGCTAAGAGTCTCTCTCTAATGAAGGTGAGGGAATTCCTTTTATAAAATAAGGGTTCGCTCTTCAATACATAAGTGATGGGCTAAATCCCCTAAGTACTTTTCATGAGGCCCAATATATGGTACATAGAGTAGGCCTCCAAGTCTTCAGTCAATAGAGGTTGTTGGCTGGAGACTTCAAATTCAATCCATGTATAGGCCGAAGTGGCGGTTATTCAGAGGCGTTCTTTGTATACCATGCACTGAAGCTTTGTAGGTGAAGCTTTTAAAGTGAAGCTTTGAAGCTGGAGCTCTGTGAATGAAGCTTTTGAAGCTGGAGCTTTGTAAATAAAGCTTTCAAAGCTGATTGACATGAGTGATGCTCATGAATGTTTATGTTGATTGACATAAGTGATGCCCATGGATTGTTAACATGAGTGATGCTCATGAATGTTGACATGAGTGATGCTCATGAATGTTGACATGAATGATGGTCATGGATGTTTATGTATGATTGACATGAGTGATGCTCATGTATAATTTTGGAGTACTGGACGTACTTTTGATCACCTAGTGGGTGATAATAGTGGCAGGCTGCCGAATAATTTTGGAGTACTTGACGTACTTTTGATCACCTGGTTGGTGATAATAGTGGCAAGCTGTCGAATAATTTTTTGTAATTTTAAACGTACTTTTGATCACCTGATTGGTGATAACAGCGGTAGGCTGCCGAATAATTTTGGAGTACTGGACGTACTTTTGATCACCTGGTTGGTAATAATAGCGGCAGGCTGCCAAATAATTTTTTGTAGTACTAGACGTACTTTTGATCACCTGGTTTAATAGAGGGCCTAGTTCTTTTGGGCATATGGGTCTTCGCCCTCCACATAACATTCCAGCCCATTATTTTGGGCTTGCCTTTTTTTTTATTTTTTATTACCCTCTGATGGGGTTATACAGATGTCTCCGAAAGATAAGAAAAGTAAATTATATCATTCAAAAAAAAGCTGCTGTAGAAGGTAGGTATGGCAGATGGTTGGATAGTAGGATAGCATTTGCACAATTGAAGGGACTTTGAGCTTTTCCTTTTGCTTTTACTTTCTCTTTTCTTTCTGCTTTGCTTTTGCTTTTGTTTCTGTTTCTTCTTTTCTTTTCTTTTTCTTGAAATATTTTCTCAACAACATCATAGTACAGCCCACGTTTAGCCCATCCTCTGGTGAAAAGCATGCCTTCACTTGTAGGACCCACATGCAAGACCCACGTTTAGCCCATCCTCTGGTGAAAAGCATGCCTTCACTTGTAGGACCCACATGCAAGACCCACGTTTAGCCCATCTTCCAGCCAAAAGTGAAGACAATGTGCAGAGCACCTTCGACCGAATTCAATGTGCAGAGCATCTTCCACAGAATTCGAGCAAGCAGCACACGTCATGCCAGAGACTCTGACTTGAAAACTCTTTGATAAAGTCCTCACTGATTCGACAACCCACATCCCCCCTTTGATATTCCTTTTGGAACATTTATGTTAACAAAAACCACATAATTAATACAAAAGGAAAAATTAATTGACCTCAAGAATGCTTTGAAAAAAAGGCTTCCATGACCTTTGCAATTGGGTTTCATAGCCATCACTAACCCTAATCAACTGAGCCAAAACCTGTTCAACTGACGTTTGCTTAAACTTCACCTTTCCCAACAACTTTTCCCACTGCTTCTTTGTGATCTTAATCTTTAGCTCTGTTCTTCTGCGATGACAAAGGTTTGCGGTGTCCATCCTTCTTTTGAGCCGACTGTATTGTAATAGCCAACTGAAAAACCTCCATTAAATGCACCATGAAATCTTATTCTCCTTTTTTCATCTCTAACCTCTTGCTTCCAAGGAACGAGAGTATGCAAGTTACCGGAGATCTCGGCAACGGACTTCTTTTTACGATTGGTGAACTCTTCCTCCCGCTCAATCGGTGTTCCGTAAAACACGAAATCGTCTTCGTCTGAAGCCATTGCTTGATTAATTTCTTAAAATCTTGAAGATTAAGAAGAAGCTGGGTAATCAAAATTAATTAAAGATTAGGGTTTCATCGAGAGTGAAGGTTGCAGGGCGAGCTGGGGCGGCAAACCCCTCATTCGAGCAGAGAGAGGCAGATAAACTTGGGGGTGTCCTTCTTCTTGAACCCGACGCCGGACCCGAACGGGTGACCCGCATCGTACTCAAAAATGTACCGATTGAAGCTTTAGATTGGCATGGCGGCGGTTGGGATGGCTTGAGAGAGAAGTCAGCGACGCGGGAGAAAACAAAGGCGCGAGCTGGCGCTGCCATGAATGAGTTGGTTATTTGCTGGAAGCTCTCCACCTCTCGGGAAAATGTGGCGAGCCATCAAGGGTACGGAGATCTGAAATTTTTATGGTTGTTAGGGGGATAGCCATTGTTATTGTCTCTCTCTCCTCCTCTTCTTTCTTCTCTCTTACTGTCTGAAGAGAAAACTGGAATTTCTAGAGAGAGAAAGAAAAAAGTAAGAGAGAGAAAGAAGGTGTTTGGTGAGGAGGCTGTATGCAGAGAGATAGAGAATGAACCGTTGGGTTTTCTGGGAAAGCTTTGGGTTTCGTTTGGTCTTTGCAGATTCACGGCGGAGGTGAAAAATTGAAAGAGAACCGACATAGCTTTTCGTGTCGATTCCCACAGACGGCGTCAAATGTTAATGCACAAAACTGGATGGGTCTTGGAACAACGTAAATCCGACCGTGAATCTGCAAGAAAGTAAAGAACACAAGATTTATCGTGGTTCACCCCAATGTTTGGGCTACGTCCACACTGATATTGTATTTCTTTGTTTGTGAGAAGATTGTGAGGGTCAGAGCTCTCTCCATTGTGAAGGTGAGGAGTCCCTTTTATAGAATAAGGGCTCCTCACTTATTACATATTTGCCCCTTCATTTATTACATAATTACATTTGAGTCCCTCGAGTATTTATACGAGGTCTAAATACGGAGGCCCTAAGTATGGTACAAACAGTTATAAATACTATGTTACCCTTATTGATGAATACACTCAGTTTTGTTGGCTATTTCTCTTATCTCACAAGTTAGACTTTTATGATGTGTTTGTCACTTTATGTGCATTTGTTTCCACTCAATTTTCAACTACTGTAAAAACCTTGCAGAGTGATGAGGGAGGTGAACACATTAGTCATAAGTTTCATACATTTCTTAAATCTAAGGGAATTGTGCATCATAAATCTTGTCTCTATACAACTGAACAAAATGGGTTGGCTGAAAGGAAACATACACATATTATTGAAACTACTGTCACATTGTTACAGTATGCTAACCTTCCTTCTCAGTTTTGGACCTTTTCTTGTCAAATAGCCATCTACTTGATTAATAGGATGCCTACCTCAGTATTACAAAACCAATCACCCTTTCAAGTCCTCTATGGAAGTCAACCAGTTATTAGTCACCTTAGGGTATTTGGATGTTCCTATTATCCTTTACTTCGACCATATAACTCTACCAAACTTCAAGCTAGAACAACCAAGTGTGTTTTTCTCATATATGTATCTAAATATAAGGGTTACATATGCTATAAAGTACAAAAAGGAAAATTCTTTGTCTCTAGGCATGTTGTTTTCGATGAAACTGAGTTTCCTTATCTCAGCTTACTTAAACTAAAAACACAATCTAGTCACCCATCTATCTTACCATCACCATCAAATTTATCACCATCATCTCCTTGTCTTACACCAGTACCAAATGCTAATAATATACTAGTTGTACCTATGTCTCATTATCTCTCCTATTCTCATACTTCTGATATCCCAACTCCAACTTCGTTTAACCCTCCATCACCAGATGTCCTAGCACATGTTGTTTCAACACCTGATGTCTCACTTTCACCCTTACCATCTCCTACTTCTCAATCCATTACTGTAACAGTACATGATCCCATTCAACTCCCTGTGGATCCTGAATTTAGTCTTAATCGTTTGCAAGTGGTATTACCTATTGCACCATTAAACATGCATCTCATGCAAACTCGAAGTAAAAGTGATAGTACTTTAGAGACATCCGGTGAGGTTGACATGTCTCTTACTAAGCCAACCACCTATAAGACTGCTATGAAATCTGCTATGTGGATGAATGCTATGAAAGAGGAAATTGAGGCTCTTCATTCTCAGGATACTTGGTCTCTTGTTCCTCTTCAATCTCAAAAGAACTTAGTGGGGTGTAAATGGGTGTTTAAGATCAAGAAAAATGATGATGGTAGTGTTGCGGGGCACAAAGCTCGATTGGTTGCAAAGGGGTTCAGTCAAGAAGAAGGATTGGACTATGGAAAGACTTTTAGTCCTATTGTAAAGCCTACCATAGTGAGATTAGTTTTGGCATTAGCTGCTCAGTTTCACTGGCCTTTAAGGCAACTCGACGTTAAAAATGCATTTCTCCATGGTATATTATAGGAAGAAGTTTATATGGCTCAACCACCTGGATTTGAAGATCCCAAGTATCCTCATCTGGTTTGTAAGCTTCATAAGTCTTTGTATGGCTTAAAACAAGCACCACATGCTCGGAATGAAAGATTCACAACTTTTCTTCCTTCTCTGGGGTTTCAATCTACATATTTAGACTCTTTTCTCTTTGTGAAGTATGTTGGTTCCGATGTTATGGTTCTCCTCCTCTATGTTGACGATATAATCTTAACTGGAAGTGCCTCAGGTTCCATTCAATAGGTAATTGATTCTCTCCTTACTGAGTTTGAGATCAAGGATTTAGGACCACTCAATTATTTTTTGGGCATTCAAATATCTTACACACCTACTGGTTTGTTTCTGTCACAAACTAAATACATTTAAGATTTACTCAACAAGACATAAATGAGTGAGTGTAAACCATGTGACACTCCATGCTTGCCATATAATCGGTTATTGAAAGATGATGGGGTTCCATTTCCAGATGCTCAGACATATCACAGTATAGTTGGTGCGCTATAATATCTTACTTTTACTTGTCCATATATTTCATTCGTAGTTCATCAAGTGTCTCAGTTCATGCAACAGCCTATCTTTCCCATTTTGCTGCTGTTAAACGCATTTTGCGTTATTTGAAATGCACCATAACTTCTTGACTCACTAATGATGCTGGTGAAGTTTGTTTAAAATCCTTTAGTGATGCAGATTGGGCAGGAGATCCGAATGATGGAAGGTCTACAACTGGCTTAGTTGTTTTCTTGGGCTCTAATCCAATATCATGGTCCTCCAAGAAACAACAAACTGTTTCTCGATCGTCTACAGGAGCAGGATATCGAGCTATGTCATCCACTGCAACTGAACGTGATTGGATTCAATAACTTCTCCATTTTTTACAGGTTAAAGTGGTTTCAGCTCCTGTGCTTTTTTGTGACAATTTGTCAGCCATTGCTCTCTCTTTTAATCTGATTCAACATCAAAAGACCAAGCACATTGAGGGTGATGTTCATTTCATTAGAGAACGGATTGCTCAAAAGTGCCTATTTGTGCAGTTTGTGTCTTCTCGGGAACAGTTCGTAGACATTCTCACAAAAGGGCTTAGTGCTTCTCTCTTTAAAACTCACTTCATCAATCTCATTCTTGGTGCCTCACCATGCATGAGTTTGAGAGGGGATGATAGAGATAATACATGAAGTAAATTGATGGATAGGATTGTGACACTTGTAATGAGATTAGAAAAGTTAGTTATGATAGTTGAGATGTGGAGATGTGAAGATTCTTGTATATATACCCTTATGATGTAATAGCTTAGAAGCTAAGAAAATAAATAACAAGATACAATTTCTCTCTCTCTCAGCTTCTCTCAAATCCTCTCCTTCTCTTTCTAGAATTTCTGCATTCAAGCTTATCATTCTTCTTGATTAACACATATGAATTGTGATGATAACTTCAATGATTCAGTCTTGTAAAAGGATACATTATTATCTCAAGTAATTTAGTCGTATGTTAAGGTCTGAATGAAATGCTACATCTCACTCAGTGGAACGGGTTTCATGCAAGATATAACCATTGCAAGTATCTATTACATCACCATATATAAAATATAATCGTTGATATTTCAAAACACTCAGTTGTACATACCATGAAAGAAATCAAAGCCTCTCCCTTAACTTATAAAATTACATTAACACTTCATTTATTCCCTCATCAAATATAAATTTCATGATAATAATAGATTTAACATATATGTATTATACAACTACAACTGATATTGAGAGATGGATGATTTGAACAAAGGACCTTGGGTGCTAAGGTGAAAATTGTTAACCACTCGAGCCACAAGTTTTTTTTTTTTTTTTAAACTAAAAACGGGTATGGTTGGTCATTTATCACTACACTTAATATGGGTTGATTCAGTTCGTTGGTTGTTGTTTTTCAGGAAGTTGATTCAGTTATTAGTTTGACTCATCACAATAAATGCAAGAAGATTCTTAATGCAACACAGTGTTCCTCAAAGTAAGAAACCAAACCATTAAGAGATGTTCTAAGAAAATTTGAACAGATGAATCACATAATCTTATCAGTTGATAAGAAGCTGTAGATAAACATGTCTCTAATCTCACCTTTACAATAACCATACTTCCTTAACAAACCTTCTTTCACAAACCCAACTTTCTCTAAAACCATTTGGGAACCCTTATTCTCAACCTCCACCAAAGCCTCAACCCTCACCAAACATGGGAACTCTTTGTACACTCTAGACATGGCCATCCTCAGTGCCTGTTTGGCAATCCCTTGTCCCCAGTATTCTGCAGACACGGCATAGCTAACATGGGCTCTACACGTGTCATCGCCCGGTTCGGGTTTGACCGAAACATATCCAATCGAATGGTCATCCAGACATATGGACTGGCGCCATGGGTGTGGTATAGCAACCTTCTCAATGTATGCCAAGGCTTCTTCCCTAGAGGTTATGGTGTTCCATCTCAAATAGCGCGTCACTTTGTCATCACTCGCCCATTTCAAGAAGTCATCGGCATCGGAGACTTTGAAGGGACGCAGTGAAATTCTTGAGGACTCCATAACTTTGAGGAAGTTTGAGATGGTTCCAAGCTCAATTGGGATATATAAATAGGGGGTATAAAGTAGTCAGCCATACGATTATGTGTGATCCAAAATCTATTCAAATAATAGATTTGGATTCAATGAACTTGCCTAGTGGTGCTACTAGTAGACAAATTGGTCACTAGCATCACCATCTGCAACTAGTCAATTATTAGATAAAACCTAACGATATGTGTCCCTGTGACAAAAACAACTGACCAGTTAAAACATAACATGTGTAGAGAGTTTAAATTTAAAAAAAAAAATGGTAAGATGTAACACATGCTTATGTTTTAACTAAACGATACTTATTATTATACCTATCATGTAACAGGAAAATTCTCACTTAATAAATTGCCTAGCAATAAATATAGTAAAAAGTATTTTTCAACTGGTTTAAATCCAGATTTACAGAAATAAAATGGTCACGTTCAAGGCATAAGATCAGTGGGTAGAAGACTATACATGAAAACATCTTTAACTGTACCTTTGTGAATGGTATACTCCCTCAAGAGACCTTCCATGTGGAAACCAAGTTTCTCCAAGACTCTCTGGGAGGCCTTGTTCTCTATCAAAATCAAAGCTTGCATTCTAACCAAATCAGTGAACTCTTTAAACCCTTCAGTGATGGCCATCTTCACAGCTCTGATTACTATGCCTTGTCCCCAGTACTCGGCTGCTAACGCATACCCGATCTCCGCTCGACACTGTCATCACCACCTTGTGGCTTGACGAAGACCATTCCGATCGAACAGTCATTGATGCAGACGGACCTGCAATAAGGTTGAGGAATTCAAACATCCTTGATGTAGGAAAGTGCTTCCTTCTTGGATTTGAAGGTGTTCCAACGAGTGAATTGTGTTACCTTTTCATCCTCGGTATACTTCAAGAAGTCCTCAGCATCTGAGAGCCTATAAGGACGTAGTGTGATTTCCAAAGATTGGCTTTCCATTTCCGTTTGTGATGGTTACAAGAGATGGTACTAAAAATAATCAATTGTGATGAGTTTTCTAGTTTCTGTATTGATTGGATAGCAAATTTCCATAACAAATAGATTAATGTTTTTATTTATTTATTTATTTTATGGGTTCGGTATTTGGATCTTGACAACAAAAGAAAGTGTGAAATGTTCACTGATGGTAGGCAAACCAACCATTCACAAATTGTGAAATGCTATTCTTTGAATTCAAAACAGGAGATGCTTTACTAACTAGTACTATAGTTGAATAATATTATTTTTTATTTGTAGGTAAAAGTTTCAGTCTGACTCAAATGGATGCATGAAGATAACGTATAATATTTGTATTGAGTCCCTTAATTATGATTGACTTATTGTGTGACTTAGCTTAATTTACATCTCGTAGAGTAAAATATTGTTGTACATATATAAAAAAATAAAATGCTTAGTACTCAACGTTCTTACCAAACTCCTCTGAACATCAACCTTTCCATTCCGCAAGTCATATTACCACCACTACTAGTATGGTAAGACTGTTATCGTCTCTTAACATTGCATTTCACTCAGCAAAAGTTTGGCCAATCTCATCTCAAATTAAGAGAAAGGCTGGAGTTCGTCTTTTAGTCGATGTTAAAATTATTTTCATGTTGCAGATGTTAATTATTAGGGTAGTGCCATCCATATCCCATACACCCATTTTTACTTTTCACACACTTCTATCAATTTTTTGCAAAACGGATTGAATGAATTGAAGAAGATAAATGACAAAAATTTAATAAAAGTGTGTAGGAAGTAAAAATAAATATGTGAATAGCAATATCCATTACTATTCGGCTAGTTCCTTAAGACATTGTGTCTCTCTTACACCCAAATTTCAAACGCAGTTGTACCAAACATGCTAACGTAGTCATACAGTTGACAGTTCTTTCACAAAAAAAATATAACCAATTAGTCCAGTTGCACAAGGGCGACGTAATAAAAAAGTAATTAAGTTGGTTCCACAATAGATGAGGAGGAATTCCTTCTTAATAGATGAGGAGAAGCTCCTCCTCAATTCACTACATAACCGATTTAGGGGATTTCATGCTTGTGATCAAAACGTTCATATTATAAAACACTATGTAAAGATCATCTGTGCAAAAAATTGACAAAATATGAAATTGTTTAGTTATCGAATTGCATAACAATAGATGGACGGATTCGGTAAAAGCATTAAGAACCATCAATATCTATTTACTACAATGGAATTACTAAACAACCTTAGTTGTAATTTATTTTTTTGTAGAGATGATATTTTACAAAGAGATTAATAATAGGGTAAATCGCCAAAATGGTCCCTGAGATTTGCATAACTCATCACTTTGGTCCTTGAGATTCCAAATCGATAAAAGTGGTCCTGAAATTGTCCACCATCCATCATTTTGGTTCTTCCGTTAAGTGTCCCGAAGCTCTTGGCAAGAAGTTTGGGCAATTTTCAAGGCTTCGTAACTCAATCGTTTCTTAACCAAATTCGACCCATAATATATCAAAATGAAGATAGGAAAGTGTAGAATAAGATTATACATATTTCGAAGCCTAATGGTTGCTGGAGATTGCTGGAAAATAGCCTCAAAGTTGACTGGTTCAAGTGAAAACTTGAAAACTCATCGGAAACTAGGTAAACTTTAAACGTTCATAACTTCTTCAATACTCAACGAAATCAAGTGATTCAAAAACAAAAATCATACTTCTCGACTAGACAAAGAGAATGGTACCTTTATCGACGGCTAACTCGCCATGTTTTGACCGGAAAACGGCTCATTTTAATTTTTGACCTAATCTTTAACGCATATGTGAGTCTTCTCTCATACACTAAAATAAAATTTGTAGTCATTGCATAAGTTTTTATTTATGGAACTTTTTAATTCTAACCTACTTTAAAAAAAATTATGTATTTGATCTTTATTGATTCAACTAGTCTATATTTTGTTATATGAAAACCACTTTCTCTAGTGTTTAATCTTGCAATTTTGAGTGTTTGCCCAAGTGGGAGAAATAATGTATTATGGGCTTCACTCTCATCAATTTTGCATGCTTTTAATGGTCATAGTTTTGGTGGATAAAACGTACATTATCATACTTGTTTATATTTTATTTGTTATATATGCATCTAATCTTGCAGGAAATTCAAGAATGGTTAATGAGTATATTTTGCTCAAAAGTGTTTTGCTTATTAATTCTTGTTTGTTGTTCAAGAAATTGGACTTGTGATTTATATGTTATTGATGAATAATTAATCTGCTCAAAAGTGTTTTCTTATTCAGTACAACTATAAATCAATGTATAATGAAGCATGGAATTGACAATTGTATATATTTCATCTGCTCAAAAGTGTTGAAGCTATATACGTTTGCCCTTGTATTTTATGTTTTAGCTATGCAAACCTAATATAATTAGTTTCTGTCCAAAGATGATTATGGAATTATATACTTTTGATGCAATAAGAAAACATTTAGTTAAAGTTTTCTATTTCTGTCAAATGTTAGATGTGTGGATGCAAATTTCTTCCTCCTTGATCTTGGACAAGATTGCACCTACAAAACAATTTACACCTTAGGTCAAGACCAAGAGCCTCACGCACCCACGATGAATGGGGGGGCTTTGGCATAAGAACCTCTGATGTCAAAGTTAGAATTTAGAGAGAAAGTGTTTGAGAATTTTGGAGAATTTTAGCAAGAGAATGACCACCCTCTTTTGGAGAAGAGAATAGGGCTTTTATAGGGGAGTGTGGCCGGTCCCCTTTGGAGAAAGGTGGCCGGCCTTTAAGTGTTTTTTGGGATGTTATTTGGTGATTCAATTAGCAATTAATATATTAATTAGATATAAATATATTAATTGGCTAATTATCATAATAAAAGAAATTTTTTGGGAGGTTTTGGGAGGTTATGTAATGATAACTTAATTAATTAGATAAAAGAAGGCAAGAAAGAGGTAAATATATATGGAAAGAGGTAAATATATATGGAATGAGGTAGGTTTTGGGAATTACCTTATAAGAGGGATTTGATGAGATGGTTTTTGAATTGTTACCTTTTTGGGCACTTTTGACTTGGCTGAGAGATGACTGTCCGCTGCTCGCGCATAGGAATCCCGTTGTACCTCAGGGTATTTTTGTCCTTTTTTGTCCAAAAATCCACGTGTCGCCTTGTGATTATTTTTGGCTCCACAAGATGAACAAAACTGACCAAATGATTTTGTATAGTTTTTCAATCGCAAGAGTCACTTCCCTACAAATATCTAGCATAAATATGTTGAGCTCACAAATTTTATGTTCTAGATCCCATGACTAACGTTTTGCTAATGGGAGTATTTGAAAGGTATCTGTTTCATTTTGTAGACATTTACAAAGTTTTTTTTTATACTCCCTTAATCAGTGGGAGTAATAATATCTATATATAATTTTGTCTCTATTAATCAGTGGGAGTAAGAGATTACATTTTGTGTTAAAAAATTGAAGTGTTAGTAGCTGATACTTTAAGAGTAAATTTTGTATAAATTTTGTTCATAAGTTTTAATAAGAGGTCCTGATTTTGTAAACAGTATGTCGTATTTTACTTATTCTCTTATTATATTCTAAATTGACAGAAAAGTTGGATTTTGTTACCAACCTTGTTGAGTTCTTTTGTGAACTACTTTTGTAGTGAAATATATTTTCATATTTTCAGTTCAACTATTGTGAGCTAATGTTTTGACTATTAGCTCTTGATATCATGACTTTGTTAGTAACATAGTGCTTTGAGTTAAGTGTACATGTAATCAGGGAGTGCAAGGAACTGTCCAATGTGTGCCTTGTTTTCCTTTGTTCTACATTTAGTCTCAAAGTGACAAGTTACTTGAAATGTATGATTACATACTTTAGTGGGCTCAAGTGATCACCATATTTATTTATCTCATTGAGGTATTCTCATTGACTTTCAAGTGGGAGAATGTAAAATCATGAATGGCAATGAATTATGCTCAGAATAATTGAGGGAATAGTTGACTTGGCAATCAAGTTAATGAAATCTCTAGGACTCTTGGTGCTTTAAGGAAATAAACATATTAGAGTCCTAATTACATGCAATCAATTATGGACCTTTATTAAGTAAATACAAGGAATAAGAGT
Source organism: Malus domestica (assembly GCF_042453785.1). Taxonomy (NCBI): domain Eukaryota; kingdom Viridiplantae; phylum Streptophyta; class Magnoliopsida; order Rosales; family Rosaceae; genus Malus; species Malus domestica. Next base: position 16,568,365 of record NC_091673.1, read on the forward strand.
CATGAAGGGACTCTAATTGATTAGATATGATTTGGGTTGATATCCTTTCCGATAATAGGGAGGAATTGGTTGAAACCCTAGCTATATAACCAAGGAGCAGTCCTTGCTTCCATACCAAATGAAACTCACGAAAACTACAAGTCTATTTCGATAGTAAAGTTCATTGAGAGGTACTGGAAGTAGAAGACTACTTCTACTTTGTTGTAAGGATCAATGGCTTCATCTTCATAACCATGTGTTCCGTATTCTACATATAAGTTTAATATAATTAGTCAACCTCTATTTTATATTGATTTGATTTATTCGTGATCCTAATATCTTGTTGTTGTGATTTCAGAATATATCTTATAGTCATCCCACACCCTTGGTTAAGGGCAATCTGCCTTGACAACATGCCAATCGGTTCCATTTCTGTGACCCCTTTCTCGGGCAATAATCGGTGCAGAGGTGAACTTGGATACGTTTTGGGGTCCAAGTACTGGGGCAAGGGAATTGCGACCCAGGCTGTGAAATTGGTGGCTGATGCTATATTCAAAGAGTGGCCACATTTGGATAGACTTGAAGCTCTTGTTGACGTGGACAATGCGGGATCACAATTCACGAAGGATGCTTGAGAAGGTAGGGTTTCAGAGAGAAGGTGTGTTGAGAAAGTATTTTATCTTGAAGGAAAGAAGTAGGGACATGGTGATTTTGCAGTCTTCTTTCTACAGATTGGCAAACTTGATGTATTTGTACCCAATAAAAGTAATAAGACAAATAATGCAAGTAATGTTCTATCTGATATATATTACTGAAATGTTTGTAATATTTGATATATTATGGCTTTGGTGCAACAATACAACCTTTGTGTAGGACTGGCTATTGCCTTCCGATTTCTCACTCAGCCCTTACTCTATTACATATAACACACACAGAGACACACATATAGTAAGGTTCCTTATCACTAGCAGTATATATGCCACGCTCGTATTGATTGCACATACACTACTATGTTGTGTAACACGCACAAAAGTGCATGGATGGATTACAGTACAACATATAATTTTAGGAGAAACTATTATTAAATACATTAGATTGATTTCATGCATATAATTTTAAGTATTCATCCATGCGTGTATATTTCACTTCTGAGTAAAGCTTTGAAGCTTCTTCTACTCCTTCTCCCTCGATTTCAAAGTTTGTCAGATTGCCTTCATAGAAAATGTGGTAAAAATGCCCCACTCCTACCTGGCCTGCATAGTCCATACCTGAATTATAATATTTCAGATTGAGATCAAAATCAAACTAGATAAGATGTGTAACTCTCTAATGCTGACTAACCACAAGTAGCTATATATAAATGTTGATTGATCCCCGTAGCGACATATTAACATCCTATAATTTGAGAACTGAAAGTACCCCACTTTAATTTGTTTCTATCATTTTTTTTTTTTTTTTTGAGTTTTCTATATGATTACATGGTTGCCTACTTTAAGGTGTGAAATTTAAGCTTAAAGCTTATGTTAGATTTTAAACAATGGATTTTGTACATCACACAATCCGAGAGTTAAAATCTGAATTCTTAGCACTAATTGATGTCAGTTAATCCGTAATTGATCGACAAGGAGTTGATTGATCGACAGGATTAACCACATATATATAAATGCAGTTAACTGGGGGTAACCTAGAGCCATTAATTTACTAATGAATATATGTTAGTAATTTTCTTGAACACAACTGATTTCAAATGATTAAATACCTTTCATAGAAGCAAGAAAGTCTTGTTTAGAAATGGTGATCTTTTCTAGTTTCTTTCCGAGAAGGTTCTCCCACATCTCGACCAATTGCTTCTGCGAGAGTACGTTTTCAGGTGGACGAAGGTACAATGTTTTGTTCAATGTTCGTGGATCATCTATCGTCTTGATCGTGTATGTTGCGATGTCCTCTTCATCCATAAGAGTGACTGCACAAAACATGAAGATCATCAACAAAAACGATTAGTTCTCCACGCGTCGTTTAAATTAAACCAAACAAATATAGTAATTAATGTAGAAACATGTGTGTACCTTTAGAGTTACCATCTCCATAAATAAGCACCTTCTCCCTTGGAGGAAGGACAGTCCCCATCTGCGAAAGGTTGCCCGCAAAATAACCCCCAAAAGCAGCACCACATACATAAGTGAAGGGGATTTTAGCATCTTGTATTGCCTTTCTCACTACCATTTTCTCATCAAATGTGACTCTTCCTGGTTCAAGTGCATGTCCCATACGTGCTGGGTCGAGACCGAACTCTGATGGCAAGAAACGCTGCACAGAAAATCAAGGGAAGGGGAAGAGAAAAGTACATAATTCAACACCCCTACAATAACAATATGATTTCTTTTCTATTACAAGCGATATTTTACACTTTCAACACTAAGGGGAGGATGTTGATCCCGACGTAGTGAGTTGAAGAGGGAGATCCTAGTCACCAGGGCAACCCACCATTTGCATTATCAATATGGTTTATGATATTAGAGAAATGCTAAGAAGACTCTCTGCCAACTCATGTTTTTTTACACAGTATTTTATAATGTTGACACAAGATTGTGCCAAAACATGAGGTGGCGGAGAATACCTAGAGAGTGCCACTTTTTGAAAAACTCTTCTTAACATTTCTCATTATAATAAACAAAGAGTAACACCATATATCGTATGGGAAGAGATCCTATCCGGATCTATCCCATCAAATCCACCCAATCCATTCATCCGGACCCTTGACATTTGATCCATCGGTTACAAACAGGGAGCCCCTTCAAAAGTTATAATAATTTTAGTCATTTGATCAAATTTCAAGGGTCCGAATTAATGGAATTGGTGGCTTTGATGGGAGAGATCCGGAGAGAATCTCTTCCCATATCATATAATCACTAATGAATAATAAATAACCGGCTACATGATATTGATCTTTTGCCCAATTTCACCTAACACCAAAATGCTCATTAAAAGCCTATTCTTAATGAAAATAAATGGGTTCTCTTTAGACCTGGTAATTTCTTACACAATTCGTTATCACGATATGTAAACGATACAAAAATAATGAGTTTCAGGTCAACACGATAAATAATTGGTCATTATCGAGTCACATGATAACGACTAATAACGGGCCCTTAACTAGTTTACACGAGGGTGACATGTGAGTAACCCGTTTGACACGTTAAGAAAAAAATTATTTTGATGATTGTTTTTAAACTACTAAAAAAACTTATATATGTATATATATTAAGTATGTATTATTGTAATATTATTCTATATAAATTTTAAAAAAATTAAATTTTATTTATTTATTTATTTTTATAGTATACTATAAGAAAATAGTGAGATTAAAAAAATTACAATACATATTAAAAATAAAATTATCAAGTAATTTAAAAATACAAAACACAATAAAAAAATTTATAATAATTAATTTACAATTGCGAAAAAATGTGAAAAAAAATATGCAAATGCTCGTGAATAGTATTTTTAAGGGAGTCCAAAATAAATTAAATTCATTATCATTAATGTACAAATCTAAAAATGTGAAAGGCAAATATTTTTTTTTAATGTTTTGATTTATGTGACAATGTGGTATGCATATACTAATTTATTATTATGTTTTCCATTTTTTGGATCAAATTATGTTTTCATTTTCATTATTTATTGATATAAAATATATTTTCTTTAACAGGTCCAGTCATATTACCTAATAATATTAATGAGTCGATTTCGTGTAGGTCATATTACCCATTTACTTTAACGAGTGTTACACGATACGACTCATTAAGATATCGAGTATGTCACAAAAATGACACGAACACGGAAAATACAACACAAATGTTAGATCTAGTTCTCCTCAGTAAGGAAGGACCTTTATTAAAGGGAAAGAACATGGGTGTATCCATGCACCCTTTTTACTTCTCACATATTTTTCTAATTTTTTGCCGTCGAATTGGATGAATTGAAGAATATTAGATGATAGAATTTAACAAGAAGTATGTAAGAAGTAAAAAATGATGTGTGCGGATAACACACCCCAAGAACATAAAGCTGTTGACCTAAAATTGTGAATTTCTTCGTTCACCATTCATGTTGAACACAGCACACGACTTATGTGATTTACTCTAGACTTGTAACTCCTGCATGCTGTGTGACTTGTGCAATGAAACATCCAATCAAATCCTACTTTTTTAAATCCAAACTTTTGGTGCGGTGATTTTTTTTCATATATATTTGTGTTCGTTCTGAACTTTTATTTGTTAATTTCAAAACTATGAGGTCATATATCGTAGTTACCATGTCATTTGATAATTAAAGGGGTAAATCGTCAAATAGTTGCCGGAAAATAGTCTCAAAGTTGACTGATCCGAGTGAAAACTTGAAAACTCGCTGGAAACTGGGTAAACTTTAAACGTTCATAACTTCTTCAATACTTAACAAAATCAAGTGATTCAAAAACGAAAATCATACTTCTCGACGAGACAAAGAGAAAGGTACCTTTTTGACGGCTAACTTGCCGTGGTTTGGCCGGAAAACCGCTCGAAAGTAGTTGTCTTGGTCTCGAGTTAGCCACTTTCGAGCCATTTTCCGGCCAAACCAAGACAATTTAGCCATCTAAAAAGGTACAATTATCTTCATCTCGTTGAGAAGTATGATTTTCATTTTTGAATCACTTGATTTCGTTGAGTATTGAAGAAGTTATAAACGTTTAAAGTTTACCCAGTTTCCGACGAGTTTTCAAGTTTTCACTCGGACCAGTCAACTTTGAGGCTATTTTCTGGCCATCTCCGGCAACAATTGGGCTTTAAAATAGGTATAGTCTTATTCTACACTTTCCAATCTTCATTTTGATATGTTATGGGTCTAATTTGGTTAACAAACGATTGAGTTACGAAGCTTTGAAAATTGCCCAAACTTCCTGCCAAGAGCTCCGGGACACTTAACAGAGTTTTTAACGGAATGACCAAAATGATGGATGGTGGACAATCTCAGGGACCACTTTTATCGATTTGGAATCGCAGGGACCAAAGTGATAAGTTATGCAAATCTCAGGGACCATTTTGGCGATTTACCCTAATTAAAGTTGCACTGTTCTTTTTTATACAAAGTGGAGAAATAAATACTACTAAGCCAGTAACTAATTGATGACTGAAGATGGAAATAATATACACATACCTTAACATTTCCGGCTTCCTTGATAGCTTGAACAAGCTTGAGCTGCAACAAAATGTTGTGACTCCTAAAATGCACCCCGGACATGGTACAAATGACAACGTCGACAAGCTTGACAGCACGAACAAGGCTTTGGAGATCAGAAAAGGAGCCCTCCACAAGGTGAGCCCCTTGCTTTTTGAAGGACAAGAGCATCTGCAGCTTCTCAATATCAAGGCCAATCTCTGGCCTTTGAAGGACATAGGTTGGGTGACCTAGGGCTAGGCTTGCCTTAACAATCCTTCGTCCCACGTACCCAGTACAACCTACCACAAGAACCTTGCTCTTTCCCATGTCTACCAAATGTTATTGGGATGCTTCTTTTTGCCTCTTGCTTTGTTTGTTTGTCATGAAGGCAAGACTAGCTCTATATATAATAGTAGTCGAGAACCCCTGCAGGTATACTGTTCCATTTCCTTCCTGCATACAATAGTTGACATGCAAGCTAGCCTAGACTTTTACGCTGTTGTAAAAGTCACTCCATATCATTTCATTAGTTGGTGGGGATCTGGCAAGCCTGAAAATATTGACAAAAATACAGACCTAATTTCAAACTGGGTAGACCAAAGCAATATATAAATCCTATAATTGATTAAGAATTATAAGTGGTTGTGTTATCTATATATAAAGGCAGAGTCCCAGTTTGGTGAAACATTCCAAAATGCCAAGAATATCCCTATGTTTCCTTCACAGGATTATTGAAAATTTTGCACGTTAATTGTAGTGGTTTGATTGTGGTTTTTGTTTTCTGCAGGTTTTTCTTCCCTTATCTTATCAAAGAAATCATTTCATAGGTTAGGCTTTCATTTTTTTTATTTTTCTTCACAGGACTTTTAAGGATATCCTCAAGTCAAAGTGATGGAATCAAAGTCTTCACCCCCCCCCCCCCCCCCCCAAATAACAATAACAAATTAGGTTTCTTCATTTTTAGACTCTCTTGGGGTTGGCAGATAAGGGGTTGCTTGCATTGAAACCTCGCCGCCTAGCTTCTCCTTTCTTATGAAATTTTATCCCTTTCCTACGGCCAGTTCGTGAAGGCCGTTTTCAAATTGAGGTTTTATATATTCTGTCTCTTAAGATTTGATTCTTTCTATTTTGGCTTATTTTTGTCTGATTTCTCAAACAATTTGGCTAATGAAGAGTTTATGGATATACAATGGGACAATATTATTTTCTCTCTGTTTTATGTGTTTATTTAGTTTTACTGTAGTTTTCATCTATGCCTTGAGTTTTGGCTTCTCTATCTTTTTATCTTTTGTAGCGTTGCAGGTCAATGGCGAGAATTATTCAAGTATGCGACATCATTTTAATTTCATGTGAAAAATCTTCTCTTATAATTATGTTTGAGTGATTGAATGTGCATATGTGAGCTCTTAGGTTGAGTTCCGTATTTATTGTTGAAGAAAACAGGAAGTGAGGAACTCAATAACCCTACCACGATTATGTATGAAATAAATTGGATCTATTAAAAACTCATATTTTGGGTGTGTTGTTAGGAAAAAACGCCTAAACTCTGAATTTGTATAGAACAGATTCATTATAAAATAGATTAATTGTATGTGTTATTGCTTTTAGTACTGAAATTGACTTCTTTGCCCTCCTACAAGTCATAGCTTTGCTAATAAATTGAGAACAATGTCTGATTTAGTTTTTTCCTTTTTTTCTTTTTTTTTTTTTTGTCGAAATGTCTTATTTAATTTAACTCTTTTCATTTGATAATTCCCTTACCCTTGGTTTGAGATATAAAGTATTTCATTTCAGTCATCAAGTCACCATTTAACTAGTATTCTGTTGATTTTTGTCTGTAGGTACACAAAAATATGCAGATTTTGCTTTCAAATTGAGAGGCGTAAGGACAATCTTTGTTCATAGAAAAAAAAAAGCTGGACAGAGTAGGCATGGGTATGGGAACATGATTGGTTGTTATATTGCTTTGGGACGTTTTGATATTTTAGAGATTAATGAGTTTGTGGAGATTTTGCTTTTCATCTTGCTTTGTATTTGAACTTAAGCACTATAACTGAACTTACTTTAAAATTATAGAACTTCAAAACGCGACTGCGGTTAGGATTAGAGAGAGCCAAATATATATGTCGAGAAACTAGGCATTGCAAGTATATAAATTCCAATTGTATTATTGCTAAATCATATATATCAAATGTAGTTAGGAATTAAATTAAGTACAAACTACATGCGGATGGAAAAAGTTATATATAGGGGAGAGCCTAAAAATACTTGAAGAATCAAATACTGCACAAATTTGTGATAAGTTGATGAGTAAAGATGATTGCCTTTTGTCAAGCAGTTTTTGACTTTTCTACATTCTTTTATATAGTTTTTTCTTTTTTTCTTCCTATTTTGTCAGATTAGAGAGATGGGGGCGCTGATAAAAAAAAAGTATTTTTGCGTTTTGCTGCACATGATGATGTTGATGATATACAATGTTTAATGACTGAACCCTATTCCCTATACTATAGCGAAAAATGAAGCATAATTATACAATAGCTACACACAAAACATTGAAAGTATACATGCGTGCAGTAAGAATGAATGGTAAAAATGCCATGTTCCTTTTAACATTGCGAATTACCGAACTTTCTGGACGGAGTATAAATACGAATGCTCTTGGTGGCCTTCATTTAATTTCTTACTAATATCATCTCAATGTTTTGGAACTTTTGACGGCCCTCCCACCTAACATATAATTTTTAGGGGCATGCAGCGTCCGTAATTATAAAAATGCCTCTTGCATGCGCGTTAGCGCATGCGGAGAGGCTAGTAAATCATAAAACCTCCAGGTTTCAGTGGACCGTAATATTCAACGTATTATAGTTTGGTGTTTCTTAAATTTTTAAGGTGTGTATTCAATTTCTATTTTAAAGGATTTAAAAGGAAAGGATTTACATGGAGTTTAGAAAACTAAGGGCATTTAATCTGAATTTTAAAAGATTTGATCAAAATCCAATTAGAACTTTAAGGGAGTTTATAAAAGTTTTTAGGAAGTCGAACATATTCTATCATGATTTAAAAAAAAATTATAAAAATTAAGATGTGCAGCAGTCCTAATGATTTAGGAATGTGTTTGTGTAAATCCTATTATATGTTGGGATATGCTTGTGTGATTCTATCATATCATAACCTTAGATATTATTGTAATCCTATTGGACTAAAAATTTACGTTCGCTACTACTATAAATAAAAGCACAATGATGTAAGAAAAATACACCTTAAAATGTAAACTCTCTCCTCTCTCTTGTCGCTGCACCTCCACTCTCTCTCTCTGCCCTTTAGTTTTTCAGTTAAATAGGTCAACTACAAATTCAAAAGCTCAATTGTTTTTTACCAATTAGGTTCTCCTAAAATCCCTGTTTGATATTTTCAACGACCATGATGCATGAACCTGTACATTTATATTTACCTTCTTATATATATATATATACATATATATATATATATATTGTATATTTCATATATTTGTCAATATATATATGTTCATGCATAACGCAATTATAAATTTGCTATGTAGAATTTGTGAGTCAAAGAAACAAAAGTAAATAGAAGCAATTTTGGGTTTTTTCAAATGCTAGAATTGAAAAAAAAAAATCTAGGAAATTTGTGTCGAAGCTGCGGCTCGAAGCTGTGCCGAGCCACGCTGGCTGGCTTGCAGCCCAGCCGCGTTGCTGCTCTCTAAACTATTGCTACACACGAGACTACCAAGGCCGATGTAATACCCCGTATTTAAAAAAATATTATTACATATTATATGTGTGTGTGTGTGGATAATTATTATTTCACGTAATGATTTTATTAAATTTATTTTATGCAAGAACCTACTTTCGATATGTAAAATAGTTTCATTGTAAAATCCTTTGTGCTACAAATTATTTCAAAAACTAGCTAGTAGTATTTCATGTTCATATGTAATTAGAGATATTTTTAGTTTGAATTGGAGAAGGTGATTATGATGAGTTTGGCTTTATTGTTCTCACAAAGGCTAAGTGATGTTTTGGGCAACCATTAGAGAATAAAGATGAGGAGTTAGTCACTACTCTAGATAGGTTGAGGTGGAGAGTTTGTAACATTAGGAGTTAATGATTTGGTGATTACTCACCACTCTAAATGTGAAGTTGGCAAGTTTGTATTCATTAGGAATCTAAGAGTTAAATGTTTGGTGAGGATTGATCCCCCAAATTATTTGGACGTGGCCTTTGGATGCAAGGAACATCTTGCATATTATTCCTTAGTTCATGATTAGCTTCACATTTGTTATTTTGTCATTGGACCACATTTCATTGTGATGATTACGCTAACATTTGGTGTGTTTTCATTGGAACACATTTCATGGTAATAATTAGCACAACACTTGCTTTCTTTCCATTGGCACACTTGTGGAGATTCTTTGGACAAGATGATGTCATGCAATTTACATAAAGGAAGGAGGAAAGAAACAACGGAAGGATATAGAGAAAAGAAGAAGAGGAAAAGATAGAGAAAAGAAGAAGAAGAAAAGGGAGAGGAAAGAGGAAGACGAAAAGAGAGAGGAAGAAGAAGAAAAAAAGCAAGAAAAAAAACAACTCCAACAAAAAGTCATTCTTCCCTTCATATTACCTTCCTATTTTCTTTTACATGTTCTTAGGGCTTAAAGTCATCTTTCATTGTATTTGTAAGTCTACCACATATAGTGAAATACAATGAAAACACAACCCTAGTGGATGTAGCCAAATTGGTGAACCACTTAAATCTTGTGTTGTTTACATTTTGAGATCATTTTCCATAAGAAGCACTTCCACCAAACCATAGAAAATATCCATTTATTTTCCCTTGAGAATGATGTAGAAAAAGTGGGAGACAAATCCCAGAAAAATACATGAGATCTTACTCAACAAATCTCTCCATCAAACTACCATCATTTTCATCTATCAAAAGAAAGATATCCAAAAACTAGGAATTCGTCCAGCCTATTTATCAGACCAAAACACCATCATCCATAGATTATATCATAGTATTTTCTTCATGAGAATTGTTTGTCTGTCTTTCTACCATGACATATCAAAATTTCAGGAAAATCCAACGGTGCAATATTCCAATATGTTTGAAATACCAACTTATGTTTCTAATTCCACGGAAAACTGGACAGCCACATTATGAGTACCAAAACCCCACTTTTAGTAGCTCCAATCGAAACATTTCCTTCACAAAAGTTGTTCCTTATCATCTCCTCTATAACATATACAAAAACCAAGACAATCTAATCTATGTGCTGACTTGTATCCCAGTTCAAACAGCTGATGTGTGGTTGAGAATTTCAGCTATATTAAAGAAGAGGAAGAGGATGTGGTGAAAGAAGAAAGAGAACGAAAGGGAAGAAAAGAACTTGAAACAATAAAAATAAATGATGATGTTTGGAAAGGGAAAAGCTAGAAAAATGATTCCATGCCTTGTGGCCTTTGAGACATATATTTCACTCTAACAATTATTTTCTCTAACATGGATGTCTATTCTTTTTTAAATAAAAACAGGTTGCCCAACCAAGATGGACAAGACGTTGGAAAATATATATGGAGCGGTCAACGAGCAACATTTTATATGATGGATTATAAATTATTATTTTGTTATACTACTCTTGTTACTAATCAATTTGATTTATGTTGAAATTGCAGGTTTGTAAGATAAAGTATGAGTATTGATATCTATGTGAACATGACATATACATATGCATTGCAAAGCAAGAAAAAGAGTTGTGTTGTGTCAAGTGCTCACTTGTGTAAAGTGTCTAAGTTGTGATGATATTCAAGGGCTGAAGTTGCCTTGAATTAAAAATAATGAAATCTTGTATATGTCAGGCATATGGTGCATGGCTTGAATATACATTTTGGTGTTGGGTGAAGTGTCTGTTTAATAAAGCGGAAACTGAGAGTTTAATTACAAAAATTGGGTTTAAGGGATGAACGGGAGTTAACTCATATTCTAACGTACTTGGAGCCAAGTGGTATAAGCATGGGATGGGACGTGCAGGCTTGGGTGCCTTAGGTATGTATTGACGGGATTAGAAGGGAGTGAGTACATTCATCCATCTTATTTGCATATGTTCCATGCATCTCATTGCATACATATTATGAATTGGCAAGGACTACTCATTTCTATTATTATTTTAGTTGGTACTTTTGTTATGAATTAAATTTTGTATACTAATATTCTATTTCCGCTGCGTATTCAATAAATTATATGTGATACACTCAAGCTTTTATTATGAAAGATTTGTTATATGATGTATTTTATAATCGTTGTAATTTAATTTAATTTTTTCCACCATATCTTGGTTGTAGAATTTATTTCTATAGTTAAGATATGGCTCACACCCTAACTCGTGAATAGTCTTTATTCATGGGTCGAGGCGTGACAGCCAAGGCGTAGGCCCTGATCTCGTTGGGCTTGAAGCTCAATGATCTTTGTCCTAAGCCTCTACCCACTACTCTGCAGCATGTGCCCTGAGAACCCAAGGCTTGCAACTTTGATGCAGGGCCGTGTACTGGTAGCCAGCAAATCCTTGTCGGATTGTGATATCTTTCAACCCAAATGCCAATTTTTAGTACCCCCGCTTCTCAGGCACATCCAAATTTTTTTGGGGTGCTTTAGGTTAAAAGCCATACTAGACTATATTTTCGCAATTGGTTGGCCCGAAGCAACCTTAACTAATATGACTCAAACGTCTTTATTTTTCTTCCACGATCAAATTCAAATGATTTCGATCTATTGGATTAATTAAAATGACCAGCAGTCCAATAATTTGACAATAATCTAAAAATAATTGGCCTGAAGTTCACTTTTTTGCATTAACGATTCAATAATTTACTTCTTTTCTTTGCACCGTTGACATCCTTTCGTAGTCCCGAAGCTACTCACACTATGGTTCCTAAAGCAAACCCCAAATTCACTACGCTTTAATTATATATTGTATTATGTGTTCTTACAGGTACCCCTACATATTCCTAGCGAAATTACAACTGAAGCAGGCTATTTTTTAAGTTTTGTTGGCAGGATTAATTTGGTCTTTTATCCTCTTTGGATTGGAAAAGAGAGTTTGCTAATATATGGTTTACATATATTAAGTTGGACTTGAATTTTAAAAAAAATAATAATAATATTGGCCACCTAAATATACGTATACTGTCCTATGATAGGCCACAAGTTTAAAATAAATGTACGATACTGTCCCTACATATATTAAATTATGACATAACTATTGCTCTAGATGGTGTTGGTATATTGTACCTGGAAGTCTAGAACTTGGGTAGAATATTTCCTCCAAGTTGGTATCGTTTTACTTTAAATCAAATACGTTGAACTGATGAAGGTTAGATGATCATATTCTGGCTGTTAATCGGTATAAGGCACACCATTTGACCGTTCTTCTGACTTTGTGGTAAGCTGTTGAGCTAACTTTCGATCACAATGGAATCTATTCATACTGTGTAGATCTTGTTCAGGAGCATGCAAATAATTAAGAATCCCGTTGAAATATACAGTTTTAATATATTGTATTTGCATGTTGGAACGGCTTTCTTTGAAAATTAAAATTAAAATTTAATAAAGGAAAAATAATGTTTTTGGTTTGGTATTCTATGATAAGTGACTACCTCTTAAATTCTCTCTTGCGTGTGGATTACACATAACCCGGATTGACAACGTATTCTTTTATATAATTAGTAATCTCGGGGTCCTGTGTGTGAAAGTGAATTAGAGTCCCTAAAAGTTGCAAATTTAAAAAAATTGAAAAATCAAAGGCCCTTCTGCTTTGGAGGTCCTGTGCGGGGACATCACTTGCACATCATTAGAGCTGGCCGTAACGCAAGTTCTTGTTTGCTTCTGTTTGGGCTTGATTTTACATCAGCTTGCTAAAGGGTGCGTAATTTGATTTGTATTTGTGCTTGTTCATAAGCACGGAGTTTTCACCTAAGCGAAGACCAAATGGCTTTTAACCTGATTTTAATGAAGAGGCAGTGCTCATTATTTTTGCAAAAGCTTAAATAAAATGACAAGTTTGCCCGGGAAAATGATGGCTCAGAGCCTGAAATAGTGCCCAAGGCTTGTCTTTAGTAGTTCGGACTACTGAGTAGTCGGGCTTTTTATCCATTGAAAAATGAAAAGAAAATAGAATTTCTTTAATTTTATTTTGATTATTCATTTTTCGTACTACTGAGTAGTCCGAACTATTAAAAAAAATTTAAAATCAGCGAATGAATAACGTAAGTGGGAGTTTGAGGTAGTTTGCGTACATTTGGCGCCCTGCTAGTGGTGCTTGCAATTTAGTCATTCCCTTCATTGAGAAATTTTTCAATATGTCCGGAACACAGGATGGTACGACATATGTTATTATATAAATGGAAGAAAGTTTTTTTTTTTTTCCAAGTGTCCCTCCACCTGTATAATGACATACAGTGTATGTATCCTGTGTTCCAAGCACACTAAAAAATCCCTCCCCTTCATCACGCTACCTAGTTGCTAGGTGTGAGGAAGTTGATAGTTTCTTCATCCGCTTACTTGCCAGTGGCCTGGATCGCATTCGTCACTTAATTCCCTCTCTTCATGGTCTGAGGTTTTAGCCACACTCTTTATGGTATGAGGTTTTAGCCCTATTTTTAAATGTCTTTCCATTTATATTATGATAGATGATGTATTGCTTGTCTTCCGAAATACACTAAAAAAAATCCCTCCTTTATCACACAATAACTATTGCCTACTTTTTGATATTGTGCACTAGACTAAAGTCACAGCACCACCATATGTCATGGCCCAATGTAGAAACCCAATTTACAAACCCACTTTACACAGAAGCCCTATAAATGCGAGGGAACACCATTCCACAAGAAAGTAGGATTTTCACCCCTCTTTTTTACTTTCCGTCTCTTCCCTCTTATTTAAACAGTAATGATAATTAAGGTACATTAATTTTTTATAGAAAGAGAAAAACAAAATAAACTTAATAAAGAATACGAGAAGAGGAGATGGAAGATGATGGGAAGAGGAGGGTACATAATCGTATTCCTTCATAAAAACTAAATTTTTCGGACTAAAATATTTAACTTTTAACCCAACCATTAAAGATGATCTAAGCGGGCCAAACCCTGAACCAGATACGTCCCGTTTACTCTCCGCACGTAATCTGAGTGTTTCAATGATCAGTCGGATCACTTTCGACTGCAACAGTTGATGTGCATCAAGTTGCGGAAGAAAGAGATTACAACAGTCATGTTGGTGCGGCTTGCGCTTTTGCGGTCCTTTAACTTTTAAGTTTTGCCATAAAAATTTTGAGGATATTTTAGGATAATGTAACATTACATTTTTTGTGAGTGACGAGACTATATCAATCTAAGAGTCCATGGAGATGCTCGGCTGAATATCAAGGGTTGGCAAGGAGAATGACCGAGGATAGATACTCGAAGATGGACTTGTCATTTTACATATTTGCAATGTTTAGCAAACCTTTGCCACGCTTGTATTGATTGAACATACACACTACTATGTTGTGTAACACGCACAAAAGTGCATAGATGGATTACAGTACAGCATATAATTTTTGGAGAAACTATTATTAAATACATTGGATTGATTTCATGCATATAATTTTAAGTATTCATCCATGCGTGTATATTTCACTTCTGGGTAAAGCTTTGAAGCTTCTTCTACTCCTTCTCCCTCGACTTCAAAGTTTGTCAGATCGCCTTCATAGAAAATGTGGTAAAAATGCCCCACTCCTACCTGGCCTGCATAGTCCATACCTGAAGAATAATATTTCAGATCGAGATCAAAATCAAACTAGATAAGATATGTAACTCTCTAATGCTGACTAACCACAAGTAGCTATATATGAATGTTGATTGATCCCCGTAGCTACAGATTAACATCCTATAATTTGAGAACTGAAAGTACCCCACTTTAATTTGTTTCTATCATTTTTTTTTTTGGAGTTTTCTATATGATTACATGGTTGCCTACTTTAAGGTGTGAAATTTAAGCTTAAAGCTTATGTTAGATTTTAAACAATGGATTTTGTACATCACACAATTTGAGAGTTAAAATCTAAATTCTTAGCACTAATTGGTGTCAGTTAATCCGTAATTAATCGACATGGAGTTGATTGATCGACATGATTAAGCACATATATATAAATGCAGTTAACTGGGGGTAACCTAAAGCCATTAATTTACTAATGAATATATGTTAGTAATTTTCTTGAACACAACCGATTTCAAATGATTAAATACCTTTCATAGAAGCAAGAAAGTCTTGTTTAGAAATGGTGATCCTTTCTAGTTTCTTTCCGAGAAGGTTCTCCCACATCTCGACCAATTGCTTCTGAGAGAGTACGTTTTCAGGTGGACGAAGGTACAATGTTTTGTTCAATGTTCGTGGATCATCTATCGTCTTGATCGTGTATGTTGCGATGTCATCTTCATCCATAAGAGTGACTGCACAAAACATGAAGATCATCAACAAAAATGATTAGTTCTACGCGCGTCGTTTAAATTAAACCAAACAAACATAGTAATTAATGTAGAAACATGTGTACCTTTAGAGTTACCATCTCCATAAATAAGCACTTTCTCCCTTGGAGGAAGGACGGTCCCCATCTGCGAAAGGTTACCCGCAAAATAACCCCCAAAGGCAGCACCACATACATAAGTGAAGGGGATTTTAGCATCTTGTATTGCCTTTCTCACTACCATTTTCTCATCAAATGTGACTCTTCCCGGTTCAAGTGCATGTCCCATACGTGCTGGGTCTAGACCGAACTCTGATGGCAAGAAACGCTGCACAGAAAATCAAGGGAAGGGGAAGAGAAAAGTACATAATTCAACACCCCTACAATAACAATATGATTTCTTTTCTATTATAAATGATATTTTAGACTCATCTATACTAAGGGAAGGATGTTGATCCCGATGTAGTGAGTTGAAGAGGAAGATCCTAAATGGTTTATGATATTAGAGAAATGCTATAAAGATACTCTCTGCCAACTCATGTTTTTGGCACACTATTTTATAATGTTGACACAAGATTGCGCCAAAACATGAGGTTGTGGAGAATACCTAGAGAATTCCACTTTTTGAAAAACTCTTCTTAACATTTCTCATTATAATAAACAAAGAGTAACACCATATATCATATGGGAAGAGATCCTCTCTGGATCTCTCCCTCCAAATCCACCCAATTCATTCATTCGGACCCTTGAAATTTGATCTAACGGTTACAAATAGGGAGCCCCTTTAATAGTTATAATAATTTTATCATTGGATCAAATTTCAAATGTTCGAATTAATGGAATTGATGACTTTGGTGGGAGAGATCCGGAGAGAATCTCTTCCCATATCATATAATCACTATTAAATAGTAAATAACCGGCTACATGATATTGATCTTTTGCCCAATTTCACCTAAAACCAAAATGCTCATTAAAAGCTTATTCTTAATTAAAATAAATGGGTTCTCTTTAGATCTGGTAATTTCTTACACGATCCGTTATCACGATATGTAAACGATACAAAAATAACAAGTTTCGGACCAACACGATAAATAATCGAGTCATTATCGGGTCACACGATAACGACTAATAACAGGTCCTTAACTGGTTTACACGAGGGTGAAACGTGAGTAACCCGTATGACATGTTAAGAAAAAAATTATTTTCATGGTTGTTTTTTAACTACTAAAAAACGTATATATGTATATATACATATATTAAGTATGTATTATTGTAATATTATTCTATATAAATTTTAAAAAAATTAAATTTTATTTATTTATCTATTTTTATAGTATACTATAAGAAAGTAGTGAGATTAAAAAAATACAATACACATTAAAAATAAAATTATCAAGTAATTTACAAATACAAAACACAATAAAAAAATTATAATAATTAATTTACAATTGTGAAATTATGTAAATAAAATATGCAAATGCTCGTGAATGGTATTTTTAAGGGAGTCCAACATAAATTAAATTCATAATCATTAATGTCCAAATCTAAAAATGTGAAGGCAAATTTTTTTTTTTAATGTTTTGAAGTAATATTTATGTGACAATATTATTATGTATTCCATTTTATGGATCAAATTATGTTTTCATTTTCATTATTTATTGATATAAAATATATTTTCTTTAACAGGTCCGATCATATTACCTGGTAATATTAATGAGTCGATTTCGGGTTGAGTCATATTACCCTTTTACTTTAACAGGCGTTACACGATACGACTCATTAAGATATCGAGTATATGACGAAAATGACACGAACACGAAAAACACGACACAAATGTCAGGTCTAGTGCTCCTCAGTAAGGAAGAACCTTTATTAAAGGGAAACAGCATGGGTGCATCCACACCCTTTTTACTTCTCACACACTTTTCTAATTTTTGGCTGTCGAATTGGATGAATTAAAGAATATCAGATGACAGAATTTAACAAAAAGTATGTGAAAAATAAAAATAGATGCGTGCGGATAATACACCCAAGAACATAAAGCTGTTGACCTAAAATTGTGAATTTCTTCGTTCACCATTCATGTTAACACAGCACACAACTTGTGTGGTTTTACTCTAGACTTGTAACTCCTGCATGCTGTGTGACGTGTGCTATGAAACATCCAATCAAATCCTACTTTTTAAAAATCCAAACTTTTGGTGCGGTGATTTTTTCATGTATATTTGTGTTCGTTCTGAACTTTTATTTGTTAATTTCAAAACTATGAGGTCATATATCGTAGTTACCATGTCATTTGATAATTAAATTGCACTGTTCTTTTTTATTCAAAGTGGACAAATAAATACTACTAATCCAGTAACTAATTGATGACTGAAGATGGAAAAAATATACACATACCTTAACATTTCCGGCTTCCTTGATAGCTTGAACAAGCTTGAGCTGCAACAAAATGTTGTGACTCCTAAAATGCACCCCGGACATGGTACAAATGACAACGTCGACAAGCTTGACAGCACGAACAAGGCTTTGGAGATCAGAAAAGGAGCCCTCCACAAGGTGAGCCCCTTGCTTTTTGAAGGACAAGAGCATCTGCAGCTTCTCAATATCAAGGCCAATCTCTGGCCTTTGAAGGACATAGGTTGGGTGACCTAGGGCTAGGCTTGCCTTAACAATCCTTCGTCCTACGTACCCAGTACAACCTACCACAAGAACCTTGCTCATTCCCATGTCTACCAAATGTTATTGGGATGCTTCTTTTTGCCTCTTGCTTTGTTTGTTTGTCATGAAGGCAAGACTAGCTCTATATATAATAGTAGTCGAGAACCCCTGCAGGTATACTGTTCCATTTCCTTCCTGCAGACAATAGTTGACATGCAACCTAGCCTAGACTTTTACTTTGTTGTAAAAGTCACTCCATATCATTTCATTAGTTGGTGGGGATCTGGCAAGCCTGATCAATAAATTTATCTATACTAAAACTCAGTTTGGCTGGTACTGTTTTTCGCTGTTCATGAACAGTAAAAGGACGGAAATGCCCTTTCTTTCTTCTCACTCCCATGCTTTGTTGTTTGTTTTTTTGTACAGTCAAATTCCGAATTTGTCCTTTGTATTCATCCGTTCCTTCATCTGTAGGTCTTTTCTTAATTTTTAAGTCTATGTATTGCTGGTAGGAAGACAAAAAAAATATATTAAAAAACTGTTATTAAAACCGGGCCACATGGTTTGTGGCACGACAAAGGATAAAAATTTTATACCTTCTTAATTTTTTAAATGCATGTATATCTGGTGGGAAGATAAAAAAAAAATGTGATTAAAACAGGGCCACATGATTTGTGGCACAACAAACAATAAAAATTTATATCCGGCCACATGTCAGTCATCGCCCGAAGGTAGTAACTCTACTTTTCTTCTTCTTTCTTACGTTTTCCTTTATATTTTGGAGGTAAATCGTTTGCCCTTCCATTTCCATACTCTTTATGGTCACGATTAAATTACGTCAACATTTATATTAATTTTTTTACAAAAATAATAAAACAAAAAATAGTAGAAATATAAAATGTTGATGTAACTTAACCGTGATCACACAAAACAGAAAAAGATCGGTTAAATCACGTTAATATTTTATATTCATTTTTTTATAAAAATAATAAAAATATAAAATGTTGACGTAACAGAAAAAGATGGAAAGAGTATGAAAATGGGAAAGAGTATGGAAATGGAAGGGCAGACAATCCACCTCCTTGAATTTTTCTTTGCTTCTCCCGCTTTTGGCAGTCGTTTTCTTTCTACGTTGTCTTTCTTTGCTTCTCCCGCTCTTGCCAGTCCTTTTCTTTTGTTTTTGAATTGTTGCTGCTTTTCTTTTTAACCCGCTATTGTTTCTCTGTGGGTTTTTAATTTTTTGACTTTTTGTGCAGGTAAAGGAAGAACCCATAAGAGATATGTTCACTGAGAGCAAGTCCAGCCTTGCTCTTTGCTCGGGGGACAGGCACCAGGAAAGGGCCCGAGGCCCGGTTGGTTCTTCTCCAGCCATGGAGAGCTTGAATGAGGGTGGAAGCCCGAGGGCCGGGGGGTGGGCAATCGACAGGCCTGTGGCCTGAGGCCCGTGACGTTAGGCCTGGGTCCGGGCCTTTTTTTTTTATTTTTTTTGTGTCAGGCGCGTGCCCCTCACTCGCGAGTGGGGGCGCGTCGCCGACAGGAAATCAGGGCACGGGCTCGCGCGCCTCAGAAAAATCAATGACCGTTGGGAAGCCACGTGGCTTCTCACGGTCCGTTCGATCCCAACAGCTCTTTAATACGAGCCGTCCGATTTGCAACGGTAATTAAAAAAAAAGATGATTTTATATCAACCGTTCAATCTGAGATCAACGGTTAATATTAATCTGCTTTATAAATTAAAAAAAAAAGAAAAAATAGTTTTGAAATTAAGAAAAGTTACCGTTGTGACACGTGGCACAATCTGGAGTGTTGGAATTCAAAATTTTTAAAATCCAAAGGTAGAGATTAATTATTTGAATAAAAAATTTTAAAAAATGGAAAAAATCCGAAAAAATTGTAAAAAATCTGAAATTTTTTTGTAAAAAATTGTTTTTACTTTTCTATAAATACCACTTCTTCTCCATCTACCTTACACCACAAATTCATATTTTCTCAACTACTTTCAATCAAATTCCTATCTTTCTCTCAAAGTTTCAATCCAATTTTTTTCCACAAAATGACTACTGATGCAGGTACGAATTGGTCGCTTCTTGAAGATGTTGCGTTGTGCACTAGCTGAGTTGAAGTTACTCATAATTCCCTTACGGGAAATGAGATGCAGTTGCGAGAAATGTGGAGTTTAATTCATACCAAATTTCTTGAGCAAATGAGTGGGAAAAGAACCAAAGAATCGATATCCAGTCGTTGGAAAATACTTAGCCATTCCTTTAGTATGTGGAGAGATGCCTTGACACAAGCTAGTAGTAATGTTCGAAGTGGGGCAAATTATGCGGATGAGGTAAGAATATATTATAATTATTTGTTTGTATTATTATTTTGTTACCTAATTTGATTATAATTATTTGTTTGTATTATTATTTTGTTACCTAATTTGATTATAATGATTTGTTTGTATTATTTATTTGTTACCTAATTTCATTATTATTATTATTTGTTTGCATTATTTATTTGTGACCTAATTTCATTATTATTATTTGTTTGTATTATTTATTTGTTGCCTAATAATTTCATTATTATTATTTATTTGTTACCTAATTTCATTATTATTATTATTTGTTTGCATTATTTATTTGTGACCGAATTTCATTATTATTATTTGTTTGCATTATTTATTTGTGACCTAATTTCATTATTATTATTTGTTTGTATTATTTATTTGTGACCTAATTTCAATATTATTATTTGTAGCAACTTCAAGCACAAGCATGGTATGTTGCCAAAATCAAATCAAGAAACAAATCATTCACCCGGTGGGAATGTTGGAATATTGTTAAAGATTGTCCTAAATTTAAAGTTGTGTTTGTTGATCCAGAAGTATGCATGAACAACATCCCTCTACACAGCACCTTTGTACACAGCACCCCTCCACACTCTACACCCGATCATGACTCCCATGTTGATGAAGAAGATGGAGAAGAAGTGTCTGAAATGCCCATTCATGAACAAGCGTCGGGGTCGACCCGTTATCCAATTAGGCCTCAAGGTAAGAAAGCTTCAAAAAGGAAAGGGAGTGCTTCCAATTAGGCCTCCTGGTAAAGAAGAAGCAGAAACTATGAATAATGAGATAGAGATGTTGAGAAAATTGGTGTGAGATTGTGAGGATGGATGGTGGATTATATGGACGATTCAGAAAGAATTGGATTGTAGATAAGGCCACGTGGCATGCTGTCATTAGTTAAAAATCTGATCGAAATCTATCCTCAAAAATTCTGAAAAGATAATGACACGTGGCACGATCGTATTGGATAAAAATCTTATCAAAATCTATCTCCAATAATTATCTTTTCGGATAATGACACGTGGCGCAATTTTGAACGAGTTAAAATCTGATCGAAATCTATCGTCAAAGATTCTCAAAAGATAACGACACGTAACACGATGACATTGGATAAAAATCTTATCGAAATTCATCGCTAAATAATTGTTTTTTTATAAAATGACACGTGGCATAACGAGAACGATTTAAAAAATCTTATCCGAAATTACAAATAATTTTATTTTGTATTATTTAAACAAACAAAAAAAACTAATATTTTATTGCCTATTGCCAGGGGGAGGGCTCCAAGGGTGGAGATGCAAATGACAATTATTGTTCATTAAAAGCAGTTACTGTTTAAAAGGTGGATCCAATAGTGGATTCAATAGGGGAGGCTGCATGGCTGGAGTTGCTCTGAAGGACATGACATTTGCGCCTTTCATTGGATTAGAGAGGTTTGTGAAGAAAAATCATTACCATCTTCCTTTTTTCGAATTGAAAAATAAATAAAGTAGGGTTTAATTTTACTGTTGTTTGATTTAGTCCTCAGCACCATTCATGTTATTTTTACTCATTCACTACCCGATAAATAAAACCCATATTTTAATTTTTTTTTAATTTTATGGATTTTGGTGTGATTTTGGTTTTTGATGTTTTCTCGGTGATTGACTTCTTTGGCGTTTAAATTTTATGTTTCCTCAGCGATTGAATTCTGGGTTTTTAGCCGTCCCCAATTTTAGTCGACCCGGGCAGCAAAGGGAGTTTGCCCCTGTTTGCTTTCGTTTTCTCACTAGATATCTCTGCCAGCATGATCCGCCGAACTCGCTGATCGCGTCTGCTTTCGCGGACTAGGTATGACTTCTTTCACTTTCCGTTTGTTTCCTGGGAAAATTTGGGGCTAGAAAGTGTTTAGAATTTTAATCTTTAAACTTTAAACTGTCCTGTGCACAGAGAAATTGAATTTTAATCTCAGTTTCTGTATTCCTCTATAATTGAAGGTCACTCCCTAGAAGGCTGATTAACACCAGCAACCACAACACCAACAATGACTACTGCAGCTTAGGTACAATTAAACAACCATAATTCCCAAGTTTTGATTATTTTTTTTACTAATTCACTATCTTTTAAATATAATCATACCATCCGTGTTGATATGAACAGTCCATGATGTGTTTATTGTGTTGAAAGATGCCAAAAAAAATGGAAAATTTGGGGTGAGTTTGTTGTGTTTTGGTTTTAATCGTTTTGGGAATGTGGAGGTGTTGCATCAAAATTGAAATTGAATAGTACTTTATTGGTATAAATTACATTACCCAATAAATTTTCTGTTGTTTTTTACAATGCCTTTTTTTTTCGTTGTTGCTTAGCTTAGATAAAGATTGAGGCTTTGAATTGAGAGTGAGCTTAATTATTGTTCAATGTTTATTCTGTTTGGTGCATTTACAGCCTTTGTGGCTAACGGAACTTCATCGCTTCTGAAGTTGCAGGTGAGGATTGCAAGGTTTTTTCGTTTCTCTGGTATTGATTCATCGAGTTTGCATGTGGCTTAAAATGGTGTTTCAGTTGCGAGGAACAACACATTTACAAAGTATATTCAAGAATGTATGGTCGGTTGTTTCTGATGTTAAGATTTTGTTATCAATTTAAAAACTGTGGTTTGTATTTTTAGTATTATTTTGGCTTTTTGGTGCAATGGGTTTTTTTTGTACCTAATTGCAGACCTTTCGTTTGCTCATGCTTTAGTAGTTGACTGAGTATCCATGTTTATACATACGTTGATCTTTTTTTTTTGCAACGTGTTCATTTGGCTAAAATTCTGTGATCATTTTTCTTCCCTGAAAATTTTCCAATCAGTTTAATTCTATTTGAATATCTATTATTTCTTTGTTCAACATAGATACCTTTTGGTTTGTTGGTGAGACATTTCGAGTGCTTATCAGTTATTTACTAAAGGTGGTTTTATTGGAACTACTTGAACTTCTTGGGATGCCTGTCTTAAAAGCAAATGGAGAGGGTGTAGCACTGTGTATGCAGTTAAATGATGATGTTGTATCTCATATGCACGAAATGATTTCATCAATTGTGTTGTATCTACTATATATATGCAAAACATATTGCTAGCTAATCTTATTGTTATTAACTCTTCCCTCTTACCTTTCGATTTCTGTTATGATGTGCAGGCTATTGAATTTGGGAGAAAGCTTGCATGCAAACTCTTTGTTTGCATATTGTTCTTGAGTGAGTCCCTTAACTTTGCCTTGAAGTGTCTTTATATTCTCATTCACTTTGTTTTATTGCTAGGAAATTCTGAGTGGAAAGAAGTTCAAAGAAAAATACTCAAGCTAAATTACATTTGATCTACAAATGGTTGGACTGACATATTTCTTAAACAATGAAGGCGTGAAATATAAGTCGACAACAACAACAACAACAACAACAAAGCCTTTTCCCACTAAGTGGGGTCGGCTATATGAATCCTAGAACGCCATTGCGCTTGTGTCATGTCCTCCGTTAGATCCAAGTACTCTAAGTCTTTTCTTAGAGTCTCTTCCAAAGTTTTCCTAGGTCTTCCTCTACCCCTTCGGCCCTGAACCTCTGTCCCATAGTCACATCTTCGAACCGGAGCATCAGTAGGCCTTCTTTGCACATGTCCAAATCACCGGAACCGATTTTCTCTCATCTTTCCTTCAATTTTGGCTACTCCTACTTTACCTCGGATATCCTCATTCCCAATCTTATCCTTTCTCGTGTGCCCACACATCCAACGAAGCATCCTCATCTCCGCCACACCCATTTTGTGTACGTGTTGATGCTTCACCGCCCAACATTCTGTGCCATACAACATCGCTGGCCTTATTGCCGTCCTATAAAATTTTCCCTTGAGCTTCAGTGGCCTACGACGGTCACACAACAAGCCGGATGCACTCTTACACTTCATCCATCCAGCTTGTATTCTATAGTTGAGATATCCATCTAATTCTCCGTTCTCTTGCACGATAGATCCTAGGTAGCGAAAACGGTCGCTTTTTGTGATCGCTAGATTGCTCCGGTCATTAGTGTGGATAAGTATATAAATGGATAGAGACAGGAAAGCAAACACAAGATGTACGTGGTTCACCCAGATTGGCTACGTCCACGGAATAGAGAAGTTCTCATTAATTGTGAAGGGTTTACACAAGTACATAGGTTCAAGCTCTCCTTTAGTGAGTACAAGTGAATGATTTAGTACAAATGACATTAGGAAATATTGTGGGAGAATGATGTCGTAATCACGAAACTTCTAAGTATCGGAGTGCGGTATCGTCTTGACTTGCCTTATCTGTCTCATAGGTAGATGTGGCATCTTCTTTGGAAGTATTCTTCCTCCATCTAGGGGTGGTATCTTTAATTGGTGGAGATGCACAAGGTAATGTATCAATTTCACTTGAAGCTTACTTGTAGTTTCAGGCTTGGTCAAGCGCGATACAAACCATGTAGTAGGAGTCCCCCAAGTCGCCGAGCTAGAGGATCTGCTGAAAGAGGTGACAGACAAGGTAAGCAATCAGAGCTCCGGCTGATTGTTCACATTCTCCCTATCTTGCAGGCAGCATGAAGGATAAAGAGAAGAACATGAGAAGAGATGATATGGGATACTTTTGCTTTTGAAGAAGTAACTTTCCACAGGCTTATTCTTGAACTGAGCTGGAGGGTTTTCTGGTTTCCTCCAGAGTATAAGGCCGACTGAAGAATTTGAGGGTCAAAACACGTCCATCAAATCTAGAGTACGTTCGACCCTGCTGATATGGGATACTTTTGCTTTGACAGAGTAATGGATGTATCGGCACGTGTGCTGTTTCGCTTGTCTCCACATGCTTCCTTGTATCCTTCTCCCTTGCCCTATCTGTTCCTCAGGCAGATGCGGTATCTTCCCTGGAAGCATAAGATGTTGAAGATGAGTACTCGAGAGCAATGGCAGGTAAGTAATCAGGTAAGGGGTTCCAGGCAGTCAGTTCCTGGCTGGAAGCTTGATTCCAAGTGCTGACTGATTGCTCTCTTTCTCCTTGTCTTGCAGATAAGAACAAGGCTAAAGGAAAAGACAGGGAAAAAGCATGATATGTGATACTCTTGCTTTTAACCCTGATGATATGAGATATTCTTGCTCTAGTATAGCTTGTTTGCAGAGATATTATCGGGGGGAAAGAAAGCTGAATATTTCGAAAGGCTTCGTTGGGAGTGCCCTCTCAGATATGAGGAAGGGTTGAGCATTTTTGCAGGTCTGCCTGTCCGTTGGGGATGGAGGTCGACATATATAGGAATCTCCTTAACAACAAGTAGTAATGCTATTCCTTTACCCTACTTGGTCATAGCACGGTAGTGGGAGCTGCCAGCTTCACATGTTTTAACTCTGTCAGAGCACTTTGAAAAAGTGGTCTGTGGTATCTGGAAATGCGATGTTGCGTGTGAAGATTACAGACAGCTTTATCCAAGGAGATCCGGCTCTTGAAGTTGGGAAAGTGTTGCCTCTTCGGTTTTCGAACAAGCAATCCTATCGGGGATCTGGCTCTCGAGATTCGGAGAACGATGCCTCTTCGATTTTTGAGAAAGCAATCATGCTGGGGGTCTGGCTCTCGAGATTCGGAGAGCGGTGTCTCTTCGATTTTTGAGAAAGTAATCATGTTGGGAGTCTGGCTCTCGAGATTCGGAGGGCGGTGCCTCTTCGATTTTGGAGCAAGCAAACTTGTTGGGAGTGTTTTCTCGAATGTGAGTAAAGGTTGGGCATGTTTGCTAGTCTACCTTGCCACGAAGCACAGAGGTTGACACATAGGGACTTTCCAATTATCCAGCAATGGTACTGTTCCTTTACCCTCTCTTCGATTTTTGAGAAAGTAGTCATGTTGGGAGTCTGGCTCTCGAGATTCGGAGGACGGTGCCTCTTCGATTTTGGAGCAAGCAATCTTGTTGGGAGTGTTTTCTCGAATGTGAGTAAAGGTTGGGCATATTTTATGCCATTGTTGTCATATTTTCTTCCTTTGCGTCACATATATTATGCCATTGTTGTCATATTTTCTTCCTTTGTTTTGAACAATGCTTTTATGTTACACCAAGAAAAATCTATTTGAGGATGGGAACCACCTATATCGGTTCTTGGATGATGATCCAATTGTATCTCGGTTTCAGAATAGGAAGGGATAACCGAGTTGAGTTCATGGATTAGAGTAGGTTGGGTTAATTATGCTTTAGCATATGCTTTCTTTGACTTAATGTCAATTAATTGACGTTTATCATAGTTTGCATGTGCAGATGCTTTTTATTTTTTCAATTGATGCTTTAGCAGTTTCTATTATCTACTTTTTGGGGTATAAATCGTATCTATAATTTCAAAATACATGTTCTTCATGACAATCTATGGTATTTATGAAATAATTCATGTTAGAGTAATTTTTTTTTCCTTTCCCTTCAATGCAGTCCCGGCAGAAAGCACGTGCAGACTTGCAGCAGATGCACTATGCATGTAAGTAAGACATTTTACTATCTGTCTTTCTTGGTTAGTGATTCTGGTATAGCTGATTGATGTGAATGTCAATGGTGTGGTTTTTGTTCCTGGCTTTATGCTTAGTGCAGTGTATTTTCTATATATACAATTTTCTCCTTCCGTTTCTACTGTTTTTTGTTTTTTTTTTTTTTTTGAGTCATGTATACTATTGATGTTGTTTTTGTAGCTTGAGAAGCTGAGCGATATGCAGTCCCAACTTGAGTCACAGCTGAAGTTCATACAGAGGTCTGGCTACAGGTGCAGCACAAATTACCTCACTTTTCTACCAAGAGTATTGCCTATTTTGTTTGTTGTTTTATTTTTTTAATAATTAAATTTTCTCTATTTTCAGATAGTTGATTGTAGGCGAGTACTAAAATTGACATATGCCGATGGATGTTATTTGCTGGAGCATGAACATGCCAAGTTGTTTTGAGTACTTGCAAGGTATGTCATTTTCTCAATCTCAAATAGACAATGCGCAGAAAATGAGCTACAAGTTTACCTGAATGATAAGGACATCAAAAGATTTCATTGAGTTTCGCACAAAACTTGCTGGATTGACCAGGTTATGTTCCACTACAGATATTACACTACTTTTCTGATTGGATAAGTTGATTCGGGTTACAATGATATAGCTTTTCAGTTTATTCATACTAAGATATTAGTTTTTTTAAGTGGGAATGCCATGATTGAAATTTTATAGAAATGATGAATGGGCCAATCTGAAATACCAAATTTCAGCTGATGAACTCACTCTTATATGACTATTACTGCATATACTCATCTTTTATTTTGTTGGGTTTTATTTTTATTTCATTTTTTTTTTGGTTTCGCAAAGAACTGAATTTTATCTTATCTATAGCTCTATACGCATGTAGTTTTTCTCTTTTTGGGTTTCGAGTATTTGGTTGGTTTTATTTAACAATCTTTTGGAATATAGAGAAACTTTGCACCAATGTCTTATTCCTGAATCTCCTGATGATTTGGCATTGAGATGTTAAGCAAAGGTGTCCCATGGGAACCACAGATTGCTTGAAACTATCTCAAAGAAGTGGAGAGATTTGTCTCCAGACTATGCCAACTATGAAGCTTTAGAAAAATGGTGCGGAAATTGGCTGTTTGTCATTGATGAGGTATAATCCAATAGCTAATAGCTAATAAGTATGCTCTTATATTTAACACTGTAAATATGTCTAAAACTCATGTTGTTATTACTACTTTCATTTTGGCAGAAGGAAAGGTTTTTCGTTTTTCAATTCTTGCTATATCATCTTGGGTTGTGCAAACTATTCATTATAGGGGATCCCTTCATGTATATAGTTGTTTCTTGCTAAGATTTCTGCAAAATATTTTTGTTATGTCGAAGTTGAAATCTTTTTTAGGGTTGTAAATAGATTTCACATGTATGTAAATAGTATATATACACATTATAACTTTCTACTTATTTTATATGATTTTAAAACCCGCAGCACCGAACGGGCACTTTTGCTGGTTATATATACTAAAACCCAGTTGGGTTCCGGCCCTGTTCATTAATAGTGTCAGGATGGAAATGCCCCTTGCTTGGTTTGTGTTTTGGCGTTGTTCTCCCTCTTTTCTACATTGAAATGTCGGCTTTGCCCATGATTGGTGGGTGTTTTTTGACAGGCCGAATTGCCCTTTGGGGTTTTAATGGGTTTTGATTGTTTTTGAGGGTTGGTGCAGGGAGAAGGTGGGGATTGCATCTGCCACGTGTTGATCATCGTCCATGATTGGTGGGTGTTTTTTGACTGCCCGAATTGCCGTTCGGGGTTTTTAATGGGTTCTCATTGTTTTCGGGGGATTGGTGCAAGAAGGTGGGGATTGCATCTGCCACGTGTTGATCATCCTGTTATGCTCTTTTCTCTCTATTTTGTTTCCTTTTTGTTTCCCTTTTCATATTTACTTTGTTGGGTCGCTGTCTTTTGCTCTCGCATTTTCTTTTGCTTTCTTCTCGCCTTTTTGCTTTGGTTTCGTGCGCTTTTGTGTTTGCTTCTTCTCGGTCGTCCTCTCCTCTGCTCCGTGCCTCTTTGCTACGTCGGAGAGCCCTGTGGTGCGTCATTTTTTTTTTTTAGATTTTTATGTTCGTTTTCATATTTTTATGTTAGTTTGGAAAATGAGTTTTCTTCTGTTGCGTTTAAATATGTCTGGCCTTTGTTCATTTTTTGGGTTTATCGTTCAATTTTGGTGATGTTGTCCTTTTGAATCATGCGTTCAAATAGATTTTAGGGTTCTAGAATGCTGCAGCAGTCGACGCCTGTGTAGAAAGAGGTCTGGTTAAGTGATTTGCTGAAGCAGAGGTTGGGAAAAGAGAGAGGGGGGTATAAGAAGTGTGGTTAGGCATGAGTGGTGGAGGTAGAGAGTTTGCGTTTTGCTGTTTGGTGGGTTTTCCTTTTGGCCATCTCATTGTTTTGATCCGTTAGTTATTTAAGCAAATTGTTATAGGTGTGTAGTTTTTTAGAGTCTCCCTTTCTTCATATGAGGGTGATGCCATTGATTGATGATTAGTCTCACTATTAATTGCACTGACAATTTAGTCTTAGTTATGGATTTGCAGGTGGATAGGGTTCATTTTGCAAAGTACAAAATTGCATTCACACTTTAGTCTTGGTGTAAAGCAATAATTGGCGTATTGATTTCAACTCATCGTGTGCTTTGTTTCTTTGAAGCCTTTGGGTTCAGCTTTGATTTGCAGAGGATGACATAAATTTGTATCTTTTTTTAGATGGAGGTTTGTTTTGTGATATGTGACTGGATTCGTGGTGGTTCATGAATGGGTTAGGCTTGGTGTTTCTGTACTTGAGTTTTTGTGCGGTCTTAGTGTCGGCTATTTTGTTGTTGTCATTTCTTTTTCGTGTGGTCATTAACTTTGTGATTTCTTTGTTGTAGTTGTTGCTATTAGTGATGGTGGCTGAGGTGTTCGTTTCTTGGTGTTAAAACTCGGGTATCCCGTTCTTTTGGTCAATATTATTTGTTCTTTGGAGGTGTGATTCACGGGATTTGCAGTCTGGGTCTCTGTTTCGCGTCCTTGGTTTTATTGGACATTATAAAATTTGTGCAATTGTTATATAGGCATGCAAGACAGGGTGGAAAAGATAGCAAAAGTACAAATGGTTGTTAAACTCTCCATGACTTCCTTTCAGACCATGGGTGAATGAATTGTGGATCTTTTATAGTTTTGTGTCTTTTTTTCTTTTTGTAGTTTTGTGGGAGTTTCTGATATGTCATTGAAATTCCCTTTTGATAGGATAAATGTAAACTGTGCGCCCAACTCCTGTTAATCAGTTAAGACCATACATAAAGGCGGACAAAATCAAAATTCGCATATACAGGATTTGAAAATTGATGATTCTAGGAACTGTTCAAAAGTATACAAACCTGCACTGTATATTGGTTGATGATTCCAGTACTAGTTCGTCTCTGTTTTTTATTGACCCAAACATCCCCGAAGTGAATATGTATGAGTCAGTGTGAGTAAAATTTTCGTTTTTACAACAAAAAAGCACGTTTTTTTTTTAAATGGAAAGCAGTTGCTATCTTTTTTTATTTTTTATTTTTTTATAATTGTTAAACTGATAAGATGTTTTGAATCCTGCAGGTTTTGTGATTGTAAAGAAGCTCTGGAAATAGTCTCCCTCTGCAATCCAAGAAAACGAAGCTCAAATTTTGCAGACTGCTAAAAAAGTTTCAATCGATGAATTGGCTTTTTTGGATCCAGATTTTCATAAGGAACATAACGTTTATTTTTTGTGTTTTCTTAAAATCTTACCATTGCATTTTGACCTTTTTAATGAAACTGAATTATGTTGTTCTTGTTACGGCTATGTGACAAAATATATCACAGGATGATACATTTGTGTGTAGAGCATCTGTCAAGCGTTTTGACACGCGGTTCAACTGGTGGTACAGTACTGCATGAAACAGATGCACAAGGATTCAACCATTGGGCAGCTCATTTGTCAAAAACATCCAAACCAAATTCCAACGCCGTGGTAATGTTAAACTAAATATTTGAAGCAAGGCTAACAAAAAATTTACTCTTTCTTGATACCATAGCATGTTGTTTGTTCTCATTAACCAATTGAGAAAAATAAATATAGATAGGGTTATTCACTTTGTGTGCAAAATTTACAATTTTGGTATAATAATTTATGTCATCACACTCAATTTTTTTTTAATTAAGTGTCGAGAAATCATAATGTCTTCCACCACTGCTTCATCTTCGGCCTCAACCGTTGAACCCAACGAGCAGTCATTTAATCGAAAAAGGGAATCAATCAGGCAAGCTCTTTTCACTTGCACACCCTTAGAGTTGGTCCTAACGCGAGTTCTTGTTTGCTTCTGTTTGGGCTTGATTTTACATCAGCTTTCTAAAGGGTGCGTAATTTGATTTGTATTTGTGCTTGTTCTTAGGCCATCTCCAACCGATGGCTGGCCAGAGGGCTCGTTTTAGCCCTCTGGCCCTCCAAGATTCTCCAAGATATTAATATTTTAATGAACAGTACAGGGCCATATTTGCCTCCGTCTCCAACCGAGGGCCAGAGGGCCAGAGGGCTCGTTTTAGCTCTGTCACAAAAAACCGTCTCCAACCGAGGGCCAAAGGGCCATAGGGCCAAACATAATTTATTGTTTAAAAACTACAATTTAATGTTGTATAAATGGCCTAGGAAGTTATACGAAAAAAATAGAATTGAAAAAAAATATGAAACAAATTTTGTGAAATAGAAGTTATAGGAAAAAAAATATGAAACAAAATTTGATTCATATGAAAAGGAAAAAAAAAGGGAAAAAAAGAAGTTTAAATTCATTAAAAAGGGAAAAAAAAGAAGTTTAAATTCATTAAAAAAAAAAAAAGAAAAAAAGAGGCCTAATAATCCAACGGCTACTAGCCGTTATATTCAAAAGCATTTCAAACTATTAGTGTTGGTTATAACCGACACTAATAGTAGAACTATTAAAAAAACAAAAAAGAATACCTTTAATGCTGTCGGTTATAACCGACAGCAATAGGAAATCATTAAAAAAAAAATAGCCAGCCCAGGGCTGGCTGGCTGGCCGAAAGCAGCCAGCCCTCCAGCCCTCTCCGATCCCGTGGGGTCCTCCCAGATTTCAGAGCCCTCTGGCCTAGCCCTCGGTTGGAGACGGTTTTAGGGCTATTTTCGGGCCTCTGGCCCTCTGGCCCTCTGGACCCTTCGGTTGGAGATAGCCTTAAGCACCGGGTTTTCACCTAAGTGAAGGCCAAATGGCTTTTAACCTAATTTTAATGAAGAGGCAGTGCTCTTTTTATTTTTGGCAAAAGCTTAAATAAAATGACAAGTTTGCCCGGGAAAATGATGGATCAGACCCTGAAATAGTGCCCAAGTCATGGGGCTTGTCTTTAGTGGTTTGGAATACTGGGTAATCGGGCTTTTTATCCATTGAAAAATGAAAAGAAAAGAAAATTTTCTTAATTTTACTTTGATTGTTCATTTTTTGTACTACTGAGTAGTTCGAACTATTAAAGAAAACTTAAAAAGTCAGTGAATGAATAAAGTAAGTGGGAGCTTGAGGTAGTTTGTGTACATTTGGCGCCCTGCTAGTGGTGCTTGCAATTTAGTCATTACCTTCATTGGGAAAATTTTCAATGTGTTCGAAATACGGGATGGTAAGGCATATGTTGTCATATAAGTGGAAGAAAGTTTTTTTTTTTTTGTTTTTTTTTCTTCAAGTGTCCATCCACTTGTATAATGATATACGGTGTATGTATCATGTGTTCCAAGCATACTGGCAAATCCCTTCCCTTCATCACGCTACCTAGTCACTCGGTGTGAGGAAGTTTATAATTTTTTCATCTGCTTACTCGCCAGTAGCCTGGATCACATTCGTCGCTTAATTCCCTCTCTTCATGGTCTGAGGTTTAAGTCACTTTTTTTGGTATGAGGTTTTAGCCTTATTTTTAAGTGCCTTTCCACTTATATTATAATAGATGGTGTATCAATTGTCTTTCGAATACACTAAAAAAAAATCCCTCTTTTATGACAAGATAAGTATTGCTTACTTTTTGATATTGTGCACTAGACTAAATTCACAGCACCACCATATGTCAAGGCCCAATGTACAAACCCACTTTACACCGAAGCCCTATAAATGCGAGGGAACCCCATTCCACAGGAAAGTAGGATTTTCACCTTTTTTTTTTTTTTTTTTTTCTTTTCTTCCTTTTTATTTCAACAGTAATAATAATTAAGAGACGTTAATATTTTATAAAAAAAATAAAAAAATAAAAAATATGAGAAGAAAAGATGGAAGATGATGGGAAGAGGAGGGTAAAAAATCATATTCCTCCCTAAAGCGGGCCAAACCCTGAACCAGATACGTCCCGTTTACTCTCCGCACGTAATCAGAGTGTTTCAGTGATCACTCGGATCACTTTCCACTGCAACAGTTGAAGCAACAGCATCATCCTCCATGGACCCGCTCTCCACCCTCCGCGACTTCACAATCCGCGGCGAGCTCGACAAGATCGTCCGGGTCAACGACGAGTTCCGGTTCGGTTCCGAGTACAGCTTCCCCTGCCACGCCGAGACCGCCTACCGCTCCAAGCAAGGCAATCTCTACACCCTCGAAACCCTCCTTTATTACGTCAACAACCACCAAATCAAGCACACCGACTACATCCAGTGCGCCCGCACCCAGGGGATCCCCTCCGTCACTTTCCCCGACCGCAAGCCCCTCCTCGACTACCTCACCGGAAAGATCTCTTCCTCCGACTCCATCGAGTTCATCCTCCCTCCCCAGAACGACGCCATACACCACCCCAAAATCCCTACCGCCCTCGATTCCGCCAGCAACGGTAACCACATCAGCAACGACAACGGCGATTACGCCGCTTTGGATTCTAGGGTTTTCACTCAAATTGAGACGCCGGTGGACTACATGTCTTTGATTTGCTCCAGCGAGCGGCCGTTGAAGGACCGCGAGGGGTTGCTGGAGTGTAAAGGCAGGAACTTTTACGCTGTTTTGACTTCGGCGACGAAGAGGGAAGAGGAACGGCAGCGTATCGAGTCGCAGCAGAGGAAAGACGGGCTGGTGGCGAAGAGCAGGCTAATGGGTTCGGACGAGAGGGGCTTGACCGGGTTCGGAGATGAATCGGGTTACGACCCGAATACGAAGCCCAAATTGCACTTGAAAGGAGGAAAAGTTGGGGAAGGGGTGCCCATAATTTTGGTGCCCAGTGCGTTTCAGACGCTGATTACGATTTACAATGTGAAGGAGTTTTTGGAAGATGGGGTTTATATACCCACTGATGTGAAGGTGAAGCAGATGAATGGGGCGAAGCCGGACTGCGTGACGGTGCAGAAGAAGTTTAGTAGGGATAGGGATCGGGTGGTGACGGCTTATGAAGTTAGGGATAAGCCCTCAGCATTGAAGGCGGAGGATTGGGACCGTGTTGTGGCGGTTTTTGTGTTGGGGAAGGAATGGCAGTTCAAGGATTGGCCTTTCAAGGACCATGTTGAGATTTTCAATAAGAGTAAGTGGAAATTTTCAGTTGTGAGGTTTTAATTGCATTGAAAAATAGTTTTCTGGTTCGTTGAGATTTAGCTTTCTGACTTTGTTTTATGTGGCTTTTGAAACTTCATTGTATTTGTAGCTGATATGATGTTGGCTTGTTTTGTATCTGTTTGATTGTATTGCAGTTATGGGCTTTTTCATGCGGTTCGAAGATGATAGCGTGGAGTCGGCAAAGATTGTGAAGCAGTGGAATGTGAAGATCATCTCAGTAAGAATTTTTCACCATCTTGAGATGGTTAGGGACTTGGTTTTGTAATTGAAATCATTGTCACTTCATGTTTGTTATTTGTTTGTTCTGTTCTCGAACGATATTGAACTGTGTTCTAAATGTGCAGATTAGCAAAAATAAACGACATCAAGATAGAGCTGCGGCATTGGAGGTGTGGGACAGATTAGAAGAATTTGTGCGGTCAAGATCACATTCTTGACGTGCATCAAGTTGCAGAAGAAAGAGATTACAACAGTCATGTTGGTGTGGCTTGCGCTTTTGTGGTCCTTTAACTTTTAAGTTTTGCTATAAAAAAATTGAGGATATTTTAGGATAATGTAACATTACATTTTTTCTGAGTGACGAGACTATATCAATCTAAGAGTCCATGGAGATGCTCGGCTGAATATCAAGGGTTGGCAAGGAGAATGACCGAGGATAGATACTCGAAGATGGAGTTGTCGTTTTACATATTTGCAATGTTTATCAAACCTTTGCCTGATCATTGCAGATATGCGGAGGGTTTCCCAGTTAATCAAAAACTGACTGAGGAACAGCGGTTGGTGCCCTTGAACCATCTTCTCCGGAGGTTCAGCAAGACACTGTTGAGATTCATCTGAAGGTAGGATGTCTGCATATTTGCAAACTAGGCGGAAGTTAATACTGGTCCTACATCTCCACCCGCTCGTAGGGAGATGAAGCTTTGCACAGGAAGTGCAATGTGGCTATTCGGGAGGACGGAGATTGGAAAGCTTGTAGTACAGTAAGTGTTAAGTTTTCTACACGAAGTTGTATTTTGTGATTGATGTTTATTATCATATTTCTAATCAATTGATAATTTTGTCACTGAAAAGCCAGAAAAATTTTATTATAACAAAAAAGGGAAGAGAGCAGGATTGCCTCTTTCAACATTACAAAAACCATATCTAGCAAAAATAAAATACAAAAACTATATCAACCTCCCTGAGGTCACAAGCAATATATCAATAATCTAACAACTGAATCAAAATAATAATCGAATACATGAACAATCACAAACAGTATTATGTGTAACTTGAAATGTTTGGCCAACAGAAAAGAAAAATCAGCACATTGTGAAGATAGCATATGCTGCAGCCAAGAGAAGAAAGAGTTGAGTCGTAGCAGACATCTTGATGGAGTTTCCGTCCGACGAGCCACCTTGAGTCGACGGTACATTTTTTGATCCGTTTCCTGCATAATATGAACATCAATAGTGTCAACCTTTTAGGTGGAGCAGAGGATTAAAATTTCTAAAGATTCATTCACAGCTAAAAGAATCATATGAACTGTTTTGTGTACCTGAAGGACTATTTGGAGTGTCTGCTGCTCCTGTTGGAGAGTCAGCTGGAGAACCGGCTGCGTAAATATAACGGTATACAAGTTATTAGAAGAAGATTAAGACGGATCATTAGAATGTGAGCATCCACCCAAAACCAATAAACAATAGGATGGAGAGGCCTAAGATCATTTATACTATATTAGGCAAGGCTTTAATTCCTTGATGTGAGATTCTTTCTAATCGTCGACGCAAGACATTGAGCTATGCAGGCTTACCGTTACACTGGCTGAGTGGTGGGGTCTGGACATTGCAAGCACCAGGCAATGCCAGAGCCTGAGTCCGATTCACGTTGACCCCCAGAGATGATCCACCGCCGTTAAGAACCTCACACAAGCACTGTGGGGAGGAAGCGACAACGCTAGCGAGCTGCGAGCAGCATCCGGAAGTAGGGGTTGAGGAGTTTCCAGTGATGTAACTGAGGCAGGGTGACATGCTGATGATCACATTTGTGCAACTAGACTGTGCTGCTGCCCTTGCGAAGAACATGGTCACTAGGACAAGGACTAGAGACATCTCAAACTTTTGTGCCATTAGAATACAAGTTGTTTGGATTTGTGCGAGAAGTGATTGGGAAAATGCGATATCTCAAGTGGGATTTGAACGTTTTGATTGATTCGGTGAAGTTAGAGGAGAAATATGTGGCCTTTTGTAGGGGTGGAGATGAAGAAAGAGGACAAAAATGTTGGAATAATTGGTAACCTAACTATTCCTACTTGCATTATGTCACAATGGGTTCTTCGTTTAGTTACGAAGCTTAGGTTTTAACATATTGATTCAATTGTTATATGGCTTAGCTGGCTGTGGAATAGTATGAAGGTCGGTTATTGGGTTACCAACTTGGGAAAGGGATCCTCTCCAGATCTCTTACACCAAATCCATCAATATGAATTCTTAAAATTTGATCAAACGGCTAAAGTTATTATAACTTTTAAAATGATCCGGATTGAGATTTGATGGATTTGGTGGAAGGGATCCGGATCCCTTTCCACGAACTTGTATTGTTTCCGGCATATAGATAAGATCCCAACTTAAAAAATTTAGATGTCCAAAATGGGTGGTTTGGATTTAAAGTATGTTGAATGAAGAAATGTTTTTTTTTTTTAATTCTATTTTGAGCAACTTAAAGAAATTGGATCAGTTGATCATGAAAGAAACTTATCCCTTTCAATTGAGAGATTCTCTCATGCAATCAAATTTTAGTTTCAGTGGCGTCACTGTCTAATAATACTTGCCACGTGTTTAAAAAGTATATGACTCATCCAATGAACGATTGACATGTCGTCAGTTGGTGACATGAGAATTTCTCCTTCCAATCGACACAAACGTTATTCATTAATCCCTTTAAATGAAAAATTATTTGCTACAACGTTGACATACCTTAAATTGTGAGTTATCAAATCCAATCTAATAAGCACCAAACGAACTACATAAAACCTTTTAGAGTACTTTTACCTCTTATTTCTCGCTACAAACAACAATAAGAAGAAAGATTGTTAAGAGTTACCCTAACCACACCACCTCAAATCCAAGAGGAACCAGTTACGATAACAAGTCCTTCTAACAGAAACTTGTTAAAACACAACTTCTTAAATTTCCTAGATGCTATATATATGTTGGAAGAGATCTTGGTAGTGACTAGAAGGAAAGTTGACTTGAGCTTATGATTGAGAACAATGAGGAATTTTCTAACACCTGTCCATGAGGTATGGTGAACTACTCTTATCTTGTATTTGCATGTTGGTCAGCAAAATTTTCGAGTTGTCAAATTATTATTGAAACCCTTATTTTGGAGAGCAAATTATACTGAATCGGGTTACTGCAATTGTGGTGTCATGCTTTGGCATTTTAAGAGACATTTAGACATGGCAAATGAGTTATTAATTTATTAAGACCATCTCCAACCTTTGGGCTAAAAACCAAATTTTTTAGCTCGGTTTTTTTTGTTTTTAGCCCAGAAACATCTTTTCTGATCCAACCCTTCTGTCCTAAAATTTTAGCCCGGAATTATTAAAGAATGAACTTAGGCTAATTTTTTTCTTAAATCAATTAAAAAAAATATGTAGATTATTGTAAATTAATTTTATGAACATTTTAATCTAAAAAAATTTAAATTCCGATAAACATTTGGGATTTAGCCCGGGGGGAAAGCTGGGGGGTATTTGGTCCAGAAATAACATTTGGCATTTAGCCTAAAATTTTAACATGGGTTAGAGAGTGTTTCCGGGGGGGGGGGGGGGGTAATTTGGCTTTTAGCCCAGATTTGGAGATGGTCTAAGCGGAAACGCTACATAATAGTGAAATTATTTTATGTAAATTCTTCTTTTAAGTCTGTAACGAAAAAAAAAATTGAAGCGAATTGTTTTTTTTTTCTTTTCATTTTCTAGAATTAAAGGATTCTTCTCTTTTCATGAAAAGTTAAAAAGCTGCTCAACGAAATAGCAACATGTTCATAGGGTATTTCTTTTGGAATGTGGATCCTTGTCGGATCCTCTTTGTGAGGATCTAGAGAATCCATGTATCGTGTTTATTCATCGTATATCATGCGATTGTAAATTATTTTAAATAATTTTATTTAAAATTAAACACAAATAATACTTGACAAAAACTTCACGGATTCTTAGGATCCTCACCAAAAAGGATCCGGAGAGGATCCTGTTGGTTTCTTTTGCTAATTCCTAACTGTGTACAAGTAGATTATCGATTAAGTTTTGGTTCTCAATTTAGGGTTCCTCGTTTTAGAGAAGATTGATAGCAATGATTGAAATTAAGATAAAATCTTGGACATATATTAATAAACAACTGATTACACAGAAGAATTTCTCCACGGTTGCGAGGTTTAGAATGACTGTTTTGGATGGATCCAAAGTACATAAAATCTTGCTAACTATATCCTCACACTTTTTTTCACTTAGTGCCTCTTCATTTTGGTTACATTTTCACTTTTTATGTTCCTAGTAGTATGATTTTATTTCAACCTTAAAACAAATGACATCGATTTGAGCTATGAACCAACCATATGAAGCCGCATAATAAAAACCAGAGTTGGACGTTTCTTACTCACCAAAGTCTCAGCGAAAATGCAAGTCAAAAGATGCTGCATAAATATGGCATGTAATGCTAACCCCACCGCTAACAAAACACCCTATTGTTTTCCAC
The DNA here is from genome assembly GCF_042453785.1 of Malus domestica. Taxonomy (NCBI): domain Eukaryota; kingdom Viridiplantae; phylum Streptophyta; class Magnoliopsida; order Rosales; family Rosaceae; genus Malus; species Malus domestica. Next base: position 16,607,838 of record NC_091673.1, read on the forward strand.
ATGAGTTCGTTAAGGTAGTTGATCTCCAAAAACCTACTCAGAAAATTCACCTGTTCTTCTTCCCTCCGCCTCCCTTCATGTATAAATTCTCTCACCCTTCTCACTTCCGAACACAACTCAAACACCTCACAATTCATCATAAACTTTTACGCATTTCCAACTCCTAAAAACCACAAATTTCCTTCCAAGTTCCACCAAATTATTCAGAAACTATGGAGATTTTTGTGCCGTTTCCCCGTCTAGTTATGGCAATGGCAGTGGCCCTGGTCCTGGCTCTGCCAGCCTCCGCGCAAGTTGGTTCCCCATGTACTGCCAACACGATTGCTAGCTTTTCCTCTTGCATGAGTTTTCCCACTAATAGCAGCGCCAATGGTACATTACCAACCGCAGCCTGCTGCAATTCGCTAAAATCCATCACAAGTACTAGCAGGGACTGTTGGTGCCTCCTTGTGAATGGAAGCGTTCCCTTCCAGTTGCCAATCAACCGGACTCTAGCCATCTCTCTTCCTCGTGCCTGCAACCTCCCTGGCGTCCCTCTCCAATGCCCAGGTTGATTTAAAACTTTTGTAATTTTGACATGGTTTTTCAGTATTATAAACATGATTAATTATGTGTACTTTATGATATGATTACTAACATGAACATATGATCAATGTGCAGCCGCTGGTGCACCTATTCGTGCTCCAGGTACCATTTTAATCTGAAGTATTGTAATTTTAGGTTAATGTTCCCTTGTCAATCAGTTAAATATGTTATATTACGATAATAATTGATATTGACAATCTAATATCATAACATGTCGGACTGTCTGATGAGTGAACATTTTCTTATACTGTATGGTTGTTGGTGAACTAATGCTGTCTAATTGAATTTGGCAGGTCCTAGATCCCTGTCGCCAACTCTTTCTCCTGGAGCTTCACCATCTGCTCCTACAGGTAATTTCTTAAATTAGTACATTTTCATCGAAGCTGTTTAATGCTAAAAGCGCTCGAAATGGCAATGGTTCTTGATATTGATTGCCTCATAACATGTTTTCTGTTGAGCAGCTTCCTCTGTCCCAGCACCCACCTCATCTGCTGAGTCACCAGAATCCGACAACACACCAGATTTAACTCCGCCATCCACAACAGGGGGTTCTGGAGCTCCAAACGCAACTCCTGGGAGCCGCCCGGTTGTGACTCCATCGGCTGCTACACCCTCTTACTCGCCTTCCCTTCTGCTATTGGCATCCGGCATTCTAGCTATGAAGTTTTTCTAGGCTGATTGTATATGTTTTGCCTCTACACATTTGTCGTACATTGTTTGAGAAATATTATTTATAATTGAGTGTGATTATTGTATTTCATTACTTCAGATCATTGTAAGCCATATTTAGGTGGTTATTGATAGAACCAGTGAAATTAAATATTTGTTTCATTTTAATTTGGGACCTCTCACAAATTCAGTTTCAGTAAATTACTTCAAGACTCATACGAATGGCTGACACAATTTTCTTTCTTCGTGAGACGTTGCATCGATCACTTCACTACTCACTCCACCCTGGATGCAAGAATGTTGGGGTCAAACACTCAATTTTGCGCAGAGATGCAATTGATTCTGAAATTCTTGAAGTTTTGCGTGGAGGAAGGAGTGAAGCGTTTGATGAAATGACTCGTAAGGTCATCGCTTGTCCGTAATGAAAAAGGATTTTGGTTTCTATCTGTCGACTTTGAGTAGATATTTGGATTCGTAATTCGAATTTGTAACCATATGACGTGGTTATCTGCAAATTTGAGAATTTGCAAACATTTATATAAAAGCTGAGGAAGAACAGACTCATCATCTCATTCACACAATGTTTGAGCTTAGCATGTGGCTCAAGTCACAAATTAAAATCCTCCTCTGTAGTTGAGAATTCATGAATAATACTCCTCACAATCCATGTGACAGGGTTGTATTTTATCAACCCACCGTGCAGGCCAAATAGCATGATTTTTTTACGATACAAAGATGAAAGGCGTGATACGTTTCAACTCATTTCGTTCTGCCTGTCACAATATGAATCTGTTACTATACAAGCAAGTGCGTGACACAAAAGATAGCAGACTAATCGATCCTATATGAAACTGTACTGCAAACCAATTAATAAAATGGCTTTTCAACTTTAGCCTGCATTTTGGTGTGGTCGCCAGGGAATTAAGACGGTTAAATTTCACTACATAGTTTTGTTACCAAAACGCTTGGAATGCTGTAAACTAACAAATGCATCAAAAAGCAACATTTCTAAAGTGAAACAAAAAAATCGAAAAAAAGGGTCGCGTTACTGTCAATTGGCCAAGTGTGTCCTTGAAGTTGATTCCTTCTAGTAAATTGGAGTAGTTTGCCTACACAATTTGTTAGAAGCAAATTGTAACTGCCTCCACAAGGCAAGCTTGGGCAGTTATAATTCACATTCTCTTCGTTATTAACTGCAAACCGGCAAAGGGCACATCTGGAATTATCAAAATTTCTCTGTTTCCCGCCATTTCTCTCTCAAACCCTCGAGCATGAGATCACCACTACCACCGCTCCTCCGCCCCTCATGGCCATCCTCCTAGCCTTGACGCTCGCCATTCTCGGGGCTGAAGCAGCAGAACCACCGCCGCCGCTACCTAGTTGCGCTGACCAGCTCGTGAGATTCTCTCCGTGCCTGCCGTACGTGTCCTCTCCGCCGAACAACCTCTCCGACTCGCCCCCACCCAAGTGCTGTGACGCGTTCTCGCTGTCGATGGAGTCCGGCGGCGCTCTTTGCCTCTGCTACCTGGTCCAGGATCCTCCCATGCTCGGGTTTCCGTTGAACCGGAGTCGCGTTCTGTCTCTGTCTTCCACTTGCCCTCTCAGAGATATTTCCACAAACACAAGCAGTGCACAATCTTTGGAATCGCTCTGCTCAGGTTCTTGAATTTTCTTGAACATTTTCTTCTGCCCAATTTAGGGTTTTATACCGATTCATAAATTCCCAATCTTTTAACATCTTGACGCCATGAATGCGAACTTTTAAAAAATTTTGTTCTGAAAATTCTGATCGTATGGCTTAACTGCAACAGGATCGCCAGAACTCCCTCCTCTCCGCAGCTCAACAATTTCAGAAGTTTCTCCTCCTGGTAATTAGTCTCAATTACTCCATGATTTTCTTGGATTTTTACCTTCAAAAATGTATTTATTATTTAATAATATTATTAATTGTCTTTGAAGTGCATTGAGATTCAAGAGGGATGCTACAGGTTAATCTTGGCTAATTAAGAAAAACCCTAAAAACCCCATTTGCCACTTTTCTAATTTCACTTCTAAAATGCAATGCAGAAACCTTTGATTTTGTAAAAACCCTAAAAAAACCCATTCTTATTATTATTTTGCAGGTTCTGAGTCTGTTGACAATGCTTCATCTCCTCTCATGAGCTTAGCACCAGAATCAGCAAACACTACAAGCATTCCACCGGGAAACAGATCGCCGACTCCACCAAGCTCAGTGGTATATCCGGCAAGGGTTTCTGCAGCAGTGAAGCAAATTCACAAAAGGAACGCTTGGTTTCTACCTGCACTACTGAGTTTCCTTGTTTCCATGTTCATCTGACGCTTCCTACATTCATTGAGATTCTAGATGAAAATTCCACCGCCCTTTCGGCCTTTCGCATACTGACTTCATCAGGAAAGCTTGTGTAGTTACCCTGTCACATTGGCATTCACGAAAAATGTACATTCACATATAAATTTCTGCCTAATTTTGAGATGACAACCTGTGATAGTTGAGCAATGAAATGTAATGAAATTCACTAACATGTACGTTTCATCTGCATAACTTATAAAATAAACTTTTGTCTTTCACACAAACACAACGAACTAAATGCAGTCCTACTTGAAACTGGCATCACAAGACACGCTGGAATAGTGCCGTAGATTAATGGCACGTAAAATAAAATAAAAAAGTTAAAAGGAAATTATAGTTCTGGCGAGCATCCATGAATTCATAGTATATGAAGAAAATAAACTTCTGCTCCAATTTATATGTTCCAATCAGACCATTCAGCTTCACCAACCCCAGCAGGCTGGGGGACTTCTGTTTGCAAGAATTCTTCCGGCTGCCCATCATCTATAGAGAAAGATGTATCTTCATCATCTTCCTGTCTCTCAGGGGGACTACAACCCTGATAGGATGAGTTGTCAGCACAACGCCAAAGCAGCTTGTTCCAGTTCCGGTCCTGCCAAAACCAATCAACTGAAATCATAAGAAAACAATCCTAGGATTGCACACACACACACACACACACCGGTAGGAAGATAATGTCATGTAACCTGCTGTAAGACAAAGGAACATACCTTGGTGATGATGTGCGGGTTACCAATTACAATTAGCAAAGCTTTAGCACGAGTAATAGCCACATTAAACCTTTTTGGGTTGCTCAAAAATCCCAAGCAGTACGTTTTGTCAAACTCATTGTGTTTGATTGTTGATCGGACAGTTGATATTATAATAACTTGCCTCTCCTGTCCCTGGAATTGCTCCACACTTCCAATCTTGATATTAGGCATGCTCTCATTCTCGAAAGCTTTCTTCAGTTTTAGCACTTGCTGCCGATAAGGTGTTATGATCCCAATATCTTCCTCGCTCAAATTCCTTTGTGCAGTCAACCGCTTAGTGATCTCTACTACCTTGCTTGCCTCAGTCCGATTAAACCATGATGGATTACACCCTTCCCTCTCATCACAGCCTTGGATACCAAAGAAAAGAACAGGGAAATCCTTGTTAGGAAGAAGGTCCACCCTTGCCATGAAGGAAACTGAGTCATCCTTGCAAGCAATCAACTCTCGTCCATAGAACAGCTCATTAGGGAGATGCAAAATTTCCGGGTGAGATCGATAGTTTTTAACCAACTTTGTTACATAATTTCTGTCCCCATTTCTATAAAAATCACATTCGTACAACCTCTCTAAGTATGATTTCCCTAAACCAAAGGTTTCTGCTTCTCTGGAGTTTATGATTGGACCTAATTGCATCGGGTCACCAGCAAGAACAACTACTGTATTCTGTTTATAGAGACTCGATATCGGGATCATGGTCTCTGGTTCTGAAGCTTGGCCTGCCTCGTCCAAGATAATATGAGAGAAGTAGCCTCGACGGACACCTTCAGCATAAATCAAGGAGGCGCTTGTATAGGTGCATATGATGATCCGATATCTCAAGAGGGCATTGAGTTCAGGACAGGTGAAGGCATCATCATCATAGAAGCAGTAGTCAATAAGGTCGGGATTGACATCTTCATAAGGGCGGGAAGATGCATTGAGCCTCAATATATCAAACTCTTGAACTACGACATCAGCATTTGCATTGAGCAGTTTCTCCAGAATGTGGTCTGCTGCGCTATTTGAAGGAGCACAAACAAGGATTCGATCTCTCTTCCGGGTTGTGTAGAGTTGCAGGATTGTTTCAACTAATGTCATAGTCTTACCTGTTCCAGGAGGGCCGTAAATTACATAAGGTGGCCCTCCTTTGCAGCCAAGGATCATCTCAACTGAGCGCCTCTGCTCCTCATTAAGGGTACACGATATAGGCACCATTCGCATGGCTCTAATCATCCTTCTTTGAGTGGACTCAGATGGAAAAAGGAACCCTACATCTAAATCTTCTGTAGCATCAACAGCTTGATATAACCTTCTCATGCTGATTCGATTATATGTGAATTGTACCTTATAAAGGTTACCGTCTCTATGATGTGAATGAAATTCTGGGGCAAACTTCAAGTAAACATCATCAGCCTCGACACGGTAGATATGACCCTGAACAGAACAAATTAAATATTTTGAAAGATAAGTTACATATTCTGGATATTAAAATAACACGGAAACATTTTACCAACGACTAAAAAATCCCAAACACATGAATTAGCCAACAGCTTATGAAACAGAAGGCATATGCATGGATGAAATTCTCTTTCTTCATGGATGAACCCACCAATTGGTTTGGGACATAGCCATGAACGACCAACTTCTGCCAGACGCTAAACATTTCAATTATTTGGTTTAGCCAAAAATCACTCTAGATGACAACTTTAAGAACATGAAACAATTATTAAATGTACCTTGGTAGAACTAAGCATTTACAAATAGATAGATGATTACGTAATTAATTTGAATAGCCACGCAATTCATCATACTAATATTAACAATCATAGAATTTAGTAACGGATTGGAGGTTTGGTCTTGAAGATAAGTTTTTGGTTTAGGAAACAACCTTATATGGAAGGCTTCTCTCATCTTCATACTCAAGCTTGGCAAAAACATAATCCCCTTGAACAAGTGAAGGCCTTCTCTCAGCAAGCCCTGGCACTTCAAGGGACAAATATTGCTGTCCCCTCTTCCTCAAAGGAACGCCTTCCATATCATAACTTCTCATGCTTTCCTGAAGCAATCACAAAATTAAGCACAAATCACAAACAACTTCATAGAGCGTTGTTTCAAAATGAAGAGCTTACCTCTAGTGCTATTTCCTCCATGATGAGTAAATTTTTGAAGAAATGTTGATAGTTCCCTCTTGTAAGACCTTCAGTCACAACAGATGGAATCTGCCCACTCTCAATCAAGCTTCTGATGTCCTTTGGAATGTCATATCGAGGAAGCCTATTTTTGTACATTCGATATGTTTTTCTACTCGGACGTACAGACCCATGATGAGATTCCACATTAAGAGGTTTCTTTTTAATGCCTCTTGTGTATGGCCTTATAGAGGCTAAAGACTGGGATATCTTATCTTCTGCCAATAGAAAGACAACACGTTCAATCACGTCCGCCTCAAGATCAAAATGCACAATTGAGGTGTGCACTCCAATTTCCTTGGGCTTGCACGATAGCCATACAGTCAGAGTATCTCCTGGATGCAGCACTCTGTCCTCCAGGGAAGTACACTCAAGGAAGGCTTGGATGGTTTCCAAATCAGAGTCGGCAGTTGGAGGTTCCATCAGAGAAAGCTTGAATGAGTCCTCTGGATTCGACGCATATATTGTAACACCCCACTCCACTGGATCAGTGGTGGTGTTCTTCAGAGTTATCTTATCCATAGCTGTTTCTCCTACAACTACTGATTGAGGCTTTCCACCTTGCTTTCCATCCACAAAAGGGAATGGAACTGAAACAATAATTGGACCCTCTTCATTAGGATTGTAATTACGCACCGATTTATCATGATCGAAATCTATGTATCGGATTTCTCCCTTGTCTCCAATTACAGAGCGTTCTTCATCATCCCACTTATCACCAACTGAATCCATCACCAAACACAGCCTAGCAAGAACAACAGACTGAATTTCAAATAGGAAACTACATTACAGGTAGATAAATGAGAACTACCACAACTCCAATTCGCTACAAAGTAATTGTTTTTAGTTTATTGGGAACCGAAAACCAAAATTTGAAAATTCACATAAGTAGCATTCGGATTTTGGTTTTCATTGAAAACTTGTTTGGTAAAAAGGTGTAAACAAAAACTGAAAACGAAATGGTTCTCAAACGTCCGTTAGATAACCTACATGGTTCTCAAACGTCCGTTAGTAAACCTACATTGAAGCAAAAAAGTGGGGAAAACGGGGGACAATGAACAATGGCATACAAGCTCCACCAACAAAAACCAGCACAACAACAATCAGGGAAAACACAGAATACAAATTACCAACAAAATCAATCAAATCAGACATCAATATCCAAAACCCATACGCGAATTAAAGTCCAAATTTCGACATAAATTAAGCAGAATCGGGCAGAAATCGTTAAAAATAAGATTAAAAAAGAATAAGAAAAAAAGATGAGGAATTTGGTTAAGAGACGAACCTGTGAAGAGATATGAGGAGGCGGCCAACGAGAGAGATGATTGCCCAGAACCCACCGCCGATCAAACGAAAACAACCCAAAAGATTAGATTTTTTTACAGAGAAACGAAGAATCTGGAAAAGGGTTCAATGCAGTTCCATCCAATTTTGAACCGAGAAAAGAGAAAAAATGGTTGGAACCTGGAAACAAGTGTGCACGGAAGAGTGAGAGAGTGACAGAGTGAATGGTCACGGAAAAAACGAAGTACTAATCCTCTTAAACTTCCTCGTTAAGTTTACTAAAGGAACTTTAAAAGCTTCTGGTACTGTTTATTTTAACGATAAATCATATTTTTATACTAAAAAGTCAATCCTGGTACTATTTACTTTACCTTTTATTTTGTCCTTATCATTAAAATTCAAAATTTTCAAACCTTTCAAATCATTTTCATTAGTTTTCAATGATTACTTATTACCCACTTTGTCTACTGATTTCAGTACGATGGATTCCCTTTCTTGTTCAATAATGCACTGCCGTCTGGAGAAATACCTCTTATTTGATGATAATATCGCGTGTATTTCATTTAAATCCTTCGCGTTATCGTTTGAAGATTTTCTATATGCTAAATTTTTTTTTTATTAGATTATTGATCGAGAATTTATTGATCAAATTTAATAGCCAAATTTTTGATATATTGAATACGCTGAAGCATAATATATTCAATGTATCAATTACATCGAATCTCGATAAAAAAAAAAACAAAGAAGGTAGTTTTTGGTGACAAACAACAAAACAAATTAACCTGCACTAATGATTCGTGATTACTTAAGTGGCATTTTCATTTTGGGATTAATCTTCTTAAGCTTCCCCATTATCACTAAAATGGTTACTTTGTGACCCTTTCCCCTATGGACTATTAAGTATCATGGTCATTGGATTCCACTGCTGCCCAATGGCGGCTTCCCGTCCTGTCCTGTCAAAACTCATGTTTTTCCAATTCAGGTCGTACAAATCAAATCGCATGACGATACAAATATCTAGTTCTACTTTCATGCAAGTTTTGTGGGTGGACTCAGAGGCCCGCGGGATTCGATATCTCCTCTGCTATAAAAGCAATGAGCAACTCATTTCCTCTTAAATACAATATCAATTTGTTTTTTTTTCAATTTTATAGGATGCTTTCATACAAATTTTGCTTGCATAAAATATAAAACGGATATGTTAAAGTGACCGTGTCACAAACCACACATAACCATATAGAAAACTTCATACACAACAATTGCTATTTACTTAAGTGTGCCGTCATCTTAGAATTCCTATTTCATGCGAGTCTCAATCTAATTTGAGGGTTTGCGCGAAAGATTTATGAAAATTTAGTTTTAGGGATTTGAGAATTCCAAACGATAAATGTTGGTTCCATTGACATGAGGGTAAATGCAAGTATGGTTGTTAACAGATTTCTTGCATAACAAATAACCAGTCATTTGCTTCTTCCAAAACACAAGTATTCCAGCAGCATTCATACCACAAGTTCAAACAAGAAGGGAGCTACTGTTAGCATTTTAGGTGGGTTCTGGAAGGCCTTCAAATTCACTTACTAGAGCATAGTCAAATGTAGCCAACAAGCGCTTAAAAGTACCAAAAACACGAGTCTGGTGATACTTTGAAAGGATCGATCATGCAGCAGCAGCGTTGATATCTCTGATGGACTCCCGCCATGCATACTCCCTTGCCCCGTCCTTGTCAACAATCTTGATCACAAAGTTTGGGGGAGCCACCACTAGTCTTGACCGGATCTCGATGATGCACTTGTCAACCAAGTCAATTGCTTCCTCCACGGACATGCCACTGTGGTAGTGCCTGTCCATCAGTGAGAGCGCAAAGTACGACCCATATCCGAAGGCTCCCTTCTCAACCTTGTGAAGAGAGGCAATGTAATCGATGTAGTAAAGGGATGCCCCCGCCTCCTTATCAAAACCAGCCATCAAGATGTTCACCATGTACGGATTCTGCAAAATCAAATTTTTAAAAACCAGAAGAAAAAAATTATACATCAAGTATCAACTATTTAACTCTATTTACTAAATAAATAAGCTAGATACAATCCCAGCATCTGTCACTCATTCGTAACAACTGAACTCTCTCTGAAGTTAAAAACATCCCTCTAGACTCAGCAGTTTTCTTCTTGGTGAACAAGAAAACAAATTAACTGTACATGGTTTTTTGTTTTTCGCACATGAAAATTTAAAGCGAATAAAGAAAAATTTTGCAACTCAAAAGGAAAATCATTGCACAATATAATCCCCCTTGAGATTTTAAGCACAACCCCCCTTATTTCAGGTTAGAGCCATGTTACTTTGAACCCTACCCATGAGAAGTGAACTGGTAGTGCCTATAACACTGGTGAAGCCAGCATGAGGAACACAAGTTGACTACATAAAATTTTAGGAATACCATTTAAGCATATTCACTTTTTCCTCAACAATTCTTTTGCCTAGGAACAGCCTCAAAAATGAGAAGCATACATAATTACTTGAGACTTGCGACATTTTCCCTCAACATTCCAAGCATTTGACAAAAAGGTACAAACATCCATGAGATAGTGTTCTAGTAGATGCCATATTGTTTGAATTCATACGTTTAAGCAGTAATTCAAAACGAGGTTTAATGTATAAATACAAATGGGAAGAAGGATTGGTAGGATACTCTGAAGACTACTAGGTTTGGACTTGAAGAAAAGAAGCCACTAGAATTTTATTATTGATTCTGGAATTTAGGGTAGCAACTACTCCATAATTTTAGGTGCCATGGGGATTAAGCTAAAGGCGGCTATCAACAAAATTTGGGGAAGAGTAAACTTAGGCTATCAGAATATTTGAGTGAAAGGTTTTTGGTTTGAAGATAGAACAAAATCTGGAAATATCTAATCAGACCACACAAGAAGGAAGCCCATAAATGCCTCAAAGGGCACAAATGGGGCTGAAAATTGTGCATCCAATGTTAAACACATGCTATGTTAGAAATTATGTTATACTACAGTGGCATAAACATATAAGACAAAGACTTCAATAAAAATGAAAACTGAAATAAAAAGAGTTTGATAAGTTAGCTTGCAAACTTTCAGACAAACACTTTGAAGCTCAAGCAAGTGTCTAGGAAACTTACCAAGGGGCCTCATTTCTATTAAAATGTTTGACTAGTTAACTAACTTTCAAATTTGGTTTCTTAGATACATTCTGGAAGTTTGGATTTCGTAGAAACATTATACGCAAGTTATACACGTAATTTAGATCAAAATTAGATTTCCTTAGTACGATTGTAAACGACATATAACTAGCATCTACAGAACCTGCATACATCCCTACCGGATTATTAATTCAATCTTTCAGTCTCTGATCACTTAACTTTGCAATACAACTTTAAATCGCTAAATTAACTCATATGGGGCTGTCAATTAAAGCATACCGTTGAGAGATTTAGTCAATGTATAAGGTCAAGAACCAAACAGTCTTACTCAAAAGAATATTACAACTGCATTTGTTCAAACCAAAACAATGTGCACAACATAAAGTATTTACCCGACTCACATTGTTAATCTTTTTTCCGCTTGAAGCCCACTTCATGTAGTTAATTTCGACATTGCTTCATTCTAACTAAACCCCAATTACTAAACCTCAACAAAAGCCCTAAACTTGCAGAGGAGAAAACCCCTCACAATAATAAGACTATTAACCTTAACACCAGATCCCTAATGCTGGGCAAAAATTCAATCAACCAAACAATGAAACCACAAATTATATCTAAAGTATCAAGAAAAAGCCCATACCTTTCGCAAGGCGGTGGCAAGCTCGCCGCGGGTGAAATTGGCAGCAGCAGCGGTGGTCAACGGAATCCCATTCCGGAACTGGTACAAAGCCACGTTCTTCTGTATGTACTCCGTAAACTGAACCCTAATTTCCCCAAAATATTCCAAAAATAAATTCAATCAGATTCCAGACCACAGTGATCGACAATCAAACCGAAAACTAGAAAGAAAAGATTTTGAACCTGTCGCCGGGCTCGCCGCTGGCGGCGACGAGCTTGTGGGAGTCGAGCACCATGATCTTGTCCTCGTTGGACTTGTGCACCAGTATGCTATGCACGGCTGAAGTGTCCGCCGCCACGACGGCAAAGCCATCGCCTACCAAGCCGAAGATGGACTCCATTGCTTGTTGATCTGGTGGGTTTTGGAGGTTCGATCTCTAGGATTTTGATTGCTTTGGAGCTGGGACGCACTGTTGTTCTGTGCCCTCTGAGCTACGAAATTGGAGTTATATTTACTTTTTGTTGTAAAATCGAAGGTATGTTAAGTGGAATAAATAAATAAGACACAAAATTTACGAGGTTTCTTTACAGTGAGTATGATTATAGTACGTCTTCGGGACAGCAGTAATGCTTTCATTATAATATGAAATAATAAGAGTAAGGGCTGGTTTGGTATTGCTGTGCTTTGAAAAAAAGCTGTTGTAAGAATAAGCGGCTGTGAAAAAAATCAGCAGAGTGTTTGGTAAACTTTTTTGTAAAAGTGCTTTTGAAAAAAAAAAAAAAAACAGTGGGTCTTTTCATTAAAGGAGCACTGTAGCTCTGTGTGCTTTGAAAAAAAGCCAGTTTTCCAAAGCTACAAATAACAACTTTAGCTTTTTCCTTTGATTTCAGCTTATTCTCACAGCAGCTTCCAAAATAAGCCATTTTTTTCAGTTTACCAAACACCTAAAACCCTCATAACTTTTTTTCATGGGTGCTTTTTTTTTAAGCACCTGACTCCCAAATCATCCCTAACTCTCTCTGTTATCTTCTCTCCTCTTTCTCCCTTTTCTCTCTTCCTTTCTTCCTTCCTATCTCTCCTATGAGTCTCTCACTTTCATCGTCGAATCTTTTGTTGTGTTCCATAAGACTTGCTTTTATAGAAGCAAATCACAAGCAACATAGTGAAAGACTTACTATATGCATGTGAGTATTTACTATACACATTACTATACACATGTGGGCAAACATACCCACTATTTACAACACTCATCCTTGGATGCCCACATAAGTTTTCAATTGACTCGTTAAGATCTTGATCTGTTTTGGATGCTCCCTCTGATGAGTATCTCCCCCTGATTTCAAATCATTTAGGCTGATCGTTGATCATTTTGCTTTAGTCTCTTAGTAAAAAGAGTTGCCAAAATAGGTACTTTACTTGTTGTTAACTTTCCACATGCTTATTCTTGAATTGGGTTGGAGGGCTTTCTGCTAGACTTGCTTCAAAGGTTTGAATTTACTTCTTTTATCTGGAGCTAAATTTAATTCAAGGGTGTTGGACACTTGATCTTGAATCAAACTTGTGATTTCTTCAAGGAACTTCGAAGCTTGATCTTAAATGAAGTTGTATCGTGAGGAGCTTCACATGGCAAATGATCTTCGGCTTTATCGAGGATGAATCAGCACGTGTTTGTTGCGCTTGTCTCCATATGCTTCAATGTATCATTTTCACTTGCTTTACTTGTTCCCTTGCATAAGTGGTATTTTCCCTGGTTTTCCCCTACATGTGTGGCATCTTCTCTTGTAGGATTTGTCCCCTGATGCAAGAGTGGAATACAAACCCTTGCATTTGAATGGTTCATCACTTTTTGGTGACTGGAGACTCAGCTCCAACAACAGTTGAAGATGACTACTCTTGCCCTCGTCCTTGAATATATGAGATAATCTTGTTCTGGTGTGACTTGTTTGAAGAAGTATTCTCGGAGAGGAAGAAAACTAAGTATTTCGAGATGCTTTGTTGAAGATGCATTCTCGGAGATGAGGAAGAGTTGGACATTCTTGCAGGTCTGCCTTGTTATGGAAAACGGAGGTCGACATATATAGAGATTTCTCAATAGCAGGTAGTGGTGCTGTGCCTTTACTCTTGTCAGCAACTGAGGTGTAATTAGAACAGTAAGATTTACGCGTTTTCAACTTTGTCAGAGATCTTTGACAAAGTTGCACGCGATATCCAAAAAAGCTGAGATTGCGTTTGAAAAATGCCAACAAACTTTATTAAGGAAAATCTGGCTTTTGAAATTCGGAGAGCGGTGCCTTTTCGATCTCTAAACAAATGGCTATGTTGCCTCTTCTTTTATAAAGACATCAATTGTGTTCAAGAGTATGCTCAAAAAGTTGCTGCATGTAGAAATTCCTCCATTTTGCACTTCTGAAATTTTATTTGACCTTTTTTTTCTTCATCATTTCTGAAAATGACTTGCCCATTTAACATTTGCTTAGATTTGAGTCTTAGGAGTGATACAGACGAATAGCGTCAGAATAATATATGGTGCCCGTCCTTCTTATCTTCTAATAATCCTCTTACGGTTGGGGACTCTGTGATGAAGAATAACATAATTGCTACTGTGGTAGCTAGGAATCTTCTCACTCCAAAGGATAACATGATCATTTCAAAACGGTCTGATGAGTCGGCTGTTCATGACTCATTGGCTCTCAGTGTTCAATGTGTGGGTTCTGCATCCAATATGGGCCAACGCCTACTTGCTCAAACTCGCTAAGTTGAATCATTGATGGCTGAGGTGACAAGTCTTAAACAAGAGATTAGAGGGCTTAAGCACGAGAATAGAGTGTTACACGTGCTTGCGAATAATTACTCTACGAGCATGAAAAGAAAGCTCGACCAGCTGCAGGAATCCAAAAGTTAGATTCAAAGTGATCACTAGAGGTTCGTTGCTAGATTTCGAAAGCAACTGATGCCTTCCCCTTCTGGTGTTTTGCTAAGTAATGGGGTGTCACATGATCAATCTCCAGTGCCTCCCCTTCTGGGGTACTTCCGAGTACTGAGATTTCACATGAGCAACCTTTGTGAAGGCTCCATTATGTTTGTTTGTTTTAACTTATGTGTATGTGCATATCTGTAATTTCTTGAAGATATTAATAGATAAACTTTATTTCATTCAATGTATTGTGCCAAACACAATAAAGCACATACTTCACTAAGATGTGGTACTTTTGGACAAAATATTAATTTATCTTTACCCTTACGAAGATAAATGATTATTCTTAGTGTCTACATCATTTGAGTATTCAACTCATAATCTTCATATGGTTCTTTTAATATCATAAACATCATGGATAAGATTCGTGTTGGCAGATTGTTCGATTTGCAATTCGAGACAATATTTCCTTTAACACTTTATAATTTTTCTAGACTCTTCAGGAATTCCAATTTAATATCATCAACTCTTCAAGAGTTCTAATTTAATATCATCAACCTTTTACAAGAGATTTTAGTATGTTACAACAATATCATAATGATAGTACTCACTAAGGCAATTTATACCATTCATTGGTATTGAGTACATATTTTATGATTTACCCTTCGGGGGTTTACTTCAAGCAATTTGAATCCTTCAGGGATTTTCTACACTTCATGACACATTTTCCTTTGAAATTTATACAGAGCAATTTGCTCCCATGTATACTTGAGGGATTTACTTATGAAGATATAATGTGGGTGACTCACAACCCTTCGTATATAATTCTCCATTTATATGAACTCGTTTACAAAAGTATAATTTCAGGTTTCAATTAGTAACCTTGTGTCATATCATGTGAGTGTATTACACTGTATTACAAATGCCTATATGTAACCTCCTTAGTTCAACATCTTTTGGCTATTTGTATTGTATTCAAATATATATAGGTCTATTTTTCCACGTTCTTACAAAATTATAATGGAATTGCCTTTCTCCATTTTGGCCAATAATTTTCCTTTTGTCGACGTGACTTAATATTAACACATATCATTGATGAATTTAGTAGCTACTTGTAAAAATCAAAATTACTATTGGTTATCATCAATCCGTGATCCCATATTCTCATGTGCATGCGCATGCATAAAATTTTTTCATTTCTTTGGATATCCATTGCCTCTTCAAGGGCATGACGTTATATCATCTAGGATAGTCATAATTTAGAGAATGTGGATCATAACCTCCTTTTGAGCGTTATAGAGCTTGGATTTTAATCTCCACTTTTGGGGAGTTGAGTCATTGGAACCTATACGTCTATCATGCTACATGCATGAGACATCAATATTCCCATGTCCGTGGATTTTCCTTTCTAGGACGTATATCCATGCAGCGACTGTTATGTTCCTGGCATGCAATAGTTATGTTTCGGAAATGCAATAGTTCAGTAATGCAATATTCTTCTTATTTCGAATTAATGAACCTTTTGAGTCTAAGGGTCTACCATGCTTCAGGCGTGCAACAGATAAATCATTTACTGCATCATAATTTTGTCCAACAGGGACATCAATTCTTGTAGGCACATTTGCAGCAAGTGTATATGATTTCATCACTTTCGTTGCATCACTCAATTATTCTTACTTCATTTTCTCATTGATTGCTTCGTGAATCATAAGACAAATTCTCTTTGTTCTTCTGGAACGGTCTTTTCTCATCATTCTTCTGGAATGATATTTTCTCATCGTTCTTCTGGAACAATGTTATTTTCTCCCCTTAACGGCGGGAAAATTATCTTATCAAAATGACAGTCCGTAAACCATGCAGTAAACATATCCCCAATCAAGGGTTCTAAATATTGAATGATAGATAGTGTTTAACATCAAATGCCCAATCGACAATGATGCTTCATTTCAGTACGTTCTGGCAGTGCAATAGGCACATAGATAACACAACCAAAAATTCATAAATGTATAATGTTTGGCTAGTGCCTAAACAAGAGTTATACTGAGAAATATCGATGTTTGGTAACTGGTCTCAACCAAACTTAATAGTGAATTATGTAAAATGACATGTCTCCATGTCAAAACTAATAATTCCGTTTTCATGAGTAGAGCGCATGTAATCAATTTCATCCGTTTAATAAATGCTTCTGCTAAACCATTTTGAGTATGGACATAAGGAACTTCTGATCCTTATTAAATAGTCTGTGGACTGAGACTCTTATGTCCTTTATTACAATTAAGTTGAGGCACAACGACACTTCAAACTTACGGTACTCATCAAGGAATTTCATGTCCTGATCTTCAGGATCAAGGGACTTCATGCCCCGATCTTTTTGCATGATGGAACTTCAAGTCCAATCATTTTTATATGTTGAGGATCAAGAAACTGCATGTTCTAATCTGATCAAGGAACTTCAGGTCCAGTATGTACTTATTGTAACAAAAATAAGTATAGTAAATAAATTAAAGCAATAGGCGGTAATTCCAGCCATAATGAATAAATTGCATTTAAGTGAATAAAGCTTGTGACAAGGGCTTTAATTCAGTACCATCAAAACTTAAAGCAATAGGCGGTAACACCATTAATAGTAAATCAATTGCTTTAAAGTAAATAGAACTTGTGAAAGGATTTTAAACCAACATCATTCACATAAATCAAAACTTAAAGCAGTGGGCGGTAAAACCGTCCATGATAAATAAATTGCTTTAAAGTAAATAAAGCTTGTGACAAGGGCTTTGATTCAGCACCGTTCACATAAATATCAAAACTTTAAAGTAAAGGGTAATAATTCTATCAACTGTAAATAAATTGCCTTAAATAAATAGAACTTGTGACATAGGCTTTAAACCAACACCATGCACATAAATATGCCAAAACAGAAAATGCAATGATTAAGTCCTCATCTTTTGCTTTTTCTTTTTCTTGGTCTGCCACTTCTTTTGTTTGTTTCCTTTTATTTTTATTTTTATTTCACAGTTCTGAAGTCATTTTGGTTACTCAGGAAATTATAGTAACAATAAGTTCCAATTGGTGTTCCTCCTCCGGTGAGTTTCGAAAAAGTTGAAATAGTTCCCATAAGTTTTGGAGTCAAGAATGTCTGTGACTTATGAGAAGATCAAACCGTTAGATTTAGTTCAAATTTTAGTACGATATGGATAAGAGGATACCGAACAACGTTTGTGAAGAAACAATTTCGATCTGAGCTACCGAAATAGAGTTTTGGTACTCATAAGGTGACTGTCCAGTTTTCTGCGGAAATTGGAAACTGGTTTGGTATTTCAGACATCTGCGACGATCGCACCGTTAAAGTTTTCTGAAATTTAGATATGTTGTAGATATTGAGCGGACGAACAACTTTCAAGAAGAACGTATTTCAATCCGAGCTCCGCAAAGAATAATATACAGTCATACAACAATATATATATATATATATATATATATATATTTGCTTCAGGAAAATCAGTAGTACAAAGATTTTAAGATGAAATGAAAAGATTTTCTTATCTGTGAGATTCCAGGCAATAGAGGTGAACATGATTTGTGGTGTTGTGCTTTCCACTGACATAAGAGCTTCTCGTGTTGATAACGTGTTGTAAAATCAACTATGTGTGCAGTGGAATAAATAAATAAGACACAAAATTTACAAGGTTCCTCTACAGTCAGTGTGACTAGAGTACGTTCTCGGGACAGCAGTGGTGCTTTCATTATAATCTGAAATAATAAGAGTACAAAGATAACTCTCTCTATTATCTCCTCTCATCTTCCTCTCTTTTCTCTCTTCCTTTCTTCCTTCCTATCTCTCCCATGAGTCTCTCACTTTCATCTCCCAATCTTTTGTTGTGTTCCATAAGACGTGCTTTTATAGAAGCAAATCACAAGCAACATAGTGAAAGGCTTACTATATGCATGTGAGTATTTACTATACACATTACTATACACATGTGGGCAAACATACCCACTATTTACAACACTTTTTATTTTTTGTGTTAATATTAGGGGGCTTTATGTACAAGTTGGGCCCAGACTGTCTTTTCTTTCTTTCAAACTGATTTTTATTTGTCAAAGACCGCATTAGGATGTGTAGCATTCTTATGAGAAATGATAATTGCAATTTTTTAAGTGGAATGACATTATCATCGGATTAAATAATTAGTGGATAAGAGAAGGAGAATCGATGAGAATCGAACATATACTATAATGCATGATTATTTTTTGCTATTGTGTAAAGCGTTAACATTTTTTTTTGTTTATTCATTTTGTGATCTTTTATTTATGTGATTGATATATGTATGTTTTTATTTCCTTTTTGTTTTGTAAATAGAATTGTATGTAACACATATTTTAGTCTTTTAGTGGGGGATGTGCAATAAAACTTGGGACTTATACGATAATGAAAGAAGTAATTCGACTAAACACGAATACGATCTCTTAAAGTCTTCTTCCATAAAAGGAATAAACAACTCTTTGAAGACAACTTCACAATGCAGCAATCTATGGCTGCAAAAGAATGGTATGATGCCTTAAAGTCTGTATGTTCTAATGTTCTTAAGATGCAAGTGTCTTTGGCTTGGGATCCACCTATTGGAAAGAAGGTGAAGCTTAATGTGGACGGTTCTCAGATCAATACTACTGGAAATATAAGTGCAAGAGTTCTTAGAGACAACATTGGTGATTGGCTATTCTCTGTCAACTTGGGCAAAGGTCAGGTAGTTGATACTGAAATTTGGGGGCTATATTTTGGACTGAAACTTACAGTTGACAAGAGTATTTCACGATTATGTGAGGAGATGGATTCAGCTTTTATGGTTAATTTAATCAATAATATGACTGATACCAGTTTTCATCCTCTTGCCAACATCATTGATCTATGTAGACAACTTATGACACGCATAGCCGAATGCGAGTTAGTGCATGTTTATCGGGAGAAGAACATGGTGGTAGATGACATTCCCAATTGGAGCTATTTAATGGATCTTGGGTGCCATTATTTTGAGAATCCTCCTGATTGGATTGGAACTCGATTATTTGATGATATGATGGAAGTCCCTAAGACTCGAATTATCTGTAATAACTCTTTGAGCTAGTTTATGTAGTGATCCACCCCCTTATTTTACCAAAAAAAAGAGAGGGTATTCTTCCATAAAACCAACTAACTATATCAACAATGCTCAACCCAAAAAATTAAAATATCACATTATAACTTTAGTAGCTATAACACAAAGGATGGCAGATAAAGAGAGGGAGAGAGATATACTGATATTATTTATTTGATTCTTTGTTTTGCAGTGTGTTTTGATAACACACGAATCACTCTATTTATAGAGCTACTCCCATGAGAACATCCAAAAATGATATGATGGCTTCTTTTGACAATATTACATAACAACAAATATATCACTATCATTTTCACCTTTTCCCAAATGCATGTGGAATGTGGGCATACTAATGCATGTAGGATGTGGGCATACACCATATAGCTTTTACAACACTCCCCCTTGGATGCTCACATATCAACATCACTTGCCTCGTTAAAACTTTGCTTGGAAAAACCCAGTGGGAAAAAAAAACCATAGCGAAGGAAAAAGAGTACAACTTTACCTTGATCGTTGATATAATGTTATGTAAGCTTATGTTGCCTCGTTAAAACCTTGATAGGAAAAACCGAGTGGGGAAAAATCCTAATCGAAGGAAAAATAGTACAAATGCATGTATCATGGATGCTCCCCATGAATTATATCTCCCCCTGATTCTGCATTCTTCAAATTTAGTTTATTGGTAAGCCGACGTAATTTGATTCCCTGCACTAACTTCCGAAATGTACACTTTGGTAAATATTTGGTGAACAAATCTGCTAGATTTTCATTGGAACATATTTGTCTGACTTCAATAACTTTAGCCTTTTGAAGCTCATGTGCACTAAAAAACTTTGGAGATATGTGTTTAGTCTTATCGCCTTTGATGAATCATTCCTTCATTTGGGCAACACAAGCTGCATTATCTTCATGGATGACAGTTAGAGTGTTTGTCTGTGAAGTTATACCATATGAATTTCAGATATGATGGATCATTGATCTTAACCAAGAACATTCACGACTTGGCTCATGTAAAGCAAGTATTTCCGAGTGATTGGAAGATGTAGCAACTAGTGTTTACTTTGTTGAGCGCCATGAGATTTTTGTATCTCCATTAGTGAATACATATCCAGTTTGTGAGTGGGCTTTATGCAGATCAGAGAGGAAACCAGCATCTGAATATCCGGCAAGGATCTGGTCATTTGTGGATTTCTCTAAGTATACGAGACCCATGTCTGTTATCCCACAAAGGTATCGCAAAACATCTTTGATTCCTTTCCAATGGCGAATTATTGGAGCAGAGCTATACCTTGCTAACAGGTTAATTGAAAAAGTTATATCTGGTCGAGTACATTGTGCTAAATACAATAAAGCACTTATTGCACTCAGATATGGTACTTCTGGACCAAAGACCATTTCATCATCTTCTTTTGGATGAAATGAATCTTTCTTAATGTCCAAAGAACGAATGACCCACTAGTAAAAAAAACACTTTGCGCGACGCAGGTCTTTCATCATGCAAAGTCAAAAAACCGTTGTGCAAACATTAGCGCAACGAACTTTCGTCGCGCATCAACCGTCGCATCAAGGCAGTGATAGAAGGGTTTGCGCAACAAAGAAGTAACCTACATCGCGCAAATCTACTTTGCACGATGCAGGCCCTACGTCACGCAAAACTACTTTGCGCGACGTAGGGCTGCGTCGCGCAAAGTAGTTTTGCGCGACGAAGAAGTAACATACGTCATGCAAACCCTTTTTTTTTTTTTTTTTTGCAAAATTTTATTTATTTACTTTTTAATAAATATTATAATTAAATTCTAAACAATAATTAATAAACCAAGAAAAAGTATTTAATTATAAAATATATGAAAATGTACATACAAGATGTCCGAATAAAAAAGAAAAATCTACAACAAGTAGTCTTCTAGGTTTGATGCTTAATGTTTTCTTCTATTACAAATTCTCTCCAGGTAAGATTAATTGGTTAAACTGAATTATCAATTAAAATGTACTTTTATTGATAATTTCAGGGTGTAACACGATCATCGGCATGCCATGCATGAGTTAATTAAGCTTTAAGCTCATGCAATCGAGAAACGTATTCCTAGCCCGTGATGACCTTGCCCCCTCTTCTGCAAATTTTTCTGGATCTTCCAGTTCCTCTAAATGCAAACTTATCGAAGATTTCTCATGTGCTGTAAATTCATATCAGTAAAACAATTCAAAGTGACTATCATAGATGCTCTAGTTGGGCAACAAAAATACTTGTGAAAAGAATACTTGTTCCAAAAAATTATAGGAACAAAGCAAAGGAGGCTGACATATTTTTCCTGCCTTTCATCATGTAGGACATTTGTAAGTAATAAGAAAAAGGAAAATAAAAGTTAGAAGATAGGTTACATCTTTCAGTGAGAAACTTAAGGAAGTAAATAACTTTCAATGAAGGTTCAGAAAAAGATATGTCCATGAGCAATGTTGTTAAATTACAAAATTTGAAAAATTAAAATAAATTGGCATTCAATTGATAGATTGAAGACATACTTAGTAGATCCATTCCCAACAAGCGGAAGAAAGCCATATTTTTTCTCAAAAAAGGCCTAACGATTCAAAATCCGATCCGCAGTACCAACCATCACAGCAAGTCTCAAAATGGTGGCCTATTGATGAAAGTGATTGTTAGACACTGCTCCTTAAATAAGCATGCCAACATACAAGAAGGAAAAGAAATAACTTTACCTCAGGCAATTCACTAAAAACAGCTTCCTCTGCAGCAGCTTTAGTCCTTAGGAATCTGGAGGGGGACAAGGAAGATGCCCCCAAGCAAGAAACTTGAATAAATCTCATGATAACCCCATGTTCTTTGGAAATCTGCAGAAATATAGAGATTAAAAAGAAGACCGATATGTGTCTAACAATAAAACCTGAATAAATGACATCCAACTTTTATATCTCCACCAATTGGATATTGAACAGAATTTCAGATCCTGAAAGACACTTCTATCTATCTTGAAAGAAAAGTCCAATTGCAAGCAGGCTAAATAGTTGCATTGCAGACTGCAACTTGTGTGTAGAAGTGTATGATACACAACAAACTATTGTAACTGTGGCAAAATAATCTTGATAAACACTTTTTTACTATTTTTGTTAAGGATGATGCTTTGGGAACCAACTTTTAAGAGAAGTACATGGCAGTAGGATCAGAAGCAGCACAGGAACAAAAATAATGTCATGAATGTAAATGCAGGATACCTACCGTTGCCAGTTGTTGCGCCATGGAATGATTCACTTCCTCAAAGCTAAAGTTTCTTGTCTCATGATCCCTCATTGCCAAGCTACAAAGCGTTCCTTCATTGAATCCAAAGATTAAAGTATCTTTAATATATAAAGTCACGACTCAAGAATGCATACCAATGAGATTGATAACCACGTTTGCTTTTGCAATGACTGCCTTAATTGAATCTTCATCTCGCGGATTGTATTTCATTGGTCCAATCTGAGTAAGTGAAATGTGAGAACATCAAAAACATAATAATTGAAGAATGGAGAAAAATTAGTTCCCCAATCAAGAAGGAACATTAACTAAGAAACAACACAAATTACCCTACCTGTCCCAAATCCCCCATTAACTTGGGGTGACGATAGGAGTCCTTAGAACCACGAAAAGGAACTAACACTTGACTTCCCGTTTTGGCTAGAAGAGAAGTAAAGAATCAGCACCAGCATGCTTGACAGATACTACAAACACTTAAGGGATGTTTGGTATTCTTCTTGAATTTGATTTTTGAAAACCATAAATTATCCTCAAGGTAAAAGCCAAACAACCCATTATACTTCTGTCATTTTTTCAAGGATAAAATACAAAATCACATTTCCCCAGATCAAGTTCAGTCCAACAATCACCTACTAGAAATGTTCTCAATCATAACAATCACAGACTGAAACAATGCATACATGCAATTCAATGGAATTCCAATTAAACAAATTTATTGACAATTAGCTCACCAAGTTGTTGCACAAGATAACACCCAAGGAACCCCGTAGATCCAAAGACTGCAGCAACAATGCCACTGAAAATAGACAGATTATTTTCCAAATAACATAAACAACACAATCATGTGAAACACGTACAACCGAGTTTCGATATCTATGTTTGCTGGGTTTTCTTTATCTGCATAGTTAAAGCATTATTAGCACATTATCTTCACTCTTCACCCGGCACATTCATAAAACATTTTTGTTTTCTCAAGAATTCAGCTGGTTATTAGCTTCTTAAAAGTTGCATTCCATCTTTAATGACAACTTTACTTACTGAGAAAAATATAAGAAATCTATCCTACCCTAATGGGCTCATATAGTTCATACATTCAATAAAAGAAATAACTTCGACAAAAGGTTTACTTTTCCTACATTTTCCCAGAAAACTAACGGAGCAACAACAATTAAACATTCTAACTCTTTCAATAATATTCAATGTAGTACACAGAGACGAGATCCGATACAGAAATTCTTCCAAATGCTTATCACACCCAGAGATTCATGATGTCAAATTTACCAAAGTTTACTTGGTTTTTCATTCACACTCACAACGCACAACACCATCAACATCTTAATATTCGATTTAACACTAAAACCCTAAAATTCCTAACCCCAAAATTTGATTTAACACTAAAACCCCCAATTTCTAATTTAATTTTCAAGATTGAATCTAATTACAATACCAAAATCTTCAAGTTAAGGCATTAAAGCCTGATTCTGACCTTAGAAAGAAGAAAAATTAAGAATTAAGAAAAGATAGATACATGGGTCAATCTTCAGCGTGTTGCTGCCTGTTGGCTGGGTGCAGTCGGGATGGATGGAAAGAATATGAGGAGAGAGACCGAGTGAGAGAGAGGGAGAAAGACCGAGTGAAAGAGAGGGAGAGAGGGTGAGATGAGAGAGAGGGAGAGAGAGGGAAGAGAGAGACCGAGTGAGAGAGAGGGAAAATAGACGTAGGTATACATTTTTTACAAATGGCCTATTTTTTAACAATTGGGAAAGTTTAAAATAACCGTCTATTGTTAACAAGTGCCCCGCCAAAATTTTAACAATGGCGGAATGAAAGTGCACATCTTGATGTCGTGCAAAACAAGGTACTTTTTTTTATAAAAAAAAATTACTATAAAATTTACTAAAAATGTAATTTTACTTTCTTCAAATTCAATTTTTTTTACATAAAACCCACAATAATATATTTTTTCTAACAAAAACCCGACCCAAACTACAATAATAAATTTAAAACTACTTAATAAATATGCATATCATTCAATTTCTTAAGTGTTACACGTACAAAATAAATAAATTTAAAGCTACTTAATAAATATATATATATACCATTGAACTTGATTGGATATGCATTGTACGAAACTAGTTTCAACGATCCAACCGTCAAATTTGTTTGTATATATTTCGAGATCGTATACGCCAAAAATAAAAAAAAAAACATTTAGAGATCAAGTAACGGGACAAAACTTTTCGACAGTTATAAACAAAAAATCACAATTTAATGGTTATTTTAACTCCGATTTTGATTATTTTTTACATCTACAATCCTTGACCCTATATGAATACAATGAACTAATTTGATCGTCAATTTAAAACATTTACACTAGTGGATACCACAAAATCTTATGTTATACTTAATAAAAGTATAAATAAACGATCTATTGTTTTGATGAGATACACATTCTACCAAACTAATTTCAACGATCCAACCGTCAAACTTGTTTGTATATGCTTCAAGATTGCATACGCCAAAAATTGCAAAAAACAAACATTCAAAGATTAAGTAACGGGACGAAACTTTTCAACGGTTATAAACGAAAAATCACGATTTAACGGTTATTTTAACTCCAATTTTGATTATTTTTTACATCTACACTCATTGATCCTATGTGAATACAATGAACTAATTCGATCATCTATTTAAAACATTTACACTAAATCTTATGTTATACTTAATGAAAGTATAAATAAACTCTTAAGTGTTAGTGAATCTATTGTTTTGATGGGATACGTATTCTACCAAACTAATTTCAACGATCCAACTGTCAAACTTGTTTGTATATGCTTCAAGATTGCATACGCCAAAAATCGTAAAAAACAAACATTCAGAGATCAAGTAACGAGACAAAACTTTTTGACGGTTATAAACGAAAAATCACGATTTAACGATTATTTTAACTTCAATTTTGATTATTTTTTACATCTACACTCCTTTATCCTATATGAATACAATGAACTAATTTGATCGTCAATTTAAAACATTTACACTAGTTATACTTAATGAAAGTAAAAATAAACTTTTAAGTGTTAGTGAATCTATTGTTTTGATGGGATACGCATTCTACCAAACTAATTTCAACGATATAATTGTCAAACTTGTTTGTATATACTTTGAGATCGCATACGCCAAAAATCGCAAAAAACAAACATTCAGAGATCAAGTAATGGGACAAAACTTTTCAACAGTTATTAACGAAAATCAAAATTTAACGGTTATTTTAACTCTGATTTTAATGATTTTTTTACAGCTACACTTTTTAACCCTATATGAATACAATGAACTAATTCGATCATTAGTTTAAAACATTTACACAAGTGGATACCACAAAAGAAAAAGGCAATGCAAGAAACTTAAAAAAAAAAAAAAACTTTGCGTGACGTAGGTGCCACTGCTTCGCACAAAACAACTTTGCACGATGCAAGTGCACGTACGTCGCGCAAAGTTGGCAAAAAAGCGGTAATGCATTCTTTGTTTGGCGCCAAGATCTTACGCGACGCACAAAACGTCACGCAAATAGCCTTTCCGCAACGCATAAGTTCCTGCGTCGCGCAAAACAGCTTTGCGCGACACTAGCATTCGTCGCGCAAAGTGCAGTCGCACAAAGGCTGTTTGCGCGACGTTTTGTGTTTTGCATCGCCCAAACATACTTTGCACGACGAAATTTGCTCCGTTTCGCAAACATGTTTTTCTACTAGTGACCATTGGCGTGCTAAGTGGATAAGCCTTGTCCATTCCAAATTGTTTTAGGATTTTTTCAATATAAGTTGATTAGTGAACCAAAATTCCACTAGCACAATGCTCGATTTGCAGGCCGAGACAATATTTTGTTTTCCTAAGGTCTTTCATTTCAAATTCGCTTTTCAGGTATTAAACAATTTTATTGAGCTCTTTAGGAGTTCCAACTAGGTTCATATCATTAACATATACTGCCATTATAACAAATCCAAAATTGGATTTCTTAATGAACACACAAGGGCAAATGACATTGTTGATATATCCTTCTTTGATCAAATACTCACTGAGACGATTATACCACATTCGTCCAGATTGTTTCAGCCCATATAATGATCGTCTTAATTTGATTGAGAGCATACCTTGTGGTTTGTTAGTCATTTCAGGCAACTTAAGTCCTTTTGGGACTTTCATATATATGTCAGTATCTAATTCTTCATATAGATACGTGGTGATGACATGCATAAGTCGCATATCAAGTTTTTCTGAAACTACTAAATTTATTAAGTAACGGAACGTAATTGCGTCCATTATAGGAGAGTATGTCTCCTTATAATCAATTCCAGGTCTTTGTGAAAAACCTTGTGCAATGAGTTGTGCTTTATATCTTGCAATCTCATTTTTTTCTCATTGCGCTTTCTTGTGAATACCCATTTGTAATCCACGGGATTTACATCAGGCAGGGTTTGGACTATCGGTCCAAAAACACTTTGTCTTTCCAAGGAATTTAATTCTGCCTGTATTGCATCTTTCCATTTAGGCCAATCTTGTTTCTGTTTGCATTCATCAACAGAGGTAGGCTCAATATTATCACTTAATATGATTTCACTGGCTATTGAGAATGCGAACATGTCGTCGATGATTATTTCATTTCGATCCCACAATTAGTTAGTACATGCATAATTTATGGAGATTTCTTTGCTTTCATGCACTTCTATCTCTTTAGGGACATGTGTCTCATCAAGGACATTTCCTTTTCAGAATCATGAATATGGGATTTATCATTCATTTCTTTTCTTGAATGATTTCATTTGGATTTAGCTGTGCCCTCGTCTTTCTCTTTCGAGGGGCTGAATCTCTTGAACCTAGGGGTCAACCACGATTCAGGCGTGCACCAAATGATTCATTTGCTGCCACTTTAATTTGTCCAACAGGGACATCCATTCTTACAGGTGCATTTGCAACTCGTATACGTGACTTTGTCACTTTTGAAGCATCATTAAATGCATTTGGCATTTTATTAGCAATACTTTGAAGGTGAATGATCCTTTGCACTTCATTTTCACATCGAGTGCTTTGTGGATCAAAATGAGATAAGGTGGGAACAGCCCATGTCAGCTCTTGTCGTTCTTCTGGAACAGTTTTTTCTCCCCCTAATGATGGGAAAACTGTCTCATCAAAATGACAATCCACAAAACGAGCTGTAAATATATCTTCTGTCAAGGGTTCCAAATATCTAATGATAGATGGTGAATCAAAACCCACATAAATTCTCAGTCTGCGCTGAGGTCCCATTTTAGTGCGTTGTGGTGGTACAAATAACACATAAATAGCACAACCAAAAACTTGTAAATGTGAAATGTTTAGCTGATGCCCAAACACGAGTTGTACTGAGGAGTATTGGTGGTTGGCTATAGGTCTCAATTGAACCAATGATGCAGCATGTAAGATGGCATGTCCCTATGCAGGAACTGACAATTTTGTTTTCATAAGCAGAGTGCGAGCTATTAACTGAAGCCGCTTGATCAATGCTTCTGCTAAACCATTTTGAGTATGGACATGAGGAACATGGTGTTCAACATCAATGCCCAATGTCATGTAGTAATCATCAAAGGTTTGGGACGTAAATTCACCAGCGTTATCAAGTCGGATTGACTTAATGGGGTAATCTTGGAACTGTGCTCGCAACTTAATTATTTGAGTAAGAAGTCTCGCAAAAGCTACATTTCGAGTAGACAAAAGACAAACATGTGACCATCGGGTAGATGCATCAACCAAACCATAAAATATCGAAATGGTCCACAAGATGGTTGAATAGGCCTACAAATATCGCCTTGAATTCTTTGCAAAAATGATGGGGATTCAGCATCAACCTTTAGTTGTGATGGTCTAATTACCAACTTCCCTTGAGAACAAGTCTTGCAAGGGTTATCATTTGAGATAATAATGTGTCTGCTCAATAATGGATGTCCATTAGAGTTGGTAATGATCCTACGCATCATGGTGGATTCTGGATGGCCCAAATGGTCATGCCAAAGCATGTAAACTTTTGAATCAATGAACTTCTGGTTCATGACAATATGTGATTCAACTGTCTTTATGTATGTATAATAAAATCCATTCGACAAACCACGCAACTTCTCCAATATACACTTCTAGGTATCATTAGAGGTAATGCATAGATACTCCACATTTTTTGCATTTTTTCGTTTCAATGTGGTATTCATTTAAACGTATGTCTTTGAAACTTAACAAATTTCGAGTAGATTGAGTAGTATACAACGCATTTTGTATGGACAATATTGTTCCATTTGGTAACATAATCTGGGCTTTCCCTGAGCCTTCAATTACATCTGATTGGCCTGATATTATTGTTAACCTTACTTTTGTAAGCATTAAGCTTGAGAAATACTTTCGATCACAAAGTATTGTATGCGTGGTTTCACTGTCTGCAAGACAAATATCTCCATCATTTCTCATGTTTTGAGAATAACCACAGTTTTTATCCATGCTTTCTAAGTAAAGGGGATCACAGTTAAAAACAACTTATTCATAAAAGGAAATTGAAATGCCACTTTTATTGAATTGAAATGCGAGTTTTAAACTACAAGTTCAGAATAAAAAATACATCAAACATAAGTGATTCAATCGGACCGGTACACTTCATTCCCTCTTTCCATAATGAATTCTGAAGCATTTAGGTGGGTTGTGTTCAACTGCCCTGATAAGTTGAGCATTGGATCAGGTATATCTATTGGTCTAGCCTGGTCGAGGAAATTGATCTCGACACCCCTTTCCTTGAGAGAGGCTTGATATAGATCCACCAGATGTTTTGGAGTACGACAGGTACACACCCAGTGCCTATTGCCACCAGACTTATGGCAGGCTCAGAGTTTCTAGGAACATTGTTCATATGAGCTTTGCCTTTGTGGTGGTTTACATTCTTAAAGCTCGGGCTTGAATTATGCCTTAGAACCTACTGGTGAAACTGGACACCATGGTTCTTGCCTTTCCTGTTCCACCGGCCTCGCTTGTGGCCACGTCCTCGTTTGTAATTATTGCCACGAGAGGATATGGTATTCCTTTCAAGGAAAACAGCATTCACTTCTGGGAATGGTGCCAATCCAGTAGGTCCGGACTAATGATTCTTCATCACGAGCTCATTGTTTTGTTCAGCTACTAGGAGAACAGATATCAGCTGGTTGTATTCAGTGAAGCCTCATTCTCTATACTACTGCTGCAGGAGCACATTAGAGGCATGAAATGACATACCCCGACCCAGGATGTCCACTAGGAATCCAAATCGAGCACATAATGTGACCTATACGACTGCACCCATAGCTCATCAATCAATGCTAGCACATAAGTCGGAGTCACCTATAGTGACATGTACGACTCATCCATATCTCATCAATCAATGCTAGCACATAAGTCAGAGTCACCTATAATGACCTGTACGACTCATCCATATCTCATCAATCAATGCTAGCACATAAGTCGGAGTCACCTATAGTGACATGTACGACTTATCCATATCTCATCAATCAATAGTACTGTGTTAGCCAGAGTCACCTAACATGACATGTACAGCTGACCCTCATCCATCAATAGTAGTATGTTAGCCGGAATCACCTAACGTGACCTATAAGGCTGACCTTCATCACAACTATACTCACTGAAATTTCTATCATCAATAAGTACTCACCTGAAGCTTACCTAGGCGTTCGCAGCGTCATTTGGAATAACCACTTTAACGTCCCAACATTCTTAACCAGAACTAAACCAGTGATAGACTAGAATAAAATCATGGTTAATCTCTACGCTGTTAACCATCATAACTTCTTTCTTTAAAGAAACCAAGTACCATATTAAATTTGGATTGTTTTATGGTTGCATCTAACTGTCTTGTTAGACTGCCTACGTACCCTCAAATGGGATCAAGCCATTTGTAGTTCAACTTAGTACGTCAAAGCATTCATAGTCATTATATGTAGGTAATATGCATATAGATATTCCATAATGCAATCTAACACTCAACCATGTCATAATATCTTAGACTATATCAATATATGTGTGACATGGTATACATATGCATAAATCAAATTAAAAGCGTTTGCAGCATTATTAATTATATATATATATATATACACGATAAAAGGAAAATACCCACTCACCTAAGGTCCGCACTACGACTCCCTAGTACGAATATCAAGACATCATGCACCATCGTTGCCTAGAATAATTATCAAATCACGTGTCAAAGTTTATAACAGTATAACACATAATTTACGTAAAACACATCCCTACGTAATTCGATCCGGAAGGTCCGCATTAGGGATTTCCAATTCTTTACTTCCAAAGATCCACATTATAATTCTAGAACAATATCCTAAAGTTTCGGGATGATCCAACGGTCAGGTATTCGCCAGTTGCCAAAACCAAGTGGCGGTTAACGTTTATTTTATGAACTTACAAATCAAATTCAGAAAGATCCGTGCGTCAGATTCTTGATCCGTAAGTTCCTATAATCCTCAAATATTACAAACAATAACCTATTAAGGTTTGATGATGATCCAATGGTCGGATCGTCGATTCATATAATGACCTAATCACGTATTGTAGAGAATTTAGGTTTTAACGATCAACATGCGTCATACTATTGTGAGAACTGAATTCAAGGCATCTAATTTAGCCTAAGAATAGCATCGATGACCCCTTGGCGACGCACCGCCGTGGGTGGCGGTCGCCGTTTCGACTCACCGAAAAATTCAACTATTTCTAAAAATTCTCAAAAATTCCAAAAATGAAGATCTCAAAGAGTAGAGCAAAGTTTATACATGTAGCCAAGTCCAATTTGGCCTAGAAAGGCTCCAATTTCACTCAAACCCATTGGAAACCCTAGAAATTAGTGTGTTCAATTTGCCTTCTCTAGTGCTCCGCTGCTCCTACAGTTGTTTGGGGTTTGTTCCTGGCACCCCAAGGAGTGATTTGGAAGTGATAGTGGTGGTTGGGACCTTCAGATTCGATGGATCACCGCCAAGAACTTTCGGTCCCTCCGGTGATGTTCTTCACGAATTTAGACCTAAAATCCTTCGATCTTGGGCGGAAATGGTAGATGGAAGGTTATGGAGTTTGGTTACTGGTAGTGGAGGGGTGAAATCACCTAAAAAATTAGTGGAAGTGGCCGGGTTGAAAACCGGGTCATCGAAGGTGTATGGGTCGACGACAAGGGCTAGAGCCCTTCTCTCTCTCCTCCCCTGGTTGGCTATCACTCTCCCATCCCTTCTGATTGGTCAATATTTCCTTTCTCTGATTCGCCCCCTGTTTTTTCTCCTCTCTTTCGCAGCTCCTTTTTTTTTTCCCACTAAACTTAAAAACTGATTGGTTATATTCCCACAAGATGAGAGTTCAATTTAATTAAAACTAAACTTAAAATAACCAATTTCAAACGTTCATAATTGTACCGATATAATCTGGACTTACAAACGGCTTTCGCCTATGTGTTCGTACCAACGAGTACTTCTTAAATACGCTAAAAGAATAAGTCATACGTTTCTCAAACGATGGTCAATGGAAGTCCAAGTCCTTGCCTCTAGGGAATTTTCGTCAATTCACTCGATTAAAATAAATAAAAACGTAAAGTTAGGGACGGGTTGTCACATGAAAGATGCTGAAAGTCTTTTCTAGCATATCTTCCTCAGTGATGGTTTCTCCACAGAGCTTCATCTGGGAGCTAATTCTGAACATCATAGAATTGTACTTAGCCACTGACTTAAAATCTTAGATCATTAGGTGAGTCCCCTCATAACGAGCTCTTGGAATAATCACTGTTTTCTGGTGATTGTATCTGTTGCTCAATGCTATCCAGATAGCTAATGGACCTTCAACCGTTAGGTACTTGCTCTTTAGTCCTTCATCAAGGTGGTGAGAAATAAAGATCATGGCCTTCGCCCGATCTTGAGAGGATGCATTGCTTTCCTCCCTAATGGTTTCTCCAAGATTTCCTGCCTCTAGATGGACCTTGGTATCCACTACCCAGGTAAGGTAGTTCTTCCCAGAAATGTCCAAGGCAACAAAATCAAGCTTTGCCAAATTCGCCATTATTTTCTTTTCTGAAAGAAAAATGAGATGTGTAAGAACTTGCAATAATATGTATTCCTGGAGGAATATAGTGTTAGAACTTCTGGTTCTTACAAATTTTTCATTTTGATCTTCAGGCTAAAATGATAAGCACTCGAAACTTCAAGCTCGAGATTTACATGATTGATGAGAAAGGCGATGGTACTGCACCATTCTCATTGAAGTAAGCATAGGATGGGCGATTATTTCGCACCACTCAAACTGCAGGAAAATTTAAATATGCAGAGTAGGGTGGGCGATTATATCGCACTACTTAAAATTGCAGTAAAATTAAATAGTAGACAAATTTAAATATGTAGGGTGGATGATTATACAACACCACCTAAAATTGCAATAAAATTAAATAGCAAGAAAATTTAAATATGCAGAGTGGACGATTATACTGCACCACCTAAAATTGCAGTAAAATTAAATCTACAGTCCAAGATGGGCGATGATACCACACCATCTTTGATCGCAGTAAAATTAACATAAATAAATATTGGTTAGTAATCAAGAACTACACCAAACAAGAAATCAAATATATAAGTAACTGTTAAATTGAGAACGAGAAGCAGGCATGGTGCAAACAATTCTTCACAAGGGTATATCCAGTAGGTGAGGCAAAGGAAGAAGAAGAATAGTAAAATCCTAGGAGGAAACCTTTTTTTTTTTTCTTTTGGCAAAGGGAAATGAGAAATGGTTAGAGAGTTGTGTTGATAACGTGTTATAAATAGGTAAAAGTTAGAGAAATAACATTTGCTAAAGACAGTAGCAAAACGGGTGCAAATATCACAATATAACTTTAGTAGCTATAACACAAAGGATGACAGATAAAGAGAGGGAGGGAGATATATTGATATTATTTATTGGGTAAATTACACTTTCATACCTCAGGTTTGGGCTATATTTCAATTCCTTACAACATCTTTAAAACATTTCACTTTCATACCTTAAGTACTATTTTATTTCAAAATAATACCTCCGTTACATTTTCCATCAATTGATCCGTTAAATGTTAACGCGGCTGCCACATATATACCACGTGGCCAAAAAAAAATTTTAATTTTTTTTTAAAAACCTGAATTTTTACAACAACAAAAAGGAATACCCCAGCGACCCACATCTGCAATCTGCAAGAAGAAGAAGAAGAAGCATCTGCAGCAGGAAGAGAGAAAAACAATTGAGTGCGACCCGCATCTACAGCAGGAAGAAGAAGAAGAATCATCTGCAGCAGAAAGAGGGAAAAAAAATTTGAGCGCGACCCACATTTGCAGCAGGAAGAAGAAGAGGAAGAAGAGGGAGAAGAAGAAGAAGAAACAGGAAGATGGAAAAAAAAATTGAGCGTGACCCGCATCTGCAGCAGGAAGAAGAAGAGGAAGAGAAGGGAGGAAGATAAAAAAAACCAACCCCCCCCCCCCCCCACGACCCTCCTCCCGTCCCCTTCCTTGCAGCTAGAGACCCAGCTCCCCCTCTCCCCATGCGACCCTCCTCCCTTCGCGATTTGGTGATTTTCAGTGTGGGTGAGTTTTGAAAATATTTTAAGTTTGAGATGATTTTTGGACTGGTTTTGTGGTAGATCCACCTAATCTTGGCTGGGATTTTCGGGGGTAGGTGATGGGGAATTTTTGGAAGGGGTGGCTCGGGTGGGATTTTGGGGTTTTTTCTTTCTTTCTTCCTCCATCTTCCTCTTCTTCTTGCAGATGTGGGTCACTGGGGTTTCAAATTTTTTTTATTTTTTTATTTTTTTTTTTGTAAAAATTCAGGTTGTTTTAAAAAAATTTAAAAATGATTTTTTTTTTCACGTGGCAGACATTTGGCAGCCACGTCAGCATTTAACGGATCAATGGATGGAAAATGTAACAGATGTATTATTTTGAAATAAAATAGTACTTAAGGTATGAAAGTGAAATGTTTTAAAGATGTTGTAAGGAATTGAAATAGAGCCCAAACTTGAGGTATGAAAGTGTAATTTTCCCTTATTTAGTTGATTCTTTCTTTCGCAGTGTGTTTTGATAACACACGGATCACTCTATTTATAGAGCTACTCCCAGGAGAACATCCAAAAATGATATGATGGCTACTTTTGACAATATTACATAACAACAAATATATCACTATCATTTTCACCTTTTCCCAAATGCATGTGGATTGTGGGCATACACCATACAACTTTTACAGCAAATACCATTTTTTTTAATATTTTTTTTTTTGGAAAATCACAGGGTACAATGGAAATTTATTGATATATATAAAAATTACACCTAGTTAGAAGAGACATAAGTCTTACCCCTCATAAAACAAGAAAAAGAAGGGGGTACATACACCTTACCCCTCTTGAAAAAGAAAAAACAAGAAAAGGAGGGGTGAACATAGGACCAAACCCATTTAAAATAAAACCTAAAATGTAAGAATCTGCAAGACAAGCTACAAAACAAAAAAGAAAAATTCAAAAAGATTAGTTAAAATGAAAAATCACACATCAAGAAAGGGAGACAAACATGTAGGCCGGCATGCCCAAGAAATCTGAATGTAGAAAAGGAAGAATCTCTATAAGAGGAGTGACATGCCAGACAAGTGAAGGTGAGAGAAGCCCTAAATTGGCTAATTTGTCAGCAACTACATTTCATTCTCGAAATGTATGAGATAACAAAATAACATGTGCTGTAATTGAGAAATACAGTTTTGCCAACGAGTCTAGAGCGACCAAGGAGGAGAAAAAGAAGCAAAAGCAGAGCAAGATATCACGCTAGAAGAGTCACTTTTTAGCTATAAATTTTGCCAACCCGCCGCGTAAGCTAACTCTACAACAAGGATGATAGCATGAAGCTCTGCATAGAAAGAAGTACAATGCCCCAAGCTCAAGAAGAAACCACCAAGAAAATAACCCGTGGAATCTTGAAAAACCCTACCGTAAGTCGTAGAACTGGAGTTACTTTAGCAAGTCCATACATGTTCAATTTGACACAAAAAATGGAGAAGGGATGCGAAAAGATATGAACTATAGAATGAGCTTTACAGTACTTAGCCGAGATTCCAAGAGGTACTAAAAGTTGCTTATCCAAAATACCACGCACATGACCAGGAGTGAAAACTCCAACCTGCCAAATCTAAGCCAAAGTGGAATGACAAATGTGTGAAAAGAAAGGCGATGCTTAGTTTCAAACTTCATTTTATTACGCATCTTCCAAATAGAT
Organism: Malus domestica; assembly: GCF_042453785.1. Taxonomy (NCBI): domain Eukaryota; kingdom Viridiplantae; phylum Streptophyta; class Magnoliopsida; order Rosales; family Rosaceae; genus Malus; species Malus domestica. The sequence goes on from NC_091673.1 coordinate 16,644,073, forward strand.
ATTAGTAAGAAAAACCCTGATGCTAGTCAGACATTGCGAAATTGTGGAGAAAACTGCTTTGACACACCAAACACGTTGTGAAGAAGAATAGTGTCAAATTGAGTAGCAAGCTAACACCAAACACGTTGTGCAAATTCACAACAAAAAAAAATTAGTGCCCAATAAGTAAATTCACAACGTGTGATACCAATTTATTCTCTCACCTCTAAATGTAAATATATCATTCCATAAAAATATCAAAATGATTAGGATGTCCTTTAATTGAGCTAAAATTTTAATTATTATGTTGAGACCCAAAAATTTTGAATAATAAAAGTTTAAGGTTAAAACAAATTTAAACAAAAAAAAAATTAAAAAGTGAATGAATTATAAGGCCAAATCATGGCTTATTGTGCGATTTATTAGAAAATAGGCCTATTGAACTATACTTTCTAAAGATCTTTGAATTTAGGTCAAATGAATATTCACAATATTATGGATATATCAAGCATATTTAACTTATATAACAAGAAGTGAATGAATTTTCCTAGGATATGCATCTAAACCAAACAAAAATTACAAATACGCATCTAATATATCAACCTGACTTTAGATTTTGTATTGCAATGGGTATTCAGAATATGTTGTATTTTTTATTTTATTATAATCAAATTAATCACAACTTATATTGGATTTCTTATTTTTTATTTTATTATAATCAAATTAATCACAACTTATATTGGATTTTAGTACGATTATTGGCTTCAAATTCCTTTTTACTTTTTTTTTTAATTTTCATTTTCAACTCGAACATATGTTGCACCAAATTAATTGCCTTAATTTTGTCTTAAGGTTTAGCTTTCAGGTTTTGGTGTCGAAAACACGAGACCTAACCCACCACTTGAAAATCATATACGACCGAGATACATCGCATTTGGATCTCTAGATCTGAAAAGGCCGCCTTGCTTATAGATTTATGGAACGATGATGAAACCTAGATGATATGAAGCCTTCGCCATGTGCTTTGTTCATCGAGAGTAGGAATTAAAACAGTGAAAGCCTGAGAGTGGGATTTGCAAAGTAACGTCAATGTTGGCGTCATTTATATGAAGGATTTGCCCCCGTGTTTGAATGAACATCAACTTGGGGAAACTGAAAGCTCATCAACTTAGCCTCTGAAAGAATGAATCCCGTACAGGCATCACAAGTTCAATCAAATCTCCAATACAAATACCACATTTAGCTCCTTGCTTTACACTTTTTATTCAAAATTCAAATTCATACTGAGAATCAAATACATCTTTTATTGATAGTTTATTTTATTCGGCAACTTTAATTAATTAAGAGTTCTATTGACATTATTTGTGTGATTACTACTTAAAGCATCTTGCAGTTGTGGGGGACGACAACCATCAAATGGTGGGCATGGTACACCCTTGCTGAAGCTACAAATACAACGCCAAAATGGCGCAAAATCCTGGTAGCACCACGACACAACTTTTCCGATACCGACGTAGCATGGGCGGCATGTTTCGAGGCACTTTTTTGAATCCGGACATCCACCACCACTCCAAGAGATCTCGCAGTCTTTTGCTTCCACTTTAGGCACCAGCATTTTCACTGCACTTTCAGTAAGCACCATGGCAAATAATTACAAATATAGTTTGATTTTCTTAGTAAATAAGTGAGCAAGTTATTAGAAATATTAATAAGAACTTAAGAACAAAACCTGAACAGAAAACAACCAGGACCAAAAGCAAGTGAAGGAAGGTGGTAAAGCTTGCCTTCCCCATTTTTTCCAGCAGAGGATTAAAAAGGGGCCAAATGTGGATGGAAAGCTGCGGGGAAAGGTAGTTTTTATAGAAATATAAGCTCTACCGGTGGATATGTAATCATTAATTAGAATAGATAACCTTCCATAATGTTTCAATATATTTCTATTTCTGTAAAAAAGCTGTTATTAGCATTTAAAAATGTCATCTTGCACATTTTTAGAGATCATTTAATAATCATTTCGTTTTCAATTTTTACTTTTTTAAAAATTGAAAACATTTTTTCAGTTTTTGAAATTTGATTTTGAGTTTTCACTTTTTTTATTTTTTTTATTTTTTTTTAAACGAACTAATTATCAAACGGTCATTTACAAAAACATAAGAAAGAAGTTGCACTTTGAGAAGTGCACCTTTTTGGAGTGTCATAAGCTTGTAACAACTTTATTTCTGAAATTCATTAATAATTAAAATTGAAATTTAATATGGAAACTGTTATTGACACTCTTAGAATCTCATTGTTGCACTCCTCATAACACTACTACAATATTAGCTTTAGGCGTCGGATGATGGTGACGGTTTAATAAGCCATTATGTTGGATAAAAGATATCCGACACATAATTTAGTTAGTGTCGGATAACAATGAAATACTGTCGGTTATATCCAACATAAATTCCTAGCGGATATTTAGTGTCGGATGCAACCGCCATAAAATTATTATTACGGCCAGTATTTTGGAATTCTTTAAAAAAAAAATATTTTTAACATATTCCGGCGGTTATAACCGACAGAAATTGACTATTTTATTATTATAGTTTCTGGTGGTTATTATTTTAGTATTCTGGTGGTTATAATCGACAGAAATTGACTATTTTATTATTATAGTTTCTAGTGGTTATTATTTTAGTATTCTGGGGATTATATCCGATAGAAATTGACTATTTTATTATTTTAAAATGTTATATTGATTCAAAATAAATAAATAAACACATGGTTTAAATATTTTTTTTCACTCATGGCCTTGTTGAATATAATTGACACGAGTAAAGCAAAATTTTGGGCGGCTGCCAAAATAATCTCTGAATGTTTTTTTTTTCACTCATGGTCCCATTACCTAATCTCTGAATGTTTTTTTTTTTTGCGATTTTTTACACATGTTATCTCGGAGTATATACAAACATATTTGACGGTTGGATCGTTGAAACTAGTTTTGTAGAATGCATATCCTATCAAATTGATATATTTAACAAACACTTAAGAGTTAATGTTATACTTCCATTAAGTATAAAATAAGATTTATCCACTAGTGTAAATATTTTAAATTAAAGATCGAATTCATTCATTGCTTTCTTATAGGGTCGAGAAGTGTAGCTGTAAAAAATCATAAAAATTGAAGCTAAAATAACCGTTAAATTGTGATTTTTCATTTATAACCATCGAAAACTTTTGTTCTATTACCTAATCTCTGAATGCTTGTTTTTTGCAATTTTTTACGTATGCAATCTCGGAGTGTGTACAAACAAGTTTGACGGTTGGATTGTTGAAAAACGTTTCGTAGAATGCGTATCACATCAAAACGGTATATTAAACAAACATTAGAGTTAATGTTATACTTCCCTATCAAGTATAAAATAAGATTTTGTAGTATCCATTGATGTAAATATTTTAAATTGAAGATCAAATTCATTCAATGCATTCTTATAGGGTTGAGGAGTGTAGCTGTAAAAAAATCATCAAAATCGAAGCTAAAATAACTGTTAAATTGTGATTTTTAGTTTATAACCGTCGAAAACTTTTATTCTATTACCTAATCTCTGAATCTCTGCATGTTTGTTTTTTGTGATTTTTTACGTATGCGATCTCGGAATGTGTACAAACAAGTTTGACAGTTAGATTATTGAAAAAAGTTTCGTAGAATGTGTATCGCGTCAAAACGGTAGATTAAATAAATACTTAAGAGTTAATGTTATACTTTCATTAAGTATAAAATAAGATTTTGTGGTATCCACTAGTGTAAAGATTTTAAATTGAAGATCAAATTTATTCATTATTAAACCAAACAATTATTTATTTAATTTTTAAAAACATATTATTTATTTATTTATTAAACCAAACAATTATTATTTTATTTTTTTAAATCGTAACAATTTTTTTTGGGGGGGGGGGAATTTAAAATTTTGGGAGGGAATTTGGGGGGATTTTTGCCGCCATTTTTTTTCTATCGATTATAACCAACAGTAATGAAATTTTTCTTTCAATTTTAATTTTAAAAAATGTTTCTGTTGGTTTTAACCTACAATAATGAAAATTTTCTAAAATAAAACACCTCCATCTCTTCCTTTTGCAAGCGCCTTCTCCCTTCCCCCTTCCTCCCCCCTTTTCTCCTCTTCTCATTTCCTTCTCCTTCTCTTCTCCCCTTCTCTTTCTCGCTTCAATCACCTTGGATGAACAATTCGAGAAGCAACATTATGAAACCAGTACGTTTTAAATTATTTGTATTACGTTCAGTTTGTGTTTTAAATAGAAATGATAAACTTCTTAACTTTCTTAAATAGAAATATCAAAGCATGAGAAAATCCCGCATACAAAGGAATTTGCTGTATGAGCCTAAATTATAAACTTCTTAACTTCTTAACTTTATTGTATCCGCTACTGCATTCATTTTCTGTCAAATTTTGCTTAATATCCAACAGTAATATACGTTTCTTGTCGGTTATCATAGCGACATTAATAAATGGTTTCGTAGTAGTGTAAGTGTTCTTTTATTTCTAAATATAAAATGATTGAAGTGCACTACGAGAATATTAGAGTGTTAGTAACAACTCCCTTTAATGTCATTAATACTAGTAGTCATTCATGTTTTTTTTATGCTAGCTTGTGAGCTAGTCACATTAATTGATTTATTTATGGATTTTTATCGCAAATGGTCCCTGAAATTAAGCCACCTTATCAAGATGGTCATTGAAATTGAAAATTAATCAATGTAGTCTTTGAAAAATAGGTGTTGTAAATCAATGTAGTTCTTCCGTTACCATTCCGTAAAAAATTCTGCTATATGATGATGTGACACATAAGTGGGTCCCACAAATCAAATCAAATATTTATTTTTATATAATTAAGAAAAAAAATTTGTTATTTTTTTCCTTTTTCCTTTAAAAAAAAAAAATCTGAGTCTGCTTCAAACACGATGGTCAGTGACTGTGGCAGGCGGAAACAAATCTAGGTTTAGGCGCATGAACTGTTGATCAGGCGTGGAGGTCCGGGAATCATGGTGGTTTGGTGTGAGATGGTACGGGGCAGAGGTGGGATGGGATTTGAGAGCGGTGGTTTCACGAGAACGCGGGTCGATTAGGGTTGTAGGTTAGGCATGTGCAGGCTGGAGGTTTGCAGGTTGGGCGGAACTGAACAGGCTGGTGGATGAGGTCTGGCCTTAGTGGAAGCAACCTACCGCCTCGCAGCCGCAACATTTGGTCTCGGATCGACCCAGTTCCCCATTCTTTTCTGTCTAGCTTTTTGTTAGGTTCTCATCCAATAAACAAAACAAATAAAAATAAAGGGAAACTTGTAGAAAAGTAAGTGATGCAGAGAAATAGTATTGTGAAAGTGATGATTTCCTTCATTCCTTTCACCGTATAAATAATACAAAGTTTATAAGTGTCCTATTGTAACCATGAAACAACTCTTAACAGATTTATCAACATTTACATTTAAACAGATTGAACCTAGATTTATCAACTCTAAATTGCAGTTGGGTTCTTAGTATATATTGTTTTTTTTTCCTGGGGAAAGAGTAAGAAATCTTGCTAGCAGATTGAACCCAGAAACCAAAATCTCAGTCTGCAAGACAAAAAGATCTTTGCTTATTTGCTGTTAGGTTTGAAAACCTTGGTGAGATAGAGGTTTTGGGAAACTTTTGTTTTGATGGGGGTTTGCTAGAGCAACAAAATCTAGATTGAAAGTCTTTTCAATACAAGTAAACGGGAAAAAGACGGGGTGGTGGTTCGGGGAAGACGGCAGCTGGAAAATTAGAGGTCAAATCTAGGTTTTGGAGAATAATTGGAAAAAAAATGAAAACAAAATTTTTGTTGTAAGCATAATTTACTGAACGATTATGGAGGCCATAGAGAGAAGGGGTGACAATAGTAGAGAGAAAGAGAGAGATATGTAATTGTGAAGTGTATTCTATTCCACCCAATTGTGTCTTTATTTATAGTAGTAGGGAAGGTTAATTTCTTACCCTTTTACAACTCTAATAGGATATTAACTACTAAAGGGAATATTCAAAGATATCCCTAGATATATTAGGATTTACACAATCACATTCCTAATCTAATACGACTGCAACACTCCATTTGGAGTGTGTAAATACTCAACTAAATGGCGCATCAGGTCTTCAGGGATGAAGTAATTACATTTGATGAAGTCGTCGGCACAATGAGCAATGCGAGTCTTAAATCAACAAAAGAATGCATAAAAAGGTAAAACTCACAAAACCTCGCTACGGTAAAACCCAAGGTGGGAGAAAAACCCATAGATTATGGAGAAAAGTAAGAAGTTACTATATATCTTTTGGATGCAAGTAGAAGAGCTCACAAGGGTATGATCAGCCCAGGAATGGTGCCTCGTTAAAACCTAGTTAGGTAGCAAAAATCCACTGGGAAAAATGCTCCTGATCGTAGGGGAAAATAGTACATTAAGATTAAGTGAGTATAATTTTGGATACTCCCCCTAAGTTTGACAGAATTTCCAAATGAGAACTACAAGCATTGCATATGAATAGTTAGGCATACCAATTCCTCGGACAAGTTTCTGGAAGGTTGACTTCGGCAGTGACATCGTGTAGAGGTCAGCAAGGTTGTCTGGGATCGGCTTGCATGACTTCAATCTTCTGATGCTTTGCTGATGTAATGTAGATGCAATATGTCTTGGCGTTGACTTTGTTGATATATCATGTCTTGATCGGATTGATACATGCAGCATAGTCTTCATGGAATGTCATCGAGACTCAACGGTGGATGAAAACATAGCAAGTACTTCGAATATGCTCAACAAGAACTCCTAACCATGTCTCACATGTGGCGTAGTGAAGTGAGGTAAGTCTTGGAACGATTCGAAGATTTTGCAACTAAGGTCATATCGTGGACCTCCAAGATATTGCGAAATCACTAATGGTAAAGACATAACCATTTGGGGATTTTACCTTGTGCAAGTTTGATAAGTAACCAGCGTCAGCATAACAAACAAGACAAGCATCATTCCGAGGATCAAGGGGGTTGGATCCGCTCAAGATGCATTGGGATTTTCCAAATTGGTAGTATCTTCAGGGTACGTCTTTAATACCAATTCAGTGGTTGCATGTAAGCACAGTGCTGCATCTTTACCAATAGATCAACAACGAAGGAAATGTCTTGTCTAATACAATGACCTAAGTACAACGAAGCACAAAGTTGAACTCATATATGGAATTTTGGATTTCATAACCTCTTCAAGGGTCTCATTTTCATATAACGTATGAACGATCACATGTATACTCAAAGGTAACACTTTCGGGGTGTAGTTCAGCTGGTAGACCAAAGTACCGTCAGAACAATGCTTCAACTTCAGATCAAGGCATAAACGAGTTTTCTCAAGATCCATCATCTCAAATTCCATCTTCATGTGCGAGGTAGTTTTCTCAAGTTCTTCCGGAGTCTTATTGAGATTCGTGTCAACGACATAAACTGTAACTCTAGCAATTCGGAATAAGACTTCATAGTTTAACACGAAATGGCATTCATTCATATCCCTGACTGATCAAATAATCACTTAGACGAGTATACCATATCCGTCATATTGTTTCAATCCGTAAGTGAACGTCTCAAACAAGTTAAGAGGGTGTTCTGTGGTTTGGAATTATTTGAACCAGTCCATGTAATTCTTCGAGAACTTACATTTAAATCTCTATATCTATATCCCCATGGAGAAAACACTAACCACATTTCATAATGCTACTATCAATCACATGACGTTTAAGAGAAACCTTGCACCGTAAGGCATGCATCATATCGCATTGTTTCATTCATCTCATTACGCTTCCTTTCCCACTTGTAACATAACAGGGTTACCTTGGGTAGTGTAGGAATGATAGGTCCAAAACACATTATGGTAAGGAATTTGACCTGGTAATTTCAGTTGTCCAATCAGTTTTACGTTGTTACTTAATCAACGAAACACGGTTTGATATTGTCATTTTTCATTTGTGTCGGTAGTTACCATATAAGTGAAAACATCATCAATGGTAATCTCATTTCAATTCTATTAACTAATCCAAACTAGTATACTGGACCAAGAACTTCAAGTCTTGGGAGTAGTTCGGATTAATCTCATGAGATGGAAATGATTTGAGACAGTGATCAAGTATAGATTCATTATTGTGTCGTGTCTTCCTCTTTTAGGAAAGTGAATCCTATGAACCGAGTGATTCGTTATCCGCCGGTGTACTAGACTATCCAACATGGGCGGCACACCCTTCGGGGATGTTGACTTGAAGTCTGTTAAGTGCGTTTATCCTTGCAGACATGTTTATAGCTGGTATATGATCTTGTCACTTTAGCTAGATCAGAGGAATGCGTTTGGAGCAACATTTTGAAAGCTAGAATAGATCGCACTTGCTTATCACGCTTGTGCAGTACGGGGATCGAGATGAGACATAGTAGGCAACATTCAAGCAACTTCGTGCTGTTCTACAAGAACGTTGACGTTATTATCTCCCCCTAATAGCGGGAAGATTGTCTCATTGAAGTGACAACGTACAAATAAACGGTAAGGAAATCGAATGCAAGGGCTCTAGGAGAGCTAGTGTGAATGAGAATCATAATTGACAAAGATTCACATCCTTCTTTGAGGACCCATATTGGTACATTGCGGCAGTGCAACTTGGCACATGAAATGCACACCCAAATGCATAAATATGAAAATCATCAGGATCGTACCCAGTAACCAACTATAATGTCAAATAGGTTCAAATAGGTTGGGTGGCAATGAGCCATAAGGTGAACTAACATAACTGCGTACAAGATTGCATAGCCCTAGGCAGAAATCGAAAAACTTGGTACATTCACCAAGGTCTGGGCGATCATTTAAATTGCACTTTTTGATCGCTAGTCGAGGCTATTTGGGGTGAACATGAGAATTTGATATTCAATTATAAACCCAAAAGACATTCAATACTTTATCGAAAACCGTCGATATAAACTCTCTGATATTATCCAGTCTCCCAGACTTTAAGGGATAAGTAGGGTGGTGAACCCTTAAAATCGGTCAGAAGGTTTAGCAACAATGTGTGTGAACAAACTTGTGACCAGTTTGTTGATTCATAAACCAAAACCATAAGTATTTATAGGGTTCGCATTTTGGTTGGATTAGTCCACATATATTCCCTTGAATCCACTGTGAAAAAGGGTGATTTCATATCTTTGCAAAGGATGATTTAGAAAATCAATTTTCCTAATGAACAGGCTTGGCAAAGTGTGTTTGTAGGCACAAAATCCTTACTTCGAGTAAGGAGATGCGTCGTAGCATCATTGTTCAACCTAAGTGTCCCAAAGGGTTGTGCTAAAGCAAGTAAACTACTCAATCACCCAGCTCCAAGCCTGCCACGTGGGGCGTGTTCCTCAGTTAGAAGACAGCCCATTAGCCCCAAAGTAAAGCTTTATGCTCATTTTTGGAGGTGGTGCAAAGATATTCCACTCTATTTTCTTCAGTGGTTTAATTCATGATCATGATCATCTTGAATATCCTTTAAAACTCAATTACGTGCTTCCGGAACGGGGAGAATATAAGGTCTCTGACATGGTAATTCAGTACCATTCATATAACGAAGAGTGTGTCAATGCTCTTAATTAGATTGGATAGACCTAAAATCATTGCTAGAGATGTGATTTGGGTATAAAGTCAGTGTGCATAGTATCACATTCATCTAGACACCTAACTTTCCCACATTCGTACCTAATCACGTGTTTAATTGAATTCAGTCACATGTATACAAGAAACATGATTCAATTAACTTATATTCAAGGAAAATATCAATGAAATTATCCATAACTAAAAACAAACACCAAACTGGAACCTAAGAACATGGAATAAAAGTTCACAAAGTAAGTGGTTTACTAAGGGGATTCGGCCAACAAGGCCATCCATATCAAAATTCTGCTTTTCCAACGATGTTTGGTCGAGCAAAATTAGTCTCACAGATTGACTACGAGAATGGTATTCCTCAACGACATTGGTAGGGGCTTGAACTTGTGCACAACCAATGATCTATTTCATCGAGACAGAAATAGATTCTTCAAGGTTGAGGTTCAGAAATAATATCCCTTATTCTTGAAGTTTTAGGTTTTAAGTGCCAAGGATCATGCTTCGGGCATGATGCCACACCTTGGCAGACCCTAATTCTACCATATGTTGTAAAAATAAACTCGAAATTAGATTGTGAGAAAGACAGACCCCGAATTGGGTTCGGTAGGCTCCAATCAAAGCTGGACGGGTCTGTTTGGTAGATCTCTGTCGAAGCAGAATAGTATCGTTCGGTGCATCCCTGCCGAAGCAAAGCATGCCATTCGATGCATCCCTGCCGAAGCAAGGCATGCCCTTTGGTGCATCCTTACCGAAGCAAGGCATCACTATTCAGTGGGCTTTGATCGAACTGGGTTAAGCCATTCGGTAGGCTCTAGCCGAATTGAGTCTATACATTTCTCTCACATTTATGGTAGTAATCAGATCCGAGAATTTGGTAAACTTCCGCTTTCTACACTGCTACTTTATGAGCAAGTTAGAAACATGGAAGGACGAGAAAAATATTCTTTAGTCAAAATTTGATCGGATTTATAAACTTCAGAATCATACTCATTCATGGACGTAATCATGGTGTGCTTCAGGTAATGTCTTTCATGATTAGACGATCCATATGAGTGAGCCAAAGAGCCATGGAATCCTCGTTTGGAAGTACTTTCGTTTGTAATGCTTCGGGCATAAGTTTTTGAATGAAGATCATGGTGGAGGCTTATTCAGCTCTTCCATGCCATTGTTGGCTACAATAGTTTCTCAGCTTCTTGATAGTCAAGTGAAGATTCACGTCTTGTAACCCACATAAAGTGGTTTATACTAAAAACGTCCAAATAAAGAAAAGTGTAGTGGATTTGAGTTGCTTCAGGAACTCAAGTGTGAGTGCTTTGGGACTACGAAAGGATGTCAACGGTTCAAAGAAAAGAATTAAATTATTGAATCATTAATGTCCAAAAGTGATCTTCAAGTCAACAATTTTGAATTTCTTGTCAAATTAATGGACTGCTGATCACTTTCAATTAATTTAATAGATCGAGACCATTTGGGATCGATTGTAGAAGCAAAATAATGACATTCCAGTCTTATTAACTTTAATTGGCATCAGGCCAAGTGACAAGTGAATTATAGCTTAATTAGAGTTAACCAAAAACGTCCTAAAATTATTTGGGTATGGTTAAGAAGCAGGGGATGGCAAAAATATGGCATTGGCTGCAATACACGGCCCTGCAAAAATTGCAGGCCTTTAGGCTCGGGTCATGGTTGCATGTGGCAGCAGGCCAAGAAAGAGCAAGGCCCAGCAAGTAATGGCTGCTAGTAGGCTTGGGAAAAGCGGGCCTAGCTAGAGCAGGACAAAGTCCAATAGCAATTGAAATCGGACCAGGCTGGAGCGAGGCCTAGCAGCACAAGGCTACTAGCGATGGGCCACGGCATGAAAAAGCCCAGCACGTTTGTTGGCTTTTGGAACTGACCGTGTGCTTAAAGCCCATGCACCAGGTTTCCAAGCAGCAGGCCTAAAAAAGGCTGTCCAATCGCTTACCCAAGCTTCAGGCTTGGTGCGTTTTAAGGCTGGGCTCAGCCGCAAAATTTTCCTAAAAATTAATTGTTTTTTCTTTTTTCGACAATCTTAGGTTTTGAAAAAACTCTAATTGCTTCTAACTTACTTCTATTCTTTGACTCACATATTTTGCATAGCAAAAATTGCTTATTGCATGAACGTGTGTATATATATGAAACATATACAATATATATATACCAAGCTTGAAGCTTGGGTAAGCGACTGGACAACCCTTTTTAGGCCTGCTGCTTGGATCCATGGTGCACGGGCTTCTAATTTATTTCTATTCTTTGACTCACATATTTCGCATAGCAAAAATTGCATATTGTATGAACGTGTGTGTGTGTGTGTATAGGGATAGGATTAAGGGACAAATATTTTTACAAATACTTTTACACTTTTTAAGCCTTTTGATTACATGACATCTAATGGTTCTTATTTATTCATTAAATGACATGGATGCTTATAAGGATTTTAACTAATATTAAAGATAAAAAAACATAAAAAAAAAACATAAAATCTGAAAAATTAAAACTAAAATTAAAAGGGAAAGAAACCCTAGTTGTACGCAGTCCTCTGTCTCCCCCTTTGTGGAGTGATGTGCAATATTCTAACCCACAAGACATGGTTGCCAATTTGTCACAATCCTTAATTCTCAGTTCACGAAGATTGTGGTTCTTTTCCCCCATCCCTACCGGCAGACAAGTGAGCTCCTTAATCCCATATATATCGAGGGAAGTGAGAGTGGTTACTCGACTGCATATATTTTCTATTGGCATGGCGTTACCAACTTCCCATATAGCCATTTCACTAAGAGATGGAAAATGAGTGGGAGCACTTCTCAAATTCCAACATTTCCAGAGCTTCAACTCTTCAAGGCAGGGAAACACTACTAGGGCTGCTTTCTCACCTGTTGACATCACTTTCTCAACAACCGTTTCCTTCCATTCACTTAGAGCTGGGCAATTCTCCAATCTTAAGCTTTTCAATGCTAGAAACAAAGTCACCTTCGTGGCCACCGCATCATTAGTAACATGTTTATAACCATAAAACTCAACCCCAACACATTTAAGTTTTGTCATACTATCACATAAAATAGTTCTAAAACTCAACTCCACTGCATCATTATTAACATAAGTTATATAACAAAATTCAAGAACACGATTCAGATGACGAAATTCAAACAAGATGACTAATACAACAAAATTCAAGAAGACAATTCAGAGGATATGAATTGAACATAATTGAGAACATACTGAAGAGCGACAGTTCTAGGGTGGTAACGGTGAGCCACTTGAAACGTGGGCTGCAAGCCTTCGACAACACCTTGGTTTTGGAGGGGGATTTCTTTTGCACGACTAATATTAGTTAAAAGTCTATTTAGGGTTTCTTTTGCACTGTTACAATAGTTTCATGATTTTTTTTATTAGGGTTCAAAGTCGGAATCCAAGTCTTGATCGAAATGGGAATGGGAGAACTAATTTTAGTTAAATTATCTTCCTTTTTTAATTTTAGTTTTAATTTTCCAGATTTTATGTTTTTTTTTTCAATTTTATTTTATCTTTAATATTAGTTAAAAACCACGTAAGCATCAATGTCATTTAATGAATAAATAAGAACCATTGGATGTCATGTAATCAAAAGGCTTAAAAAAGTGTAAAAGTATTTGTAAAAATATTTGTCCCTTGATCATATATATATCTGAAGGTAAATATAAATGTAGGGGTTCATGCATCATGGGGAATGTTTTCATGTTTCATGGTCATTTCAAATATATTACTTTATTTTAAGCGTACCTGATTGGCAGAAAACTACAAAAGCCTTTGAATTTGTAGAAGATCATTCTCAGAAAGCCGGAATTGCATCTCCAATGCGTTGTATCACATTCAACACATAAAAATTAAATTGAATCAATATCATGTAGATCAATTCAAAATAATAATTTTAATCATAGAAAGAATGACTAAAACTTAATACTCTCTTGATTGAAGATCAAACTCTCTTTAGCACAACATCAAGAACGTGTTGATAATATATTGTAGGCATAATTTACTGAATGATTATGGAGGCCATAGAAAGAGGGGTGCAGCAATAGTAGAGAGAAAGAGAGAGATGTGTAATTGTGAGGTGTGTTCTATTCCACTCCATTATGCCTTTATTTATAGTAGTAGGGAAGATTAATTCCTTACCCTTTTAGGATTACAACTCTAATAGGATATTAACTACTAAAGGGAATATTTAAAGATATCCCTAGATACATTAGGATTTATACTGCAACAATTTTTAAGTTTTAATAGTATAAAAAAAAATTATTTTTTGTATTTTTTAAATATTTTAAATCTACATGACAATATTTAATTAGACTTGTGGGGCCCACTTATGTGCCATATTAGCACAAAGCATAATTTTTTACGGAATTATAACGGAAGGACTACGTTGACTTGCAACACCTATTTTCAAATACTACATTGATTGATTTTCATTTTCAAGGATCATCTTGACGAGGTAGGTCAATTTAAGGGACCATTTATGATAAAAGATTAGTTTTGGTTGGTTAATATGCTTAGCAAAAGGGTAATGCTTAGGAAACTAAATTTATATGGAATATTTTCGCTCACAACTCTAAACTATAGTGTATGTTCACCATCACTTTTAAATATTAGCACATGTTATCCACTATAACTATGATTAAACTCAACATTTTTAATTGTCCAACTGCTATTTGAGTACAGTAATTTGATATTATTAAAGTGCATTAGAATTTAAATTAAAAAAAAACACACACACATAAATATGCAAATCATATCAAATTACGTCCTCAAGAACATTACTCAACATAGTTTCATACTTTGAGTAACAAATTATAATATTTTTGAGGTCCAAAAATTTCTTTTATATGAAACCCATAAAAAGAAAAAAAAAATGTCGAAAGCTAAATTGGATTAGTATTGTCCAAGCAATGGACACATGAAAGCAACAATGTCGTTCCAAAAACATTTCCTCTAAATATTGAAAGCTAAATAGAATTAATTAGGTTCACATCCTTCTTTTTGCTACTCCATTGATTAAAATCCTATTCATTTTCAATTTTTGATCAAGGTCATTTGTGACGACCCGCCCCCAATTTTATGTTTTTACAAATTTTAAAAGCGTGCTTTTACGAAAATGCCCTTAGAGGCAAGGGTATTGACTTCCGTTGACCAACGTCTAGTGAGACATATGACTTATTCTTTTAGCGTATTTGTGTAGTACTTGATGATACGAACGCATAGACGCCAGAGGAAGTGAATTTGGAGCTACGGGTGAGGTTTTACGAAGTCACAAATCTGAAAAGTATGTTTCTAAGGGATTTCCATTTATTATTATTATTATTATTATTATTATTATTATTATTAGTTTATTTGAGAGTAATGAAGGAATGAAAGAAATAGAAGAAGACACGGGGGGAAGATGAGAGAAAGAAGAAAGGGTATTGGTTGCCCAATCAGAGAAGAGAGGGACAGACCAATTGGGAGGAGAGAGTGATGGGAGTGACCAATCAGAAACAAAAGAAAGGTGGGGAAATGAGAGAAGAAGAAGGGGGTGACACGGGTTGGCCCGTGCAAGCCTTTGGACCCGACCCGTTCCACCCACTTCCCGATGGTTCACCGTCATTTTTCCGGCAATTCAAACCTTCCCACTATCTGCAACCTACTCCATAACCTTCCCTCTTCCATTTCCACCCACAATTAGGATGAATTTGATGGTTAATTGTTCAGAAAACCGGTGGTGGGTGCCGTGAGACTTTTGCTCAAAATCCACCAATTAGGAAACGTTGTCCTACAATTACCACCACCATTAGACTTTCCTAGAACCCAGGAATAAAGCCCAAGCAATGATGGAGGCGTCGGAGCAAGTTTAGAGGTCGAATCGAATCACACCAAATTCTAGGGTTCCGACGGGTTCGAGGTAAATTGGAGCCTTTCCAGGCCAAATTAGACTTGGCTGCAGGTATAAAGTTTACTCTACTTGTTGAGATTTTCATTTCTGTAAATTTTGGTAATTTTTTGAAATAGTTCGATTTTCTGGTGAGTCGGGACGGCCAACCGCCACCCACGGTGGCGCGTGGCCAAGGGGCCGTCGATATTATTCTTATACTAAATTAGATGCCTTAAGCTCAGTTTTGGTAATTTTATGACGTAGGTTGATCATTGGAACCTAAATTCTCTACGTTACTTTAATAGGTCATTATATGAATTGACGATCCGACCGTTAGATCGTCACCAAACTTTAATATGTTATAGTATGTAATATTTGAGGACCATAGGAACTTAAGGATCGGGAATCCGACATACGGATTTTCTCGAATTGGATTTGTAAGTTCATAAAATAAAATGTTAACCGCCACTTGGTTTTGGCAATTAGCGGAGATCTGACCGTTGGATTGTAATGGAACTTTAGGATGTTGTTCTAGAAGTATAATGTGGATCTTTGGAAGTAAGGGATCGGAAATCCGTGATGCGGATCTTCCGAATTGAACAACGTAGGGATGTGTGTTATGTAAGTTACATATTTTATTGATAAGAATTCTGAGTTGTGATTTGATAATTGTTCTAGGCGCCAATCGTTCGTGACACCTCTATGGTTATGCTAGGGAGTTGTAGCGTAAACTCCAGGTGAGTGGCCTTTTGCTTTTAGTATATATATGTCTGCTTGGTATTTTTCCCAGAAAATGCGTTTAAATGGAATTATGTTTTGAAATGCCATGCCTCATGATTTATACTTAGCAAGGTTCTAAAAAACGCTAAGCGCTAGTTGGGCGGTGGGCTGGCGCGTAGCGCCTAGGCGGCTAGGTGGGATTTAGGTGGGCGCCTAGGCGGCCTAGGCGGACTTAGGTAAATTTCTTGTATATATTGTAGGATGACAAATGTACAACAAGTTCACAATTTTAAACCACTTAGACTTAGATAGGATTTTTTATTTTATTTTCTAATTTCATGAAAAAAAAATTGCCTAGCTCCGCCTAGCCCCGCCTAGCCAGCCTAGGCTGCCGCCTATAGTCGATCCAATTTTTCCAATTGATTCGCAAGAAAACGCCTCGGCTCACCACCGCCTAGGCCGTTTTTTAGAACAGTGATACTTAGATTATGAGTTAGTATAGTATGCATATTGTGATTTGACTTTGTGGACGCTCAGGTAAGTACCAGGTGAGTTATAGATTTAATGTGAGTTTATGAGTATGTTGAGATGAATTGAGAGCTCATAAACCTGCACTCCGGTGTTAGTGCTCTACCAGATGATAGGGCCTAGCCTTCACGTGATCGTTCACCTCTCGCCCCACACGCTCATCTTGGATCCAAGGCAGGTGCCAACCTGTCGTACAGACCACACTAGGTGGTTCCGACTCGTAGGTGACTTGCGATACTTCGCACAACTTTCACGTGATTGTAGCACTTAAGCGTATTTATTTACACCTAACCTGTCATACAGACCACATTAGGTGGTTTCGACTCGTGTGCAGGATTTGATTAATGAGTTGTGGACCCAGCCGTACAGGTCACTTTAGGTGACTCCGATTAGCATTCTATTTCATATTGGTTTATTTCACCTGGCTTATTTCTTACTGAGATATTTGACATGGCATGTAAGTGATTTTGCTATTTCGGGTATGGTTTTGATATATGTATATATTCTATTTTTTGGAAAATTATACAGGTTTTACAGCGAGAGGTTGCTACCTTTGATAATTGAAATGGTTTTTGAAAAACTTTGTTTTTGCCCTCTCACACTTTCTGTTTTGCGCCCCTTCGGGTTTAATTTGCTGAAAATTCGTATCGACAAGGATTCTTAGCAAATCTCAGGATAGGTGATTACTTCTGAGGGTATAATCCTTATCCACTCCACTATACTTACTTATGCTCTAACGTTACGTGTAAAGTGGGTTCATTCCTACTTGCCAGCGCACTCTGGTATTTAGGCACTCTTAGGTTTAAATTTATTCACATTTTTCCATATCATCACACTTTATGGCTTCATTACCTTCCAGGTGTCGGCCAGCACAGCTCGATTCGGAGTCCTAGTGGACATTTCGGGTCGGGGTGTGTCATCCTTGGTATTAATAACATCATTAAATATTTGAATATTAAAATATTTTTATTTTTAAATATATTCCTTTAGTGTTAAAAATGTTACAATTAGTATATTTATATTTATGGCTAATATTTCTTTTTGTGCTCATAATTTTTAAAGTTTTATTTGTGTTTGTACCCATGTGTATACCATCACGTGACATTGTATATTTAATCAATGATAGAAAAGTTACATATGGTATATTTATGTTTTATGCCTAAACTTTGTATCATATATTTATATTTTTAGTTTGTACCGACTTTTAATTTGCAACATTTTTTTTAAATTTGTAGTATTTTCTTTTTAGTTTTATTTTGTACCCATGTATTAATTTCTTTTAGCACATATATTTAAAAAAAAAATTCATTTGTACTCATAATTTTTTAATCTTTTATCTGTACCCTAATTTATTTATAATGTACCCATTCTTCTTTATTAATGTTATGTGAAATGTACCAATTTTTTTGTAAAATGTACCAATTTTTTTAACACTATGGATACATTCTTTTGCCATTTATTATTTCTTATTTTTACATAGTTTTTATCCATTTATTCAATCAAAATGTTTGAGTTTTCTTATTGAAACCGTTTCTAATAGTATTATAATGAGGAATTTTAAAATTTATAGGATTATAAATCTCATAAAATATCAAACAATTAATGTCAAAACTATAAAAATATAAATATTAATTGTAATATAATGAGATGTACAAAGTCAAGAGACTTTGATCAAACTTTGAATACCATTAAGGTTTTAGTTAAAGAATGTTAAGAATTAGGGATTGCATCTAAAGTATCCCTATAATTAATATGTTGGATTAATATGAGTTGATGGTCATTAGGAGCTCATAGCGTGCAACATCTTCATATAAGTCCTACATGGAGACAAATTGCAGCAGTGTCTAATTGGATTAACATGAGTTGATGGTTATTAGGAGCTCATGACGAGCAACATTTTCATACAAGTCCTACTTGAAGACAAATTGCAACAACAAACATTAAAGACAATAATGAAATAAAGGAGGATTTCCTTACATTTTTCTACTTGAGGACAAATTCCAGGTTCTTCAGTTTGAAAATTTCACTGAGGTTTTCAGAAGAAGAAGAAGGATTCTTCAATAGTTGTGCGGTGATTGGTTTGCAGGTAGACTCTGCAACTTCGACCCATTCAAAACCCAGAAAACATCATAATTTAATCCAACCCAACAAAAAAGATTAAAGCATCAAAATTTAATCCAACCCAACAAAAAAGAAATGGAATTTTAATTAAAAAAAAAAAGGCAAAGTACAAATTGTAGCCGCTTGGCGAACATCGTGAATTCGAATTTGCAGCCAAAAAGACGCAGTCAAGAGGTTGGAGACGACACTCGGAATAGAACATGAAATTTTATCGGAACCGAAATAAAGGAGAGGACTTTCGACAGTCCTAACGACCTCTCTCTCTGTGTCTAAGTTTCTCACCCCTCCCCGTCAATTCGATTTCTAGGTTTTCTGGGTTTTTCCCCCTTCGATTCAAACAGGGACTCTTTCTTCTTCTTCTTTTTCTTTGCTGCAAGTAGTAACAACCAATTGCAATTTTCTTCCCAGGGCAGCGAAGAAGACAAAGGCGATAAAGGATGCAGCGAGAGTGGACGAAGGCAAGAGAGGACGATGGAAGGTCTTAGCTAGTCCCGTGGGTTTCAGGGTCTCTCGCTAAGACCGGCTAGTGAAGTCGTTTGTGAAAGCGAGTCCCACTTAGTGCCATTAATGTTAGTCCCGCAAGTAACCAAACACAAGACTACATTAATACTTAATCCAATCCAATCCAGTGAAGGCTAAGAAGCCCCCGTAGAGTTTAACCATGGTTATAATAGATGACATGTGTTAAAATTTGAAAAGGATGGTGAGCATACACCATTTAAGGTGGTGAGCAAAACTACTCCCAAATTTATAGCTTAGATTTTTAGGTAAATCACATAAAACTATCTCAATTATGGACCGAACCACAATATCATATTTTATGTTTTCAAAATTACAATGTCACACCTTATCTTACAAATTTGTTACAAAATCAGACCTCTGTTAGTTTGTCTATCAATTTTGCTGTTAAATGTTAACGTAGCAATTATAGGCCCATATTTTGGCAGTGGGTCTGTTGTCCCCTATTTCCATGTCTCCTTTGTGTCTCCCTGTGTACTTTTTTGACACGTGGCATTCACCTTAACTCTACATAAAAGCTGTTATTTTTTTAATAGAATTAATAAAAAAAAAAATTAAAGAAATACAAATGAACCCATAAGAACTCAATCACCCCATCACCCACCAAACAAATCACCCCGACAACAACCCCTCGCCCTAATCGCAGACCGTTTCACTCTCAATCGCTAGTCTCTTTATTCACCAACCCATCATTGTCATCTTCTTCTTCTGGGTCAAATCAATGAAACCCAGTTTAGGCTCCCACAACCCACTGGTTCTGGGTCATTGTCTTCGTCGTCAACCTTATCCTCCTCACCATACTGCTTCTGGGTTTGTTTGTGTTGAATTGGCGGTAGAGACGATTGTGGGTTCTGAGTTTGTTTGGGCTGAAGTAACGGCAAAGACGATTTGGGGGGACGTCTTGGGATTGTGGGTTCTTCTATGGGTTGGGAGATTGAGGAATGTGATTGGATTCATGGGGTTGAAAAGGATGATAAGGAAGACGAGTTTCCACTAGGTTTAAGGGATTCTTTTGAAGGATTCCAGGGGGATTGAAGATGATTAATTTCAACAGTGTTCTTTTGGGTTTTTTTCATTTTATTTTAATTTTTGAGTATTTTTAAATTTTAATTAAATTTTATGGAAAGTAACAGTGTTACGTTTTAATATTAAGTGGAGGACATATGTTATAGGATTAAAAAAGAAACATAGAGGAGACACATTATTAAAACAGCAAACACGCGACCCCATATTTTTGCTGATATGAATTTTGAGCCAAGTGGACAAAAAACTAACAAAAACAAAATTATTATTTATAATCTTTAAACTAATAAAAATTTATAAAATTAAAAAAACTATATACTTTCAATGTGCACCGTACATCCACACCTTTGTCTCCACCATCCTCCGCCACCCACGATCCCCACCAACTCCGGCTCCCCCGCGCCTTCTCCTTCCTTCTCTTAGTCTCCACTATCACTGAAACCCAAACAACCCTCAACACGCCGCCTGCCTCAGCTCCACAATGGGAGAGCCAAGGAAAGAAATAGCAGGGTAAATGTAGGATTTAGGAATTCTGATTTTGCAGGGAAGGAGGCGCACGTGGTTGCAAAATTGAGATGGAGAAAGTCCACTGCTTGCCATGAAACGAAGCCGTTGACTAAGATGTTTGGGTTTATCGGATCTGTAAGCGATGGCCGGGAAGGGAGTGAGGTGAGGATGGCGGAATTGGTAGAGAGAATCAATGGAGGAGATGGGGGACGGTGGGGTGTGGTATGATTTGATATTTTTGTTGGAATTATTTGGAATAGATTTATGGGTTTGGGATAGGATGGTATGATTTTGTGGCTTTGGAAATATTATTTCTGGGTTTAGTTTGGGTTAGTATGATTTTCTAGGTTTGGTTAGGGTGGTATGGGTTTGGGTTTCGAATTATTTGGCTTGGAACTTGGGAAGAGGTTTTCTGGGTTTCCATGGCCATTGAGGCTCTGAAAAAAAATTCAGCTTGTTTGGGTCCGATTGTGGAGGTTTGCTTTGATTTCTTTATCGATGGTGATGGCGATGAGAAAGAGAAACAGACAGGCGACTTTATGGCCCCCATTGGGAGAGCCGCTGGAAAATCATACGGCGGCGAAGGGGTGGGGGAGAGATGGTGGTTTGGAAGCGGCGCGCACCTGGGTGGTAGTACCGAAGGGGTGGGATCACTTTTTTATTTAATATTTTTGCATAAAAGTTTATTTTTATTTTGAATTATTATATAATTTAATTTTTTCTTAAGTGGCACAATTGACTGCCACGCCAGCAAAATATGGATCCTATATGCCACGTCATCACTTAACAGTTAATTTGACGGATTGTTTAATGGAAAACTGACATTGTAATCAATTTGTAAGTCAAGGTATGACATTGCAATGTTTAAAATATGAGGTATGAGATTGTGATGCAACCAATAGTTGAGGTAGTTTTATGTAATTTATCTTAACTTTTTAAAACTAAATGACATGAAAGTTAATAATTGAATTATTACTGAAGTGTTGATTAATGTGCTTATTTCTTAGAGAAATATCCCAAAATGAGACAATTTCTTAATCTTGGGATAAAAATAGGACAAACTGGGCATGCACACCAGGCATATAATCGAAATTACTAAGATACCCACATAGAAATACTGAACATCATTAGCCCATTTCATCACTGTTCTCATTTGGAAGAGAGGGTTGTCGAGAGAGCTCTGTGAGTTGTGGGTTTTTGGGTTGAGCTCATATCTCTGAGCTCCGATTTCGAAGATATGGAACTCCAAAGAGAAGCAAGAACAGTGAGCTGGGTTTTGGGTTGGCCTCATACCTCTGATTTCGAACAAAGGGATGCGAGAGAGAGGTGAGAAGAGTGAGTTGGGTTTTGTACCATATTTTCTGTTTTGACCGAAAAGTTCCATTTTTCTGGCGACTAAAACTTCGGCAAGCATAGTAAGGTAGCGTGTTTAGTTCCAAGTTCATTCATCAATGATTTATGGAATAAATGGGTTATTTGTAAGATGAATTAATACTTAGAAGTTAGATAGGGTTTGTGTTTCATGCTGGGGCATATGGGTTGTGGAATAAATTTTGAAGTTTTGACGAGCTAGAAAGCTGGGATTGAACAATTTATGGTTCAAGGGTCCAATTCCAAAAATTTGTGAAATTTTTTCCGTAATGTGCATGTGGTGTGCATATAGTGTGCATGACTACATCTAATATGAGAAGTGAGAATGTTCATTAGTTATGATGCACGTATGTTGTGGCCAAGAATTTAGCGAGTATGACCACAACCTAGTTCGCCTCCGCGAAAAAAAAAATTAAAAAAAAAAGCTTAGATGATGTTAGGGGTCCTGCGTGTCTATGAAATAACGACAACGGATATCATGTTTTCCACGTGCATGGTTAAGTGGTGGTAGATATATGTAACAAGACTTTTCAAACTGTCATTGTAACCTTATATACGTAATAATTATGTTTTAATTGTATCTACTATACCAATATGTTGCCGTTAAAGTTTCTCCCGCCCTGTGCATATCGTGTGCATTTACTGTACATATTATGTACATGTGGTGTGCATATAGTGTATATGATGTGTATTTATATCTTTGATATTCTTCGCATTAACGTAGTTTACTACTTTTTCCTATGATTCAAAGGCAAGCCCTGCAACAACAACAACAACAACAAAGCCTTTTCCCACTAAGTGGGGTCGGCTATATGAATCCTAGAACGCCATTGCGCTCGGTTTTGTGTCATGTCCTCCGTTAGATCCAAGTAATCAAGTCTTTTCTTAGGGTCTCTTCCAAAGTTTTCCTAGGTCTTCCTCTACCCCTTCGGCCCTGAACTTCTGTCCCGTAGTCACATTTTCGAACCGGAGCGTCAGTAGGCCTTCTTTGCACATGTCCAAACCACCGGAACCGATTTTCTCTCATATTTCCTTCAATTTTGGCTACTCCTACTTTACCTTGGATATCCTCATTCCCAATCTTATCCTTTCTCGTGTGCCCATACATCCCACGAAGCATCCTCATCTCCGCTACACCCATTTTGTGTACGTGTTGATGCTTCACCGCCCAACATTCTGTGCCATACAACATCGTTGGCCTTATTGCCGTCCTATAAAATTTTCCCTTGAGCTTCAGTGGCCTACGACGATCACACAACACGCCGGATACACTCTTACACTTCATTCATCCAGCTTGTATTCTATGGTTGAGATCTCCATCTAATTCTCCGTTCTCTTGCAAGATAGATCCTAGGTAGCGAAAACGGTCACTTTTTGTGATCTTCGCTAGATTGCTCCGGTCATTAGTGTGGATAAGTATATAAATGAATAGAGATAGGAAAGAAAACACAAGATGTACGTGATTCACCCAGATTGGCTACGTCCACGGAATAGAGGAGTTCTCATTAATTGTGAAGGGTTTACACAAGTACATAGGTTCAAGCTCTCCTTTAGGGAGTACAAGTGAATGATTTAGTACAAATGACATTAGGAAATATTGTGGGAGAATGATCTCGTAACCACGAAACTTCTAAGTCCCGGAGTGTGGTATCGGCTTGACTTTCCTTATCTGTCTCATAGGTAGATGTGGAATCTTCTCTGGAAGTACTCTTCTTCCATCCAGGGGTGGTATCTGTAACTGGTGGAGATGCACAAGGTAATGTATCAATGTCACTTGAAGCTTACTTGTAGTTTCAGGCTTGGTCAAGCGCGATACAAACCATGTAGTAGGAGTCCCCCAAGTCGCCGAGCTAGGGGATCTGCTGAAAGAGGTAACAGACAAGGTAAGCAATCAGAGCTCCGGCTGATTGTTCACATTCTCCCTATCTTGCAGGCAGCATGAAGGATAAAGAGAAGAAAAATGAGAAGAGATGATATAGGATACTTTTGCTTTTGAAGAAGTAACTTTCCACAGGCTTATTCTTGAACTGGGCTGGAGGGTTTTCTGGTTTCCTCCAAAGTATAAGGCCGACTGAAGAATTTGAGGGTCAAAACAAGTCCATCAAATCTAGAGTACGTTCGACCCTGCTGATATGGGATACTTTTGCTTTTGACAGAGTAGTGGATGTATCGGCACGTGTGCTGTTACGCTTGTCTCCACATGCTTCCTTGTATCCTTCTCACTTGCCCTATCTGTTCCTCAGGCAGATGCGGTATCTTCCCTAGAAGCATAAGATGTTGAAGATGAGTACTCGAGAGCAATGCCAGGGTAAGGGGTTCCAGGCAGTCAGTTCCTGGCTGGAAGCTTGATTCCAAGTGCTGACTGATTGCTCTCTTTCTCCTTGTCTTGCAGGTAAGAACAAGGCCAAAGGAAAAGACAGGGAAAAAGCATGATATGGGATACTCTTGCTTTTAACCCTGATGATATGAGATATTCTTGCTCTAGTATAGCTTGTTTACAGAGGTATTATCGGGGGGAAAGAAAGCTGAATATTTCGAAAGGCTTCGTTGGGAGTGCCCTCTCAGATAAGAGGAAGGGTTGAGCATTTTTGCAGGTCTGCCTATCCGTTGGGGATGAAGGTCGACATATATAGGAGTCTCCCTAACATCAAGTAATAATGCTATTCCTTTACCCTGCTTGGTCATAGCACGGTAGTGGGAGCTGCCAGCTTCACAAGTTTTAACTCTGTCAGAGCACTTTGAAAAAGTGGTCTGTGGTATCTGGAAAGCTGATGTTGCGTGTGAAGATTACAGACAAGCTTTATCCAAGGAGATCCGGCTCTTGAAGTTGGGAAAGTGGTGCCTTTTCGGTTTTCGAACAAGCAATCATGTCGGGGATCTGGCTCTCGAGATTCGGAGAACGATGCCTCTTTGATTTTTGAGAAAGCAATCATGCTGGGGGTCTGGCTCTCTAGATTCGGAGAGCGGTGTCTTCGATTTTTGAGAAAGTAATCATGTTGGGAGTTGGGAGTGTTTTCTCGAATATGAGTAAAGGTTGGGCATGTTTGCTAGTCTACCTTGCCACGAAGCACAGAGGTTGACACACAGGGACTTTCCAATTATCCAGCAGTGGTACTGTTCCTTTACCCTCTCTTCGATTTTTGAGAAAGTAATCATGTTAGGAGTCTGGCTCTCGAGATTCGGAGGGCGGTGCCTCTTCGATTTTGGAGCAAGCAATCTTGTTGGGGGTGTTTTCTCGAATGTGAGTAAAGGTTGGGCATGTTTGCTAGTCTACCTTGCCACGAAGCACAGAGGATGACACACAGGGACTTTCAAATTATCCAGCAGTGGTACTGTTCCTTTACCCTCTCTTCGATTTTTGAGAAAGTAATCATGTTGGAAGTCTGGCTCTCGAGATTCGGAGGGCGATGCCTCTTCGATTTTGGGGCAAGCAATCTTGTTGGGAGTGTTTTCTCGAATGTGAGTAAAGGTTGGGCATGTTTGCTAGTCTACCTTGCCATGAAGCACAGAGGTTGACACACCGGGACTTTCCAATTATCCAGCAGTGGTACTGTTCCTTTACCCTTGTGGGTAATAATATGGTAGCTAGGCCGTCAAAATTTATGTGTCTAAACTTTGTTAGTGTTGTTTCTTTGCTATTATTTTACCCTTCTTGGTCAGAGCGATGTAGTGAGAGTTGCAAGCTTCACGTGTCTTGACTTTGTCAGAGAACTTTGGCAAAGTTATATGTGGTACCCATGAGCTACTGTTGCGTGTGGGAAGTGGGTGATTGAACAGTACGATTCATGTGCTTTCTACTTCGCCAGAAATCTTCGACAGAATGCCCATAATTTCCGCAAAGCTGAGTGTGCGTGTGACAGGTGCTGACAAGGCTGGAAAAGTAGTCTCAACTTTGTCAGAGAACTTTGGCAAAGTTATATGTGGTACCCATGAGCTACTGTTGCGTGTGGGAAGTGGGTGATTGAACAGTACGATTCATGTGCTTTCTACTTCGCCAGAAATCTTCGACAGAATGCCCATAATTTCCGCAAAGCTGAGTGTGCGTGTGATAGGTGCTGACAAGGCTGGAAAAGTAGGTGCCTCTTCGATTTCTGAGATCGACCCTCGTGGTCTCTGAACAGCCCAGCTTTTGAGAAAGCAAACCTCTTCGATTTCTGAGATCGGCCCTCGTGGTCTCTGAGCAGCCCAGCTTTTGAGAAAGCAAACCTCTTCGATTTCTGAGATCGGCCCTCGTGGTCTCTGAGCAGCCCAGCTTTTGAGAAAGCAAACCTCTTCGATTTCTGAGATCGGCCTTCGTGGTCTTTGAACAGCCCAGCTTTTGAGAAAGCAAACGCCTCTTCGATTTCTGAGATCGACCCTCGTGGTCTCTGAGCAGCCCAGCTTTTGAGAAAGCAAACGCCTCTTCGATTTCTGAAGCTTCGTCGAGTGCAGATTTTTATAGAGGCTGACATTAAGTTCCAAAGCACACTTGAATATCCACCAGTAGAAGCTCCATTCTTGCACTTCTAAGATCTTGATTTGTCTGACCTCTTCTCTCTTCTACACCTTTGAAAATGTCTGGCCCCTCCGACCGTCGTTTTGACTTGAACCTTGTTGAAGAGGCAGCCCCGCCTTCTCCAGACAACATATGGCGCCCATCCTTCGTCTCCCCTACTGGTCCTCTTACCGTTGGGATTCCGTGATGAAGAATGATATGACCGCTGCGGTAGTGGCCAGGAACCTTCTCACTCCCAAAGATAACAGACTACTTTCCAAACGGTCTGATGAGTTGGCTGTTAAGGATTCTCTGGCTCTTAGTGTTCAGTGTGCAGGTTCTGTGTCTAATATGGCCCAACGCCTATTTGCTCGAACCCGCCAATTTGAATCATTGGCGGCTGAAGTGATGAGTCTCAAACAGGAGATTAGAGGGCTCAAGCATGAGAATAAACAGTTGCACCGGCTCGCACATGACTATGCTACAAACATGAAGAGGAAGCTTGACCAGATGAAGGAATCTGATGGTCAGGTTTTACTTGATCATCAGAGATTTGTGGGTTTGTTCCAAAGGCATTTATTGCCTTCGTCTTCTGGGGCTGTACCGCGTAATGAAGCTCCAAATGATCAACCTCTGATGCCTCCTCCTTCTAGGGTTCTGTCCAGTACTGAGGCTCCGAATGATCCCCCTCCGGTGCCTTTTCTTTCTGGGGCTCTACCGACTGCCGAGACTTCTCCTAAGCAACCTTTGTGAAGGCTCCCTCTTGTTTGTTTATTTTGACTCAAGTATATGTACATATTTGTAATTTATCGGGGATATCAATAAATAAGCTTTCCTTCATTTCAACGTATTGTGTTAAATCACCAAAGCCTTCTTCGCTAAGTTCTTTGAATTTTCTTTTGTTGAAGCTTATATGTTGGAGCTTTGTGAGTGGAGCATGTAGGTTGAGGTAGTGTTCCCTTAATTTCCCGAGCGAGGACAACTTCTCGGTTGGAGACTTGGAAAATCCAAGTCACTGAGTGGGATCGGCTATATGAATCTTAGAACGCCATTGTGTTCTGTCCTGTGTCATGTCCTCCGTTAGATCCAAGTACTCTAAGTCTTTTCTTAGGGTCTCTCTCAAAGTTTTCCTGGGTCTTCCTCTACCCCTTCGGCCCTGAACCTCTGTCCCATAGTCGCATCTTCTAATCGGAACGTCAGTAGGCCTTCTTTGCACATGTCCAAACCACCGTAACCGATTTTCTCTCATCTTTCCTTCAATTTCGGCTACTCCTACTTTACCCCGGATATCCTCATTCCTAATCTTATCCTTTCTCGTGTGCCCACACATCCAACGAAGCATCCTCATCTCCGCTACACCCATTTTGTGTACGTGTTGATGCTTCACCGCCCAACATTCTGTGCCATACAGCATCGCCGGCCTTATTGCCGTCCTATAAAATTTTTCCTTGAGCTTCAGTGGCCTACGGCGGTCACACAACACGCCGGATGCACTCTTCCACTTCATCCATCCAGCTTGTATTCTATGGTTGAGATCTCCATCTAATTCTCCGTTCTTTTGCAAGATAGATCCTAGGTAACGAAAACGGTCGCTCTTTGGTATTTCTTGATCTCCGATCCTCACCCCTAACTCGTTTTGACCTCCATTTGCACTGAACTTGCACTCCATATATTCTGTCTTTGATCGGCTTAGGCGAAGACCTTTAGATTCCAACACTTCTCTCCAAAGGTTAAGCTTTGCATTTACCCCTTCTTGAGTTTCATGTATCAACACTATATCGTCTGCGAAAAGCATACACCAAGGAATATCATCTTGAATATGTCCTGTTAACTCATCCATTACCAACGCAAAAAGGTAAGGACTTAAGGATGAGCCTTGATGTAATCCTACAGTTATGGGAAAGCTTTCGGTTTGTCCTTCATGAGTTCTTACGGCAGTCTTTGCTCCTTCATACATATCCTGTATAGCTTGGATATATGCTACTCGTACTCCTTTCTTCTCTAAAATCCTCCAAAGAATGTCTCTTGGGACCCTATCATACGCTTTTTCCAAATCTATAAAGACCATGTGTAAATCCTTTTTCCCATCTCTATATCTTTCCATCAATCTTCGTAAGAGATAGATTGCCTCCATGGTTGAGCGCCCTGGCATGAACCCGAATTGGTTGTCCGAAACCCGTGTCTCTTGCCTCAATCTATGCTCAATGACTCTCTCCCAGAGCTTCATTGTATGACTCATTAGCTTAATACCCCTATAGTTCATGCAATTTTGTACATCGCCCTTATTCTTGTAGATAGGCACCAAAGTGCTCGTTCACCACTCATTTGGCATCTTCTTCGTTTTCAAAATCCTATTGAAAAGGTCAGTGAGCCATGTTATACCTGTCTCTCCCAAAACTTTCCACACTTCGATTGGTATATCGTCTGGGCCTACTGCTTTTCTATGCTTCATCTTCTTCAAAGCTACAACCACTTCTTCCTTCCGGATTCTACGATAAAAAGAGTAGTTTCTACACTCTTCTGAGTTACTCAACTCCCCTAAAGAAGCACTCCTTTCATGTCCTTCATTGAAAAGATTATGAAAATAACATTTCCATCTGTCTTTAACCGCGTTCTCTGTAGCAAGAACCTTTCCATCCTCATCCTTGATGCACCTCACTTGGTTTAGGTCCCTTGTCTTCTTTTCCCTTGCTCTAGCTAGTTTATAGATATCCAACTCTCCTTCTTTGGTATCTAGTCGTTTATACATATCGTCATAAGCCGCTAACTTAGCTTCTCTCACAGCTTTCTTCGCCTCTTGCTTCGCTTTTCTATACCTTTCACCATTTTCATCGGTCCTATCCTTGTATAAGGCTTTACAACATTCCTTCTTAGCCTTCACCTTTGTTTGTACCTCCTCATTCCACCACCAAGATTCCCTTTGGTGTGGGGCAAAGCCCTTGGACTCTCCTAATACCTCTTTTGCTACTTTTCGGATACAACTAGCCATGGAATCCCACATTTGGTTAGCTTCCCCCTCTCTATCCCACACACACTGGGTGGTTATTTTCTCTTTGAAAATGGCTTGTTTTTCTTCTTTTAGATTCCACCATCTAGTCCTTGGGCACTTCCAAGTCTTGTTTTTTTTTCTCACTCTTTTGATATGTACATCCATCACCAACAAGCGATGTTGATTAGCCACGCTCTCTCCTGGTATAACTTTGCAATCCTTACAAGTTATACGATCCCTTTTCCTCATTAGAAGAAAATCTATTTGTGTTTTTGACGACCCACTCTTGTAGGTGATCACATGTTCTTCCCGCTTCTTAAAGAAGGTGTTGGCTAAGAAGAGATCATATGCCATTGCAAAATCCAAGATAGCTTCCCCATCCTCGTTTCTCTCCCCAAAACCATGGCCACCATGAAAACCTCCATAGTTGCCTGTCTCCCTGCCCACGTGTCCATTTAAATCTCCTCCTATAAATAACTTCTCCGTCTGAGCAATTCCTTGCACCAAGTCTCCAAGGTCTTCCCAAAATTTCTCCTTCGAACTCGTATCCAACCCTACTTGAGGTGCGTACGCACTAATCACATTGATAAGTTCTTGTCCTATTACAATCTTGATTGCCATGATTCTATCTCCTACCCTCTTGACATCTACAACATCTTGTGTCAAGGTCTTGTCCACGATGATGCCAACACCGTTTCTCGTTCTATTTGTGCCCGAATACCATAGTTTAAACCCTGAGTTTTCTAGATCCTTTGCCTTACGCCCAACCCACTTAGTTTCTTGTAGGCACATAATATTTATCCTTCTCCTCACCATAACTTCTACTACTTCCATAGATTTTCCCGTCAAGGTTCCTATATTCCACGTTCCTAAACGCATTTTGCTCTCTTGAACTCTACCCTTCTGTCCTAGCTTCTTCACCCTTCCCCGTCTAATAGGATCAAAGTACTTCTTTTGTGTGTCCCGTGTAAAGTTGATAGGAGCATATGCTCCCAAACAACTTTGAGTGGAGTCGTTCGAAAAGAAGTTTCTATAGCCCCCTTGCTCATTTAACACTGCATCCGGGTGCCGATGGAGATACAGCGACCCTTGCTCACTTATCACTGTGCTCGGGCCACACAGCGCGCCACTTACGGGTGACGCCCTAGCTTTAGCGCGATTTCGTTCTGGATTCATTTTCATAAGGATTCGACGTGATCATGGAGTGCCGGCTGTCGACTACCTGACGCCCTCCCCCTCCTCCTTTATCCGGGCTTGGGACCGGCAATGTAAGATAAACTTACACGGCGGAGTTAAAGGCAAGCCCTGCAAATACGAAAAAAAAACGAACAAGTTCGTGAAACAATTTCCTTTGATTCAGTTGGGTTCTTTCATGCCAATTTAAATTGCAATTTTCAAATCCTTGAAATATTTGAACCCAATCAAATTTGATACCAAATTCAAATTAATGAATCTTCGATTCCTCATATAAAGTTTAGGGTCATTTATCTGATTACGTCCTTTTTCTGATTTCAAAAAGAGAGCTGTGAGCTATGGGTTTTTAGATTGAGCTCAAATTTGTGAGCATAAAATGTGCATGTCATGTGCATGTCGTGTACATACAGTGTATGAGCGAGCTTAATACGAAGAGAGCGAACGAGTACACAAAACAATTTCGTCCATATCCTTCTGTCTTCCTTCTTTCCACTCTGATTTCTCTCTTTTCCCTCAAATTTATCTCTTCTCCAAAAGGCAACTAACCTTTAATATGTTTTTTCATTTAATTGCAGCAAAAGCCAAACCCTATTTTAGTTCTTGTAAATTTGGATAGAGAGAGGGAGCAGAGGGAGGGAGAAGATAGAAGAAATGAAAACCCACATATAAATAAGAGAAATGATAAAAATCAAAATTGAATGATTTGGGTCTCCTCCAACAAACACCAAACCAATTACTTCAACTCCAAAAATCCATCTATCAAAAAGCAAATTAAGCAAAATTCAGTTCACAAAACCTATAAATGAAAAGGTAAAAATCGAAGAAGATTGGTGGGTTAGAGAGAGAGCTCTTTGATTAAGATGGGTGGATTAGAGTTCTTCAAATTGGAATTGGGCAAGAGAGATTCTCTCTCTCTCTCCTCTTTGTTTCTCTCTCTACAAAATGAGAAATGAAAGCTGGAATTTTTGGATAAACTATTCATATGGGAGGATAATTTTGACATTTCAAGGTGTAGGAAAAATCCTATTTCTGTTCGATTGTTGTGCATAGTGTGTGCATGACGTGTGCATATTTGAAATGTCCTATTTTGCCCCAAGATTAAGAAATTGTCCCATTTTGGGGTATTTCCCTATTTCTTATTGGTAACACATTATTTAATTTGCAAATTTAGTTTACCTAGCATTATTCTCAGCAAAAATAGTAAAGATCAACGGCAATTTGGACAAGCTTTACTCTTATTCAATATTACATTGATTAAATTAATATGCTTGGTTTATATTTAATTATAATTTGCTGTGAAATTAGTAGCATTAGCAGCTACCGATCGAGGCCAGTTCGGGCACTTTGGTGGACCTCTAGGATTGCAGGGAGCACCATCGGACATGACGCAAACACATGAACCAAATGGAAATCCTTCACCACCGGGGTCACAGTAGGAGGTGACACGCCCAACATTCCGGTAACAAGGACTGCATGTCAAGTTGCACTCGTGGACGTCGGGACAACCACCACCAATAGTAGCTAGTCTACAGACCTTGGCATTCACTACTCCATTTAAATGAAACAAATTAAACTTAATTAATTGAGCCAAAATATATAAACAATAACAAATTAATATGGCACAACTTATACATAGGTTCGAATGATATATTAGATATATAACATGCAAACCTATGAATTAGAAATAAACCCACGTACAAACTACGTTACGTTACTGGGTCATTAGTTTTTAGCGTATCATGAGAGCATTATATATGATATAATAGAATATTTATAAAGTCGACTAATTACCATCTATGATTAATGAGGATCCATTGATAATACAAATTATGTTCTCTCATTCATCTATAATCACGTTTATTACTTATAAAAGTAAAACAAAAAAGAAGTACACAAATACCTGAGGTGAATCGGAGAAGGACCAGAAGGTAGAAGAAAGCATAGAACTTGGCCATTACTATGCTTTGCGACAGTACAGCAACTAGAAAGATCAGGATTGGAAGAAGAAGGAAGATATTGCTTATTGAATTGGTGCTACTTTGGTGGGTTTTTTTATAAGTAAACCACCAATGAGAAGATCCGCCCATATTAATGTAAAGTGCGTAATTTTAAACACTAATTAATGAGAAAAATCCTGCACAATCTATCAGAGATATTTTACCTGGTAATTTTGTTCATGAAAGATATATATTTTCTGATTCGTTCATCAACTAGAATTTATCTAGCATGCTATCAACACCCACTATTTCCCAAACCACCCTTAAACCTCTACAACCACACCGAATAGCTCCAAACCAATTTTAGAAGAAACACCCCTGAAATGAAATATAACCCCATAGGAGAGTACTTACAAACAAAAACCTGAAACGATATAACATAATAATTTCATATGTTGCAAGAAATTGAAAGAGATGAAGATTACGTAACGGCCAAGTTCTACAACAACTACCTCGTACTAAAATATTTGATGAAACCAATGCACTACAGAACATGAGCCGTCATTCTTATTTTTATGGTAGCTTATCAGCTAGTCACATTTTTTACTTTTATTTTTTTTTTTGGACAAAAGCTAGTCACGTTTATTTATTGGGTTTTTATCACAAATGATCTCTGAAATTGACCATCACCATCAATGTGGTCCTTTAAATTGAAAATCAATTAATGTAGTCCTTGAAAATTGGTGTCGCAAATCAATGTGATCATTCCGTCATAATTTTGTTAAAAAATCTGTTAAATGCTGATGTGACACATAAATAGGTTTCATAAGTCTTTTTTTTCCCTTACAAATGATCCTTGAAATTGACCCATGACATCAAAATGGTCTCTGAAATTGACCTCGACATCAAAATGGTCCCTGAAATTGAGAATTGATCAATGTAGTTTCTCAAGTAAGTGTCTCAAATAAATGTAGTCATTTCGTCATAATTTTGTCAAAAATTCTGTTATGTGTTGATGTGACACTGTTTAGATCCAAAATTACACCATCGACTCGAATGATCAAGGCCGTTGAATGAGTAGAGCTCTAGACCTTTGTGGAGTTGTTAAGGTAATTTCTTATCATTATTGAGGGATAATATTGTGATTTTAATCATAATTATTATCTCTTAATAGTATATTAAATTGTTTTAACTTAATATTATTTAAGATCCTAGTTGGTTTGAACGTAATGAAATAATGGGCATATGCTTTTGCCTTATTCATGTATTGCTTTGACCACGTGTAGTAATGCATCATTAGGAGATTGATTGATAGAATCTAGCAATGCCGTGTGGAATGATATATATGACTACAATTTACAAGGCACGACATCAGATGATGAAGCATGCAAGATGGGGTAATTATCATCACCGAATATCCATGGTATTTTAATTAAATGGGATAATGCAATTGCATGCATTATCACATCTACGGGAAATATGGGTTTCATGCAAGACCTGGAGTCGAAGTGGGACTGTATCAGGTTGTGATGAAGGAACACGAGGACTTTTTGGATGATGATGATGATAAGATGGCAACAATCAGAAAATTAACCTTTGGGTTTTTATGCTAAAACATTTAGCATATTGGCATATGATTTTATACCGTGAGTCAGCATAAAGACCTTTATGAAGCCAGATTCACTCAGCATGAATATTGGGAACTCGTTCAACCATGCATGTCGCGAATTGTGTTGATAAGGATTGTTCAATATGATTATCAAACATTGGTTGATTATCCTTTAGTATCAAGACGTGATTTGTTGTTCATGACAAAGGCTCTACAAGGCGGCCATCATGCGGTTCCGTATTATAAATACAAAGCTACACACAACGTAAAAACCCCTCCAATTCAACACATAAACTGCCCTGCGCAAACCCTTGCTCTACGCGAAACCTCTCAAACATCTTGAGATTTTTATTTTCTTTTTTCGTCAACACATCTTCAGTTTGGATAAACAACACTGTGGAGGCAACCGGCGAACATCTTCAGTTTGGATAAACAGCACTGTTGCCATAAAATTAGCTGACCGTGAAGCACCTTCAGTTTGGATAAACAGCACTGCGACAGGGCCGACTGGTTATCTATCCAAGTCTCGGTTGAGAAGGATTTTCGAGTCCTTATTGGTAAAGGTAATCTCATTAGCCTTCTCGGTAAAGTGAGGTGTTACGAATTACTGGGCTCGGCACATTGAACGCCGGGTTGTTTATGATTGGGTATTCATAAGTAGGTTTTAGAGTTCGGCATTCTAACGGCCGAACCACTTTCACAATTAAGATGTACATTTGTTTTGAGTTCTTGTGCCCATATAGTTTGGTGTCGATTCGGCGTGCTTATATTTTAACGAATATAATCACCGTGACTGAATCCGGCGCCGACGATTTGTGAACTTCGCAGAACTAATAGCCTTGTCTTCAGGCTCTAGAACCAGAAGGCCGAGAGTGTTCCTTCCTCGGTCGCAGTCGCAAGATCAAGAAGTCAACCTCGCGCTAAACGCAACATCAACATATTTTACTCCTCGACCGAGCTCGGCCGACGAGTTGGCACGTCCCACACACAACTGAAGGACGTAGTTAGCTCCTTAGTTACTCGGCCTGCGCGCCATGTGGGCTTGGTAGTTTTTAAGGTCAACAGACACATATACACAAGTCTAATTAAATTAAAAAAAAATACAAATAGGCTTAATAATTTAATAGTTAGTAAAAAAATTGTCAACCCAAAAACCCAGTCCTGCAATCACCTTCAATCTCAGTCCACATTTCTATACCTCATTCGCTTTCTATTCTATAAAAAAAATCTCAAAACACTCATCTTTACACACTTCGACACTTTTAACCGAATTGAACTTGGATCGAGATCCTCTTTGGTGATGGCTTGGCCCATTGACAACGACTTCTGGGACATCACCGTTAACATTTAGGCGATCAACATCCTCACAACCTTAATCTTGGAGAGCTTGTTTGGCGCTTCCTTGGTGGTTTGGTGATGCAAAGAATGATGAGGTATGCCTTGAGATAATGAGGTTATAATCGAGGTGCGTCCATTGTTAGTTGAAAACTATTTCCACACCCCCTCTGCGCAAACCCTTGCTCTACGCGAAGCCTCTCAAACACCTTGAGATTTTTATTTTCTTTTTCCGCAAACACATCTTCAGTTTAGATAAACAACACTGTGGATGCAACCGGCGAACATCTTAAGTTTGGATAAACAGCACTGTTGTCGTAGAATCAGTCGACTGTGAAGCACCTTCAGTTTGGATAAACAGCATTGCGACAGGGTCGACTGGTTATCTATCCAAGTCTCGATCGAGAAGGATTTTCGAGTCCTTATTGGTAGAGGTCATCTCATTAGTCTTCTCGGCGAAGTGAGGTGTTACGAATTACTGGGCTCGGCACATTGAACGCTGAGTTGTTTATGATTGGGTATTCATAAGTAGGTTTTAGAGTTCGGCATTCTGACGGCCGAACCACTTTCACAATCAAGACGTACATTGTTTTGAGTACTTGTGCCTATATAGTCTGGTGTCGATTCGGCGTGCTTATATTTTAACGAATATAATTACCGTGATCGAATCTGGTGTCGACGATTTGTGAACTTGGCAGAACTAGTAGCCTTGTCTTCAGGCTCTAGAATCCGAAGGCTGAGAGTGTTCCTTCTTCGGCCGCAGTCGCAAAATCAAGAAGTCAGCCGCGTGCTCAACGCAACATCAACATATTTTACACCTCGGCCGAAGAGTTGGCATGCCCCGCACACAACCGAAGGACGTAGTTAGCTCATTAGTTACTCGGTATGCGTGCCACGTAGGTTTGGTAGTTTTTAGGGTCAACAGACACATATACACAAGTCTAATTAAATTAAAAAAAAAATACAAATAGGCTTAATAATTTAATAGTTAGTAAAAAAAATTGTGAACCCAAAAACCGAGTCCTGCAATCACCTTCAATCTCAGTCCACATTTCTATACCTCATTCGCTTTCTATTCTATAAAAAAAAAATCTCAAAACACTCATCTTTACACATTTCGACACTTTTAACCGAATTGAACCTGGATCGAGATCCTTTTTGGTGACGGCTTGGCCCATTGACAACGACTTCTGAGAGATCACAGTTAACATTTAGGCGATCAACATCCTCACAACCTTAATCTTGGAGAGCTTGTTTGGCGCTTCCCTGGTGGTCTGGTGATGCAAAGAATGATGAGGTATGCCTTGAGATAATGAGGTTATAATCGAGGTGTGTTCATTGTTGGTTGAAAACTATTTCCACACCCCCTCTTAGGCTTTGGTTAAGCCTTGTGCCTTTAAGAATTTTTGAAAGGGAGCTCTCTTCGGAGTCGCCCTACTATAAGAAAAAACAAATTCATTGTGTAAAAAGGTATTTAGACATTTTTATTTAAAATTAATTATTAAACCTACATCAGCATATAACAATTTTTTTTTTTACAAAATTGTGGTGGAATGATCATATTGATTTGCGACACCTATTTTCAATTACTACATTGATTGATTTTCAAATTCAGGAACCATATTGATGGTGTGGGTCAATTTCAGGGACCATTTGTGATAAAAATCCATGCTTGTGGGGCAATTTATGTGCCACATCAGAACTTAACAAAAATTTTAACAGAATTGTGACGAAATGACCACATTGATTTGTGACACATATTTTCAGGGATTACATTGATTGATTTTTAATCTTAGGGACCATCTTGATGGTGAGGGTCAATTTCAATGACCATTTTTGATAAAAAAAATCTTTCTTTATTTAGCATAATTTATTTATGTATGTTTATTTAGCATAAATTTTTTTATTTATATTTTTAAATGTCTCACGTACGCAAGAGTACATGAGCCTAGCCAATTCAAAACCCTACCTCAGCATACCAGTACTGTCGCTCTACATACATTTGGATTGTGTCAAGGTGGGTACTTTAATTACTAGCACTTCTTAGTCTTAAATTGAAGCCAGATAGGTTAGGAGTTGTAAAATCCCACCCCCGAAAATTCATTATTTAATTACGAATTTTGTATTTACGTGATTTTTATTTTTATTTCGTTAATTTTAGAATTCTAATTACTTAGTTACAAAGTTCGCACTTTTGTAATTAATCAGTTAAAATCCTTAAACTTTTTGGGGTCACAATAAAGTTCGATCCCATGAGCGCGTAGGCGAAAACTGTTCACGTATTAGAAAAGGGAAATGGAGATGTGTGGTGATGGGTTGGATGTAAATGGAGACAGACGAAGGAATAAGGGAAAAGAGAAAAGGGAAAAATAAATAAATAAAATTGAATTTTTTTAGCTAGATGATCAATATGGCTTCACGTGATTTCTTCTTTATCAGAAATCTTCGACAAATTGTCCGTAGTTTTCGTCAAGCTGAGTGTGCATATGACAGGTGTTGACGAGGCTGAAAAAGACTGGCGCCTCTTCGATATCTGGGATCGGCGCTTCGACAAATTGCCCGTGATTTCTGCAAAGCTGAGTTTGCGCGTGACGGGTGCTGACGAGGCTGAAAAAGACTGGTGCCTTTTCGATATCTGGGATTGGCGCTTTAACAAATTGCCCGTGATTTCCGCAAAGCTGAGTTTGCGCGTGACGGGTGCTAACGCGTCTGGAAAAGCAAGATGCTTCTCCGATTTCTGAGCTTGCCTCCTCGATTTTTTAAATTGGCCTCTTCGAATTCTGAGCTCGCTTCTTCAATCTCTGAAATCTCGTCGAGTGTTGATTTTTATAGAGGCACGCAGTTCGTTTCAAAGCACACTTGAATTTTCGCTTGTAGAAACTCCCTTCTTGTACTTCTAAGATCTTGATTTATCCGACCTCTTCTTCCTTCAACACCTTTGAAAATGTCTGGACCCTCCGACCGTCATTTTGATTTGAATCTTGGTGAAGAGGCAGTCCCGCCTTCTCCAGACAACATATGGCCGTCCTTCATATCCCATACTGGTCCTCTTACCATTGGGGATTTGGTGGTGAAGAATGATATGACCGCTGCGGTGGTGGCCCGAAACCTTGTCACTCCCAGAGATAACAAACTACTTTCCAAACGGTCTGATGAGTTGGCTGTTAAGGATTCTCTGGCTCTCAGTGTGCAGTGTGCAGGTTCTGTGTCTAATATGGCCCAACGGCTATTTGCTCGAACCCGTCAAGTTGAATCATTGGCGGCTGAAGTGACGAGTCTCAAACAGGAGATTAGAGGGCTCAAGCAGGAGAATAAACAATTGCATAAGCTCGCACATAGTTATGCGACAAACATGAAGAGGAAGATTGACCAGATGCAGGAATCTGATGGTCAGATTTTACTTAATCATCAGAGGTTTGTGGGTTTGTTCCAGTAGCATTTGCCTTCGTCTTCTGGGGCTGTGCCGCGTAATGAAGCCTCAAATGATCAACCTTCAGTGCCTTCTCCTCCTGGGGTTCCGCCGAGTGGTGTGGCTTCAAACAGTCAACCTCCGGCGTCTCTCATTTCTGGAGCTCTGCCGAGTAGTGAGGCGCCACCTGATCGTCCTTGAAGATCCCCTCTTGTAAATTTGATTTGATTTGATTTTTTTTTAAAGGTATGTATAATGCAAATTTATGTAAAATTTCCAGAAAAATAAATAAAATGGACTTCTATTTCTCCCAATGCTTTTTTTTTTTTTTTTTTTTTTTTTTGCTTTCTGTGGTGCTCACACCACCACCACTAACTAGATGATGGCCACCATAATCATACCGCACCATGACCCTTTCTCTTGTTTTTTATTTATTATTATTTTTATTTTTTATTTTTATATACAATGCTTTTGGTGCCACGTACATATATATAATACATACCCACCATATACACACACCCACCTTTTTCTTTTGCTTTTCGGTGGTGTTCACATCCACCATCATGACCTAAATGATGGCCACCATATATGCTGTTTGCAATGTTTGACTATGTGAGTTTTATACTCCACAAAACCACAATTTGTATATAACAATTATATGCACACATGGCACCACACCCTCTTTGCCGTCCACTATCCCCAAATTTTTTTTTATATTATTATATATATATATATTTTTTTTTTCTTTTTTAGAATGGTGCCTGATGCACCTCCAGAAACTTTTGTAACTTTTTTTTTTTTTTTTTTTTTAGTGCGAATGCAATAAGTTCCACCATTCTTTTTTTCTTTTATATATGGTGCTTTGCAGGGATGGAACTCGACGGAAAACATGGAGTTGAGGAGGCCAGGCGCGGAGATGAGGAACATGGTGAGAAACGTGACGAGCTCAAGGGAGGCCAGGTGTATGCAAGAAGTCTTGGACTTGAAGTAGACGAGGGCACGAGAGCAGATCCACCATTTTTTTTTTTTTTGAAGGCTTTGTGGAGCTCAGTTCTGCGGGTGAATACGGGTGGACTGCCAACCATAGTGACACCAATTGGCCACGGGGCGTTCCCAATAGCCAGCTTGATGTACTGGTCCATTGCAGCTAGGTAGTCTCGCTTCATGCAGCACTGAACCACCACCATCAACGCTATGCGGATATCATTTTGAAGGATCTTCTTCCTGCACGCCTGGCCATCCTCTTCGTCGCTGATGCCACGAAAGCCATTTCTCTTGCTCTGCTTGCTGCTCTACGGTGTTGTTGGGGAGAATGTACCAGATGATGCATTGTAGCACCACCACCTGCACCATGACGCTGCCGTTGCAGGTGAAGTTGGTCGATAGGCCAAGAGCAGGTTTTTTTTTTGAAAACAATGCAGGATTCAGAACTCCTGAGGGAGAGGAGGCCCAGGTTTGGTTGGAGCGGCTTTGGGCGCAGAACGCCGTCGTTTTTGGGCGCGGAGGCTTGAGTTATGGAGATAAACCAGACCTTCTGGCAGACCCGTAAGCTTGTTGCGGATAACCTTTGCGTTCATGGCTCGAAGACGATTCAGGCATGCAATATTCCGAAGCGTAGCCGTCGGTAGCAGCATGGTCGTTGGTGGCATCGTGTATTGATGATGATGATGATAAGTGTGATGATCATGAGGGTAGTAATTGTGGATGTTGTTTGGGAAATTATAGGAGTCACTGCTGTCCACAGGCTGAGGGACTTCGGCCTCGTCCACCACTGCACTTCCTCCGCTCCCTGAGCTCAGGCGGTCCTCCACCTTGACGCTGCAGCTATACTTGAGACTAGTTATCGGAACAACCTCCGTCATCTGATCACCGGCTGGAAGAAGAGGGCCACGCTTCTCGTCATCATGATCATCCGCTGCAAATGCTGCTGCTTTTGTGCTACTAGCCTACTTTTTACCTCCAAGCTTCTTGTTTATGGAAACCACCTGGGATTTGAGCTTCTGATTCTCCTTGAGGATGGAGTCGTAATCAGACAAAAGGGTGTCATAGGAAGACTTGAGAAGGTCGTAATCCCGCTCGAGCTGCTTGGTCTTCCACCGAGCGCGGCGGTTCTGGAACCACACGGCCACCTGTCTTGGCTGTAGTCCTAGCTTCTTGGCCAGCTGCGTCTTTCGCTCCAGCTCCAACTTGTTCTCTGTCTCAAAGCTCTTCTCCAGCATATGCACCTGGTCAGGAGTGAGGCGGCGCTTCTTCTCCGGCAGCTGCTCGTCGTAGTATTCCTCGTCGAACAGTTCGTCCTGCGACGAGGAGGAGCTGAAAAAAGGTCGCCTTCGTGAGCTCTCCTGATCCATCAATCCCATCATCGATCTTGGCCCTCGAAAAACGTGATCAGGATTCCCGAGGAACAACATGTTGCCACCACCACCTGGCTGGCAAACCGCCGACGACGGCGAAGGTTCAAAGAAAAAAAACGGCCCGGCTCCATCATCTTTTCCAGCTAAACAACTGATCTCTTGATCTTCCTTTGGTGAACTCCGAGCGCTGGCAGGAACTGGTGGCGCGTGAATTATCCGCCGTTGATTCTTTCTTAAAGACTGAATATTATTATGTACTTTGTTTTAAGGGGTCTGGATTTAATTAGAAAATCATAATCTTGTGGCGGAAAAAACTGGTGCTCCAAAGCAACCTCGCCGGAGTCTCCAAAGGACATATACAAAATCCCATCATACCACCACCGATCTTTTCCAGCACTGCCGCCCGAACTACGGTTATGGCGAAGAGATATAGTAATATTGAAGCTTTATGTAAGACGGGTTCAATAGTAGAGAGTACTATCAAACAAGAAGTTGGAGTTTAACGCTCCAAAACCTCCATGGAAATTAAGATGGTAAGGCCGCCGGAGAAGGAGGATAGGATTTTTGCAAGGTGGAGAGTCGAGAAGCATGCGCATAGCATGGGGTGGGCCTGGAATTTGGGCTGTGTGCCTCAGCTACTAAGACCTGTGCGTGGAAGAAGACACGGATTTGGGCTTTGAGAGCCGGGCCTGGACGTTGGACTTGACGCAGGCTTGGGTCTGGTGTTGCTTTTGAGTCCATGGCGCTTTCTGCCTTCTTTTGTTGCTGTTCGACCTAGACACACATTCCTTTTTTTCTTTTTTTTTCTTCTTTTCTTTTTGAAGAAATTGTATTATTATTTTTTTTTTTGTAAATACATAATAACATGTGTATTCATTTTTTTTAACAAAATAAATTTATAATAAAATTGACCTTCATCAATGAAATTTAATCAAACCTTTTTTTTTTCTTTTTTTTTTTGATGTGACTGAACTCGAAATTGAATGCTTGAGCTGCCTACGTACCCTTCCAAAGAAAGAGATCAAGTCAAAACGTAGTTCAAATGAGCGATGGATTTTTTGTGCCGTACGCAGTTTTAACTCATGCAGGCAAGGAGTGTTGGTGTCGTTTGCAGTTTCAACTCGTGCAGACAAGGAGCATTTGGTGTTGCCTTTTATGCTCGTGCAGACCAGGAGCGTTGTGCCATGCAGTTTAGGCTCATGTAGGCGAGGAGCTTCGTGTCTTCCAGTTTAGGCTCGTGTGGACAAGGAGCTTTGGTTCGTGCGAACAAGGAGCATTTGGTGTTGCCTTTTATGCTCGTGCATACCAGGAGCGTTGGTGTCGTTTGTAGTTTCAACTCATGCAGACCAGGAGCGTTGGTTCGTGCAGTTTAGGCTCGTGCGAACAAGGAGCTTTGTGAATTTGTCAAATGATCCTGGAGAGGCATTCCTTGCAATTTTCATAGCAAGGAGTCTTAACCGAGTGATTGAAGAAGTCTTCAGGCTCATTCTCATTATTTAATTTTCTAAACAGAAAACTAGAGCTCTTTCATGTCCGCGGAAATAGCTCACTTAAATTCAACTAACCTCTCTACACACACTAACGTGCGTGCGAGAGACATTTTTTTAATCACGGGCGCTACGCGCCCTTAAAGATGGCTTGTGTTAGTTGTTTTTTATTGTAATTGTCAAGATATATTTTTAATGTATTATGCAAGGGAGATACATTTTCTTTATCATGCACGTTCTAAAAACTCATCATGGAAAAAATACGTAATTCGTGTAATTTGAGGTTTTCCTTTGTTTCTCTATCAATGTGTTGTCTACATGTAAAACAAAAGCTATGAAGGTATGCTAATGAACTATTTATGTTGCCTTATTTAATATACGTTTTTTTGTGTTTTACATATCCTTCGTTTTTTCGTATCTTTATTAAAGATGCACACAACGGGCGTCTTACACATTTATCACATT
This sequence comes from Malus domestica, assembly GCF_042453785.1. Classification (NCBI taxonomy): domain Eukaryota; kingdom Viridiplantae; phylum Streptophyta; class Magnoliopsida; order Rosales; family Rosaceae; genus Malus; species Malus domestica. Next base: position 16,687,659 of record NC_091673.1, read on the forward strand.
TAACACACGCCAAGAATAAAACTAAGAAAAATATTACTCTCTATCTTGATAGATTAAAAAACATGTATTAGCACGTCCTAACATATATGATTCTGTTTTGAGGGTCTAATTTGTCAATATTTGAAAGACACTCTTGTGCTCTCTTCAGAACAGTAGGCAAGACAACTATATTGTTGGGAACTTTGGCTTTTGTTCGATCACATCTTCTCGGTATCTCCATTATCCGTTAAAACCTTCTCTATTATAATTTAGAAGCAACTTGTCCTGCAGCTACATAATATGTTCATATTAAATGCTTCAATAATTACTGGAGTGTTGTCAAATGGCATGTAGGCATTCTCAATTGAAGGTGAGGTTCTGATCATTACAGAGTGCAAGAAATCCTGCATCATGTTCAACCGAAGCACCAATTAAAAGGCAAAAAGCTATATAATAAATTTTAGCTGGTGTGTGTCCTAAAACTTTAATCCATCAGAACCATGCACAAAGGAACCTAAAAAAGTAGGAACAACCACGTTAAGCTATAAAAAGGATAATTTTTCTTTTAACTTTTTACCTATACATGGACAAAGCGTATGTCTAATTTCATGTTATATCTAAAAAGAGTAAAGCGAGTACAATTCATCTAACCAGAAGAGTTATAAAAGGCAGCCAACCATGCAAAGAAGTTCTCTATAAAAAAGAAATGCAAAGAGAAAGATTTCTCAATGACTGACATCTTTTGCTCAGGATTTCTCTTGTAAAATTTTTTTAGGAGAAATTGTTTACCAAGCATCATGATCATGATGGTTTTTCTCAGGCATTTCATTAAACTATACACATAAAACAAAATATAAAATGTCAAACCAACCAAATATTGGACTTGCCGCTTCCAGTTGCCATGGAAATCAAATAGTCACTTCCCCTCTCTATGTTTATTTGGATATCTTTCTTTTTGTATAGAGGACCCATAGTTGCTATCTGAAACGTAAAAAAAAAGAAAAAGAAAACGAAGGGAGACCATTAAAACATGAAAATATAGAGCAGGGGACAAAGAGAAAAGGTTTACCCAGGAAAATCTGAACATACCAATTTGATCTCAATTGTAAGTGGGTAGTGTGCCAAAGAGAGACAAAAAAATGAAACACAGAGGAATTGAATTAAATTCCAATAAATTCCCAAACAATTATATGGCATAGATGATAAATCAGTAAAAAGTGGAGAAAGAAAACCTACTTCACCCGCAAAATCACCAGAGAGAAATACCCAATCCTTGTTCATAAATCTGCAAGATGAGAAAACATATCTATATGCTAATCTTAGAACCAAATTGTGTGATCCATTTAAAAAAAAAAAATAGAAACAATGAAAAGAGTGTGGTGATCCAACAACTGCATGGAATCAGAGAAGAGCAAACCTGTAATTCTCTTCAAATTTATGAGCAAGCAATGGCTTTTGTATCATCTTCTCTTCCTGCAGAACTGTTTCGGTTTTTTCTTTTCAGTTTCTTACTTTGTGTCCTTCTATATATCTCTCATCCAGCAAAACTGGTGCTTTTTGCACGATTAGGGCGTTTCTTTTCCTCCTCAACCCCACTTTGCACGTTCACGTTTATCTCTCCTTGTGCCTTCTCCGTGTATTGGTTTTAAATTCTGTTTTTTTTTTAATTTTTTAATTTATTTATTTTGTTTTCTAATACAGTTTTTTGTTGAGTTCTGATTTTTTACCAGTTTGTCCCTACTATTTTGTTTTTATTATTTTCGACTAGTTGAAGATTTTTTTGTTTAAGAGGCTTTATAGTCTAATTTTTTTTTTGTGAAGTTTTAAGGCACCAAACTCTTCGTGTGACTTTCTAACATTAAAGATATACATATACTAAAACTGAAAAAGAACAGTGTAGTTCCGATTTTTTCCTTGCTTAATTTGTATTATTATAAGTCTGCCATTTTGTCCGCTGAGTTCTTGAGCTGTCGTTTACTCTCTTGGACAGCACAGCGAGAAAACTCAATTTCCTCCTCCACGTCTAGGTTCCGCTCGACTTGAATTCGAACCAAAAAAATCTCCGACAGCCCGCCCACCCTATCAAACCTTAGAAATCATTTCTTTTTTTGGGCATCGGGAGGGCTCCTCCTTATTTGTATCTGCTATTTATTCTCTCCATTCGATTCAATTTCGGTGAGTTCTTCGTTGATCCTTGCCCTCATGATTTCCTAATTTGATTTTCTTGGGCGTCTTTAGGCGTCATTTTGATCTGGGTTTTCTGCGTTGTTGCTTTTAGTTTTTGGGTTTTAATTTTTTCGGTGGTTTGATGAATCTGTGTGCGATTATTTGGTGTTTTGTTAATTAAGTTGTATTTGGGGCTTGGGTAAGCTCAGAAACTAAAAGAATTGAGTTCTGCTGATGAAATAGGTTTCTTTTGGAAATGCTGATTTGTAATTTGGATCGCTTACGTATAAACATACAACCCATATTGAACTCCTTCAATTCTATTCCTTTATGAATAGTTTAATTGATACGGCCTATTTGTTGATAACGTTATGGAGTTCAATACGCGAGGAATTATCTGCATACCTGAAGGATGAATTTAAGGTAAATTGTACTAAAGATGGTAGTAACTCATCTCTGCCTCCTTCTCTTCTACTGGGCAACTGTTATGGCGGGCGGGTAATCGCGATTATTTATCCATAATCGTTTATTCTCATATCCGTATAACTGTTTACCCGTTGGGTAATTGCCTAAAGGTTATACCCATACCCATAACCGTTTATAAACGTTTAACCATACCCATAACCGTGTACCCATTTAACCATAACCGTTTAGTACCCGTTTACCCATTTATCATTTCTTTTTTACCATTTACTCATTTTTCACCCGTCTACGTGTTTTTTTAATAACTTGAAAATTAAAAAAGAAAAATTTGTCATAATTTTGTTTTTCTAACAATTAAACACCGTTATAGGTAATTTTTTAAGTACTTATACCATTCTAATAATTGAAATAATAGTTTACAGACGGTATTTTTAACTGTTAACAATGAAAGTAATATAAAATTTGCTAAGTATCTTGAGTTATGAAAACTGTTAAATGACAATATTCTTGGATTATTTAACTCGGAATGTAAAGTATTAACATAATATATATAATGGACCATGAAATTTAAAGTGGTTAAGAAAAACTATATTATATTAGCTACATGAATCATGCACTATAGTCAATAGCATTGATCTAAGTTTTGTCTGATAAGGAACATGGCTTATGTTAATTTTACATATATAAAATAAATGAGTAAACGGTTACCCGTTTATAACCGCGGTTAATACACATAACTAACCATTTAAATTTCACGGGTAAACGGTTATACCCATAATTGTTTATTTATCTAAACGGTTACCTATAATCGTAACCGTGAAATTTAAATGGACGGGTAACCGCGGTTACCCAGAACCGTATTTGTCCATCCCTACCCTCTACTTGCACCAGTTGTGACAGATTTTCCTTTTTGGTTCTATCTCAAGAGTTTGTCAAAGAGAAAGTTCGTGAACGAAAGAAATCTAATCGAGAAATATTTTACTTTTTGGCAGATATCATGCATTATATTTGGGTGTTTGAACAATATTTGTCTAAAAGTGTACTCTGTTTTTTAGGGTACAACTTTTAATTTTCTCTCTCCTATTATGTATTTTATAGGCCAGAGAAGCCCAGAGAAAAGCTATTGAAGAAAGGAGTGAAGAAGCTAAAGCAGCATTTGAAAGTATAATGCAAGTTTTACTCTGTACTTACACCAAATACTCCTGAAATTTCAAATACAATAACTTTCCAAACACTAATATTTTGGTTTTCTATTGGTATATGTGAAATTAGCTTGATTTACGTTGCAAGGTTGAGGGTTGGATATAGTTGGCAAATAACAAAAGTTATTTGTTGTCTAGCTTATATAAAACCAACTCTGGAATAAGAGTGTCGTTTGCTCCAAGTAATTTGTATTGTGTTAAATACACCAAGGCTTCCTTCACTAAGTTCTTTTTTTTTGTTGAAGCTTGTATTTTGAAGCTTTATGAGTGAAACATGTAGGTTGAGGTAATGCTTCCTTAATTTCCCTAGTGAGGAAAACTTCTCGGTTGGAGACTTGAAAAATCCAAGTCACTGAGTGGTCGTGAGACTTCCGAGTATCAAGGTGTAGTAGCATATGGTAGGAGTCCCCTAAGTCTCCGGTCGAGGGAGTTGACGAATGAGGTGTCTTGCTAGTAGCCAAGTTTCCAAAGTAACAAAACTTCACCATTTTCCTTTCTATGTGGTAGCCCAAAACTCCTCATTCATATATATTTTTTATGAAAGTTGTTAGGCCCAAAGAAGATGAGACCTAGGCAAATATTTTTTTTTCGATTTTTTTTTCGAATTTCCGAAAGTATATATATATATATTAAACTTTATAGATGAAGCTTTGTAGGTGAAGCTTTGAGGTTGAAGCTTTGTTGAGTACCATGAATTGATTTTGCTTCATACTATCTTGATCAAGAGTGTGTGAAGCTTTTGTAGGTGAAGCTTTTGTGTTGAAGCTTTGTAGGTGAAGCTTTTGTGGGTGAAGCTTTTGTGATGGGTGAAACTTTTATGGGTGAAGCTTTTGTAGGTGAAGCTTTTATGTGTAAAGCTTTTGTAGGTAAAACTTTTGTGGATGAAGTTTTTGTGTTGAAGCTTTGTAGTTGAAGCTTTGTAGGTAAAACTTTTGTGTTGAAGCTTTTGTTGGGTACCATGAATTGATTTTGTTTCACACTATCTTGATCAAGATAGTGTGAAGCTTTTGAGAATTTGTAGTTGTCCTCCATTGATGAAGCTTTGTTGAATTTCCCAATTTCATTTTTTTTTTTTGAGAAAACTAGAAATTTGTTGAATTTCCTTTTTTTTTTTGTTTGGGAAAAATTAGAAATTTGAAAATGTGGGAGAGACAATATATACAAATTTTGCTTCCACACTGTTGAACAAGAGATTGTGATGCAAGCCACACCTTGTAGTAGTCGAAGGTTTGGATGAACCATATAAATTGAATTTGTTTCGAATAGTCTTGATCAAGAGTGTGTGAAGCTTTCTACGAGTTGTAGTTGCCCTTCATTGATGAAGCTTTTGTTGGCACTATAAATTGGTTTTACTTCACATTGTCTTGATCAAGAGTGTGAAGCTTTTGAGAATTGTGGTTGAACTCCTTTGATAAAGCTCTTGTTGGCACCATAAATTGGTTTTGCTTCACGCTGTCTTGATCGAGAATGTGTGAAGCTTTTGAGAATTGTGGTTGCCCTCCATTAATGAAGCTCTTGTTGGCACCATAAATTGATTTTGCTCCACACTGTCTTGATCAAGATTGTGTGAAGCTTTTGAGAATTGTGGTTAAACTCCTTTGATGAAGCTCTTGTTGGCACCATAAATTGGTTTTGCTTCACACTGTCTTGATCAAGAGTGTGTGAAACTTTTGAGAATTGTGGTTGCCTTCATTGATGAAGCTCTTGTTGGCACCATAAATTGGTTTTGCTTCACACTGTCTTGATCAAGAGTGTGTGAAGCTTTCTACAAGTTGTAGTGTTTGCATTGTTACAGAGGAGAAATGTCTGAAGCAGATGCAAGAGGGCTGATTAGCTTGATCTTCATATGCCATGTACTGAAGTTGTTGGCTTGCAATAAGACTTTGTTGGTGACTATAACTCTTGTTGGGCATAAGTGCTCCCCTAGTTGAGTTGTCAAGCTTGACGGTTTTTTATCATTTGTGAATGCTAGGAGTTCACATGTACAAGTTGTACCACTCGTCTTCTGGTAGGTGGAATGAATGGTGAATTGTTTTCATCACTTGGTTGGTGGTACGAAGGTGAGTTCCTCCATCACCTTTCATCACATTTCATCACCTGGTTGGTGGCACGAGGATGAGTTCCTTCTTCACCTGGTTGGTGGCATGAATGGCAAGTTGCCAAATGATATTAGAGTACGGGTTGTACATTTCATCACCTGGTTGGTGGCATGAAGGAGAATACGGGTTGTACATTTCATCACCTGGTTGGTGGCATGAAGATGAGTTCCTTCTTCACCTGGTTAGTGGCATGAGTGGCAAGTTGCCAAATGATATTAGAGTACGGGTTGTATATTTCATCACTTGGTTGGTGGTATGAAGGAGAGCACGGGTTATACATTTTATCACCTAGTTGGTGGCATGAATGGCAAGTTGCCACATGATATTAAAGTAGTTGTACATTTCATCACCTGGTTGGTGGCATGAAGGAAAGTACGGGTTGTACATTTCATCACTTGGTTGGTGGCATGAAGATGAGTTCCTTCTTCACCTGGTTGGTGGCATGAGTGGCAAGTTGTCAAATGATATTAGAGTACGGGTTGTACATTTGATCACCTGATTGGTGGCATGAATAAGAGTACGGGTTGTACATTTCATCACCTGGTTGGTGGTATGATGGAGAGTACGGGTTGTACATTTCATCACTTGGTTGGTGGCATGAAGATGAGTTCATTCTTCATATTTCATCACCTGGTTGGTGAGAATAAGGGCAAAGTGTCGAGACACATTGTAGCAATTGTCGAATGAAACAAAGTACCCTTTCGAAGCACAGCTGGCTTATGTATGAATGTGTTGGAATGTATGATTGAACGAATATACTGTGAAGTTGTTCGTTTATTTGTATAGTCTGGTTAACATATACTTAGACTTTGTTTCATGTTAGAAGCATTCATGTTGAAGCTTTGAACCCGAGTGTTTCATTGCTAAGAATGTAAGAGGATTAGGACCGAGTTGTCTAAATCACCTCTTTATTGAATGCATGCCAAATAGTCTTCGTTACATAGGATGCCGAATGGCTGAAGCTTAATACTTGTATAATGTGAGTTTACTTGTAATAGTACTTCAAGTGATCAGTGTTCCATGGATGGCCAAGGGTCTTACCATTGAAGCTTCTAAGCTTGTAGGAGCCAGGGCGACTGATGCCAACAACTTCAAACGGTCCATCCCAGTTTGGACTAAGTGTTCCTTCACTTGGGACTCTGTCGCAGAGTAATCTTTTCTTCAATACCCAGTCTCTCACTTTGAAAGAACGAAGTTTGACCCTTGAGTCATAGTAGTTGGAGATGCGCTGCTTGTAGGCGACATTCCTCAAGTGAGCCTGGTTTCTGTGTTCCTCGACTAGATCTAAGTTGAGGGTAAGTTGTTTTTCATTTTCGCTTTGCACGTAGTTCTGGACTCGGAACATTGCTTGCTCAAGCTCAACTAGGACAACTGCTTCTATACCAAAGGCAAGTGAGAATGGGGTTTCTCTTGTTGATGTCTGATACGAAGTGCGGTATGACCAAAGACTTGGGGTACAAATTCTGGCCAACAACCTTTAGCCTTGTCCAAGCTGGTTTTCAAAGTTCGCTTGATTATTTTGTTGATGGCTTCAACTTGTCCATTAAATTGGGAATAAGTTGGGGAGGCAAAACATAAGTTGATGTTAAACTTAGAGCAGAACATCCTGAACTTATTGTTGTCGAACTGTCGGCCGTTGTCAGTGACTATCGCATTAGGAATGCCGAATCTGCAAAAGATGTTCTTCTATACAAAGTTTTCTATTTTTGCCTCAGTAATGGTTGCCAAGGGTTCTACTTCGGCCCACTTTGTGAAGTAGTCAACTGTAACGATTGCATAGCAAACCTTGCCCTTCCCTGCAGGCATTGGGCCAATCAAATCAAGTCCCTATTGGGCGAAGGGCCAAGGGCAGATCATAGGAGTTAGCGGCTCAGAAAGGGAGTGAGGAATAGTTGCGTAGCGTTGACACTTATCACATGAGTGGGATATTCTGATGCCATCTTGATGGAGTGTTGGCCAGTAATATCCTTGGCGAAAAGCCTTGTGTGCTAGGGATCGAGATCCAGCATGATCTCCACGGACTCCTTCATGTATTTCCCGAATGACAGTTTCCGCCTCTATGGGTGTAAGACATCTTAGGTATGGTAGGTTAAAACCCCGCTTGTAGACTTGGTCATTAATGATCAAGTAACGGGTAGCCTTGTATCAAATCTGCTTAGCTTGGACTTTGTCATTTGGAAGGGTGCCATGAGCAAGAAATCTATAAATCGGGTTAATTCAACTATCCATCTGTTGTAAGTTGTACACTTCCACAGCCATGGTGCTGCCAACAATTCGACCTGAATTTTTCTCCCAATCTTATCTTCCACCGCTAAGGCAAGGCGAGCCAAAGCATATGCATGACTGTTTGCCGCTCGAGGTATTTAGGTGATCTGGTAGTGGAAGTGCTTGAGCAACAATTGTGTTTGTGCCAGATATGCTGCCATAAAGCTATCTTTAGCGTCAAAGTTATTGGTGACGTGGTTAACCACCAATTGGGAGTCATTGAAGATATCAATTTGTTTAACCCCAAGGTGTTTGGCCAAACGTAAGCCTGCTAGAAGGGCTTCATATTCGGTCTCATTGTTCGATGCCTTAAATTTGAAACGAAGAGCATACTCTATCACCATTTTGTCAAGGGTCGTAAGGAATAGTCCTGCTCCACAACCCTGTTGGTTGGATAAGCCATCAACATATAGACTCCATGCTGGGGCTGTTGGTCATATTTTATGAGCTTCCGAGGGTATGAAACCACTTCTTTAGGCGTAGAAACAATGTCAACAGGATATGTGAAGTCGGCGATGAAGTCTGCCACTGCTTGGCCCTTCTCAGCTGGCTTTGGTTGGTAGGATATGTCAAACTCACCCAATGCTATCGCCCATTTGATCATTCACCCGGAAGTGTTAGGACTTTGGAGTATCTGTCGAAGAGGATGATTGGTAAGCACGATGATAGAGTGTGCTTGAAAGTAAGGGCGAAGTTTTCGAGCAGACATGACCAATGCTAGAGCCAATTTCTCAATGTTGAAGTATCGTGTCTCCGCATCTTGTAAGGCCTTGCTAGCGTAGTAGATAGGCCGTTCGACATTACCATTATTTCGAATGAGAACGAAACTTATTGCTGAAGCCGATACCGACAGATAGATAATGAGAGTGTCACCAACCTCAGGTTTGGAGAGCAAATGGGCTTTACTCATGTAGTCTTTGGGGTTCTTGAATGCCTTAGCACATTGACCAGTCCATGTAATGTGTACTTCTTACTTCTTTTAAGTGCTTTGAAGAAATGAGCACATCTGTCTGTGGCCTTAGAGATGAACCTAGTTAAGGCTGCCACCTTGCCAGTAAGGCTCTGGATGTCTTTTGAAGTTACCGGTTCCTTCATGTCGATGATTGCTTTGATCTTCTTGGGATTAGCCTCAATGCCTCGTTGGCTTATCATGAAGCCTAAGAATTTGCTAGAGCCTACGCCGAAGGCACATTTGTTGGGGTTCAACCTCATTCGATACCTCTTCAGAATGGTGAAAGTTTCAGATAGGTTGGTGATGTGTTGGTCAGCATGTTTGCTCTTGACTAGCATATCATCAACGTAAACTTCCATGCTCTTCCCAATCTGTTCGGCGAACATTGAATTGACCAGTCTCTGATAAGTCGCTCCTGCATTCTTTAGGCCGAAGGGTATGACTTTATAGCAATATAGTCCCATGTCAGTAGTGAAGGCTGTGTGTTCTTGGTCTGGAGGGTTCATGAGTTCACACCCTGTCATAGAGTCTATAAGTCTGTCTATGAGAGGAAGAGGAAAGCTATCCATCGGGCATCCTTTGTTTAGGTCGGTGTAATCGACACACATTCACCACAAGACCTTTTGGAGCATGAGACTTTCCTTGGTTGGATAATTGACTTCGCGGACGAAGCCTATGCTTTTGAGTTTTTCAATTTCTGCCTTCATTGCCTCGTACCGTTCAGCGTCATAAGATCTTCGCTTCTTTCTCACTGGCTTGGTCTTGGGGTCAATACTTAAGCGATGACAAATGATATCACGAGAGATGCCTGGCATGTCCTCGTATGACCAGGCAAAGACCTCAGTGTTCTCTTGCAAAAAAGAGATCAATGCCAACCGAATGGGTGATGACAAGGTGGTGCCAGTCTTCACTATGCGATTCGGATAATCTTTTAAGATAAAGACCTTCTCCAACTTTTCAGCAGGTTGTGCTTGCTGGGTGAAAGAGTCATATTAAGGATCGTCGGGTTGACTGTTGCCACCGTGAAGATCCAAGTTGGTTTCGTCTAAACTGGTCTTTATGACTTGGTCATGTATATAAAAGGTTTCCTTGGGCACAGGCATGTGCTGTTGCTTGACCGAAGTGTTGTAACATGATCGTGCATTAAGTTGATCTCCTCTGATGTAACCATTGCCATAAGGGGTAGGAAATTTCATCAATAACATATGTATGGATAGCATAACCTTGAGATTATTGATGCCTGTGCGTCCCAAGATGACATTGTATGTCATTGGGCAATCAACCACTAGGAAGTTAATGGTAATGGTAGCTGTGTAAGGCCCTATACCAATGGTGAAAGGTAAGTGTATGCTCCTCAAAGGTTGCACGATATCACCGGAGAAGCTTATCAGAGGAGAAATCGAGCGATCGAGCAAGTGTTCAGCTACATTAAGTGTCTTGAAAGCTTCAGCAAACATGATATTGACTGAAGCCCCCGTGTCTACCAGGATTCGTCGTACTTCAAAGTTGGCTATGTGAGCTTCCACGATCAGTGAGTCGTTGTGAGGGTAGATGATACTTCTTTCTTCCTCAGGGTAGAAACATATTGGATCCCAGTTAGGCTTTTGATACTTGCCTCCCTTAATGTCTTCCACGTGAAACACTTGGTGGCAAGACCTTAAAGCTCGTTCACTATTTTTCATGGCCCCGTTGGAAGATTTAGATATGGGTGTGCCACCACTTATGGAATATATCACATTCACCTGGCGTTGGTTACAGTTACCCTTTGGAGGGTGAATGAGGAATTGATCAATTTTTCCTTCATGCGCCAAAACTTCAATATGATCACGAAGGGTGATACACTTCTCGCCATCATGGCCGTTATGCTCGTGGTAGCAGCAAAATGTGCCTGTGTTTTTCGTGGGCTTGTAACCCGACTGCCTCAGCATTGGCTTCGATATCAGGTGTGCTATGTTGGGGTAAATGGCTACGCATGTGGCGTTCAAAGATGTGTATGTCTCATACCTTGGGGTAAGGCCTGTCTTGACACGTGTTTGGCCCATTGTGTTGACTGCCTGGGGGCGGGAATTATCGTGGCGATACCCTTGGTTATCATGATAGTGTCATTTACTTCTTTTACTAAAATAAGACTGGTGAGGATGGAAATCTTTCCTTTTGCCCTGAGATTGATATGTCTGTTGACTTGGCGAAGTATTAAGTAAGGCAGATGGAGGCACCGCTGCCCTTTGGAAGGTCGAGGTCTTCTCATTTGGTTGGATCTGGCTTCCACTCCCTACTTGCTGATAAGCGGTGGCTGTGGGGGGTTTCCCTTGGTATGTCATTGCCTCGACGGCGGATGCATGGTTATAAGCCTGGGCCATCACCTCAGAGTAAGTCTTCCAAGTGTTGGCATTGATCATGTAGTTAAAGAAACAGTCACGTATGCCTGCCGTGAAAGCTTTGAAGGCAGTCTTGTCATCTACCTCGGCACAACGGGAATACTCATGGCTGAAGTGGCTAGCTTACATACGTAATGACTCGTCTGGCTTCTGGCGAATAGTGTACAAGTCGTCCGCAGAGTGCAAGCGATCGGTCTGGAAAATGTGCTGAGAAACAAACAGTTTCCTCAATTCCTCAAATGATTCTACTGTCTTAGGTGGAAGACGACAATACTAGTTTAGAGCTCCACCAGAGCGGGTAGAGGGGAAAAAAAAATATCACTCTTCGTCGGTGTGCATCTGGTATGCCATGGTGGACTAAAAAAGGTTAAGGTGTTCAATCGGGTCCTCCTTTCCAGTATAGAGTTGTCAGCCAAGCTTCTGCTTTGTCTTTGCTTTGAGGAGGGTGTCGAGGATCCTCCTTGTAAGAGGGCCAGGCCTAGGTTGGTTCCAATCAGGTATCTCAGCTTGTTGTTCGGCATTCAACTTGTTTACTTCCTTAAGAAGCTGTAGGACAAGAGGGTCTTGAGTGGAGTTATGTACCATTGGAGCTTTCTTTCGTAAATCTCCATCTTCTCTTGGAAGTATGAAGGTTTGATCAAGAGCATGTGATTTTTCCCTGGACTCGCCGTACTGACTTCCAAGGTATGTCTGTCGGAACATCTCTGAGTCCCCTATACCTTCGTGTTTCTCTAGGCCTTGTTGCCCATTTCTCAAATTGGTAGCCGGCCTGGGACATAGGAGGGGACCTAGTCTTTCAGAGACCCTTGGGTCATTGATCTTCGAGCTTACATGGATGGGATTGTCTCGACAGTCGCGAAAGACAGCTTTTGATCCTTCCACTCCTTCTGTAAGAATGTGTTTTCCTCCACTTCTCCTGCATTGGGTTGAATCAGCTGGGTTGAGAGAAGTCTTATGTTGATTAATGTTTTGATGATTAGCTCGCTCCTCATCAGGGATACCCATGTCGAAGGAATGTGACCCTCCGTGTTGGGGGGCACCTGGATAATGGTTGATGTCCACAAGAGTAACAAGCTCGCGTGTTTGAGTACGCCTAGTTTCGTGGAGCGTCTCAAAGAGCTTCTCATACTGTTCCTGGAAGACCTCATTCTTCATTGCTATCTTGTTGTTCTAAGCTTCTAGCTCATCGACTTTAGCTTGAAGAGTAACCATTTTTCCTTCCTTCTTTCGTTGCCTCGCACCAAGTGAAAGAGAGGTGTCATTCTGCGTGCTATGGCTTCTTTCGCTCCCCATGTTGGAGAGGAATGCCTGGTCAAAAGAGAGTGTACGAATGGTGGAAACCAGCTTAACAAAGCTGAAGAGAGTGGGAATAAGTGTCGTTCCCACATATGGCGCCAAATGTTGATGCACAAAATCAGTGAGGACTCTGGTACAATAGAAAGTGTTAAGTTTGTGACCTTCGCAAGATTGCTCCGGTCACTAGTGTGGATAAGTATATAAATGGATAGAGACAGGGAAGTAAACACAAGATGTACGTGTTCATCCAGATTGGCTATGTCCACGGAGTAGAGGAGTTTTATTAATTATGAAGGGTTTACACAAGTACAGAGGTTCAAGCTCTCCTTTAGTGAGTACTAGTGAATGATTTAGTACAAATGACATTCGGAAATATTGTGAGAGAATGATCTCTATTTATAGAAGAGAGTTTCTAGTTTCATTCTGACATTGACACTTGTCGTGCTGTGATTAGCCTCTGATGTCGACACGTGTCGCGTTATGATTGGTCTCTGATGTTGACATGTGTCACGTTGTGATTGGCCTCCTAGTTGGAGGGAAACTCTTGTGGGTCCTTGGCGGTATAATGTTGATCGGTGCTTAGTAGTTTTGGGGTTAGTCAAGTATGGTACAAACAGTACGAATGGTTTTCTTATTTAACTTGCCAAATGCATTTATAATTAAATTATTATGTAGTATTTTGCTATGGTGGTATTCTTATTTTTTTTTTGAGTACATTGTATTTTTACATGGCTAAACCACACAATGAACAGCCTAATTTGGTATCGAATTCGCCATGCATGAGATCTGTCATCTCCCAGTACAACCCTTCCGCCCTCCCTTACTCCGAAAACACCATGTGGCTCATCCACACCCACCTCATCTCTCTCACCTCTGCCCACCTATCCCTCGAACCTAAAACAACGATGGGTGTGTGGGGGCGGTGGGGTAGTAGGAGGACGAGTCGGTGGTGGAGAAGCTGAACTGGGACTTCGGTTGCCGGGGTGATTACGGACTGTTGTGGCCATTACTTTTAAAAATGCTAGATTTTAGGGGGTGAATTTCACTGAATCGAGATCCATGTTTCCTAGAAATTGAAAAGTTTTCAGATTTGGAGCTTGGATTGTAGTGTTCTTTAGTAATCAATGGGTTGATTACAAATCTGGGAATACATAGTAGATGCAATCGCTACTTTTTTGGATTTTGCGGAGGAAAAAGGTTTAATTCAAAAGCGAATCATTTTGACTTTTTTCTATTTTGCCATTCTGGAGCTTTTAATCTAGTTTTTGTAAAGTGGTATGAGAAACTAAGAGGTGGGGGTTTACTGGATTGGAAGGTTCATCAATGGAGTTTACTGGTGGGAAAGGTATGAAGAGAGGAGACGACAGCCTGGTTTTCTATTTTTCTTCTTTTTTTTTCCTTTTTTTATTTATAATTTTGTTGGTTGCGCCGGGGTGAGTCGGCGGAGGAGGATGGTGGCGATGGTGGGGTTAGTACTCGATGACATGCGTTGTCACGGTGGGGGTGTTTGGCTGCATGGGGTCCTCGGAGATGGAGCGTGGAGGTGCTGCGTGGGGTTGTGGCGCTTGAGGATGTCGTTCCGTGCTAGGCCGGAAGGGCAGCAGATGTCATAGGGCTTGTCGCCCTGGTGGCCGACGAGGAATAATTGGCTAGGGAAAAGCCGTTGAAGAGAAGATGAGGGTTGTGGAATCGAAGATGGAGGAGGAAAGGTTTGGTGGGTTGGTGGAGAAAAGAGAATGGAGGGATAAGGGAGGAAGGGCCGGAGGTAGAAGACGACCAAATTTATTTTTTTTTCGATTCTTTTTTTGAATTTTTAATTTCCTTGTGGACCCTTTATTGACACGTGGCGCCCAATCATTGTTCACGTGGGTACCACGTCATTAGTTAACGGAAGACTTAACAGTTTGACTAACGGATGTATGAGACTGTTCCAAAATTAACACTTTAGGTATGATTTTGGGACGAAGAAAACTTGATGTACCAAATGTTGAAAACCACGAAACTTGAGGGTAATAAACTGAAATTTACCCTTTTATTCATTAGTATTTGACTCTTCTCCAATTCTCTCTTTCGACCCTTTTAATATTTTTTTTTCGATTTTGAAAATTACCCAGATGAAATTTGTAATTAATAAGTTGGATTTTATATTTAATTTAATCTGTCAATTTTGTAAAATATGCAGGGGAGTTTAAAGTCGAGAGCGGTACACACATATTAGGCGTATGTATCTCAATCAGATTGTAGATTTTGTATGTAAATAGTATGTATATCTCAGTCAAATTGTAGATTTTGTGTGATTTTTAATAGGACTATCAAATCTTTTTTATGTAAATAGTATGTAATACACATAAAGTATTATCCTTTGTATATAAATAGTACTAGATACAAAATTTTTGTATGATTTTCAATCCCGCAACATCGCGCGGGGCATTCCTTACTACTATGAACTACTCGAGTGCCTGCATACAGCGTTGCAATTGGTGGCCACAAATCTGTTGGCATAGCTTTGGTGATGGATGAGTAGTACTACTCCGTAGGCAATGCTGCAGGCACTACAGGTATTGCGCGTGTTGCCGCAAACACATATTTTGACATCGTAGCTGTTGCCTTGGGTCGACTTGCCTCTCGCAGCGGTGATGACATTGGGCCAGCTCGGACATCATGTAGGACGCCGCAGAGAGGAAAAGAGTGGAGTGATGCAACATCAACAACAAAGGAAGCCTAGCCTTGATCATGAACATCATGTTAATTGTTCGATCTTAATTAACTTAAATGGTAATTAAAGATAGCTGCAGATAGCACTCGATCAGGTATTTATGGAAGCTTGCTAGCCAGCTCAAGCTTTGAGCATGCATGCATGTACATTTGTCTATGGACATTACATGCAAGGAGACCAGTGTCATACATGACAAAATCAAATTGATGACGTGTTTTCTGAATTGGATAAATTGAGATTGGAGACATTAATTTTGTCTCACTTGATCTCATCACGATTCACATGCATGGTAGGAGAACAAGGACGGACCTATACGTACGGTTACGTGGTGAATGACTACAATTTACTCTTTTCAAGTTTGATATAATAATGGAACACGAATTTTTAAGTTTCTCACATTGCATGTTTCAAAAATGGTATCAATTTATATGTTTTTATCTCTTTAAACATATCATATTTCATTGAATTGATCATTTTTTTGGCAATCTGATGAATTGTGGCTTACACGCTAGCCTATGTAATGGTCATATGCTCCATTGTCATCAATTTAATGAGAGATTAAACAATCAATCCGACTAAAGATAGAAATTAGCCCTAAAATTAATGTTTAACGGACGCATGCATTTTAAAAATTGAAACTCCATCGTCCATTTGAAAAATCACCACGAATTTGAGGATTATGAAATATAATTAGCCCTAAAGTTAATGTGGAACGGATGCATGCATTATGTATATGATAGTATGACACTAACATTAACGTATATGGCCGATATCACTAGGACGGGTAAAGATTGTTCATATGGTTAGCTATGGTATATACCGTATCATAATGCTGAGTATTTGACTTAACATTAGCTAACATGGGGGAAGCGACCCTGAATGGAATACTTTTATCTCCAAGTTTCAGGTTCGACATGAGGATTTCTTTCTCTAAATTTTAGATGGTTTGTAGATGATGAATTTGATAAGATACCAAATTATTAAGGTAAGTTATATTTGATAACTAAAACCAGTAACACTAAATATTGGAAAATGTAAGATGCATGAATCATGGTAGTAGTATGTGTTTCGTCTTTTAGGGCCTGTAATTGATAGAGTTATAGATTGATATTGGAACTGACAGTATCCAGGCTCAAAAGAGCAGTTATGCATGAATAAACACAAACGGAATTATAAAAGTACTCATTTTTATTTATTTATACGGCAGAAAGCTAGAGCTCTTTATTTCACATACAAAGTCAACGCTCACTCTACATGAGCTACTACTAGTAGTAGTAGTACTTTTTAAACTCTAGCAAAGCCTAACTACTGCATGCTTCTATACATGCAATTTTAGATGACTGACTAGTTGACCACCATTTTTATGCCCTGCCCTTGTTCAAGCTGCTGCCTACACATCTGTTGGCATTGGTGTTGCGGTTGCCCCTGCATCTGGCACTCTTCTTGGCACTGATCTAGCTGCCTCAGCTGCTCTTTGCACTGCTCCTGGCACTGCCGTCCCTGGCCCTGGCAACGCTGCTGGCACTGCTGCCTATATTGCTGCTGCTTCCCTTGATTACTATTAAATCCCTGCCCTCGTTCAAGCTGCTCCCTACACATCTGTTGGCATTCGTGTTGCGGTTGCCCCTGCATCCGGCACTGTTCTTGGCACTGATCTAGCTGCCTCAGCTGCTCTTTGCACTGCTCCTGGCACTGCCGTCCCTGGCCCTGGCAACGTTGCTGGCACTGCTGCCTATATTGCTGCTGCTTCCCTTGATTACTATTAAATCCCTGCCCTTGTTCAAGCTGCTCCCTACACATCTGTTGGCATTCGTGTTGCGGTTGCCCCTGCATCCGGCACTGTTCTTGGCACTGATCTAGCTGCCTCAGCTGCTCTTTGCACTGCTCCTGGCACTGCCGTCCCTGGCCCTGGCAACGTTGCTGGCACTGCTGCCTATATTGCTGCTGCTTCTCCTGATTACTATTAAATCCCTGCCCTTGTTCAAGCTGCTCCCTACACATCTGTTGGCATTGGTGTTGCGGTTGCCCCTGCATCCGGCACTGTTCTTGGCACTGATCTAGCTGCCTCAGCTGCTCTTTGCACTGCTCCTGGCACTGCCGTCCCTGGCCCTGGCAACGCTGCTGGCACTGCTGCCTATATTGCTGCTGCTTCTCCTGATTACTATTAAATCCCTGCCCTTGTTCAAGCTGTTGCCTACACATCTGTTGGCATTGGTGTTGCGGTTGCCCCTGCATCCGGCACTGTTCTTGGCACTGATCTAGCTGCCTCAGCTGGTCTTCGCACTGCTCCTGGCACTGGCGTCCCTGGCCCTGGCAACGCTGCTGGCACTGTTGCCTATATTGTTGCTGCTTCCCATAATTACTATTAAATCCCTGCCCTTGTTCAAGCTGCTGCCTACACATCTGTTGGCATTCGTGTTGCGGTTGCCCCTGCATCTGGCACTGTTCTTGGCACTGATCTAGCTGCCTCAGCTGCTCTTTGCACTGCTCCTGGCACTGCCATCCTTGGCCCTGGCAACGCTGCTGGCATTGCTGCCTGTATTGCTGCAGCTTCCCCTGGTTACGAGAAGCAAGAGTGGAAGACAAAGAGGTGGCGAGGACAAGAGTGGATAGGAACAAAAACAACAAAGGAAGCTTAGGTTTGGCGATGAACAACATGGCTGCTTTCTCAGTTACTATGTATTGAACTATATCAAAAGGGAGTTTTTATTTTTTTTTGCTGTGGGAAGAACGGCAAAGGGTTTTGAGGTATTTATAGAAGTTGGGGCTAAACATGCATGCGTACACTTGGCTGTGCACATTACATGCAAGGTGACTAGTGTTAAAGGTGACAAAATCGACGTGCCTTGTATACATATTTGGGACCGGGACACCGCGTCCAAACTTGGGAAGATCATTTCTTACGTGGTCGAATCTTGAAAATATGGACGAATTGGTTGCAGAGGTTAGCTTGAAGGGGATAGTAATGTCCACACAGATAATACTTAATTATCATCGGAATGCGTACACTTGGCCATGCACATTACATGCAAGGTGACTGGTGTTAAAGGTGACAAATCGACGAGTCTTGTAAACATATTTGGGACCGGGACACCGCGTCGAAACTTTTGAAGACCATTTCGTACGTGTGGTCGAATCTGGAAATTATGGACGAATTAGTTGCAGAGGTTAGTTTGAAGGAGAGAGTAATTTCCACACGGACACTATTTATCATCGGAATGCACATATCTTATCCTTGCGAATAATATATCTTTTCTCTGTAAATTTTATAAATGGAACTGTTTAATTTTTTAATCTTTATTTAAGGATAATTTAAACATTAAATCTTCAATATGAATGATTTAATACATTACGAAAATGGACGCTTTGTCATAAATAGGTTATATGAATACTTATATCGTCACTTTTTTCATACATTTGGATGACGAAACATCTCCGATATGAATGAATTTTTTAGGAATGGTGTTTAAATTAAGAAAGATATTGAATGATTCCAGTTATGAAATTTGGAAAGAATAGTAATGATATGGAGTAATACTACACTTACCACATATTGTATATCACATTTGTACCAACTCTAGTAAAGGTAGAGTCCACCAATATATATGGGTCTCATCTCTATTAAATAAATACTACAAATGTAGTAAGAGTAGATTTTTTTTTTAACACGGTATAGAGATCGGTGTTCCGAATATACTAAAAAATTACTCCTTGTTAACCACCCCTCCAGTACAGGTATACCCTACCTAGCTATGCCTATAAGACTAGTTTGTATTTAGCAAACATAGTCCAAATAACAACATTCATATATAGGGGTGTGTATATTAGCAAGACACCAATAATAAGAAACAAAAGCCGCCAACTAATATAAATAAGAAGAAAGAAAGGCTACAACTCATAGACAAACACCACACACACGATGTATGTATACACTTTCTCATCGATCGAGATTGTATTAAATTCAAGATCTCCTTATTTAGTTCTATGTGTCATAGTTTTTATCCACAAATCTCAAATTCCCAATTTCGTAATGTATTTTAGAATATTGGAATGTCAAAGAGGTTAAGTTTTATCTTATCTTTTGATTCCATCCAATTTCATGCAAATTGTATGTTAGTTTTGTCTTTAAGAAATGTACCTAGGAAAGGTTAAAGGTCTCGAAGAGGCGGGGCATAGATAACTTGAGAATTACTCAATTAAGGGCAACGGAGTTTGTTCGATGTCACTAATCGTGAATTCACGCTTACGACCAATCCAAATGCTTGGTTTTAGGGAAAAAAAAAATATTCAGTTTGATATTGTGAAGCAGATACAATTTTTAATTAATCAAGTCTCTCGTAAATGTACATATGGATTACTTTAAGTAGAGAAATTAACATTGGTAAGATAGATACTTAATACTAATATTATGTTGAAAGTTGTCCCACATCTATGAAGGACAAGGTTTGTTATGTGCTTATATGATCTTGGGCTACTCCTCATATTGCCAATTGATTTTATGGTGGAACCTCAATTTCATCATGGTATCAGAGCGGGTTGTCCTCGTGTGAAGCCAAACGGCCACACGCGCTCTACGTCACCCAGTTGTTGTCCACCTGTAGGCTTGAAAATCCGCCACACGTGCAGGGGCGTGTTGAGAGTTGTCCAACATCTGTGAGGGACAAGGTTTGCTATGTGCTTATATGATCTTAGGCTACTCCTCATATTGCCAATTGGTTTTACGGTGGAACCTCAATTTTATCATATTATAGTTACTAAAGCACCTAATATAAACATGCTTTAATTAAAAGATGAGAAACCACCAAAAGTGTTTAATTAGACTTGGCATTCGTGTCGTGTTTTCCGTGTTCATGTCATTTTCGTGTCATACCCGATATCATAATGGGTCGTGTCGTGTAACACCCATTAAAATAAACGGGTAAAATGACCTGACCCGAAATCGACTCGATAATATTAACAGGTAATATGACCCGACCCGTTACCCATTAAGGAAAATATATTTTAAACCAATAAATAATCAAATGAAAAACATAATACTAAATAAGTATATGCATACCATATTGTCACATCCAAAACCAAGGTTCTAAAAAACGCTAGGCGCTAGTCGGGCGGCGGGCTGGCACTTAAAGCCTAGGCGGCTAGGCTGAGTCTAGGAGAACACTGTCCAAAACATAAAAACGCATTTTTTTTTTAAGTATATTTTCACTTACCTAAAATCTTTAATAGTTTTTTAATTAATGTAGAAGTGTAAAAAATATAGAAAAAATATATAAACGCTCGTAATGACAAACTTTACAACTTTTATGAAGAGCTTAACTTCGAAATTTGCCACTATAATCATATAAATCATAGATCAAAAGTTAATCGTTGATTGTTGTTTACATTTACGTTTCATTGTTCTCATCAAATTTTGTTTTTTCAAATTTTGTTTTTTGAAAACTTGATCTATTAGAGGATGCAGGAAGATGAACTGTTTGGATCATTGATATTATATTCAGAGTTTTACGGTTAGTGAAAATATTGTTTGATGTTTATAAGGTTTCTACAAACTATATGACATCGACTCATATTTCAGTTAACTGTAAATATCGAACCGTGATATCAAAGATCTGAACCGTTCATCTTCTTACACCCACCATCATGTTTTCAAAAAAGAAAATTTTAAAAATGAAATTCAGTAAGAAAAATAAAGCGTAAATAGCAATCGACGGTTAAATATAAATTTAAGGTTTATGAATTATAGTGTTGGATTTCGAAGCTGACCCCTTCATGAAAGTTGTAAAGTTTGTCACTATGAGTGATTGTACTTTTTTTTTTTTACATTTTTTACACTTCTACAATAATTATTATTAATTTTATTAATTTTTCTCTCAAATAAAAAACATTATTCATGAAGATTTTGGAGGATTTTAAAAATCTAAACGATATTGTAAATATAACCATTATCTATTCGTGGAGGAATAATGATGAATCACGAGTGTTTATATATTCTTTCACATTTTTTCATACTTGTATGTATGTCTTCTTAGTTCTTGCCTATACAAATACTATATTAGTTTATTTTAATTTTGGACAACAACAAATTAAGTAAAACTTATCCTAGTAATGATAATAAGGAACTCTTATAATAAAAACAAATAATGACTAAAACTTTTTTTTTAAACTTATATAGAATAATAATACAAAACTATATATTTAGTATAGAATATATTGCATATATTAATGGGAACTTTAACGAAAATCTCCTGGTACTGTTCACTTTAACGAAAAACCACAATTTTACACTAAAAAGTCAACCGTGGTACTATTCATTTTACCCTTTATTTTGTCCTTATTGTTAAAACTCAAAGTTTACAAGTCTTTTTCATTAGTTTTCCTTATATTAATATGGCTATTGTATTTTATAATAAATCTTTTAGTAATTAAACTTTAAAATTATCAAAATAAATTTTTTTTAACGGGTCGAAACGGATTACTTGCGTGTATAACGGGTTCTTAACGGGTGACCCGATAATGACCCGATAAGTTATCGTGTTGACCCGAAACCCGTTATTTTCGTGTCGTGTCAGAAACTGCCGGGTCTATGTTTAATATAGGGATCATATTTATCGTCATGCACTACATCAATAAATGTAAGGGGCATATTTGGTACTCTACTTGAATTCAAATTTTTTTTAGACTAAAAAACTGTTTTAAAAAACTGAACTCAAAACTAATTTTAAAAGTAGCATACTTCAAGAAAACAAAAAGTGAGTTTTTAGAGTTTTCAAACTCCAAACCCACTACTTTCTCTCTTCTATCTTGATCTGGTCCTTTCTCTCCTTTCTCTCTCATCTCTTTCTCCCTCCTCCCCTTCGAATCTCTCTCATATTTCTCTCTCATCTCTTTCTCCTTCGACCCTCTCTTAGGATCTCTATGTCTATCCAATTGAATTTAGTATTTCCTGAATTGACATAGAGTTGCTATAGGGTGTTTTACTTTTCTTTTTAAATATTAAAATTTAAAAACACTTTTAAATCTTAGACTAAACAAGTTTTTGGATCTTAAAGAAAAATGTCCTTAAAAGATGTTTTTAAGAAAAGTTTTAAAAAACTGTGATTTTTTTAATACAATACGAAACATACCCTAATTTTCCAAGATATGAAAACTATGTCAAAAAGAGAGGTTCTTTGTCCCCCGGCTTTCACATGATCACTGGTTATACTCAGAATCTTGACATCATAAATATACATTTGGATGAGATATTTGTAATGGAAATACCCAGAAATAGGACAATTCCTTAATCTTAGGACATAAATAGGATATTTCGAATATGCACACGACATGCACAACAATCGGACAGAAATAGGATTTTTCCTACAACTTGAAATGACTTAATTGCCCTCGTATATAAATGGGTAATTCTTCCCATTTTCTGATTTCTATCTTTCTCTCTCTCTCTCCTTACTTCTCTCTCTTTTCTCACTTTCTCCCTCACACTCTCTCCCCTTTTCATTGTGCACATACGGTGCACAGTTGTCCCGACCAACACTGTCTATATCGAAGCTACCACCAATTCCATCTCGTCCTCATGAGTCCAAAACACGTAGCCTTGTCATGAATCTCATCCTCGATCATTAGGATCGAAACTCAAGCAAGTTGCGAGTTTTCCAGCCATTTTCTGGCAACACGGCAAACAATCGAGGCTTGAGACCACCACCACTGGACTCGCATCGAGGGTGGGAACAAAGTCCAGTCATTAAATGTTGGTGTTTTGTTGGATGAATTTTTCAGGATTCACTCACTATATGTACACGACGTGTACATGATATGCTCACAGATCTGAGCCAACCCAAAAACCCAGAGCTCACAACTTTCTCTTCAAAATCAGAAAAATGATGTCATCACTTGTCCATATACACTATATGCACACCACATGCACATCATATGTACAGTACATGCACATGATATGCACATAATTGAAGATCGAGCAATGAGTTGCTTTTCTCATTAATAAGAAATTTTAACGGCAACCTATTTGTATAGTGGCTACAATTAAAACATAATTTTACAATGGCAGTTTGAAAATTTTTGTAACGTATATCAATCACCGCTTAACTGTGCATGTGGAAAACATGTTACTCATTTTCGTTATTTCATGGACACACATGATCTTTAACATCCTCTAAGCTTTTTCTTAATTCAGTTTTTCACCGAGGCCATAGGTTGTGATCATACTCGCTAATTTCCGAGGCACAACATATGTTCATCATAACTAGTGAACATTCCCGCTTCTCATATTAAGATGTAGCCATGCACACCATAAGCACATTAAGGAAAAAATTTCACAAATTTCTGCACTTGAACACTTGAACCAAAAATTGTTCCATCTCAGTTTTGTAGCACATCAAAACCTGAAATTTATTCCAAAACCCATAGGCCAGAACATGAAACACAAACCCTAATTTAACTTCTAAGTTTTAATTCCTCTTACAAACAACCGATTTATTCCATCAATCAATGATGAAGGAACTTGGAACTAAACCCTACCTTACTATGCCTGCCGAAGCTTCATTCGCCAAAAAAAAAAATAGAACTTTTTGGCCAAAACAAAAAATATGGTACAAAGTTCATCTCACTCTTCTCACCTCTCTCGCATCCTTTTGTTCGAAATTAGAGGTATGAGGTCAACCCAAAACCCAGCTCACTTTTCTCACCTTTCTTTGGACTTCCCTCTCTTTGAAATCGAAGCTCATAAATCTGAGCTCAACCTAGAAACCCAGAGCTCACAGAGCTCTCTTGACATCCCTCTCTTCCAAATGAGAAAAGTGATGTAATGGGCTTTTGATTTTTTGTATTTATATGTGGGTATTTTAGTAATTTCGATTGTGTGCATGGTGTGCATGACTTGTGCATGGTCGGTTTGTCCTATTTCTATCCCAAGATTAAGAAATTGTCCCATTTTGGGGTGTTTCCCTATTTTTAAATTATCAAGAACTTCAAAATTCAACTATTATAAATGCACAAATGAACTACTCAAGTTGAGATGAGAGGTTTTTGGAGACGTCATTTGGCATTGTTGTTGATGTTAAATGTATTGTCCATGTCTCTTACAACGTTGCTGGCAATATCGTTCTCATGGCTTTATTCGCTCGACATATTGTTGATGGCACTGTTCCGATCTGCAATGCTAGGGCATTGCTCACTAATGTTGTTTACGATGATCAGAATAACACCAAACACTTTGTTGTTTATAATTCACAAACTACCCCTTCAACTTGCTTCCACATTGCTTTGACATTCTTCTCGTAGTTAGCTCTGACAAAATTTTTCCATTTCGGATGTTTAGTGTTTTTTAATGCCACATTTTGGGCCTGATTTGATGTTGATATGGTCATAAAATGTGGATTTCTTGGATGATCAGATTCTTTATATTAGAATAGGAATGTATTTTCCAGTTGTCTTATTTTATATTGTTTCCTAGTTTTTATTAAAAGACCTAATTTAGGTATGACTTTAATTTATGCACATTATAAATACTTAGCTAATGAGATATTGCATTGTCGAACGCAGTTGCAGGATTTTGGACCAATTTCAACATATTTTACAAGGGTGTTTTCTATCTTTCTTCTAATAATATTTTATTTTTCAAGCCTTAGCATGAATATGTAGTTTCTTATTGGTTTACTTATGATATTATGCATGCATACTTTGAATTATTAATCATTGTGTTTAAACCGTCTACATGTCTTAATGCTTAGCTACCATTAGGATGTTTAGGTAAGTAATTTGATGCAATTTATGTTGAAACATCACCATGAAATTGAGTAGGTGATAGGAGCATATTTATGCGACTTAGTTAGCTTGTTTCTTGGCAATTATGTTGTTAGTTCGTAGTTATTTTAGTATTTTAAGCTATTTTCGTGTGTTTGTAGGTCCAAAGGGTTAATGCGGCAAAGAAGTGCATTTTGGAGCATTTTTGGGCATGAAATGGATAGCATATGCTTGGAGCAAAAGGAATGGACGAAATTTGAAGTTTGTGCATCATCCTCTCCCTATAAATAACCATTTTAGCACACTCATTTCACCCAACACATCCACTCATTACAACCACCCAACACATTCACCTACCACTACATCCACTCATTTCACCCAACACATCCATTCACCTACCACTACATCCACTCATTTCACCCAACACATCCACTCATTTCAACCACCCAACACATTC
The DNA here is from genome assembly GCF_042453785.1 of Malus domestica. NCBI lineage: Eukaryota > Viridiplantae > Streptophyta > Magnoliopsida > Rosales > Rosaceae > Malus > Malus domestica. Next base: position 16,713,345 of record NC_091673.1, read on the forward strand.
ACCTACCACGACATCCACTCATTACCACCACCCACTACATCCTCTCTCTAGCCTATAAATATATCCATCCAAAGACACATTTGGGGGGACAATTTAGGGAGAAAGGAGGAAGACACATTCTGCCGCAAGGCAAAGTCTTTTTTTCTTAACCATTCTACACATTCCCACAACAAAAACACAATTCCATGCACCTTCATTTCCCTTTCCTTGCCGTGACCTCCATCCAACCTAAACACATTCAGCCATTCGCTTCCATATATCCATATGCATCCATCAAACCACACCTTGTGCCGCAACAAAGAGAAGAAGGAGGACCCTTGGATGTGCTTGCCATTCAAGTTGGATTGTTGGAGCGTTTTTAGGTGTTTTCATTCTTTTGTTTTCAATGTCTAAATTTGTTTATCTTTGCTTTGTGAGTATGAGGAACTAAACCCCCCTTAGCTAGGGGGGAATTCAAAGCCATGAACATACTTGCAATATGAATTGATTACCTTCAGTTGTGATTTCATAAGTTGTGAATTCAATTTGTTTAACTGCTTGATTGATAACTTATTCGTGTATGTTTATTAAGAGTGCACACTTAGTTTGCATGCATGAATATGATGCTAGAGTATAAGGGAGTTTCACCTAATAGTTACAAACTTATATTCACAAGTAGTGGAGGTCGCTTATAAACGATCGCGTTAAATGAATTCTTGGCAAGAGTTTCATGCTCATCATAGTAACGAATGCCTCGTCAATACTTATAGTTTTCATAATGCTTAATGATCTTTGATTGTATCTTTATTGTGCTGTTCACGAAACGAACTTTTGAAGAATGCTTGAATTGTTGTATGCGCTTTCCCATCCAATTCAATAACTTAAGGAGAACTTGAAGGTTAATTTAAGCGGACTTAATTAACCTAGGGTGTTGAGTTTCTTGATTTATCGAAAGAACAACTGAAAATTGGTTTATGTGCAAGTGTGTCATGTGTGGAGAAGAACCCTCTAGCTAGCCCATCATCCATAGTTTACCCAAATTCATCCAAAATCTGTTTTAGTTTACAATCTATTTGTTTTGTTTTCAAATTCGTCAAAATCAAATCCTGCTTTACTTTAAAGTGTTTTATTAGTCAAAATCTGTTTTGATTTGTGTTTTTAAGTGTCTTGAGTCAAGTTAGAACCTAATTTCGTCCAAAACCATCCCTAGAGTCAGTTTAGAGTCTAATTCATTGTTTTAAGCTGTTTTGAGTCTTTTAAACTAGTTTTGAGTCTTTTTAGTTTGTATTGCATCTTTTGAGTCTAGTTTGGTGTTTTAAACTTAATTTTATGTTTTTAAGTCAGTTTAGAGGTTATTAGCAAGTCCTTTTAATCCCCGGTCCAGAACGATCCTTACGTACATTCTTTACTACAATTGATACAAGAGGGTTTAATTTGTGTGTTAAGTTAATTTTCGCATCAAATTTTTGGCGCCGTTGTAGGGGATTAGCAAAGTTGCTAATCCCTTGTTATTTCTTTTTGTATATTTTCGTGTCTTTTGTTTTTAGTTACTAACTTTGTTTCTGTTTGTGTTTTTTTTTTTTTTTGTTTTACTTTTCATATTTGATTTAGTTTTGTTTCCTTGATTTCAGGTACTAGAGAAGTAAGACATGGATTTTGCTACCATTCAAGCTCAATTGGCGAAACTTACTTCTCAATTGTCACAATATGCCGAAAGGACCACAATGCAAAGTGTCCCTACATATGGTGTGTCCTATGGGCAAGGATATCCAACTCATCAATGTTCTCAATTCGCTACGAATGAAGATGCTTGGGGTTATCAAGGCCATAGCCAATCATGGGACAACATGTCTTGCAACGCTTACAATTCGGATTGGAGAGATTATTCAGATTACATGTAGGGATAACCTCAACAATTCCAGCATGATGGATATTGGTAGCAAGAAGAGGAGTTCTATTCAAGACCTATGCAGCCACCACAACCTCCTCCACAACAATTCCAATCAAATTCAAGTATGCCTATGAGTTATGATGAAATTCTTGATGTACTAACCTCTTTGACGTAGGGCTCACCACAAGAAGAATATTTGCCGCCATCGGATGAGTTCTATCACTGGCCATATGAACCATCACAGCCACCACAACAATCTGCCCAATTCAATTCAGGTACGTCTTTGGATAATGATATGTTTAATAAGTTACTCACCTCTTTGAACCAGGAAGTAGAAAATCGAAACAAAGAGATGCAAAATCAAGCCAAGAAGACGGGTGAATTGGAAAAGAAAATTGGGCAGATTATGGAGTTCATGGCACAAATTCAAGAGCAAAGTGAACTCTCCAACTCAACTATTGAAATTTTGAAGGAAGATTTTGAAATCTATGATGCTATCATTTTGGGAAGTGCTATGGAGGTTGGAGGTGAACCCAAGACATCCAAACCAAGCCAAAACATGGATGAACAACTGCTGCTTGAAGAAGAGGAGAATAATAAGGCCACGGTAAGGGAAGAACCACCCTTGCCGCAGCCCCATATGCCCTCTATGCCGTCCACTACAACCAAGGTAAGCCTAAATTCAATTTGTCCTGACCCCGTTTCACCAAATGTCCTTATTCCTTTCAGGATCACGCAATCCAAGGAAGAAGAGGGTGAGAAAGGCATCTTCGAAACCTTTCCAAAGAATCAAGAGCAAGAAGTGGATGGGAAATGTCTAGAATTCATCAAAGAAGATACACTTGAGACGAAAATTCCCAAAGAAGTTGGATTTTATGACACGGGAAGAGTCATAACTCTCAAAACACCAAATCTGGCCAAGTCCCATATCCTTGCAACCTTCAAAGATGTGGTGTTCGTAATTGAATTTGTGTTGGAGCAAGCAAGTAAGCCATCTTCTCCAACTTCGATTTTATTATATACTAACTTGCTGATTTTGATGATTCAGGCACCTACACTAGAATTTAAACCATTGTCGGATCACGTCAAGTATCACCTGCCATTCAAGGATCAATTCCATGCTATTCTATCTAAGTTTAGAATGAGGTATCGTCCGGCTGGAAGACGTTAAAGCAAGCGCTTTTTTAGAGGCAACCCATGTATTCAAATAAGGAAGATTTTTGAATTGCTCCACGATTGGTTTTGCGTTCCTAAAAACCTTCCCTTTTCTGCAGTTTTATTTCGCCATGATTGTCATTTTTATTTGTTGCGTGTTTAATTGTTTTTGGTGTGGGTTTATCTTTGAAACATTGACAGATATGCAAGGTATTTTTACATTCATTTTCATGAAAAAAAAAAGAACATTAAGCAGAAAATACAAGAGGAAGCCTTCACAAAGGCTGCTTAGAAGAAGTCTCAGTAGTCGGCGGAGCCTCAACAGTCGACGGAGCCCCAGAAGGAGGAGGCATCAGAGGTTGATCATTTGGAGCTTTATTACACGGTACAGCCCCAAAAGACGAAGGTAAATGCTGTTGGAACAAACCCACAAACCTCTGATGATCAAGTAAAATCTGACCATCAGATTCCTGCATCTGGTCAATCTTCCTCTTCATGTTTGTAGCATAGTTATGTGTGAGCTTATGCAACTGTTTATTCTCATGCTTGAGCCCTATAATCTCCTGTTTGAAACTCATCACTTCAACCGCCAATGATTCAACTTGACGGGTTCGAGCAAATAGGCGTTGGGCCATATTGGACACAGAACCTGCACACTGCACACTGAGAGCCAGAGAATCCTTAATAGCCAACTCATCAAATCGTTTGGAAAATAATCTATTATCTTTGGGAGTGACAAGGTTCCGGGCCACCACCGCAGCGATCATATCATTCTTCATCACCGAATCCCCAACGGTAAAAGGACCAGTAGGGGATATGAAGGATGGGCGTCATATGTTGTCTGGAGAAAGCATGGATGCCTCTTCACCAAGGTTCAAGTCAAAACGACGATCAAAAAGGCCAAACATTTTCAAAGGTGTTGAAGAAAGAAGAGGTCGAACAAGTCAAGATCGTAAAAGTGCAAGAAGGGAGTTTCTACAAGCAGAAATTCAAGTGTGCTTTGAAACGTACTGCATACCTCTATAAAAATCAGCACTCGATGGGATTTCAGAGATCGAAGAGGCAAGCTTAGAAATCGAAGAGGCCAATTCAAAAATCGAAGAGGCGCTAGCTTTTTCAAAAGCTGGGCTTGCTCAGAAACCACGGGCTAATTTTCTTTTCCAGATTTGTCCACACTTGTCACATGCAACCTCTGCACTCGACGAAGCTCAAAACTCGAAGAGGCAAGCTCAGAAATCGGAGAGCCATCTGCTTTTCCAGACGTGTCAGCACCTGTCACATACACACTCAGCTTTACGGAAATCACGGGCAATTTGTCGAAGTGCCGATTCCAAATATCGAAGAGGCATCAGCTTTATCTAGACGTGTCAGCATCTGTCATATACATACTCAGCTTTGCGAAAATCACGGCCAGTTTGTCGAAGCGCCGATTCCAGATATCGAAGAGGCATCAGCTTTATCGTGACGTGTCAGCATCTGTCACATACACACTCAGCCTTGCGAAAATTATGGGCAATCTGTCGAAGTTTTCTGGTGAAGTAGAAAACGTGAAGTCTACTGTTCAATCATCCAACGGTTGCCGACAAGAGTGAAAGAATAGTACCGGTTATTATTTCCTATAAATGTCGACCTTCATCCTCCATAGCAAGGCAGACATACATAACCTTCCGTCATCTCTGAGAATGCCTTCCCAACGAAGCCTCTCGAGTCACTCAGTGTTCCTTATTCCTTGGGGTACCTCTGCAAACAACTCATCCAAAGCAAAAGTATTTCATATCATGAAGGTTGAAAGCAAGAGTATCTCATATCATGCTTTCTTCTTGTCCTTCTCCTTGTTGTTGTTTTCATCTGCGGGACAAGGAGAAAGAGAGCAATCAGCCAGCACTTGATATCAATCTTCCGATCTGGAACCGACTGCCTGGAACCCCTTCCTGATTGCTTACCTAGCCCTACTCTCGAGTACTCATCTTCAACATCTTATGCTTCTTCTTCGTCTACCACATTTGCCTGGGGAACAGATAAGGGAAGTGAAAATGATACCTCGAAGCATGTGGAGACAATGTGCTAATTCATCCTCAGCTAGGGACAAGGAGAAAGAAAGCAAGAGGTGGGCACTTGGAAAGATTGAAGAAAGAAATAGACCATCACCTCTACCTCGTGCCTGTCTGCCGGGCAGAAGAAACAAGCAGAGAAGAATGCAGACTGCACAATCAAATTAACCCAGCAGAAGAAGTCTAATTTGAAACCAAGGAACTCTCACTCAGAATTCCGAACCAGTTCAAGATCAAAGCTGTGGAAAGACAACAAGATCATCTATCTCCAAAACCATATTTGCGTTCTTAAACTCTACTCTATCTGGTTTTTATTTTGCCATACTTGTCATGTTTATTCGTTGTTTGTTTGATTGTTTGCTTGTGTTTGTGTGAGTTTATGCTTGAAACATTGAGGACAATGTTCGATTTAAGTGTGTGGGGGGGGGTAACCAAGTTGTTTTGCATGAAATTCGTGGAAGTTTATCACCCATTACTTTTAGTGTTGTTCCTTGTTGTTTTTAAGTGTTTTTATGCTGTTTTGGAGTGTTTTAGTGTGTTTTGACATAAAAATCCAAAAATCTCATAAAAATTTGAAAAATTGTTTTGAAAAACCCAAAAAGAGTTGTTTTTGTGTGTTTGTTTGTGTCTTAGGGTACCTTCCAACACAATGATGAGGATTTAGTTTTGAATTACATGACTGTTAAAGAGAGTTATAAACATGGATGAAAATTTGATTTACTCTTTGGTGTATGCTTGGTTGTGGTTATAATTTATGAATTCACATGCAATCATAAAGGAAAAATCAGTTTTTGTAACATGCTTGAAAAAAGGAACTCAAATGAACGTTACAACCTTGTGAGACTTGAGCCTAAACGTTTATTTGGAGAGTTAATAATCTGTGCATCATTGTTTTCTAAAGTCGTTGCATGATCTCATTATTCTTTGCTTGGTTGCTACTTAAAAGATGTTTCATCATTTAGTTCCAAATGCTAGAACTCATGCCTATTTCATTCAAAGCATGCTATTGATTTGCATAACACATATTCAAGATGAAGTTGTGTAGTGACCACCAAAGCCAAATTGTCGTGCCCCTATTTCATTATGTGTTTAAGTTTAACCCTGTTGAGCCTTGTAAGCCTATGTTCTTTGTTAACCCACACTATCCTTACCTAGCCTAGTGTTAGGACCATCCATACCCTTGTTCTTGAAGCATAGTAAAGCATGACTTAAAATGAACTTTTTTTATCAATGTATTGCAGAAAGCAATGTGGGGGAAGTGATTCTTGTGTGTGTGTGTGTGCCAAAGTCCTTAATAAGGCACGGGTAGAAAAGGAAAAAAAAAGAATTGAAAAAAAATTATGAAAAAGAGCTCTAAAGTGTTGTTTGTTAAAGAAAGGGTTCAAAACTTTGAATTCGGCCCTAAGTGTTGCATAAATCTTCCCTTTGTAATTAAAAGTTGATTCTGCATTCTAAAGTGATTTCCAAGTGTCTATTTCATTGCTTTGCTTGCTATCGCTTTAAGAACGTTTGTTATCACTATCCTTTCTTTGTTAGCCATTACCCCCAAGCCCTGTTACAACCCTTGACTTCAATCTTGAGTGTTGTGTGTTTCAATTTGTGGAGTTCGAAATTGGTATGAGCATATGGTGTCACTGGTTCTCGCATCTAAGTAGTAGCATTCCATTCATGAGATCATATCTAAACATGCTTAATAACTCCAGAAAATTGCTTTCTTTGTTATAACATATGTGAGTCCTAATCTTTCGTGTTTACATCAATCTTCTCACATATACTAGTGTAGGGTGTGTAGTCAGAAAATGTGTGTGAAAATAGAGAGTATCTTGTAAGGAATTGAGCAAATTCTCTAGGGCATGTTACTACATTCAAAACATCATTTTAATTGGTTAATTGTGAACTAGTAAGTGGTGACTGTCATTAAGTATGTGCTTAAGTGTAAGGATGACCAAAATCTGTGGGAATGATGATTTTTAACACGTCATGTTTCATTAAAAATCCCTGAGGCAATTGTTGGAAGGTCTAGGTTGTGTTTTATTTTGTTTTGTTTTGTTTGTTTTGTTTTGCTCGAGGACTAGCAAAAGCTAAGTGTGGGGGAATTTGATAGGAGCATATTTATGCGACTTAGTTAGCTTGTTTCTTGGTATTTATGTTGTTAGTTCGTAGTTATTTTAGTATTTTAAGCTATTTTCGTGTGTTTGTAGGTCCAAAGGGTTAATGTGGCAAAGAAGTGCATTTTGGAGCATTTTTGGGCATGGAATGGATAGCATATGCTTGGAGCAAAAGGAATGGACAAAATTTGAAGTTTGTGCATCATCCTCTCCCTATAAATAACCATTTTAGCACACTCATTTCACCCAACACATCCACTCATTACAACCACCCAACACATTCACCTACCACTACATCCACTCATTTCACCCAAATCATCCATTCACCTACCACTACATCCACTCATTTCAACCACCCAACACATTCACCTACCACTACATCCACTCATTACCACCACCCACTATATCCTCTCCCTAGCCTATAAATATATCCATCCAAAGACACATTTGGGGGGACAGTTTAGGGAGAAGGGAGGAAGACACATTCTGCCGCAAGGAAAAGTCTTTTCTTCTTAACCATTCTACACATTCCCACAACAAAAACACAATTCCATGCACCTTCATTTCCCTTTCCTTGCCGTGACCTCCATCCAACCTAAACACATTCAGCCATTCCCTTCCATATATCCATATGCATCCATCAAACCACACCTTCTGCCGCAACAAAGAGAAGAAGGAGGACCCTTAGACGTGCTTGCCATTCAAGTTGGATTGTTGGAGCGTTTTTAGGTGTTTTCATTCTTTTGTTTTCAATGTCTAAATTTGTTTATCTTTGCTTTGTGAGTATGAGGAACTAAAACCCCCTTAGCTAGGGGGGAATTCAAAGCCATGAATATACTTGCAATATGAATTGATTACCTTCAGTTGTGATTTCATAAGTTGTGAATTCAATTTGTTTAACTGCTTGATTGATAACTTATTCGTGTATGTTTATTAAGAGTGCACACTTAGTTTGCATGCATGAATATGATGCTAGAGTATAAGGGAGTTTCACCTAATAGTTACAAACTTATATTCACAAGTAGTGGAGGTCGCTTATAAACGATCGCGTTAAATGAATTCTTGACAAGAGTTTCATGCTCATCATAGTAACGAATGCCTCGTCAATACTTATAGTTTTCATAATGCTTAATGATCTTTGATTGTATCTTTATTGTGATGTTCACGAAACGGACTTTTGAAGAATGCTTGAATTGTTGTATGCGTTTTCCCATCCAATTCAATAACTTAAGGAGAACTTGAAGGTTAATTTAAGCGGACTTAATTAACCTGGGGTGTTGAGTTTCTTGATTTATCGAATGAACAACTGAAAATTGGTTTATGTGCAAGTGTGTCATGTGTGGAGAAGAACCCTCTAGCTAGCCCATCATCCATAGTTTACCTAAATTCGTCCAAAATCTGTTTTAGTTTACAATCTGTTTGTTTTGTTTTCAAATTCGTCAAAATCAAATCCCGCTTTACATTAAAGTGTTTTATTAGTCAAAATCTGTTTTGATTTGTGTTTTTAAGTGTCTTGAGTCAAGTTAGAACCTAATTTCGTCCAAAACCATCCCTAGAGTCAGTTTAGAGTTTAATTCATTGTTTTAAGCTGTTTTGAGTCTTTTAAACTAGTTTTGAGTCTTTATAGTTTGTATTGCATCTTTTGAGTCTAGTTTGGTGTTTTAAACTTAATTTTATGTTTTTAAGTCAGTTTAGAGGTTATTAGCAAGCCCTCCTAATCCCCGGTCCAGAACGATCCCTACTTACATTCTTTACTACAATTGATACAAGAGGGTTTAATTTGTGTGTTAAAGTTAATTTTTGCATCAGTAGGACTTCTTGTGATTGATAATTGTAATTTCACTTAAGGCGAACATCACACTCTTAAGGATTGCATGGCTTTTCAAAATGTTTTCACAATACTTAATGAGTCTTTCATGTTCATATTTGATCTGAACATTACACACGGATTACATGTTAGATATACGTTCTAGCTCGAATATCATGAGCCTAACCTTCAAAATTGCATGTGTTAACTCATAAATAATTGATAGGATTATATAGGATTGTTAATGGTGAATGAAAAAATCTAATACCTTTACATTTGATTTTTCCAAACGATTTTCTTTCTTTTTGTTGTCGAGCTTTACTAAAATTACTTTCAATTATTTTACTTTCTGTCTGTACTTTCAAATTCACAATTTCAATTTTTTAAAAAAAAAATCTTGTGTTAAATAGTTAATTGAGAATTGGTTTTAAATACAAGTTAGACATATCAGTTGACACACCCCGACCTAGATCAAGGCATGTTGGCCATCACCTGAGGGTGACGTAGCCATGTGCACCGTGCGGAAGCAATAGAGATATAAGGAATTACGAATAAAAAAAACCAAATCAACTAGAGTACTAGCTAAGTTAGAGTGCTAGTGTGAGATTAAGTGTGAAATACACGACCAGAGCATAAATAGCCTAAGGGCTGGTTTGGTATTGCTGTGCTTTGAAAAAAAGCTGCTGTGAGAATAAGCGGCTGTGCTGTGAGAATAAACGGCTGTGAAATAAATCAGTAGAGTGTTTGGTAAACTTTTTTGTAAAAGTGCTTTTGGAAAAAAAAGCAGTCTGATAGTGGATCTTTTCATTAAAGGAGCACTGTAGTTCTATGTGCTTTGAAAAAAAGTCAGTTTTCCAAAGCTATAAATTGCAGCTTCAGCTTTTTCCTTTGATTTCAGCTTATTCTCACAGCAGCTTCCAAAATAAGCCTTTTTTTTTAAGTTTACCAAACACCAAAAACATTCCCAGCTTTTTTTCATAGGAGCTTTTTTTAAAATCACCTCAACCCCAAACTGGGGCTAAGTGCAGTCAAGCAAAACAAGTACTAATTATATAACACCTAAAGGGATCCTACATTAATGATGTTCTGTCAGAACCCCCGTCGAAATCCTCATGATCCACCAAGCACTTCTACCTAAAACCTGGAGGAACGCAAAACAAAAGGTGTGAGTGGGCAAAAACAAAGTTTTCAAATCATTTCATTTCTCAAAAGTTCTAACCCCTCGCCATAAAACTTGTATAATTTCCTAGAAAATATATATACTATAACAGAAATCATACTCAAGATGAAAGTCCATAGAAGTATACCATGCCAAAGTATCTCAATGCAATTCCATAAGTAATCTAAGCAAAATATATCAATGTCAAATATTGCATCAGCCAAACCCTTTTAACTCAAACAGCACGGCTGAATATATAGCTCATAACCAATCTCAATCATATCAAATCCAATCCTGCACACGAGTCAGAACCACCTAGACTGGTCTGTAAGACAAGACTAGGTGTAAAGTGAATATGCTCTAGTGCTACAATCACGTGAAGGCTGTGCAAATAATCGCGGGTCACTTACGAGTCGGAACCACCTAAAGTGGTATGTACGACAAGCCTGTGCACCTAACTTGGATCCAAGGTGAGCTTATGGTGCGGGAGGTGAACATCACATGAAGGACTGTGCCTAACTCTGGGTGGGAGCACTAACACCGCGGTGCAGGTTTATGAGCTCTCAATACATCACATCATATCTCACATAATTGAAGTAACCTCAACCGTTAATTTATGAACTTACCTGGCACTTACCTGTGCATCCACAACACCAATCATAAATATATGCAACTACTAATGCATAAATAAAATAGGCAGATACTTTGCATGGCATTTCAAAACGTATAATCATTCAATTTCATTTTCTAGGAAAAACTCAAGTATATATGTATATACGGAAAACCAAAAGCCCACTCACTGATATGTCGAAGGGTAGTAGCCCCAGAGCACCTATATGCTAAATAACTGAATAAACGTTATTTAAAGAACATACACAAAACTAGGAAATAACTTCTCATACAATGCTCAAATGGGGTATTTGAATATACCACCATGATCTACTCAACTTCAGCAACATCCCCATATTTTTAGAAAAAAATTTCAACCACTCACGCGCCAGCCATGGCACGGCCAGACTCGCCCCTACGCGCGGCCAAACCCTAACCGAAACTTAATTGCCGTTAGGAATATTCCGTTAAAACCTTAACATAAATTAACGGCGTTACCTGACGCCGTTAGAATATTCTGCCAAACTTGATAGAATATTCCCTTCTCCTTCCTTGGTTCGCCGGAGTCTAACGCCGGTCGCCGCTGCACTCGCCGGTTTCTGGAAAAATTTAAAATCTTCATATCTCCTTCGATTCTCAACCAAAATTCACAAAATTTATACCAAATTGAAGCTTAGGGTGAGAAGAACATATATACCACTTTGGAGACCTAAACCCAATAGAAAGTCGCTTGAAAAGCCGTCGATATTCCAGCCAAACCTGTAACTCGCTAAACCTAGGCTTCCCGACATCCAAAACACTTCCTTTTTCTTCTCCGAGCTTCGCGAAGACGTCCTACGGTTCACTAGTAGCTTAAAATCTCCTAAAAACTTCACATTCACGATCACATGAACAGTGCATTAAAACTGAGATTTCTGGTTCTCGGGAAAACAAGGTGTTCACTTCAAACTAAGGGCATGAATGACCACCTGGACTCACAAGGAACACAAAAACACCCTTTTCGATGTCGATCCGTGAAGATAAGGTTTAGTTTGGGTGTTGTCCGTACGAGTGTACGGAAAATGGAAGAAAACCGAGAGAGAAGCGAGAGAGGGTCACCAGGAAAGGGTTAGTGTGTGTGTGGTTCAGATTGGTCCCCAACTAAAGACAAATAACTTTAAAAAAAAACTAATTGGGTCCAACCATTTAGGAAATAAACTTAATTGATCCAAAACCTTAGCTTAATGCACAACACAACCAAACACTCAAGGGCATTTTAGACTTTTCACACCACCGCTAAAAAATAATTTGAGACGGGCTGTCACATCAGTTCTTGTGGAGAACCTTCATTGAGCCGTTTATACTACAGTAACCTTATTCTCTTGCAAGTACTTTTATTTTTAACTCTATTTTATAGGTAGTAAAAATTATATCACCTCTCTCGGTGATCTTGACAAGATCAAGACTAGTGGAAAACTGAATACACAGAGGTGCGGATGCTACCATTAATGGAGTAGATCAGTAACCAGCGTTACATTCTAAAACACAATCTTAACATCACTATGCGACGAGGGAAAAATAGAGTATGTTTGTACCATACTTGACCAATCCCTAAACTACTGAGCACCGATCAACGTTATACCGTCAAGGACCCAGAAGAGTTTCCCTCCAACCAAGAAGCCAATCACAGCGTGACACGTGTCGACATCATAAGTCAATCATAGCGCGACGCGTGTCAACATCAGAAGCCAATCACAACACGACATGTGTCAATGTCAAAATGAAACTAGAAACTCTCTTCTATAAATAGAGATCATTCTCTCACAATATTTCCTAATGTCATTTGTACTAAATCATTCACTAGTACTCACTAAAGGAAAGCTTGAACCTATGTACTTGTGTAGACCCTTCACAATTAATGAGAACTCTTCTACTCCGTGGACGTAGCCAATCTGGGTGAACCACGTACATCTTGTGTTTGTTTCCCTGTCCCTATCCGTTTACTTACTTATCCACACTAGTGACCGGAGCAATCTAGCGAAGGTCACAAACTTAACACTTTCTGTTGTACCAAAGTCCTCGCTGATTTTGTGCATCAACATTTGGCACCGTCTGTGGGAAAGATACTTATTCCCATTCTCTTCAGCTTTGTCAAGCTGGTTTCCACCATTCATACACTCTCTTTTTACTAGGTATCCTTTTCCAACATAGGGAGCGAAGGAAGCCACAACACATAGAATGACACCCCTCTTGCACCTAGTGCGAAGCAAAGAAAGAAGGAAGGAAAGAGGGTTGCTCTTCAAGCTAAAGTCGATGAGCTGGAAGCTCAAAACAACAAGATAGCAATGAAGAATGAGGTCCTCCAAGAGCAGTATGAGAAGCTCTTTGAGACGCTCCACGAAACTATGCGTACTCAAACACGCGAGCTTGTTGCCCCTATGGATATCAATCATCATCTGGGTACCCCCCAACACGGAGGGTCACCTTCCTTCGACACGGGTATCCCTGCAGAAGGGTTGGAAGGATCGAAAGCCGTTTATCGTGACTGCTGAGACTTCCTAAAGCAACGTCGAGAGAATCCCCTCCACATATGTTCGAAGATCAATGACCCAAGGATTTCTGAAAGACTCGGTCCCCTCCCACGACCCAGGCTAGCTGCCAATCTAGGGAAGGAACGAAAGGTCCCAGAGGAACATGAATGTACTAGGGACTCTGAGGTATTACGACAGACTCGCCCTAGAAGTCAGTACGGCGAGTCTAAGAAAAAATCACACGCTCTTACTCAAACTTTCCTACTTCAAAGAGGCGATGGAGACTTACGAAAGAAAATCCCAGTGGTACATGACTCCACTCAAAACCCCCTTGTCCTACAACTCCTTGAGGAAGTAAACAAGTTGAAGGCCGAACGTCAGGCCGAGATACCTGACTGGAACCAACCCAGGCCTGGCCCTCTCACAAGGAGGATCCTTGACACCCCCCTTCAAGCGAAGACAAAACAAAAGCTTGGTTTACAACTCTATACTGGAAGGGAGGACCCAATTGAACACCTTAACCTCTTTGAGTCCACCATGGCATATCGGATGCACACCGATGAAGAGCGATGTCTTCTTTTCCCCTTCACCCTTTTTGGCGGAGCTCTAAACTGGTATTGCCGTCTTCCACATGAGACAATAAACTCATTTGAGGAACTGAGGAAACTGTTTGTCTCTCAACACATCTTCCAGACCGATCGCTTACATTCTATAGATGACTTGTACACTATTCGCCAGAAGCCGGATGAGTCACTACGAAAGTATGCTGGTTGTTTCAGCCATGAGTATTCCCGCTGCGCTGAGGCAGATGACAAGACCACTATCAAGGCCTTCACGGCAGGCCTACGTGATTGTTTCTTCAAGTACATGATCAATGCCAACACTTGGAAGACTTACTCTAAGGTGATGGCACAGGCTTACAACCATGCCTCCGCCGAAGCAATGACATATCAAGGGAAACCCCCCACAACCACCCCTTATCAGCAAGTAGGGAATGGAAGCCAAATCCAACCAAATGAGAAGACCTCGACCTTCCAAACGGCAATGGTGCCTCCCTCTGCCTTACTTAATACTTTGCCAAGTTAACAGACATATCAGCCTCAGGGCAAAAGGAAAGATTTACATCCTCACCAGTCTCATTTTAGTAAAAGGAGTAAGGGACGCTACCGCGATAACCAAGGGTATCGCCATGATAATCCCCGACCCCAAGCAGTCAACACAATGGGTCAAGCACGTGTCAGGACAGCCCCTACCCTGAGGTATGAGGCATACACACCTTTGAACGCCACATGCATGGCCATTTACCCCAGCATAGCACACTTAATACCGAAGCCAAAGCTGAGGCACCCGGATTACAAACCCACGAAGAACACGGGCACATTTTGCTGCTACCACGAGCATAACGGCCATGATGGCGAGAAGTGTATCACCATTTGTGATCATATTGAAGCTTTGGCACGTGAAGGAAAAATTGATCAATTCCTCATTCACCCTCCAAGGGGTAACCGTAACCAATGCCAGGTAAATATGATATATTCCATAAGTGGTGGCACACCCATATCTAAATCTTCCAATAGGGCCATGAAAAATAGTATACGAGTTTTAAGGTCTGGCCACCAAGTGTTTCATGTGGAAGACATCAGGGGAGGTAAATATCAAAAGCCTAACTGGGATCTAATATGTTTCTACTTTGAGGAAGAAAAAGGTATCATCTACCCTCACAACGACCCACTGATCGTGGAAGCTCACATAGCCAACTTTGAAGTACGATGAATCCTGGTAGACACAGGGGCTTCGGTCAATATCATGTTTGCTGAAGCTTTCAGGGCACTTAATGTAGCTGAACACTTGCTCGACAGCTCGATTTCCCATCTAATAAGTTTCTCCGGTGATATCGTGCAACCTTTGGGGAGCATACACTTACCTTTCACCATTGGTACAGACCCTTACACAGCTACCATTACCACTAACTTCCTGGTGGTTGATTGCCCAACGACATACAATGTCATCTTCGGACGCACATGCATCAATGATCTCAAGGCCATGGTATCCACATATATGTTGTTGATGACATTTCCAACCCTCTATGGCAATGGTTACATCAGAGAAGATCAACTTAGTACACGATCATGTTACAACACTTCGGTCAAGCAACAACACCTGCATGTGCCCAAGGAAACCCTTTTTATACATGACTAAGTCATAAAGACCAGCCTAGACGAAGCCAACTTAGATCTTCACGGCTGCAACAGTCAACCTGACGATCATCGAGATGATTCTTTCACCCAGCAAGCACAACCCACTGAAGAGTTGGAGAAAGTCTCTATCTCAAAAGATTATCCTGATCGCATGGTGAAGATTGGTACCACCTTGTCACCACCCATTCGGTTGGCATTGATCTCTTTTTTGCAGGAGAACACTGAGGTATTCGCCTGGTCATACGAGGACATGCTAGGCATCTCTCCTTATATAATATGTCATCACTTAAGTATTGACCCCAAGACCAAGCCAATGAGACATAAGCGAAGATCTTATGACGCTGTACGGTACGAGGCAATGAAGGTAGAAGTTCAAAAACTCAAAGGCATAGGCTTCGTCCGCAAAGTCATTATCCAACATGGGTAGCAAATGTTGTCCTTGTTAAGAAGAATCCGACCAAGGAAAGTCTCTTGCTCCAAAAGGTCTTGTGGAGAATGTGTGTCGATTACATCGACCTAGACAAAGGATGCCCGAATGATAGCTTTCCTCTTCCTTTCATAGACAGACTTATAGACTCTACGACAAGGTGTGAACTCCTGAGCTTCATGGATGCTTACTTAGGATATAACCAAATCCTCATGAACCCTCCGGACCAAGAACACACAGCCTTCACTACTGACAGGGGACTATATTGCTATAAAGTCATGCCTTTCGGCCTAAAGAATGCAAGAGCGACTTATCAGAGACTGGTCAATTCAATGTTCGTCGAACAAATTGGGAAGAGCATGGAAGTTTACGTTGATGATATGCTAGTCAAGAGCAAACATGTTGACCAACACATCACCAACCTATCTGAAACTTTCACCATTCTGAAGTGGTATCGAATGAGGTTGACCCCCAATAAATGTGCCTTCGGCGTAGGCTCTGGCAAATTCTTAGGCTTCATGATAAGCCAACGAGGCATTGAGGCAAATCCCGAGAAGATCAAAGTAATCCTCGACATGAAGGAACCAGTAACTTCAAAAGACATCCAGAGCCTTACTGGTAAGGTGGCAGCCTTAACTAAGTTCATCTCTAAGGCCACAGACAGATGTGCTCCTTTATTCAAAGCACTTAAGGGAAGTAAGAAGTACATTACATGGACTGGTGAATGTGCTGAGGCATTCAAGAACCTCAAAGACTACATGGGTAAAGCCCCTTTGCTCTCTAAACCTGAGGTTGGTGACACTCTCATTATCTATCTGTCGGTATCGGCTTCAGCAGTAAGTTCCGTTCTCATTCGAAATAATGGTAATGTCGAACGGCATGTCTACTACGCTAGCAAGGCCTTACAAGATGCGGAGACACGACACTCCAACATTGAGAAATTGGTTCTAGCATTGGTCATGTCTGCTCGAAAACTTCGCCCTTACTTCCAAGCACACTCTATCATCGTGCTCACCAATCATCATCTTCGATAAATACTCCAAAGTCCTGACACTTCCGGGCGAATGATCAAATGGGCAATAGCATTGGGTGAGTTTGACATCTCTTACCAACCAAAGCCAGCTGAGAAGGGCCAAGCAGTGGCAGACTTCATCGCCAACTTCACATATCTTGTTGACATTGTTTCTACGCCTAAATAAGTGGTTTCATTACCCTCGGAAGCTTAGAAAATAGAACCAACAGCCCCAGCATGGAGTCTATATGTTGATGGCTCGTCCAACCAACAGGGTTGTGGAGCATGACTAGTCCTTTCAACCCCTGACAAAGTGGCGATGGAGTATGCTATTCGTTTCAAATTCAAGGCGTCGAACAATGAGGCCAAATATAAAGCCCTCCTAGCAGGCATACGTTTGGCCAAACACCTTGGGGTTAAACGAATTGATATCTTCAGTGACTCCCAATTTGTGGTTAACCAGGTCACCAACAACTTTGACGCTGAGGATAACTCCATCGCAGTATATCTGGCACAAACACAATTATTGCTCAAGCATTTCCACTACCAAATCACCCAAATTCCTCGAGCGGCAAACAGCCATGCAGATGCTTTGGCTCACCTCGCCTTAGCGGTGGAAGACAAGATTGGGAGAAAAATTCAGGTCGAATTGTTGGCAGCACCAAGCACCATGGCTGCGAAAGTGTGCAACTTACAACAAGGAGATAGTTGGATTACCCGATTTATAGATTCCTTGCTCATGACACCCTTCCAAATGACAAAATCCAAGCTAAGCAGATTCGATACAAGGCTACCCGTTACTTGATCATTAATGACCAACTCTACAAGCGGGGTTTTAACCTACCATACCTAAGATGCCTTACACCCACAGAGGCAGAAACTATCATTCGGGAAATACATGAAGGAGTTTGCGGAGATCATGTTGGATCTCAATCCCTAGCACACAAAGCTTTTCGCCAAGGATATTACTGGCCAACACTCTACTAAGAGGCCATCAGAATATCTCACTCATGTGATAAGTGTCAACGCTACGCAACTATTCCTCACTCCCCTCCCGAGCCGCTCACTCCTATGATCAGCCCTTGGCCCTTCGCCTAATGGGGACTTGATTTGATCGACCCAATGCCTGTAGGGAATGGCAAAGTTTGTTATGCAATCGTTGCAGTTGACTACTTCACAAAGTGGGCCGAAGTAGAACCCTTGGCAACCATTACTAAGGCAAAAATAGAAGACTTCGTATGAAAGAACAGCCTTTGCAGATTCGGCATTCCCAATGCGATAGTCACTGACAACGGGCGACAGTTCGACAACAATAAGTTCAGGATGTTCTGCTCTAAGTTCAACATCAATTTATGTTTTGCCTCCCCAGCTCATCCCCAATCTAATGGACAAGTTGAAGCCATACCCCAAGTTTAAAGGTTGTTGGCCAGCATTTGTACCCTAAGTTCTTTGGTCATACCGCACTTCGTATCGAACATCAACAAGAGAAACCCCATTCTCACTTGCCTTTAGTACAGAGGCAGTTGTCCCAGTTGAGCTTGAGCAAGCAACGTTCCGAGTCCAGAATTACGTGCAAAGTAAAAATGACAAACAACTTACCCTCAACTTAGATCTAGTCGAGGAACACAGAACCCAGGCTCACTTGAGGAATGTCGCCTACAAGCAGCGCATCTCCAACTACTATGACTCCAGGGTCAAGCCTCGTTCTTTCAAAGTGGGGGACTGGGTATTGAAGAAAAGATTACTCTGCGACAGAGTCCCGAGTGAAGGAACACTTAGTCCAAACTGGGATGGACCGTTTGAAGTTGTTGGCATCAGTCGCCCTGGCACCTACAAGCTTAGAAGCTCCGATGGCAAGACCCTTGGCCATCCATGGAACGCTGATCACTTGAAGTACTATTACAAGTAAACTCACATTGTACAAGTGTTAAGCTTCAGCCGTTCGGCATCCTATGTAACGAAGACTATTTGGCATGAATTCAATAAATAGGTGACTTAGACAACTCGGTCATAATCCTCTTACATTCCTGGCAATGAAACACTTGGGTTCAAAGCTTCAACATGAATGCTTCCAACATGAAACAAATTCTAAGTATATGTCAACAAGACTATACAAATAAACGAACAGCTTCACAGTATATTCGTTCAATCATACATTCCAACACATTCGTATATAAGCCAACTGTGCTTTGAAAGGGTTCAACATACTTTGTGTCATTTGACACTTGCTACAATGTGCCTATACACCTTGCCCTTATTCTCGCCAACCAGGTGATGAAATGTACAACTCGTACTCTCCTTCGTACCACCAACCAGGTGATGAAATGTACAACCCGTACTCTAGTATCACTTGGCAACTTGCCACTCATGCCACCAACCAAGTGAAGAATGAACTCATCTTCATGCCACCAACCAGGTGATGAAATGTACAATCCGTACACACCTTCATGCCACCAACTAGGTGATGAAATGTATGACCCGTACCCTAATATCATTTGGCAACTTGCCATTCATGCCACCAACCAGGTGAAGAAGGAACTCATCCTTGTGCCACAAACCAGGTGATGAAATGTGATGAAATGTGATGAAGGAACTCACCTTCGTACCACCAACCAAGTGATGAAAGCAACTTACCATTCATTCCACCTACCAGAAGACGAGTGTTACAACTTGTACATGTGAACTCCTAGCATTCACAAATAATAAAAAATCCTGAAGCTTGACAACTCAACTAAGGGAGCACTTATGCCCAACAAGAGTTATAGTCACCAACAAAGTCTTATTGCAAGCCAACAACAACTTCAGTGCATGGCATACGAAAATCAAGCTATTCAGCCTTCTTACATCTGCTTCAAACATTTCCCCTCTGTAACAATGCAAACACTACAACTCGTAGAAAGCTTCACACTCTTAATCAAGACAGTGTAAAGCCAAAACCAATTTATGGTGCCAACAAGAGCTTCATCAAAGGAGTTCAACCACAATTCTCAAAAGTTTCACACACTCTAGATCAAGACAGTGCGAAGCAAAACCAATTTATGGTACCAACAAGAGCTTTATCAAAGGAGGGCAACCACAATTCTCAAAAGCTTCACACACTCTTGATCAAGATAGTGTGAAGCAAAACCAATTTATGGTGCCAACAAAAGCTTCATCAATGGAGGGCAACCACAATTCTCAAAAGCTTCACACACTCTTGATCAAGACAGTGTGAAGCAAAACCAATTTATGGTGCGAACAAGAGCTTCATCAAAGGAGTTCAACCACAATTCTACAAAGTTTCACACACTCTTGATCAAGACAGTGTGAAGCAAAACCAATTTATGGTGCCAACAAGAGCTTCATCAAATGAGGGCAACCACAATTCTCAAAAGCTTCACACACTCTTGATCAAGACAGTGTAAAGCAAAACCAATTTATGGTTCCAACAAGAGCTTCATCAATGGAGAACAACCACAATTCTCAAAAGCTTCACACACTCTTGATCAAGACAATGTGAAGCAAAACCAATTTATGGTGCCAACAAGAGCTTCATCAATGAAGGGCAACCACAATTCTCAAAAGCTTCACATACTCTTGATCAAGACAGTGTGAAGCAAAACCAATTTATGGTGCCAATAAAAGCTTCATCAAAGGAGTTCAACCACAATTCTCAAAAGCTTCACACACTCTTGATCAAGATAGTGTGAAGCAAAACCAATTTATGGTGCCAACAAAAGCTTCATCAATGGAGGGCAACTACAATTCTCAAACCTTCAAAGCAAATTCAAGATTGTTCGAAGCAAATTCAATTTATATGGTTCATCCAAACCTTCGACTACTACAAGCTGTGGCTTGCATCACAATCTCTTGCTCAAAAGTGTGGAAGCAAAATTTGTATATGTTGTCTCTCCCACATTTTCAAATTTCTAGTTTCCCAAAAAAAAAAAAAAAGGAAATTGAACAAAAGCTTCACCTACAAAAGCTTCACACTATCTTGATCAAGATAGTGTGAAGCAAGATCAATTCATGGTGCCCAACAAAGCTTGACCTACAAAAGCTTGACCCACAAAAGCTTCACCTACAAAAGCTTGACCCACAAAAGCTTCACCTACAAAAGCTTCACCAACAAAAGCTTCACGAACAAAAGGTTCACTTACAAAAGCTTGACCCACAAAAGCTTCACCTACAAAACTTCAACACAAAAGCTTCACCTACAAAAGCTTCACACTATCTTGATCAAGATAGTGTGAAGCAAAATCAATTCATGGTGCCCAACAAAGCTTCAACCTCAAAGCTTCACCTACAAAGCTTCAACACCAAAGCTTCACCTACAAAGCTTTAAAATATATATATATATATATATATATAATTTTTTCGGAAATTCAAAAATTCAAAAATTCAAAAATTCGGAAATTCGAAAATTCAAAAATTCGGAAATTCAAAATTTCGAAAAATAAAAAATAAAAAAATCAAAAAAAAAAATTTCGGAAAAAAAAAAAATTGCCTAGGCCTCCTCTTCTTTGGGCCTAACAACTTTCATAACAAATATATATGAAGAAGGAGTTTTGGGCTACCACTTAGAAAGGAAATGCCTCATTTGTCAACTCCCTCGACCGGAGACTTGGGGGACTCCTACCATATGCTACTGCACCTTTATACTCAGAAGTCTCATGACCACTCAGTGACTTGGATTTTTCAAGTCTCCAAACGAGAAGTCTTCCTCACTCGGGAAATTAAGGGAGCACTACCTCAACCTACATGCTTCACTCACAAAGCTTCAACATACAAGCTTCAACAAAAGGAAAAATTCAAAGAACTTAGTGAAGAAGGCCTTGGTGTATTTAACACAATACGTTGAAATGAAGCAAAGCTTGTTTATTGATATCTCCGATAAGTTACAAATATGTACATATACATGAATCAAAATAAACAAACAAGAGGGAGCCTTCACAAAGGTTGCTCATGAGAAGTTTCAGGAGTCGGCAGAGCCCCAGAAAGAGGAGGCACCAGAGGGTGATTATTCGGAGCCTCAGTACTAGGCAGAACCCCAGAAGGAGGAGGCACCGAAGGTTGATCATTTGGAGCTTCATTACGCGGTACAGCCCCAGAAGACGAAGGCAATAAATGTCTTTAGAACAAACCCATAAACCTCTGATGATCAAGTAAAATCTGACCATCAGATTCTTGCAGCTGGTCAAGCTTCCTCTTCATGTTTGTAACATAGTCATGTGCGAGCATGTGCAACTGTTTATTCTCATGCTTGAGCTCTCTGATCTCCTGTTTGAGACTTATCACTTCAGCCGCCAATGATTCAACTTGGTGGGTTCGAGCAAATAAGCGTTGGGCCATATTAGACACAGAACCTGCACACTGAACACTGAGAGCCAGAGAATCCTTAACAGCCAACTCATCAGACCCTTTAGAAAGTAGTCTATTATCTTTGGGAGTGAAAAGGTTCCTAGCCACCACCGCAGCGGTCATATCATTCTTCATCACAGAGTCCCCAACGGTAAGAGGACCAGAAGGAGATAAGAAGGATAGGCGCCATATGTTGTCTTAAGAAGGCATTGCTGCCTCTTCACCAAAGTTCAAGTCAAAACGACGGTCGGATGGGCCAGACATTCTCGGAAATGATGAAGGAGAAATGAGGTGCAATAAATCTCTGAAGTAAGGGGAAAATTCCTACAAGCAATAACTCTCTGAATGTACTTCTTGCACACAATTGGTGCCCTTATAAAAGAAATGGCAACAGGGCCGTTGGTTCAAAAATCGAAGAGGCACCACTCTCCGGATTTCGAAGAGGCACCACTTTCCACACACAACATCAGCTCCTCGAGTACCATAGATAACTTTGCCAAAGATCTCTGACAAAGTTTAGACATATAAATTTTGAAGATCCAGCTACCCTACTATTACCCACAAAGGTAAAAGAACAGCACCACTGTTTGATAACTAGAAAGTCCCAATGTGTGTCAACCTCCGTGCTCTGTGGCAAGGCGGACTGGCAAAAATGCCTAACCTTTACTCACATTCGAGAAAACACTCCCAACAAGATTGCTTGCTCAAAAATCGAAGAGGCACCGTTCTCTAAATCTCGAGAGCCAGATCCCCGACAGGATTGCTTGTTCGAAAACCGAAGAGGCACCGCTCTCCGAACTTCGAGAGCCAGATTTCCTTGGATAAAGCTTGTCTGCAATCTTCACATGCAACATCAGCTTTCCAGATACCACAGACCACTTTTTCAAAGCGCTCTGACAAAGTTAAAACATGTGAAGCTTGCACCTTCTACTACATTGCTATGACCAAGAAGGGTAAAGGAATAGCATTATTACTTGCTCAAAAATCGAAGAGGTACCGCCCTCTAAATCTCGAGAGCCAGACTCCCAACAGGATTACTTTCTCAAAAATCGAAGAGGCACTGCTCTTCGAATCTCAAGAGCCAAACTTCCAACAGGATTGCTTTCTCAAAAATCGAAAAGACACCGTTCTCTGAATCTCGAAAGCCAGATCCCCGACAGGATTGCTTGTTCGAAAATCGAAGAGGCATCACTCTCTAAACTTCGAGAGCCAGATTTCCTTGGATAAAGCTTGGCTGCAATCTTCACACGCAACATCAGCTTTCCAGATACCACATACCACTTTTTCAAAGTGCTCTGACAAAGTTAAAACACGTGAAGCTTGTAGCTCCCACTACATTGCTACGACCAAGAAGGGTAAAGGAATAACATTACTACTTGTTGTTAGGGAGACTCCTATATATGTTGACATCCATCCTCCACGGACAGGCAGACCTGCAAAAATGCTCAACCCTTCCTCATATCTGAGAGGGCACTCCCAACGAAGCCTCGAAATACTCAGCTTTCCCCCCCCCCCCATTAATACCTATGCAAACCAACCACACCAGAGCAAGAGTATCTCATATCATCAGGGTTAAAAGCAAGAGTATCCCATATCATGCTTTTTCCCCATCTTTTCCTTTGCCCTTGTTCTTACCTGCAAGACAAGAAGAAATAGAGCAATCAGTCAGCACTTGGAATCAAGCTTCCAGTCAGGAACTGACTGCCTGGAACCCCTTGCCTGATTACTTACCTGGCATTACTCTCGAGTACTCATCTTCAACATCTTATGCTTCTAGAAAAGATACCACATCTGTATGAGGAATAGATAAGGCAAGTGAGAAGGATACAAGGAAGCATGTGGAGACAAGCGCAACGGAACACGTGCCAATTCATCTATTACTTCGTCAACAACAAAAGTATCCCATATCATCAAGGTCGAATGCACTCTTGATTTGATGGACTTGTTTTGACCCTCAAATTCTTGAGTCGGCCTTATACTCTCGAGGAAACCAGAAAACCCTCCAACCCATTTCAAGAATAAGCCTGTGGAAAGTTACTTCTTCAAAAGCAAAAGTATCTCATATCATCTCTTCTCCATTTGCTTCTCCTTATCCTTGTTGCTGTTTACGACACAAGGAGAAGGAGAATAATCAACCGGAAGCCGAAGTCGAACCTTCGATCTAGGTTACTTGCTTGGAAGTCTGAGTGATTACCTTGTATGTTACCTCTTTCGGCAAATATCCTAACTCGGTGACTTGGGGGACTCCTACCATAGGGTTTTGTATCACACTTGACCAAGCCTAAAACTACAAATAAGCTTCAAGTGAAATTGATACATTACCTTGTGCATCTTCATCGGTTAAAGATACCACCCTTGGATGAAGGAAAAATACTTCCAGAGAAGATGCCATAGCTACGTATGAGACAGATAAGGCAAGTGAAAATGATACCACTCTTCGGTACTTAGAAGTTTCGTGATTACTCAATGGCTTGGATCTTGCAAGTCCCCAACCAAGGAGCTTCCCTCACTCAGGAACTTAGGGGAGCACTGTTTGTACCATACTTGACCAATCCCGAAACTACTGAGCACCGATCAACGTTATACCGTCAAGGACCCAGAAGAGTTTCCCTCCAACCAGGAGGCCAATCACAGCGCGACACGTGTCGACATCATAAGCCAATCATAGCGCGACACGTGTCAACATCAGAAGCCAATCACAACACAACATGTGTCAATGTCAGAATGAAACTAGAAACTCTCTTCTATAAATAAAGATCATTCTTTCACAATATTTCCTAATGTCATTTGTACTAAATCATTCACTAGTACTCACTAAAGGAGAGCTTGAACCTATGTACTTGTGTAAACCCTTCACAATTAATGAGAACTCTTCTACTCCGTGGACGTAGCCAATCTGGGTGAACCACGTACATCTTGTGTTTGCTTCCCTGTCCCTATCCGTTTACTTACTTATCCACACTAGTGACCGAAGCAATCTAGCGAATGTCACAAACTTAACACTTTCTGTTGTACCAAAGTCCTCGCTGATTTTGTGCATCAACAGAGTACATAGAAGATACCACTACCCTGTGATCAGTACATCATCAGCAGTTTTTTATGATGACATTGGAGGCCTAGAGCATCTCCAAATAAGGCTTCAAAAAGCCCACAATAGCATTAATAGTAAAAAAACACAGCTTTAATGTTTTCCAACCGAAATCTCAATTCCTACGTGGCTTGACGTGGATTGACACTAACGGTGGTTGTTGTCAAATTTGACATCAATTTCAAATCTATTTTTAGCAATTAATAAATGTTTTAGTACTATTTTTATTATCATTTTTTGTTCTAAAAATGGTTATTACAATTATGATGATGTAATACAACCTACATCTTCAAACTTAAAATGTTTGAGGATTTTTAATCGGGACGGTAACCTGCCTAGCGCCGCCTGCCTTGTGCCTAGGCGGCGCTAGGCGAGGATTTTTAAAACAGTGTTTGCACTACAAGCTTAAAAACCACAAATGATTTTGATGATGTAGTATTTGCACTACAAGCTTAAAAACCACATGTCAACATGTAATGAATCAGTTTAATGTAGTAATTTACGCATTCTCTTTTCTTCCTACACTTCTCTTTTTTAGTGGATAAATAAAAAAGAATCAATAAACAAAAACACGAGCAAAAACAGAGAATAAATAAAAACTGACTAAAACGGAGAAGAACAAAGCGTGAAGATCACTACCCTAAACTACTTAGCAATTTCATTTGCATAACTCAAACAGAAATAAGAACTCATTTATTTAGTTTTTCGAATGGCACAAAGCTAGAACTGTTTAAGCCTTTCCATGTTGGATTTATCCAATATAAATCAACCTTTAAGTGGTCTACTATATGTAATAGGAATGTAATATTGGAGAATAATGTTAATTGTGATTTGATCTCTTAAAGATATCAATCCTATATAAGGTGTCTTATATTGGAAATAGGATTGATGGAATCCTTAATAATATATGATTATGATATTTTACTTGAGAGCCAAGAAATGAGAGTTTTAGTTTTCCCTTATGGACGGAATCTAAGACTTTTTTGCTAGTATATAAACACCGGTCCCTGCTAACCCTAGACACGACAACTAAGACTTCCCATAGAGCATTGTCATAAAGCTAGGAGTTTACAGAAGAGTTGGTGTTTCTGTTTGTCACGGCAAACATAAAGATTGGAGTTTTATCGATGACGTCTTGCTTGCATGGCTACTGCATCTTCGGTAACTACCATTGGAATCAGGTCAGTCACTCTTCGTTTGTGTTTTAATTGTATAACCTTATAAGGCTAACAATCCACACACAAAAAGCTCACTCTACATGAGCCCTAATTCGAAAGTATTCCAGCACAGCCGACCAGTGCTACTGGTGCTCTCTGCTTACACTGCTTTTATTATTACGTCCCATACGACGTAGTACTTAGATACATTAGTCTCTCTCCCCATTCATATTTCTTCCCTACTAATATTACTCAGATATCTTAATTAAACAAGTTAATTAGATTACGCCAGCAAACTCCAAAGTTGAAGACAACGGATGGCTTCTCCCTCTTCCCTTCTTAGTTGGCACAAAGTAAGATTCCTGCTGCTCGCCAAAGATTCTTTCCATCTCTTGCCCAAATGCTAGCTGCTTAGCCTCCCTATCCATCTGATTCATTATGTTATCCTTTTGCCCTGCATTTACAACAATCCAGATTACATATTAAACTATTAGTTATACAATTTACCTCGCCTCATTCGTTTTATGGTGGAATCTTGTGTTTTATGGTGGAATTTTAACTTCAGAGTTATTTCTCCTTATTTGTCGAGGACAATTTGATATATATACTTGACATATATACAAAGATATCTCATTAAAACTACAAGCTACTAGTACTGGTCTAGCTAGTAAGTAGGAGGTTTCAGGTTGAAATCCCCACACCCCTCAATATAAATAATATCGTTCCATAAAAAATAAAAATTGTACAATTAAACACACCCGATTGGTTAAAAATTGTAATTAATTAGCAGTAATACTGTTTCTGGCTTGATTATAGTCTACCTGCAAGGAAGTTCCTCATGTTGTTTTGGGCATTGAGTCCGAATCCCAGGATTCGGATGTTCTGGTTTTGGTTGCCATTGTTGTTCTGGGCAACAAAGGCAACAGGATGACCAGCTGGGACAACGAAAGCATCACCAGGTGACAGCTGAGCAACGACCTTCGTGAACCTTCCACTGTGCTCTCCCTGCTCTTGTTGTTCCATCATCCCTTGGCCTTGCATTTGGCTTGCCAAGTGGGGGCACGCCATTTCGACACGTACATTTCCTTCCACAACGTACATCAAGAATGTAGCTTCTGAATTAAAGTGTGGCACCATCATAGTTTGCTGCAAAATTTTGAATAGAATTTCATTAGCCAAATGTACTAATCAAAATTAGTGTACAATAAAATTACATTAAGGGAGGTTTATGCCTTGCCTATTGGAATAAATTAAAGGAAAATTTTTCAAATTCCAATTGCTGAAATGATCCAAGAATATGTTGTTGGTCAAATATTGAAGGCATATTAATGAAATCTCGAAAATTGATCATTTCAGCAATTGAAGATTTGTATTTTCGTCATTTCAACTGATTTCCCTTTAATTAATTTGTTTTGTGATATACGTTTGCATTAGCATTACTTGGTTCATCTCAATGCAACTGACTGAGACATCCATGTCCTGGAACTGATTGAATTCTTCAGGGCGAGCCTCAAAGAACTGGCCATAGTTGTTGGAGTGCACAGGTGTTTGTTGTCTCAGATTGAACGGACCGTGAGACTGTCGGCGTCCTTCACGCCTGGCTGAAGGACGTTGACTCAATGCCTCAAGTTGCTCCTTTGGGGGTCTCATGACCATGCCTTGGCCCCTTTGTTGTCTAAAGCCCTGCTCTAGCTGCTCTCTTGGGGTCTGATCAGATAGTTAATAGTTGTTAATTAGAGCCTAACTAATTTAGGTGAACAAATGAAATCAAATAAAGGGTTATAGAACAAAAATTAAGATTTGTAACTTACGTTGAAGGCAGATTCAAGAATGTCATTGCTGAAAACGCTGAAGTATGACTCGGGATTTCCAGAACCAGCAGGGAAGAATTCCTGCAAAAAGTTGGGCACTGTTTTAAATTGCCAACCCCAAATATTAACTAGAACAAAATTCAAGTTTTTGTGTGGAAATTTATATGGGTTTGTGGGTAATTAATAGCTGAAAAATATAAAAATAAAAAAAAATACCAAAACAAATATTGATGAAACGAAGTGATGATTGGTTACCTCAAATCGGCCAGGACTGTTAACAGAGCGGATGAGCTTTGCAATTTGAAGAGATTCATCATTGTTATTGTTAATTAAGTAGGTAGTAGCCCCTGCAGGAACTCTAATCACATCTCCATGTTCCATGTTGAAGGACTCCTTTCTATCTTTCATCAGAAGAGTACAGTTACATTGTCCTGAAATCGCAGAGTAAAGAAAATATGAAGATATTAGAGCTTATGATAATATAACTTCATATAAGAAAAATGATTGGGAATGGAGGACTAACTCACCGTTGAGAACCACGAAAATCGCTTCAGCATCATAATGGTGTGGGAGAACAAAAGTGTTAGGCATTGCCTCAAAGATGGCCAAGCGGTAGTTCTTAATGCCGCGAAGAAGCTCACTCTTTCCGAACCTCTCAAGCACATGAAGACTGCCTTCATTGGACTGGAACCGTGACTGAAACATCTGTGATGGGAAGTAGAAGGGATTGTTCCTCTGACCCCCCATCATCTGATCCTCTTCTCTTTGTCCATGTGGGTTCTGATGAACTCTTCCTTTGCTGCCTCCCTGCTGCTGCTGTCCTTGTTGCCTCATTTGATCTTGGCACTCTTGAAGACACTGATGCTGCTTTTGGCCACGCTGTGATTTGCAACGCTGTTGACATTGCTGTTGTCCCTGTTGCCTCATTTGATCTTGGCATTCTTGCATACACTCGTGCTGCTTTTGGCCGCGCTGCGACTGGCAACTCTGCTGACATTGTTGTTGCTCATATTGTTGTTGTCCTTGTTGTCCTTGTTGCCTCATTTGATCTTGGCACTCTTGCAGACACTGATGCTGCTTTTGGCCACGCTGCGATTGGCAACGCTGCTGACATTGCTGCTGTCCCCGTTGCCTCATTTGATCTTGGCATTCTTGCATACACTGGTGCTGCTTTTGGCCGCGCTGCGACTGACAACGCTGCTGACACTGCTGCAGCTCATGATGGTTAGAAACATAACTTTCTAACTCCCCACCTTGTCCTCCCTCAATTTGCTGGCGGCAAATCTTCTGGCATATCTCCGACGACTGAATGATCTGTTGGCATTGTTCGTGGCACTGCTCGAAGTGTCGTTGCTGGATGCACTGCCTTTGACAATGTTCCAGCGGGACCCGAGTTCCCTGCTTCTCACACTCCTGTCGGCATTCCTGACCATGAGATTGGCTGTACCACACCAGCTCGCCAGCAACCGGAGAACCCGACCAGGGCCCCATATTCTTGCAACGGGCCAAACACGCGGAGATCTTTGGAAGGCCTTGGAAGTCCATACATTCTTGTTGACATTGCTGGTCTTTATCTAGACCAAGAGTGCAAGACACAGAGAAAGCAAGTAAAAGAGAAGACACCAACAACAAGAAAGGAAGCCAAGCGTTGGAATTGATCACCATGGTTGCTAAATTTCTTTAATTTTATGCTTCTGTGGGAAGAATGGCTTAAAGGGTTCGCGTATTTATACAAGATTAAAGGTTGAGCGTGCATGTAAATTTGTCCACACATTACATGCAAGGTGACTAGTGTCGATGGCGAAATCTTGACGTGTCAAGTTTTTGAAATTCAAACGGCAGGGTATCCGAGGCGATTTGTCCAAACTTGATCTTCACATGGGTGCGAAATGAGGATAAATATATGGTTTCAGAAATCGTGGATGTATGTGGAGAAAATGGTGAGGAAGTGTGAGACTTTACGGAGAGGACAGGGTTTGTTTTTTCGTTGTGGCATTTTGATATAGCAGGTCGGGGGGAGGGGGGAGGGGGGGCAACGTGTTGAGGTGCATGTAAGTGAGAAGACAGGAATCGGAAGTGGGTTGGTGGACGCGGCGATGCTCATCCATAATTTGGATATTGACGGATTACTTTTGGTGGTGATAGAAAAAGCCAAAAGGGTGCTGCTGAGTCTGCAGAAATGGTGACTTCTGCTGCGGCGAAACTAACACAAATTGATAAAAAGTCTTAATGGGGTAGGCAGGGCAAAGGCCAAAAAAGTTTATTGCTTTAATTTGAACAAAATCGTCTCCAAAACATTAACAGGAAAAATCTTATTATTATTGGAATACTTGATGCAAGTGATATTGACGCCAGAAATCATAAGTGGTGGATTGTGGTGGTTATAATATTTCTCTTTAATTCACAATGACAGCTAATTAAGACGAATTTTGTATACATTATCATATTTTTCTCAAAAAAAAAATAAAGTTAAAAACTAAAAATATGGGCGCAGGAATTGAAAGGGTCTTTAGAATTAGCTGCCACTTGGCATAGGCATTTGCTTGTGTTGTGCCAAAATTTGACTTTTTTTTTTTTTTTTTTTGTCAAACGATATATTTTGTTAGATTACCAACGGAGTTTGAACTCACGCCAAAATTTGACTAATTAGTTATAATGATATGTTCACAACTTTCAACAAAAAACTAATAAATCTCAACAAAAAATTATTGAAATTAATAAATTGGCAAACGAGTAAACTTGTCATTATCCCTCATTATCCCTTTACCCTCTCTTGGCCGAATTGCAGTGTTGAAAGCTGCTTCAAGTTCAAGTTATTCATTCCCATTAATGATTAGAAAAGGAGTATTTCACCGGTTTCTCTCTGAACTTGTACTTCTTTGCCAATTTTTGCTTCAATTTTATTTTGATCAATTTTCCTTAATACAAAATTATAAACTACTATACACATTCTCAAATTATAAAAATACAAAATACTATTGGTCGTTTTTGGTTTATAAAACAGTTATTCAAAAATCATTTTGTAAAATGTTTATAGAAATACACCCAAGTTTTTTATTTGCTAGAGTGTTGTTAACATTTGGGAGCAAAAAAGAAAACAAAAAGATATCCCATAATTGTACGAGAAAGCCCCAGCTTTCAACGAAATAGAAAAATAGCTAGAAGAAAACTCTTAAGCTCTTGAAGGCCCAATTCCATCCCGCCGACGAAACGTGGCCTTAGATTTTATTACGGGGTGTGATATCCACACACATTTTTTTACTTCTCACACACTCTTCTAATTTTCAACCGTCGGATTGAATGAATTGAAGAAGATCAACGGACAAAAATTAACAAATGGTGTGTGAGAAGTAAAAAGGGGTGTGTGAATAGCACACCCCTTTATTACCTGCACTCCAAACAAAATAACACGAGGGTTGCCACAATACAATGGATGTGTAGAGAAGTTTTCCTACCTTTGGACTCCCTTCCCCTCTCGTCTTGTAAGTGCCGTTTTCGCCTTTTATTGATGAAACATCTTCTCATCAATGTTCTAAAAGATGTTGGGCGCTAGTCGGGTAACGGACTGGGTCTAGCACCTAGGCGGACTAGATGGATTTGTATTTTTTAAGTATATTTATTATATAACGTATAAATAAGTGCATGCTTACAAAAAAAATTCCATAAATGCATGTTAAAAAAACACAAACTTGTATAGGGAATTTGAGAAAGATAAAATGCAAAATAGGAGAATACATAAATGAATACTAGCATATGGGCACACACAATGTGTGAGAAAATTTTTATTTTTATTTTTGAAATAGAAGGAGAGAGGAAGAGAGTAATAGAAAATGTGGGAGTGGGAAGGTTTCTTCTTTTTTTTTCTTTTTTTTTTAATTCGATATATGTTAAGATTATATATAGGTGAGGCTTTGAAAAAAAAAACAACAAAATTTGGTTGTGTGAAATTACATTTCTGCCTCATATTTTTTATTCATGTTATGTTTTAATTAGAGAGTTAAACTGGTAATTTCATAAGGTTTTGGTTGACGGACTTGGATTGTCTACTCTCTCCATCTCATACCCTCCTATTTATATGATTACAGTTAAGTCACGTCAACATTTTATATTCCCATTACTTTTTGTCCTATTATTTCTATAAAAAAAAAAATCAATATAAAATGTTGACGTGGCTTAACAGTGACCACATAATATAGGAGGGCATGAGATGGGGAGGGTAGACAATTCAAGTCTTTGGTTGACAATGAGTGTTTTATTAATTAGTAGAAATTTATTACAAAATATGAGTATTGTCATTGCGTAAAAATAAAGAGTTTTTTTTTTTCTAAGACCAATTGTTTTAAATTATTATGGGACCTTCATTTCTTTAAAAATGAAGAAAGTTTGGCTTCGGTTTAAAAGAAAATGTCAAAAGACCTTCAATAGAAAAAATGAAACTTTAACGAAAAACACCTGGTACTGTTCACTTGAACGAAAAACCACATTTTTACATTAAAAAGTCAATTATGGTACTATTCATTTTACCCTTTATTTTGTCCTTATCATTAAAACTCAAAGTTTTCAAACTTTTTCCATTAGTTTTCTTAGAAAAGAGCCTAACCCCCTAGCAAAACATTAGCCGTCACCCATCCTTACTTCTCTCTCAAAAAGTTTCTCTCTCCTCTCTCTCACTCTCTGCAGATCGATCCCTCATTCACTCTCTGCAATTTACAAGGGACAAGATTGCAAACCTGGTGCTAGTGACTGGTATGAGATGCGACGGGCCGACGTAAAGAGATGCGATGGGTCAATGGTGAGGGCAAGTTCTTCGATCTGCTAAATCTCTTCTTCCAATCTCGTACTTTTTCCTCATGTTCTTCGATTTCCTCGTACAGACCCTTCGATTTCCTCACTTAGTGATCAATGGTGTAAAAGCAGGTGCTGTTAAAAACTAAAAATATGGGCGCGGGAATTGAAAGGGTCTTTCAAATTAGCTGTCACTTGTCATAGGCATTTGTTTGTGTTGTGCCAAAATTTGACTTTTTTTTTTTTTGGGTTAAAAGATAGATTTTGTTAAATTAAATATTAGATTACTATCGATAAGATTTGAACTCACATCAAAATTTGACTAATTAGTTATTATGATGTGTTCACAACTTTCAACAAAAAACTAATAAATCTCAACGGAAAATTACTGAAATTAATAAATTGGCAAGCGAGTAAACTTGTCATTATCCCTCTATATCCAAGGCTTGGGATCTTATTTGGGATTGAAGACGGGGGACCTGCTTGCCTTTGCCCTCTCTTGGCCGGATTACAATGTTGAAAGCTGCTTCAAGTTCAAGTTATTCATTCCTATTGATGATTAGAAAAGGAGTATTTCACCGGTTTCTCTCTGAACTTGTACTTGTTTGCCAATTTTTGCTTGAATTTTTATTTTGATCAATTTTCCTTTATACAAAATTATAAACTACCATACACATTCTCAAATTATAAAAATACTGTTGCAGTCATATTAAATTATGAATGTGATTGTGTAAATCCTAGTGCATCTAAGGATATCTTTGAATATTCTCTTTAGTAGTTAATATCCTATTAGAACTGTAATCTTAAAAGGGTAAGGAATTAATCTTCCCTACTACTATAAATAAAGGCACAATGAGGTGGAATAGAACACACATCACAATTACACATCTCTCTCTTCTCTCACTATGTGCCGCACCTCCCTCTCTACCTCTGGCCTCCTTAATTGTTTAATAAATTATGCCTAAAACACGTTATCAGCACGCTCTTGACTCTGCACTAAAGAGAGTTTATTCTTCAATTAGAGGAGTATTACGTTTTAATCATTCTTTTTATGATTAATTTATTATTTTATTGAATTGATCTACATGCTATTGATTCAATTTAATTTTTCTGTGTTAAACGTGATACAACGCATTGGAGATGCAATTTCGACTTTTCGAGAAGGGTCTTTTACAAATTCAAAGACTTTTGTTGTTTTTTGCCAATCAGGTACCCTTAAAATAAAGGAAGATATTTGAAACGACCATGAAGCATGAAAATATTCCCCATGATGCATGAAACCCCTACATTTATATTTTCCTTCCAATATATATTGTATATGTTTCATATATTTGTCAATATATATACGTTTCATGCATTACGCAATTTTTGCTATGTGGAATTTGTGAGTCAAAGCATCGAAATAAATTAGAAGCAAATTTTGGGTTTTTCCAAACCTTAAAATCTATTAGAAAATAAAAAAGAATAAGAACAGAAAAATCAAGTCGAAGCCCAGCCAAGCTAGTAGCTTAGGCCCGCTTCATCTAGACCACAGCAACCCCCTGGGCTTTGCTACAAGTGTGCGAGACCACCAGGCCTTTGGCCGAAGATGTTTTTCTACAAGCTGGGCCTGCAGCCCTCAACCTACACCAGAAGTCAGCAACAAGCTTGTTAGGCTTCATTCTCTGTTTGGCCTAACTTCAGCAGCAAACACTACTGGGCTTCTTTCACGCCTTAGTCCAAAGCCAGCAACTTAACATTGTTGGGCTCTACCCCTCTCCCCTTGGCCCGCTAAACCTGCAACCATTTTGGACTGCACAGCAGTCGTGGCCTACCCCTTGCAGCCAGCCTGAAGCTGGGTGTTTTCCCCAAAGCCCACACTAGCTCACAGTTAGGGAACCAGCAACATGTGTTGTGTTTTTTTCCCTGAACCAAGTCTAATTTGGGCTTCCCTCTTGATTTGGCCCACAATGCAACTTGGGCTGTGGTTGCCCACCCGAGCCCCATTTGGGCCTAATTTATTTGTGTGGCATGCAGCCAACATTAAATAATAAATGGGCCAAGACAAATTTTATTTTGCTTCTACAATTGACCCCAGATGGTCCCGAGCTATTGAATTAATTAAAAGTGACATGCAGTCCATTAATCTGATAATTAATTCAAAATTATTGACTTGAATATCACTTTTAGACATTAACGATTCAATAATTTATTTCTTTACTTTGAACCGTTAACATCCTTTCGTAGTCCTGAAGCGCTCACACTTAAGTTCCTAAAGTAACTCAAACCCACTACAATTAACTCAGCATATTGCATTCTGTGTTCTTGCAGAAACCTCTCTTTTATGAACTAAACATTCATAAACTAAATTGAACCTGTAGTTTCAAATTTAGTGCCTTTGAAACCTAAAGTTTTCATAAAACAATACACCCATGAAAACCCAAATTTTTCATGTATACCGTGTCTTAAAACCTGAATGTTTTGATTTTGATGCTTATGGATGATTCATTCCCATAGCACCAATCACAATCTTGTTCCCTCCAATTAAGTGGATTGTTGAACCGTCATAATTTCGATTTTTCTAATTTGGACGTTTCTAATAGAAACCACTTTATGTGGGTACAAGACGTGAATCTCCACTTGACTATCAAAAACCTGAGAAACTATTACAGCCAACAATGGCTCGGAAAAGCTGAATAAACCTCTGCCTTGATCTTCATTTGAAGGTCTATGCCTGAAACATTACAAACGAAAGTACCTCCCGAACGAGGATTCCATAGCTCTTTGGCTCGCTCCTATGGACCGTCTAATCATGAAAAACAGTTCCTGAACCAAACAATGATTACGTCCATGAATGAGTACAATTCTGAAGTTTATAAATCCGATCGAATTTTGACTGGAGAATACTTTTCTTGTATTTCCATGTTTCTAACTCGCTCGTGAAGCAGCAGTGTGGAAAACAGAAGTTTAGCAAATTCTCGGATCTAATTACTACCACAAACGTGAAAGAAAAGTATAGACCTAGCTTCGGGTAAAGTCTACCAAATGGTATAAACCCAGTTCGGTTGTAGTCTACCGAATGTCTCGACCCAATTCGGTCAAAGCCTATCGAATTGTGATGCCCTGACAGGGATGCAATGAAGGGTATGCTCTGCTTTGGTAAAGATGCACCAAACAGTATTGCTCTGCTTCGACAGAGGCCTACCAAACAAACTACTCTAGCTTCGGCTGAAGCCTATCAAACCCAATTCTAGGTCTGTCTCTCTCACAATCCAATTTCGAGCTTGTTTTTTACAACCTATGGTGGAATCAAGGCCTGCCAAGGTGTGGCATCATACCCGAAGCGTGATCCTTGGTACCTAAGACCTAAAACTTCAAGAATAAGGGATAATATTCCCGAACATCAACCCTGCAGAATCTACTTCCTTCTTGATGGAATAGATCATTGGTTATGCACCTGTTCATTCCCCTACCAATGTTGTTGAGGAGTACCATTCTAATAGTCAATATGTGAGACTAATTTTGTTCCACCAAACACCGTTGGAAGAGCAGAATTTTGACATGAATGGCCTTGTTGGCCAAATCCACCCTAGTAACTTTGGTTTACTTTGTGAACATTTTTCCATGTTCTTGGATTCAAGTTCAATGTATGTTTTAGTTATGGATAATCTTATTGATATTATCCTCGAATATGAGTTAATTGAATCATGTTTCTTATATACATGTGACCGAATTCAATTAAACACGTGATTAGGTAGGAATGTGGAAAAGTTAGTTGTCTGGATGAATGCAATATTATGCACACTAACTTTATACCTAAATCACATATCTAGCAATGACTTCAGGTTTATCAACCTGATTAAGAGCATTGACACGCTGCTCGTTGTATGAATGGTACTTAATTACCATGTCAAAGACCTTATACTCTATCTATTTCGGAAGAACATCGTTGAGTTTTCTTAAGGATATTCAAGATGACAATGATCATGAATGAAACCAATGAAGAAAATAGAGTGAAATATCTTTACACCACCTCCGAAAATGAGCCTGAAGCTTTGATTTGGGGCCAATGGGTTATCTCCCAACTGGAAACACACCACATGTGGCTGGCATAAAGCCTAGGGATTAAGCAGTTTACTTACTTTCGCACGACCATTTGGGACACTTAGGTCGAACAATGATGCTACAACGCATCTCCTTACCCAAAGTATGGATTTTATGCCTACAAGCACACTTAGCCAAGCCTGCTCATTAGGAAAATTGATTTTCTAAATCATCCCTCACAAAAATATGAAACGAGCCTCTTTTCACAATGGATTCAAGGGAATATATATGGACTAATCCAACCAAAATGCGGACCATATAAATACTTAGGGTTTTGGTTGATGAATCAACAAATTGGTCACATGCTTGTCCACACACATTGTTGCTAAACCCCCTAGCCGATTAAGGGTTCACCACCCTACTTATCCCTTAAAGTCCGAGAGACTAGATAATGCCGAACAGTTTATATCGATGATTTTTTATAAAGTGTTACATGTCTTTTGGGTTTATAATTGAACATCGAATTCCCATGTTCACCCCCAAATAGCCTACATAGTGACCATAAAGCGCAATTTAAATGATTGCCCAGACTTTGGTGAACGTACCAAGTTTTTGGTTTCTGCCTAAGGCTATGCAATCTTATACATAGTTATGTTGGTCCACCTTAAGGCCCATTGCCACCTAACTTATTTGTCATTACAGTTGGTTATTGGGTACGAACCTGACATTTTTCGTATTTACGTATTTGGGTGTGCATTCCATGTGCCAAGTTACGCCACCGCAACGTACCAACATGGGTCCTCAAAGAAGAATTTGAATCTTTGTCGATTATGATTCTCCTTCACACTAGCTCTCATAGAGCCCTTGCATACGATCTCTTTACCGCTCATTTGTGGGTTGTCATTTCAATAAGATAGTCTTCCTGTCGTTAAGGGGAGATAAGAACGTCAACGTTCCTGCAGAACAACGTGAATTTGCTTTACCATTACCCATTATGTCTCATCTCGGTCTTCGTACTGCACAAGTGTGATAAACAAGTGCGATGAATTCTAGCTTTCATAATGTTGCTCTAGACATATTCCTCTAATCTAGCTAAAGTGACGAGATCATATACCAGCTGCAAACATGCCTGCAAGGATAGACGTACTTAACGGACATCGAGTCAACATCCCTAGAGGGTGTGCCGCCCCTGTTGGACGATCTGGTATACTGGCGGATAGCCAATCAATCTGTCTTGGCCTGGAGTACGACAGATCACTCGATCCATAAAATTCACTTCCCTAGAAGAGAAAGGTCACAAAACAACAATGTATCCTAACTAATCGCTATTTCAAATCATTTCCATCTCATGAGATTAATCCGGATTATTCTCGAGACTTGAAGTTCTTGGTCCAGTATACTAAATTGGATGAGTTAACGGAATTGAAATGAGATTACCATCAATGATGTTTTCACTTATATGGTAGTTACTGACATAAATGAAAAGCAACGATATCAAACTGTGTTCCATTGATTAAATGACAGCGTAGAACTGATTGGACAATTGAAATTACAATCGAGGTCAAATTCCTTACCAAAGTGTATTTTGGACTTATCGTTCCTACATCGCCCAAGGTAACCCTGTTGTGTTACAAGTGGGAAAGGAAGCGTTATGAGATGAATAAAATAGAGCGATATGATGCACACCTTACGACGCAAGGTTTCTCTTAAATGTCATGTGGTTGATAACATCATTATGAAATGTGGTTAGTGTTTTCTCCATGAGGATATAGATACGGAGATTTACATTTAAGTTCTCGAAGAATTACATGGACTGGTTCAAATAGTTCCAAACCACAGAAGTCGGAACACCTTCTTAACTCGTTTAAGGAGTTCACTTATGGATTGAAACAATCTCGCGGATGTGGTATACCCGTCTAAGTGATTATTTGATCAGTCAGGGATATGAATGAATGCCCTTGCGTGTTAAACAATGAAGTCTTATTTCGAATTGCTAAAGTTACAGTTTATGTCGTTAATATGAATCTCACTAAGACTCTAGAAAAGCTTAAGAAAACTGCCTCGCACCTGAAGACGGAATTTGAGATGAAGGATCTTAGGAAAACTTGTTTATGCCTTGACCTGAAGTTCAAGCGTTGTTCTGACGGTACCTTGGTTTACTAGTCGAACTACACCCCGAATGTTTTACCTTAGAGTATACCTATGATTGTCCATACGTTATATGCAAATGAGACCTTTGATCCAAAATTCCATATCTAAGCTCAACTTTGCGCTCGTTGTACTTAGCTCATTGTATTAGACATGACATCTCATTCGTTGTTGATCTATGGGTAAAGATGCAGCATCATGCCTACACACAACCACTGAATTGGTATTAAAGACCTACCGTGAAGGTACTACGAATTTGTGCAAATCCTAACGCATCTCGAGTAGATCCAACCCCCCTGATCCTCGGAATGATGCTTACCTTGTTTGTTATGCTGATGCAGGTTACTTATCAAACCCGTACAAGGCAAAATCCCCGAATGGTTATGTCTTTACCGTTACGAATATCACAATATCTTAGAGGTCCACGATATGACCTTAGTTGCAAAATCTTTGAATCGTTTCAAGACTCACCCCATTTCACTATGCCACAAGTGAGACATGGTTAGCAGTTCTTGTTGAGCATATTCGAAGTACTTGTTGTTTTCATCCATCGTTGAGTCCCAACGACAATCCATGAAGATTATGCCACATGTATCAACCCTACCAAGCCATGATACATCAACAAAATCAACGCCAAGACATATGGCGTATACATCTACATCAGCAAAGCATCAGGAGATTGAAGTCATGCAAGCCGATCCCAAACAACCTTGCCGACCTCTACATGACATCACTGCCGAAGTCAACCTTCTAGAAGCTTGTCAAAGGAATTGGTATGCCTAACTATTCATATGCAATGCTTGTAATTCTCATTTCGAAGTTCTGTCAAACTCATGGGGAGTATCCAAAAGTATACTCACTTGATCTTAATGTACTCTTTTTCCCTACGATTAAAAGCATTTTTGTAACATCTCACATCTCCCAGGGGAGTGGATCATGTAAGCCTTATATGTATATTCCCATCTCTACCTAGCATGAGGCCTTTTGGGAGCTCACTGGCTTCGGATTCCATCGGAACTCTGAAGTTAAGTGATATCGCGCGAGAGCAATCCCATTGTATCTAGGGTTATCTTTGAATATTCCCTTTAGTAGTTAATATCCTATTAGAACTGTAATCCTAAAAGGGTAAGGAATTAACCTTCCCTACTACTGTAAATAAATGCACAATGGGAATAGAACCCACCTTACAATTTCACATCTCTCTCTTCTCTCACTATGTGTCACACCTCATTTTCTCTATCTTGCCACCTTTATTGTTCAGTAAATTATGCCTACATCAAATACAAAATACTATTTTTCATTTTCGGTTTATAAAATAGTTATTTAAAAATCATTTTGTAAAATGTTTATAGATATGCACCCTAATTTTTAATCTACTACACTGGATAAGTGTTGTTAACATTTAGGAGCAAAAAGAAAACGAAAAGATATCCCTTCCATTGTATGAGAAAGCCCCAGCTTTCAAGAAAAAAGAAAAATTGCTAGAAGAAAAGCTGCAAAGCTCTTGAATGCCCAATTCCATACAGCCAACTAAACGTGGCCTTAGATTTTATTACATGCATTCTAAACAGAATAACATAAGGGTTTCCGCAATACAATGGTTGTGTAGAGAAAGATCCATGTCCTCACTCCCTGCAATTTACAAGGGATAAGATTGCAAACCTGGTGACTGGTATAAGATGCGATAGGTCGATGGCGAGGGCATGTTCTTCAATCTGCTAAATCTCTTCTTCCAATCTCGTATTTTTCCTCATGTTCTTTGATTTGCTCATATAGACCCTTTGATTTCCTCACTTAGTGATTAATGGCGTAGAAGTAGGTGTTGTTGTAGCAAAGAGACAGAGTGTTTTGCGCTCGAGAAAGTCTAAGAGTTAAAAAGAAGAAAAACGCAAACCTAATAGGTCGATCATAACCCTGCCTAGCCACCCAGCGCCCACCTAGGTCGTCCAAGCTCCCACCTAGGTCGTTGTCCCATCTACTTCCTTTCCCATTCTCACTCGATTACGGCTTAATCTCAAGGGCAAGCCACCGTTTACTGGCTAGGTGCCGCCTAGGCCAACTGTTAACACTCAAAACTGGGAGGTCAACAAGGACTTGTAAGGTCAACCATTAGTGGATTAAGGATTATAAAATTAAAAAATTGACAACATGATTTGTTGGTTCACCCTAAAAAACGAGCTACATCCACTATAGTGATCTTATATATATAATTTGATATGAATTACAATAGCTTTGTAAACAAATTAGTGAAATTTTACTCTTCGAGATCCAAACGCTTAGTCTTCGGCCAATTTATATAGGCCTTGAGTGAACCTTAAAAGCAAGGTTCTAAAAAATGCTAGGCGCTAGTCGGACGGCAGGCTGAAGCCTACCGCCTAGACGGGGTAGACGAAATTAGTTAAATTTATTAAATATTGTATTAATTAATTAAATTTACTACATAATATATAAATAAACAATGTTATTTCAAAAGAATATATTATATTATAAATAAATTATATTTTGCTACTAACTTTGTAACATATTTATGTATATTTGTTGACCCTAAAAACTACCAAGTCTATGTGGCACGCAAGCCGAGTAATTAAAAAGCTAACTACGTCATTCGGTTGTGTGCGGGGCGTGCCAACTCGTCGGCCGAACACGACCGAAGAGTAAAATGTGTTGATGTTGCGTTGGGCGAGCTGCTGACTTTTTGATCTTGTGACTGCGACCGAGGAAGGAACACTTCTTGACCTTCGGGTTCTAGAGTCTGAAGACAAGGCTGCTAATTCTGCAAAGTTCAATATCAAATTCGGTTTTCAATGGGCCGAATATAGTAACCTGTAACATCTCACTTCGCTGAGAAAGCTAATGAAATGACCTCTGCCAATAAGGATTCGAAAATCCTTCTCGACCAAGACTTGGATAGATAACCAGTCGACCTCATCGCAGTGTTGTTTATCCAAACTGAAGGTGCTTCACGGTCAGCTAATTATATGACAACAGTGTTATTTATCCAAACTGAAGATGTTCGCCGGTTGCCTTCACAGTGCTGTTTATCCAAAATGAAGATGTGTTGGCGGAAAAAGGAAAATAAAAATCTCAAGGTTGTTGAGAGGTTTCGCGTAGAGCGAGAGTTTGCGCAAGGCAGTTTTGTGTGTTGAATTGGAAGGGGTCTTTCTCGTTGCCACTGCCTCTGTATTTATAGGGACGCGCCAACTTGATCCTTGAATATTGCATGAGATTTTTGGCATGGATCAGACTCAACCAAATGCTTGGAGTTATCATGGAATTATCCAACCAATTTAAAATCTCCATC
The DNA here is from genome assembly GCF_042453785.1 of Malus domestica. Classification (NCBI taxonomy): domain Eukaryota; kingdom Viridiplantae; phylum Streptophyta; class Magnoliopsida; order Rosales; family Rosaceae; genus Malus; species Malus domestica. The sequence continues at coordinate 16,755,904 of NC_091673.1, forward strand.
TTTATCTCATTTTCTCCTTATTTTGTCCATCATTATCCAAGTATTTGATGATCTCCACATGCTGGAACCAAGGCATGCAAATAATTAGCATGCAAGTTTATCTCTTAGCCATGCATTTCAAACTGAAGCATCACGGCAATCCGCTCATCTTTCCACCAAATCTGACCAGGTGCAATCATGCACTATCAAAAAGTTCAAACTTGATCCTATCTTTCCCATCCTTTCAAAGCCCATGAGTTCCAATCTAATGCAATTTGTCCGACTAGATTCTTGGCATCCTGCCAAGGATATTCAGGGTTGCTCTTTATTCCACCATCACTTTATAATTTTATGCATGCATGCATAATAACCTTCAGCCGTCTAAGTGAACTCCAAATTCATTTGTTTACTAATTATCACCATACTTTAAATGGATAATAATCAATTTGCAACATACCACTTGAATCTGTCAGTCAACCAAACTAATCCCACCTACACATTCACACGCCAAACATCGAAAATCAACTTGAATTGTGCTACCGTGTTTCCAGCTTGGAGATACATATCTCATCTTAATTATCATTAAAAGATAATTATCATAATATTATCCTTCAATAATAACAAAACGATCTTCACTATTCGATCTTACGGTTGGGGGCTATGCTTACTCAACAGCCTTAATTGCACGGGCCGATGATGTAATTTTGGGTCTAAACACAGCCCTCCAGTTTCCTTGAGCTTCGGCCTGTAGGCCTAATGGTTAAGGAAATTTAACTTTGTTCGCCTAGCGTCGTGGAGAGCAATCAATATTCGCCAGCCAAGAAAAATCGCGAACTGCATCTGGCTATTATCTTATTTGGCAAGTACGCACAAACATGACTGTGAACCATAAATAGGAGAAAACTTTGAAGAAACAAAGTCCAAAATCATAAAGAATAATTCCCCTTTCGACCACAGAGAAAGCCGCACACAAGAAAAGTTGTGGAACTTTTAATGAAACAAATAAACCCACCAAATGAGCTCCATGCCAAGCTTGGCAGCCTCCACTGATTCACCGAAATTTGACTTTGGCATGCAAAATGACAAAGAGAACTCCCATTGTTGTTTGCTTTTTCCTTCTATAAAATAATCTCCACAAATCTCAAGCATGATTCTCGAGGAAGCCTTCAATACATCTGTAGTTGGAGAGGAAAGACTAGTATAACCGCACCGAGTGGGCCACTTATCACATAAATATTACTTCAAAACATAAAAGGAACATTTGTCTTTTAAGTATTACATTCCCCAACATAAGAGTCTAGTGAAAAAAACATTAGTACATTACTACAAAATACCAAATGTTTAAGGATATGCAAAATGAAAGGAGTTGCTTTTCAAGGTTGATGAAACCTTGCACATTTTTTACAATAAAACCCTTCAATTTTCATCAATCACCAAGGAAAATGATATTGGTTTATTTTGAACTTCCTTTTAATACTATTCATTAGGGTTTGTATAGTTTTAAAAATTCAAAGGACGATGTACCCATCCTCAAAGCGTAAAGGATGCGGTCATGAGCGTTTGCATATTATTTCACATTTTCGCACTTGTAAATTAATTATTATATTTTTTTACACTACAAGAAAACATGGAATAGGTGACCACATTTTATGTGGCATCCAAAAATTTGTGACCTATTTTTTCTATATGTGACGAATTGTTCAGAGCGTCACGCATGACTAGTTTTTTAGGTATGAAATTTGAGAACACTTAGGTGAAGATAAATACGTCACATATTCTAGAATGGAGTGATGAAAATCATAAGTGTCACTTAAAATTATTTTATAGCTTTTAAGATGAAAAAGTGGTGATACTAATTTTTTGAAGTCCTTACTAAAATCTATGGTGAGGAACAATGATGCCCTAACGAAGTATGATATGTGAGGAATTGCAAAAGGGTCACATATGTGTATTCTCAGTGACAAAAGTGATTCATCACTCTTCCAACAGTAAATAAATAAATAAAAGAAAAAAGAAACATGGTAAAGTATTAAACAAATTTGAGAAAGCCCATCTAAATTCTAAACCGTTCTTTTTCACTTTCACTTTCTCTGTCTCTCAGACTTCTCCCATTTCTCATCGCCATGACCCAAGCCAACTAACGCATCTCTTATTCTTCTTCTCTATCTACCGCGACATTACCGGGTCTTCTAAGCCAAATGCTCAAACCCTCTCTCATCTATTCGCTATCTATCACACTCCACAACCAAAAACCTTAGAGACCAATTCAACCAACAAGCCAAATCCACACCCTATCGCGTCTCAACCTTCTTCCAGTTTCTTGCGCCACCACTGAAAACCCAAGAACCATAGAAACCCTTTCCACCAACTACATAAATCTATGCCAAATTTCTCCACGCCTACGAGACTACTATGTGGCCAAATGGTTAACGAATTCAATTTTTATCATTTTTTTAACTTAGGGTTTTGGATTTGCAGGTAATTGCCTCCAAATTGAACACGCCAGCAGCCCTCGACCTCTTCATCCATCTTTCAAGGACTCTAATTGGGTAAACTTTGGTTTTTAATTTTTAGATTTATATATAAATAATATATATATCCCTGGCTTTTTCTATTTGTTTTTGGAACTTGCAGGTTTACATTCACAAATTTACAAACAAAAAAACTGAAGGAAGGAACATTAATCAATAACTTTAGCAAAGAAACTTGTAAGAATTTCTTCTTTTTTCTTGCTACATTCTGTTTCCTTGTGAGATTATATGTATTTGTCCCTGGCTATTTTATTCTGGGTAATCGTTGGGGATTATTCAAATGATTTATTTGCACATATGGAGGCTTTAATAAGTTGTTTTACTTGGTCTTTCTATTTCAATTATTTGTTTGTTATGAACTTGCAAGTTGGTTTTTTTTTTTTTTTTGGGGCTTATTGGTTTTACATGGTGATTGAAGGTAAAAAATTTTGAGTTGGTGATACCATTTATTGAAAAGGAAAGTTGTTTGATTTGGCTTTGAATTGCTCTAAAATTTGAACCATAATTCTTTTAAGTGCTCTACATTTGAAAAAGATTGAAAATGGTCTCTTGGGCAAGCAGAATGATTTCCCCCATCATAGATGATTTTCTTTCTTCTAATTATTAGTGGCAATGTCTTTTCTGTTTATTCGTGTTATTATTTGGAGTCCTAGAAAACCATGAAAAACTATATAAAGAAGGATTTAAGAAACACATATATTTCTCCTATATATTTTTTCAGTTGCTCAGTTCTGTTTAAGCATTGGCTTTTACTTCCTTTTACGTTAGATACAAAATAGTTGAAAGCTTATGTCATAGTTTGGTTATTATGACTTTGCACTGATCTTTAAGTAATTCTTCCAACTAGTGATCTTCCAACTAGTGACCATATGACTTGCTCAAAATTCATCCAATGTGTTTTTTCTGTTCTTCTATTGGCTAGAGGCCATTACCTCAGGTGAATATATCAATTAGGTTGTTTAGTAAGAGCACAACCACCTTTGTAATACCAAAGTTGGTTTGGTTTTAGTTGTATGATATCTAGTGCAGAGTAAAATTTTAATTATTGAAAACTTTATCTGCATGCGAAAATGGTATACTGATTTAGATCTTCTTTATGCATCTTTTGCCTATTTTTTGTATTAAGCACACTAATATTTTTATTTCCAAAGTAATTTGTTGTTGTGATTGTGTTGTTTGCAAGTTGGTCATGGTTTTTGACAAGGGTAGTTCTCTTGATTGTGTTTTTAAATCAAGATGTTGTTGGTATAGGTTTTATACTCTGCAAGTTTTTGGGTTGTTCTGCTTTCAGTATTTTCATCTTAATCTCACTTTATCAACATACTTGGTAACTTAAGTGATAGCCACAATTTCCAGAACTCACCTTTTGAAGGATATTGAATTTGGAAAACCAATATGTTATTCACCTTTTTTTTTCTATATTAAGTTAGAGTTTGGTCTTATTGTTTTTTAGGAATGGTGTTGGAGTTGGGTTTTTATTAAATTTTGGCAGATCTTCATATTCTTGCAATCACAGATTGGTTTAGAAGTTTAATTATAATTTAAGTAGTTTTTTGTTAATTTTATCTTTTGTTAGTAGATTATCTAGTGCTGACATTTGGAGTCTTGATAACTTACTAACTAGGCTATGATAAATTAGTGAAATTAGATACGCAAAAGGAAAGTGAGGATATGATAGCACAACTGAAGGGTTGCAAGCCAAGGGCAGACCAACAACATATCTAGAGGTAGTGACATCAATTTAGCCTTGATTGGTAGTGATATCAATTTGATCTTTATAAAAGCTGAATGTTTTAAAATTACAGTGAATAAGTAGTCTATGGTATGAAACTAGATATGTTTTTCTTGTTAATTAATGGCCTTTTAATGTAGGATGTTTTCAAGCAAAATTCATATAATCGTAAGAAACAAAAGTATTTCCACAAGGGAGGGGCAAAACCATTTCATCCAACATGCAAGGAAGGCTTGCAAGGTAATGAAATTAAAGTACATATAAAACTCATTGTGTAATTTAGATAGGCTCGTCTGTTATGTTTTGTTCTTCTTACTGTAAACTATTCCTTGAATTCTTATTTTCTTCTCTTTTGTTATTCAAATTCTCAATGCTATTCTCGAGACACCAATGTTTATTTTGTTCTCTTTTATTATGTAAGGATAAGATGAAGAAAAAGAAGGATGGAGTTAAAGGAGAAAGTATTCAAGAAGCACTTGAGGTAGTGATGGTGATCTTTCAAATGACAATGATACATGTGCTGAACTAAAGACCATGACATGGCTGATGATTTATATTATGTATTTTGTTGTTGGTTTCAAATATGCACATAGTATACCTGTTTTGTTACCGACTCAATGCCTTGGATCTTGTTAGCATCTCAATATGTTTAGAGGTGTTAGGATGCCTATGTTAGCTTTTGAGATATACACTTGGTGTATGTATTGGATGTAATCTAACTTATTGATCAATGAAATGTGATTAACTAAAGTATTGCCTCATATTTGTTATGAATTCTAATTCTAGATGATGAAGTAGGGAATATGTGGTACTTGGTAAGTCACGAATTGTTCCGAATAGGTTTATGATTTTGACACATGTGACACAAATTGCGCCACATGTCATCAAAGGAATGTGCGACACTTTCAGTCTCACTTATTATCAACCATAGAATTCTAGGATCAAATTGGGTGATGATAAATTCCTCACTTATACATTTGTTATGTGAAGAACTTATAGGTCATTGGCTTTTATGTTTTGTGGCGCTTATTTTGTCACAGTTAAAGTTATTAAGTGACGAATTTGGCATCACAAATACTAAAAATATGTGGCGAATGTAAAATTCGTCACATGAACTATAGGTGAGGCTGTATAGTTGACGAACATAGTGATGCTGGATTTTCGTCACATAGAATTAAATGTGACGAATTTTCATGTTTATGTGACAAATGTCTGTATCCACCTAAGCTATGTTTTCTTGTAGTGTTAATGTGTTTGGTATTTTTAAATTACTTGATATTTTTATTTTAATGTGTTTTGTAATTATTTTAATCTCACTCCTTGCCTATGGTATACTATAAGAATAAATAAAACTTTATTTTTTTTTAAATTTATATAGAATAATAATACAATAATACATATTTTAATATACAATATTTACATGTACATTATGACTATTGTATTTTATAGTAAGTGTTTTAAGTAGTTTAAAAAATTAAAATCGTCAAAATAAATTTTTCTTAACGTTTTGAAACGTGTTACCTGCGTGTCACTCTCGTGTAAACTTGTTAAGGACTCGTTATTAACAGGTTCTTATCGTGTGACCTGATATCAACCCGATTAGTTATCATGTCGACCCGAAACCCGTTATTTTCGTGTCGTTTACATGTCGTGTTAACGGATCATGTAAGAAATTGTCAGGTCCACTAGATGTGACAATCTTTACGTCTCTTCATAGACATCTGTATCTATCGATGACCAACACGTGGTTGGAAGCATGTGAAATTTGTTAGGTCTGCCAATTAGCTCAAGCGTCTCAAAGTACTTTAAGTGTTGGATAAAGAGCATGTGTTAACAAGAGGTTGGATAAGGAGCTATGTGTACTCTAGAGAGCGTTGTACATGCACACCATTATAGGAAAAAGAACTTTCATTAAAAATAACATGACGGGACATATAAACACAACCTGTTTGGGGATCGACCCTGGTAACCTTTATGATGAGGACTATAACCTATAAAGACCCAAGTTTAGACTGACTCTCTAATTTGTGGGAGACATAAGGTTCAAGATGAGAAAATTACAGACCTCGATGACACGAAGATGAGAATACGTGGGAGGAGAACCAAAAAGCACATAATAAGGAGAATTCCAATTAAGCAAAGATGTTGGAAAAGGACTGATGATGTGGACAGTTGTGAGGGCAGCTTCATCCCATAATTCACCAGGGAGCCCCGCAATGTGAATTAAGGCTCGTATTAAGGTAGTTATGGGGCAATACTTACGTTCGGCAAGCCTATTTTATTGAGGAGTATGAGGGTAAGAGTAGCATTGTTCAATGCCTAACTCATGCCAGAAAGTAGAAAATTATTGAGTAGCTTATTCCATTATTACTCTGGAGAACTTGAATAATAGCATGAAAAATATTGCCAAGCATAGCTACAAAGGTTTCAAAGTGATCAAAGACTTTCGATTTTTCATTTCATGGGATAAATCTTGGAGTAGTGAAAAATTCTTTAGTGAACAAAACTTAATAATGAAAACCACTATCGAAGCTAATGAGTGACATCCAAAAATCAGAAAATAAAGAGAAAGCACGATTATTATAATTAGAATAAAAAGGAAGTTACCTTGACTTACTAAGCGTACAACCCATACGAAAAGATTTGTCAATTTTGAAAACAGAATCTAAACAAGACATAAATGGGCAGGGACAGAGGGAGGTAAGGCTTGGGGGGGGGGGGGGGGGGATGCCCCTCTCACCCTTTTTTTTTTTTTTTTTTACTGAAATAGTGAAAAATCCTCATGCAGTTTTTAAGTGCCCCTCCTTTTTTTTTTCCCCTCAAGCACTCATGTCTAAACCATGTTGTTTGCATTCAAAATCCTTGTATTAATCATATCAAAAAAATGAAAAATTCTCATGCAGTTTTTAAGTGCCCCTCCTTCCGTTTTTTTTTTTTTTTTTTTTTTTTTGCATTCAAAATCCTTTTATTAATCATACTGAAATAGTGAAAAATCCTCATGCAGTTTTTAAGTGCCCCTCCTTTTTTTTTTCCCCTCAAGCACTCATGTCTAAACCATGTTGTTTGCATTCAAAATCCTTGTATTAATCATATCAAAAAAGTGAAAAATTCTCATGCAGTTTTTAAGTGCCCCTCCTTCCTTTTTTTTCCTCATGCACTCATGTCTAAACCATGTTGAGTGCGTATATTTGGTGAATCAATACGAATGAGCATTACATTGTTAAGACAAAAAATTAAAGACAAAATTGGACAATAAAGTAATAAAATTAGTTATTTTGTGACTAATTTATTCATTATTTGTAAAAAAAAAAAAAATAGCTTTATTTATCATGAAAATGAGCCTAAATTTTTTAAGATCCTCCTTCTTAATTAAATTTCTGGCTTCATCCTATTAATGAGACATGACCGATAATAAAGGATGACTAAGTCTTTGGTGCCAAGTGAATGAGAAATGGCGGCAAAGGCGTGGGGGACATCGGAGACAGTACACGATAAGGATAGAGGATGAAACCCATCCTTATAGGGGCATTGAAAAAGCAAGAAATCATTACGTAAGTTACAAATTTGATAGAAAGTAGGAGCAAAAACACAAAATTAAAAGATAAAATTTTCATCAGGAAAGGGAGCAACATAGAGAAGATTTCGAAGTTCAGGAATAAGAAAGACATTATGAAGATGAAATTTAGTAGGACCAAGAGTGAGAGAAAAGGTATCAGTATGAGTAACATTCATGGCATCACCATTATCCAAATAAACCTGGGTTGGACCATTGTAAGGTTGAGAAGCAGAAAACATGAATGATTGTCTAGTCATATGATGAGTGGCACTGGTATCAAAATAATAATTTGGATCATGCGGGTGTAAAGTGTGAGTGCCAACTAAAGGTGGGAAAAGGTGTGATCCAAATGAGCAAGGAGGGCATGCGGCTTGTGTGGCCTGCAGCATCATTGGTCTTGGATGCACATTAAGAGGAGGCCTGCTGTTGCTGAAAGTGGGGCAAGAAAGTTGACCATGGGGCCTGCTGGGAAAATACTGGGTTGACGCAGGAAGCTGTGCTCTTGCGGGAAAGGGCGTCAGGGATGGTGCCCTACTATCCTAGATGTTATTAGAAACGTCCAATTTAGTTAGACTATCCAACTTCCCAACCTCTATTGGAATGAACCTGCATATTGATTATTAGACAAGTCCAAACTCCGTTAACTATCATGTCCTTGGGTGTATGGTTAATCAGAGCTTCAATGGATTTTTGAATTCCCGCAAGCAAAATCCAAATTACAGAAATTGAAAATTGATAAAAGAGAAAACCTGTTCACACAAACTAAATAACACAGGAATCCGTACACAATTCAGATACAAAAGTAGTGGCGCCAAATCGTATCTTAACCGTTGATGGAAAAGAATCCTAACGAATTATCAACAAAAATATATACCTTCTCCATATCTATGAAGAATTAAAAGAAACTCGTATACAACCCAACTCCACCTCTTTCTTACACTTTTCTTCTTCTTCATGCCAAAACCCTAATTCTAGTTTGCTAGCTCTGAAGCTCTAAACGTAAAGAGCTTGCATGTTGAGCATTATACCCTAAACCCTACTCCCTACGATTTCGGCTTCCAAAAGTATTAAAATCCGATTCTTTTGTTCTTCAACCACTATTCTTCACAAAACCCAGAACCCAGTTGCAACCAATATTGGCGTCAAAACGGTCTCGTATTGTCCCCTCATCGACAATACAGCCTCAGAGACCAAATATCAAACAGATGGAGCAACAGCCTGGACGGAGTATCTTTACGTTGAATTCGCCAATTGGGGAGACGACTGGCTTCGTATATAAGAAGCCGCCTGATGAAGGGTTCAGGGCTTTTCTTAAATGTTGTTCCTTGTGCAAGAAGAAACTCAGACAAGATAAAGAGGTTTACATGTATGGGTACGTATCAAGTATTTTCTTAACTTTGTTTCTATTTTTGTTTTCTAATTCGGTTTTCATGCAAATATAATTTAAAATATTGATTTAATTCCCCCAAAAACTAGTAATATTTATCTCCGTTTTAGTCTAATTCTATTTTATAAGTTATTCTTCAAATATAATGTATATCCATACAAATTATTATTATCGCGAAATACAAGTAGGTCGCACCTCTAATGATGGTGTGTGATAAACAAATAATGTGATTCACTTAATTAGCATTACTGTAACTTGTGTAAAAAATTTCTTGCCAGCCAATAGTATATATAATACAGAAATTTGTTTTTGACTGATTAGTAATAGACACCAGGATATTAAGCATTTTTAGCAACTTTCTGAAATGTTGCACTTTTCCCTTTGTTTGTTAGATGCATCGAAACGACGGGGTTTTAAACTTACACTAACATTTGAATTGAAATTTTGATGATGCAGATGCCTAACTGCATTTTGCTCCCTTAAATGGCAAGACGATCAGATGGCGTTGGACAGGTTCAACAAAAAAATTGATGCAGAGCGTAAAGCAAAATGGCTGGCATTTTTAGGCAATTCAAATGCAGCAAAGCAATGAAAGTTCAATTTTGTAATGCAGAAGGAGAAGGTGCTTTAGAATTTCTGCAGTCAGCTGGCAATGTAGACTATAGTGTAGTAGGAAAAGCTGTTCTAACAAATCTTTTGGTAACTTGGCATGTTAATTGTCAATCTGTTTCTTCAGAAACAGAAATTAAGATGCTTAATAAGCTACAATTTTCATTAATCAAGGGAAACCTGCCACTTTACTAATCGTTTTTTTTTTTTTTTTGGCAATTTAGATGGGAATTTGTTTATTTCTATTTAATTATATGATGGATGTATACAGCTAAATGTGGATTTGTAATACTCTCTTCCAAATTTCCAGTTCCACTTCAAATATTTTGAAACCCTACTGCTTTGGATTGGACATCAACTTTGCTTTGGTTATATGTAGTAAATATCGACTGGATCTGTACAATCTTTTAAGCTTTATTGGTGAATGAGCTAATTTCAAAGGGTTGCTTGAGAATTACTCGTGTTTGCCCCATATCTTATGGTGTGGTTGCTTTGTTCTTTAACGTAGCGCCATCAGGATTTAATTATTATACTGAATAGCTAGCACTTGTTTATCCATTTCGAATAAAAAATATTATGCGTCACTGAAGTGCGTCCACATCTCTTATAACATTTCAAACATAATCAAAATTTGTTCAATATTGCAAAAAGAAGGTATGTCTAAAATTCATTTAGACAGTGCATGGTTCTGTGTCATAAGGTGGTCCGGCAGCTCATAGTGGTATGGTTTGTGACCGCAGAATGTCTGTGGTATCGGATATCAATCGTAGTGATGTTGGTTAAGCGATACTAAGCTCAACTTCTTTACCACTACCAAATGTGTGGGTTATACGTGTACGCCACATTAGCAAACTAACAAAAATTGTAACGGAGTAATTTACAAGACTAATGAATCCAATAATTTTAATTCGATGAACAAATTTAAAGTAGGGTTTCCAGTTTAGGGGGTAAAATGCTCCAATTTTGAGACCTCCGAAAAATAAAAAGACAAGCCATGTTCTGCTAGTTTGGTTTTGGTGCTTCTGACTGTTGTGTTTCGGTCACTGAGCAGCAACATACAGAAGGGATGCTGAATCTGCTGATGGATAGAGAAAACAATTTTTAAATCATGACTTTTCGACATAAACTGCCAAGCCTGTAAATTTTGGTTTGCTTGTCAATTCCTTGAGCTGGAAGTACACTAACTTTTTCAGTAAAATAATTACCAAGACCCGATATCTATCAACCCAGAAACCTCCTTTATTCTGTGCTAGCTCTGCTCTCACTTTAGTAAATAAATATTCATCAATATTCTTTTTATTTACTTATATCAAAAAGTACAAAAATAACTCGAATAATATATTTGACATAAGCATTGTTTGACTCTTTACAGTTAAGAGAGATTGCAAATTGAAAAATGACTCATATACGATAACGATCAAGCTTTATTCTATCAAATGAAGTACTGGTTTGATACTGATATACTTTTATAAAAAATGGATATAAAAAAAACCGAGCTCAAAAAAATGTTTGGTAAACATTTAAAAATAACTTATTTTCACAGTTTTGGATGAAAGAAAAGCTGAAAACATGAAGCAGCAAAAATGAGATTTGAAAGACCGGCTTCTTTTAGCCAAAACACGGATGAATAGTGTTCAGTAAATGAAACTTCCAAATTCCCAAACCTACCCTCACCCGTCTCTTCTCTGTTACTCAATTTCAAAACATCCATAGCTCAAAATTTGCATATGCTACATGTAATTCTCGTTCTACCATAAAAGTTACACAATTTCAAAAAAATCAAAACCCTAATATCAAAATTTCACTAATAAAACGATTGAATTTGGAGGATGAAGAATCGAAACCTGCAAAATGGTGTTACAATAGCAAGTATTGCCGAAATTCTCGAGTCCGAAGTATCACTCACCTTCCGAAAACTGGTCGTCGAGAGTCTTATCGAGTTTGGACCCCACAACACCCATCAAACCCAGTCAATACACAATTTAGTTATAGTCAACGACTCAGATCCTCTCTCTCTCTAATTCAAGTCAACAATTCACATCCATGGACAACTGAGTCGTTCACCGAATCGCTCACCAAGCTTCTCCCAAATCTACGTCGAGAGAGCAGGGATTGTGTTCAAGGGATTGCGATTGGTGTTGCTACGGTGGTGGTCTTCGATAAGGGAGTGGATTTTGTCGGCGACCTAGCCTTCCTTAGGATATGGCAGAGAGAGAGACAGAGATAGAAGGATGAGAGAGGGAGTGGGCGACGGAAGAGGAAAGAAAATGCAAGTTTTGCAAAAGAGGAGAATCGAACCTTGGAGAATAAAATAGAATAAAAAATTATGATTCCATAATAAATGAAAAGATTAAGAGTAATAGTTGTATAGTAAATAGATATTATAAATGTTGGATTATATGTTGAATGTTGGATTATGATTTCTTGTTAAACGTGCCGGGTACGGGATAGGCCGGGCCCAAATTTGGAGGAACCTGGCCCTACCCATTTTAAAATATAACGCGGTGGGCCGGGCCAAGTATAAGTATTTTGAGTTTGGGAACCAGACCTAACTTGGCCCGTTTGAAACGGGCCGATTCAGGACGGGTCCATGGGTCCAACAACTTTTTTTTCTCTTCTTTTTTTTCGGAATTGGGCATACTGCCACCAGCCCGTGACCCCAGTTTTCCATCGCAAAGTCCGCTGTGTAAAGGCATCGCCGCCGTCTGCTTGCCACATCTCAACGATCAACAAACCACAGATTTCCAAAACATGTGATTCATCTTCTACTTCCTCTCTCTATAAATGCAAGTAAATTATTTAACTCCTAGCTAATTTGATTTGCAACTGCAACCCTTCTGATCTGGGTTATGCAAGGGATCAAAGACCAGGCTTCCCAGAAAAAAAAATCCAATATCTTTCAAGCATTTCTCACGCCCCAACCTAAATCCCCAAATAGAACAAATTAATAAAATAAAAAAATCTTCATATAAAATTTCGAATTCATAAAAAAATAAATAAATAAAACTGAATCCCTAATTCCTAAATACCCAAATTCGAATTCAGTACAAAATGAAATTAGATGCCGAGAAGAAGAGAAGTAAGAGCCTGGGAACGTCGTCTTCCTCACGGATCCAAGACGGCTGGGACAACGTCATCTTCCCCACCGACGACTACAATGGTCCATCGTCGGGTATCTGCTGTCGCCGCTCAGTTTCTCCACAACCGTTGATTTGTGACAACGTGACAGTTACGACTTGACGGCTCGGACTAACGGTACGGCCTCTCCATGGAACAAGGTGGTTTACGAGGAGGTTATAGAGTGGTGTCATCAGAGACTCAAAGTCTGGGAGTCGGGATAGAGAGAGAGAGGGTGAGAGGAGAGTTTGAGTGAATTGCGTCTGATAAGAAGAGAGAGGGTGATAGACAAATAGACGATAGAGATTTAATTAGGCAATGAATGGTCCACGCTGGGGGCCATTTTTCTCCAATTTTTAGAACCGGCATGTCCCGTTATTTACTAGGAATCGGCCTGGCCCGCCCCGTTTTGTATTTATGATTTTTGAACCTGCCCGCGTACCCACCCCGAACCGCATGGAACCGCCCCAACCCGCAGTTCAGGACCCGTTTGCCCACCCTACATTGGATTATATGCTTAAGATAAAGTTTATAAATATTTTTCTTTTAAAAATAAACTATATTTAGTAATTCACCTTTATTTGTTAAGAAAATTAAATTAATGGCACATCTAGTATTATACCCTTTTTGTTCATTTCACACAGTCACAGTTATTTTAAATAAAAGTTTACCAAACACTTTACTACTCTATTTCATAGCTGCTTATTCTCACAACACAGCAGAATCAGTTTTTTTTTCAAAGCACAGCGATACCAAACTAGCCCGGAATCAACTGTATGAATCTTAAAACGCCATTGTACTCGGTTTTGTACTAAATCTTTCAGAACACATATACTAAATTAAAAAAAAAAAAAGAAGGAAAAGTTTATATATATCTACATTTCAAACCCTGATTAACATATTTATAAGGACAAAACTCCTTATACATAAGTGGCTGATTATTTTCCAAGTTAATGGCACATTTTTCTTTCTTCAATCCTCTTCACATTTTAATAGAATTTTCTTTTCTTTTTTGTTTCTTGGGTGGGGGTTCAAAACTTCAAATGCATGCGAAGTAGATTAAACGTGCGCCGCGCACATTTTAGTTTTGGGCATTACGTAGTTTACTCTTTTCTCCACTTAGCCGTGCTGATTCCCCGATTCGAATCATTCTTTCTTTTGATAGCAAGCGCGGTTGGTTCACTCGCAAATCCATGGTAACCTTGTGTGTGCCTCTTCCCAAGGTTGAGCTACTGCGTGCCTCTTGTTGGAAAAATCTCCATTTCATTAACCTAAACCGAGCCTACTCGCTAAGCAATGGGCCAGTCTCCCCGGTTGGTACATCTTGCCTAGTTTGATCAACGAGAGGAACGAAGTGAAGAAACAAACCCATTAGATTCTTCCATCTCTCTAACTAAATAAACGGTGTCTCGCTACCAAGTGATCCTTACGAGAATGTGTAGTCATGACAGTTCAGTGAAAACTGGTAAACATAAATGTGGAAATTCATCCCCACTACAAAAGAAAGAGAGATCACTTTCCAAATCATGGCTGCTCATCCATTTTACCTGCCAAACCTGTAAAACCTGACTCATGCTTTTCCCAGTCTGTTTATCACCACACAGTTAAAAGTAAAAGCACTCACAGTAACTTTTCAGTATCAATCAATTGCCACAACAGTCAGAACAGGAGGCTTTTGGAATTTACTTATAAAACACCATTGTTGCTCTTTCTATTTTCTTTGCATTTATAACAAAAAGGATGTAAGCAAATCATTATTTTTACTCTTTTCACTTTCATTCAGTCATCATATATTTCCTAATTCCTAATTCCTAAACAAATAAAGAATCATGAAAAATTAAAAGAAAAACATAATCTTTTCCACTTGACGAGTTTTGATTGGCTGAGGTTATCCTGCAAGACAAAATTTCAAAAAAGTAAGCTTAAGGGAAATTTAATTATTATTTACTGTAAGAACAGACGTAAAAACACTTTTTAACACAGCTATAGTACCTGATAATTGTGGGTTAAGTGCCTGTTAACTGGATGACCAAATAATCTGACTGCTGAAACTGTTTTTTTTTTTACTGCTACCAAGTTATGAAACCAACTGTAGTTACTGTACAATTTGCTGTTGATGTGTGGAGTTAACTGATCAAAATTGCAAAATTAGCACCTGGTAAGAGAAAGTAAAATGGTCAAATTAGATAAACCAACCCTTCAAGGATGTACAGAAAAAGCAAGAAAAAGGGTCAATAAAAGAAAAGAAGACTCACCTTTTTCGATTTGTGGGCTAAGGGAGTGTCTCTATCAACCCTACATGGATGTGTTCTTCAAAGTGATTCCCGCCTGCAACTGCAACTGGGGACCAAATTCTAAATAAGAACAAGAAATAAGCAAGAGATATATACTTGTGAAGAACAAATGAGAGTGAAAAAAAACTGGACATTTTCAGGTTTACTAAAAGAGGCATTATTCCTCTCATTGCATGAGTTTTCATTTTTAGGTATATTCAACGGGATAAAAATCTATGCATTAAACCATCTGATGGGCGAAATACTCGAGTGTGACACATGAAACTATGGTGAAAAAAGAGTCGATTTGATTACGGATCCGTACCAAAAGAAAAGTTGGAACTTGTTCAACTGATACTTCTAGGGTACATCAGTGTATGATATACATTGCTGAATTTAATGACCAAAAGAAAAGTTGGAACTTGTTCAACTGATACTTCTAGGGTACATCAGTGTATGATATACATTGCTGAATTTAATGGCTGAATGTGCGGTCAAGAATTCAAGGGAATTTAGAAGGATCCCTTATCCAATAGGTATTGGGAACCCTTAGGAACAATTAAATTATTTAACTAAACAAAACCTGCAAGTGAGACATACACTCAGACGACCATGTGATTTTTGTATCCAGGCATGACACACACAAAACAAACAAGAGAAAGAGAGAGCATACCAGAATGCAGGACCGATGTGGGTCATCATTGTTCCCTCATCCTTCAGAAAAAGTTTAGCTCGGTATATCCATGTGAATATGGAAGAAGCTCCTCAACATCTATCCTGGAACTAGAATAACTCGTGCTTTTCTTCAACCGGTTCTGGCTTGACTCAACCTCAGCCCAAAATACGCCATAAACTGGCCTGTGATCTGAGAACCTAGATTCCCCACGGACATACGATAATTGTTGGAGACCTTCTCCATACCACAATATTCGATCACACCTTCACAGATGAATAGTTAATAAATCAGCACTTCAAGATTTTGGATAACCAATCCATTTTTATTCAATTTACACTTCATCTTCCATTTTATTTCATGCATAATTCTCCGTAATGTAGGGAAGATGGTCTTACCAAGCAGGTGTTCGACGTTTCTCCTTTGGGTGCATATCATCCCCTGCATATCTGTCTGAATTTGTTGAATACTTGTAAGTTGGTGGAAAATAAATCCTCCCCTCATTCCAGCCTGAAAAAACACGACCACGTTTCTGCTCTATCCGTAACTGTTGCAAAAACTAATGTCAATTGCCTATCGAAGTAGTAACAATGGTTTTGTTAAAAAAAAAAATAGTAAGAATGGAAGCAAGGATTTTAAAACAGAGAAAAGAAACAGATACAAGTATAATGAATTGAAACATGCCTGGTCATTCTCTAACAAGGCCCTCCAGTTTTGCATCTCAACTAACGCTTTAGCAGAGCGGTAAGAGAGGGAAATTCGATAATTTAAATCGCCAAGCCAAATAACTCGACTAGATAAGAAGTCAAGAAAAAAACATAATTAGAACAAGTGGCATATACCAACCGCTGAACGCCTATAACGAAACTATGCAATCAATGGTTGCTAAGGTAAAAAATTACTCATGCTCCAGGATTGTTTCTGGGGATTTCAGAGCACCAGAGCCATTAACTTTTGGAAACCTTGTCTTCCGAAGGATCTCCATGACATCAGAATTCCTTCTTAGTTCATCACCCTCCTTCTGTCCGGAGGTTAAATGAGTACAAACAAAGCAAAAGGTCGTATCGTGCAAAGACATGCTCACTGATATGGATCCCTGGAAATGCAAACAGAAAATTATCTTTGTTACTTGCGATTGAAGAATGCATAAAAAAGAATAAAAAAACAACCATAACTAAGTGATTCAGTACCTTATTTCCAAGATAACCCATTAATCCTCTTCCAACACATGATACTTTCATGTCTTTAACATAATCCCTCAGTTCACTCCTGACCCATACTGTGAGAAATATGCCAACCATTTGCTTGCTTGCAACTAAGTTGTACCTCGAACGCCCAGGCATTCTATATCCATCATTGGACACAGATCCGCCATAGGACATTGGTGAAAATAAAACGGTACTTGGTGAATCGCCTGGTCCGTTATCATCATCAGACGATGCCCACCTAGAATAGTCACTTGGCCTAGAGTAGTCACTTGGCCTTGAGTAGTCACTCGGCCTTGAATAGTCACTTGGTCTGTGACCCCATTTGAAATTGGGATCATAGTCACTTGGCCTGTGACCATAATCACTTGGCCTGGGACCATAGTCACTTTGCCTGTGACCAAAGATCACCCGATCACAAACACTGAACCTTCGATCAAGTCGAGGTTGTGAGGTTGAAGGGTCATTCTCTGTTCTCCAGCTATGGGTTGCTTGAAATGATCGGCGTTGGAAGAAAGACGAGCTCTTCTGCCTAGCTGATCCCTCAAAATCTGCATGTAGTTCTACAATTGGCTGTGGGATGGGAGATGGTGTATAGCACCCGCCACCCCCACTGGTCCCGGGAAGATTGTTTAAGGTCTTCCGAATGAGAGCCAACCATTTCTTGGCAGGGCCATTGTCTTCTGCCCCCAGAATATTACCAGCATTTAGAGGAACTATCTCTTGAAACCTGAAAGAGAGAAGTATAATGTATATATGAGCAACATGCCAATAATTAGAGTTTGTTCGAAAGACGATAAGATAAAAACAGCGAAATCATACCCAAGAACATAAATATCCGCAGGAGGTGAGGCATGAAGCCAATCATCCAGTTTCAAATTACTCGGGGGAGATCTTCCGGCCACATTCCATGTGGCAACAAAAATGCTGCCCCAATTAAAAAAAAAAAAAAAATTGTAAACAACACGTTAGAGATACAATATACTTTATAAGAACAACACTGAAAAGAAGATATATAGACATTTTACCTATGGTTCTCTACATCTATGATTCGAGGATGGTCGAGATTCATTTTTCGCCGACGAACCCGCTCCGTGTTCTTGCTAAACTTCTCTGTCTTGCTTTTCTTAATTGTGCATGGTTCCCTCTCTGAGAAACTAGTCCTGTATTCAACCTGATCACCTCCTGAAGAACAAAATTATTGGAAATGCTTTAATTTTAAGTTGAAATATTAAAATATAAATCTGAAAGAGAGGTCAATAATGCAAAAGAATTTAAAATTTTCATATATAGGCCAAAACAGATGGGACAATTATGCAGCACCAGAATAGGATTACAAAACAGAACAGAGGCATTGGTGAGACAAAAACTCCAATTATCCAAAGCTATTATTTAAATCGATTTTCTGTACTTAAATTAAGATTATGTCACCAAAAACCCCCCAAAATTTATATAATAATTGCAATAACCAATCATATGAAATAACCATTTGGGAAAGAAAACAGAAATAATAAGGATTTGCACCTCCGTGGTCAACATCGTCTGCCTGAAAGTCTTCATTTTTGCTCTTGATGTTGAACCACTTTCTGACCATTTTCCTTGACCATGAGAGCTTCACCAAACAATAAACAAAGAATCAGCAAACAATTCCCAGAAATCAAAACATAAACAAACTCATTATATATTTCCAGGAAAATAAATGCTTTTTCCAGCAGAATTAGAAAGTGAAAAAAACCTTGCTTTTCTTGGAATTCTCATCTCTCATTGTTTCACTATCACTTCATACAGCTCACTTCTTTAATCCTAAAACTCTGAAAACAATCCAATAATCTGCAAATATTGGAAGAAAAAGAGCAAACAACAAATGGGTTTTCTTATTTTTGGTCAATAACAAATGGGTTTTCTTGTTTTGTTGGTGTTGTGCTATTATACACACTCAATGGTGTAGGCTCAAAGAAGCAAAATCCAGAAGAATAAGAAGGCTCAAAGACTGGTGAGAGAGAGAGAGAGAGAGAGAGAGAGAGAGAGAGAGAGAGAGAGAGAACGCTTTAATGCGTGGAAGTGAGATGAGATTCTGAATTTAGAACAAGACAATGCGGCAGACATGGAGAGAGAGAGAGTCCCCTTCTCTCTCTTTGAACCAAAGGGCCTCGTTCTTGGTAACAACAGCAAAGTATCGAATTTGAACAGTATAAAGTGCAAGAGGAGAGAGAGAGACTTATTTTTCATTAAGAAATATTTAACCCCAAAGCTCAAGGCAGGCCCAACGTAATGGGGCAACGGGCATGTCGTTTAGCTTTAAACTTGTGAGCAGAAACGACCGGGTCAGCAGAGGAAAGGCTGCCCGCGGTCAGCAAAGTGAATGCCATGTTTAGAAATTCAGACATGTACGTGTACAGTATAACCCTAGAGGGAGAGGGATAGCTGTATCCTTCTGCACCATTTTGGTCTACCTATCAAAGTAAAAGCAGTTAAAGATGGAAAAAAGATAAAGGGAATGTTATATGCATCTGCTGTTGTAGTACTGGTACTAGTACTATATTTGTTTTCTGCTGCTTTTCTTTCTTTGTTTAATTTTGTTTTATTTTTTTATTTTATTTTCTTCTTTTGCTGGCAAAGAATGTTTGGGGTTGAAGAAATAGTGTATTGACAAAAAAATGATATTATTCCTACATGGGTTTTTTTGGTTTTTGTGAAATTGTTGGGTTGTGGAGAATCTCCTCAACAACTTCATTTCTTGCCCTTTTAGGGCTTTGTTTTTTTCTCCCAAAGTTCTAAGCTTTAATTTTTGAGCAATGTGTATGTGTTATGTGTGGTTCTCTATGTTATTATAGATCAAATGATTGTGGATGTTGGGTTGGGGGAATGTTTTTGAGCAATTTGGAGGGTTTCTTGGCTCAATCTAGGTTTTGTGTACTCGGAAACATATGCAGGCGTCCCATGTTGGGGTTCCCTTTTTAATTCTTTAGAAGGTACCAACATATGAAGGTTGGTGAGTTTCCAAATAATATTTGTTGCTTTGTTTTTTCTTTGCATGGGGCTTTCCACATGAAATATTCTTCCTAATTCTTATTAGATTTATAAATGTTAAAAACTCTATTTTATAGTCAAGAATACTAAATTTATTTTGTGATGGAAAACAAATTTTGGACCCATGTTTTTTTCTTCTTAAGAAACGAGTTACATATAAGATCTTCGACGGATCTTTACACCAAACATATCAACATGTAACCAAGAAATGATCTCGACTAGTAAACTTAGCAAACCAAAGACATGACTAACATAATGTATTTATCATTTTTTAATTTTTGATTTAGATGCTTTGATTTTTATCCTCATCTGTATTTATCTTTTTTGAACAAAATCCTCATCTGTATTTTTAAACTTAAATTGTGTGTACGGGTCATTATTGTACTCATTCAAATCAAAATGCCACTAGTACATAACATCATATTTACCACATCAATTCCATCACGGGCATCAACAATTCGTGGTAGAAACTATTTCATTACCATGGTCGAGTGTAGCTCGTGGTAGATAACATCAATCCACCACGGTCAAGTTCTGGCCCGTTGTTAAAAGTGAATAATTTACAACGGTTTTTATTCCCGTAATGGAATATCAAAACCACCACGCGATATGCTCGTAGTGGTTACTTCAAACGACCACACACCACCTTTTGACAATTCACCACGCCCTTGGCCCGTGGTGGATGTTTTTTTGTTTTTTTTTTAATATTTGCCATCTATGGATTCATTTACATTGAGATAAAGCCAAACAATCAGTTTTTAGAATTGTATTTGCAAATGTCACATCCGAGTCTCGACTCTGCTGTAACACAATATTGTCCGCTTTGGGCCTCGGACACGCCCTCATGGTTTTGTTTCTGGGAACTCACACGAGAACTTCCCAGTGGGTCACCCATTCTAGGATTGCTCTCGCTTGAACTCGCTTAACTTCGAAGTTCCAATGGAATCCGAAGCCAATGAGTTCCCAAAATGCCTCATGCTATAGGGAGGGGAGTATGTACATATAAGGCACATTACCCCCTCTCCGTTGGTCGATATAGGATGTTACAGCAAATGTGGTATCTTTAAAAAAGGAAAAGATGGAACTATAAGAATGTAAGTAGAAAACATAGAAAGTTTTGAAAATAGTACTCTATTTATTAAGAATGAAGTAGAAAAGGCCCTCTCTCGCACGCGATTATTGCCGAATAGCTAATTCCACCTAATTTTTCTTCATTTGGAAAAAAATGAAGTAGTAAAGACGCAAGGGTACAAGGAACATTTAGTGAGCCTCGCTAGAAAAACTGGTTAGAGCTTTCAACCTGGTATAAAGAAAGAAGAGTCTCCCATTATGATTAAACATGTGAATTATACTATAGTAAATTTAAAATGACATTGGTGATTGGCTACACTAATTAAGTATTTTATAAATAGAGATTTACAGCAAATGTGGTCACACAAATTGTCCTACTTCTAGTTTGATGTGCCCGCCGCCGCCCACGCCAAGCTCTAGCTCTTCATGGCCGTTCAACGAGCCATGTTTGAACAAAAGATGGTCTTCTCACCCTTTTTGGTTTACAGGCTCTCAAAGTTCGAGGTCTTAATTGGTTAGTAAACTCTTAATACCCATGACTCCATAAACCTCCAAAGGCAAAGAGCAAGGCTCTCTTATAATTGTTTTAGTTGCAGACCCTCATGATTGTGATTAAGGGTTTTCTTTTTAGGGTAAATTACATAGTAGCTCCTCAGGTTTGAGGTCTATTACAACCTCATAAAACAACTTTAAAACATTTCACCTTCATACATCCAGTACCATTTTATTTTAAAATAACACCTCCGTTAGATTTTCCATCCATTAGTCTGTTAAATGCTGATGTGGTTACCACAATTGTGCTGATGTGGCTACCACATGGAATTTTTTTTTTAAAAAAAAACCTAAATCTTCTAAATATTAAAATTAAAAAAAAAAAAAAACTAGAAAATCCCGAAACCCATATCCCTTCCTCCCCCCCCCCCCAACCCTTCTGCAACTCCCAAAATCATCTCTTATCCCTGCAACCCCCAAACCCATATCCCCCATCTTCATCTTCTTCCCTGCAACCCAGAAATGATAACCCCCCTCCCCCCACCCCACCCCACCCGCGTCCTTCACCCCAAAACCAGAAACCCAGAACACCCCCCCCCCCCACCCGCGACCCTCCCTCCATCCGCACCCACCCTCTTTCCTTCTCTACACACCCCCCATTCCACGAACCCGATGATGGCGAGACGGGATCGGGATCTGGGTTTTTTTTTTTTTTTTTTTTCTGGGTTGCAGGTAGGGGGTTGGGGGAAGAAGATGAAGATGGGGGAGAAGAGAGGGGAATAGAGGGGAAGATGGGGGAAAAGACGAACCGAAGGGGGCTTTTTTTTTTTCTTCTTCTTTCTTTTCTTTCTGGGTTGCAGGAAAGAAGATGAAGATGGGGGATATGGGTTTGGGGGTTGTGGGGAGAAGAGAGGAGAATGAGGGAAGGTTTCAGTTTTTTTTTTTTTTTTTTTTAATATTTAGAAGATTTAGGTTTAAAAAAATTATTTTTTTTGCCACGTGGCAGCCACGTCAGCATTTAATAGACTAATGGATGAAAAATATAACGGATGTGTTATTTTGAAATAAAATGGTACTGGATGTATGAAAGTGAAATGTTTTAAAATTGTTGTATGGGGTTGTAATAGACCTCAAACCTGAGGGACTATTATGTAATTTACCCTTCTTTTTATGTTACTAGCAAGGAAGAAAATATCGGTAATATCGGAAATATCGGTAGTCCGAAAACACGGAAATATCGATGGAAATATCGGGATAATATCGATATCGATAAAAATTACATGGAAACCACGGAAATTGTAAGAAAAACTTGGAAATTTTTATTGAAACTTTGCAGGATGTTTATTTAGTCAATTATCTATTAGTTTATCACAAAAAATTGGAAGGAAATGCATTGCATTATGGATTTAACTGATTTAAGTTGATTATATAGCGAGCTGGAAAACATTGTGAATGTAGAAAATATGTAGTAATTAATGAAAGAAGTTTAAACACACCATAATCATTTATATATAATGAATTAGTACAATATTTTACACTTTATACATTGCATGGTAAGATACATGAGTGACTTAGTACCACATAGAGTTCCTATGAGATTCAAAATTTTCACTATCTTCATCATCTCTATTTGTAGAGTAAGTGTATTGTGAAGAGTAGTCAGCAACCATGGCAATGGTTTTCAAGAACCAAAACCCAAAAGTCAATAGGAAACCGAATACTTCGGTATTTTTCGGGATTACCAAACAAATGGGATTTGGAAACCAATCCCATATCGAAAATTTCGGTATTTTTCGGGATGGGATTCCTGAACTTCAGGATGGTTTTGGTTTGGGATTTTTCGGTTTGGGTTTGGGACTTTTTCGGTTTGGTTTGGGATTTTCGGGAATTTTTTCCAGCCCTACCATGTAAGTGACCAAATAAAAAATAGAAAAATTAAAAACCACATGCCATTGACTAAGTAATTAATTGACACAATTTAAAATATAATACCACAAAAAATTTGGAATATGTGCAAATTTGTTTCTTGTAAAAAGAATTCAAAACAAAACAATATATATAAATATAGTAGCATATTATCACAACAACATAAGTGATATGGTGGTTAAGGCGTTAAGGACTCAAATGGGAGGGGGTTCGAATCCCTTTAGTCTCAAAATTTGAGACTTATCAAAAAATTTTAAGAATTTTTGGATGTCATATCGCGATATTATCGCTAATATCGCGATATTTTGACGAAAACTCATTAGATACTTGTTAAAATATCGGTAACTCAAAAAAACGAAAATATCAGCGATATATTTAAATCCTTGGTTACTAGACAAAATATAGCGAGGAAACGGAGGAATAATTGTCGTTGGGGGTACCACAATGGTATAAAATCACATCCACTCACATTCCAAATGGAAAACCTTAGTCACTTCATTAGCCTCCACTAACTAAATTCAGTTTTTGTGATGACCAATTCGTCCCAATTCCCAAATAGATATGCAAGATTGGAACTTGCATACAAATGCATTGTTTCCTTTGAAGTTCATATTATTGTGCTTTAAGCGCCAACATTCCTATAGGGGGAGGGGAGGAGTTGGAGCAGTTATAATAATGGTTAAGCCTCACAATAGGCTAGCAATTTTAGTTGAGTTGTTTATCCCTTTTTGTTGGTACTTTTCAAATCTAAAGGTAAATCAATAGTAAATAAATACATCGATTACAACATGTGTTAAATTGTTACGCCGTGTAGTAATGGGAAAGTCATACAAAATCTGTCTAGAAAAATAAACAAATGACCACATCATCAAAATCAAGAAAATTTTGACATTGGACAGAAATAATTTGTCAGTGTTAAGCTGATAGTAAATCTTTGTTGAAAAATAAATCTAATGCTTAATACGCGCAATAGCCACCAAATTTAACTCACCTTTAAGTCTCATCAATATTTGTGTGTTTTCAAAGAAAATTTTCGGCAAATTCCTGTTCTTTAGTGAGAAAATGAAACCCTTTTTTTTTTTTTTTAGTATAACGATATATTTTACACTTAGGGGATGGGGAGTTCGGCTAAACCACACAATGAGCAACCTAATTTGGTATCGAATTTGTCATCCACGAGATTCGAACCTAAAACTTCTTCACTAACCTTAAACTTAATGGTAGAGTTTTTGTCGAAAAATACCTATATTTCTAGGCTCCACTCAAAACAATATCTAAATTTTTCTGAAGCTGTCACTGTACGCGTCCTACCAAGTTTTAAAACATGTAATAACGAGTGGACTTCCATTTTGTTCATCGAGGTGATCTAATCAGCATAAATCATTTAACCTTGATGAAGTGGTTGGTAAATTGTGTGCTTTTGCTTTTGTATGGATTTTAGGACGACATGGTTATTGTTTTGGTTTGCTTAGGCTAATGTGGGTCTTATGAAATGATTTGAAGCAATAACAAGAAAAAAGTGAAAATTGAATAGTGCTAAGAAACTTGTGAAAGTGAGAGGGATTATATCAAAGACAAAGAGCAATGGGGCCATCCCTTGCAATTGGAGATCTAAAGGGAAAAACAAAAACTCGACAAGTGACCCTACTAGGATTGGAAACATACTCCATTCTTCCACAGTTTGACAACCTTGACGATTGACGAAGAATTTCATGAAATGGTATCTAATAACAAAAATATTATTAGTTTGATTCAATGAGGACATGATGAAAAGGGAAATTTGGACATGCATACTCATCAAATATGCGCCATTATAACAAGAGAAAAGGATGCTAGCTAGTAGGGAATGTCTCCGTGTCCATAAATTTGGTTGCTTGTGTGCAAATAAATGATGCAAAATTGTAACAATTTTCATAAGAAATATTTTCTCGCATAATTAAGCATGTTATGTTATTAAATTGTTCATCTAAACATTAATCAAATAGCTTTTTGGTTTTTTTTATAGTGTTTTTAAGAGTGTGTGTGGTTAGATTGAATTTTTTTTACAAACGATAGTATTAGTGGGTGAAATTGTTAAAAGTTGATGGGGAGAGTTGGCGGAGATCGATCCCACACAAGGTGCATAAGTATTATTACTTTTCGCCATTGTGGTAAAACATCATCTGCAGTGTGGTTAGATTGATGGGTATATTATGGCATTTAATTCAAACCACAACAAAATTAATTTCTTTTTTATTTACAGAAAAAATATCAATTGCTTAAAAAACAAAACAACACCAAAAAAAAAAAAAAAATTCTCATTTCCACCACTATTTAAACTATTCATACAGTGTGTGCAACAATACTAGTATATGTTAGAAAACTTTTTTAAGACGGATCAACCCGCATTACAATATGATGATCTGATAAAATCGCTCACCCCATCCAAAAAAAAAAAAAAAAAAAAAATCTATGGTGCTCTTTTGTATTGGATATTTTGAGGTTTTTAAATGTTAAATCTTAATTTTTAAATTTTAAAAAAAGATGTCATTTAATATTACAGTCTAATAGTATTCATTTTCACTTGTAAGTGTGAGAGGTCTTAGGTTCGATTTTCGCCAAATGTGAGTTTGAACCACATTATTGCTAGTCCATTGTGAGGTTAAGCTCACCCCCTCCCCATTAGTATAGATAATATCGTTTGTTAAAAAAAATTTAAACAAAGACTTCACGGTTAAAACACCAGAAGTATCACATATTCCAGAGCATCGTAGACAATCGCATAATATCATGAAATAAAGAACTATTTAGTCATCTAACAACTACAATACAACGAATAAACAAGCACAATATTTGCAATGAACACTTTAGTGTTCGAGAATCGAATTGGTCATAAATTTATTTTAGTTTTTGTGAATTTTATAATGGGGATTATAAATTGAATTATTTCCAATTCTTGAAAAAAAAATTGATGATTCTTAAATTAGGATCTAAAAGCTAAACGATTCAGATGTGGGTCTTCATATGTGTTATTGGGGTTCCAAGAGGCAGCACGGTCGAGATTTTCGAAATCCTTAGAGTTCTCTCCATAGAAGAAACTTAGGGTCTGTTTGGTATCTTATTTGAAATTTTTTATCATTTCTCAAAACATTTCTTAAGAACATTTTCTGAAAACAATTTTCTTTAAGATTCAAAAACTTGATTGGTTTGTGATTTAAAAATTTTAAATCTTACGACTTAAACTAGACAAAGAGATCTAAAAAGAGGGGGTCGCAGGAAAGAGAGAAAGAGGAAAGAGGATGAAAGAAAGTAAGAGATGATTGAAGGAAAGAGAAAGAAGAGAGAGGATCGGACGAGATAGAGAGGAAGAGGAGTGAGAGAAATAACTGAGAGAATGAAGAGAGCAGATTGGAGGAGAGACGAAAAAGGTTAAAAAAAAAGAGGAGAGAAAGAAGAAAAGGGAGAGATAGATTTGGAGTAAGAGGGGAGGAAGGAGAGAAAAGAAATGAGTGAGTTTAAGTTTAAAAACTCTAAAAACTCACTTTTTATGTTTTTAAAGAATATACTATATTTTTTTAGTTAGTCTTGAATTCAGTTTTTGAAAATAGTCTTACCAAATAAGTTTTTAAAGCCTAAAACTTGAAAATTGTTTTTGAATTTAAAAAATTGAATTCAAGTAGAGTACCAAATAGGGCCTTATTTTTCCTCCACTTCGTCTAGTATGGTTTCTGTTAGTGGTATGGTTTATGTTAGTTGATGGAAGCTAAAATCTGGAATCCAGCTTCTTTGCCTCATTTGGTAAGTGCAAGGCCGAATCAAAGTGGGCAAGCTTCGCTTCACTTAATTGCCCTCGACTTCATCGATTAACCAACAATGATCTGTCGTTGCCTTGTTGCTATAAGGCCTTCCATAATAGGCTAAAAGTTTGAATTTGATTAATTTGATAGGAATCAAACTCCTACAATGGATCGAAAAATTTGGTTCTATAAGAATGATTCTAATTTTGAGTTCAATATATTGAATTGTATGAGTTTGATTCCTACACAATAAATGAGCTACCTTTTTTTATTTATTTATTTTTTTTTTTTTGTAATCGAAAGATAGTATTTACACTAAAGGGGTGAGGGGAGTAAATGAGTCATACATTTGACAGTTAGCACTCATCTCTATCAAAATCAAACTATTGTAGCAACTGCCTTATAGGAACATAAAAAGTTCAGCGTCTTTTCCAAAATATAAAATAAAATAATAAAACTTTGTCTTACTACAACCAAACTCAATGTACCTGATTCCTATATCTAGGAATCAAACTCACCTAAATTATTATGGAAAGCATAAGTGTGTCATGTTCCATAGCGATGATTTATTGATGCCATAACAATAACATATTGATGTCTCGATATATGTAGAGGGTATTTTTGTAATTTTATAATTGTTTTAGCAGTTTTGTTTTTCAATCATTTTGACAACCATGATTTGATTTATCAGTTTGCCCAATTTTTCTTTGTTTTTATGGTTGACAAGATGATATATGAAGGAAAATAGGTTGTATATGACATCCAAATTGCAATGAAAAGGTCCTGCACTACACCTTAAAATCAAAATGTTGATCGATGCTTCTATAGAACACAAGCAGTTCATGAAGTGGTATCTAGGGAACACCACATTCATGGATTCAGACAAGGCATTATGAATCCATGATTTTGAAAGGAAAAAAAAGAAAGAACGGTACCTGGGAGTTGATTGCATCTAATTAGTCCCACTCATTGACTATGAGAGCATAGGGAGTGGCCATAGACCCTTGGCAAATCCCTTCCATAGGTCCACTGAAAGCAACTGATGAAAAAAAAGAGTGATAATTTGATTATATTTCAATTAGCACCATCCACTCTGATGTTATATATGATAAATGAAGACATTTCTATTTAAGGCAAAATCCCCAATTATTTCCAAGGAAAATTAAATATTCTTTTTGCAATAGGCTTTGGTTTTTTTATTTTTTATCGTTGTTGTGTTCAGATTCATCGTGAAATCTACAATATGCTTTCAACATTTATAATATTCACACGTAGTACAAAGTAACATATGGTATTAGACATAATTACTACTTAGTCAAAAGAAATGGTGATATAAAATTAACCTTAAAGTTCCCAGATGATTAAAAAAATGGAATATAACATATATGATTACTTATCTTCTAAAGAGTAAAGATTAAAAATAGATGTTCACAATATTGTATGACTATGAGAAGATTTGCGTTATCCGAATAAAATAAGATTCATGCAAAAATAGGTCAATAAAACATAAAGAAACTCGAGAAGATTTGGTACTGCTGCTTTTTCTTTCTTCTTTTTGTTTCCCAAATCACCCGCCTTGCCATGCCCTTGAATCTGAGGCTAAATAATGAAGATTTACGAGGCAGTCAAAGGTATGCAGCAATTGATTTTTCTTCCAAGATTCTTCATTGCTTTGTTTTTGCCCATTCCTCTTCCTTCTTTTTCTTACATGAGATTTGTATCCGTTTTTAAGACATGGTTTTGTTCTTTGTTTTCAAAATGTGACAAGGCTTTCTCACATGTCATTATCTTCGGCAGATTCTCTCACCACAGGATCAAAACTTCATTTTACCTCAGTGTTTGTACCAAATATTATATATATAACCATTAGATGTAGACCTCTCGCATACGTTTATCATCCCTTGGAAAAAGGAATTTAATTACACTATTCGTCAAAAAAAGAAAAAGGAATTTACACTAATTTGTTTTTCTTGTTTATATATATATATATTATTTTTTTTGTATTTTGGGGATGAGATAAGAGAACCAAATGGAATATTCATTGGATGGTGATGCTTTCATCGCTTCATCTATTATATAGATGAGTTTAGTTAAATTATCTATTACAAAAATTTCAAATTTAAACTTGTCTAACAACCATTAAAGAGGTAATGAGCATCATTATTCACCACCACTTAAGAATGGTAAGCAAAAATATTTCCAAGATTTGCTAGTAATTTAACAAGTAAATAATCCATTCAGGAGAAATTCTTATATACATTTACCCTAGTGCATTAAGATTTTGAATCAGGGTCTCTCCCTCTCACCCACAAAGTGTAGGATCCATCATAAAGATTAATCATTTTCTTACGTTTGAAGTGCACAAAACTCTTTCACTAAACATGCCGTATAAACTCATATTCATAATCCTCCTAACGTGTGCACCTAAATCTCACAAATATTGAAATGCTTATGAATATTAACATTGTTGTGCAGTGATGATGTTAGAGATTTTACTCCTTGATCATGATCATCAGACCGTTTTACAAACTAATTATTACTGACAATAGTTAAAATATCACTCACGATAGTTGTTGATAAAAGAAAAAAACAAGATGTATAAAAGTAGATATATATCTTTGTATATATAATATATGTACATAGTGTATGTATATATTAATATACACATGAACTTACTATATGTACTTGAGGGGATATTCCATACTATATGTACATAGTGTTTGTATTAATCATACACATGAGAATTAATGTACATGGAGGAATATCAGAACTTTCTGTTGGTTTTTTCTTTACTTGTTACTTTTACTCTAACTATGCATATTGGAAACATGAAATTCTTTTGACAATTATTATTACTTCACGTCCATGAATAATTGGATAATTATTCTGGATTATCTTTGCGATATTGGTCTTCTTTCTCTTTCTCTCCCCAGTTTTCCACAGTTTCCCTTTGGGTTTACGAGAAAAAATTCGGTTGTTCCTTTTGTACATTCCCAGATCCGATTGTTCATTATTTCTGCAACTGTATCCTGATTGGTAAGTATGTATACCTTCCACGAGATTTATGTCAAGAACTAGGGCATGGTCCAGAATACGTACTTTATATATAGGACCACTGTCTTTAGGATTTTGAACAGAAATAAATCATTTGACCTATTCTAGTAATCTTTTTGTAGAAACAGCAACCATTGAAGAGTTTACGTACTCCCTATAATTAGTGTGGCACTAATCATTCCTCATAATTCATAATGTGCATGCCAATATTATAGAGTGGAGGACTTGGCTGTACTTTAATCACATTTTAAAGGTCTGCAGTAATTGACTTTGGTTAACGGATATACTATGATTTAAGACGTCCTTTTGATTATTAACCATACCCTATCTAAATCAGATGACATACTTCATCTCTACATCTTACGTGCTACAAAAGTGTGTGTGTATATATATATGTACATTTGTTAGGGTGGCATTTAAATTTTTTACTAAATTAGAAAGAAAAGAAAACGAAAACTCAGACAACAAAATATCAATAACTCATTGAAGAAAAAAAAATCTATCTTCTATCCGCTATTTCACTTGTAATACTCTAATTTATTCAAAGTTATAAAATTCTTTTAGAGCACTTCTCCCTAGGGCCGGCCCATGCCCAGTGCTAGCAGGGCATTCGTCTAGGACCCAAAATAATTTGGGGCACCAAAATTATTAGGGTAGTATATTTATATATGTTTTCATAAAAATTTGGTTCAATGACAAAGAAATTTAACTAGAGTTGATGGTTTTGTTGTTTGAAATTAATGATGAGGTCTTGAGTTCAAAACACCATGTGTGCTTATTTACTTTTCAAGTTTTACAAATTTATTTTCATAAGAGTATATATATATATAATTGGGCTAAATGATTAAGAAGTTTTGTTTGTACCATATTTAGGGCCTCCGTATTTAGATTTCGTATAAATACTCGGAGGACTCAAATGTAATTATGTAATAAATAAAGGGGCAAATATGTAATAAGTGAGGAGCCCTTATTCTATAAAAGGACTCCCCGCTCTCCTCATTAGGAGAGGTCAAGGTTTAGGCCATGGGAAGAGAGAAAACATCTCAGAGAGGGCAAACACAGAAAATAGGCTAGAGAGCACACTGCCTCTAGCCTTCTTGTATATTCACCATTCAAAGTGAAACAATATCAACATCAGTGTGGACGTAACCCAAACATTGGGGTGAACCATGATACATCTTGTGTTCTTTACTTTCTTGCATATTCACGGTCGGATTTACGTTGTTCCAAGACCTTCCGGTTTTGTGCATCAACAAGTTTAATTAGAATCAATAGTTTTTGTTGTTTAAAATTAACGAGAGGTCCTAAGTTAGAAATGCTAAGTGCATGTTTATTCTTTTCAATTTTTACGATTTTTTGTTTGGTTGTTAATTTATATGTAATTAGTAACTAGTAGCTATGTGGGTTGTTATTTTTAAACATTTGTTCCAATTCAAATCTAATCTTCAACAAAGAGTAATGCGTTAACCAAATTTGCAAATAATATGACGTGTTATCAAAAAGTTTAATCTAGTACCCATTTATTACTTATACATATCAATTAAAGACTAAAAAACATCATTATTTTTTTTAGTCCCATATTGATAAGGTTAGTAAATAAGAAAAAACACCTCATGATTTATAGAAAAACACTTTAAAAGTTTAGATGGAAAACAAAACTCATATTTGTCTACTTGTAAACATGGAGTTTTTTTGTTCCCTTCTCACGATATAAAATAAATTAATTTTTCCATGTTTCTAAATTATTACGTTTGAAGTGATTTTCTAAGTATAATTTTATCGATGTCTTACGTGTGAAAGCAAATAATTTTCTTATATAAAATGAGGGCACATTTTTTGGCGTCGCCCCGAATCTTAAAAATCTCTAGACTGGCCCTGCTTCTCCCATTAAGTAAGCTTGAATTTTTCGTTTAAAATAATAAGGTTTGAAGCATTTTTCCCCTAAAAATAATGTTATCAAAGACACATATGTGACACAAACTAACGAATTAAGAAAAATAGGTACCATATAACTTGGTTTAGTGCGATTTCAACTTAGGCTTCAAATCGCACGCCTAACCAGAGAAATATCGCATTTAGTTTAAGCCTCAAAATAGTATAACGAAATTGGACTAATCCATTAGTATTAATAATGTTGAGTAAATTTGAACATAAAATTGACATTTGTGGTAGTCATCTCTTTCTAATCCACTATGCATGTCAAATCATGAGGTTCTTCTGACCGTTTCATTTGTCATCCCATGAGCTCCCTAACATGAGCATTCAACATGGATGAGGATCCTCTATGGATCCTCTTTGTGGAGATCATATGGATCATCACATCCTAACTATTCATCGTACATCGTACGGTCAGTTTTTGTCAAGTACTTTTTGTATTTAATTTTAAATAAAAATATTCAAATAATTTGTGACCGCACGATGTACAATGAATGACTAAGATGTGCGGATCCTTAGGATCCACCCCATTTGGATTTGGATGGGATCCAAATCCATCAATACGACTTAGCCCAGCGCTAATAGATTGGTATACGGTGTGTATATATATATATATATATATATATATATATATATATATATATCAATACGACTTAGCCCAACGCTAATAGATTGGTATACAGTATATATATATATATATATATATATATATAAAAGATCAGGGGACAAATATTTTTACACTTCTCTTTAGCCATTAGATTTCATAACATTCCAAGATCTTGATTAAGAGTAATGTGAAGACTTTTCAACATTAAATGATGTGGATTATAATTAATATTATCTAAAACTACATTAATGAAACCCTCTTTGTCAACCAAAAGATGATGAAAAGACATATTTGTCTTCTAACACAATAAAAAAGTTAAGGACAGTAACATACTTTCACAAAACAAAAGTTTTCTTTTTGTTTAATCTCACCTACATGTAATTTTATTATATCTAATTAAAAAAAAAAAAAAAAACCTCTCTCCCTCCCTCCATCTCTCCCTCTATCCTTACTCCTATGTTCTCTCTCACTCTCTTCCTCTCTCTTTCAGTTTTAACAACCAAAGTAAAAAATTTCACACACTTTGTGTGTGGGCATATACTATAAATAATAAATAAAACTAAAAATAATAAAAACTGGAAGAAAAAAAAAAGCAAGAACCGTAAGCGTTCAAACTTCAAAGTTAGGGGGAGGGTAAGAGACCTCAATTGTTCTGCCGCATATGGATCTTCTCTTGGTCTTTTTTTTTTCTTCCTAATCTTTGGTAATGAAAAACTTCCTAATCTCTTTACTCTAGAAACCCATGTGTTATTACGATTTACCAGGAGATATGTTTACCACTAGTTCAGATTGTTATCACGCTTGGCCAATGAGGGATTCCACAATCTAATTTACCACTCAAAGATACCAGGAATGAAGAATTAGGGTTTCGGGTTTAGTTTTGTTTACCAAACAAAATGATCCAAAAGATTGAGTGATAGTTTGATACACTTTGTGTGTTTCTTACTTTTGTATCAATCGAATCAAATCAACATGTAGTGAAGACAATGGATTTTCTCTCCTCCTTCTTACGTTCTTGGCTAGTTTCTATTCCTGGATTTCAACGTTGTTTTGATTTTTTTTCCTTTTGAATTTTATTCTACTAGTTGATTCTTATTCATTTAATATAATTTTTTATTTTATTAATTATAATCCATGCACGTCATCATCCGTGTCACTTAAGGTTTAAAATTTTCGACATTACTCTTAATCAAGACCATTGAATGTTATTAAATCCAATGACTAAGAAGGGTTGTAAAAATATTTGTCAAAACATTACACTCCTTCTTAGCCATTAGATTTAATATGAATTTTTATCACAAATAGTTATTTATATTTTGACAAGTCATCACTTAAATCATTTATGTTTCGAACTCATCAATTTCATCATTCATATTTGGAGAAGCACATCATTTTCGTCTTTGCTGTTAGATTATGTTAAAAATTATGTTAATTTGCTTACCTGGAACATACATGAAAACCCCATAACCAGTTACAATATGCCACATGTGTTATATAACATATTAATTTTTAAAAGTGATTTAAAGTTTTGAAAAACAATTAAGAAAAAAGGAAATAAAATAATATAAAAAACCCAAGCGGTCAGCCATCTCCCCCACCCCATCTCTTTCAGTTCGGCTCTGCCATCTCCTTCTCTTCGAATGAAGGGTCAATCCAATTTGGACTTTGATATTAAATAAACTTAAATGAAAAAATACTAGCCGCTGGGCTTTGGTTGTTTATAATAAGATTTAAACAAATTGGAAGACAGTAGGGACGGAGATAACAGAGAGGAAGTGAAAATAGATGAGGAAATTGGCTGGCCGCGGGGACTTGGTTTTTTTATTTCAGTTTTGTTTAATTGGCTTTTCAAAATTTAAAATCCCATTTAAAATTAATTTTGTTACACAATACACATGGTGTAATGTGATTGATTATCGAGGTCCCATATATATGTGATTGATTATCGGGGTCCCATATATATGTCACATAAGCAAGGTAATATAATTTTGGATCATTTTGGTTCCGGTTCCTAATCAACTTAATTGCTAGACTAAAATCTTGTTTGTTTAAGTATTTTGATCGAGGTCTTTAACATCAGTTAAAAGATTCAACTCATGCATTTATGCATTTAATTTCGCAGAAATTATATATGCAATTTAAACAAATTCAAATAATATTTTTAAAATATAATAAATACTTAAAATTAAATATTAGAGAAATATTGTTCTTCACAAAATTATAGCAAGAAAATAATGTACCCACATAATTATTAAAATATTTTAAAAAATAACTACTGATATAGATTAAAACATAAAATAAATACATATAATTAGCATGGGTACATTTAGCAAAATTAAAAATGGGTACAAATAAATTAAAAAATAAGGGTAGAAATACAAATAAATTTTAAAAAATATGGGCACTAAAAAGAAATTAATATATGGGTACAAATTAAAACTGAAAAGAAAATTCATACAAATTAAAAAAGGGTTGCAAATTAAAAATGGGAACAAACTAAAAATAAAAATATGTTGATGCACAAAATCAGCGAGGACTTTGGTACAACAGAAAGCATTAAGTTTGTGACCTTCGCTAGATTGCTCCGGTCACTAGTGTGGATAAGTATGTAAATGATAGAGACAGGGAAGCAAACACAAGATGTACGTGGTTCACCCAGATTGACTACGTCCACGGAGTAGAGGAGTTCTCATTAATTGTGAAGGGTTTACACAAGTACATAGGTTCAAGCTCTCATTTAGTAAGTACTAGTGAATGATTTAGTACAAATGACATTTGGAAATATTGTGAGAGAATGATCTCTATTTATATAAGAGAGTTTCTAGTTTCATTCTGACATTGACACGTGTTGTGTTGTGATTGGCTTCTGATGTTTGACACGTGTTGTGTTATGATTGTCTTCTGATGTCGACACGTGTCGCGCTGTGATTGGCCTCCTGGTTGGAAGGAAACTCTTCTGGGTCCTTGACGGTATAACGTTGACCAGTGCTCAGTAGTTTCGGGATTGGTCAAATATGGTACAAACAGTGCTCCCCTAAGTTCCCGAGTGAGGGAAGCTCTTCGGTTGGGGACTTGCAAGATTCAAGCCATTGAGTAATCATAAAACTTCTAAGTACCAAAGTGTGGTATCATTTTTACTTGCCTTATCTATCTCATATGTAGATGTGGCATCTTCTCTGGAAGTACTTTTCCTCCATCCAGGGGTGGTATCTTTAACCGATGAAGATGCACAAGGTAATGTATCAATTTCACTTGAAGCTTACTTGTAGTTTCGGGCTTGGTCAAGTGCGATACAAACCCTATAGTAGGAGTCCCCCAAGTCGCCGAGCTAAGAGATTTGCCGAAGGAGGTAACAGACAAGGTAAACAATCAGACTTCCAAGTAAGCAACCTGGATCGGAGGTTCAACTTCGGTTTTCGGTTGATTGTTCCCCTTCTCCTTGTGTCGTAAACATCAACAAGGATAAGGAGGAGCAAATGGAGAAGAGATGATATGAGATACTTTTTCTTTTGAAGAAGTAACTTTCCACATGCTTATTCTTGAACTGGGCTGGAGGGTTTTCTGGTTTCCTCCAGAGTATAAGGCCGACTCAAGAATTTGAGGGTCAAAACAAGTCCATCAAATCTAGAGTACGTTTGACCCTAATGATATGAGATACTTTTGTTGTTGACAAAGTAGTGGATGTATCGGCACGTGTTTTGTTACGCTTGTCTCCATATGCTTCCTTGTATCCTTCTCACTTGCCCTATCTGTTCCTCAGGCAGATGTGGTATCTTCTCTAGAAGCATAAGATGTTGAAGATGAGTACTCGAGAGCAATGCCAAGTAAGTAATCAGGCAAGGGGTTCCAGGCAGTCAGTTCCTAACTAGAAGCTTGATTCCAAGTGCTGACTGATTGCTTTCTTTCCCTTTGTCTTATAGGTAAGAACAAGGCCAAAGGAAAAGATAGGGAAAAATCATGATATGGGATACTCTTGCTTTTAACCCTAATGATATGAGATACTCTTGCCCTGGTGTGGCTTGTTTGCAGAGGTATTATCGGGAGGAAAAGAGCTGAGTATTTCAAGAGACTCTGCTGAGAGTGCCCTCTCAAATGTGAAGAAAAGTTGAGCAATTTTTTTTATTTGCAGGTCCGCCTGGCTATGGATGATAGGGGTCGACATATATATGAGTCTCCCTAACAACAAGTAGTAGTGCTATTCCTTTACCCTTATTGGTCATAGCAATGTAGTGGAAGCTGCAAACTTCATGTGTTTTAACTTTGTTAGAGCACTTTGAAAAAGTGGTCTCTGGTATCTGGAAAACTGATGTTGCATGTGAAGATTGCAGACAAGCTTTATCCAAGGAAATCTGGCTCTCAAAGTTTGGAGAGCGGTGTCTCTTCGATTTTCGAACAAGCAATCATGTCGAGATCTGGCTCTCGAGGTTCAAAGAACGGTGCCTCTTCGATTTTTGAGAAAGCAATCCTGTTGGGAGTCCGACTCTTAAGATTCGGAGAGCAGCGTCTCTTTGATTTTTGAGAAAGTAATCTTATTGGGAGTCTGGCTCTCGAGATTCGGAGGACGATGCCTCTTCGATTTTTGAGTACGTAATCCTGTTGGGAATCTAGCTCTCAAGATTCGGAGAGCGGTACCTCTTCGATTTTTGAGAAAGCAATCATGTTGGGAGTCTGACTCTTGAGATTCAGAGAGCAGTGTCTCTTCGAGTTTTGAGAAAGTAATCCTGTTGGGAGTTTGGCTCTCGAAATTCGGAGGGCGGTGCCTCTTCGATTTTTGAGCAAACAATCTTGTTGGGAGTGTTTTCTCGAATGTGAGTAAAGGTTGGGCATTTTTGCCAGTCTGCCTTGCCACGGAGCATGAAGGTTGACACACATTGGGACTTTCTAGTTATCAAGCAGTGGTGTTGTTCCTTTACCCTTGTGAGTAATAGGAGGGTAGCTGGACCTTCAAAATTTATGTGTCTAAACTTTGTCAGAGATCTTTGGCAAAGTTATCTGTGGTACCCGAGGAGCTGATGTTGCGTGTAGAAAGTGGTGCCTCTTCGAAATCGGGAGGGTGGTGCCTTTTCGATTTTTGAACCAACGGCTCTGTTGCCTTTTCTTTTATAAGGGCACCAATTGTTTGCAAGAAGTACATTAAGAGAGTTATTGCTTATAGGAATTTTCCCCTTACTTGAGAGATTTATTGCACCTCATTTCTCCTTCATCATTTCTGAGAATGTTTGGCCCATCTGACCGTCGTTTTGACTTGAACTTTGGTGAAGAGGCAGCCATGCCTTCTCAAGACAACATATGGCGCTCATCCTTCTTATCCCCTACTGGTTATCTTACCGTTGGGGACTCTGTGATGAAGAATGATATGATCGCTGCGGTGGTGGCTAGGAACCTTCTCACTCCCAAAGATAACAGACTACTTTCCAAACGGTCTGATGAATTGGCTGTTAAGGATTCTCTGGCTCTCAGTGTTCAGTGTGCAGGTTCTGTGTCTAATATGGCCTAACGCCTATTTGCTCGAACCCGCCAAGTTGAATCATTGGCGGCTGAAGTGATAAGTCACAAACAGGAGATCAGAGGGCTCAAGCATGAGAATAAACAGTTGCACATGCTGGCACATGACTATGCTACAAACATGAAGAGGAAGCTCGACCAGCTGCAGGAATCTGATGGTCAGATTTTACTTGATCATCAGAGGTTTGTGGGTTTGTTCCAAAGGCATTTATTGCTTTCATCTTCTGGGGCTGTACCACGTAATGAAGCTCTAAATGATCAACCTTCGATGCCTCATCCTTCTGGGGTTCTGCCTAGTACTGAGGCTCTGAATAATCACCCTCTGGTGCCTCCTCTTTCTGGGGCCCTGCTGACTGCTGAGACTTCTCATAAGCAACCTTTGTGAAGGCTCCCTCTTGTTTGTTTATTTTGATTCATGTATATGTACACATTTGTAACTTATCGGAGATATCAATAAACAAGCTTTGCTTCATTTCAACGTATTGTGTTAAATACACCAAGGCATTCTTCACTAAGTTCTTTGAATTTTTCCTTTTGTTGAATCTTGTATGTTAAAGCTTTGTGAGTGAAACATGTAGGTTGAGGTAGTGCTCCCTTAATTTCCCTAGTGAGGAAAACTTCTTGGTTGGAGACTTGAAAAAATCCAAGTCACTGAGTGGTCGTGAGACTTCCGAGTATCAAGGTGCAGTAGCATATGGTAGGAATCCCCCAAGTCTCCGGTCGAGGGAGTTGACGAAGGAGGTGTCTTGCTAGTAGCCAAGTTTCCAAAGTAACAAAACTTCACCATTTTCCTTTCTAAGTGGTAGCCCAAAACTCCTCATTCATATATATTTGTTATGAAAGTTGTTAGGCCCAAAGAAGAGGAGGCCTAGGCAATATATATATATATATATATATATATATATATTTTTTTTTTTTTTGAATTTCCGAATTTTCGAATTTTCGAATTTCTGAATTTTCGAATTTTTGAATTTTCGAATTTCCGAATATATGTATTTTAAGCTTTATAGGTGAAGCTTTGTAGGTGAAGCTTTGAGGTTGAAGCTTTGTTGGGTACCATGAATTGATTTTGCTTCACACTATCTTGATCAAGATAGTGTGAAGCTTTGTAGGTGAAGCTTTTGTGGGTGAAGCTTTTGTGGTGGGTGAAGCTTTTGTGGGTGAAGCTTTTGTTGTGGGTGAACCTTTTGTTGTGGGGGAAGCTTTTGTGGGTGAAGCTTTTGTTGGTGAAGCTTTTATGGGTGAAGTTTTTGTGGTGGGTGAAGCTTTTGTTGGTGAAGCTTTTATGGGTGAAGCTTTTGTAGGTGAAGCTATTGTGGGTGAAGCTTTTGTGGTGGGTGAAGCTTTTATGGGTGAAGCTTTTGTAGGTGAAGCTATTATGGGTGAACCTTTTGTAGCTGAAGCTTTGTAGGTGAAGCTTTGGAGTTGAAGCTTTTGTTGGGTACCATGAATTGATTTTGCTTCACACTATCTTGATCAAGATAGTGTGAAGCTTTTGAGAATTTGTAGTTGTCCTCCATTG
The DNA here is from genome assembly GCF_042453785.1 of Malus domestica. NCBI lineage: Eukaryota > Viridiplantae > Streptophyta > Magnoliopsida > Rosales > Rosaceae > Malus > Malus domestica. Next base: position 16,795,884 of record NC_091673.1, read on the forward strand.
ATGAAGCTTTTGTTGGTGAAGCTTTGTTGGGTACCACGAATTGATTTTGCTTCACACTATCTTGATCAAGATAATGTGAAGCTTTTGAGAATTTGTAGTTATCCTCCATTGATGAAGCTTTGTTGAATTTCCTTTTTTTTTTCTTTTTTTTTTTGGGAAACTAGAAATTTGAAAATGTGGGAGAGACAACATATACAAATTTTGCTTCCACACTGTTGAGCAAGAGATTGTGATGCAAGCCACACCTTGTAGTAGTCGAAGGTTTGGATGAGTCATATAAATTGAATTTGCTTCGAATAGTCTTGAATTTGCCTCAAAGGTTTGAGAATTGTAGTTGCCCTTCATTGATAAAGCTTTTGTTGGCACCATAAATTGGTTTTGCTTCACACTGTCTTGATCAAGAGTGAGTGAAGCTTTTGAGAATTGTGGTTGCCCTCCATTGATGAAGCTCTTGTTGGCACCATAAATTGGTTTTGCTTCACACTGTCTTGATCAAGAGTGTGTGAAACTTTTGAGAATTGTGGTTGAACTCCTTTGATGAAGCTTTTGTTGGCACCATAAATTGGTTTTGTTTCACATTGTCTTGATCAAGAGTGTGTGAAGCTTTTGAGAATTGTGGTTGCCCTACATTGATGAAGCTCTTATTGGCACCATAAATTGGTTTTGCTTCACACTGTCTTGATTAAGAGTGTGTGAAGCTTTTGAGAATTGTGGTTGCCCTCCATTGATGAAGCTCTTGTTGGCACTATAAATTGGTTTTGCTTCACACTGTCTTGATCAAGAACGTGTGAAGCTTTTGAGAATTATGGTTGCCCTCCATTGATGAAGGTCTTGTTGGCACCATAAATTGGCTTTGCTTCACACTGTCTTGATCAAGAGTGTGTGAAGCTTTTGAGAATTATGGTTGCCCTACATTGATGAAGCACTTGTTGGCACTATAAATTGGTTTTGCTTCACACTGTCTTGATCAAGAGTGTGTGAAGCTTTTGAGAATTGTGGTTGCCCTCCATTGATGAAGCTCTTGTTGGCACCATAAATTGGCTTTGCTTCACACTGTCTTGATCAAGAGTGTGTGAAGCTTTTGAGAATTGTGGTTGCCCTCCATTGATGAAGCTCTTGTTGGCACCATAAATTGGCTTTGCTTCACACTGTCTTGATCAAGAGTGTGTGAAGCTTTTGAGAATTGTGGTTGCCCTCCATTGATAAAGCTCTTGTTGGCACTATAAATTGGTTTTGCTTCACACTGTCTTGATCAAGAGTGTGTGAAGCTTTTGAGAATTGTGGTTGAACTCCTTTGATGAAGCTCTTGTTGGCACCATAAATTGGTTTTGCTTCACACTGTCTTGATAAAAAATGTGAAGCTTTCTACGAGTTGTAGTGTTTGCATTGTTACAGAGGGGAAATGTCTGAAGCAGATGCAAGAGGGCTGAATAGCTTGATCTTCGTATGTCATGCACTGAAGTTGTTGTTGGCTTGCAATAAGACTTTGTTGGTGACTATAACTCTTGTTGGGCATAAGTGCTCCCTTAGTTGAATTGTCAAGCTTGAGGGTTTTTGATTATTTGTGAATGCTAAGAGTTCACATGTACAAATTGTACCACTCGTCTTCTGGTAGGTGGAATGAATGGTGAGTTGCTTTCATCACTTGGTTAGTGGTACGAAGGTGAGTTCCTTTATCACCTTTTATCACATTTCATCACCTGGTTGGTGGCACGAGGATGAGTTCCTTTTTCACTTGGTTGGTGGCATGAATGGCAAGTTGCCAAATGATATTAGAGTACGGGCTGTACATTTCATCACCTGGTTGGTGGCATGAAGGAGAGTACGGGTTGTACATTTCATCACCTGGTTGGTGGCATGAAGATGAGTTCATTTTTCACCTAGTTGGTGGCATGAGTGGTAAGTTGCCAAATGATATTAGGGTACTGGTTGTACATTTCATCACCTGGTTTGTGGCATGAAGATGGGTTCCTTCTTCACCTGGTTGGTGGCTTGAGTGGCAAGTTGCCAAATGATATTAGAGTATGGGTTCTACATTTCATCACCTGGTTGGTGGTATGAATGAGAGTATGGGTTGTACATTTCATTACCAGGTTGGTGACACGAAGATAAGTTCCTTCTTCACCTGGTTGGTGACATGAATGACAAGTTGCCAAATGATATTAGAGTACGGATTGTACATTTCATCACCTGGTTGGTGGCATGAAGGAGAGTACGGGTTGTACATTTCATTACCTAGTTGGTGGCATGAAGATGAGTTCCTTCTTCACCTGGTTGGTGGCATGAGTGGCAAGTTGCCAAATGATATTAGAGTACGGGTTGTACATTTCATCACCTGGTTGGTGGCATGAGGGAGAGTATGGGTTGTACATTTCATCACCTGGTTTGTGGCATGAAGATGAGTTCCTTCTTCACATTTCATCACCTGGTTGGTGAGAATAAGGGCAAGGTGTCGAGGCACATTATAACAAGTGTCGAAGACACAAAGTATGTTGAACCCTTTCGAAGCATAGTTGGCTTATGTATGGATGTGTTGGAATGTATGATGTTTATGTATGAATGTGTTGGAATGTATGATGTTTATGTATGAATGTGTTGGAATGTATAATGTTTATGTTGATTGATATGAGTGATGCTTATGAATGTTTTGCTATGCATAAAGGGATATATGCTTTTGATATGTGAACCATGTTGGTTGTAACACTTAGTATCATATACTTTGTGTCAAAATACGCATGTTGAAGCTCTGAGTTGGAGTATAAGGGTAGGTCAGTGTAGACCAAGTGTTATAGTGCTAGGAATGCAAAAGACTCAGAAGAAGTTGTCTGAATTCCCTCTTCTTTAAATATTTGCTGAATGACTTGTGTGACAAAAGATCTCAAGCGGTTGAAAGTCAAAACATTTGTAATGTGTATGCCTTCTTATAATAGCATTTCCTTCATTACCTAGTCCTCCACTTTGAAAGAGTGAGGCTTGGCCCCATAGTCATAATAGTCGACGGTACGTTCACCCCTGGTTGTCTTGATATGAACTTTTATCCCTCTTGTTGTAATGGGCTTGCTGAGAGTAAAAATCCTTCCTCTTACCAAGAGACAGATACGTTTGGTGACTTAGCGAGTAGCTAGATGAGGTAGAAGATGATGCAATGGGTGTTTGAATGGCCAATATCTCCTCACTTGGTAGAACTTGACTTCCACTTCCCATTTGTTGATAGGGGTTAACCATATGGGGGTTCCCTTGGTATGTCCTTGCTTCGGCGGATGCGTGGTTGTAAGCTTGTGCTATCACTTCAGAGTAAGTCTTCCAAGTGATGGCATTGATCATGTACTTGAAGAAATAATCACGTAGGCCTGCCGTGAAGGCCTTGAGGGCGGTCTTGTCATGTGCCTCAGCGCAGTGAGAATACTCATGGCTGAAATGACTGGCATACTCTCGTAGTGACTCATCTGGCTTCTGGCGAATAATGTACAAGTCATTTGCAAAATGCAAGTGATCGGTCTGGAAGATGTGTTAAGAGATAAACAGTTTCCTCAATTCCTCAAATGAGTCTACTGTCTCAGGTAGAAGAGGGCAATACCAGTTTAGAGCTCCGCCAGAGAGGGTGGAGAGGAAGAGAAGACATCGCTCTTCGTCGGTGTGCATCTGATATGCCATGGTGGACTCAAAGAGGTTAAGGTGTTCAATTAGGTCATCCCTTCCAGTATAGAGTTGTAAACCAAGCTTTTGTTTTGTCTTCGCTTGAAGGGGGTGTCGATGATCCTTCTTGTGAGAGGGTCAAGCCTGGGTTGGTTCCAGTCAGGTATCTCGGCCTGACATTCGGCCTTCAACTTGTTTACTTCCTCAATGAGCTGTAGGATAAGGGGGTCCTGAGTGGAGTCATGTACCATTGGAATTTTCTTTCGTAAGTCTCCATCGCCTCTTGGAAGTAGGAAAGTTTGAGCAAAGGCGTGTGGTTTTTTCTTGGACTCGCTGTATTGACTTCTAGGGCGAGTCTGTCAGAATACCTTAGAGTACCCCATACCTTCATGTTCCTTTGGGATCTGTCGTTCCTTCTCTAGATTGGCAGCTGGCCTGGGTCGTGGGAGGGGATTGAGTCTTTCAGAAACCCTTGGGTCATTGATCTTCGAGCATATGTGGAGGGGATTTTCTCGACGTTGCTTTAGGAGGTCTTAGCAGTCACGATAAACGGCTTTCGATCCTTCCAACCCTTCTGCAAGGAGGTGTCTTCCTCCACTTCTTCTATTTCGGGTCGGAGCATCTGGGTTGAGAGAAGTCTCATGTTGATCAATGTTTTGATGATTAGCTCGCTCTTCATCAGGGATACCCATGTCAAAGGGAGGCGACCCTCCGTGTTGGGGGGCACCCAGATGATGGTTGATGTCCACAGGGGCAACGAGCTCGCGTGTTTGAGTACACCTAGTTTTGTGGAGCGTCTTAAAGAGCTTCTCATACTGCTCATGGAGGACCTCATTCTTCATTGCTACCTTGTTGTTCTGAGCTTCTAGCTCATTGACTTTAGCTTGAAGAGCAACCCTCTTTCCTTTCTTCTTTCGTTGCTTCGCACTAGGTGCAAGAGGGGTGTCATTCTGTGTGTTGTGGCTTCCTTCGCTCCCCATGTTGGAGAATGATGCCTGGTCAAAAGAGTGTACGAATGGTGGAAACCAGCTTGGTAAAGCTGAAGAGAGTGGGAGTAAGTGTCATTCCCATAGACGGCGTCAAATGTTGATGCACAAAATCAGCAAGGACTTTGGTACAACAGAAAGTGTTAAGTTTGTGACCTTCGCTAGATTGCTCCGGTCACTAGTGTGGATAAGTATGTAAATGATAGAGACAGGGAAGCAAACACAAGATGTACGTGGTTCACCCAGATTGGTTACGTCCATGGAGTAAAGGAGTTCTCATTAATTGTGAAGGGTTTACACAAGTACATAGGTTCAAGCTCTCCTTTAGTGAGTACTAGTGAATGATTTAGTACAAATGACATTAGGAAATATTGTGAGAGAATTATCTTTATTTATAAAAGAGAGTTTCTAGTTTCATTCTAACATTGACACGTGTCGTATTGTGATTGGCTTCTGATGTTGACACGTGTTGCGCTATGATTGTCTTCTGATGTCAACACGTGTCGCGCTGTGATTGGCCTCTTGGTTGGAGGGAAACTTTTCTGGGTCCTTAACGGTATAATGTTGACCAGTGCTCAGTAGTTTCGGGATTGATCAAGTATGGTACAAACAAAATATATGAAAAAAAATTTAGCCATAAATATAAATATCTCGAATGTAACATTTCTAAAACTAAATGAATATATTTAGAAATAAAAAAATATTTTATTATTAAAATAATTAATGACGTTTATTAAAACCTAAGGACCTTGATCAAAAATTGAAAAGGACTAATGTTTTTAATCAATGGAATAGCAAAAAGAGGGATGATAACCTAATTTCTCCTATATTTTTTAACAAAATCTAACGGCAAGGACAAAATTGATATGTTTTCTCAAAGATAAATGACGGAATTGATGAGTTTAAAACATAGATGACCAAACTGATGACTTGTCAAAACTTAAAAAACCATTTGTGATAAAAGCCCTACATATAATTATATATATGGTCCTGTGGAGAGGAGAGGGGGGGCATGTTTCATTTATGGTATAATTTGGCAAAAAAAATATTTTGATTTAAAAGTAAATTAAATATTTGTTATGGTTGACGTAGAAACATGGAACACTAGGATGGTCCTGTAATTGCGACAACACATGTCGGCACAACACATGAGACTAAAGGCTGGTTTGGTATTGCTGTGCTTTGAAAAAAAGTTGCTATGAGAATAAGCGGCTGTGCTGTGAGAATAAACAGCTGTGAAATAAATCAGCAGAGTGTTTGGTAAACTTTTTTGTAAAAGTGCTTTTGGAAAAAAAAGCAGTCTGATAGTGGGTCTTTTCATTAAAGGAGCACTGTAGCTCCGTGTGCTTTGAAAAAAAGCCAGTTTTCCAAAGCTGCAAATAGCAGCTTCAGCTGTTTCCTTTGATTTCAGCTTATTCTCACAACAGCTTTCAAAATAAGCTTTTTTTTTTTCAGTTTACCAAACACCTAAAACCCTCACAGTTTTTTTTTAAGCACCTCACTCCCAAACCACCCCTAAGGGCTGGTTTGGTATTGTTGTGCTTTGAAAAAAAAAACTGTTGTGAGAATAAGCGGATGTGCTGTGAGAATAAGCGGCTATGAAATAAATCAGCAGAGTGTTTGGTAAACTTTTTTGTAAAAGTGCTTTTGGAAAAAAAAAAAAAGCAATTTGATAGTGGGTCTTTTCATTAAAGGAGCACTGTAGCTCCGTGTGTTTTGAAAAAAAAAACAGTTTTCCAAAGCTGCAAATAGCAGCTTCAGCTTTTTCCTTTGATTTCAGCTTATTCTCACAACAGCTTCCAAAATAAGCCCTTTTTTTTCAGTTTATCAAACACCTAAACCCTCGCAGCTTTTTTTCATGCGTGCTTTTTTTTTAAGCACCTCACTTCCAAACCACCCTTAAGTTTTACCCCAAGGCACATTAACAAAGGAAAAGTGATTTCTGTGCACACATTTTTATCTTCTACCCCTCCTAGTTTACTTATGGCCTTTAAATGAGAATTAAGTGAAAAAATAAAAAATAAATAAACATGAGGGTGCAAAAATCATTTCTCTTAACGAACGATACACCGGCCGGGGTACCTAAAGATACTGCAAAACCAAAGAAATGAGCTCATTGCCAATGGGGTGGAATGTGGACTCTTGCAGCCCACCTGGAGATGAAGTGGACTCTCTCTACAAACCAGTCGACTAAGTAATGGGCCAGTTTGTTCATCCTTTTTCCAGGGATTTCCTTGTGTACTCAAGGATTTGATCATTACCCTCAATGCCCAAAATTTTTATTCTTCTTAAATTTTCAAATTTCCCTTAAATGTACTTCGTCCATTAATTCAAAAACTGGAAAGAAGAGAAAGAAATTGGCCGGTGGCCGGAAAGTTCTGCTCCCCACCTTATAATGCTCTCGTCAATTGTCACTCCGAGAGCATCCGATTTGTTCTGTTTATTTTACGACAACTGACAAGGGAGGTAAGAGGAGGAGTTGGGCAAATGCTCACCACCACTAGAGCTACAAGTCTTCACGTATATTGACATTGAGTTCTAGACACAGTAAACAATTGGGTGCATTTAGAAGATCGTTTAGTGGGTGTCCAATATATCCAAGCCCCTTCATATCTTTTGTCATTTGGCCCATGTTGGATCGTTGGGTATGAAGTTTAAGGCTTTGTGCGTTTGCAAAATTGGGGAGGGAATTTTCGGGGGTTGTTTATGTCATTTGATTGAAATTAGACGGGTGATATTATAAGCGAAGTACGGGCACACGATATACACGGAATGGCTCTAACGATGTGAATGGCTGGTTAAAAAAAATAAAAAATAAAAAAAATAAAAAATAAAAAAAATGAAAATTCTCTTGCAAAATAAGAAGAAAAAAAACTCTTGACAATTTTTTTTTTTTTTTTTAAGAAATGTGATGCACATCTTAACGACAATGGATCCTACTTGTGCTTTGTAAATAGTTTTAACGAAGGGATACTTTGGATGCGGTCCCTAGCTATTAATATTCTTTGATTGAAACCTTGTTAGTTTTTAGTTTTTTATTGAGGTCCCTGACATTAATGTAATAATGTAAGTTACTATATTTTTTAAATTAAAAATTAAAAATTGAAATTTGTAATTGTTTATATTAATGAGATTTTAAATAAAACCCATAATTTATGGGATTAAAAATAATAAAATATAAATTATACTCTCTATTATATTGTGTGTGTGTGTGTACATATATGTATGGGTACATTAACCAAAATTAACAAAAAAAGTTATTGTACCAAAACATGGATACATTCTCAAATCAATGAAAAAGAATGTACCCATATAAGTTTAAACATGGATTAAAAAATTTGAATGGATTTTATATTAAAAAAGGGTACATTTTACATATAACAAATTGATATATATGAGAATGGGTACATTGATGATTAAAAAAATTGAAAAATTATATGAATGGGTACATTTAAGATTAAAAAATTGAGAATCTTTATATATATATATATATAACTAATAGGTACAAACTTAATTTAATTTAATTTTTTATTATTTTGAAAATGTTTGAATTGAAAATTAATTAGAAGTTTAATAGAGGTGTGAGTATTAAACCCTAAATTAATTACTAATTTTTATATTAAAAAATTATATAATAAACATGTAAATTCATTATCACATTAATGCTAGGGACTTGAATCAAAATTTGAGAACTAATAAGGTCTTAGTCAATGAACAGTAAGAACTAGGGACCGGATACTAATTTTTCCTTTAACGAACTTAGATAATAGAAGTAAGTGAGACATACCTTGAATTTTGAGAAATTAAGTGACAAAATTTGATTTTTCAAAGCTTAAAAATATTGCCGTAAACAACCATAACCTTCTTAATTATACCTTAAATAGATCATTTAATTCGTTATCTAAATCGAACTGTGCCTAACCCTAGATGTCCAAAGGGATGCTTGAAATTTTTGATCCAATAACTAAAAATAGAGAAGTTAGTAAAAATTTTTATTAGATCAAATTTTAAGGATCTGAATTACTTGATCCTTGAGCTTTGGAGGACGGATCTCTTTCCATCATTGGGTACACCTCCAAATTCCAATCATCATCAATGACAATAAGGGTTTGTAGCGTTAGTAATTTAATAGCCAATTCTAATACAAATTTGTAACTTAGGTCCAAAACGGAGAGTTGTGTGAGTACAACCAAGTCCCGCAGCGAACCCGAAATATGAGTTTTGGCACCTTGAGTGTTCGAGAGACAAAAACCAAATCATGACTTTTTCTATTGTTGCTTCTCTTCTAGTTTTTGTTTGACAATTCTCACAAGCGCAACAACAGCAGCAATAACAGAAGCGTTTTTGGCATCAGTTTCTTTTGTTTTGGCAAGAATCTCAATTCTCAACCCGGAAAAAATGGCGGCATCGTTGATACTCTCCCGAAGAATTTCATCTGTGGGCGTTTCTCGCACTCTCCAGGGCATGTTCTTCCAAACCCACCTTTTTTTTGCAAGAATATGTTATTATTGTTTGTTTCAGTTTGTTGGTTTTGCACATATAAGGTGTTTGGCTGCTGAGAAAATGGTGGGGAAAAGGTAAGCTATAAGAAGTTGTTGTTTTCTCTTGTTTTCCACGGTTTTGACATGTTCTTCTTTTAGGATAAATAAAAGTTAAGAAATTTGATTGTAGTGGGATTAAACTGACCACAAGTATTGAACTTTGCATTCAGCATTCAATCTGAATTGAGATATGTTAGCCTAGAAAAAGGTTCTAATTTTTAAACGCTTCATTCGAGTAAAAAAAGGTCGTACCCAGTGCACAAGGCTCTCGCTTTACGCAGGGTCTGGGAGAGGTGAATGTCGGCTAGCCTTACCCCCATTTATGGAGAGACTGCTCCCAAGTCTCGAACCCGAGACCTACCGCTCATGGGCGAAGGCACTTGCCATCGCACCAAGTGCGACCTCTAAACGCTTCATTCGAGTAATTTGAGAAATTTCTAACCCCTGCATTCATGAGGCTAATGAAACCATGTGACTTGGTGATCTGATCATGTTAATTGTACCAATAATATACTTTCATAGTTTGCAATAGGAGGGATACATCATTTACCATTTGTAGTTTGTTTCACATGTCAATACTTCCAAATGTTTCCAATTCTCGTGTGGGTTACTTACTGGAAACTTTAGCAGTTTTGCTTTACCAACTTTGTTAAGCAACGAGGGAAAGTGAAATGTTAAAATCAAGTTCAATCATATGGCTTATACTAATAGGTTCAGATATTGCTTTTAAGTCCGATTTTATCTTTTTACCATTGATAGAGGTGTGTGCAATCCTTGTTTGGATTGAGAGAAACAAGGTCAGAACCTCACTTTCTCATATGCCGTACTTCTCTTTCTCTCCAAAAGAGTGGGGAGAGTTGAAGAGAAAGAGAGATAGCTGTTGTTTACCTTTTCAATAGACCAAAAATGTTCGTGATCCAGACTTTTCAATGTCGGTAGCTGTTATAGCCAACATGTTTTTACAATAGCATCTGTACAGAATATTATGACTTCTTGGTCTTTGCTTATTTTAGCAAAAGTTCTGGATGGACTTATTTTTGAGTCAATCATCTGACGGTCACAGCAACTAGTTTGATGTTTCATGTTGTTTCTTATTGTTCTAATTCCACATGTCTAGCAGGTAATGTGCGGCCCTCTTGTCTGCACTTGGAATTGAAGGTCGCGGCTTTGATTAATGTTGTTGATAAAACAAAACAGTATAGCAGCTCCAGTGGTACAACGCAGTTTGATTTTACTGACCTGACGTAAGAAATTTGTTCCCACAACTATTGAAGATTGAAACTAGTTTTTCCTTGGATATGCAATTGTAAATTGTGTAAGACTTGTAAGAATCAAAGTATAACTACCAATTTCCAATTCTCTTGCGTAGTGTTCTATTCTTCTAGACGAGTTGCTCTTTTTTCTATTTCTTTTGTGTTTTAACCTTAGAAATATTTTTCTTTTAGATTTTGTAGATTAATTTGGCTACTTTAAACAGTCATTGTTTAATAATGTAGTTTGTAGTATGTGGGATGAAAATTTTAGGACTTTATATAGTGTGATTTCGCAATCTTTTAGTGGATCTCTGTAATTTTGGGTCCATCATTTTGTACATTATGTGGATATATGGAGGCAATGCTTGAGTTTACATACAGCTGTAGCTCAAAGCCTATAATTTAGGATCCAACGATGAATCATTTTCCCCTTTGTATTCTATTTTTATTGTTAAATTTACTTTCATGCATATCTAACATCCTTTAGTTTTATCCTCATAATTGAATATGGTCATATTCCAGTTCTCCTCATACTTGGTATCCAAAAGCTCGAAGTAAGCAGCGCAAGGTTATCCTGCACATGGGTCCCACGAATAGTGGTAAGACGTACAATGCTCTGAAGCGACTGGAATCAAGTCCATCTGGTATGTTGTGAGTGCTAAACTTGCAGTGTATTGATTATATAGTTTACCTAGTTATTAATTGGAAACTGCTATAATAATGCAAACACACCCGTGAACATAGTTCAGTGTTTTTCCTTCCCTACAGGAATATACTGTGGTCCTCTGAGATTGTTGGCTTGGGAGGTTGCAAAACGGTTGAACAAGGCAAAAGTTCCTTGTGATCTTATTACAGGACAAGAGAGAGACGAGGTTGATGGTGCAAAACACAAGGCTGTGACAGTTGAAATGGCTGATGTAACTTCCAGCTACCATTGTGCCATTGTTGATGAAATTCAGGCAAGTTGGTTTTATTTATGTGGACTCTAGGGATTTGCTTCCTACCATATATCAGAAGATTTTAAAGATCAGTCTGTTGTTCAAATTGAGATTGTCGTGTTTAGTGGAAAACTGGAAATGCATAATTATTGAGGTATAAGGACTAGTGAAGAATACTATTGTCCTGAACATAGCGAAATACTACCATCTAATAGAGGTATGTGTTGATGTAGCTGATTTTTCTTATGGTTGCAAGTCAACATGCATTCTGCCACATAGCGAAATACTATTGTCCTGAACATTGCTTTATGTATATTATTAAGTTAATTTTCCTTCTTTTGGACCAGATGTTGAGTTGTAAGACGAGGGGCTTTTCCTTTACACGAGCTCTATTAGGAATATCTGCCGATGAACTTCACCTTTGTGGAGATCCAGCTTCTGTTCCTCTTATTCAGGAAATATTAAAAGTAACTGGTGATCATGTTGAGGTAATAGGATATTTTTGTAGCTAGATTGGCTCAAGGTTTTTCTTGTTTAGTAATTTAGTTATTCTTGGACTAGAGTGCTAAGGATTCTAAATAATTCTCTGTTACTGATTTTTTTTCTTTGTGCATGGAGTTTATACATTTGAACTATTAATTAAGTTTTATATATTTAGTATTTACTGATCCCAAATTGTATCCATATCTAAGTTCATTTCACTTTGATTCATATATAAGTAATATAACTACTGTATTTACTGATCCCAAATATTATTTATTCTGGTTTCTGGTTTCCGCTTTAAAATTCGGTTGTATGCATAAGAGTAAGGGAACAAAAGAATCTGAATGTTATTCCGAGAAATTTTGAGAATGTCTACATGTTTTCCTTAGATTATTCAACAAAGGATTGGGTGAACATAATTTATTTTATCTGAAATTTTCATGTTTTGACTTTAGATGATATTGTATTGGTTAAGTGCTTTTATGAGTCTTATGCATTCAGTATTGCTATGCCGATCTGCTTTTTGTGTCTCATGTTATTCTCTTTGTTCCTCATAGTGTACTTGTTTGTGGCTTTGCTTTAGGTTCACTTCTATGAGAGACTTTCGCCTCTTGTTCCAATGAAGGTTCCTCTCGGTTCTTTTTCTAATATAAGGACAGGCGACTGCATTGTAACCTTTTCACGCCACAAAATATACAAATTAAAGGTAGTGATTGGCAGTTTCTTGTATTTGTTTTGGTATTCCATGATATATATAGGTGCATGTGTGTGCGGTTTATGTTTATCAAGATATCTTTTCAACATTTTTCCCAGAGGTCCATTTTCTTACGGTATGAATATGGTATGAGCTTTTAAACTTTCTAGGTATGCTTCATCCATAAGCCATATTTAGGTAGATAAGAAGAGCTCCTAGAACTTAGATCAGATATAACTTATAAGATCTTCGCTGGAGGGGGGAAAAAGTTGTAACATCCAAGTTTCTAACAGGCTGGGTTAACCTAAAGGATAGATTTTGTAAGACTGATTGACTGGGTATATTTGTACGAGACGCATGACTTATGTATGTTGGTTGGATGAGGAAAATTGATCTCAGAATAAGCTTTTCTGAATCTTGATAGTGAGAAGATTCTCTACTTTGAGTTACATGGGAGATGGGGCTGGGAAGAGAGACACTTGAAAGAAATTGGGACTTGAAGGACAATCTTGAGTTCAAAATGGTCATTGGTTGATAAAGCACCATTCTAATCTCAAGAGTGTCAACCCAATAGTCTGAACAGATCACACGTCCCTGATATATTAACATTCAATTTTATTTCTCGGCTTGCAGAAAGGAAATCATTTTGATGTTTTAGTTCTGACGCTGTTTCAACTTCTGTTGATGCTCTTTTTCTTCCTTGATTCTATTTACTGTCTATATTATTTTGTACTAACTTCTCAAAGTGAATTTGTATCGTCTATCGTATTGCTAGAAAGAAATTGAAACTGTGGGAAAGCATCTTTGTTCAGTTGTTTATGGTTCGCTTCCACCGGAGACTCGAACAAGACAGGTATTAGTTCCTTCCTTTGTATTTAAAGCTCATCTTGCCATGCTGCAATTGGTTTTCCTTTAGTCAGAAGTTTTTTACTGTCATGCTACACTCATTTGTATGTGAAAAAGTAAAATGCAGATTTCTACCGAGTTGTGGATTTGTGGTCGTGCTCGTGATTATTGTTTTATAGTTTCAACCTTTTGTGATCACCACATTTTCTGAGTTAATACACCCTTTAGGACTGCAGGCAACCATGTTTAATGATGCAAGCAGTGAGTTTGATGTTCTCGTGGCTAGTGATGCCATCGGGATGGGTCTTAATCTGAACATTTCACGGATCATATTCTCAACAATGATGAAATTTGATGGTTTTGAGATGCGGGAGCTCACTGTACCGGAGGTCAAACAAATTGCAGGTACTCTTTTCTTTGGCTAAGTTATGCTGCATATACGTTAGACTTTTAAGTATATAGCTGATATTCGAATTTTACCCTGATGCTAGTGCTAGGAGCCTATTTGGAAGTAGATTGTCATTAAAAGAGATAATGGAGCTTGAGTGCTACTTTACTCTCTCCTTATCTTTTTAAGTCGACTCATGAGGTCCGCGCATCATTCATTTCCCCTGCATTTAAGATTCCCTGATTTGCTCGAACACCTTACTGTCTCTCTCTTAGCTATCGCCAGAAATACTTCATAAGTGGGAGGATACCTTAGCCTAATAATAAGAACTAAAATGATAGCTTTCCATTTCATTGAGGTGTATCTGTAGTTCATAAAGTTGCTGTTGTGTGTTATGCCGTAAACATTGTAATGTGCACTAACTTATAGTTATTTGGCGCAATGGTAACTTGTTATTCTCTTACCTTGAAATGATGGATTCCGTATATAAGGACGGACATGGTTTTTATTGCAGGAAGAGCCGGCAGGTATGGATCAAAATTTCCTGTTGGTGAAGTGACTTGTTTAAATGCAGATGATTTGTCCTTGCTTCATTCATCGCTAGAATCCCCATCTCCGACTCTTGAGGTGATTATACTATAATGAAAATGTTCATTGCATCCACTTCTGGATGTCAGTTTGTGGTTTAGTATGGTGTTACTTGTCTTCTAATTGGGTGCTGTTGTTATAATGCAGAGTGCTGGATTATTTCCTACCTTTGATCTTATGTATATGTATTCACGTTTACACCCAGAATGCGGCCTCTACCAAATTCTGGTTGGTTTCATTTGATCATTTCTATATTGTCGTATGTTCTATCTTTAAATGTTTGCATACAACCAACGGGGGCTCAGTGGCAGTGGGTGAGGCACATGGGAAATTATAGAGCTATTCAGTGATTAAATTTCAGTTGTGCTTCACACTGATAGCAATTTGGTTCTGGCTGCTCGTTGAACCCAAAGATATAGATGATTTCAGAATGGTGTAGTCTATCTAAGAGGATCTGAACTTTTTAGGTGATACATGTCGAGTTGTATCCAAAACTACTCATTTTGTGTTTGCTATGAGTCTATGACAACTTCAACCAAAACTAAAATTATCATCTAATGAAGAATTAATTTGATTGTTTGACGGTCCATTTAACTGAATTTTAATCCTCTTGTTATATATATATCTACACACACACATATACATATCATTTTCTTCTCCTACGTGTTGACAGGAACATTTTTTAGAGAATGCCAAATTATCGGACAATTATTTTATTGCTGACTGTGAAGAAGTATTGGTATGCCTGTCAACCTCAATGCTATATTTCTTCTTGACAATCATGTACGACAACTGACTTTGGTATTTTTTTTTTCTCCCTCTGTTGCTTCCACCTTGACTTTGATCAGAAAGTTGCTGCTGTTATCGATGCGTTGCCTCTTGGGTTGCATGATAAGTACCTTTTCTGCATAAGGTAAAAACTTTTGCCCGAGTTTGCCTTTGTAAAATTTAGTTCGCCATGCATGGTTGGTAGATTTCTGTAACTTTTTCGGATTCAGATTATTCATCATTGTGATTTGCAGCCCAGTTGACATGGATGACGAAATTTCATCCCAGGGTCTTACGCAGGTAACATTGTAATACTGTTCACGAGTGTTGTGAATGTTTGTTTCTTTATCGGAAACCATTATAACCGTTTTGTCCTTTTATAGTTTGCACAAAATTATGCACAGAAGGGCATTGTTCGGCTCCGTGAAATATTCACGCCAGGATCACTTAAGGTACCAAAAACGGAAGCTGCACTCAAGGAGCTTGAATCCATTCACAAGGTAATATAGTTTGTTTAGATTGCCAATTGTGAGACAAATGGGGTTTTAATTTCCAAATTTCACCAGTGGAATGTTCACCCCCTGTCGATGGAAGTTACTAAATTGTAGCCCGTAAGATTTAGTTGTGGTAATCATTTGTTCAATAGTAAGACTCGGAACCAAAAGATATAAGTTTTCTGTGAGGCGAGCTTTTGATAAGTTTTCTGTTGGTGCCAAAATTGAAGGTTTTGGATCTATACGTTTGGTTGAGTTTCCGATTGGAGGAATCATTTCCAGACCGCGAGCTTGCATCTACACAGAAGTCCATCTGCAGCATGTGAGTTCACTTGTAACTAGCATTGGTTTTTCGGTCCTCAATTGCTTGGGATCTCTAATTTGTTCTACTTCGAAAGTGTAGGTTGATCGAAGACTTTCTGGAGAGGTTAGGATGGCAGAAGCCGAGAAGCAAGAGATTAGCCTCACGTACTCCCTCAACTTCACTATTATCCCGGAAAGCCAGACCGTACTTGTGAGATTTATCGTCGTTAAGTGTGTCCATTCCTTCTCGTCGGTGGTCAGTTGAACCATTCATGCGTCAACTTCTCAGACAAATCACGAAGCTCCAATCTTTGAAGAAAAGTTCTCTACTTTTTAATTTTTAACAGCCTGAAAAGCAGTTTAATTTTGTAATTATGTAGCAAAGGAAATCAAATCATTGGATTATTCTCTTGTTATGTATGCAAACATGGATGACAGTAATGGCAGTTAAATTGATGGATACAAGTTCAGAGCGGATCTCTCTCCAATTTTCTTATTCTTTTTCTTTTTCTTTTGTTCAATTTTATGGGGAAATTACAAGGAAATTCTCACCAAACACGGTTTTAAGATTAATTGAGTAGAAAATCACAAGACAAACTTTGCACAACAAAATGCTCTAAATTGCTTACACCAAATAAATACATCTTTGTTACCCCTAAGCTCTAAATGAAGTCTGAATACATCGTCTTTTAAGTGGCTCAGAACAACCTGTTAAGTTCGCTTAAATTCTTGAGGGCACGTCCGGGCCATTTAATTGCTTACATCACAGAAACACATGCCCCTTGTGCATTACTCTCTTCAACAGTAGACACTGCAGAATCGTTGCCCATTATCTCTTGCCCTCTTGCCTGCAACATCAACCTCTCAACATGTTTCTTCTCTTTCTGCATACTCTTACCCTCCAATTCTTTTATCAACATACTGTATGTGCTGTCCTTCGGAGAAAAACCCTTCAATACCATCTCCTCAAAGAAGGAGCAAGCGGTTGCAAGTTTACCATTCACACACAGCCCGCGTACCAGGAGTGCATAAGTTCCACCTTCAATGCCAATGTCATTCTTAAACATGTGATCTAACAAAAAGCAGAGCACCCTCATCCTTTTCTTTCTGCAGAACAACTTCAACAGCGGAGCATAGGTCTTGAGATCCGGCTTGCACAAATCCTCCTCCATTTTCTTGAGCCATTTGAGAGCAGCCTCTTCCTGTGAATGCGTAGATGCTATGTTAATCAAGGTATTATATGCCAAAACGTCCAGCTTTATACCTTGCTTTTCCATGTCCTCAACTATTTCCTGAACATCCTTAAGCCTACCGGCTTTACCAAGGAGGAAAATCAACGAGCTGTAAAATGAAGTATCCGGAATACAGCCACTCATTTTCATCTTCTCGTAAATATCCAAAGCCTTAGTTATCTCCCTTGCCTTCCCTAAAGCATGCATTATGATGGTATAAGTCACGGCATTTGGCTCACAACCCTTGTCCTTCATCTCCCCAAGAACTTCGGCAACTTTGCGAAAATCTTTGTCGTTACAATAAGCTTCAATCAAAGAGGTATACGAGAAAACATCAGGTTTAAACCTGTGCTTCTCCATCTCCTCCATTGTCTTCCTAGCAATGTCCAAGTTCCTATATTTGCACCACCCATGTATCAAAACATTGAAAGTACTAACATTCAAAGGTATGGATTCCTTAAACTCCAAGAAAATTTCGTGGGCAAGCTCAACGCTTCGCTCCTTCACCAATGCACCCATCAGAGCGTTTAGAGACAACACATCTTTGCTCACTCCAAATTGCTCGATTCCTCGAAATGCATCGATTGCCTCCTTGTACCTACCAGCCCTAGCAAGCCTCCTCATCACCTTACTCATCGTATCCAAACTAACATACCTTTCTCCAATTTTGTCCATTTCTATAACCAAATCCCACATAATGTCAAACTTCTCGGCTTTCCCCAAGATGTCAACCATAAAATTGTACACCTCCGGCGCATGCCTATAACCTGTTTGCATTTTTGCCCAAGTGAAAAACCCGAAAGCCGGAACCCATTCATTGCTAAACCTCCTCAAAACCCGTTCCACCAAACCGTTTGACAAATCCAAAACAATCCCACTTAAAGCTTGAGCTACATTTTCCAGCGACGGGTGCTGGTTTTTCAAAACTCTACTAATTATGTCTATGTCGGTATCCGCGATCTCGACAACCGGGAGCTTGACGGCTTTTTTGGGGTCTTTGAGCATTGGGGCTTCGACCCAATTGGCAAGTGAAGGGATGATAAAATCTTCGTCTAAACCTGCGGCTTCTGGGTGCTTGGTGTCCAAGAATTTAACCCAGTTCGGAAGGTCAGGTGACTCGGGGACTTGGGTTGGCTCTGTTGTGGTGCATAAGTGATTGGATAAGAAGTAATGCAGGAGTTTGATGTGGGTTTTGGAAATGGAGTAGAGATTGGGGTTTTGAAAGCTTCGAAGCATTTTGAGGGAGGCGCCAGCGCTCGGTTGGTGAGATTCGAATATGGAGGGATGGTTTAAAGCAGAAACTGAACTGTCCCGAAGGAATTTTAATTTTAACAAGAGCCTTGCTTCATATGCCACTTTGTGGCACCATTGATCTTGAGATTTGATATCCAGATTTCACCTGGAGAATGAGAAACACCTCAAAATTAATTTTAAATATTTTTAATTTTCTCAAATATCTTAACACAATTATTTCACCAAACAATATTGCTTATAACAAAGTCGAATAGTTAGAGATCATATCATTTTCTTCCTATTCTTCCTTGTTTCGTAATGAACAATATATCAAAAAGTCACACAATCTTTTTAGCAAAAAAATAAATAAAAATGACATAATTGTTGCTTACCTCCATACAATTCACATGTCTCAGTTCTCAAACTCATAATGTTATAGCATACATACTATTCTTCTTCTTCTTTGTCATAAAAGGCCAAAAGCACTCGCATTTATCAATCAACACTTACATGATCAACAACATGCCAACAAAAAATTGACTTGAAAAAACCCCGTTGTCATATGTTTTATGATGTGCTCAAAATAAATGGTTAGATTGGCCCAAGTGTTATGTTTTTCATGTATAGATTGATAATGTTCTTGGCGTTGTCACTCTTCTTGTATATAACAAATAAACAACCAAAATCAACAAAACCCCAGAAAAGCAGCTCACAAATGTAATTATATGAATGCATGAGGACTCGGCATCTTACTTGATAATATCAGACTCGTGTCTATGATCCTGATGAACTCTTTACGATACAAAAAGATCACTCTTTTTTCTTTATATACAACTCAGGCCAGGAAACACTAAAGAGCAACCCCTAAATCCAACTGAATCAGATGTAAAACAAATTCGAATATAATTTTCTAAATTCAGAATAAAAAGAATCTATTTGTTTAGAGCAGATGAAATTGCAGTCCCCAGGCGAAATTTCTAATTGTTAAATTGGATTAGACAAAATCATGAATTTTTTTTCAAAAGCCCAATTATATTAAATCACAAATTTGAAGCCGATTTTGACATGCAATAGGTTAATAAGGTAGGAATTGTTTCAGACTAACCTTGATGGTGTGCGTCGGAGGAATCGTCCAATTACCGTCGGAAAGCTTGAATCCGAACAAAGCTCCTAGGCTATAGGGAGATGTTGTTGATGTGAAATCCAACATACAAAGGTTGAAGGAGAGGAACTTCAACTTGAAAGATCTGCAGCAGAGTGGCTGCTTGGTGAGGAGAAGTCGCACAAGATTTTTAATTGGAAAACAAGACGACGGCCAGGCAGGAAGAAATCAGGAGGAAAGAGATGAGTAAGGGGCATTTTTGTCCATGTAAAAACATAATAATGCAAACTTAACAGGGGTAAAACAGGAAAAATACTGTGCTTATGAACAGTGTTTCAGAGTGTTTTGGGTTTTAGCGTAGATTAAACTAGCAAAAACGCTTGTGCTCCGCTGTGGAGAATGCCACAAGTATAATCTTATACAATCTAATTGTTTTTGTTATTCCTAGTTCACAGCAACAAAAAGGTAATTTCGCATTCTCCATAATTATACTTGATGCCAATTTTCATAGGTAATATACTAAGTTACCACCAATTGACTGTTCACAGCATCCATATCCCAATATGAATCTGAATTAAAAGACGGTTCCCAAAACTCAATACCTCCAAGATTTGTGATTCCCCAAAACTCTCAAATGCATCATATCCAAGCGAACCCAAAATTCGAAACTAAATTTGTACCGAAAAACATTCAAAAGTAAAGTACATTCACAATGTCAACCGAAATCAGTAAAGAAGAGCAATATTAGCAAACATGGAGTACTACCTCAGAAGGAATCCCGTTTTAGATAGTGTTCTGCTCTTTTATGAACCCTATAATGGCTACACAGATGCTATCCAGAGTCTCCAGAGTGAAAACATCGAATCTTTTACTTATTGGTGCAGACGAAAACTCTCTCCTAGCTTCGTGCCTGAAATTCAACATAACAATTAACAATAATTCCTACAAAAACAGAATTATAAAAAATAGGAACTCAAAATAATTAAATTACAGAAATTAACAATCACGTCGGAAAACTTGAACCCTCCCGCAGTCAGTCCTTGGTTGATATCCAGGTTCTGGTTCACACCTAAATTTATTAATATTGACATAATCACGAGACACGATTAGATTATTAGGTTCACAACTAAATTAAAAAACATTCACATAATCATGAGACATCATTCCAACTCATTTCATAAACCCAAAAGAAAATCTAGAATGAAACTATGATTTCCACCACAAAGAAGTTGGAATTCTCTACCGTCACCACCCTGTTTTCCCTGCCCAGAAATTGGAAGAATCCAATCTTGGACCCATATTCTCACACTAAATAATAGAAAAAAAAAATTCTAAAGTTTTAAGAAATTGGGAGCCAAAATTCCATTATTAACCAAAACAAAGAAAATATCTAAAACCCAGATTTGAAAACATAGAAACAAACATATATGCCACTCGCCATTTCAGTGGCATCTGGTTCTGTAAGGTTATTTATTTGACGAAAACAAGCGTAAAATAAATGGAGCATGTTCAGAAAATAACCCAGATGAAAATCCAAAAAATCAGAAGAAAGAAACCGAAAAAGACACGTTCCCAAATTTCTGGTTGAGGTTTTATCAGAAATTTGTAAATCAAAATTAAATTCCAATCCAAACTCAAATTCCAAAACAATCAGAGCATACAAATTCAATAACCCAAAAAGTTAATGAAACCAAACCTATTTCAATTCCAATATAATCCAGAACACCAAATTCGCTTACCTTCGGTCAAGCGGGTTTTGGAAAACGTTGCGGAGACCGGTGGTGCAGGAAGATTCACACGTTTGTTGTGGCGCCCTTCGTCGGATTTTGGGCGAAGCGGTGGCCGTGGTGGCGGTGGACTGGGTGAACTGGTGGAGAGGCAAGCGGGTTCAGAGTGCTTGAGAACATTGAAAAGAGTTGAGAGAGGAGGAAAGCACACGTAAGAAGGCAACGACAGTGCACAATCATATAAAAGCGAGCGTTAGAGTTTAAAAAATGGGAGTCGTTTCCCTTAAGGGCCTGCCCATACATATATTAGGCTCGGGGCGGGGCGGGGCGGCCCATATGCTGATTAAGCATACGGACGGGTCAAAGATGGAGCCGAAAGTGGAACTCCCTCTCAGTGTCCTCTGTGGTACCCTTGTATTGCAAATTAGACCGAAATGGTAAAACTGACTGAAAACAGTTGACCACCACAAAAATCCGTTTCTGCTTTGCTGTTTAGAGGTCAGTCCCCCGCTGCGCGCTCTCTCTCTCCCCCTCTCTCTCACCCCCTATCAGAAAATTCACTTACTTCTTCCTTGGGTCTTCGAATTTGACCAAAAAGAAAACTGATTTTTTTTGTTCTTTCTTTAATTAAGAAAATTGGGTGATTCAGTTCTCCATTTTTAGAAAATTTTGAAGAATCAGGTGTTTGTGGAGAATGTGTGGGTTAATTTTTGAGCTTTTTTTTTTTAAAATACCATATAATTGCAAACTAATCGGGCAAATGGGTCGCTGAAATTCACTATAAAAATGCTCCGCATAATTGTTAATTCTAACAAAATTGATAGAAACGAGTGGAAATTTGTAAGACCCATTTGCAGGAAGGAAATGGGTGTGTTTGGGTTAAAACTGGAACTTTGGGCTCAAAAGGAAGTTAGCCCAAAAGAAGGTCTAGAAGGAAGGAAGCCCAAGCTCAGCCGAAGCCCAAATGGTGGAAGAAGCCCTTTTCCCGACTAAGTGCAGATCACTTGAGCCACTTGTTCACCTAGACTAGCCAGCTATCAGCCCAAAAGTACTTTACAATGGTAGTACAAGTAAAAAGCTGATGAGTCACTACTCTTCAGCTGCATTCAGGCAAGATCGATGCTGCAGGCAGCCAAGCCAAATCATCTATAAAAAGGGAAAGAGAAATCAGAGACAAGGACACTCAATCAAACAAACAAATACACAAACTCTGCTCAAGCCAGATTTGCATACGAAGTTGTAGTCAGCATCAAGCCTTCATCCTTTTCAGGATCAAGCTTCACCAAAAAGCCTTTGTAAAAGCTCTGCCATCTTGTCTAAATCTTGTTGTAGTATCGATTCCCTCCTGTAAACTTATATCCCAATCTCCCCTTCTAGCTCTCAAACCCTTTGTAAATCACAAAGAGAGGAAGTTGCAAGACGATCAGCCTTGCCCGACAAGGTGAAACCTTACCCGACCCTCTTTGTTCTGTCTTTTCGTTCATAAATCTAGTAATATGATGTATACTTCCACCTGTATCCAAGTTATTTCTAGCAAATTTATGATTAAAAGGTGTCTTGGTTCTTGAATCTGGTCGGTTTAATGGTGCCCAACCATGAAAAAGTAAAGTTGGAATCCGCACTCATAGCTTGACCAGATCTAAGTTCTAACATTTCGGGCATATAAGATTTATCAATCAAAAGTCCTTGGTCTCAAGGCATAAAAAAAAACTTTATGTGGACTTAACCCATCCACGACAATCCTTGATAACAAGAAGTCCGAAGTTACTTGGGGCGCAAGTAATCAGCCTATTTCTTAGTTTTACTTTTGTTATATTATGATTGCCACAGAACGCTTGAGTATAGAATTAATTCTGATGGGAAGCCTCAAGGCCTATACCTAAGGCCCTACAAAGGCACCTATTTGGGTTTGTTCTGCTCTTCGGGCTCGGGTGATTAAAATATAACAGTTGTAATACTTCTGCAACAATGAAACAATCACTATATGTTCGAGTACTTGGTTAATTTTGATTGCGAGCCTCAAAGCCTACACCTAAGGCCTTACAAAGGCACATTTCATAGCTAACTTGGTCTCTCGGGCATATACAATTAAACTAAACATCATTTTTACATCTGTCATGCTAAAGATGGCAGTGGCACGCCTGAACACCTCAAGTTAATTTTGATTGTGAGCCTCAAGGCCTACACCTAAGGCCCCACAAAGGCACCTTTCAGAATTAACTCTGTCCTTCTCTTACAGCCCGCCAATAAGCAGAAACCCGATAGACAATATCAATCGGTGCCAACCTCTTGGGGAGATGTGTGCTCGTCGGCTAGGAAACGTCCCCATCGGAAATTCCTCTAGACGAACAGGGTGCTCTGTAGAAATTGAAAAGATAGAAAATTGATAGTTCATGATTTTGGTAGTCCATATTAGATTAGCTTTAGACTCTGCCAATTTATTGCATACCTTTTATCCATAAATCATGTCCTAATTTATCTGTTTAGGTTTTGGTTCTTGCCTTTGGGAATTAGGAATAGGAAAGTTTTGGGACAGTTGTTTTTACCCCGTGGGCAACCATGATTTTGAATTTAGCAGCAGGTATTGTTATGCATCTAGTTTCATCGGAACACCATTGTTTTTTACTCTTTGTATTTGAAGATTAGCGAAAAAACCCGATGATATGATGGTTATGTTTCAAATGCCACCGAAATCTGTAGTTATCTCTGCAAACCTTCCGTGTAGCTTATTTATCGAAATGATGCTTTATGGTGGGTGGTGTGTGCTGCAGAAATTAACTGATGGTTCTTTTAGGAGCTTAACTTTTTCGCGTTTTATTTTATTTTAGCCAGCTCTTTAATTTTGTAATCCATGAGAATGCTGAGTCAGTGATGGTTTATGCAGGTTTACAGTCCACATACTATGAAGAGGGCAGCTCCCTGGGATGACTAGGTGGATGTTATTTCATCAGATGACTCTTCTTCCCCAGACACAGAGATGGAATCCATTAATGAGTGCGATAGGAAGCAGCCAGATCTTAGTCAAACATGTAAATCATATGCCAATTTTGACAAATGTTGCCAAAACATATAAAACATAAACATAGGATCCATATTTATGACATACTTGACTAAAGCATGATATTCAATGTATGTATATGCCATGCAGTATACATCCCTATGCATGTATATTATATAATTAATTTAAGCTTTCAGGGATTCAACTAAATATATATACACCAACCAAGTACAATATCATAGACCATCATGAAGATCGAATTCAATGAGACAAACCATATTGTTTTTGTTGATGACTTTGTTCTGCTCGCGGAGTGGAGGGACCTTTCCTCAATTTTCCAATGTAAGGTCAAAACAAATATAACATGCTCACAAAAATTTAAGAACATCAGCGACACAATGTGATTAGTAGACTTTCAACATTTACAATCCAAATATAAATTACTGATTAAATTGTTTGCTTTCAGTCTCTAAAATCAACTTTTCTTAATAGGTTTTAATCGTCTAACCAATAGCTCTAATATCAAATGTTAGCCTTATATGATTATACAATTAAAACACAAATGAAGGATTGGCTGACCTGATTCCGTGGCAACCATGCAAGTCGAGAGTGGAAGGATGAAGACTGCGGCAACCCCAAGATCTTCGACAAACACCTAGCCGAATACAACTACTCTATGGGAAGCATTATGTTGTGTTGTCTAGGGCTTATAGGGACCAGTGTTTATATAGGCTAAAAGCTAGGGTTTCCATCCATAAAGGAAACCTAAACTTACTTTTTTAGCCTCCAAGTTAGTGTCATAATCATATTCAATTCAGGATTTCATCAATCATATTTCCAATATAAGACACCTTATATAGGATTGATATCTTTAAGATATCAAACCACAATCAACATTGTTCTCTAATATTACATTCCTATTACATGTAGTAGACTACTTAAAGGTTGATTTATATTGGATAAATCCAACATCTTAAGCATTTCTTCAAACAACCACTCAAAGCTCTCGGTTTTTTTGTTTTTCAAGAATGCACAACCCAATATCATTGTTTGAATGTGGTTATTAACTTCTAATGAAGGAGCAAACATCATCCGTACACACTTTTGTTGAAAGTGGTGTCAAACACAATGACATCACCAAAAACACCGTAACCACATCGTGACTTAGCATCTACCCAAAAGATAAATTCTCAAGTGTTCTGCCTTCGTCAATCTCCATCTTGAAATAAAATGAATCGTCTGTCTCTTTCTCATCCTCAAAGTGCTCTTTCAACATTTCGGCATCATGGCTGATTAGATGAGCTCGCAATTGGTGTTCCGCGTTATACATAACCTTGGGGTGCAACCAATATTTCCAGTTCCTCCACTTTGCACCTCCAACAAAACCACTTGTTTACTTATGGAAATATTGGCCTCCTTGCATTTTTCGATCATCGCCTTCTTTGCCTCCAAAATTCAGCGGTGTGATCTAAATAAGCATGACACACTTGACATAGGGTAGTTGTGTCCTTCATTGAAAACCGTTACAACAAACTTTTCACAACCACTGCCCCTATTCAGGACAAGTTTTTCCTTGCACACAGTTCTAGCATCTCCCTTTTTTTCCTTTCTTATTAGGTTTGGGATTACCATCCTCCATCTTCTTCCCTTGTTTGCAACAAACAAATTCTTTTCTTAACTAACATTCACCATTAATGGACTTTCTACTACTATGCTCCCAAATCCCAAACCCCGTTGCAACTGCATAATTGTTGTAAAAGGTATACCCTTCATCTAACTATTCAAACTCCATTCTCAATTTGGGTTTCAACTCTTTGTCTACTCTTGGTACCAAATTCAACCCTCCATGCACCTAATTCATCCCATGCATCTACATCCTGTCTTTCGACAATAATTCTTCTATTCTAACTCACCCCCCCCCCAATTGAATTATGTTTCAATGTCCACCTACAATAAAGTTACACAAATACAACACAACTAGGGGTGGGCATCGTTTGGTGAGGTGAGGTTTTGAGTGAAGCTGCAACCGAAACTAAAACTTTTTGCAATTCGGTTCGCTGTGGTTTTGAAGCCAAAACCGAAAGGAAACTAAATTGTTTGGCTCGATTCAATGCGGTTTCAAACGGTTTTGGTTCGGTTTTTGAGAAAAAAATGTACAATTTAAAATTTACACCTAGCTACACATAAGACGGTCTCATTTTCCACAAAATACATCAATTTGTATTGCCTCATCCTCTGGCTTCTCAGAGGATTCACTCATAGAAGAGTGGGAGAGTGGGCAATCCCACTATACTTGTTGGATTATTCAAATCTTGACTAAAACAAAATACGAAATGCTCATTAACTGAAGCTACTTCACATGAATGTGATCAACAAAGAACAACCTTTGTTTTTTGAAAAAAAAAAGTAAGAAGAATAACTATTTTTTTTTTAAGATTATACTAAGCTATTATACTGATACAAAATGAATCAAAAGCTAAGATTATACTAAGCTGTGAATTTTTAAGAAAGAGGAACAGTGTGAAATTCAACTTTTTGATGCGTGCATATTCCAACAGTTTGAAATTCAACATTTTGAAAGCTAAGATTATACTTGATAGTGTGAATCTTTCCTCTCCTTCAAATATTAATTCATGTTCCAACTGGAATTGATACATAATTCGTTGTAGTTGTTCTCTTCCAAGTTCCAACTGTTACTCGCTATTTCCCTCACTCACTCACTCTCTCTCTCTCTCTCTCTCTCTCTCTCTCTCAATAAAGAATCAGCTTTCTAGTTTCAGAGTTTCTGCTGAGACCGAGAGGGATGCGAGCAACAAGAACACTGAGGTTGTCGAAGAGATTAGATGAGTCATGATGAGTTTTGAGAGAGAGAGATTAATGAGTGATAATTTGATATTCTGTTGAATAGAGTGGAAATGGATGACATTCTAGTGTAGTTAAGTTCATACTAAATGTATGGACTCTAACAAACAACCAATTAAAACATGACATCTAATTTGAAGTGCGGTTTCGGTTTCGGTGCGGTTTTCAAAAGCTAAAACCGAAACCAAACCGTCTCTCTCACTTCGGTTCAATTTCAAAATCGCAACCGTTTTAAAACCGCAAAACCAAATTGTTCGGTGCGATCTAATTTGGTTCGTGTTTCGGTTTTGATTTTCGGTTTCAAGTTCCCATCCCTAAACACAACTTATCACAAGCCATCACAATTTTTACACCTATATATCTAAAATCCATTTTCACGATTTCAACTAAATCCACTGATAACCACCCACCATTATGGTTTCAAATCCCATATTTAAAAAAAAAAACACACTGGAATGGAAATGGATTATAGCATAGGTTCTACAATTATTCAAAGACCATCCTTCACAATTTGGGTTTCTTCTGAGGTTGTGGATGAACCAACTGTGTCAACTCCAAACCAAGCATAGGTGCAATCTGTAACAAATCAAGCGTGCACACACACCCTTCAACACTTCCCTCTCTCTGACCCTCTTTCGCGGCAGAGACAACCCTAATCTACCCATCCTTCGCCATTAAAAACACATGCACTGAACAAAAAAAAAATTAAAGTTATGGGATTACCGCGTCGCAGCCGCAACCCAGCTTTAATCTACCTTAAATCTGTTCCAAACTCCAGCTCTCTCTCTCTGCCTCCCTTCCCCTTTCTTTCCATTTTCAATGCGTGCAACAGCCAACCCCTCTTTCCCGCTTGCTCTCTGTTTCCCTCCCCCAGACAAAACATCCCAACTGAATAAAAAAAATTATAAATTAAATGCACCAGTCACAATAACTCGATTCTGCTCGTGAGCTCGTCCATTCTCAACCGTAAGATCCTTGTTCACATGGATGGTCTGCTCGCTTTGTCCTCACCTTAGAAACAACAATGTAACTCTCATTTTATATAGTGAAACCAGATTGACACCAATGTGAACGTAGCCGCAACTTGGGGTGAACCACGATATATCTGTGTGTTCTTGTGTGTGTGTGTGTGTGATTTGCGATCGAATTTTACGTTGTTCCAAGAACGTAGCCGCAACTTGGGGTGAACCACGATATATCTGTGTGTTCTTGTGTGTGTGTGTGTGTGTGATTTGCGGTTGAATTTTACGTTGTTCCAAGATCGATCGATTTTGTGCATCAACACTTTCAGTTGCTTGCAACATCTTGAACTTTCTGATCTACCAACTCTGCAAGGCTTTTGCACAGGAAATTGCATTGTCAAAGTTCCACCCTAACACACTTTGATTGTCGAGGACTGCCAGCTGATCAAGTTAAATATTTCTTCTAATGGGTTATTCCAAAGTGATCAAAAACCAAAAAGACCACAAGTAGCAAAGACATTGGGGAAAGAGGAAGAAGAAGAACATGATAATGACGGCGATGCATGATTAAGATGGCAATGATGATGAAATGGTTAGCTTCCATATGCTAACTTTGATAATTCATAGTTTCTATTACCACTTGTTAGTATTCACTTACCGACACAAAATTTGCAATACTCCGTACATATAGAGTGAGTACTGATAGGATTTTTACCACCTATAAAAGTAGGGATAAAAACACAAAAATATTTGCAAGAGTACAAGGTTATCATAGTATAGCAACTCAAGAAAGTCGTTCTCCATAGGAATTGAATGAATAATTTGTATTTAAACTAATTCTTAATTAACTATTTAAAATAAAGTTTAGAAACAGTTGATTTTGGAATTTAAATTATTAAAAACGATTTTAATAAAAACAATTTAATAAATTGGTAAGAAAGCAAATTTAAGGAAACCAAATTAAAAGAAAATTGTTTTTTAGAATTAAATTGTAAAAGTACTAAGGTTCCACCGTCATCTTAACAATTCTATATAGTTTTACTAATTACTTATGACTTATAGATACATATTTTGAATGTTAGGTTTTCCTAAAGTATGCCTACTTGGACCCTCAACATAGAGCGTATATCAAACATGCAACCTGTACGTGGTGTCTAGATCGAATGTAAACATGAGAGACTCATTAAACTTTGTAAAAACCTTTTGAAAAACCATGCAACTTTTAAGACATGGTGTCCATCCTAAGTGAAGTTACACATATTAACCACAAGAAGCCTTAGTCAAATTCAAGGACAGCCCTCCGCCAAAATTGTATCAAACTACTTTTCTAAATATCCTAATGGTGGCCAATCATCAAGACAATTAGATAGTTTCAAACACGGTGATTAATAATTCAAAACATGTATGCATAATATCATAAGTAAATTGAAAAGAAACTACATATTCTTGCTAAGGCTCGTAGCCTCGCCCTAGCAAAAGGAATTAGTTACTAACAATCATAAAACAAAATATTCTCAAGAACATGGATAGAAAATACATTGAAAGAAAAGTACAAATCCTTAAAGCCTAGCAAAGTTCTCTAAATGGATCTCCCCTTTAACACTACTAAAAAGGGATATCACTGGAGTTATAAAACCAACAAAAAACACCACTTACTGTCAGATTTTTGGTAAAAATCCGACATTAAATCGTGCAATGTTAGATAGTGGAAGCGACGCCAATACTACCATCACAAAAGGGTATTAACATCGCTTATCTCCCTTAATCCGCCACCAAGAAGGAAAGTAATATAAAAGAACAACAACGTCGCTTAAAAGCGACATCGGTTCTTACGTCGCTTAAAAGCGACATGGAAATCTGATATAATGGCGGTCCAAACCGACATTAAGTAACAAATAAACAATTAAAATATCACACTTACTGTCGGTTCAAACCGACATCACCTAACTTAAATAAATAAAATAGTCAAGCTCCTATCGTCGTAACCGACATTACCTACCATCTAGATAAATAAAATAATTAAGCTACTGTCGTCCATAAGCGACACCAAATATATTAATAATAAAAAAAAATTCCGTTTTTAATTAATAATAACCAAAATGACCAAACCCATATGAAATTGGTAGCCAAAACCAGGTCTATTGCTGGCTAGGTTTTCTCATAGTGGGTAAAGAACAAAACCCAACAATAATTCACAGTAAATCGCAAAACCCATATGAAATATAGAATCTTTAACAACATTTCACAGAAATTCGAACCTAATTTCATAGAAAATGAAAACCCATTTCTTAAATTTTGAAGGGAACAAAGAATCTAAACAAGAAAACCCCATCGGAAGCAGATTGAAGAAGAACCCGCATGGGGAACCCGCTGACTTGCTCAAAATGAGTGTGAAGTCGAAATGGGTTCACTTGAAGTTGTTCGACGGGGACAGGGCTATGCCGCATTTCTTCGAGTTCGTCTTGTTGTTGGGCAGTCTTCTGATTGCTTTGCTGCTCCATTGCTCTGCTGATTGTAGCTCCGCGAAGACGAAGACGATGATGTCTACTGACGCGAAGATGCAGAAGGAGAAAGAGAATCTCGCTGACTCTCTGAGCTATACTCTTTCAACAACATTTATGCAGTAAAAACAACAACAGATTGCTCATCGCTTACCAGTAATTTGAAGAAGCACATTTAACACATAAATTACGCGTATGCTTCGAAAAAGTTTCAAAATTTAAGATCTAAGCTTATATGATAATCCACCCCTCTTAACAAAAGTTCCATGATTCTATCTTTGCTAGATTTTAACATTTTACTGACATTAAACAATTAATGTGAATTGGGTCAATTAGCACTAAATCCTCAGTTAATTATTCTTAAAAAACTCAGAAACTCAATTCCGATGAGCAATTCCCAATGCCATGCAGAGCCTTTTCGATCTCGATTTCGAAAATTTTTCCATATGGGTTCTGATGAAAAGAAAATTCAAGCACAAACTAATCTGGAAATGCAGTCACATTGAGCTGGAATCAGTTTAAATTTATGTTCTTTCAGCTCCCAAATTACTAATATAAATGAAAAAAAAAACCCTTTTATTTTCTTCTCAATTTCTTTCATTTTCCCGCATTTTCTCGGCAACCAAACAGACCACGATTTTAAAATTTCACCGGCAACAAACGAAAATCAGTTGAGATATTGACGAGGGTGAAAATATTGGATCGAGGATTCTATTCATACCTTGGATGTAATATCCTGAAAATTTTTAGTGGGGATTAAGAGTGAATCACTTGTGGTCTTTGTTAGCAAAAATTGATTTGCCATATTTGAGGTTAGATCAATTGGCCTTTGGCCATTAAAAAAAAACAAAAAAGATATATATATATATATATATATATATATATATATAAAGAAAAAAAAAAGAAGGTAAAGTTGACGTTTGGGATATAAAAAAAAAGGATGCGTTCTAGAAATCCCTACTTTCCCTTCCTGCCTTCCCTCCAGCCGAAAGTAATGAAAGGGGTTTACCCCTTTTAGCTCTTCACTTGTCAAAAAGGAAATTTAAGGAAGAGGAGTTTAGTTTTCTTCGCTTGTGAAGATTAGAACAAGTGAGGATCTTTCCTTTGTCTCCATTTAAGGTATCTATTTCTTACCTTTGGGATCTATTTGATTTTTTTTGTTTGTTAACCCATGAATTAGTTTGGGTGGGAGTAAAAGAACATGAAGGTATCATAGTTCATGTTATAGTTTTAGAGTTGAGCACCAAGTGTTTGATTTAAGTCCCCAATTAACCTTGAATTAGGGTATGTTGTTAGATATTTGTATAAGTGGTGTGTGATGATTTTTCTTGTTTATAGATAAGGAAGAGAAGGACAAGGGGACGACACAAGTCGACGAACACCCTGGAAGTTGAATATCAAGAAATTGTGTCGAGGTAGGGGAGTTTTAATCAAAAAATAAAATATTTTGGTTTTTCATTTTAACTTGATCAAGGATTGATGGCATTTGAACATTTTTTTGAAGCTTACTTAAAATGTTTTCTTTTTCGATTATGTGAAAGAAGTGGAGAAAATATTTCACTATGGTTTGATCTTAATGATTCGAATTCCGTTACTTCAACTTTGGTGAGTTTAAAGTGATTGAAATGATTTTTCAAGATTTTGTTTTGATGAGCATGCCTCTTATTTTACTCAATACCAAATACTGAAGCATCTTAATACGAATGTTCAAATTGTAAAAGTAGATGGAAAGTAGTGTAATACCTGTGCAGTTGAGAATGTTGAGAAATGTATGAATGGGCACAATGACCCGTGAAGTTGTTTGATTATGGGCACAATGACCCAAGGTTCCCCGGGGAAAGCTCCATGTGTGGGGGCTGTGAGAATGAGTTACGAAAGTGATAAATACATGTGATATGTGTATTGGCCAGGTATATTATGGTTCTTTCCAATCTGCTTGTCACTTGTTTGGGATAAAAGAAGATCTTTGTGATTTGGTGTGCTAGTGATTCTTTAAATGATAATGGCTTTGTTATCCTTATGACAAAAGAAGTGATTTTTGAACTTGTGTGTGTACCATTGTTATCACTTTTATTACTTTCGGCATGCACTAGAGATTTTAAATGACTACGGACTTACCCCTACTGGGCATTTTATGCTCACCCAGTTTTTCTACACATGTCCTTTTAGGTGTGTAGAGTCGACTAGCTGATTTTCAAGTGGCAGTTCTAGTGTGGGTTAGTTGACGGGAGTCCAGGCATACACTTCTTTTGGGTGAGCTGCCAAAGTGTTTGTATAGTTAGTTTCTGTTTGTAAATGATCCTTTTGTGGCGTAGTAGACTAAAATGATGTCGACCTCGGTGGGTTGGAGATTCTACTTACCTGGGCTAAGAAAAACATGTATATATAACTACTCGTCTTTTGGCTTGTATAGTTTTGCTCATGTACATTTTCCTCAAATAGCCTGAAAATGTTTTCTTTTTAGAAGCCCTAAAGGTCTTTTGTGAACTTATTTTAATCTGTAAGGTTTTATGAATGGCTCTTGAAGAACCACTATGAACTTGGTTATGTTTAAAATTGTGGGTGTGTATCTATTACCTAAGTGGTATGTTGCAAAAATTCAGATTTTTGTTCTTTGGAATATAGATAGTTTTATTTGCAAAGTAATTTGGAGCTGCTGAAATTGTTCTTACAGGAAAACAGCAGCATGCCTGTTTTAGTTTTAACATTTTCCGATACTTCCCGAACTCGAAAATCAATGAAATTTTGACACAACTTAGTTTCATGGGTCTACTTTGGATCTAGAAATTTTCACGCATTTTGGTTGAACGAGCTATTTTCGGTGAATTTTATGGTTCAGGTCGCTTTTGTAGTTTGTATTACCATGAGATCTTTAACTCTATTTCTTTAAATTGACTTTTGTAGTTTAACTTTATGGAAATTGGGGGATTTATAATTTCGTCGACATAATCTTAAAATGAGATTTGTTTTGCATCCTTAAACGACCACTTTGTTCTATTTATTTTACTTAATCTCACACCTCAAGTTTTGGGGTGTGACATTGGACGACGACGTTTTAGTCATTTCTCGGCTGTCCATTTCGTGCTTCGCCCTCCACATAAAAATTCTCTCTTTTTCCGAATCTTGCCGAACAGCCGGAGGAGGAGGATGACACCGTATGTGCTCAATTCGGTTCCTCCGTTTATATTTGGGAAGAAGGTGGAGGGAATTGGTATTTTATTGAAAATACGGCGTCGGTTTAAATAAATGTTGGTGTCGATCTTAACCGACAATAACTTCTGACACACTTTTTGTGATTCATGTAGCGTCGGTTAAAACCGACACTAAGTCTGACACCCATTTACTCGTTCAAAACAAGCGGGAATTTCTCGCCGTTCAACCAAAAGAAAAAAAAAATTCAACCCAAAGTTTAAATTTCCTGCCTAGTTTAAAAAAAGAAATGTTCAACCCAAAGGAAAAAAATAACCAGCTCTTTTTTTTTGTGTTATCTCATATAACATTTTAAGATTTTAATAAATAAAATTTAACTTGAATAAAATACGTAATAAAAAACATAAATATAATTTTATTATAAAATATCATCACATACTAATTGAAACATAGTCTAATTAATTCTTAAAATACATAAAATAATTAATATATTTATTCCAAGTCATCATCTGTTAAGTCGTCTTCGGTATTGGCATAATTAACGAACTTAGTAGGCAACGGTAATGATTCATGAAAATGAGTCTCTTCCATGCCAACCCTTGTAAGGAAATTTTCATTGTCAAGTATCTGATCATCCAAATTGGGTATGACATAATCATCAAATCTCTCAGCTGCGTTCGAACAACTAAGTGCCAATCTTTTTCAATTGTGTCGTCGACGTAAAATACTTGTAATGCTTGTGATGCTAATATGAAAGGATCCTCTTTAAATCCCAATCGATTGAAGTTCACCATAGTAAATCCATATTGATCGGTCTTCATTCCTCGTTGACTTTCACTATTAACCCATCAAAACGATATATTCAGTAACACTTAGAGTTTATTTATACTTTCATTAGCTAGTACTTGTTTGAGTTGGTTTTTATTTATTCGTATTCTCTATTATTGTTATTGCTTCCGCACAGTGAACATGGCTACGTCACTCTCACGTGACGGCCAGCATGCCTCGATCTCGGTCGGAGTGTGTCACAAGGAGTGTTGCTATAAAAAAATAATCAAAATCGGAGTTAAAATAACCGTTAAATCATGATTTTTCGTTTATAATCGTCAAAAAGTTTTGTCCCATTACTTGATCTCTGAATGTTTGTTTTTTGTGGTATCCACTAGTGTAAATATTTTAAATTGAAGATCGAATTCGTTCATTGTATTCATATAGGGTCAAAGAGTGTAGCTATAATTATATATATATATATATATATATATATAATATTAGAAATATTAAAATATTAAATATTAAAATTAATGTCGGTTATAAGCGACATTAGTATTAAAAATATTAAAATAGTTTTTTTAATGCGACACTAGTATTAAAAGTATTAAAATTAATGTCGGTTATAAGCAACATTAGTATTAAAAATATTAAAATAGTTTTTTTAATGCGACACTAGTATTAAAAATATTAAAATTAATGTCAGTTATAAGCGACATTAGTATTAAAAATATTAAAATATTAAAATAGTTTTTTTAATGTGACACTAGTATTAAAATTATTAAAATTAATGTCGGTTATAAGCGACATTAACAGTTTATGTCGGTTGACAGTAACTCCGACACCATATTAAGTGGGTGTCGGAATGTCTAATCCGCCACTATGTTGTATAAAAGTGACACCACCCACCGACACAATAAGGCCCTTTTGTAGTAGTGTAACCTAATGGCTAAATAGTGTTATATATATTACTACATTATTGATGGGAATTGAATATGTCCAGCCTCTCTCCATGATAGTTTACATCTTATTTGGGGTCAAATTTGTTCAATTTGTTTGCCTAAGACTACTAAAATTGATGATACTTTGATTTTGACTAATTCTTCTGATGGTCATATCACGCTTTCTCGTGCCTATGATATTAAACGAAGCAAGCAACCTTTGGTGGTTTGGGACCTTTGGGTTTGGAATTCTTGTTTTCATAGTAGAAATTCTCTTTTTCTATGGAAATTCATGCATGGGAAAATTGTTACAGATTCTTTATTACATGATAGAGGTTTTGCTTATCCCTTCATGTGTTCGCTTTGTTGCTCACATGTGGAAACCCCGAGACATTTGTTTTTTTAATGTTCTTTCTCACGTCAGGCTTGGTCTTCATGTTTAAATTGGTTTGGGGTGATCTCTCCTTTTGATGATATTATGACCTTCTTCACTTATCCTATTCGCAAAGGCTATGGCTCCTAGATTCAACTTCTATGGTGGGGTTTAATTGGAGCCTGTTTATATTGTCTATGGATAGCACGTAATAAGCTTTGTTTTGACGATAGTCGACCTTCCATTACTGTTATTGTTCACTCAATTAATGTTAGCTCCTTGAAATTGATTCGCTGAGCAAGGGAAAACATGAAAAATTCTATGGAAGAAATTTGCACACTTCGCGCGATTGGTTTGTTTGGTCATCCTGCCAAGTCACCTTATGTTATTGAAGTTTTATGGAAACCACCTTCTCTACATTGGGTCAAGGTGAATACTGATGGTGCAACTTGTGGATCACTAGGATTGGCTGGTACTCGCGATATCTTTTGTGATCATTTTGGTTCATACGTAGGATGTTTTGCTACTTCTTTAGGGGTGGCTACCTCTTTTGAAGCTGAATTACATGATGTAATTCATGCGGTAAACTTAGCTTGGGAGAAAGGTTGGCGTTCCCTTTGGATTGTGTGTGATTCATCCTTGGCTGTTTTTTTTCATTCCTGCTTCTAATAATCGTGTTCCCTTGCATTTGAGGGTTCATTGGTTGAATTGTCGAGCGTTGCTCTCTTCTATGTGCATAAGAGTTACACATATTTTTCATGAAGGGAATCAGGTGGCTGACTGTTTGGCAAATTTTGGAGTGGACCATCTCGGGATTTATTGGTGGGACTCTTGTCCTCCTTGTGCTATTACTGCGTATCATCATAATCTTTCTCTTCACCCCAATTTTCAATTTTGTTATGATGGGTTTTACATTTTTTTTTTTTTTTTGTAATTGGGTTTTCTTGTTTCAAGCAGTTTTCTACTTCTTGTTAGGGTTTGGCTTCAAAAGTTGTTTTTAGCGGGTATTGGCTTAGTTCCCCCGCTTGTATTACTTTTCCTTTTTTTTCTTCATATTATTAATAAAATCTAGTAGAGAGGGGACGGGAGGGGGGTTTCTGGGTGCAACGGTCCTTTCTCCTTCGGGAGAGGGTTGGTGCCTCACACACGACTGTTGACAAAGAGCTAATCTAGCCTAATCCATCTCTACAAATTATAATAAAAAAATTAAAAAAAAAGGATAACTATGAAATACATTCCTATTCTAACTTTGGGAAATCTGCCCAGCCACAAAGAATCCCAGGTTTCTGGATCTTCAAGGCTTCAAAACAGGCCCAAAACAACTTGATTATAGCTTGAGATGTCCCGAACATAATTGCAGAAGGCTTCGAACCCAAAAGACACCATCTTAGATGCCAAAAGCCCAAATAAGCCCAAAACGTCACTTTGACAGCATTGCGCGCTGCTCCTTTATTTCATCGCCATAAATTATCCGCTTGGTAGAAAAATCTGAAACTTTGATATAGACAAACTGAGAGAATCACGAACATCCTCCAATTAGAATCACTCCAAAATTCATCAGTTTGATCACTTTTTGCTCAAGAAGAAGTCGCATGTCCTACATTGGAAATATACTTCAAAGTATCAAAATTCATACCAAATAACCAATAATTAATACTAAGATTATGGTAAAATATATAGTATAATATCGACTCATCAAGTACCATCTAATTTCTCTTATTACTTTCTTTGACAATTCTATGTTCTCCCCTCAATGGTCTGTGCCCAGCCTTGCTTCCGTGGTTGATCTCATCCGGTTTGATATAAGCCTGCAAGCTGCGTCCTCAATGGAAAAGCTATCCCAGAAACTTGTGTGATTTGGGTAGGCACATATGCATATTCCGAGTCAGTTTATGCTTGTGTTGACTTGTTAGTGTTTCGTGGTAAAAGTGTGATTTGTATTTGGAGCTTTACTCACTACATTTTCGGTTTGGTGTTTGGGAAATAATGCTTGTGTGGTTTCTGTAAACATTGATGCATTTGAAGTGGTGCTTGTGTGCACTTGTATACTGAAACTACCTTCTTATTTCAACTCTTTACTAAAAAAATTTCAACAACCAGTATAACAAGTATCTCGGTCCTCTGTAATTCGAATCAATCAATCCGCATCTCTAACTGGATTGTTAATTTCTATTATGTGTGTATTTGTGTACATATTCCTTTTTCTTTTGGAAAGAAAGCTATATTTTGTGTATATAATGCAGGCTGAACTCATTTAAATAATTTTGGGCCTCTCTATCCATAAATTAGTTATGGGGTGAACCTCAACTTCCATAAATTTCTTCGAACTCTCTCCCAAACTTAATGAAATACTCATTTTATTTCTTCCCATGTTGTTTTGCCACCTTTTTTTCTTTCTTGTATTTTGCTTCCTGTGACATATGAAAAAAATATCATTTCTAATCTTCTTAAAAGCATCTCCAACAGGCTCCCTAAAAGAGCTCCTAACTAAATTTAGGTAAGATTCCAAAAAAAAAATCAACTCCAATCATGCTCCCTATCTACCTTTGAAGATAGGGATTCATCTAGGAGCTCTTAAATATAGGGAGGGAGAAAATAGCTCCTAGTGACGCTATAATTAATGCTAACTGTTTTAAATAAATAATTAATTGATATTGGCTAATTATTGTGTGACAACCCATCCCAGATTTTATTAATTTATAAATTTTAAAATGTGAAATTACGAAAACGCCCTAGAGACAAAAGTTTTTACTTTCATTGACTAGCGTGTTATGAGATGTACTAAATATTCTTTTAGCGTATTCTTGAGGGAATTGACGATACGAACGAGTATGCGCAAGCGGAAGTGAAATTGGAGTGACAAACCGAAAGTATTTTGACGAAATAACCTTTCTAATTATATTATATTATGGCATACTAATTAAGAGGACAAGTGTATGTGTGTGAGGGGGTGGGGTGTGTGTATGTGACGGGAAAGGGGGAAGAAAAGAAAAAGAAAGAAGAAGAAGAAGAGGAAGAGAGAAAGAAGAAGGGCTGATGCCCAATCAGAGGGGAGGAAGGGAGAGACTGCCCAATCAGAAGCAGAAGCGAGGAAGGGAAGGAGGGAGAGTGGCATGCGGGGGAAAAAGAGGGAAACGGGTTCCCCAACCCGCGACCCGTGTACACCCATTCCCATTTCTTCATATTTTTCCGGTGGTTTTCCATCGGATTTCTCACGAATTGGACCAAGTTATCACTCCCAATCATCATCTAACTCTTCCTTTTTCCCATTATCATCCAAAATTGGAAGGAAATTGAGGGTAATTGAAGGGTTTTTCAAAGGATTGCATCGAAGGTGGGGTGGCGACAATCCACCATTTCTGAAGCAAATCCCATCAACCACCACCACCATTAGACCCCCCCCCTTGAACCCAGGAACAAAGCCCAAGCAGTGGTGGAAGCGTCGGAAAACGTTTGGAGGTCGAATTGAAACACACCCAGTTCTAGGGTTCTGACGGGTTTTAATGAAATTGGAGCCTTTCCAGGCCAAATTGGCCTTGGTCACAGGCGCCGATCGTTTATGACGCCTCGATGTTCGTAATAGGAAGTTGTAACGCGGATTCCAGGTGAGTGGATCTTTCCTTGCTCATCTTATGTTTCATGATTGATAATTCTATAAATGCTTTTAAATAAAACTGAGAACTTATGCCATGACATATATATATTTATATGTTATAAAATACTATGAGATGGTTGAGTTAGATTTCATTGTGATCTATCCATATGTGTATTACTATAAATGATTAATGCGAACTCCGAATGGCTTGATCCCTGTTTAGGGTACGTAGGCAGTCTAACGAGACGTTAGATGCAGCCATATAAGAAATGAGATTAAATAGTCGAGACCATAACCTTGTTTAAGGAATTGAACAATAGGTGTGGGCTTTTGGTTTTTAGGTATATATGTATCCACTTGATGTTTTTCCCAGAAAATGCGATTATATGATTTAAACTTTAAAAATACCATGCCTATTGAATAATGCATAAACGATGAGTTGAATTGATTGCATATATATATAATTGTGGTGTTGTGAATGCTCTGAAGTGCAAAGGTGAATGTAGGACACTCAGGTAAGTTCATTTAAGTTCAAGTAAGTTTAGGTAAACTCAAGTAAGTATATGGTATTAAATTGATTGATGAGATATGTGATGAGATATCAATATGTCGTATAGGTCACTAGAGGTGACTCCGACTATTATATGCTAGCCATAACTGATGAGATATGTGATGAGATATAAATATGTTGTATAGGTCACTAAAGGTGACTCCGACTATTATATGCTAACCATAACTGATGAGATAAGTGATGAGATATGAATATGTCGTATAAGTCACTAGAGGTGACTTCGACTATTATATGCTAGCCATAACTGATGAGATATGTGACGAGATATCAATATGTCATATAGGTCACTAAAGGTGACTTCGACTATTATATGCTAGCCATAACTGATGAGATATGTGAGGATATATGAATATGTCGTATAGGTCACTAGAGGTGACTCCGACTATTATATGCTAGCAATAACTGATGAGATATGTGATGAGATATGAATATGTCGTATAGGTCACTAGAGGTGACTCCGACTATTATATGCTAGCCATAACTGATGAGATATGTGATGAAATATGAATATGTCGTATAGGTCACTAAAGGTGACTCCGACTTACATGCTAGTATATTTAATGAATATATGTGATGAGCTAACATATGTGGTGAATACGTGATGAGTTAGTAGACGTGATGAATATGTGATAAGTTAACATATGATTATAAATATGTGAAGCATGACTTGAATCAATATATGTATATAAAGATGTATATTTTTATATTCTAAGTCTAGAAATTATACAAGTGTTGTAGCGAGGGGTTATAGCAATTTATATGATTTCTATTAAAATTTTAATTACTGGGCCACTCATCTTTGTTTTATCTTCACCCCCCAGGTCTTCTTAGCTGAGTTTTCTTATCGTTGAGGAATCGTGGTGATTCTTAGTATTGAAGATTATTCGAAAGTACAATTCTTAATTCACTCTTCTGTACTTGCTTATGCTCTAACGTCACATGTGAAGTAGATTCATTCCTGCTCACCAATGTACTCTGGTATTTAGGCACTCTTAGGTTTAAATTTATTCACAATATTTCCACATCATCACACTTTATGGCTTCATCACCTCCCAGGTGTCGGTCAGCACAGCTCAATTCAGAATTCTAGTGGACATTCCGGGTCGGGGTGTATCATATTGACTCGTAGTCACTACGACTCTCTAAAGTACTATTGTTGGACTTGTTGGAGTACAACTTTTATAGAGAACTCCCAAAATAACCTTTTAAAAGTTTTAGCTAAAACTTTGCTATAAAATAGAGAGCCAAAATTCACACAAAAAGCAAGATTCGTATGAAAGTTGTTAAAGTGAGAAAGGAATTTCCATTAAAAAAAAAAAAAACCAAAATTCACAAGCGCAACTTCTCCTTGTCAAATCTCGAACATCGCGTAATTTTGAAAGCTTGAAGAGACAAATTCGTATGCTAGTTATCAAAATGAGAACGGAATTTCACACAAGTAGTGGGTGCATGGTTGGAGTGGTCGTGAAAGCAAATAAACACATACAATGGAAGAAAGGAATTTCACACGAGTGTAGAATTTGTTTGATGTTTTGAATAGACAAGTTTGACCTTATTACGCTGGCCGTTGCGAGTGAGGATTTTGTCTATGTGTGTTTATGAAACTTAATGGCACTACAGTGTTTATGAAATTTACTACACTGTTTATGAAACTTATTACACTGTTTATGAAACTTAACTATATTATACTGTTTATGAACCTTAACGGTACTACATTGTTTATGAAACTTAACGGTATTATACTATGTATATACGTATATTATTTATTTTTCCTTAAGTAGGTACAAGCGAATTCTACATATATCACATATATATATTATTTATTATTTATTATACATATGAAAATACACCTTACGAGATTATAGTACTAAACGTGTGTTTGTGTTATCTTACTTTGTCAAAGGCTAAGTTTGTGAATGAAAGTGACATGTTTTGCAATGCAAGATAGAAGTTAATTCCAAGTATTGTTGAAGGATATTGAATGGTCAAGTACACGTACGTTGGAATAAAAGCTTGCCTACTAAGGAAAGTTGTATCTTGTAATATATGAGACAAGCCAATTTCCTAGAGATTGATGTAGATATTGGACCATAATTTGTGGCAAGGATATCATCATTACTAATCATCTTTGATTTTTATCAAAAACTTGATCACTGCAATGACGAAGAAGAAATGTGGTTTTTTATTGATGGTGGGGTGGGGGAGTAATGGTGGGAGGCGCTGGGCCAACGTCTCTTTTTTTTTTTTTTTTTTTATTCTCTAATCTTTATCATTATATAAAGTTATTTAGGTGTTTTTTTTTTTTGTTAAAATGTAAAGTTTTGAAGTCCTTTTAATTAGTTTTATTTATTTATTATCATTGGTGAATAGAGTGGTGAATATCATCATCACTTAGGAGGTGAGCAAATATATGGATTTTGATCCTCGCCAGATCTCCTCACTGGGGATCCTAGGGATCAACGCACGTGGACAGTTGATCTAAAATCGTGAGGCCATAATTTTTTCTTTTTTTATATCTTACACGGAAAACGAGATTACTTTACTTTTAAAAATATAAAAAGCATTTAATTGTGATCGCACGATTTTTAATCAACGATTTATGTGCGTTGATTTTTAAGATTCCCATGAAAGGGATCCGGCAAGGATCCAAATCCCAAATATATTCCCCCGC
Source organism: Malus domestica (assembly GCF_042453785.1). Lineage (NCBI taxonomy): Eukaryota > Viridiplantae > Streptophyta > Magnoliopsida > Rosales > Rosaceae > Malus > Malus domestica. Next base: position 16,838,488 of record NC_091673.1, read on the forward strand.
TCACAAAGGACACGAAAAACGGGGCAAAGATATTTTTGTGCCGAAGAAGAAGACGTACGAAAAGCAAGAGACAGACAACATGGTAGGGATGGTGTAGATTCCCACGCCAAAGTGCTAAATAATTGCCATGAAAATTAAGTTATCCTTTAAGATTGACGTCAACTAATACAGCCATTTCTTACCAACCAAATACCAGACTTAAGTCCTAACTTTTTGTCCTTTTTAATTGCATTTCTCTATCGTGCCGCGTTATCTCTCTCTGCATTATATATCTCATCTTCTTATGCTAAGAGAGTTCTTCCCATTGCCCTTCTCATCTTACTCCATCTTCTAATTACACACACTCGTCTGTTTTTGGTTTATTCATCACAGCAACCTTCTTTTGCTTAATCTACTTTCCTTTACTTCTAAAAAGTGAAAAATCGACTCAGAAGTCAGAATACCAAAAGGACAAAAGAAATTATGTTTTGCCATTTTCGTTGTTTTCTTGTGTCTCTTGATTGTATTTTCTGACAATTTCAATTTTCTGTTGATCGGTTTTACTTGGAAAGGGAAAAAAGGCATACAAACCAATTGTACACCGGCATTTTGTAGGCAAAGGAATCTGGAGAGCTAGGTATAAGGTACGTCTTTTGATTTTTCCTTGTTTTTATTTCATTCCTCTGCTCTTTATGAGTTTTTTTAGTTGTTTATATGCAGATTTGTCCATTTTGAACCCAAATTATTGCTTTACAAGTCAAGTTGAGATTCAAGTCTTACAATTGTCAAATCTGAGTTTTACACTTTAACTATGACATACTATGATGCTATGATGAACGATGATAGGGAAGTCAACCTTTTGGTCGAAATGCGCCCCTAGGGTCCTAAACCCTAAAATATTTGATCTAAAGTCTACGAATGACATACCCGACCTGAAATGTTTACCTGAACTTCGAATTGAGTTGTGTTAGCCAACACCAAGAAGGTGATAAAGTCATAAAGTGTACTGATGTGGATAAATATGAATAAATTAAAACCTAAAAGTGACTAAATATAAGAGTGCGCATGTGAGCAGGATTGAACTCATTTCACACGTGATGTCAGTGCGTAAGTAAAGTACAATAAAGGTAAAATAAGAATTATACCATCGGAAGTAATCTCCTACATCAACATTTGCCAGGAATCCTTGTTGACACAAAAGCTTTGCCACTAAATTTTGAAGGGGCGAAAAATAAGGGTAAGTGGACCTAACCTTTTCAAAAAACGTATAACCCCTCATCGTAAAACAAGTATAGTTTGAAATATATATATCATACTACATATAATATGAGAAAAACTACTGTAAGCAGCAACATTTTTGAAATACGGTAAATCACAATATTTCACATATAAAACATATAACATCTTTTAACCACACTATCTCACATAAACGAACATATAATATCTACTGCACATCGACATATGCTGATACACAAGCTCATGTAGAGATATTCTGACATGAACAGGACTGGGTGTAACAATGATTTACACTCTAGTACTACAATCACGTGAAGATTGACGTCATTCATGTCACATTCAAGGATCCAAAGTGAGCATATTGGTGCGATGTGAACTTACACGAGAAGATGCCCGGGCAAGTACTAACACTAGTGTAGCATGCATGATGAGCAATTAGCATAAATATGACCATGTTGCGGTAATTCGATAATTCTAATCAACATAATACTATTCATTGCTATAAATATAAATAAGGTATTCAATAATACTATGGTTAATAAAGGAACTATATTAAAACGATCAAATTTCAAAAAATGGAGGGCTGATTCGGATTCGACAAGTCGAGAAACCTAAAGAGGGACCTCAGGTTCCTCCACGCGTTGTTGCTTGAACCAACACAAGGTGGCTGCACTGGCAGCCACGCACCGACCATCCACGGGCATCCACTCGCGCTCACGGGCCCACGAGTACAGGCGTACTCGCCTTCCTCGCGAAGCATAGGTTTGGCTTGTTTTCTAGGCTTATTTCTAAAGCTAATTTCTAGCTCGATTCACCACCTTTTTTCACGTTTTAAAAACCAAAATGAAGCTTGTAACTAGGTAAATAGATCCATACCAAAGTAAGGTGTCATAGTCGGTGTTGGCCGAAAAAATGGCCTGAAGATGGCCTGACAACTACGGTTTTACTATTCCAAAAAGTTGGGAAATCTTCCTCCAGGTGTTTCTACACTTAAATGCTACCAAAACATGCATGTAGGTTCAGAGATAGACTCAAGACAACGAGAAGGGAATGATTACGGAAGTCCTAAGGCTTACCTTGGTCAAAAACTCGAGAAACTCGCAGGGAAGGTGGTTCAATTTACTTTGCAAAGGAGAGAGACAAGCAAGCTCAAAGCTTTACACCTCGATTATGGTCGTACAAATGGGTGGTGATGGCAACAATGTAGAGGTGTTCTGGATTGTTAGGCTTGCCGGAGTAGGCGAGTGGTGGTGGCTCAATGTCTTTGTTTATAGAGAGCAAGGAGAGAGTTTGAGAAGGAAAGAGTTTAAGATGAGAGAGTTAGGAAGAGAGAGTGAAAGGAGAGTGTTAAAGAGAGAGATCGAGAGTTCTTGAGGAAGGGGACACGAGGACAAGGTAGGAGTAGGGTGTGGGCCCCACATGGCTCATAAAACAAAACACAGAATATCTCCCCAACATGAAATTACCAATTTACCGTCAGTATTTGGTACTTCGTAAAATCTTCATGATAGATTCGAATTTGGTTCCACTTGAGCCTACACGTTCATATCATCGAATACTATAAGAATATGTGTGTGTGTCTTTGGGTCAAGCCCAAATAATATTAATTAGGCTCGAGACCTAATTAATAAAATACTAACATGGACGAGCCTACTTGCCCACTTGTTTAACGAACCCAACGAATAAGCCATCGATATTACAGTCTGTAGCTCGCAATACCGATAACTCACCGTTGTCTTGGTAAACAAGTAATAAATTCTTGAGAGTGCAAAACTGTCATTTTGCCCCTCATTGGGAAACATGCATAAATCATTTGACGCCTCGTTCACACTCATGTGTTTGTAAGAACACGTGCTACTGCTACCTAGGAAGATGTGCGAAGAACCAAAGAGTGACAAGGACCAGAATGCCCACGAAAGATTTCCACTCATCAGGGGCATTTTCATAATTTTTCAAGGATAAGGAATAAAATAATATTAAGTTCGGGACAGGATGTCAAAACGAACTTCAGGTTCACAAACGTAAGTTTTTGCAAGTCACACATAGCACCATCAATAACATTTTTAAAATTGAAAACTGCATTTTAATCCATCAAAAATATAACTTTTAGACTAAAACCTTGCGTGAGATTAAAATCTAATTTAGTTCCTTGATACATTTAATAACCTTATAATTATATTTTGATGTCCACATTAAATATGAAAATGAGTATATTAATAAATTCAATATTTAATGGGAGACACTGAATATTGTACACATTAAATATTAAAACAAAATATGAATTAGAATTTGATTATAAGTACACATCAAAGGACTAGAATAAATATGTAATTTAACACCAGATTTTAATTTGGATAATGCTAGAGAGATCAAATTATTTAAACTAAATTTGCAAATCAAATAACGTGGTTATTGATGATTGGATTATTACTAAAATGTTGATTAACGTGCTTATTTTCTAATAGTAACACAACATTTGGTTTAAATTTTGGTCTCCCTAACATAGTACCCTTTTAATTAAATTTCAATTTTTCAAATGATTAAACTTCATAAACCCCTATTTAAAATTCATGACAATCCAACGATTATATGCCACTGTTCACAAAATGGAATGGCGGTCAATTACTATTTCTCCGACCAAATATTTGGATCTGGAAAAATAGTTCTAAAAATAGGTTCATAATATAGAGCGCAATTCATTGACACTGGAACATGCTACAATTATTAGCCCACGCATCACACAACTTGCAGTTGTTTGGCGATCGGGGTGAATCCTTGCCATTTCCAAATTAGGATTCTTTGAGTTTTCACGAATTACTGAAGCCCCCTCTCCTGAATCTTTGCTCCCGCTCCAATATCTCTGCTTCATAAGGTTTTTCTTTTGGGGTCGCATGTTTCACTTTGGTGGTGGTGACGCTAGTCGTCTTCGCCGAGAAAAGGCTGGTTGATGGCTAAAGAGAAGAGAGAGAGATTTGTATTCAATCTTTTGAAGCACTACTTTAGTTTTGATAAGGTGTTATCACCCTAGACTCTTAATCTTATTCACCCCAGACTCTTACTCTTAATTCCTATACACCCAAATTGAAAACCCACTAGGCTTTTTATACAAAGAAATGTGTTCATTCAGTACAACGTCGATTTCAACTTCACTCTCCTCTTTGTCTATCTCTCCAACGTTGATTTCAACTTTTAATTTTAAAAACCAATTGAAGCTAAGACAAGTTAAGGAGACTCCCACAAAGTAAAACTCTCTATGGACTCTCCGTCACCTCATATTTTTGCACAATTCTTGTGTCAACATTGTGCCAAAACTTGACTAAACCAAGTTTGTAGCTAATCAACAAGACAAAAATCAAACGTATAATGAAAACAAAAGAGACTCAATACAACAACAACAACAAAGCCTTATCTTACTAAGTGGGGTCTACTGTATGAATCCTAGTACGCTATTGCACTCGCGACTGTGCCACGCCTTCCATTAGATCCAAGTACTCCAAGTCTTTTCTTAGAGTCTCTTCCAAAGTCTTCCTAGGTCTTCCTTTACCCCTTCGGCTTTGAACCTTTGTCTCGTAATCGCATCTTCTAACCGGAGCGTTTGTAGGCCTTCGTTTCACATGTCCAAACCACTGTAACCGATTTTCTCTCATCTTTCCTTCAATTTTGGCTACTCTTACTTTACCTCAGATATCCTCAATCATAATCTTATCCTTTCTTGTATGCCCACACATCCAGTGAAGCTTTTTAATCTCCGATGTACTCATTTTATGTATGTGTTGATGCTTCACCACCCAAAATCTGTGCCATAAAGCATTGCTGGCCTTATTGTCGTCTTATAAAATTTTTTTCTTGAGCTTTAGTGGCATACAACGGTCACATAACACACCCAATGCACTTTTCCACTTCATCCATCTAGTTTGTATTCTATGGTTGAGGTCTCCATCCAACTCTTTGTTCTTTTGCAAGATAGATCTTAGATAGTGAAAGCAGTCGGTCTTTGGTACTTCCTGATCTCCAATCCTCACCCCTAACTCATTTGAACCTCCGTTTGCATTGAACTTGCACTCCATATACTCTATCTTTGACCGACTTAAGTGAAGACTTTTATATTTCAACACTCTCTCCAAAGGTTAAGCTTCGCATTTACTCATTCATGAGTTTCATTAATCAACACTATATCGTCTGTGAAAAGCACATACCAAGGAATATCATATTGAATATGTCCCGTTAACTCATCAATTACCAATACAAAAAGGTACGGACTTAAAGATGAGCCTTGATATAACTCTACAGTTATGGGAAAGCTTTTGGTTTGTCTTTCATGAGTTCTTATGGCAATCTTTGCTCTATCATACATACCCTTTATAGCTTTGATATATGCTATTAGTATTCCTTTTTTCTCTAAAATCCTCCAAAGAATGTCTTTTGGGACCCTATCATACGCTTTTTTTCCAAATCTATAAAGATCATGTGCAAATCATTTTTCATATCTCTATATCTTTCCATCGATCTTCGTAAGAGATAGATTGCCTCCATGGTTGAGAGCCCTTGTATAAACCCGAATTGGTTGTCCGAGACCCGTGTCTCTTGCCTTAATCTATGCTCAATTACTCTCTCCTATAGTTTCATTGTATGACTCATTAACTTAATACCCCTATAGTTCATGCACTTTTGTACATCGCCCGTATTCTTGTAGATAGGCACCAAAGTGCTATTTCGCCACTCATTTGGCATCTTCTTCGTTTTCAAAATCTTATTGAAAAGGTTTGTGAGCCATGCTATACATGTCTCTCCCAAGACTTTCCACACTTCGATCGGTATATCATGTGGGCCCATTGCTTTTCTATGCTTCATCTTTTTCAAAGCTACAACCATTTATTCCTTCCCAATTTGGTGGTAGAATGAGTAGTTTTTACACTCTACTGAGTTACTCAACTCGTCCAAATAAGTACTCATTTCAGGTCCTTCACTGAAAAGATTATGAATATAACCTCTCCATCTGTCTTTGACCGCGTTCTCTGTAGCATGACCATTTCCATTCTCATCCTTGATACACCTCACTTGGTTCAAGTTTCTTGTCTTCTTTTCCCTTGCTCTAGCTAGTTTATAGATATTCAACTCTCTTTCTTTGGTATCTAGTCGCTTATACATATCGTCAAAAGTCACTAGCTTCGCTTCTCTTGCAGCTTTCTTCACCTCCTTCTTCGCTATTCTAGACCTTTCACCGTTTTTGTCGGTTCTATCCTTGTATAAGGCTTTACAACACTCCTTAGCCTTAACTTTTGTTGTACCTCCTCCTTCCACCACCAAGATTCCTTTTTGTGTGGAGCAAACCCTTGGACTCTCTTAATATCCGTTTTGCTACTTTTCGGATACAACTAGCCATAGAATCCCACATTTAGCTAGCTTCCCCCTCTCTATCACAAACGCATTGGGTGATTACTTTCTTTTTGAAAATGACTTATTTCTCCTTTTAGATTCAACCATCTAGTCCTTGGGCACTTGAAGGTTTTGTTCTTTTTTCCCTCTCTTTTGATATGTACATCCATTACCAACAAACGATGTTGATTAGCCAAGCTCTCCCCCAGTATAACTTTGCAATCCTTACAAGTTATATGGTCTCCTTCCTCATTAGAAGAAAATTCAGAAATAACAAAATTGAGGAATTAAGCAATCATAGTTAGGCTACATCGTAGCTCTAGCGAAAATAATTATTTCCAAAATATAATCATGTTGTCACTAAATCCATAATAAAATTAAGAAAACCAAGTTTAGAAAAAGCCTGAATCTTTCTTGCTCTCCGGCACCTTTGTTCGTCGAACTTGTCCTCTCATGAATGATGATCAGTCGTTCTCTTCTTTCCCCTCTTCTGTTTCCATTTTCTTCTATGTAATCGAGAACGGCTTAAAGCCCATTTATTGACAACATTAGAAGGGCAGAAATGGAAAAACTCTTCAATTATCTGCTTGCCACTTTGTACATTAAACACGCCTTGATTAATTTTGTATTTGCCAATGTCTTCTCTTGTGCCTTTGGTCTACTTGCTGCTGATTACCTCAATGTTGCCTTCTTTAATTATCCGCTGCTCTCCTTCTCTGTGTGTGCTTGCCTTCCCCTTCTTTCATCTTTTCTGTGTGTGTTCGCTCTAGCTATTAGTGGATCTCTCTTCTATATAACTTTCCTGTGTCTTGTACCTAAACTTGCTCTACAAAAGGGTCCTATTTATACTAGGAGAACAAGATAATAAAGGATTGCATGCAATACACCTCCTGCTTCTAAGTTGGTAAGTATTGCATGTAGCTATTCTTTGTCATCGGCTACAGAGTGCTGATGAAGCATGCACCTGGATACAATGCCACCTTAACCCAAATTAGATAGGAAGCTATGAAGATATCTAATAACATAATACTATGTTTGGTCCTATCCTATGGAACAAAGTATCACGTGGTGCAAACAATGGAAAACAAACACACACATCTATATTTATGTAATATAAAAAAAATCAAAAGGCTTTCGTAAAGTAATAATAAATATGTATTTTTTAAGACACAAATCTCACAATCATAATGGGGTTGTTTTATAATAGGGGTGTGATATCCACACACCCCATTTTACTTCTCACACACCCTTTTAATTTTCGGTCGTCGGATCGGATGAATTGAAGAAGATCAACGGACAGAAATTAACAAGGGGTGTGTGGGAAGTAATTTGGGGTTTGTGGATAGCACACCCCTTATAATATTCAACACTATAAAATTAATTTTTAAGGTACAACTATAACTGCTATTACTACCACCACCATTGCAACTCTGCAACCACCACCGCCGCTGCTATCTCCACGCCATCACCTCCGCCACCATGTCTACCACAACCTTCACCATCTTTGCCATCATCACCAACCCCACCTCTCAATCAACGTTGCCGATACCAACCCTCTCCATCATTGTTACCACAACCACCTTCTACCACTATCATCATCACCACCACTCATACCCCTTTCCCACCCCATTATAGCCACCACCCAATCGGCATGTCCCCACCACTACCACCACCAATCCAACCACTGTTGCTTCCAACACAAGGGTGCATTTTTGCTCACCCACACTAACTCTAGGGTATGCTCACCACCCCTCTCAATGCTTGCCATGTGTAATTCATACTAACTCTAGTTAAGCCTTATTTTTATTTTATTTTTACTTTAATTAATAGGTGAGAGAATCCAACTTTTATTTATTTACTTCCATATATATCCTTTCTTTTTAAATATTTTATTAAAACTTTAAACTTCTTTTTGAATACAAACCGACTCAATCTTCTCTCCTTTTTGAATACATACCAATTCAACCTTGCATGCGTATCTGGATTTTCCATCTGCTATGCCTTTCCATCTGCTACATATCTGGATTTTCCAAAATCGTAAAAATACAATTGTTTTAGATGAAACTCGTGAAAATAAAATTGTACAAAAAGCTAGTCCAAAAAATACAATTGTTTGATATGAAACTCATCAATATCCAACAAAATACAATTGTCTTAGATGAAACTCATCAAAATAAATTTGTACAAAACTAGTAGGATGAATATTCTCCACTTCAAAGGTTGTCGTTCCAAAAAAATTTCTCTAAATTCTATTACAACTTGATCTAAGATGTTGATGGATTTGAAAATTTCAGTTCAAGAGTGGTTCCCAGAGGTATCGGTTGAATGTTTGATGTTGATGGATTTGAAAATTTTAGTTGAGGAGTGCTTCCAAGAGATATTGGTTAAATGTTTTCCTGCAAATTAATAAAAAGGAAAAAATTACTTATGAAACTAGAGAACAAAAATATAGTACACTATATATAGTACACTCAGTGAAGATACAAACCCGAGGATTCATAAATGAGTAATTGGACATCATGGGACTTATAGCTTGAAATCCAAGTTGGTGATTTTGAATCCCTTGAACACAAGGAACAATTGGAAATCCATAAGGAAAATGTGTGACTTGACTTACGGGTGCCATATTGAATTGGTTTTGACTTGGCATTCCAATATCACCCTAGATATCAATTCCAATTGATCCATCAGAAATATATTAAAACAATGGTAATGGACAAAAATATAAATAAATAAATAAAACATTCATGACAAAAAATTGCTAAACTTTAAACTTGAGTTTGTGCATATCTTGTTGATGGTCCGTTCATCTCGTATGCATTTGAATTGGATTTTTTAAAAGCTATTAAACAATTAAAATAATAATTACATTGACAATTGCAAATTGTGAATCAAATAGTAAATAAAAACAAGCCAAATATGTGCTAACCTTTTCTCTTGTATGGACCTTTCTTTTTAGGTTGATTAGATTCCAAAGCACTCTTCATTTTACCGTTGCCCCGACCTTTGGACTTCTGAACTTTTGGATCTTGGATCTTAGATTTTTCTCAGCTTCAGTCACATGCTTAACATAATTTACATCATCTTGTTCTCCAAAATTGGCATGCTTTTCCATTTTTTTCTCCAACTTTAACAACTCAAATTAAAAAACTACAATTTTGACTATTTTTTGCACCTTTTACTATGATTCTTTGTGCTATATTAGATAGCTCACTGTAATGAACCAAGGAAGATGAGTCCAAATTACTCACAGCCAGTTCGCCATAAGAATCAAATCCAATACCACATTTAGCATCCTTGCTCAATCTTTTCAAATAATAATTGGATGGTATACTTGATAAGTCTAAATCATAGTATAACTTTAGAGCATGTGCACAAAGAATCCCCTCAAACTCAAACTTTTTGCAACTGCACAAAACTATTTGATTTGCAAGGTCATATATAAGTGTTCTATTAATTCTTTGTTTTCCTGAGTTCATTACTGTGTATGTACGTGTTAGCCCATCATCACTTTCTAATTTCAGTGGCCTCAAATTTAAAACTTTCTTAACCTCCTCTTGGAAATAATAAAAAATCTTACTTGTATACTGCTTTGATGCTTCAATCTCCACATTCCAATCAGAATACAAACTACGCCATTTCTGTTTAGTTGCATTTTTTGCTTGCCTTTCATTTTCTTTTCGATCCGCTATTGTTTTATCATATTGGATGACGAACTCTTGCACAAGGAGGTTTCGACCAAAATACTTTTTCAAAAACTTGTTCAAGCTTTCAATTCTTTGTGTTGTTGTCATACCTAAGAAAAAAAATGGAAATTGATCATAGTATAGTGGAAAAAGAAACTTGTGAATAATATATATAAATAATATAATAGGAATTGATTAGAGTAATACTTGCACAAAAATGGTCTCGACCATAAACTTGTGCCCATTTTTCACGTACTAGATATATCCCTTCTAGCCAATCATTTCCTCTCAATTCATAATCATCAAGTAATTTATTCCAATTTGATTCAAATTCTTCAATAGTCTCCGGATCATATATGCATCTTTTGAAATCCTGTGTAAATGATTTAAACTCACTGAAAACACGATTCAAGTTCCTTGCAGCATTCTGATATATGTGCCACAAACAAAGTCGATGGTGGCAATTAGGAAATACTTCACTTATCGCAGCAGCAATTGATTGGGCTTGATCTGTAAATATGGTTCCTGGTGTTTTTCCATCCATGGCTTGTAAAAAGATCTTGAAAAGCCACTCACATGCATCTGTTGTCTCTCCATCTGGCAAACCACATCTGAAAAGTATGGTTTGACCATGATTATTGATACCAACTATTGGGGCACACACCATATTATATCTATTCGTTTTGAATGTCGTATCAAAACACACAACATCACCAAATATAGTATCGCGCCTCGAATTTCCATCACAAAAAAAACAACCACTTATTTCATTCTCCTCGTTTGTTCGAAGAGAATAGAAAAATGACTTGTCTTCATATTGCTTTTTCTTAAAATATTCAAGCAAATATTCTGAGTCGCCCTTTTTAAGAATCCCGATGCGCTTTCTCATTATCAAATTGTTACAATCAGACTGAATAAAATTTAGTTTTTGAGACCCTCCTGCTTCTGTGGTAAAGTATGAGAAGATTTGAGATGGCTGTAGTCCTGCAGAATGCATTTGATCTATCAATTTTGCTTGAGAAGACTCTATTAATCGTTGTGACCTCAATAAATGGGAACTTGATGCCGGAACAACAACATGACTATGTTCAGCAACAAAATTTGTCACAACAAACTTCCTTTCTAAATTAAGTTTGATTTCAAGCATCACCTTGCAGCCACATCTTGTTTCTTCTCTTTTCTTCTTTGGAGTTCTTTTTTTATTTTATAAAAACCTTCACAAGAACAACAAAATTGTTTTTTCTTTAGCACACCTGACCTGTCCTTATTTTCTATATTCTTTCTCACGCTAAATCCAACCCTTCTAGCATATGCATTGTAGTAATTATATGCATCGTCCTCATTATCAAAAGTCATCCCCAGAGAAATATCACCAACTTTGCTTGTAAATTCTCCTTTTTCTTCATTTTGATCCAAGACTTCAAAGGTTTCGGAATCTGAATCTGAATCTAAGTGTATACAATCAACTGCTTCTTTGGCATCACTAGAAGATGGAGTATGAAACTCATCATCTTGATGTTCCATCCGTATAAGTATCAAATTACTTAATATTCAATTAAATTAACATCCTATAATAATCCTAAAAAGCATATATATTAACACCCTATAATAATCATAAAAAGCATATATTTTGACACTCTATAATAATCCTAAGAAAAGCATATATATTTATATATTGACATCCTATAATCCATGATGGAACATAATTTAAAGTATGTATGATGAAGATGAAGATGTAGACTCTGGGTAGTACTATCTCGTTCGGTTACACCACCACTGCCTCATCCTCAACACGAAATGGGTGTTCAATGCCCATCCTTACCTATAATAGTCCTAAAAAGCAAATAAATGGGTATTGCATACCTTTTTCTAGTCGGAAAAAAAATTGCAGATGGAAAACCCAGAAGATAGGTAGCAGATGGAAAAGCCAAATACGTAGCAGATGGAAAAGCATAGCAGATGGAAAATCCAGATACGCTTGCAAGGTTGAATTGGTATGTAATAAAAAAGGAGAGAAGATTGAGTCGGTTTGTATTCAAAAATGAAGTTTAAAGTTTTAATAAAATATTTAAAAAGAAAGGATATATATGGAAGTAAATAAGTAAAAGTTGGATTCTCTCACCTATTAATTCAAGTAAAAATAAAATAAAAATAAGGTTTAACTAGAGTTAGTATGGATTACACATAACAAGTATTGAGAGAGGTGGTGAGCATACCCTAGGGTTAGTGTGGGTGAGCAAAAATGCACCCCCAACACAACTCTTGCCGCAACCATCATCTCCACCAGCACTGTGTGCTACTATCATATACATTACAAACATATTACTACCAAACACAAAATTATTATTTTTTGACATTATATATATATATACACACACACACACACACACACACACACACATATATATATATATGAATAATAGAAACATTTCAATATTTTCTTTAATAAAAAATTATAATTTAATTAAACTAATAAACACATTATCTATTAAAAGTTGTATGTCTTTTGAACATCTTTGTCTTTTTGTTTCGTTTTAAAGATGTTACAAATACTAAATTTACAGATTAAATGATATATCATCAATAAAAAAATAAGCATATTAATCAATACTTTTATATCATAATTTTATAAAATTTGGCCTACAAATTTATTCTTCTTTCCACCTCCATTCAGTTTCCCAAATATTGTTTGTAGAATGTTACGAGGCAGGCAGGTCCTTTGTTTCTTACACGTTTGTCTGCCTCCCTTGCTCTGCTAGACCTTTCAGAGCGAGGTTGTCTCTGTTCCTGACCTCGTGTTGCTCAAGCTCATGACTGCCTGCATTTTGCGGTTGATGGTCTCAGATTTCTTTCGTAAACTAGAGCTCGTCATGAGCCTCTGGAACTTGTCGAGCCTCGACAGTGTTAACTTGGTCAGCTTGCCAAGATCGGGGGTTGACCCCATCGACCAATCTAGCTAGGCAGCTCTGTGATACAATGTTCTTCAACGAGCAAATCGTTCTACATTTGGTTCTCTGCCTCATGCACCGACTTAAAAATGTGCAGATATGGTGTTTGTTAAAATGTCTCAGTGAAATTCAAGGCAGATTATATATGTCTCGTAGCTTTTAAGATATGAAAACATTTGCCTAAGTTCCGTACCAAGCAAGTTTTTTTTTAGTATAAAAATTTTACATGAAAACTTGTTCATCATCTCAAGAGTCTTTTGTAAGACATATTCTGAAATCACAACAACAAGACATTAGGATCACGAATAAATCAAATCAATATAAAATAGAGATTAACTAATTATATTAAACTTATCTGTAGAATACGGAAAACATTGCAGATTTCTAGGTTGTCTTCTACTTCCAGTACTTCAATAATATCTCTCTGCTATATGAATAGGGTTCAGCGTATCTGAGAGATTAAGCGTATGGAAGCAGGGACTTAACCATAGTATTTATATCATTAGGGTTTAATCACAACCAGCCTATTATTGGTTGTGAAAGTCGAACCCTATCACTTAAGTGATTAAGTCCCACCATGATACTGTATCTTTGTAGTGAAATCCATCAGATTTCTTTTAGGTCAATTGCAAAGGATAAGACTCCATAATCCTTATTTCGTTTGGACTATCAGATTACTTAAGTTGTTAACAACTCAATAAACAAGTGGCCTACAACATAAGTAATTCAATACATCATTCATTGTCATTCACAACCTTACATTCTCCCACTTGAATGTCAATGATTTATCCTAACAAATAAGAACTCATGGTGATCACTGAGTCTTCATAAGTATGCAACAACCTTTCCTAGCAACCTGTCACTTTGAATCGAATGCAGAACCAAAGAAAACAAAGAACAACTTGGTTTGTTCCTTGCACTCCAAGATCACATACACATTCAACTTAAAGCACTTTGTTGCTAACAAAGTCATGGTGTCAAGAGCTAATAGTCAAAACATTAGCTCACAATAGTTGAATTGAAAATATGAAAATATATTTCAGTACAAAAGTAGTTCACAAAAGAACTCAACAACGTTGGTAACAACATCCAACTTTTCTGTCAATTTAGAATATGATAAGAGAACAAATAAAATACGACATACTATTTACAAAATCAGGATCTCTTATTAAAACTTATGAACAAAACTTAAACAAAAAACTCTTAAAATATCAGTCACTAACACTTCAAAATTTTTAACACAACAGGTAATCTCTTACTCCCACTGATTAAAAGAGACAAAATTATATAAATGATTATTACTCCCACTGATTAAGAGAGTAAAAAAAAAAAACTTTGTAAATGTCTACAAAATGAAACATGCCTTTTAAATACTCCCATTAGCAAAACATTAGTCATGGGATCTAAAACATAAAATTTGTGAGCTCAACATCTTTATTCTAGATATCTGTAGGGAGGTGACTCTTGTGACTGAAAAACTATACAAAATCATTTGGTCAGTTTTGTTCATCTAACATCTGACAGAAATAGAAAACTTTAACTAAATGTTTTCTAATGCATCAAAAGCATATAATTCTAGAATCATCTTTGGACAGAAACTAATTATATTAGGTTTGCATAGCTAAAACATAAAATACAAGGGTAAACCTATATAGCTTCAACACTTTTGAGCAGATGAAGTATATACTATCTTGTCAATTCCATGCTTCACTATACATTGATTTATAGTTGTACTGAATAAGAAAACACTTTTGAGCAGATTAATTATCCATCAATAACATATAAATCACAAGTCCAATTTCTTGAACAACATACAAGAATTAATAAGCAAAACACTTTTGAGCAGAATATACTCATTAACCCTTCTTGAATTTCCTACAAGATTAATTGCATATATAACAAATAAAATATAAACAAATATGATAATGGACGTTTTATCTATCAAAACTATGACCATGAAAAGCATGCAAAATTGATGAGTGTGAAGCCCATAATACATTATTTCTCCCACTTGGGCAAACACTCAAAATTGCAAGATTAAACACTAGAGAAAGTGGTTTTCATATAACAAAATATAGGCTACTTGAATAAATAAAGATACTATACACGATCCATTATATAATATAAGATGACAAATTTTTACAAAGTTTGGAGTTAGAAAATCTATCAAAATGGTAATCAAATAGGACACGTTGCAAGGTATGCAAAATTGCAGCAGTATTTCCCAAGCTCTACCACAATTTCAGATTTAATCATAATTTAAATAAAACCAATTTACAATCTTTAATATGCTCAAAACACAAAAAAAAAAAATTTCTTAAATAAATTTGTTGAGTCACAAAATAGTTGGTTTGGACATAATAAACCAATCTATATGTATCAAAATTAGGCTTATATAAGGAACAATATCTCAACATTATTAATCGATCTAAAAGTGACAAGTGATTAGATAAACCAATGGCTACAAAATTTATTTTAGTGTATGAGAGAAGACCCACATATGTGTTAAATATTAGATCATAAATTAAAATGAAACCTAATAAGAGAATCCAAACTCAAAATTTATGTTTTAATTCTAAAACAAAGTCGATTAAAGTAAACACATAGATATCTCAACAACATCAATTTTTTTCAATAATAATTTTAATCCAATTTAGAACTCACAGAAAATTAAGGAAAAAGATTGGCAAATTTACCTACTCATTCTTGATTCTGCAAGATTCATCATGGAAGTAGTGAGTTGTGGAGGATCGAACCAACTCCAAATTGCATGATTGTTACACCTTTGGGCAGAAACTAATCATGCAAAGAAAATACCTGCATAGCTAGCCAAAACATAAAATACACAAAATACATATAGCTTCAACAGCTTTGGCCAGATGAAAATATGTTAGAAGTACTTTATGATTTGCTATAATACTAATTTATAATTGGTGAGTGATTTCCTGAAATTCCCATTGGGACAAAGTATTCACCATATAAATTAGAATTCTGATTTTTCAAAATAATCCTTTAGAACAGTATTAAATAACCGTTTTGTTGGATATTCAATGATTCTCAAAAGATTCAATCAGACACAAAAGTATGTCGTTGTTAACATTGAACAATAGAGTTCTCGAAAGAGGAAACATGGTTATTCAGTTGTTCGATAGGGACCAAAATGATCAATTAGTAAACTGATGCCACTTTCCAATTTTCTCTCAAAAGGCAATTATCATCATAATCAGAATTGATGACCAAACAAAACATTGGTTTAAGCAAAACAAACCAATACATCTTTAAATCAAAATTTAATCAGTGTTGTCTATAAAATTCATTAGTGTTGATAATTTGCATAAAATAAGGACATATTGGAACCATAAACTTGTATAATAACCGGTACCAATAGATGTGCACAAATCAGTGAAACAATATCACATAACAAAACTAGTTTTGAAGTACCAAAAAATTCAGCAGTACTATTTTAGTTTGCAAATTCACCAAACACTCAATTCTCTTTAGATTGTCATGAAAATTTTTAGGTATGCACTAGACATATATGGCTACTATTTCTCAAAATTTCATGATTTTTTAAAAATTTTAAGCAAGCCAAAATGAATTCGAAAAGAAAAGTGCTTTAGAAACTGCAGAAAATGTTCATTACAGACTTGAGATTACAAATTCACCAAATATTCATAGTTTATCCGATATGCATGAAATTTTTCAGACATAAAGCAAACATATAAAGCTGTTAATTCCCAGAATTCCATAATTTTTGAGACTTTACAAGTGTACTAAAAGAAAATTATAAATGGGATATGCTGCAGAAACGGAAAAAATTCTGCAGTACATACCGGAGACTAAATAATTCACCAAAAATTTAATTTTTCTCCAATATGCATGAAAATTTTCAGAAATGAAGTAGACATATAAATTTACTGTCACCCAAAGTTCCATTATTTTTTCAATCTTAAAAGTGGGGTAAAATTAAAATCGAAATGAAATGTGATGCAGAAGCTGAGTAAATTTGCAGTACAGGCCCTAGATTAAAATTCACCAGTAACTCATTTTAAGACCAATGCTGGTGAAAATTTCCATACTTCAAATAAACATCTCAATGTATATCATACTAAAATTTCATGAATTTATGAGTTACATTGATATATCAAAATAATATCACAAACAAACTATTCTGCAGAAGTCTGCAGAATTCCAGCAACATGGTATCACACTTAAAAATTTACCATAAATCCATTTCTTGTCCAAAAAACTTGAAAAAATACCAGCGTCTACAATCCATTTAATATTACGAAATGACGGAATTTCATAATATTTGGAGTTATGGAAGTCTATCAAGCACAGGTTATTGAAATGAATGGGTTTCCTTTTAATGAGACTTTAATGGAGTCATACCACTATAATATTATAGTTTGAAAAGACTATAATGTAGGACGATTAATTTTGACAAAAGTTTAGGCAATAAATAATTCACACCACAATTGAATCAATTTATTAAAAAGTTGAAAACCTAATACGAACCGTCTGAAAGCAATTCATGCAATTCATAATAATGTAATTAACCACACATCAAAATTATGACAGCAAGCAATCCTTCATAATACAATAATTTGTTCATATATACGTAAGTTGCCAAATAGTTTCACCATTATCGGTTCATCAGAAAACAAACAAATTGGAAATGCCTTTTAGAACATGTTAATTAACAAGGCTAAATCCAAATTTTAAATCATGAAAGCATGAAATCCAATACAATATTCATCCAGAAAACTCACATCTGGAAGGGTTAATTTAATAATTTGACAGAATCGTAACAGAGAACAGCCCAAAATACAAGCAAACTAACCAAATTTTTTTTTTTTTTAAAGGCTAGATTTTGCAACGTAATAAGCGGAAGCATAAATTCTCAACTTAATCAATTTTGAGATGGAAAAATAAATAAGAAAATAAAGGTTGATTGCCCAGAATCAACAATATCTTGATCAATTTAGTTGAAACCAAAAGCTTAATTTTAACTCAACCAAATTAGGTAGATTAAATTGTATGATTTCATACCTTTCCGGAGAGAATTCTTACCGGAAAACACCAAATAGATCCAAAAGCCGCTATTGAGCTGTTTTGCAAGAGAGCTAAAGACTTCACACGCAAGGGAGAAGACCCCGTACTGTTTCAACGGCCTATCTCACCTTTTTTTTTTTATTAATAATAATGAAATAGAATTATCGCAACTAAATCAATCATAAGAGGATTATATAATAAATCCAATTATCATCCAACATTAGGTTTGGTCAAACGCCATCAAAACCCTGCACTTAGTTTACAAAATTTCAAGCAATTCGAAAAGAAACCATGTCATATTGCAATTTGAAAAGAAGTTTTCTTTTAATGGTGAAGTACTAGAACAATAGTGACTTTGATTATATGTGTGTGTGTATATATATATACACACTTTTATTTTTCCGTACAATATAAACATAATAAACTTACGAAAAAATTAATTGATACAAAATTTAGAATCGCGGAAGCATGTTAACTGATTTCATAGGATAGAATGATAGAAATCAGCCAACCAAAACAATATTCTGTAATCAAACAATTACCTTTAATTCGAATCATAAACTTGTTGTGTGGCTCTGATACCACATGTAAGACATATTCTGAAATCACAACAACAAGACATTAGGATCACGAATAAATCAAATCAATATAAAATAGAGATTAACTAATTATATTAAACTTATCTGTAGAATACGGAAAACATTGCAGATTTCTAGGTTGTCTTCTACTTCCCGTACTTCAATAATATCTCTCTGCTATATGAATAGGGTTCAGCGTATCTGAGAGATTAAGCGTATGGAAGCAGGGACTTAACCATAGTATTTATATCATTAGGGTTTAATCACAACCAGCCTATTATTGGTTGTGAAAGTCGAACCCTATCACTTAAGTGTTTAAGTCCCACCATGATACTGTATCTTTGTAGTGAAATCCATCAGATTTCTTTTAGGTCAATTGCAAAGGATAAGACTCCATAATCCTTATTTCGTTTGGACTATCAGATTACTTAAGTTGTTAACAACTCAATAAACAAGTGGCCTACAACATAAGTAATTCAATACATCATTCATTGTCATTCACAACCTTACATCTTTGTCGTTTGATGATCAAGAAATATCAGTTTTATAGCAGACAGCCAAGTGTTGCTGTTATTTTTTACTTCTCTTAACTTCTACTTTGCAAGTGTGATATAACCTTCCTTTTGCCTTTTGTTATGCAGTTTTCTCCTAAAGAAGCAAAAGAAAATGAAAATATTTTCATACTGCTATGTTTTTCTTCAAGTGTAGTCTCGATCACGAGCTAAGGTATGACCTATTGTTTCATTCTTTAATTTCATCCGCTTTGAAAAATAGGATTCCTTTCTTGTATCCTGAACTTCTTGTTTGGAATCTTGGATTCGTATATATTAACAGATAGAAGAAGCAGACGAATTGGTAAGCTGAAGGTGCCGTGGCGATGGAGATACTCACTGCGATTATTCCTAAAATAATTGACTACACAATTAGACCAGTTGGACGCCAAGTGGGTTATATCATTTTCTACAAAAGCAACCTTGAAGATCTGAGGAGTACATTGAAGAATTTTGATGCTGTCAAAATCAGGATGAAGCATGCAGTTGATGAAGCCGAAAGAAAAGTTAATAAAAAAGTGGAAGCTGATGTCCAGAACTGGCATACAGAAGCGGATGAGATCACTCGAGAGGCAGAAGCATTATTGAATGACGAAGGGCATGCAAAGACAAGGTGTCTCATTATATGTCCTAATCTGATATCCTATCATCAGCGTAGCAGGAAGTCGACAAAACTGATGAAAAAGATTAAACTCCATGAAAATAAAAAAGACTTTTCCAGTGTTTCTTACAATGCTCCCGTAGAAGACATATCTGCCATAGCATCCGATGAGTACATGGCCTTTGAATCAAGGATTTCAATGGTGAAGGATATCATTGCAGAACTGAAAAAACCTGATATCAACAGGATTGGGGTGTACGGATTAGGGGGTGTTGGGAAGACAACACTTGCCAAAGAGGTTTACAGAGAAGCTATGAAAGAGAAGTTATTTGATGACGTTGTTATAATACTAAATGTCAAAGAGAAAAAAGATGATGAACAAATTCAAAAAGAAATTGCTGAAAAGTTTGATATGGACGTTGATGAATCTCAGAAAATGGGAACAAGGGCGAATCTCCTACGGGCCAGGATAAAAGACAGGAAGAGTACTCTTATCATTTTAGATGATATTTTGGGAATAATTGACTTCGAGGCTGTGGGACTCGTCGGCGTGCCGACTTGTAATTTATTGTTGACCTCTAGAGATCAAACAGTTCTTTCTGAGATGCGCACGCAAACGTTTTTCCAACTTGGCCTTTTAAGTGAAGAAGAAACTTGGAGTTTGTTTGAGAAGATGGCAGGTGACGTGGTTAAAGACGACCGTATACGGAAAATAGCAACCCAACTAGCACGAAGATGTGGAGGTTTGCCGGTTTCAGTTGTTGCAGTTGCAAGGGCTTCAAGAGAAGATGGTCGTTTAGAGGTATGGAAAGATGCCTTGAGGCGCTTCAAAAGTTTTGACAAGGAAGGACCAGCAGAAATAGCAAAACTTGCTATAGAGTGGAGTTACAATCGGTTGAAGGGTGATGAGCTTAGGCCATTATTCTTGCTATGTGGAGTTATTGCTGGGGGGAGCTGCAGTATTTTTCTCAGTGACTTGTTCAAGTATAGTATGGGTTTGGGTTTGATTAAAAATTGTGATACAGTGGAAGATGCAAGCAATTCATTGCATGCACTGGCTGCAAAACTAAAAAATTCTTGCCTATTGCTGGACAGTTACGATGATGGGACTGTTAGAATGCACGAGCTTGTTCGAGATGCTGCTATCTGGATTGCATCTGATGAGCAAATGGCATTTTCAAAAGCATATGGAGATGAGGTGAAAGAATGGCCCATTGAGGATTTATTTAAAAAGTACACTACAATCTCGTTAAAATCTTGCAAAATCCCCAGACTTCCTGATGTATCTTGGGAATGCCCAGAATTAAAATTGTTGATCTTGGAGAATGATAATATTGGCGACTCCCAGGAAATCCCAAGCAAATATTTTGAAGGGATGAAAGAACTCAAAGTGTTGGATGTAACGAAATTCTGTATTCAGTCACTACCTCCATCTCTTCAATCCCTAAAGCATCTCCACACATTGTGTTTAGATCAGTGCGAGTTGGTAGACATAACTCTTGTTGGACAGCTAACAAACTTGAAAATTCTTAGCCTGATAGACTCCAAGGTTAAAGAGTTGCCCAAAGAAATAGGGAAATTGACTCGTTTACAATTATTGGATTTGACCGGTTGCTCTGAACTTATTCTGATCTCACCTGATGTTATATCAAGCTTGACAAGACTGGAAGACTTGAGGATGGGAATAAAAAGCTTCAAGCAGTGGGAGGGTAAAGGTTTGGTCGATGGCAGACGAAGTAATGCTAGCGTTTCAGAGCTGAAGCACTTGTCTCAACTGACTGCATTAGACATACATGTTCCAGATGCTAACATTCTTCCAACCAACTTGTTCTCCGATAAGTTAGAAAGATACACAATACTTATCGGTGATTGTTGGGAATATCCTGACATCTATGGAACCTCCTCTAACATGCTAAAACTGAAGCTCACCAGGAGAAATCAATTCGACAGAGGTATAAAGTTGCTGGTAAAGAGATGTGAGCAGTTGTACTTGGATGGGATGGAGAGTGTGAATATTATTTCCTATCTATTTGACAGTGAAGCTGTTAAACAAGTGAAGCATCTCCATGTCCAAAACAACGACGAAGTTACATATGTCATTAACTCCATCAGTTGGAGTTATTCTCCTAATGCCTTCCCCAACCTGGAATCATTATCTCTTCACGACCTTGTTAGTTTGGAAAGTGTATGTTATGGGCAACTTATAGGCGAGCCTTTCCAAAAGTTAAAATCTTTGACACTGCGGAATCTACCAAAACTTATTGGTTTCTCTTCCAAAGGCAAGCAATTAACGATTGATACAGAAACCAACGAAATCGTTTTGGAGGATGAAGTTGGTGGAGCCCCGAAACTGTTCAACATTGGTGAGGTACGTACTTTCTAAATTGCTTTTATAGCAAAATGGTTGCATGTTTCTTCCTCACTATAATTTTCTTCCTCGAATTTCGCCCATACATTTGTTTCATTTTTCAATACACATGTTAATCAACACTAAAATAATAATCTAATTATCAATAACTATATGCCATATAGATTACAAAATTTGATTTAAAAATTTAGTATTCCTAGTATTACTCCGAAAAAACACACATGTCCAAACTTAATTCTAAAATCACAAATGTTTAATTTAAATTAAGTTGTCAGTGATGTTTATTTTGATGGTTGAGGACCTTTTTCTGATTTGAGTTCAACACTACTCTTTTTTTAGTGTGGAATATCGTTTTTGTTTGAAAAGAAAAATAAATTAGTACTATTTAATATAACTAATATCAAATTAAAACATAAAATTAGGTTGTATAGTAGTAACATTTCTTTTTTACTTTTAAGTAAAATTGTTTCAAATTCGAATCAAGTGACCAATAGTAACGTGAGAAATTGTTTTGGGTCCGGGTCCGGGCCATGCCCTTACACCACACTGAGAAATTGAAAAAAAACAAAAGTAATAAATAGTGGAAAAATAAAAAGAAACAATGCACAAATAGTAAATATTGAAAGAAAAAAAAACCTGAACCGTTGGACTCCTGCATTTTCCATTATTTTCAAGCGTTTCGATCACATTTTCTACTTTTGTGCTTCACCCCATACGGTATATATCCTTTAAATATCAGATACGTGTAACAATGCAATTGTTTCCATGAAACAAGAAAAAAAAATGAAATAATGCAATCTAAATATGCAAATTAAAAAGTTTCCAAAAAGAAAAAGGAAAATTAAAGGAATTATTGAATGGGATATACAGTTTATGTTGTGCTAGGATAGCACCAAACCCGTTGGAACCAACTCAAGCTAACCCACATGAAATTTATCAAATGAAATGCAAGAACAAAATATTAAAGACACCAAGATTTTAACGAGGTTCCTCAACAGTCAGTGTAACTGGAGTACGTCCTCGGAGCAGTAGGAGCTCACCCAATAATCCACTATCAACCAAATGGGAGTTTACAAAGTGTTGACAATCTCACAACCCAAAAGCCCAATACACCCAATAGCTCTCACACACCAAAGAAACAAATAGAGAGGGAAATATAGTGAATAATTTCCTCTCTATACAAAGCTCAAAGCTAATACACAAATACAACTTTGATTGAGTGAGTACCAACAAAGAAAGAAAATCACCTTTCTTTCTTCTCTTCAAAATGGGGCTGCAGCACCTCTGTTTTTGCTCTCATTTTCTGCTACGTTTTTTCCTCTCTTATGGCTTCATTACTACACTTCATAAAAAATAGCAATTATTTCTCTTTCAAAGAACTCATCCGTGACTTCTCATGGACCAAGACAACTTTAGACCAATTCCCTTTTCTTTTCCCCAAAACAAGCAAGAGACATAATTATTTTGTCTTTTTTTTTTCTTTTTGATTTGTTTAATTAAAAGGTGGCCACTTGGCCACATACTCCAACAATCTCCACCTTGGCCAAGTTCCGAAAAACGTCATGATAAGCCAACCAACACAATTAACACACAACATCACTCCCAAACACTAGCAAGAGAACAACTCATGCCGAGCCAAATACTCCAAAACTCCTACTGCTCAACGCCTTCTTTATATAGGCATAATGTGAGCCAAGTTCAAACAGTGAACAAACTTGGCTACACCAACAACCTTAGTCAACATATCAGCGGGGTTGTCTTTCGTTGGAATCTTCTGGAGAATGATTTCCCCTTCACCATCAATTTCACGAACAAAGTGATAACGCACATCTATGTGCTTGGTCCTCGCATGATGAACCTGATACTTAGCCAAATAAATGGCACTCTGACTATCACAATGTACCTCCACCTGCTTCTGATCAACCCCCAAATCTCTAATAAGCCCATGTATCCAAATGGCCTCCTTTATAGCTTCAGCAACTGCCATATATTCAGCCTCTGTAGTAGACAAGGCAACAGACGACTGCAAAATGGACCTCCAACAAACTGGCCCTTTAGCCATAGTAAACACATAGCCTGTAGTAGACTTCCTTCCATCCAGATCACCTGCATAATCTGAATCAACATAACCAACTGCAAAATGACCAATACCAGAGTCATCTCTCTCAAAGCATAAACCAACATCTCGAGTACCATGGAGATACCTCAATATCCACTTAGCTGCTTGCCAATGCTCTTTACCTGGATTATGCATATATCGACTCACCATGCCAACTGCATGAGCAATATCCGGTCTAGAGCATACCATTGCATACATCAAACTACCAACCAAATTAGCATATGGTATATTTTTCATTTGCAGCTTCTCTTTATCAGTTTTAGGACATTGTAGAGAACTCAATTTAAAATGAGGAGCCAAAGGGGTACTAACCGGTTTGGTTGAATCATGAACTCCAAACTTCCGAATCAACTTCTCAAGGTATTGTCTTTGATTCAAACTGACCAAACCTTTCTCTCTATCTCTAGTGATCTCCATGCCAAGGATCTTCTTCGCTTCACCAAGATCCTTCATCTCGAACTCGTTCTTCATTTGTTTCTTCAATTTCTCAATCTCTTCAACATTCTTTGAGGCAATCAACATATCATCAACATATATCAATAAATAAATGAAAGACCCATCTTGCAACTTCTTGAAGTACACACAATGATCATATTGACTTCTAGAATAATTTTGGCCTCTCATAAATTTATCAAACCTCAAATACCATTGCCTTGGAGATTGCTTCAAGCCATAAAGCGATTTCTTCAATTTGCAAAACAAATTTTCCTTCCCTTTCACTATATACCCATCCGGTTGACACATATAGATCTCTTCATTCAAATCACCATGTAGGAAAGCCGTCTTCACATCAAGTTGCACAAGCTCAAGATCATACTGTGCAACAAGAGCTAACATAATGCGAATTGAGGAGTGTTTCACAACCGGAGAAAAGATTTCATTGTAGTCAATGCCCTCCTTTTGTGCATACCCTTTAGCAACTAATCTTGCTTTAAATCTCACATTGCTTTTCTCATCAGCATCTTCCTTCTTGGCATACACCCATTTGCAACCGATAGCTTTCTTGCCCTTAGGCAATTTAGCTAATTCCCAAGTCTTGTTCTTCAAGAGAGAATTCATCTCATCACCCATGGCATTGCACCACCTTTTCTTCTTCTCACTCTCAATAGCTTCCTCAAAATTGGATGGAATCTCATCAGTGATAATAGGAAGAGCAAAAGCAACATAGTCACTGTACCGAGCTGGCTTGGTAATTTGTCTCTTTCCTCTGTTCTTAGCAATAGACTCTTGAGGTGAAACTTGCTCTTCAACTTGAATAGAATCTTCAAGTTCAACTTCTTCAACATCCTCATGGTCTCCAACTTCTTCACTTGTAGTGGCTTCGACATCAGCGGAAATAGGATTTGAAGTATCAGAGGCAACTTTCTCAAGCTCCACCTGTTGGACATCTTTCACATTCTTCTCAGAGACTTTGTACATACTTTCTTCATCAAATGTCACATCTCTACTAATTACCAGTTTCTTCATCTCTGGACACCACAACCTGTAACCTTTGACACCACTACTAAAACCAAGAAAGATAGCCTTTTTGGCTCTAGGATCAAGTTTATTTTCAGTCACATGAAAATAAGCAGGTGAACCAAAAATACGGATATAGTCATAATCAGAAGAAGGTTTTCCAGTCCATACCTCCATTGGTGTCTTACCCTGAATAGCAGCTGAGGGTAACCGGTTGATGATGTGACATGCATAATTAACTGCCTCTGCCCAAAATGACTTGCTTAAACCCGATTGAGACAACATACATCTAACCTTCTCAAGCAAGGTTCGATTCAATCTTTCTGCAACTCCATTTTGTTGTGGAGTTCCCCGAACACTGAAATGTCTCACAATTCCTTCCTCTTTGCAAACTTTAAAGAAAGGATCAGATGTGTATTCACCACCATTATCCGATCTCAAAATCTTAATCTTTCTCCCAGTCTGGTTCTCAACCATTTTCTTCCAACCCAAGAAAATGCTTAACACCTCACTCTTGTGCTTCATAGTGTAGACCCAAGACCTTCTTGAATAATCATCAACAAAGGTCACGAACCAATGTCTACCACTCAAAGAAGGAGTCTTTGTAGGACCCCAAACATCCGAATGCACATAATCAAGAATGCCCTTCGTCTGATGTACAGCAGTACCAAATTTCACTCTAGTTTGCTTCCCCAAGACACAATGCTCGCAGAAATCAAGCTTACAAGTCGTGGCACCTTTTAGAAGACCTTTTTTCACAAGCCCTTGTAGAGCTTTCTCACCGGCATGGCCTAATCTCATATGCCACAGACTAGTAGTATCTGAATCAGATGTGCCCATATTTTCAGAGACTACAGATGCTTCACCTGTCACAGTGCTTCCCTGC
Organism: Malus domestica; assembly: GCF_042453785.1. Classification (NCBI taxonomy): domain Eukaryota; kingdom Viridiplantae; phylum Streptophyta; class Magnoliopsida; order Rosales; family Rosaceae; genus Malus; species Malus domestica. The sequence goes on from NC_091673.1 coordinate 16,865,329, forward strand.
AATAAATACAAATGGCCACATCTAGGAGCTTTCATCACAACAAGTGCACCATAAGTAACTTTCAATGTTTGTCCATCTGAATGAAACCTGAAACCCTTAGATTCCAAAGTACCCAAAGAAATAAGATTTTTCTTCAAATTCGGTACATACCGAACACCTGTCAACTCTTTAACCATGCCATCATGCAACTTCAAACGAACTGTACCAATCCCTTTTGTTGTGCAAGGATTGTCATCTCCCATGAACACAACGCCACCATCAAACTCTTTCAAGCTTGAAAACCAATCCTTGTGAGGAGTCATATGATGAGTACAACCCGTATCCAACACCCATTTAGTAGCACAATCAAATGATGAGGAAGTGGTTAAAGCAAAATCAAAAACATCTGTTTCAACCTCAGCAACATTGGCTTCAGAACTTTCTTTTCCTTTGGTCTTCAACTTAGGACAGTCTTTCTTCCAATGGCCCTTATTATGACAAAAGGCACATTCATCCATTTCTAAAGTTTTTCTACCTTTAGAGTTTCCTCTAGGTCGAGACTGTGATTTTTTCCTACTAGAAGATGATCTTCTCTCCGATGATCTACCTCTAACAAATAAAGCTTCAGAGGTACTATCATGATTTTTATCTCTATGCCTCATTTCATAATTCATCAAGGCATTTGACACATCTTCAAATTTCACAGTTTCTTTACCATGCATAATAGTGGTAACAAAATGCTCATAAAAGTCCGGTAATGAATTCAACAATATTAAGGCCTTATCTTCATCCTTAATATCCTCATCTAAATTTAACAAGTCGGCAATCAACTTATTAAAAGCATCAAGGTGTCTAATCATTTTTGTACCTTCTTTGTATTGGAAGCGGTAGAGCTTTTTCTTCAAGTGTAGCCGGTTCTCTGCACTCTTTGTCATATACTTGTCTTCCAATTTTTGCCACAACACACTTGCTAATGTCTCCCGCATCACAAAATACTTCTGAGTTTTTGCAAGGCACAACCGAATTGAAGAGCAAGCCCACAAATTTAATTTTTCCCATTCCGGCTTTGACATAGTTTCCGGCTTCTCTCCCAACGCGGCAAGTAGATCTTGTTGAGCCAACACATCTTTGACCTCACATTGCCACATCCCGAAGTTATTTGTGCCATCAAACTTTTCCACTTCGAACTTTGCATTTTGCACCGTAGTTCTTGCAAACCCGGAGCTGCTTCCAAAAGGATTTTCATCTTGCCCGTCTGACATCTTTGGCAACTAGACAGTACCCAAGAGCAACCAGTGCTCTGATACCAATTGTTGTGCTAGGATAGCACCAAACCCGTTGGAACCAACTCAAGCTAACCCACAGGAAATTTATCAAATGAAATGCAAGAACAAAATATTAAAGACACCAAGATTTTAACGAGGTTCCTCAACAGTCAGTGTAACTGGAGTACGTCCTCGGAGCAGTAGGAGCTCACCCAATAATCCACTATCAACCAAATGGGAGTTTACAAAGTGTTGACAATCTCACAACCCAAAAGCCCAATACACCCAATAGCTCTCACACACCAAAGAAACAAATAGAGAGGGAAATATAGTGAATAATTTCCTCTCTATACAAAGCTCAAAGCTAATACACAAATACAACTTTGATTGAGTGAGTACCAACAAAGAAAGAAAATCACCTTTCTTTCTTCTCTTCAAAATGGGGCTGCAGCACCTCTGTTTTTGCTCTCATTTTCTGCTACGTTTTTTCCTCTCTTATGGCTTCATTACTACACTTCATAAAAAATAGCAATTATTTCTCTTTCAAAGAACTCATCCGTGACTTCTCATGGACCAAGACAACTTTAGACCAATTCCCTTTTCTTTTCCCCAAAACAAGCAAGAGACATAATTATTTTGTCTTTTTTTTTCTTTTTGATTTGTTTAATTAAAAGGTGGCCACTTGGCCACATACTCCAACAGTTTACACCCAGAAAAAGAGAATTATTTATGTGGTCGAATTTCGAATTTCAACCGTATAATTCTTTCGTTTTCGTAAGCCAAAACCATTCAATTATAGATATTAAGATTTTTTTTCCGATCATCAAATGAATCAATAATGTGGAAGGAGTACGATAGAAGGGAGAAATACACAATGAAAACAAACAACTGCAAATGTAAACCTCTTTAAATTGTTTCCATGTTATGTATCATTTCATCCTCATTTCTTCTTCTAATTTCTTCCTTTTAACCAAAAAGTGAAGGTAAAAAACAAAATAGTTATCACACCGCTAATCTCGAAGTGGATTATCTTTTACTAGCTAGTATCTAATTTTATATTGTTTTCCACCAAAGATCTTTCATAAAAGTTTCACTTTGTTAATTTACACTAAGGGGAAGGGGAAGGGTTTGAACCCAGGACACAATGGGTTGAAGAGAAATATGCCCTAAGGCCCCCTAACCACCAGGGCTGTTCCTCCGCCACCAAAGATCTTGCACAATAATGTGTTTTTCCCCATCAATTTAATTAAATAGTTTAAATTTGGAATTAAATTGACATAAATTTTGGCCCTATATTTCTTTTTTCAGATACTTTTTTACTCCAACTTGTTCTATGATAGTTAATGAGAGTACAAAGACATAGCAGCTGTCCAGTAGCCTATTGTTTTCATATATGACCTATTTTATATCTACACATTTGGAACATATAAGGCTAACAACAATGTAACTTGCAATTTTCTAAAATATGCATGAATTTTGTTCTGTACCATGCAGGTTTTGATGCCCAACTTAACAACCTTGATTGTGCATCGATGTGATAGTTTAAGATTCTTGTTTTCGAGTTCCATGGCTAAATGTCTTGGACAACACAAACATCTCACAATATCCAAATGCCAAATCATGGAAGAGATAGTAGGGAAAAATGAGGAAAATACAGATGGCATGTTTTGTAAGCTAAAACATCTTTGGCTACAACATCTTCCAAACCTCACTAAATTCAGCTCAGGAAGTTACATTGAATTTTCGTCATTGGAGTTGTTGGATCTAGACGATTGTCCTAAATTGGAGATATTCATCTTTGATGCTAAGAGCGAAAATATTACAATCAACAAAGACAGAAGAGAGATTGACTCGAAGGAGAATTTTGAACTCTTTGATGAAAAGGTGAATTGTACCTTCACTTCTTTTCTTTAATTTCCACTTATATGAAAAAAGGTTGCTCAGAAGTTCTAAAATGAATATGTGACAGGGAGGATTTCCTAGCTTGGACAAATTGATCATCCATGATCTACCTCAGTTGGAGACAATATTCCACAACCAACTTCATCCAGACTCTTTCCGCAGGCTTAGAAAAATAGATGTTTGTAGATGCCACAGTCTGATTAATATCTTTGGGCCAAGTATCATGGGAAGATTGAATGCTCTTGACACCTTAAAAATAAAGCAGTGCCAGTCACTTCAAGTGGTATATGACACATCATCTACCACTCAGTTGAATGGTTTTGAGTGCCCAAATCTAAATTCAGTTCACATACACTCATGTGACAGTTTGAAAAATATCTTTCCAACCTCAGTGGCCAAAGGTCTTAAGCAGCTGCTATGGTTGACAATTGAGAATTGTGGTTTGATGAAGGAAATTGTTGCGAAGGAAGAAGGATCAGAAAGGACGCATGAGTTCGGGTTCCCTAAAGTAGAAACTCTGGTTTTTCATAATATGCCCCAACTTCGGAATTTCTATCCAGGGCTGCATGTTTCTCATTGGCCATCACTCAACAAATTGGGCTTCGTTAAATGTGCTAGTGTGGAGATTTTTGCTTCTGAATTTTCAACATATCACGACAAACTTGAGTTGGGCCACCCAACACCAATGAAACAACCTTTCTTTTTAATTGAGAAGGTAAATATACTTGTACACAATTTTTTTGATAATTGAATTTTTATGTGATTTTTACGTACTGGTTTTGTTTAGAAAAGTAAATACCTTTATTATGTTTTTAATATTAAAGTTATTATGTGGTGTGCACTTTTTCAAAATATTTTAAAGCATGACCGTTGATAATATTTCAGGGTAAGTCATTTCTCAACTTGGAATTCTTGAGGTTGGATAAGAATACGGAGATTTGGTATGAACATTATGGTCCACTCCCGGCAGAGATGTTGAGCAAACTTAAATCACTTTATTTTGCTACTTCACTTCCCAAGTCATATGTTATCCTTGAGAATTTACAGAATCTTGAAATGCTGCATGTGATCTCTGCTCCTTGGAAAGAATTATTTGTCCACGACCACCAAGGAAGTAGTAGCGGGGAAATACATCAGGTTGAGACCCTCCAACATGTAAAGGATTTGTGGCTTATCGATATGTCTGAGCTGATACATCTAGGAAAGGCAGGGGGCCCTGTTTTTCCAAACTTGGAAGTTCTATACCTGAACAAATGTGGCAGATTAGAGAATCTAGCTTCAGCTTTAATATCCTTTCGGAATCTAACCACTTTGGACATATGGGGTTGTCACAGACTGCAATACTTAATACCTTATTCTGTGGCCAAGAATTTGCAGCAACTCAAGAAGTTGAAAGTTAAGTCCTGTGAAGGAATGGTAGAAATAGTGGCAAACAACGGAGATGATTCAGAAAATGAGATTACTTTCAGTTGCTTGCAACATCTTGAACTTTCTGGTCTACCAAGTCTGCAAGGATTTTGCGCTGGAAATTGCATTGTCAAAGTCCCATCCTTGCACACTTTGTTTGTCGAGCACTGCCAGCTGATCGAGTTAGAGATTTCTCCTGATGGTTTACTAGTGATCCATGACCAATAAAGACTATAAATAGCAGATATTGGGGAAAGAAGAAGAAGAAGAAGAAGAAGAAGAAGAACATGATGACGACGATGATACATGATTAAGATGGCAGCGATGATGAAACAGTAAGCTTCCGTATACTAAATATCAAGTAAATATGAACTTTGATAATTCATAGTTTCTATTACTACTTGTTAGTATTCACTTACCAACAAAAAATTTGCAATACTCCGTACATATATGGTGAGTACCATCAAATAAATAGTACTTCTTTCTAATTTCTCTTGTTACATGCTCTGACTAATCTCTGTTCACCCCTCAACGGTGTGTGCCCAGCCTTGCTTCCGCAGCTGATCTCATCTTGTTTGATACAAGCCTGCAAGCTGCGGCCTCAATGGAAAAGCTATCCCAGAAGCTTGTATGATTTGGGTAGGCAGTATTCGAAGTCATGTTATGCTTGTGTTGGCTTGTTAGTGTTTTGCCGTAAAAGTGTGACTTGTATTTGGAACTTTGTTCACTACATTTTCTGTTTTGGTGTTTGGGAAATAATGCTTGTGTGATTTCTGTAACTGTAAACCTTGATGCATTTTGAAGTGGTGCTTGTGTGCACTTGTCTACTGAAACTGCTTTGTACTAGAGTGTGCTCCTTACTTGAGCTCTCTACTAAAATTAAATCATTCAAATCCGCATCTTTTAATTGGATTGTTAATTTTCTCGATGTGTGTATGTGTGCATATTTTTCTTTTTCTTTGGAAAGAAAGCTAGATTTCAATTCATTCATAAAACGCAGGCTGAATTGGTTTAATTGATGTTGGACCTCTTTATCCCTAAATTGGTTTTGGGACGAACGTCAACTTTCATAATTTTCTTCTAACTCTACTAAATGAAATGCTCATTTTACTTCTCCCCATGTTTTGCCTTTTTTTATTTTTCCTTGTATTTTGTTTCTTGTGATAAATGAAAAATAACACTTTCCAATCATCTTCTTAAAAGCATCTCTAATGGGCTTCTTAAATGAGCTCCTAACTAACCACTTTCTTGCCTCCTCATATCAAATCCTCGTCATCCACACCTTAATTAAATTGTCCGTACGATCTCCATTACCTTCCTAAAGAAAAATTATTTCAATAAAGAATCCAAAATTCAGAGGCGCAACTTCTCATTGTCAAATCTCAACCATTGCCATCTTTCTACAATGGCGGGAAGGAGTAATTTTGAGAGCTTAAAGAAAAAGATTCTTAGGCAAGTTATCTGACATTCGATTTGGGATACAGAAATGAGATGGATATTGAGCATCAATAAACAATGGGATTTTCAAATTGAATACTTGTAAATGCCTAAATGGGAAAACATTCAAAAAAGAAATAGTGACAGATGAAATTAGTTTTGGGGTTTCAATCTGTTTTTCCATATATTCTACTCCCTCTTGGAGGTAAAATATATACTAGCGTATCTCTTGTAATACAAGCAATAATAAAGGACTCCTAACTAAACTAGGAAATACAATTAATTATATTCCTAATCTGGGCTCACGCCAACGGTGACAACATATGATAATAAATTAGTGTACTTAAATAAGAAAACATTGTTCCTACTCAAAATTATAATTAAATAGTGTACCTACATGTTTGTACCCTAATATTATATTTTCTAAAGTTCAAGAGGAATTGGCTACAATCAATGAATTGTCATCCAATTTCACCTTATTTACAACAAAGCCGTCAGATTTGGGCTGGGTTGGGAGGGTAATTTTGTCCATATGATTGGGGTGCCCTCCTATACACGTGTTGGGCCGACCATCAAATGAGGTTGCATTGAGTGGGATCAACGGTTGTGTGGGATTTAGTGAGGGTTTGGGGGATGGGAGCTATTAGACCTGAAAATTTCTTACACAATCCGTTAACACGACACGTAAATGACACGAAAATAATGAATTTCTGGTCAACATGATAACTAATCGGGTCGTTATCGGGTCACACGATAAGAACCTGATAGTAACGGGTCGTTAACAAGTTTACACGAGAATGACACGCATGTAACTTGTTTCGACATGATAAGAAAAAGATATTTTGATGGTTTTAATTTTTTAAACTATTAAAAACAATAGACTAGTTAGAGTGGATAAGTATATATTGTTTTGTTTATTAATTATTATTCTATCTAATTTTAAAAATTTAAGTTTTATTTATTTTTATAGTATTCTATATGCAAAGAGTGAGATTAAAAAATTACAAAGCATATTAAAAATAAAAATATCAAGTAATTTTAAAGCTTTGAGGATGGGTACATCGTCTTTTGAATTTTTAAAACTATACAAACCCTCATGAATATTATTTTTAAGAGAGTTCAAAATAAATAAAATTCATAATTATTAATGTTCAAAGATATGCAAAATGAAGAGAGTTGCGTTTCAATGGTTTTATTGTAAAAAAGGTGCAATGTTCCTCAAATTTGAAACGCAACTCTCTTCATTTTGCATATCTTTGAACATTAGTATTTAAATATGTTTTTCATTTTTATTATTTATTGATTTAAAATATATTTTCTTAACGGGTAACAGGTCGGGTCATATTACCTGAAAATATTAACGGGTCAATTTCGGGTCAGGTCATATTTCCCGTTTATTTTAACGGGTGTTACACGACATGACCTGTTAAGCTATCGGGTATGACACGAACATGAGAAACACGACACGAATGCCAAGTCTAGGAGCTATGCTGCCTTTGAGAAACAGAGACAGGGTGAAGGGAGGAGTGGGGGAGAGAGAAGTTGATTGAGGAATTGAGAGAGAGAGAGAGAGAGAGAGAGAGAGAGAGAGAGAGAGAGAGAGAGAGAGAGAGAGAGAGAGAGAGAGAGATGGGAGGATTTGTTGCAAGGAATTTTAGGGATTGCATAGAGAGGGAAATGGGACACAGGTGTCCGTTGCAGACGGAGGGATTTCAAAAGTTGAATGTGGAGAAGGTTTTGACACACTTAGACCTGCTGGACTCTCAAGTTTGATGTAATGAATTTATTGAGTTATATGTATATTAGTCAAATTGCATTTTATGTTCTGTTGAATTTAATTTACTGATTATACTTTCTGCTGTTAGGACTTACTACTCTTAAGTTTTACTTCGAGTAGGATTTTTTGAACGACAAACCGCAAGAAGGTTTTCTTAAATGATATGCCATGAAACCTGATGATCTAATTGCCTAATATTGAGTTTTTTCGTTGAGGGATTTAGAGTTTTCCACCAAGTCTTTCTCTTATTTTTAGTTTTTGAGTTTCAGGTAATACTTTATGGTCAAATTTGATCCTATGTCTATTTAATTAATTATATTCTTAGATCATGTAGGAAAACTAGCAAGTAGCAATGTTGCTGCTTTTTAAGTTGTTTATTCCTCTTACATGGATTTGATGTGGGATATCCATGATTGGTTGTTCAACCCAAAATCTAGGATTGTTGTTTTTATGGTTTTAAAAGGTGAAAATTAGAGGTATTTAAATGTTTTAGTTGAAGAAGGAAAACTGTACATATTCATGAATGACCCATATTGCTTCCTCTCTCTTTCACCTATCTGATCTGTTGGGAGTTTGATATCCACCATTACTAATATCCATCTATGTTGCCATTGTGTCTGTGTCTGTGTGTATATATATATATATATACAAGGAATGAGGATTCTCTCCGGATCCTCCAATCACATTCGTTCATCGTACATTGAGCAGTCAGAAATCATTGTATATTTTTTTATTTAAAATTGAATATAAACAGTACCCAACGAAAACTGACCGCACGATGTACAAAGGATCCCCGGGATGAACGAATGTGATTGGAGGATCCCCGGGATCTTCATAAAGAGGATCCAGAGAGGATCTTCATTCTATACAAAGGGATCCCCAATTTTGTCAAAAATGGGGATTAGGTATGGGGCACACTCCACATCAAACTTTAACGATCCGAACCATCTATTTTATAAGTCTCAATTCATATATCATCCTTGCAAAAATTCAATTCAATTCGAAACCATTTGCCTATTTAAGTATCAAGATAAAATTTCATTGTTTCATATATAACAAAGTATTTATTAATTTCTTTGAACTCAATTAGATGTCATAAACATTTCGGATTTGGCTAATATTTTGTAAGGATGATCTATGAGGTGCAACTTGAAAAATAGACGTTCGGATTGTTAAAATTCGATGTGATGTGGACCCTACATCTAATCCCCATTTTATAAAAAAAAATGAGAATCCTTTTCCTTAAAAATTTCCTATATATATATAACTTAGAACCTAGAGTGAGATTGAGCACCTGTTGTGAAGTGTCCCAAGCCAACATTCTTTCGCAAATCTATTTCATAGAAAATCCCGCTAGACCGTCCCTATTGCCTTCCCATGCCTCTCTTCTATAAAGAAAAAAAGAATGTTTGACTAAAAGCTAAGCATTTCAATGCTTTTCTGATTGTATCCTAATATCACCAATACTTCCCTTTCAACCCTTTCAGTTGTCATTCAATTGCATAGCATTTCACAATTTCTTAGAAACCCCTTATGTGATGAACCATATGAAAATAATCGGTTTAAATCAAATGATTGTGAGATAAACTTATCGAATAATGACTCTTATCAACTGGTATTTTCTATATGTGGCATGATGGGACAGTCACATCAAAGTTCCATCGTGCTTGAAGTGGGCTCCTCATAGAGCCATGTTCACCATATGATATTCAAGGTTTGATTTTCTGATGCAATTGCTATACACATTAACCACAAAATTTATTTAAAAATCTTTATTATTGGTTTTTGCATTATTTGTTGGGAAATATCCATTCTCCTCTGTACTTAGAATTTTTTTTTTTATGCAAGGAAAACAAGCAAGTTGGGAAATATTTTTGAGTTATAAATACAATTAAGATTGCTGATTTATTTCCCTTATTTCAATGTGAATGCAACTACGTAAAATCTACTTAACTAATGGAAAGGACCTAGCGTTTGGCTGCGGTAAAGTTTTAGTTGGTAAGTTCCTACTGCGACTCATGTGAATTAGTTGCAGAGTGGTTTTAGAGTTCGAATTTCATCTTTCAAGCATTATCTAAATTGCTTGAGTGCTTCTATGTTTGAATTTGATCTTTCAAATTGTTACTGAATTGTAGTTCATTAGGGAAATTTTTATTAAAATGTAATGGATGCCTTTTGGGTAATAATGCAGATCAAGACCTTTAAATCTGTTGATTCAGATGTTTGAACATAGTTGAAACTCACTATGTTGTTTTTGCAGTTTGATTAGCAATTGTTAATTAGAGTTGGCTATTTATTTATTTTTTTTGCTAAGAGTTTAGGGTCAATTAACAAATCTATTGTGTGATTTGTAATAATCTAGAAGCAAACCTTCGGGAGAAGTTGAAGTCATTTGGAGTAAATTGATGAAATTTGACTATCCTGGCCAACATGTATTTTGACTATTGAGAACTTCTCAACCATATTTATTGATTGCAAGAACTAGTTGCATTTGAAAGCCGCAGCATCGCGCGGGCAATTTTTGCTAGTACATAACTATTATTGATGCTACTTAGACACACAAAATTAATACTTTTGTTGACACACTCTCCAATATTAAATGAGACTTACATACAATAGTAGAGCTCACATGTGTTAGAAAAAAGTGTCAACAAACATGTTAAATTTTTGTGCCCAAATAGTTTTATTGGACTATTATATTTTAGACCAATCTTTACATCATGATGAAAACAATCAAGTAAAAACTTAAAGAGTCATATTATTTGGATATACAAAACTAACACGTGTTGACATACTCTCTAATACAAGCGTGGTCCACAGACAATGGTAAGACTGACCTTTATTGGAGAGTGTGCCACCAAGTGTGTTAATTTTGTGTATCCAAATATTTATATTGAAAATGAAAAAACATATAATAAAAAGTAGAATCTAGTCCCTAAGCTTTCTTTTCGTTATGGCCATGCACACTGCCATCTGAATTTTCACATAGAGTGAATCTTGTACATTATCAAGAGACTAAAAAATGTGTGCCTCCATGTCTTCTTAAGAACTAAAGAACTGCAAACTACCCAAAATCCGGACAATGAAACCTAGGGCTGCAAAGATATAAAACCAGGGAAGCTCATCACTTTCATTGTCCACACCTTGGTCGACGTTCTTATTATTCGCATCAATTTCTCTGCACTCATTTGGAAGTGGAGCACCACAAAGTTTAGGGTTCCCATCAAATGCAGAAGCGTTGAAGCTCTAGAGTTGTGTACCCGACGATATTCGTCCTTTGATATTATTGTATGAGACATTAAGTTCTATCAAGAAATTAAGGCTCATCATTGACCAGGGGATTTTTCCGGACAAATAATTCGTGGAGTGGTTCAAAACCTCTAAATATTTTAGGTTAGATATTTGGTTGGGAATGTCGCCTGAGAAATTGTTGCTGCTAAGATACAACTAACCAAGAGACTACAATTAGCCAATCTCAGTAGGTATACTACCACTAATGTTACTGAGCCCAAGGTTTTTTGTTCTAGGAAAATTAGATAATCTATGTGGCCAAAAACGTGGATTTTTAATTGGGACACTGAAGAGGGGAAGTTCGAATTCATAATTGTCTACTCGAGATTCATCCATCATAAACATTGGTAATCTACAAAGTCGTTTTGGAAATTCACCTGAAATTTGGTTGGATGATGCACTCACAAAAAAAAGATATTGGAAAAGTTCCCAACTAACCTGGAATTGACCCTGTGATTTGATTAAAACACAAATACAACATCTCTAGATTCTTTAGGTTGGATAACCATCCAGGTATCTAACCAGTAAGCCCACATCCACCCACACTCAAGACACGAAGATTCTGGAATCCATGAAAATCAACCATGTCATCATTAGTTGGCATTGCCTCACGGTTAAATGAACAGACAAGGAGGAGTGTGAAGAATTTTGCAAAGCATTAATATCTTCATTGCTCCTATGATATTGGTCAATCATACACTAACAATCAAGAGAAATGACAAGGATTTCAATGAAAGAATCTTAGGATGTATTAGTCCTTTTAGATAAGGATTTTCACTCAACCGAATTGCTTTTAGGGACCTACATGAGTAAAGCCTTATCAGCAAGATACCAATGAAGTTATTCCAACCTTGACACAACCCGACCCCAATAACGCAAGTTAAGAGGCCGTGATGTGCTGGCTAACACTAAATTAACCATATAACTCCATTGAAAGATGACGTCACTAGCCAACTTAATGACGAAGTCATCGTAAGATATCTATGATGTGTAAGAATTTGAACAAAAACATTCATTTAATAATAAATTAAAAGCTGCTACATAGTTAACTTTCCAACCTCACCCCTTGGAGACGCAAATTGTTTTGGGTTAAATCCTGTTATTATCACATCACATCATAGCAGCTAAAAGTTTCACACAATAGTAAACACATAAAAGTGCAGTGCTATGACACCCAATAAGCTTTTGAACTTTTGAGTTCTCATTCTTATGGTCCTAGTACCGTATACTATTTGTTTATTTTCTTAAGCTCCAAAGCCGCACGCTCGTTTGTTTCCATGAATGCCGAAAACAGTCCAAATACGCACTCTAAGGAAAAACAGCGTACTTTTGACACCCAATAAGCTTTTGAAATTTTGTGTACTCATTTTTATGGTCCTAGTAGTGTATTATATGTGTTTGATTGCTTAATTTCCGAAGGGTGTCAAACGCATGCTCGTTTGTTTCCATGAATCCCAAAAGTAGTCCAAATACACTCCAAAAGGACAAGTTTTGTACTTTTGAAACCTAATAGGCTTTTGATCTTCTAAGAACTCATTCTTATTTTCCTAGTACAATATTATACGTGTTTATTTGCTTAAGTTTCATAGAGTGTTAAACACAAGCTCGTTTCATCACAAAAATACCGAAAACAGTCCAAATACACTCCAAAGAGACAAACTATGTACTTTTGACACTCAATAAGCTTTTGAACATTTAAGTACTCATTCTTGTGGTCCTAGTAATGCATTGTATGTGTTTATTTTCTTATTTTCCAAAGGTTGTCAAACTCACGCTCGTTTGATCACATGAAAGCCAAAAACAGTCTAATACACTCAAAAGAGAAAAAATGTGTACTTTTGACCCCGAATAAGCTTTTGAACTTTTTAGTACTCATTCTAATGGTCCTAGTAGAGTATTATATATTTTTATTTTCTTAAGTTCCAAAGGGTGTCAAACGCACACTCGTTTCTTTCCATGAATGCCGAAAATAGTCCAAAAACGCTACATAAGGAAAAACTGTATACTTTTGACACCCAATACGCTTTTGATCTTTTGAGTACTCATTCTTATTTTCCTGGTAGCGTATTTTATGTGTTTATTTGTTTAAGTTCCAAAGGGTGTCAAACACACGCTCATTTGATCACTTGAATGCCAAAAACAATCCAAATACACTCCAAAGAGAAAAACTATGTACCTTTTACAACCAATAAGCAATTGAAATTTTGAGTACTCATTCTTATGGTCCTAGTAGCATATTGTATGTGTTTATTTGCTTAAGTTCCAAAGGCTTCCAAATGCACACTCATTGGATCACATGAATGTTGAAAACAGTCAAAATGCAGTCCAAAGAGAAAAATTGTGTATTTTTGCACCCAATAAGCTATTGAAATTTTGAGTACTCATTCTTGTCATCCAAGTAGCTTATTGTATGTGTTTATTTGCTTAAGTTCCAAAGGCTATCAAATGCACACTCGTTTGATCACATAAATGCTTAAAATAGTCCAAATACACTCCAAAGAGAAAAACTGTGTACTTTTTGCACCCAATAAGCTTTTGAAATTTTGAGTACTCATTCTTATGGTCCTAGTAGCGTATTGTATGTGTTTACTTGCTTAAGTTCCAATAGGTGTCAAACGCACGCTTGTTTGTTTCCATGTATGCCGAAAACAGTCCAAATATGCACTATAAGGAAAAACTGTGTACTTTGAACACCCAATAAGTTTTTGAAATTTTGTGTACACATTTTTATGGCAATAGTAGCGTATTTTATGTGTCTAATTGCTTAAGTTTCAAAGGGTGTCAAACGCATGCTCGTTTGTTTCCATGAATCTCGAAAGCAATCCAAATATACTCCATAGGAAAAAACTGTGTACTTTTGACACCTAAGGCCATCTCCAACTGAAAGGGGGCCAAAGGGCCATGTTTAGCCCTATAGCCTAGCGATAAATTATTTTTAAATGAACAATGCCAACCATATTTTATACCATCTCCAACCGGGGGGGGCCAAAGGGACATAGACCAAAACATAGCCCGTGTTTATCAATTTTAGGCAACCAAGAACCGTGCTTATAATTATAATAAAAAGTAATAAAAATTTCAATAAGGCTTTATAGCCAAAATGGTCCTTGAGATTTGCATAGCACATCACTTTGGTCCCTGAGATTGAAAATCAATAAAAATGGTCCATGAGATTGTCCACCATTCATTCTCTTTGTCTCATCGAGAAGTATGATTTTCGTTTTTGTATCACTCGATTTCATTGAGTATTGAAGAAGTTATGAACGTTTAAAGTTTATCCCGTTTTCTAGTTTTCCCATGGACCAGTCACCCTTCAAGCTATTTTTAGGCTAAAGCACGACGAGTTAGCTGTAAAAAAAGGCAAAAGTTTTTTTAGACTTTTTGGTAGTTTTCCTTTTATTCTAATCAGACAACTATACACATGCAACAAGAACGCATCTACAAATAAAAGGCTACTATATCAAAATATTTTCGTCTTTCTTTCGCGTTATATAGCCTCAGTATCAAACACCATAAATTGGAAAAAAGTTCCCAATCCCATATTTTCCATGAAAGTGAGTCTTAAAACAACTACAAACAAGTAAGAAATAAATTAATTAAATAATTATTCGATGAGCACGGTGAAATTACACGATAGGTGCAAAAAATTCCATACAATTTACCAACAGATACAGTAAGGCATACAAACCCAAACTTACAAACAAACTATAAATTAAGCATGCTTAAGGCTAATAACCTCGAGATTTAACTTCACAATTTCGTCGCTAAAACCAGGGTTCTTATGGATCGGGGAAGTCGAACCAGAACGTGATCGAATTGCTTCAAATTTCAACTAAAGAAAGCATAATTCTTTCTTTTCTCTCTCCTTCCAATAAACCCAAGAACTCACGCTACTCTGAACGTGCTTCCACTGCAAAGTCTGCACCTGTGTCTTATCGAGAAATATGATTTTTTTTTTAATCATTCGATTTCGTTAAGTATTGAAGAAGTTATGAACGTTTAAAGTTTACCCAGTTTCCGGCAAGTTTTCCAGTTTTACCGCGGACCAGTTACCTTTCAGACTATTTTTCGGCCATCTCTGGCAACCATTAGGCTTCTAAATAGGTATAATCTTGTTCAACACTTTCCTATTTTCATTTTGATACATTATGGGTCAAATTTGGTTAAGAAGCGATTGAGTTACGAAGCTTTGAAAATTGCCCAAACTTCCAGCAAAAAATCTCAGTTTCCGGTATGAGCTTCGGGACCACTTAACGAAGGTTTTAATGGAATAATCAAAATAATGGATGGTGTACAATCTCAGGGACCACTTCTATTGATTTTCAATCCCAGGTTCCAAAGTGATGTGTTATGCAAATCTTAGAGACCATTTTGACTAAAAAGCCATTCAATAAATAAAGTGCGCGGATTAGGATTTGTATAAAAAAGGACGAGACCTTTTAGAACGAGATACATGTCAAGATTTGAACTTTCATCTTCCTATTCCTTTGCACCGCACTACTCACTGTTTCCTCCTGACTATTCCTCCATATCGATTTCTAGAATTCATGGCCAGCTTATTGAAGTCACTGGTAAGATTTCAATTTCCCATTATTTTTGTGTCAAAATACACTTTTTATTTATTTATAAATATTTAAGAAAACCCATCAAAATTTCTTCTTTTACTTCTGTTTTTCGGTTTTTGTTTTTCAAATTCTGAGTTGTTGTGAAGCGTGTTGATGCACAAAATCAGTGGGGACTTTGGTACAACAGAAAGTGTCAAGTTTGTGACCTTCGCTAGATTGCTTCAGTCACTAGTGTGGATAAGTATATAAATGGATGGAGACAGGGAAGCAAACACAAGATGTACGTGGTTCACCTAGATTGATTACGTTCACGGAGTAGAGAAGTTCTCATTAATTGTGAAGGGTTTACACAAGTACATAGGTTCAAGCTCTCCTTTAGTGAGTACAAGCGAATGATTTAGTACAAATGACGTTAGGAAATATTGTGAGAGAATGATCTCTATTTATAGAAGAGAGTTTCTAGTTTCATTCTGACATTGACACGTGTCGTGTTGTGATTGGCTTCTGATGTTGACACGTATCGCGTTATGATTGGTTTCTGATGTCGACACATATCGCGTTGTGATTGGCCTCCTAGTTGGAGGGAAACTCTTCTGGGTCCTTAACGATATAACGTTGACCGGTGCTCAGTAGTTTCGGGATTGGTCAAGTATGGTACAAACAGTGCTCCCCTAAGTTCCTGAGTGAGGGATTCGGTTGGGGACTTGCAAGATCCAAGCCATTGAGTAATCACGAAACTTCTAAGTACCGAAGTGTGGTATTATTTTCACTTGCCTTATCTGTCTCATATGTAGATGTGGCATCTTCTCTGGAAGTACTTTTCTTCTATCCAGGGATGGTATCTTTAACCGATGAAGATGCACAAGGTAATGTATCAATTTCACTTGAAGCTTACTTGTAGTTTCGGGCTTGGTCAAGTGCAATACAAACCTTATAGTAGGAGTCCCCCAAGTCGTCGAGCTAGGAGATTTGCCGAAGGAGGTAACAGACAAGGTAAGCAATCAGACTTCCAAGTAAGCAACCTAGATCGGAGGTTCGACTTCGGCTTCCGGTTGATTGTTCTTCTTCTCCTTGTGTCGTAAACAGCAACAAGGATAAGGAGAAGCAAATGGAGAAGAGACGATATGAGATACTTTTGCTTTTGAAGAAGTAACTTTCCACATGCTTATTCTTGAACTAGGCTGTAGGGTTTTTTGGTTTCCTCCAGAGTATAAGGCCGACTCAAGAATTCGAGGGTTAAAACAAGTCCATCAAATCTAGAGTAAGTTCGACCCTGATGATATGGGATACTTTTGCTGGTGACAAAGTAGTAGATGTATCGGCACGTGTTCTGTTACGTTTGTCTTCACATGCTTCCTTGTATCCTTCTCACTTGCCTTATTTGTTCCTCAGGCAGATATGGTATCTTCTCTGGAAGCATAAGATGTTGAAGATGAGTACTCGAGAGCAATGCCAGGTAAGTAATCAGGTAAGGGGTTCCAGGCAGTCAGTTCTTGAGTGGAAGCTTGATTCCAAGTGTTGACTGATTGCTCTCTTTCTCCTTGTTTTGCAGGTAAGAACAAGGCCAAAGGAAATGACAGGGAAAAAGCATGATATGTGATATTCTTGCTTTTAACCCTGATGATATGAGATACTCTTGCTCTGGTGTGGCTTGTTTGCAGAGGTATTATCCGGGGGAAAATAAGCTGAGTATTTCGAGAGACTCTGCTGAAAGTGCCCTCCCGGATGTGAAGAAAGTTGAGCATTTTTTTATTTGCAGGTTTGCTTGGCTGTGGAGGATGAATGTCGACATATATAGGAAGTGTCCCAACAGTGATAGGAGCATATTTATGCGACTTAGTTAACATGTTTTCTTGCATTTACTTAGTTAGTTATTGCTTATAAGAGTGTTTTAAGCTATTTTCATGTGTTTGTAGGTCCTAATAACAAAGTTGGAAAGAAAGTGCATTTTGGTGCAATTTGGAGCAATTTTGGGCCAAAATGGATTGCATGCATATGGAGCAAGTGGGATGGACGTTTTTGGTGTTTTAAAAAGGGTTTCAACACATGCAAAAATCTGAATAATGAAGTTGAAGTGTGGAAGTGTGCAGATACATACACCTAAGGAACAATTTGAAAGGAAAAGAAGTGAAAGATGCCATTTGTTGGATTGCTTTACAAGATGTATTCACATTTTCAGCAACTACAAACATAATTGCAAGCTGAAATGATGCATAGCATGTGTGTAGAGGTGTAAAGTGGCCGAAAGTTGATGTTTGCAAGATGAAATGATGCAAAACATGTGTGTGAAAGTTGTCTAACAGCTAGTACATGTGGAAAAGGGATGGAATACAAGGCAAATGCATCAGAAATTGAAGAATGAAGGCACATGGACAGCTACAAAGGAGTTGAATTAGCAAAAGAGGAATGATTGCCTTTTGTTAAAGGCAAGACACAATGATAAAAGAGCATGTAAACTAGCTGTTTTTGCATCATTTTGGTCTTTGTTTGTATTGTTTATTGAAGCCACTTGAGTGATTCTTTACTTTGGAGCTTCTATAAATTGGGAGTGAAGGGAAGAACACTACACAATTACACTACATCAAAAACACATCAACCACCCCTCCATATTCAGAATTTTCGCCAGAAATCATTCCCTCTCTTTGCCACAGCCTTCCTTCACCATTCTTCCATATTTTTCTGATTCTTTTTACCCTAGCCGTACCCCCCATCAATCCTAAACCCTTCCATACCATTCCCTACCCATTCTCCCATAAAAATATCACCCTAGAACCTGACTTTAGACCAAGTGCCGCAACAAGGAGGAAAGAAGACTTGTGGATGCACCTGCTGTCCAAGTTGGATCATCTAGGTGTTTTATTTCTTTGGATTTTAATGTCTAAATTTATGTATCTTTGCTTTGTGAGTATGAGGAACTAAACCCCCCTTGGCTAGGGGGGAATTCGAAACCATGTTTATGCTTGCTATATGATTTGATTACTTCTAATTGCGTTTCATAAGTTATGAATTCAATTTACTTATCTACATGAATTAAAACTGATTTGTGTATGTTGGTTGAGAGTGCACGCTTAATTTTCATGCATAAGTTTGATGCTAGGATATAAGGGAGTTTCATCTAATCGTTATGAACTTATATTCACAAGTAGTAAAGGTTGTTGATCACAATCGTGTTAAGTAAATTCTTGGCATGAGTTTCATGCAATTCATAGTAACGAGTGCTTCGCCAATGCTTATGATTTTCATAGAACTTAATGATTCTTGCTTGTATCTCTATTATGCAATTCATGTAGGGAACTTGTGGGGAATGCTTTGGGTTGTCGTATGCAATTCATCCAATTCAACAACTTAAGGAAAATCTGAGGGTTAATTAGTGCAATTCACGGTTAATCTGGGGTGTTAGGAATTCATGGTTTATTGAGAAGCAATTGGAAATCGTTTTGTATGCAAGTGTGATATGTGTGGAGAAGAACCCCTTAGCTAGCTTTCCATCCATTCACTTTTATCAAATTCGTTTTAGAATCTGTTCAATTTACAAAGTTTGTTCTTGTTTTCAATTTTCGTCAAAACTCAATCCCCATTTATTTTGAAGTGTTAGATTAGTTAGAAATCAATTTAGGTTGTTTTTTTAAGTGTCTTGAGTCAAGTCATAACCCAATTTCGTCCAATTTAGTGTTAGGTGTTCAAAACTGCCCAGAAAGTGTTTTTAAGGCAGTTTTGAGTGTTTATTTGCTGTTTTGAGTCTTTTGGTTTGTTTTGGTGTTTTATAGTTTAGTTTTGCATTCTTTGAGTCTAGTTTAGTGTTTTAAACTTTGTTTTTACGTTTTGAGTCAGTTTCAAGTGATTTGGCAATCCCTCCTAATCCCCGGCCTAGAACGATCCCTACTTACATACTTTGCTACAATTGATAAAAAGAGGGTTTAATTTGTGTGCTTATATATTTCGCATCAAACAGCGAGTAGTAACACTGTTCCTTTACCCTTCTCGGTCATAGCAATGTAGTGGGAGCTGCAAGATTCACGTGTTTTAACTTTGTCAGAGCACTTTGAAAAAGTGGTCTGTGGTATCTGGAAAGCTGATGTTGCGTGTGAAGATTGCAGATAAGCTTTATCCAAGGAAATTTGGCTCTCGAAGTTCGGAGAACAGTGACTCTTTAGTTTTCGAACAAGCAATCCTGTAGGGGATCTGGCTCTCGAGATTCGGAGAACGGTGCCTCTTTGATTTTTTAGAAAGCAATCCTGTTGGGAGTCTGGCTTTCAAGATTCAGAGATCGGTGCCTCTTCGATTTTTGAGAAAGCAATCCTGTTGGGAGTCTGGCTCTCGAGATTAAGAGAGCCGTGCCTATTCGATTTTTGAAAAAGTAACCCTGTTGTGAGTCTGGCTCTCGAGAGTCGGATAGCGGTGCCTCTTCGATTTTTGAGAAAGCAATCCTGTTAGGAGTCAGGCTCTCGAGATTCGGAGAGCCATGCCTCTTCGATTTTTTAGAAAGCAATCCTATTGTGAGTCTGGCTCTCGAGAGTCGGATAGCGATGCCTCTTCGATTTTTCAGAAAGCAATCCTGGTGGAAGTTTAGCTTTCGAGATTCGGGGAGCGGTGCCTCTTCGATTTTTTAGAAATCAATCATGTTATGAGTCTAGCTCTCGAAAGTCGGATAGTAGTGCCCTTTTGATTTTTGAGAAAGCAATCCTGGTGGGAGTTTGGCTCTCGAGATTTGGGGAGAGCGGTGCCTCTTCGATTTTTGAGCAAGTAATCATGTTGGGAGTGTTTTCTCGATGTCAGTAAAGATTGGGCATTTTTACAAGTCTGCCTTGCCACGGAGCACAGAGGTTGACACACACAGGGACTTTCCAGTTATCAAGCAGTGGTGCTATTCCTTTACCCTTGTGGGTAATGGTAGGGTAGTTGGACCTTCAAAATTTATGTGTCTAAACTTTGTCAGAGATCTTTGGCAAAGTTATATGTGGTACTCGAGGAGCTGATGTTGCGTGTGGAAAGTGGTGCCTCTTTGGAATCCAGAGAGTGATGCCTCTTCGATTTTTGAACCAACGGCTCTGTTGCCCTTTCTTTTATAAGGGCACCCATTGTGTGCAAGAAGTACATTCAGAAAGTTATTGTTTGTAGGAATTTTCCTCTTACTTCAGAGATTTATTGCACCTCATTTCTCTTTCATCATTTATGAGAATGTCTGGCCCATCCGACCGTCGTTTTGACTTGAACTTTAGTGAAGAAGCAACCATGCCTTCTCAAGATAACATATAGCTCCCATCCTTCTTATCCCCTACTGGTCATCTTACCGTTGGAGACTCTGTGATAAAGAACGATATGACCGCTGCGATGATGGCCAGAAACCTTCTCACTCCTAAAGATAACATACTACTTTCCAAACGGTCTGATGAGTTGGCTGTCAAGGATTCTTTGGCTCTTAGTGTTCACTGTGCAGGTTTTATGTCTAATATGGCCCAACGCCTATTTGCTCGAACTTGCCAAGTTGAATCATTGGCGGCTGAAGTGATAAGTCTCAAATAGGAGATCAGAGGGCTCAAGCATGAGAATAAACAGTTGCATAAGCTCGCACATGAATATGCTACAAACATGAGGAGGAAGCTTGACCAGCTGCAGGAATCTGATGGTCAAAATTTACTTGATCATTAGAGGTTTGTGGGTTTGTTCCAAAGGCATTTATTGCCTTCGTCTTCTGGGGTTGTGCTGCGTAATGAAGCTCCAAATGATCAACCTTCAGTGCTTCCTCCTTTTGGGGTTCTGCCTAGTACTGAGGCTCCGAATAATCACCCTCTGGTGCCTCATCTTTCTGGGGCTCTGCCGACTGTTGAGACTTCTCTTGAGCAACCTTTGTGAAGGCTCCCTCTTGTTTGTTTGTGTTGATTCATGTATATGTAGATATTTGTAACTTATCCGAGATATCAATAAACAAGCTTTGCTTCATTTCAACGTATTGTGTTAAATACACCAAGGTCTTCTCACTAAGTTCTTTGAATTTTTCCTTTTGTTGAAACTTGTATGTTGAAGCTTTGTGAGTGAAGCATGTAGGTTGAGGTAGTGCTCCCTTAATTTCCCGCGTGAGGAAAACTTCTCGTTTGGAGACTTGAAAAATCCAAGTCATTGAGTGGTCGTGAAACTTCCGAGTATCAAGGTGCAGTAGCATATGGTAGGAGTCCTCCAAGTCTCCGGTCGAGAGTGTTGACGAATGAGGCATTTCCTTTCTAAGTGGTAGCCCAAAACTCCTTCTTCATATATATTTGTTATGAAAGTTGTTAGGCCTAAAGAAGATGAGGCCCAGACAATTTTTTTTTTTTAATTTTCGAATTTTGGAATTTCCGAATTTTTGAATTTTCGAATTTCCAAAATTTTGAATTTTTGAATTTCCGAAAAAAAAAAAAAAAAAATATATATATATATATATATATAGTTTAAAGCTTTGTAGGTGAAGCTTTAGTGTTGAAACTTTGTAGGTGAAGCTTTGAGGTTGAAGCTTTGTTGGGCACCATGAATTTATTTTGCTTCACACTATCTTGATCAAGATAGTGTGAAGCTTTTGTAGGTGAAGCTTTTGTGTTGAAGCTTTTGTGTTGAAGCTTTTGTAGGTGAAGCTTTTGTGGGTGAAGCTTTTGTAGGTGAAACTTTTGTGGGTGAAGCTTTGGAGTTGAAGCTTTTGTTAGGTACCATGAATTGATTTTGCTTCACACTATCTTGATCAAGATAGTGTGAAGCTTTTGAGAATTTGTAGTTGTCCTCCATTGATGAAGCTTTTGTTGGTGAAGCTTTTGTGTTGAAGCTTTTGTTGGTGAAGCCTTTGTTGATGAAGTTGTCGTTCCCACAGACGGCGCCAAATGTTGATGCACAAAATCAATGGGGACTTTGGTACAACAGAAAGTGTCAAGTTTGTGAACTTCGCTAGATTGCTTCAGTCACTAGTGTGGATAAGTATATAAATGGATGGAGACGGGGAAGCAAACACAAGATGTACGTGGTTCACCCAGATTGGCTACGTCCACGGAGTAGAGAAGTTCTCATTAATTGTGAAGGGTTTACACAAGTACATAGGTTCAAGCTCTCCTTTAGTGAGTACAAGTGAATGATTTAGTACAAATGATATTAGGAAATATTGTGAGAGAATGATCTATATTCATAGAAGAGAGTTTCTAGTTTCATTTGACATTGACACGTGTCATGTTGTAATTGGCTTTTGATGTTGACACGTGTCGCGTTATGATTGGCTTCTTATGTCGACACATGTCGCGTTGTGATTGGCCTCTTAGTTGGAGGGAAACTCTTCTGGGTCCTTGACGATATAACGTTGACTGATGCTCAGTAGTTTCGGGATTGGTCAAGTATGGTACAAACAAAGCGGGTTTTGATTATCTGTTGATGCTGAAGTTATTGGTTGTAACAAGTTGAAAAATACAGACTGGATTTCATAGCAGGACCCATATGTCTGCCTTGAATATTCTAACACCAAGCATCGCACCAGAACATGCACATGTGACCGATTTATGCCCTGTTTACTTAGAGCCAACGTGTTGGCTGGCTCCTTTTAGCCAGCTCGCTGGCCTGGTGGATGAATTATGGTCTAGTGGGGCCCATAAACCCTTTGGCCTAACCCTCGATTGGAGATGGTTTTCGTGCCAAAACGGGCTATATTTGGGCCTATGACCCTTTGGTCGGGTCGGTTGGAGATGGCCTAACAGGCTTTTAATCTTTTGACTACTCATTCTTAGTGTCGTAGTAATGAATTATACATGTTTATTTGCTTAAGTTCCATAGGGTGTTAAACACACTTATGTTTGATCAAATGAATGCTGAAAACAGTCCGAATAAAATCCAAAAGAGACAAACTGTGTACTTTTGACACCCAATAAGTTTTTGAACTTTTGAGTACTCATTATTATGGTCCTAGAAGCCTATTGTATGTGTTTATTTGCTTAAGTTCCAAAGGGTGTCAAACGCACGCTTGTTTGTTTCCATGAATGTCGAAAACAGTCCAAATACGATATATAAGGAAAAACCGTATACTTTTGACACCCAATAAGCTTTTAAACTTTAGAGTACTCATTCTTATTGTCCTTGTAGCGTATTTTATGTGCTTATTTGCTTAAGTTCCAAAGGTTGTCAAATGCACACTCGTTTGATCACATGAATGCCCAAAACAATTCAAATACACTTCAAAGAGAAAAAACTGTGTACTTTCGAGACCCCATAAGCTTTTAAACTTTTGATTACTTATTATTATGGTCCTAGTATCATATTTTATGTGTGTATTTTCTTAAGTTCCAAATGGTGTTAAATGCACACTTGTTTGATCACATGAAGGCCGAAACAATCCAAATACACACCAAAGAGAAAAAACGTGTACTTTTGACACCTAAAAAGCTTTTGATCTTTTGAGAACACATTCTTAGGGCCCTAGTAATGCATTATATGTGTTTATTTCTTATGTTCTAAATGGTGTCAAACGTACGTTCATTCTATACTATGAATGCCGAAAACATTGCAAATACAATTGAAATTGAGAAACTGTGTACTTTGACACCTAATAAGATTTTGATCTTTTGAGTAATCATTCTCAATGTCCTAGTACCATATTATATGTGTTTATTTGCTTAAGTTCCATAGGGTGTCCAAATACACCCGAAGAGACAAACTATGTACTTTTGACAACCAATAAGATTTTGAACTTTTGAGTACTTATCGTATGATACTTGTAGTGTATTATATGTATTTACTTGCTTGTGTTCCAAAGGTTATCAAACGCACACTCGTTTGATCACATGAATGTCGAAAACAGTCCAAATACAATCCAAAGAGAAAACTGTGTATTTTTTACACCTAATAATCTTTTGAACTTTTAAATACTCATTCGTATTGTCCTAGTAGTGTATTGTATGTGTTTATTTGCTTAACTTCCAAATGTTGACAAACGCACACTCGTTTGATCACATGAATGCTGACAACAGTCCAAATACACTCCATAAGGAAAAAATGTGTACTTTTGACACTTAATAAGCTTTTGATCTTTTTATTACTTGTTCTTATTGTCCTAGTAGCTTATTATATGTTGGCTTAAGTTCCATAGGGTGTCAAATGCACGCTCGTTTGATCACATGAATGCTGAAAACAATCCAAATACACTCCAAAGAGAACAAATGTGCACTTTTGACACCTAATAAGCTTTTAAACTTTTGAGTACTCATTCTTATGGTCCGAGTAGCCTATTGTATGTGTTTATTTAATTAAGTTCCAAAGGGTGTCAAACCCATGCTCGTTTATTTCCATGAATGCTGAAAACTGTCCAAACATGCTACAAAAGGAAAAACCACGTACTTTTGACACCCAATAAGCTATTGAATTTTGTGTACTCATTTTTATGGTCCTAGTGGCGTATTATATGTGTTTAATAACTTAAGTTCCAAATGGTGTCATACGCAAGCGCGTTTGTTTCCATAAATCTTGAAAGCAGTCCAAAACACTCCATAAGGAAAAACTGTGTACTTTTGACACCAAATAGACTTTTGATCTTTTGAGTACTCATTCTTATTGTCCAGAGAGGGTTAAACACACGGTCGTTTGATCACATGAATGCTGAAACAATCCAAATACACACCAAAGGGAAAAACTGTATACTTTTGACACCAAATAGGCCTTTGATATTTTAAGTACTCATTCTTATGGTCCTCATTACATATTATTATTTTTTACTTGCTTAAGTTTTGAAGGGTTTCAATGTTTGATCACACGAATTCCGAAAACAGTCCAAAAAGAAAAACTGTGTACCTTTGACACCGAACAAGCTTTTGAGTACTCATAGTTATGGTCCTAGTAGCGTATTGTACATGTTTATTTGCTTTAGTTTCAAAGGGTGTCAAACGCACACTCGTTCAATCACATGAATGTAAAACTGTACGAATACACTCCAAAGAGAAAAACTGTGTACTTTTCACTCCCAATAAACTTTTGAACTTTTGAGTACTCATTCTTATGGTCCAAGTAGCGTATTTTATGTTTTATTTGCTTAAGTTCCAAAGGGTGTCAAACGCACGCTTGTTTGTTTCCATGAATATCGAAAACAGTACAAATACGCAGTCTAAGGAAAAACTACGTATTTTTGACACCCAATAAGATTTTGAAACTTTGTGTACTCATTTTTACTGTCCTAGTAGCATATTATATATGTTTAATTACTTAAGTTCCAAAGGGTGGCAAACGCACGCTCGTTTGTTTCCATGAATCCCAAAAGCAGTCCAAAAACTCCATAAAGAAAAACTATGAACTTTTGACAGCAAATAGGCTTTTAATCTTTTGAGTACTCATTCTTATTGTTGTAGTAGCATATTGTAGGTGTTTATTTGCTTAAGTTCCAAAGGGTGTCAAACGCAAATTTGTTTGATCACCTGAATTCCTAAAACTGTCCAAATACACTCCAAAGAGAAAAATTGTGTACTTCTGACACCCAATAAGTGTTTAAACTTTTGAGTACTCATTCTTATGGTCCTAGTAGTGTAATGTATGTGTTTATTTTCTTAAGTTCCAAAAGGGTGTCAAACGAACTCTCGTTTGATCAAGTGAATTCTGAAAACATTCCAAATACTCACTCTAAGAAAAAATTGCATACTGTTGACACGCAATAAGCTTTTGAAATTTTGTGTACTCATTTTGATGGTCCTAGTAGCATATTATATGTGTTTATTTGCTTAAGTTCCAAGGGGTGTCAAACGCACTCTCGTTTGATCACATGTATGTCGAAAAATGTCCAAATATGCACTTCACTCTAAGGAAAAACTGTGTATTTTTTACACTCAACAAGCTTTTGATATTTTGTGTACTCATTTGTGTGGTCCTAGTAGAATATTATATGTATTTAATTACTTAAGTTTTAAAGGGTGTCAAATACACATTCGTTTGTTCCCATGAATCTCGAAAGCAATCCAAAACACTCCATAAGGAAAAACTGTGTACTTTTGACACCTAATAGGCTTTTTATCTTTTGAGTACTCATTCTTATTGTCCTAGTATAGTATTATACGTGTTTATTTGCTTAAGTTCCATAAGGTGTTAAACACAGGGTCGTTTGATCCCATGAATGCCAAAATTGCCCAAATATACTTCAAAGAGAAAAACTGTATACTTTTGACACTCAATAAGCTTTTGAAATTTTAATTACTCATTCTTATGGTCCTAGTTGCATATTATTTTTGTTTATTTTCTTAAGTTCCAAATATTGTCAAACGCACACTCGTTTGATCAATGCCGCAAACAATCCAAATACAGACCAAAGAGAAAAATTGTGTAATATTGACACCCATTAAGCTTTATTTATTTTGATTACTCATTCTTATGGTGCTAGTAGCGTATTGTATATGTTTATTTTCTTAAGTTCCAAAGGGTGTCAAACGAACACTCGTTTGATCACATGAAAGCTGAAAATAGTCCAAATACAATCCAAAGAGAAAAACTGTCTACTCTTTTGTATGTGTTTATTTGCTTAACTTCCAAACGGTATCAAACGCACGCTCGTTTGTTTTCATGAATGCCAAAAAATTGTCCAAATACTCACCATAAGGAAAAACTGCGTACTTTTGACACCCAACAAGCTTTTGAAATTTTGAGTAGTCATTTTTATGTCCTAGTAGCGTATTATATGTGATTGTTTGCTTAAGTTCCATAGGGTGTTAAAAGCACACTCGTTAGATCACATGAATGCTGAAAACAGTCCAAATACATTTCAAAGAGAAAAACTGTATTCTTTTGACACCCAATAAGCTTTTGAACTCTTAAGTACTCATTCATATGGTCCTAGTAGTGTATTGTATGTGTTTATTTTCTAAAGTTCCAAAGGGTGTCAGACACACGCTCGTTTGATCTCATGAATGTCGAAAACAGTCCAAATACACTCCAAAGAGAAGAACTATGTACATTTGACACCCAATAAGCTTTTCAAATTTTGAGTACTCATTCTTATGGTCCTTGTAGTGCATTGTATGTGTTTAATTTCTTATGTTCCAAAGGTTGTCAAACGAACACTCGTTTAATCACATGAATGTCGAAAACAGTCCAAAGAGAAAAATTGTGTACTTTGACACCCAACAAGCTTTTGATCTTTTGAGTATTCATTCTTATGGTCCTAGTAGCTTATTATATGTTTTTATTTGCTTAAGTTCCAAAGGGTGACAAACGCATGCTCATTTGTTTCCATGAATGCCGAAAATAGTCCAAGTATACTCCAAAGAAAAAAACTATGTTCTTTTGACACCCCATAAGCTTTTGAACTTTTGATTCTTATGGTCCTAGTACCGTATTTTATGTGTTTATTTGCTTATGTTCCAAAGGTTGTCAAGTGTAAGCTATTTTGTTTACATGAATACCGAAAACAGTCCAAATATACTCCATAAAGAAAAACTGCGCACTTTTGACACCTAATAACCTTTTGAACTTTTGAGTACTCATTCATATGGGTATAATAGCTTATTGTATGTGTTTAGTTTCTTAAGTTTCAAAGGGTGTCAAACGCACGCTCATTTGTTTCCATGAATGCCGAAACAGTCCAAATACACACCATAAGGAAAAACTGCATACTTTTGACACCCAATAAGCTTTTGAAATTTGGTGTTCTTATTTTTATGGTCCTAGTAGTGTATTATATGTATTCGATTTCTTAAACTCCAAAGGGTGTCAAATGCACGCTCGTTTGTTTCCATGAATCCTGAAAGCAGTTCAAATACACTTCCTAAGGAAAAATTGTGTACTTTTGGCACCTAATAGGCTTCTGATCTTGTGACTAGTGAGTACTTATTCTTATTGTCCTAGTAGTGTATTATATGTTTTTATTTGCTTAAGTTCCATAGGGTTTTAAACGCATGCTCGTTTGATCACATGAAAGCCGAAAACAGTCCAAACACACTCCAAAGAGACAAACTGTGTACTTTTAACACCCAATAAACTTTTGAACTTCTAAGTACTCATTCTTATGGTCCTAGTAGCGTACTGTACATGTTTATTTTCTTATGTTCCAATGGTTATTTATTTTCTTATGTTCCAATGGTTGTCAAACCCACGCTCGTTTGATCACATGGATGCCGAAAACAATCCAAATACACTTCAAAGAGAAAAACTGTGCAGTTTTGACGCACAATAAGATTTTATACTTTTGAGTACTCATTGCTATGGTCCTAGTAGCATGTTGTATGTGTTTATTTACTTAAGTTCCAAAGGTTGTCAAATGCACACCCGTTTGATCACATGAATGCCGAAAATAGTATAAATACACTCCAAAGAGAAAAACTGTGTACTTTTGACAACCCATAAGCTTTTGAACTTTTACGTACTCATTCTTGTTGTCCTAGTAGCGTATTATAGGTTTTTATTTGCTTAAGTACCAAGAGGTGCATGTGAAAGCTAAAAACAGTCCAAATACACTCCAAGAGAAAAATTGTGTACTTTTGACAACCCATATGCTTGTGAACTTTTGAGTACCCATTCTTATGGTCCTAATAGCATACTTTATGTGTTCATTTGCTTATGTTCCAAAGTTTGTCAAGTGTACGCTATTTTGTTTCCATGAATGCCGAAAACAGTCCAAATATACTCCATAAGGAAAAATTGCGGACTTTTGACACCCAATAAGCTTTTGAACTTTTAAGTTCTGATTCGTATGGCTCTAGTAGCATATTATATGTGTTTATTTGCTTATGTTCCAAAGGGTGTCAAACGCACGCTTGTTTGTTTCCATTAATGCCGAAAACAATCCAAATAACGAAAAACTACATACTTTTGAACCCAATAAGCTTTTGAACTTTTGAGTACTCATTCTTATGGTCCTAGTAGTAAATTTTATGTGTTTAATTGCTTAAGTTCCAAAGAATGTCAAACGCACATTCGTTTGTTTCCATGAAATCCGAAAACAGGCCAAATACAATCCATAAGGAAAAATTGTCTACTTTTAACACGTAATAAGTTTTTGATCTTTTGAATACCGTTCTTATTGTCCTAGTAGCGTATTTCTTGAATTTCTTTTGTTTTTATGGGTGATTGAGAAATTTGGGGATTAGGGTTGGGTCGGGGTCTGTTTGGTTGCCTGGAAAAATTTGGGAAGGAAAATTGGGTCATAGGATTTCTTGATTTGTTGTTGGATTTATGGGAATTGTAATTTCTGGTTGAATTTTTCTGTTTTCATGTTTTTGATTAAAGAATAATCGGAAAGCCAAAGAGGAGAAAGGAAAACTTAAACAAAAGACCTTTCCTTCTCCTTGCCGTTCTTTTGCCCATCTTCCACTTCTAAGTTTCTGACATTTCTCATGAGGCCTTCAAACTTCTTTAGTCTCATGGCCCCACATATTAATTTGATGGTAGGGTCCACTTAAAATACTGGGGACAAAGCATCTCTATGCTTATTCTTAGTTTAGCAGTTTTTGCCCAAGTTGGTTTGCTCTACCCACCTTAATGAAGAAATGAAACATCTTAATTATATTATCTGTTTTTTTATATTAGTTTGGTAGGAGCATCTAAATCCCTAAATGTAAATTTAATCTCATAAGTTCTAAATATTGATGCATGAGATTGGCCACATTTCATTTCTTCAAGGAGTCCATTTTTAAGATGTTGAAAATAAAGAATAGTGGGGGTTTCACAATTGACACTTTCATATGATGTTTTAGGGGACATGCAATTGATGATATGTGAAAACAGTTGTTAGCTAAAAAGTAAATATATGCATGTCTGAGAAAGTGGTGTGGAGCAATGCATGAATGTAAAGTTGTGATCTACTCAAACCATGTCTCATCAATTTTCACAAAGTAAATTCAAAGCAATTATGCAATACAATGGATGTTAAGAGTAATTTATGTTAGTTTGATACACATTGTCAGTCCATCTTCTGATAGTTTAAAGTTTCGAGTCTGGTAACAAAGTTTTAGTTTTTTTTTCTTTTTTCTTTTTGAGGTTTCGTTGTGTCGTGCATCCACTTCTGCTTAAGCTATTGGGGTTTAGTAGTTATCTAATTTGAAATTTCATAAGGATTCATTGTGTTGTGCATCTTTCTATGCTTAAAACTTAGATTTCATGAGGTTTCGTTGTGCTGTGCATTTTTCGTACGTCTGCTTATATCTATTTCTGCTTAAGCTTTTGGAGCATGGTTGTGGATGCAAATTTCAACCATCTTCTTCTTTGACGAAAATGTACCTGCAAAATAATACCACCTAAGATTAAGGCCAAAGCCTCACGCACCCACGATGAATGGGGGGCTTTAGCCGAAAAATCTCCGATGTCAAAGTCAAAATTCTTAAAAGAATGTATTTAGGAGTTTGTGGGTAGCAAATGGCTTAGCTTTTTACTGGGATAATAAGGCTATTTATAGGGGAGTGGCCGACCCTATTTTGAGAATAGTGGTCGACCATTTATGGTGTAATTGGGTAAATAATTACAAGATATTATGTGAAATAATATCTTGCAATGGCAATTAATCCTAAATTAAATAGGAAATTTTGGGAGTTACCTTTTGAATAAGGATTTGATGAGGAGTGATGAGAGGGATTTGAATAAATAGCATTTTGATCACTTTGACTCTTCCTTGATTGAGTCATTGTTGTCCGTTGCATGGGCATGGGAATCGCGGTGTGCCTCGAGGGTAATTTTGTCATTTTAACCCAAAAGTCCATGTGTCACCTCCATAATTTTCTTGATTATTTTTTGCTCCACAAATGCTCCCACACCTGCTGGGCTGCTCGTAGGAAAGGGCAGTAGGTGTAAAGATCTTCCCTTGCTTTAGGAAACATAAGATTATTTCCTATTTTGATGTAGATTCCCACTTTAATTGGAAACTATATCCTTCTAGGAAAGGGACATAAATCACTTCCAAAGTCTATTTAAGTCTACCTTAGGTAGATGATTATATCAACTATAGAAAACAATTTATTCTACCCTACAAGAGAGAGAAAGCTAGAGGATATTTGTTCTCCATCCCCTAGCAATCTTCTTCACTTGCCCATGCAAATGACCGTCTTTCGTTGCTTTCTTCGTCTTCACGCCGCACCAAGGTAAGAAAAAAATTAATTTTCCTTGTCGTCTTAATTTTTTGGAAGCCTCGGGGCTTGAAATTTGGCTCAAAGGGGATCAAGGACGTGTCAAATAATGGTTAGGGAGCCACAACATGGCTGCTGTCGTGGGGCTGCTTCATCAGCACCAAGGGCTGGCGGCGTGTAGCTGGCTTGGGCCAGAACTTGAGCGCTGGGAAGCTGGGCTTGGGCCGCCGGGCTCGAACCTGTACGGGTGAGAGGAAGGAGGTGCGGGGGTAGCAGCCCCCCTTCCTATTAGTTTTAGGCCATGAGCCCCTAGGTTGGCCCACATGAGAGATGAGAAAGAGAAAGGCGCAGGGGTTGGGCTCCCTTGGCTGTTGTCCTTGGGCCCCATTTACACCTTTTTTTTTTGTGCAGTCATCTAACGATTCTTCCTTGTATCTTTGTAGAATTTCTTCGACCATGTTTTCTTCAAGCCACAAGAGTAACGATGCTTTGTCGTTGTTGTACTCTCAAGGTGGGTTTTTAAGTAAAGTGGGCTACTTCAAGGCTGCTCACTTCAAAATTAGTTCCGATGACTCTTTCAGAAATTTCCTTGAAGCATACAGGCATGTCATTCCATCCCGGGGTGTGTGTGAAGTGTGTCAATGAGGGGAGCAGTCGTGAGCCATGTAGTGGGGCTCAAAGAGCTATCAAGTTTCACCCCTACTACTTCGTGTTGGGATTTACTTTTCCTATGCTGCGTTTCTTCCATGAAGTGTGCCCCCGCTTAATGTTCTCCAAATGTGGTCCGTGTGATGGTGGGATTCCTTAACCTGAGCCAATTCATTGACTTGGATCTAATTGTCAACGAATTCTAGTACTTCTTTAACATAGGCCGCATTGATGGAGTTGGGCAATTGCGATCCCACATAGGCTCTTCGTTCATTCGAGCAAGGGAAATCATGACTGGGCCAAGGAGACTTTGGAGATAAGTGGAAAGTGAGAGTTTGATTCTTCCTCTGAGTTGCGTGTTCCGATGATTTTCATCACCGGTAAGTACACTGTTTGGTCTTTAGACTACTTTGTGCTTTTGATAAGTTGCTCTCTGATTTGTTGATTGTCCTCATCTGCTTATGTAGATTCCAAATTTGGCTCAACTCCCAAGACTTCTCCAGATATAAAGAAGGTGCATGTTGCTTTAGGTATTCCTGCTGGGTACCGTGAATGGCGTTGAATGGTTAGTCCTCTTTGCAGGGACAAAGGTGGGCTACCCCTGAGATAAGAGATAAAGTGGATCAAGGTGGATGCATTGGCTCGTCCGTTCGCTATCGTGGAGCCTGCTATGAATGAAGGTGGAAAGAAGAGACCTTCCCTGCCTGCTCAAGAGATGCCGGTTGAGAAAAAACCAAAGACTTTCTCCGCTGCTCGTGAGGGTTTACCTGTTGCTGAGAGGCCTGTGATTAATTTGACTTTTTCTAAGAGGAAGAAAGATGAGGCTGCTAGATCTCAGCCAGTGACGTCTGCCATGCCGAAGATAGCTAGTATGCTTGCTGACAGGATTGCTCAATGTAAAGGTTCTGTCTTGGCCTCAGTGCCAAAGTCTTTGCTAAGACGTCCATTGGAAGCTAAGTCTAGTTCACCTTTTGAGATGATTGCTATAATGAAGAGCGATAAGGTGGACTCTGCTGCTAAAATGCGTCAGGGCCTAGTCCTCTTGTTGTTCAAACTAGTTCGCCTGCTGAGAAAAAAAAGACTACTCTTGTGAGAAATTCACCAAGCCTGTATCTAGAATGTTTGCTGAGATTTGTGCGCTTTTGAAGCCAGAGCTGCTTGAAGACATGGATGCGTGTGCCAAGCTTGTTGATGGCGTTAGAATGGTTGTTTACCTAAGTTCCTTTACGAAGCATACGACCAAATATAAGAGGACTGATCTGCTTGCCATGAAGCGGAAAACGGCGATTCTGGCAACCGAGTCTATACTTCTTAACCAAGAAGATACCAAGGCTTCCAATGAGATGGCAACAACTATGGCAGCTGAGGCTTATTCTTCTGTCGAGAGGATCAAAATGTTGGATTCTGAGCTCGTCGCTTTAAAAGGGTCCAATATCTCTGCCCCACTTCTCTGTAGCTTGAGACCGCTGGCCAGGAGATCGTTGACTTGAAGACTAGGCTTGACGCAATCTAAAGTATGAAAGTGCAGAGAATGAGATTGGTAGTTACATACCTCATATTCAAGATCTTGAACGCGAGCTTCATTCTACTGCTTACGCAAATGATGAAGAGTTGATTGTTGATTATAATCAAGTGATCCACTTCCAGAAGACGCGCTAAAGATGCGTTGAAGATCAACGAAAATATGAAGAAAAAGGCGGATGAGCTGCAGCGCGTCCATGTTGGTCTGCTCAAGGAGAACGGATAGCTGAAGGGTGAAAAGGTTGGACTTGAGGCTTCGCTTGTTCATAGTTAGGCCGATTTCTACAAGCTAGGTTATCTAGATCATCTCTTTGGTAGGCCGTCTGACTTTGAGTTTGCTGAGAAAGACTTCGAGACCTTCTCTATTTCTCCAGAATACTTGTTTGCCTTTACTTTTGAGGCTTCCATTGGTGAAGTAGTCGAAGAAGTTGGTGCCCAAGATGGGGTAGCCAGGGGTGAAACGCTGGATGATGCTGCTACTGAGAGTGTGGCAGCTGCTAAAGGTATGGCAACCGTGTAGTTGTGGGATGTCCAAGCTACTGAAGAGTAGTCTTCTAGGCAACCTTTAGGATTTTCTTTGTTTTCCTTGTTGCTTTTTGCTTTGCTTGAACTTCATCGGTCTTTGCTATTTGTTCTCAATTTTGCTAGAAAATTTAATAAACTTGCTTCCTTTGCTTTTCTTCATCTTCGCTTCTTTTGTTTACGCCTAACCTTTGACTTTTAGACCAGCGGTAGGCGTGCTACTTTTTTATAAGCAGACATGCCCATATAGCCTATGCAGCCATGGGTTTTGGTGTAGATCTTTTGCAAAGTTGTTAGCCGTAGGGTCAGCAGCCAGATACCTTATTTACAGAGGCAGACGAGTCTACGTGACCATTTGGCTGTTAACTTTGGTTTTCTTCAATCCTTTGAGTTATGCGACCTACATCACAACATACTAAAGATTTATGGGGCATGAAATTCACTAACTTTTTGTATCAAAAGTACGTGGTTGTATGGAATTTCTAGGTAAAGGTCCGAGAGAACTCCTTGCTCTTTATGTAACCAATTATGTAGGTTGCATAGCAAGTATGACAACACTTTAGGAATTAGTGTAGATCTGAACTATCATTCTGCGCTTGGTAAAGGTAAAGCTTATTGACTTTGTAGCATGTCGGCAGTGGATAGAGCTTCGTATATGCATGCTAACTGTTTAACCTTTCACAAAAATGTGCGGTTGTATAAGTTTAGCACGGCTTGCTGCTCATTTGGCTGAGAGCAAGAGAATTATGGATTAAGCTTGTTTTAGAGTTGTAGGATTTATGCTTTTCTTGAGATTTTGGGTTTGATGATGGAAGAGAGTGAAAAAAATAGAGAATTTGGATGGGGATGGCTATGGTGAATTTGAGTATGCACCATATCTAACATTTCCTCTTTCTATTTTTCTTTATGGTTACAACGAGAGATCAAAATTGAGAGAGAAAGAGTGGTGACCCGTTATTCCATGGCGGCCGACGAGGAGGAGGTGGAGGATGATGTCGTCTGCAACATCATAACCCCTCTATTTTCTCTTACGAATCTAATCCAACTCTGGCTACATTCCTCCTATTCCATCAAGAAACCCCCACAACCCTCTTGATTTCCAGTGACCCACCCATTCGCCGGTTCTTTAATTTAATAATTTTTTTGCTACACCCATTTTTTATTCAGGGACAAATTGGAATATAATTTTATTCAAAAAAAACAATGGGTGTAGTGATAAGATTGCAGGGTTCAAATAAAATTTCCCTAACTAAAATAACGCAAACATAATAATTAAAACAACACAAGTATAACACAAGTATTAGAGACTTAGGTGACGTTAGATCGGGTTGCTTTTAGGCTTTAGTTTTTGTATTTCCACATTGCCCCAAATGTTTCAATGTTTCCAAAACTAACTCAAAATATTTTTCAAATTTGTAAAAATGGCTTAACCAGTGTCTTGACCGTGTCCAACCCGTGTCGGGGGCATGTCAGAGGCTTGTCGACGTGGCAGAGTGTTGGGTTTCGGAAGGTCTGTGCAACCTATATGGCAGGCAACAAGGCTTTCCAGTGCTCGGTAATCATTGCTGGCAACAAGGTTGTAATTGTAAGGCCATCTCCAACCGAATGAGGGCCATATGGCTCTCTTTAGCCCTATAGCCCTCCAAGAAATTATATTTTAATGAACAGTGTCAGGCCATATTTCATACCATCTCCAACGGAGGGGGCCAAAGGGCCATAGGCCAAACATAATTTATTATTTCAATTTAAAGAATATAACAAATTATAACTTAAATATTAAAGATTACAACAACTTGAATTTAAAGACTATAATCATCATCATCATTCGCCATTGTAGGAGTATAGTCGGATGTAAACAACTCCCGTCGGGCCATAATTTCCCTCTTTTTCCTATCAAAATATGTCTTACTCATCAGAATGTAATCCGAAGTGTTCATTTGCATGTTCCTACCATCCATCTCTTTTTGTATTTGTTTTGCCCGTTCTTCGTGCCTAAAGTTCCTTTCTTCCGCGGCAAAGGCATTTTGCTCCACCATTAATTGCAATGAGGATGCCATTTCCTGTTGAAAGGCGTAAACATCCTTTGCCTTGCCCTTTTCCTTCAATTTTCGGGCCTTGTTTCATCCCGTAGCCCTAGGTATGGAACCTTCACCCGGAGACTGATTTTCTACCCTTGTTTCTTGAATGGTAGGAAAGATTATTGGAAGAGATAAGAGAATAGAATGTGAAGAATTGAAATAAAATAAAGTAAGATAGTATGAATGGTGAAAATTATGTGAGAAATGGTGTATGAATGGCCTAGGTATATATAGGAAAAAAAAATTAGATATTTTTTTTTTAAATTTTGTCTGGAAAAAAAAAATTCAAATCCAACGGTAACCTGGCGTCAGCATGACGTCAACTAGCCGTTGCTAGCGCCATTGGGTTTGAAATTCTGGTGCCGGCCCGAGGCTAGCTGGCTAGCTTCTTTGGGCCAGCCGATTGGCCTGATTTGATGGTTTTGGCCCGGAGGGGCCCACGAGCCATTTGGCCTAACCCTTGGTTGGAGACGGTTTTGGTGTCATTTCGAGCTATTTTTAGCCATTTGGCCGGGTCGGTTGGAGATGGCCTAATCATCCAAGCTGCATACGAGTAGGCGAGCAATAAGGCTTTTCAACCTAACTGGTTGCGGGCCTTTTATTATGTAAAATTTAACTACACAGGTATGAGGCCGAAACAGAAAGTCGGTTTTCAAGATGTGTGCCTCATTCCCAGTCCATAGTGGAATATGCTTGATCCACAGATGAGTAGATGTTGTCTTATAATTACGAATTAACTTCGCATCACTGACGGATATAATAGCTCCAAAACGCCAATCAGCATTTTCATTTTGTAATACTTCAAAAACAGCACAGAGAGCCAATGCTAACTTCCCCAATTGGACGGTTGCAGGAATTTCAAAAGAATATGCACTTATATAACGAGGGTAGTCATAACCAGAAGATACCTGTAACACAGTAGTAACAGTGTTACCTTAATTATATATAATCCCCTGTTTACCAGAGAGAGAGAGAGAGAGAGAGAGACCTGATTCAGAACCTTGAGGTTTTGCAACTCATAATTGCTGGATGGCAGAGTTGTAAGATCCTCACGGTATGATAAATACAACTCTTGAATCCCAAAATGAGATACCCAATTGATAAGTGTAAGTCTTTTATGGCAGTGCCTTGTAGATTCATATATCTTACGGATCCCATCTTTCCCACAATTACTGGAAAATGCGTAAGCCTAAAGCGTCTCCGAGGTCAATAACTTCTAGAGATTTCAAGCTGATTCTTCTTGGAAATATCACGAGGTTAAAGCAGCCCCTAACTCTCAACTCAACAAGTTTATCAAGGAATCCAACTGAAGGATGAACCTCAACTAAACCTCTGCAGTAATTTAGATTCAAACGCTTTAAGTTTGGGATTCCGGTGCAGTCAGGGATTTCCTCTAAGAATTTACAACGTTCAAAATTCATATTTGTCAAATTTGGGAATGCCTGCGCAACGAGAAAAAGAAGGGCTAGAGAAAAGAAAGGATAAAATAAACCTTCATAGAAATCTTCAGCCTAAAAATATGAGAAAAAATAGGGGATGAATACTTCAAAGTACCTTGAATCCCTCCCACAGTCCGGTTATGCAGCTTCCGGGCATCTTCAGCGCAAAGAGTTTCATTGGATGAAAATTTGATGGCAAAGATTGTAACGAACATCCAGGCCAGTCAAGCCTCCTCGACTCATTGGAGAGATAATCAAAGTCCCCAGAAAAGAGTGCATCATAGTTCACGAAGAATTTCAGATCTTTCATCTCTGAGAAGCTTTTAGCATTCAAGCATATGTGATTATATGGTTCAGGTACCTTTACCATAATTCCTTTGATTGCATTTGTTCCCTGTTGCACGAAAAAAAACAATAGTTTTAAGAAACCTGGTTATACTTTATCCAGTAAAGTGTAAGTCTTTTCAAAATATAAATATTTTGCTTAAGAATTTACCAAGGAAATAATAATCAGATATGGGCTTGCTTGTAGAATTGAATGCCACAACATATAATTTATACGTGCAGTATTTTCAGTTATCAAACGATAAACATCCTCGTGGAACCACAATCTGCTACGCTTTCCAGGTTCATTTGGCCATTCTTGGCAAACTATTTCTTTACCCATTTCTTCTAGCGAGTCATGCATCAGAATCCGAGTTCCATCTAGAGTTATGAGAGCCTTTTCTACAAGTATTTGAATGCCAATCGTAGGGTTGAGGTCACAACATTGTAAAATTTCTGTTACATAGGCTACATCTTTACCTTTAAAGAAACATGCAATGTCAAGGAAAACTTCTTTCACAAGATCTTCCAATCCAGAAAAACTTATTTTGAGTATTTCATGTATCTGTTTTTTAGAAGCTCTTTTGTAACTATCTACTGTCCCTAGCCATTGATCTGCACTTCTGCCACACAAATGAGAACCCAAAACTATCAGAGCCAATGGGAGGCCTTGAACATAGTGTACTGGACGTTTAGTGAGTTCCTCATAACCATTCGGGGGTTGACTTGTTTTGAATGCATTCCAACTGAACAACTCAAGAGCTTTTCGACCATCTAATGCCTTGACGTCGTATACAAAATGAACTTGATGAGCAGTCAGCAAATGCTTATCTCTTTCTACTGCCCGATCCAAACCAATCAGACCCTCGAGCTAATTTGTTTAACTGTTCCAATTGGTCCACATCATCAAGAATTAAGAGAACCTTTTTATTGCCCAGCCTCTTCTTTATCAGCTGAGCTCCTCTATCAACACTAGTGACCTTCAACCCTTTTCCCCTAAGAATTTCAGCTAGAAGAGTCTCTTGCAATTGGACTACGCCTCCACATGCCAATGAATTTTCTCTAACATTTGCCAAAAAACTACTACCATCAAACTAAGAGGCAATTGAATTATAAACAGCTTTCGCAATTGTTGTCTTGCCTATTCCACCAGTCCCCCATATCCCTACCATTCTAACACCATCTCCCCCAACATCTAAGAACTTATCCACTTCTTTTATGCAAGACTCTAATCCAACTGGATATGGAGCAACATCCAAACATGTCTGGTGTAACACTTCAACTGAAATCTCCTCAAAGATCATATGGATAAATTGAGATTCATGCCTGCCAATTTGAAAAAACAATTAAAAAAACAATATTTCATATATCAACATTACACCTTGAAAACACAACACTTCACACCAAAATTAGTCGACCACTTGATGCAGTCTCATTGTTTTAGCCTTTGTTTTTAACTCGATTTTACCTCACTGGTGATGTTAATTGCCACCTTCTTTTAAAATTCCCTAAATTTGTCCTCCAAATAATTATGTTCGAAATTTTTTCCATAAATCAATATCCATTTTATGTTTGGGCGCCGATTTTTCACACCCCATAAAGAAACTGGTTTAGGAGTGGTGAATACATTAAAAAAAAAAAAATCAGTTTTTGACAAATTTAAAGCAGTTTTTTAGTAAAACAAATAATAAAGCAGTTTAAGCGAAAATGAAAACTGAAATATCCCAAAATATACAAAAAAAAAGGCTAGTAATTAGGCACTGGAGTGGTTAGTAATAAACGTACCCATCCAAGAAAGGCCACCCACACAAGCTTGCTGCTTCTGAAAGAGCTTCCCTCCATCTGTACACCTTCTCAATATTATCTTTGAATGTTCGCTCGTGTTGAGCAAGTGCCTCACCATATGATCCTTTTTGGTTTCGTACATTCGACGGATCCACCTTGTAAAAAAGTGACCTAACCATTTGTTGTTTTGATTTTTTACACTCAAGGATCTTCTCGAGTTCATCCAAGCACCACTTGGACTCGGCATAATTTTCAGAGAGTACGATGATAGAAATCTTTGACTCTTCAATTGCTCTGAGAAGAGATGCTGATATATTTTCTCCTCTTCTGATCCCATCATCTATGAAGGTAGTGATTCCCTTCTGACGCAAAGCGTTGTACAAATGACCTGTAAAATTATTGCGCGTGTCCTCACCTCTGAAACTCAGAAACACATCATAAGTGTATGGATTTGAGATAGAAAAAGAGGAAGAGGCTGCTTGATTGGCCAGACAAGCCATATTGTTTGTCTGGGGGCCAGATAACTAAACAGCCAGAGAGTTGGGAATTGTACTCATTTCTGAAACTGTTCGTGTTGAGAAAAACTTTATTGGGGTTGACCCCGATAGTGCATCTCTCGCAAAAACACGAGACTCGGTATTTTGGTCTCACCAGAACTTACTGATCCCACATGGTGTGAGAACCTCCCTGCTCGGGCAGCGCTGTGGAAGTTTCTCTCCTTGTAGGAAGCAGCTTCCTGCTGCCTGCAAATACAAATGTGAAGTCAAACGTGAGGACCCTTAAGGTTTGATATTTCTTTGTTCCTGACGCGTTTTTCACACAAAGAAACAACAAGAAGTGGTCTTTCGCTCTTGTCCAATTGACTTAATTTATACCGTCTCGCGTGCGTGCGTGTGTGTCGAACGGTAATTTCCCGGTCTTATATTTTCAACACAAACTTGCCAAGGGAGTGACAATCAGAGCACATTCTGAGGTTGTTAACCATATGAATCGGCACTCCTTGACATGTTCCGATCAGCCC
Organism: Malus domestica; assembly: GCF_042453785.1. Classification (NCBI taxonomy): domain Eukaryota; kingdom Viridiplantae; phylum Streptophyta; class Magnoliopsida; order Rosales; family Rosaceae; genus Malus; species Malus domestica. The sequence goes on from NC_091673.1 coordinate 16,906,315, forward strand.
GAAAGCAATGGCAAGTTTCTAACTGTGTCAACTGAGCAAGTATCCCTTTTCCTTCTCATCGACATCAAGCAGGACAATATCCAAATCAGGAACATGACCGGCTTCTCTTAGTCTGCAGTTGATTTCTTGCAGCATCAATCCAGTCTGGCTCTTCTCTGTGCTAGTATCATGACCTGATGTAAACTCGTGGATGATTCCGTTGACGTGTAATTCTATGGAGCTTGATCCGCCACCTTGTGGACGCCTTTCTCCTTCAACTGCAGCCTCACTTTTACAACGTCAGCCCATTTCCCAGTAGATGCATATATGTTTGACAGAAGCACATGAATTCCGGTCCTCTGAGTAGACAGCTTGGATATCCGTTCGGCTGCATGTGATGCAATTTCGACATTTTGTGGGTTCGGCAAGCAGCCAAGAGAGTCCCCCAAATGACGTCGTTGGGCTCCATTGGCATGCTCTTTACCATGCAACCGTAATGAACAATGTGGGGGGGAAGCCGTGGACAGGCTACATTAACCTGAAATTGTTCCAAAAACCCTACATCGCTGCATGCTGTTAGTAGTGCCACAAAGAATACTACATCTGGTTTCACTCCTTGCCTAATTATCTCACCAAAGAGCTGTAGAGTCCGTTTCCCATTCCCTCCATGGCCATTGCTCCAACGGCTGCGGTCCATGCAGAAACATCTCTTATTCTCATGTTATCGATCGAACAAGTCCATTGTAAAAGAATTGTGCTCAATTACTGAGCTTCTTTTCATTTTCTGTTTATATAGAACTTTACAAGTATAGTTAATTAGAACTTTACAGGTATAGTGAATATTTCACATGGATACACTGCATCAATGTTTCTGCATCTGAGTATGGGCAGCATTTGTTTAATGCATGCGTGGGCAGCATTTGTTTAATGCATTTGCATCTGAGTATGGGCAGCATTTGTTTAATGCATGCGTGGGCAGCATTTGTTTAATGCATGCGTTGAGTGTATTGCAAAGTCATTCACATGGGCAGAGTCATTCACAACACTTGGTTTATCACACCCCCGCAAGCTGAGCGGTTGCCGGCGAACGGGAAGCGTGGAAAGAAGATAATTGAAACGATAAGTGGACAGTCCTTTGGTCAGGAAATCAGCAAGTTGATCTTGCGTAGCAACATAACCAACTTGTAATTCCTGACGTGTGACCTTTTCCCGAATGTAATGATAATCGACTTCGACATGGCGAGTGCGGGCATGAAAGACAGGGTTTGAGGCAAGGGAGATTGCAGAAATATTATCACACCACACCTTTGGAGGAGATAGATGAAGATGCAGGTCTTTGAAGAGCTTACGAAACCAAGAAATAGTAGCTGCAGTTATGGCAAGTTGTCTGTATTCTGATTCTGTGCTAGAGCGAGACACTCCTTTTTGTTTCTTAGAACTCCAGGACACAAGGTTTGGACCAAGAAATATACAGTACCCGCCAGTGGATTTGCGATCATCCGGATCTCCTGCATAATCAGAGTCGGCAAAGGCAGTGAGGGTGAGAGGTCCAGGTTTATACACAAGGCCATGATCTGGTGTGGACTTCAAATAGCGAAGTATTCTTTTAACAGCAATCCAGTGTGTTGTGGTTGGTTGATGCATGAACTGGCAAACCTGGTTGACAGAGAAGGCAATATCAGGACGGGTGAAAGTGAGATATTGGAGTGCACCCACTACACTCCGGAACTTAGTAATATCTTGTAATGGTTCGCCGTCATATAAGCTGAGACGTTTGCCACTGACTGCAGGAGTGGAGACAGGTTTACAGGCCACCATGTTTGTACGGTGAAGCAAATCAGAAATATATTTAGACTGTGAGAGATGAATGCCATTACTAGAGCGATGAACCTCCATACCCAAAAAATAATGGAGAGGACCAAGATCTTTCATTGAAAAAACCGAGCCCATGTCCTTGATCAAGGTGTTTATACACTGAATGTTGTTGCCTGTGATAAGGATGTCATCTACATAGATTAATAAGTAAATACGAATTAAACCATGACAATACACAAAGAGAGATGAATCTGCTTGGGAGGCCACGAAACCCAGGTGTTCCAGATGATTAGAAAAACATTGGAACCATGCCCTAGGGGCCTGTTTAAGACCATACAGAGAGCGCCGCAATTTACAGACATGTGTGGGATATTGAGGATCAACAAAACCTATAGGTTGTTTCATGTAAACTTCATCAGATATTGAACCATGTAAAAATGCATTTTGAACATCCAGTTGGCGTATAGGCCATGAAAAATGAACAGCCATAGCAATAATAAGGCGGATGGTTGAGTGTGTCACCACTGGACTGAAAGTTTCTCCATAATCAAGACCTGGTTGTTGATGAAAACCATGTCCTCCATTCTTGAAATTTATTGGCTTGACTGTAGCAGGTAGGTTCAGACATAGCAGTGATGGTGGAAGTATGGGCATACTTAGGGTTAGGTTTAGAAATGCCAGCTTTTGCACGTGTAACCATAGGATGGATGGTTGGGGGGGCTATAGTGATTGGGGTTGTCGAAATGGGAGTAGTATGGTATGGCGGGATGAGTGTAAAGATGATTGGATGGGAGAAGAAGTAGGAGTCAAAGGGTGGGTGATAGAGACGGGTGAGGGAAAGTGATTGTCTGAAAAAGTGTTGGAACGGGTGAGGGAAGTATGGGATAGAGTAGGATGAGATGGCGAATTTTGTGGGGATGGAAAAGTGAGTTCAGATGTCCCAAGAGGAACAGGATTGCTATCATGCAGAAAGGATGAGACGGGAGTAACACTGAGATTGTCATGAAATGGAAAACAATTTTCATAAAAAATAACATGTTTAGACATGAAGACACGACCTGTGCATGGGTCAAGACATCTATACCCTAATTGATTTTGAGAATAACCTAAGAAAACACATTTCTTGGAACGAAAATGCAATTTGTTTGACATGTATGGACGTAGGTATGGAAAGCAAGTGTTGTGAATGACTCTGCCCATGTGAATGACTCTGCAATACACTCAACGCATGCATTAAACAAATGCTGCCCACGCATGCATTAAACAAATGCTGCCCATACTCAGATGCAGATGCATTAAACAAATGCTGCCCACGCATGCATTAAACAAATGCTGCCCATACTCAGATGCAGAAACATTGATGCAGTGTATCCATGTGAAATATTCACTATACCTGTAAAGTTCTAATTAACTATACTTTTAAAGTTCTATATAAACAGAAAATGAAAAGAAGCTCAGTAATTGAGCACAATTCTTTTATGGTATCATCCCTTTTCCAAGTCTTACGACATATTTCTCTTCCAAATACAATGTCTTCTTCCGCTGCCCTCACTAATGTTTCTGCATTTCTTCCTCTAAAACTTGATCGCCATAATTATCCCTTGTGGCGTGCCCAGTTTGTTCCCCTTCTTCGCAGTCGCAGTTTGATGCCATATGTTGATGGCACTTCTCAGTGCCCTTCTGCTCATCAACTGAATGATGATGGTCAACTCACTGACACCATCAATCCTCTCTTCGAACCTTGGATCCAAACTGACCAGATGGTTCTATCATGGCTGACTAGTTCTCTCTCTCCTCTTGTTATGCATGTTGTCGTCAAATGTGTTAGTGCTGCCGAGGCCTGGAAGGCTTTACAGGACCGATATGCACCTTCCTCCCACAATCGTGTTATTCAACTCCGCGGGGAACTTCTCAATCTCCAGCGTGGTGATCTCAGTATTGCCGATTATTTGGACAAACTCAACACCTTGGCTGATCAGTTAGCCTTATCTGGTTCTCCCATTGCTGACTCGGACTTAATTGCCACAATCATGAATAATGTTGGACCACTGTATGAGAACACAGTCGCCTCCATTCAAGCCCGAGAAAATCCTATTTCGTATGCTGCTTTGGAAGCACTGCTGCTCAGTGCTGAAGCTCGTCACCTTACCTTCAATTTGTCTGGAGACACTCCTGTCTTGACTGCCATGTTTGCTAATCGTGGACGTTGGCAGACTGCTCATGCAGGCTTTGCCCGTGGTGGAGGCCGTGGTGCTGTCCATCCTCGTAGTGGCAATCAGGCTCGCCCACATGTTGCTGCTGCTCCTAATCCAGGACGTCCCCATGGCGGTATCCTTGGTGCAGGTCCCTCTTCGTCTGATCGTCCACCACTTCGCTGTCAGATTTGTCGTCGTAATGGTCATTCTGCCATTGACTGTTACAACCGTATGAATACTTCTTATGAAGGCCGTGTTCCAAGTGCTCGTCTCACAGCCCTTGCTGCACAGTCAACCCGTGTACCCCAGTCTGCATCTCATGCTCCCACAACATGGCTTCTGGACTCTGGAGCGAACACACATATTACTAATGATCCTGGACAACTTACAAATGCACAGGAGTACACAGGCATAGATCAAGTCGGTGGTGTTAATGGTGGTCAAGGTTTGCACATTTCCCACATAGGCACCTCTTTTATTTACTCTCCTACTAGCTCCTATACTCTTAAAAATACTTTATATTGCCCTGATGCTTCTCAAAATATATTATCTATCAATCAATTCTCTTCTGACAATGACTGTTTCTTTGTCCTTCATCCTAATTTCTTCCGTGTTCAGGATATCCGCTCGGGGAGGATCCTTTTTTCAGGCCGGAGTAACACTGGTGTTTATCCTTATTCAAGTTTTAATTCCATTAAAAGACATGGACTGTTTTCATGCATGGGAGTCAAGGTTGATGATCGTAGATAAACCAAGTGTTGTGAATGACTCTGCCCATGTGAATGACTCTGCAATACACTCAACGCATGCATTAAACAAATGCTGCCCACGCATGCATTAAACAAATGCTGCCCATACTCAGATGCAGATGCATTAAACAAATGCTGCCCACGCATGCATTAAACAAATGCTGCCCATACTCAGATGCAGAAACATTGATGCAGTGTATCCATGTGAAATATTCACTATACCTGTAAAGTTCTAATTAACTATACTTGTAAAGTTCTATATAAACAGAAAATGAAAAGAAGCTCAGTAATTGAGCACAATTCTTTTAGTTTACTTGTGTGTGGACACTTGGTTTATCACATTGCACTTTGAGGATCGTTGCATCTAGCGAACATGTCGACCAAAGCTGTGTCAAGCCGCATATCACAGTCGATTTTCTTTTTCTCAATATAAGCATGGGTCCACTTTGCAAGATAAAGAGCCTAGATATCCACAGGCAGATGCCACTTCCACCGTGGTCACCCTATCTCCCTTTATTCCCTCGGCCTGCATCATCCCAAAAAGCTCAATTGCTTCCTCAAACATATATTCTTGGTCCAAAGCATCAATCATGGTGTGTTCCAAGAGACAAGATCACTCTTCGGCATCTCATTGAACATCTGCCAAGCGGACTTTAAGTCACCACATTTGATTAAACCTGCAATCATGGAGTTCAATGACACTACAGTCCTATTCAACATATTAAAAAAAATTCTGCAGGCTATCTCTTGTTTTCCACATTTCATGCCATGGCAGCACTTTCCGAACAGAGAATCGCCCAGTTGTGTACACGCACAACAATGTAACCCTGTCGCGTCATTTCAAAGACAGCAAGTGCCTCCCTAGCCAGTCCTTGACGCACATAATTTGACAAAATTGTATTGTAAAGCAACAAATTCTTATCTACATATTCGTCAAAAATCTATTATATATGTAGCATCCATAGCTCCACATTTCATTTACATATCAACAAGGGAATTCACCATAAGCGTATTAACCTTCACTCCCGACTCACCAAGATACGCACACACCCTCTCACTCAACTCAAGATCCTTCAACTTTGCACAAGCAGAAATGACACACACAGTGGTAATCGAATTAGGTTCAACACCCGCCATCACCATTTCAAAAAACAAAGAAACAACCTCTTTCACCAAGTTCCTCCTAGCATAACCACAAATCAAGCTAGTCCACGACACGGTATTTCTCTCAGACATTCCATCAATGAATTCTCGATATACGCATCTCCCTGAAACCCCATCTTCACAAGCGCTCCATGGAGCTGAACCCTTCATAAAAAGCCACAATCTTCGAGCAAGCGCTCAGCGAGAATGGAAACGTGAACTTATCAGGCAAAATGCCCTTCACCGACATCTGAACATAAGGCAGAATCGCCTCATCACCAAGCCCAGCACTGGCATAACCCCTTATCAGAGAATTGCACATGAACAAAATACCCTTTGTTTCTTGGTCTCCAAGGAAAAAGTTGAAGGCTTTTCGGGCATAATCCAAGCTTTCGGATGTGCCCATTTCGGCGCATGTGGAAATCAGCTTGGTAACACTGGAGGGTCAGTTGCCATGGCCGGTTTTGGTGAAGCGACAGTGGAGTTGCTTTACCTGGTCCATGGTTTTGCACTTTTTGAGTGACCCACCCACTTGGGGAAGTTTCCATGGCTGTGGTTTTGGGTGTTGGGAGCTGTGAAGCTTGGGGTGGCGGAGGCCAGAGGGTTCGGTTGAAGCGTCGCAGCCATGGTGGTGGGATTTGCTCTATTTGGTGTTTGCACTTTGCACCGACTGTCAACTAACTTAACTGAAATGTTTCAATTGCTTCCTTTTCCGTTGGGATCAAACTCTGAATCGCACTAGATTCCGTCATAGTTGTTTTGTAGGGTTTCCTGTTGAGCCCAGCTATGTGAGCCCAAGCCCAATACTTCTCTTATAGTTGACCCGTACCTGCACCACCTTCGGGTCCATATAGTTAGGGTCACCTTTATGAAGAATATATATATGTAATAATGAGAGATGTGGAAACTTATGAATGATTGAATGAACTCTGTCTCTCTTTCCCTCAATTTCTCTCTTCCCCTTTTTCTCTTAATTTTTGCACTTTCTCTGTTTTCCCCTTTTTAATCATCTGAATCCAATTGGGCATACCAACTGGTATCAGAGCCCGTCGATTCGATGGGCAAGAACACACATTCCACCACCCTCGATCAAGATGTCATAGCTGCGGCAGCCGATGTTCGTCAAGAACACCTGCGTTCGCAAGTCGACGACTTGGGTGAATCCATTTCCGCCCTGGAAACGCAGCAAACACACCTCCAACAATATATTGATGCCTTGACCACCTCCAACACAGCTTTTCAAAATAATATGACTTCCCAGTTTGCAGTGTTCCAATGCCTCCTCCTTGACGAACTCATACTCCTTAAATCGAGTGTCCCACCCCCCCCAAACAACCACCCACACCGTCACCCACCACACAGCCACCCCCTCTTCAACACCCATTCACCTTTCAATCCCCGCCCTTTTAACCCCAATGCATCACCTTCATTTCACTCTCTTTTTGTGCCTCCCAGTACTCAATCATTATCAAGTATCGGCCTTTCCCACCCACATTCCTCAAACCTAGCCCCCCCTCCCCACCTATTCCACCACGCGACCCAACCCAGTTACCACTACCACACCAAGCTAACCCAACCCTACCCACCCTTCCTACGCATCATCCTCACTCTTCTCCCCCCACACACCCTCTTCTTTCTTGACCCATCCACAATCTTCTCATATCCTTCCTTGTACAACCCTCCACGCCCCCCCCCCCCAACTCCCTACTCCACCCATATTAACAAACCCACCTCTCCAGAACCCTCATTCCCATTTTAAAGCTATAAAAATGGAACTGCCACGATTTAATGGCGAAGATCCCTACGGCTGGCTAGCCATGGCAGAACGTTACCTTGACTACTATGAGGTACCACCCCATCCATGGGTACTCGTGAGGGGCTGATGCCTCCATTTGGATGCGAGGTTTTGAGTAACAGTATGGGCTAGAAAACTGGAGCTTTTTTGTGGAGATGTTTCTCCAACGATTCAGAGGCGATGATAGTGCCAACATCAAATCTCAACTCACACATATCCAGCAAAAGACCTTCATTGAGGATTATTTGGAAAATTTCACAAGACTTTCTTGTTGGGTCACGAATTGAATGAGAACCAATTGAAACATGTGTTCTTAGGCGGCTTGAAAAAGGACATCCGCCATGACGTCCTCACTCTTGAACCAAAATCATTACATCAAGCTCAGAAGTTGGCCAGAATTTTTGAAACAAAGCTCCAAGCCAAACATTCTGTCCATTCCACTTTTCCATGCCATTACCCATCCCCTACCAACACTCCTCATTCATCCATCACCACTCCAACACCAACAACCACCACAAGGCAATCACCTCTACCTATCGGGCCCCTCAAGCGCTTAACACCAACTGAGGTGCAGGAAAAATGACACAAGAATGAATGTTTTAGCTGCCAAGAGCAATACAGCCCCACCCATAAATGCAAAGCCCCACTGCTTGTCGTACTTGACCCTACACTGCAGGAGGAAGATTCCCAGGAATTCCATGAGGAGACCACGGTTGTTGAAGAACCCTCTTGTCACATGCTTGAGCTTTTCACAATTCCTAGCATAAATATAAGTAGACTAATGCAGTTGAAAGGGTCCATCTCCTCCAAACCAGTCATTATCCTCATTGATTCCAGAGCAACATGCAATGTTCTCAATCCTCGTATTGCCATACAATTGGACTTACCTGTGCACGAAATTGAACCTGTGAAATTCATCACAACATTACATGACCGCTACTCCTCCAAACGAGCGACGGGTGTGACTCTCAAGATCCAAGATTACACATTGCACAATTCGTTCCTCTTGCTAACTATACCTGGGTGCGACCTTATTTTGGGGGCAGAATGGTTAGAATCATTGGGATTCATTGGATGGGATTTTATACCCTCCAAGGATTGACACCTTCAGCGTCCCTATTCCCTACATGTTACAACGTCGATACCTTATTGGACCACCCATACTCCCTCTAGCCTCCATTCTCACCCCAGATACCACACTTACCCCACCCATTGACACTCACTCAGCCATTATATCTCTCATCCACCAATACAAACACCTCTTTGATCCCCTAGTCGGCCTTCCCCTCGAGAGATCAGTAGACCACACCATACCACTTCTTCCAAATACAAACCCCACAAAAGTCCGCCCATATCGATATCCCCACTTCTAAAAGGTTGAAATTGACAAATAAGTGCAGGAATTCTTGACTTCAGGTGTCGTTCACCCAAGTTAAAGCCATTTTTCTTCCCTGGTCCTCCTTGTTAAGAAGAAAGATGAGACATGGCGATTATGTATTGATTATCGCGCCTTAAACGCAGTCACTATCAAAGACCGCTTTCCTATACCAGTGGTGGATGAACTCTTGGACGAGTTGAATGGCGCAATCATCTTCTCCAAACTAAACCTGAGATCCAGATACCACCAAATCCGAATGAGTACCGAGTACATCCCTAAGACAACGTTCCACACCCACGACAGACACTATGAATTCACGATAATGGCCTTTGGCTTATCAAATGCGCCTGTAACATTTCAATCTTTGATGAATTCTATTTTCCGTCCATACTTACAGAAATTTATCTTAGTCTTTTTTGATGATTTACTTGTTTATAGTCCTTCATTAGCTACTCACCTCTCCCATTTGGAGACCATTTCGAAACTCTGTCTCACCACAGCTTGAACGTTAAATTAAGCAAGTGCTCATTTGGCCAAGAACAAGTTGACTATCGGGGACATACGATATCGGGCAAGGGAGTGGCTCTTGATGCATCCAAAATAAAGGCCATCGTGGACTGGCCACAACCGACATCACTAAAAGGCCTTAGAGGGTTCCTCGGATTAACAAGCTACTACCGCAAATTTGTCAAGCACTACGACATACTTGCCAAGCCCCTCACCAATATGTTGAAACAGGGCAGATTCTCATGGTCCCTTAACTCTATTCAGGCCGTCAAAGCATTGAAACATGTATTAGCATCAACACCGGTGCTTGCCCTCCCAAATTTTTCGAAGCAATTTGTCGTCGAAACTGATGCATCAGGTAGCAGTATTGGGACCATATTAAGCTAAGAGGGTCACCCAATTGCTTACCTAAGCAAAGCACTTTCAGAACGAACTATGGGTTTCTCTACATATGACAAGGAGATGCTAGTAATTGTCTTCGCAGTGCAACATTGGCGTCGGTACCTATTGGGCCAGCATTTCCGCATCCTCACTGACCATCAACTTATCAAACATTTTATGGAGCAATGGATTACAACCCCACAACAACAAAAATGGTTGGTGAAATTGTTGGGATACAACTATTCCGTCGAATATAGACCGGGTACATAAAACAGTGTTCCAGATGCTCTCTTCCGAAAACATGAACTTCTGCTTTTAATGGGCCTCTCAACACCCATATTCGACTGTATTCCACTTTTGCAACAGTCCTATACTCATGATCCAGAGGTGCAAAAGGTTTAGAACCTTTTAGCTTAAGATCCAAACACTTCAATCAAGGGTTTCTCTCTCATGAATAATGTCCTGCACTACAAACAAAGGGTCTTTGTTCCACTTACATCCCAATTGAGGCCCAAACTATTAGAAGAATTCCATGCTTCTCTCCAAGGGGGACACTCTGGTTTCTTGCGAACTTACAAGCGACTCTCCAGGAATTTTTTGTGGCCAGGAATTTGGAAAGAAACAAAATAATTTATGGTTGAATGCACTGAATGTCAGCGCCAAAATATCGAGAACATACATCATCCCGAGTTGTTACAGCCCCTGCCCATTCTCGTTGGCATTTGGCAGGACATAGTTATGGATTTCATCGAAGCACTTCCCCCATCTAACAGCTACATCGTCATCCTCGTGGTCATCAATCGTCTTTCAAAATATGGCCACTTTGTTCCTCTTAAACACCCATACTCAGCTACCTCTGTCGCTGATACTTTCATAAAGGAAATTTTTCGACTACACGAACTGCCCAAATCAATTGTGTCTGATTGAGACCTGATTTTCATCAGCAACTTTGGGCACGAATTTTTTAAACTTCAAGGCAGCAAACTTTGCCTAAGTTCAGCCTACCACCCTCAAACAGATGGCCAAACGGAAGTCCTTAACTGCACTTTAGAACATTATCTTTGATGCTTTTCCTCTGACAAACCCTCTAAATGGTCTTCCCTCCTTCCTTGGGTCGAATGGTGGTATAATTCAAGCTTTCAATCTGCCATCAAAATGTGTCCTTATCAGGCGATTTACGGAGTAGAACAACCAACAATCCACATGTATATGTGACACGCCCCGACCCTAATATTCCCCGAATACCAGGATAGATATGTGCTGACCCGAAACCCGAGGGTGACGAAAGCCATTAATTGATACAAAAACTAAGAATAAGAAGTAAATAAGGGTTATGAATTTAAATACAATGAGTTAATAATTTAGGAACGTATTTAGAGCATACAACTAACTAGAGCTCTAAAAGAATTAAAATAAAATTGAATAAATAAAAAGATATGGGTCCTACACCGAGATGACTCGAATATGCCAATGCGAAAGCGTTGACGTCGAGATCGTATGCCTCGATTCTAAATCCTAAAAGAGGGCGCAAAACAACCTTTCGCTAGGGATTATTTCTCCTGACCTAACTGCCAACACCAGATCCTCGCCCCAGGCGACATAGTGTTCACTAGGTACGCACAAATAGTTACGCCTCTCAAAAATAACCACTTCATAGTATAAAGTCATCCATGTTTATACTATAAAGAGGGGTTTTGAAAACATGTTCTAGCATCCTATCGTTATCCATCAGATAGTCTACCAGTTCATGGTTTTTATAGAAAATACGATATATTAAAATATAGCTCAATATAGGCCAACAATTAATTTCTTACAAATAACGGGACGATAATCAACATTTCAGTAAACATGCTTAACATAAAATCAGTTCACAAACTCGTAAGGCATGCATTTCATTTATGCAAATAAACTATAAAATTATGTAATTTTAGAAAGGGTCCACTCATAGTACTTAGCCGCCAAAAACTGCTCCACTAGCAAAGACGGAAACATCACAATAATTTCCCCTAAGCACATAAATAGCACATTTAGTCAAACTCTACTCAAACGATTTACTTTGGGAAAATGGACATCAGAAACGGATTCAGGATGTCGAAATTAGCCTAGGAAAGGTCTCGAACGAAAACTAAAAGTCAACCCGAAAGTCAAAGTCAACGGGTCAGTCAATTGGGTCAGACTAGGTCAATGGGTTTTGAACTTGGATCCGGATTAGGGCTTAGGTCCAAAACCCCAAGGGTTTAGAGATTGGGCTTAAAGCCCTTATCAGAAAATGGCCCAATAGGCTTTATTTGATTTAAAACAATTTAATTAAAAGAAAATGGGTTTTAGGTTGGGATAGGTTTAGGGTTGTCTGGGCTTGGGCCCAAACCTACACATACACACACACTGCCCGAAGGCCTTATTGCAAAGAGGGTTGGGCTTTAAGCTCTTTAACTGAAACCCGTCTTAAAGGCCCTTTGAGACTTAAGAACAAATAAAAATAAAATGGAACGGGTTAGGTTTTTTGGCTAACTCACCACGGGCCTAAGGCCCGAGACCTGTAGGGACGGCCTGAAAGGCCTGGTGTCGACGAAACCAAACGGAAAAGAAAGCCGAAGCTTCTACAGCTCCGATCAACTGCAAACGTTCACCTTAGACCTCGATCTAGGTATCAAATTGAAGAGTGAGAGGAGGGGAAGAGATTTATACCTTCTATTCTCCGTGAAACGGCCGGAGGTGAACGGAAAGCTCCTCGACACCCACGGTTTCGCCTGAAATAGGTTTGGTACACCAAAGCCGATTTCGTACTAAAACCTTGGTAAACAGAATGGAATCACTTCAATAATCACCTCCAAACATAAACCCATGAAGAATATAAGGAAATACGAGGCTTACCTAATCGAAAAATGAAGAACTCTCGCCGGAGAGTTTTATGGGTTCGCCGAGTCGCGCGACGACGGGGGGGAGAGAGAGAGGCGGCATGAAGGAGATGATGATGGTGATGTCTTCCTCACAGGTGGTGTAGCTCTGTGTGTGTGTGTGTGTGTGTGTGTGTGTGTGTGTGTGTGTGTGTGTGTGTGTGTGTGTGTGTGTTGTGTTCACGGTGCAAGAGAATGAGAGGGATTAGAGTTTCAAGAGAGAAAGAAGGGAGAGTAAGTGCAGAGACAAAGAGAGAGAAAGGAAAGGGGTCACGGGGTAGGGGAGAGAGAGAAAAAAAATGTGAGGTTTGTTAGGGTGCTGCCATATGGCAGCTCAATTGGGTAAAGGAATATGGACTAAATTGATAATTTCATAAACATTTTAAGGAACAACAAAATTATACATATAATTAGGGTTTTAGGTGTTACAATATGCCTGGTTCGACAACGGTACAAGCCGTCGATACGGCTCTGCAAGATCGGGACAAATTGATCCGCCTACTGCGTACAAATCTACAACTTGCTCAGAATAGAATGCGCCAGGTGTATGACAACAAGAGAACCGAGAGAGAATTCCAAGTTGGAGATTGGGTCTACCTTAAGCTTCATCCATATCGACAATAATCAGTGGCTACAAGATCAAACAACAAGCTGGCACCCAAGTTCTATGGACCTTTCCAAGTAACTCAGCGCATTGGTTCCATAGCATATCGCCTCCTTTTGCCTGCAAACTCCAAAATCCACCCAGTATTTCATGTGTCACTCCTCAAACGAAAGCTTAGAAATGCTTCTCCACCATTGTCTATTTTGCCTCTGCTCGACTCCACCGGGGCACTTCAATGGCTACCAGAAACAATTTTAGACAAGGGCATGTTCAAGGTTAAAAACAAAGCTCTAACAAAATGGCTATTAAGTGGGCTAGCCTACCCACTGAAGACGCCACTTGGGAGATCACTGATGACATCTTGGCCCGTTACCCAGATTTCAAGGCTTGAAGACAAGCTTGTTCTTACGAGGGAGGAGTTATTGAGCCCAGCTATGTAAGCCCAATACTTCTTCTTTTGTAGTTGACCCGTACCTATACCACCTTTGGGTCCATATAGTTAGGGTTACCTCTATGAGGAATATATATATGTAATAATGAGAGCTGTGGAAACTTATGAATGATTGAATGAACTCTGCCTCTCTTTCCCTTTTTCTCTTAATTTCTACACTTTCTCTGTCAAGTTTCCCCTTTTTAACCATCTGGATCCAATTAGGCATACCATTTCCCCCTGTGTTTCAGTTAATGGGAGATTTCTTTTTTTTTTCCCTTAATATTAATGATTATTTCTTAAAATTAAGAGAAAATATTACTCTTTTGAAGTCCTTTAATAAAAAAAAATGATGAACACACATTCTGTTTTCACCTCTTTTATATTATTGTTTAATTTTGTATGTTGTTTTATTTCACTTATTCAATTTAATGGCTAAAAATAAAAATAGCTGTGAAGATTAGTTCCCAAAAATGAACTTATACTGGTAAATTCAACCATTGTAAAGTTGAGATCTTAGTATGTAGGAATTTAAGTTGCAAAAAGGTTCTTTCCTTCGACGATATTGAAGTTGCATAACATTAATGTTTTGTTAAGTACAATAACACAAGATATTATTTGGCTGTTATGCAAGTGCAATTCTCTGAACTGACTAGTTTAAAGTCGAGAAAAGATAAATTGTTGGTTTTGTGATTTTTTCTTTTAGCAACAAAGGTAAAAATCTTTTATTACCAACACAACTATTGCACAACAATGGCCTAAACCAATTACACAAAGCGAAAGGGTACCAACCAAACGTAACAACAAACGTTCAAGCAGGATATTAGGCCCAAAAACAGAAGCAAACCAAAAGAAAACCCTACCCTTCTACTATTACCGCAACTGCAACACCTCACAAACAGCACGAACCATCGACCCAACGAACGCCAGAAATTGAACCAAACAACGCCTCAAAGATGGAAGGAAGGAAGACTCCAGCATCCAACAAAGAATCCATTTCCGATCGTATCCACCAAGTAGAAGAAATCAAAGAAACCAGTGAGATATCCACAATCAACACTGCCAACAAAGATAGGCTGAAAGAAGGTGGTAGTGCCAACACCTAAGCCAGTGTGAACACCAAAACTCTACACATCTTCCTGATGGACCCCAAAAAATTGCGGTCAAAAGTGATTGCATACCAAATGGCAGAGGATGGATGAGGGATGTGAAGATGGAGAGAGAACATGGGATAGAGAAAAGAGAAGAGTTGATATGAAGAAGATAGTTGAGCAGGATCAACGGCGTGTGGTGTGGAAAGTGTTAGGAATGTCAGTACTACAAGATAGAAAATGCACAAGGTAAAGTAGAAAATGGACACCAAGAATTTATGTGGTTCGGTAATTTATGCCTACGTCCACGAAACAAGGATCAATCTTCACTATATGAAAATGATGAGTACAATAAGAGTAGTCTTACTAAGCCAAAGACAAGGCTTGATGGATACAAGAAAGTATGACACACACTTTCTATCACTCTAAACTTCACTCACAATGTGTAGTGGAACACTCTCACTCTCACTCTCACTCTTGGAGTGGAACTCTAGCTCTGGACTTGATCCTTTGCTACTCACACTTGGTTCTTAATTGGTTACTTCACTACAACATCACACCCATATTTATAAGTGAGGGTTTGGCATTCTACTAGTTTCTAGTGTATTCTTCAAACCTCTAGCATAGATAATTTTAGACTAGCCACAAAATTGTAGCTTCTAGATCTTTCCATTTGCAACCAAGGAAGCTAGTACTCTCTAGCTTCTTCCATCAACTTAATAACATGCTAGAATTGTCTAGCATGCTCCAGCCACCTCACTTGCTTACTAGAATAATCTAGAACATTCATCATGGGCTAGACCATATACCAACAATCTTCCCCTCCAGTCCATGAGGGAGGAATTATGATCATGACTCCAAGTTACCTGGAGTCCATCCCAGCAGCCTTAATGCAGAATTCCAACTTTGATGTTATGACTACCTTTGTCAACATGTCTGAAGAATTATTATCGGTATGAATCTTCTTCAGTTGTAGCAACTTGTTCTCGATAGCATCTCTAATCCAGTGATAACAAATATCAATGTGCTTAATGCGTGAATGATATGTAGTGTTCTTGCTTAAATCCAGAGTACTCTGACTATCACAATAAACGCCATAATCACTTTGCTTCAAACCCAACTCTTGGAGAAACCACTTCAGCCATAACAACTCTTTGCATGCTTCTGTAGCGACTATGTATTCAGCCTCGGTTGTGGACAAAGCTACACACTTTTGCAACTTGGATTGCCAAGACACGGCTCTCCCTGCAAAAGTAAACAATTACCCATATGTAGATTTTCTACCATCCAGGTCACCTCCCATGTCAGCATCTGTAAATCCTTCCAAGATTGGTTTAGAACCGCCAAAGCATAAGCACATCTTAGAAGTCCCCTTCAAATATCTGAGAATCCACTTAATAGCTTCCCAATGGTTTTTCCCTGGATTAGAGAGAAACCTGCTCACCACGCCTACTGCATGAGCAATATCTGGCCGTGTGCACACCATTGCATACATGATACTTCCTACCGCTGAAGAGTAGGGAACAACTGTCATTTTCTCTTTTTTCTCTTTGCTCAACTTGATATGATTGGCTAAAGGTGAGCTTACCGATTTGGCTGCTTTCATGTTGAACCTTTCAAGCACCCATTCAACATACTTTTCTTGTGACAGCCACAACTTCTTGGATTTTCTGTCACGAATTATCTCCATGCCCAAAATCTGCTTGGTAGGCCCTAAGTCTTTCATGTCAAATGACTTAGATAACTCTTCTTTGAGCTTTTTAATCATAGAAGCATCTTGACCGACAATCAACATGTCATCAACATAAAGCAATAAAATGATGAATTTACCTCCAGAAAATTGTTTGATATAGACATAAGAGTCAGCATGAGTTCTCTTATACCCATTACTCACCATGAATGAGTTGAACTTTTTATTCCACTGTCTCGGAGCCTGCTTAAGACCATATAAGCTTTTCTTGAGCTTGCACACCAAAGTTTCTTTACCTTTGACTTCAAAGCCTTTGGGTTGCTCCATATATATCTCATGTTCTAAGTTGTCATGGAGAAATGCAGTTTTAACGTCTAACTGCTCGAGCTCAAGATCCATGCTTGCTGCCATACCAAGGATAACTCGAATGGAAGTCATCTTCACCACCAGTGAGAAAATCTCATCAAAGTCAACTCCTTTCTTTTGACCAAAACCTTTGACAACCAAACGAGCCTTGTACCTTGTCATGTTGTCGTCCCTTTTCAATTTGAACACCCACTTGTTTTTCAATGTTTTTTTGCACTTTGGAACCTCCACCAGCTTATAGGTATCATTCTTTAATAAGGACTTCATTGCCTTCATCCATTTATCACTGTCGTTATGAGCTCTGGCCTCCTCATAAGTTTCGGGCTCTCCATAATTAGTCAACATGATATACTCTGATGAAGAATACTTGGTAGACGGTCTTCGACTTCTTGTGGATCTTCTGACCTGATCTTCATTCTCTTGCGGGGCTGGAGGCTCCCCCTGATTGAGTTCTCCTTGAATCTGCTCTTCTTGACTAGGCTCCCCTTGATCAGCAATCTCATGGTCTGGCATATCTTGATCAGCATTATCTGGTTCTGCAGGTACTTCATTAGCAGCTGCTTTAAGGATGTCATCGTGACTTTCTTCATCTGAAGCTAATGGATCAACTCCTCTAACTGCGTCATCTGGTTGTGCCTCTTTATCTGAATCCCCAATTGTTTGATCTTCATAAAAGACTACGTCTCTACTTTGGATAAACTTCTTCTGGTATGGGTCTCATAATCTGTAACCAAAATTTTCACCGCCATAACCAAGAAAGATACACAATGTAGCTTTGTAGTCTAACTTCGATCTCTGATCTTTGGGCACATGCACAAATGCTTTGCAACCAAACACCTTCATATGAGAGTAAGACACATCATTACCAGTCCATACTCTTTCTGGAACATCATGACCTAATGGTACTGATGGAGATCGGTTGATCAAATAGCATGATGTCCTTACAGCTTCACCCCTAGAACTGCTTAGATAACTTTGCAGTCCTTAGCATACACCTAACTTTCTCCATGATGGTTCGGTTCATTCTTTCAGCAACACTGTTATGTTGTGGAGTTCCAGGAACTATCTTCTTATGACGTATGCCATGTTTCACACAATACTCTCTAAACTGGTGAGATGTGTACTCGCCGCCGTTGTCACTACGAAGGCACTTGAAAGGTTTCCCAATTTCCCTCTCCACCATGGCATGGAACTCTTGGAATGTCTGAAACACCTGGTCTTTGGATTTCAACAAATACACCCAAACTCTTCGTGAAACATCATCAATATAAGTAACAAAATATTTATTTCTTTCAAGTGATTCGACTTCCATGGGACCACACACATCTGAATAAACAAGATCTAACAAATTTCCTTTCTTTGTAGATGGAACAGAAAAACTAATTCTTCTTTGTTTCCCGAATAAACAATGCTCACAAGAGTTTAACGATGTACATTTGGCAAAGAGAATGTGAGACTTCTTTGCCAAAACTTGTAGGCCTTTCTCGCTCATATGGCCTAGCCTCTTATGCCACAAGTCTAGAGATGAGTCCTCCACAGCATTCAACTCACCTTTCAAAACCTTGGCATTTGACCGGTACAACGTACAACAAAGTCATGTTCTTGCTACCACCATTAAGCCTTTAGTAAGCTTCAATTTTCCTTCGCCAATATGGTGATAATATCCTTGTCGATCAAGGGTACCGATGGATATCAGATTAAGACGTATATCAGGAATATGTCTCACATCTTTCAAAATCAAGTGGCAACCGAGATTAGTTCTTAGGCAAATATCACCAATTACAAGAATTTTGGAATAGCTTTCATTCCCCATCTTCACTTTGCCAAAGTCACCTTCTTTGTATGTACTAAAGAACTCCCGTTTGGACATAGCATGGAAGGAAGCTCCATTGTCAAAGATCCATTCAATGTCTTTGTCAAAGTTACCCATATGCAGACATTCACCAGCAGACAATATTTCTGGTACATCACCACATATGACAGCAGTGGTATTGCCAATATCATCTTTCTTCTGATTGTTTCCTTCCCTTTGCTCTCTCCTCCAAACTCAACAATTTTTCTTCATATGGCCTTCTTTACCACAATGGTGGCATGTACCCCTGAACCTTGACTTGGATCGACTAGGACTCTTACCATGACCTCTAGGCCCTCTGCTCTTGCTGCTTCCGCGGTTCTCTGTGACAAATAGTTGGCTACTATATACGCCAGAAGTCTTTCTCCTTGTTTCTTCATTGAGCATGTTATTTTTAACATTATAAAGAGCAAGAACACCATTAGAAGCAGAGTTACTTACACTCACCACAAAGGTCTCCCAACTGTTTGGCAAGGATCCAAGTAGCAATAGCGTTTGCAGCTCGTCCTCAATCGTTATTTTCATAGTAGCCAACTGGTTGATGATATTTTGGAAATTGTTTAAGTGTTCTGCTACACTTATACCATCATTGTACTTCACATTGATGAGCTCTTTGATCAAGAAGGCTTTCTTAGCTGGGGTCTTCTTCTCGAACAAGGACTCAAGCTTCGTCCAAAACTCACGGGCATTGGTTTCATTAGACACATGGTGAAAAACACTATCGTCCACCCATTGTCTAATTATGCCAATAGCCTTGCGATTCATCTTCTTCCACTCAGCATCGGACATAGTCTCAGGCTTAGCGGCATCTCCTTCAATTGGCTCATGCAGATCCTTGCAATAGAGAATGTCCTCCATCCTTGGCTTCCATGTTACCCAATTGGAGTTGGTGAGTTTGATCATAGTGCCACTTCCTTCCATCTCATAGTACGAGCCAACCTGGCTCTAATACCACTTGTTAGGAATGTCGGTACTACAAGATAGAGAATGCACAAGGTAAAGTAGAAAATGGACATCAAGAATTTATGTGGTTCGGCAATTTATGCCTACGTCCACGAAACAAGGATCAATATTCACTATATGAAAATGATGAGTACAACAAGAGTAGTCTTAGCAAGCCAAAGACAAGGCTTGATGGATACAAGAAAGTATGACACACACTTTCTATCACTCTAAATTTCACTCACAATGTGTAGTGGAACACTCTTACTCTCACTCTTAGAGTGGAACTCTAGCTTTGGACTTGATCCTTTGCTACTCACACTTGGTTCTTAATTGGTTACTTCACTACAACATCACACCCATATTTATAGGTGAGGGTTTGGCATTCTACTAGTTTCTAGTATATTCTTCAAACCTCTAGCATAGATAATTCTGGACTAGCCACAAAATTGTAGCTTCTAGATCTTTCCATTTGCAACCAGCTTCTTCCATCAACTTAATAACATGCTAGAATTGTCTAGCATGCTCCAGCCACCTCACTTGCGTACTAGAATAATCTAGAACATTCATCATGGCTGGACCATATACCAACAGAAAGACCATGCGGGAAAGACAGTAATAGAAAGAAAGGAAGGCAAAAAACAAAAAGAAGTGACTGCCACCGACCCTGGCCAGTGCAAGGCCGCCAGCTGAACGGAAAGCCGGAAGAAGGAAGGAACAACCTCACACAAGTAGTGGGAAAAGCTCTCAGTGAGAGAGGACTCTCACCAACACGGGAGAGACACTTATGATTTGCATTGGATCCATGATAGAGAAACTTAGTTGTAATATCTAAGGATGGGTTCGGTACGGTTACTGTACCAATTACCGTACCAAACTTTCGGTTTGGTAAAATCTATTACCATTACCGTACCAAATTTTCGATATACCAAAGTTCGGTATTGCCAAAAGTTTGGTTGGCATGGTATGGCAATGGTAATTGCCATTTTGTTTTGGGACAAAATATGTTTTTGTTTTTTTAACCCAATTCAAGGGCAAAACTTTTTTTTTGTACCTTTATCTCATACATTATAGATTAAATTCATCTATTATTCATCATTCACAATTCACACACATAATAATTCAAATGAAGCATCAAGATTCATCATGAAAATTAAGCTTACAATAACAAATAGAAGTAAACAATCCAAATAGAAATTAAAGTTTCAAACCAAATGAAAATTGGAAGTAAACTTCAAAAAGGAGAATTCATTGATCAGTTATTCAAGCTTGAGATGTCGAAGTTTTTGGAGGAGGCATTGAACTTGTAGAAGATTGAGTTTGTGTCAAGCCTACATTACAAACAAAGAAAACATATTAATTAGTAGCAAGAAGAATTAAAGTTGAAAACCATTTAATAACAAATTTACTAAAAAAATTAAAGCATATCTTTCTTGTTTTCTCTTCTTCTATTTCCTTGTAAAATTGAAGCATATCTTCTGTTGGTCCTTGTAGAAGTTTACTTCACCTGCCCTAAGCCAACCACTAGTATACACTAGTGTCTCCATTATTTTACGAGTCAAGGATACCCTAAAAGGGTTCACAACCCTCCTCCCTAGGCTAAATGCATTTTCACTAGCAACAGTAGAAGTGGGGGTTACAAAGATATTTTGGCTATTTATGAAAGAATTAGGAACTCTTTTGTGTTTGATTTCCACAATTTTAAGAGATCAAAGTCACCAACAACAATGCTAATATAAGTAGGGTTTTATTTTCAAATTCTTGGAATATTATAAATATGTGTTATATAATTATCTATTATATAATTTATAAATTATAAATTATATTGTATTTTCGGTATGGTACGGTAATACCGTGGTAATGGTATCCATTACCAATACCGTGTCATGAAATTTCGGTACGGTACAATACCGTACCATTACCGATTGGTACAAAAAATTTGGCACAAAATCGGTATGGCACGGTTGGCAATTCGGTTGGCACGGTAATTTGGCAAAAAAATCCACCCCTAGTAATATCTGCATATTACATTTCTGTATCACGATCTCTTGTATCATTCTTTTCAAGATTTCCTTGTTCCTTAGACTAAAACAGTTACTAACCACAACAGACGCCGGTATAAGATAATTTCCAGAACATGTAAGAATGCGACTGAGTACGGACCCAAAACCTCAGAGACTGCCAGAAAATTCTACCCTTGAAATTAATAAACACAGTTAGTTGGAAAAACTTCACCATAACAAGCATTGTTATTCACTTATTCTGGAACAGACTCGCCATGGTGATATTTTTACTACTTCCTCGGAGTTACAAAACAAGCAAAGAAAAATGATACAAAGCTTTTTATTCTTAGAATATTTACACACCAGTTTCTGAGAACTCGGTTAAGCATCATCGTTAACGGTAGAAGAAGACTTGTTGGAGAGAGTTTTAGATATGGCTCTGATGGTATTTGGAGTAGTCCTGCAGCAGCCTCCAAATAGAGAAGCCCCAGCCTCACACCACTTGTCTATGGCTATGTCTGCAAACTCTTCATTAACCACACCAGTCGATTTCTGCAATGGAAAAGTTCCATTCAAAAATTTTCAACACCACTTTAGACATCAACATGGATTAATTTAGCATCAAGATTTCATAACTTTTAACAAACGTTTGCTCCGTTGATGTTTTGAGGTGCCAGTAGATGTTGTAAAAGGTAGGGTACGTAATGTTCTATTGTCCGACATGCTCATGTTCCTAGATTGTAACTTGGGCCACGTCTTCAAGCATCAAATTCAGTTTGACAACATAAGTATTTTCCACATAACACAACTCTAGATTGATGCTTATTGACTAATTTATGACATATGCATGCTAATTAATTTAATAGAAATTATACCATTAATTTGAAAGAAAAGAAAAACATATTTTATTTGGGAGGGATAACGAGTATGGATTAACAGTTTAAGATCTAAGGTTTCATATTTTGAAAATCATGTGTTTCTCTTTCATAATGTTCTATTGTCAGACTTATATTGTCAAACAAGTGATTATGTTGGAAGATTATAATTTGGACTATGCGTTCAAGCAAGAATTAACATGACTCATGTTGCAGATTCACAATCTAGCAGCATAAGTATTTTTTGTGAATAGTAACCTCATATGGTCGTATTGATGCCTACGTGACATATATATGGTCATCTACTTGATGCAATACCATTTGAAAGCAAAGCAAAGAAATTTTATTTTAGGAGGGTTAGTGTCAGAAAATGGAAAGTAAACATATATAGAAGGGAAACTCACCACCCACTGCTTGGTCTGACCATCATAAGTCTCACCACTGTTAGGGTATATCACTATTGGTTTGTTTGTAACCTGCCAAGTAGATAGGTAAGGAACATTATATAAGATGGTTTTATGGGCTAATTAAGTATTTTTAATTACTCATAACTTGATCGAAGATTATACATTCCGAATAGATGAAACCAGTCCGTAGATAAATCTAGGAGGTGTGCAGTTGATTCCAACAGCAACAACGTTCTTGCATGAATCTGCAATGGAGGCACATTCTAACATGGAATCCCCGCTGACCACATTGATTCCATCCTTCGAAGAGAAGGAAAACCAGGCTGGAATTTCTATTCCTTCTTCATCAAGAAGCTCAGCATATGCCTGCATCACATTTAAGCAAGGAATATTTAGCCAAAATCCAGAGTGGAACTGCTGATACCAACAGATCCACATACATATAGCGGACAAATTGCAAATGAGAGTGCAATGGGGCATGATGCCTAAAGAATATGAGTTTATTCAATGAACTGTAACTAAATAAAAGTAATTTGTCCGGTTGCCTCAAGAGAAATATCAGTTACCTTTGCTTCTATCTTATTTGGAATCGTCTCAAATGCGATCAGATCAGCACCAGAATTGGCCAGAATCTGTACCCTTTCCCTGTGGAAATCCTTCAATGTTTCTACAGTTATCGCATCTCCATAGTTCCCACTGCAAAGGAAAACAGAATAATCAAGCCAAAGAAAATGAACCTAAAATCAAGATCATTAATGCTCATATAAACAACGTACATGAAGAAACTGCAGGCAGAGTTCTAATTATTTACCATTGATCAGAAAGTTATCAAGTCACGTTAGTAATTTATTTGTGACAATGAGTGGAAAATGAGTTCACTAGTTACCTATATTCGGAACCATCAGCCAAGTAAGCGCCATAGCTGCCGATAGATGCTGCAACTAGAACTGGACGTCTTGATTGAAACTTATCATAGTAAATTTCTCGCGCCTCAATTGCAATTTCAACACTTTTCCTAAGCAAATCTTTGGCTTCTTCCTTAGAGAAACCTTTGGCCTCAAAACCCTGAATGGTGGCCTGTATCAAACATAAATTATAACTCCTCAAACTTTAATTTATTTAAAAAAACTAAAAAAAAAAAAACACAACCTATATACGTTGAGATCACGTGGTGGGAAGGATGAACAAAATTAAATACCTGATAAGATGCGGTTAGTATGATGTTTGCACCGGCATCAAGGTAGTCCAAGTGTACCTATATTTTTTTCCCAACCAAGTTAAAAGAGGAAAACAAACAATTGAGGTTATGTTTTAATCTTTCTTCTTTGTTGTATTTAGCAAGTGTATAAGTTTAAAACATGACGCAGTAATGATATGAGACTGTGTCCAAAGTATGACACGAGTCCTAAAACTTACGCAATTACATGACGAGGGATATAGAAACAGAAGAGTGTTGGAACTTATTAAAGGTAAGTTTTAGTCCACGAGAAGTATGATGACAAAACCATGATGCTAGAACACGAGAATAAGTTTTGGTGCATAATCAATAAACTAAGGTGTAATGACACAAACTGAAGTTTTGGTCTAAAAACTAAAAATTAAGGTATAATACCAGAATAAGAACCTAATTAATTAAAGTACGAAGAGCTGTTCTAAAAATTCCCATACCAGAATAAGAACCTAATTAATTAAAGTATGACAATCTGTTTTAAAAATTCTCGCCTAGGTGATGCTAAACGGATGATCATCATTCCGATTAACTTTTAAGCGTTAGAAAATTAAAAAATGATGTCTAAAACTCCTTAGACCATCTCCAAATGAGATATCAAATATACCAAATATGATTAAAAGACATTTAGGTGTTCTCCAATTGATATACCATATATGATGTGGCATGTGAGTCATTTGACTCATTGCTTTCCAGCTACTTTCTTTTTTTTTTTTTTACAGCAAACAAAGGAGTCAAATATATTTAATTGAATTTTTTAATACATGGGTCTCATTAACAACCAATAGAATAAAAACTACAATTAATTTTTGACACATTCATTGGAAAATAAGATAATTTAGCACTTGTATTCAATTTGCCACATCAGTCATCAAATAAAATTTTGACATATTATATTTGACTCTCCTTTAAAGATACTCTTAGATGTCCACCTAATTCGCCTTGGCATCCGCCTAACCCGTAAGCAATTGCACATGCTTCTACTGTTATTTAGACAGAAAGTTTATAGGTTTCCTTATGAGAGGTAGATTGTCTACCATTCTATTACCATGCATTTTTTATCCCCTCCTACATTGTGCGATCACGGTTAAACTATGTCAACATTTTATATTAATTTTTTTTATAAAGATAATAAAATATGTTGACATGATTTAACCGTAATCGTATAAATAGGAGATGATGAAAAAGACATGGTAGAAGGAGGGCATACAATCTGCCTCCTTCCTTATGCACCAATGTTTTTTTTATAGAAACTTTAACGAAAAGCTTGTTCACTTTAAAGAAAAACCACATTTTTATACTGAAAAGTCAATCTGGTACTATTCACTTCACCCTTTATTTTGTGTTAAAACTCAAAGATTTTCATTAGTTTTCTTTTTTTTTATTCATTGTTGTGCAGGCGTCCTGAAAATCACGGCGTGAGTTCATCAGAAGATGAGCCGAAATGATTTGTGGTTCGCCACGTTACTGTCAGAAGCTGACGTGGTTCACTTACTAAATATCTATTTTATTATTTTTAAGCATCAAGAAATTACTCTAACTTATCCG
The DNA here is from genome assembly GCF_042453785.1 of Malus domestica. NCBI lineage: Eukaryota > Viridiplantae > Streptophyta > Magnoliopsida > Rosales > Rosaceae > Malus > Malus domestica. Next base: position 16,932,190 of record NC_091673.1, read on the forward strand.
AAAAACAAGTCGTTCTGCATTCAGAGACCAAAATATGCTCTTGCTCTTAGTAAATAACAAAGGGCTTGATATATCAAACACACATCACCAACAATACATAGTTCATTTTATTTATGCTCCCAAAAATATGTACACACAAAAAATAAGCAAGGACAAAGAATTTTGCATATATAAAATGAATATTGACCATTTTCTTCTCATTTCTTTCAATTGTTTCTTTTATGTATTAATTAAACTATGAAAAAAATTTCCCCCTCTTATTTTTCGCATGCATTACAATTTACATGTTTAATTTAAATTGAATAAATCAAAGAAAATCGTCAAAACAAAACAAAAAAGGAAATCGAAAGTCTTTAAAGGAAAATATAAAAGAAAAAGATAACAATTAAGCGTAACCGATCGAATAACAGATGAAGTACCATACGTACCCTTCTAACAAGGTGAGGGGAAGTGATAAGGCATTTGGCGCTCCAAAGAGGGTCGTTGAGGTCAGCTCCATGCCGTTCAAGCTCCGTAGCAAAACCGCCGTCGAGGACAGCATAGCCACCGCACTTTTCCAGGAAATCAGACAGGAACGACGATGTTTCCTTGCTTCCTAAACCCATAGTGCTATAGGTGTGCTGTAGTTGTATGGGGTAGCAGAAGGTCTCCGCGTATTTTCTGTTTTTGTAACTGAAGCGGCTTCTTGAATAATGGATGTGGCCACCTTCCTGAAGTTGAAGCATTTTGTAGGGGGAAGACAATGATGTGGATTTACAATTATACCCCCTTCACGTTGCTTAAAAACATTTTTTGTGTATTAATTTTTTTTTTTTATATTCGTTCTAATCTTTACATTGTTTTATTTTATTGGGTATATGACTTTACAACCGTGACTCTCTGGTATTCCAATAATAAAGGAACAATGTTCAAGTGTAGCGTGATAGAAACTAAACGCTAGAGTAGAAAATGGAGAATAGGGGAGGTGAGTGGATTGCCTTACTTAAAACGATAAAATTTACAAAATTAGAATGAGATCATGTATAATTATCAAATTGGTAACAAAATACCAATGAAAAAAATAGAATTTTTTTTTATTAAACTGTTCCAACTGTGTATTTGAGCCAAAATCGATTACGAAGGATTTAAGTTGCATTTTTATGGCAATATATGTTTTGTTAGACTTATTTTCCAACATCGGAGTTGAGCCAAACCAATTTTCAATGATTTAAGTCGCATTCTAATAACAATATGTTATTTTAGATCTATGCTGAGAGACTAACAAGGTGTAATCAACAAAGGTACAAATTCACGCTTTACATGAATCAAGCAAAGAACATTTTGTAATATATGTTTTTTTTATATAACGATATATTTACACTAAAAATAATAAAATGTATAATTAAATCCAAACATAATCCAATTAACACACTAATTAATCAACTCTAACGTACATTGTGATATTCTTCATTTTTGGTACACCTTACATTGTGATATTTCCCCCAAAATAAAGAATAGGCACTATATGGCCAAATGCGTACGGGGTTACTAAAGGACAACCCAAAAACTAAGCAAGTTATCATCTGTTCTTATCACCAACTCATCAAAGTCACATTTCGTGTTGAAATTTCTTACTAAAATATGAATAAAGCACGCACTACCGCCACGTATGTGGTTCCTGTCTGAAATTTATACCAAACAAATATCTAATGTGCAAGTAATTGTGTTTCTATTGGAGCGCACGAAAGTTGTGATCTTATGTATGAATGTGATTGAACTGAACAAGTTTTCTAGGCTCTAGGCCATTCGATACTTCACATTTCTCAAATATTTCTTCTCCCTTGATAATCATTCCAACTTTTACTTTTTAATTTTAATTTTCTAGTTTTGGTTTTTATTTAGACAAAAAACCAAAACTTATTTGTTTAGCAAGTGGTCCTTATTACAGTGATGGAAAGGTATTGAGTCCTTACATAATCGCATGGATTCGAATCTCGTCGGTGACTAATCTAACCTCTAATCTAACAAAATTTATCGTTTAACACCAAAAAAAAAAAAAAAAAAAAAACTTATTTGTTCACTATTTTCCGTTTAAACTTGTTTGATAACGTTTACATTCTTTTGAAAAAAAAAATTAAAATCAAGATGCATGTCGGTTTAGGGGTGGATTTTTTTGCCAAATTGCCGTGCCAACCGTGCCATACCGATTTTGTGCCAAATTTTTTGTACCAATTGGCAATGGTACGGTATTGTACCGTACCAAAATTTCATGGTACGGTATTGGTAATGGATACCATTACCACGGTATTACCGTACCATACCGAAAATACAATATAATTTATAAATTATAAATTATATAATAGATAATTATATAACACATATTTATAATATTTCAATAATTTGAAAATAAAACCCTACTTATATTAGCATTGTTGTTAGTGGCTTTGATCTCTTAAAATTGTGGAAATCAAACACAAAAGAGTCCATAATTCTTTCACAAATAGGCAAAATATCTTTGTAACCCCCACTTTTACTGTTGCTAGTGAAAATGCATATAGCCTAGGGAGGAGGGTTGTTAACCCTTTTAGGGTATCCTTGACTCCTAAAATAATGGAGGCACTAGTGCGTACTAATGATTGGCTTAGGGCAAATGAAGTAAACTTCTACAAGGACCAACGGAAGATATGCTTCAATTTTACAAGGAAATGAAAGAAGAGAAAACAAGAAAGATATGCTTTAATTTTTTTAGTAAATTTGTTATTAAATGGTTTTCAACTTTAATTCTTCTTGCTACTAATGAATATGTTTTCTTTGTTTGTAATGTAGGCTTGATACAAATTCAATCTTCTACAAGTTCAATGCCTCTTCCAAAAGCTTCGACATCTCAAACTTGAATAACTGATCAATGAATTCTCCTTTTTGAAGTTTACTTCTAATTTTCATTTGGTTTGAAACTTTAATTTCTATTTGAATTGTTAACTTCTATTTGTTTTGGTTCGTAACTTCTATTTGGATTGTAAACTTAATTTTCATGATGAATCTTGATGCTTCATTTGAATTATTATGTGTATGAATTGTGAATGATGAATAATAGATGAATTTCATCTATAATGTATGAGATAAAGGTACAAAAAAAAAAGGTTTTGCCCTTGAATTGGGTTAAAAAAACAAAAACAGATTTTGTTCCAAAACAAAATGGCAATTACCATTGTCATACTGTTTGGGATAAAATCTGAACTTTGGGCCAGAGAGAAAGTCGACCCAAACCCAAGGCCCAGAGGAAAACTTAGGAGGCAGGAAAGAGGCTTTCGGCTGGGCACAAGTTACAAAGGCCACCTGCTTACCTGCTCAAAGACCACAGGGGGTAGGCTATTCAGTCACTACATAGCCCAATAAAGTACTTTATTGGTGGCATTCATGTAAAAAAGCTAGTGAGTCATCACCAAACCGCATTCGGGCACCGCTATTGCTACAGGAACCCAAGCTGAAGTCGTCTATAAAAGGAGGAAGAGAAGACAGAATTAAGGACACTCAAACAAACAAACAAAAGCCAAAACTCTGCTCAAGCCAGATTTGCCTTCAACGAAGCTGTAGTCAGCACAAGCCTTCATCCCATTCGGGATAAACCTTCCCAAACCCTTGTAATAGCTCTGCTACCTTGTTCATGGTGGTATCGATTCATTTTGTATCATCTTCTCCCCCGTCAACCCCTCTAAAAGCTTTCAGACCTCTGACAGAGCCACAAAGATAGATTTTGTAAGAAGTTCAGCCTTGGCCGATAAGGTTCAAACTTACCCGACTATCTTTGCTCTGTCTTTGTCTTTTCTTTCTTTTAAAAGCACAATAACATGTTATATATTCCCAGTTATATACAAGTTATTTCTAGCAAAGTCATAATGAAAATGAGTCTTCAGCACTTGAATCCGATCTGAATCGCGTCAGAGTTCAAATCAGATCTAAGTCTTAAGCCTGCGGGCATGTAATTTAAAGATCAGTAAAGTCCTTGGCCTCAAGGCATAAAAAAGAACTCTATGTGGACTCAACCCATCCACGACAATCCTTGATAAGCGAGAAGTCCGAAGTTACTTGGGGCGCAAGTAATCAATCTATTTCTCCGTTTTGTTGCTATTATATCTTGATTCGTAGAAAAGGCTTAAGCACGGAGTGAATTCTGATAAAAAGCCTCAAGGCCTACACCTAAGGCCCCACGAAGGCATCTATTTAGCTTCATTTCATGTTGCGGTCTAGTTGGTCCGAGTATAAGGATTAACTCTGATGGGAAGCCTCAAGGCCTATACCTAAGGCCCTACAAAGGCACTCATTTGGGTTCGTCCTACCTCTTGGATTCAGATAATCAAAGGTATAATAGTGATAAGACTCTGGCAACCATAAAAGACCAAATATGATACATCCAAGCGCTGGTTTAGGTTGACAGGAAGCCTCAAGGCCTATACCTAAGGCCCCACAAAGGCACCTGTTATATCTAACTTGGTTTCTCGGGCGTATACATATTCAATCAAAGCTTAACACCCATTCAACATCTGCCATACTAAAGATGGCAGTGGCACGCCTGAGCACGACAAAGTTAATCTTGATTGTGAGCCTTAAGGCCTACACCTAAGGCCCCACAAAGGCACCCTTTCAAATTAACTCTGTCCTTCTCTTTCAGAACTGCCCGACGAGCCTTGCCCGAAGTGTGTCTTGCCCGACCAAGATCTGCCCGACAAAGGCTTGCCCGAGCGAGTCCGAGAAGAAAGCAGAAGTACGACAGATACCCTCAACCGACGCCATTCTCCCAGGGGAGCTGTGTGCTCGTCAGCCAGGAGATTCCTGCCACGAACATAGTTTTGGCACGCCCGGTGGGATCCTCTGATCTGAAGATAAAGCTAAACATGCCAGAAGATTTACAGAATACATTGTTTCAAATGCTACAGAGACTGAATGAAGCCTCCCTAAGCTCTAGAAATGAGACAGGTTTGGCTCCTCCCAAAGGAGAAAGATACAGGACTACCCAACCAGATGAGGTAGTCATAGTCAACCCTGTGTTGCCCTTTTCTGAAGCCCCGGTAAACATGCTCAACATGACCTGGGCAGAGAAAGGAAAAGGGAAAATTATAAGGGAAGAAGAAGAAGGGAAACTAGCCAAACGACCTACGGAAGGGATAGGCAAACCATCCGAGTACCTAAAGGCTGCCATAATCAAAGGGCTGGTTATGTGTAGTAAATGCCAGTGTGAATGTGCACTCGAGATTCCCCCAGCTGGAGTCCTTATTGATCACGAGTTAATTAAAAGAGAAGCCCGCGAAAGGCTTAAGCAGGCAACAAGAAAAAATACTTCCCGAAGCGTTTTTCAACGTTTAGAAGGTGATTCCCAACCCAAGGCGTTGTCAGAAGTATTTCGAAACTATGAAGTTTCTGACGAGGCAGAGGACATGGAAGCCAAACTCCAAAGAAGTACAGAGCAGCTTCAAAATGGCCAAAAGGGGAAGGAAGTCAGAAGAACTGATGGGATAGCTAATCCTGTTAAGAAAGCAACTCCTGCATATCGTGGGCGGAAATGGTATGTAGTTGGAAAAGATGGGCAGCCCACCAGACCAATGGGAGCATCCATGGTCAGAAGGGTTCAAAGGCAGCACAAAGCCTACATGAATTCCCTGATGACCCCCATCACCTATGAAGCCTCAAAAAATCAAAAGCCAGAGAGGGCAACATCTGGAAGTAGTAGTCAGCTTCGTTGGCGAAGTAAGAAGGAAGTAGAAAAGGCCAACGGCAAGACGGAGGGTATGGGGAATCATGTGCCACAAAGCCAACATCCTGGCAAGTATAGGATCTTAAGAAGGGCTCAGGAAGATCTGACTATGATGCCAACACCTGGTTGGAGGCCAGGGCCCACCCATGAGGAAACTGTTGCATCTGAGAGGAGACCAACCTTTCTGCCTTTGGATCCGTTTGGTGAAGTTCCAAAGCAAGCGCTGTACGGAGACATGAATCAACCACAACAGGAAGGGATACCAGAGCCCTTACTACCAGCCGATGCAATGGCCTGGTTAGACGAGTTCATGGATCACGTTGGGAGCAAGAATGAGGACTTGCTCGAACCCAGCAACTTCCACATCAACATGACGTATGTATTATCCGCCATGTTTGGCGCCAGGCCTGACCAGCCCGCTACCATGGAAGGTGATTATGTAACAACTGAGCCGATGATGGCTCACGTCAATGTGGAGGTAGTTACAGAGGAAGACTCAGGCAAGGTTGAATCCTCAAAAGTACCTAAAGGTGGTCCCCTACGGATTTACACAGATAAAATGGTGTTCAGCCGCCCAAGTATTTCGTTGGCCAACCACCTGAAGCCTATATACGTTTCAGCTCATCTGGAAGGTGTACCTTTCAAAAGAATTTTAATTGATGGATGAGCGGCTGTTAACATATTGCCAGCCAAGCAGATGAAGAGGATGGGGAGAAGCACTGAAGATCTTATTCCCACAAACCTTACAGTCTCGAGCTTTTCAGGTGTCATCACCAGGACTCATGGGATATTACCTTTGGAGGTAGATCTGGGGTCCAAGAAAATAATGTTGGCATTCTTTGTAGTAGACTGCACTTCCACTTACGGGGCCCTACTTGGAAGAGATTGGATTCATCAAAGTTTAGCCATACCTTCTACTCTTCATCAACAAGTGGATGTATACCACGAGGCAAGTACTGAAGGATCAAGCTTTTGGGAGTTGGTAGAGGCCGAATCACGGCCGTTCCTCCCTTCAGCTAATGTTGCAGAAGCAAATTTCTACAATCCCAACGTGGGAATTTTGAAATGTTTAGGAGCTGATGAGAACGGCCGCCCTACCAAGGTGACGGCCCGAAAGCTTCTAGAACAAGGGATGCTCCTTACCAAGGAGGAGTGTGAGAGACCATGTCTTATACCAAACTCTCTATACCATCAATGATCGAACAAAAGAAGAAAGATCAGGTCATGGCAGTCAGATCCCTGATTAAAAGACTGTTGGTGTATGGAAAGGGAAGAAGACAGGAACAAAAGCTCTTGGATAAAGAAGAGCATGAGTGGCAGGGGAAAGTTTCTACCAGCCAGCAGGAAAATGAGGAAGAATCTTGCACAGAGGAGTTAGATAAGGCCATTCAAATGGCCGAATGCGTCTACGATATAGACGAGCCAGACGGTCTGCCCGAGAACCCGGAGTTAGTTGAATTTTTGTGTGCAGAGCCTGATAAGCCACCTCCAGAAGTCCAGGATCCATTGGAAGTTATTGATCTAGGCACAGAAGAGGATCCGAGACCAATTCAAATCAGCGGTTTATTAAGGATTGAGGATCAGGCCAAGATTATCTCTCTTTTGCAAGAATTCAAAGATTGTTTTGCTTGGCATTACACCGAGATGCCAGGATTAGACCCAGCCTTGGTGGAACATAGAATGCCCATCAAGGAAGGATATAAACCTGTCAAGCAGGCACCACGAAGGATGTCAAAGGAGATAGAAGAAAAAGTCAAAGAAGAAATTGAAAGGCTGGTGAAAGCTGGCTTTATTAGACCAGCCAAATATGTAGAATGGCTAGCCAACATTGTACCCGTTTTAAAAGCTATAACAAAAGCAGTACGGTGTTGTGTTGATTATAGGAATATTAATAGCACCACACCAAAGGATGAATATCCCATGCCCATGGCTGACTTATCCATAGATGTTGTAGCAAAGCATAAAGTTTTATCGTTTATGGATGGAAATGCCGGTTACAATCAAATAAAGATGGCGCCAGAGGATATTCATAAGACAGCTTTTAGATGTCCTGGTCATGTGGGGGCATATGAATATCTGGTCATGCCATTCGGGCTCAAAAATGCAGGCGCCACGTATCAAAGGGCAATGAATGCCATTTTTCATGATTTAATTGGCCAAAGCATGGAGGTGTATATCGATGACATTGTGATGAAATCTAAGACAGAAGAGCAGCATCTCGTGGACCTCAAGCAAGCATTGATGAGGATGCGGATCCACAAGTTGAAGATGAATCCAAAGAAATGCGCTTTTGGAGTAAGAGCGGGCAATTTTTTGGGATTCTTGGTGCATCAGAAAGGTGTGGAGGTGGACAAAAATAAGTCTCGGGCAATATTAGAGTCACTTCCACCTACCAACAAAGTACAGCTTCAGAGATTGCTAGGTAAAATCAACTTCTTTAGGAGATTCATTGCCAATTTGGCGGGCAAAATCCAGCCACTAACTCCGCTACTGAGATTGAAGGATAGGGAGAATTTTGAGTGGGGGCCAACCCACCAGCAGGCATTTGATAGCATCAAGGCTTACTTAACTTCCCCACCAGTGCTGGTGCCACCTCAAAGGGGAAAGCCATTGAAACTATATATTTCTGCATCGGAAAGATCAATTGGGAGTCTACTAGCCCAGAATAATGAATGAGGAAAAGAGCAGGCTGTGTATTACCTCAGCAGAATTCTGACCGAGGTAGAAACAAGATATTCTCCGGTGGAAAAACTGTGTTTGGCTCTATATTTTACTGCCAGCAAGCTAAGGCATTACATGCTACCTTGTCATGTGCACATTATCGCCAAAACAGATGTGATAAAGTATATGTTGTCAAGACCTATGCTAGCAGGGAGGATTGGGAAGTGGATTCTAGCATTATCAGAATTCAGTTTTCAGTACATACCCCAGAGGGCAGTCAAAGGCCAGGCAATTGCTGACTTCCTGACCGAACATCAGGAGTCTCAAAGCTAGGAAATCAATATCCCGGGAAGTTTAGAAGTTGCTAATGTATGGATCCCACCAAGAAGTGATGTTTCGGGCAAAGAAGATTGGATCCAGCAAGAGATAAGGAGAGTAGCAGGTCTTTGGATTACACCTTGGAAGCTATATTTCGATGGATCCTACACTCAGAAGGCAGCAGGAGCTGGAATTGTGATTATAAACCCTCAAGGGGTTTATCATTACTATTCCTTCCTACTTGATTATCAAGAAAATACCAATAATCGGGCGGAGTATGAGGCATTGATTATCGGCCTGGAAATCCTGATGGACTTGGGGCAACTGAAGTAGAGATCTTTGGTGATTCAGAGTTAGTGATAAATCAACTAAATGGCGAGTTCAAATGCAGACATATCACTATGGCAGGATACTATATGGCAGCAACACAACTGCTGAGTTTGTGGGAGTCTGAGATATCAGTCAATCACATTCCTAGGGGATCTAACTTGGCAGCCAATGAAATGGCGCAACTAGCTTCAGGAGTGCCAATGCAAGAAAGGAAGTATGGTGTTGATGTTGAGATCCAAACAAGAAACCTTCCCTCTATCTTAGATCGGAGGTTCAGTCTGGATGTAATGGTTCTAGAGACCGAGGTGGAAGATTGGAGGACACCTATTACTCAGTATCTGAAAGATCCTTCTTCACCCACAAGTAAGAAGAACAGGCAGCAAGCAACCAAGTATGTCTTGTGGACAAAAAATCTGTTGAGAAAGACCCCAGATGGGTTGCTATTAAAATGCTTAGGCCTAGAGGAATCCATGAGAGTAATGGCCGAAGTACATGAGGGAATATGTGGAGCACATCAAGCGGGAACAAAGATGAGATGGCTACTCAGAAGGTATGGTTATTTCTGGCCCGACATGGAAAAAGATTGTAAGTCCTATGCCCGCGGATGTGAAGAATGTCAGAGACATGGACCTCTCCAGCACGTACCATCAGTACCTCTCAATCCAGTGGTCAAGCCTTGGCCGTTCCGAGGATGGGCAATGGACTTCATCGGGCAGATTTATCCGGCCTCTAGTAAGGGACATACTTTCATAATTGTGGCAACGAATTACTTCACCAAATGGGTAGAAGCATCGGCAGTAAAATCCATAACTTCAGCCGTGGTCAAGAATTTTATTGAGACCAAGATCCTGCACAGGTATGGGGTGCCTGAAACTATATTAACGGATCGTGGGCCATCGTTTATTTCAAAGGAGGTTGAAGAGTTTGCAAGCAAGTACAAAATAAAGATGATCCAATCCAGTCCATACTACCCTCAGTCAAATGGGCAAGCAGAGGCTAGCAACAAGATCTTGGTCAACATTATTAAAAGAATGGTGATTGATAGTCCAGAAAGGTGGCATGAGATGCTAGGGAACATGTTGTGGGCATACCGGACTTCTAAAAGAGCGGGGACAGGCACGACTCCTTATGCCTTGACTTTCGGGCAAGATGCAGTGCTTCCTATGGAAATCAACGTCAGTTCCGTAAGAATTCAAAACCAATTTGGGTTGCATAGTGCAGAATATATCGAAGCCATGTGTCAAGGTATTGAAGATCTGGATGCAGCCCGAATTGAAGCCTTGAACCAGATTCAAGAAGGAAAGATTGTTGTTGCCCGAGCTTATAACAAAAGGGTGAAGTTAAAGTCTTTCAAGGAAGGAGATTTAGCGTGGAAAGCGGTCCTCCCGCTAGGCGCTCAGCTGCGTGGCTTCGGGAAATGGAGCCCGACATGGGAAGGTCCTTTTATTATTAGTCGGGTTTTGAACAAAGGAGGATATTATCTAGCAGACCTCGAAGGCAATGAGCAGAAACACCCTATTAATGCAAAATTCTTGAAGAAATATTGTCCTACATTATGGGATGTTAGGGATTGCTATATCGAAGAGGGAGCAGAGTGAGACGGACCTTAGAAATTCACATACGGTATTTTGTTCATCCAAACATTTAAAGAAGGCAGAGATGCAGAAATAGATAAAAATACTTATTTCATGTCGACAAATTGATGAGATTACAAGATACCAAATCTTATGTATTACATTTGATCCTCTCTGAAAGTGTTGGTGTCTTCAACTGGTTTCCCGCTATCTTCTTGGTTGAAACCCAATCAGGTGATCGGGTTGGGCGGCTAACATGAGCTTGGTAGAGGACCCTCCCACAAGATCTTCACCATGTATGATGATGAAGCCCGACTTATCACCACAAGTTGTGGGAAGATCAGTCATCAAGAGGAGACCGCCTGACCAAGGGTGTTGGAGGTAGAGGGGTGATCGACCAAAGGTGTTGGAGGTAGCAATCATCAGGTGAAAACTTTCTTTTTTCTCACGAAAGGGGAGTTTCAGGAAACTCCACTCAAAACCTGAGGAACCCATTTCTCAGTGGGGAGACGGAAGGATTCAAGGTGGATGAAGGGTGAAGACCAAAATGAAGAAGAGGTGATGATTTGAAAAGGGTTTCCAAAGCCAGAATTTATAGAGAACCAGAAGGCAGTTTAAAGGTCGCAAGAAGCTCAAAGGGCACGCATGTTGTTATTCATTTAATGTTGGCGCTTGGGATCCCAACCTTAACATCAATTGAAGGGGGCACTGTTTGGGATAAAATCTGAACTTTGGGCCAGAGAGAAAGTCGACCCAAACCCAAGGCCCAGAGGAAAACTTAGGAGGCAGGAAAGAGGCTTTCGGCTGGGCACAAGTTACAAAGGCCACCTGCTTACCTGCTCAAAGACCACAGGGGGTAGGCTATTCAGTCACTACATAGCCCAATAAAGTACTTTATTGGTGGCATTCATGTAAACAAGCTAGTGAGTCATCACCAAACCGCATTCGGGCACCGCTATTGCTACAGGAACCCAAGCTGAAGTCGTCTATAAAAGGAGGAAGAGAAGACAGAATTAAGGACACTCAAACAAACAAACAAAAGCCAAAACTCTGCTCAAGCCAGATTTGCCTTCAACGAAGCTGTAGTCAGCACAAGCCTTCATCCCATTCGGGATAAACCTTCCCAAACCCCTGTAATAGCTCTGCTACCTTGTTCATGGTGGTATCGATTCATTTTGTATCCTCTTCTCCCCCGTCAACCCCTCTAAAAGCTTTCAGACCTCTGACAGAGCCACAAAGATAGATTTTGTAAGAAGTTCAGCCTTGGCCGATAAGGTTCAAACTTACCCGACTATCTTTGCTCTGTCTTTGTCTTTTCTTTCTTTTAAAAGCACAATAACATGTTATATATTCCCAGTTATATACAAGTTATTTCTAGCAAAGTCATAATGAAAATGAGTCTTCAGCACTTGAATCCGATCTGAATCGCGTCAGAGTTCAAATCAGATCTAAGTCTTAAGCCCGCGGGCATGTAATTTAAAGATCAGTAAAGTCCTTGGCCTCAAGGCATAAAAAAGAACTCTATGTGGACTCAACCCATCCACGACAATCCTTGATAAGCGAGAAGTCCAAAGTTACTTGGGGCGCAAGTAATCAATCTATTTCTCCGTTTTGTTGCTATTATATCTTGATTCGTAGAAAAGGCTTAAGCACGGAGTGAATTCTGATAGAAAGCCTCAAGGCCTACACCTAAGGCCCCACGAAGGCATCTATTTAGCTTCATTTCATGTTGCGGTCTAGTTGGTCCGAGTATAAGGATTAACTCTGATGGGAAGCCTCAAGGCCTATACCTAAGGCCCTACAAAGGCACTCATTTGGGTTCGTCCTACCTCTTGGATTCAGATAATCAAAGGTATAATAGTGATAAGACTCTGGCAACCATAAAAGACCAAATATGATACATCCAAGCGCTGGTTTAGGTTGACAGGAAGCCTCAAGGCCTATACCTAAGGCCCCACAAAGGCACCTGTTATATCTAACTTGGTTTCTCGGGCGTATACATATTCAATCAAAGCTTAACACCCATTCAACATCTGCCATACTAAAGATGGCAGTGGCACGCCTGAGCACGACAAAGTTAATCTTGATTGTGAGCCTTAAGGCCTACACCTAAGGCCCCACAAAGGCACCCTTTCAAATTAACTCTGTCCTTCTCTTTCATAACTGCCCGACGAGCCTTGCCCGAAGTGTGTCTTGCCCGACCAAGATCTGCCCGACAAAGGCTTGCCCGAGCGAGTCCGAGAAGAAAGCAGAAGAACGACAGATACCCTCAACCGACGCCATTCTCCCAGGGGAGCTGTGTGCTCGTCCGCCAGGAGATTCCTGCGACGAACACATACCATGTCAACCGAACTTTTGGCAATACCGAAAGTTTGGTACGATAATGGTAATAGATTTTACCAAACCGAAAGTTTGGTACGATAATTGGTACAAGGGTTTTGGTACGATAACCGTACTGAACCCACCCCTATGTCGGTTTGATAACCATGGGTTTTAGTCTTTGGTTTATGGTTTGTGATTTTTTAGATTTTAGTTTTCACTTTATGATATGAAAGAACAATGAGTAAAAACAAAATCTGAAAACAAATTCAAATACCTTTTGATTTTGGTTTTAGTTTTTAGTGTTGTGGCCTATTTTATCTGACAATATTAAAGAGGGCCGGTGGCAAGGGAAGAGAGAAAAAAGAGATGTGTTTCTAGAATTGTAGGGGAATGTGTATTGTTATCCCTCTTACATTGTGTCTTTATTTATAATAGTAAAGGAAGAGAAGATATTCCTTCTTCCCCAAGTAATACAAGCTGTAATAGAAAATGATAACTAGAATCAAATCTAATCTAAGATTTACACAATCACACTTAAACTAGGAATGTTTACAACATTCCCACTTGAGTGTGTAAATACTCAAGGTAGATTTAGCATCATCCAGAAGTTGAGGAAGTCAACTCATCGGCACTGATTCCAAGAAACAACGCTTAATCTCCATAAGGTAGGAACTTGCATAAGTAGTAAGTCTCACTAAAAAAAACCCTAAAGCTATGGTAAAAACCAGAGGAGGGACAAAATCCATAGTCTAAGGAAAAATGCGTGAGAAATGCAAAAGTCAAATAAACGTCTACAGGATGTCATCAAAGATATGACCAGCCCAAGGTAGATGCCTCGTTAAAACCCAGTTAGGTAGCAAAAACCCAGTGGGAAAAATACTCCTAATCGTAGGGAAAAATAGTACATTAAGATCAAGCAAGTATCTACAGGATACTCCCCCTGAGTTTGACATAATTCCAAAGAGAAATAGCAAAGTTACAACTCAAAAAGTTTACGCATACCAATTCCATAAACAAGCTTTTGAAACGTCGTCTTCGGCAGTGATTTGGTGAAGAGGTCAGCCAAATTGTCTTATGAACGGATTTGCGTGACTTCAATCTTCTGATGCTCTTGTTGTTGATTTGAAAAGAAGAACTTTGGTGCAATGTGACTGGTGTTGTCTTCTTTGATGTAACCTTTCTTGAGTTGTTCGATGCAAGCTGCATTGTCTTCAAAGATCGTCGTCGGGACATCAACGGCTGGATGAAGATCGGAAGAGCTTCGAATATGGCCCACTACTGCTCTCAACCAAAAGCATTCCCGAGTTGCTTCATGTAAGGCGAGAATTTCAGCATGGTTAGAAAAAGTGGCAACTAAGGTCTGTTTAGTTGACCTCCAAGATATTGTGATGCCTCCAACAATAAAAACATAACTCGTTTGAGAGCGCAACTTTTGCGGATCAGCTAAGTATCTTGCGTCGGCATAACTAACAAAGCGAGAATCAACTCGATGAGCATATGGTGCGGCACTATTCGAGGATTCGTAGAGATAGAACAAGCCCGAATCCGTAGTACCCTTAAGGTAACGGAAGATGTCTTTCACACCAGTCCAGTGTCTGCGTGTAGGTGCATTACTGTATCTTGCTAGAAGATTAACAGCGAATGAGATGTCGGGTCTAGTACATTGAGCTAAGTACAATAAAGCGCCTATCGCACTTAGATAAGGAACTTCAGGCTCCAGAATCTCTTCATCATCCTCTTTCGAACGGAAAGGATCTCGTTTTGCATCTAGCGTACGAACAACCATAGGTGTACTTGAAGACTTCGCTTTATCCTTATTAAAGCAGCGCAACACCTTCTGGGTGTAGTTCGATTGATATACTAGGATTCTATCCAAACAATGCTCTATCTCGAGACCGAGATAGTATCGACTCTTATCTAGATCTTTCATCTCAAATTCCGACTTCAGGTGCCCAGCAATTTTCGCGAGCTCTTCAGGAGTTCCGATAAGGTTCATGTCATCGATATATACTGCAACAATCGCAAATCCGGAATGTGACTTCTTAATGAACACACAAGGGCATAGTTCGTTGTTCACGTATCTCTGACTAGTCAAATACTCACTCAGACGATTATACCACATTCTTCCGGATTGTTTCAAACAGTAGAGTGAAACCCTCAATCAAATTAAGAGTGTGCTCCAGGGTCTAGAAATATTTGAACCAGTCAATGCAAGTCCTTCAGGAACTTTCATATAGATTTTCGTATCAAGATCCCTATAGAGATACACGGTTACTACGTCCATCAACTGCATATCCAGTTCTTCGGAAACTACCAAACTGATAAGGTAGCGAAAAGTAATCACATCCATAATGGGTGAATAAGTTTCGTCATAGTCAATCCCGGGCGTTGTGAAAAGCCTTGTGCAACAAGACGAGCTTTGTAACGCACAATTTTGTTCTTTTCATTATGCTTCCGAACGAAAACTCACTTGTAGCCAACAGGCTTCACATGTGAAGGAGTAAGAGCTACAGGCCCAAACACCTTATGTTTCGCAAGTGAATCGAGTTCGACGTGGATTGCTTGCTTCCAGTTTGACCAATCAGTTCTACGTCGACATTCATCAACGGAACGCAGTAACATGATCTCAGTAGCTACTGCAAATGTTAATGCATCGTCGACAATCATCTCACTTCTACCCCACACATCATCTAAGTTAGCATAATAGACTGAAATCTCATGATTCTCGGGATGAGGACTTATCTTTTCAAGGACGCTTCATGAGTTGGTTTCACGGTAGGTTCTTCAGGATCTTGTGTCGTAGTTTTCCTCTTCCGGGGGTGTGAATCCTTTGAACCAAGGGGTTTGCCTCGCTTTTATGTAGGGGCAGATGATTGGCTAGCCATTAATGTACGTGGATCACCAAGATTGGCATCCTGGCTTCCAAGAGGGCAGTCCGTCATACATTTGGTACATCTATATTTGCAGGCGTATTCACAGCTGAAATATGTGATCTTGTCACGCTCGCTAGATCGATGAAAGCATTTGGCATGCTCTGAGCTATGCTCTGGAGATCTAATATGCAATGCACTTCAGTTTCGGACTGAGCAGTGCGGGGATCTAAATGAGACAAAGTGGGAGTCGTCCACGATAATTCACGTCGTTCTTCAGGAACATTGACACTCTTATCTCCCCCTAAAGACGGGAAGACTGTCTCGTAGAAGTGACAATCTGTAAAACGAGTAGTAAATAGATCGCCTGTCAAAGGTTCTAAGTAACGAATAATCGAAGGAGAATCATATCCGACATAGATTCTCATCATTTGCTGAGGCCCCATTTTTGTACGTAAGGGCAGCTAGATCAGCATATATATCGCACAACCAAAAATGCGCAGATGCGATATGTCGGGTTCGTATCCGGTAACCAACTGAAGGGCATTGAATGGTTGTGTCACAACAGGCCTCAGGCGGACCAACTTTGCTACGTGCAATATTGCATGGCCCCAAGCAGCGATCGGAAGCTTGGTACGTATGACCAACGATCAAGCAATCATTTGTAAGCGTTTAATGAAAGCCTCTGCCAAGCCGTTATGGGTGTGAACATGGGGTACATGATGTTCAACTTCAACCCCAACTGACATGCAATAGTCATCAAAAGTTTTAGATGTGAATTCTCCAGCATTATCCAATCAAATAGATTTGATCGGATAATCAGGGTGGTGAGCCCTGAGCTTGATAACCTGAGCCAACAGTTTGGAGAATGCAGTGTTCCTTATGGATAACAAACAAACGTGTGACTATCGTGTGGAAGCGTCAATCAAAACCATAAAGTATCTAAATGGTCCGCATAGAGGCTGAATCGATCCACAAATGTCCCTATGAATCCGTTGTAGAAAAATGGGAGGATTCGAACGAATCTTGTCATAAGAAGGCTGAGTAATAAGCTTTCCCATCGAACATGTTTGACATGCGATTCCTCGGATCGAACCTAAACTTCGGGTTAGTGGATGCCCGTGTGAAAATTTGAGGATACGGCGCATCACTATTCGTCCAGGATGTCCCAAACGATCATGCCAAAGTGTAATTTCGTGCGCAATCCCAGTAGTAAGGCCGACCACATAATGGCATTCAATGGGGCGTATGGTCGTAGTATACAGACCACTCGGGATACGCTCCATCTTCTCTAGAGTACGCTTGTGGCCATATTCGTAGGAAGTTATGTACATAAATTCAACTCCTTTTTCTACGTGGGTTTCAGCGTGGTAATTGTTATCTCTAATGTCCTTGAAACTTAACAACGTTCTTCCAGAACATGGAGAGTAGAGTGCCTCAGAAATGGTCAAAATTGTACCATTAGACAACATTATACGTGTCTTACCGTATCTTTCTATCAGGTTGGATGGGCCTGAGAGGGTTGTCAGAAGTGCATTCTTAGGTATGAAGTTAGTGAAATAGATGCGTTCACCCAAAACTATGTGCGTGGTTGCATAAAAGTTAATTTGAATCAGTCACTTGCATAAAAGTTTATAAACAAACAGTTATCAATTCAAAATAATTTCATTTATTCAAGGAAAAAAACTTAATATCCAAAACAAACACCAACCAATAATCCAAACATAAAGGAAAATTGTTCAAAAATCAACCAAAAACAAAGGAGGGGTTCGGCCACTAGGTGGAATTCGGCCCCAAATGTCTTATTTCAACTAAAAATAAGTCTATGTCTAAGATTCTAATCTTCCATAAGGGTGGTATCTGCCTGAAAATTAGAAACCCTCATCTTTGTAGTCTCTGGTTCGTCCACTTGTATGAAGTTTGATTCAAACTTCTTACGACGAGAATGATATTCATCTACAACCTTTTTGGGAGCTCGGCAAACACGGGACCAATGGTCCTTTGAACCACAGCGATAGCACATGTCCGCATCCATGGTTTCAGGTGCTTTGCCCTTATTCTTGAAGTTCGGGGCCTTGGGAGCGAGGTTTGGGCGCTTCTGGGCTTTGTTTCCTCCCTTGGATGGGCCTTGATTCTATTGACCTTGGTGGGATGGCTTCTGGCCGCCCCTACCATACCCCATTTGGCGTTTTGGGCATTGGTGATTGCTATAATGTGTTTCAGGAACAGCAGTCGCCCCAGTAGGTCGAGCTTGATGATTCTTCATCAACAGGTGGTTCAGTTTTTCAATGAAAAGTAAAACATAGATCAAAACCGAGAACTTGGTGAACTTCTGAGCTCTATATTGTTGCTGCAGGACAATACTAGAAGCAGATAATGTCGAATAGGTCTTCTCCAAGAGATCCTCTTCAGTCAAAGTTTCATTGCATAACTTAAGAAGTGATCGGATTTGACAAACTTCAAAATTATATTCATTCACAAACTTAAAGTCTTGGAAGCGCAAATGCTACCAGTCGTGTCTTGCTTCAGGCAAGAATATGTCCTTTTGGTGATCAAAACGATCAGCCAAAGTGACCCAGAGTGTACATGGATGCTCTTCAACAAGATATTCAATTTGCAGAACGTCATGAATATGTCTTCGGATGAAGATCATAGCAGTGGCTTTTTCAGCTTCGCCAACAGGCTCGTCCGTTGCTTTTTTAATGGCAAGACGCAAGTTCTTTGCAGTGAGGTGGAGCTTCACATCTTGGACCCACTTGAGGTAGTTCCTTCCAGAGACCTCTAAAACGGTGAAGTCGAGTTTGTTCAAATTCGACATGTTCCTATCACAAAATAGATGGACAAGATGTGGTTAGTGTAATGGAGAAAAATCAATTCATTCACATAGAAGTAAAACATACATGTTCTAATAGACATAATTTGGTGTAATTTTGCATGAAAAACTTCGGGTTTTCATGGGTGATTTGTTTAAATGAAAAACTTCAGGTTTTCAAACAAAGCATATTAATCAGAAACTTCAGGTTTCAAAATAATTATGAACTTCAGGTTCATATATTCCTGCAGGCAAACACAAATATATACAAACAAATATGCAACAAGAATATGCAAAGAAATAATTTAAGTTTATAATTATAATTGAATTTTAATTATTTGGACTACGGGCCAAATTAAAGTGTGGGTGAAAAATATAAAACCCATTGGGTTTAAAATAATTAGGTGAATGAAACGCAGGGCCCAAAAGAAAAACTAAGTCATGGGTGGCTTAAAAAATTGTCCGTGAGACCTAGGCCCAAAGATTGGGCGGGGAAGGGTCTCGTGGTGGGATTGTAGGCCCACGGGGAGAGGGCTGGGCTGCTGCAGGCAGACCCAAAAGCTAAAAAAAAAAAAAAATTCTCTCTCACACGGGCTGGGCCGTGACAATGCACAGCAGCAGCAAGCCCAATAGGGCTCGGGTCAAAGGAATTCGAGACACCCTAGTGACACTGGGTGTCGGAACGCGGCGGGGACGATGCCAGCGTCGCTTCGGGCGACTGTTCTTGGGGGAGGGTTTATGGAGCAGTGAAGCACAGGGGTCCAACTGGGGACCCAAAGAGGAACGAAGATTTGGGAAATCTTAACGTTACATCAGAACCCTAAGAAAACAAATCAGGATTTCAGAGAAATTTTGACGAGATTCGAAAGAATCTTTGGCCATAGAACACCGTGGACGATCTGCAGGTCGTCAAGGAGGCTTAAGCACAGCTGCAGGTTGTACAGCATGGTGATGGAGTGGTAGCAACACCTTTTGGGTGTCGGGGTTTTGGGCTATGAGCTTCTTGCTTCGCGGGTCCATGCTTAGGGATTCCATGCAGGCTGTAGGCCTGGCGAGGAAACGGGCTGGGCCATCGCAGGCTGCGAACTTGGTGGCTTGCGGTCTTGCATGGTGCAAAGGCATGGGTTCTAAAAGAACCCTAGATTCCCAATTCCAATATTTTTCAATTCAATTATATGCATATATAATTCAATGAATCACATATGTAATTGGATGCATATGCAAAATAAAATTTTCAATGCATGTATATGTATGATTCAATTCATGACAAATATCAAATTCACATAATTCAACAATTATGATTATGAGGCATGCACAATTTATGTAAAATCTAAAATTCGTAAAACGTAAAGTTGGGTCATGCATCATGGTGAATGTTCATGCTATCAAGGCTGCAAAAATATCAAGTTAAAAGCCGTTGTTTTGAAAGAACCTGATTGCGTGATGATATGGATGAACTGGTTTGATGCAGAAAAATTCTTCAACGTCAAATTCCTAATCGCAGTGGTAGGAGCGTGCTGATAACGTGTTGTGGCCTATTTTATCTGACAATATTAAAGAGGGCCGGCGGCAAGGGAAGAGAGAAAAAAGAGATGTGTTTGTAGAATTGTAGGTGAATGTATGTTGTTATCCCTCCTACATTATGCCTTTATTTATAGTAGTAAAAGGAGAGAAGATATTCCTTCTTCCCCAAGTAATTCAAGTTGTAATAGGAAAGGATAACTAGAATCAAATCTAATTTAAGATTTATACAATCACACTGAAACTATGAATGTTTACAACATTTAGCTATTTTTATATATTTTTTTCTACATCTCTCCACCATGATTCCTCCAATCTTCTTTATCTCTCATTTTTTTCATATCTTAAGCATAAAAATATAAGAACTAGAGAGTAAAAATCAAATGGCCATCAAAATAATCCTACTTTTATGAGTTTTTAAAATTTGACTCGATGAACACTAAACAATTTAATCGTACTTTTTTATTTTATCTTTTGAAGGTGCTGAAGCACAAAATTTAAACTGTATACTACTGCAGTACATTTTCGATATGTGATTTTGCACACCATTCCTTTAACTTGCACTGTGAGATTTTGCATATCGTCCCTTTAAAGTGTACTAAATCACACAACTCTAACAATGTGTAATGGTAGAGAAATTAAAGTTAGAGAACTTTAATAAAAATTTATCGGTATTGTTCATTTAAAAATCATATTTTTACACTAAAAAAATCAATTATGGTACTATTTATTTTACCCATTATTTTGTTATTATAGTTAAAATTCAAAGTTTTCAAATCATTTTCATTAATTTTCCTTTAAATTTATAGATAAAATTTTATAAATAAAATAATATAAAAGTTAATAATCGAATTATTACTTATTTATAAACATACTTTTTTTTTGTTAGTACGTACATAAAATGATTTTATTTTTGAATTATTCAAATTAATAATACTACCACTTCCTCGATTCCCTCTTTTAAAAATTGTTGCTGATATCCTTTTTTTCATAATTGTTGTTGACATCCACTAACGAGTCGCAGTCCACTAATTTCAAGGGTCTAATCACCAGCTGACAGATGAATTTGGGATTTCGGACTCACTTGTTAATTAACATATTCCCTTAATGTTTTTAAAAAAAAATTAATTAAAAGAATTTGAAAACTTTGAATTTTAAAGAAAAATAAATAAAATAGGGGTGTGATATCCACACAATCCATTTTACTTCTCACACACCCTTCTAATTTTTGGCCGTCGGATCGGATGAATTGAAGAAGATCAACGGATAGAAATTAACAAGGGTGTGTGAGAAGTAATTTGGGGTGTGTGGATATCACATCCCATAAAATAAAGGGTAAAGTGAATAGTATCATGATTGATTTTTTAGTGTAAAAATATGATTTTTCATTGAAGTAAACAGTACAAAAAGTTTTTCATTAAAGTTCCCTTTTGAAAAATATTAATAAGACTTTCCTAAAGTGACTCTTATTAACTCTTCATATATTATTTCTCATCTCACAATTTAATGTCAATTATAATAACAACATTATAAAACATTATGACAAAAACATAAGATGTCAGAAAGTTCATAAAGAACCTTACTTTTAAGATAGTTCCCCTAGCATTTCTCTATTCTTTTTGGTCAATTATTCCCTCTATATTTTGCGCACAAACAAATTTGGGAGTCAATTTTTCGAATTTTCTATAATAATTAAAAATAAAAGTTTCCTGGGTCAGGTACAATATTATTTGGCCAATTTTTTTTATTTTTTTTTTTTTGTCCTTGTGGTGATAAGTCACTTTCAAAGTCACTCTTGTGGTGAAAAAGTTGTTAATTAAACCCTCGTGGTGAACTTTGCTAGCAATTGAAGTTCAAACTCAAACTGTTAAACAAACTTATGTGACTATCATATGAAGGGTTAAATTCGTCTTTTCAATCTAAAATATATCTTATGCCATGGACATCTAGTATGACGTAAGTATACGCTTGATATTCCTGAATGAGTTATGACATACGCTTGTTCTTCTTGTGAGCTAAAAAGTTGACATCTAATTCCAATACACGAAGAAAGCTGGTGAAAATGAGAGATAAGCTTAAATCAACCATTTACAAACGAAAGACCAACTTCATCATTTCTCATAACATAATATGTTTTCCACACTAACAACAAAAGCATATGTCCAGCAAAACAAAAAAAAACAAAAAAAAGATAAAAGTATGTCTTCCAAAATATAATATGGTTCATCATAACAAAAGGTCACTGAAAATATGTCTTCCACAAAATAGACAAATAATCTAGTTTCTCACAAAATAAAATCAACTCCCTCCTCTCCATTATATCTTTTGCAAGGTAAGGTGCTTTTTCATTTGTCGATTTTGCTTCTTGTGCATTGGGGCCATTCTAGAAGGTCACCAAGGTTATTGGTAGAGTGAGATGATGTTGCAGAGGTCATTCTAGGAGGTCTCCAAGGTGCACTGGCAAGTTGGAATTGGATGATACCGTTAAAGGCGATCCAATCGGTGGAGTTGAACTTTCTGCAATTTCTATAGATGTTTACCTCCTACACTATTATATTTAGGGGTGGATTCGGTACGGTTACCAAACTTTCAGTTTGGCAAAATCTATTATCATTACCATACCAAACTTTCGATATGCCGAAGTTTGGTATTGCCAAATATGTGTTGACCACCCTAAAAACTACCAAGCCTACGTAGCGCGCAGGCCAAGTAATTAATAAGCTAACTACTTCCTTCGGTTGTGTGCGGGGCTTGCCAACTCGACGGCCGAGCTCGGCCGATGAGTAAAATTTGTTGATGTTGCATTGGGTGAGCTGCTGACTTCTGAATCTTGCGACTGCGGTCAAGGAATGAACACGTCTCGGCCTTCGGGTTCTAAAGCCTGAAGACAAGGCTGCTAGTCTTGCGAAGTTCACGGATCGTCGGTGCCGAGTTCTATCACGGTAATTATATTCGTAAGAGTATAAGCACGCCGAACTGGCTCCAAACTATACGAACACAAGTACTCAAAAGAGATGTATGTCTTGATAGTAAATGTTGTTCGGCCGTCAAAATGCCAAACTCTAAAACTTACTTGTGAATATCCAATCATAAACAACTCAGCTTTCAATGTGCCGAGCCTAATAATCTGTAACACCTCACTTCTTCGAGAAGACTAATGAGATGACCTCTGCTAACAAGAACTCGAAAATCCTTCTTGGCCGAGACTTGGATAGGTAACCAGTCGGGCTCGACACGGTGCTGTTTACCCACACTGAAGGTGTTTCACAGTCGGTTGATTCTACGGCAACAGTGTTGTTTATCCAAACTGAAGGTGTTCGCCAGTTGCCTTCACAGTGTTGTTTATCCAAACTGAAGATGTGTTGGCGAAAGAGAAAATAAAAATCTCAAGGTTGTTGAGAGGTTTCGCGTGGAGCGAGAGTTTGCATATGGCAGTTTGTGTGTTGAGTTGGAGACCTTAGAATGATGCACCCCCTTCTTATTTATAGCATCCAATCTCATCATGGCCGAACCAGAACTATACTCGGATTAGGATTCTTTATCCTAATCTAACCAAGTCTCGGCCAATCCTACCTCCCTTAGGACCTTGAACCAAACTCTTTATCCGACCACATTCACTTCTCAAATCTCAGCATCCTCATTCCATTAAGACTCTTTATCATACTAGGACTCGCCCCATTCGCTCTTATCCAGGTCAATCTTTCTTGCAATAGGACTCGACCGACCTGACTGGGCGGCTCATGACCACTGGACGGCCCATAGTTTTTTTGGAAGAGCTTTAGACCGAACATAAACCTACGCTCGGCCCAATAATATTATTTTGGGCCCAAACAGTATGACAATGGTAATTGCCACTTTGTTTTGGGATAAAATCTATTTTTTGCTTTTTTAACCCAATTCAAGGGCAAAACTTTTTTATTGTACCTTTATCTCATACATTGTAGCCTAATTCATCTATTATTCATCATTCACAATTCACACACACAATAATTCAAATGATGCATCAAGATTTATGATGAAAATTAAGTTTACAATCCAAATAGAAGTTACGAACCAAAACAAATAGTAGTTAACAATCCAAATAGAAGTTAAAGTTTCAATCTAAATGAAAATTGAAACTAAACTTCAAAAAGTAAAATTCATTGATCAATTCTTCAAGTTTGAGATGGAAAAAGGAAATTCCATCTCCCTGTATTTATCTCACTTTTATATATGAAATGATAGTAGGCATGCTGTATGCATCCCACACATCTCCAAATCTCACACATTTATGTCACACACGGACACACCCAGCTAAGGCTAATCCCTCCTCCCTTCACATTTCACACCCAAAACCTCAAAACTAAACCCAACAAAGCAAATTATACAAAGCCAGCAACCCAAAAGCAGAAAAGCATAGAAGAAAAAAAGATATGCATCATTGACAAGTGATAACTCGATCAAAAGGTCATGCAATTCCTAATCGATTAAGTCTAATTCCATTTAACAAATCAATTACAAATCCCCAATTTATCAATTTAGGGTTTCTAAATTATTATTTTTTATCTAACTATAGGAACTAGCCTTGATAGACGTAGTCGCAGAGAGACAAAGATGAGATGGATGAGACTGTTCGACGGGGAAGTGTTTGATGGGAGAATCTGATATGGGTGGGTGGGTTTTTGTCTCCAGCATAGAGAATAGAAGTAGAACGGCTGAAATGAGAGAGAGTGAGTAGTTTGTGACTTTGTGTCTGCAGGGTTTTATTTTCAAATTATTAGAATATATATAAATATGTGTTATATAATTATATATTATATAATTTATAAATTATATATTATATTATATTTTCGGTACGGTACGGTAATACCGTGGTAATGGTATCCATTACCAATATGGTATCATGAAATTTCGGTACGGTACAATACTGTACCATTATCGATTGGCACAATATTGGTATTGTTTGTACCATACTTGACCAATCCCGAAACTACTGAGCACCGGTCAACATTATACCATCAAGGACCCAGAAGAGTTTCCCTACAACCAGGAGGCCAATCACAACGTGACATGTGTCAACATCAGAAACCTATCATAGCGCGACACGTGTCAACATCAGAAGCCAATCACAACATGATATGTGTTAATGTCAGAATGAAACTAGAAACTCTCTTCTATAAATAGAGATCATTCTCTCACAATATTTCCTAATGTCATTTGTACTAAATCATTCACTAGTACTCACTAAAGGAGAGCTTGAACCTATGTACTTGTGTAAACACTTCACAATTAATGAGAACTCCTCTACTCCGTGGACGTAGCCAATCTGGGTGAACCACGTACATCTTGTGTTTGCTTCCCTGTCCCTATCCATTTACATACTTATCCACACTAGTGATCGGAGCAATCTAGCGAAGGTCACAAACTTAACACTTTCTGTTGTACCAAAGTCCTCACTGATTTTGTGCATCAACAGGTATGGCATGGCAATTTGACAAAAAAATTCACCCCTAATTATATTTGTACAATAATGTAATTTAAATTGAAATGACGAATTTAACCCCTCCCTTGATAGTCACGTGAATTTGTTTCCAAAATACCAACAAAAGTTTGGGTTTAGACCTGAATTGCTAATAGGCCTCATCATGGAAGTTTAATTAACAACTTTTACACCACAAAGATGATATTAAAAGTGGCATGTCACCATAAGGACCATAAAAAAAATTTGGCCATATTATTTCCAGTTTCTATGCATGCATACAGTCCATTTAACGTCTACATTCTTCATGGGTGAAAGTTATAGATAAGGTGAAGGTCAAGTGGGACAGGCTGCATTATATGGAGAGTGACAATGATTTAACTTGGTGCAAGTGGTGGCACCACTACGCCCAAAAGTGTACGGTTAATCCATATAATAATCGATTACGTAAATTAAAGGACGTCATATCATATCAGCTAGAGATATCTTGTTATCAAGATAAAAGGGTATTTTATAAAATAAAATAAAATAAAAAATCATGTAACATCCGAAAGTAAAAGGTGGTAATGCGTAACTGCTGTGCATTTGTGCCTTAGGCATTACAAGGACATTTGGTTCCAAGTCCCACTTCCACCAGTACCTACAGGAATCAAGAAAGCAATACTGCAGGAGACAAGTGAGGTGAGGATCCTCCTCATGATCCATTACTAAATTCGTCCGACTAGTAACTTGTAACCGTCGGAATTGGGGTCGGTGAAAAAGTAACTTCGTACTCGGTGTGTAAGTAAAAATAATAATAATAACGATAACCAAAATACAGAGTTGAAAAATAAAACTAAAGAGGGTAGACGAGCTATTGTTTCACTCGCCCTTTATATGTTAGAAGAGCAAGATAATTTTTTTTATTATTTTATGTATACCTGTAAGGATTTGGAGTTATCATTGTAACAGTAAAGTTTATTTTCAACCTTTTATTTCATTTCTTCGTTTTTATTTTTATTTTAACTTATTCATCGAGCGCGGAGTTATTTTTACACCGATCTTAAGTTCAATGCGCGACATAACTCCACTCATATTTATATGGCAACTGTATGACAACAAGACTTGTTGAGGAGAGATTTCCTCTGGGTCATTTGGAGCTCTTCAAAGGCGCATGTAATCCAACTCCAACTAACCTAGATGCATGGTGAATGGTTTACAGGGAATGGATACGCTATTAAGTGGTGTTCCGTGTCAATGAAATAAGGAAATGTAAACAAAACTTGTGTCTTTATTTGATTAGTGCCAAACATCACCGTGAAGGTATATTTATATCATATAAGTCATTCTCTAATGGATAGACATGCGAATTCATACTAGAATCTCACTTATGCTTTTTTTTTTTTATTTGGTCGAAATCTTTCATTTGAACACCCATCATTTCTGGCATTGGCATGTGAAATCTTGCCATGCTACTTGTGAAGGAAAACTAATTAGTCTGTTTGGTATCCCTATTGCGTCCAATTCTTTGCTTTTAGAACTATGAGTACGACTGAGGATCCTCTTCGGATCCTCTTTGTGAGGATCTCGGGGATCCTTCTATCACATTCATTTATCGTACATCGTGCAACTAGTTTTCGTCAGATACTGTTTATATTTAATTTTAAATAAAAAAAAATTTACAAAGATTTCTGACCGCACAATATACGATAAACGGATGTGATTGAAGAATCTCCACGATCCTCACGAAGAGCTCCTTATTGCCCACTTCTTTTGATCCATCCCAAACCAAAGCTCAAATACTATATAGAGCGGCCATGAGTTGCTTGCAAACATTAGATGTAGCTTGGGTTCTAAATTCTATTATTTTGTTCTATACTTTTGATCGTTCTCTTCTATTTTAGGTATGACTTGTTTGATACGATAATCGTACTAAAATTTCTTATCAATTGTTGTACCAATTTTTTGTATGACAACATTATTTACCATATTGGGTTTCTTTTATGCACAATGTTTATGCATACAAGAATTATATTTTTGCATGCAAGCTAGTCTCAAATGTGAGGTCTTTTACTATGGCCAGTCGGAGTCATCAATGGCAGCCATGGCGGACGAGAAGATGGATGAGGCGGTGGCTAATTAAGTTGTCATGAGAACCACTCCATGTGCACCATCTGTTCCCGCTAACGTGCCTATCACCACACCCTTGGTTATGCATTGTTAACAGACAATGAGATGGTGAGAAAGAGATGATGTAAGAGTGAAGTGTGTGGGGAGAGAGAGAGAGAGAGAGAGAGAGAGAGATGATGTGCTTATCCTCTCAAAGATGTGCACATCCATTATAAACCAATCTTTAGTCTTGCAGAAAATGATATGGGTGAACTGATGCAGGGTACATTAATCAACTAATAGACTACTACAAGTACAAACCAAATTGTCATCGAGTGACTCTAGGTTGAAGTTCATCATGCAAACAAAACATGTTCACATTATTCGTTTAATGAACAAAAGTCTGTTGATCAACAAATGGGACTTCCCTTTCCACAATTTTAGCCACAAAAATCACATATGACAATACCATTTCTATACAACATTACTCTAGTATTATTTAAACCTTTTAGGTAGATTGGCACTAACCGTACATTGTCAAAGATATCAAACACACATAAGGATCCAAGTTTCATTCTTTACTTCCTTCATAATACCACACAATATCTCCACTAAACATAATTCTAAATTTTCATTTTCTTTTCCTCAACTTTTCCACCAACTCACATAGGATTATTTGGCAAGGTTCCTTCTTAATTTGCAACCCCAAATCACATCAAGTTCCAAAAATCTGTAATCTCATGTTTTCGGTGATGGTGGAAGTGATTGTTTCCGATTGTAATCTGATATGTTGATTAGAGCATCCAATTTCACGTGGAATTTGTGCTGGATTTTCATTTACTTGTTGTGGTTTTATTGGTAATTTGCTTGCCGGGTATCTTGCCAATTTACTGTGTGTGAGAGGATAAATTTCTTCTGTGTTCCTAGATACTTTCTACTGTTGTGGCTTTGAAATCTAGGGTAGAGAATCCACCCTGCAAATTTTGAAGTGTAGAGTAGGATAAGTTACCAGCATGGAGACCCCACAACACAACACAACCCACCCACAAATATTCTAAACTCTCATCCAAAACCGAAACTCTCTCCAATTTCACACGAAAATGTAAACTTGAACAACAATTACTACAATTTGAAGCAAAATTCAAGCTACCAATACTCCAATTCAACAACTAGCAATAATACCAATATCCCCAACAGAGAGAAAAAATAACACAAAAAAATGGAACCCCAAATAAAAAATTCAACACTTTGCAGAGAAAAATAGCAGCTTTACCTCCCTCCAATAACAGTAATTGAAAGTTCAGCACTTACATTTGTTGGGTGGCAGCGATGACGCCATAGAGAAAGCTGAGCTCCCATCCCACGCCGATGTACTTGGCTAGACCGCTACTCATGATAGGGAGTTAAGTTTAACTGAACCTAGATAGGCCGTCCGGTCAACACTCGGTTAATGTTAATCGTAAATCCCATTCTAGCAATCACGTAAAAAAGTTGGTATGTGAACAACCAAGCATACTTGCACATACTGTATGCCTCTCTTTGGTTCAGTGTTTTGCAGACAATCCAACATTTCTTCTCTTGGTACACATATTTTTTGGACTGTTTATGTATCTATGCATTTAACGATATCCTGGTATGCTATATTCCTACATCGTCCTTCTGAGCCTACTGACTAAAACAAAAGTAAAGCAAAAGAAACACTGCCTCTTTCTCTTTCTCATGATGCAAAAGGTCTCAAAACGACATATAGTGCACACTGCACACTCACAAATATGTTTCAGATACAACATCTTTAAAATCTCAAAAACCCAACACAAACAAAAGCATTGGTGTAAATTAACTATCTAGCTGAAGAAACTAAAACAAAAGTAAAGCAAATTATATACCTCAAAATGTCAAGCAACCAAGTTATTCTTCTAACGACCCAAAATTCTGAAAATTCCAAAAAAAAAAAAAAAGGTAAATCCCTTGGCTATTCAGAGCATACGATACGAACCATGTCTATGTCTAGTAGGAAAGGGAGAAGAATTGATTGCCAGTGCCGTCGTCGAAGGTGGCGGTGGCAGAGGAGGGATAGTGTTTAGGGATTGATTTTGGAGGACGATTTGGGCGGGAAAGAGGAGAGAGAAGTCGAGGTTTCTGAGAGAGGGAAGGCGAGGAGGTCGAAATGAAAGCAGAATTGGGGAGTTTGTACTCGTAGTAGTTCTATCCATGATGGTCAACACGTGGATAATATGGGTAGTTTGGTAATTTAATTGTTCCAAGGAGAAAAAAGAAAGAAAAACTAATGAAAAGTAAAAAAAAAAAACTTTAGTTTTAATGAAAAACAACAAATAAAGGTGTACTGGATAGTATCAGAAAAAGTTAAAATATGGTTTTTCGTTAAACGTGAATAGTACTGGAAGTGTATAGTTAAAACTTCCAAAAAAGAACGCGATATGAAGAAGAAAATAAGGGTATTTTCTTCAAAACACTTGATGAACAGTGTTTCTAAGCTGAGTTTTAATATAAGTATAATTTCACTAGTCAAAATATAACTCACACCCTAACTCATGAATAGTCTTTATTTGCGAGTCACGGTGTGAAAATACTTTTAATTGAGCTACAAACCACCTTACTTGAAAATTTGAAAAACGAGACCAAAAGTCTTTATTGCATAAATAAAAGGGAAAACTAATGAAAAATACTTGAAAACTTTAAGTTTTAACAGAAATGACAAAAAGGCGTCGTAAGTAAATAGTATCAAGATTGACTTTTTAGATTAAAAATGTGGTTTTTCGTTAGAATGAACGGTACCGGAGCTTTTTGTTAAAATCCCCTAGATAAAACAGTTAGTTTTCAAGAATCTCCACATATCTTCCTATCGATCAATTCCAAACGTATTTGACCAAAATAAAATCAACTAAGGAGTAAATCAACGAAGGGGGTGCACTTACTTGAGATTTTGAAGATTAATAGATTGATAAATCTATGAGGTTTGATGAAGTTTTCAACGATTCACATACATTATATGTAAGTTTTGAGTGAAATCTCTCAAAATCTCAATAGAAGGGGGTGAGATTTATGATTTATGAATAATTAAAATACATAATGAAATCTCTCAAGTTTCCTCACTTTTAAGTTCCTTTAAAACCAACCCGAAATACATTTTAATAAGCTGTTCAACTTGCTCCTGTCCAGTCAATCCTGGTTAGTTCCTAAGCAACGATTACCTCGGCTCTTTTTTTCCTTGTACAGCACGCGTTCGATCCCAGGTTTGATCAATTTATTCTCAAATGCACGAACACCTTAAGCCCTCAACTGTAACCACCTTGGACCATTAGATATGGCACGTCCCAATATCGAAACAGAACCACATCACAAACACAAGCTGGAATAGAGATTGATGAAAACTCCATAAACCTTTGTTCATTCAATAAAGAAGCAAGTTTGCAACGCTAAGCGGAAAATCGGCAACTGCATATCCGAGAAAACATTACCATCCTTCTTTTATCATCTTTCTGGCAAGAAAACAGCCCAATCAATTTCCTTTGGTGGCTGGTACAAATAAAGGGTAATAAGCTCATGGCCCGCGAGTGGGAGCAAAACAGAAACAGCCCGGAGAACGGTCTTCAGGTATCATTCCGCCTCCTTTGCTCGTATCAATTACTTCCAACATTTTCACCACCTCACCCATTTCAGGACGTTTATCTGCATTTCCATCCCAGCACTTGCGCATGATGCTTGCCAAAGAACTTGGACAGCATTTGGGGATTTCTGGTCGTAGGTTCTGATAACAAAACCATAAAATATGCACAATAAAACGCCCATAAAAATTTAGAGGTCAAATCTTCAACAGGACACAAAAATTAAAATCTTTACCAAGACAACCAAAGTTCATTCAGACTAAACCAACAAACAGAAAAGTAAGCTCTATGTCCTTGTATTTACATGAGCTAAAAGAGAGATATAGAGAACAAAAACTGACCTGCCGAACAACTGCAGATGATACATCAGCAAAGCTAAGATCTGGGTAGGGCATGTCGCAGCAATAAATTTCCCATAAGCATATGCCAAAGCTATAGACATCACATCTTCTATTATACGGCTTACCATCTAGAACCTACATAAATATCTTGTTAGCTTAAGAATTTACCACCGAAAACCCTACATGCTACCACATGAGCTACTGTACTGAATTGCGTGTTCAGATATGCAATAAGAATGTCAAGCGAGGAGAGAATATGATAAATTCATTTTTGTTCATTGACATTCATTTCAAGCCCAACATAAAACTGGGAAAAAAATTATGTACACTCTTAGCAACTAAGAGCACAAACGATAGTTCTACCTCATCAAGGAGGAACACAATGCAATTAAGCCCCCATAAACTTTAGGCTCGTTCCACTATTCTAAAAATCCCCGCCTAGCGTCACTGGCCACGGTCCCGATTAATCCTTAGGTGTTTGAAAATTAAGAAGGAGCGCCTAGATCCTCCTAGGCACCCGCCTAGCCTGGCTAAACCCGCATAGGCCGTGACTCTCACTTAAGACAAAAAATAGTTAACTTTCATTTTGCATTTTATTTTTTCAATGAATTGTAAGAGACTTGCTGAATACTTAGATGAACACTCATTATATGTTTGTTCCCCACGTTTTCAATATGTTCTAATACTTTATGGGTGTGTTTGTTTGGGCTCACAAACTTTCATTGGACTGGACTGGACTAATTATTAGTCCAGTCCCATGTTTGTTAGGCAACGGGATTAAGTTAAGTGGGATTCAATCAGACTCGCTCCGACTATCTCCTTCGCTAAGAGTTCTTAGCGAGCATCCTCAAAAATGACGGGATTGCTAAGACCGTCTTCGAAAGAGTTCGCTCGTCCTGCTTCTCGTCTTCGTCTTGCCGGTCCCGCTCCCTCATCCTAGTCTTGCTCTCTCATCCTCGTCCTGCTCGTCCTCATCCTGCTCCTCTCCGATTTGGTTTTGCAGATCTGAAATTATTATTGGTTTTTTTTTTATCGATTTTGTTGTTTTGGGTTCCAAATCTCTGAAATTTTTGAATTTTTATCACAAAAATTGGGTGCGATTGTGTTCTATGATTGGGTGTGTTTTTTAATTGATTGCTACCCATTTATTTTCAATTTTTCTTGACAATTTGATGATCCTGAGAGATGGGAAATCCGTCCATCTCTCACTAGATGAACGAACGGGTTTGTAATCATTTCCCTTTTGGGTTTCTATCTTGAGAATCATGTGAAAGGGTTTTGATTTTTTGGTTTCTGGGTTTTTGAATTGGCAGCATATTATGGGTCTTTTAATCTTGAAGTTGTTGTCTTTGTTTGGTTTTTGGTGGCTATGTATATTTGCAGGGTCTGGATTTGTTTCTCGGGACCTCTATCAGCATGGGATTTTCAGTGCTTCCATTAAGCTGCCAGCTGATTACACTTCTGGAGTTGTTGTGTTTTATGCGAGTTCATTCTGTTTTTCTATTTGATTAAGGTTTTTAATTTGTTTCCCTCTTTGTTTGTTGTATGATTATATCTAAGGTTGTATGATTTTATTGTCAACAAAATAATATGACCCAGATTTTTACTTCTCAATTTTACAGTTTAGTAAAGATTCAATCTTTATGGTTAGCTGATTAATCTGAAATTTGTTTGTTTTAAACTTGGTGGCGTGGAACCCAGAAATGTTATGGAGATCTATCAATATCCCAAGTAAAAACTTGTTTTTTCAAACTTGGTGGTGTAAACAGTACTATTTTTATTATCCTGTTTCTTAATCCGGTACTACACCAAACGCTTCACTAAATTAGTCCAGCTTAATCTAGTCTAAGCTAGTCTAGCTTAGTCTTTGAAGCTAGTCCAGTCCGAGATAGTCCGGTGCAACAAACGCACCCTATAATCTATATGTCATTTTATTTTATAATTTATGTATCCCAATACAAAATTTATGTATGTATCCTACTACAACTATGTAATTTTTTTTAAGTAGAAGTAGACATTTATTTATATGTAATATGATAAATATAATTAAATTTAAAAAACCGCCTAGGCCCATCTAGACGCCTAGGCGCTAGGTCATGTCCGCCACCCAACTGGCGCCTTTTAGAACCTTGCTTGTTTCAAATGATAACTTCTGATTCTACAGTTAATAGTTAAACCCTTTTTCACTAAACTCACATCATACACCCCGACTGGCACACATCCCATTTTCTTGATATCATAGCCATAATGCATTCTCTCTCTATCCAACTCTCTAATATCTTTCTTAAAAGGTTGGCCCTTCATGTGCCAAGTATTGGTCCAGGCAAGGACCTGGACTCCTCAATCTGTACCATCAGCAACAAAGACTTCAGTGTGATCCACAATTATGATCCTACAATCCACAACTCTTCAACTAAACCCTCTCACCTTCCCCTTCTTTCTCTTTCACTTTCATCTAAAGCTCGATTCAACATAATCAGTCAAGCTTATCTTTAATAACAAGAAAAGGTCATAGGACTGGTTCTTAAATGCTTAGCGGTGCTGCTTGTGTGTTCAATAAAAGGTTATCAAACTCGACCTCAATGTATTACTTGTTGAGTTTTGATGCCTGGCCATTGCAAGAATGCCAAGGAAGGGGATTGGGAAAGACTGATTTTGTAATCAAATTTGGATGTTCAAAAAAACACCCTCATTTGAGTCTCCATCTTCATCGCCTTCAATTGCAAATTTGGTGGTTTATGAATAAGGGGTCATAAGGTGTGATGGAGTAGTAGTGAGTACAAATAAGTGGTGATTACTCCAGGCAAAAGTAAAAGGAAGGTGGCCTTGTAATACTATCTTCAACGCTGTGAATACTAGCAACAACAAGCAATCCCCAACATTTCAACACGGATGTTAAGACCATGTCAGAGCTTTTCTCCATACCATTTTCTTGAGCCCAGTTACCTTTGCATTTGCCCCACAACAGGCTTATGGCAGTTTGGTCGCTTTCGAAAATATGTGGGTAAGGTTTTGGCAGGTAGTTTGGGCTTTTCTCACATGAAGAGCACATGCTTGCTCACACATGAAGGCCGCATGTTATTTCCATCAATTTTTGAAGTGCAATAGCAAACAAAAAGATGCATTTAAAAACTAAGCATAATTATAGATGTTGTAGTGAGGTTAGTAGTATTTCTCTTTTCTTTTTGTTCTTATATTCCAAGTTCATAGAGCACAACAAAGAGTTAGCTTTTAAGAGCAACAAAACATATGAAGATATTAACTACAAGTAATACCTCTGGAGC
Source organism: Malus domestica (assembly GCF_042453785.1). Lineage (NCBI taxonomy): Eukaryota > Viridiplantae > Streptophyta > Magnoliopsida > Rosales > Rosaceae > Malus > Malus domestica. Next base: position 16,967,123 of record NC_091673.1, read on the forward strand.
CATGTATCCAAGGGTACCAGTTTCACCAGTCATGTCTCTTGGATTCTGAGCTTCAACACGAGCAACACCAAAATCAGCTATTTTAAGGTTTATGCGAGTATCAAGTAGCATATTCTCTGTTTTGACATCACGGTGTACGATCTTTTGAGAATGCAGATAGCTAAGACTGCAAAGGGAATGGTTAAAAACCTAGATCAATGAGAATTTTACTAGAAAAGTATATAGCACAGAAATGTAGAGAACAATCGAACTCACCCTCTAGAGAGGTCCAAAGCAAGTTGGATCACAACCTTAAAGGCAAGTTTCTTTTGCCTGTTTCTTATCAAAAATTGCTTTAGCGTCCCACCAGCAAGATATTCCACAACAACACAACACGCTCTAGTAGGATGAGAATCTACACCGTCACTTGAAGAGCCTTTTGTAGGAATTTTAAGATCTGAAGTTCCCATTGAAGCTCCAATGAACTGTGATAAAAGAAGGGAGGGAGGAGAGGGAGAATCGTTAAAACCCAAAGGATTATGACAAACAAAGAACCACATTAAGGCACTGGGACACTACTATTTTACCGAATCATTTACTAAAATAACTATCAAGATCACCAGCACAAGATGAAAATAATCACTCCACAGCCGACAATTTCTTTAATATTAAAATGCAGATTTCAAAACTGGATACAAGATAAAAAGAAAAGCGGGTTTGTACTTTTGTAACATTAGGATGGTCAAGCTTGTGCCAGACAGCTACTTCTTTTTGAAATGAGGCCCGTAGAGCAGCAGTTTCAGCACCTGTGGCATAGCCATCCTCCCCCCAGTCCAACAGCTTCACTATTATATATAGCATGTGGTTGCAATTAGAATTTGATATGTATACAAACAAGGAGGCATATAATTTTGTTGCTCTTATTTGACATCAGTTTACTAGTCCAAATTTAAATCGCACGTTGTTATACAATATCAAAAAGCAAATATTCATTCATAATGCTAGGAGACTACCATGAAAAATGACCAAAACTCCACTGGATTCCAGATAAGACAATACCAAACAAATCACAATATCAATAGTTCATAAACACTACACTTGCAGAATTTAGAACTATGCATTAAGTTCTCATGCCACAATAGAAAATCCCAAAAGTATGACATTTAACTCTCTACACAAATTAAGCTCTTCCATTCCCACCCGTTTTCAAATAACCAAAATAATATATATTATTAAATTACTGACATCCACAAGTTTTTTTTTTCCTTTGTGAACTACTATTTCCAAGGCTTGTCTAACATTATACTAATTAACACATTCATTATAAACTATTACCAAGTTGAGCTCATTCAAATACGAAGTTGTACCCCTAAGTTTACATTGTCGGAATCATCCAAGATAGCAGATATGAACCAACACCTATATGACTGATAAACATTTAGCGGAAACAGAATGAAACAACATGATTTATGCACATATTCACATCTAGAAAGAAAGTCCGATAAACATCAGTACAGAATTAACTATACATACAATTGTACTTTCAGTAACAGAAGCCAAAAACTGTAAATACAATCCATATTATTTAAGAGTTGCTGCAGTCATATCAGAATTATGAATGGTCATTAATCACAACCTTGTAGTACATCACTACGTCAAGAATAGATAAGGTGAATATCTAAGATAAATTCCATGCATACCATGAATAATATGTAACACTTACATATCACGCCTCAAATGTGAACATGGAACATGTAATCAGTTATGCCGAAAAACTTGATATATTCCAAATTAGTGCTTTAACATAACACACCATTATTCAAATGCTAATATTACATCATTATAGTTATATTCGAATCCAAAATGAAATTAGCGATGAGATCCCAAATTAACATCCAAGATACCTAGAGAATATGCATTCAACAAGAAGTTGACAACTCAATTGTAATCAAAATCAAAGTACAATATCCTACGAGACCGAACAAATCAAAATTACAATGGAATGGATTATTAGTGATTACCTGCAACATCTTGATCATCATAGGTGCCCCTGAATACGGTACCATAGGTCCCTCGAGCTACAATATATCTTATTTCCAATTTAGCTAAATCAATCTCCCATTCTTCCTTAGGCCTGGTACTCTCAATGTTTCTGGACCAAACCCGGCTCAAATGTTTCTCAAGCTGTATATCTAAGTTCTTCAAATCGATTTTATCTGCTCGGAAGATCATCTCTTTGCTACTAATACTTCCTGTGCCATTAATTTTTGGTTCCACCTCTTTGAAACTCATACTCCCTGCACTCCTAAGTTTTGAATTCATATTACCTTTCTGGTGATCCACCATGTTTGGTACATCTGCAACTTCAACATTCTCACTTGTCCTTGAATCCATTACTAACAATCAATGCAGAACAACCAAAACACGGAACACCAACTGCCAAACGGTAACCGAAACAACCAAAAACAATAAAAAGAAAACAAGCAAATCACAGAAACAAATCTGTGTTAAACTGCTGTCTTAGAGAGACATGATCAACAAAGCTTCAATTTTTTCGCCATCATCATCTTTGCCAGATTTGGATGAATCCCATCAATGACAAATGTTCAAAACAGATCAATTCAAAAAGCCTTTTTCGGGTTAAAAAATCGATTTCCCCAACACAGATATCCTTAAATTCAACAAACGAAACAGAAATATCTCATCCAGTTGAAACGTAATCCCAACAACCCAATTGCCTCCAATGTTGGTAACTATGCACCAATGAGAAAAATCAACACCAGCTCCCTTTCTTTTATATTCCACATAAATTAAAACAAACAAAACAATCTTCAAAATCCCAAGTACCTCGTCACCAAACACTCTTTTTTTTTTCCAAAAAATTAATCAAACAAGAGAATGGCAATAAACTCTAAGAAAACGACTCAATTTCCACAGCTGGATAGAAAAAATTCAAACAAACAAACTCTTCAGGTACAAATCAAACCCACGGACAAGCACCAGAAGAATTTCACGCATGCAAAAAGTCCCAATCGACCCCAAAAGATGAATAATTTATAGAGACAGATGAAAAGGTTGACCTTGAACACACTAGAGAATCGAAGAAAAACAAAGTCGTTCGTTGGAGAAAAAAAAGTAAAAGGAACAGAAATTTAACAATACAGAAAGACAACGTTTTTGGAGTGTTTTGGGGAGGTTCGGGGCTAATGGGTTGTTCTATGGTTTTTGTTTGGTTTTTCCTTTGCAGATGAGATTTCGGAGAGGATTAACCAAAAACTAGAAGAGGCAGCCACAGCCCAGAAGGCAGAAGCGAGTGGAGGAGAATTTTAGAGAGAGAGAAAGAGAAAGAGAGAGAGAGAGAGAGAGAAAGGAGGAGGAGCGAGAGAGATGCGCGGGTTTGCCTAATGTACGGCTTTGGAGGAGGGAGAGACTGTTTCAAAATTTAAGGAAAAGAAAAATGGGATAGAGGTACATATACGGATACTGGACAGGTGGCAACAAAAAGATAACAAATCAAAACAGAAAAATTCTGCTTTTTCAGTCCAAATAAATCCTACGATTCTCAATAACTTCTCACTTTAGTTTTTTAGATTTAAACTTGATATGATTGATTCATGAGTTTGTCCGGATCAATCATTTTAATTATTTCGCATAAAGTGTCCGTTAAATAAAAATAAAATAAGTTACATATAAAATTATTATTCTTACCATCTAAAATTCCGAAGGATTGAAAAAAAGAGTTGTTGTCTATGATTGGTATTTGTAAATATATACTTATTTTGGGTATGTAAATATATACTTAAAAGAAAATTGTTATTTTATGTTTTGGATGTGACAATATGGTATGTATATACTTATTTAGTATTATGTTTTTCATTTGATTATTTATTAGTTTAAAATATATTTTCCTTAACGGGTAACAGGTCGGGTCATATTACCTGTTAATATTATCGGGTCAATTTCGGGTCGGGTTATTTTACCCGTTTATTTTAACGGGTGTTACACCTAATTTACCCTATAAACTCATAACATTTCATATAAGTTGTGAATCTAACATCTAATTTACCCTTCAAAGTTAACTCCATACATTATTTTTTTATAAAAATTACCAATCTACCTTCCAATGTGTATCATATGCAAGTAACGTGACTCAAATTGACGGAAATTTGAATATAATATCAGTGATGTAATTGACAGATTTTATAATTGAATGACTAATTTTTCTGAAAAAAAAAATAGTTTCGGAACTTAATTTTCACTTAAGTGATCATTCAGAAACTAAATTGATAATTTACCTTTTTTTTTTTAAGAGTGACAATAACAACTCTCTTCTTTTTATTGATAATTATTACCAAGTTTTGTCACAGCCCGTCCCGAGATTCTATTTATCAAGGTTGTGAAATGACGAAAGTACCTTTGACAGTTACTAAGGTATATGTGTGACTTGTTATTGAATAATACATATTTTCCTAAGTTTGGAAAATTTAAAATGGATTAAAATTGATTTGCATTTTGTGTGGTTAGGGGAGGGACACACACTTAAAATCAAACCTCACACCCTCTCTCCTATCCCGTGCTCTCTCTCTCCTCTTCTCGGTTCTCTCTCTCTCCCTTCGAATTGTACGGACAAAGAACAAAACCCTCAAATCATCACGGATCGACGCCAATAAGGTGAGGTTCTTCATCCTTTCAACCTCCTGATTCGAATGGTGCAATTTTTAGAACTTAGAACCCTCGATATCACGTTGAAAACTCGAGGTCCGATTTGAGTACTGTTCATGCACATGTGAATTGTTGAATTTCAGGGAATTCTAAGCTTACAAGGAGCTTAGTGAGGTCCTAAGGAAGCTCGGAGTGCTTAGTTTGAAGGTTTTGGACGTCGAGATCACTGAGTTCGAAGTTAGCCGGTTTTCTTGGAATTTCTCCGGTGAGATTTCGTAATTTTTTTAGCCTTAAACTAGTACAACGTGATTCTACATGCTTAGGGCTTCATTTTGATATAAAATGCGTGAAAAATGGTTGAGAAATAACGGAGAACAAGGAGATTGAAAAATCTCCAGTTTTTTGCGACCGGAAAAACCAGTCCGACGACTGGAGGAAGAAGATGACGCGAGTGGGGTGCGTGGGTCCGTGCCCCTCCCGGTGCGTGGGGGCGCGTGCAGCCTCAAAAAAAATTTCTAAAAATATGTCGACGTTCGTGACGTCGAGTAGGTCACTGTGGTATATTCATATACACAAATTGAGCACCGTATGAGAAGTTATTACGAATTATCGGTTACGTGCTTTAATTAACGTTTTTATAGTTGTTTCGCATATAGGTGATACCTATACCGAGGACGAGCGCATCCAGGGACGTCACAGGGGTTACAACCCTTCGACTTATCAGTGAGTGGGCAGTTATTTTTTGTATTTACCTATATACTATTGATTTTTCCCAGAAATTGAAAATAAATGAAAGTATGTTTTAAAATGCCATGCATGCATATTATATGAAATATATGAATTAGTATTTTATGCATATATGTGAATTGGTGCTATGGACGCACAGATAAGTATCATGTGAGTTTTATGTTATTCATACGGTTTATTGATGATGTGAATTGTGTTGAGAGCTCATAACCTGCACCTTTGTGATAGTGCTTATATTATTCACCGCACTGCACGCTCACCTTGGATCCAAGTAGGTGCATGTCTACAGACCATGAGAGGGTTCCAACATGCTAGTCGTACAAATCACTAGAGGTGGTTCCGACTGGTAGTGACCTTAGATTATGTGCACAGATGATTGATAAGTGAAGCACTAGAACGTAGTATTACACCATTCTTGTCGTACAGACTACTTCAGGTAGTTCCGACTTATGTGCAGAGTAGTGCCGTACAGGTCACCGTGGTGACTCCGGTTGTTTTGGATATTGAGCTATGGAATTAACCGTACAGGACCAACTGCAGGGTCTCTAGTTAATTCATTATGTCACCTGTTATATTGATGCATTCTTTATCTGTTATTGACATTTATGGCATGACATATTTTCTGGGTTTTGATAAAGAATTGTGATTTGAGATATACGAAGATTATATGCATATTATGTTATTTTCTGGGGAAAGTATACAGGTTTTACAGCGAGGGGTTAGAAATGTTTTAAATGAAATGTTTTTGAAAAACTTTGGTTTTACTGACCTACTCAATTTTGTTTTGCGCCCCTCCAAGTTCTAGTTAGCAGCGTTGATGGCCCACGAGGATTCTCACGGCGTACTGACAGACTACATAAATGTAGTACTCACCTGCGGGTGTTGTAATTTAGTTATGGCCCTACTTGACTGCACCTAGTACTTATGATCTGAATTTGTGTGTTTCACACTTAAACTTACTCTAGCATGTTACTTGGTTACTATTGCTAGTATTTGGTTTTTGTTTGTTCGTATTTCTCTTACCTATTGCTTCCACGTCGCACTTTTGGTTACGTCACGCCCACGTGACGGCCAGCACGCCTTGATTCTAGGATCGGGGTGTGTCAAGTTTCATTAATTAAACAAACACATAACATAAAATAGTACTTTTATTCACACACTACTACAAAATTATCTATAACTGGCGGTTCAAAAACCGACAAAAAACGTATATTACTGTCAGATTTTAAGCAAAATCCGACAGAAAATACTCTAAAACCTACAGAAATCATGTCGGTCATAACCGACAGGATTTTTATTTATAATAAATAAATAAATGAATTCCTGTCGGATAAAACCGACAGCAAATACTAAAACCGCCAGTAATTCTGTGGGATAAAACCGACAGAGAATTTATTATAAAAATAAATAAAATCATTCATGTCGGCTAAAACTGACAGAAAATATGTTAATAATAAAAAAAAATTATTTTGGCATTTTTCATATCCCCTGCATTCACCATTCGGAACCTCGCTGGAGCTCGATCTTGGAAACTTGTTGTGGGATTTTGAAGAGAGCGAGAGAGAGAGAAGAAATGAAGCAAGAGGGGGAAGAAGAAGAAGAAGCAACAACAAGAGAGAAAATACCAAATACACAATACCCATAATATCAAACAAACAACTTACATTCGCTCCGCATTGGGGTCGTACAAGGACATGTTCAAAACAGCTTCCGAGCAAAATTCTGGTAATCGTTCATTGGAGCCACAACATGTCCAAAAGGTTAAAGATGCAAGTCCGCATGCAAGGAAATATGTTCGAAGTGCAAAGGAAGCGCATGAAAGAAAAAAAAACACATTGATCATGTTCAGAGTAAAAGAAGAATTGGTGCTAGTGAACCAGATGTTTCAGCAACTAAAGATGATACCATAATTAAAATAGTGCATGCCAGAGATGAATATGATTTACCACTGAAAGACGGCTTTTCTACTATCCCTTCAGATGCCCACGGTAAAAATTCCAAGGATGTTAAGTCCACAGAGTCAGAGGAACGTGTTACAGATAGTGAAAGTAAAGATAAAGTTATCAAAAAAGGAAGCTTTAATTTGGACAATACTCGAACTGGTAAGAGGAAAGACATATTTGAAAATTCAAATCAAGCAAAGAATGCAAGTGATGGAGGTAGAGTTTCAAATCAAGAGAGAAAATACCAAATACACAATACCCATAATATCAAGCAAACTGAACCATAATCTCTCTTCCATCAACAACTCTCCCTGAAATCAAATTCAATTAATTAATTACAAAACCCTATCTTCTAATTAAGCTCATAAGAGGCCTATGAGAGAGAGATGAACCATCGAGCTTCTCCACTGCCTTATGCGCCTTGTCCTGATACTTATATCGGACAAAAGCAAATCTTGGAGAATCGCCAGTCCTCCGGTCTCAGGGAATGAAGACATCGACGACCTTGCCGTACTTGTCGAAGAGCGGGAAGAGGTCATCCGCAATGGTTCCTGGTAAACACAAACCAAACAAAGAGAGAGAAAGAGAGTTAGAGCTTTCAGCAAGGGGATGGAGAAGGATGAGAAGGGTAAAAGGGGAATTACAGAAAGTGATGTTGAGGATGAGGAGGAAGTAGGTGTCTCTGATGTCCGGAGGTTCGGATCGACCGAAGTGCGACATCTCCGAGAAGGATTGGAGCAGCGAGCGTGTGTTAGTCTGCGGCCGGACTAGGGATCGGGATATGCATTCTACGAAACTAGTTTCAACGATCCAACCGTCAAATATGTTTGTATATACTCCGAGATCGCATACCTAAAAAATCACAAAAAACAAACATTCAAATATTAGGTAACAGAACAAAAGTTTTCGACGATTATAAACGAAAAATCATAATTTAACGGTTATTTTTGCTCCAATTTTGATAATTTTTTACAGCTACACTCCTCGACCCTATAAGAATGCATTGAACAAATTCGATCTTCAATTTAAAATATTTACACTAGTGGATAATTTTTTATACTTAATGGAAGTATAACATTAACTCTTAAGTGTTTGTTAAATCTATCAATTTGATAGGATATGCATTATACGAAACTATTTTCAACGATCCAACCGTCAAATATGTTTGTATATACTCCGAGATCGCATACCTAAAAATCACAAAAAAACAAACATTCAGAGATTAGGTAACAGAACAAAAGTTTTCGACGGTTATAAATGAAAAGTCATAATTTAACGGTTATTTTAGCTCCGATTTTGATTATTTTTTACAGCTACACTCCTCGACCCTATAAGAATGCATTGAAAAAATTCGATCTTCAATTTAAAATATTTACAGTATAACATTAACTCTTAGTGTTTGTTAAATCTATCAATTTGATAGGGTAAGCATTCTACGAAACTAGTTTCAACGATCCAACCGTCAAATATGTTTGTATATACTCCAAGATCGTATACCTAAAAAATCACAAAAAACAAACATTCAGAGATTAGGTAACAGAACAAAAATTTTCGATGATTATAAACAAAAAGTCATAATTTAACGGTTATTTTAGCTCCGATTTTGATTATTTTTTACAGCTACACTCTTCGACTCTATAATAATGTATTGAATAGATTCGATCTTCAATTTAAAATATTTACACTATTTATACTTAATGGAAGTATAACATTAACTCTTAAGTGTTTATTAAATCTATCAATTTGATAGGACATGCATTCTACGAAACTAGTTTCAACGATCCAACTGTCAAATATGTTTGTATATACTCCAATATCGCATACCTAAAAAATCACAAAAAATAAACATTCAGATATTAGGTAACAAAACAAAAGTTTTTAACGGTTATAAACGAAAAGTCACAATTTAATGATTATTTTAGCTCCGATTTTGATGATTTTTTATAGCTACACTCCTTGACTCTATAAGAATGCATTGAACAAATTCGATCTTCAATTTAAAATATTTACACTAGTGGATAATTTTTTATACTTAATGGAAGTATAACATTAACTCTTAAGTGTTTGTTAAATCTAGCAATTTGATAGGATATATATTCTACGAAACTAGTTTCAACGATCCAACTGTCAAATATGTTTGTATATACTCCGAGATAGCATGCGTAAAAAGTCGTAAAAGAAAAAAACATTCAGAGATTAGGTAACGGGACCGTGAGTGAAAAGAAAAATATTTAAACCATTTGTTTATTTATTTATTCATTTTTAATCAATATAACATTTTAAAATAATAAAATAGTCAATTTCTGTCGGTTATAACCGCCACCATTAACTTAAAAACCGCCAGAATATGTTAAAAATATTAAAAAAAGAAAAGAATTCAAAAATACTGAGGGTTATAATAATTTTATGGTGGTTGACAGAAAGTAACTTTAATCCAACAGTAAATAAATTATGTGTCGGATATCTTTTATCCGTCAGAATGGCTTATTAACCGCCAGAATCGTCCGACACCTAAAGCTAATATTGTAGTAGTGACACGAGTTCTTCTTACTTGATCCTCGCGATTGTTGGCCCTTGCCTCATCCTCTTCAGCTTTCGTTGGCATGAAATTGTAGTAGGATGTGGTCTTGATGTTATTAGGGTTCTTCTTATTTCCTGTCATTGCGATGAGAGAAGGTTGAATATTGAAAATCCAGATTGTGGTATGGATTTTATAATGATACATGCATGGTGCGTTATTAACAAAGTTGTTAATCTTTATGTTAACCAAATCTGGAGCAATTTCGAGAAGACATGTAAAGGGAAGTTTTGTGGGTAAACGTATAAAACTTTTCGTTACTTCCGCAGTTTCCAGATATTTATGATTTGTGATGGATTCTCATACAAAAACGAATTTAATTTGTTCGCAAATGTTTACACTTATCACAATGTTCATATCACATTTATACCATCTTTAATACAGGTAGGGCTTACAAATACAAGTGGACCCCACCTCTATTAGTACAAATGTTGTAAGTGTAGTATTTTTTTGTTAATGAATTAGTTGCATGTATAAGGGTACGTATTTAACAACTAAAACAATACACTATACAAGTGAATGTGAGACTAAGAGTTCGAGTATAGTATCATTCCGATTTAATAACATAATGTTATGTTGAAAAAGACTTCAACATGACATTATCTATTGGATCAAAACATTAAAATATAAATTTTTATTATCCCAACTTTTTACATATGCATATAAAAACCTAATATCCCTCACATACATAAACTACTCATCTAGGCTCGCTCTATAATATTTTTAATAACTTGAACCAAGCATCTTTTAAGTTATTACTAAAAGATCATCTTACAAAATCGAAAGACGTTTAGTTATCTAAATATGACCTGATAAAATATATATCATTTTACATTCTTATATTTATACCACTAGTGCTACAACATAGAAATATTTCTCTTCACTTGTAATTTTAGGTTCAAAACCAGTAAATAGCAAATTTGATATGTTTTAATGTTTAGTTTTTAGGATAAAATATTGTTGTATATAAAATTATTAGTTCTAAGATTAATTGGTAAGTTTACGATATAATCTTGATTTATCCCATAACTTGAAATAATTAAATAAATTTAATTAAATAATCACGTTTACTTTTTTTATTTATTATTACAAACAATATTACTATCTCAAATTACACTGAAAAAGGACAAAAATGATTTAAAGAATTGACCCAATGATTTAATAAGGAAGACTCAATTTTGCCACGAGAATCCACGACTTCTTATATTTACATTTTACTTTTAATAAAATGTATAATGGGGCATATAATTTATTGAATAACAAAGCTAACAATTTATATACAACTATTACATACTTCTTTTGGGACTTTTTCTTTTTATTCGAACAAGAAAGGGAGATCATACTCAATATATGCGGTGCAATGGTAATACTCCTGACCAATTTAAGTTACAATTATCCCACTAAACAATAAACCATACAAGTGAGGATGAGACTAATTAAGAGTTTGAATGGCGTTTGTTAGGCTCAAGGAAAACTACTTCTATGGAACGAGTTCACAGCTATAATAATATCTCAATTGAATAATATAAAATCACATAGAAAGACACTTCCATGTGAAAAATTAAGAGGTTTGCAATTGTTGGCCCTTGCCTGCTTATTACTTGATGCTCGGGACCAATTAAGTTACAAGTACCTTGTCAAACATCTCTCAAGACTTAGGAAAGAAAAAGGACACACCATTATACAAACAATGTTTCCCAACAATTTATATAAGTAATATATTAGCGTATATGTATAGGATAATTCTTTTTGGTGGTGTTATTCGCAACTCAATATAGTCAAAATGCACTCTAATTAAGAATTCTAAGAGAACACTAATACAGTATCAACTAGCACTCCTCTCATTAAGTAATAAGCATATATATAGGATTTTTTTTTAAGAGTGTCAATAAAAAGTCACTTCTTTTTATTGATAATTCTTGTCAAGTTTCACTATTAAATAAACACATAACATAAAACAGTACTTTTATTCAAAAACTAGAAAACATCCCAATATCCATGAAACTCAAATTATATAAAAGTAAAAATAAAATTCCAACTCCACTAGCTGAACAGGAAAAAGACCAACACTCATACTCTTCAACTTCTAAGAAGGAAGAAAATCCTTTGTTTGTGATGCCATTCTTAGACTATGCGGATCGCTTGATTCTAATATTATTGGCTGCCGTGAAAGCTCTCTGATTTGCACACTAGTTCTTCTTACTTGATGCTCGCGATTGTTGGCCCTTGCCTCATCCTCTTCAGCTTTCGTTGGCATGAAATTGTGGTAGGATGTGGTCTTGATGTTATTAGCATTGAGATTTGAAGAGTTCTTTTTTCCTGTCATTGCGATGAGAGAAGGTTGAATGTTGAAAATCCAAATTGTGGTCTGGATTTTATAATGATACGTGCATGGTGCATTATAAGAAAGTTGTTGATCTTTATGTTAACCAAATCTGGAGCCATTTAAGAAGACTTTAAGAAGACATGTAAAGGGAAGTTTTATGTGTAGAAGTATGAAACTTTTTTCGTTACTTTCTTAATTCTTAATTCACAGATATTTATGATCTATGATAGATTCTCATACAAAAACAAATATAAATTGCTGGCATATATTTATGCTTAACACATTTTTCATATTATATTTGTACAACCTCTCTAATGCAAGCAGTGACAGGGCCACTTTTGGATCAGAATGATCGTGGACCAGTCCTTTTTATTATTTTATAGCTGATATATGCATATTAGATTAATCAGTTCATTATTTTATCTTAACAGAAGTAAAATAGCCTAAAGGAATATATTGAGGACTTGGGAACCACACACAGAAGTCAGAAGACTCGGAACACAATAAGAAAACTGTGCATCAGACCAATACTACGCTGAATATGGCAATGACTCACTGGACCGCAAGTATTTACAAACGTAATTATTTTTAATAAACATAATTGTTTAGATATCTCAACCGTCGTCCCTTAGTGCTACTTAGTATTACGGTACGGTCTAGTGATATTCTTCTTTACTGGTAAGAGGTCTTACGTTCGATTCTAGCCAAAGACGAATTTGAACCACATTATTGTTTGTCCATTATGAGGCTCAGTCCATATCTTAGTGTAGATAATATCGATTATTAAAAAAATAAATAAAAACTGCCCTCCTTTAGAGATGATAAAAAAATTCAAGGAAAAAAAAAAGGAAAACTAACTAAAAGTTTTTAAAAACTTTAGTTTTAATGAAAAATGACAAATAAAGGTGTAGTGAATAGTACCAAAAAAGATAAAAATATAATATTTTATTAAAAATAAATAATACCAGAAATATTTTGTTAAAACTCCTATAAAAATACCTAATACTCCATAAGTCATAGGATACTTGATCACTTTTGTTAGGCCTCTCATATGGGCCCCTTTGGACTCAAATAACTTGTATTTTGGGCTTCTAGTTCAGTTTTTAATGTGAATTGATTATCTTAATAGTGGTTCTGTTTTGTTAGGCCTCTCATATGGGCCCCTTTGGACTCAAATAACTTGTATTTTGGGCTTCTAGTTCAGTTTTTAATGTGAATTGATTATCTTAATAGTGGTTCTGTTTACCCCTAAATGATGATTCTGCCAAATAATAACATCTCCTACTTAAGAGTTAGGGATGGTCTTGTTAAGTAAGATGTTGTCAACGAAATATCAAACTATAATGACGATTCTACCCTCCTTAAAAAGGAGAATTCGACCATAGGGTATGGCGCCAATTTGAATACTGGAGCAAGCAAAAGTCCATAAAAAACAATAAGGTCTCGTTTGGCAGCTCGGACTGTACTGATTATTTATGTCGGATAAGATAAATAGCTACCGGATAGTATTGACTAAATTAGTCGGGGGTTTGGTGCAATATCGGACTAATGGCCGTATTATTCATACTGTATCGAATATAAATTTAATGTAATTATCTAAAAACCCAAATACTTTTCAAATCCTAAACTTCAAAATAAAAAGCAAATTAAAAGGCCCCAAATTAAGCAAAATCTAATTTATTTATAAAAAAAAAAAGCCCAAACAACAGTTAGGTTGCAGACAACCAAATGAACAAACAAGCCCTCTAGAATCTCAGCCTCTTGCAGTGCCACAAGGTAGGCCTCAGCAGCCTCATTTAGTGCCAACACCGCGTGGCTCTGGAAACGCAGATCAATCTTGAAATCCTGGGCAATTTCACGAACAAGCCTCTAGAATGGCAAATTCTTGATCAAGAGCTCAGTACTCTTCTGGTACTTAACGGATTTCACGAAAAGCAACAATACCAAGAGAGCAGTGATGAGGAGAGCAGCGACGAGGATAGTAGCAACGAGGAGAGTAGCGACGGCGAGAGAAGGCGACGGGAAGAACGACGACGGCTATAAGAGACTACCGGGAGAACGATGACGACGAGAGGGATGACGGCGAGAACGATGACAGCGAGAGAGACAACGACAAGAGGAGGTGTCGTGGAGAACAAAGTGCTAGAGAGAGGAAATGTTTATACCTGACTAATAATCCACTCCTTTTGGAAGGGTTTATTAAGAAGGTGTATACCCGACTATCCTATCCGATTGCTTAAATTAATCCGGCAACTATTTAATACGAGAGGACACAAAACGGTTGGGTCCGTATTATTAGTCCTATCTGATCCCTTATACAACATGCCAAACAAGGCCTAATCATCAAGATTTCCACCGCATAATGATTTTTGAAAATGAGCTTTAACGAAACACTCTCGGTACTGTTCATTTTTAACAAAAAAAACACATTTTTACTTTTCTTTGGTACTATTCACTACACCTTTATTTGTCATTTTTCATTAAAACTAAAGGTTTTTTGAACTTTTCATTAGTTTTCCTTTTTTGAAATTCAGTTGAAGGAAATATGTAGGGTGAATGTGAAGAAAGTTGGGGTTCCAACGTAAAACCAATTGATAACATGTGGAAGTAGTCTAATTAGTTATAAGCACATGCACGGTCATTCGTTTCCTCGATATGAGATTGATACTCTCAACATAATAATTCGATATTACAAAGGAAGATGTTGAGAAAGTTTGATAGCATGTATCCTTGAAAGAGTTTGTTGTGTTAAATGTGTGTCCTCTTAGTTGAAAATCAGAGTACTCAAAATGGACAAACAAACGAAAAATACACTGAACATTATTTTATTAATGGAAAAAAATTACAAAGACGGCTACAATTTCAAGAGGACTACACGAGTTCTAAAACATCCATTTATATTGAAAACTAAAGCAAACCCTAATACTGAACGAAAGCCTAATTTTAATGGGTTGGGTTTGAAACTCAAACAATAAAATAATCCTAAATATTAATATTTTCCAACACTATCCTTCTCTCTAAAGCCTCTATTTATACTAGTTGAATACCTATATCTTCTCCTTTGTAACCTCTATTTATTCGAACTCAAATTCTGGTTCTAACTTGGGTATCTAAGGGTCTTTGTTACATACTAGCACAACACTAGTGTACTTAGGCTTTTTTTGGGCCACTCCAAAGAACTGCGGACACAAGTGAATCAAACCCATGCTAGAGGTTGTTTGACTTCGTTGGTGGCTAACTAGAAACATGCATCAACGCTTTAAGAAAAATAACCTTAAAATGAAAAATAAAAAACAAACATTGATCTCATAAGCCATAAGCTAATTTTCTAACAAAGTTTACTTTTGTAATTTGGCTTAGGCAGCCCAGACTCTAGATAGAAAATTTTAAGGTTTTAAGCTTTAAAGTGAAAGCAGATCGTTATAGTTTCAGGGGTAGAACACTTTGTAGACATCGAAATTTCGTAAATAAATGTTGACCGATAAATCAAAGTGTCAACGCTCATGTATTACATAAATTTTACACGTAGCGTGTGACTCAACGAAAATTGAAATGAGTTGGAAAAGTCATCAAATAGGACACGTGTCAACGCCTGGCAGAAACGACTTATTTCATCTGGAATATTATATTCAAAATTAGGCCTTGGAAAATTCTATAAATACAAGCCCAATTTCATTCATTTGGGTAACCAAAATCATTAGGCAAAAACTCTTGAAGCTCTGAAGCTCTGAAACTCCGAAGCTCTCAAGCATCCAGGTTCCCGAAGAATCAAGAAAGCGTTCTTCGTTCATCGTTCTTCCAAAGATCAAGCCCGACGGCCCTTGGATCAACAATCATCCACCTTCAAGCCCAAGCCTCAACGACCCCTTGAAGAAAGCGTTCATCGTTCATCAACTGTTCATCCTCAAGGATCAAGCCCCAACGGCCCCTTTGGATCGACAACATCAACAAATCCGCTCATCCGCTGTTCATCAAGCCCAAGCCCCGACGGCCCTTGAAGAAAGCGTTCATCGTTCATCACTGTTCTTCGAGATCAAGCCCAAAAGCCCTCGAAGATCTGTTCAAGCCCAAAAGCTCTCGAAGATCCGTTCGTCACTGTTCTTCGAGTTCAAGCCCAAAAGCCCTCGGAAATCCGTTCATCACTGTTCTTCAAGATCAAGCTCAAAAACCCTTGAAGATCCGTTTATCCTCGTTCATCCAAGATCAAGTCTCGACGGCCCTTGGATCAATCGCACATCCCACAAATCAACACCTTACGGAGATCGAATCAGAGGATCAAATTAGAGAGAGATTGTAACCCAAAATCATCAAATACTAAATATTTGTTTGTGCGCGTTGTTCTTGTCTCTTTCGTTTCAGGAATTTTCCGTGTTCACAAATTGGCACGCCCGGTGGGATAATCTCTGCCTCTCATCTCTTTCTCCGTTCAAGAAATTCAAGCGCACTTCCAAAATTAATGGCATCAAGGAAGGCTCAATCTGTTCCCGCAACCGGCGCAAAGAACAAGAGCGTCCTCGTCGCAACTGGTGTCACTTTGGGCATCACGACTCGAAGCATGGCAAGAGCTACTTCTGCCGCCTCTTTCACCTCTGCATCAACTCTGCCAAGGGAACAAAAGCACCCAAGGCACGAGCCTTTGATCACCTTAGCCTCACTAAGGGCACCGAGGGGGGGAAGCCCAAGGAAATACTCCGAATCCATGCTCTCCGATGCCGATTCAAGCGGCAGTGCAGCCATGCAAGTCATGACCATTGGAGCAACTTCAATCGATGAGCAGCTGGCTCAGATGAATGAAGCAATCGCAAGGCTAACCCGAACTGTGGAAGAAAAAGACTTGCAAATTGCAGCACTCGTCAATCGACTAGAGGCGCAGGACGGCGATAAACCCGACCCAGAGAATGATCCACTAAAGAGAAGAGATGATGAAGAAGAAGAGCCTCAGGTGGAGAAAAACGATGCGAAGCCGGAGCCAGACCAAGCAGCGGCACTCATGGCATCTCTTTCTATCCAGCAGCTGCAGGAGATGATCACCAATACCATCAAGGCACAGTACGAAGGGAGCTCACATACCTCCTTGTTCTACTCGAAGCCCTATTCCAAGAAGATTGATGCCCTAAAGATGCCGAGGGGATATCAACCACCAAAGTTCATGCAATTTGATGGAAAGGGAAACCCGAAACAGCACGTTGCCCACTTCGTTGAAACTTGCAACAACGCAGGAACCGAAGGGGATTACCTCGCCAAGCAGTTTGTGCGCTCGCTGAAAGGAAACGCCTTTGAGTGGTACACAGACCTAGAGCCTGAGTCCATCAACAGCTGGGAGCAGTTAGAGCGGGAATTCCTCAACCGCTTCTATAGTACCCGCCGCACTGTGAGCATGCTAGAGCTAACGAGCACAAAGCAGTGGAAGGACGAGCCAGTCATTGACTACATCAACAGATGGCGCACTCTAAGCCTCGACTGTAAAGACAGGCTCTCAGAAACCTCTTCAATCGAGATGTGCATCCAAGGCATGCAATGGGGTTTGCAATACATCCTTCAAGGCATTAAACCGCGGACCTTTGAGGAATTGGCCACTCGCGCCCATGACATGGAGTTGAGCATCGCCCATCATGGGAAGAAAGAACCGATCGCCGACTACAAGAACGACAAAGTTCTTGGGACAAAGGTGGAAAAGGTTGCATGGAAACCCACCAAGGAAGCGATGACGGTCAACACAGCTCCCGTCAAAATCTCCACACGAGGCAAGGCGATTCAAGCCGAAGGCTTTCGTGATCAAGAGATGCGTAGACGCACTTTGAAGGAGCTTGAGGAGAAAACTTATCCATTCACCGACTCTGATGTGGTTGCCATGTTAGAAGACTTGCTGGAAAAGAAGGTGATCGGCTTGCCTGAGTGCAGACGGCCAGAAGAGATGAATCGTACTGACAGTCCAAGATACTGTAAATTCCACCGCTTCATCAGTCATCCGACAGAAAAGTGCTTCGTGCTGAAAGATCTCATCATGAAGCTGGCTCAGAAAGGAATCATCGAGCTAGATCTTGACGATGTGGTGAAGTCAAACTATACCACTTTCACTTCCGGCTCTTCCGACTCAAAGTTTTCACCTCAACCGCTGGGGGCATCCTCCAAGACAAGCAAAGTTGAAGGATGGACTCAAGTCACTCCTAAGAAATTGCACAAGAAGCATACGTCTCCTCCACATGTTCGCCAATCGGAAAGAGGGCAAAGCAGCTCTTGTCAACCTTCGAAGCAACGTGAACGTGTTGAAGATGATGAAATTTCGACATATAGATCGTCCATCCCCATCACGATGCGTGATTTCTTGCCCGAAGACTTCTTCAATCACTCGGTCAAGGCTCCTTGCTATGAAGATTGTGAGGAACGCCTCTCCAAAATTGCTTGACGAATTCACCAAAGCTCATTGTCTGTAAGAGCCTAAACTGCAAGACACAAGGCTCCTCGCCCGCACGAGCCTAAACTGCATGGCACTATGCTCCTTGTTCGCACGAGCCTAAACTGCACGAACCAAAGCTCCTCGCCTGCACGAGCCTAAACTGCACGGCACAATGCTCCTGGTCTGCACGAGCATAAAAGGCAACACCAACGCTCCTTGTCTGCACGAGCTGAAACTGCAACACGACACCAAATGCTCCTTGTCTGCACGAGTTGAAACTGCAAACGACACCAACGCTCCTTGCCTGCACGAGCTGAAACTGCAACATGGCACCAACACTCCTTGCCTGCATGAGTTAAAACTGCAAACGGCACAAAAAAAATACCAAATATATGTATGTATTTTGAACTACGTTTTGACTTGATCTCCTTCTTTGGAAGGGTACGTAGGCAGCTTGAATATTCAATTTCAAGTTCAGTCACATCAAAATTAAAAAAAAATGTTTATTAAATAGAGTTAATTTTATTACAAAAAAAAAAAAAAGAAAAAAGATTTCTTTTACATACATATACATATATATATATATATATATATATGCATCAGCAGCAAGCCTATCAAAAGCTATCAAAAGGAGGCCATCCAGGCCCAAGTGACACCCAAGTCCACCAGCTACAAATCCGGGTCCGGCTCTCAAAGCCCATCCTCACTTGGATCCAAGCCTTCATCTCCGCCGCCACTATCTCCAAACGTCTCGCATGCGCCTAAATCAGATGGCAGAGGGCCGTTGATCAGATTCGAACCCGCTGGGCAACTCGCAAGAGATCAAATTGTACAACAAATCAAGAACCCGAAGCACCATGGCGTTGAAGAGCGACTGTGGAAGCGACTCGTTGAGGGGATTGTGGGAAAGATCGAGATTTTGAAGGTGTTCGACCATACCGAGGTTGGCAGGAATGGAACCCAGAAGCCGAGAGTTGGGAAGATTCAAACCCACGACTCTGGGGTAGTTCTCCGGCGATTGGTGTTTACTGCGCCGCACAAACGACGCATCCTCCTCTTTCTACCTCGAACCAAGACCTTCTTGCTAGAGGTAGTAAAACCTTCCCAGAATGCCAAATCTCGAAGCGGAGGTGATCGCGCCGTCGCCGACGACTCTGCTTGCTACGAACCGTTTGGTGGACGAGATCTGCAGCAAAGGCTTTCAGCGAGACCAGAACTTGTAGCTCGACTGGCGGAGCCACAACTTGCCGTGGAAGCTGAAGCAGCGGACGAGCAAAGAAGTACAGAAGCGGGTCTATGTCTGCCCCGGAGCTCCAGGTCCTTTCTCCCTCGAAGCAGACATCCTCCTTGCAGCGGTAAAGATCAGTTCACTTTCTTCTTCTCCACCGTGAGAACAATAACCACAGCTGCGCAACCAGAAGTTCAAGTAAAACTTTCATTGCAGAGAGTCGATGAGTGTGCTGAAAAGTGTGGGTTCTGTTCGAATCCGGATCGCGATTTGGATCCCTCGAGCTTTCCTCATGACAGCCTCGTCTGCCCCGTTTGTAACTCTACCTGGAAAGGTGTCATTCCCCACGGCACATGCATCATCTTCTTCTCCCAGCCATTCTCGGCCTACATCGCCACCTACCAAGACCCAACTCAGAATGTGGAGAGATCTCGTTACATTACCATGATGGAACCCATCAACGGTAGACAAGACCTTCACGTGTCTGTCACCATGTCTTCCATTAAGGTTGGTACGGTTGGACGTGGTAC
This sequence comes from Malus domestica, assembly GCF_042453785.1. Classification (NCBI taxonomy): domain Eukaryota; kingdom Viridiplantae; phylum Streptophyta; class Magnoliopsida; order Rosales; family Rosaceae; genus Malus; species Malus domestica. The sequence goes on from NC_091673.1 coordinate 16,987,513, forward strand.
ACAGCTTACATCGTTATCGCAGCTTGTCTGAACCTGCTTGGAGTGAAGGGTACTAACAGAGAGGCACCAAGATCTCAGCCATTAGTGCCGCCATCGAAGACATCGGCTCTGGCAGCTCCACTAAGTGGTCGAGACTCACCCCAGCTCCCTCGTCCTCTTCTGCCAGCCTTTTCTTCTTTCACTAACAACCTCCGTTACACGGTTGCGATCGTCCTGTATCCATCGTGATCCTTTCGCTTCCCACAAAATGTGAGCCGCGACGTCTGCTCCCTCGTCTGCAAGCATTGGCTTGCCCTCAAGCTCGCCCAAGCTTCATCATGCTCCTCCGTCATCCTCATCACCCAACGCCGCACCTCCGCTGCAACTTCTCCGCCCAAGGCTGCACCACTCATCCCGTCTGCACCCGTTTCTGCCATTCATCATGGGATCCTTCGATCTCCGACTACGAGGTTATGGTCAAGAGGCAGTACTGCAATTTGGCAAGGAGGTTAGAGCTGGCTGACTCCCTCTCTCTAGCTGTAAGATCTGTGAGGCACTCTCGTGTGAGCTTTATCTTTCCCGGTGTTTAGCCTTCTCCGCAACGCCGTCGTCGCCGACTCTCCACCATGGCACCAAGCAACTAGCAGCTTCACAGATGCTCGACGCCAGCCTTGAGCCTCGCTCCAGCGACTCCAGCTCTCCACCGTGCAGCGCCCTTCAAGCTCATTAAGGAACTCTGCAGCCTGTGATGCAAACTCCTCTCCCATCATCAATTTATATAAAATATATATATATATATATATATATATATATATATATATAAAGGAGATGGTGGAAGCTTGGTGGACAACACCATGCAAAAAAAAATAAAAAAAAATAAAAAAAAAAGATCTTGGTGTCTAGCACCATGCAAAAAAAAAAGGGTTTTGTGATGGTGGACAACACCATGTGCAGAAATAAAAAAAAACATAAATAAATAAATAAAATAAAGGAAAATTTGGGGATGGTGGATCTGAACACCACCGAAAAGCAAAAGAAAAAAAGGTGGATGTGTGTGTATGCGCATGTGTGTGGATGTGTATTATATAATATGTCCATAGCACTACAGCAAAAAAAAAAAAAAAAAAAAAAAAATTGCACTGAGAGAAATAAAGTCCATTTTATTTATTTTTCTGGAAATTTTGCATAAATTTGCATTATACATACCTTACAAAAAAAAAAAAAAAAAAAAAAAAAAAAACAAATCAAATCAAATCAAATTTACAAGAGGGGATCTTCAAGGACGATCAGGTGCCGCCTCACCACTCGGCAGAGCTCCAGAAATGAGAGGCGCTGGAGGTTGACTGTTTGAAGCCTCACCACTCGGCGGAACTCCAGGAAGAAGAGGAGCCAAAGGTTGATCATTCTGAGCTTCATTACGCGGTACAACCCCAGAAGATGAAGGCAAATGCTGCTGGAACAAACCCACAAACCTCTGATGATCAAGTAAAATCTGACCATCAGATTCCTGCATCTGGTCAATCTTCCTCTTCATGTTTGTCGCGTAGCTATGTGCGAGCTTATGCAGCTGTTTATTCTCTTGCTTGAGCCCTCTAATCTCCTGTTTGAGATTCATCACTTCAGCCGCCAATGATTCAACTTGACGGGTTCGAGCAAATAGACGTTGGGCCATATTAGACACAGAACCTGCACACTGCACACTGAGAGCCAGAGAATCCTTAACAGCCAACTCATCAGACCGTTTGGAAAGTAGTCTGTTATCTCTGGGAGTTACAAGGTTTCGGGCCACCACCGCAGCGGTCATATCATTCTTCATCACCGAATCCCCAACGGTAAGAGGACCAGTAGGGGATATGAATGATGGGCGCCATATGTTGTCTGGAGAAGGCGGGACTGCCTCTTCACCAAGATTCAAGTCAAAACAACGATCGGAGGGTCCTGACATTTTCAAAGTGTTGAAGAAAGAAGAGGTCGGACGAATCAAGATCTTAGAAGTGCAAGAAGGGAGTTTTCACAAGAAAAATTCAAGTGTGCTTTGAAACGAACAGCATGCCTCTATAAAAAATCAGCACTCGACGGGATTTCAGAGATCGAAGAGGCGAGCTCAGAATTCGAAGAGGCCATTCAAAAATCGAAGAGGCAAGCTCAGAAATCGGAGAAGCATCTTGCTTTTCCAGAAGCGTCGGCACCCGTCACACGCAAACTCAGCTTTGCGAAAATCACGGGCAATTTGTCGAAGCGCCGATCCCAGATATCGAAGAGGCGCCAGTCTTTTTCAGCCGTGTCATCACCTGTCATATGCACACTCAACTTTGCGCAAATCACGGACAATTTGTCGAAAGATTTTTGGGTGAAGGAGAAAGCACGTGAAGTTTACTGTTCAATCATCCAACGGTTGCCGACACGAGTAAAAGAATAGTACCTCTACAGGTATTAAAGAACTTCCTATAACTGTCCACCTTCACCTTCCATAGCAAGGCAGACATACAGAGCCTTTCTTCATCTCTGAGAATGTCTTCCCAACGAAGCCTCTCGAGTCACTCAGTGTTCCTTATTCCTTGGGGTACCTCAGCAAGCCAATGACTCCAAAGCAAAAATATCTCATATCACCAGGGTAGAAAGCAAGAGTATCTCATATCATGCGTTCTCCCTGTCCTTTCCTTTGTCCTTGTTCTTACCTACAAAGACAAGGATAAAGAAAACAATATGTCGGAACTTCCACTCAAACTCGGGTAAGGAACCGACTGCTTGGAACCCTTCCCTGATTGCCTACCTAGCACTGCTCTCGAGTACTCGTTTCGCACTGCTGCTGTACTTTCAAAGAAGCTGCCACATCTGCCTGAAGAACAGATAAGGCAAGTGAAAATGATACCTTGCAGCATGTGGAGACAAGGTGCAGAAGGAACAAGCAGAGAAGAATGCGGTCTGCACGGTCAACTCAGCAGAAGGAGTCCGAACTGAGGAACTCAAGAAGCTGCCATATCTGCCTGAAGAAACAAGCAGAGAAGAATGCAGCATGCACAATCAACTCAGCAGAAAGAGTCCGAGATGAAGAACTCGAGAAGATGTCGCATCTGCCTGAGGACGATGAACTTGTTTTGACCCTCAAATTCTTGGGTCGACTTACTAGGCGTTGTGGGCTGCACGTGCCGATTCACCACCCTTGAATCGAATCCTTAAAGATCAAGTCACCAACTGGAAGAAGAGTTCATCAATCTTGAAGATCATACCGTTGACCAAACTGCTCAGGTGTGAATTAGAAAGATTGAACAAAGAAACAGGTTGTCACCTTTACCTCGTGCCTGCTTGCCATGTGTCCGAGTCAACCTTCAAGAATCAAGCCTCAACGGCCCTTGAAGAAGTTTCCAGCCAAATTCAAGATCAAGCCTCGACGGCCCTTGAGGAAATCACAAGTCCGATTCAAGATTAAGTGTCTACCACCCTTGAATCAAAACCTAGTTCAAGAATAAGCTGTGGAAAATCAACAATTGGAGGAATCCAGAAAATCTTCCAACCCAGTTCAAGATCAAAGCTGTGGAAAGTCAACAAGCGCAACAAAATACGTGCCGATTCATCCATTACCAAAGCCAAAGATCATCTACCACATGAAGCTCCTTGTGGTCAAATTTCAACCTTCAAGATCAAGCATCGACGACCCTTGAAGAAATTTCAAACAACAATTCAAGATCAAGCCTCAACGGCCCTTGAAGAAATCTCAAGCCCAATTCAAGATCAAGCCTCAATGGCCCTTGAAGAAATCTCCAGCCCAATTCAAGATCAAGCCTCGACGGCCCTTGGATCGACATCTACAGTAAGGGACTTCAAAACGCATCTCCTACACGTGACAAGCACATGTATACGACGTGCCTTGAAGTGGGGGCATTTGTAGACATCGAAATTTCGTAAATAAATGTTGACCGATAAATCAAAGTGTCAACGCTCATGTATTACATAAATTTTACACGTAGCGTGTGACTCAACGAAAATTGAAATGAGTTGGAAAAGTCATCAAATAGGACACGTGTCAACGCCTGGCAGAAACGACTTATTTCATCTGGAATATTATATTCAAAATTAGGCCTTGGAAAATTCTATAAATACAAGCCCAATTTCATTCATTTGGGTAACCAAAATCATTAGGCAAAAACTCTTGAAGCTCTGAAGCTCTGAAACTCCGAAGCTCTCAAGCATCCAGGTTCCCGAAGAATCAAGAAAGCGTTCTTCGTTCATCGTTCTTCCAAAGATCAAGCCCGACGGCCCTTGGATCAACAATCATCCACCTTCAAGCCCAAGCCTCAACGACCCCTTGAAGAAAGCGTTCATCGTTCATCAACTGTTCATCCTCAAGGATCAAGCCCCAACGGCCCCTTTGGATCGACAACATCAACAAATCCGCTCATCCGCTGTTCATCAAGCCCAAGCCCCGACGGCCCTTGAAGAAAGCGTTCATCGTTCATCACTGTTCTTCGAGATCAAGCCCAAAAGCCCTCGAAGATCTGTTCAAGCCCAAAAGCTCTCGAAGATCCGTTCGTCACTGTTCTTCGAGTTCAAGCCCAAAAGCCCTCGGAAATCCGTTCATCACTGTTCTTCAAGATCAAGCTCAAAAGCCCTTGAAGATCCGTTTATCCTCGTTCATCCAAGATCAAGTCTCGACGGCCCTTGGATCAATCGCACATCCCACAAATCAACACCTTACGGAGATCGAATCAGAGGATCAAATTAGAGAGAGATTGTAACCCAAAATCATCAAATACTAAATATTTGTTTGTGCGCGTTGTTCTTGTCTCTTTCGTTTCAGGAATTTTCCGTGTTCACACACTTATATCTACATTTTGTGCTAAATCCTCCCTTCCTCTCATCGTCGAGTCAAAAGTGAAAAACAAAACTTGTAGCATAAAAAAAAAGAGCAAGTGATCAATCATCGATGCATGACTAAAAAAAAGCGTACGTAACTTTATAAAACGGTGAATTGAGCTAAACAAAACTTGGAGCACGAAGCAAGTGATGAATGTATAGGCTAAAGATAAGTGGGAAAAGGATGACCACAAGCCATATATTATATATGGTAGGATAACATACACATTCACCCCACATTAACATACCTACAAAAATAAAAATAAAATACTGACTTTTACCTAGTATTCTTATTTATGGTTTTAAAAAAAATAATAGGCAAATGGCAGTACATATTTGTCAACAACAGAAACTTCCTAGTGCAACACAACACAAAGAAAAACAAAACAGTTTCTGACTGACCCATTTCCACAAGATCTCATTTGCAGAAAATAAATAGATAGATAAATTAGCCTCACGTAATTTGTATTGATTCACATTTGCATGAATCATTAGATTCATTACTTTAATTTTTATGATCTTTACTGAATTTTCTTCTGGTCACTTGCGGATTACAAGAGCATCTTAATCTTAATTAATTAAAATCCTAAGTATTTTGGTCAACCCTAATAACCCACAATCTGACACTCACTACTAAAGCCCTAACAGGGCTCCAAGAGTACTAAAATCTAAATCACAACCGGTCATCAAACTTCAAATAATTAATCACAACTATACCTACTAATGCGCTTATCCAATTACTAATTTACTAATTTGCTTGTCAGTCAATAATTAAGAAAAAAATAAAGTGAATAATAATAAAAAAAGACCAACTTATATTGCAGAATGCAGATGCAGAATTTGTGTGGTGTGATAAATTAAAGTACGCATGTAGTAGACACTATGATTTCGCATGAACTTCCGCTCTCAGGGAATGTGGGGAGTTGGGAAAGAGCAAATTATAAGCTTCTTTTTTATTTTTTATTTTATATTTATTTTGATTTTCTGCATAGGTTAAAAAACCAAAATTTGTGGGGGTGAATCACGTGACACTACGCCTTTATTTTTTATGGGACCACATGCCCTAATAAAGGACACCTAGTGAATACCATTATACCAAACTTTGTAAAAGTGGTGTAAAGTCCAACGGTGAAAATGGAATTATCAATAATTACGAGCCTCGTCTATTTACATTTTGGTTAATTTTGATACCTTACTTGCAGGTGTAACATTAATGTAAAAGTTTATGATGGGACTTTGATCACACCTTACACAATTATCAATGTTGATTCTTTACTTGGCTTCGAAACGGGTAAACTTTGAGGTTCGTCCATCAAACCAGGTGTTTTTTTTTTAATTTTTGAATAAATGATATTATTTTACAATTGGTTAGTAATAACGTGGTTCAAATTTAGTTTTGACGAGAATCGAATATAAAACCTTTTATTTACAAGCGAAGATTAATACCACTAAACCGTAATACTAAATAACATCAAACCAAGTGTCTTAGCAACAAAATAATTAGATTGGGCTGTTATATTAGGAGTATGATTCTCTCCCTTCTAAATTCCGTTATCCTTCAATCCTCTCTTATTTGAACGATCATGATTAAATCATGTCAACATTTTGTGTTGACTTCTCTATAGAAAGAGAAAGACAAAAAGGAAAGTGAGAGAGAATGGAAGGAGATTTGGAGAGGAGAGAATTCTACTTCGTTATATTAGGTAATTACTAGCAGCATTATCCTTGATCCTACGTTTGTGAGAGAAGTTTAAACACATGCGCTCGTTCATATAGAAAAACTTGCTCCAAAGAGAGACTGCGAAAAAAATTTATGATATGAGACGTCATTGTGATGAGGATATACACATACTCTATGAGACAAAGAGGGTTAATTTGGTGAACCCCTTGAAGTGGAACACTGGAAGGGCCAACAAAACATCTAACGTCTTATATTGATGTTCTCTTGTGTTTGGTAGCATAATTATTGTTAAACTAAATTCATAATATACATGCTTGCAGGATCCAGAGAGTGGTGGACCTCAATCGAAGCAAATAACCTACCATTTGAAACCGTTGCGCGCCAAAACAGCATAACTCGCTGTCGTTACGTCAGGCACCAAAACTAACGGTAGAGAGTAAATGCTAAGAATTATTAATATTTTGGACATTCTCCAAAAAGCCCTTTGGCATAGATACTAAAAATCAGCTTCGACGTTCAATCATAGGGCTAAAAATGTAATATCAACCGAGATGACGACAAAACGTAAATAGGACCAACAATAAGTTTCATCATGCAGTTCACGATTTTTATACATGCATTTATTTATTTACGAATTAATTTTCATACAAATTAGAAGCAACATAAGATTTTAGGGCGTTATATTTCTAAATTGCCTTGTTGTTAATTAGCATAAGGAGGGTGTGTAAATGTTTATATATCGTAATCATCATCCCTAATTACGTTTATCATTTTTGGTAATACACATATTACATAACTAATGTAAGAAGTATTGCTTGATTTCCTTTTGGTCTTAAAACAAACATTAAAATGCTAATGAAGTGAAATGTATTTTGTATATGAAAACATTTGCGATGAATCTTTGCTAAATATGTTGTATATATATTTTTGGCCTAATCGGATAAATGGTCCCCGTGGTCATAAGGTATTCGGATGATAGCCCCTGTGGTAAAAAAATTCGGATTTAAACCCCTGTGGTCTAAGTCTGTTAGGATTTATGCTCATTTGTTAAATAATGCTCACGTGACTGCCAAATGTCTGCCACGTGGCAAAATAATATTTTTTTTTTTTAAAAAACCTGAATTTTTACAAAAAAAAAAAAAAAAAAAACCCGGAACCTCCCCCCCGCCCTCCGCCCGTTCCCCCCCCCCCCCCCGCCCGTCCTTCTTCTTCTTCTTCTTCTTCTTCTTCTTCTTCTTCTTCTTCTTCTTCTTCCCGCCGGAGACCAACTCCCCCCCTGCGCCGGAGCCCTCTCCCTCTTCCTTCTTCTTCTTCTTGCAAATTTGCGTTTTTTTTTTGTAAAAATTCAGGTTTTTTAAAAAAAAATTAAAAATTATTATTTTTGCCACGTGGCATATATGTGTCAGCCACGTCAGCATTATTTAACATATGGGCATAAATCCTAACAGACTTAGACCACAGAGGTTTAAATCCTAACAGACTTAGACCACAGAGGTTTAAATCCTAACAGACTTAGACCACAGGGGTTTAAATCCAAATTTTTTTACCACAGGGGCTATCATCCGAATACCTTATGACCACGGGACCATTTATCCAATTAGGCCTATATTTTTCTTTCTAAATAGGTGGTATTTGGCCACCACAATCCTTGAGTTTTTGAATAATCTAATCGAGGTACTTGCCACTACATTCTAGTTGATAATTAATTATAATGGCAAGTACTTTAACTCACGTTTTTGAACAAAATATATCGTTCAAATACCCTATTGTTTTACGAAAAATGTTATTCAACTTAAAACATAAAATATTCATTTTTTACATTAAGTTTAATATTGGATTAGTTTTGTTTGGATGTCTTTTGTACTATATTATGATGTTTGAATAAAACATCTTATCCAAAGATAAAATAAAAAACTTAAAACATAAAATAAACTTCAAAATTCCAAATAATACGTGTAGGGCCCATTTTATTGAGAGTTGATCCTACTAATCCAAACAAATTACATTAGTATACAACATGTATCTGGCTAATTAATAACAATATTTGAGAAGTCGAACATACACTGTAATGTCATATCCACCAATTTTAACTACGTGTCAGGTGGTGCATAGACACTTTTAACCCTGTATTAGATGTTAAAGTGATGGTTTTAACCTTGTAATGCATAGACATTTTTAACCCTGTATTAGATGTTAAAGTGACGGTTTTAACCCTGTAAAGACGATATAATTTACACCAAAATGGAAATGTAATGTTGAATTGGAAATGTACATTTCCCTTAAGAAGAACACTCACATGTAGATAGATCTATGATACTCTTCTGTGCATTAACATTTAAAAAAATTCTCTGGCATTGACTGCCACAATGGGTGATTCCAAAAGGCCAAAACTAGTTTTTTTTTCCAATTTAGATGGAAGAGTGGCAAAATAGTCAATGACTCAAAGGACAAGTACTACAGTTTACAAAGTCAAGCAGTGAAAAGAATGCAAATCAAAGCAACATTATTAATATAAAAAGCCGAAGACCCGAAGTGCCATAGACCAAAAAAGGGTGAAGAAGGAAGTGAGAGAGTGAGTGAGTGAGTGAGAGAGAGAGACAGAGAGAAACTGAAAGAAAGAAAGATTTGATAAAATCCCTGTACGTGACCTTTTTTTAAAAGCTGGGTGGTGTTGGGTTGGGTGGGTGGTGGTGGTGAGAAAATTACACAAATATATATACATAGATAGATACAGCTGTTGAGAGCAGTGGGGCTTTGGGGTGGTGGTGGTAGGGTCAAAGTTATCCCCACAAGAAAAGTCTATAGCCCTGCTTGTTTCCAAAATCTCCCGCCTTCCCGCTTCTTGAAAATCCTAGACCTATTTTCCAAATTCCAGCAGACCCACCTCGCCATTTCTTCTTTTTTTTTTACAGTTTGGGCTTTAGAGAGAAGGAGACCAAATTCAGCACCAAAACGTAGAGAGGGAGAGAGAGAGAGAGAGAGTAGCGGTGGTTGTGGGCTGATGGAGTGGCTGAGGTAGTGGTGGCATGCGGTGGAGCTGCCTCTCTGGAAATGGACACCCCCGAGAGGAACCAGATCGGCACCCCCAAGGCCAAATTTGAGGTCAGGCTTTGTGCCCATTTTGTTTTTTATTTTATTTATTTTTTAATTCTGAATTTTTAAGGTTGTTTCTGAACTGGGTTTTTGAGGTTGTCTCCTCTGTGTTTCTAAAGCTCGTGAATTTCTTGAGAAAGTTGACCAAGGATTTTTTTGGTTTTGTTTTTCCCATTTTAGTTTCATGGGTTGCACCTGCATCACTGCATGTGGGTTGATGTTTGATTTTCAGCTGGATCAGCTCTCATTTTTTTGGGTGGTCAATTGGATATTCTAATCCTAAGAAGGATCACTTGATAATTCTACTGAGATATTTAATTGTCAGTTTTCGAATTTTATTTTCTGCTTTTATTTTGGAAAAGTGTCTGCTTTATGTGGGATTGCAGAAATTTATGATTTGGATCTCAAAAATGACCTCAATTTTATGGTCAATTGTCACAATTTGGCTTCTTGAGAAATGATTTTCTTTGCAAAAAAAAAAAAAAAAAAACTCAATTTGGGATTGCTTTGGACCTTATTTTTACCATTTTACCCCCTTTTTTACTGGTTTGCAGAAGGTGATGGAATTAAATTCGAAATTTCTTTTCTTTTATTTTAGATTGAATGCATAGCTATTTGTTTTCTTGAGGTACTTTGCGAGTCACTTGTTACTTAATTATTTGTTATAAGATGATAATCACATTCTCCAGCAGATTTGAGGTCATAAAGCCATAATTTGGTGAGGCAGACGTTTCAGTAAAGTTATTAACAGATTTGATTTATAGGTTTTCATGCAAATTTTCAGATAATTAGTTTTGTTGACATTCATTTTCCCAGATTTCGTGGTCAATTTTTGCTTGATTGTGATTTATATGTAATATGTGGATCTTCTTTTCTATTGCTAGTGCAATTTTTTAGATATTATATTATTAGTTGTGTATAATTTCTATATTTTAGACCGGGCTTAAAGTGCGAAGAAATATGTGTTTTCGTAGGAGAGTTCATCTGGTTCAGGATTTGGCCATAACATCCGAGAATGTGTATACCTGGAGTACATGACCCATATTCATGTTATGATCGTTGTGTGTGTGTGTGTGTGTGTAATTTTTTCATCCTGTAAAGTTTTTTGTTTTTCGTAAGTGCAGGATTCTCCAGTCTTTAACTATATCAATAGTCTTTCTCCTATCAAGCCGGTTAAGTCTGTGCACATTACTCAGACGTTCAGCTCCCTCAGTTTCGCTTCCCTTCCTTCCGTTTTCACTTCACCCCATGTCAGTTCTCACAAGGAATCCAGGTTCCTGAGGAGGTAATTGACTGCTTTATTTCTTTTTTACTTTTTTTTTCTTTTACCTATTTTGCGTGGTAAATTATTCTTGCATTTCTTTCAGGCATAACCCTTCAGATCCGTCAAAACCTGAGTCCTCTCTGGAAAGCGGTAACAAAGTCTCTGTGAATGAAGATGCGGCTGAATTCTATATTAACGCAGAGGAGCTGCATGAGAGTTGTGTTCCAGGGGATTCTGTAGGAGAAGCTTCTGCGGAACCACCTAGTGAGCACTCAAAGTTTGTGATTGAGCTGCCGCGAAATTTGAAGTATGACTGTGGTAGCCCTGAATGTGACGCAGCAACTTCTTGTGGTACTGAGGCAGGTTGTGAGTCGGAAGCAGCTGCCTTGTCAGCTCCACTCGTTCCATATGCTCAAAAGACCTCTGAAAATGGTTCATCTGATGGTGAAGCACATCTACAGAGCATATGCCAGAGTGGCCAAAGAAGAGAAGGGACAGGCTGTGATTGGGAGAGTTTGATCTCTGATGCTACCGACCTATTAATTTTCGATTCCCCCAATGCCTCAGAGGCTTTCAGGGGGATAATGCAGAATCCTCTGGACTCCGTAACAAGATTTTGTAATTCTCTTATGCCGCGACTCTCACAGAATGACATTAATGATGAGCAAAACGTGCTAGTCCTTGATACAGTTGGTTCCGGAGAACAACCTGAAACTGAAGATCCTTCCTCTCAATATGGAGAAGCTAGTCAGCCGGAAGATACAGAACTGATGCAGGACCATTTGAATAGTTGTATGGGTAGCAATCAAATCGAGAAAGAAGATCAGTTCAATTGTAAGGTAAAACATTCACTATGCCTTCACGATAGTCCTAATAATGCCGATTCCAAAGATTCTTGACTACTTTGTTGTGAATTGTTGTCCTTACCTTATTTATTTTACTTATTTGGTTGTGCTAATACTATTTTATCTGTTTGTGCATTAGCCTGGTTTAAATTTGCATCGTGGCTTGCGAAGGCGCTGTCTGGATTTTGAGACGGCAGGAGCTCGCAGGAAGAGTTTAGACAATGTTCCAAATTTTAGTTCTTCTATGTTATCTCAATCTGATGAAAAAATCACTACAAATGATAAGCAACTGGTTCCAATAAAACCTCGTGGTGAATCCGCCCGGTGCATCTTACCTGGAATTGGTTTGCACCTAAATGCTCTTGCAACAACCTCAAAAGACTACAAGACCATTAAGCGTGAAAATATGGCCTATGGTAGACAACTAAGTTTACCCAACCTCGCTGCCTCTGCTCATTCCCCCACAGCTGGTCAAGGACCTGGTCATGAATCTTTCTCTTCGGCTTCTTCTGAAAGGGACATGGATGGCACCGAAAATGGCGTTCAGCTGCTGCAAGATGCTTCCCAAGAACCTGCATTTTTAGCTAATGAAGAGTTTAACCAGAATAGCCCCAAAAAGAAGAGGCATGTGCTGTTGACCATATATTCTTCATTAAATTATTATGTCATGTTCATTTTCATTTTCATGTGATTGGTTAGATTTTTGTACCTTTATCTGACATCTTATAATTCTGATTGGATGTGCAGGCGCAAGTTCGAACAAGCTGGAGAAACCGAGTCTTCTTGCAAACGTTGCAACTGTAAAAAATCGAAGTGTCTGAAACTGTAGGTTCTTCATCTACCTTTTAGTGAAGCCTAAAATTTTTGTCACTTGTAGTGAGACAGCTTTTATTGAATGTTTGAATATTATCAGTCAGATATATATTGGCTTAGGAATTTCATTTCGCTCACTTTAGAATTGCATCCAATTGTCTCAATCAACATTGTCCTTTGATATGAAAAAGCTTTAAAACTGGTGGTTGTTACACGTTCTACATGTAGAGGAGTTACCTCCTGCATAAACTCCTGAGGCGGATAAACTGTTGTTCTTTGATTCTGTTTACCTCTTGCACTGGTCCTTGAGTCTATAATTTGACTTCTGATACTGTTCGTGCAGTTACTGTGAATGCTTTGCTGCTGGTGTCTACTGCATAGAGCCATGTTCATGTCAAGAATGCTTTAACAAGCCTATTCATGAAGATACTGTTCTTGCAACTCGTAAACAGATTGAGTCTCGCAACCCACTTGCATTTGCTCCGAAAGTGATTAGGACCGCTGATCCTGTTCCTGAATATGGGGTTAGAAAATGAATCCAATATTCTATGCTCTGTTTGCAGGTTGAACAGAAATTTAACCAGTAAAAGTTGCTTTCACTTGCAGGAGGAGTCCAGCAAGACCCCAGCTTCTGCGCGGCATAAAAGAGGTTGCAACTGCAAGAAATCAAGCTGCCTGAAAAAATACTGTGAATGCTATCAGGTTCACCGTCAGCATATCTTGTTTGCTTGTAATATCCTATATAAATGTTATTCACACTTGATTTTTTTTTTGAAAGGGCGGTGTTGGATGCTCCATTAGCTGCAGATGTGAAGGCTGTAAAAACGCATTTGGTAGAAAGGATGGTGAGTGAGTTGTTATGCTCGACTTAATTACTTCTTCGTGGATTTCTTTTTATCTGCATTCCCATCTGAATTTGATGTCCTTCAAGTGTGCTTGCCAATTATCTTGATATTTGTTACTTATTCCTTTGCAATTCAGGATCTTTTGTAGGAACAGAAACTGAGGCAGACGAAGAAGAAACAGAAGCATGCGACAAGAGTGTGGCTGAAAAACATCAACAGAAAAATGAAATTCAGAGAAATGAAGAGCAGCGCCAGGATTCTGCTCTTCCCTCAACGCCATTACGGCTTTCCAGGTTTAATTCTTAAACTATTTGTTGGTTGAGAAGTTGACGTATCATTGCTGTTAGATGTTTAACAATTCTTTTATGTTCCAGACAATTCTCACTGCCGTTTTCGTCAAAGAACAAACCGCCAAGATCTTCTACTTTTAACATTGGATCGTCTTCGGGATTATATACAATCACAATCCAGAAACTCGGAAAACCAAATATTCTGCGCCCTGAATCCAAGTTAGAGGGACATAACCAAGCAGTTGCAGAGGATGAAATGCCAGAGATTCTTCAAGGAGATGGGTCTCCTAGCACTGGCATCAAGACCGCTTCTCCGAATGGTAAGAGGGTGTCCCCTCCCAATAATGAATTTGGGCCATCACCTGGTCGAAGGGCGGGTAGGAAACTAATTTTGCAGTCCATTCCTTCGTTCCCGTCCCTCACTCCCCAGCATTGAGGTGGTTGGACTTTCGCGAAGCTAAATCTTTTAGTATACCTTGTACTCCAAAGATATTAAGTTCAGTTCTGTATGCCGTTTCAGTTAGTTTTTTTTCTTTTTTTTCTTTTTTTTTTCCTTCTGTACTTGTATAATAATAATAAGGTATCCCTGCTCTCTTGGTTGTATAATATGGAATTGCAGTCTATAGTTTCTTCTTTTACCCCTTTTGTTTCCAACCTTACCATTTTTATCTGGTAACTTTCATAGACCATGCTATGATTTGGTTTCCTTTTCACATGTGCATTGGTTAAATATGGCCTGGCATATTTCCTCTTTGAATATGATTTTCCCTTCAAGCTCATGACAGCTTAGTGATATATGCACCTGCACAACTTAGATCATATCAGTGTATCGTATACGTTGTCTTGTATGTAGTAACGTAGTTTAAATTCACTTGTTTAGTGTTCTTGTATTCTTTAGTACATATTTAACTGTTAAATTGTAATGCACACGGTATGCCGTACATTGAATTCTTACACAATCGTAAAAGTTGACAAAAAGAGCAACCACTATCCTAAATGAGAAATGAATAGTTGTACTCATAATCATCACGTCCAAAAGGAAAAACAAAACCATGATCTCCAAAAGGCCATAAACATTTGCTGAACACATTCTATACTACATCAATGTTAACTTGAAAAAATGGGTATTTGGATCTCCTTAGTCTATTATTCTCTCTCACAAAAACATTACATCCTTGGAACTTAGAAACAATAATTTGCCTAGGGTATAAAGGAATGGTCTCAGCTACAATTTGTTGGAAAATTTAATATTATTTTCATTATATTAAATTAATTAATTAAATGGATATTAGAAGTGATGTTTTTTGGTAGAAATATATGTCTATCCTAATGAAGAGTGGTAGCTTTTGTCCCTTCATGAATGGTCACATACTTTCCAAGAGATATCTCATATTCTATAAATAGGGAAGCCCCCTATAAACATAAAATAACTTTACATTGTTTACATAATCATACATAAAGTGCACTAATATTAGAGAGTCTCATCGAGTTCATATGAGAAAGTTTTCAACACAATCGTGGTTCATGGAGGCTTGTGATTTGGAGTGCTACTATTACAAGGATGTGATCGTTGTATCTTGGGAGACAAGCGCCGATCAACCATCAGCACCATAGTGGAGCGTAAACTTGTCTTAAGGACAGAGTGTCCAACACTTGCCTCGACTATGTTTTCTAAGTTTTTCTAATTCATTATGTCATGTTCATTTAACGTTGGTAACTCATGTGCATGCATTACTTTGATATGTAATTGCATGAATTATTTTTTGATTTTCTATGTGATTTAATATAGCAATTAGACCCTATTTTTCCAACACAATTTGCTTTAGTATTTGCGAGCAGTGTCCTAGTCAATTAACCTCGTGTTTATTATAATATTCAAATCATGGAGCGACATCACCAACCTAACCCTTAGATGAGGAACACAAAGAAGAAATCGATGCAATCAGTAGGAGACCATTTATAAACTATATATTATTGTTGTACTTCATCAATGTGTGATTGTGCACATCATCCCCTTTGTTAGTAGCAGACCAAACTACACCAACTTATTTAGCCACTGACTTGCACGTATAGAAACAACAGGAGCTCGTAAACGGTCTCAGCGCTAGAGTATTGACATTGATCATAAAGAGTTCGATTCTCGCAATTTCTCTCTTTATGCCTCATATCTTGTACCAATTTGAATGCGAAGAGAAGTGCAGTTAGGATGACTTTGTTGTGAGGTTGAGATGTCACAAATGATCGCACATGAGTGAGAGCATGGAGAGTGACGTTTACCCAACAGTGAAGGGGAACATGAGGTGCCATAGCTGGCTAGCTTACTGTTCCATTAGCTAAAACACAAAAACAAAAACAAAATCTCAAACATGATCATGTTTCGGTTTTCGGTTGGGGTCCATTTGCAAATTCCATTATTATTTCTCCATCCATCTCCCCACCCCACACATTGCTTTTCTAGATTTGTAAGACGATTCTTTTTAGTTAGTTGGTGGAGAGTTTGTTTTGGTAGCGTGATTTAAGAGAGGTCATATATGAGATTTTACATTGCCAAATTCCACAATATTAATGCTATACTAATCACATTTGTCCTACATTTCTAATAAAAGTAAGACTCACCAATACATATGGATCTCATTTCTATTAGAGAGGTGATACAAATGTCGTATAGAAAATGTGGTAGGAGTAGCATGTGTGTGTCTATATATATATATATGTTAGGATCCGCGAGTTCGGAGACACGCTTTTAACATACATTTTGATATATGTATTTGTGAGCTTACTCAGTAATCTATCTTTTAACATTCAACGACTAGAGCCATCTATCTTTTAAGTCTTTCCTAAAAGGTTATGACCACTAAAAACTCAAATACGAAATAGCGAAACCATATGACCGTTGAATTAATAAATTTAGTGTTTCCTTATTAAATCATATTCGTCTGCTTTCTTCACTACAAATGAATGTTTTAATCGTTTGGAATTTGTCTAATGTTTTGAAAAAATTATTTATAAATGATGTACTCATATATTGACGGTAGGTTATAAAGTGGGCTCTATAAAAGGTGTCAAAATGTATATAAAAAATGTGTGTCTCCAGAACCTAACATCTCACGTATATATATTCATCTCCAATAATGAGAGAGAGAGAGAGAGAGGGGAAGGGAGGGGCACATCATATTAGTCGGTGACCGACAGCTCTAGTGTCTTCAAAGCATTGTAGCTTAAATTTCGTGGGCAGTAACATCAAAATTCAAATAGAAGGAAAAGTAAGGTGAATAGGGATAATGCTCACTGTCTAAATCAATACAAGCTGTCTTAGGAAGTGTTACAAGCTCCAAAACTCCAACATGATTTAAGTAATATACGCACTTTCTATCGCTTCAAATAAGACCGAAAGGGTCATATTAGGATCTATGAACCTCCAAATATCTATAGGGTTTTTATATCAAAAATTTCCGTTCAATTAAAATAGAACTGTCATATAATATACCCTTTTATGAGAGAGGATCATTGCCGAATCCTCTAATCACATCCGTTCATCGTACATTATACGGTTAATTTTTATCAACTATTGTTTATATTCAATTTTAAATAAAAAAAATTAAAATAATTTTTGATTACACAATATACGATGAACATATATAATTTGAAGATCCCTAAGATTCTTACAAAGAGGATCCAGCGAGGATCCTCATTCCCCTTTTACGAGTTGTCAATTTCTCAACGCGAGACACTTGTAGTTTTTCTTCCATAGTTCTTAAACCAGGAATGCACCAAGAAATTATACATGGCTTCACTATGTTTTTTTCCTTGAGATCACTTTTACTATAATGTTTGTATGTTGAACATGTCATTATGTCTAGTAATTGCAAGTATTGTGGGACCAAATAGTTCATAAATATTTTGTTAATTAATTATGTGCTCGATAATATTCAAATATTGCTACATGTGGTCTAAATGTTCATAATATTGCTATATATATGGCATATGCTAAGAGGATCTAGGGTTTCATCAGAAGGAACTTTTGAATTAAGTACAGTACTGTTGAATTAACCAGTTAATCTGACCCACAATCACAAAGGATATTGTTGAGGCAAGATTTTTTTAGGGGCGGGAGGACTTTCTTTTTATTAAACAATAATCTTCACCAGTCTCCTAGCTACTACCACACCATTTTAATTAATTTAAGAATATTATCAAAGGAAGAAGATAGAAAATTTGGTAGAACCCAACCTAGCTAGCACTATCAACGTGGTCCATGACGATCATGACCATGCTGACCATGCATAATTAGGGTTAGGGTTCTACACTAGTACACATATCTCATGCATACGATCTCGTATATATGGACCTAGAAATGAATTATCAATGTGATATAAGTCTTTATTTATTTATTTATTTTTTTTGACAAACGATAATTGCTAAATGTTGAAAGAAAAGAGATCGGTAGAGATCGAACTCATATCAAAGTTTAGAGACATTATTGTTTTTTGTCAATGTTAAAAAACGGATTGAAGTCTTTCCATGTGATCTATTCGCATGATCATTATTTCAACAGTAAACCTAGCTACATTCCCACACTCAGGTATAAGTGTGCATCACTGTGATTACCAGTCAAACGCCATTTTTAAGATGTAACTTATAATTAATATAGTACAAATGAACAACTTCTGCAATCATAAGTAGTACTTCATTTTCTTCCTACCTCCGCAATCATCACGATTTTCCTTTCCATTTAGCATTATGGTGGGTAAGCATTTGCTATCATGCTACTTACTTTCTTTGTAATGCTAGAAACTGTTGATGGTTGTGTTCCATCACACAGACATTTTATTATACAATTTGAATAATCTCTCGTCTAACAATTGATTAATACATCTTATGTTGTTGCAAAAAAGAGAGTGCAAGTGAGCACATTGTCATTTCAACGATAAAATTATATGTAATATAGAAGTGAATATGAAAAACACAAAGACGATAAAAAAAATCAAGTAGTGTAATTTATTTTCCAGCATCATTTCTCATATATATTATTATATAAACATAGAATTTTATGAATTCAACACAACACAACAAACTAAAATGGTTGTGTTATTAGCCCATTACACTTAAGGAGGGGTGATGAAATAATATTTAGGGTTTATATATATGTTTCTTGAAAGGGGCTAATGCCTCCCCTGTAGGGTTATGCTGTAGCTGTAGAGTTGTAGGAAGGATGAACGACAAGGGTTGGCCGAGGCTCCACCGTCCAGTCCCACCGGTCCACCATGAAAAGAGACGGCCCACCTAAAAAAATAGGTGACGGGTATCATCCACAATTTAAATTCCAGTAGTATCTAAATTCCAAAATTTTAATTTGGTGGTGTTTGCATACATTTTTAGAAGAAAATATTGAGAGTTTCTTTCAGAGAGGAGGATTCTCTCCCATTCTAATCATTTTTTTTTCCTTTCCTACTTAAGAGAAATATGAGAGATTTAAATCACTATAATCTGTCATTGAATTTTTGATCAACTGGAAAAATTATTGGTCATTCCATCTTATATTTCACTTTCCATAATAAGCCTACAGGCATAGTAAATGAACTAATAAACGAAAAATATGCACAAAAGTAATGTATCCAATTTTAGTAGATTTGTAAAAAAAAAAAAAAATGACAGTTCAACCAAAACTAGGTAAGTGTTATGTAACAAAATACATGGATGTACGTGTGAAAAAAATTATTGTATAGCACTGAATATTGTCACATTGTACATTAAAATTTGATTTAGAGTATTGCTTCATGATTGTCCTACTGAAAAGAAAAGAAACAAAATGAAAAACATCGATAAGTATTGTGCTATAGTGTGAGCCCATCCGAAGTCTTGTAACATGTGATTTCAATGAGAATTTATTTTTATCGAGACCTACTTACTTTATATGTTTTTTAGCATATCTTGTAAAATGTAATTTTTGTTCCTGATGTTCACGTTGAGTATTAGATTTGTCTTTTTCTAACTATCCACTGTACCATCTCATCTAATATTCCAACAAAAAATAAACATCTATAATTATTGTACACAAATATAAAAACTATATATGTATATATAAAAAGGGATGTTAGTTTATGGGGCTTCATTTTACGATCTAAAGAATAGAATTACAACAAAAGACAGCAAAAGCAAGTCGCACGAGCACTTCAATGATGCCACGAGGAAGAGACGTGAAAGATTATCAAAACTATCAAAAAGAACAGAAAATATTTTGCAAACCCCAAAAGAGAACATTATGGAGATCTTAAGCAGGGTTAGATTAACAATTTGGTTTATCTTAAAGTGAAAAACTATAACAAAAGTCGGAAAATGTTTCAAAAAGTTGGGCAAAAACGACAAACGATAGCAAAACTCTCGGAGTAACGTCACTTCCATTTTTTGAATTAGAATAGTGTTTTCCAAGATAAAGGAGAAAATAACAGTTTTTGTTACTGTTTTTACTTCCTCATTCTCTTTTTCTCGCCTTTACGGTTTACAGTGTCATCAAAGTATCGTTCCAAATCTGTCAAATATACTGCACAAAACCCAATAAATGGAGAAGTGTAGTGAGAGAGTATTCTGTTTAAGAGAGAGAGAGAGAGAGAATGGGGTGAAACTGTAATGTATGCAGCTGGAGTTTTCCAATCATAGCTGCTGAATTGAAAAACTCATTCGTTTTTCCCATTGGTTTCTAATGTGAATGGTGAGGTTTTAATGAGAGATTTTGATGTTCTATCAGAACCCATCTCTGAAATCATTCACTGAGTAAGTTTTTAATCTTCTGGGTTCATAAAGGTCGAAGCTTTTGCAGTTTTTATGAAGATCCATCTACTCAAAACTAATGCATTTATGATGTTCCTTTGGTTTGTAGGTTCACTTGCTGATTGGAAGTCCCAGCACCTGCTATCAGTCAATCTACTGGTAAGCTCTTGATCTTGTGGTTAATAAAAGAGGGGGAAAAGTCAACTTTTTTTTATCCATCTCTGCTGTTGTTTGGAACTGATTTGCATTATCTCCCATCTTTGGTGTGTTTATTTTCTCATGAACTCTTTTCTGTATTTGATCATTGGGGTGGTATGTGTTTTAGTTTGGCTTCTTGTTTTATGAATTTTGTATAATTAGAAAAAGCTGCTGTGTACTGAGCTTATGCAAATTAAAAAAAGCTGCTTGTGCAGTTTGGCTTCTTGTTTTATGAATTTTATAAAATTAAAAAAAGCTGCTGTGTACTGGGTTTTATTGGGGGGTAAATTTATGGATGGCTGGTTTTTGTGTTTTCCAATTTGTAGCACTTACAAGATTTTTTTTTACTTCTCATATATTGAAGACAACTAATTTTCCAAATTGTTTTTGTTTTCAATGCTGTTTTCTTGCTTAGTGTTTACTTATTTCCTTGGATCAATTGTTATCTGTCTAATAGAGGAGGTAGCATGCAATTTCGTATTGTTTGTTTTGTCTTGATATCTTCTTGCTGGTGTGAACCTTATGCCATTCCGACGATTATATTTTCTTTGATGATTTTGGTGCACAGGTGGAAGGAGGGAAAGAGAGAACTGCAAATCTTCATCTGGAATATTGAGGGGTGGAAGTTTCTTGAACTGATATTCTGGCCTTTCCCAACTCAAAATAAGTTCTGTTGTTGTGCTGCGCCGGAGTCATGGCAACCATGTTACATTCTGAGTCCAGACGATTATATTCTTGGTGGTGGGATAGTCACATTCCAAAGAACTCAAAATGGCTTCAGGAGAATCTTACAGGTCTTCATATTTTTCTGTAAAATTTATCGTTTTAGTAGGACTTGGATTGAAATTTGTTTTTTCAGACGCAGATATAAGCTATCATTTGTATGTGCACTAGGCATATAGCTACTACTTATGTGTGATGGCAAGTCATACCAATAAGACACAGCATTTTTGTGGTAATGGCAACATAAAGATGTCAAGCAAGCCAGTTGCTTGTATTCTTCTCTTTTGGATGTTAATTTTTTAAAAGCTGAGTCCATTTCTTAACAATTTTGTATTTAGATGGAGATGAAAGGACAGAAGAGGTATGGTAACCGAGGGAGGAGAGTAGATAGAACTAAAACTAAATACTGAAAACCATTCTTTGCATGGCCAGCCGTGTTCATACCTGGTTAGCTTTTGGTTGGCCAACAAAGGACAGTAGACTCTCATGTCCTGTTACTTTTCTGTAAAACTATGATCAATAACATTCACGTTCATTTGAACATGAAACTAGATGAAGAATGAACATAAACAAGATATGGCGGATCTCAAGTTTTGTGATCTATGGTATTAGCATGATGTAATTTCCAGCATATGAAATATGTTTTAAAAAATAATTCAGGTCAGTGATAAAGAAATGAATGTACTTGGAATTTTCTCAGTTTGATTTCTCTCTTTCTCCGCAACATGTGCAATTGAGTGTGTTTTTGCATATGGATATCCTTGGATTTTTGGGCTACATTTGTAATTGACCCTAAATCTTATTATGCAGACATGGATGCCAAAGTCAAAGCAATGATCAAGCTCATTGAAGAAGATGCAGATTCTTTTGCAAGGAGGGCAGAAATGTACTACAAGAAACGCCCGGAGCTCATGAAACTGGTGGAGGAGTTCTATCGAGCTTATCGTGCATTAGCAGAGAGGTACGATCATGCAACTGTGGAGCTGCGCCAGGCTCATCGAACCATGGCAGAAGCATTTCCCAACCAAGTACCTTATGTATTGGCTGATGAATCGTCCTCAGCCTCTTCTGGGCCAGACGTCGAACCTCATACACCAGAAATGCCACATCCAGTTTGTGCCTTATTTGACCCTGATGACTTGCATAAGGATGCATTGGGCCTCTTGTCAATCAATTCACAAGCTTTGAAAGGGAATGGAGGAAACTCAGCAGACTCCGACCCTGGAATAAGCAGAAGAGGTGGTCTAAAGCAGTTCATTGAGATGTTCACTCCAGGAGAAGTGCCAAATAGTTCAAAGGTTGCAGAGGGAATGATGGGACAAGGATTAAATTTTCATGAAGCAGAAGATTTCAAACAAAAGTTCCAAAATGGGTTTTCTCAGTTAACAAGTGAGAACCAGAGTCTCAAGACCCAGGTTCTTTCTCAATCTGAACGTGCTGCAAAAGCAGAAACTGAAGTTCAATCCTTAAAGAAAGCTCTAGATGAGATACAATTTGAAAAAGACGCAGTCCTTCTTCAGTACGAGCAGAGTTTGGAGAGGTTGTCTAAACTGGGGAGAGAACTAGATGATGCACAAAAGGCTATTGGAGGGCTTGATGAACGAGCAAGCAAAGCTGATATTGAAACTAAAATATTGAAGGAAGCCCTGGTGGAATTAGAAGCGGAGAGGGATGCTGGTCTTCTACAGTACAATCGATGTTTGAAAAGGATATCTAGCCTGGAGAGCAAGTTATCTTTTTCCCAAAGGGATGCAAAAGGACTTAACGAGCTGGCTGTTAAAGCAGAAACTGAAGCTCAAAGTCTCAAGCAAGAACTTTCTAAACTAGAGGGTGAAAAGGAAGATTGTTTACTTCAGTACAAGCAATCTCTTGAGAAGATATCTGCTTTGGAGACGAAAATCTCCGTCTCTGAGGAAAATGTCAGAATGCTTAATGAACAAATTGAAAGAGCTCAAGGTGAAGTCAAATATTTGAAGGAATCTCTGGCTACACTGGAGGAAGGGAAAGAAGCTGCAGCTCTTCTATACAAACAGTGCATGGATACTATAGCTAAAATGGAAAGCGAAATTTCTAAGGCTCAAGCAGATGCTAAACGACTAAATAGCGAAGTTTTGACAGGCTCCGCAAAATTAAAGAGTGCCGAAGAACAATGTGTACTCTTGGAGAGATCAAATCACTCTCTGCGGTTAGAGGCGGACAGTCTGCTGAAGAAGATTACAGCTAAGGATCAAGAACTTTCAGAGAAGGATGACCAGATGGAGAAACTTCACATTTTGATGGAAGAGGAGCACTTACAGTTTGTGCAAGCGGAAGCGACTCTTCAAGCTCTACAGAAGTTGCATTCTCAATCCCAGGAGGAACAGAAAGCTTTAGCACTGGAGTTCAAAAATGGGCTTCAAATGTTAAAGGACTTGGAGATACGCGAACAGGATATGAAGGATGATGTCCAACGGGCAAAGGAGGAAAATAAGAGCCTAAGTGAATTGAATTTTTCTTGCACTGTCTCCATAAAGAATCTGCAAGATGAAATCTTCAACATCAAAGAGATGAAAGAAAAACTTGAACAGGAGGTTGCGGTAAAATCAGACAAAAGCAATGCGCTCCAGCAGCATATTTTACATTTGGAGGAGGAAATTAAGGGATTAAATAGAAGATATCAAGCTATGGTGAAGCAGGTGGAGTCGGCTGGTTTAAATCCTGAATGCTTTGAATCATCTGTGAAAGACTTGCAAAATGAAAAATCGAAGCTGGAAGATATATGCACAAGGGGGAAAGAAGAGAGAGAACTTCTTTATGAGAAGTTGAAGGATACGGGTAAACTTTCAAAGGAGAATGATTTTATGGGGAGCTCGCTGTTGGGGTTGAACGCTGAGTTGGAGGGTTTGAGAGAGAAGGTCAAAGAATTGCAAGCGTCTTGCCAGTTTCTCCAGGGAGAAAAATCCACTCTTGTGGCTGAGAAGGCTCTCCTGCTTTCACAGTTACAAGTTATCACTCAGAATATGCAGGCGCTTTTTGAGAGGAACACCTTGCTGGACAATTCCCTCTCTGTTGCAGACATTGAGCTTGAACGGTTTAGAGCACGATCAAACAGCTTAGAAGAGTTGTGCCAATCTCTCAATAGTGAGAAGTCCAATCTGCTTAATGAGAGAGGCACCCTGGTATTTCAGTTGAAAGATGTTGAGGAGAGACTGCGAAACCTGGAAAAGCGCTTTACAAAATTAGAGAAGAAATATTCTAACCTGGGGAAGGAGAAGGGCTCCACACTTAGTGCAGTAGAAGAACTATGGGGTTCCCTCCATGCAGAAAAACGAGAGCGTGCAAGTTATATACGGTCAAGTGAGGCCCGATTGGCAGGTTTGGAAAACAATGTCCACCTCATGCAGGAAGAAAGAAAGCTGGGAAAGAAAGAATTTGAAGAAGAACTAGATAAAGCTTTAAATGCCCAGATCGAGATCTTTATCCTTCAGAAGTTTATAGAAGATCTGGAAGAGAAAAATTTGTCATTATTCATTGAGTGTCAGAGACACGTTGAGAAATCCAAGTTTTCTAGTAAGCTGATCTCAGAGTTGGAGAGTGAAAATCTCGAACTACAGGTGGAAGAACAATTCTTGGTGGAAGAAATCGACAAGTTGAGGTTGGGCGTTCATCAAGTCCTCAGGGCTCTACAGATTGAACCAGATAGGCACGACGATAAGACTGAACCAGGGAAAGTAAATGTGCTGCACATTTTGAATACTATCAAGGACTTGAAAACTTCTTTGTTACGGAGCAAGGATGAGGAACAGCAGTTGCTTGTTGAGAAGTCAGTGCTCTTAACTGTACTTGGGCAGTTGAGATCAGAGGGTGCAGAGGTAGAGACGGAAAAACAATTCTTCGAGCAGGAGTATGAGATCGTGATAAACCATTGTTCTACGCTACAAAATGAGAAGCGTGACCTTCTAGAGATGACAAGGGAGTTGAGATTGGAAGTGACGGAGAAAGAGCAAGGGGAGGAAATATTAGAGGCTCAATTGTTAACTCTTCAACCTAAGCTGGCAAATTTGGAGGATGCTTATGTGGTTCTGCAGGAAGAAAATTCCAAGGTGCTTGAAGAGAAGAGATCTTTGCTTAAGGAACTTATGGACCTCAAAGAGGAAAAGCAAATGCTTGAAGAGGATAATAGTGTTAATTTCCACGAAGCACTAGCTTTCAGCACCCTCTCGTTGGTTTTAGAGAGCTTCACAATTGAGAAAGCTGCGGAACTAAAAGCACTTGCTAAAGATCTCAACAGTCAATTTGTAATTAATAACAACCTCAAAGAGGCTGTTGGAACATTGGGGGAGAATTTAGTGATGAAAGAAGTAGAAAACCTGCATCTGAATGAGACGGTCCAATTGTTGGACAAGGAACTGTGTGAAGCCAAGGACTTAAATGGAGAACTAAGCCGCCAAGTTTTAGTTGGAAACGATTCTCTGAAACAGAAAACCTTGGAGCTCTCGGAGGCAGAAGAGAAGCTTAAAAAGACGGAAGATTTGAATGTGGAATTGTGCAGAACAATTCAGGAACTGAAGATGGAAATTGAAGAATCAAATCTAGTGCGAGAAAATTGTGAGAAGGAGATTTTTGAACTATCTGAAGATAGCACAAATCAGAAAAAGGAAATCAATAGCCTTTGTGAGGCAAACGAAATTCTGAAGAACCAAATCTTGTGTAACGTAATTGAAAAAGAAGTAGAAAATCTACATCTGAATGAGACAGTTCAATTGTTGCACAAGGAACTGCATGAAGCCAAGGACTCGAAAGATCAGCTGAACCATCAAATTTTAGCTGGAAAGGATTCTCTGAAGCAGAAAACCATGGAGCTCTCAGAAGTAGAAGAGAAGCTTAGAAAGGCCGAGAACTTGAATGTGGAATTATGCAGAACTGTTCAGGAAATGAGGATGGAACATGAAGATTCAAAGCGACTGAGGGAGAATTGTGTGAAGCAGATCCTAGAACTATCCAATGATAACTCAAATCAGAAAGATGAAATCGAGAGCCTTCGTGAAGCAAATGAAACCCTGGCGAATGAAGTGGGTATCTTAAGTGAAGTAATTGAAGAACATAGAACGAGAGAGGAGTATTTGAGTTCCGAGTTGCAAGAGAGAAGCAATGACTTTGAACTCTGGGAGGCTGAGGCTGCGACATTCTATTTTGATCTTCAAGTTTCTGCTCTCCGTGAAGCTTTTCTTGAAAATACGGTTCATGAGCTCACTGATGTTTGTGAGAGTCTTAAAGATGAAAGTGCTGCGAAATCTGTGGAGGTCGAACAAATGAAAGAAAGAGTTAGCTCTTTGGAAGGTGAAGTTGGAGGACTGATCGGCCAGTTGTCTGCATACGTTCCTGCCGTAGCCTCATTGAGAGAGAATGTAGCATCTCTTCAGCACAATGCCGTACTTAGATCGAAGCTTCTTGTAGCAAGAAATCAACAATACAAGGTAATATTTTCTCTCTTTAGAAACATTGATGATAGTGATGATTCAGCAATTAAGTCTGAGCTAGGTAGAGTCGACTCATTTTTGGTTTTGACAGCCTAACCCCAAGTTGTCAATAACGTAGAAGTGTCTGTCTGTGTTTCTGGCCTTATTGGCATGGAGAAAATGTGTATTTATTAACTGCTATCATAAGTACACACG
This sequence comes from Malus domestica, assembly GCF_042453785.1. Classification (NCBI taxonomy): domain Eukaryota; kingdom Viridiplantae; phylum Streptophyta; class Magnoliopsida; order Rosales; family Rosaceae; genus Malus; species Malus domestica. The sequence goes on from NC_091673.1 coordinate 17,014,520, forward strand.
AAAGTTCGATTTAATTCTAATCCCAAGTGTCCTGTTTATAACTGAAATCTAACGCTATACGTAAAACATTCTTGTTCTAGTGAAGACCTTCCTAACAGAAACAGATGTAGATCACAGGTTTGCAACTTGGATTGTGTGGATAATTGAAGTTTAATGTTAAAACTTGATACTTAATTACCATGTTTGTGTCTTATTGGACCACTCTAGCTATCACCATTGCTAGCTTCTGCTCTTTTTCTTTCCACTAATTAGCATGTTTGTGCCTCTAGGATGTGAAACCGCCAAATCATCTATATGAAAAGAACGGTCAAGATTCCACAGAAGATCAAAGCCCATTGGTACACGACGGAATTTCAGAATTGGCAGAAGTGCAAACTATGATCAAAGAAGTTGAAATGACGTTTGTGGAAGAGACGGAAAGGCTTGCGATGGAAGCCTTTGAAAAGGCAATGGTGGAAGAAATTGAAAGCCTTTCAACTCAGGAAAGGACAAAAAACAGCAACTCGTCTGTGGAGATTGAAGAGTTACAATCAAAAGGTGCCTTACTTCAAGAACAAGGCAGTAAATGTGAAGAGATGAAACTTGGGAAGGAGTTCACTGGTGAAAATCGCAAGTTGCAGAAGACAAAATCTGCTAATGGGACTTTGATGAAAGACATTCCGCTTGATCATGTTTCTGATTTATCATCGTATGGAAGAAGCTGGAGAGGTACTGGTGGGGCTGATGATCAGATGCTTGAGTTATGGGAAACTGCCGAACAATACTGTCGCCAGGATCCGGTTGCCAGTGAGAAAGAAAATCAGGCATCTGCACGCATGGAAGATGTTACCCCCAGCCATCGGTTTACAGATTCTGAGCAGATGATTCAGAATTTTTCTTCAGAAGTTGAGGCTGAGAAGGAGTGGGGAATTGAGAAGCTGGAAGCGTCCTTTCGAAGGCCACGTCATGAAGGCAAGAAGGAAAAAATCTTGGAGAGACTGGCTTCTGATGCCCAGAAACTGACAAGTCTGCAGACAATTGCTCGGGATTTGGATAAGAAGATGGAGACAAGCAAGAAGGGTAAAAGGGCCAACGGCATTGAATATGAAACAGTCAGAAGACACTTACTTGAAGTTGAGTCTGCTGTTGTGCAGCTAGTGGAAACTAATGACCAACTGAAAAAGAAGATTGAGGAGTCTCCGTCTTTGGACGAGCAGACTTCCATGGAGTTGGAGGAGGCTGGAAATGTACGCAGAGAGAGAGTAGTCGAAGAGGCAAGTAAAGGGTCAGAGAAGATCGGAAGGCTGCAGTTTGAGTTGCAGAACATTCACTACATTTTGCTCAAACTGGAGGATGAGAATAAAAAGAAAGGGAGGCACGGATTTTACGTGAGCAGAACGGGCGTTCTCCTGAGGGATTTTATTTACAGCGGCAGAAGCAGCGAGAGGCGCAGGAAGGGTTGTGTGTGTGGCTGCATGAGACCCTCCACCAAGGGAGATTGAGGCAATAATCACTTGAGAGGGAAGCATGTTTTATTTCCTTAAATGATCCTAATGTTGTGTTTAGCGAATCATTTCTCGGATTGGTTGGCGAAAACACGAGTGCATTACCCCAGATTCTGTGTAAAATAGGCTTCATCTAATCAAATGAGCTGCTTCCTTCGTATTGTCACCTCCCATTAACCATTCAAAACAAGCCACTCATTTTCTTCTTGTTTTAACTTACGATGCTTCACTAACTTTCGATAAGTCGGAAAATTCAAAATGTTGCATTTAGTATATTTATCCAAGGAAATTGTAGCAATGGTCTCTCATTGGTCTCAACTCGTCAAAATGTGCATCTATGGTCATTTTCTTTAACACCGTCAATAATTCCATTAAATGCAGTCACGTGCGTGGCACACGAAACTGATTGTAGGGGTAATTAAGCGAACTGCTTGCTCCTCCATGCCTTCTCGATACCGGTCTATACCAGCTGTACCAGTGCAGTCAAGCTCTTCCATACCACATCGTCATACCTGCTTCGAATTCACCGATATTTTGCGTTCGATAGAATTCAATTGGGGATGGGTTCTGCGTTCGATAGAATTTAACCCACAAGAAATATTATGTTTCCCTAATTGCCCCTACATTCAGTCTCATGTGCAATGCACGTGACTGAATTTTGACCAATTGCCCCTACAATCAGTCTCATGTATGATGCACGTGACTGAATTTAACCAAACTATGTTAACGAAAAGAACCATAACTGCACATTTTGACGAATTAAAATACCAATGGTTAAGGAAATAAAGTTGAGGAACCATTGCTCAAATTGAATTAAGATTGAGGGATCATTGCTACAATTTTCTTTATCCAATCAAATTTCTCTTGGACCAGTTTCCAATCCATTTTGCACCACTAATTGCAACTGCCATGGAAGTGATGTCCCGGAAAACCGCCAAAACTTGGAGCTGAGGGACAACAGGCATCGCCGCGGCACCTCAAACCCTCCAAGTTCAGTCCAAATGTAGAAGTTGATAATAGAATAGAGGATGTATAATAAAGCAAGCCTCAATCATCTTCTCAAAATTTAGTATTTAGATTAAAAGCACAAAATTTCGATCAAGCAACTTTCATCTTCTCAAAAAGCTAGAACAAAACAAGCACCAAGTAATATGGTCTTTGTAAGTTCACAACATAAATTGAACAATACTACTTAAAGAAAATAACAGAGGCAGCACTTAAGCACCAACGATTTCTTGCTGCACCTCGGGCGCTGCTTCTTCGGCGGGCCTCTCAACCTTCACACCAACATCTTCGCCACCATAAACCTAGTTACACAAAATCCATTCCACTAAAGTTTAGCATACGGCCGCAATACGAAAAACTATTTGCACAATTTGCACCATGATGCAGAAATGCTACTAATCATGATGAAATCATGCAAATGATAAGGAGTAAATAGCACAAAAAAAATTCTGATGCGAAACCCTCAAATGAAATACGTACATGACAAATAAGGCCAAGTACTCTCGGAAGTACTAGGACCACGGTTCATCATTAACTATGTATAATATTTCAAATAGAAAAGATAAAAAAAATAGATTTCCAAGAGCTAAAAAGGGTATACCTCCATGAGCTTGGTGAGATCAAACTTGGGTGCCTTCAAGATCTTGACCTTCCTGATGAAGACATTTTGCAATGGATAGATGCTCATTGTTGCCTTCTCAATCTCTTTACCAATGCTCTCAGCAATGAACTTGTTGACCAAGCCCTTAAGATCACTTGAAGTTGCCTGGGCAATCATGATCTCACTCATCTTACGGCGAATCTGACAATAAATGTAGCATTAGGGCGTCAGAAACAAACACTACCATGCATAAGTACATAGACAAAATTCATGGTAAATTCAAATACATCATGCAAGTTATTAAGGTAGAGCTTTGCTCACTCACACCTTTTTTTTTTCTAGTGTGAACGGTTGGGGTTTAACTCCGTCCACTCGTGAAGAAAAAAAGTGTCAGGGGAGAATTTCCATATTAAGGTACACATTACCTGTCTGACTTGGCTAGACTGTGCATAGCAGGTCCTCTTGACCTGATTTGGACGTCTCTTGGTGAAGCCAATGCAGAACATCCTTAGAGTATAGTTGTCAGTGGTCTTCACATCCACATGAGCTTCAATCAAGGTTTGCCATTTGCGCACCAAAGACCTAAGCTTGTCAGTGGTGAAGTTCATTCCCTGAAGAATTCAATATTACATGAGCACGGGTTCATAAGAAATCATACAAATGTTACCAAAAATATAAGAACATAAATAATTCAAGCATACCCAGAAATTAGTAAGAACAGTCTTCCCTTGGACATCTTCAGCTCTCAACCGCATCTTTCTGTAAGCATGCTCCTCATCACCCTGAAGGTCAGCGAGTGATACCTCAAAGACTCTATGCTTGAGTCCTTCGGAAGCAATCTGTTAAAACCAAAAAACTTGTAAAAAGCATGCAGTGTGTCAACAATTTAAATATATATACAAAGTGTGTTATCATGTGGGAAAAAAATTTGCTAATGCTCAACAATTTTTTTCAAACAAGCGATGTATACATTTGAAAGTTTTGTATAATAATTACTGATGAAAGGAAGATTTCTAAATAGATAAAGCAAAATGTAACAGGTGTAACAGTCATTCTACTCGACATTAACATAAGCAAGTGATTTCAGCACCTCACTGCTCTACCCCTCAGCACGAGTTTATTTATGGCATTTGGATAGAAATAAACATAGTGCAGAAGGAGAACACGGTATGCAGAAATCATTTCCCAAAATAAACTTAATTATGCAAGCCCAAAAACACCACTCTAAATACCAGCCTTCCAGAAAACAGACAATTGTGCAGTACTTCAACACCATAATTTCAAAACATTTGCAATCCATAAGGACACAACAAATGCATGATTCGACAATAACAGCAGCCTAATAAAAACCCCCACCCGCTAATCTATTTCGTCGAAAGAAAAGCAAAATAAACTGATTCCACAATAGCTTTCACCCTACTTAATATGGTATTCCAAAAAACTAAATCTAAAACGGAAAGAAAAAACAATGATTGATAGATAACATCAATACCTTGGTACCCTGAGTACGGGAGACGAGAGTTTTGCCCACATTCGTGTTGTTGAACAGTTTCGGGGCCTTGATGTCGTACCAATCCTTCTTGGCAAACGGATCAACCCTATATTTTCGTTTCACAAATACAAAATAATTAATAAATAAGTGGGATTATCACATAATTAGCAAATCATACGAAATGACAAATAAGAACAAAACTAAAAAAACCCCAGATCCATATAAGTCAGTGTGTATGTATAGATGTAAAAAAATATAAGCTTACGCTTTCTTCTTTCCTCCTTTCTTCGACTTGGAAATCCTCTTGTTCTTGCTGTGTAATACAAAGGTTAATGTGTCAGTCTCTGATCGAGAATTCCATGTGCTGAAATATGTTAGTGTGTGTGTAGAGAGAGAGAGAGAGAGAGAGAGAGAGAGAGAGAGAGAGTACCCGACGGCCATGGCTGAAAACTTGGAGGAGCCCGAGAGCTCTGCAGAGAGATGAAGGGTGAGGCTAAAAGCGGCCGAGAGAGCAAACCCTTGTCTTTGTGAAGCACAAAACCCTAACACTCTCTCTGTTTATATAAATGCAATAGATCTTGCCTCTGCTGAGATGGGCTCAGGTTATGCTCGGCCCATAAGTTATTTTCATATATAACGCGTGGGCTCTCAAGTCTGGACCTTTTTAGAAGAAGCCCAAGACTAAAACCCTAATTTGCCACGTCTCAAAAGAATTTTTATTTTTCCTTCTTTAAAAAAAAAAAACAGACAACTGGTGGCAAGTTAAAGTTATTCACTTATTCGGACTCGAAGAGGCTATAGGGAATTTCATCCTGCCCGTGCTGAAAAGACAACTGGTGGCAAGTTAAGGTTATTCACTTATGGCGCGTTTACTAATCCGTAATCAAATTGGGAGGAATTGAATTGAGGAGGAATTGGATTAAGGAGGAAATGAAATGAGGCGGAATCAGAATTGGATTCCTGTTGAAGTTGTTTACTAAAACTGTCTGGAATCGGAATAGAATTTCATAAAGCTGTTTACTAATTCAGCAGAATCGGAATATAAACCAGTACGATTACTAAAATGCCCTTGTTCCAAGTAATGTAAATACTAAATTGTCATTGTTGAAAATAAATGATTTTTATGCTATAATTATTGAAAATTAAGTTTATTTATATAAAATTAAATTTATCTTTACAAACTTGACTTTTCTTCCTCCCATCCTCTTATCCCCATCTTTCCTGCACCTTATTCCAGAACACCCCCAGTCGACCTCATATGCCTCTCCGTTTCCTCTCATCCCCATCTTTTCTTCACCTTCTTCCAGAGCACCCCTAGTCGATCTCCCATGCCTCTCTGTTTCCTCTCATCCCCATCTTTTCTTCGACTTCTAGAGCACCCCCAGTCTCCCACACCTCTTCGTTTCATCCTTGCTGCCTTCTTCTTTCCCAGCCCGCACAGCCCTTCCCACCACCCATCATACTCACAGGTCCTCCACACTCCCCAATCCTCCATATCCTCTTCTTCCCCAGCCCCCACAACCTCCCATATTCACAGATCCTCCCACTGCCTCCCATGTTCACATGTCCGCCCACCACCCATGCGACCTCCCAATTTGGGTGGATTTGCAGAAGACGAATTGAGAGGGTAATTTAGGAACAAAAGTTTGATTCCTGGAGGACAGCAATACAAGGAATTCAATTACCACTTGTTGCTAGAGAATCCGACTCCGGGAAATTCCGGAGTGTGATTCCGGAATTCAACTGGGTCCCACACGATTTTTTATTCCTCTCACGTTAGTAAACACCGGTGTAAGCCGTAATCGGAATTCAATTCCGTTTCTTGATTCCCATTACCCTTACGTAAACGCGCCCTTAGTGTAGAGCACATACAATATGGACAGGACCCTACATAATTTAATTTAGCAATTTCTGTTGATGGCATAGTCTCTGTTCTACAGACTACATGTGGCTGCATGGTTACCACGTTGTTTATATCAAACCCTACCAAGGGAAAAAAATCACTAGGTCCTTCATGATAATTTTATGTATGGATATAAGAGTTTTTTTCTTTTGGGTCAGACAACCACTCCGAAAGTATAATATATTTAGGCCGAGCCCTTTTAACTCCAAACTCCATTGGACCCAATTAGACATAAATGGGTTTAAACCCAAGTGCCCGACCATTTTCACTTTTGAAGTCCAGGTGGAAGTGAAACCATCGCTCGGAATCGCGGTTCTGGGTTCGTATCAAAGAAAGCGGGGGCAGGAGACAGGAGAAAGGAGATTTGCTTGCAGTGAATCATAAACCCTAGTGAGCACTTAGCGGTGACAGTCAGTAGAAGCATATAAGAATGGCGGAAGCAGAGGGGGGAGGATCAGGTAGGGTGGGCGCATCGGCAGGAGGTGGAGGAGCTGAGTCTCTGAAAGCTAAAGGAAATGAGCAGTTCAAAGCGGGGAACTACCTCAAAGCCGCTGCACTCTACACTCAGGCCATCAAGCAAGACCCCAATAACCCCACTCTCTATAGGTACATTAACCACCTCAAATTTCCATTTTTTTAAATAATTTTTTTGTTGGGATTTTATAGTTTTCAATTTGATATGTAATAATCAAAATGCAATTTTGATTGGTTGGTTATGTAGTTACTTGACTTCTTCACATGGGTTTTTGTTGAATATTTTTCGTAATGGAATGATTTTAATAATTCCAGGAATTTGAAGTTGTGTGCTTTGTTTATGTAGAAAATCAGATGAATTTCTATTGTTTATGTTTGCCCCTTTGAACTCCCCCAACATTTTGTAATTTGTATGAACTCCAAAGTTACATGAAGTTCGGGGTTGATATACTAGCTTGTTGTTCGTTATTTTGATTAACAGAAGTTATAGTATTCAGATGCAAAGGAATTCCGGCACTTTCGTAAACAAGATGTATAGAATTTTGTTACCGAAAAATATCTGCATAACCATTATGGTAGATGAATTTTTTTGAGTGATTTAAGATGAGATGAACCTCATGTAACCTATCTGGGGCGCCGTTAAAAAATTCTGGATTGTTTTGTTAAAGAGCTCATGTTTCGGTTAACATTTCACTTATTTGTGTGGAAAAGTATTTTGAGATCTTATGAAATTTGGAATTTATAGAAGAAGGCAAGGCCATTAGGAATAAAAAGGGGATATAATTGTGAAAACAAAACCTTGTTGCGGCAAAATACTTTGATACCACATTTGTGACTATGCCCTTTTTATTTCCAAGTAAATATGAAAAGCAAACCTGCTCTGTTATGTCCAATGCTATAGTTGGTCTTAGGGTCTACTATGTATTGTTCCTGCTTCAAGTGCTACCACATGCATAGTGTTTATACAATTTATTAAAACAAAGGGCTGATCTGTGAAAGATGTTAGAGAGAGCTTAGATAAGCTAGGAATGGTTTCTGAAGAGGTTGGGTTCCTGCTGTTTCATAATTATTGAATGATAATTGGTCAACTTTCTTTATGTATATCTTCATTATTTTGTCTATAACTAGGATTGTTTCTGCTGTTTAAAGGTGTTTAAAGGATGTTAATGAAAACATTGAAGTTTTCCATATGAAGTAGCATAGTAGTAATGAAAAATTAAAATTTCCAAGGATACACGGTCTTGGCTGAATGTTCTCGTTTAACAATCATTGCATGGTGTACTGATGCATCTTCTTAATGTTCCATTGTTGGCCAGCAACCGTGCTGCAGCATTTCTTCAATTGGTTAAGCTTAGCAAAGCCCTTGCTGATGCGGAGACAACAATTAAATTGAACCCCCAGTGGGAGAAGGTACTGTTGTTTTATTTTATTTTTTCTTAAATTCTATTTTGCTTCAATAAGCTTGTACTTTTAGAAAACCAAAAGTCTTGATTTTTGTTATTTATTCCTTTAAAAGAATCTTTTTTACGCATCTTCAGGGATATTTCAGGAAAGGTTGCATATTAGAGGCCATGGAACAATATGATGATGTATGTCTAGAAGTTCTTTCAATCTTCCCATTTTTATGGCCTTCTGGACTAGACCACATGATATTGGTTTTCTGCTGCTGATATCCTTCTGTTCAACGTATGTTTTAGGCTTTGGTTGCTTTCCAAACAGCTTTGGAATATAACTCGCAAAGCACAGAAGTATCAAGAAAGATAAAAAGGATTTCTCAGTTGGCGAGAGATAAAAAACGTGCAGAAGTGGTGGAGAAAATGAGATCCAATGTTGATATGGCGAGGCATTTGGATAAACTGAAATCTGAAATGGTGAGTGTATTTATCAAGGATTCGTGACTTTCAGAAAACACTGTTGTTCATTATTATTCTCATTTTGATACCTTCTATTATCTTTGTGCATGAGTGAGAATTATAATTGCCCAGTCATTTATATACGTTATTCTTGTTTCAATCTGCTTTATCTTTCTTCGTGTGAATGGTGCAACTTTCCTACTTTCATATATTATAGGTAGAAGCTTTCTTATCGCCCCGAAGGTTAACACGTTGAGTTCCAGAAGCTTATAAAAAGACTTAAGATCACCTGCCCTTGGATTGTTTTAATCAGTCCTAAAATTAAGTTACACTTTCTCTTTGCAGTCTGTGAAGCGTGGATCTGAAGAATGTTGGGAAGAAATGTTTTCTTTCCTTGTCGAGACAATGGAGTCAGCTGTAAAATCATGGCATGAAACTTCTAAGGTGGAGGCTAGAGTTTACTTTCTCCTAGATAAGGAAGAAACAGACACCGAGAAATATGCTCCAGCTGTGAATATTGATAAGGTATTAAGTTTAGAGTTTTCATTTTTTTCTTTTCAAACATCCCTTTTGTGATTGGTTGAAAAGTTTTTTTTCAGCATTTTTGGTCCTAAGAACCCTTTTTCGCTGTTCCAATAAAACAATTTATTGCATTAAGTATATCCTTTCCGAGCCGTGAGCCAGCATTCTCTGCTACTGTTATCCGTACTAAAGGTGAATTTTTTGTTTAACTAATCAATGCTTGCCTGTTATTCCAGGCTTTTGAATCGCCCCATACACATGGCAGTTGTTTTTCATTTCTTAGGCAGTATGCTGAGGATTCTTTCTCCAGAGCAGCTTGCTTGGTGACTCCCAAAAGTATCATGTCTTATCCACAGGTACATTTCACTTCATTTGTATTTACAACTATAAATCTTAATCTTATTCTGTTAGGAAGACAATTATTAAGGTTCATCGTGTGACCTCGACCACGAGATTCCCCCATCAGAAATATCTCACATTATTTTATCATATTGATCACATGACTAATGAGTTCCATAAGGACATATATTATATATCTTGGATGTCTCCTGACTATGTTGACTAAGGTTTATCCGAATATGCTGATAAGGTTTTCAATTAATGATATAGTCAGAGTCTAGCTGCTAAATGTGTGATTAAGGTTTGTTGAACTATGATGATGTATATCAGAATTGGTGGTTAAGCTTTATCATTTATTTTGCCCACGATATTTTTCATGATTTACTTTTATGCTTGGGTCTTGGCCTTTGAGATTCACTTGTTTGGCTGCTGTTTCTGTTGGAATTACGGATTGAGAAAAATGTATACATTTCTTTAGACGATAAGCACGTGGGCAATTCTTAACACGCAATGTATTGATGTTTCAATTTGAGTTTGGGTGCTTGCAAGGCCCAAGAAAAAGGTTCTCACAGATGCTTTTGCAATGTGCCATGGAGTATCTGTCATGCATTTTCGATTGTTACCTTCTTGAGTTAGTTTTAATTAAGGAATTAATAGCATTTTCTTCTCAAATAAAAAAAGGACTTTAATGAGCAGTTAACATAAGTCATGTCACATTTGCGTGTTACATGTGCCTAAGTCTCTGTATCTTTGCGTGTGGTGTACTTGTGTGTGTGCAAGACTAGAAGTGTTTTAATTCCTTTTTGGAGGTTTGACCTCTGACATGGGTTCAAGACTTCAAGTGCTTAAAAGACTCGTGCATGATGATTGCATAGTGTTTTTGGGAAGGTTAAGCATTTATTGGTATGTCTCAGAAAAAAGAAAGTAGTTAATTGGTCTGTTTCAGATGTCTCTAGCTTTCTCTGGTTCCAATTTGCTAAATCCAACTTTTATTTGCAGGTGATCTAAATTTAGGGGGAAGTATTGACTGATTCAATAAAAGGTTTTTGTTGTTAACAATGAGGTTTCAATGATCAAATACTTTTTGCAGGTTTGGAAAGGTCAAGGTTCAAGGAAATGGAAACACGGGCAACATGATGGCTTCTTTGTGCAATTTGAGACCCCTTTCCTGCGGAAGCTGTGGTTTATTTCTAGTTCCATTGAACTGGGCCAGACATTGTGCAGGTCTCTCTCTATCTCTCTCTCTCTCTCTCTCTCACACACGCACGCACAGTGTTCCTGAGGAAGTGCCAATTTGTAACTAAATACGAACTCAAGTATGGATGACTTTTAATTTTATTATTTAAATTACCTAGAATGTATTGCAAAGTCTGAAGTTCCATCACCAGTCACCTGCTTCATCAGAACTTAGGTTATTTGGTGGTTGCATTTTGTACCACCTTTAAGTTGAAGCTTTAGGTTATCTTTTATTACCACCTTGGAGTTCTAATGTTAGTTTCTTTCTTCAATGTGCAAACCCATTGAAGTATTGTCCCTTTTGCTTTTAAGAGAATGAAGAAATGGAAAGCTTGAACATATGGATGTGAAAATAATAGTGGGAAGTGGGTTTTTGTTTTTATTTTAATCTACGTAAGTTATAGGATGCTTGTAGGAAAATTTCAGGGAAGCTGCATCAATGTGGTTACTCAATATTTACTATAATAACGTCCAACTAACCTATTGTACAAAACCTATCTGTTAGAATATTGATCACATCAACAGCAGAGTTTTGGAGCTAGGTAATCTAATGTCTCTGTTTATTTCAGGGATCCGGAGGATTTAGACATCAGTGCCCATGAATTGATTCCACGCCTATTCAAACAGTCCGATTCTTAAGTTAGTATTTTGTTGGAGCAAAGTCTCAGGCCCATTATAGCGAGAGATTGTGTATTCTAAAGAACCGACAGCACTGGTGACAGTCTTTTGCCTTTACTCAGTTTGCAAGGTTTCCTTTGGCCCTGGTTATTTGCAGGAAGGTGCTTTCCATAATTATAACATGCATTTACTCAAGGTTTTGTCTCTTTCTAAAATTTTCAAGCCTTTTTGTTTTGAGCGATTGCGTTTTACTGAGAGACCTTACTGTGAAGTTGTTAGCCTGTTTTTCCAGTGTAAGGAGTAGTTTGGCCCTTGAATGAAGTTGGGTATCTGCTGCTTATGTGGTGAAACCGAAAACTTGAAATTAGGTCCTACAGAACTAAGTTTGTTTGTAATTGTCCAAATAGCAATGTAACTGTTGAATAGGTTTTTGTGCATCTTTGCTGCCCCTGCCCCGTATGAATGCTCTATGTATGGTCCTTTTATATTATTCTGATGTGAGTTACACCATTGTTCAAATATCTTGATGGATGCATAATTCATGAGCACTAGTCACGACGCTTCTTTATGCATTACCTTGAGGTTGCTTGACAGTGACACTTTCATTTGCTTGGATGAATAACAGCGAAGTCTTCTTCATATAGTGCATTTGTTAATAGCTAGCCAATTCATCAAATAGCAGATTATTCATAGTTATTTTTAGTTTCCCCTCCAGATTGTATGGCTTGAACTTGACGAACTGCTGTCTTTGTTGAGAAGCTTACAATTTACTGTGTTATCTTGCGTAAGATTTACAACCGGAGTGTCGTAAAGTGTCTCTGTCAAGTTGGTGTTAGTGTAAAACTACCTCAGATGCTGAATATTATGCTTCATTGATAATGGAATATTACACCGTTAAACGATCTGCACACAAGGCCTTCAGGCTTGACTAAAATAGAAGCCTGGCCTTGAGCATCATCTGCATTCTTCATACTCTCTTAATTTTGTGTATGGTAGCAATAATAATGCATAAGCTTAATACTTATAGCACCCTAGCTATGTCCCCATCTGCTAGGAAACCCTCCTCCCTCCATCTTGGGGATCAATCATGTTAGATATATATATATATATATATAGAGAGATTCTCTTTTGTTAAAGCCACTGCCACACATATCGTAAAACTTTCATTCATTTGATTCATCGTAGATTAGACACTGTCATCGTGTCTGTTTCCGTCTATTTCTCCTGGATTCGGTTTGCAGGTGTGTAGCGTGAAGTTACATGCCGATACAGCCTCTGCCACTGTAAGATAGATCCATTCCTGACCGATTTTCTCGATGAACTTGGACTTGTCGAGCTTCTTGATCACCTCGCTTCGGGGGTTTGCTATTACAAGCTGATAGATCAGAAGAAAGAATAAAACATCAGCACATGATCAAACAAAAATGTGAACCATATCAAACAGAACTAGTCTACCATAATCTCATACCTTGAGACCCTTTCTATCAACATTTTTCTGGACCTCTTCAAGCATGGTGATCCCGCTCGTATCGATGCTTCCAACCGCTGTAATTTGATTTTAATTTTAGCATTAGACTTGTGATAAAGCTTAAAGCCAGAGATCGTACATGTTAATTTGTGACTGTTGCAGATTGATCACTTACTACCAATGTCTAGTATAACATAGTGTAAGCTTGTTTGTCCACAAGATTTTATTTTGTCTTCCTCCTCGTATATCCATCTTGAGATTCTGTGAACCAGATTTTGAGCATAGATTAAAACTCTACCACGCTGGCTACGTCGTTTTCATATATCGATATCTAACTTTTAAGTATTTTATGTACCTTTCCCTTAAATAGTTTGCATTAGCAAAGTAGATTGGTGCATCAATTTGAAGAATAAGAACTCCTGGAATATTGTTCGCAACCGGGTACTGATCAATGCTTCTATAAATCGACGAGTTTGGAATGTTGCCTAAAGCGAAAGTCCTTGGCCTCGCCACGAATAGCAGAACCCTTAGCAGTGAAACTGCAACCTGCAAATACATATAAACGTTATATATGCATCCAGAAATGTGTAAAAAGCAAAACTTTCTTGTGACGCAAGAAAGAAAACCCTTCCTATACTCTCCTACTTACTGCAATGACTAGGCCAATTTCTACACTGCCAAAGACAACGCCAAAGTATGCACCCAGGCACACAATGCAGTCCACCTTGTCTACTTTCCAGAGATGGATGACGGCTTCGTAATCTATGAGGCCAAGCATGGCTGCCATTATAATGGCGGAGAGCACCACAAGTGGAGTGTAATGGAACAATGGCGTCAAAAACAAGAGTGTAAACATCACTGCAGTCGCCATTACAATGTTGGAGACTGCAGTTTTGCATCCTGCATTGAAGTTCACTGCAGTTCGCGAAAACGGTCCTGCAAGTAATTGCAGCCATAAGAGACGCATATGATTAGTGAATCTGGCAAAAACTACTAGATAACTTATACATGTGTTTGATTAAAGACTGTTATGTATAAAGCAATGCCCTCTTGCTAGATTTGTGTTGCCAGACATATGCTTATATTGTCAAACTATGAATATGAACTGACATTCATACAAAAAAGAGCGCATTTCTCGTTACATATATATTGAACGCTAGATATGGCCATGAAAAGGGTATGTACCGCCGGTCAAGTAGCAAGAAGTGCAAGAGCCTGCAATGTTCATCATCCCGAAAGCGATCATTTCTTTGTTACCGTCAATATGGTAGTTTTTAAACGCAGCAAAACTTCTTCCGACAGCTACTCCTTCCTGCACATCCACCATCAGTAATCTAGCAATGTTAGCCTAAAGCCTTCATTATATACATTGTGTGCTAACCAAATACTGAGGAACGCAGGGACCTACAGCAAGGCCGATGACACCAGTGACGATCCCAGTTTTAATGGCTGTTGAAAGATATGGCGACCCGAAAGCCAAGTCAGACACGGATGGCGGGTTCAACCCTTTTTTAAGGTGTCCAATCTGCAAAAACAAAGGGTCTATCTAAGTTAATTAACATATCATACAAAAATAATTAAATAAAAAGTAATTATTATGTGATATATATTGTATATATTCTGGAGAGAGAGTGAGATGCTTACTACTAGAACGCCATGTTTTTCAGCATGGGTTAGAAAAACCAGAAGGCTTCCCAAGATCACAGAGCACAGTGGCATCATTGCGTTTATCCAAAAGAAGGCCGGTTTTCTCTTGCTCTAATTGTCATAAGCATCATCATTAAAACAAGAACTGATAAAAATAGCAATTTTCTTTTGGGTAACAAAAAAGATAGCCATTTTAATCTCAACGTAAGGCAAGAATTAACTAGTCATGGGCATGCATGGAGAGAAATTTATACTATTCTAAGATATTCTATTTTACTAATTTAAACTGAAACATGGTGACTAGTAATTTTTTTATGAAAAATTTATTTGAACCCTTATAACCTTTACGTCCAATGTACTCTCTACACCTATATTAATTTTAATTAAACTATCAATATTTCTTTAAATTCAAATTTACTACCTAAACTATTTTCACAAACCCAATTCAATAAATAAATTTATCTTTACACCTAGTAAGAAAAAATAAAAAACCAAAATTTAATATCGAAGCAAAGTGAATGGGAACGGCGTAGGAAAAATTTCTGAAAAGTCGCGATTTCTCCACCAAATTAACCCCGGCATTGAGGTATTCAAAATATTTTCTTAGTTTGCAAAAATTTAGCGTTTTTTAATCGTACATATAGTGTTTGAAGTGATTTAGAAGTTGAATTAATGGACATTGTGAGAAAACTGGATTGAAACAGCAGTGGGTTATCCTTTTAACAGACAAGAAAGAAGATAAAAGTGAAGATATTGAGACACTTAAACCTATGCTAAAGTGGTGAAGATATTTAGGTTGTTTAGGTTGTGAGACCATCTCATGCTAAAGGTGCTAAATCGAAAGTTTAGGACCTCAAAATCTATTCGCATCTCAGGTATACGAACTGTTATATCCTTTTAAGAAACTTATGATTATGTTTATTAAACTGTGAATCTGTACCGGTAATTAAGTATCCATTTTTTTAGAATTTGTCGTTCACAATTTGTTAATATTATATTTACTATAATGAAAGATTATCAAGATTAAGAGAAGGAAAATGATTTGAACTTGAATCCCACTGTGTTGAAAAAGATGTCTTATCCAGTTGGGCTATCCACCAATTATAAATATGTTAATATAAGTCTCTTTTGATGTGTAAACAATTTGACAGAAGAATATTATGTATATGAATTTTTAACTTCTAGATGTTGTGTGTCCGAAGAGGTCAGATAATATATAGCATTTGGGAAAAGAGAGTACATATATATCACTTCACAACAAGAATATATCTTGTTTGACAACTTTCTTACGGTTCAATAAACCTTTTTTCAACTTAAGATCGATGGAGTTAATTAATTGGTTCATGAAACAACTGAAGTAACTATAACTGGCGTTGGTGACATCTTAATTATTAGTTTTGGCAAGCCAGTAAACAACATGCATGAAAAGTTTTTACATGGAAATAATTCCTTAAATCATTCTTCAAGTTTAGAGAAAATGATCAATTATAAACAAAGAAATAATGCCTCGAATAATGGATTGTATATATCTCAGAAAGGTACGTGGTGTATATACTTACAAAGTATCTTGTGAGCAATAGAAAGAAGAGGAAACAGCATCCCAGCACAGCAGTTTCCCACCTCCACTGCAACATAATTTACATTCATTATATGATATTAACTAATAATGTCCAAAAAGGCATATGTAAAAAAATTGCCAACATTTGTGGAAGTGGTAAAGCATTAGCTAGAAAATAATAGATTAGATTAAAAAGAGAACTTTATACCTTGTGCACTTGAGAAAAGATAGATTTCATGACAGATATAACATCTGTCTCATGAGTGAAATGAATCAACCCTAGTACCCCTTTAAGCTGCTGGAGACATACAACAGTGGCTGCTCCACCCATGAAACCCACTATTGTTGCATGAGACAGAAAGTCCACGACAAACCCAAGTCTGCAAATACACATATACGTACATACAAACATCGTTTCAGAGGGGTTGCTTCTTGATTGCTTTTTCATTTTGCTTGTATCCATACTTTGTAACAAATATAAATTGGCAGCAAATTAAATTACATACCTTAAGAAGCCAAGAGAAGCCTGGAAAGCTCCAGCAAAGAAGGTAGAGGTGAGAGCCAACTGAAAGTAGAGCTTAGGGTTCTCAGTAGGGCTAACAACCTTCCCCAACATGGAAGATATGAGGAGGGATGCAACCGCCAGAGTACCCACTGCCAAATCTTTTGAACTTCCAAGCATGGCATACACCAATGGAGGCACAAAGCTCGAATCTGCATTCATTTTTCCAAAAAAAAAAAATAGCAATGAGATTTTTCCGAACACGATTCCATCGTAAAGTACGTACTTTTGTTTTTACTATGAGACTAGAGCATTGATCTTGTTTGTTCTTACTTGAATGCATATCTGACCAGATTCACAATTTGGCAACGTAAGTTTGGTGTAAGAAGAAAATGTTTGATTACACATAATTTTTTGGGTACTCACATAGGCCAATAATTGGGGGCAAGTTTGCTAAATTTGCATAGCTGATCCCTTGAGGAACTGCAAGACTGGCAATGGTGATTCCAGAAATGAGATCAGATTTGAAGAAGTCAAAAGTGTAGCGAGGAGCCCATTCGATGATTGGCACAAAGTGTTGCAATCCTAGAACAAGTTTTCTAGATGTGGGTTGGTTCTTAAATTGCCTGAAAGGGTCATCGGGAAAGAAAGTTTCTTTCAGAGATGATTTCAGAGCCTTGAAAAATGACTTGGAAGGAGGAATTTCGACATGGCGTGGGCACTCGTAGTCTGCGTTGCCCATTTCACCTCAGGTAAGAGAACACTTGAGGAGGCTAATGAGAGGCAGCTAATTAAGTGAAGATTAACTAAGCAGCTAGCAGATCAGGTTTGGTTGATGCTGCTAATTGTAGGAATGGTACGTAAGTAGGTTTTTGTTTAGGGTTTATGGGCTGGCTAGATTGTATTGGTTTGGTGAGATATGGTTTGCATGCTAGGTAGTGAAGGAAATGGGGCTTTGCCAGATAGCTATTGGAGGCAATTGGTGGTTAAAATGCTTAATTAGCTCTGGCAATGACACACATGGTGGACTGGGGTATTATATAATGTGGTGCACTACTGACACAGAGACAGGGAAGGAAGGAAGGACGTAGGGAAAGAATCTTTGAGTGCCTTGTGGGACCCACACTAGGACTCACACGTAGCTCATAAATCGTGTAAGTCCATTGACTCCCTCTCTACCAGGATTCCTTTTATTTGCGAGGGTTTCAGGAGTGATGAGTGGCAGAGTCTATATAACACGACGTTTTTGCTCTCTTTCATTCAAGTTAGATATTTTTTTTCTCTCTCTCTAAATTAGAGTGTTTTCAAAATTTTCTTTGTTAAAAAGTTGAACTATATTTAACTTTAAAGAAATATATTCAGCATGTTGCAGTCATATTTAGAATAAGAATGTGATTGTGTAAATCCTAATAGATATGAGAATGTATCTTATATTTCTAGGAGTAGATTACCTATTAAATGTTATAATTCTAAAGGGAAAGGTTTTTACCTATCCTACTACTATAAATAAAGGCACAATAGGGTGAATCAAACACACCTCACAATTAAATCACTCTCTCTTCTCTCTAACCATAGCCGGCCCCCTCTCTCTCTAAACCCTAGATCGTTCAATCAAATAGGCCTACAACACGTTATCAGCACGCTCTTGCCAGAAGCTGAGGAATTGATGCATCGTAGGAGGAGGCTATCATCCACCAAATTCAAAGGCTTATTTGTTTTCTGCTAATCAGGTACGCTTAAAATAAAAGAAGATATTTGAAACGTCCACGAAACATGAAAACATTCCTCATGATGCATGAACCCCTCTATGTTTATATTTTCCTTCCGATATATATATATATATATATATATATATATATATATATTTGTTTCATGCATCGCACAATTAAATTGTTATGTGGAATATGTGAGTCAAATTATATAAAATAAATTAGAAGCATATTTAGAGTTTACTAAAATTGCACACCACCATGACACCTTGTTGACAACTAGGCCGTGTGCCTGGTTTGGGTTTTCTCACCACGGGTATGCAGCCCTGCCCACACTACTTCTCGCAAGCTTTTGTGCCTGCATGGGCCTCGTTGTTGCCCCGGCCTGTAGCCGCTCCCACCAGCCTAGTTGGTTGGGTTTTTTTCCCACGGCCCACGTCAGCCAGCCCACGGGGCTGGCTTTGTCCTCACGTGCAGCCTTGCAGCCAGCCCATTGCGACTGGGCTCCCGTGCCTTAATAGGCCAGTAAACGTGCTGGGCTTTGCTTCCGTGCCTACCCCCTAGTCCAACACGCCAGCCTTCATGGCTGGGCCTACACCCCTGACCCGTGGCCTGCAGCCTACTCCCGAGGCCTTTAGGGCCTTGCCCACTCATGGCACCCAGCCCAAATATTTTGGGGCTATATTTTCGATTCAATAATATTAATTTAATATTATTTAGCTTCTACAATCGACCACGTATGACTCGATTTATTGAATTAATTAAAAGTGACATGCAGTCCATTAATCTGATAATGAATCCAAAATTATTGACCTGAAGATCACTTTTGGACATTAACGATTCAATAATTTATTTTTATACTTTGAACCGTAACATACTTTCGTAGTAACGAAGTTCTCACACTTGAGTTCCCGAAGAACCTCAAATCCACTATATTTAAATTAGTATATTGCATTATGTGTTTCTTGCAAGAACCTTTCCTTATGAATTAAATGTTCATACAACTAAATTGAACATGTAGTTTCAAATTTAGTGTCTTTGAAACCTTAATTTTCATTCAAAACATACCACATGAAACTTATAGTTTTCATGCATAAATTAAACCAATACATGTCTATAGAACTTGTATGTTCTACGATATATGTCTATGGCTTACCATATGACTAATCACGTTTTTCCCTCTGTTTTAAGGACATAAGAACTTGAACAAGCTCGATTTCTCTACTCTAGAAGTCTCTGGAAGAAACTATTTGAAGTGGGTTCAAGATGTGAAGCTCTATCTAACTGTAAAGGGTATTAGAGCTACCATCAAGACACCTATCGCCGACAAACCTGTTGACGAAGCTCAGAAGGCTACTGCAATGATCTTCATTCGAAGACACATCCATGATGCACTGCAGATTGAGTATCCCGCAGAGGAGGACCCACACACCCTTTGGCTTGCTCTGACTGACCGTTTTGATCACCAGAAAGACATATACTTGCCTGAAGCAAGACACGACTGGCAGCATCTTCGCTTCCAGGACTTTAAGGGGTAGTTTGGGAGTGAGGTGATTAAAAAAAAAAGCACCCATGAAAAAAATCTGTGAGGGTTTTAGGCGTTTGGTAAACTGAAAAAAAATGGCTTATTTTGAAAGCCGCTGTGAGAATAAGCTGAAATCAAAGGAAAAAGTTGAAGCTGCTATTTGTAACTTTGGAAAACTGGTTTTTTTTCAAAGCACACGGAGCTACAGTGCTTCTTTAATGAAAAGACCCACTATCAGACTGCTTTTTTTTTTTTTTCCAAAAGCACTTTTAAAAAAAAGTTTACCAAACACTCTGTTGATTTATTTCACAGCCGCTTATTCTCACAGCACAGCCGCTTATTCTCACAGCAGCTTTTTGTCAAAGCACATCAATACCAAACCAGCCCTAAGTCTATGAATGAATACAACTCTGAAGTTTGTAGAATTCGTTCTTTGTTGAAATTCTGCAAAGTGGAACTAACCGAATCAGATCTCTCGGAGAAGACCTATTCAACCTTCCATGCCACCAATATTATCCTGCAGCAACAATATAGGGCACAAAAATTCACCAAGTTTTTGGATTTGATCTCTGTTTTACTTCTTGTTGAAAAGCAAAACCAGCTTTTGATGAAGAATCATCAAGCTCGACCGATTGGCTTGAACACTGCGCCTGAAGCGCATGCGATTAATTCTAGCAGCCATAAACGACGAAAGAATCATCGTAACCGTGGCAATAGGCGGCAAGCCCCACCACTGGCCCAAGGTCAACAGAGTGCCGCACCTAAGAAAAGAAATGTGACCCAACAACGTCCACCACTCGTCCCCTAAGGCTCCAAACTTCAAGAATAAGGGCAAAGCTCCCGTTCAGCTTGTTTCTACTGAATTGGACATGTGCTATCCTTGTGGATCAAGGGATCATTGATCACGCATATGTCGAGCTTCCCATGAGGCTATTACTAAGTATCATTCATGTTGTGAGTCTAACTTTGGACATGTGGATCATATGGAAGATGCAACTACATCAATGGAGATATCGTATTTTCATGAGGTGTTAGCGCCTATGGATGAATAAATTAGACATGTTTTTAGGATGTTTACCCCTAGTGGCCAAACCCACAAAGAGTGGACGGCCCTACCCCCCCTATTTTCTAGGTTTATGGTTTAATTTTAAACAATTTTTCTAAGTATTTGGAATAACTTGTTTGGTTTTGGTTTGTTTTGAATTATGGATTGTTATTTGAATGGATATTATTTTCTTGAATTGCTTAATTGAATGAATGGACTTATATTTATGCATGTCACCAATTCAATCAATTTATTTCTAGGTATGTCTAGTGGGGAAGTTAGTTGTCTGGCAGATAGTGCAACCACGCACACCATATTGCGTGAATGACACTATTTTACTAACTTAATACCCAAGAAAGCTCATTTGACAACTCTCTCAGGCCCATCCAACCTGATTGAAGGATACGGAAATGCACGCATCATGTTGTCTAATGGTACAATTTTGACCATTAAGGAGACACTTTATTATCCACGTTCTGAAAGAACATTGCTGAGTTTTAGAGATATTCGAGATAATCAATATCATCTTGAAACCACTGAAGATAATGGTTCTGAATTTCTTTGTATCACTTTATACGAATATGGCTAGAAGCATATTCACGAGAAGTTGGAATGTCTACCGAGTAGGTTGTACATCATAACCATTTGCGGCATAGAAGCCCATAGTGTGGCCTGCCCTATGCATGAGTTCTAGGACACTTTGTTGCTTTGACATAACCGTTTGGGACATCCTGGATGTGATATGATGTGCCGTATCCTTAAATCTTCACACGGGCATAAGTTATATCCCTATGTTGGACTCCCACCATGCAAATTGTGTTCTCTAGGGAAGTTGAATGCTCAACCCTTCCATACAAAGATTATTCACGACCCCACTAAATTTCTTCAGAGGATTCAATGGGACATTTGTGGACCTATCCTACTAACCTGCGGACCATTTAGATACTTTATGATGTTGGTTGATGCATCGACTAGATTGTCACATGTTTGCCTATTATCCACACGTAATGCCGCGTTTGCTAAACTCTTAGCTCAAATCATTAAGCTAAGGGCTCATCACCCTAATTATCCGATTAAGTCGATTCGACTGGAAAATGCTAGAGAGTTTATGTCACAAATTTTTGACGATTATTGCATGTCAGTAGGGATTGATGTGGAACATTCTGTACCCCATGTTCACACCCAAAACGGCCTGGCAGAAGCTTTCATAAAGCACATTCAATTGATCGCTCGGACTTTGGTTATGAGAACCAAATTGCCAGTATCTGCCTGGGGCCATGCAATATTGCACGCAGTTATGTTGGTCCGCCTGAGGCCCACCGCTACCCAACCACATTCACCATTACAGTTGATCACTGGATACGAGTCTGATATCTCGCATGTATGGGTGTTTGGTTGCGTCATTTATGTGCCAAAAGCGCCGCAACTACGTACCAAAATGGGACCTCAGAGAAAAATGGGAATCTATGTCGGTTATGATTCACCATCAATTGTTTGCTACTTAGAAACCTTGACGTGAGATCTCTTTACCACACGTTTTGTGGATTGTCACTTTGATGAGATAATTTTCCCGTCGTTAGGGAGAGATAAGCATGCTAATGTTCCTGTAGAACACCGCAAATTGTTGTGGTATGTTCCCATTATGTATCATTTAGATCCCCGCACTGTCCAGTTTGAAACTAAGGTGCGACAAATTATAGATCTTTAGAGCATTGCTCAAAGCATGCCGGATGCTTTTAATGATCTAGCAAAGGTGACAAGATCACATATACCCGCTGCAAACATACCTGCAAGGATAGATGTACCTCGCGTTCGCCTGGGGAGGCCGAACCATCCCCGAAGGTGGGGAGGCCGCACCCTCCACCTAGCAAGGTACATTGGTGGCTAGCTAATCACCTACTCCAACCTTGAAGCGTGGCAGACCTATTGGTTCAAAGGATTCATAACCTCGGAAAAGGAAAATGGCATAAACTAGTGACCCTAGTTTGAATCCGACAATCGCTCACTCATTCGTTCCAACGCATGAGGTTATTCTATATTATGATGATACTTTAAACGAAACATGCCAGCCTTTCGAGAATCGTGAGATTTCGATCCATTATGTAGTATCGGATGAGGTTTAGAGTAGGAATGAAATAATTGTCAACGATGCATTCGCATTCTCAGTAGCTATTGACATCATACTTAGTGATGACATTGAACCACGTTCCGTCAATGAATGCTGACGTAGAACCGATTGGTCAAACTAGAAATAAGCAATCAAGGTCGATCTCGATTCGCTCATGAAACGTAAAGTATTTGGACCTATCGTTCCTACACCACCAAGCGTGAAGCCTGTTGGCTACAAGTGGGTTTTCGTGAGGAAGCGTAATGAGAGGAATGAAATAGTACGATACAAAGCACGCCTCGTAGCGCAAGGCTTCTCTCAGCACCATGGGATTGATTACGAGGAGACGTATTGCCATGTAATGGACGTTATAACATTCCGCTACCTAATCAGTTTGGTAGTTTCTGAAAAACTGAATATGGAGCTTATGGACGTGGTAACTGCGTATCTCTATGAGGATCTACATGCGAAAATTTACATGAAAGTTCCAGAAGGACTTCCATTGACTGGTTCGAATAGTTCTAGACCACATAACACTTTCTGAATTAGGTTGAGGAGGTCACTCTACGGATTGAAACAATTCAGGCCGATGTGGTATAATCGTCTGAGTGAATATTTAACAAGTTAGGGTTATGTGAACAACGAATTATGCCCATTCATGTTCATAAAGAAGTCACATTTCGGATTTGCAATCGTTGTAGTTTATGTCGATGAAATGAACCTCATTAGAACCCATGCAGAGCTTGAGGAGATTGCTGCACACTTAAATCAGAATTTGAGATGAAAGATCTTAGGAAAACTCGATGCTGTCTCGGCTTGGAGATCAACCGTTGTTTGGATGGAATCCTAGTACATTAATCGAACTACACCCAAAATGTGTTGCGTCATTTTAATGAGGATAAAGCGAAACCTTCGAGTACACCCATGGTCGTTTGGACTCTAAATGCTAAACGAAACCCTTTCCATCCAAATGAGGATAGGAAGAGTTTTGGAACCCGAAGTTCCTTTCCTTTGCTGTGAATCTGTTGGCAAGATACAGCATTGGGCTCACACGCAGACACTGGAATGGTGTTAAAGACATTTTCCACTACCTCAAATGTACAACTGATTTGGGCTTGTTCTATACCCACGAATCTCTGAGTATTGCCGCCCTTATGGTCCTCAGATTGATTCTCTTCTTGTTGGTTACGCAGATGCTAGATATCTGTCTGACCCATATAGAGTACGTTCTCAAATGGGTTACGTCTTTACTGTTGGAGACATCGCTATATCTTTAAGGTCTACCAAGCAAATGCTAGTTGCGACTTTGTTTAACCATGCTGAGATTCTCGCCTTGCATGAAGCATCACGTGAATGCTTCTGGTTGAGAGAAGTTATGGGACATATTCGAAGCATTAGTGGTCTTACATCAATCGTTGACCTTTCTACGACGATCTTTGAAGACAATACGGCATGTATTGAGCAGTTAAAGAAGGGATACATCAAGGGAGACAACACCAAGCACATAGCGTCAAAGTTCTTTTACTCACACCAGCAGCAGCAGCACCAGAACATTGAAGTCAAACAAATCCGTTCCTAGTACAACCTGACCGATCTCTTCACCAAGTCATTGCCTAAGTTTACATTTCAGAAGCTCGTTCAAGGAATCGGTATGCGTAAATTATCTGAGTTGAATTGCTTGTAGTTCTCTTATTTAGAAGTTATGCCTAACTCAGGGGGAGTATCTAGAAGCATACTCACATGATCTGAATGTACTATTTTTCCTACAATTAGGAGCATTTTTCCCATTAGGCTTTTGCTACCTAATGAGGTTTTAATGAAGCACCCATCCTGGGATGATCATACTTCGTTGAGTTCACTACTTTCGTCCTGTTTGAGGTTTGTTTTAGACATTATGCATACTTCTCACTTTTCTCCTTAGTCTATGGTTTTTTTTCCCATGCCTTGGGTTTTACCATAGTGAGGTTTTGTGAGTTTTACTACAAATGCATACTTCACTTAAATTTGAGACTCGTGATCACTCGTTGTGCCGATGACTTCATCAACTATTCTACGTTATCTGCTGAAGATCTGATGCGATGGTTTGTTGAGTATTTACACACTCAAAGGGGAATGTTGCAGTCATATTTAGAATAGAAATGTGATTGTGTAAATCCTAGTAGATATGAGAATGTATCTTATATTCCTATTAGGAGTAGATTACTTATTAAATGTTGTAATCCTAAAAGGGAATGTTTTTACCTATCCTACTACTATAAATAAAGGCACAATGAGGTGAATCAAACATACCTCACAATTAAATCACTTTCTTCTCTCTAACCATAGCCGGCCCCCCCTCTCTCTCTAAACCCTAGATCGTTCAATCAAATAGGCCTACAACACAACACGTTTTTTTTTTGCTCTCTTTCACTCAATTTTGACATTTTTTTTCTCTCTCTAAACTAGAGTGTTTTCAAAATTTTCTTTGTTGAAAAGTTGACCTATATCTAAATTTAAAGAAATATCTTCAGCACATATTAATTTTTAACTGAACAAATCTACCACCTATAACAAAAGCATAGGCAAATTGTACCAGCTCACCACTAGCAGCGTGGTATGTACCATGTAGGACACTTGCTCCACTCTCATTGGGTTGGAGATTGTTTCAAGTTGCTATCATTAAGATCGTATGGTCCTAAGTTATGGCTAGAATGGGAAATATCTAGTTGTTAGTAGTGTTAACTTTCATTTACGGTTTATTTAGGAGTGTTTTTAAAATGACTGAAAGTGATTTCGGTAAAATTGAGTTTGGGTTTTCAAAGAAGCACCAGATATGTGATTCCTGCAAGAAGCACTTAAAAGTGATTTTTCAGTATCTATCAAGGTTTTAAAAGACACTAGGCACTAGTCGGGTGGAGGTTCGAGGCCTAGTGCCTAGGCGACTAGGTAGACTAGGCGGATTTAATTAAGTTTATTATATAACATATAAATAAGTGCCTTCTTACACTCTAAAAAATAAAAATTATACTTGTATTGAGAATTTAGAAAAATTAAAACTTAAAACTTAGATCATCATGACATTGCCATCATCAGAGACTAATGCAGTAAAAGTAAGCAAAACCCAAAACCAAAATTGAAAATTCACTAATTCATGATCTAGGTTTTTTTTAGCAGAGGTTACCCAGAAAACCCTTTAAGTTAATTTAAAAAAAAAACTTAAAAACAATAGAACCGTGTAGACACCACCTAACCGCCTAACCCATCTAGGCGGCCGCCTTTACCCGATTTTTATGCACGTTTTGGACTAAATCGCATCGGTTCTCCACCGCCTAGGCCGATTTTTGGAACAATGGTATCTACTTGAATTTTTATTAAGAATTGGTTTCAAAAATATTTTCACTAAAAGCGCTTTTAATAATTTTAAAAGCACTTCTAAATGAGCTATTAGTCAAATAATTAAGAAGTGTTTGTGCCAAACAACGCCCACCAATTTTGATACTTTAGAGAATGTTTGAGATGTTTGGATATCACCTAATTAATATTAGAATATTTTTAAACTAGCAGTGCTACTTGAAGGGAAACATTAAGAAAGCAAGTGGCCCTTTACCAGAGTAGTGGAAATGTGTTAAGCTCTTACATGACAACGTGTGTTCAAACTCCGTCGGTGGCTAATCTAACATCTAATCTAACAAAATCTATCATTTGACAAAAAAAAAGAAAAAAGAGAAACATTAAGAAAAAGAAGTTGGATTTTTAATTCAATTAATGGTACGTAGGAACACTTGTTTATTTGGAAATTATCAATTATTTTATTACAAGCAATATTCAACACTAGTTTACATTAAAGAGTAGAGAAATAATTTGAATTCGAGACTCTAGTAAATTAAAAAAAAGAAACTTAATTATCAGAACAATTCATCAATTGCAATTTTATATATGCATGGTGGAGATTAAAGTACAGCAGTGGACATAGATGAGATGACGATCCCTTTCCGTAATTTGCTTTGTCTATTTAGGCATATACTTTTAGCAGAAAAAAATGCAGGGTGCATGCATCCATGTTAGGAAGGGAATATTATTTCAACATCCTTCACCATAGTTAGGTGACCATTCACCATTCACTTCTTGGTATTACCAATCACACTCCCACTACAATTCCTCAATTATTACACAGGAGGGCTCTAGCTATCATGAAGACTCCTTGTAAAAGGAAAACTATTTTGTTTCTTAACGAAAAAAAGATGTGTTCAACTGAATCAAAAATTAAGAAATGAAAAGAGGGAAACATTTTTCTGTAGCATATATGCGTACACAAATGTTTCAGAAAGAATTTCACTATTATAGCAATGAAAATAATACAATCAGACAAATATATATTCATTTTTTTAGATCAAATAAGATTTTATTGAGAATTATCAAGAACGGAGAATCACGAACTTTAAAACATATACATATATAATTTTACAATTACAATTCTTTCTCTCAGTTTCTCTCTCTTCTCTCTCCTTTCTTTCCATAACAAAGCATAAAACAGTTTTGTCTATCTCTTCTCTTTCAACAATGTACTAGCGAGTCTGCTCTCATGATTGAAGGATCATATCCCAAGAGAAGAGATCCGGAGAAAATCTCATCCCTATAGACCCATTTACAAGGTGCATGAAATTTTAGTAAAGAAATTATAGAAAAACAAATTGATTTCATTTTTATTCGGAAGGATGAAACAAAGGAGAAAGGTTGGTGTATACCAAAAATACATCCTCACTATTATCTTGTTGACAAGTGTCTATGAGACCCTGACCTAATCTTGTAGGAGTGGGGTTAACTTTCTAATTTTAGGATGAGGAACAACGTGGATTTGGAAGCTAGACCACAAGTTTGTTGGAGCAATATTAGAAAATATGAGAAATATAAAAGAATTCCAATAATAATAATAATCATAAAGAAATTTCACAACATCAATTATATATGAGATTAATATAAGCAACTAGAGATAAAGTTAGAAAAACTGACAAACTTGAAGATTGAGGCTTGCATAAATACAATGTCCTAAAGATAGAATTTCGCCTCTACTCTTGTGCTTGTAGTTTGATAGGCGTCCATCTCTCAGGATTCAACAATCTATAATCCGAAGTCAAAGCACTTCAATATTCGGACTCTGGCGAACTTTATATATTCTGTACCCTCAAGACACGACTCGGAATTTGACACACGAAGCATGAGAGAAACAAAGTGTGGAAACACTATTTCTCAAGAGTAAAAATTAACCATAATTTTTTATATTTAATACCAATGGTTTCATGGGTTTATATAGAATCAAATTTCTACTTATTAAAGAGATGTAACTTTTCATTTATGAGTATGCATCACTTATCAAGGGAATACACCTAAACAACATAACCTTTCTAAGAAATTGATTAACACTATTTTTCATTCAATTATTAAAATTATATTTTACAATATTTCATATTATAATATATAATTTCCAACAATATCAACTATATAAACAGGTCAAACCGTCCAACTTGCTGATATCACAAGTTCACAACTAAATATCAATGGAACGTATAAAACAAACCCTAGCCGTTGAATGTCCCGTTGACGAGAAAAGCAGAGAAAATAAAACCTAGGATACAGACCATTGCCTTCCGCTTTATGTGGACGGCAATTCCTCTTAGGTTCTTCCCCAGCTCTGTTCCTCTTTATTTTTTCCCGTCTTCTAATCATTTTCATCTTCTATTGTGGCGACTCTTTTGTCTATTTAATAGAGCCCTAACATCTATTACTTACGACTCAAACTTGGATTTTTTGAATAGCTGTTGTTGTTCAGAGTTCAGGTGGGTGCATGATAAAAGACTATGAAGAGGAAGCTAGATATTTGTTGTAGATAGTTCATGGCAGTGTTTCTTTGGTTAGATATGGATCCTCTATAGCTGAAATATTGTATTGTACATCTTCACGTGAAACCCTTTAAAAAATAAAAATTAAATTGAGAAATTAGGTTCTCATCCTTTATTTTGCTACTCCATTGATTAAAATCCTATTCCTTTTCAATTTTTTATCAAGGTCCTTGGTATTAATAACATCATTAATTATTTCAATAATAAAATATTTTTTACTTTTAGTTTGTACCCATTTTTAATTTGTAATTCTTTTTTAACTTGTACCAATTTTCTTTTCAATTTTAATTTGTACCCACATATTAATTTCTTTTTGTGCCCATACTTTTTAAAGTTTATTTGTATTTGTACCCATATATATTTTTTTATTTGTACTTTTTATTTTGCTAAATGTACCCATGCTAATTATATGTACCCATTCATGTAAAAAGTTTTAATCTTAAAATGTACTCATTCTTAAATATACCAATTTGTTATATGTAAAATGTACCTTATATATATATATATAATCTATTCATTTTTTTTCTATTCCATTTTTAAACTTATATGGGTACATTCTTTTTTCTTTGATTTTAAAATGTATCCATGTCAAGTTTAATTGCAGAAATTTACTAATGTTATTAAACCTAATATCATTTTTTTTGTGATTTTGAAAAATGTACCCATGTTTTGATACAATAAATTTTTTGGTTAATTTTGATGAATGTACCCATGTTTACACACACACACACAATAGTATATTTATATTTTTATATTTTTAATCCCACAAATTATGGTTTTTTTTATTATTTAAAATCTCATTTATATAAACAACTAAAATTTCTAATTTTTAATTTAAAAAAAAATATAGTAACCTACATAGAAATAAATGATCACATTAATTTCAGGGACCTCAATCAAAAATTAAAAACCAACAAGGTTTCAATCAAAGAATATTTATAACTAAGGACCGCATCCAAAGTCTCCCAAATTAAATATTGCCATAGGATATCCATCTAACGGCCACGATCAAATTGGTCTGAAGGCTCCACAACAAAAGTTCCGGAGATGATCCGAGTACCTAACCGTCTAAGTAGTAGTAACAAGGCATAAAGTTATTGGTACTCCATCTTTTACTTCAATGTAGTTACTTACACTTTTTAAAATGTGGATATATCTGTTGTAGACATAATTTACTGAACAATTAAGGAGGCCATAGAGAGAGAGGGGGTGCGGCACATAGAGAGAAAGAGAGATATATGTAATTGTGGGTGTGTGTTATTCCACCCCATTGTGCCTTTATTTATAGTAGTAGGATAGGTAAAAACCTTTCCCTTTAGGATTACAACATTTAATAGGTAATCAACTCCTAATAGGAATATAAGAACTATTCTAAGATATACTAGGATTTACACAATCACATTCCTAATCTAATAGGACTGCAACACTCCCCCTTGAGTGTGTAAATACTCAAGTAAATGGCGCATCAGGTCTTCAGTGATGAAGTAAGTACAATTGATAAAGTAGTCGGCACAATGAGCAAATGCGAGTCTCATAGCAACGGAAGAATGCATAAAAAGTAAAACTCACAAAACCTGGCTATGGTAAAACCCAAGGTGGGAGAAAAACTCATAGTCTAAGGAGAAAAGTGAGAAGTTGCATTAAGCCAAAACTATACGTCTTTTGGACGCAAGTAGAAGAGCTCACAAGGGTATGATCAGCCCAGAATGAGTGCCTCGTTAAAACCTAGTTAGGTAGCAAAACCCAATGGGAAAAATGCTCCTAATCGTAGGGAAAAAGAGTACATTAAGATCAAGTGAGGATACTTCTGGATACTCCCCCTGAGTTTGACATAACTTCCAAATGAGAACTACAAGCATTGCATATGATAGTTAGGTATACCAATTCCTCGGACAAGCTTTTGGAAGGTTGACTTCAGTAGTGACGTCATGTAGAGGTCGGCAAGGTTGTCGAGATCGGCTTGCATGACTTCAATCTCCTGATGCTTTGCTGATGTAGATGTGTACGTAATATATTTTGGTGTTGATTTTGTTGATGTATTATGGTTTGGTCGGGTGGATACATGCGCCTTAATCTTCATGGATCGTCGTTGGGACTCAACGATGGATGAAAAATAGCAAGTACTTCGAATATGCTCAACAAGAACTCCTAACCATGTCTCACTTGTGGCGTAGTGAAGTGAGGTGAGTCTTGGAATGATTCAAAGATTTTGCA
The DNA here is from genome assembly GCF_042453785.1 of Malus domestica. NCBI lineage: Eukaryota > Viridiplantae > Streptophyta > Magnoliopsida > Rosales > Rosaceae > Malus > Malus domestica. Next base: position 17,045,698 of record NC_091673.1, read on the forward strand.
ACTAAGGTCATATCATGGGGACCTCCAAGATATTGTAATATCCCTAACGGTAAAGACATAACCATTTGGGATTTTGCCTTGTGCGGGTTTGATAAGTAACTTGCATCAGCATAACAAACAAGGCAAACATCATTTCGAGGATCAGGGGGGTTGGATCTGGTGAGATGCGTTGGGATTTGCCCATGTAGTACCTTCAAGGTATGTCTTTAATACCAATTCAGTGGTTGCGTGTAGGCGCAGTGCCGCATCTTTATCAAGATCAACAGTGAAGGAGATGTCCTATCTAAATACAATAAGCTAAGTACAATGAAGCACAAAGTTGAACTTTAGATATGGAATTTCGGATTCCATAACCTCTTTAAGGGTCTCATTTGCATATAACGTATGGACGATCAAAGGTATACTCAAAGGTAGCACATTCAGGGTGTACTTCAACTAGTAGACCAAAATACCGTCAGAACAATGCTTCAACGTCAAGTCAAGGTATAAACGAGTTTTCCCAAGATCCTTCATCTCAAATTCCATCTTCAGGTGTGAGGCAGTTTTCTCAAGCTCTTCCGGAGTCTTAGTGAGATTCGTGTCAACAACTTAAAATGTAACTCTAGCAATTTGGAATAAGACTTCATAGTTTAACACGCAAGGGCATAATTCATATCCCTGACTGATCAAATAATCACTTAGACGGGTATACCACATCCGTCAGATTGTAAGTGAACACCTCAAAACAAGTTAAAAGGGTGTTCCGTGGTTTTGGAACTATTTGAAACAGTCAATGTAATTCTTCGGGAACTTACATGTAAATCTCCGTATCTATATCCCTATGGAGAAAACACTAACCACATTTCATCATGTTGTTATCAATCACAGGACGTTTTGAGAGAAACCATGCGCCGTAAGGCGTGCATCATATCGCATTATTTCATTCATCTCATAACGCTTCCTTTCCTACTTGTAACACAACAGGGTTACCTTGGGCAATGTAGGAACGACAGGTCCAATACACACTTTGGTAAGGAATTTAACCTGGATTGTAACTTTAGTTGTCCAAACGTTGTCACTTAATCAACGAAACACTGTTTGATATTGTTGCTTTTCATTTATGTCGATAGCTACCATATAAGTGAAAACATCATCGATGATAATCTAGTTTCAATTCCATTTAGCTCATCCAAACTAGCATACTAGACCAAAAACTTTAAGTCTCAGGAGAAATCTGGATTAATCTCATGAGATGGAAATGATTTGAGACAGCGATTGAGTTTAGATTCATTGTTGTGTCGTGTCTTCCTCTTCCAATGAAGTGAATCGTATGAACCAAATGATAGGTCATGCTCCAGGCCAAGACAGATTGATTGGCTATCTGACGGTGTACCAGACCATCTAACAGGTTCGTCCAAACCATCCAACAGGGGCGGCACACCCTCTAGGGATGTTAGCTCGATGTCCGTTAAGTACGTATATCCTTGCAGGCATGTTTGTAGTTGGTATACGATCTCGTCATTTTAGCTAGATTAGAGGAATGCGTCTGAGGCAACATTCTAAAATCTAGAATTCATCACCCTTAGTTATCACACTTGTGTGGTATGGGGATAGAGATGAGACATAGTGGGTAACGTCCATGTAAATTCGCATCATTTTACAAGAACGTTGACATTCTTATCTCCCCCTAACGGCGAGAAGACTGTCTCATTAAAGTGACAACCCTTAAATGAGTGGTACAGAGATCGCGTGTAAGAGCTCAAAGAGAGCTAATGTGAAGGAGAATCATGATTGAAAAAAGATACACATCCTTCTTTGAGGACCCATGGTGGTACGTTGCGGCGGCGCAACTTGGCACATGAAATGCACACCTAAATGTGTAAATACGAAAATCATCAGGTTCGTACCCAGTAACCAACTGTAACATCATATAGGTTGGGTGGCAATGGGCCTCAAGGAGGACCAACATAATTGTGTACAAGGATTGCATAGCCCTAGGCAGAAACCGAAAACTTGGTACGTTTACCAAAATTCGATCGATCATTTAAATTACGCTTTATGATCACTAGGTGAGGCTATTTGGGGCGAATCATGGGAATTTGATGTTCTATTATAAACCCAAAATGACATGCAATACTTTATTCAAAACTGTCGATATAAAATCTTCGGCATTATCCAGTCTCCCGGACCTTATGGGATAAGTAGGGTCGTGAACCCTTAATCGGCCATGAGGTTTAGCAGCAATGTGTGTGGACAAACATGTGACCAGTTTGTTGATTCATCAACCAAAATCATAAGTATTTATATGGTCCGCATTTTGGTTGGATTAGTCCACGTATATTCCCTTGAATCCACTGTGAAAAGAGAGTTGTGTCATATCTTTGCGAGGAATGATATAGAAAATCAATTTCCCTAATGAGCATGCTTGGCAAAGTGTGCGTGTAAGCACAAGGTCCTTACTTCGGGTAAGGAGATGCGTTGTAGCATCATTGTTCGACCTAAGTGTCCTAAAAGAACATGCCAAAGCAAGTAAACTGCTCAATCACCCAACTTTAGGCCGACCACATATGGCATGTGCCCTAGTTGTGGGATAGCCCAGTAGCCCCAAATGAAAGCTTCAAGCTCATTTTTGGAGGTGGTGCAAAGATATTTCACTCTATTTTCTTCAGTGGTTTCATTTACGATCATTGTCATCTCGAATATCCTTAAAAACTCAACGTCAGGGATAATTTAAGGTCCCTTAAATGGTGATTCAGTACCATTCATACAACGAGGAGTGTGCCAATGCTCTTAATCAGATTGGATACCTGAAGTCGTTGTTAGAGATGTGATTTAGGTGTAAAGTTAGTGTACGTAGTACGCATTCATCCAGACAACTAACTTTCCCACATTCCTACCTAATCACGTGGTTAATTGAATTGGGTCACATGTATTAAAAAACATGATTCAATTAACTCATATTCGAGGACAATATCAATAAAATTATCCATAAGTAAAGCATACACAAAACTTGAATCCAAGACCATAGAAAAATGTTCACAAAGTAAATGGTTTACTAAGGGGATTCGGCCAACAAGGCTATCCATGTCAAAATTCTGCTCTTCCAACGGTGTTCGGTGGATCAAAATTAAACTCACATATTAACTACTAGAATGGTACTCCTAAACGGCATTGGTAGGGGCACGAACATGTGCATAACCAATGATCTATTTCATCGATACGGAAGTAGATTCTGTAATGGTTGAGGTTTGGGAATATTATCCCTTATTCTTATCACGCTTCGAGCATGATGCCATGCCTTGGCAGGCCCTGATTTTACCATATGTTTGTGGTACTAATCTGATATGAGAATGTGGTAAACTTTTGTTTTCTACACTGCTGAGTCTTGGGCGAGATAGAAACATGGAAGGACGAGAAAAGTATTCTCTAGTCAAAATTCGATCGGATTTATAAACTTCATAATTGTACTCATTCATGGACGTAATCATGGTTTGCTTCAGGCAATGTTTTTCATGATTAGACGGTCCATAGAAGCAAGCCAAAGAGCCATGGAATCCTCGTTCGGGAGGTATTTCCATTTGTAATGCTTCGGGCATAAGTCTTCAAATGAAGATCATGGCAGAGGCTTATTTAGCTCTTCCATGCCATTGTTGGCTTCAATGGTTTCTCAGCTTCTTGATAGTCAAGTAAAGATTCACGTCTTGTACCCACATGAAGTGGTTTCTCTTAGAAACTTCCAAATCAGGAAATCAAACTTGTGACGGTTCGACGATCCACTGAATGGAGGGAACAAGATTGTGATTGGTGCTATGAGAAGAAATCATCCATAAGCATCAAAGTTAGAACAGTCGAGTTCTAAGACATGGTTTTCATGAAAAAATATTGGGTTTTCATGGGTGTATTGTTTTATGAAATCTTCGGGTTTCAAAGGCACTAAATTTGAAATTACAGGTTCAATTTAGTTTATGAACGTTTAGTTCATAAAAAGAGAGGTTCATGCAAGAACACAAAATGCAATATACAACTAAATGTAGTGGATTTGAGGTTATTTGGGAACTCAAGTGTGAGAGCTTCGTTACTACGAAAGTATGTGATGGTTCAAAGTATAAAAATAAATTATTGAATCGTTAATGTCCAAAAGTGATCTTCAGGTCAATAATTTTGGATTCATTATCAGATTAATGCACTGCATGTCACTTTTAATTAATTCAATCAATCGGGCCATAGAGGGTCGATTGTAGAAGCTAAATAATATTTAAATAATATTATCAGATCAAAAAAATAGCATAGCCCAAAAGGGGCTTGGTGCTATGAGAAAAAAAAAAAAACTTTGGTTGGCTACAGGCCACGGGTCCAAGGGGTAAGCCCAAAGGCTTACATGAATTGGAGAGAAACCCCAGTCAATGCTGGGTTTCATGTATGGGCCGAGATGGGGGCACGAGCCGTGGAAAAAATCCCAGCCAACTAGGCTGGATTGGATAGGGGGCTGCCAGTCGGGGAAACATAAGGCCTAGCAAGCATAAGAGCTTGCTGGCAGGCGGGCCAAGGCAGTATGATTGGGCTCGGGGATTCAGGCCCTATCGAGATGAACCTCAAGCCGAGGCCTAGTTGCTACGAGGGTCAGTTGGGCTACAGGCCAGTAACATTGCCAACTGTGGTGGTGCGGTGGTGTGCCGCACCATGTCCAATTCCTTTTTTTTTCTTTTCAAAATCCTCTAGGGTTTAGGAAACCTTAAATATGCTTATAATATAATTTTATACTTTGACTCACAAATTCCACATAGCAAATATAATTATGTAATGCATGAAACAAATATATATATATATATATATATATATATTGACAAATATATGAACATACAATATATATTGGAAGGAAAATATAAACATAGGTTCATGCATCATGGGGAATGTTTTCATGCTTCATGGTCGATTCAAATATCTTACTTTATTTTAAGCGTACATGATTGGCATAAAATAATAAAAGCCTTTGAATTTGTAGAGGATCCTCCTTGGAAAGCCGGAATTGCATCTCCAATGAGTTGTATCACGTTCAACACAAAAAAATTAAATAGAATCAATAGCATGTAGATCAATTTAAAATTAATAAATTAATCATAAAATGAATGATTAAAATGTAAGACTCCCCTGATTGAAGAATAAACTCTCTTTAGCGCAGCGTTAAGAGCGTGCTGATAACGTGTTGTAGACATAATTTACTGAACAATTAAGGAGGCCATAGAGAGAGAGGGGTGTGGCACATAGAAAGAAAGAGATATATGTGTAATTGTGGGTGTGTGCTATTCCACCCCATTATGCCTTTATTTATAATAGACCTTTCCCTTTATGATTACAACATTTAATAGGTAATCAACTCCTAATAGGAATATAAGAGATATTCCAAGATGTACTAGGATTTAAACAATCACATTCCTAATCTAATAGGACTGCAACAATATCATTATTATTAATACAATTATAGTTGTTTATACTTGTCGATAAACTTGAGTGACTTGTTACAATGTGTAATGGGCCAAATTGTTTTTGTAATCCTTGGTGACACATCACTTTCAATGTGACCCTTGTGGTGAAAAAGCTATTAATTAAACCCCTGTAGTGGGCTCTATTAGCAATTAAGGTCCAAATCCAAAGTTCTGTTAGTCTTCTGTTAAATAAAATCTATCAAAATTAAGTTTATTTATTTTAGAAAATAAAAGGACAAAAACATGATTGAATTAAAATAAAATTACAAATAAAGAAACTTGTGAAGATTAAAAAAACCCAATTGTCCCCGTATCTCATCTCAGGCTCCCAGCCACCACCATAGCCACTAGTGGACCTCCACCGTCGTTAACCATCACGTCAAATCCCGTTAACCTAGTCAAATTGCAGATTAAGCCAAACCCATTCTAAAAAACACATCCCACCTCTCAAATTTGCAGACCAACCAAAACCCAAGTGAAACTAAACTCGTAAAACCACTTCAATGGCTAGGAGAAGAGATGAAGGTGAAGTTGCATATAATTTCTTAGGTATGATTTAATTTCGTTTCGAAATCCTAATACTTCTAATGTTTATTTTTCAATGCCAACACGTATTTGATCATGAGTTAAAGTCTTAGTCTTACTTGAATTTTCATTCTTGTATCACTTTGTACTAGTCCGAATGCATATATACCCTTCAATTGCTCGATAACAACTTTCGGGTTCCAGGGTAGTCGTCTGTAGGGCGTATTGCATAATGTGCCCCCTTCGTTTCTAGGGCTCGGTTCCCGGCGGATTAGGCCAAAAGACCCAAAATCCTTCAGTTAGCTAAGCCTTGAAAAAGACCATTGTGGCTACTTCTAGGAATCCTAGCTCAAGCCATCGTGCATCTAGTTATACTAGGGAGTGTAAAGTTTATCCTCTCGTCTTAGAGAGCTAACCCATATGGGTGTCGGGGAATTGGTTTACCCTCTTGCACTGGAGAACAATTAGTTTACCCTCTCGCACTGAAGAGCATGGTTGGTCCCTCGGGGGGCGCAATTCCTGTGATGAGTCCCTAAGAAGGGCGCAGTCTTCTTTTAAAGTGTATGAGTGATCAGTTGTTGTAAGTATGCAGCCGAGCCAAGTTGTGATTACTTTTGAATTCCTCATTGAAAAACCAGTGAAACTAACGAGAACTTAGCTATAAGGTAGGAACTGCATAACAACTGGATAATTCTCGGCTTGTGAGGTGGTGCCCGTCAAGCTTCTTGAGTCTTCGAGCTTTGATGTAGCGGGAGGTCACACATGGTACTTCTTTAGATTGTAGGCGCTCCACTGCTTTTCGATCTTTTTATCGTTTCATGGTGGCGAGGGTGTAATTACTCTTGCCGCCTACTCTGCTGATCTTGTACGGACCTTCCCAGATGGGATCCATATTTTTGGAGCCTTCTTTGCGGGCAGTGATAAAGGCTTTTCTTAGGACTAGAACTTCGGGCTGGAACTGCTGGATCTAGGCTGCGATGCGGGTGATAGTATGCTTGCACTTCTCCTCTGCTTGATCTAAGCTTTTGGCTATCTCTTTTATGCTCAATGCTTGGTAGTAAAGTGGTGATACTTGGCTTGATGACATTGGGATGAATGATTGCTTTTAAGCCAAATGCAAATAGAAAGGAATCTCATCGGTTGCTCGTCATTTGGTGGTGTGATATACCCATAGATATCCAATGAGTTCGTGTGGCCATTTTCTTTTCTTGCTGGTGGGGGATTTCTTGTGGCAGTCAAGGATCATCTTGGTGGATGCTTTGGCCCACTTATTGCCTTGAGAATATCTTGGCGTAGACATGTGATGCTTGATACCATATTTTAAGAAGAACTTCGACAAATCTTTGCCCACGAATTACGGACCATTGTCAGTGACGATGGATTAAGGGATGCCAATCGGAAAATAATGTTCCTCCATATAAATCGCTCTATGTCCATTTGAATCGTAGTCCTCATAGGCTTTGCTTCTACCTATTTGGTGAAGTAGTCGGTTGCCACGATCATCATGCCTTTGCCCTTAGTAGTCTGGCTGGTGATTAGCTGGCAATCGGAATGAATTGAAAGCTTTTTCACCGCCAAGTCTTTTATCATTCGAAGGCCTGCTAGTGAGGCTTCATACTCTGCTTCGTTGTTAGATGCTTTGAAACCTAGAATAATCGCCTGCTCGGGCATCAAATCGCCTGGGGTGACAAGGACCACGTCTACTTCTGAACCTTTGTAGTTGGATGCGCCGTTGACATGTAAATGCCAGAAGTCTTCATCGGGTGGAGTAGGCACGGCTAAAGTGTGCTCGGCTACTTCTAGGACGTCGTTGGACTGCTCTGTTGCGTCATAAATGCGTGGTAAGGAACCGTGGAGCTGGGGCCATGTCACACGCAGCAGGAGATGCTTAACTGCCGGTATTGGGCCACTCTAGAGTTGAATCATTAAGCAAAGGTTGCCTAGGGTCGTGTGGTGCGCAGCAAGAGATAGTACTCAACTGCCAGTACATATTGCTCCTATGTAGAATCTTTTAGAGTGACGAGGAAAAAACTTGCTTCCGAGTGTGTCCTTCCAGTGTTCGTCTACCCTTGGCGTGTCTTTTGGGCCGAGTTGTTGCGTTCGTCAGAAAACTTTGCATCCGTCAGGGTCTACGCCTTTATCGTCACGCGTTGGGATTGGGCGGAATAGTACGTCATGAGGATGAAACTGATAGCATCTAGGAGAGCTTTTAAACTGTGGAATACAGGTAGTTGGGCCTCCAACTCTTCTCGTATGATAGTGGAGCTTATTGCTACTTCAGATATCGTCAAACATGCAAATGAGTCCTCCGCTGCTTCTGGTTTGGATAGTAGGGATGTGATGTCGGGTACTTCTTCAAGTCTTTGAATGTGCATTGGCGAGCCTCGTCCCAAAGTGCATGCTTCTCTGCCAGAGCGAAAGAGTCTGCTAGAGTTAGATATTCTTTCATGATCAATTTTCCGAATAAGGGATGGTCTGCTGGAAATCCTTTTTAAAAGGCTACTCTAGTTATCGAGTCGTTGCATCCGACTATCTTTGCCTTCTCTGCTTTGAACCTCCTCACATAGTCACGAAGCGACTCATTTGGGTTCTTCTTGACGTCGAACAAATGGTCGGACTTCTTTTTTATCAAGCGATAGGATGAATATTCTTTAGTGAAAACCAAAGAAAATTCGTCGAAATTCCGGATGGATTATGGCGGCAGGGTGTAGAACCAATGTTGCGTCTCGCCTTGTAGAGTGGTCGCGAATATCTTGCACATGAGTTCATCGTTGTTTCGATAGAGGATCATTGCGTTTCAGTAGTGCTTTAAGTGTCTCTTCAGGTCTTCATCCCTTTTGAAAGATGTGAAATGTGGCATGCTGAACTCGCGTGGAGGCTCTGCTTGCTTGATTTCATCCATAAAGGGTGACCTGCTTATGTTGGTCATGTTTTATCAGTGTCTCGTTGGTGACCTCGTTGGTGACCTCGTTGCGTTGGAAATTACGTAATCGCTTAGTCAAGAGTCTATTTACTTCTTCCTAAATTTACCTTTGTTGAGGTAGTGGAGCTCTCGGCTGCCCCCAACTATGACTTGTTGGTTTACACTACTCTTTCATGTGTTTGGCTCGTCTATGCCGCAGATGCGATGCGTGTAATGCGTTCCTAGCAGGCAAGCGATTTTTTCACAGGTAGTCGGTTGAACTTGAGCCGTATTGAGTGACTACTTCTCTCCGTCCATCGTGCTGCCTACTCCGATGTGAGGTGGATGATGCTCCTTTCGGGCTTAGCCGTGAATGAACACTTCACTTGGAAGGTTGCTCATGTTAATTATCGGAGTGTGACCCCGACCGCGAATGTATGCTCATCTGTGGGCCTAGTCGAGAGTGCACGCTCCTCTGCGCTTTAAGACGTGAGTATATGCTATCTCGGGTGACCAATCGGGAGTGTGCACTGCCTGGACACTCGGTTCGTGGCTGTTCGAATAACTGCTTGACGGGACGTTGCTGGAGAGGTACCATCGGTTCGTGGCTGGTCGAGTGGCTGCTTGCCAGGACGTTGCTGGAGAGGTTCTTTTTCTGCTCTTGTCTTACTTCGGGACACTTCGTCTAGGGCACGTTGCATCTTGGTCCGCTATAAGAGCTGGTTCACCAAGGTCGTCTGCTGTGCGAGGGCGCTCGTCAACTCTATGACTTGTCGAGACAAGTGTTGTTCATCATTTGGATTGGAAGAGTTTGAAAAGAATGTGCCTCCTTGGGCAGTGGAAGGGTGGTGGACTCCGAGCATGAGATTTGAGTTGGGAAATGTCAAATCCGCAAAAAAATATGGTGAGAATGCCCCCGGCTCGATGGTAGGTTCGGATGATTGAGATAGTCTTGGGCCGACTTGGGCTGCTTGGAAAGCCACGGGAGCAAACTGGGCCGCGGGAGCAGGCTGGGCCACGAGAGCAGGCTACTTGGCGGGAACAGGCTGGGCCACGGGAATGGGTTGCTCATCGGGAGCAGGCTGGGCCACGAGAGCAAGCTGCTCGGCAGGAGCAGGCTGGGCCGCGACAGCAGGTTGCTCGGCGGGAACAAGCTGGGCCACGGGAGTGGGCTGCTCGACGGGAGCAGGCTACTCAGTGCGTGATGCATGCGAATGCGAGGCTTGGGCTCGGGCCCGTGCAAGCTTGGATGACACGGCTTGGGCCATGGTGGAACCTCGTAGTGGTGGTACCACTCCGCCTATGACCATATTTAGCCTCGTGGATCACCGCGATCCCATTTCTTGAATATTAGAATTTTCACTTATGGAATTTTCTAAATTTCTAGCCATTATATTTTTCTTATACATTTTATCAAAGAACCTTTGCAAATAAAAAAATCTAATAAGAAGAACGTATGGATCTCAACTCTCAATGAAAGCACCAATTTGTAGATGCAAATTTCTTCCTCTTTGATCTTGGACAAAATTGCACCTACAAAACAATTAACACCTTAGGGTCAAGGCCAAAAGCGTCCTCCTCCCCCCCCCCCCCCCAATTCATCATGGGCACGTGAGGCTCTTGGCCTTGACCCTAAGGTGTTAATTGTTTTGTAGGTGCAATTTTGTCCAAGATCAAGGAGGAAGAAATTTGCATCAATGTCAAGGAGGCCACACTCATCAACAGTAGAGTTTGTTTGACCTATCTATAAAAAGCTAGAGGATGATAACATTCCCCCTTTTCTTTTCTTCTCCATTACCCATTAATCATGGCAAGAAAGAATAATGTTGATTTCCGCATCCAATTCTCCTTCATATATATATAGAACTCTCCAAGTCGATGTGCAAATTAAGACTTGTTTGATTACTATTTAGAATCTGTATGACAATCATATCGTTTATAATTTTGCCTTTCATCACTTAATTCATCATTTCCCCTATATACTTTCCACATATCTATAACACGGTAAAAATTTAAAACAAAATGGTAGCCATAAGGGTCCTAATAGTCTTATGAGACGAGTCACATTTTCATTTAGTCCTATAATAAAGATGCTACTAACCTATCCATTTCGATGGTTAATTATGTATGGGAAGTATTAGCTCACACTCCCAATTTGCTATCCAGCATGTCATCCTAAAACATTAATTTCTTGGTAAACAGAAGCATTATCTCACTGATGTTGATGAATATGTAATTACATATACATATATATGAGTTATGAGCATAAACAAGAGCTTATTTACACTATTAGACAATTAATTATTACAAAAGAGTTGGTAGTAAACCACTGTTATGTATATTTCGCCTTTACAGAATCAGAATGATTGTTGATCAACAAATTATGCTTACGTCTTTCCATTGCATTAGTGGACCTTAAAGTGAACTTTATTTAGCATATCCAACAGTAATAGTAAAATCCACTACCTTATTAGTTATCAATTCTAGATTAGTTTGATCTCTTCTACCTCTCTAAGTCCTTTATTTTGCTTTAAATAGAACCGAATAGTTAACTTGTGTCAAATGGGTAGGTATCAAAGATCTCCGCGTGCAGGAATCCAGAAACAACAATAATAATATATAATCATTCCTATATAATTAACAATGTTTGACCTTAATTAATCATACATATATATATAATGGCCACATAAGAGTTGCATAAGTTGATGACACCATGGATCACACAAAGTATCATTAATAATTGATCTGATTTCTTGATTATTCTATTAAATTTGCAAAGACGGGCCAAGAAGGCTTAACCGCATTATAAAAGAGATAAAGGTAGCATGATTCAGAACATGATCATCACATGATTGAAAACATACCAAAAGTAAGATGGACAACTTAGAATACAGGTAACTTTCTTGAGTACATTTCATTGAACATCATTGAAATTAGTTCCCACTCATCGTGATATAGATTTTATATAAGAGGGATAATGGTTCTGACTCCCATATGTAGACATCACAAGCTAAGAACTTCCCCAGAAGAAACCTATTGTTCCCATATCTTTCTCTCTCTCTCTCTCTCTCTCTCTCTCTCTCTCTCTTTTCATTACCAACTAACAAAATCCACAGATGTACGTTTTTAAGGATGGCGGATAAGGGTTCTTGACTCCCATATGAGGACATCACAAGTTAAGAACCTCCCCAGAAGAAACCTATTGCTCACATCTCTCTCTCTCTCTCTCTCTCTCTCTCCGGCACATTTCATTGCCGACTAACAAAATCCCCTGATGTACGTTTCTTAAAGATGGCTTTTAATTAGTCTTTCCTTCTACCTTCTTCATTATCCTTTGTCATTTAGCAAAGTGTTCTGATTATCGGGAGCGTCCATTCCCTAATTAAACCACCTTTTATTAAAACATCAAACCACATGAAAGGGGTTAAGTCAATCCAGCGGTGTTTTTGTAATGTACTTACATCCTCACATGAAATCCTACTTTGAAAGTGTGATATGACGTCTACAACGTAAAATTCAACCTTGTTACAGTAATAACAATATCATTAGGTGATATTATTAACTATAATCTTACTATTCTTATGTAATTTTGAATTGTAAACTTTGGCAAATTAAGGTAATCTTACTTTCTTGTAATTAGAAATTGAGTCTTAAAGTCATGTTGTAACACTAATAAACATGAAGGTAGAGAGTAAAAAAGTGGTGATGAGAGAATGGATAATTGCATGATGTCCTAGTAGCAACTTACGTCTATTTGTAATCAAACATTTATGATATAACAATCAACGATGGTAGTGCAATAACAATATCATTCTATAACCATTATAATATAGCTTAACAATAAACTTTTACAATTATAATATAGTTTGATTAAAAGGTACCAATACTCTATTTGTACCGTAGAATTTCCCGTCTTCTAAATGTAGACTAACCTAAGGTATTGATTAGATACATGGGTAATGTTAGGGAGGCCAAATTTTAAACAAAATTGTGTAAATCAAATGATGTGGTTGTTGATTATTGGAATATTAACTAAATGTCAATTAACGTGCTTATTTTTTATTGTTGACACATTATTTAGTTTGCAAATTTAGTTTAAAAATTAGTCTCCTTAGCATTATCCTAAATACTAATGAAATCACCCTTATCATGCAATCAACTTTAACGATGATAATTGTGGAGTTAGAGAAAAATTTACTAAGTTAATGCTATTAGTACTTTAAAAAGGTCATTATGCATTCAACTATATAAAGAATAATGCTAGAAAGATTAAAATTTTAAATTAAATTAGCAAACCAAATGATATGTAATTAAGTACGTTAATCAACATTTAAGTAATAATCCAATCATTAACATTCCCATTATTTAATTTATAAAATTTGGTTTGAAAATTTAATTTTCCTATCATTATCCGTATATAAAAACCACAGTTAAAGAATAATTTGTAAAATAACAGTGCATGATGATATTTTCAGTGTGATGTTAATGCATAATAACCGCATTTGGTGGCAAATGGTTAAGGACGAAGAGATAACAAGTTTCGTTGTCGGTGCTCCTGAAATAGTGTGTGGCCTCTTTTTTTGATGATTTTTGGACACGTAAAAGTATCATGACATATGTCTCCATAGTCTACATCTCTATCATATGCAAAAATCTATTTCTTACCTGCTCTAAGCTAATATTTTAGTGGGCCCCTATTTTATAACGCCCCAAGAAAAAATGATTTGTTTGTGTACTATATATACGAATTCTTTTCGTCCAGACAAAACCGTGTGAACTATTTTTGTTAAAAAAAAACTATACATCAATTCTTATTTAATAATATTTGGAGTAGGACAGACTGCTGAGGGCAGAAAGTGCGATTCTTTGGTTAGAAGGAACCTGTTGATCCTAGAATTTACAAAGCTTATGTGGCATGCAGACCAAATTATTATGAGCTAAGTACGTTTTTTTTTTTGTGAAGGCAAGCGTGCCAATTAGCAACCAAACTCGATCGGATGAGTAGAATAAATGTCGTGATGAAATGTCGAATGTGCTACTGATTTCTGCACTTGAGTGGCTACGACCAATGAAGGTGTTGATTGACAGCTTGGCATCCAGTTCAACATCCAGCTTAGCAAACAGGCTAAAGACAAGAATGCCATATAATAGTGATGTGTAAGAAGGTGGTTAAGAATATAAGGATAAGGAAGTTAGTTACATTAGTTAATATGGAACGCGTCTTCGCCTTGGGTTTTGGAAACCTGAAGACAAGGTTGCCTTTTATTGCAAAGTTCAATAAAGTTTGTCTTTCAATGTGACAAACACAAAGTAACCAGAATCACCTCACTTCGCTAGAAAGTTACTGGAAGGACCTCTTTGGGCGAAAAAATTAAGAAGTCTTTGCCTGCCAAGACTTGGATGGATAATCAATCAACCCAGGAGGAGTGTTGTCTAGTTGTCCAAACTAAAAGTGCCCCTATGCTACTTAATTCTACGGTGCCAATGCTGTTTACTTATCCAAACTGAAGGTGTTGCCGGTTGTCAACAATGTTACTTTTTTATCCAAACTGAAGATGTATTGACGAGAGGATTATTATAGTTAGTGTTTTCCTCAGGTGTGTGAGAAGGTTTTTGTTTAGAGAGTTTGAGTTGTTTGTTAAGTTGGAGGGGGGCTCTTTGCAGAACCCAAAGTTCTAAAAAACGCTAGGCGTTAATCGGGTGGTGAGTTGGTGCCTAGGAACCTTGGCGGGACCTAGGCGAATTTAAGTAAATTTATATATAATATTATTTAAAATATAAGTAAATATATATATATTATAATATTATTTAAAATATAAGTAAATATATATGTAATATTATTTAAATATAATAATGATATATTTGCTATTTATGTTAAGATGATTAGTATGAAAAAAATTATATAAAAAGGACGAAATAAAACAAATAGAAAAAATAACAAAAAGTCAAACAAACGTGAAAAACAACAAAATATATAAAGAAGAAAAGAAAAAAAGTTTGGAACACCCCTTCTCATTTTAAAGGGATCAACTAATACTACGTGGTTTGGGTTTAGGGTTTTCAAAGTCATTTTTTCTCTTCTTCCTCCTCCTCCCCGCAGCTTCCGCCCACTTTTCTCTTCTTCTCAACCAGTTGCATGGCCCCTCTTGTCATCCCCCCTCTCGCCACCTCTACCTGGGTTTTCCTGGAACAGTCTAGTGCGTACCCTACCCCCTCCCTCTAGACGGCTTAGTCCATCTCCGATTTTAGTGACCATTTTGCCTAAAATCGCTATGGAACTCCGTCACCTAGACCGATTTTTAGAACACTGGCAGAACATCTTTTATTTATAGGGATGGTTTTCAAGAATAAACAGGTCTACTGAGGTAGAGTCTTGATAGGACTTTGTCACTCTGGCATTTACCTGAATATTATTTCTTCATCCCCTTTTATCCCTTCCTTAGTTGAAACTCACATTTATCCAATTTCAGCCTCCTTGATTTAAACCAAGATTCTGAACCTAGTCCTTTTATGCAATTAGTTCATCTTTATCTGATCAAGAATGAATTATGATCCTTAAAATAATTCACTTCTAAACGGAGCTCATCATGATCCCGGGCAATTTTAGTCCACTAAAGACTTGACCTAGTCACTTCTAAACTTAATCCATTTACAATCCCACTCCCATGAGGACTAGATCGAATCAGTCCACTTTTGGGCTGAAAGCCTACTGGCTTGATGGATCATCACTGGATCGAGGATTAGGGTTTTTAAATCTAGGTTAGCTCGTTCTTGACCCAAACTATTATTTCAAGCCCAAACAAAACCACAAAGAAAATTCTGAAAGGAATATGTGACACAAGTTACTAAGAGATCATGAGAATTCATGTCAAATTATCAATAACTGAGTTGCTTCCCATTCAATTGTGCGAAGCACTGTTTTGTGCATCACCAAATGAATTATTTGCTGAAAAGGATGATAAAGAAGGTCCCTATGCACTTATGTCTTCTGGATGTTGAATTACAATGAGAATCTCATAGGCAATAGGAATTTAATTTAATTTATAAGTATCATATATATTTATATTGATGTTGAGCTGCAAATTAACGCCAACCACATTTGTTAAATTGAGGTGGTAGAGTGACCTCATTGCGTCAACTTGCAACATATTAGAGTAGCCATAGATAGTTATAGTCTCTTATCCCAAGTGCGGGACATGCAATATTATTGCAAGGGGAGGAATTTTTGTGGATCAGCTGGTTGCTCGCTGCAGAAAGACTTATAAGTAGTCACTGGAAGGCAAGCGTCCATATATATAGTCCCTCTTTGGTTCCTCAAGAACTTTTGGGAGGACAACGAGGGGAGGACAATTAAGGGCAGTGCATTACACACCCAGTTTTTCCTTCGGTACTTCTTCTTTGTTTATGTACTTTAATTCTTCGAAGAAAGAAAAGGAGTGCATAAATCATTTTTAAATATTCTTGTAACTATCGAAATTTTGGTGAAATAAATGTTCATCGCCACATTAAAATTTTGATGTGTCAGGGCTTAATTACGTGGCATGCACCATGTGTCTCACAAATTATACACATGACATATGACTCATCAAAACCGGACGAGTCATCAAGAGAGATATGTATCAACACTTAGCGGAAAGGAATTATTTGATTTTGAATTTAAATTAGTCTAATTAATTAATTTAAATTTAATTAAACAAAAATGTCAAAATTGGGGAAGATTGATTTATTTGTTTAAATCAAATATTAATTGTTGGAGTCAAATCACAAACCAAATCACAAATCAAGTCTTGGTTCTTTCGTCAATCAATCAAGTGCATAATCAAGGCCAAATCCAGTCGTAGGCAAGGCTTGGAGAGCCTATAAATACGAAGCTCAAAGACAAAGAAAGGGGCTTGAAATTGATCCTCCCATGCAGACGCTCAAACTCTCAAACCTCAAACACTCAGGAGACTCAGAAAGCTCTTTGCGTTCT
The DNA here is from genome assembly GCF_042453785.1 of Malus domestica. Lineage (NCBI taxonomy): Eukaryota > Viridiplantae > Streptophyta > Magnoliopsida > Rosales > Rosaceae > Malus > Malus domestica. The sequence goes on from NC_091673.1 coordinate 17,062,559, forward strand.
TCAACCCACTTGTAAAGAATCATCAAGCACCATTACACATGCCCGTTCTTCTATCGCCACAAGACAAACCCTTGTAGCATCCGTTCATCCCCGATCAAGTCATCGCACCCTTGGTTCAACAATTCTACACACACTCTACAACCCCGAAGATCGAATTAGAGGATCAAAACCATGTAAATAGATTTTGTAACCTTAAATTACACTAGGAAAGGCAACACACTCTGTGTGAAAAACATTTTTTTCTTCTCAAATGGTTGTTTTTTTCTATTTTTTTTATGAGGAGTTATTTGTTTTAAAGGAAAACTAATGGAAATAGCTTGAAAACTTTGAATTTTAATCAAAAGGACAAAAATGTGTTGTAAGTGAATAGTACCAAGAATGACTTTTTAGAGTAAAAATATCATTTTCGTTAAAAGTGAACAGTAGCGGGAGTGTTTCGTTAAAACTCCCTTGTTTTAAAGAGAAACATGGATAAAATGGGGGTTGACAGGGGAGAGAGAGATGTGAGTGGGGGTTGACAGTTATTGGGAGAAAGAGAAATGTGGGTTTAGGTATTGATAAATTGATATGGTTGTGAGGTTGAGAAAAAAAAACAGCAAAAATTTTATTATGCAAAATTACTTTAATGCTCATATTTTTTTTCTTTTTTAATAATTTTTTTCAGTTATATATTATAGGGTACAATAGTAATTTCATTGGTTTTTGGTTGATAAACAGAGTTTCATTAATATGTAGTTTAGATTAATACAATTATTTCTTTGTACACGTGTTCTTGTGTTATTTTCACAGGAAAATTCGTATTTATAACAAGTTAACTTGATCCTCAAAAACTAGCCAATCAAACCCTAAATTTATATTGGACCTAGAAAGTTCTGCAAATTAAATACGCTTAATTTGTCTCCACATAATGCAAAACATGCCACATTGTAGGAACATGAAGATTCATCCAAAGTGCTTTGCATTATTGATATTTAGTATTTTATAATACATGATATGATCAGTTTTGTTTAAAGATGCATGATTTAGTTGAGAACTAGTATAGAACTAAAGTAAAGCCACAGAAAAACGTCCAAGAGAAATGGTAAGTGGAGCAAACTGCGATGTGCTAAAGGGGAAGACAAAAGCTAGTGATGGACACAAAGCATATGCCAAATTATTCACATGCTGCTGCCATCCTTTTGTCCTTGTGATTCTCTCACAGCTCCCTAAATGTTGTCAACCTCTACCAAGTCAGACCTGGGGATCTCTTATATGTGTCACATTTCTGCTGTGATCCACAAAATATATGTACATATATTAGTAATAATACAAGTTATTATGTTGGAAAAGCCATTCCATTTCAGTAGGGGTAGCTAGATATCATAGTCAGTAGGGTTAGCTAGATATCATAGTCCATGACCACTGCAGGCTTCATATTAGCTCAAAATTGTGACTTACAGCTAATTTAAGAAAATGAAAACTAATGAAAATGATTTGAAAACTTTAAGTTTTAATAAAAATGACATAAATTTGTTGTAAGTGAATAGTATCAGGATTAATTTTTTAGAGTAAAAATGTGATTTTTGGTTAACGTGAACAATACCAGGAGTTTTTCGTTAAAGTTCTCATTAAGAAAAGACATGTCGCTAACCATGGATATACCATTTACTGCATGCCCCAGCTTCCAACTAGTGAGAGAAAAGATATATATTGACATTCTCTTGTAACTTTTGGTAGAGGAAAATGATGATCACCAAATTGAATAACTTTTCTTTCTTTGGTTTTCTAGAAATCTAAATGAAGATGATCATAGATGTTTGCTAACAAAAAAAATGTGGGTGATTGTATTAATGGTAATGTTGGCATTGTCTGACAATATAAGATGTTTTCATATAGCGAGACTGAAAATGTGACTGTCAAGTGGATATTTACCTAATTTGTAGTCTACATTCACAATATGGTAAAATTGTATCATGCATGATATACATATATATGTAACTAAACCTTATGTCAGAAGGAAAAAAAACAGAACAAGAAGAAATATTTCTTTCTTATCTCAGCTTTTAGAAACCCTAAGCTGTTTTATCAAACACATTCTCTCTGACTTGATTTGACAGACACACAAGACGTGACCTCAACGTTCCAGACCAACCTTCATAGACTATAATATGCTCTCTTTGTTTCTCAACATACCTCACACACCCGTTCACTCATTTGACAAAATATTATTATAGCGATCAACTCGAAGGGTTTAAAGTTTAACGTTAAATTGTGAGAGAGTACAAGCACAGCCATCATAACATCTCCGTAATTGCAACAGAGATATGCAAAAGCAGAGATGGGGAATGCATTGCAGGCTGAGCATGCATATATGTGGTGGACTTTTTTTGAATTATTGAAGAGAAGGTGGACTTTCTAATGAATGCATGGAAACATAGAATCTTATTAGTACAGCCGCTACCATGTGCCTTTTTTCTTTTCTTTTGATTGGGTTGACAAAATAAAACAAAGGATAAACGACACTTTTGACAGTCTGTTATGGAGATTTCACTAGTTGTGAATCTCTGCTCTCTCAGACCCATGAATAGCACTGCAGATCGATGGAGATATGGACATATGTTGCTTTGAGGTTGATTCCCATGATTTTACTTCAAATGCTAGACTTCTAGTGGTGCTTCATAAATGGACATATACACGAATGCTAAACTTTAAGGGAATATATCTCTATTTTTTTTTTCAAAATAATGGAGATTAGTTGTGGAACTCAATTTACATTAAACTTCAACGGTCGAATCCTTATGAAAATGAATCCAGAACAAAATCGCGCTAAAGCTAGGGCGTCACCCGTAAGTGGCGCGCTGTGTGGCCCGAGCACAGTGATAAGTGAGCAAGGGTCGCTGTATCTCCATCGGCACCCGGATGCAGTGTTAAATGAGCAAGGGGGCCATATAAACTTCTTTTCGAACGACTCCACTCAAAGTTGTTTGGGAGCATATGCTCCTATCAACTTTACCCGGGACACACAAAAGAAGTACTTTGATCCTATTAGACGGGGGAGGGTGAAGAAGCTAGGACAGAAAGGTAGAGTTCAAGAGAGCAAAATGCGTTTAGGAACGTGGAATATAGGAACCTTAACGGGAAAATCTATGGAAGTAGTGGAAGTTATGCTGAGGAGAAGGATAAATATTATGTGCCTACAAGAAACTAAGTGGGTTGGTAGTAAGGCAAAGGATCTAGAAAACTCAGGGTTTAAACTTTGGTATTCGGGCACAAATAGAACGAGAAACGGTGTTGGCATCATCGTGGACAAGACCTTGGTACAAGATGTTGTAGATGTCAAGAGGGGGATAGAATCATGGCAATCAAGATTGTAATAGGACAAGAACTTATCAATGTGATTAGTGCGTACGCACCTCAAGTAGGGTTGGATACGAGTTCGAAGGAGAAATTTTGGGAAGATCTTGGAGACTTGGTGCAAGGAATTGCTCAGACGGAGAAGTTATTTATAGGAGGAGATTTAAATGGACACGTGGGCAGGGAGACAGGCAACTATGGAGGTTTTCATGGTGGCCATGGTTTTGGGGAGAGAAACGAGGATGGGGAAGCTATCTTGGATTTTGCAATGGCATATGATCTCTTCTTAGCCAACACCTTCTTTAAGAAGAGAGAAGAACATGTGATCACCTACAAGAGTGGGTCGTCAAAAACACAAATAGATTTTCTTCTAATGAGGAAAGGGGATCGTATAACTTGTAAGGATTGCAAAGTTATACCAGGAGAGAGCGTGGCTAATCAACATCGCTTGTTGGTGATGGATGTACATATCAAAAGAGTAAGACAAAAGAACAAGACTTGGAAGTGCCCAAGGACTAGATGGTGGAATCTAAAAGAAGAAAAACAAGTCATTTTCAAAGAGAAGGTAATCACCCAATGTGTGTGGGATAGAGAGGGGGAAGCTAGCCAAATGTGGGATTCCATGGCTAGTTGTATCCGAAAAGTAGCAAAAGAGGTATTAGGAGAGTCCAAGGGCTTTGCCCCACACCAAAAGGAATCTTGGTGGTGGAATGAGGAGGTACAAACAAAGGTGAAGGCTAAGAAGGAATGTTGTAAAGCCTTATACAAGGAGAGGACCGATGAAAATGGTGAAAGGTATAGAAAAGCGAAGCAAGAAGCGAAGAAAGCTGTCAGAGAAGCTAAGTTAGCGGCTTACGACGATATGTATAAACGACTAGATACCAAAGAAGGAGAGTTGGATATCTATAAACTATCTAGAGCAAGGGAAAAGAAGACAAGGGACCTAAACCAAGTGAGGTGCATCAAGGATGAGGATGGAAATGTTCTTGCTACAGAGAACGCGGTTAAAGACAGATGGAGAGGTTATTTTCATAATTTTTTCAATGAAGAACATGAAATGAGTGCTTCTTTAGGGGAGTTGAGTAACTCAGAAGAGTGTAAAAACTACTCTTTTTATCGTCGAATCCGGAAGGAAGAAGTGGTTGTAGCTTTGAAGAAGATGAAGCATAAAAAAAGCAATAGGCCCAGACAATATACCAATCGAAGTGTGGAAACTTTTGGGAGAGACAGGTATAACATGGCTCACTGACCTTTTCAATAGGATTTTGAAAACGAAGAAGATGCCAAATGAGTGGCGAACGAGCACTTTGGTGCCTATCTACAAGAATAAGGGCGACGTACAAAATTGCATGAACTATAGGGGTATTAAGCTAATGAGTCATACAATGAAGCTCTGGGAGAGAGTCATTGAGCATAGATTGAGGCAAGAGACACGGGTTTCGGACAACCAATTCGGGTTCATGCCAGGGCGCTCAACCATGGAGGCAATCTATCTCTTACGAAGATTGATGGAAAGATATAGAGATGGGAAAAAGGATTTACACATGGTCTTTATAGATTTGGAAAAAGCGTATGATAGGGTCCCAAGAGACATTTTTTGGAGGATTTTAGAGAAGAAAGGAGTACGAGTAGCATATATCCAAGCTATAAAGGATATGTATGAAGGAGCAAAGACTGCCGTAAGAACTCATGAAGGACAAACCGAAAGCTTTCCCATAACTGTAGGATTACATCAAGGCTCATCCTTAAGTCCTTACCTTTTTGCGTTGGTAATGGATGAGTTAACAGGACATATTCAAGATGATATTCCTTGGTGTATGCTTTTCGCAGACGATATAGTGTTGATAGATGAAACTCAGGAAGGGGTAAATGCAAAGCTTAACCTTTGGAGAGAAGTGTTGGAATCTAAAGGTCTTCGCCTAAGCCGATCAAAGACAGAATATATAGAGTGCAAGTTCAGTGCAAATGGAGGCCAAAACGAGTTAGGGGTGAGGATCAGAGATCAAGAAATACCAAAGATCGACCGTTTTCGTTACCTAGGATCTATCTTGCAAAAGAACGGAGAATTAGATGGAGATCTCAACCACAGAATACAAGCTGGATGGATGAAGTGGAAGAGTGCATCCGGCGTGTTGTGTGACCGCCGTATGCCATTGAAGCTCAAGGGAAAATTTTATAGGACGGCAATAAGGCCGGCGATGCTGTATGGCACAGAATGTTGGGCGGTGAAACATCAACACGTACACAAAATGGGTGTAGCGGAGATGAGGATGCTTCGTTGGATGTGTGGGCACACGAGAAAGGATAAGATTAGGAATGAGGATATCCGGGGTAAAGTAGGAGTAGCCGAAATTGAAGGAAAGATGAGAGAAAATCGGTTACGGTGGTTTGGACATGTGCAAAGAAGGCCTACCGACGATCCGATTAGAAGATGCGACTATGGGACAGAGGTTCAGGGCCGAAGGGGTAGAGGAAGACCTAGGAAAACTTTGGAAGAGACTCTAAGAAAAGACTTAGAGTACTTGGATCTAACGAAGGACATGACTCAGGATCGAGCACAATGGCGTTCTAAGATTCATATAGCCGATCCCACTCAGTGACTTGGATTTTCCAAGTCTCCAACCGAGAAGTTTTCCTCACTCGGGAAATTAAGGGAACACTACCCCAACCTACATGCTCCACTCAGAAAGCTTCAACATATAAGCTTCAACAAAAGAAAATTCAAAGAACTTAGCGAAGAAGGCTTTGGTGTATTTAACACAATACGTTGAAATGAAGGAAAGCTTATTTATTGATATCCCCGATAAGCTACAAATATGTACATATACATGAGTCAAAATAAACACACAAGAGGGAGCCTTCACAAAGGTTGCTTAGGAGAAGTCTCAGCAGTCGGTAGAGCCCCAGAAAGAGAAGGCACCGGAGGGGGATCATTTGGAGCCTCACTACTGGACAGAACCCTAGAAGGAGGAGGCATCAGAGGTTGATCATTCGGAGCTTCATTACGCGGTACAGCCTCAGAAGACGAAGACAATAAATGCCTTTGGAACAAACCCACAAATCTCTGATGATCAAGTAAAACCTGACCATCAGTTTCCTTCATCTGGTCAAGCTTCCTCTTCATGTTTGTAGCATAGTCATGTGCGAGCCGGTGCAACTGTTTATTCTCATGCTTGAGCCTTCTAATCTCCTGTTTGAGACTCATCACTTCAGCCGCCAATGATTCAACTTGGCGGGTTCGAGCAAATAGGCATTGGGCCATATTAGACACAGAACCTGCACACTGAACACTGAGAGCCAGCGAATCCTTAACAGCTAACTCATCAGATCGTTTGGAAAGTAGTCTGTTATCTTTGGGAGTGAGAAGGTTCCTGGCCACTACCGCAGCGGTCATATCATTCTTCATCACGGAATCCCCAACGGTAAGAGGACCAGTAGGGGAGACGAAGGATGGGCGCCATATGTTGTCTGGAGAAGGCGGGGCTGCCTCTTCAACAAGGTTCAAGTCAAAACGACGGTCGGAGGGGCCAGACATTTTCAAAGGTGTTGAAGAGAGAAGAGGTCGGACAAATCAAGATCTTAGAAGTGCAAGAATGAAGCTTCTACTGGTGGAGATTCAAGTGTGTTTTGGAACTTAATGCCAGCCCCTATAAAAATCTGCACTCGACGGAGCTTCAGAAATCGAAGAGGCGCCTGCTCAGAAATCGAAGAGGCGTTTGCTTTCTCAAAAGCTGGGCTGCTTAGAGATCACGAGGGTTGATCTCAGAAATCGAAGAGGCGTTTGCTTTCTCAAAAGTTGGGCTGCTCAAAGACCACGAAGGTCGATCTCAGAAATCGAAGAGGCGCTCGCTTTCTCAAAAGCTGGGCTCCCTAGAGACCACGAGGGCCGATCTCAGAAATCGAAGAGGCACCTACTTTTCCAGCCTTGTCAGCACCTGTCACACGCACACTCAGCTTTGCGGAAATTATGGGCATTCTGTCGAAGACTTCTGGGGAAGTAGAAAACACATGAATCTTACTGTTCAATCACCCACTTCCCACACGCAACAATAGCTCATGGGTACCACAGATAACTTTGCCAAAGTTCTCTGCCAAAGTTGAGCACGTGAAGCTTGCAGCTCCCACTACATCGCTCTGACCAAGAAGGGTAAAAGAATAGCAAAGAAACAGCACTAACAAAGTTTAGACCCATAAATTTTGAAGGTCAAGCTACCATATTATTACCCACAAGGGTAAAGGAACAGTACCACTGCTGGATAATTGGAAAGTCCCTGTGTGTCAACCTCTGTGCTTCGTGGCAAGGTAGACTAGCAAACATGCCCAACCTTTACTCACATTCGAGAAAACACTCCCAATAAGATTGCTTGCTCCAAAATCGAAGAGGCACCGTCCTCCGAATCTCGAGAGCCAGACTCCCAACATGACTACTTTCTCAAAAGCGAAGAGAGGGTAAAAGAACAGTACCATTGCTAGATAATTGGAAAGTCCCTGTGTGTCAACCTTTGTGCTTCGGGGCAAGGTAGACTAGCAAACATGCCCAACCTTTACTCACATTCGAGACAACACTCCCAACAGGATTGCTTGCTCCAAAATCGAAGAGGCACCGCCCTCCGAATCTCGAGAGCCAGACTCCCAACATGATTACTTCCTCAAAAATCGAAGAGACACTGCTCTCCGAATCTCGAGAGCCAGACCCCCAGCATGATTGCTTTCTCAAAAATCGAAGAGGCATCGTTCTCCGAATCTCGAGAGCTAGATACCACAGACCACTTTTTCAAAGTGCTCTGACAGAGTTAAAACATGTGAAACTGGCAGCTCCCACTACTGTGCTATGACCAAGCAGGGTAAATGAATAGCATTACTACTTGTTGTTAGGGAGACTCCTATATATGTCGACCTCCATCCCCAACGAACAGGCAGACCTGCAAAAATGCTCAACCCTTCATCATATTTGAGAGGGCACTCCCAACGAAGCCTTTCGAAATATTCAGCTTTCTTTCCCCCCGATAATACCTCTGCAAACAAGTTATACTAGAGCAAGAATATCTCATATCATCAGGGTTAAAAGCAAGAGTATCCCATATCATGCTTTTTCCCTGTCTTTTCCTTTGGCCTTGTTTTTACCTGCAAGACAAGGAGAAAGAGAGCAATCAGTCAGCACTTGGAATCAAGCTTCCAGCCAGGAACTGACTGCCTGGAACCCCTTACCTGATTACTTACATGGCATTGCTCTCGAGTACTCATCTTCAACATCTTATGTTTCCAGGGAAGATTCCGCATCTGCTTGAGGAACAGATAGGGCAAGTGCGAAGGATACAAGGAAGCATGTGGAGACAAGCGTAACAGCACACGTGCCGATACATCCATTACTCTGTCAAAAGCAAAAGTATCCCATATCAGCAGGGTGGAACGTACTCTAGATTTGATGGACTTGTTTTGACCCTCAAATTCTTCAGTCGGCCTTATACTCTGGAGGAAACCAGAAAACCCTCCAGCTCAGTTCAAGAATAAGCCTGTGGAAAGTTACTTCTTCAAAAGCAAAAGTATCTCATATCATATCTTCTCATTTTTCTTCTCTTTATCCTTCATGCTGCTGCAAGATGGGGAGAAGGTGAACAATCAGTCGGAGCTCTGATTGCTTACCTTGTCTGTCACCTCTTTCAGCAGACCCCCTAGCTCGGCGACTTGGGGGACTCCTACTACATGGTTTGTATCGCGCTTGACCAAGCTTGAAACTACAAGTAAGCTTCAAGTGAAATTGATACATTACCTTGTGCATCTCCACCAGTTAAAGATACCACCCCTGGATGGAGGAAGAGTACTTCCAGAGAAGATGCCACATCTACCTATGAGACAGATAAGGCAAGTCAAGACGACACCACACTCCGATACTTAGAAGTTTCGTGATTACGAGATCATTCTCCCACAATATTTCCTAATGTCATTTGTACTAAATCATTCACTTGTACTCACTAAAGGAGAGCTTGAACCTATGTACTTGTGTAAACCCTTCACAATTAATGAGAACTCTTCTATTCCGTGGACGTAGCCAATCTGGGTGAACCACGTACATCTTGTGTTTGCTTTCCTATCTCTATCCATTTATATACTTATCCACACTAATGACCGGAGCAATCTAGCGAAGATCACAAAAAACGACCGTTTTCGCTACCTAGGATCTATCTTGCAAGAGAACGGAGAATTAGATGGAGATCTCAACCATAGAATACGAGCTGGATGGATGAAGTGTAAGAGTGCATCCGGCGTGTTGTGTGACCGTCGTAGGCCACTGAAGCTCAAGGGAAAATTTTATAGGACGGCAATAAGGCCAGCGATGTTGTATGGCACAGAATGTTGGGCGGTGAAGCATCAACACGTACACAAAATGGGTGTAGCGGAGATGAGGATGCTTTGTGGGATGTGTGGGCACACGAGAAAGGATAAGATTGGGAATGAGGATATCCGAGGTAAAGTAGGAGTAGCCGAAATTGTAGGAAAGATGAGAGAAAATCGGCTCCGGTGATTTGGACATGTGCAAAGAAGACCGACTGACGCTCCGATTCGAAGATGTGACTACGGGACAGAGGTTCAGGGCCGAAGGGGTAGAGGAAGACCTAGGAAAACTTTGGAAGAGACTCTAAGAAAAGACTTAGAGTACTTGGATCTAACGGAGGACATGACACAAAACCGAGCGCAATGGCGTTCTAGGATTCATATAGCCTACCCCACTTAGTGGGAAAAGGCTTTGTTGTTGTTGTTGTAATTATCACGATGAAATTTCATTATTTCTTATAGAAAAAAGTGTTCGCCATTTCTTTGAACTCAAATAAATGTCTCAAATATTTTTGATTTGGCTAATATTTTGCAAAAATGATCTATAAGATGGAACTTAAAAAATAAATAATTTGAATCGTTAAAGTTCAATGTGGTGTGAATGATTATAAAGAGCACAATAGAGCTAAGGGTGATTATATAATGGGTTCCATTTTAAAAAATAAATCCATACTAAAAAATGGCCACACACTACATGTGTGTGAATTTTTTTTTTTATTTTATATTTTATTAGAGCAATTGAGGAGAGAAATGTGGATTAATTTGGTTTTTATTGATTTTTTTTTTCATTTAAGGAGGGGAAAGAGAACATGGGGTGGAGATAGAGTTGGGTGGGATGCTATGATGACATACCTAAACCCTAAACCCTTAATATAAAATATTGACGTGGCTTAACCGTGACCGCACAAAATAGGAGGGGATGGGGAGGGCACCCAAACAGAAGGGCAGACAATCTGCCTCCTTCAAAGAATTGAAAATTTTAACTGCCAGTATTAATCCAACGCCAAAAATACAAAAAAAAAAAATTACTAAAAAATATATTTAAAATTTTGAAAAGCTTACAAAGTTCACACTTAATTTTTACAAAGTTCAACACACTTGCAAACTAAACATTTAAAATTAAACAAAAATCTACGGCAATGATGACATGTGGAGATAACAGGAAGAAAACATTAAAAAAAATATATATATATATATATATATTTGTGAATAGTAATCACCCTTGCCCTTGTCCTTCCTCCTTCCAAATGAGTGGAATTGCACAAAGACAATTATTATTTGGATTGAATAGTAATAAAGACAATTTCATTGCACTTGCCCTCCACTAACGGATAAAGATGCTCTAATTTATTAATTTTTTGGTCGACAATGTATTATTTTTGGTCGATCGACAAGTACCAAAGTTAAGATAACAAAATCGATATACTTTAGTGTTTCTTTTTGTGGAAGGTAATATTTTGTTTATATAAGAAAATATTGAGGGAGAGAGTAAATAGTAGGCTGGTAAACGGGTCGTGTCAGTCGTGTTCGTGTCGTTTTCGTGTAACACCTGTTATCTTAACGGGTCGTGTCGTGTCACACCCGTTATCTTAACGGGTCCTTAACAGGTCGTGTCACTTTACCCAACGGGTAAAGTGACCCGACCCGTTATGACCCGTTAAGAAAAATATATTTTTTTTCTTAAATTTGCACATACCACACATTGCCACATAAATATTACTTCAAAACATTAAAATACATTTTTCGTTTAAGTACTACATCTACACTCGAAAATAAGAGCCTAATAAAAAAATAATACATACACTACTAATCTATTACAAATTTTAAATGTGCAAGGATATGCAAAATGAAACAGTTTTTGTTTTCAAGGTTGTGAAATCTTTCTCAAAAGTTTAAACCTCAATTTACAAAATCCTCGATTTACATCGATCATCATGAAATTGCATTGGAACTTTGGCTTGATCTATTGTCTTCAAGAGTTATGTTGATGATGTTTTCAGTAAGGTTTTCCACGTCATAACTCTCTTCTGCATAAACTAAGCATAGAAAAACCAAACATTAAAAATCATTCAAATTATGAGAAGTTTACCAAAATAATTATGAAAAAAAATAAAACAATAGTATTATACCATACTTTTATTAAGTATAAACATAAGATTTTGTGGTATCCACTAGTGTAAATATTTTAAATTGAAGATCGAATTCAATCATTGTATTCATATAAGGTCAAGGAGTGTAGTTGTAAAAAATCATCAAAATCGGAGTTAAATTAACCGTTAAATCGTGATTTTTCGTTTATAACCGTCGAAAAGTTTTGTCCCGTTACTTGCTCTCTGAATGTTTGTTTTTTGCAATTTTTGGCGTATGCGATCTCGAAATATATACAAACATGTTTGATGGTTGGATCATTGAAACTAGTTTCTTAGAATGAGTATCCCATCAAAACAATAGATTCACTAATACTTAAGAGTTTATTCATACTTTTATTAAGTATAACATAAGATTTTGTGGTATCCACTAGTGTAAATATTTTAAATTGAAGATCGAATTCAATCATTGTATTCATATAGGGTCAAGAAGTGTAGTTGTAAAAAATCATCAAAATCGGAGTTAAAATGACCGTTAAATCGTGATTTTTCGTTTATAACCGTCGAAAACTTTTGTCCCGTTACTTGATCTCTGAATGTTTGTTTTTTGTAATTTTTGACGTATGCGATCTCGAAGTATATACAAACATGTTTGACGGTTGGATCTTTGAAACTAGTTTCGTAGAATGAGTATCCCATCAAAACAATAGATTCACTAATACTTAATAGTTTATTCATACTTTTATTAAGTATAACATAAGATTTTGTGGTATCCACTAGTGTAAATATTTTAAATTGAAGATCGAATTCAATCATTGTATTCATATAAGGTCAAGGAGTGTAGTTATAAAAAATCATCAAAATCGGAGTTAAATTAACCGTTAAATCGTGATTTTTTGTTTATAACCGTCGAAAAGTTTTGTCCCGTTACTTGCTCTCTGAACGTTTGTTTTTTGCAATTTTTGGCGTATGTGATCTCGAAATATATACAAACATGTTTGACGGTTGGATCATTGAAACTAGTTTCGTAGAATGAGTATCCCATCAAAACAATAGATTCACTAATACTTAAGAGTTTATACGTACTTTTATTAAGTATAACATAAGATTTTGTGGTATCCACTAGTGTAAATATTTTAAATTGAAGATCGAATTCAATCATTGTATTCATATAAGGTCAAGGAGTGTAGTTGTAAAAAATCATCAAAATCGGAGTTAAATTAACCGTTAAATTGTGATTTTTCGTTTATAACCGTCGAAAACTTTTGTCCCGTTACTTGATCTCTGAATGTTTGTTTTTTGCAATTTTTGGCGTATGCAATCTCGAAATATATACAAACATGTTTGACGGTTGGATCATTGAAACTAGTTTTGTAGAATGAGTATCCCATCAAAACAATAGATTCACTAATACTTAAGAGTTTATTCATACTTTTATTAAGTATAACATAGATTTTATGGTATCTACTAGTGTAAATATTTTAAATTGAAGATCGAATTCAATCATTGTATTCATATAGGGTCAAGGAGTGTAGTTGTAAAAAATCATCAAAATCGGAGTTAAAATGACCGTTAAATCGTGATTTTTCGTTTATAACCGTCGAAATGTTTTGTCCCGTTACTTGATCTCTGAATATTTGTTTTTTGCAATTTTTGGCGTATGCGATCTTGAAGTATATATAAACATGTTTGACGGTTGGATCATTGAAACTAGTTTCGTAGAATATGTATCCCATCAAAACAATAGATTCACTAATACTTAATAGTTTATTCATACTTTTATTAAGTACAATATAAGATTTTGTGGTATCCACTAGTGTAAATATTTTAAATTGAGGATCGAATTCAATCATTGTATTCATATAAGGTCAAGGAGTGTAGCTGCAAAAAATCATCAAAATCAGAGTTAAAATGACCGTTAAATCGTGATTTTTCTTTTTGTAACCGTCGAAACGTTTTGTCCCGTTAATTGATCTCTGAATGTTTGTTTTTTGTAATTTTTGATGTATGCGATCTCGAAGTATATACAAACATGTTTGACGGTTGGATCTTTGAAACTAGTTTCGTAGAATGAGTATCCCATCAAAACAATAGATTCACTAATACTTAATAGTTTATTCATACTTTTATTAAGTATAACATAAGATTTTGTGGTATCCACTAGTGTAAATATTTTAAATTGAAGATCGAATTCATTACTTGTATTCATATAGGGTCAAGGAGTGTAGTTGTCAAAAATCATCAAAATCGGAGTAAAATAACTGTTAAATCGTGATTTTTCGTTTATAACCGTCGAAAACTTTTGTCCCGTTACTTGATCTCTGAATGTTTGTTTTTTGCAATTTTTGGCGTATGCGATCTTGAAGTATATACAAACATGTTTGACGGTTGGATCATTGAAACTAGTTTTGTAGAATGAGTATCCCATCAAAACAATAGATTCACTAATACTTAAGAGTTTATTCATACTTTTATTAAGTATAACATAAGATTTTGTGGTATCCACTACTGTAAATATTTTAAATTGAAGATCGAATTCAATCATTGTATTCATATAGGGTCAAAGAGTGTGGTTGTAAAAAATCATCAAAATCGGAGTTAAAATGACCGTTAAATCGTGATTTTTGGTTTATAACCGTCGAAAAGTTTTGTCCCGTTACTTGCTCTCTGAATGTTTGTGTTTTGCAATTTTTGACGTATGCGATCTCGAAGTATATACAAACATGTTTGACGGTTGGATCGTTGAAATTAGTTTCGTATAATTCGTATCCCATGAAGTTCAATGGTGTGTGTGTGTATATATATGTATTTATTTATTAAGTAGATTTAAATCTATTTATTTTGTATGTATAATTATTATAGTTTTTAGGGGTATAAAATTTAATATATATATATATATATAATTATTATAGTTAATATTTTGGGTATAATTATTATAGTATATATAATTATTATAATTATTATAGTTAATTTAATATATATATATATATATATATATATAATTATTATAGTTTTTAGGGGTATAAAATTGTTAAATTAATATATATATATATAATTATTATAGTATTTTTTTAGGGTTATAAATTATTAAATTAATATTCTGCTTATCGTGTATCGTGTTACCCACGTGTATACCCGAACAAACCCGTTATCTTAACAGGTGCTTATCGGGTTACCCGATAACGACCTGTTTCGTTATCGTGTCGACCCGAACACCTGTTAATTTCGTGTCGTGTCGTGTCGGGTTATCGGGTCGTGTCAGGAATTGCCAGGCCTAGTAAATAGAATAGAAAACATGATATTAACTCAAAGTTAACTACTCTTAACTACTTGCATGGAGCTAGCTTAATTTGTCCTTTCCTTTGGAAGTTTTCATTTTAATGAATTTAAGTTTTTAGCTTTAGAAGTAATTGACCTCTGAGTTTAAATATCAAAATCTATCCTTCCTTTAATATAGAAGGGGAAAGATATTATAAAATAGGAAAAATTAAATTTACATCCTTCTTTTTTCAACTCCATTGATTAAAACCTTTGTTTGTACCATACTTAGGGCCTCCGTATTTAGATCTCGTATAAATACTCAGGGGACTCAAATGTAATTATGTAATAAATGAAGGGGCATATATATAAAAAGAGGAGGAGCCATTAGTCTATAAAAGGGCCTCCTCACCCTCACAATCCTCAAGCTTTCATCCTCACATTCAAAAGCTCTCTCTCTCCCAATCCTCTCACAAACAGAGAAATACAATATCAGTGTAGACGTAGCCCAAACATTGTGGTGAACCACGATACATCTTGTGTTCTTTACTTTCTTGCATATTCACGGTCGGATTTACGTTGTTCCAAGACCCTCCCGGTTTTGTGCATCAACATTTGGCGTCGTCTGTGGGAATCGACACAAAAAAAAACTATGTCGGTTCTCTTTCATCTTTTCATCAAATCTCACCACCATGTATCTGCACAACCCAAGAATCCAGAACCTCCCTCCTTGGGCTTTTCCAGAAAACCCCCACAAACACAAAGCCACCATGTCCTTCTCCTCTCTCTTTCTCTACGGTTTTCTTTGTCTTTGGCTAGGCCATGGTGTTCTTCGGCTTGAAGCTTCCCACCATGTTTACAGAAGCCTTCAAACTTCTGAGCTATGCTTATCTCTTTCTTTCTCTCTACTGTTTCCAAATACTTCCTACAATTCGTCGGCGAATCGAATCGAATCCAGTCCAATGGCACCAAAGTCAGGGAGAGGCAAGAACAAATCCAAGTCAGACAAGAAGAAGAAAGAAGAGAAGGCTCCCAGTGTTCTTGACATCACTGTCATTACCCCATATGACACACAAGTCATTCTCAAGGGCATCTCCACTGACAAGATACTTGATGTGAGAAAATTACTCGCTGTAAACGTGGAGACATGCCATCTTACGAACTATTCCCTCTCTCATGAAGTCAAAAAAAAAAAATTTGAAAAAGTGGAAGTCGTTAGCCTGAAACCTTGTGTTTTAAAAATGGTTGAAGAGGATTACAGCGATGAAGCCCAAGCTGAGGCTCACGAGCGGCGATTGTTGGACTTGGTGGCCTGCACGACCCGATTCGCCAAGCCCAAACGGTCCGCCACTAACCCGGACTCCAAGTCTTAAGAAGAATGGCAGTATACCTCAGACTAGGACCTCAGGCCCTCTATCTCCGTCCAGTGCGGGAAATGGTTGTCCGACTTCACTGCATTCCGAACCGTCTTTTTCGGTGATCTCGGAGAACCTCAGGATGGTCGCCATTCATTTGACGCCAAAGCTCTCCGACTTCTATGAGTTCTTCGTTTTCTCTCACCTCTCCCTTCCAATTCTCCATTTGAAGAGATGCAGCTTGGAGGATGCACATGAGAGGCGTGATGGTGACTATTTTCAAATTCAGGTGGTAGAACAGTTTTAGGCAAGCAAACTGAGGCTGCTCCGGCGAGAGTTCTAGAGGAAAATAGAGCAGGAGTGGCGGTCAATGCACGTTAAACAAAAGCAGAAAAAAGGAGGAAAATAATGAAAAAGAAAAAAGCATGTCTGGAGGTGGAGACAGAGAGAGAGAGGTGCGGTAGAAAAGAGAAAAGAAGAAAAAAAAGTGAAAACAAAGCAGAAAAAACCGAGAAAAAGCAAAAAGCAAAAGGGAGGCTTTCCTCTGCGAGAACACATGAAGACACTGCAAAAGCAAGGAATAAACACCATACCAGAATGATGTGATTTACTTTTCTTGTTTTTGAATGATGTGATTTATTTTTCTTATATTTCGGAGATATCTGTATAACTCCATCAGAGGGTAACAAAAAAAAACGGCAAGCCCAAAATAATAGGGTTGAATGTTATGGGCGAAGGCCCATATGCCCAAGAGAGCCAGGTTCTCTATTATCACCAACCAGGTGATCATAAGTACTTCCAGTACTACAAAAAATTATTCGGCAGTCTGCCGCTATTATCACCAACCAGGTGATCAAAAGTACGTCCATTACTCCAAAATTATTTGGCAACCTATCGCTATTATCACGAACCAGGTGATCAAAAGTATGCTCAGTACTCCAAAATTATTTGGTAGCCTGCCGTCATTATCACTACCTAGGTGATCAAAAGTACATCCAGTACTCCAAAATTATTCAACAACCTGCCGCTATTATCACCGACTAGGTGATCAAAAGTACGTCCAGTACTCCAAAATTATACATGAGCATCACTCACGTCAATCATACATAAACATTCATGAACATCACTCATGTCAATCATACATAAACATTCATGACCATCATTCATGACAACATTCATGAACATCACTCATGTCAACATTCATGAGCATCACTCATGTTAACATCCATGAGCATCACTCATGTCAATCAAACATTCATGAGTATCACTCATGTCAATCAGCTTCAAAAGCTTCATTTACAAAAGCTCCCGCTTCAAAGCTTCACTTGCAAAGCTTCACCTACAAAGCTTCAGTGCATGATATACAAATACCGCATCCGAACAACCACCACTTCGACCCATACATGGATTCAATTTGAAGTCTCCAGCCAACATACTCTATTGACTGAAGACTTGGGGGACTACACTATGTACCATATATTGGGTTTCCATAACTGGGCCTCATGAAGAATACTTGGGGGACTTAGCCCATTATTTATGTATTGAGGAGCAAACCCTTATTCTATAAAAGGGATTCCCTCACTTTCATTAGAGAGCACCCATTATTCATGTACTGAGAAGTGAGCCCTTATTCTATAAAATGGACTCCCTCACTTTCATTAGAGAGCACCCATTATTCATGTACTGAGGAGCGATCCCTTATTTTATAAAAGGGACTCATTCACCTTCATTAGAGAGCATCGCCGCCTACTGAGCAACCACCTTGCCGCGAGCATCACTTCTAACCCATCACTTATGTATTGAGAAGTGAGCCCTTATTCTATAAAAGGGACTCCCTCACTATCATTAGAGAGCATCGCTGCCTACTGAGCAACCGTCTCGTCGCGAGCATCACTCCTAACCCATCACTTATATATTGAGGAGCGAGCCTTTATTCTATAAAAGAGACTCAATCACCATCATTAGAGAGCATCGCCGTCTACTGAGCAACCGCCTCGTCGCGAGCATCAACTCTAGCCCATCATTTATGTATTGAGGAGCGAGCCTTTATTCTATAAAAAAATGACTCCCTCACCTTCAACGCCACAAGTCGAGCCAACCAAGGCAACATAAGCCACAAGCCGAGCAGCCTCACAATAAGTGCTACTTCTAGTTGAGTATCATTTCACATTGAGCACCGCCTCATATTGAGTATCAGTTCTAGACGACATCTAGTTACTTTGGCCCACACATAGACTGAATTTCAAGTCTCCAGCCAAAAGACTTTCTTGACTGAAGACTTGGGGGCTACTGTTTGTACTATACTTAGAGCCTCCGTATTTAGATCTCGTATAAATACTCGGGGGACTCAAATGTAATTATGTAATAAATGAAGGGGCATATATATAAAAAGGAGAGGAGCCCTTAGTCTATAAAAATGCCTCATCACCATCACAATCCTTAATCTCTCATCCTCACATACAAAAGCTCTCTCTCTCACAATCCTCTCACAAACAGAGAAATACAATATTAGTGTGGACGTAGCCCAAACATTGGGGTGAACCACGATACATCTTGTGTTCTTTACTTTCTTGCAGATTCACGGTCGGATTTACGTTGTTCCAAAACTTCTGGTTTTGTGCATCAACAACCTTATTCCTTTTCAATTTTTCATCAAGGTCACTCGGTTTTAATAAATGTCATTAATTATTTCAATAATAAAATATTTTCCATGTCAAGATAATTAAATTTTATTTTTAAATATATTTATTTAGTGGTAGAAACGTTACATTTGATATATATTTATGGCTTAATTTTGTATCATATATTTTTATTTTTACTTTGTACCCATTTTAATTTGCAACCCCCCCCCCTTTTTTTTTAAATTGTACCAATTTTCTTTTCAGTTTTAGTTTGTATACATATATTAAATTTCTTTTCACCAGTACAAAAACATGTTTGTGCGACGGCAACTTGCGCGACGCTACATAGAAACCGTCGCGCAAACTGCCTTTTCGCAACGACACTTTGCGTGACGAAGCCTGGCGTCGCGCAAAGAAGTTTTGTGCAACGAAGGTAAACCTACGTCGCGCAAAACAGTTTTGCACGACGCCAGGCTTCGTCGCACAAAGTTTTGGCGCCAAATCAAGATGCTTTACCACTTTTTTCCTAATTTTGCGCGACGCTGGTGCACAAACGTCGTGCAAAGATGTTTTGCGCGACGTAGGTACTTCTGCGTCGCGCAAAGCCGTTTTGCGCAACGTATGTCTTTGTCGCGTGAAGCTGTTTTGCGCGACGTAGTGGTACCTACGTCGCGCAAAGTGTTTTTTTTTTTTTTTCCTTTTGCTTTTCTTTTGGGGTTCTTGCATTGCCTTTTTCTTTTGTGGTATCCACTTATGTAAATGTTTTAATTCGTTGATCGAATTAGTTCATAAGCAAAAGGGAAATACATATTTTTTTTTTTTTAAAAAAAACACTTTGCGCGACGCATTGCCTTTTTGTTTTTTTTTTTTTTTTTGCCTTTTGCTTTTCTTTTGGGGTTCTTGCATTGCATTTTTCTTTTGTTGTATCCACTTGTGTAAATTTTTTAAATTGACGATCGAATTAATTCATTGTATTCATATAGGGTTAAGGAATGTAGCTGTAAAAAATCATCAAAATCAGAGTTAAAATAACCGTTAAATTGTGAGTTTTCATTTATCACCGTCGAAAAGGTTTGTCCCGTTACTTGATATCTGAATGTTTTTTTTGCTTGCAATTTTTGGCGTATGCGATCTCGAAACATGTACAAACAAGTTTGACGGTTGGATCGTTGAAACTAATTTCGTACAATGCGTTTCCCATCAAAACAATAGATTTACTAACACTTAGAGTTTATTTATACTTTCATTAAATATAACATAAAATTTTGTGGTATTCACTTTTGTAAATGTTTTAATTCGTTGATCGAATTAGTTCATAAGCAAAAGGGAAATACATATTTAAAACAAAAAACAAAAAAAAAGAAAAAAAAAAGAAAAACAAAGGCTTTGCGCGACATAGGTACCCTTGCGTCGCGCACAGTTTTTTTTTTTTTTGGGCCTTTTGCTTTTCTTTTGGGGTTCTTGCATTGTCTTTTTCTTTTGTTGTATCCACTTGTGTAAATGTTTTAAATTGACGATCGAATTAGTTCATTGTATACATATAGGATTAAGGAGTGTAGCTGTAAAAAATCATCAAAATCGGAGTTAAAATAACTATTAAATAGTGATTTTTCGTTTATCGCCGTCGAAAAGGTTTGTCTCGTTACTTGATATCTGAATGTTTGTTTTTTGCAATTTTTGGCGTATACGATCTCGAAGCATGTACAAACAAGTTTGACGGTTGGATCGTTGAAACTAGTTTCGTACAATGCGGTATCCCATCAAAACAATAGATTCACTAAGACTTGGAGTTTATTTATACTTTCATTAAGTATAACATACAATTTTGTGATATCCACTAGTGTAAATATTTTAAATTGACAATCAAATTAGTTCATTGTATTCATATAGGATCAAGGAGTGTAACTGTAAAAAAGCATCAAAATCGGAGTTAAATTAACCGTTAAATCGTGATTTTTCGTTTATAACCGTCGAAAAGTTTTGTCCCGTTGCTTGATCTCTGAATGTTTGCTTTTTGTGATTTTTGGCGTATGCGATCTCGAAGCATATACAAACAAGTTTGACGGTTGGATCGTTGAAACTAGTTTTGTACAATGTGTATCTCATCAAAACAATAGATTCACTAACACTTAGAGTTTATTTATACTTTCATTAACTATAACATAAGATTTGTGGTATCCACTTGTGTAAATGTTTTAAATTGACGATCGAATTAGTTTATTGTATTCATATAGGATCAAGGAGTGTAGCTGTAAAAAATCATCAAAATCGGAGTTAAAACTACCGTTAAATCGTGATTTTTCGTTTATAAATCATCGAAAAGTTTTGTCCCATTACTTGATCTCTGAATGTTTGTTTTTTGCGATTTTTGGCCTATGCGATCTCGAATTATATAAAAACAATTTTGACGGTTGGATCTTGGAAATTAGTTTCGTACAATGTGTTTCCCATCAAAACGATAGATTCACTAACACTTGGAGTTTATTAATACTTTCATCAAGTATAACATAAGATTTTGTGGTATGCACTTGTGTAAATGTTTTAAATTGATGATTGAATTAGTTCATTGTATTCATATAGGTTTAAAGAGTGTAGCTATAAAAAATCATCAAAATCAGAGTTAAAATAACCGTTAGATCATGATTTTTCGTTTATAACCGTTGAAAAGTTTTGTCCATTTACTTGATCTTTGAATGTTTGTTTTTTACAATTTTGGGCGTATGCGATCTCAAAGTTTATACAGATAAGTTTGACGGTTGGATCTTTGAAACTAGTTTAGTAGAATGCGTATCCCATCAAGTTGAATGGTATATATATTTATTAAGTAGTTTTAAATTTATTTATTTTGTACGTATAACACTTAAGAAATTAAATGGTATATATATATATATATATATATATATTAAGTAGCTTTAAATTTATTATTGTAGTTTGGATTAGATTTTTGTTAGGAAAATATATTATTGTGAGTTTTATGTAAAAAAAAAATAAATTTGAAGGGAATAAAGTTAAATTTTCAGTAAATTTATAATATATTTTTTCAAAAAAAATTACCTTACGGGACGCACAAACCAATGCGTCGCGCAGGTTGTTAAAATTTTGGCGCTCCAAGTGAAAAAAATAGGCGCTGTTTTTAAATTTTTCCCAAATTACTCATAATAGAGGTGCAATTGGAAGAGTCCAGACACTACCCTATCTTTCTCACTCGGTCTCTCTCTTCCCTCTCACTCATCTCGCCCTCTCTCTCACTCTGTCTCGCTCTTCTCTCCCACTCCGTTAGATGAAGACAAAGACGCAGGAAGATCCAGCCACTACACACTCATCTGCTCATCCTCTGCTCCACCCTCCGTCAGAATTCCTCTCCGTTTCTCAATTCCGAAGGTCCATTCACATCTCTCTCTCTCTCAATGTTTTGCTAGGTCCAGATTTCAATTTTAGTTTGTGTAATTAGATTTCAATTTTAGGTACATCAAAATTGGAATTCAGATTTCAATTTTAGTTTGTGTAATTAGATTTCAATTTCTGGAAATAGGTTACTGTAAATTTATGGGGTAGTAGAATTTGGTATGCTGTAAAATGTTTCTTGATATTATGAATTTCTGGAAATAGGCTGCTGTAAAATTTACAGAAGTTCGTTTTGTGAATTGGGTGTATGAATGATTTGTGGGTTTTGGTTTTGCAGGAGGAAGCTTGGGGTGTGGGTAAGTTGAGGCATCGGCGGCTTGCAAATTTGATTGTGTATTGCTGTGATGGGGATGAGAGGCTGCTTGTTGCTGAGTACATGGCTACTGATACTTTGGCTAAGCATTTGTTCCACTGTATGTCAAACAAAATCTATCTTTATTTACTATTTGTCTTTCGACTTCACCTGGTTTATTAAGAATGCTATTTTTAGCTCAGCTTCTAAGATTTCTCAGTGACCCTTTTGTGAAGTACGTCTAAATACATAGCTTTTTAACAAGCAAACATTGAAATGCAAGATGGTATTGGCATTAGTTTTCTACAACATGACACGTTCCATTAACCTTTGTTTTTTTTTTTTGTTAATGGTTCGGTCATTGATCTTAGTTGGCCAGTAATCTTACGATTCTTACCTTGTAGTTTTGTTAATCCCAGATGATATTAAACATTGCCTTTCATTTGAAGAAGTTGTGGCAATGTGGTTTTTACTTTTTAGTATACTCTGGTATCTAGTGTACCAGTACTGTGCTTGTCTTTGTACTGCTATTTTATTAAGTTTTGCATAAGCAATCAATTCAATGTTTTGAGTTTTGTTCCTACAAATTGAGAATTAGTTGCTGTGTTCGTCAAAAATTAATTTTTGGGATACAGGGGAGAATCAAACCATTGAGTGGGCCATGTGTTTAAGAGTGGCTCTTTATATTGCTGAAGCTTTAGATTATTGCAGTACTGAGGGCCGCCCGTTATACCACAATTTGAATGCTTATAGGGTTCTCTTTGACGAGGTATTCGATTCTCAAATTCAATCATCTTAGTTTAAAATGTGTTTTCAGTCACTTCAATGTTCACTACTTTTTAGGGTGATAATGTGGTATCTGAATGGACTTATAGCTTGTGTATATAAGGACATGTCATTGCCTTGACGGAGGAAGTGGAATCCCTAAAAGATAAGATTGTGGCCTAAGAAGCAGCTTGGGATGCTCGGGAAGCCTAGATTGCTGCCCAGTTTTCAGCCCAAGACGAGAAGATGAGCCTGATCTTACAGGCCTTACAGATGTCTGGCATCCAAATCCCGATGCCAGCACCTGATCTTGCTCCACTTTTGACCTCCTAGCTGCTTCGCCCAGCCGATATCTAGTAGCCTGATGTATCAAACCTAGAAGACTACTTGTTGTAGTTTTTTCTTTTTTGTTTGGACATCTTGTCTGTACATTTTCATATATTTTATAATTAAATACTTTTTCTTGGTTTATTAATTATTGTTTAGAAATTAATTACAATATTTATTAAAAATTAAATAAAAAATATTTTTGCCAAAAAAAAAAAGGTTTGCGCGACGTAGGTTGCGTCGCGCAAAGTCACGCAAAAAAAGAAAGTGACTTTGCGTGACCCAACCTACGTCGTGCAAAGTAGCTTTGCGTGACGCATGTTTCTTCGTCGTCGCGCAAACCTTTCTGTCACTGCCTTGGCGCGACGGTTAGTGCGCGACAAAGGTTCGTTGCGCTAAGTTTTGCGCGACATTTTTTGACTTTGCGCGACGAAGGACCTGCGTCGCGCAAAGTGTTTTTTTTACTAGTATTTTGTATCCATATTTTTCAAACTTTTATTTGTACTCATTTTTTAAACCTTTTATTTGCACCAATAATTTACTAATAATGTACCCATTTGTACCACTTTGTTATAAGTAAAATGTACCATTTTTTTTTTTGTAAGTACCTTTTTTTTTGTGTTTTATAATGTAAGACCTATTTATTTATTTTAATCTAAAATGTACCCATTGTTTTTTAGACAAAATGTACCCATTCTTTTCTATAAAACGTACCACTTTTTTTGGAAGGTACCAACTTTTTGTAAGTAAAATGTATCGTATAAAAATTACCAATTTTTTGTATGTAAAATGTCAATAATATGAGTAATGACAAATCATGGGTTTTTATTTAAATATAATTTATATTAGTGACAAATCATGTCATTAAGATAAATTATATTTTTTTTATATAATTATAATTTATTTTTTAATATTTTTAATCCCACAAATCTTGGATTTTATTTAAAATCTCATTAATATAAGTAATTAACTACAAATATCAAAATTTAATTTAAAATTATAATAACCTACATAGAAATGCATTATTGTATTAATTTCAGGAACTTCAATAAAAATTGAAAACAACAAGGTTTCAGTAAAAAAACGTTGATAAATAGGAACCGCATCCAAAGTCACTCTATAAAATATTACAAAACCAAATGTGGGGAACAGTTCACGTATGATAGAGCTAGTCTTCCATATCAAGATAGATTTCCAAGGTGATCTTTATAGTTTGATTTAAGCTCAAACAAACAAAGGTTTTATGTGAAAACTTCCATCCCATTTCATCGTTTAATAACGTATATAAACACAAGGATGCATCAATACAATCTATAAGTTAAGACTTGACCAACATAAAACATATGCGTTCAACTGTATCAGTGGATCAAACAGAACAAAGACAGACAAATGTTTTGTTGTTAGCCGTCATCGAACAGTAAAAATATAAGCAATAATATTCCAAGCAAAATAAATGACAAAATAACGTACGAGAGCTAAAATCAAATCAAGTTGTCCCTTGTCCAAAACCTTGACAACCGATCTAGCTAGAGTTGACATTTCTTAGCTTATAGCGGTAATGAGTGCAGATAAGAATATCTCTGGGTCTTGACGATGCATGTAGACACCGTAGAGGCGATATTGTCCATGAATATATATAGATAAGAAGAGAACACTGTTCATCTTAGGGAACAATAACCCTTTTGTTTTTAGAAATTTTAACGAAAAGCTCGTGGTATTGTTCAATTGAATGAAAAACCACATTTTTACACTAAAAAGTCAATCATGATAGTATTCACTTTACCTTTTATTTTGTCCTTATCGTCAAAACTCAAAGTTTTCAAACCTTTTTTCATTAGTTTTTTTTTTATTTTTTCCCGACAAGATTCTGGAATTCAGTTTCAGATTTTAGCAAGGTCTTAAGAGGTGCTAATCGAGTGGTGGACATGAATCTAGCACTTAGGCGTCTCCCGGGGGGGTTTAGGCTTTTTTTCTTTTAAATTTTAACTAAATTTATTATATAAATATAAATAAATATCTATTTATACTTAAAAAAACACGTAATTGTATTAAAATACAAAAATTGCAAAATAGAATGACATATAATTTATAAAGTACCAGAACATATTGAAAACATGGGGAACAATCATATAATGAGTGTTCACCTAAGTATTTAACAAGTCTCTTACAATTTATTGAAAAAATAAAATGTAAAATAAAAGTTATCTATTTGCTGTCAATGTGAGAGTCGCAACCTAAGATGCCTAGGCGAGTCTAGGCGGGCTAAACGAGCTCCTAGACCTGCCTAGGCGCCCTTTCTTATTTTTTAAACGCCTATGAATTAATCATGACATTGACCAACCATCAAGCGCCTAGGCAAGCCCTAAACAACCTTAGGTGAGACTTTTAAGAACACTGGGTTTTAGGTTAAAGCAGAACATTATTCAGCTTCAGGGAATGCCGAATGCTTTTTCCGACAAGCTCATGGGATTCAGCTCCAGGTTTTAGGTTAGAGCCATTTATATTTGTAGAAAAAATTAGGGTTAAGTACATATAACTATTCAACCTTTTGGGCTGATTTCAAATTAGTTTCAATCTTGTAAAACATTTCAAATAACTACCAAACATTTTAAAACTTAGAGATTCATTAGGTCACTTGTGTTAACTGATGACTTTACAACATTAAGTGATGATGTTTCTAGCATTAAATGATGAGGTGGACACATACTAAAGTTGGTCTCTACTAATCGCTTTTTTGAGCTCTAATTTCCCAAATCGACTTCTTTCAGCCAATTTAAGACATAATTTTTTTTAGCTAAACTGCTTCAATTTCAAAATCCAAAGCTCTATAAACGACTTAGGAGTAAAAACCCACTTTAAAAATTGTCGACATCATCACTAAATGACAATGAACCTAACATATGTCCATTTTTCAAAATGTTAGGTAATTATTTAGAAATTTTTTAAAGGTTAAGACTAATTTGAAATCACCCCTAAAAGTTGAATAGTAATCTGAATTTAACCCAAAAACTTATGTCCACATTATTTATGTCATTCCGTCTGTATATACTATATATTGCCAATTGCTCCATGCTATTGTAACAAAATAATCTCACATATATTCCACCAATGTTATTGAAGAGCGGAAGCAAGTATTGGGCTGTAGCAAATAAAGGCTTTTGGACCAAAAAAAATTGTATTAATTTTTGTTAATTATCTAGCCCAAAGTTGCTTTTGTATTAAGTTCTGTTATTTATCTAGCCCACAGTTGCTCAAAAGAAAATTTAGAAATTTGAATTTAAGTTAATAAATGGGTTTACATATCGACAAAGGTCAATATTCATTTCATTTTAATTGAAACAATTCTATTCTTAAATTTTGTTTAATACATTCGATACACTAAACTTCAAAATGAGCTGGTTATAATAATTTGGTTCGAATTTGCTTTTGGTGAAAATCAAATTTAAGACCTCTAACTAACAAGTTAAGATGAATATCACTAAACCATAGTACAAAGTTAAAATTCTACTCTTAAGCTTAAAGTCAATAAATTTTCCTCAACAACTAAAGTCAATACCACTTAATAGATTTTCTCTTTATTGACCTCTCCGTAAAGCACAAAATATTGATTGACTCAATTCTAATCATAAAATATTTTGTGACTTTAAACAAATTGCCCCAAAAAAATTTAAAAACTCTATATTGTTTGCTTTTTTATATAAGCGATGTTCTACGCTAATTCATAATAATGTGAAATTTTCTCCTATACTAAAATTATGAGCAAATTAAATTGAAGGCCCATTACAACCAGCAAGTCTGATCCAGTTACAAACCAGGCACATGAAGCATAGCATTGTCCAAGCTGTCTGTTACCACTATATCAATTCAACTGTGGAAAGGCAAAGCCCAAACAAGAACACAAATGTTCCAAAAAGAAAAAGTAGCAAGCAAAAAACAATGAGGATGCCTATCTCAAGTAAAACAACTTTTGTACCCTTGCACTTCTTATGTAAAAATATATGACAATTTGAGAAATTTCTTCAGTAATGTGGCATTGAATAATAGACGAATGAGTGGCCGGGATCGAAAATATAAGATCTAAACATTTGTGAAAATCAAATCTAATGACTAAAACATATGTAGCATTGGAGCCACATTCGACCATTTGATAGAAAAAGAATTGTGTGCTAAAAAAGATTTCTCTAATCACTAGGTGATGAAAAAAATGCATGGGTCAACATTAGTCCAAGTTTACACCACCTTATTATTCCTTTCTTATCCAAGTCTTCACTTTAGGTCATCTCTAATGGTTGTACTAAATTTAGCCTCTATTTATAGCACACTAAAAATTATAATTTTTATATAATTAGTTTAATTATAATTTTTCATCTTCAATGATGCATGGGCTATATTTTCTCTTTTTAGCATATTAAAAAAAATTATGGTACATCACTCCACATAAACTATTATATATTATTTATATTAATTAAACTGTTATTTACACCTATATAGTTTTTTTTTTTTTTTTGAAGAGGTAGGCATTTACATATATATTTAGGATTTTTTTTTGTTTGTTTAAAACACAAAACTACAGCTTTATAAGAACATTTAAAAATATTTTCTAACTGCTTGCGTGGTTAGCTGTCATAACTTCTCCAAATCAGCTGTTCGGATATGATGTTTCATTATTTTATGATGGGTTGCGCCACACCTAATTAGGAATGGGCAAAATACCCATGAGTTTGAGTATGTTTTATTATTTTATGATGGGTTGCGCCACATCTAATTAGGGATGGGCAAAATGCCTATGGATTTGAGTAACCGCGGTTAGCCACCCATTTAAAGCTCACAATTACGATTATGGGTAACCGTTTATTCGTGAAATTTAAATTGGCGGTTATGAGTATTACCCGCAGTTATAACGGTTATCCATCTACCAATTTAATTTAATATTATAAAATTAAAAAAATAAATAAATAAAACCCTATTATTTCAATTAAAGACTGTTATTACCCATTTCCCTATTTTAATTTACTATTTTGACTATTAATGGGTATCACTTATGTCAGAGTTTATTTCAATTAAATTTATAACGGGTATCGCTTATGACTGCTATTACCCATTTCCCTATTTTAATTTACTTTGTAATCATATGGATTATAATTAAAGACTTGCTTGGATGTAGCAAAAAACATATCGTTTGTAAACTATTATTTCAATTATTGGAATTGTATGAGGACTTAAATGATTAAAATAGGGAAATGCATGCTAAAATGTACCTATAACGGTGTTTAATTGTTAGAAAACTAAAATTCTGACAAATTTTTCTTTTGTAATTTTCGAGTTGTTAAAAAAAAAAACATGTAGATGGGTGAAAAATGGGTAAATGGGTAAAAAAAAAAAGATAAACGGGTTCAAAAATAGATAAATGGGTAAATGGTTATGGTTAAATAGGTAAACAGTTATGGTTAAATGGGTACACGGTTATGGATATGATTAACTGTTTATAAACGATTATGGGTATGAGTATAACTGTTTATACAATTACCTAACGAGTAAATGGTTACGCAAATATGAACATAAACGGTTATGGGTAAATAACCACAGTTATCCACCCGCTATAACGTTGCCCATCCCTACACCTAATCATCGCAGCCCTTATATCAGTAGCAGACATGCACGGGCCTCATAAACAATGGGGTTCCGAGGCTTCAAAGTGGGCTACGTTTGACTTGCCTAGCAAACCTTTAGCTTGGGAATCTCTTTTCAAGATTTCAATTAGCTCCCCATTGAAGATGAGTTTTTGACAAAAGTGGACTATATTGAGCCCTTCAGCTCTTCATCGGAGATGACATTCCATTTTTTTTTTTCTGGGAAATCTCGACGGTATAAGGAAAAAATAAGTTACACCTAGTTAGGGGGGACATAAATCTTACCCCTCAAAAAACATAAATAACAAAAAGGAATTCACGAAAAAGAAGGGGAGGACATAAACCTTACCCTTCTAGAAACAAAGGAAAGAGAATGATACAAAGAAAAGAGGGGGGGGGGGGACATGAAACCTAATCCCTCTAGAACCAAACCTAAAGGTCTAAGCCTGCAAAACAAGTCAAACAACACCATAAAGTTAGGAGAAAAAAAAAGCGAGACAAACCTAGATGTCGATATGCACATTAATTTGAGAAGCGGTAACCAGGCAAGCCAACATAGTCTGAAAACAGAGCAGCACGAACCGCCATCGGAGGAGAATCATGCCATGTTAAAGATAGAGAAGACAAGCCCATGTTAGCAAAATTGTCTACAACAAGATTTTCTTCGCGAAATATGTGAAATGCGTAGAAAGTCATTTTCCGAATGCGATCCAAAAAAATAGACCATTGCGTATGAAGAGGCCAAGGTGGATCAAAATCAGATGATTGAAGAGTAGACGTAACACTAGAACTATCACTTTCCAACCAAAGATAATGCCAACCCCGCTGATATGCAAACTCAATACCAATAATAATTGCTGATAACTCTGCAAAAAAAAAGAGTTGCGATGACCAATCCATTGACAGAAACCTCCAAGAAAACGACCATGGCAATTCCTGAAAACTCCTCTACATACAGCAGGACCAGGATTTCCTTTAGACAAACCATCTGTATTAAGCTTAACCCCAGGAAACCAAGGAGGAGACCAAAGAACAGGAAGAATAGTAGGTGCCTTGCAACGGATAGGTTGGATCCCCAAAGAAGAAATGATTCGAGTGTCAAAATCTTGAGAATAACCAGGAATAAACTTCCCATCATGAACAATCGTTGAATTGATAGACATGTAAAGACGATGAAAATAGATTGGACGACGCTCAAAAATAAATTTATTTCGAGCTTTTCAAATAATTTTTCTCTTTTCAATTTCTTTCATATCTTGCAATGTAAGTTTATTTTCCAAATTATGAAATTTATTTTTGTAAAAAATCAATCAAAACGAAAACTAGTCAGTTATTTAATTGTTATAAACTATACGAGTGAATATAGTATTTTAATTGAACCCTCAAATTTTACACTGTTAAATTTTTTTATTCATATTTCCTCGGACGTCTTAATAGAATTGATGCATGCAATTGAATTTTCAAATGAGTTAGACTTGGTCTAGGAAAATCATGCGTACTGAATTTCTCAATGGACAGATTACAATTCAATTACATTTTGCTGCTGTTAAGTTCTGAACATTTAACTTCAGCCACACATTTAGCCAGTGTCTACAAACATCAAATGCAAAATGGGAAACTACACAAGAAAGGAACAAAATAAAATACACAATCTTACAACGGAGAGATTATACCCTGTCACCATGTGTATATTGGATGACATACAAGATTTTCTCCTTGCAATGACACACGAATTGAAAGAAAATAAAAGAAAGGAATAATAAATAAAAAGGTGTCATTTGCACCACCTAGAGGAAGTTCTTCACTGTGTTTGTCCATTCCCTATTGGAGTTTGCTTTCTCCTAATTACACTATGCATTGTTATGCTTTGGGGGCAAAGCATCATTTTGGGAATGGATGAGTTGTTAGTACCTATTTCCATGTGCCTGCAAAACCCAAAAAATGTTTAAACCTGATTAGATATTAAATTTGAAGATTGATCAAGTACTATATGATTTTAGGTTGAGCAATACTCACATCATATGCAACAAGAGAACTGCAGTAGTTGGTGTTTGTGAGCACTGTACTGCTGGAGCCACACTCACTTTCTTTGAGTGAAACTGTGGACCTATCCAGCTTCATATACCAAGGGTACTGATAATTCTGAGCAGTTGAACTCACATGGGAAGATGACCTCTGCATCCTCATAGCCCTTGGGATGTTCCTTCCCTCCATTGACGTCCTCCGCGGACGGCTTGGAGGCCTCTCAACTGTATCAATAGGCCTTTGCTTCGGTGCACTCTGAGACCGGGCTTTTGCCTTTGAAGATTGTGTGTTGGCCATGTAATTTGGGAATGGGTAGTCATAGGACAAGGGATCTCCGTAATCCGGCTTAGGGAAAGCGAATGGAGCTCTTGAGGGGTCAATTTTGGACATGGCAGAATAGCACTGAGGGCTGCTTTGCGCTGTGCCAAAAGAGTTCTCAAAATGTGCACTGCAGGCTCCGGGGCTCCTATCAGTCAGCACTGATGGAGCCGGGGAGACCTGCTGATAGGTTTCTTGGTTTGAGTATGCTTGATTTGGTGCATACTGAGTGGAAAATCTATGTTGTTCTGTTCTTTCTGTTAGTGAGTGATTTGAATAGCTGCTATTTCTGCTCTTCAAAATTCCCTTTGATTCACCAAGATCCATCTCCACAATCTTAATGTTTTCTTCCATTCCTCTGTCAATTTCCTACATTTACGCACAACCACATTGCACAACATTGGTCTACTGAGAAATTTATGCAATAAATAAGAGAAACAATACTATAATTCGAAACAAAACTCAGTCGGTTAAGAGCATTCATCCCTGCAAGGTTCTGATTCTATCTTTTGTATCTTAAAACAGTAAAAATAAAACAAAACAAAGAGAATTTAGCTGGATTATCGAACTTACGTTATACGTATGCCAGGACCGATTTTCCTGCAAAGATCTTCTTGGGGTGGAATGTCTAGGATTGACAGTATTTTCGTCTTCGACCATCTGGATCCTCTGAGCCCGAGCTCGAGCCTGAGCCGTCACCAATGCCTGCATGCACCTTAGAGTAGCTTTGGCCTGTTTTCTCACCAGGTGACCCCTTACCAGTGCCTGCAACTTCACTAGTCCCTTCAATGCACACAGTGCTTTTCTTGCCTGCAACAAACGCCAATACAATAATACTCATTTCATTTTTGTGACTGTTTTACATAACGTTAAAGAGTCAGAGCATCCAAAGCAAAACCAGTTGGAAATAAATGCAGAGTCCAAGAATTCTAGAATCCGCAATATGGGATTTAAATTCTCAACACCAATAGGGAATTCAACAGTTGCATACCAAATATGAACGGAAGACGGATTGAATTTTTATTGCAGCTGCTTCTTCACTTGCACCGGCCTTCTCGTTGGCGGCTGCTGTTAGCCGCATCACAGCAGCTGCGGCTTGAGCAGCAGCCACAGCCGCATCAGCAACCGCGGCCGTAGCTGCCGCCATAGCCATGGCGTGCTTTTTCTGCTCATAATTCTCAGACTCCAATGTGGTCATGTGCATTGGTGGTGGTGTGGTGGGCACTGCTGATGCTGCTGTGGCTGATGATCTTCGAAAACTCCATCTCTTCTTCTCTTTCGGCGTTGTCTGTGAAGAATTGGAGATTGGAGTGGTGGGATTTTCATGACTTGCAACAGAACAATTCTGATTTGTGGGGTCTTTTTCCTTGTCTTTCTTCCCTTTCAAAATGCTTTTAAGCCATTTGCCTGTCTTCCCCATCTTTGTTAGCTCTTTGTTCTTCTAAGCTGTCATTGATTGATCAACAACGTATAAAGAAGAAAGCAACAGATGACAAATTATATGCAGATCAGATAGATCTCTTCTTTGATATGTAGCTTTCAACCTTGTAGTTAGAAGACACCAGTTAATTGCTAATCTTCTTTAACAGCCTGGTCTTATGTTTCATTATTCCTTTTCTGTTTAAAAATTTAACTTCCTAGAGAGTGATATTTTTCTTGTGTCAACTTTTATTTTTTTAGACTACTTGGGATTAAGCTGCTAAATTAGTAGATGCATGGAATTATACTAATAGCGAAGATTAATTGCCTTTCACTTCTGAATTCTGATATATTATAAGCTACTAATCTTTTTTTGTCTTTGAGGTAAATTTTATTTTGATATCACCATAAGAAATTTTAACTGATATTAGTTGCACAAAATAAGACGGGCAAACAGTTTATCAACGGCTTATAACTTCATTAGCTATTGATATTGATATGCCTTTTTATCCACTCTATATTATACAACTAACATTTGTGGTCTTATTAGTTTTTCTTTTACATATAATATAGTGAAATAATATATGCACACTATTTATCTATGCCATTAACCACTTATATATATAATATTCTTTTTTGATTTATTAAATTCAAAAATAAAAAGTAAACACTTCACATATATAACAAGGAAAAGGTATGTAAATCTCTTCCCATAAATAATGTATTATGTATATTCAAGGTAATAATATATATAGAATGGGATCAGAAACCATGTGAAAATATAGGTCAAGCACAGGCAGCATCCTTGTAAGATACTCAATGGTTTTGTTAAAGGGGTGGAGGATTTGCCCACTGGGGGTCCATGAGTGGGTTTCGGATTTTATAAATAAATTTGATAGGGCCTTATGGGGGATGTGGGTTCCAGAAACAAGTATTGCGAGTTAAGGAGGCTCTGGTTCATCACGTGCTCATGCAAAATCCCCGCTGTTGGAGTTGGAGTTGGGGTTTTTACTACGATTTTCTTTTGGTCGATCCCAAGTGAAAGTAAAGCTGCGAATCTGTGATAGTGAAGGTTATATTTTGATTCCAAAATCATCCACCAAGTATGGTCCTACAGCCTTTATGCTTGATATATATCCTGAGACTGTATCGTAGGGTCTCAGATTAGTGAAAGAGAGTGTGCGAGAAGGGTTAGGTTTATGTGAATCACGATTACATGTATCATGGCATCTTTCCATGTTATATATGCCAGCCCATGCATATTCCTGATAGCAGGGGCCTCAGAGGGGTCCGGAAGAAGGGAAACCAAACTACTGTTTAGCAGTTTGACGGTTTAGACCTAATAAGCTTACTACTTTTTATAGTCATTTAGCCAATTACAAGTTTTTACTGTTTCATTTCCTCGAACGTGCATTTTCCAAATCCAATAGTACAAAGTTGTACCATTGTTTTTTCTTCTTCTAATGGTATTCAATTACCGGTTGACAATATATATGTAATGAGATATCTGTAACAATGAACAATCTATAACCAAGGTGTATATATTCATATATATATATATATATATATATATATATATATATATATATATATATATATCCACTTGGGAATAATAAATATGAATAAACATATGCATCCTTGCTTGGAATATGCCTACCAACCAATATTCGTAACTGAATGAGTTGCATTCTCCATTTTTAATAAAGCAACTCACCTTAAAATAAAGGAAACTTTAACGAAAAACTTCCGGTATTATTCATTTTAACGAAAAACCACATTTTACGTTAAAAAGTCAATTTTGATACCATTCACTTTACCCTTTATTTTGTCATTATCGTTAAAACTCAAAATTTTCAAGCTCTTTTCATTAGTTTTCCTTAAAATTAAATGCTAATGGAACTATATATTGCAGTCAAAACTAAAATATATCCAAGTAAGTAATTAAAATCATCAAACAGAAAGAGGGCTAGTCCAGCTTCTTGAGGAGTTGGTGGTTCGTATATGAAAGCGTTTTGTTCCCAACTTATTACTAATCATGGATAGTTGAAGCATGAGTAAACTGTATTATTATTCTACTATACATATATATGTATGTATGTATGTATGTATACTTATAAATCAAATAGTTTTTCTTTTTTTCACTAAACAATAAATCAATTAGTTGGCAGTGCACATGGTATGTGTTTGATTATATGATTCCTTTGACTATGTGTTTGCTTCATGGAAACAGCATTCCATGATCCTTCCAAAATCATAAAAACAATAAATTAGAATACATCATCAGAAAGGGATCGAATTTCAATTAAACTGTAATTTCAGACAAAAAATAAATCATATGTAGGATGCTCCATGATTGCTCCTGAATTGGAAATTTGTTATGATTCAGAAAAATTAAATAAAAGAAAAGCTTTTCCATCCAAATCACTGATACATGCATAATTCAGTATCATCAGTGCAGACCAATTACAACCTCATGGAAGATGACAATAAATAAATTTGAAAGGGATATTATTGGAGTGAGGTATGTATGAACATTATATAATAATGTATTCCATTTTTTCTTTTCTTAGTTTTGATTCAGAAGATCTATTAGATGGGGGCCAGTATTGATTTCTATGTTTTTAGTTTTTCAACCCCAACCCCTCCATGTGGAGAGAGTAGAAATACATATCCCTAAAAACATTCTGTAATTCATGGTAATAATAATAATAATAATTTTAGTTATGGCAAGTTAAAGAGCAACCATTCGGTGTATCCGAAATACAAGATATTTAGCGGTATTGTTGTACTTAAATTATAGGATAAATTACATAATAGCTCCTCAGGTTTTGAGGTTTATTACAACCTCATACAACATCTTCAAAACATTTCACTTTCATACCTTAAGTACTATTTTATTTCAAAATAATACATCCGTTACATTTTTCATCTATTGATCCGTTAAATGCTGACGTGGCTGCCAAATGTCTGCCATGTGGCAAATAATATATTTTTTTAAACCTGACTTTTCTTTAAAAAAAAAAAAAATAAATAAATAAATAAACCCACTATCCCTAACCCCCCCCCCCCCAGCGACCCAAATCCCTCCTAACCCAGAATCCAAAAACCTGCAGCAGCAGCAAGAAGAAGAAGAGGAGGGAGGAAGAAGGAAAAAAAAAAAAATCCCAAAACCCAGTTCCTCCTCCCCCCCCCCCAGCGACCCAAATCCCTATCCTTAACCCAAAATCCAAAAACCTGCTGCAGCAGCAAGAAGAAGAAGAGGAGGGAGGAAGAAGGAAAAAAAAAAAAAAATCCCAAAACCCAGTTCCTCCTCCCCCCCCCCAGCGACCCAAATCCCTATCCTTAACCCAAAATCCAAAAACCTGCTGCAGCAGCAAGAAGAAGAGGAGGGAGGAAGAAAGGGAAAAAAAAAAATCCCCTCACCCTCTTTCACCTCCCCCCTCCCCCGGAACCTCACCTCGCTCCCCCCACCCCCTGCGCCACCTTAGCCTCCTTCCCCCCCCACCCGCGGCCACCTCACCTCGCTCCCCCCTCCCGCACGACCTCACCTCGCTTCCCCCCCCCCAAAAAAAAAATCTTATCCCCCTCATCCTCATCTCTCCTCTCTTCTCCCCGCAACCCCCAAACCCATCTCCCCTATCTTCTTTTTCTTCCCTGCAAACCCAAAAAAAAAAAAAAAAAAAAAAAAAAAAACCCCTCCAGATCCCGTCTCGCCATCGCCGGATTTAAGGAGTGGGGGTGTGTAGAGAAGGGAAGAGGGTGGGTGCAAAGGTTGGTGCGGAGGGAGGGAGGGCCACGGGTTGGGGGGCTGCACAAGGAGGGTCGCGGGCGGGTGGGGGTTCTTTCTGGGTTTCTGATTTTGGGGGGTTATGTGTTTCTGGGTTTTGGTTTGGGGGGTTGACGGGTGCTTTATTTCAGCTTTTTTTTTAATTATTATTTATATTTAGAAGATTTAGGTTTTTAAAAAAAATTAAAAAATTAATTTTTTTTTGCCACGTGGCATATATGTGGCAGCCATGTCAGCATTTAACAGATCAATAGATGGAAAATGTAACGGATGTATTATTTTGCAATAAAATAGTATTTAAGGTATGAAAGTGAAATTTTTTGAAGATGTTGTATGAGATTGAAATAGACTCCAAACCTGAGGTATGAAAATGTAATTTACCCTAAATGATAATATTTTGGGTAAAAGACTGTTTATTACCTTCATGTTTCGTGGTTTTCAACATTTAGTACATCAAGTTTTTTTCGTCTCAGATTCATACCTAAAGTGTAAATTTGGGGACAGTTTCATACATCCGTTAGTCAAACTGTTAAGTTTTCTGTTAACTGTGACGTGGCGCACTGATTGGGCGCCACGTGTCATCCGAGTTTTTTTTTTTTTTTCTTTTCTTTTCTTCTTCCTTCTTCTTCCTCCGACTGCAACTTTTTTTTTTTTTCTTCCTCCTTCTCCTTCTTCCTTCCTTCCTCCATCCTTCCCTTTCTTCCCCTTCTTTCTTCTTCTTCCTTCTCATTCTCCTTCTTCTTCCTCCGAATCTGGGGAAGCTTTTTTTTTTTTTTTTTTTTTCCTTCTTCTTCTTCCTTCTCTTTCCTCCTTCTTCCTTCTTCCTTCTTCTTCTTCTTCTTCTTCTTCTTCTTCTTCTTCTTCTTCTTCTTCTTCTTCTTCTTCCTCTTCTTCTTCCTCCGAATCTACCCAGATTCAATTTTTCTTTTTTTTTTCTTTTTTTTTCTTCTTTCTTGTTCTTCTTCCTTCTTCTTCCTCCAAATCTGCCCAGATTCAGTTTTTTTTTTCTTCCTCCTTCTTCTCCTTCTTCCTTCCTCCTTCTTCCTTCCCCTTCTTCTCCTTCTTCCTTCCCCTTCTTCGTTCTTCTTCTTCTTCCTCCGAATCTGGGGGAAGATGAAAGTTTTTTTTTTTTTTTTTTTTTGAGGAAGAAGAAGAAGGAGGAGGAAGGAAGGAGGAGGAAGAAGGGGAAGGAAGAAGGAGAAGAATGAGGAAGAAAAAAAAAGGTTGCAGTCGGAGGAAGAAGAAGAAGAAGAAGGAAGAAGAAGGAGGAAGAAGGAAGAAGAAGGAGGAAGAAGAAGAAAGAAAAAAAAAACAAACTTCCCCAGATTTCGGAGGAAAAAGAAGAAGAAGGAGAAGGAAGAAGAAGGAAGAAGAAGGAAGAAGGGGAAGGAAGAAGGAGA
The DNA here is from genome assembly GCF_042453785.1 of Malus domestica. Classification (NCBI taxonomy): domain Eukaryota; kingdom Viridiplantae; phylum Streptophyta; class Magnoliopsida; order Rosales; family Rosaceae; genus Malus; species Malus domestica. The sequence goes on from NC_091673.1 coordinate 17,100,914, forward strand.
AGGAGGAAGAAAAAAAAAAGAGAAAAAAAGAAAGTTGCAGTCAGAGGAAGAAGAAGAAGAAGGAAGAAGAAAAGAAAAGAAAAAAAAAGAAAAAAGAAAAAAAATGTGGATGACACGTGGTGCCCAATCAGTGCGCCACGTCACAGTTAACAGAAAACTTAACAGTTTGACTAACGGATGTATGAGACTGTCCCAAAATTTACACTTTAGGTATGAATCTGAGACGAAAAAAACTTGATGCACTAAATGTTGAAAACCACGAAACATGAGGGTAGTAAACAGTCTTTTACCCTAATATTTTAGAAGACGTATTAAAAATGATGTTTACTTTTAATATAACACATAGCTAGTGAAACATCACCTGGTAGCTGTGACTTACATTTGGGGATGAAGATTCTCTCTGGACTTTCTTTGTGAGGATTCTATGATCTTTATATTCTATCTGTTTATTGTACATCGGGCGCTCAGTTTTCGTTTGATATTGTTTGTGCTTAATTTTAAATTAAAATATTTAGAATGATTTTTGGCCGTACGATGCATACTATGTACGATGGACGATAAACGGATTGGATGTAAGGATTTCTATAATCCTCACAAAGAGAATCCGGATGAGATCCAAATCCATATTTTTGTAACTATAAAAGTTTCTCCATATTAAATGGCTGATAATATTTTTAAAATTTGTTCCATATTAAAAGGCTCATTTAATGTCGAATCTCGTAGGTGGTGAATTCGATATTAAATTAGGTTACTCATTATGTAATTTAGTCGAACACCTCCTCTTTTTAATGTAAAAATATATGACGTAAATAAAAAAGGGCTCATTTACTGTCAGCTAGCTGGATGTAATAATGATATTATGACATGCAGGTTAAACTAAAGTGCTCCACAAGGGTCAGAGTAAAAAGCTGCAGGGTTAAACATGCATGTGAAATGTGATCATGCTTTTGTAGAATAAAGATTAGATCAATTTTCTCCTTTTTGTTTGTGCGTGCTTGAGCTTCTTATGTGCACATGCGTAAGGCTTTGGTTCCTTTATCTAGCAATTAACCTAATTGCTCATTTTGGTCGTTTCCTCAGGTTCGATGCAGCTAAAGGATATCACTGCATGTACAAAGAGATAAGACCATTTGATAATTAATTTCTTGATCAAACCCCTCCAAATGAAGTTGAAAACTTAATTAATAGCTAAGTGTACTTTTAGCATATTGATGACACATTTTCTCGATCTGCTATGAAACAATTTGGTAGCAAATGGGGTTGATGTCTTGCTAAGTACCATATACGCTCATGTGGTGTGCACATGCCTCTTCATAAAATTGAATACAACCCCTCCCCCCCTCCCCTTCTTAAAATCGAAAATCAAGTATATATGAATTTAGGAGATATCATCACTCATCATTACGGTCTGATAGTATTCTTCTTCAATTATAAGTGAGAGGTAGTATGTTCGGATCTTGTGAATGGCGAATTCGATTCCAAAAATCCATGAGTTCGATACAAAAATTAGGTTGCCCATTGTGTAGCTTAGCCAAACTCTCAATTTTCCTTAATGTAAAATATATCGTTGTTCTAAAAAAATTTAGGAGATATTAATTTCAGCAAATTACTTTTAAAAAATTATCTGCCATGAGGTTGAATTAATTGGGGAACCAACTTACTAATCAATAATTACTTGATTTTATTGGCTTGTGTTCGTATATAGGGGGATGAAGGCCATTCTATAGGGGCCTTGGCTCCTTCTAATTACTTTGAGCGGGGTGAAAGGATACGTTGCTTTGGCAGTCTCAATTTGAGTAATGTGTGTAATATGACTCGACTAATCACTTGTGACACGAAGTAAGTTACTCCCACTTAGTTGTACTCAGTTTTGCAATCAATATACATCATTTTTTCACCCAAAAAAATTGGCCGGGACCACACATTAACAAGGTGTTTAAACGTTTTTGTCATGGTGAACTCAACACCTTCCATTGTTCTTTGCATTACCGATGATCTTGGATCGTGTCGGCTTGTTCTTTAGTGGCATGTATATCGTTTTTCTTCCAATGTTTAACTCACGAGGCAGCCAACAAACCCTATCACTCCAAAAATAGGGATCACCCACGGCCTTTTCCGATCGGATTCAGGTTAGTAGCAGTGCATGAAATCAGTAGCGTGTACTCTACTTAAATTCAGAGAAAAACTTGCATGTCCGATGACATGCATTGCATGCAATCTTCTTTATCTCTCTCTTCCCGTAACACTATATTTTGTGGAAGACTGTTGACCTTAAAAACTACTAAGCCTACGTGGCGCATAGGCAGAGTAATCAATAAGCTAACTACGTCCTTAGGTTATGTGTAGGGCGTGCCAACTCGACAGCCGAGCTCGCCCGGTGAGTAAAATATATGGATGTGGCATTGAGCGCGTTGCTAACTTCTTAATCTTGCGACTGCGGCCGAGAAAGGAACATGTCTCGGCCTTCAGGTTCTAGAGCCTGAAGACAAGACTGCTAGTCTTGCGAAGTTCCCAGATCGTTGGCGCTGGGTTCGGTCAGTGATTATATTCGTAAGAGTATAAGTACGCCGAACCGGCACCAAACTATACGAACGCAAGTACTTGAAAGAGATGTATGTCTTGATGGTGAATGTGGTTAGGCCGTCAGAATGCCGAACTCTAAAACTAACTCGTGAATATCCAATCATAAACCAACTCAGCGTTCAATGTGTCGAGCCTTTTAATCTGTAACACCTCACTTCACTGAGAAATCTAATGAGATGACCTCTACCAATAAGGACTCGAAAATCCTTCTTGACCGAGACTTGGATAGGTAACCAGTCGGCCTCGACACAGTGCTGTTTATCCAAACTGAAGGTGCTCCGCGGTCAGCTGATTCTATGGCAACAATGTTGTTTATAAAAACTGAAGATGTCACCGGTTGCCTTCACAGTGTTGTTTATCCAAACTGAAGATGTGTTGACTGAAAAAGAAAATAAAAAATCTCAAGGTTGTTGAGAGGTTTCGCGTAGAGCGAGAGTTTGCGCAGGACAGTTTTGGGTGTTGAATTGGAGGGGCTTCAAATGTTGCACAATGTCTTGTATTTATAGCAACGAGCCTACTTCTGGCCAAACTAGAGATATACTCGGATTAGGACTCCTTAATCTAATCCCATTAAACTTTGACCAATCCTAATCTCCATAGGATTTTGAACCAAACCTCCAAATAAACCAGGTTCATCTCCTAATTCTAAGTACCTTAGCTTTAAGACTCTTTATTATACCAGGATTCGACTACTTCACCTTTATCTGAAATAATCCTCTTCGTAGCAGGATTCGACCAACCTCGACAGGGCCGGCCCATGATAAGACTTTAAATAAACACCATTGGGCCGAGAATATTTCTGAGCTCGGCCCAAAATAACATTTTGGGTCCAAACATTGCCCCCTCGCTTCTGAGATCTTCGGCTTAAAACTTCTGGTCGAGACTCACCCTTGAAGAAGTGAAATCAAACCCTTAGTATATCTTTGAAGGACAACAAAAAGTCTCGAATATTCTATCCACTCAAGTGCATTTATGAAGCATGATTGCACGATCTTAATTTTGTCAGATGCTCTTCCACGTGGCAATTCTTCAGCTTACTTGTTTTGCATTTAATGATGACATTCGAAATGTGCAACCATCAAACGTCTTTTGGCCATTAAATTCACCATCATATGCAAACGTGCATCCTCAATCCACAAGTTCTTCGGTCTTTTCACTTGGATGCTTTGAATATTCATCATGATTACAAAATCCTCTGGTTGATTTTATCCCCCATTTTAAAAACTAAATTGTTGATCTTCCTCCCAAAATGCCTATAAATACTCCACTCTCCTTCATTCGAATTTTACGCTTTCAAAATTCTAGAATCTCTTGCCAATTGCCTTCAAACTAAAAAAAGAAACCATATTTCTAATCCCAGAAAACCTTCACCCTCAATGGCTGCCAATACATTTATTACTAAATTCGCCGAGGAATGCAACAAGTGTCGAAGCATTATTGATGGGAACACCATCAAAACCATCTGATTCGAAGATGAGCCAAATGTTCTCCATCAAACTCTCAGCCCACTTTTCAAGGATGATGTCCCAGAAACCATCATCGAAATGCAAAAGGCACACTACCTAAAACCCTTGCTCCAAGGGGACGATTGGTCGAAATGGGAATCGGCCAAGCCTTAAGGTGTCTGGCCCTTAACTACTTCGGCCTGGGCTGCCTGGGTTACTTGGATGGAGTCGTACTTCGGAGACGAATGAAGGTCTTTTGGCATTTTTAATGCCATCAAACTCTCGACCATCGAGATTAATTTGGACCGAGAACTTGTGTCGGCTGCTCTAAGCTTTTGGTGCTCGGCCACCAACACGATGGTTCTTCCATTCGGCCCCCTTAGTCCAACGATGTTGGACATCATGGCCATACTTGCCACTTCTCCAACAGGCTTCCCAATCGATATTGCACTCCCTGGGTACAAATTCGACCTGGACTTGAAGACCATCTTCGAAGATCGCTCCGTCAAAGCCTTGATGTAAGGAGATCAAAGGCCGTCGAAAAAAGACACGCAAAAGCTGCACAAGAACTTCTTTAATTACAACACCCTGATCACCCACTTCGTCGGCTCATAAAAAAAAACTCTTAAAAAGGGGGAACATGGGGCCTTCTTTTTCTATTGGTATAACAAGTATATTTTCTGTGCCAAATCGAACAAGTGTCTGGCCGAGAACATGCCAATTGCCGAAGCCCTGGCCAGCAGTCATGTCTTGGCCCTTAGCCCGACCATCTGCACCAATCTCAATCGGTGTTTAGCAGATGCTTCTGCGGGGAAGATCGACCCTCATCAAAACGACTCGCTCTGGGTCTTCCAACTCTGGCTACAGGTCTATTTCTCGACACTGCAGTTGGAGGTCCTAAGCTTCAAACTTTTCGAGGCAATGGGCCTGGAACTGGCCCCACGCCCTCTTCCTGCTCACTCAGTCGAAGGAATCTTCAAATATTTCTTTGGCTTAAAGGGCTTATCAAACGAAAAATTGCAAGTCTGTCGTCGTCGAACATATCCATCCTCAATTATCCTCTCACAATTAGTATGGGAAAAGGCCAAAGAAGCTGATCTCCGATCATCATAGGGATCCTTTATCATCACTCGTGACCTACCATACGGTTGCGCAACCTGTCGAGGAAGCTAGGAAGTCTATCATCCCAACTTCTTGGCTCGTCAACTGGGCTATTTCCAGGGGTACCCCATACCATTCCTTGATTTTCGTTACTGCTGAGCTGAGAATGCCTCTCTGGCTATTCGGAGAGAGAATGTGAAATAGCCGAAATGGGGTTTGATGAGCAATGTTCCAAGTTCCGCCTTCTACCGAACACTCCAGAAACCCGATGTGCCAACACCTTTGTTGACTGACGGGATGCTTACACTAAGGACTTCTTCAGTGTTTCGGTCGAAGAAGTCTTTAATAGGCTTTTTGGTGATTGACAAAAAAAAAACTCTCGTCCCAAAATCCAAAGAAACGGCCCAAGGTACATACCTTCTTACTTTCTTTGTTCATCTATTTATTTCGAACTTCATTCTAACCTAAACTGTTTTAGGTGGCCGTACTATAAAAATGGCCGAAATGGTGGCGATGGCAGCAGCAAAAAAGAAATTCGTCCATCTTCCCAAGAAAGCTGCAACCATCGCTCATCCTTCAGCCAAAACATCCCCAATTGTGGCCCCTGCTGCAGCAGTCGTGCCAAGCAAACGGTTTCGCCCGAAGGTCAAGACGACAGGAGATGTTGCCCAGCCTCAAAAGTGGATTAAGAAAAAGGCAAAGAATGGGGAACAATAAATTCTCGTCATATGAAGTCAAATTACTAGGGCGACCACTCTAAATGTCCCTCTCCCTTCTGTAGTCGTCTAGGTCTTGACGGGAACGTTGCAAAACCTTCCGGCTCAAATGGCTGAAGTTCACCTTACCATGGAACATGTGGTCGAACCAGTCGTCACATCATTAACCCAGGGTCTTGCTATCCCAAGGTCGATCGTTGCTCCTCAAATCGGTCTAGCAGCTGCTGCCTTAGGGAAGGCAACCATCCTAGCCAAGAAAAACCCTTCCTATAATTAAAAGAAGGCTTCAATGATTGTCTTGTAAGAAGAGGTAAAACCATTCTCCTTTCTTTTAAACAATATTTTTTTTCGACTATCAACCGACCTTTTCTATTTTATTTTTTATTTGGGAGGACGAGAGCGAGGGACCCTAACTGGTGAGGCAGTCTCGACCGACAGAAATACCAATTCCCAATCCTCAACTGGTGGTTAAGGCGGCTGGTCAAGTCGAACCTCTTTCAACCGAAGCCGGTCTTGGGCCTGAAACTGCGTCCTTAGCCAAACCGGAGGTGACAGCAGAGACGCTGGCTCATCCTCAGGATCAAGATCTCTGCATACCTCCCTAAGAAGTCACTTCAGCTTTTGTAAGGCTTAATCATTTTCTTCTGTTAATTCCTATTGTTTACAATTCTAAAACAAGAAACATTAACTGCCAGGTGCCTAATTACTCTTTTCACCGAAAGTTCTATGCACCGAAGGGCGTTATTTACATCTCTTGGCCAACTCGGTGGCCATCGAATGTAGATAGCCTCCATCGACCATGTGAATTAAGAAGTAGTCTTAAACACTGGGCTTGGCCATTAATGTCTCTTGGTTCGAGTAATGAACTAGGGGATATGGCTGAAGTCTCCTCTTGGCAGGTCTACAACAAATTCTTTCTCTGCTATCTTCCTTATAATTTTCCTCTTTTTTTTCTGAAATCTTTTAATGTGCAGCCTTCATGGGAAGTCGATCTCGACGCTCTCCTTTTGAGTACTTCTGGAGTAGCCAAACCTTCTGCCGCGTCGGTCGAACCTTCCGCGATCACGGTCGAATCCAATGTCTTCGCCAAGTTGCAGAAACTCCTATCCTTTTCGGCCTCACAAGTCCTTCAATGTAAAGGCCTCGACTTTATAGAAGAATGCTTGAACGATCTTGCAACTGGTGGTTTGCTGAGCACCAAAAGTGTCATCCATTTATCCAATATCCTGGAGCGGACCCAACAATACTTTACTACTTTTGAAAGAGCTATCCAGGCCGAGAACGACCTAAAGGCTGCAAAGATCGCTCATGAAGCCAATCGGTTGGAGGTTGAGGCTATAAAAGCAAAGAAAACACGGCTAGCTAGCCTGGATCATCAAATTTTGAAGCGAATAAGGCTTGACTAACAGACTTCGCGGCTGACGCAAAGCACAATGGGTAAAGTAAGGTGGTTGGAACTGAAGGCCGCTCTTGAAGCCTTCCTTCTTTCGACCCCTTAAGATTTTAGTTTTAGTAATCAACTGTTGGAATCTTTTGTAACTTCACTTGTACGCACTTTTGCAAAATTAATGAAATGAGCTTTTTATTCTCGCATCTCCCAAGTGACTGGATAGTATTTCTTTAAAAATTTCCCATTGATTGGTAGTTTATGAATTAGACCGATTTGGTTTTCAAAATGGTATGCCCCATTGCCGAGAACTTTGTGGACGATGAATGATCTTTCCTAATTTGGCGACCATTTTTCGAATCTATGATCTTTAATTCCAGTTGCTAATACGGTTTGCCAAACTACCTCACCTTCGCCGAACGTCTTTTGTCAGACCCGTCGATTATAAGCTCGTTCGGCGATCTTTTTCTATGCTACTAATAAATTGTAAGCATAAAGCCGAGCTTCCTTTAAATCCTCTAACTCTTGCCTTATGGCCAAATTATATTCGGCACTTCTCAAATTGCTTTGCTCGATTACTTGCAATGAGTTTATACTTAACTTGACTGGTAGCATCGCGTCGTGTCCGTAGATTAACGCATATGGGGTCGTCCCCGTTGCTGATCGGAGTGAAGTTCGATATGCCCATAAAGCCTCGTTTAACTTCAAATGCCACATGCCATGTTTTTCTTGTATCATTTTTTTGAGAATGCCGATCAAAACTTTATTACTTGCTTTGGACTGTTTGAGTCAGATTTTCAGGTTCGTCGTATATTCTTTGAAATTATCGGCTATGAAGATTGTTCTGTTGTCAGTTATGATCGATTCTGGGATGCCAAATCTTGTCACAATAAAGGCCTCGACGAAATTACAAACATTTCTCAAGGTTAACTCGGCGTATGACTTTACCTCGACCCATTTGGTGAAATAATCGGTTGCTACGAGTATCCATGCATGCTTTAATGATCCGAAAGATGGTGTAATTTTGCTAATTATGTCCATCCTCTGAATGGTCAAGGTTTGGTGACCGAGTGAAGTAATTCGACCGGGACTCTTTGTATAGGCCCATGAATTTGACATTCTACACATCCGTATGAATACTCAATATAATCCTTCAATATACTCAGCCAAAAATAGCCGTGTTGGCGAAGCAGCTAACGCATCTTGCGTCCATATTGATGAGCCCGTAAATTCTTTCGTGTACTTCTACAATTGCTTGGGCAACCTCCTATGGGCCGAGGCACAATAACAATAAACCATCCTCACCTTTCTAGTACAACTCATTTTGGTACAACACGTAATTTGTGGCATAGACTTTTATCCTGCGATCGTGTTTGTCACTAGGGTCATCGAGATATTGCATGATTGACTTTCTCTAGTCGTCTGGTAATGTCTCGACTACACACACGTCCATAAGATCTCCTTGCTCTAACAACGAAGGTAAGAACATTACTTGTGTACGGATCACGTGGTCGTGTTAGAGAACTTGTGGATTAACCAAGGTCGGGTGCGATCATCGTACTACAGGTATTGCCCGGTCTAGCTTGCCCTCTAGGAGGTGTGCTTTGGAGGCTATTTGAGCCAATTCGTATGCGTCGGTGATTGGTTGCGGCGTCAATTAACAAATTTAAGATTGGCATCGGATATTCATCTTTAGGGGTTGCCAAATTTAAATTATGAAAATTGATGCAACTGCGTAAAGTGCCCTTTTTCTTTAACACTAGTACGATATTCGCCAACCATTCAACGTATCGAGCGGTCCGAATAAACCCAGCTTTTAAAAGTCGAACTAGTTCATCTTTTATGCCGAGTTGTTCTTTGGTTGAGAATCGTTGATGAGGGTTGGCGAAAAGGTTTACAACCAGCCTTGATGTGTAATTCATGCTCGATGAGGGTTCGATCTAGACCAAGCATCTCATGGTAACTCCAAGAAAAACAATCTTTAAACTCATTGAGTAATTTACAAAGTTCAGTTTTCATGGATTAGGGTAACAACGCACTAATAAATAACGGCTGAGGGTCATCGGCCGTTCCAACATCTATTTCCTCTAGTGGGTCTTTGCCTTGGGGCCAACTGTTTTCGAGCTCGATCGGGTGGTGCGAAAATTATCTTAACACACAAATTTAACCATCTTTTGACAATTGTAGTACAAGTATAAGTAGGGATCGTTCTGGGCCGGGGATTAGGAGGGCTTGCTAATAACCTCTAAACTGACTCAAAAACATAAAACTAAATTTAAAAACACTTAACAAGACTCACAAGACTCAAAGCAAACTTAAAATACTCACAACAGCTTAAAACAACTAAATAAACTTAAACTAGACACTAGGATTGACTTTAGACGAAAATTGACTTTTACTTGAATCAAAACATTTAAAAACACAAATTAAAACAGATTCTAACTAATTAGACACACTCAAGTAAAGGGGGATTGAGTTTTTGGACGAAGTTGAAACAAACAAACAAGTATGAAAAACTAGACAGATTGTAAAAAAAATTTGAGAAATAAGATGATGGATGGGATAGCTAGAGGCTTTTTCTCCACACATGATATGTATGCAAACAACTCGATTTCCAGTTACTACTTCATTGAATTATGAACGACAATGCTCCAAATTAACCGTGACATCACTAATTAACTCTCAGATTTTTCTTGTTTTATTGGATTGGATGACATCATTCGACAACCCAAAACATTCTTCTAAAGTTCCCTACATGACATCATAATAGAGATACAATCAAAGATCATTACGTTTAATGAAAATCATAAGCATTGACAAGGCACTTGCAACTATGACATCATGTCACTCATGCTAGGAATTGAACTTAACGCGATCGTTTATAAGCGACCTTCACTACATGTGAGTATCAATTTGTAACGATTATGTGAAACTTCCTTATATTCTAGCAACGGATTTATGCATGCTAATTAAGTGTCGACCCTTAATTAACAAATACAAATAAGTTATCAATCAAATAGTTAAGTCAATTGCATTCACGATTTAAGAGTTCATAACTGGAATTTATCAAATTATATTGCACACATAATCATGGCTTTGAAATCACCCCTAGCCAAGAGAGGTTTAGCCACTCATATTTACAACAAAACGAAAGGAAATGAATTTAAACATTAGAAACAAAAGAAAGAAAACACCTAAACGCTCCAACGATCCAAGTTGGACAGCAAGCACGTCCAAGCACTTTACTTCCCTTCCTTTGCTACAGCACAAGGTGTTGGTGAGTGTTTGAAGGTTTGTTTGTATGGAGGAATGGATGTGAAGATGAATGGATGTGTTTGGATGAAGGTTGTGTTGAAATGAGAGTGAATGATCTAACAAAGTATGAACTCTATTTATGTTACACACACTTCCTTTTATAGAGGAAGTGCAAGGCAAAGCATAGGTAAAATGGAGTGGTGTTGAAATGATTCAAAGGTGAAAGTGAAGTAATGATGCAAAGCATGGGTAAAATGGAGTGGTGTTGAAATGATTTAAAGGTGAAAGTGAAGTAATGATGCAAAGCATGGGTAAAATGGAGTGGTGTTGAAATGATTCAAAGGTGAAAGTGAGTTGAAATGATTCAAAGGTGAAAGTGAAGTAATGATTGATGCAAGAATTAAACATGGATGGAATGCACAACAAAGGTTTGTTATGGTACAAGGAACCCTTAATTTGTGTCCTAAAATGCATAGGAAACCTTCAATGTTGCTGGAACTTAGGGACATTTAGGATTTAGGAAAGATCAAACCAAAATAGGAAACCTTGGCTTAACTTTCCTACTTCAAGTAGGAATCTTCATCTTTAGGTCTTCAATTTCGTCTATTCCTTTAGTTCCAAGCATGTGATATTTATTCCAAGCCCAAAATTGCTCCAAAAGGCTCCAAAATGCACATTTTTGTATACTTTGTCCTTAGAACCTGAATTTGCACAAAAATGACTTTAAACACTAAAGCTACTAAGGAATAACAACATAAATGCATGAGAACAAGCTAACTCAGTCGCATAAATATGCTCCTATCATCGGGGCATCTTGGACTTTGTCAAGGGAAATGATAGGAACATTATCTCATTCAGCGAGAAACTCCACGAGGTTTACACCTAAATTCGATTGTTTGGAAATAGTATACCAGTGGGCCAGTAGTCGTTCCATGGTAGATGAAATCGCGGCCTGACATTCGGCTTGTTTGGTGTTAGACATCTAGATCAGTAATAAGGTCAGCCAATTCGAGTCTCGTCGAATTTTGGTGAATAGTCTAGGCGCCAACCTTAATGGCTTTCTGAATTGAAATCCGAGTCGGTCGTCCTTCATCGTTGGAACCGTGCATGGTGATGTAGCCAACGTGGTCGTTATAGTAACGTGCCTGGATCATGTTAGCTTTGAACGGCTGATTATTGACCGGATGAACCACGACTGATTTGCCATCCCAGAAGATGATGACTTGATATAAAGACGAAGGGATACAACCTGTTTAATGGATCCAGTCCCGACCGAGCAATGCGTTATACTCGGTCTTTTAGTCAACTATGAAGAACGCAATCATATGATTGCAACCTGCGATATTTACTTCTAACAGAAGTATCCCTTTGGTCTAGGACTTGTCATCGACGAAGCTACTCATGGTGACCCCTGATGGAATAAGTTCGTCGTTAAAGCAACGTAGTGCTTTCATGATGGAGACGGGCATGATAATGACCGTTGCTCTGCAGTTAACAAAGATTTTGGACACTAGATATCTTTCGATGTGAGCTGTAACATACAACAGCTTCAAATGATAGAGGTTGGCAGAGGAAGAATGGGGAAACAACTTTGTAAAAGCTGTTTTGAGTTTGTCTTCCTTTGTGGTAGGCTCAATCTCTTCAGTAGCCATAAAATCGATTTGTGTGGCTTCTTCGGCAACCATGTCACTTTCCAGGAGATTTGGTTAGGACGCGGTTAGCTAGAACTCAGTAGGTAAGACATGAACCATGCTGATTTCCTTGCTGTCGAGGACCGAATGACCAATCGAGTCGTGATCTACTTCTGGACTTTCTGGCGATATGTTATTCGTGTAGATAATGTCAGCTTGGTTTTCCTCGGCTGTTGCTGGAGTATGTTTCTGCGATATATCTACAGGAGCCTTCTCGATATGTTCATTGGACTTGGGTTCACCGGAAGGTGGAATTTGGTCCGGGACTTGTGTCGTGGCATGAGCTTGCTCGTAATATGAGATACGGGCATCTCTGGTGTTAAGGTAAGCATCTAATCATGCGATGCGTTCTGTTTCATCGGCCATAAGGCCAAAGAGGGAGACAGTCGAAAAGACTTTGAAATGGTACCGTAAATATTGGAGGTCCTCGAGGGAGAAAGTAAGTTCGGCCGCATCAATATCAGTGTATGGATCTACATCAAAGTCGAGGACTCGAGCCCAGCGTATATGCTGGAACCTAGCTTTTAACCTCTGGTTCAAAGTTTATTGGATGATTCGTTCAACATCTGGGCATGTTAGAATGAGAGCAATAGTATATTGGTATGCTTTCGGCAAGCCGTATAAGTCATTAGCCGAATGCTTTTTATGAAACACCCGCATGTATTCTAAAGCCTCACCAAGGAACGGTGGGTGTAGATTCTGTCTGACTCTGATCAACGGTTCATGTGCGGGTAGTGGAGGAAGTTTGCTCTCAGCTTCCACATGGAAGTACTCGAGGCGAGCTTTCATTTCTCCGGGCCAAAGAAAGAGTTTGATGTACTTATAAGATTCTTTTATTATGGTCTCAAAGTCACGATCGATCACCTTCTTTCCTTGAAGTAATTCAGCCATGATTGCTAGCGGTTGTTGGTTATCCTCATTACCTGTTATTTCTTTCGGCTGCTATTTGGTAGCTGTGGTAGCCCAAGCCGTTTATCGGTTGGCCATGCAATCTATTCACTAGCGTCTGTATTTCTATGATTTAGAGAGTGCGGTATACACGCAGGTAGGAAAATTATAACTATACCACCGTTGATCATATGGCTCAGGCGGCTTGAAAGATTTCTGGCTCGTAGATGAACTTGAGCTGCTAGAGTTGCGCGCATAATAGCCCTCGTTATAAAATTGTATGTCGAAATCAAGGTGTCGTTTGGCTGACGGTGGCCCGTTCATCCGTGTTTGAGGGTCGAGCAAATCCAAAACTCCCTGGCGTTGACCTGCACCGAGCTCTTTATGAGGTGTTGTTGCGGCCATAAGAAGCGGTCGTTGTATTGTAGCTTGAGGTGGTTTCTCCTTTGGCTCGTTGGAGATGACGTCTGCATTACACCGACTACATAAAATTACCGGCCTATTCGTTTCTTCTATGTCGGAGTCTAACATGGGCTTAACGATAGTTAGTCCCGAAAAATCTTTTAGCGGCTTGTTTGAAAATAAATCAATCTTAAGCCATGGTCGAGAGTTCTGCTTTGGGACGTGTTGCATTGAAATGAACTTGGCCTTTCCTTTTCCTTTATCCTCAGGCAAACGAGCATCTACCATGTTTATTGTCGCTGTAGGAAATAGGTCGGTGTCGACGCCCATTTTCTTTTCTGGAAACTTGAGTTTTCCATTGTCGTCTTGAAACACGACGTAGTTGTTCGTTGTAAACTTGTCTGAGTTATGGTATTTGCAATAAAATTTCCCTTTTAAGTCGTCAGCCTTAGGAATATTATACCCTAACTAGTAGAAAATGGCGTCGATCTTAGTTATGTCGAAGGTGTAGGCCTTTAATGTTTTCATGGCCACTTCTACACTGGCCGAACAGGTTTAGACATCTTTGGAGTTGGCATGTGCCAATGCCTTGCATACATAAGGTTTATCAATCACTATCTCGGCTCCGTCTATGTTGACACATTGGGGTTCTTCGACCTCGACCGATGCATAACTGACTGCAACGTTCTTATAGATCATCCATCGAGATGAGGATTTCAAGATATTTTCTTCTCGGAGCAGATAATCATAATGTTCAACGTGTTGAGCCAGCTTATACATATCTCGAAAATTTGCCCCCAATAATTTCTTTTTGTATTCCACGTCTAGCACATTTAAAGCGAGCCTGACAATTTCGACTTCAGGGAGAGGTACTCAGCACCAATTTCTGGAATATTTATACCTTGTAAGATAATCCATTGGTGACTCGTCAGATGCTTAAGCCATCCTGGCCAATGAAGAAACTGACATTTCCATTCCCGGCCGATAGAATTGCTCATGGAAATTTTTTACTAGTTTCTCCCAACTCTGGATGGAGTTAGGTGGGAGGTTGATGTACCATGCGAATGCTGAGCCCGTCTACGAGAAGTTGAATACTCATAGTTTATGGAAGTCACTATTAACATCTCTGTATTGCACAGTGAACCGAGCTACATGTTCTAACGAATACAAGGACGATTCTCCAGCAAAAAGGCTGAAGTATGGGATTTTAAAGCCTTTAGAATATTTAAAATCTTCTACATAAGTTGGGTATGGATGGATGAATGTTGGGAACTTAAGCCCCTTTTTCAGGGTCGAATCGATCATTCTTTGGACCTCAACCATATCAACATATGCTGTTTCTGCTCCTTGGTCAAATTCATCCGCCTTGCTACTTGATCCACTCATTTTTTCCAAATCAATCATTTTGAGCCGAGCAAATCCTGTCTCGGCCGGTAATGCTGGTATTGGATTGTTCTTTGGAATAGGTTGTCTAGATCGATCGGTGTGTCCAATATTCTGGGTATTACTAACCAAAACCTTGAGCAATCTAGTGTGCATGGCGCTATAACCATGTACTTCTTCGAGTATCCCTTTTATTTCTCGGCTAAACGTTTGCTCAAACTGCCAAGATTGGTCTTCAAGACGTCTTAAAAAAATGACCTAGTTAATGGATCAAATGCTTCACCACCGTCCTCGTCACAATCCTCTACTATTCCTTCAATAAAAATTCCTTTTGTCACTCTAGCGGTGATCTTCGCATCACGAGCTTGTCCGCCGAGACTGACTTCTTTTTCTCGGCGTGTTGCACTTGTGGCTTCGGGTGTGATGGCAATAGGAGGATTCTGTGTCTATGACAAACCATCATGATTTGGGTTTTGGACTGTGTGTGGAAGGTTAGTCGTGGACTTTCCTATGACTGTTTTCTTTTTAACCGATCGTGTCTCAATGGTCATGAACTTCGTAATTTTAGCACTGGGTCCCACTGGGCGTGCCAATATTTTGACCTTAAAAACTACCAAGCCTACATGGCGCACAGGCCAAGTAATCAATAAGCTAACTACGTTCTTCAGTTATGTGCGGGGTGTGCCAACTCGATGACCGAGCTCGGTCGATGAGTAAAATATATGGATGTGGCGTTGAGCGCCCTGCTAACTTCTTGATCTTGCGACTACGGCCGGGGAAGGAACACGTTTCAACCTTCGAGTTCTAGAGCTTAAAGACAAGGCTGCTAGTCTTGTGAAGTTCACAGATTATTGGCGCCCGGTTCGGTCACGGTGATTATATTCGTAAGAGTATAAACACGTCGAACCCGCACAAAACTATACGAACACAAGTACTCAAAAGAGATGTATGTCTTGATGGTGAATGTGGTTCGACCGTCAGAATGCCGAACTCTAAAACTAACTTATGAATATCCAATCATAAACCAACTCAGCGTTCAATGTGCCGAGCCCAGTAATCTGTAACACCTCACTTTGCCGAGAAAGATAATGAGATGACCTCTGCCAATAAGGACTCGAAAATCTTTCTTGACCCAGACTTGGATAGGTAACCAGTCGGCCTCGACGTAGTGCTGTTTATCCAAACTAAAGGTGCTCGGCTATCGACTGATTCTACAACAATAGTGTTGTTTATCCAAACTAAAGATGTCACCAGTTGCCTTCACAGTGCTCTATTTATCCAAACTGAATATGTGTTGGTGGAAAAAGAAAATAAAAAATCTCAAGGTTGTTGAGAGGTTTTGCGTAAAGCTACAGTTTGCACAGAGCAGTTTTGTGTGTTGAATTGGAGGGGCTTCAAATGTTGCACGGTGTCTTGGATTTATAGTGACGAGCCTGCTTTTGGCCGAACTAAAGATATACTTGGATTAAGACTCCTCAACCTAATCCGATTAAACTTCGACCAATCATAATCTCCATAGGATTCTGAACCAAACCTCCAAACAAACCAGGTTCATCTCCTAATCCCAAGTACCTTAGCTTTAAGACTCCTTATTATACCAGGATTCAACTACTTCACCTTTATGAGAAATAATCCTCTTCATAGCAGGATTCGGCCAAGCTCGACAGGGATGGCCCATGACAAAGACTTTAAATAAACACCATTGGGCCGAGAATATTTCTGAGCTCGGCCCGAAATAACATTTTGGGTCCAAACAAAGACAAAAAAAAAACAAAATGGATGCATGCACTCGTATGTGATCAATGACTAAGGTTTGTGGTCCTTCCAAAAAAGCCCAAAGCTACGACAGTATATTTTTTTGAGTCAAAGTTAAGGCAGTGCTAGGGCATTCTTCGCTAATTTCGGCACACCTAGGCTAGCTAGAAGACTATACATTGGCACTGGCCTATAAAGATGGCCATCTCAGAAATTTTTTGTGCAAAACCATAGCAAATTCACATTTGCAATTTATCGGGAAATAAAAAATTTCATGGAAGAAAAAGTTGAGATACACATTTAACGATAGTTTTTTCAAATTTATACTACTCCAAGCCAAAATCCAAACTGTGGGCTCTCATACTGGATAAGCCTGTCTGGGATATTCGAATAGGCTGAGCACGGCCCAACTTCTTTGAAACCGAAGGCAAATACCTTTCTAATTTGGCCACAATAAATCTTTTGGGCAAGGTCATTGTGTAACAGTATATATAAGTGCCCGTTAATAAATTATGGTCAACAAACAATACGAGTTGTAAGGTACATTGGTCAAAGTTTCATGATTACTTTACCTCACACAAATTGTTTATCGTTTGTTAACGTTTTGGTAAACAGTTTTTTGATTTTCAGTATCAAAAATGAGTTTGACTAGTTGTTTTGTGAAAATAAACTCAGAAAACGTAAAATACAGAAAACAATATTTAGCTTAAGTTTTGGAGAACATCAAATTGATGTTTCCTCTGCTTTTCAAGAAAAGTTTTCAAAATAATGAATAATAGAATATATATTATAAAAATAAAGTTTGATTGTAAAAAAAAATAAAATCATGTATGTCACCACTACTGTCACCATTGTCACCACCATCACCACAACATCTCTATCGTCTCTCCATCATCACCACCACCGCAACCATCTTTGACGCTACCACCTCCCACCATTCTCGCCGCCACCACCATATCCCCACCGTCATCACCCCTGCCACCATGGCCACCACCACCTCCACCGTCTCATCATCGTCACAACCGACACGACCACCTACGCCATAACTAACACCATCATACTATCCATCGTCATCACTTCTACCACCATGGTCACCATCAGCTCCACCGTCTCAACATGCCAACAACCAACATCACCGCCACATACACCTCTGCCGCCACCAGTAACACCACCATGGCCACAATTGACATTAACGCCACCTTCTTACCATGATTGCCACCACCTAAACCTCCGCTGCCATATTAATCTAGTGTCATCGTCCCAACCACCATGGCCATCACCGCCACTACCATCACCACATTCTCCACCCCATTACCCGCAACATTGTCACCACCATCTCCACGTACCCCATTACGCTCACTACTACCACCAGTCCAACCACCATTGCTCCGAACACCATTCTCATCTCAACCACTATCTTTACTACCACT
Source organism: Malus domestica (assembly GCF_042453785.1). Lineage (NCBI taxonomy): Eukaryota > Viridiplantae > Streptophyta > Magnoliopsida > Rosales > Rosaceae > Malus > Malus domestica. The sequence continues at coordinate 17,118,950 of NC_091673.1, forward strand.
GGCATGATTACTATGGAACACGAATATATATATATATATGTGTATGTATATATATGTATGTATGTATATACATTTTAGATATTAGTACTAGATGCATTTTCAATGTTTTCATTCTAATAAACCATTTATGAATTAAACTACCTGATACATTCTCAAATCATAAAATACAAAATCATATTTTTAGTTTTTATTTTACAAAAATAATTACAAAATCATACTTTTCTTTTTTATTTTACAAAAATAATTCTTAGAAGTCGTTTTGCAAAACTTTACCAAACAAACCCTAAGTTTTCAGTGTCAGAATCAAAGTAATCAATAACTATACCACAAAAATGATTGAATATATACATAAGCATATGCCAAATATTAAAAAAGAACAATAAAGTGCATGGACGGCAAAATTAGAGAATATTAAAAAACTTATAAAATATGTGAATTTATGAATTATATTTTGAAATTTTTTAGATTACTCCAATTTCAAAATTTCTGAAGATGAAAAATATTCAGCATTTGAAATTTTTAATTTGAAGCGATTCTAAAATCTTGGAACGAATTAAAAATGTTACTTCCCATCTGTTCCATCCGAAAATCAGCCCTACACTGCATTCACCGTTAGTGAATTCCACATCAATCAAGTTCAACAATTTCCTCCAATCTCACTTTTATTACCTAAACACTGCGCACATATCTTTAATTTCTGTATGTACATTTTTTTCCGCCTTTTGATGTATGCGTAAAGTAATAATATTGCTTATATTACATAAACATATAATTCCATAGTGGATAAAAGAACTTCAACACAAAATTTAGCTATTCTTATATTTTTTTTAAAAAAAATAAACCAATAAAAAGGGTTTGAAAACTTTGAGTTTTAATAATAAGGACAAAATAAATGGTAAAATGAATAGTATCATGATTGACTTTTTAGTGTAAAAATGTGGTTTTTCATTAAAGTAAACAGTACCATGAAATTTTCGTTAAAGTTCCCTAAAAAAAGGTCTTATAGAATGATTAAAGTATTTATCTTTATATACCCAACATCTTGATTTCTCACAACTCTAATACGGCTTGTATCAACAATAGGCTCACTCCAAATCCATTATGCCTAATTAACATGAATGTGGATCCTCTTTGTGAGGATCTCAGGGATCCTTCAATCACATCCGTTTATCATACATCATGAGGTCAATTTTCGTCAGGTACTATTTATATTCAATTTTAAATAAAAAAATTTACAATAATTTCTGATCGCAAGATGTACGATAAACAGATATAATGAAATGATTCCTAGAATCCTCACAAAGAGAACAAAGAGGATCTAGAGATGATCCTAATTCAATGAACATGGCCAGAAACTCATAACCAAGTGGAAAGTTGAGCGCATGTTTTTTCTCTTTTCCTTAATAAATGATGTTCACACGCATATTTTCTCTTAATATACAAATGTTTATTTATATAATTGAAAACTTTATAAGATATAATTGAAAGGAAAATAAAAAAAGGAATGCAAAATGAGAAAATGAGTACACGAAAATTGTTTTCCTTTCTTTTTTAATTCTATGTAATTAATGATTTACCACTTTTTTTTATTGAACATAACCAATTTATCATAGTAGTAGAAAGGGTACTGCAAGTTCAAATTCAAAACTGTTGGGGAGGTCACGGGGCTTCTTCTCTCTGAGGTCAGCAGAATTGGAAATCAAAAGGAAGGAGAAAGAGAGGTTTGTGGTATTTGTTTCGAAGATTTTAAGGCAGAAAAACAGATCGTGGATCTCAGCTGTGCCCACAAGTTCCACTCCAATTGCCTTCTTCCAAGGCTTCACGTCCATCCGGATTGCCCTTACTGTAGCACCCATGTTTGTTGCTCTTAAATTTTAGGGATACCAAAGGGAATCAACTGCGTAGTTCACATTCTTGGATCATTGTACCAAAGCATATAGTAACTCTACCTGTGTGGTAAATGTACTAGTTTGATGGTTTCCTTTTGTTCAAGTAGCTTGTAGCTCAAGTCTAAGGAGTATCTGCTTTTGCATCCGAAGCTGTGTTTGATCTTTTTCCTTATGTGAGTTAAAAACATTGTCAACCCGCCACTTAATAGTAAGATCTAAAAGTATTTTTCTTTACTTGTAAATGAGATGTCTCAAGTTCTTTTCTTGCCAAAGGTGAATATGAACCACATTATTGCTAACCTTATATGAAGTTAAGCCCATCCTCCTAATATAGATAATATCATAATATCATTTGTTTCAAAAATATTGCCAACCGAATTAACTACTGCCTAATAAGGCCAAACCCATTGCAATACAAACTGTATTAGACGGACATTTAGCTTGATGTTTTTTTACAAGATACCCAACAGGCCCAACTTGTGCGTATGCATTCTTGAATATGCCCACTAATTTAAACTACGAGAAAAATGACCGGAATTGGTGGAGTGTATCCGCTTAAGATAGCTTAGCTATGTCCGTGTCTACAACTTAAATAAAAGAAAAATCATGTGAAACATAGACCACAAATGTCCGCGTATGCATTCTTGAATATCCTTTACCCGTTGACCGATCCGAGGTGATTAGGTTCTAGTTTCTTTAAACCTTTGTCAACTGACAGACAAGAAAGACCGAATCGGCCAACTTGTGAATATGCGGGCGGGTTGGGGGGTTTGTCGGGTTGTACTAATTGTTGTCGATGCAAATTTTCACCATCTTCAGTCTTGACAAAAATGCACTTGCAAAACAATCAACACCTTTGATTAAAAACCTAAGCCTCGCGTGCCCACGAGGTGGGAGAGGGTTAGGTCAATAGATCTCCGATGCTTAAGTTAGTTTCTCTGAAAGAGTAAAGTGTTTAGAGCTTTTGTAAGGTTGCAAAAGCTCTCAAAATTTGGTTGAATATGGGGTATTTCTAGAGATAGGGCCGGCCATAGTGTTTTTATGGAGAAATATTCTCTAAATATTCTTAAGTGTTGTAGGCATAATTTATTGAACAATTATGGAGGGCTTAGAGAGAGAAGGTGCAACATATAGAGAGAAGAGATAGATGTGTAATTGTGGGTGTGTTCTATTCCACCCCATTGTGCCTTTATTTATAATAGTAGGATAGGTAAAAACCTTTCCCTTTAGGATTACAACATTTAATAGGTAATCAATTTCTAATGGGAATATAAGAGATATTCCAAGATATACTAGTATGGATGCAAATTTCTTCCTCCTTGATCTTGGACAAAATTGCACCTACAAAATAATTAACACCTTAGGGTAAAGGCTAAGAGCCTCACGCGCCCATGATGAATGGGGGGGGCTTTGGTCAAAGAACCTCCGATGCCAAAGTTAGAATTTAGAGACAAAAGTGTTTGGAGAGTATTGGGAACTTTGCAAGCGTATTAGAATGATCTTTTGGTGAAAATGGGAGTCTATTTATAGGGATAGGGTGGCCGGTCCCCTTTGGATGTTTTTTAGGGTGTAACTTATGGTTTAATGTGTGATTTAATGGATTAATTAGGCAATTAATCTATTAATTGGTTAATCAACACATTTTTGGAATAAATATTTTGAGGGTTATGTAATTTATATGGGATGCTTTGAAGGTTATGAAATAATTACCTTGTGGAAAATATAGGATAAGGATGGATGAAATAACTTTGAATTTGTTACCTATTTTGGGCACTTTTGATTTGGTTGAAGGATGATTGCCCGCTGCTCACGCGTAGGAACCATGTTGTAGCTCAAGGGTATTTTTACCCTCTTTTGTCCAAAAATCCACGTGTCGCCTTGTGATTATTTTTGGCTCCACAAATGCCCTTACACCTGTTGGGCTACTTGTAGGAAAGGGCAACAGGTGTAGAGATCATCTTGCTTTAAGAAACGTAGGACTGCTTACTATTTTGATGTAGATTCCCTTTTTAATAGGAAATTAGGTCCTTCTAGGAAAGGGAAATAAATTTCTCTCAAAGCCTATTTAAGTCCACCTTAAGTGGGTTATTAAATCAATTTTGGATAGCTATTTATTCTACCCTACAAGAGAGAAAGAGCTTAGAGGATATTTGTTCCCCCTCCTCTAGCAATCTTCTACATTTTGCTTGTGCAAAAGACTATCTTTCGTTGATTTTTTCGTCTTCTCTGTGCTGTACTGATGTGAGAAAAATTTAATTTTTTCTTGTCTTCTTCTTGGATAGTGCTTTTGCGGGGCAGCCGTCGGGGTGGTGTGGCACGTCTGCTGGTAAGGGCCAAGAGTCAGCTCGGCATGGACCGATGAGGCGTCGTGGCAGGGGCCACTGCTTGGGTTGTTTGGCTTGGCTAGAGCCAAAGGCAACTTGTGCGACCAAGGTCACGGATTATGGTGCTAGGGCGCAGTGCTAGGCAAGCCACATGGCTCATGTCCTTTGGGCTCTTGGACCTTACTCGGGCCAGGCTGGCGACTGAAAGAAATGAGGAGGTCGTAGGCCTCATGGGTTGCTGGAATGCTGGGCATGCAGGCCTCCTGCCTACTAGAATGTTAGGTTGATCTCCTCTGCTGAGTACCATGAATGGCGTTGGCTGCTTAGTTCTCTTCGTCGGAAGTAAGGTGGACTGCTCTCGAAAGATGAGGTAAAGAGGATCAAGGAAGATACATTGGCTCGTCTGATCATTGTCGTAGAGCCTACTATGAATGATGGTGGAAATAAGAGATATTCCCGGCCTGCTCAAGAGATGCTAGTTGATAACGACTGAAGACCTCATCTGCTGCTCATAAGGGCCTGCCTGTTGTCGAGATGCTTGTGATTGACATAACTTCTTCCAATGGGAAGAAAAAATGAGGCTGCTAAATTTGAGCCTGTGGCGCCTGCCATGTCGAGAATGGCTAGTACAATTGCTGATAGGATTGCTCAGCGTAAAGGTCTTGTCATGCCCCCAATGCCGAAGTCTATACCAAGATGTCTGTTGGGAGCTAACTCTGGTTCACCTTTGGAGAGGCTTGCTACTATGAATAGCGATAAGGTGGACTCTGCTGCTAAAGTGGCGCCAAGGCCCATTCCCTTTGCTGCTGAGATTGATCCTACTATGAAGGAAGAAACTGCTCGCGTGAGCAGCTGTGAGAAATCCACTAAGCCTACTTCTGGGAAGGCTGCTGAGATCTGTGTGCTTTTGAAACTAGATCTGCTTGAAGACATGGACGTTTGTGCCAAGTTTGTTAATAACGGTAGAAAGGTTGTTTGCCCAAGTTCCTTTGCGAAGCATATGACCCAATATAGAAGGACTACTCTGCTTGCTATGATGTATATATAGCAAGGTTGCCAAGGAGGTAGTGAAGACTATGAAAGCTGAAGCTTATTCCTCAACCGATGAGATCAAGAGGTTGGATTCTGAGCTTGTTGCTTTGAAGGGGTCTAATATTTCTACCCCCACTTCTCTGTAGCTTGAGACCGCTCACCACGAGATCATTGACTTGAAAACTAGACTTGACGCGATCCAAATTAAGTATGAAAGTACAGAGAAGGAGATTGGATGTTACATACCTCAAATTCAAGATCTTGAGTTTGCAGTTTCTGAGCTTCGTTTCACTGCTTATGCAAAGGATGAAAAGTTGATTGTTGCTTATAATCAGGTGATCCACTTCAAGAGAATCGTCGATAGGCTTGAACCCAAGTGTTGGAACTTCAAGATGTACTGAAGATCAACGAAAGTTTGAAGAATGAAGTGGATGAGCTGCAGTGCATCTGTGTTAGTCTACTTGAGCAGAATGAGCAGCTAAAGGGTGAGAAGGATTGGCTTAAGGTTTCGAGACCTTCTCTATTTCTCTGGAAGACTTGCTTGCTTTTACTTTTGAGGCTTCCATTGGTGAAGTAGTTGGAGAAGTTAATGCCCAGGCTGGGGCAGCCGGGGTGAAGCGCCTGATAATGCCGCTGCTAAAAATGTTACGGCTACTGAAGGTATGGCGACTAAGTAGTCTTGGGATGTCCAAGCTACTGTAGTCTTCTACGTAGTTTTTAGGATTTTATTTATTTTTCCTTATAGCTCTTGTTTTGCTTGAACTCATTCGGCCTTTGCTAATCGTTTATAAACATGTTTTCCTTCGTTTTTCTTCATATTCGCTTCTTTTGTTCATGCCCTAGCCTTTAGACTTGATAGACCAGTGACAGGCATGCTACTTTTTTATAAGCAGAAAAGCTCGCGTAGCCTATGCAGCCATATGTGTTGGTGTAGAACTTTGCAAAGTTGTTAGCCATAGGGTTGGCAGCCGGATGCCTTACTTACAGAAATAGACAAGTCCGCGTAACCACTAGGCTGTTAACCTTGACTTTCTCCAATTCCGTAGGTTTCGTAGCAAGTATCACTACACTTTAAGACTTGGTGTAGGTTGTTTCGCGCTTGGCAGAGGTGAAACTTATCGACTACGTAGCATGTCGGTAGTGGATAAAGCTTCATATATGTGTGCTAGCTTGTTTAACCTTTCACAAGAATGTGCGGTTATATAAGTCTAGCGCGACTTTACTGATCGAAGGACAAGCCGTAGGCAGTTTTCCTAAAACTGCGAGCTACCTTAGTGCATTCGGTAGCAACTTTAAGGTTCCAGGGCAGCCGTCTGTAGGGCGTACTACATAATGTGCCCCCTCTGTCTCTAGGGCTCGGTTCCCCGCAGATTAGGCCAAGAGACTCAAAATCCTTCAGTTAGCTAAGCCTTGAAAAAGACCATTATGGCTACTTCTAGAAATCCCGGCGTAAGCCATCGTGCATCTAGTTATACTATGGCAGCCAGGCTCATCCACATCTGGATATTCGAAGTGTAAAGTTTATCCTCTCGTCTTGGAGAGCTGACCCATATGGGTGTCAGGGAATTGGTTTACCCTCTCGCACTGGAGAGCAATTAGTTTACCCTCTCGCACTGGATAGCATGGTTGGTCCCTCGGGGGGCGCAATTCCTGCAATGAGTCCCTAAGAAGGGTGTAGTCTTCTTTTGAAGTGCAGGAGTGATCAGTTGTTGTAAGCATGCCCGAGCCAAGTTATGATTACTTCTGAATTCCTCATTGAAAAACGAGTGAAACGAATGAGAACTTAGCTGTAAGGTAGGAACTGCATAACAACTAGATAGTCTTCGGCTTGTGAGGTGGTGCCCGTCGAGCTTCATGAGTTTTCAAGCTTTGATGTAGCAGGAGGTCACACATGGTACTTTTTCAGATTGTAGGCGCTCCACTGCTTTTTGATCTTTTTATCGTTTCATGGTGGCAAGGGTGTAATTACTCTTGCATCCTACTCTACTAATCTTGTACGGACCTTCCCAGATGGGATCCATCTTTTTGGAGCCTTCTCTGCAGGCAGTGATGAAGGCTTTTCTTAGGACTAGATCTTCAAGCTGGAACTGCCGGATCTTGGCCTTTTTGTTGTAGCTGGAGAAGAACTGCTGCTGGTAGGCTGCGATGCGGGTGATAGTCTGCTCACACTTATCCTCTGCCTAATCTAAGCTTGTGGCCATCTCTTTTCTGCTCAATGCTTGGTAGTAAAGTAGCGATACTTAGCTTGATGACATTGGGATGAATGATTACTTTTGAGCCAAATGCCAAATAGAAAAGAGTCTCACCGGTTGCTCGTCTTTTGGTGGTGCGATATGCCCATAAACATCCAGGGAGTTCATGTGGCCATTTTCTTTTCTTGCTGTTGAGGGATTTCTTGTGGCAGTTGAGGATCATCTTGGTGGATGCTTTGGCCCGCCTATTGCCTTGAGGATATCTTGGCGTAGACATGTGCTGCTTGATGCCATATTTTTGGAAGAACTTTGCCAAATCTTTACCCACGAATTGCGGGCCATTGTCGGTGACGATGGATTAAAGGATGCCAAATCGGCAAATGATGTTTCTCCATATGAAGCGTTTTATGTCCGTCTGAATCGTGATCGTCATGAGCTCTGCTTCTACTTATTTGGTGAAGTAGTCGGTTGCCACGATCATTATGCCTTTGACCCTAGTAGTCTGGCTGGTGATTAGCTGGGAATCGGAATGAATTGAAATCTTTTTCACCGCCAAGTCTTTTGTCATTCGAAGGCCTGCTAGTGGGGCTTCGTACTCTGCTTCGTTATTGGATGCTTTGAAACCTAGAATGATCGCCTGCTCGGGCATCGAACCACCTAGGGTGACAAGGACCACGTCTGTTCCTGAATCTTTATAGTTGGATGTGTCGTCGACTTGTAAATGCCAGAAGTCTCCATCGGGTGGAGTAAGCGCGGCTAGAGGGTGCTTGGTTACTTCTGGGGCATCGTTGAGCCGCTCTATTGCGTCACCTAGGATCAGCGTGAAGGCGCAGTAAGGAGCTGTGGAGATGGGGCCATGTCACACGGAGCATGAGATGCTCAACTGCCGGTATTGGGCCAATCTAGAGTTGAATCATTGAGCAAGGGTCGACTAGGGCCGTGCGGTGCGCAGCAGGAAGTGGTACTCAACTGCCGGTACATGTTGCTCCTATGTAGAATCTTTTAGGGTGACGATGACAAAACTTGCTTCCAAGTGTGTCCTTCCAGTGTTCATCTACCCTTGGCATGTCTTTTAGGCCAAGTTGTTGCGTTCGTCAGAAAACTTTGCATCTACCATGGTCTACGCCTTTATCGTCGCACGTCTGGATTGGGCGGAATAGTACATCATGAGAATGACTACATGCGTTTGAAAGTAAAACTTGAGCTTCCAGGTTGCAACAACTATCGCCAAAGTTAGTTTTTGAATTTCTGATAACATCAATGAGAGCTTTTAAACTATGGAATACAATTGATAGCATCGATGAGAGCTTTTAAATTGTGGAATACAGGTAATTGGGCCTCCAGCTATACTCGTATGATGGTAGAGCTTATTGCTGCTTCAGATGTGACTACTCGTCCAATCAGACTTTGAATCTCCTTCAGAGTAGTGAGGAACTTCATATTCAAGATTGCTCGGATTTGCCTTGAATGGGCATCGGCGAACTTCATCCCAAAGTGCATGCTTTTCTGCCAGAGTGAAAGAGTCTGCCAAAGTTAGATCTTCTTTCATTATCAGTTTTTCGAACAGTACGTGGTCTGCTGGAAGCCCTTTTTGGAAGGCTGCTCTAGCTTTCGAGTCGTTGCATCCGACTATCCTTGCATTCTTTACTTTGAACCTCCTCACATAGTCGCGAAGCGACTCCTTTCGGTTCTTCTTGACGTCAAACAAATGGTCAGACTTCTTTTTGATCGAGCGACATGATGAATAGTCTTTGGTGAAAACCAAAGAAAGTTCGTCGAAATTCCGGATGAATTGTGGCGGCAGGGTATAGAACCAATCTTGCGCCTCACCTTATAGAGTGGTGGTGAATATCTTGCACATGAGATCATCGTTGTTTTGATAGATGATCATTGCTCTTCAGTAGTGCTTTAAATGTCTCTCCGGGTCTTCATCCCCTTTGAAAGATGTGAAATATGGCATGTTGAACTCGTGTTGAGGCTCTATCTGCTCGATCTCGTCCGTGAAGGGTGACCTGCTTATGTTGGTCATGTTCCGTCGTAATACCTCGTTGATGACCTCGTTGCGTTAGAATGTGCACAATCGCTTGGTCAAGAGTCTCTCTACTTCTTCTTGAATTTTCCTTTGTTAAGGTAGTTGAGCTCTTAGCTGCCTTCAACCATGACTTGATGGTCTAGGCTACTTTTCCATGTGTTTGGCTCGTCTATGTCGCGAATGCAGTACGTGTAGTGCGTTCCTAACAGGCGAGCGAGTTTATCGCAAGCTGCCAGTTAAACTTGAGCCGTATTGAGTGACTATTTCTCTCCGTCCATCATGCTGCCTACTCTAATGTGAGATGGATAATGCTCCTTGCGAGCTTAGCCGTGAATGAACACTTCACCTGGAAAGTTGCTCATGTTGACTATCGGAGTGTGACCCCAACCGTGAATGTATGCTCGTTTGTAGGCTTAGTCGAGAGTGCACACTCCTTCACGCTCTAAGACGGGAGTATACACTATCTTGGAGGCCCAATCGGGAGTGTATACGCTATGGCGTAATGAAGTGAGGTGAGTCTTGGAACGATTCGAAGATTTTGCAACTAAGGTCATATCATAAACCTCCAAGATATTGCGATATCCCTAACGGTAAAGACATAACCATTTGAGGATTTTACCTTGTATGAGTTTGATAAGTAACCTGCGTCAGCATAACAAACAAGGCAAACATCATTTCGAGGATCAGGGGGTTGGATCCGCTCGAGATGTGTAGGGATTTGCCCATATAGTACCTTCAGCGTATGTCTTTAATACCAATTCAGTGGATGTGTGTAGACGCAGTGCTGCATCTTTACCAAAATCAACAGCGAATGAAATGTTCTGTCTAAATACAATGAGCTAACTACAATGAAGCACAAAGTTGAACTTAGATATGGAATTTCGGATTCCATAACCTCTTCAAGGGTCTCATTTGCATATAATGTATGGACGATCAAATGTATACTCAAGGGTGACACATTCAGGGTGTAGTTCGACTGGTAAACCAAAATACCGTCAGAACAATGCTCCAACTTTGGGTTAAAGTGTAAACGAGTTTTCCAAAGATCCTTCATCTCAAATTCCATCTTCAGGTGCAATGCAGTTTTCTCAAGCTCTTCCGAAGTCTTATTGAGAGTCATGTCAATGATATAAACTGTAACTCTAGCAATTTGGAATAAGATTTCATAATTTAACACGCAAGGGTATAATTCATATCCCTGACTGATTAAATAATCACGTAAACGAGTATACCACATCTATCGGATTGTAGTGAACGCCTCAAAACAAGTTAAGAGGGTGTTTCATGGTTTTGGAACTATTTGAACTAGTCCATGTAATTCTTCGAGAACTTACATGTAAATCTCCGTATCTATATCCCTATGGAGGAAAGACTAACCACATTTCATAATGCTACTGTCAATCACATGACGTTTTGAGAGAAATCTTGCGTCGTAAGGCATGCATCATATAGCACTATTTCATTCATCTCATAACGCTTCCTCCCATTTGTAACACAATAGGGTTACCTTGGGCAGTGTAGGAACGACATGTCCAATACACACTTTGGTAAGGAATTTGACCTGGATTGTAACTTTAGTTGTACAATCATTTCTACATTGTCACTTAATCAATGAAACACGGTTCGATATCGTCGTTTTTCATTTATGTCGGTGGCTACCATATAAGTAAAAACATCATAGATGATAATCTCATTTCAATTCCATTTAGCTCATCCAAACTAGTATACTGGACCAAGAACTTTAAGTCTCGGTAGAAATCCGGATTAATCTCATGAGATGGAAATGATTTGAGACAGCAATCGAGTTTAGATTCATTGTTATGTCGTGTCTTCCTCTTCCAAGGAAATAAATCATACGAACCGAATGATCTGTCATGCTCCAGGCCAAGACAGATTGATTGGCTATCCGTCGGTGTACCGGACCGTCAAACAGGGGCATCCAAACCGTCCAACAGGGGCGGCACACCCTCTAGGGATGTTGACTTGACGTCTGTTAAGTACGTCTATCCTTGCAAGCATATTTGCAGCTGGTATATGATCTCGTCACTTTATCTAGATCAGAGGAATGCGCCTGAAGCAACATTCTGAAATCTAGAATTTATCGCACTTGCTTATCACACTTGTGCGGTATGGGGATCGAGATGAGACATAATGGGCAACGTCCAAGCAAATTCGCGCCATTCTCTAGGAAGGTTAACGTTCTTATCTCCCTCTAACGGTGGGAAGACTGTCTCTTTAAAGTGACAACTCGCAAATGAGTGGTAAAGAGATCGCGTGCAAGGGCTCGAAGAGAGATAGTGTGAAGGAGAATCATGATCGACAAAAGATATGCATCCTTCTTTGAGGACCCATGGTGGTACGTTGCGGCGGCGCAACTTGGCACATGAAATGCACACCCAAATGCGTAAATACAAAAGTCGTCAGGTTCATACCCAGTAACCAACTATAACATCATATAGGTTAGGTGGCAATGGGCCTCAAGGCGGATCAACATAACTGTGTACAAGGATTGCATAGCCCTAGGCAGAAACCAAAAATTTGGTACATTTACCAAAATTCGGGCGATCATTTAAATTGCACTTTATGATCGCTAGGCAAGGCTATTTGGGGTGAATCATGGGAATTTGATGTTCAATTATAAACCCAAAACGACATGCAATACTTTATCGAAAATTGTCGATATAAACTCTCTGACATTATCCAATCTCCCAAACCTTATGGGATAAGTAGGGTGGTGAACCCTTAATAGGCCATGAGGTTTAGCAGTAATGTTTGTGAACAAGTGAACAAACATGTGACCAGTTTGTCAATTCATCAACCAAAACCATAAGTATTTATATGGTCCGCATTTTGGTTTGATTAGTCCACATATATTCCCTTGAATCCACTGTGAAAAGAGAGTCGTTTTGTATCTTTGCTAGGGATGATTTAGAAATCAATATTTCCAAAACGAGCGGGTTATGGCAAAGTGTGCTTGTAGGCACAAGATCCTTACTTCGGGTTAGGAGATGCGTCGTAGCATCATTGTTCGACCTAAGTGTCCCAAAAGGTCGTGCCAAAACAAGTAAACTGCTCAATCACCCAGCTCCAGGCCGGGCACATGTGACATGTTTCCAGTTAGGAGACAACCCATTGGCCCCAAATCAAAGCTTCAGGCTCATTTTTGGAGGTGGTGCAAAGATATTCCACTATATTTTCTTCAGTGGTTCATTTATGATCATTGTCATCTCGAATATCCTTAAAAACTCAACGTCAAGGAGAATTTAAGGTCCCTTAAATGGTGATTCAGTACCATTCATATAATAAGGAGCGTGCCAATGCTCTTATTCAGGTTGGATAAACCTGAAGTCATTTTTAGAGATGTGATTTAGGTGTAAAGTTAGTGTGCGTAGTACGCATTCATCCAAACAACTAACTTTCCCACATTCCTACCTAATCATGTGGTTAATTGAATTGGGTCACATGTATTAAGAAACATGATTCAATTAACTCATATTCGAGGACAATATCAATAAGATTATCCATAAGTAAAACATACACCAAACGTGAATCTAAGAACATGGAAAAATGTTCACAAAGTAAATGGTTTACGAAGGGGATTCAACCAACAAGGCCATCCATGTCAAAATTTTGTTCTTCCAACGGTGTTTGGTGGAGCAAAATTAGTCTCACATCTTGACTACTAGAATGGTACTCCTTAACAACATTGGTAAGGGCACGAACAGGTGAATAACTAATGGTCTATTCTATAAAGACAGAAATAGATTCTGCAGGGTTAAGGTTCGGGAATATTTTCCCTTATTCTTGAAGTTTTTAGGTCTTAGGTACCAAGGATCATGCTTTGGGCATTATGCCACACCTTGGCAGGCCCTGATTCTACCATATGTTGTAAAAAGAAACTCAAAATTGGATTGTGAGAGAATATGTGATTCGATGCATCCCTGCCGAAGCAGTGCATCACCATTCGGTAGGCTTTAACCGAACTAGGTCGAGCTATTCGGTAGACTCCAGTCGAACTGAGTCCATATCGTTCTCTCACTTTTGTGGTAGTAATCAAACTCGAGAATTTGATAAACTTCCGCTATCTACACTACTGCTTCAGGAGGGAGTTAGAAACAAGGAAGAACGAGAAAAGTATTCTCTAGTTAAAATTCGATCGGATTTATAAACTTCAGAATTGTACTCATTCATGGACGTAATCATGATGTGCTTCAGGCAATGTTTTTCATGATTAAGTGGTCCATATAAAAGAGTCAAAGAGCCATGGAATCCTCGTTCGGGAGGTATTTCCATTTGTAATGCTTTGGGCATAAGTCTTCAAATGAAGATCATGGCGGAGGCTTATTCAGCTCTTCCTTGCCATTGTTGGCTTCAATGGTTTCTCAGCTTCTTGATAGTCAAATGGATTTCACGTCTTGTACCGCACATAAAGTGGTTTCTATTAGAAACGTCCAAATCATGAAAATCAAACTTATGACGGCTCGACAATCCACTGAATTGGAGGGAACAAGATTGTGATTTGTGATATGGGAATGAATCATCCATAAGCATCAAAGTTAGAACATTTGAGTTCTAAGACATGGTTTTCATGAAAAACGTCGGGTTTTCATGGGTGTATTGTTTTATGAAAACTTCGGGTTTCAAAGGCACTAAATTTGAAACTACAGTTTCTATTTAGTTTATGAACGTTTAGTTCATAAAAGAGATGTTCCTGTAAGAACACAGAATGCAATATACAACTAAGTGTAGTGGATTTGGGTTGCTTCAAGAACTCAAGTGTGAGTGCTTCGGGACTACGAAAGTATGTCAACGGTTCAAAGTATAAAAATAAATTATTGAATCGTTAATGTCCAAAAGTGATCTTCAGGTCAATAATTTTAGATTCATTATCAAATTAATGAACTGCATGTCACTTTTAATTAATTCATTAAATCGAGTCATACAAGGTCGATTGTAGAAGCAAAATAATACTAACAAACGGGTTAAAATGATTTAGAATGCTAAAATAATAGCATTTGGTAGAAAAATTGCCCAAAAAAAAATTGGGCACGGGTTGGGTGCCTTGAGTAAAAGGCATGGCCCAAAAAAGGCCTCGGGTGTGAACTTCAGGTCACGGGGTGAGGGAGAAACCCCAGCCACAGTTGGGTTTCAATTTTAGACCAAGAGAGGGTACGAGACAAAGCCCAGCATGAGCTGGCCTTGGGTTTGGCGTGAGGAAGCCCAGCCGCAATGGGCTGGTTGTCATACAAAGCGGGCCGGGGTGCTGCAAGGCCCAGCAAGCTTTGCGGCTTACTGGCATGGACTAAAGGCCAGGGCTACAGGCCCTTTGCTGCTGCACAAGCCCAGCAACAATAAGGTTGTGGCATGTGGGTGAGTGGACTCAGCCAAACGGGACTGGTTTCAGCGTTTTGGGCTCGGGGTTTCAGGCCCTGTTGAGGTGAAGTCCAGGCCGGGGCCTGGTTGATGTGTCCATAGTGATGGTGCGGTGGTGTGCCGCACCATATCCCATTCTCCTGTCTTTCAAAAATCCCTTAGGGTTTAGGAAACCCTAAAATTGCTTCTAATTTAATTTTATACATTGACTCACATGTTCCACATAACAATTTAATTGTGCAATGCATGAAACAAATATATATATATATATATATATATTAACAAATATATGAACATATACAATATATATAACAGAAGGAAAATATAAATATAGGGGGTTCATGCATCATGGGGAATGTTTTCATGCTTCAAGGTCGTTTCAAATATCTTACTTTATTTTAAGCATACCTGATTGGCAAAAACCAACAAAAGCCTTTGAATTTGTAGAAGATCCTTCGCAGAAAGCCGGAATTGCATCTCCAATGCGTTGTATCATGTTCAACAAAGAAAAATTAAATTGAATCAATAACATGTACATCAATTCAATAAAATAATAAATTAATCATAAAAAGAATGATTAAAACGTAATACTCTCCTGATGGAAGATAAAACTCTCTTGTTAGCGCAACGTCAAGAGCGTGCTGTTAACGTGTTGTAGGCATAATATACTGAACAATTATGGAGGCCTTAGAGAGAGAAGGTGTAGCATATAGAGAGAAGAGAGATGTGTAATTGTGGATGTGTTCTATTCCACCCATTGTGCCTTTATTTATAGTACTAGGATAGGTAAAAACTTTTCCCTTTAGGATTACAACATTTAATAGGTAATCAACTCCTAATAGGAATATAAGAGATATTCCAATATATACTAAGATTTACACAATCACATTCCTAATCTAATAGGACTGGAACATCAACATATTTAATAGGAAATAATATCTTGAGATAATGGAGTAATTATCCCTAATTGATTTAAATTAGGATTACTTACTTGATTGGATTCAATCTTCAATTGAGAATGTATTAAAGATAGTATTTGGGTAATTAGTCCTTATCTTTAATTTCTTGCCAAGGGCAAGCGAGTTATGGGCAGTCATATTCAGCTACTGAGACCTCTAGGGATGTGAGCTGCGTGTGGGAACACCTAAGAAGCATGCCCATTTATTGAGGGCAATCTTGTCTTTCTTGAGTAAAAGTCCACATGCCGCCTCTAGAATTTTTGGGATTATTTTAGGCTCCACAACTATCACGGTAGTTTCAAGGTGGTTTGTGAGTAACAGCGTCGAAAATGGACAACAACAGTATAAAGAAATTAAGAGAGTGAGAGAAGAGCGGTGCGGGTTAAGCCTTTACTCGTTGACTGATTCGAGGTGATCAGGTTCTAGTTTCTTCAAACTATTGTCAGCTAACATAAAGAAAGATCGAGCCGGCCAACTTGTGAATATGCAGGTGGGTTGGGCGGTTTATCGAGTTGTATGAACTGTCACGGTAGTTTCAAGGTGGTTTGTGAATAACGGCGTCGGAAATGGACGACAACAACACATAGAAATTAAGAGAGAGTGAGGCATTTTTTGAATCACGGTGTGCTACACTTGACTTACACGTTTTAAATGTATTTATATGCATTAATTGCTTCAATATTTTTTTTTATGACAAAAAGGAAGTCAAATATTTGAAGTAAATGAATAATATTTAAACATGCTAGAAGAAACTCCTCATAAACCAATCAAAGCAGCTGAATCCACATAATAAAATCTGTCTTTCAATTTGCATCTAAATTCTGTTGAATTTACATTAAGAATAGAGAAAATAATATTTAATAAACAACTTATTGAATTACATTATTGCTAGCCCATTGTGAGGCTAAGCTCACCCTCTCTCCCTTAGTGTAAAAAACATTGTGTGTCCAAAAAAAAAAAATCATTTGACAACTATTTGAATCACATTATTATGCACGTGCAAAAGACTTTTTTTATAATTGGCACTACGTGCCTCTTAAGTGTTTACAAAATAGAGAAAATAATACAACTGATTGAATCACATTATTGTGTGCGTGTGAAAGACCTTTTTTATCACCAGTGATACCCGGCTCTTAAGATGTTTTGAACGTATATAGAAATAGAGAAAATAATATTTAATAAACAACTATTGAATCAAATTATTGATAACTCAATGTGAGGCTAAGCCCATCCCTTCCTCCTTAGTGTAAATTAGGGGTGGGCACGGGCCAGGCCCACATAATTCCTAAATAAAAAAACCCACATAATTCCTAAATCAATAGAAAAGCTTATGCAAAAATCCTAAATTCCTAAATCAAAAACCCTAATTCATAAAATTACCTAAGGATTTGCAGGATGATGGTGGTGTTCTCTACGACGAGGATGATGTGGTGGTGGTCGGAACTCGTGATTGGGAGGATCGATGGAGAATCAGGAGAGGATGCCACGATGGTGATGGTGGTTGGCTGCTGTGATGTTGACACAATCGAGGTTAGCTTAGTCACTACAGGTGGGAGGGAGAATGAGAAAGTGTGGAAAGTCAATGGACGGAGATGGAAGCCTGGGCTCAAGATTGAGGTCTGAGATGAGAGAGGAAAGGAGATTCAGAGAGGAGAGAGTTGCCGCCCACTGCAACTACTCTAGTTGGGAATTCGAGGGAGAGAATGTGTGTAGGCGTTGAGGAGAGAAAATGGTGGTGGTTGCATTGAGGAGAGTAGATGTGGTGTCTAAGTCGGGATAGAGACCTTAAGGTCGAGGCTCGAATTCTAGAGAGGAGAAAGTTGAGTGAATTGGGTCTGAGAACACGAAGTTAGGAGTCTTGGGACGAGACAACCAAATAAGAATAAGAAAGGTGATAGATGGTAGAGATTTAATCAATTAGGAAATCAACGGTCCAGACCGGGGGCCCGTTTTCTCCAATTTGTAAAACTGCCTCGCCCTGTTATTTACCTGGACACGTCCCGCCCCACCTCATTTTGTATTTATAATTTTTAGACCCACCCCGAACCGCATGAATTCACCCAGACCCGCAGGTCCAGGACCCGTTTACTCACCCTTAGTATAGATAATATCATTTGTTAGAATTTGACAACTAATCGAATCACATTATTATGCGTGTGCAGAAGACCTTTTTTTATAATAAGCACTACGCACCTCTTAAGATGTTTTGAATGTGTTTAAAAATAGAGAAAATAATATTTTATAAACAACTGATTGAATCATATTATTACTAGCCTATTGTAAGGCTAAGCCCACCTCCTTCCCCTTAGTGTAGATAATATCATTTGTTCGAAATAAATAATCATTTCACAACTAATTGAATCCCATTATTATGCGCGTGCGAAAGACATTTTTTATAACTGGCACTACACGCCTCTTAATATGTTTTGAACGTGTTTAAAAATAGAGAAAATAATATTTGATAAACAACTGATTGAATCACAATATTGGTAGCCCATTGTGAGGCTAAGCCCACTCTCTTCACCTTAGTGTAGATAAAATCGTTTATTCGAAAAAAAAAAAAATTCATTTGACAACTAATTGAATCACATTATTATGAGTGTGCAAAAGATCTTTTTTATAACCGGCACTACACGCCTCTTAAGATGTTTTGAACATGTTTAAAAATAGAAAAAATAATGTTTAATAAATAACTGATTGAATTACATTATTGTGAGGTACTAATTATAAATATATAAAAAAAATTGTACAAAAAGAATTAATTATTAAAAATACTTTTTATATAACGAAAATACCCCTGCATTATTTGGTGCATTATTTTAGATTGCTTTTGAACTTTTTGTTTGGGGGGCATTTCTGTCCACTTATTTTTTGTGAAGTTTGTGACCCCAAAAAACACTGTAGTGTTTGCTTTATATATAGAGATTTGGCCTTTTTCTGGCGGTAATCAAAAGAAGAAGAAGGATTTGATTTGATAATCAATTAAACAACAAAAATCATGAAAGCATTGTGCATAGACTTCCATGCGTGATTGCAGAGAATTCGAATTTGAAATATTGATAAGAAAAATATCTCTAAGTCAATAACTAGTTGATAACTTGATAATTCAATCCAATTTAATTATAGTTATTTTCATCAAAAAAAAAATTCATTTTGTCATGTTAAAATTTGACACCCTACAAAATCACCAAATCAATTTTGTTACAAGGAATATGATAATTACTACATGGTTAAAGAAAATAAAAAAAATTAATGGCCTTTAAAAAGTTAAGCACATCTCTGAATGAGATGTCAAAAATTCCACATCAACAACAACGATAAAAAAAGACAACAATGGGGTTTTCCAACCAAATTGCCAATTTTTATGTGACATGACATGAAATGGCAACTAAGGGAGCTTCAAATCTATATTTAGGGAGTAATAAATGTTTTTTTTATAATTTTTTTTATTATCTTTTGTTTTAAAAATACTAAATGCACTTATGAAAAGTAAATAATAGTTTAAATTTGACGTATCGAGTGGAGAAATTTTTTTATCAAAAGATCAATGTGCCACATAAGCCTTCAATTCTAAGTTTTATGTTTAAAATTGGCATTTTCTTTGGAGATGGTCTAAGATGTTTACAAAGCTAAAGATATCACATCATTTTTGTCAGCATTTCTCTTAATTTCAAATGGATACCTCTACAATGGCACAACACACATTATCTAGTAGATTCTAATTGTTGTGAGGCGCTACTCAATACTACAATCTAGTGGTATTCCTCTTTATTTGTAAGTGAGAGGTCTTAGGTTCGATTCTCGCCACAGAAGAATATGAACCACGTTATTACTAACCCATTATGAGGCTTAACCCACTCCCTCACTCCCTTAGTGTAGATAATATCCTTAAAAAAAATTTTAAAAAAAATTGTGCTACTCACAAATAATATATAGGACGCACGAAATTATATATGAAAGATGATAATATCATTTTATCAAAAAAAAAAAGTTTGCTACTCACAATTAATATGTAGGTCGCATGAAATTATATATGAAAGATTATCGTGCTCACATAATAATTCACGAATTGATATATATGCATTTGTTGACCTTAGAAACTACTTAGCCTACCTGGCGCACAAGCTGAATAGCTAATGGGCTAACTTAGGGGTGGTTCGGTATGGGATCCCATACCGAAACCCTTGTCCCGATTCCCAAACCGAAATTTTCGGGAATCCCAATTTCAATACCGATCCCAAGCCAAAATTTTGGGAATCCCAATTTTCGGGAATCCCGAAATAGTTTCGGGAATTCAGGACAAATCGGGAATCCCGAAATGGTTTTGGGCTTTTGGGCAAAAATTTGACATATTATGCTTTCGGGCTAAAATTCAACCTTTTATATTGAAAATTTGACATATAGGCAGACCCAATTTGCCAATTTGTTTCTACTAATATGCACTATCTGCCTATTCAAAAGCAATGTGCCAATCTGCCAATCTTTCCTGCAAGAAATTTCCATGTGGCGCTGAGTACGAGTAGGATGAAAGTCTCAAGAACCAACTGGATGTACATTGTTTCTTATATGTGTGTATAGAAAACAAAAACTTATTAAAATACCTAACACCTGCTCTTTAAACAGAACAAATAACAGAAAAAGATAACTCTCTAGACTTGATGCAGTAGATAGATGCCCACGAAGAAGCCTAAAATCAAATCCTATTCTATAAACGACCCAGCTCCTCAATGGAAACAACCTCAAAACACTCCTAGTCTCTATAATTGTCGTTGAAGCACAACTTCAGATGTCAATAATTAATAAAGTACCATTTATTGAACAATTTCTATAAACTACCAGATGTTAAAGAATAAAATCAAATGAAACAACCAAATATGCAAAACACACAATCTCAACATAACCAAATATGCCTGAGGTGGGTTGTGGAAGGCCGAGGAAGAAGTGAACTCTGCAAACAAAGTTAATTCCAAACCCTAAATTAAATTTCAAAAGGAAGACAGAAATTAGATTTCAAAATACTAAATTAAATTAATTACCAAATTAGATTTCATAACGAACTGTTCAAATCAAGGTTTCTTTTCTTGTTCTAAATAGAAAAAGAAATCATGATTTCACACCAGGAAGGATAAATCATACACAATTCATATTGGAGATGCATTCACATAGCCTATAAGAATATACATAACCATAATCGGATTACAAGGAACAAAGAAACAAAAGTAAAAAAACTCTGATTGCAAAAGGTATTATAGAAAACATTTAAGTCAGGCTCACTCCCCCATTTAACCTCTCATTCCCTCTATAACCTCTCCGTCGATTCAAAATCCCTAATTCCAAAAGCCCTAATTCAGAAACCCTAATTTCAGAAATTCCTAATTCAAAAACCCAAATTCAAAATCCCTAATCGAATTTGGAATCAAACAATTTGTATGAACTTTGGTTGAGTTTATTGCATGAATTTCTTACCTTTTGCAATGAGGAGGAGTGCGAACTGAGGCCGAGAGCTCGATTCAAGAGCCGGATTCGGGTGGGTAGATTCATGTGAATGCGCGATTCAAGTGAGGAGTGAAGACTGAGAGGAATGAGGACTGGTGGTGTGGGTAGATTCGGGATTCAGGCAACGGATGGGGGAGGAGGAGAGACAAATCGCAAATCGGCGAGGAGAGTGGTGAGGTTTGAGTCTGAGGTGAGGACCTGAGGTGAGCGTTGAGAGACCGAGAGAGAGAAAGTCAGAGACTAGGTTTGATATCTTTGATCTATATTCAGTGGTTGAGATTAAATCTCCACAAAATCCAACAGCTATTAAAATTATAAATATATATTTAAAAATTAAATAATATATATATATATATTTCGGTTTGGTTTGGGATTACCGAAATCCCAAAAACTTGAGACCGATTCCCGTACCGAAATTTCGGGATCGGTTCGGTATTAGGTACCGAAATTTTCGGGAATTTTGGTTTGGGATTTTTTCGGTTTGGTTTCGGGAATTTTTTGGTTTGGTTTGGGATTTTTGGGATTTTTTTCCAGCCCTAGGCTAACTACATCCTTCGGTTCAATGCAGGGTGTGCCAACTCGAAGATCAAGCTTGGTCGGTGAGTAAAATGAATGTGGTGGTGGTGAATGCGCTCAACTTCTATATCTAGGCAACTGCGGCTAAGGAAGATACACATATCGGCCTCTGGGTTCTAGAACCTGAATATAAGGTTGCTTAGTTCACTATGAAGCTTATGATCTCTTCCACCGGGTTCGGCTGCCTCAACTATATTTGTAAGAATATAAATGCATTGAATCGGTAAAGAACTTTATAGACACAAATACTCAAAAGAGATAAGTGTCTTGATTGTGAACATGGTTCGGCCGTCAGAATGCCGAACTTTGAAGTGTACTTTAGAATATCCAATCATAAAAAGGTTCGGCTTTCAATGTGTCGAACTCTAGGTAGCTTGGCAACACCCCAACTCGTCGAGAAGCTAATGGGATGACCTCTTCCAACAAAGACTCATGAATTCCTTGTTGACAGAGACTTGGATAGATAATTAACCAAACTCGAAACTGAGCTAGTGCTATTTATCCAAACTGAAAGTGTCGCCGGTTGTCTCTACAATGCTGTTTATACTAATTGAAGGTGTGTTGGCAAAGTTCGGATGTCAGTTTTTTTTCTCAAAGTTTTAAGAGTAGTTCACATAGAATGAGAATTTTGTAGGACAAATTTGTGTGGTGAGTTGAAGATCTCTTTGTGTTAGAGGAGCACTTTTATTTATAATGTTAACGTACTTTGATGAACACACTGTGAATTTTCTGCCATGACCTGTAAGTACCCAATATGTCATTAAATAATAGGAGTAGGATTATCTCCCCTCCTATTCCCATCTCATTCCCTTCTCTCCTCTCACACACTCATTTTTGTCTTATTGTCTCTATATAAAAATCAATATAAGATGTTAAAATAGCTTAATCGTAACCGTTCAAGTAGGAGGAGAAAGAAGAGAAAAGAGATTAGATGGGGAAAGAATTCTCATGCTAAATAATATTCCTATGAATATTATTTCAAAGCAAGCAGAGTCATATCATCCCACTGCCAACTGATGGATGTAGACTTCTCGCACATGTCCTAGAAGTCAAGTACATGTACACATCTTCGGATAAAAGGACATGGATCCTCTCTGGATCTAGTTGTCCTAATCCACCTAGTCAAATCATCCAAACCATTGAATTTTGATCCAACGGCTAAAGTTATTATAACTTTTAAAGTGAGTCTCTATTTGTAGTTGTTGGATCAAATTTTAATGGCCCGGATGATTTGACTAGGTGAATTAGGACAACTTGATCCGAAGAGGATCCATGTCCCAGATAAAGAACACATGTTGACTTGACGGATAATATGGAACCATGTATTGGAACTCTTCACATAATGCTCTGGTGCTCCAATCCACACGCCTAAATGCTAAAGCCATCTCCAACCGAAGGCTGGCCAGATGGCTCGTTTTAGCCCTCTGGCCCTCCAAGAAATTAATATTTTAATGAACAGTGCATGGCCATATTTCTTACCATCTCCAACCGAGGGGCCAAAGAGCCATAGGCCAAACATAGCCCTGTGAAAAAAAAAAAAAAATCATCTCCAACCGAGGGCCAAAGGATCATAGGGTCAAACATAATTTATTATTTTAATTGAACTATTATGGTTACTTAAATTAAATTACCTCAATAATTTTATGTTATGGATTGTCAATAATTTTCATGTTGTTAAATGTTTTTAAAAATGTTGTTAAATTTTTTTTTTTATGTTGTTTAATGTTACTTAATGTTATTTAATGTTGTTTAATGACTTAGAAAGTTATAGGAAAAAAAAATAGAGTTTTTAAATTTTGTAAAAAAATCAAATCAAATATTACGTCAACATGTGGCTCGGCCCAGGGCCGGCTAGCTGGCTGCTTTGGGCCGACCAGTTGGCCCTTTGGCCCTTTTTGTCCAGTGGGGTCCACGAGCCCTTTGGCCTGGCCCTTAGTTAGAGACGGTTTCCGGGTTATTTTCGGCTCTCTGGACCCTTCGGTTGGAGATGGCCTAAGAATCCCAAATCACACTGAACTATACTGCTTTCGTATTGAAGATCTAGTTTGCATTTCATTTATCTCGTATAAGAAAATTTCAAAATAATTCATTTTTTTAAGATAATTAGTACGATTAAAAATCATAATATTATTCCTCAACAATAACAAGATTATCTTAACAACTTTCCGTTCAACATTTTTGTTCACTCAACGATTTTGATTACTTGGACTGATGACACAAAACCAGATGCAAACAGCGTTATAACATGAGACCATTACAACTAGCACCACATATTCGATGTTGAATATTTTTCTACTTCTACTAAGCTTAGAAACATTGCACTAAGCTTTAGTAGCGTACAGATGGATGCATCCAAATATCACCATCATTTGAGTTCCACCACATCCTTGTGTGAGGTTTGAGTTTGGAATTTGGTGGTAGACGCTGTAAAAATTAGGTGGTCGGTAAAGCCATTGAGGATTGATATAGCTATAAGTAACATAGCTTCTTTAATAGTGGGCGTATATTTCAAAGATGAATGTGCGTTTCTTTTTCCTTTTTTTTTTTTTTTAAATGACAACTGGTGGCAAACCACGGTTATCTACTATTTCCGTGCGCAAATAGGCTATGGGAAATCACCCTGCCCGTGGCCACAGTCAAGCAGACTTACCAGCTCGGAGCATCAAACCCGGAACCTCCCACTAAGACAAGCCAAAAACAATAAAAAACCAAATCAAACCAACATGTAACAATGACATGTTAATTTACTATGTATGAGATTTAGAATGAATGAGTATGATTCTCAATTTTGTGTTTACTCACACTTAAAAAATGCATAAATATGTGAGTCTCATCAATTTTGAATATGAGATGCCTGAAAAATAAAGGTACCCTACTAACATCAAGGTGTTGTTTTATCCCTTTACCCAATCTTTCACATCTTCTTTCATTCATATGGCTATACCATGTAATGTAAGTTAACATGTCCTCAATACAATTAAGGAGGAAGAATGTGTTGAAAGATTGTAAAGTTCCGAGATGCCATGTAATGTAAGTTAACATGTCCCCAATACAATTAAGGAGGAAGAATCGGTTGAAAAATTGTAAAGTTCCGATATGTTGGAAACTTGACAATAAAAATACAACGTATAGTGAATGATTCCATATCAGTATAATTAACAGTGAACGAAATTTAGACAAAAGTACTGCAGAGGATCCAAACCCCAACCGCCGACGACCCAAGATGCCCATGTAAAGTGTAAACCTTTTTATTGGCTCAGCCACGTGAAAGCGGTCTGCTATGTTATCTGCAGGAGCCTAACCTGCCAATTTGAAAAGTCCATGACAAAGTCAATTCGATCACGGAGCTTTTACCTCACCGTCCCTCCACATGTCTCTCCTTCCATTCCATCTCATCAGCTTAATCAGTTCTGTCTCTGACACTGTGTAAGCACTTTTCAGATATGGCTTCTTCTTCCACCTTTGTCTTTGCATTGCTTGTCATATTTTCCATCCTTGTTCTTCAACCAGTCACTGCTGATCCATTAGGCAACCTACTTCCTCCTATCTTCTCTCCAATCTTGGGTTTGTTTCATTTCACTTCACTCTATAAATTCTGTCAGTTTTCAGTAATTTTGGGTTTTGCTTTCTGGGTTTTCTTTTATTTTTTATGTTTATTGTAAAACGGTGACTTTCTTGTGATGGCAGATGATGTGTGTAAAGAAGTGGAATGTGGAAAAGGAATTTGCAAGCCTTCAAGTAATAGCACTTTCTTTTTTGAATGTGAATGTGATCCTGGGTGGAGGCAGACTTCTTCTAACCACACTGATCACTTCAAATTCCTCCCTTGCGTCATTCCCAATTGCAAGTCCTCTCTCTCTCTCTCTCTCCCTTATAAAATTATTTAAGTAGGTTATGGATTTTGTGTAGTAATATCTTTCAAAATTTGTTGTTGAATTCAAATACTTTGAATAGCTCTTACTTCCTAGAGATGGAGAAAATCTTGATACAGAAAATTATTGTTTTTTTAATAGAATTAGACTGTTAGTTTGGTTGGTGATTATACTCTTAGAGATGTTTGGTCATGGGATATAGTTTGGTGGTAACTGATTAGCCTTTATTTTATAAAAAGTAGTATTAGGTGGTTGAAGGATCTTATTAATTTGGCTTGGAAAATGTTTGTGCTAGTTGATCACTGCTACTTAATATGAATGTGACAGGAAGGAAATACTTGCTTTCTGTAGATGGCATGGCAGAATAAAGTAGTTTAGAGGTAACCCAACTAGCTTTTAGTATAGTGGTAATTCTGTTGCCAATGTTGAAAATTGGAATGGATTCCAAGTTCGAATTTCCCTCTCCGTTGATAAAAAAAAAAGTAGCGTAGAGGTCCATAACTGGAAAAAAAAAATGTTTAGAGATGAATACAGATATCACCTCCCAATGGTAGGGAAAAAAAAACAGAGCAAGATACCTAGTTAGAGATTTACACACCAGAACAGAAAAATGAAGTCGAAGTGTATCTAGCCATGACAGGCAGTGCAGGCCGAAAGGCAAAAACTGTTAAATCAAATGCGCATTTAATTCAATTTGGTAGGGCTTGTTAATCACACGCTGATCTTTTCTTGGAGTACAGTTATGGTGAAATGTTTATGGAGATTAGCTTACACTTTAAGATGAGATTTGGATGTCCTACCCGTAAGTCAAAGATTGGATCATAATCCTTCCTTTTAATTGGTCAATATATGTCCTTGTCTTCCGATAATTGTTTCTTTCGTTACCTGGATACTTGCTAATAAAAATCATTGAGACGATGAAGCTAATGATTTTTTGGTGTTTGTAGGTAATCTGGATTTTTCCTGCACAAAAGCTCCAGCCCCTATTTCAGACAATGCGAGCAAAGCCAACGAGTCATCAATCTTTAACCGTATTAACTATTAACTCTCATATTTATATAAGAAATAAACTGTTTAACTCTTACCTATTATACCATCTCCAGCACTAGCACTGCATAATGTTTGAGTTTTTTTCTAGCATGCCTTCATACATTTTGTGATTTTGGTGTTACAGCTTGCTTTTGGTCGTATTGTGGAGGCGGCTCGTGCAACAAGACATCAAAATTCACATACAGCTGCGAATGTGCTGACGGTTATTCTAATCTTCTTAATGTCACTACTTTCCCTTGCTTTGAAGAATGTAAGCACTACCTAGAAATTTTTGAATATTGATGATGATGAAGAACCACGCACCAATTTCGTTTCAGAAGATGGTATCTGATTAAGTTTCATTTCATGCGTTAAGGTGCAATTGGACTGAACTGTGCAAACCTTGGGATTTCAATGTCGAATAAGTCTACTGCTTCACCACCAGCATCATCTGGCAGTGGTAAGAATCAAGGTGAGGCTAGAGACTCAATTACCACCTCAGCACGTATTTTTTGACTGAATGGTGGTAATTGCCTCAAGGTGTTTGTATTAGAACTATGATTCAGTACAATAAATCTCAATTTAGGACATACCAAAACCTTAGAACGACAATTTTCTTAAAGAAAGCAACATGTCCGAATCCTGTTTTTCTGCTGATGTATTTACAAACCGGCATTCTAAAAAGATCATTTTGATTAAAAACATTGACAAACAGCATTTTCTTACTTGAATTCGACATTTGTATAAGTTGATCCGCTTTAATTTCCGTTGAATGCGGACCTCCAAGTTACACTAATTCAATTAAAATAGCTGTTTGATTTCATATTGATGACCACATGTTTAATCCATCTGTTCTGCCTTTTGTCTCGTTTGCAGCTAGCTCGATGGTCCAAGTGAACCCTGCTGCATTTGTGATTCTGATGATGTTTGCTGCTATGATTCATTGGAAATAAAATGAGTTGTTCCAGCTTATTTTTTGCACATCTTTGAATACGTGGTTGATCACTGCAGTATTTATTTGATATCACGCTCCCACCTTTCGTTAACTCTCACATTTGCACGTATATTTTCCTGCGCGATGAGCAAGCTGCCGCATATATTCACGGAGGTGCTCATCGCATTCCTATACTTGTTTTTCACCAATAGAAAGAGTGAAGAGGATTTTTGGTTGATTTGTACATAAAAATGCTCTAGTAACCTTGTTCACCATGTTTTTGTTCTCTCTTCCTACTATTCTTTCTCTGGATCTGCTTCTCTTGTCATTGGAGGCATGAAGACTAAGGCCCAAGTAACGTTTGTATCTTTTTGTCGACAGTAAGCCCATCTTTAACATTAAAAAAAGTACTGACATGACATCATAAGTCAAAAGTGTTTACGTTCAAAAAATCACATGAAGTGTTTTTTTTTTAAAGAAGCTCTTACAGATAGCACTTCAGTTGTCATTTCAAGAAGGATTTGCATATTTATTAAAAATTCCGTAGTGCTTCCAACATAAGTGTTGTTACTGAAAGCATTTTTGAGCATAAGTGTTTTCTAAAAAGAACTTTAGTTGGGAATTTGAAAAAGATATAACCTTTAGCAAATCATTAGATGGAGGCCCAAGATTCGTTGGTATGTAATATTCACCCTAGATCACAAGCACAAATCCTCGGCCCGGAATATAATCCCAAGGTACTCCAAAGACTCAATTATAGTAAATCAAGAAGGATAAACGAAGCACTCTGAGAGGAAAGGGAATGATGTGTTCGGTGGACAAGTACCTTAAGTGACATTCAATCAAAATCTTAATAAGGATAAGTAAAGGAAATAGTTTTACATCCATCTACGGAGGAGGGCTCGTCTTTTATCCTAGATCAAGATATGTTAAAAAGAAGGCGCTTAAGATAGATACGGAATGGTAAAAAGAGTTTATAGACTGCCTCAGTAATGATAAGGAAGTTTGGGAGGTAAAATTTTAAGTATTCCCTCTTCACAATTAGCCATTGACTCGCTGAGAATTGAGATCTAAAACTTGGTACTTTTTGATGCAACTAGATTTACTTTTCCTTGTTACAAGGCAAACAAGGGGAAAGGAAAGAAAAGTAATGATCCCCCCTCTCCGTTTCTTTTTCCCAATCCATGGTCCATACCAAACCTATAACACAATAGACTAAAAGAAATTAAGAAGCCGAAGTTGCATAAAGGATTAAGGAATTGGTCATTTGGATGTGCTTTTAAAATGACTAAAAGCGTTTTTAGAGAAAATGTTTTTTTTATTCTAAAAGCACTTAAAGGGTTGGTGCTTCTTCCAAGAAGAACTTTAAATGTTTTTCCAGAATTTATTTGCATTTTTACTAAGGATTGGTTTTAAAAATATTTTCATCAGAAACGCTTTCAGTCATTTTAAAAGCACATCCAAACATGCTCGAAGCCTTTTTCCTAAGATTTTCCTTCTTGAAGTTTCGTTCCGTTTTCATCTTTTTAGTATAATCCATTTTGATTTGTTTTTGTTAATTCTCAGATTTTTTGCACGACTCGAAAACTATACGTAAGTTACAAGCTTGAAATCCCTATTTTAACGAATCAAAACTAAGCTTGAAATTAAATCATGAATTTGGCATGAAAACCCCCAATTTTGTACAACCGAAAAGGTATTGCTCGCCTGACAAATTGCACTAATAGTGTTAGCGGAATAATACAAAATGCAACATGTAAATGAAAATTCAGATAAACCATTAGTGCAATTTAAACATCCTAAACTTTTGTTTTATAGGCAGTAGTCACATTTCTTGCTTTACTGCAGACTTTATAGATATGAGCACCACACCCCAATTCACACTTGCTCAAAGTTGAACAATCAATCCCTCATCAAATCCCTTGAAAAAGTGAGTAGACTTACAAGCCGATACAAAAACAACATATAAAAAACCTAAAATCTAAGCCATCCCATCCCATCCCATTAAATCTTTTGCAATCTCAGCCGCATCACCTCAATCCTCAAATGTACAAAAACCTCTCTCAACCGGCGGCGTACGGCCCACCATTTCAGCCACCTCCATCATCAAATAGCGCTTTATGCCACAGTGTAGGGTTTCGAGCCAGAGCAACCACAAAAATCCTATAATATTAGACACTTCACTTCCATCTGAACTATAGCAGTCAGCTTACCTAGCTACTGAGTAGTAGTGACAGTCCTCTCTCTTTTTTTATTTTTCTTGGAATGTCGTGTGAATTATTGGTGGTTTTACTTCAACCTTGACATGTTGACACCCCCCTTGATATCTTGGCCTCTGCTTTTTCAATATTTCTCGGCTTTTGGTCCTCTCCTCTTCCGCTTTCCCGACTCACAAAACTTTCCCTTCTTGTTTTTAGATTATTTTCATGGCCTTCATGTATCTGCATTTCTGCTCTTTTTTGAACTCTTTGGTATTCCCCTAAAGTGAGTGTTAGTATTAACTCCTCCCCCTCCTCCTTGTCCTTGTATCAGTGAAAATTGTGAGATTCATATCTTTGGATTCTGCTGTGGGTGGTAGTGGCCTTTGGAAATTGGATCTAAAAGACTGGTGGTTTATGTCATGTCCAACAGTCTATTTCTCTGCTGCAAACGTTGTCAATCATGTCTCTGCCTCTTTTTATTTAAGATTCACAACTACATTCTCACCCCCAAGAATTGAAAAAATAAAATTATGGGATTTATTCTAAGAATATTGATTTCACACTTCAATATTTTTTACTCATCTTTATGTTTTTTATTTTGATTTAATATATTTTAATATTAAAAAAAAAAGGTCGGAAAATCACTTGTTTGCATGTCATCAAAGCAAACCAAGTCTTACCGATGCGGCAAATATCATGATTGGAAAATTAGGCTAATAGTTCTATTACAATGAAAAGAATCATTGTGAACCTAGGAAGTGCATATAGCTTGATCCCGCAAAGGCGCAAACTTCATCATTAGCAAATTGAATTGGCTTTGTGGGGGGCGTAAGGCTCCCACTAGCCAAATAAGTTCTACTTGAGGAAAAAGAGAGAATGGAATAACTAGCAAATGGCGTGGAGGTTGGCCTCTTATTTAATCACAATTCCATTCGTTTCTGGACCAAGATGCCATGATTACAGCCATTTTTCTGCTAAGCAGATTCAATATATAAACGATATGACAATTGACAACTTAGCACTTCATATGTCAATCTCTTGATAACCATAGTTCTAATGCGGGGAGTGCAGACTTTAACTTTACATCTTCTTCACATGTCTTCTCGTATGTGGTAATACTATGATTCTTGAACTTCATATGTATGTTGATCTATTTTGATAATATAGAGAAAGTTGAATTTTAAAACTAATTGGCTAGAAAGAGTAACTCAACTCTTGAATTTTTTTTAAATAATTCGATCTACTTAATAGCACTATAAATAAACCGTCATAATTGAATTGAAGAACTAATATTCTTGCTCACTCGACAATCTAATAAATAATAAGCGAGAATATCCAACTTACCCCAACTCCACGTACTACTTTAAATTCACGTCCTCTCAATTGTGCTCCCTCACAAATCGGTGAAATCAGAATATGATTAGTGAGAAATTTTGTTGACTAGTATTTACTATCAGAAGGTGGTGGTGGTGATAACCAATGAATTTGAAGCTGCAAGCGCTTAGGGATGCTCGTGTCGTGGGACGATCAATGATATGGATATTGGGGGTCTCACTTACTTATACGAGTCCTTGTCATCCACACATAGACCACTCTCTTGTAAGTTGGTGGTGGGTTTTAATGTTTCCATAAAAATCATATCCTTCCATTGAGTCATATTCATGTCCCATCACACCACGCCATAACGTTGAATCTTAAAAGCATATCTTAATCTTGTATAGATGTAGAGAAAGGCTAATGGTTTTTTTTAAATGGTTTTTCAAAATGACTGAAAACGTTTTTTGTCAAAATATTTTTAAAATTAAATCTTTAAAATAAATGCAAATAAATTCTAGAAAAGCAATTAAAGTGTTTTCTGAAAAAACTACATTACTAACGCTTCTTGCAAGAAACATGTAAGTGCTTTTAAAACTCAAAAATATTTTCTAAAAAACGATTTTAGTAATCTTAAAAGCATTTCAAACCAACTCTAAAATTCTATCAAAATGTTTACAAATTTATTTCCGAGCATCAAGATTGCATTTCAATAATCATCATCAATAAACAACAAAAGAGTTAGTGAGGCTATTTATGAGGTGGGACGGAAGGTAGAACAAACCTTTCATATGAATACATTTTTCACCCAACAAAAATTAGAACAAAACCAAAGAAAGAACTTTACAGCTGATTAAGAATAGCTGAAAATATTTTCTTGCGAGACTTATATATATTGTTACATTACAAATAAAAACTACATATTCAGATAAAAAAATAACATTTTACATTGCTAAATAGTATACTAAAAAAACATTATTGATAAGCTATAGCATCATAAGACTTCAAACTAAAAAAACATTATTGATAAGCTATAGCATCATAAGACTTCAAACAACACATGCATCTACCATTAACATCACTAACACACGGAGTGCGCGACTAAACCTAGCACTAATCTCGTATAAAGGGGCTACTAATGCTTCGTCATGAGTCCGGATTCTCGCCGAATTCTTTTTGTGAGGATCCTGAAGATCCGTGAATTTTGTTTGTTCATCGTACATCGTGCTGTTAAAAATTATTTTAAATATTTTCATCTAAAAATAAATATAAACAGTACTTGACAAAAAATAACCGTATAATGTACAATTCACAGTTCTCTAGATTCCTCAATAAAAGGATACAGAGAGGATCCTGTTTCGTCCTTACCTTATACAACAACTTCAAGTTTGAAGTGGAAGTTCATGAAAAGGGAGTAATCCGAAGCTACCTGTGATATTGTACTAATGAAATAGACCTAGCAAGCTAGCTAGGTTCTTTCACCCAAATATAGGGTCATCAGATGAACACGTAGTATAATATATGAATTTTAATGATGAAAATGAGATCCCGTATGGAAAGAGATCTTTTCTAGACTCTTTCCTCCTAATCCATCAAATTAAAAAATTCAGATCATTAAAATTTGATTCAACGATTATAAATAAGAGTTCACTTTAAAAGTTATAATAACTTTAACTGTTTGATCAAATTTCAATGATCCAGATCTTCTGATTTGATAGCTTAGGAGGAAAGGATCTGGAGAGAATCCCTTTCCATCCTGTATGTCCTCGACAATCCAACTCATCTCTTTTATAGCGCGTTTACGTAACCGTAATAAAAATATGAGGTATTAAATTAATGAGGAATTAAATTGAGGAGAAGTTGAAATGAGGAGAAATCAAAATCAAATTATTGTTGAAGATGTTTACTTAAATGTTATGGAATCAGAATAGAAATAATACTGATTCCATAAAACTATTTACTAATTCAACAGAATCGAAATATAAACCAGTATGATTACTAAAATACCCTTGTCCCAAATCAAATATTTTAATACTTTTTTTTAATAAATTTTGATATAATATATAATGGTAAGAAAAAAATTAAATTGCTTTTTTATTTCACAGACACACTAAAATGTTTTTGTTTATTTTTTTATAAATTTAAGTATTTACTTTAATATTTAAATTTTATTGCTCAAATTGTAGTTTCTTCTCTTCGGCATATGTATGGAGTTGTGCATAATGTGAATGAGGGCATAATAGAAAGAAAAATTGCATTTCTGATTCCCTCACCCTCCTGGAATTCAAATACCTCATCTATCAAGAGAATCTCCCTCCTTCAATTTTAGGAATTGCATTCCTTGTTTCGGGTGGGGTCCACCACACTATTGATTCCCTAGCATTTAGTAAACACCAGAATAATCCGTAATCAAAATTCAATTCCGTTTTTTTATTCCCATTAGCCTTACGTAAACGCACTATTAATCTCTTTAACTAAAGAGAAAGACAACTTGTCAAAGATTGAGCAAAAAATCCTTTAAATATCTTATGACTTATTTATAAAATTTCGTGTTTATAATTGTAACTCATTTATATTATAAATTATTATATAAATGTATATTTCACATTAAAAAAATAATTAAAATCAATATCGTTTAGTCTTTTTCTTTCGATAATATTGTTAGTCATTGAGCTATATAAACACAAATTGATGGATTCGGTAAAAACATTATGAACTGTTTATCTATTTGTTACAATTGATTGACTAAACGATTTTAGTATAATTAATTTTTGAAGAAATGATCTTTACAAATTTATTTATAATATAACTATTCCATCATAAACACTAAATTATGTGTATGCCACAAAGTATTATGAGGAGGAACTCCTCATCAACCTTAAGGAGACAAACTCTTCTCTTAACTAAATAACTAATTATGTTTTTAATTAATTAAATTAAGAGAATATGCGTAATGCAAGATCCATGGGGAGCATTTTTTATCACCATCATAAATTATGGTGTATGCTCACCATACACCTAATCAATTAACACGTGTCATTTCACTTAATCTTGATTTTTTTTTTCAAAATTGAAAAACTAACATTTAATATGAAAGTTAACTAGAGTTAAGTGAAATGACACATGTCAATTGATTAGGTGTATGGTAAGTATATACCATAGTTTATTGTGGTGAGCAAAAATGCCCCCAGATCCGTGTGGCTATTTTCTGCAAACATGGCTCCTAAATACCAATCAAGGATTCCATTATTCCTTGATGACTTGAATTAGAAAGATTCAATTGAAAGCAACACAAAAGAGTGGAAAACTCCCTCTCTCTCCATATGCCAGGCTCGGTTCCCCTGCATGTCCTCCAAGTGTAGGAGAATGGTACTGTTATCTAAGCCAGCCAAATATGTATGGTTTAGGCAAGCCTGCCCAACTCTTTCAACTATCAATTTTTGTTGTAATTTTCTTTGACTATTAAGTCTCAGATAATTAAGTGCAGACGTGATACAATATTGGAGTTGTATCGATCAATGGCGAACATTTATTACAACTAATAGCCCAGCATACAGTGAGATGGATAAAATAACACCCGGTCTCGTTTGGCAGCTCGGACTGTATTGATTATTTCTGTCGGATAGGATAAATAGCCACCGGATAGTACTGACTAAATTAGTCGGGCGTTTGGTGCAGTATCGGACTAATGATCGTATTATTTATACTGTGTTTGGTACTGAACCGGATAAGAAAAGGGAAGAAAAAAAATCAAAAGGTACAACAACCAAGTTATCTCATAGCAACTTTCCAATTGAGCAAAAGAGAAGAACATGTTAATCCTCCAGAACTCTGATGACACCAGTGCAAAGAGACAACAAAAACCTCACCCACTGTGAAGGCTCTTCTACCCCACCCCCCTTAAAATGTCAAAAATCCTCATGTTCCTCTCCACCCGTAAACCCCACAAAACAGCCATCCTGCAGCAGCCCCTCAGCAGAGTCTTCCTCCATATGCAAAAGTTGAAGAACATGACCAGAAATCTTGAATTCGAGCACCATAATTGAAAATCCAGAAGCAAAAAGATGGAGAAGATGAAAACCCAGAAGCAAAAAATTGAAAACTTGGGTTTCGTCTGCCTAGCTACCTTTTCTTCCTTCTTGGGCTCCTCCGTCGCCGGAGCCTCTGCTGGCAGTTGGGAAGGAGGGAGAGACAGAGCAGCAATACCTTGGTGGAGAGAGTTCGCGTTGGGCAGGAGCAGAGAGGGTCGGAGAGAAGGAGCGCGAACCCGACTAATTATACCAACCTATTGGAGAGGATAGCTAAGCGGGTGCGGAGTGTATTAAAATGGTGGGCCCGGATTATTTAATCCGATGCCTATTTAATCCAAACAGTCACCAAACACCGTACACCGTATTATTAGTACTATCCGGTGCCTTATACGGTGTGCCAAACAGGGCCTAAGATAACGACCGTTGTTTGACAAGACTTCATGGATAGCTAATTTATAAAGAAAATAAGAGGTGAGTTTCCCATCAATTTTTTTTTTATTCAACAAATATGGAAAGGAGAAGACTCATATTGTTGTCCATATTTACTATTGGAGCTATGAGTCGCAGAATCTACTACCGATGTGCTAGAACTTTCTTACTGATTACATAACACGAAAAACAAACACAAATTTGATGAAACGTCCAACCTCATGCATGCATCAGTTACACAGCTAGAATTTTCAAATAATAAGATCATTTTCGACCCAAAAAAAACTTTATTAGACTATTTCGTTGAGCATTTGGGTACAAAATTATCAATTCTTGCCAATGTTTGATGAGGGTTTATGCAAACATATGTCAACTCACCTCTTTTAATCTCTTTAACTAAAGAGAAAGACTTGGCTCCTTAAAGAATGAGGAAAAAATCCTCTAAATATCTTACGGCTTATTTATAAATCATTGTGTAAATTTAAATTTATATAAAAATAATAATTAAAATCAATATTGTTTAGTTTTTTTCGATAATATCGTTTAGTTATAGAACTATATAAACACAGATCGACGGATTCGCTAAAAATATTATGAACCATTTATCTATTTGAAGAAATAATCTTTACAAAGTTATTTATAATATAATGATTCCATCATAAACACTAAATTATGTGAATATGCCATGAAGTATTATAAGGAGGAACTCCTCATCAACCTTAAGGAGCCAAACTCGTATCTTAACTAAATAACTAATTATGTTTTAATTAATTAAATAAAGAGAATATGCGTAATGCAAGATCTGTGTGGCTATTTTCTGCAAACATGGCTCCTAAATCCCAATCAAGGATTCCATTATTCCTTGATGACTTGAATTAGAAAGATTCAATTGAAAGCAACATAAAAAGGTGAAAAACTCCTTCTCTCTCCATTTACCAGTCTCGGTTCCCCTTGCATGTCCTCCAAGTGTAGGAGAATGGTACTATTATCTAAAGCCAGCCAAGTGTGTATGGGTTGTTTACCAAAAAAAAAATGTGTATGGTTTAAGGGAAGCCTGCCCAACTCTTTCAACTATCAATTTTTGTTGTAATTTTCTTTGACTATTAAGTCTCAGATAATTAAGTGCAGACGTGATACAAATTGTAGTTGTATCGATCAATGGCGAAATCAATGGCGAACATTTATTATAACTAATAGCCGAGCATATAGTGAGATGGATAAAATAAAACCCTAAGATAACGACTGCTGTTTGCCAAGACTTCATGGATAGCTTATTTATAAAGAAAATAGGAGGTTCGTTTCCCATCATTTTTTTTTGTTATTCAACAAATATGGAAAGGAGGAGACTCACATTGTTGTCCACATTTGGAGCTATGAGTCGGAGAATCTACTTAGACCCGGCAATTTCTTACATGATTCGTTAACACGACATGTAAACGACATAAAAATAATGGGTTTTGGACTAACAGGATAACTAATCAGGTTTTTATCGGGTTACACCGGCAATTTCTTACACGATTCGTTAACACGACATGTAAACGACATAAAAATAATGGGGTTTGGACTGACATGATAACTAATCAGGTCTTTATCAGATCACACGATAAGAACTCGTTAATAACGGGTTTGCAAGTTTACACGAAAATGACACATGGGTATCCATTTCGACACGTTAAGAAAAAGTTATTTTTATGATTTTAATTTTTTAAACCACTAAAAAAAACTTACTATAAAATACAATAGTCATAGTGTATATGTATATATTGTATATTAAATTATGTATTGTATTACTATTCTATACAAATTTAAAAATTTTAAGTTTTATTTATTTATATAGTGTACTATAGGCAAAGAGTGAGATTAAAAAAATTATAAAACACATTACAAATAAAAATATCAAGTAACTTAAAAATACCAAACACATTTAAAAAATATAATAATTAATTACAATGTGAAAAAAAATAATATGCAAACGCTCGTGATCGAGTCCTCTACGCTTAGATGATGGGTACATCATCGTTTGAATTTTTAAAACCATACAAACCCTCATGAATAGTATTTTTAAGGGAGTTCAAAATAAACCAATATCATTTCCCTGGGTGATTGATGAAAATTGAAGGATTTTATTGTCGAAAACATGCACAATTTCCTCAACCTTGAAACACAATTCATTTCATTTTGCATATCCTTGAACATTTGGTATTTTGTAGTAATGTACTAATGTTTTTTCATTAGACTCTTATTTTAGGGTATGTAATACTTAAAAGGCAAATGTTGTTTTTATGTTTTGAAGTAATATTTATGTGACAATGTGATATACATTTACAAATTTAGTATTATGTTTTCAATTTTTTGGGGGTCAAATTATGTATTTCAATTTCATTATTTATTGATTTAAAATATATTTTCTTTAACGGGTAACGGGTCGGGTCATATTACTTGATAATACTTTAACGGGTGTTACACGACACAACCCATTAAGATATTAGGTATGTCACGAAAATGATACGAACACAGAAAATACGACACGAATGTCAAGTTATCTACTACTGATTGCTAGAACTTTCTTTTTTATTACATAACACGAAAAACAAACACAAAATTTGTGAAACATCTAACCTCATGCATGCATTCAGTTACAGAGCCATGATTTTAAAATTATGAGGCCATTTTTTACCAAAAAAATCTTCATTAGACCATCTCGTTGAGCATCTGGTACGAAAATGTCAATTCCTGCCAGCATTTGATGAAGGTTTATGTAAACATAAGTCAACAAGACATGGATGATAAAAAAAAAAAATAGAAGAAGAAGTAGACGGAGGTTGTAATTTAGTTTGTTCTAGCTGTTTATAGGGTCAAATACACTACGCACACAAGTATACATAGGGTTTTTCAAATTGTTTAGTGTCAAGGACAACTAATGACTCATGCTAGCTCAGACACTGCATGCATTGTATATTAACCTATGGTATTCAATATATATATATATATATATATATATATATACATATAGGAAAAACGTTGTAGTATACAAAAGATTGTTCAGTGTCACAAGTTGTATATATAATTATGTATATATCTCTCGAATCACTTAGTTACTCATGTCATCAGAATAATACATACTCATAAGATAAGGGGTGATTTTCTGAAAAATCAATAAAAAGTTACAATATTAACAATAGATCAATAATATTTATGTTAATTATTGTTTGTACCATATTTAGGGCTTCCGTATTTAGATTTCGTATAAATACTCAGGAGACTCAAATGTAATTATGTAATAAATGAAAGGACAAATATGTAATAAGTGAGGAGCCCTTATTCTATAAAAGGACTCATCACTCTCCTCATTAGGAGAGGTCAAGGTTTAGGCCATGGGAAGAGAGACAAACATAGAAAATAGGCTAGAGAGCACACTGCCTCTAGCCTTCTTGTATATTCACCACTCAGAGTGAAACAATATCAACATCAGTGTGGACGTAGCCCAAACATTGGGGTGAACCACGATACATCTTGTGTTCTTTACTTTCTTGCAGATTCACGGTCGAATTTATATTGTTCCAAGACCCATCCGGTTTTGTGCATCAACATTTGGCGCTGTCTGTGGGAATCGACACGAAAAGCTATGTCGGTTTTCTTTCATTTTTTCATCTCACCACCGGGAGACCTTACCACACTCCACCATGAATCTACAAAAAACCCAAGAAAGCAAACACCTGCACATTCACTAAACTCATCTTCCCAATCGACTAGCTGCAAGGACATCATCAACAGGATGAGCTTTCACACAACCCTCTTCTGCCAGCACATCAACGAGACTTATAAAGAATATCAACAAGTCTATCATTGGAAAGAAGCTAGCAGAGGTGGCTTGAAAACATTTACTGTTCCCTTTTGCTTCGCCGCCACTTTAACACACGCTCAACGGCAAGCATCTTTACCAGAGATCCAAGCGTTAACGGCGTTTAAGTGCAACCTCTACCACCCGTTTGGCGCGCTGGACGGCTGGGATGCGTCCACATCGTCAGTCCCGTGCAACTGGTGTGGCGTTGGCTGTGAAGATAATCGAGTTCAGGAGCTTCGCCTGCCTCGTCTCCACCTTAGCGGCCAAATTACTGACCACCTCACCGACCTACGCGACCTCTGCAAGCCCAGCCTCCACAGCAACAACCTCAACGGCTCTATACCTCTCTTTCTCCCTGTTTCTCTTTGTGGTTTCAGTCAAATCCATGGCTACCCAAGGTTAAGTCGTCACTTGCAAAGCGATTGCGGCCTGGGAACCCAATAAGCCGTTGGTAATCGAAGACGTGTAGGTGGCTCCACCGCAGGCTGGAGAAGTCCGGGTCAAGATTCTGTACACCGTTCTCTGCCACACCGACGCTTATACCTGGGGCAGCGAGGACGAGATCGTGGAGAGCATAGCCTCTACCCTCCTGAACGACGGCGACCCGGTACTCGGGGACGAGATCGTGTACATGACTCGAAGAGGGACCCGCCTTCTGAACCTATCAAATTTCATGGACGAGGCACACTCGAGCTCGTGGGACCATTCTACCTTTTGTGAAGACTTTTGCTCTGTACTTAGATCAGAGGCTCGAGTTGATGCTGTTCTAGAAGAAGAGTGGCAGCGTTCCAGAGTTACCCACGGGAGATAGAAACACCATGGTGGGAGATAGAGAACTGCTAGGTTCCCAAGGTCTGCGATGCCCACGTCATCGCCCAGAACATCAGTTCCGCCCTCGTGAATATGAATTATTATGGACCTGTCTCCATCAACGCCTACGTGCGATAGTCTGGCTTTCGAGAGTCCAGCTCTCTATGATGGTGGTCCCCAATGACTGCTTTATTTTTTTATTTAATATGTTCCACTATCCCACGGGATAACCTGATTGAGATAAGAAGATGCCCACCAAGGTTCCCCGTCTCAACTTTCTATTGGACTAGAAGATGCCCATCAACATGCTGAAAAAGATGAAACTTTCATCATGAAGGGGAGTATATATTCCCCCCATTTTTTGAAAAAGCCACGAGATTGTACTATCAAAGTATGAGAGACCATGCCTGCTGACCAAACCTGCCTCCACATGAAGGTTTCCTCCAACGGCTGGACTGCTAAGGTTGATGTAAAGGGAGAAATCTCGCTGTTGCCAACTCCCAGCAGCATTTTTTTGAATGATATGATTTACTTTTCTTATCTTTTGGAGACATCTGTATAACCCCACCAGAGGATAATCATAAATAAATAAAGAAGGCAGCAAAAAAAAAAGGCAAAATGTCGGCAAGCCCAAAATAGTGGGCTAAAATGTTATGTGGTGGGCGAAGGCCCATATGTCCAAAAGAGCCAGACCCTATGGCTTCAAACTCTAACCTCCATCCCTCCACTTAAGTTTCACCCTCTATTATCACCAACTAGGTGATCAAAAGTATGTCCAATACTCTAAAATTCTTCGGCAACTTGCCACTATTATCACCAACCAGGTGATCAAAATTACGTTCAGTACTCCAAAATTATTCGGCAGCCTGCCGCTATTATTACCAACTAGGTGATTAAAAGTACATCCAGTACTCCAAAATTATACATGAGCATCACTCATGTCAATCATACATAAACATTCATAAGCATCACTCATGTCAACATTCATGAGCATCACTCATGTCATCACTCATGTCAACATTCATAAGCATCACTCATGTCAATCAGCTTCGAAAGCTTCATTTACAAGCTCCAGCTTCGAAAGCTTCATTTACAAGAGCTCCAGATTCGAAAACTTCATTTACAAAGCTCCGACTTCAAAAGCTTCATTTACAAAAGCTCCACTTTCAAAGCTTCACTTTCAAAGCTTCACCTACAAAGCTTCAGTGCATGGTATACAAAGACCACCTCCGAACAACCGCCACTTCGGCCCATACATGGATTGAATTTGAAGTTTCCAACCAACAGACTATATTGACTGAAGACTTGAGGGACTACACTATATACCATATATTGGGCTCTCACAACTGGGGCCTCATGAAAAATACTTAGGGGACTTAGCCCATTATTTATGTACTGAGGATCGAACTCTTATTCTATAAAAAGGACTCCCTCACTTTCATTAGAAAGCACCCATTATTCATGTATTGAGGAGCGAACCCTTATTTTATAAAAGGGACTCCCTCACCTTCATTAGAGATAGATTTTTTGCCCATCACTTATGTATTGAGAAGCGAACCCTTATTATATAAAAGGGACTCACTCACCTTCATTAGAGAGTATCGCCGCCAACTGAGCAATCGCCTCGCCGCGAGCATCACTCCTAACCCATCACTTATGTATTGAGGAGTGAGCCCTTATTCTATAAAAGGGACTCTCTCACCATCATTAGAGAGTATCGCTGCATGCTGAGCAACCGCCTCGCTACGAGCATTAACTCTAGCCCATCATTTA
Organism: Malus domestica; assembly: GCF_042453785.1. NCBI lineage: Eukaryota > Viridiplantae > Streptophyta > Magnoliopsida > Rosales > Rosaceae > Malus > Malus domestica. The sequence goes on from NC_091673.1 coordinate 17,161,060, forward strand.
TATATTGAGGAGCGATCACTTATTCTATAAAATTGACTCTCTCATCATCATTAGAGAGCATCGCCGCCTGCTGAGCAACTGCCTCGCCGCGAGCATCAACTCTAGCCCATCATTTATGTATTGAAGAGCGATCCCTTATTCTATAAAAGGGACTCCCTCACTTTCAACGCCACAAGCCGAGCCAACCAAGGCAACATAAGCCCCAAGCCGAGTAGCCTCGCAACATGTGCTACTTCTAGTTGAGCATCATTTCACATTAAGCACTGCCTCATATCGAGTATTCAGTTCTAAACAACATCTAGTTACTTCAGCCCACACATGGACTGAATTTCAAGTCTCCAGCCAAAAGACTCTCTTGACTGCAGACTTGGAGGACTACTGTTTGTACCATATTTAGGGCATCCGTATTTAGACCTCGTATAAATACTCGGGGGACTTAAATGTAATTATGTAATAAATGAAGGGGCAAATATGTAATAAGTAAAGAGCCGTTATTCTATAAAATGACTCCTCACGATCCTCATTAAGGGAGGTCAAGGTTTAGGCCATGGGAAGAGAGACAAACATAGAAAATAGGCTAGAGAGCACACTGCCTCTACCTTCTTGTATATTCATCATTCAGAGTGAAACAATATCAGCATCAGTGTGGACGTAGCCCAAACATTGGGGTGAACCACAATACATCTTGTGTTCTTTACAAACATTGGGGTGAACCACAATACATCTTGTGTTCTTTACTTTCTTGCAAATTCACGGTCGGATTTATGTTGTTCCAAGACCCCTCCGGTAGCCCTTATTCTATAAAAGGGACTCACTCACCTTCATTAGAGAGCATTGTCGCCAGCTGAGCAACCACCTCGCCGCGAGCATCACTCATAACCCATCACTTATGTATTGAGGAGCGAGCCCTTATTCTATAAAAAGAACTCCATCACCATCATTACAGAGTATCGCCGCCTGCTGAGCAACCGCCTCACCGCGAGCATCAACTCTAGCCCATCATTTATGTTTTGAGGAACGAGCCCTTATTCTATAAAAGGGATTCCCTCACCATCATTAGAGAGCATCACCGCTTGCTGAGCAACCACCTCGCCGCGAGCATCAACTCTAGCCCATCATTTATGTATTGAGGAGCGATCCCTTATTTTATAAAATGGACTCCCTCACTTTCAACTCCAAAAGTCGAGCCAACCAAGGTAACATAAGCCACAAGCCGAGCAGCCTCGCAACATGTGCTACTTCTAGTTGAGCATTATTTCACATTGAGTACCACCTCATATCGAGTATTTAGTTCTAGACGACATCTAGTTACTTCGACCCACACATGGACTGAATTTCAAGTCTCCAGCCAAAAGACTCTCTTGACTGAAGACTTTGAGGACTACTGTTTGTACCATATTTAGGGCCTCCGTATTTAGACCTCGTATAAATACTCGGGGGACTCAAATGTAATTATGTAATAAATGAAAGGGCAAATATGTAATAAGTGAGGAGTCCTTATTCTATAAAATGACTCATCACTCTAATCATTAGGGGAGGTCAATGTTTAGGCCATGGGAAGAGAGACAAACATAGAAAATAGGCTAGAGAGCACACTGCCTCTACCTTCTTGTATATTCACCATTCAGAGTGAAACAATATCAACATCAATGTGGACGTAGCCCAAACAATTGGGTGAACCACGATACATCTTGTGTTCTTTACTTTCTTACAAATTCATGATCGGATTTATGTTATTCCAAGACCCCTCCAATTTTGTGCATCAACAATTATAAATAGGTCAAACATGTATTGTGATACTTAAATGCATTTAAAATAAACAAAAATTACAAAATCTACCACTAGAGCTGGCATCCACTTTAACTAACACTCTATTTTCCATAGTTTTATATTTCGAATAAGGCAATACAGATCGGACATTGCAATGCAGTGTTTGTTTCCTGATTCTGTTTTTTATATTTGGATTCAAACACTGAGTTGCAGTGTCCATTTACTGGTTTCGTTTTTTCCATCACTCACACGCTCCCTACATGTTCCTTTGTACATTTAGATTCAAACACCGCAATGCAATGCTCATTTCCCATTCTGTTTTTCACTTTTGAATTTAAACGCCGCGTTGCAGTATCTGTTTCCTGGTTCTATTTTTTCCATCACTCACAAGTCTCTTGCACTTCACACCTCACGCGACTCCTGATTTTTACATTTAGTTTCAGACACTATAATGTAGTGTCTGTTTCCTAACTCTATTTTTTTACATTTAGATTTAGACATTATAATGCATATCTGTTTCCTAGTTCTGTTTTTTTTTTTTTTAATTTGGATTTGGACACTGCAATGCTGTGTCCATTTCCTGGTTCTTTTTTTTTTTTCCTTTTTTAATTTAGTAGACTCCTCCGTGTAAATGAAATGAGGGAGAGAGGGAGGGAGAGAGAGAGAGAGAGAGAGAGAGAGAGAGAGAGAGTGTGTGTGTGTGTGTGTGTGTGTGTGTGTGTGTGTGTGTGTGTGTGTGTGTGTGTGTGTGTGTGTGTGTGTGTGTGTGTGTGTGTGTGTGTGTGTGTGTGTGTGTGTGTGTGTGATATAATCAGGGGTGGGCAAACGGGTACTAGACTCGCAAGGTGGGTTTCGGGTGGATATGGGACGAAAATTGTAAAACACAAACGGGACGGGGCGGGGAGGATCCAAAAGTCCCAAGAAACAAGGCCCCGGTCTGACCCGTTTCTCCCATTCCCACTAAGTTTATCAGCCATTCCCATAACAGAGTCCCAAAACATCCGACTCCCCCAACCTCTCCTCCTTGTTCTCTTCCGTTTATCCCCATCTATTTGTGATGCAGGGAGATCGAGCTTCCGTTGGCGCCTAATTCCAAATCCCAGATTTTTATTTAATTACTTTGATTTAACTTTTCTAATTATCTTTGAGCAGTTGATGGAGTCGAACCAATCCAAACCCGACCTATTGTGCAATCCTGAAGGCTCACAGAGAACCCTATATGATATCTTAATGTTTCATTTTTACTTTTTCATGTGTATGTTGGTTTGTATGAAAATTTCAATCCTTTAATTTTAGTTTTTGTGTTTTTTTTTATGATTTTTTTGCTTGAAGGTACTCATCTGCAACAGGTACATTTGTTATGGCTCTCAAGTATAAAAATGGAATTTTGATGGCTGCTGATATGGGAGGTTAGCTTCCAAGTCCACTAACATTGCATCAATAAAGACAAGTTATGATTTTTTTTTTAATTTTTTTTTTAGGGTATATTACAATCCAATACGACTCAATTGGACCACAGTGAAATCCAAATGAAGCGCTACAGGAATGGTGAAATATGGGACTTTGAGCACCAAATGCCAATGGCCGACGGCGGCAGAGATGTTATATTGGGTGTGGCCCGGTTTGGCCTGTTTCTTTTAAACCCGAGTTAGGTCCGATCCGGTCCCTTCAAAATTGGGCCCGGGCCGACGCATGCCTAGCCCTAGGTAAAATATACATGTTCTAACTATTTATAGGATAAAGTTCCCCTTAGGATTAGTTCCATAAGAATAGAAATCCAACGGCCAAATCCTCTTCCTCCGCCTCTCTTCCCCCTTAACTCCTATTTCTCTTTCACACCCCTGCACCCCACCATTGTCAACAAACCCCAAATTCAATTACAAGTCATATGTACTCTAAGTCTGATTTATTTTTTTGCTATCACTTACTGTTTTAGCTTTTTATTTGTCATATCTTTCTTCTTCTTCAACTTTGAGATTTCTCTCTCTATAATTCTTCCATAGTTATGAAAAAGATCTCTACAACGAAAAGACATTGGTTTGCACGACCCCACTCTTTGTTGTTTTGTTAACATCAGCTGAGATTTTAAGGTTATGAGACTTGCAATTAAGGGTTGTGGCGGTGCTGGAGCTGATTTTTTAGAGGGTAAGTTGAGGGATCTGCAATTGGTGGTTGTGGGTCAGGTGGGTTATGGCTGTGTTGGGGCTAATTTTAAGGTGGGGTTGAATTTAATTTGGTATTTGGGGAGTTGGTGGTTCGAGGTCGAGAGCTTCGAAGTGAGGGAAAAATAGAAGAGTTATGGGGAAAAGAGGAAAAATAAGAGATTCTGGCCGTTAGGTTTGTATCAATGGATGAGACCCATCAGTCCGAAGGATCTCCACAAAATCCGTATTTATAATAGCTTAAGCTCATATGACATTATAGAGAGAGAAAGAGAGAATGATAGAATAGTCAAATTCTAACTTGTTATAATGACTTAAAGCTTAAGTGGCATTCATCATTGACCTATGTCTAATTAATAAAAATATATTATTGATTAAGTCCAAAACAAAAATATGTCATTGATACATGACTTAATAGTAAAGTTTTTTCTTGACTTTTGACTAAATTACCTTAAGATAAATTGTGTACAACCGGCAAAATGTTATATTAATTTTCCCATACATACTCATAAGATCCCGCTTCTTTTTGCATCTCAACCACATCCATATCATATAATCTTATAGACATATTTAAATAAAGCAAATGTTAGAGATCGAGCGAGGTGTTTAGTAAAGTTAATTTGAGCATGTTGAAGGGGTAATTATGACTTAATTGAGGAATATACATTTAGGGTTTTGGTTGTTTAATTACCATATGTGCACAAAGCCACACACGCTCTCACGAAATTGCTAGGATGGTGTCTTATGTTTCTGTATTATAATCTTAATTATCGAAGTCATTAGAATATAAGCTTTCTCTATACCATCTCATCAAGGTGTTATTATAATTTAGTAGTTAATAATTACCATGCTAAATAATTACTAGGTCTTCCATTACCAAACATACTACTGAATCCTGATGACTCACTCTTAAAGTTATCCATGGCACAACTTCTTTTTCCAGCATATAGTAATGAATTGCTGATCAATATAATTTTAATTATTTACCAACCAAAGAAAACACATAATGCCAGAAGAACTCAGATCAAGCAATTATTTCACTCACCTGTTTGGTTTGATTATATATATTGTATTATACTCTGTGGGTGGCTATGCACCCAATATGATCGCTACTGTAGTGAGCTATATATATATAGTTGCATTCAGCTGTCCAGACTTTCTTAGTTTTTAGCAAAGAAAACATTATGTAAACACCAAAAGCAGTGGGAAAAAAACCCCAAACTTAACTGGTGTTTAACTCTCACTTTTGAACTTTGGTGTGGTAAACGAAAATCTTAATTTGTCAATCTCAACAATTAATTAGATAGATTATGGATAGCGTTTTTTACATTTTCATTTACATTCTTTTCTTTTATGTTCATCTTTCGTTTTTTAATGAAAAAATAGTCATTTTATTGAATTTCAAATGACATTTCTTCGAAAAGAACTTTACATAATATACTCAAATATAAATCTAATTTAACCAGTGACATTCTAGAATTTACGAAGTTACTTTAAAAGTATCAAAAGTATCACGAACATATATATGTACACTGATCTAGAGACAAATTATCTTTAGGGGCTATTGCTCTCGGGATTTCTAAAGATACTAAACCTCATATTGCGCACATGATGATTATTTAGCCCCTGCACAAACATCCATAAACTTGTTTGAATCTGAACACTTTGTCCTTCTTATTAGTCTTTAAAGGAACATACTTAGCAGTAAAGTGTTGGCATTCAGATAAACAAAGCACGAACATACCGAGCATTTCAAAACACAGCCAATATATTTGACCATACAGTAGTACCCTTTTCCACAGTTTCCACATTAAAGTGTAAGATAGCACTACAAGGAGAAGATCACAAGTGACAAAAAATAAAGTTCACAAACACAAAAAGGGTAATATTGGAAAACGAAAAAACACAATCAAGATAGAAAACTTATATAAAATGAAATCACCTTTATCGTAATATCTCAGTTAAATAATGTAATGTTATATATATAAACTTTATTCACAAAAATATATTATTAAATCAAAATATCAAAATATTACGCAACAATGAACCGGTTTCATATCCTTTCTCATAAAATGGAGCATCTGTTTAGTGAAACATTCAAAGATACAAAAATATAGAACAGAAAAAGGCAAAAGCCTGCAAACCCTGCTTTTTTTGCTTTATATTTTTAAGCTTTTGGCCTGTGAGAGAAAGAAGATGAAATCAAAAGAGGGAGATGATGACGTTAGCCAGGCACGCCAACACGCCCCGTTTTAGCACAAGGAGCAACAAAATCCCACAGAGAAGCTGCCAAGAAAGATTAAACTAATAGAATCAATCTCACTCCCTTTTTGTCAGAGACTGATGATCTCTTACATATTTGTCTCTCTTAAGTGAGCCAAGGCCTGATGGCTTTGTTGGCTGGGGGATGAACAGACTATTTTTCAAACCATTTTTCTGATCCCACGTGGCATCATCTGTGTGGGGGTGGGATGGTCCCCCGTGAGGTGGATGGATCATGTATGTATGATGTGGAAATATTTACGTGACTGACAAATATTAAGGAATATTACTATAGACAATAGAAAGTCATGCTATGTAACACCATTCACCAAAAGGAAGGAGGAGGAAACGTCTAATCTATTGAGAAACAAGGATAGAGAATTCATGGGTTTTGTCAACTCATGAGTACAAAAATCAAGTTCCACGCGAATGCATGAAGACATGAATTGAGTTTATTTCGAACAGAACTAAGGTATTTGTCATCCAACAAGTGTTAGTAAATCAATCCATCAATGAATGCCATTTTTACCAAGCATCAGTGACAATCAGTCTTTGACGCATTGTGAATTCATTACAATAATATTGGTTTCACAACGAATGAACAGATAATAGTCACTTACACGCGTGTGATAATTGTTCATATCTCACTCTATAAGCACTTAACACGTAGTTTTGAATTAAATATAATGTTTGTGTTTATGTAGTAGAATTATGAAGTTGACTAATGTTGTGTTACATCTCTAACCATTTTTTACACATTCGGTCTCATTACGATACAACAACAACAAAATTTTTTTCCCATTAAGTGAGGTCGGCTATATGAATCTCAGAACATCATTGCGCTCGGTTATGTGTCATGTCCTCCGTTAAATCAAAGTACTCTAAGTCTTTTCTTAGAGTCTATTCCAAAGTCTTCATCGATCTTCATCTACCCTTCGGCCCTAGACCTTTGTTCCGTAGTCACATCTTCTAACCGGAGTGTCAGTAGGTCTTCGTTGCATATGTCCATACCACCGTAACCGATTTTCTTTCATCTTTCCTTCAATTTCGGCTACTCCTGCTTTACCTCGGATATCCTTATTCATAATCTTATCATTTCTCGTGTGCCCACACATCCAACGAAGTATCCTCATCTCCGCTACACCCATCTTATGTACGTGTTAATGCTTCACCGCCCAACATTATGTGCCATACAACATTACAGGCTTTATTGTCGTCCTATAAAATTTTCCCTTGAGCTTCAATAGCATAAGACGGTCACACAACACGCCGGATGCACTCTTTCACTTCATCCATCCAACTTGTATTATATGGTTGAGGTCTCCATCTAATTTTCCGTTCTTTTGCAAGATAGATCCTAGGTAATGAAAGCGATCACTATTCGGTACTTCCTGGTCTCCGATCGTCACCCCTAACTCATTTGAGCCTCCATTTGCACATTTGGTCTCATTATGATAACTTTATTAAAGTTTAACTTACCTCCCTACCCCAAATCTGTTGTAAAACACCATTAACTTCCATACAAACATAGAAAAATTATTAAACAAAATGAAATATAATGCAGATGATGAGACGAAACATGAAGTATACATATGAAGCATGGGTGCGAAGGTAACCTAAAGCGCTTCGTTGTTCTACCTTTCTCGGCTTTTGGCTGAGATCAAAGTATTTCGATGTTAAGGTTAACTAATGGAATGAAATTAAAGAAATTTGGTGGAAGAGTGAAGAAAAAAAAAACAGAAAGCCAAAGACCAAAGGACGTACGTTCAAAGAGGTCCTACTTTTTAGCACGTATACGACTGGAAAATTGAAATTCCTTCTGTTCATGCAGCAAACGATAGTTGAGAACAGGGAGGGGACTGATCAGAAACTGGGACCCAACATTTACTGGAAGAGTATCATTCTTTGCCGTTGAAGGCTGAGGCAAGCCAAATCCCTCAAGTCAGTACCCCATATATATATATATATATATATATATATATATATATATATATATGCATAATTGCATATATCTATCTTATCAGTTGTTTGACTCCATAGTACAATTCAGATACGGGTCAGTTCAATAATTCTAGCTCTGCAATTCAATTTTTGTTTTACTTGGAACGAGCTGATTGAATTGAATCATGGATTGTGAAAGTATAGAAATTAACGTGATTAATCTTTCATGCATAAATAAATTATAAAATTGTTGTGGACAAGCTGTTATGCAAACTTTTCAACGATCAGGAATCGTTTTTCATAGCTCTCTCGTACATAAAGTTCAAACTCAAATCTGAATCGCTTCATGTGTGGAAGTGTATAGTTGAATACCTACACTTTCATGGTTTTATGATGCTGAACAGTCATTTATTTGAACCCATACAAATATGCTCAATGTACAGGTGGGTATGAGTATGAATATGGAATAGGATTTTATCTTTTTTGGTAAAAAAATATTGAATAGGAATTGGAAAGTACATTTCTGATCAAGTTGTTGAGATTGATATTTACCCTTCTGGAGCTGCCAGTGCTGTGAAAATTCCAGTTCTGTAAAATGGTTGAAGGCCTAATCGGATAAACAGTCGTCGTGGTGATAAGGTAATCGGAAGATAACCATTGTGGTAAAAAAATTAGGATTTAAACCCTTGAGATAAAGTCCGTTAGCATATTTGGTTCAAAATTGATTTTTCCGTTACTTGTCTGTTAAATACAAGGATAAAAATATATTTTAACGTGTACGGCTTCTTCTTCCTCCCTCTGCATTTCATCTGTTTATATCTTAAAACAACCCCCTACCAGAAAACCACATAAAATAAACCATGATCATTAATCTCTTAGCTTCTCCACCCTCCTCTTCTTTCTCTCTCATCAAGTTATCCAATTCCAAATCACCCATCACTGATTTTCCATCAAAACCCAAAACCCATCACCCAAAACCTCCATATTCTTCCATTTGCTTACATGGATGCCTTGGAGATAAGCTGCAACGAAGTGACTGTTCTCATGGACAACAATTATGGCCATTAACACAGCAGTCGCCTCCAAAATCGACTGAGCACTTTCAAAGTTGCCAGAGTCAAACCCAGGAATCGCACAAGTCCTAAACTTGAACCTTTTCCCATGTGGGCACCTGCCATTTTCAATGAAAAATCAATCCTTGCAGTGAAAACCAAGGTTTGGTGAAGAAAATGAGCAACAAATGGAAGAAGATAGAGGTTTTGGGTGGTGGGTTTTGGGTTTTGATGGAAAATCAGAGATGGGTGATTTGGAATTGGATAACTTGATGAGAGAGAAAGAAAATGAGGGTGGAGAAGCTGAGAGATTAATGATCATGGTGTATTTTCTGTGGTTTTCTGGTAGGGGTTGTTTTAAGATATAAACAGATGAAACGCAGAGGGAGGAAGAAGGCTTACACGTTAAAATACATTTTTATTCCTGTATTTAACAGACAAGCAACGGAAAAATTAATTTTGGACTAAATTTGCTAACGGACTCTACCACGAGGGTTTAAATCCTAATTTTTTTACCACGAGGGCTATCTTTCAATTACCTTATCACCACGAGGACTGTTTATCCGATTAGACCAATGGTTGAATAATAATAGTACAAACTGAATCTGAAACTTGAACTGACCTTTAAAGAATATACCAAAAATAAAGCTAATGGAGACAAATTTGGTCAAGTCCATTTCAAAAGTTTTACGATGCTCCCCAGTATTCTAAACTCTATCCTATATTCCTAAATTTTTAGCCACTAAATCTTAATTTTTGTATTTTTAACAAAAAATGTAATAGTTAAAAAGTCTTGAATATCTGATGCTCCGAAGTACCATAGAAACCCCAAATTCAATGAGTTCATAGTCCTTGCATGAATGTGGAACATGCGACTGCCAAGGATTGATCACCTTCACCAATTGAATGGGTGACAGTTTAGCCTTCCCCATATCCCAAGTTCCTTCCTTATCAACTCTCCATCTCTGCAACTGCATGTTTATAGCTCTCATTTCATTTATTTCTCCAGATGGATACAGTTCGCTGGGTCTACCTTAGGGTCCCTCTAGGGCTCCAATTGCCAGCCCCTATTTGTTCTAATAGCAATTCCATCGTGGGTTATTGCCCGATGAACTGGCTCTCAAACAGGGCCAGGGAGCCCGAGTGGGGAGGTCCAGCGTGTGCTGGCGATGGAGCCCGAGCGGGCTCGAGGGAGGGGCCTGGCAGAAGTTGCCAGCCCAAGAGCCCGAAGGCCATGTGATGCAGGGCAACGTCAGCCATCATCTCCTCTGAATTTTTGGGCCTTAACCTTACAGCCACTCGACCTCGGTCGTCCTTGGAAGCTCCGTCGTCTTTAAAGGCCAAGTCGCCATCGTGGGCTTTTCCAGAGTCAGCGTCGTGCTTTCCCAAAACCGGAGTGGTGACTTCCTCTAAGATGGTTGTCGGAGAAGATGCAGAAGATGCATAATTGAAGAAGAAGTTTTCTGATAAACAAACAAATAAGGAATAAGGAAGTGAAGAAGAAGACACATAATTGAAGAAGAAGCATAACCAAATCTGCAGAGAAGAAGGAAGAAGGAAATCTGCAGAGAAGAAGGAAGAATGAGAAAGATATAATATTAATTATAATATTAATATAATTAATAATATAATATTAATTTATACATAGTAAATAATATAATATTAATTATAAATTAAAAAAAAACTAATATTTTATTGCCTATTGCCATGGCTATTGAAGTGCAATGGTGGAGATGCAAAGGGCGGTTACTGTTCATTAAGGGCAGTTACTGTTCAATGGATGGATAACATAGTGTATTGCCTGAGGGGGCCTTTCCCATGGTGGAACTGCTCTAATGTCTCTCATCATATATACATGTTTTTTAAATGAGAAATTAGGTTATCATCCCTCATTCTTCTATTCTATTGGTTAAAACCTTATTTCTTTGTAATTTTTTATCAAGATCCTTAGGTTTTAATGAATGTATAATAAAATATTTACATATTAGCGTAATTAAATTAAATTTCTAAAATATATTAATTTAGTATTAGAAAAATTGCATTTGGCATATTTATATTTATGGCTATACTTTATATCATATATTTTTATTTTTAGTTTGTACCCAATTTTAATTTGCAACCCCTTTTTTAAATTTGTACTAAATTTCTTTTTAGTTTTAAGTTGTACCCATATATTAATTTCTTTTTGTGCCCTTTTCTTTTAAAGATTTATTTGTAGTCTAGTTTTTTTTTTTTATTAGTACCCATAATTTATCCATTATGTACCAATTCTACTTTATAAATGTACCACTTCTTTATATATAAAATGTACCAACTTTTTTTTTATGTAAAATGAACCCAATTTTTTAATGTAAACTCTATAAATGTACCTCTATTTCAATTTCAAATGTACCCTTATTTAAGAATATAAAATAAAACATTTTATTTTGTGAAAAACTAAAAAATCTGATAAGTGTAAGACGAATTATCAATCTTTGTAAGATTATAGGGAGAAATTAATACTAAAATTTAATATTTTTTTTTAGTTAAAGTATTCAAATCAATAAAATTTTATTTTAAGATATTGGTATAATAAAATTTCAATCAAAATAATGTATCCATATGGATTTTTGGGTACATTACTATATAGCTTATTTACAATTTTTTAACACTATGAATACATTCTTTTGCTATTTATGATTTCATATTATTACATTGTTTTTATTCATTTATTCAATAAAAAAACTTTTTACTGTAGCCGTTTCATATTATTACATTGTAATATAATGAGGGACTTTAAATCTAGGATTTATATGCCACATATCTATACACACACAATATGGGATTATAAATCTCATAAATGTCAAACATATAGAAAAATACATATTAATATTGATATAATGAGGTTTTCCAAGTTAAGGGGCTTTGATAAAAAAATTGAATACCATTAAGATTTTAATTAAAGAGTGTTAGTGATTAGGGACAGAATCCAAAATCTCTCTTTTTTAAATCAAATTATTATTATTATTAGTTGAACAAATTATTTTATTTACACTAAGGGGAGGGAGCTTAACCTCACAATTGGCTAACAACCATGTGGTCCAGATTCGCATTTGGCAAGAATCAAATGTAAAATCTTTCACTTATAAGTGAAGAGAATTACCACCAGACCGTAGTACTAAGTGGCAAATTATTATTTTTTATACAAGCGATATATCTAATTTAGAGTACACTAAGGGAGAATGGATAATTTGAAGAGTAAGACCCTAACTATCGGGGCAATAACATAGTTAAGATAAATCAAATTAATTACTGTTTCAAAATAGTAATAAGAAATGGATAACACTAGGGTGACCAAATTATTAAACCAAATTTGCAAACTAAATGGACCTCCAGATCTTTTCTACATGCATCCCAAATTTTCAACATACAAATCTAAGATCTCTCAATAAAGAGGAATAGCGGTGAAAATTTCCAAATTCTTCAACGTTAACTTTATATTAATTTATTTATAACAAGACATCAAAAAAATTTATTAGATAGAGAATGTTTAATTCTTTAAGAGTGTATTATCCACTCACTCCTTTTTACTTCTCACACATCTTTAGTTAATTTTTGTCTTTTGATATATTTTTTTTTTTTTTGTTTTTGAATTCATTCACTTTGATAGCCCAAAATTAAGAAAAATGTGTAAAAAAAAAAGTGCATACCCCTAAATTAGGACGTTCTCTTGGACGGTGTTTGATGATCAACTTGTCATTAATTTGGAATTGGATTCGCAGGATCCCTTGCATGGGGATCATAGGGATCAACACACACGGACCGTTGATTAAAAATCATGCGGTCGCAATTTTTTCTTTTTTATATTTTTCACGTAAAACGAGATTATTTTACTTTAAAAAATATAAAAAGTATTTAATTTGGGCCGTACAATTTTTTATCAACGGTTCGTGTGCATTGATCCCCAAGATCCCAAAGGAGGGGATCCGGCGAGATCCAAATCCCAACTGCTAAAGCAATACCACTGGATCTACCCATAGAAATCCATACACGTTTCAACCTCAAGCCGTATGATCGTACCGGAAGACTTTCACTGCAATGTTTTCTAACATTTTTTTCGCAATATTTGTTCATTTACCGTTTTCAACATCAGTAACTAATTTTAACTAATCTTTGAATATTCCACTATTATTTGAGGTAAGGAAGAGTGGCACTAAATCCTAAACCCTAAACTTGTGGAGTCATTCTTTAAACGGGTATTGTAGTTTCAATATTCTCATATGCATCATGAACTTTTAAAATTGTCTCGATTTATGTCTTTTGAATATATGATTGTCCTTTATTAAATTGATGAATCGATGAGTATTGGACTCGCTAACAAGTTATAAAAAAGCACTCATCATGGAATATTAGACGTTTTCAAACTGACGGAATGTACAAATTAATTGATATTATTTTAAAACCTCATGGTGCTATGTAGGCCTGGTAAACGGATCGTATATTTCATGTTCGTGTCGTTTTTGTGTAGCACATGTTATCTTAACGGGTCGTGTCGTGTCACATCCGTTATCTTAACGGGTCCTTAACAGGTTGGATCACTTTACCCACCCTAGGTAAAGTGACCCGACCCGTTATAACCCATTATGACCGTTAAGAAAAATATATATTTTTTCTTAAATTTGCACATATCACACATTACCACATAAATATTACTTCAAAACATTAAAACACATTTGTCGTTTAAGTACTACATCTACACTCGAAAATAAGAGCCTAATAAACAAACATCCATACACTACTAGTCTATCACAAAATATTAAATGTGCAAGGATATGCAAAATGAAGGAATTTTTGTTTTCAAGGTTGTGAAGCCTTTCTCGAAAGTTTAAACCTTACCAATGGAACGCAAAGCTTGCATGTTATTCCTTTTCGAAATCCTCAATTTTCATCGATCATCATGACATAAGATTTTGTGATATCCACTAGTGTAAATATTTTAAATTTAAGATCGAATTCATTTATTGTATTCATATAGGGTCAAGGAGTGTAACTGTAAAAAATCATTAAAATCGAAGTTAAAATAACCGTTAAATCATGATTTTTCGTTGATAACCGTCGAAAAGTTTTGTCCCGTTACTTGATCTCTGAATGTTTGTTTTGTGCAAATTTTGGCATATGCGATCTTAAAGTATATACAAATATGTTTGACGGTTTAATCGTTGAAACTAGTTTTGTATAATGCGTATCACATCAAAACAATGGATTCACTAACACTTAAGAGTTTATTCATACTTCCATTAAGTATAACATAAGATTTTGTTGTATCCACTAATGTAAATATTTTAAATTGAAGATCGAGTTCATTCATTGTATTCATATAGGGTCAAGGAGTGTGACTGGAAAAAAAATCATCAAAATCGGAGTTAAAATAACCGTTAAATCATGATTTTTCGTTTATAACCGTCGAAAAATTTGACTTGTTACTTGATCTCTGAATGTTTGTTTTCTGCAATTTTTGGCGTTTGCGATCTTGAAGCATATACAAATAAGTTTGACGGTTGGATCGCTGAAATTAGTTTCGTAGAATGCGTATCACATCAAAACGATAGATTCACTAACACTTAGAGTTTATTTATACTTTCATTAAGTATAATATAAGATTTTATGGTATCCACTAGTGTAAATATTTTAAATTGAAGATCGAATTAATTCATTGTATTCATATAGGGTCAAGGAGTATAGCTATAAAAAAATTCATCAAAATTGGAGTTAAAATAACCGTTAAATCGTGATTTTTCGTTGATAACCGTAAAAAAGTTTTGTCTCGTTACTTGATCTCTGAATATTTGTTTTTTACAATTTTTGGTGTATGCAATATCGAAGCATATACAAACATGTTTGATGGTTGGATCGTTGAAACTAGTTTCGTAGAATGCGTATCTCATCAAAACAATAGATTCACTAACACTTAAAAGTTTGTTCATATTTTTATTAAGTATAACATAAGATTTTATGATATCCACTAGTGTAAATATTTTAAATTGAAGATCAAGTTCATTCATTGTATTCATATAGGGTCAAGGAGTGTAGCTGTAAAAAATCATCAAAATCGAAGTTAAAATAACCGGTAAATCGTGATTTTTCGTTGATAACCGTCGAAAAGTTTTGTCCCGTTACTTGATCTCTGAATGTTTGTTTTTTGCAATTTTTAACGTATGCAATCTCGAAGCATATACAAACAAGTTTGACGGTTGGATCGTTGAAGTTAGCTTCGTAGAATGTGTATCTCATCAAAACGATAGATTTATTAACACTTAAGAATTTATTCATACTTTCATTAATAATAACATAAGATTTTGTAGTATCCACTAGTGTAAATATTTTAAATTGAAAATCAAGTTCATTCATTGTATTCATATAGGGTTAAGGAGTGTAGCTGTAAAAAATCATCAAAATCGAAGTTAAAATAACCGTTAAATCATGATTTTTCGTTTATAACCATCGAAATGTTTTGTCCCATTACTTGATCTATGAATGTTTGTTTTTTGCAATTTTTGGCGTATGCAATCTTGAAGTATATACAAATATGTTTGACGGTTTGACCGTTGAAACTAGTTTCGTAGAATACGTATTGCATCATAACAATGGATTCACTAACGCTTAATAGTTTATTCATACTTTTATTAAATATAACATAATATTTTGTGATATTCACTAGTGTAAATATTTTAAATTGAAGATCGAGTTTATTCATTGTATTCATATAGGGTCAAGGAGTGTTGCTACAAAAAATAAAAAAATCGGAGTTAAAATAACCGTTAAATCATGATTTTTCGTTTATAACCATCGAAAAATTTTGTCCTGTTACTTGATATCTGAATGTTTGTTTTCTGCAATTTTTGGCGTAAGCGATCTTAAAGTATATACAAACATGTTTGATGGTTGGATTGTTGAAACTAGTTTCGTAGAATGCGTATCGCATCAAAACAATAGATTCACTAACACTTAAGAGTTTATTCATACTTTCATCAAGTATAAAATAAGATTTTGTAGTATCCACTAGTGTAAATATTTTAAATTGAAGATCAAGTTCATTCATTGTATTCATATAGGGTCAAGGAGTGTAGCTGTAAAAAATCATCAAAATCAAAGTTAAAATAACCGTTAAATCGTGATTTTTTGTTGATAACCGTAAAAAAGTTTTGACCCGTGACTTGATCTCTAAATGTTTATTTTTTGCAATTTTTGGAGTATGCGATCTTGAAGTATATACAAACATGTTTGACGGTTGGATTGTTGAAACTAGTTTCGTAGAATGCATATCCCATAAAAACAATAGATTCACTAACACTTAAGAGTTTATTCATATTTTCATTAAGTATAACATAAGATTTTGTAGTATCCACTAGTGTAATATTTTAAATTGAAGATCGAGTTCATTCATTGTATTCATATAGGGTCAAAGAGTGTAACTGTAAAAAATCATCAAAATCGGAGTTAAAATAATCGTTAAATTGTGATTTTTAGTTGATAACCGTTGAAAAGTTTTGTCCCATTACTTAATCTCTGAATGTTTTATTTTTTTGCGATCTTGAAGCATATACAAACAAGTTTGACGATTGAATTTTTGAAATTAGTTTCGTAGAATTAGTATCCCATTAAATTCAATGGTGTGTGTATATATATATTTATTATATAGATTTAAATTTATTTATTTTGTACGTCTAACACTTAAGAAATTGCATGGTATATATATTTAAGCCAATCCAATGGTTACCAATTTTTAATATTTAATTTAATATATATATATAATTATAGTTTTTATTAAATTAATATATATAATTATTATAGTATATTTTTAGGGTTATAAAATTATAAAATTAATATTTTGCTTATCGTGTATCGTGTCACCTACGTGTATATCCGAACTAACACGTTATCTTAACAGGTGCTTATCGGGTTACCCGATAATGATCTGATTCGTTATCGTGTCAACCCGAACACCTGTTAATTTCGTATCGTGTCGTGTCGAGTTATCAGGTCGTGTCAAGAATTGCCAGGCCTAATGCTATGTGAGTGGATTGAAACCTCATAGGCCATCTTGAAAAGCACCTCAAATTTTAAGAATGTAAAATGTTGTAAGTTCAAATAAAAAAAGTGTGATACGTGATTGACCTTCCTCTATAATGTTATTGGATCAGTAAATTTAAACAAAATGTATTTTTCCATTGGTA
Source organism: Malus domestica (assembly GCF_042453785.1). Classification (NCBI taxonomy): domain Eukaryota; kingdom Viridiplantae; phylum Streptophyta; class Magnoliopsida; order Rosales; family Rosaceae; genus Malus; species Malus domestica. The sequence goes on from NC_091673.1 coordinate 17,178,460, forward strand.
AATTTTAGGCTAATCCAAACATCAATATTGTGCCGATTACACATATATCCTAAATACTTATGGGGCGTTTGTTGCACCGGACTATCTCGGACTGTACTAGCTTCAGGGACTAAGCTGGACTGGCTTAGACTAGACTAAGCTAGACTGACTTAGTGAAGCGTTTAATGCAGTGCCGGATTAAGAAGCAGGATTCTAATATTATATTATTAAATATGTTAGTACCATATTATATTGGGCATCGTTACTTAGGCTTCCAGACATTAAGCCCATGATTTATGTAAAAGGGGATGAGCTCTTAGTCTATAAAAGGGACTCATCACCCTCACAATCCTCAAGCATCACATCCCCAAATAGAGGCTCTCATATTCAGAGCAAAGCTCTCTCAAACTCTTTCTTTCTCTGGGGACTCCCCTTTACACTTGTAATCCATACATATAGTTACAGAGAAATATAATCAATATCAGTGTGGATGTAGCCCAAACATTGGGGTGAACCACGATACATTTTGTGTTCTTTACTTTCTTGCAGATTAACGGTCAGATTTACGTTGTTCCAAGACCCTCCGGTTTTGTGCATCAACATTTGGCGCCGTCTGTGGGAAATCGACACGAAAAGTTATGTCGGTTCTCTTTCAATTTTTCACCTCCGTCGTGAATTTGCAAATACCAAACGAAACCCAAAGCTTCCGAGAAAAAACACCTTAATTATTCAGCTTCCAGTACCCTACTCATGTCCAACACAACCGCAACACAATCCCTCAGAAACCCATCTGCCTAGAATTCCAGAAAGGTCTCATATCTTCACCGCCGCAACCTCCACGGTCTCCTTTTTGGGCATGGGCGGTAATGGCAAGCATAGGTGGAGATTTCCTTCTACCGTTCCAATTCAGGCTCAAAGAATCCCCCAAATGAGCTCTTATGTCCCATTTCTGGGTCATCAATATCTGACCCTATTGTCGTCTCTTCGGGTCAGACCTTCGAGCGCCTCTCCGTCCAACTCTGCCGCGAGCTTGCTTCTCCCCCAAACTCGAAGACGGGACCCGACCCGATTTCTCCATTTTGATTCCCAATTTTGCCATCAAGTCTACCATCCAGAACTGGTGCGACCGCAACAACGCCCAGCACCTGTAACCACCCGATTTAATCGCACTCGAGAAGGCCGTACGGGCGCTAATGGAGAAGGATAGGGAATACCCGAGAATTAGGGTTTCAGAGCGGAAGCTGTTGAGGGGGATGACGGAGAGGCCGCTGGTTAGGTTCATGCACACGAGGACCGAGTTGGGCCGCCGAGTCGACCATTTCTACTCCAGTTTGTCGGAAGAATCAGTGGTCATCCCCTCGACGAGTCCTCCTACTCATTTTCCATTCGCGACCAGGCCGTCGTGTTACTCTTCGTCGTCTTCTTCTGAAATCACAGCCGAGCTTCAAACCCTAAATCTTAATTCCTCGTTGCCGGGATGCGAGGATGAGGAGCAATTGATGACAAAGCTAAGAAACTCCGAGGTAATCGACCAGGATGAGGGGGTAATTTTACTTAGAAAACTCACGAGGACGAAGGAGAAGCTTATGATTTTGCTCTGTACTCCTTGGCTGCTCTCCGCCATTAGATCGCAGGTTGTCTCGCGATACAACACCGTGCAGTAAAACGCCCTCGCTTCGCTAGTGAACTTGTCTCTGGAGAAGCCCAACAAGGTAAAGATCGTAAGGTCATGATTCGTGCCGCATTTGGTGGATGCAGCAAGCACAGCTCTTCGATGAGCACTCCACAACCTGGTTAGGTTTGGAGACTATGTAACTTTGGTTCATGTTTTTCCAAACTTCAAGATCCAGAAACAAGAACAAATCTAGGCTTCTCCGCTTGAAAGGCTTCCAGCTGACCCTTTCCTTCAAAGAAATCTGCAACACCTTCCCTAACACCAATGGTGAAATGATTGTCACAGAAGATGATCAAGATGGGAAGAAGATTACAGCTTTGGTCAGAGAGATTGGAAAGAAGACGCGAAGATTGGGAAGAAGGCTGCAACTTTGAGCAGCCACGTCGAGGTGGTCCAGGAATACGCGAAGAGGACGGAAGGTCGACTTTTGATGATAAACTCAAGGATTCCAAGTGTCTGACACGGTTGTGGAGCCATATAATGCCACCATTTCCGTCCATCAGCTTGTCAAAAAAGCAGAAAGTAAAAGCAAAAGCTCAAATTTAATTATGCAAATGGGCTCTGCCAACCCTTGCAATTTTGAAAGTTGTAGGAAATGAAGTGGGAAACAAAAGCAAAAGCGTAAAGAAAAAGAAGATAAAAAGAAGCAGACATAATTGCGGTGGTGATGGCATGCAGAGAAGGGAATTATAGGCGTGGCCCATTGAGCAGACCCTGCCCCCCCCCCGGGCAACTGCCAGCTGCACATGCTATCCCATTATCCAACCATCTGCCATACCCACCTTCAGCAGCTTTTTTTAATGATGTGATTTACTTTTCTTATCTTTTGGAGACATCTATATAAACCCACCAGAGGGTAATCATAAATAAAGAAAGAAGGCAGCATACCTAAAAAAAAAAGGCAAAATGTCGACAAGCCCAAAATAGTGGGCTGGAATGTTATGTGGAGGGCGAAGGCCCATATGCCCAAAAAGAGCCAATCCCTATGGCTTCAAACTCCAACCTCCATCCCTCCATCCCTCCACTTAAGGTTCACCCTCTATTATCATCAACCAGGTGATCAAAAGTACGTCCAGTACTCCGAAATTATACATGAGCATCACTCATGTCAATCATACATAAACATTCATGAGCATCACACATGTTAATCATACATAAACATTCATGAGCATCACTCATGTCAATCAACATAAACATTCATGAGCATCACTCATGTCAATCAACTTTGAAAGCTTCATTTACAGAGCTCTAGCTTCAAAGCTTTACTTTTAAAGCTTCACCTACAAAGCTTCAGTGCATGGTATACAAAAATCGCTTCCGAACAACCGCCACTTCGACCCATTACATGGATTGAGTTTAAAGTCTCCAACCAACATGCTCTATTGACTGAAGACTTGGGGGACTACACTATATACAATATATTGGGCTTTGGCAACTGGGCCTCATGAAAAATATTTGGGGGACTTAGCCCATTATTTATGTATTGAGGAACGAACCTTTATTCTATAAAAGGGACTCCCTCACTTTCATTAAAGAGCACCCATTATTTATGTATTGAGGAGCGAGCCCTTATTCTATAAAAGGGACTCCCTCACCATCATTAGTTAGCATCGCCACCTGCTGAGCAACCGCCTCGCCGCGAGCATCAATTCTAGCCCATCATTTATGTATTGAGGAGCGAACCCTTATTCTATAAAAGGGACTCCCTCACCATTATTAGAGAGCATCGCCGCCAGCTGAGCAACCTCTCGCCGCGAGCATCACTCCTAACCCATCATTTATGTATTGAGGAGCGAACCCTTATTTAATAAAATGGACTCCCTCACCTTCAACGCCACAAACCGAGCCAACCAAGGCAACATAAGCCATAAGCCGAGCAGCCTCGCAACATGTGCTACTTCTAGTTGAACATCATTTCACATTGAGCACCGCCTCATATCGAGTATTCAGTTCTAGACGACATCTAGTTACTTCGGCCCACACATGGACTGAATTTCAAGTCTCCAGCCAAAAAACTCTCTTGATTGAAGACTTGGGGGACTACTGTCAGTACCATATTATATTAGGCCTCGTTACTTGGGTTCCAGACATTGAGCCCATGATTTATGTAAAAGGGGATAAGCCCTTAATTTATAAAAGGGATTCCTCACCCTCACAATCCTCAAGCCTCACATCCCCAAATTGAGGCTCTCATATTCAAAGCAAAGCTCTCTCAAACTCTCTCTTTCTCTGGGGGACTCCCATTCACACTTGTAATCCATACATACAGTTACAGAGAAATACAATCAACATCAGTGTGGACGTAGCCCAAACATTAGGGTGAACCACGATACATCTTGTGTTCTTTACTTTCTTGCAGATTCACGGTCAGATTTACGTTGTTCCACGATCCTCCGGTTTTGTGCATCAACAAAATCTATATATACAATATTTTCTTCTTCCCTAATTCATTTTTATCTCCCCCCATTGACTTTATCCCATCTCCTTTTTTTTATGCCTTTTCTCCCTCTTTTCTCAGTACTATCGTCTTCCCCCCAAAAACCCCAAGCCCTCCCTCTCGAGCTTTAATCGCCAATTTAATGGCAGCCATGTAAGCTTTCCTGTTCAGCTTCCTCTTCCTCTTCCCTTTGTTTTTCCATTCAAATCCTTCTCTCTCTTCCTTTTGTTTTTCCGTTCAAATCCTTCTCTCTCTTCCCTTTGCCTCTTTTCCCGTCCAACTTCACTTGTTCTTTCATGGGTGAGGATTGAAGTTGCAGACGACACGGGTGGGTGGGGCTGGGTATGGGCATAGGCAGGGATTGGAGTTGCAGACGACAAGGGGTGCAATTTGGTCGGGTTGCCGAGAATATCGCCGTAGTTCTCTCGGATTTGAAACAAGGGAATGGTCTTGGTGTGGTGCTGTGATCTCGTTAGAGAGAAGACGCAACGTAGACGAAGCAAGGTCTTCGCAGAGGGATGACGCTAAGTGGCGTAAAGGAGACGAAGCAAGTCTTAGCAGTCCCGTGGTTTTCGGGGAGCTTCACTAAGATGACTTAGCGAGGGAGATAGTCCACACGAGTTCGGGATAGTCTCATTTAAGTTAGTCCCAAAGCTTATCAAACATGGGATAATAATCCTAGTCAGTCCAATCCTACTTAAGAAGGTGAAACAAACACCCCCTTATTGTCTTATTTTTAGCTCATGTTATATTACAGAAATTGATAAATTACACAAAATTACCTCAATTATAGGTCGAATCACAGTCTCATACCTCATGTTTTAAAAATTACAATATCATACCTCATCTTACGAATTTGTTACAATGTCATACCTCCGTCAATTTCTCTGTTAAATGCTGACGTGGCTTGAGGCGGAGCCCACTAATTGGATTAAAAAAATTTAAAAATACAATTATTTAAATATTTTTATTTAAAATGGGGGACCCACCCCTACAAACCTTTACCTTCTACCTACCTATCCCACCAGTCTTTCCCCACCTTGCCTCCATTCATTCCAAAACCAGAATCCATCTCACCTCCATCCCAATGATGCTCCTTCTCTTCTCTAGCAACCTTAGAACAGGTGCTGCTCCACTGCGACATGGGCCTTTTTATAGGCATCTCAATTCCCAAAGTTATCTGCTTTCAAAATGATAGCTTTGAAATTGGTTTCTGATTTTGAAAAAAATAATTTGGTTTTTGGTTAAATGGGGTTTACCATTGATTGCAATAATATGCATTTCAATTTGGGAAATTTCAAACATGGATTTTTACCCGGATTTTCTTGAACATAATCAATTTTTCCGGTCTGAGATCCCGACTCGAATTCTGTCTCTTCTTGCCGTCGTCGGATTTTATAATCTTCCTTTGCCCGTCCTCACCTTCCACAAGCCTCGAGAAGGTCCTTGAAATACCCAAACCCTACAAACGGTTTCAGATTGCAGGCGAGGGTTTTTAGGGTGGTGCTCACGAAGGTCCTTGACGGAATTAACGTGTGTGGCTGCTTGCTTGAGAAGAAGTAGGTGCCCCTTTTTAATATTTTAACTTGGGCCTTGGGTGGGTTGATGATAACTCGGTGGCAAAGATGAATGAGGAGAGGACGGCGGTGGGGGGGTGGTTCTGGTTTTGGTGGTGAAGGAGGGATGTGGGGGGATGGGTAAGTTGGGGAAGAAGGTGAGAGGGACGGGTTTGTAAGGATGGGTCCCACTTTTTTTATTTATATAAAAATGTCTAAATATTTTTTTTAATATTTAATTAATTTTTTAAGTGGACTCCGCGTCAAGCCACGTCAGCATTTAACAGAAAATTTGATGGAGGTATGACATTGTAACAAATTTGTAGGATGAGGTATGATATTGTAATTTTTAAAACATGAGGTATGAGATTGTGGTTTGACCCATACTTGAGATAATTTTGTGTAATTTACCCTACATAAATCGACCGGTTCTCATTCTAATCCTAATTCATTATCTTACACTTGTTCCAACACTTACTTATCCCTAAGGTATTGTGCATTGATATACTTTACTAGCCCTATTATGTATTTACGATGTTAAACATATTTGAAAAAACTAATTTTAACAAAAAAGAATCGACACCTCATCTACTAAATTCCATTTTAGTCAAAGATTGTGACATTGTTAGTAACGCGTGTTACTAGTACTCTTACCACAGAAGTTATAAATAAATTTGTCACAAATGTACAAGTTGCATACAAGTCACAACATATTTCTTGTTAGAATATTATTTGGATCCTCACTCGTTATTCTTCCAAATCTATATTTTCACATCAAATAATCAATTGGTTTTTTTTTAATTTTTTGCCAACAAAACTTCTCTTGTCCATTATTTTAATTTTATTTTACTAGAATACAATCCTCTATACGGCCGCTTGCTTTGTGCGTTTCTCTGTCTATAAAGCTGGCGACATTAACATTTACTCAAGAACCTCTCACTCTTTAGCATTCCACTTCCTTTCCTCCAAGCCGGTTTCATTTACTACCACCCACATCACGCTAAATGGACCCGGTACAGGCCGCCGTGTTTCTGCCACCGGAGACTCCCCGCGAGCCCATGGAGTTCCTCTCCCGCTCTTGGAGCGTCTCAGCTCTCGAAGTCTCCAAAGCCTTGGCCCCACCCCCTGGCCAGACCCAACTCACAAACCTCAACCTCAGCTCTGCCGTCAATGGCGGTGGCGGTGGTCCCATACTAGAGGACCTTGCCGGGGAGATAGACGAGAGCGCCACTTTTTCTGGCAACCCATTTTCTTTTGCTTCTTCCGAGACCTCTCAGCTCGTCATGGAGCGTATCATGTCACAGTCGGTAAGCTTAGCAAAGATTTTAGCTTTGCAATGTGTAGACAAATTGTGGGATTTTTAAAAAATTTGCGTTGACCGTGTTTGATTCTCTAGAAATTTGTTTGGAGAAGTTTTAGTCATAGTTTCTCGTTTTATTTTTTGTTTTAGTCTTGGTTTTTAGCTCTCTCATGTCTCAGTTTTTGTTTGGTTCTTTCCTTTGTTTTTGTGTTTGTATTTGGGTTAGGACGGTTTATTGCCACGTTCTTGTTTTGGTCTCAGAATTTGACCATTTTCTTTGAAGTTTCAAGTTTCCATTTCTTGGCTTCTACTTGGTTCTTCATCATGTAAATGGAAACTGCTCCAAGTCATTTTTTTAATTTTAATTTTTGCAGCAAGAGGTATCTCCACGAACATCCGGCAGGCTGTCGCACAGCAGTGGTCCTCTCAACGGTTCCTTAACCGACAGCCCACCTGTCTCCCCCTCCGAAATCGACGATGTTAAGGTCTGTAAACTTTGTTTTGTATTTATTTGAATTTTGTAATGTTTGCCGGCGACCACCGTTCGCGGTTGCCGGAATATATACCAACCACATGGGTAGTGTACTAAGTCTGTCTGGGATACAGAGCACGAGTATTACCGAGTCTGACTCACTCTGACCCGGTCGAACAAAGTCCCCAGCTTTCCCGCCATCCAAGGGCCCTTTAATTATCCGACCCAGTAGATTACCAAATCCTTGTTCTCTCGCTCTTTCCAATGCAAAAAGTTAATGACTTGGTGCTCGGTTTCGTCTAATCCAGAAAACCCATCTCGTAAATCTGCATATTTTCGATGTTCTTCACTAAAATTAATTAGATTGGTTGTAATTTCGATATTCGCAGAGTCCCGGATTTCTTTCTATGTGCAGAACTAACCACGGTTATGATGATTATTGAGTTCTGGTTCCCCCAGAGCGATTGGTTGCTAAACACACACGGTGGGTGTACCCAAAAATCTGTTTCTGTAAAAAGTAATGAACCGACAGTGGTACTACTTGCAGAGGAAGTGGGTGTGCGATTAGTTTTTACTATTTACTCACCGCACCCATCTGTTCTTGGGTGGTTTCACATTTCAGTGAATTTATACATAAATAAGGCTTTTTCTATAAAAAAACCCAAATCACAATAGACATTGGATTTTGATATGATGCAGTATGGACGCTCTAACAACCACCACAACACCCAATTCAGAGCCGCCACTCCTAGTGGCGCCCCCGTGTCTGGTGGTGGTAAGACGGTGGGCAGGTGGCTTAAGGATAGGAGGGAGAAGAAGAAAGAGGAGGCTAGAGCCCTGAATGCTCAGCTTCATGCTGCTGTTTCTGTTGCTGGGGTGGCTTCTGCCATCGCCGCCATTGCTGCCGCCACTGCCGCCTCATCTGGGTCGGGGAAAGATGAGCATATGGCGAAGACTGACATGGCTGTGGCCTCTGCTGCCACTTTGGTTGCTGCCCAGTGTGTGGAGGCGGCTGAGGCCATGGGAGCTGAGCGGGAACACCTTGCTACGGTTGTCAGCTCTGCCGTGAACGTCCGGTCTGCTGGCGATATCATGACCTTAACTGCTGCAGCAGCAACAGGTACAGAACCTTAATTTGGTCCTGCTAGCGGTATGATTGCAATTAAAGTGTTTTCTTTTATATCCTATGGACACTAATGCCCTTGCGGTTTGTGGTGTGGGATTGCAGCCTTACGCGGTGCAGCGACATTGAAGGCGAGGGCGTTGAAGGAAGTGTGGAATATAGCTGCAGTTATCCCTGTTGAGAAAGGCTCAGGAGTAGTTGGTAACGGAAGTAACGGTAATTCCAACAGTAGTTTCAGTGGTGAACTTGTCCCTGAAGAGAATTTTCTCGGCATCTGCAGTAGAGAATTGCTTGCAAAGGGTTGTGAGCTCCTCAAGCGCACCCGCGGAGGTGAATTTCAGTTTGTTTCAGTCGTTACTATTTATTGTTTTTAAAATGTTTGCAATCATATAGTAGTAGTGCCCATGACCAAAATTGAGTTATAACTTGTAAGAATGTTTACATGGGAGGAACTTGGAAGATGGTAAACTTTCTTTGACCTCGAGTGAATGGATGGACTCTAGAATAATTATGTCTTAGCAGGAAATATCTATTTCGACAGTACTTTTCCCTTCCGAGCGAAAATTTGAATTTACTTGGTACATCTGTCTCATGATTTCTTGAGGTCGAATCTAATTCTGAGTTTCTTATCTTTTTCTGTGCTGAATGCCAGGTGATCTTCATTGGAAAATCGTCTCTGTTTATATCCATCGAACGGGTCAGGTAAAATTTCGTGCACAACGTCTATCGATTAGTTTCTTATTTTTTATAGGGTAGGGCCAATAACTAGGGCATCAATGGAACTTTTGGTCATGAATGTAAACTCGATGGGATAAAAGTTTAAACAGCAAAGTAGAGAAGAATGACGAAAGAAGTGGATCCAACCCTTTCCTCTTTTCCCTTTTTGTCTCTCTTTAATTTTCAGGAGCTTCTTTTTGTGCAGGTTATGCTGAAGATGAAGAGCAGGCATGTTGCTGGGACCATCACAAAAAAGAAAAAGAGTGAGTGACTGCTTTTGTCTTTGGCTAATTATTTGAGCAGAATGGCGGAGGAGGAGGGGGGGGCCGCCTTTGTTCGTTCCATCTGGGGATTCGCAAAAGCTATAAACACTTAAGTGGCAAAGGATCAAAAGAGCCTGTCTTTAATTTTTTATTTTTTTTCCTCTTTTCTGCTTTTGAATTTTACAGATGTGGTGCTGGAAGTGATCAAGGACATGCCGGCTTGGCCCGGCCGCCACTTGCTCGAGGGGGGCGAGCACCGGCGTTACTTTGGGCTCAAGACTGTTATGCGCGGAGTTGTGGAGTTTGAGTGCCGGAACCAGAGGGAGTACGACATTTGGACTCTGGGCGTGTCGAGGCTCCTCAGCATTGTTGCAGAGAGGCACAATAGACATAGGATCTAGATGGGGTTTTCACCTACATGTTGTGAGGGTAAAATTTGGGAGATTGGGAACTTGGGAGTAGGATATTTTGGTAAACTTCTGGCTGTGGTATTTACTGTGAGTTTGGTCTATTGTAAAAAGGTTAATTAAAGGTAAAAGTTAATCCCAATTGGTCTTTTAGTATTCTGGAATGTTTATATATATAAAATTGTGTATTTTGGATCTTTTTCTTGAATTTTTCATGGAAAAGAAAGAGACTGGCACAGGAGCATGTGATTTTCTAGTGCCATGTTAATAAGGAAAGAAAAGAAGGATCTTGGACTGGGGCAGTCAAAAAAGAAGGGAAGGAATCTCAGTTTGAGTAAACAACAAGATACATACAAGACAGAAACATTGTCCTGATTTGTTTATTTGTTTATTATTGTGGGTTTTGTGCTTTGTTGACCCTTGTTGGGGGTTTTTGGGATTTAGATTAAGGTTTTAATTCTTGTAGCTTGTGCAATCCATGATTGTCTTTGGTGTTGTAATCTTCCACTTGATAAAGACGTGGTGTTTGGATTAAGCGAACGGTGGGAGGGATTAAGAAACATTTAATTAGCTAGAAGGAGAATAAGAGGCTTTGTTATCAGAGAATGTTCCAAATAAATTAGTGTTGAACAATGAAGATGACTGCTTACTCGCAAGTTTAAGTCATTGCGAGCATCAGCACCATTTTAAGTAATTTCAAACGAGTTTAAATTTTGGAAATTTTTATATTTAATATTATTATATTATAATCATTAAACGGTAATTATTTTGACGATGATGCTCAGTACCATTCAATTATCGTAAAAAAATGCACTCCACAAATTTGAGTAGAAGTAAACAATTTAAGATGATTGCATATATAGACTGCGTCAATCGGCGTGGATAAAATGATGGTCCTTTATATTCAAGTTTGAATTCCTCTTTAATAGTTTAGAGTTGCGTCTTATAAAAGAAACAAATTTTATAAAAGCAAAGCACTTGGTGAAGAGGTATAAATGTCAAAATCATTTGAGAGAGTTCCTATGATGGAATTCAGACAATAAATTTAATAAGCAAGCAAAAGCATGTGATTTTCTATGATACCAACAAATTAGTCTCAACAACAAAACCATTTCTGATTATTTATTTTAATTTAATGGATTATGCCTAAACTGAACTGCATTGAATGTGACAAGAGAAAACAAACGTTATGAACAAGGCAAATGGCGGCCTACAAAGAAAGAGATGTGTATATATATATATATATATATATATATATATATATATATATAGTATGGGAGTAATGAATGAGAGAGAGCTTTCATTATATTTATTTTTATCCATTGACAATTTGAAAGTGAATGGACTCTGTTGATTGTTATAGGGAAAGAGATGTGAAAGGATCATGCAAATAGAAATTATGCATTTGTGATTCGGATATCTCTGACGTCAATTTCCAAGCTCAAACGTGTTCCTCTCTGGATATTAATATTTATCGAGAATGGTCATATTCAATTCTTGATACACTTATCATATTGAATTACATGTCACCAAACAACGCCTTGCTTCTCACAACAATTCGGGACGGAACAACTTGGAGGGATGGATGCACTCCAAACCCAGCCCAATTTGTCTTTAGCCCTTACCCCAAACTGTTTTTATTGTCCAAGACTCTTAAGGCAATAGCCCACCCCATCCTACTTTGCCATCCTTGTTCCGCCATTGTTCTCAATGGCGGAAGAGATCCGAGTTCAAAAATAAATGTGTAAATATCCTTCTGTGGATAGTTCGAAACATATACATTTAACGAAGTTAATCCTGTTGTAGATCAAGCTATAGTAGCAAAAATGGATGAATACAGTTGTTATACACGAAACCATCATAGCAACACTTCATCTTCGTACCATGAGATGAGTAAATGAGGCCTCTCTGCACTGATTACGCTCTAGTTGCTGGTCGTCAATATTTACTTACCACCGCTGATCAAAGAGAGCAGAAACAAGAAGAGTTGGACGATATCAATATATATGGAGAGTGCACCGAATATGTATTCATCGTAGCTGAGCCTCTTTATCAGATTGTCAGTGTCGTACACAATGTAAGCACAGCATAGGAGAGCTCCGATTGCAGAATACACCATCCTTGAAAACGGCCCCAGAGGCAACAATATCTGTATGTTCATTCCAAAACAGACCAAAAAGATAGGATCATAACTAAGGGTTTGGATAACAAGAGATCTTAATATCAAACGTCATATATGATTGCTGATCAGCATCGTGTCGGTTTTCCAACGCTATACCGTAGTTCAGGTGGTACATGGGTTTGGGAAACAAAAGTTGAACTATTAAGCAATTTCTCCAATCTATTTCTGTATGTACATTCCGGAAGACAAAGTTAAGATCATGATTTGGCTAAGAGGAAGTTGTTAATTACAACCGTCCTGAACAATTGCAGATAGCATTGTCGGTTTTTCAATGCAAAAATGTAGTGTACAGATCAAGTGACAAATAAGTTGAGACATAAAAGTTCTGTTATCTTTTCCTGACCAAATTTGTCACATATTGACATGCGACATGTTTTTTTGCGAGAGAGTGATTGTATACAACAGTTGTAAGCAAGAGTATTTATCGAATGAAATATGAGAAGCAAAGCAAAGCAATCCAATTAAAGAAGGTGAAATTCAGCAGGAAAGACATGCATGCATACAGTAAGGTTTAAGAAGGCTTTGGTAACTACCTGGATGAGACCAAACATCAAAAGCATGAGGGTTGCAGCGAACAAAAATGGCCCGAGGAAGCTGAAGTCCGCGCCTCTCTTCACTGCCCAGAATGTGTATAGAGTTAAGGCGACCACAACCGTAGCAGTCAGAATCACAGCTAGAAGAACGCTCTTCCCTGTTGGCACCAAAGTTACACGTACTTCAGATTACCATATGACGAATCAAAACTCAAAGAGATGCAACTTGACAGCAATGTGCAGTTAAATACAATTAAAGATTCTCAGTCGAATACACAACCCAAACCGGCGACACAAAATAAATTAGTAATGAACAGAGATTGTTTAAGTGGGATATTTAATTGTTTGATGTGTTATCAATTCAAACAAATTTCATGTGATTGATAATCCTAGATTAATCATTTGGCAAGAGGATTGTTATGTGATAATCCTAGATTAACCGTTTGGCAAGAGGATTGTTATGTGATAATCCTAGATTAACCGTTTGGCAAGAGGATTGTTATGGCAAAATTTTCTTATCAAACAGCTTCGTTTTCGCATGTTATGTTGGAATCAATCAATTTAACCTGTCAAGTAAATTGTTCAATATGTCAATTGACAGTCTAACAACGTAACATATCACCCAAAAGTGAAGAAATATAGTTGCGTAAATGATTTAAAAAGGTGGTCACAAAGAAAACCATAGATTGAAAACGAAATGCATCAAAATATAAATGTTAGGGACGATCCCTATCGTAACATTTGGCACGGTATGTTATTAAAAATTCGTTAATTTGGACTACCCATTCAAACAAAATTCCAAAGACGAATGGTTGAAATGAATCATTCGGACGATCAATCTAAATTTAATCTATCAAGTGCCAAATTCATTGATATTCCAAGAGCATAATATGTTACGAATACAATTAACAGAAACGCAGATAAATAGTTTAATACCTGCTCGGAAGGAACAAGCGAATCCCACCGTAACCGCAAGTAAAATCGTAAAGAGAGTAAGAAGCACATAATTCCACGGATGCTTCTTGTGGTAAAAGTACAACCCAATCGCAACTGCACCAATTAAAACACAATTAGCAACATCCACAAAACTAAAGAAATTAAAAATGCACAAATTATCATCTACTTTCACGATCATGGGAGTTCATTAATTTAATTAATTACCTCCAACCGTGGACACCATAATGAAAACGAACGTGACGGTGCCGGCCACGGATCTGACGAAGCCGGGAATGGAGGGGATGGAGACAACGGCAGAGGCGACACCGACGGTGAGAAGCAGCTGAAAAGCGACGATCATGTAAACCTTCCGAATGAAGGCCCATCGGAGCTGAGGGGTCTCCATCTGATTCGGGTAAAGTTGCCCATTCTGCCCCGACTCCACGTCACCACCCTTCCCGAACGGTAGAGCCATTGACGATGTCACGAGTTCACAGACGATGGTGGAATGGAATCGCAAGGGTTTCGTCGAAGGCGAAGAGAGAGAGAGAGAGGAAGACGAAGGTATTTTTTGTGTGTTGTTTGAAGGGAGAGAAAGCGTGGGAACGTGAGGGAAAATAGGCGAGATTTTGGAGGTATATATATGGGTGAAATTAGGGGCGGTCAATTGTTATTAGTGGTAAAAAGAATGTGGGGTGAGAAGAATACGTGTTCATTACGAGTGTTGTATGAACACAGGATAAGGTGGAAGCGTTACACGTTTTTACCATACAAGGTAAAAGTGAATTGCTTTTTAGGCTTTGCATAGTTGGACTAATGGTAGTTATGGAATGTGAAATTAATAAATGAAGGTTCCGCGTGGTGTTATTAAACACGCGCATTGTTTTATATTTTATTGCAATTTCACACGTAAAAGTAATTACTGTTATTGGCTATTGAAGACCACAAATGGGAATTGTGCAATATTATTATTGTCCAAGTCCATACGAAAATTTAGTTGCTTATCCAATTTAATGGTTGAAGACATAAGGACTTGCTTACCCAATTTAGTTGCTTCTCGTGTTTGTCATGTGCGCCGAAATGCCAATATAGTGGCACATAAATTGGTCATGTTGGCCTTATTTTCATATTTTGGTTCTTGTTCGTTCGATGAACCTTATAATATTATTTAAGACGCTCTTTTAGACATTGTATGCCCTCTTGATTTTCTAATAAAATTATACACTTATTTTTTATTTTTTTTTTATTTTTACAAATGTGGATAAGAGCTTGGTCAATCTTACTGAATTTTGTGAGAGATTTTGTAGTGGTCATTGTTTCACTTTGTAGGTTTGCATTCATTCTTCTACGAATTAGATGCTATCGCTTATTTCATACTTCTACGAATTAGATGTTATCGCTTAGTACGAATGTAAGATGAAGGAAAAATTAAAGAAATAAGTATGCAAGAGTATTTAAAGAGGCTTAAAAGGACTTTATTTGATCCCATAGGCACAAAGACTAAAATGTGTATAGAGAGATATAAGTTTGAATAAGACTTTTCTTTATGAATTCTTTTGATGTCATTAAGGTTTAATTATCATTTGGATCACATTCTTTTTATTTTCGTCAATAGATTGAATAAATCAAACAGAAATAACATACATTCTTAAGCAAATTGTGCAAGAAGCTAAAAATGATATATGTGTATCGTTTTTCTAATTAAAATAAGTTTATTAGGACGTTGAATTGAAAATAAAAGCCCAACATTACCCATCATAAATTTGAGCCCAATACAAAAAATTCCTTAAGAGCCTAGTCCTTTAGAGTGCAACCAAATATGAAATGTACAAGAGTCCAACTTCAGTGTCAATATATCTGGGTCACAAAACTGAACCCCTTTTCCCATTCGCATTTGCCCTTCAGTTTGTCACATGTGAGGTTATAAATTGATGCCATTATCCTACAGCTTCTGCACACAAAAAGTTAGATGCTCCCCCCAATGACAGCCATGTCCTCCTCCGCTTCTTCTTCTTCGATTGCCATCTCTGGTACAAATGTTTTTGAGATTGGAACTTACAAAGTTGTCCTCCAGAGAATTGAAGCAGCAGAGAGGAGTGCATGCAGCAGCAAAACCAAGTCGTCGTCGTCGTCGTCAACTTCTCCTCCTACTAATCCACCGCCTCCAAAACCACTATTGATTGGCATGCCTTGTGAAGCTGCTGGAGAGTTCCCAGTGTTGCTGCTCCTCCATGGTTACCTTCTCTCCAACTCCTTCTACTCCCAGCTTATCAGCCACATCGCTTCTCATGGCTTCATTGTCATTGCCCCTCAGGTTTCTCTCTCTCTCTCTCTCTCTCATCAAACAGTAAAATTACACAAATCATAGTTTTTTTTATGGTCAATTCAATGCTACTCAATTTTAGTCTTGTAGGATAAGTTTTATTAGCATACTAATTAATTCCCATTATTTCCGATTATCTTTTTGGGATTTGCATTTTACTAGCTACTGGTTGATAGACTTGTTTTAGTGATACAGTCGGGATTGGATCCTATTTTCACAATAATTTCTGTCCGATGATCTTTTTCAATTCATCTGATCCGACGATCGAAAATTAAAAAAATGTTAGAAATAAAATGAGATGTATGGATATCATACCCCATAATTTTTACACCTTTTTTCTTTAAGAAAACTAATGAAAAGAGCTTGAAAACTAAGTTTTAATGATAAAGACAAAATAAAGGGTAAAGTAAATAGTACCAAGATTGATTTTTTAGTGTAAAAATGTGATTTTTCGTTAAAGTGAACAGTACCGAGTGCTTTTCGTTAAAGTTTCTTTTTCTTTTGCTGCACTCCTCTCTTTATTTCTATCGCTTTTGGATCTCTCTTTCCAGGAGGATCCCCTCCGAATCTTTAAATCGTGTTCGTTTATTGTATATCGTGCAGTTAATTTTTGTTAAGTATTATTTATATTTAATTTTAAATAAAAATATTTAAAATAATTTATAATCGCATACGAATAATAGACACGATTTAAAAAGTGCAAGGAACAAAAGATGTGTCAAAATTACTTTATTATTATTGAAGTGCAATATAAAATATACATGATCTTGACAGCTGTCTCTATATTTTGAGGGTTTTATGCAAATTTAATAAAAAGGTATTTTTTATTTAAAAAATTACAATTTTTGGACTATATATTCATTAGAGTTTGACAGTTAATTCAAACGTAATTGAAATCAATATCTCACTCTTACGAATTGAATAATCTTTAATTGCCATGAAATCATGATTTAGCATACATCCATGAAAAAATGGAGCATGAGTGAGAGAGTTATGAAAATACAGCTGTGTCTGTGGAAGAAAATAAAACACAAATTAGTTTTTTATTGTTAAAGAAAAGTAGAAGACAGTAATGCACAAGTTTTTTAATTACATGAGAAAAGTATGTTAAGTATAAGTTTCATTTAATCAATTATTATAGATAAAATCATATAATGAAGATTTTTCCTTTCAGTTAAAATTTTTTTATTAGCAAATTTATTATGTATATAGGAAGATACAAAAGTCCGGAGCCTTATGCTCCCGGACCTTTTGCACACTTCCAATTGTTAGCTACTAGGTGCTATTCACTGTCAGTAGTTGCCTTAGTCTGCAAGATAAATGGTGTATGTCACTGTCAATCTTGTTAGCCACTTGTGCCACTCACTGTCAATAGTTGCCTTAGTCTGCATGACAAATGATGGATGTCACACACACTTGCGGCTTAGGCTGTCTTGTTAGAAGAGAATGATTTATATGCAACGAGTTATCGTTAATTGGCATTTCTTATCTAATAGTTTTGCAGGTTTTTTTCACAAAGCAATATATTATTGGATTGGAATACCACTTGACAGTAAATTCGTTTTATGTAAATTATTCTTATTGTTTGGACCAAGATTTCAAGGAACCAAGGAAAAAAAATATCTGAGCTTTTATTTTCAGTACTAGACAAGTTATGGAATTAAAGGGGTTTGGAGTCTTTCATGTGGCATGTTTTGATTGGCACATTTGTATGAACTAAATACACCCAAGTGGCTCGATCCTTTGTCAGACATGCTAGGATCTCAAATGCCATCTTTTTCTCATTCACATTTTTGTTCACATAAAGATGAATTAGAAATAACTTTTTCACGATAAACTTTTGAACGTGATCGTCACGCTATTAAGATGTTATAATTTTTTAGTATGCATTTAATTAAATTTTATTGACAAATAATCGTTTCTGTGTTTGACAGTTATATACCATAGCTGGACCAGACACAACTGATGAGATCAAGTCCACAGCTGCAATAACAAACTGGTTATCTAATGGACTTCAACCCTTGCTTCCACCCAATGTTCAGGCAAATCTAAGCAAGCTAGGACTCGCCGGCCATAGCCGCGGAGGCAAGGTTTCATTTGCACTAGCTTTAGGGAAAGAAGAAATTGGCACCAGCTTAAAGTTTTCAGCCCTAATCGGCATTGACCCGGTTGACGGAATGGACAAAGGGAAACAAACTCCTCCGCCAGTGCTAACCTATGCTCCTCATTCATTTGATCTTGACATGGCGGTGATGGTGATCGGTTCGGGTTTGGGTGAAGTGAAAAAGAACCCTCTATTCCCTGCTTGTGCTCCAAAGGGTGTTAACCATGAGGACTTCTTCAACGAATGCCGGAAACCGGCTTGTTATTTTGTGGCGAAGGATTATGGCCATCTTGACATGCTAGACGATGAGACCAAAGGGATTAGAGGGAAAGCTACGTATTGTTTGTGCAAAAATGGGCAGTCTAGGGAGCCCATGAGGAGGTTTGTTGGAGGGGTTGTGGTTGCTTTCATAAAAGCTTATTTAGAAGGTGATAGTAGCCACTTATTGGCTATAAGAGAAGGGGTTGAGACTTTGCCAATAGAGCTTCAAAGTGTTAAATTTCCTTTGTGAATTTTAGATGCATTGTAGATATGTTACTTGCTTCATTACAAATGTGATAAGGATGCTTCAATTAATTGCATTTAGCTTTTTGAGTTTCAAATTGATGCAGAGACTCGAGCAGACAATCATGTTAGTTGGAGTAGACGTACTCTCTTATATGCACTCAAGTTTGAAATTTCCTTCCTGCAATATAGATTAGTTTAAAGTAAGATATTACTTTTATTAAATAAAAGTAAAAATGCATATTGATACACCAAATTATTATGGTTATTTTTTGTTAAATAATTGTAGTCCATGAGATTCAAACTTTTTATTTATATAAAGCGATATTGTGGGAGATGAAAAATTGAACTCGAAAACCTGAAATGCAAAATTAAATGCCCACATAACCAACAAATTTATAAGCTCCTATATGAAATTCGAACTCAAAACCTCATTCAGTAAAATCGAGACTTGACGAAGACTAGGTGCTGCAAAATGAGTGTGTGTGAGTTAAAATTAGGGGTGGAAAAAAATATCGAAAATTCCAAACCGAACCAAAAAAATCTTGAAACCGAACCCAAAAAATCCCAAACCGAAATTCCTGAAAATTTCAATACCCAACCCCGAATCGACCTGACACGCCTGACCGGACATTCCTCGAACACCAGGGTAGGCACATTCTGGCTGACACTCGAAGGTGACGAAGCCATACTAGAATGCATGAGAATAAGAAATATAAAAAAAAGTTATGAATTAAAATACAATGATTATGCAAATGAGGAACGTGTTCAGAGCATACAATTTAACTAGAACACTAAAGGGAGGAATATAAAATTGGATGAATAAAAGAATGGGTCCTACACCGAGAGGACTCGAAGATGCCGATGCAGAAGTGCCTTGACACCTGGATTGTATGCCTCGATTCTAAGTCTGAGAGGGCGCAAAACAAACATGAGTGGACCAAGTTGATATATATATATATATATATATATATATAATACTGAAACAGTTATCAACATAATAACCCCCAAAGTTTAAAGAAATCTCATAGCATAATATGTAATAGGTTTCCGAAAACCCTAGCATGCCATAAAACCTTCATAAAACATATCTCGTATATGGTGTGCTAACTAGTGGTATCCTAGTCACCCGTGGTGTTCAATAATTATATCTCCCGGCCTGTAACCAACTACTATGTCTCTCGACCCAAAGCCAGAGATTATTTCTCCTGGCCAGAAGCCAACAACTATATATCTCTCGCCCGTAGGAAGAACATAGACCACTAGATGAGCACAAAACATTGAATATATTCTTTCCAAATCTAGGTACATATGTCTCAAAATCATCTTCATAGCATATAGTCATCCAACATATATACTACAAAGAAGTGTAAAAACATATTCATAAATAGTATATAGTTATCCAATCATATATACTATAAAGAACATAAGTTTCGATAAAGTATGGTATTCCAAAATATTCTCAGTAAAGCATGCTAATCATATAATGTAAATCTAATTTACTCATAAAACGTAACTATTACATTATGCTTTTCATGTATGCATTTCTACTGTTAAAACATGCATTTTAGAAGGGGTCCACTCACGATACTCTGTCGTCGAAGAGCCACGCAAACTAGCGAAGACGGAAACGCCACAAATTATTACCCCTAAGCACATAAATGGTCCAATTAACAAATCTCTATTCAAATAATTGAATTTGGGAAAACGGACGTAAAAAACGGATTCAAGATGTCGAATTACCCTAAGAAGGGTTAGGGTAAATTTCGCAAAAAAAAGTCAACACTAGAATATTCCAGATTGGGTGGGTTTGTTTCTGGGCTTGGCAACCTGGCCCAAAGGGTTCTGGGTTGGGTTAGATAAAAAGGCCTGGGCCCAGGTTTGCCCAATTGGGTTTAGGGTTAGGTCTAGGTTAGTGGGTAGTGGATTTGGCCGAATATTAGGCTGGGTTCAAGGATTGGGCTTGGGCTTGGGCTTTGGCCGGATTACATAGGCCCAAGTTTTGGGCCGGTTCTTGATGGCGGGTTGGGTTTGACCCATTTAAACTCGCGGGTCATCGGACCCAACAAAGAAGAAAGTAGAGGATTTTGGTCGGAATTTCCCGACTCCGTTTGGGGTCCACACTCAACCATTTCTATCGTAAAACCACTCAAATTAAAGCTAAGGGAACAAGGATTCACACCTTACCATTAGTTTCCTCGGTCGTGACCGGACATCGTTGGAGAAAGGCTCGAAAGCTGCCAGTTTTCGAGCCGAGAAACTGGGAAATATTTCCCAAAGTGATTTCTGCATATAAATGCCACTTATCACATCTATTTTAATACCAGCAACATAAATCGAAAGAATAGGGGATTTCCCTAGACTCACCTTCGCCGAGAACGGAAAGAAGTCGCCGGAGATAACCTTGAACAGTGGTGGTGTCACTGTGCAGCAGGGAGAAATCATCCTAAGCTTCAAGTTCATGGATCCGACATTGATCAGTAAGAAAGGTTAGTAAAGATGACGGTGTGGTGGTCGCCGAAGGAGGGAAATGCCAGTGGTGTGAAGGTTGTTTGTGTGTGTTTGAAGAAAGGGAAGGATAAGGAGAGTGTAGAGAGGAGCGGAATTGGATCCCCACCTGAGCAAATGGTGGGGATCCTCATGACCACACAATACGAGCCGTTGGATTTTGATCCAACGGTTACAATTATTATAACTTTTAAAGGGACCCTTCTGTTTATAGTTGGATTAAAATCCAATGATTCGTATTGTGTGGTCATGAAGATCCCCACCATTTGCTAAAGAGAGGATCCAATTTCGAAGAGAGATGAAGTGAGAGGGAGAGGAGATAAAAAAGGGATTAGGGCCGGGGGACAAACCCAACAGCAATGGGCCCCTTTGGCACACATATTAAGACTAAAAAACACAAATAAAATTTTTACAATACCCTTCGGATTCAAAATCCGTTTAGAGCAACTCCACCCATGTGGGTTGCTCGGGGGACAGTGGAGAAGAAGGGGCCGGAGGCCCGGTGGAGAGAGGTCCAGCCGTGTGGAGGCCGAGCGACGGTGGGAGCCCAAGCGAAGGGGGGGTGGGGAGTCGACGGGCCTGTGGCCCGAGGGCTTTGCAATTTTTTATTTTTTTTGTGTCAGAGAGAGAGAGAGAGAGAGAGAGAGAGAGGGGACCGGAGCTTTTGTAATTTTTTATTATTTAAACAAAAAAAAACTATTATTTTAATTGCTTATTGCCAGGGGGAGGGTTCCAAGGGTGGAGATGTAAATGACAATTACTGTTCATTAATGGTAGTTACTATTCATTTAATGCAATTACTGTTCAATAGGGTGGATTGAATAGTGGATTGCCAGAGGGGAGAGCTCCATGGGTGGAGTTGCTCTTAAATCATCTAGACGGGTTGTTACAACCGACCCCGAAATTTCGGTACGGGAATCAGTCTCACATTTTCATTCGTTCGGTAATCACAGAACCGAAATAAAAAATAAAATAAAAATAAAATATATAAATAAAACCCACATCACTCTCTCCTCTCTCTCCCGACCTCACCTCACCGCTCACCCTGCACTTTCATTCAGTCATCCTCGCCGATTTCTCTCTGATCTGATATCTCTCTCTCGACTCCTCATCCCTCACTGTGGAGCGGCTGGAGCCTTCATTCACCACACAGAGCCACTACCACCGCTCTCTCTCGCGATTCTCTCTGTCGACTTCTCATCCCTCACTATGCAGTGTGCACCGATTCTCCCCCAAATCAGGTAAAATTTGGAATTAATTTAGGGTTTGAAGTTTAATTTAGGGTTCGAAGTTCGAATGGTCTTATTTCCTCTTCTCCTTTATATAGGTCGTTTGTAGTTAAGCACAAAGGTCCCAAACTGGTAGAGTAAAGCTCAGAACCCCTTACCTAGTCCCAGTTTTTTGCCCTACCGCCATTTCTGTTACCCCTCTCTCTCTGTTTTCTCGCCGACATCCTTCACTTGGCTTTCTCCAAGGTATGTGAAGCTTTCATTTGATTTCAATTTTGTTTTTACTTTGGTTGCCGAGAAAATGCTAGGAAAATTTAGTTTCTGTTATCCTATATTTTACTTGTCGAGTTTGACGAACATCTTTGTGATACTTACTGTCAATTGCAATGTCAATTTTGTTTCTTTATTATCCTGGGTTTTGAAATTTGAGCCTTTTTTTCATTTGTTGAAATGTTAGTTTTGTTTAATTTCATTGTTGGGGTTTTAGGGCGAATTAGGGAATCGATTATTTCACCTACTTGTATTTTTCTCTGAATTTTGAGAAATCTTCCAGAGAAGTTGTTTGTCTCGGCAACCAAGCAGAGAATTAGGGTTGCCATCTAATGGCTTCGAAGCAATTACGTGTTTTTGGAATGCTAGAATTTTGATCCAATTAAACCTAGAAATGGAGAAATTTCAACTGATCCAATTATTTGCAATCAGAAAAATATGATGGCGTTAGTTTGATAGTAGAATACAAGAACAATTCATAATTTCATATTTCAATTTGGGATTCTCGATTTGTCCCGAAATCCCGAAAATATGGTTTGGGATTGGTCTTCAAATTTCCATCCTGAAAAATTTCTATTTGAGATTCGGGATACTAGTTTCGGTTCGGTATCTCATATCGAACCAGCCCTGGTTAAAATTTGTTAGATGGATTTCTAACAATAAATTAATGAATTTATATTTTTTAAGGCCTGACCCATTATTGTATAAGGCCCAAAAATGGGTTGCATCTTGAAACCGATATAGCTTGTCAGCATTTATTCTTCACAACGTCTGACAGCAGTCATCACCAATTCTCCTCTGACTCGACAGCCCTCGGCTCCGTCTTCGTCTCCCTCTCTCTGGCAACTTGCTAGTTGCGACCACCATCACCAAACCAACACACCACCGTCTCCTCGCAAACATTCCAACCGCAACCTCCCCATCACCGCCATCGAGAGCACCACCACCATCATCCTGCGAATCGAAATCGACCACCATCATCTCATGTCCTCCCAAATTAAGGTAATACAAGCTGCTTTCCATGCTTACTAGGTGCAATCATGAAATCTCTGCATCATCATCGTGTTTGACTTAGAGCTATCCAGCAGTTGAGAACATCTAATACGTATCTTCCCAGTTACGTTGAAAGAAATTTGTTGTTTGTTGGTATCAAGAGTCGTACACGTTCCCAAAACGAATAAAATGGGAAATCATGCTACAAGTTGATAATGTTTGTGATATAGTCCATGAATGTATCGTGACATTTCTCAGTCTTCAGTTGTTGGCATTTGCAACTTTGTTGTATATACGCTTCTGTTGGATTTAAGTAATAGCTGTACCGTTTGAAGCCGTGATTACAATTACAATGTTTCTGGATTTTGTAGTAGGAGCAGTCGTGGAGGGAACATAAATGGTTGCGGGAAACCACGTGGGAGTGGCAGCCACTTCTCTCAATTTCTGGTCTCTCTCGGACTCTAATCGTTTAGTTGGTCCCGTTCTTGGTAAGTTCTGATTCTTTTTTCGTTGGTTGAATAAATTCATATATTAGTAACTTCTTTTTTCCTTTTGAATTTCTCTAGTTTTTGTTTGAGCATTGCAATTTATGCTTCAATTGGTTTATTAATTTCTGTTTCAACTTGTTATGTTGTGTTCACTGTGGAGCTGTTGAACTTCTCTTGGTCAATTTTTTTTAAGGGTTTTTACACTTCGTTTCTTTATGCTTAATTAAAGATCTTCACACACACACACACATATATACATGCGTATATATATTTTATCAGTATGTATGTGTTTACTTGATTGCAAGTTCCCTTTACCCCAGTACAACATCAAATCTGACGTGCATTGTTTGCTTTTAGGAACATTGAAAACCTGAAAAAGTATCTAAGGATCGAACTTTGCACTACGGAATATTAGGAATTCATACGGTATATTAAAACCTTCAGACTTGATACTTGTATCTACATTCGGAAGCATTCAATAGTCTACACCTGTAGGACCACATGTTACTTTCATATGTATTGCAAAAGTTGATAGTGGGTTACAACACTATAGCCAAGATATCAAATAGACATTCTTGTTTTCCTTAGTCGATGGAGTACAATTTATGAGTCGTATCTCTATGATAGCTAACATATGTGCTTAATCCAACTTCTCGATATGAAACTTTTTCTTTTTGTTAGTTATAGAGCTGCTGGTTGCTCAATCCCTCTTCGCTTCATTTATATTCAAAAACCGCATTGACGATACCAAATGTACGATAATACTAAGGACAATTTTGTACAATCCAATCCACTACGACATGCCAAGAAAACTTTGGTGTTTTATATATAGCTAAGGCTGATGATCTAGGCATTTTTAGCCTTTAGTTTGTCTTTTTTCCTTTAATATTCATCATTGAGTACTTATTTATGTATTTATTTACTTCATGTTATAGGTCTTTCGCTGAAATAGATTAACACCGGCTGGCTTGTTGTGGGTATCGGAGCGCTCTGTTATTACAGTTTTTTTGTCAGCCTTAAGCTCTGATTTTAGGGGGATGAAGATGTATGTCTTTAACTTTTTACTTATTTCTAATTAGGTTAGTTTATATGAATTTCCATTTTAAGGCTTTTGCAGAAGTTTCATATTATTTTTTCTTAATGCTGGTGGTGTTATAAATTCCACATTTAAACAAATTCTTGCAGTTTACAGGCCAATTCCGGTGTGCTTACCAATTTTGATGTGCTCAACTTTCTAAAGACCAAAGGGGCTTCAAAAGATCTAGCACGGGTTCTTGCTAATGTAGCGCCATCCGAGTATAAGGTAGTAATGATATTTATATTTCCACCACCCATTCCCTTTTTTATCAGTATTGTTGTGAGAATTGATGTGTTGTTTATTTCCCTTGTTTAGATTTTCGATTACTTGGTTGCAACTCCTGCTTGTACTCAGACAAGAGAGAGTATCGATGAGTTCAAGGAGAAGTGTAGGGAATATGACCTTGCAGAAGCTGAGGTGCTCAATATTATCAACACTAGGCCATATAACGTCGTTGGAATCTTCCCGGTGTGTTATACTACTTTGATTGATAATCTGTTTCTGTTGCGTATCTCATTGATTCTAGTAATGATTGTGATGCTTCTTTCTTTATGGTTTATGTATTTGGATTCTGATTGTGTATATTATCATGTGGCCTGTCGTTTCGTGTATTGGGTTTATGTGATCACACCGTATCTGCAGCTAATTGCATTTGTCTTTGTACCCTGCATTGTGGGTGGAATAGGAACCACATTTAAGTGGGCTAGGGAAAAAAATTAGGAACACTATATATCTTGCGCAGAGAAAAATTATGAGCGGAATGCTATGCTTTCTATTGCTTGACATGAATGAATTTGCTGATTCACATTATTCAAGTACGGTAAATCATTGGCTGAGTACCATGTATTTTGTTTCTATATTCTGTAGTCTGTCAACCTGAAATAATTATTTGTGACCATTGATATCAGAAAATTATCAACTCTGTGCAATTCTGAGTTAACAATGTTACCATGATGTTGTCATTAAGGTTGAACTTTTCAGTGTCTACTGTTTATTATGAATTGGTGTCTTCCCAAATTGTGGAATGGACTAGTGTGTTTTCCCTTCTTGTCGTCTGTGCTTAGAGAATCTATGAACACCTTGTTGGATTAACATGTGCTTGGTGCATACACGTTATCTTTTGTTTTCTCATATATCATTTTGGTTCATGAAACGTAGTAAATATTATTGCATTTAAGCATGAGTCCGCATGAATGCATTTTGTCTTGATGTTCCTTTGTGCAATGACCTCAAAAGAGAGCCACCGTTTTCGAATAACAAAGCCTTTTCCGGCTTAACAATGCCACGTGAAAATTTTGAATATCAAACCCACACCATGACAGCAAGGCTGAGCAGAACAACTACAAAGTCGTACACCACTGCCCTTTTCTCTCAATAAATCCACCAAATTACTAAAGACACCAGTCACCCATGAAAACATAGTAAATATTATTGCATTTAAGCATGAGTCTGTACGGAAGGCATTTTGTCTTGATCTTTATTTGTGTAATGACCTAAGGTCACCATCGCCTCTGCTATATAGAGAAAATAGTGTAGCGTTCCTGCTTTATTGTAAACTAAGAGAAAATAGTGTAGCGTTCCTGCTTTATTGTAAACTAAGAGAAAATAGTGTAGCGTTCCTGCTTTATTGTAATTTATGGAATATGTCAACTTGCAAATTTGGTTTGTTAATTACTTTTCTGATGTTTTACAGATGATAGAGGATATCGATAGCCGTTTAGGAGAGAAAATTCAAGATCTAGTAGATATGGTGGTAGAAGTGTTACCATCTCTACCTGTTCCAGCAGCAACTGATGAAAGTGGGGCAAACACCGCGGATGCAGAAAAAATTGAACATGAGAACGATAACAATGAAGAGGAACCTGAAAATGAGGAACCAATGGAGACATAATGATAAGAAGGATTCCAGTATCAATGATCAAAGTATTACTCTCGTAAATTTCTCAACTTTTAGGCTTATGGTCTCAAGTCAAGTTTATCATGAGCAACTAGTTACTGTCCATCTTGTATGCTTGGATTGCATTTGTGGTTTCGCAAGCGACTGTCGAATGTTATCATGATAGCAGAAACGAAGAAATTTATAGGTCGTGGTTTCTTCTATTTTGGTTGCGGTTCAAGTAAAACTTCTCGGGTTGCATATCAATCACCATTTTGATCAAGAGAAATCGACTGGAGTTCACCATTTGTTTCTGTCGCATTGTTCTTTAAAGTTTTCTCATTTCCACATTGCATTTCAATTTGCCCGTCTGCAGCCCTATACCTCAATCCTTCAAAGTAATTTGCCCACAAGAAACTGAAGTTATTTGAAGGAGGATTTACATGGCATGACCTCCATGATGGTGTCTCGTGCCCAAGACATAGAGGATGTAAATTTTTATTAAGGTCTTTGATTGATTGACACGGGATGTCATGTAATAGTGTAACAGCGCGATGTAAGTTATTCTTTGTTTGGAGAGGTTCCAAAGTTCGACATCTTCCTCAATGTCAAATATAATAATTAAAACGGACAGGGTTACATGAGCAAAATACAACCTGTATTATCCTTCTGTGCAATTTGATCTCTTTTAAACAGAAAACTCGGGTGCACCGTGTTATTTTCACATATGATTATATCATCAGCACGAGCCGACATGGTAACTGAAAAAAAAAGTTGTCCTTCGTTGAATTAATTGAAGTTTGGTATATAGATAGATAGAATAGAACAAACTAGAAAAAACGCCCGTGCGATGCTGTGGGGCTTGAATGCATCACCTTGAACTGCATTGTACAATTAACAAGACGAAACGAAACATTTTAGTTCCCTAATATATAGAAGAAACAGAAGTAACATATAGTTCACAGCCATGTTGCCCTTGTAGCCAAGGTGACAAAATATATATCTTCTAGGTTAGGTACATGTTTTTAAGTAGTTGACAAAAAAGATAAAGACTGTTTTGTTCTCATTCTAGCATCTAAGTTTCCAAGCACAAACGTGCAAAGCAAAGAACATGCAGGTGTTGAAGCAAATTGGATCCTGGGGCAGTATCAGAATATTTCTTTATCGTTCCTTTATTCTTTTCATCGTGTCGAGCATTAATCAGTTCCCTTAAATTTTTTACCAAAAAGCCTCCTAGAATTTGTTGTTCGCTTCGATCAATCTCTTTCACCATTTTATTAACCCTGAATGTCAAATTAAATAGAATGTTAATATTTATGTATTTTAGAAAGAAAAATCTAGTTAGCTTGTAGGTCTTAAAATAACATTGTAAAAGATTTTTAAAACTCAAATATAGAAGCTATGAGTTTTTTGGATATAAGTTAGGTTTGTTCGGAGAGAGTAGCTATTAACAGCACTCATTAAAGTACTTTGAGAGGGATGAGAGGGTTGACTCTTAGGAAAACCTAACGAAAACACCAACCACACCAACCAAGAAAGCAATTGACAAAAAAACATATTAAATGGCTAACAACATTCGACTAAGAATTAGGAACACCTGGTTAAAGCAAAATCACAAATGACACCAATGCACCTTTGAACAATAATAGAATGGTTGAGACTAAATTAAAACCAACAAAAACAAAGAAACCAATGAACTCGAGAAGTATCAAAGGATCACAGAGATAACCAAGAATGAGAAACAAAGCAAAGAGCAAACGAATGACATAAGCTGATAAAACGAAACAATCAATTGAAAAATTATAAATATGCAGTAACTCAAACGGAAAGCATGGGGAAACAATGCATCTTAGTTTAGGTGACATACCAAAGCCTTGATTCAAATGCAATAGGTCCGAACCCCTAGATCAAAGGCACCAAGAAGAGCAGATCACGACGTTGTAATGAGACTTTGATCTAAACTACAACAAATCAGTGAGATTGAGATCAGAATTTGAAGCGCAACCAAATGGACACAGGAAAAGTAACTCAATCTGCGATAGTGCAATGGACTCTACCTTTGACAGTTCAACGGACTTAATGTACAACAAATTTACATTTCACGAAAGAAAAGCTGCTAACAATGGGAATGCATCATCTGTCACCATATTAATTTAAAGGCCCAAAGCAAGCATGAGGTATCAAAGTTGGTTTTGAATTAGTACAGGGGTTAAGAGTGTGAGAACGTTGGTTTCAGAAGAAATAGGTTAAATAGAGCAAATAATGGTTCACTGTGGAGTACTGTTGGTGAAAATTATGGGGTAGCAGATGATTTTAGTAATACATCATTTCCAGCAAAAGTAAATGGCAATGACAGACTACCAAAAGTATATAAATGATATAATATAGGTTAGAATCGTTGGACCAAAAGCATATGGTAATGACACACTACCAAAAGTGTATATATATATACAGCGATTACTAAATAAGAAAACAATTTCATTCATTTCAGATCTTAAATGTATATATAAGCATTCGTTAAACTTCAGTGGATGCTTAGTTATCTCAGTCTTGACATTAATGAACAGATACAGATACGCACACTAAATAGAAAGAAACTCAGTTCCAATGTAAGCTCAAACGACAAAAATTGAATTATATATTTCAAATCTAAACATCAAAGCTTCACAAATATAAATGAAAAAAGGTTGATAGCTAAATAGGCTTTGAACAAAAATGATGGCGTATAATTATATACCTCAAAACAGGATGGAACCAACTTCTTCCTTGAATGATCCAAATTTATAAAATCTGCAAACAATGTAGATCCGTTAGCAACTTAGAGACTTTCAAATTTAAAGAGCAAAACTATAGAAATTTTAGCTAAATGACCAAAAGACGAGACCAAAAAACAAAGGAAATTTACAAATACGATGAATTACAAAACACACCTACTGAAAAAGCTCACATTTATGATTTTAAATCTTGAGTTATGCACCCATCATACCTTGGATGCCTTTGGTTAAGATATTTAAATTTTAATCTTTATGGTACTTTTGGTATGCACTGGTGCAAAAAGTGAACAGCAATCAAAACTGGCAGCGAGGAAGGTATTTGTTAAATGCTCATTGGTATTAACATAGCAAAAAAGATAGTGATATATGTGAGTTTTCGTAAGTTTTGACCTGATTTTAGGCATTTTAAGTCTGGGGTAGAGTGATAGTGGGTAAGAATCAACTAAAAAATAAAGGAGAATCAAAAGTATTAAACACAAAATATTACATGGCAATGAGAATATATAAACACACACAATATATTACCTTCCAAAACATTCACCTCTTAGAAAGACCTTGAAATCCCCACAAAGTTGTCCAATTTCCACCAGAATCCAGCTTCTTACAGTGTTAGATTCCTTCTGGGTAAACCACACAAACCAAAACACCAATCAAATGAAGTAGCTTTAAACATAGGCAACTTATGAGTTCTTATCAGATAAAATAATTGAAACAGAGAAACGGACAACTATATTACTCGGCAAAGATATATTGCTCGGTAGAAATAAATAGAGTAGATAATTTATTTGTGCTGAATTCCCAAGTGCTATTAAACTATCAATGATCAGAAGATAGCTAATGGTGAAAAAGAAGCCTAACCGATATGAAACAAAATGAAAGGCTATACCGAAATGAAAGCCTACCAGGCGCAAATAGAAACAAACTATATAGTTGGGCCTTGTACATGGTTAGATACTTGGTGTCCAGGAATTATGTTATAAGGCAGACTAATCAAATGATTACGCTTACAACTATAATGTTGTTTCAATTTTTAAAAACTGTTAACTGATTGAAAAACCACACCATTTAGAGAACCAGTGGAGATCAGAATAACTAAGAAATACTATAGAGGCAAATGAACAGCCATTAATATAATTTTTTTCTCAGCATGGCAACAACAATCAGAAAAAGAAAAGGAGAAACTCTATGGGATAAATTTAAAGTCTATTTGAAAAGTTCTATATATTTGTTTGTCAAACTCAGTGATCAAACTGCACACTCATGAGTTCCAAAAAGAAAATAAAACGAAGAACTGAAATCATTGACAATTTCAAGCAATATAACAGCTATTATTAAGATCCAAAACGAAATCCGGAAAGTATGGGGAAATAGTATAAGTAACTAAAACTCTGAGGCTTTTAGCTGTACTTCCACCCTTGAAATAGATTTAGCAAGCATTGTAAATTGACAAAAACATTGAAATTGAAATGCACAGAGGTTAAAAAGCCTTAAACCAAATGACAGCCCGGAAATGGAAGCAAATGTGAACTGTTTTTAATCATTCAGGTTCAAATCATTGGCAGAAGAAAGGGCCAATCTTTGAATCAACATGATATAAAACAGAACATAATTTAGGTGTTCAAATCACCCAAACTGAGAAAAACAAATTACGAAAAGAAATTGAGAAAAATAATTAAATTGAATGCACAGAACAAAACAAATTGAGAAAAACACTTAAATTTCTTTATGCACATAAGCAAAGGCAAGCACAAAACCTTAAACCAAATCACAGCCTGGAAATGTCAGAGCTTCAAAGCATAGACATACTCTAAATCTAATCTAATTAAAGCTAATAAAATGAAATTAAAGCTAAGTAAAACAAATAAGAACTTGGAAATAGAAAAGCAGCATAATAAATAGGGAACTTTAACGAAAAACACCCGGTACTGTTCACTTTAACGAAAAACCACATTTTTACATTAAAAAGTCAATCCTGGTACTATTCACTTTACCCTTTATTTTGTCCTTATCATTAAAATTCAAAGTTTTCAAGCCCTTTTCATTAGTTTTCCTTAATAAATAATGAAAAAGCTAAGATTGAAGTTGGATTCATCCTTTACCAAATAAATGTAAAAATGTTTAAAAATTGTTGAATCTTAGGATTATCTTTCATGACACAGAACTTCGGAAACACAATTGATCACTTTCTCATTCTGAGATCATTTCAATGGCCACATTACATCATTGTAAACACTAAGAATACACAACATACCACACAAAGGCCACAAATCAAATAAGTATACATTCAAAATAAGATTGTCAGAATGAGAAAAACGGATGAGAACTAAAATTAGCACAAAGCAAATGAGATGTACAACCCTCCAACTTTCAAAATTGACCAAGTCAAAAAACTTTGTAGCAGAACATGGAGAAAGGATGGAACAAAGAGATCCATTGTGGTGATGTAATAGTCTGTGATGCATAGTAAGTCGAGTTAAATGAAAAAATACCATTTCTAAAAACAACAAATAGACATCTAAACCTGCTGTCTATACTGGTTGTTAGAAAGTTTCAAACACAGTATAGAGATTTGTATTATAATTTCGTTTGTATAAAACTTAACAAAACTTAACAAAATTTTAAAATAGATAGACAAATACCTCAGTAATGGTTGATTTGGTGGCCGCTGTGTGAATGAAAGGTTTGATCTGTATGCTTGTGTTGGATCTGCATGCATATGAAAAATAAAATTAAAAATTGCATCACACAAATACAGAAGCAACCAAGAAATGGAAAAACAACCTAGCAACATAGAGATATTCGAATGATGTGAAATGGAAAAAGACCCAGAAGGTGATTTGGTGAGAAGCAATTAGTGGGAAAGTATGAAGAAACACACAATGAGCACAGTGCAACCCCTTTATTTATAAAGACAGAAATCTGACCTTAACATTGAACTGAACAGTTAACTAAACAACCTAAATTCCCAAATTTAAAAACAATAAACTTAAAAAGGAGTTTGAATTTTGTTTACCTATAAGCAAAGGGAACAAAAACATCTGAAAAACACAAATATCAAGACAGTGTAGTCCCTTAATTCACAAAGACTAAGAGCAAACTCAAATAGTTAACTAAACAATTTAAAAATATCTATGACACCTTTAATGAAGCTTACTGGCTATGTGAAATGGAGCACCACAAATTTATCTACATTATGGTTGTTAGGAGAACGGATTAGGTTGTAGGAAAAAATGTGGACATACAGCTAACCCTAAAGGTGATCTAAACAACCTAGAAAAGACTAAGAGCAAACCCTAATAGTTAAGTAAACAATATAAAATATCTATGATAGCATTAATGATAGAAAAAATATCTGTGACAATTTTAATAAATGGAATGGCTAATCAAACATTAAACAACAATTAAAAACAATAAACTGAAAAAGAGATAACCCTAAGGTGAGCTAAACAATCTACAAAGATCTATTACAATTTCAATTAAGTAACAAAAAATTTGTAACAATTCTAAAACAGAAAAAGGATCAATCAGACAAAAGTTAATCAAGAAACAAACAAATTAAAGCAGTGGAAGACCCTAATTCACAAAAACAGAGACATAATCCTAGCACCCAACTCAACAATTTATAAACATCCATTACAATTTGAATGAAAGAACAAAATATAAATGAAAATTTTAACAAAGCAAATGGCAATTAGACACTAAACAATGAAAAAAAAGCAGTGCATTACCTTTAGAATCAAGGGAGAAAATTGAAAACCCAGACCCTGCCATTCGTCCCTCACCCATCCCCTCCTCACCGCCTCTATGCGTAACCCGTTAACCCTAAAGAATACACACACCCATGCTTTCCGCTCTGTATCTCTCTCTCTAAAACGGGAGAAAATCCTATAGATCTTGGCAGAGCACCTACCTAAATCTCTCTCACTCAATCCAAACCCGTAGCTCCCATCTCTCTCCAATCTGTCAGGCCCTGTGTCTCCTTCCTCTGTGGTCGCTCTGTCCCCCCCTCTCCGCTCGCCAGCGGCACACCTAGCTGTCTTCGAGTAAAAAATGAGAGCAATTGTCTCTCTCCAATTTGTCAGGCGTGATGTTCCCTTCCCCTCTCTCTCGCCAAGTCAAACATGAAATGCAGCCAACGGCTGAAAAAAGGTTTTTAAGCCTGAGTGGCAATTTTGTAAATTAAGTGAAAGTGGGTTAAAAGCATCCGAGTGGCTATCTTGTAAATAAACTGAAATGTGATCCAAAACACTGTTCATATGAATAGTGCCAATTTCCCTCCTACTTTAGACTAAAGTAATGTGTCGGACTTATAATGCTACCCTTTTTATATGACTGAAAATGATAGATCCGACTCTAAATAATTGTTCTCCATTTTTAAAAGCGACGTTAGCTAAGGAGATTCAACATTATACAACCTTGATTATTTGACAATAATTGAGGGTATTTTTGTTATTTTTTATAAAATTCTATTGATTTCAAATCTTAGGAACCAAAGTAAGGAGCTATGTAAATTTTAAAGACCATTTTGACTAGAAAACCTTCTTTTTATTAAGCAATATATTGCTAATTCAATGCATTGCTAATTCATAAATGAACTCGGCCTATATCAAATGATAGATGACGTAGCAGTGTCATATATTGCTGTAGGCTTTCCGCATCTAAAGCGTCTTCTGATTCCGTCAATCTTCCTGTCGTACGGTGCTTTGGAAACTATACTGAATAGCCACAAGAATCTTGAGCTACTTGATACACGACACAGCTGCTGTAGTCTGTAGACGAAGAAATTTTATCTGAAGAATGCTGCGTGGGGACAAACAAGTGATCGATGAAAAGGCTGCTGGTGTGCATTAACTATGTAGCAAAAGCTTAAGAACTATGGAATTGAGGAGCGAAAAGTCTAGAGAGAGAAAGTATAGAAACTGATTTCATTTCAGTAATTGTTAGTTACAACTGTTGGCCTTCCTACTATTTGTAAGAGCTGAGTTGTCTTAACAGCTAAGCAAGCTTCTAACTAACAGAAGCTATGGGATCTTGACACCTGTATCAGCAAGATCATTACCCCCCCTTTAATCTGAACTGGGGAACCCCAGTTTGAGATTGGAGCAATGTTTTAGAAGTAAAGGACCATGAAGACCTTTGGTTAATACATCAGCCACTTGATCATTTGTAGAAATATACTCCACCAATAAATCCCCCTTCTGAACTCGTTCACGAACGAAGTGGAAATCTGTATCAAGATGTTTTATCCGAGTGTGGAACACCGGATTAGAACACAAGGCAAGGGTTGAAACATTATCATAGTGGAGAAGTGGAGGTGTAGGTAAGTAAACATGCAAATCTTTAAGAAGTAAACGGATCCACGCAACATCAGCAGCTGCATTTGCCAAAGCTTTATATTCTGCTTTAGTTGAACTTCTGGAAACACTCCCTTGCTTCTTTGACTGCCAAGAAATCAGATTTGGGCCTAATAATACCATAAAGCCAGTTTTAGATATTCTAGTGTTTACATCTGATGCCCAATCTGCATCGCTGAATGCAGTTAACTCCATAGAATCAGCATCAGAAAAAGTGAGACCACAGTCCATAGTACCTTGTAAATAACGCAAAATCCTTTTCACCAAGGAAAAATGCATATTTGTTGGAGTAGACATAAACTGACAAGCATAGTTGATTGCAAAAGCTATGTTCGGACGTGTAAATGTAAGGAACTGAAAAGCACCTACAAGACTTCGAAATAAAGTAGGATTAGACAAAAGTGTGCATTCTTCTTTCAGTAGCTGAGTATGGGGCTTGCAGGGAGTGCAACATGATTACAGGAATCCATGAATGCTTTATGAAGTAAGTCTTTTACATTACTTGGACTGGGATATGAATAAATCCCCATTATCTTTGTAGGTAATCTGAAGACCTAAGAAGAATGTTAATAATCCCATATCTTTCAAATCAAACACCTTTCCCAACTGATCAATAACTTCTTGAACTAAACTAGGCTGAGAACCAGTGATGATGATGTCGTCCACATATAAAAGAAGAATTACAACTTCATTGTCAAGAGCTTTAACAAACAAACTGGGATCGGATTCAGAGACAACAAACTCTAGGAGCTTGTTAAGTCCATAGAGAGACTTAACAAGCTTACAAACTTATTGAGGATGAGTAGGATCCTGAAATCCTTGTGGTTGCTTCATGAACACTTCTTCTTGAAGATCACCATGCAAAAATGAATTTTTGACGTCTAATTGGTGTAACTTCCACCTCTGTGATGCAGCTAGAGCAAGGACAAGTCGGACAATAGTGTGTTTCACTACAGGACTAAATGTATCAGCATAATCGAGTCCATGTTCTTGACTGTAGCCTTGTGCCACTAATCGAGCTTTATACCTGGAAATCTTGCCAAATTGATCCTTCTTTATCTTATACACCCATTTACTACTTATCACATTCCTATCAATCGGTGGTGGCACCAACTCCCACGTTCCTTGTTTTTGCAAAGCTGTAAACTCTTTTACCAGAGCATTTCTCCAATGTTCATGACTAACTGCTATTCTAAAAGTAGTAGGCTCAACCGAATCATGTATAGACAAAACAACAGTATAGCCCTTGAATACAACATCAATAGAATCACTGGTATGTTCCTCGGAAACATCAAGAGTAGTTGCAATATAAGAACTATAATCTTTTCTTGAGATGACACCTGATTTGAGTCTAGTTGTCATAGGATGACTAAAGGATACAATTAGTAAATTAGAGTGTACAACAACTTTTGAATCATTATTTGGATCAAGTGAGTGAGTTACCTCGAAGTGTGCAAAACTAGGGACAAACAACAAAGCATTTGATGTGTTAGAGGAAGGTGAAGTATGTTGGGGGGAAGCTTGTACAGAAGAACCATGATTTGAAACCTGTTGAATATCAGTCATATATATTGAGTTACCTTAAGAACTAAAATGCTGCTCCACACTTACAGAATTCACACTGTTTCTTGTGTCTTGATTAATACTCCCAGAATGTGGATGATTCCAATTAGCTAAAGAATTCACATTGTTGCCACTAGATTCAATGGAATTAGTACTAATACATACCCTACTAGACTGATCAGAGCCATTGAAAGTGGGTATTATAATTGGCATAAGTACAAGATACTGTTCTAGGTGAGTGGTCACCTGTTGTGAAGAGGATTGTACATGATTTGTCATAAATGGAAACACAGTTTCATCATGCACCACATGTCTAGAAATGAACAACTTCTATTTCACTCTATGATAACTCACACAACCTTTGTATCCCAAAGCATAACCCAAAAATGTGCATTGATCAGTTTTGACATCCAATTTACTAGAGGTATAGGGTCTAAGAAAAGGATAAACTGCTGTGCCAAAGACTTTGAGACCATTCAATATTGGATTTACTCCAAACAACTTAAAGAATGGAGATTGCATTTGTAAATTTTGGCATGGCATCCTATTAATCAGAAAAATGGCATGGGAACAAGCATGAAACCAAAAATTGTGAGGCAAATGAGTAATGGATAGCAAAGTGACTGCAGTTTCTATAATATGTCTATGTTTGCGTTTAGTTACTCCATTTGTTGTAGAATGTATGGACAAGATACCAAATGTATAATCCCATTAGTGGCCAAAAATTTCTTAAACTTTAAGCTCACATACTCACCCCCACCATCAAATTGAAAGTACTTGACATTAGCCTTAAAATGATTCTTGATAAATGCATAGAACTGCTCAAACACTAACTGAACCTGAGACTTGTAACACAGTTGGCAAATCCATGTAAATTTTGTAAAGTCATCAATGAAGCTAACATAGTATTTATCATTCCATTGATACAACTGGTGATGGCCCCCAAACATCACTACTTACTCTTTCAAAGGGTTTTACAGAAACATGTGAACTAGGAAAAAAACATTTGTCTTGACATTTTTCTTTGCAAACAAAAACTACACACATTCTTATTCACATCAGTTTTATATGGTATCTGAGATTGAGAGAGCATACTATGTAAAATCTTATTGCTAGGATGCCCTAGTCTATGATGCCACATAGAAGCCTTGATTGCTTGTCCAAGAAAGGCAGTTGGTGAAGGTTGCAGCAATTTATTGTAGTTGAAGAATAACTGCTTTGGAATGTAGTACAAACCCTTATTACTCCTTCCTCTCAGTAGGATTGTCTTTGTTGCCTTGTCCTGCACCCAAAATCCAAATTCATCAAAAAATATATAACAGTTATTGTCTCTGCACAGAGTATAAATAGATAATAAACTTGCAGCGAAATGAGGAACATGTAGGATAGTTAACAGATTTAAAGGTTTAGAGGTAGTGGTGATAGAGTTTGAACAAGTATTTTTCATTGGAAGACACTCTTCATTTCCCATAGTGATTTTTTGATCTCCTTCAAAAGGTGTGATCATGTTTAGATCAGCCATGTCCCCTGTTATGTGGTGTGTTGCATCGGTATCCATAATCCATGCTTGATTTGCATTAAATTCAGATGGTGCACTGGCATTCATAGCAATAAGTGACGGAGGTGGACATACACCTAACATGCATAATTGCTTATGTGATAGCAATTTAGTGTAGTATGGCCTCGTTTCCCATAAATCTGGCATTCTGGAATAGATTTACCAAAAGAATGTTACTACTCATTCCTGTAAAAACAATTTGGTGTAGTATGCCCACGCTTGCCACAAATTTGACATTCTGGGATGACATTTGGCTTCTGTCCAGAATTTCCATTCCAATTAGTCCATGAACCAGAAACACTTCCACCCGAAGATCCATTCTTAGACTGATAATCTCCTGAAGATCCAGAAGAACCACCATTGTTTCTATTCCCAACATTAAAACCTCCATTAAATCGTGGCCTAAAATTGTTTCTATTTCTGTTGAAGTTGAATTGTTGACCACCATTGTAACCTCCATTATTCCCAGATGGCCTTTGATATTGTCCTACAAAACCAGCATTGCCATTGTGATTCCCAAATTGCCTTTGATATTGTCCCACAAAACCCACATTGCCATTGTAATGAGTATCATTATGAGTTGATGATTCTCCTTGATAAACCTGTCCATTTGCACCAGAATTTGAGGATCCTCCTAGAAATATTTGCCTTGTAACTCCTGTCATGGATGACTCCCCTTCACAATACATGCCAAACATAGGGAATGAAACAGAACTTGGTGAATCTTCAGCGGTTCTCTCAGCACTCAACAGTTGTGCACGAAACTCCTTAAGAGTCATCAGAGTTTCCCATGCCACGACCACAGTCCTGATCATATTGTTCTCAGATGGTAATCCTGCTAAAGCAGCCACAATTAGATCATTTTCAGAAATTATCTCCCCTGCAGCTAGCAACTGATCATTGAGATGTTTAAGTCTCAAAAGATACTTCTCAATCGTATCGGTACCCTTTTTAATAGTGTGAAGCTCTGTCTTCAAATGATTGATCCGAGCACGAGACATAATAGCATATCGATCATTAAGATATGTCCAAGCTTCGTAGGTAGTTTTACTCCCCACAACATATTCAATGGCCTCATCGCCTAAAGTTGCAATTAAGAGACTGAGTAAAGCCTTATCTATTTTGATCCACTATTTATACGCCTCGGTGATCTCTTTGGTAACACCAGTATCAAGTGAGATAACATACTTAGGTGGACAAACATTTGTTCCATCAAAGTATTCAAACATATCATAACCTCTAGGACAGAACGAAATTGAAAGGACCACTTTGCAAAGTTATCATCATGCAATCAAATAGTCAACATCCCAAGCAATCCATCAATCTTTAAAGGTGTAGAACTTGGAGAAGCCATAGCTACGAATTTCACTGACCAAACAAGGATGACCACTTCAACAGAAAGAGACTTCGTGTCACAAAAACAATTCACAATCCACAAGCTTCATGCTCAAACAATTCACCAAACAAGCAATCTTTGTGCCCTAATTTCAGTAATTTTTCACGAATTCGATAATAGATACAAGCTTAGTGCTCAAAATTTCCTTGCACAATCAACAAAATTGAGCAATTCACAATTCCAGTACTAAGACTTCACAATTCTTCAAGATTTATCACAAATCACAAATCAATTGCAGTAATTTTCAAGATTCTTCAACATTCATCACCAATTCACTGAGGAAAGGGCTTCGTGCCTCAAAATTCTTCAAGTAATTGCCTCAAAAATTTACTCAAATCTCAAGATTGGAACACAAGGAAAAAACCTGATTAAAATTTACTACCTATCTACCTAATTTGGGGTTTGTTGTCTCTGAATCCAATCCCAATTTGTTTGTTAAAGCTCTTGACAATGAAGTTGTAATTCTTCTTTTATATGTGGACGGCATCATCATCACTGGTTCTCAGCCTGGTTTAGTTCAAGAAGTTATTGATCAGTTGGGAGAAGCGTTTGATATGAAAGATATGGGATTATTAACATTCTTGTTAGGTCTTTAGATTACCTACAAAGATAATGGGGATTTATTCATATCCCAGTCCAAGTATGTAAAAGACTTACTTCATAAAGCATCCATGGATTCCTGCAAATCATGTTCCACTCCCTGCAAGCCCCATACTCAGCTACTGAAAGAAGAAGGCCCACTTTTGTCTAATCCTACTTTATTTCGAAGTCTTGTAGGTGCTTTACAGTACCTTACATTTACACGTCCAGATATAGCTTTTGTAGTCAACTATGCTTGTCAGTTTATGTCTACTCCAACATATATGCATTTTTCCTTAGTGAAAAGGATTTTGCATTATTTACAAGATAATATGGACTGTGGTCTCACCTTTTCTGCTGTTGATTCTATGGAGAGTTGCATTCAGCGATGAGATTGGGCATCGGATGTAATCGTCGACGATCGCCGTCGTTGCAGAAAAGATATACTTCGACCTCCAACTCTTTGTCAATCTTCTCCTTCAAGCTCAGGATTCACAGTAACCTGATGCTCTTGATACCATATTAACCATGCAGCAAAAGCTTAAGAACTAAGGAATTGAGGAGCGAAAAGTTTAGAGAGAGAAAGTATAAAAACTGATTTCATTTCAGTAATTGTTAGTTACAACTATTGGCCTTCCTACTATTTATAAGAGCTGAGTTATCTTAACAGCTAAGCAAGCTTCTAACTAATAGAAGCTATACGATTTTGACACATGTACCATCAAGATCATTACACATGTCCATTTACATCTAATAGTGTGGAGTTGCATCTCCAGCGTGTAAGGAAACATTGCGAGCAAAGTTCTCCCTTATACAACAACTGATTTTCTTTTTCTTTTGTTGGGTGCGCCATGGAGTAATTTGGACAGCTAGTTCTTTTGTGGTTTACAATTATATGGCATTTGAAAAGTGGATCGTTTTGCTTTCATCATAAAGAAATCATTTTATTTTTTGAAACAAATGAAAGTAAAGAATTCATTCATGCTATCCTATCGTTTATGTTGCGTAAGCGGTTCAAATTTTCTTTCCAATAGTTTAGACGAATGTTTGTAGCTAGAATAATGTAACAACTTCCTTTTTTTCAAACATTCATAGCCTAACCCAAAAAACAACCCTCAAGGCCACTTGAGATTTTGGACCAATATAAACCTGTTTGAAGAAGATCAATTGAAACATAGACAGTTTTGTAATCTCTAATTTAGAATCTCAACGAAAGAACCATATTGTTGGGTGCCAGTTCCCATGAAGTATCACTGAATCCTTAACCGAATAAATCAACAAAGAGGCATATATAGATAAAAAAAAGCCTAAAGTCAAAATTGGCCGAAAATGGGCCCGTCTGAAGTTCTTATCTAAAATAAGCACATACATCAAAAGTATTTCTAATTGAATTCGTTTGTACAAGAAGCATCTTGAAGTTAATAACGAAAATAACGAGTGCTTACTGAAATCGTTTCTATTTAAAACCACTTCCAGACTAGGGCTGGGCAAGGGCCGGGCTAGGCCCAAATTTGGAGGGACCGGACCGGACCCGCATGAAAATGCAACGGGCCGGGTCGGGGCAAGTAATGGAATTTCAAATTTTGGAACCGGACCTAACCCGACCCATTTCAAACGGGCCGATTCGAGCCGGGTTCACGGGTCCAATCTTCTTCTCCGATCTGTAGCCTCGCAGTCTTCGTCTTCTCCGATTTGCAGCAGTCGAGTTGAGCCTATCGTCTTCTCTGATCTGGAGCTTCGTAATCTTCGTCTTCTCCGATGGTGAGCTGATTTCGTGAGTCGTGACTCATTTGGTGAGCCTGGTCGCTGCTGTGATTTCGACGCAGTAGAAGGTGGGAGGAAGACCAGAATGAGAACAGAGAAAGAAAGTGGGGGATTTGTACAATCACATAAATCCTATCAGAAAATCAAGCAAATCCCACATTAAGTCAAAAACAAACAAATCCCATATCACAAATACCCCCAAACCAAAACCCATATCTTACTGATTGATCTCAAAAAAAAAAAAAAAAAAAAAAAAGAAAACCAAAACCCATATAAAAAAATTCCCCCAAAAAACCAAACAACCCTAAAGGGTTTCTCATCTCCTGTGCCTCATCGTTTTCCTTTGTAAATGCCTTCAGACCAATAACACCTATAGTCCCTCTTCTTCCTCTTTGACCCACCCAACACAGGACAAGAGAAAAAAAGTAAGAGGAATCCTATCAATCATTACAACCTTATTTTGTATTATATTCTATTATATTCTCTTCCATTCCAGAGAGAGGAGAGAGAGAAACAAGCAATACCCAATTACTGTACTTCAAATGCTTAACGTCAACGAACTTGTCCTGATGGCGGGTGGGAGGGACCTCGATCGACGACGGAGATGGTGGTTAAGTGGTGGGTAGGATGGACCTCGATCGACGGAGACAGGACGAAATGTTAAGTTCAGGAGAAGGATCGTGAGGGAGAAGTCGAGAGTTCTTAGAGTATCTAGAGAATTCTACATAACCTAAACAAATGAACGGTGGAGATTTAATCTCCCAGTGGAAACGGTTCGGGCCGGGGCCCCGTTTTATCTGAAATTTGTACCCACCCCGCCCCGCCCCGTTTTGAATTTACAATATATGTACCCGCCCCGAATTGCAATTACCCGCCCCGACCCGCGGGTGCAGGACCCGTTTGCCCATCCTTATTCCAGACAGCCCCAAAAACACATTGGTGCATTTACTAACCTAACCTTAGGCTAGTGTTGAAATGATTCAGTTCACCAACAAAATGAAGATTATTATGCTGAATTTAAATTAGCATGTGTCCTATAATGTAAAAATCCCAACAAAAACAAAAACCAAACCAATAAATTAGAGGTGAAAAGACGAAGTTAAGCATGAGCAGCATATACAGCATAACAAGATGTGCTTGAAAAATTGTAATTATTGAGTAGTAATTAGAGCTGCCTTTCGCTCGTGGAAAAAAAAATCGAAAATCCCAAACCAAATTGAAAACTTCCTGAACCAAAAGTCCTGAACCGTTCGGTACTTGAATAGTTTGGTACAGGATTCGGGATCTCATTTGCATTGGTTTGGCAATCCCAAATCGAACCGAAACATATATTTAATTTTAAATTAGGTTTAAGAATTATGTGGACCGTTGAATTTGGTTGAGATTTAATCTCAACCGTTCATTCATTACCCTTACTATCTCGATCTCACTTGAGTCACCTCACTCTCACAGTCTCACTTTGCCTCTCTCTCTCTCTTGTCTCTACTCGTTCTCTCCTTCATGTTTAATTAGTTATGCATACCCTTTACTTTTTTAAGCTTTGTTTGTATAAATTTAATTGATTTTTGTGTTTCATGCTTTAATTTTGTATTTTGCTCAAATGGGTATTGTTTGTATAGGTTGTATATCTTAATTTTTTAATCTTTTTTAATTTTCCCGAACCGTACCTAAAATTTTC
Source organism: Malus domestica (assembly GCF_042453785.1). Taxonomy (NCBI): domain Eukaryota; kingdom Viridiplantae; phylum Streptophyta; class Magnoliopsida; order Rosales; family Rosaceae; genus Malus; species Malus domestica. The sequence goes on from NC_091673.1 coordinate 17,222,079, forward strand.
GGGAATACCGAAATTTTGGTTCAGTTTCGGTTTTTGAAATTCCGTCCCTAAAGGAATTGGCTTTGGATCCTGACCCGAACCACCCTCTAATGGTCTTGTGTGTCACTTTTCCATGTGTGGGTTGTTTTATATTGAGTTTTTGGTTGAAATAATCAACTTCTGACATTTGGTTGCTAAAATAATGTACTTTGAGTATTTCGTCGTTATATCATGGTTGTGTCTTTTGATATTATCGATATGTCGTAAATATATATAAAAAAGTGACCACATATTAAAAGTGAATCATTTTAACTGATTGACCTTTATATTATCAAAAAGTAGCAAAAGAGGTATTAGGAGAGTCCAAGGGCTTTGCCCCACACCAAAAGGAATCTTGGTGGTGGAATGAGGAGGTACAAACAAAGGTGAAGGCTAAGAAGGAATGTTGTAAAGCCTTATACAAGGAGAGGACCGATGAAAATGGTGAAAGGTATAGAAAAGCGAAGCAAGAGGCGAAGAAAACTGTCAGAGAAGCTAAGTTAGCGGCTTACGACGATATGTATAAACGACTAGATACCAAAGAAGGAGAGTTGGATATCTATAAACTATCTAGAGCAAGGGAAAAGAAGACAAGGGACCTAAACCAAGTGAGGTGCATCAAGGATGAGGATGGAAAGGTTCTTGCTACAGAGAACGCGGTTAAAGACAGATGGAGAGGTTATTTTCATAATCTTTTCAATGAAGGACATGAAATGAGTGCTTCTTTAGGGGAGTTGAGTAACTCAGAAGAGTGTAGAAACTACTCTTTTTATCGTCGAATCCGGAAGGAAGAAGTGGTTGTAGCGTTGAAGAAGATGAAGCATAAAAAAGCAATAGGCCCAGACGATATACCAATCGAAGTGTGGAAACTTTTGGGAGAGACAGGTATAACATGGCTCACTGACCTTTTCAATAGGATTTTGAAAACGAAGAAGATGCCAAATGAGTGGCGAACGAGCACTTTGGTGCCTATCTACAAGAATAAGGGCGACGTACAAAATTGCATGAACTATAGGGGTATTAAGCTAATGAGTCATACAATGAAGCTCTGGGAGAGAGTCATTGAGCATAGATTGAGGCAAGAGACACGGGTTTCGGACAACCAATTCGGGTTCATGCCAGGGCGCTCAACCATGGAGGCAATCTATCTCTTACGAAGATTGATGGAAAGATATAGAGATGGGAAGAAGGATTTACACATGGTCTTTATAGATTTGGAAAAAGCGTATGATAGGGTCCCAAGAGACATTCTTTGGAGGATTTTAGAGAAGAAAGGAGTACGAGTAGCATATATCCAAGCTATAAAGGATATGTATGAAGGAGCAAAGACTGCCGTAAGAACTCATGAAGGACAAACCGAAAGCTTTCCCATAACTGTAGGATTACATCAAGGCTCATCCTTAAGTCCTTACCTTTTTGCGTTGGTAATGGATGAGTTAACAGGACATATTCAAGATGATATTCCTTGGTGTATGCTTTTCGCAGACGATATAGTGTTGATAGATGAAACTCAGGAAGGGGTAAATGCAAAGCTTAACCTTTGGAGAGAAGTGTTGGAATCTAAAGGTCTTCGCCTAAGCCGATCAAAGACAGAATATATGGAGTGCAAGTTCAGTGCAAATGGAGGCCAAAACGAGTTAGGGGTGAGGATCGGAGATCAAGAAATACCAAAGAGCGACCGTTTTCGTTACCTAGGATCTATCTTGCAAAAGAACGGAGAATTAGATGGAGATCTCAACCATAGAATACAAGCTGGATGGATGAAGTGGAAGAGTGCATCCGGCGTGTTATGTGACCGTCGTATGCCACTGAAGCTCAAGGGAAAATTTTATAGGACGACAATAAGGCCGGCGATGCTGTATGGCACAGAATGTTGGGCGGTGAAACATCAGCACGTACACAAAATGGGTGTAGCGGAGATGAGGATGCTTCGTTGGATGTGTGGGCACACGAGAAAGGATAAGATTAGGAATGAGGATATCCGGGGTAAAGTAGGAGTAGCCGAAATTGAAGGAAAGATGAGAGAAAATCGGTTACGGTGGTTTGGACATGTACAAAGAAGGCCTACTGACGCTCCGATTAGAAGATGCGACTATGGGACAGAGGTTCAGGGCCGAAGGGGTAGAGGAAGACCTAGGAAAACTTTGGAAGAGACTCTAAGAAAAGACTTAGAGTACTTGGATCTAACGAAGGACATGACACAGGATCGAGCACAATGGCGTTCTAAGATTCATATAGCCGATCCCACCCAGTGACTTGGATTTTCCAAGTCTCCAACCGAGAAGTTTTCCTCACTCGGAAAATTAAGGGAACACTACCCCAACCTACATGCTCCACTCAGAAAGCTTCAACATACAAGCTTCAACAAAAGAAAATTCAAAGAACTTAGCGAATAAGGCTTTGGTGTATTTAACACAATACGTTGAAATGAAGGAAAGCTTATTTATTGATATTCCCGATAAGCTACAAATATGTACATATACATGAGTCAAAATAAACACACAAGAGGGAGCCTTCACAAAGGTTGCTTAGGAGAAGTCTCAGCAGTCGGTAGAGCCCCAGAAAGAGAAGGCACCGGAGGGGGATCATTTGGAGCCTCAGTACTGGACAGAACCCTAGAAGGAGGAGGCATCAGAGGTTGATCATTTGGAGCTTCATTACGCGGTACAGCCCCAGAAGACGAAGGCAATAAATGCCTTTGGAACAAACCCACAAATCTCTGATGATCAAGTAAAACCTGACCATCAGTTTCCTTCATCTGGTCAAGCTTCCTCTTCATGTTTGTAGCATAGTCATGTGCGAGCCGGTGCAACTGTTTATTCTCATGCTTGAGCCCTCTAATCTCCTGTTTGAGACTCATCACTTCAGCCGCCAATGATTCAACTTGGCGGGTTCGAGCAAATAGGCGTTGGGCCATATTAGACACAGAACCTGCACACTGAACACTGAGAGCCAGCGAATCCTTAACAGCTAACTCATCAGACCGTTTGGAAAGTAGTCTGTTATCTTTGGGAGTGAGAAGGTTCCTGGCCACCACCGCAGCGGTCATATCATTCTTCATCACGGAATCCCCAACGGTAAGAGGACCAGTAGGGGAGACGAAGGATGGGCGCCATATGTTGTCTGGAGAAGGCGGGGCTGCCTCTTCAACAAGGTTCAAGTCAAAACGACGGTCGGAGGGGCCAGACATTTTCAAAGGTGTTGAAGAGAGAAGAGGTCGGACAAATCAAGATCTTAGAAGTGCAAGAATGAAGCTTCTACTGGTGGAGATTCAAGTGTGCTTTGGAACTTAATGCCAGCCCCTATAAAAATCTGCACTCGACGGAGCTTCAGAAATCGAAGAAGCGCCTGCTCAGAAATCGAAGAGGCGTTTGCTTTCTCAAAAGCTGGGCTGCTTAGAGATCACGAGGGTTGATCTCAGAAATCGAAGAGGCGTTTGCTTTCTCAAAAGTTGGGCTGCTCAAAGACCACAAAGGCCGATCTCAGAAATCGAAGAGGCGCTCGCTTTCTCAAAAGCTGGGCTCCCCAGAGACCACGAGGGCCGATCTCAGAAATCGAAGAGGCACCTACTTTTCCAGCCTTGTCAGCACCTGTCACACGCACACTCAGCTTTGCGGAAATTATGGGCATTCTATCGAAGACTTCTGGGGAAGTAGAAAACACATGAATCTTACTGTTCAATCACCCACTTGCCACACGCAACAATAGCTCATGGGTACCACAGAAAACTTTGCCAAAGTTCTCTGCCAAAGTTGAGCACGTGAAGCTTGCAGCTCCCACTACATCGCTCTGACCAAGAAGGGTAAAAGAATAGCAAATAAACAGCACTAACAAAGTTTAAACCCATAAATTTTGAAGGTCTAGCTACCATATTATTACCCACAAGGGTAAAGGAACAGTACCACTGCTGGATAATTGGAAAGTCCCTGTGTGTCAACCTCTGTGCTTCGTGGCAAGGTAGACTAGCAAACATGCCCAACCTTTACTCACATTCGAGAAAACACTCCCAATAAGATTGCTTGCTCCAAAATCGAAGAGGCACCGTCCTCCGAATCTCGAGAGCCAGACTCCCAACATGACTACTTTCTTAAAAATCGAAGAGAAGCTTCGTGGCAAGGTAGACTAGCAAACATGCCCAACCTTTACTCACATTCGAGAAAACACTCCCAACAAGATTGCTTGCTCCAAAATCGAAGAGGCACCGCCCTCCGAATCTCGAGAGCCAGACTCCCAACATGATTACTTTCTCAAAAATCGAAGAGACACTGCTCCCCGAATCTTCGAGAGCCAGACCCCCAGCATGATTGCTTTCTCAAAAATCGATGACGCATCGTTCTCCGAATCAATCGAAGAGGCGCTCGCTTTCTCAAAAGCTGGGCTGCTCAGAGACCACGAGGGCCAATCTCAGAAATCGAAGAGGCACCTACTTTTCTAGCCTTGTCAGCACCTGTCACACGCACACTCAGCTTTGCAGAAATTATGGGCATTCTGTCGAAGACTTCTGGTGAAGTAGAAAGCACATGAATCTTACTGTTCAATCACCCACTTCCCACACGCAACAATAGCTCATGGGTACCACATATAACTTTGCCAAAGTTCTCTGCCAAAGTTGAGCACGTGAAGCTTGCAGCTCCCACTACATCGCTCTGACCAGGAAAGGTAAAAGAATAGCAAAGAAACAGCACTAACAAAGTTTAGACACATAAATTTTGAAGGTCTAGCTACCATATTATTACCCACAAGGGTAAAGGAACAGTACCACTGCTGGATAATTGGAAAGTCCCTGTGTGTCAACCTCTGTGCTTCGTGGCAAGGTAGACTAGCAAACATGCCCAACCTTTACTCACATTCGAGAAAACACTCCCAACAAGATTGCTTGCTCCAAAATCGAAGAGGCACCGTCCTCCGAATCTCGAGAGCCAGACTCCCAACATGACTACTTTCTCAAAGTCGAAGAGAGGGTAAAGGAACAGTACCATTGCTGGATAATTGGAAAGTCCCTGTGTGTCAACCTTTGTGCTTCGTGGCAAGGTAGACTAGCAAACATGCCCAACCTTTACTCACATTCGAGACAACACTCCCAACAAGATTGCTTGCTCCAAAATCGAAGAGGCACCGCCCTTCGAATCTCGAGAGCCAGACTCCCAACATGATTACTTCCTCAAAATCGAAGAGACACTGCTCTCCGAATCTCGAGAGTCAGACCCCCAACATGATTGCTTTCTCAAAAATCGATGAGGCATCGTTCTCCGAATCTCGAGAGCCAGATACCACAGACCACTTTTTCAAAGTGCTCTGACAGATTTAAAACATGTGAAACTGGCAGCTCCCACTACCGTGCTATGACCAAACAGGGTAAAGGAATAGCATTACTACTTGTTGTTAGGGAGACTCCTATATATGTCGACCTCCATCCCCAACGGACAGGCAGACCTGCAAAAATGCTCAACCCTTCATCATATCTGAGAGGGCACTCCCAACGAAGCCTTTCGAAATATTCAGCTTTCTTTCCCCCCGATAATACCTCTGCAAACAAGCTATACTAGAGCAAGAATATCTCATATCATCAGGGTTAAAAGCAAGAGTATCCCATATCATGCTTTTTCCCTGTCTTTTCCTTTGGCCTTGTTTTTACCTGCAAGACAAGGAGAAAGAGAGCAATCAGTCAGCACTTGGAATCAAGCTTCCAGCCAAGAACTGACTGCCTGGAACCCCTTACCTGATTACTTACCTGGCATTGCTCTCGAGTACTCATGTTCAACATCTTATGTTTCCAGGGAAGATTCCGCATCTGCTTGAGGAACAGATAGGGCAAGTGCGAAGGATACAAGGAAGCATGTGGAGACAAGTGTAACAGCACACGTGCCGATACATCCATTACTCTGTCAAAAGCAAAAGTATCCCATATCAGCAGGGCGGAACGTACTCTAGATTTGATGGACTTGTTTTGACCCTCAAATTCTTCAGTCGGCCTTATACTCTGGAGGAAACCAGAAAACCCTCCAGCTCAGTTCAAGAATAAGCCTGTGGAAAGTTACTTCTTCAAAAGCAAAAGTATCTCATATCATCTCTTCTCATTTTTCTTCTCTTTATCCTTCATGCTGCTGCAAGATGGGGAGAAGGTGAACAATCAGTCGGAGCTCTGATTGCTTACCTTGTCTGTCACCTCTTTCAGCAGACCCCCTAGCTCGGCGACTTGGGGGACTCCTACTACATGGTTTGTATCGCGCTTGACCAAGCCTGAAACTACAAGTAAGCTTCAAGTGAAATTGATACATTACCTTGTGCATCTCCACCAGTTAAAGATACCACCCCTGGATGGAGGAAGAGTACTTCCAGAGAAGATGCCACATCTACCTATGAGACAGATAAGGCAAGTCAAGACGACACCACACTCCGATACTTAGAAGTTTCGTGATTACGAGATCATTCTCCCACAATATTTCCTAATGTCATTTGTACTAAATCATTCACTTGTACTCACTAAAGGAGAGCTTGAACCTATGTACTTGTGTAAACCCTTCACAATTAATGAGAACTCTTCTATTCCGTGGACGTAGCCAATCTGGGTGAACCACGTACATCTTGTGTTTGCTTTCCTATCTCTATCCATTTATATACTTATCCACACTAATGACCGGAGCAATCTAGCGAAGATCACAAAAAAGCGACTGTTTTCGCTACCTAGGATCTATCTTGCAAGAGAACGGAGAATTAGATGGAGATCTCAACCATAGAATACGAGCTGGATGGATGAAGTGTAAGAATGCATCTGGCGTGTTGTGTGACCGTCGTAGGCCACTGAAGCTCAAGGGAAAATTTTATAGGACGGCAATAAGGCCAGCGATGTTGTATGGCACAAAATGTTGGGCGGTGAAGCATCAACACGTACACAAAATGGGTGTAGCGGAGATGAGGATGCTTCGTGGGATGTGTGGGCACACGAGAAAGGATAAGATTGGGAATGAGGATATCCGAGGTAAAGTAGGAGTAGCCGAAATTGTAGGAAAGATGAGAGAAAATCGGCTCCGGTGATTTGGACATGTGTAAAGAAGGCCGACTGACGCTCCGGTTCGAAGATGTGACTAAGGGACAGAGGTTCATGGCCGAAGGGGTAGAGGAAGACCTAGGAAAACTTTGGAAGAGACTCTAAGAAAAGACTTAGAGTACTTGGATCTAACGGAGGACATGACACAAAACCGAGCGCAATGGCGTTCTAAGATTCATATAGCCGACCCCACTTAGTGGGAAAAGGCTTTGTTGTTGTTGTTGTTGTTGTTGTTGACCTTTATATTATCAAAGTGTTTTTTTGGTTCTGAAATAGTGTTTTGATGTTTTATAGAGAAATAAATTAATCGTACGTTCTTTTTCATAAAATACTTTCAAGATTTTTCAAGAAGGAAAGAATTTGAATTTTTGATAAAATTCTAGAAGTGCTTATACCAACTAGAGGTGGGCATGGGCCGGGCCGAGCCCAAAATTGGAAGGACCGGACCGGACCAGACCCGCTTGAAAGTACAATAGGCCAGGCTGGGCGATTTTACTATTTTAAAACATAGAACCGGACCTAACCCGGTTTTTACGAGTACATTTTTTTTTCTTTTCTAATTTTCAGTATCCAGAATTCCAGATTCCTAGTATCCACCATTGCCAAATCCAACACCTACAACCTATTCGTGACCCTTTTGGAGGGCAAAACTTTAACCCTAAAATTCACAACCTCGGAGATCCCTGCCAGTTCCATCAAGCACCTCCTATACAAAATCTTCAAATTCAATTTCGAATTCATAAAAAAATAAAATAAAATTGAATCCCTATGAGAACCATAGATGTCGTATTCCTCACAGATCGAACCAGAGACATCGTCTTCAAGCATTTCTCATTGACCTTGACGCACAAATCGAACCAGAGACGTCATCTTCCCCACGGATCCAAGACATTCACCCTCGCCATTACAAATTACATCAGTTGATGAATCAAAACAAAATTAGAAACCCACAAAATTCCTAAATAAAAAACCACCATAATTCCTAAATCAATCGCAAAGCTTATGCAAAAACCCTAAATTCCTAAATCAGAAACCCTAATTCATAAATTACCTAGGGATGCCACGGTGGAGAGTTAGGAGAGGATGTCATGATGGTGATCGTGCCTCTCCACCCGGTCCAACCCTTTGCACGCCACCACGTTGCAGATTTGCTTTCCCAAATAAACCTCCGACATCACCTTATCATGGCTGTTCGCCGACCCCTCCAACGAGTCAAACGGGGTCGAGTTAGGCAAGTAGCTTGTACAACTCGAAGACCGAGTTGAACCTGCTAGGTAGCCAATATGGGTCACCAGAGCTTTGGTGAGGTTAAAGTTGTTCTACTAGACGGTTTCCGCGCAGGCCATGATTTGGGAGCCTGTGCTTGAGATTAAGGTCTGAGACGAGAGATGAAAGGAGATTCAAGGAGGAGAGATCAAGGGAGGAGACTCGGAGTAGGGATAGAGAGAGAGGGTGAGGGGAGAGTTGAGTGAATTGGGTGGGTTTGAGAATAATAGAGAGAGGGTGATAGAAGATTAGTCATTAGAGGGTAGAGATTTAATTAGTAGGCAATGAACGGTCTAGGCCGGGGCCCTTTTTCTCCACTTTTTAGAACCGGCTCACCCCATTATTTACCAATAACTGGCCTGCCCCGCCCCGTTTTGTTTTTGTAATTTTTGGACCCACCCCGTACCCACCCCGAATTGCAAGGATTTGTCCCGACCCGCAGGTCCAGGACCCATTTGCCCCCCTTAATACCAACGCCATTATTCCAAACCATAATTCTTCACATTCTCAAACGAATTGAAAAGCAAGTTGTAAGCTAACCAAGAAAAGAAACTTGGACTTTTATTTTGTTGTTGGGAAAATAAGATGTATTCCACGATGAAAAACACAATAAAAAGAAAAAGAGAAATTATAGATAGATAAGTCGGGTAGATAAATTCATAAATGAAACGCACGTGACAATAATAAAAACAAGACCGCAATTTGAGCTAGAAGCAGATTTGTTCCAAGTTTCCCCTCTTAATCAAGTTTACCACTCCCCTTAATTAAGTTTTAGACTCGGTTACTTTTGCGTAGACGAAAACACAATTTAGTACGCCATCACATGCCATGATACAAGTTAAAAAATGTGTATTTTTTACGACTAAAATAATGACACGTAATATAATAGCTTGCATTTCCAGTACACTGAAAAATTTCTACTGTTAATGCCCATTTACATCAAGTTACATTTCGAAATATACATTGCTAAAATGGTAATGAGGACTTACAGGACTTGGGCATCACGTAACCCCTGCCCTCCATTACAGACCAAACCCATATGGGTCCCAGCAACAACACTATCCTACAGTTTTCTCTTATTTTCTCCATATCTCCGCCTACACTTTTCTGATTGCAAAGAAACGCGGCGGTGCATTTTGGGTTTTATGTTTGTGGTTCACCCCTCTATGTCCAGATTGCAAAGAAAGTCGAGACATTCTAGGTTTAGGTTTGTTGGTTTCTTTCCCCCCACCTTCACCTCTCTCTATCTCTCTCTGTTTATCAGATTGTAAACAAAGTCTTGCCATTTATATGCATAGTTAGTTATGCTGCTAGAGAATAAGAGGTATAATTAATTTTGTTAGCTCTAACTGAATCTAAAAATTGTTTTGTATACAGAGAGTGCGGTGCTTGGTTTCATTAAAACATTTATGCATAAAAGATAATAGAAAAAGGCCCTTTCATTTGAACTGCATTTTCTTCCATCTTTTCTTATGTTCCTTTTATGTCTCAGTTCTTGACAGTGTTTATAAGAAAAAAAGGGTTTGTTGATTAGTTATTTATGTCAGAATACACATTTTTCTTATTCTCTAGCAACTCTTTGCATTACTTTCTTTTTTTTCATTTTTTCATCTATGAATTTTTAATTTTTTAATCACCTATACTAATATTTTTACCAAGCCTATGTTCTGGCATATATAACTAATCAACAAACCCTTACTTTCTTAAAAAACGGTGACTTGTAATAGAACTTATGCTTGGTAGACATATTAGTATAGTTGATTAAAAATTAAAAATTCACATATGAAAAATTGGCTAAAAAGAAAGTAATACAAAGAGTTGCTAGAGAATGTCAAAAAATGTGTATTTTGACATACATAACTAATCAACAAACCCTTTCTTTCTTATAAACAGTGTTAAGAACTGAGACATAAAAGGAACACAAGAAAAGATGGACGAAAACGCAGTTCAAATGAAAGGGCATTTTTCTATTATCTTTGATGCATAAATGTTTTAATGAAACCAAGCACTGCACTCTGTATACAAAACAATTTTTAGATTCAGTTAGAGCTAAGCAAAATTAATTACGCCTCTTATTCTCTAGCATCATAACTAACTATGCATGTAAATGGCAAGACTTTGTTTGCAATATGATAAACAGGGGGAGAGAGGTGAAGGTGGAGAGAAAGAAACCAACAAACCTAAACCCAAAATGCCTCGACTTTCTTATCTGGACAGAAAGAGGGGTGAACCACAAACCTAAAACCCAGAATGCACCGTCACGTTTCTTTGCAATCAGAAAAGTAAAGATGGAGGCATGGAGAAAATAAGATAAAATAAGAGAAAACTATAGTGCAGTACAGTTGCTGGAACCTACATGGGTTTTGTCTATAATTAAAGGCAGGGGCTACGTGATGCCCAAGTCCTGTAAGTCCTCATTACCTTTATAGCAATGTAAGAGCAACTCCATCCCTAAAAACTTCCATAGTCAAGGGTCAATTTAATCCACCCAAATAAGTAGTAATTGACTGCAATGAATAGTAACTGCCCAAGTCATCTCCACTCCTAAATTGAATTGCCTAGTCAATTCGTATTAAAATATTATTATTCTTTAAATAATGTAAAATAATTTTATTTTTAATTTTGAATAGAATTTTTTAACCAATCTTGTTATGTTATATGTCATTATTCGAAAGTACTATTTTTATGGATAGATTTCCAATAAGATTCTGAACCAATCACATAGTGCCACGTGACATTATCCACAACCTCATCCTTTATTTTTTGTCCATATAAACCCTACATCCATCCTAATTCTTACACCAAACTCAAACTAGCTCAGAATCCTAATACATCCATCCTAATCCATATAAACCTTACATCCATCCTAATTCATACACACCGTAACATCTTCGATGAGCGTCCAATTAGCCATTTTTTTTGCACACAAGTATATGGAAACTTTGGTTGAAAGTGTTGAAAATATTGAAATGTAGTGTAGGGTGAAAGATGATGGTTAGGTATTTATAGAAAATAATAATAAATTTTCGTTTATTTTTTCTGTATTTTTTAACAATTTTTATTAAGTTAAATAATTTGGACCGTTGAATTTCAAAAAGATTGAAATCCAACAGCCCAAAATTGGACACGTGACCAACGGTAAGATTTCTGACATTTTCCTATTTTTTTAAAATTATTTTGGCCGAAAAACATGGACCGTTGATCTAGAAATTGAATGGTCCAAATTTTGCCACGTGACTAGCCATTAGATTTCAAATTCAATTTTTTTATTGTTGAAAATCCAACGACCATCGTCGCGCCATGTGGCCCAAGTCCCGCATCCCAATTAGTGCGCCTACTATCACGAACATGCTGCAGTAAAAATAAATAAAAATTTTATTCACATGGTTGACATTATGCTGACGTCATGTAGGCCGGTTTCTTGCTTAATTCATTTTGTGTTGGGCTCAAAGTTGGCCTCCGCTTTGGGCCAACTAATTGGATGGGATGGAGTGGATTTTGGTGGTTGGTGGGGGGGGGGGGGGGGCGGGGGGCAGCTAGGGGAAAATTAGGCTATAGCCCAGCTCATTTGTTAGGGGTGGACTTGCTCTAATATTTCGAATTGTAACTTGATGTAAATGGTAGAAATTTTTCAGTGTACCAAAAACACAAGCTATTATATCTTGTATCATTATATTAATAGTAGAAAAGATACATTTTTTAATGTCCCTCAACTTGTATCATGACATGTGATGGTGTATTGGGTTGTGTTTTCGTTACATGAAAAAATCTTCTCGTCTACGCAAAAGTAAGCGAGTCTAAAACTTAATTAAGAGAAGCAGGAAACTTGATTAAGAGGGGAAACTTGGAACAAATATGCTTCTAGCTCAAATTGCAGTCTTGTTTTTTTATTGTCACGTGCGTTTCAATTATGAATTTATCTACCCGAGTTATCCTATCTATAATTTCTCTTTTTCTTTTTTATTGTTTTTTTTGTTGTGGAATACATCTTATTTTCCCTACAACAAAATAAAAGGGCAAGTTTCTTTTCTTGGTTAGCTTTCAACTTGCTTTGCAATTCGTTTGAGAATGTGAAGAATTATGGTTTGGATTAATGGCGTTGGTATAAGCACTTCCATAATTTTAACAAAAATTCAAATTCTTTCCTTCTTGAAAAATCTTGGAAGTATTTTATGAAAAAAAAAACTTCCACTCCCTTAATGTATTTCTTTATAAAACATTAAAACACTATTTCGGAACCCAAAAAACACTTGGATAATATAAAGGTCAATTACTTAAAATGATTCACTTTTAATATTTGGTTACTTTATATATATATATATATATATATATATATATATATATATCTATGACATATCCATAACATCAAAAGACACAACCATGATATAACGACAAAATACTCAAAGTAAATCATTTTAGCAACCAAATGTCACAAGTTGATTATTTCAACCAAAAACTCAATATAAAACAACCCGCACATGGAAAAGTGACACACAAGACCATTAGGGGTGATTCAGGTCGGGATCCCGAACCAATTCCTTTCGGGACGGAATTTCAAAAACCGAAACCGAACCAAAATTTTGGTATTCTTGAAAATTTTTAGGTACGGTTCGGGAAAATTAAAGAAGCTTAAAAAATGAAGATATACAACGTATACGGACAATACCTATTTGAGAAAAATACTAAAATTAAAGCATGAAACACAAAAAGCAATTAAATTTATACAAACAAAGCTTAAAAAAGTAAAGGGTATTGGGAACTAATTAAACCTGAAGGAGAGAACGAGTCGAGACAAGAAAGAGAGAACGAGGCAAAGTGAGACTGTGAGAGTGAGGTGACTCAGGTGAGATCGAGAGAGTATGGGTAATGAATGAACGGTTGAGATTAAATCTCAACCAAATTTAATGGTCCACATAATTCTTAAACCTAATTTAAAATTAAATATATGTTTCGGTTCAGTTTGGGATTGCCGAATGAATGTATATAGGATCCCGAATCCTATACTGGATATCGAACGGTTTAGGAGTTTTGGTTCGGGATGTTTTCGGTTCGGTTCGGGATTTTCTATATTTTTTTTCATGAGCAAAAGGCAGCTATAATTACTATTCAATAATTACAATTTTACAAGCACATCTTGTTATGCTATATATGCTTTTCATGCTTAACTTCGTCTTTTCACCTCTGATTTCTTGGTTTAGTTTTTGTTTTTGTTGGGATTTTTAAATTATAGGATGCATGCTAATTTAATTTCAACATAATAATCTTCATTTTGTTGGTGCACTGAATCATGTCAACACTAGCCTGAGGTTAGGTTAGCAAATGCACCAATGTGTTTTTTGGGCTGTCCCGAAGTGGTTTTAAATAGAAACTATTTCAGTAAGCACTTGTTATTTTCCTTATTAACTTCAAGGTGCTTCTTGTGCTTGTACAAACGAATTCAATTAGAAACACTTTTAATGCATGTGCTTATTTTAGATAAGAACTTCAAACGGGGCTCATTTTCAGCCTATTTTGACTTTGGCTTTTTTTTTTTTTTTTATCTATATATGCCTCTTTGTTGATTTATTCGGTTATGGATTTAGTGATACTCCATGAGAACTGGCACCTAACAAAGTGGTTCTTTCGTTGAGATTCTGTTTGGACCCTAAATTAAACCATCGATTCATGTAATTAAGGCTGTTGAATGGGCATAGCTCATAACCGTCGGATGATTAGAGATTTTTCTTGACTTTGCTATTGTTCTTTTTATCATAGTAATTGTCTTGAAAATATCTTTAAAGCGTACAGAGTTGTGATATGTGTAAAGCTCCATGCAGAGGAGGTTATGTGAAATGACGTGCAACATTAGAGGTCTATCCAAATGCTATTTAATCAGTTGCAAGAGTTGCATATTTAGCTGGCATGCAGAACCACGTGGAAAAATACCACAAGGATGCAATTAATATTGGATGATCAGCATGTGGATATGCCATTCGTATCCATTTGGAGTAATAAAAATAAGGTGATGTGATGGGATCAGGATGGTTTTGCAGATAATGCAAAACTACCAACCATGATGTTTTGTTTTTTTATGCATGCATGGGATGTAAGGATAATGAAGTGATAGTGGGATAATGATTACGCTTTGCAATTGGTTGTCAGAGATGGTAATTCAATTAATTTTCCATTTGCAATTAAGTCGCTGAGTGCATTTAGACAAATAACGCGGAGAATGAGTCTCTTGGTTGGAGTAGGATTAGCGTTTAGAGTCCCCATTTGTCGACCAGGTATGTGTGTGGTCATGATTTTTCTCAGAATATTCCATTACAGAATCTTCAGGTGCAATCAAAATTGCCTGGCTTATTATCCAGGCTGTGCCAAACAGAAAATATGTTCCTATAAATAGAGGAGGGAGTGCACCATTCAACCCCTCCAACACAATATACAAACTGTCATGCGCAAACTCTCACTCTACATGAAACCTCTCAACAACCTTGAGATTTTTATTTGCTTTTTCGCCGACACATCTTCAGTTTGGATAAACATCACTGTTGTCATAGAATCAGGCGACCGCAAGTACCTTCAGTTTGGATAAATAACACTGCGTCGAGACCGACTGATTATCTATCCAAGTCTCGGTTGAGAAGGATTTTCGAATCCTTATTGGCAGAGGTCATCTTATTAGCCTTCTCGGCGAAGTGAGGTGTTACAGAAAGATGTTACAGAGGTGTTACAGAGGTCATCTCATTAGCCTTCCTGCACATAACCGAAGAACGTAGTTAACTTATTAATTACTCGGCCTGCGCGCCACGTAGGCTTGGTAGTTTTTAGGGTCAACATTTTGGCACGCCCGATGGGACCAGTGCTAAAACTACGAAATTCACATGATATATCAAGATCTCAGTGAGTGTGAGATTTGGCGCCTATTAAAGGAAAATGCTGAGAGGCATAACAGACTCATTGACCGGATCATTGACGCACATGAAGAAAGGCACAAATCTTTCTCTCGAATGATAAAGGTGAAGGTTCATCACATCTTGCAAGATCAATGGTTAAACGAAGATAGAGCTCGATTTTATGAGTGGTTCGATAAGAAGATGCCTTTCTGTCCTAGGTTCAGATTAATTCCATTTGAAGAATGGTTGGATCAAAAGACCGAGGGGCAATTTTTCGCTCCGGTTACCATCAAAATATGACCTAAGGAAATTGTCAAGACGGCCGAAGAAAAACTTGGGCCACCTGTTTTTTCGGTTGAAACTGAAAGTGTGGTAGGCCTAGAAGAAAAAGTTAAGGTTTCTGAGCCAAAAATCGACTTAGAAATTCGTCAAAGGAGTACTCCAATGATGAACAGGGCCAAGATATGGGTTTGGACGCCAAAACCATGATTGTCGATATGGTTATTGGCGATAAAGCCGTTATGGAGAAATCCCATTCGGCTAAGTTGTTCGAGTTAAAGCCGAAATTGACGAAATTATTATGCATGGGGGCTTAATAATTATTCAACACATTCGGTGGTCAAGGGCAAAAAATCTTTCATCAAGCCAAACATATTTGGAGATGATCTTTTATTCGGCTTTGGAAAAACTCAAAGTGAAAATTTTGATGTAAAAAGATCTTGGCTTGGAATAAAGCATCATTGGCCTCCTCTTGATTATGATTCAGCCGTTTTCATTTTCTTTTGCTAAAAAAATTGAATAAATTATTTTCTTCACCATTCGATCTTTTAGGCTAATGCATAAGAAAATAAGGGGGGCAACAAGATGATGCGACAACCAAAAGTTGTTCCTCGCTGAGACAATTTTGGTCGAATGAATGAAATTTTAATGCCGAATACATTTTTATTCGGCGATGGTTTCTCAATAGTCCTCGACCACATGGCTCGGCCAATTCTCACATCTTCTTAATCATGTGTTTATTTAATTATTGATTATTGGTGGTCTTTGGTAGACTACCTTCGGTCGAAACCCACAACACGAACAATTGATAATATTAGATATCCTCAGCAGTTAAAAAGAATATTTGCAGCACGCTCTACACCTACCCATCTTCGGTCATTCTTCCTTCCCATCTCTTAACCATGGGAGTTCAGTTTTTCCATTCGGCCAGGACATACATTTTGGGGGCATTTAGTCACCTCATTGAGACAAAAGGAGCAAGAAACTACGTTATTAATGGCAGGTTATTGATGAGAACTAGGTTAGGACCCCACAATAAGGTTGAAGGTACCAGGTTAATAAGGAATCATGATTGCTTTCAAGTTGTCAGAATACCATTGGAAAGACAAGTTTTTTTTTAGGGCAGAGTTCGGCCAACTCGTCGAGGTATACTTTCCAAGTTATGTAACCAACTTTTGAGGGCCAGGAAATTGGGCCCAAATTTAGAACAACGTGCTTCCGAGTGAAACTTTATTCAGAGGTGGATGCTCATTTTTCCTCGACCATATATTTCTCGGTGTCACTCATAAGTACTCAGCGGTCAAGGAACGTATGATTACTGGTTCTTGATTTTTTGAACTAACGGTCTCTAAGTGCACATGAGAGTTCTCTGCTTTACCGAATCACTTTATTTTCGGCGATACGGGGGGTTCTTTGACTGCGCTAATTTCCTTAACCATTTGTCTTACGAGTCGAAGCTTAAGGAAACTGGGGGGCAATGTTTGGACCCAAAATTACACCATCGGTTCGTGCAATTAAGGCCTTTAAATGGGCATAGCTCCTAACCGTTGGATGATTAGAGATTTTTCTTGACATTGCTATTGTTCCTTTTATCATAGTATTTGTTGATGCACAAAATCAGCGAGGACTTTGGTACAACAGAAAGTGTTAAGTTTGTGACCTTCGCTAGATTGCTCCGGTCACTAGTGTGGATAAGTATGCAAATGGATAGGGACAGGGAAGCAAACACAAGATGTACGTGGTTCACCCAGATTGGCTATGTCCACGGAGTAGAGAAGTTCTCATTAATTGTGAAGGGTTTACACAAGTACATAGGTTCAAGCTCTCCTTTAGTGAGTACTAGTGCATGATTTAGTACAAATGACATTAGGAAATATTGTGAGAGAATGATCTCTATTTATATAAGAGAATTTCTAGTTTCATTCTGACATTGACACATGTCGTGTTGTGATTAGCTTCTGATGTCGACACGTGTCGCGCTGTGATTGGCCTCCTGGTTGGAGGGAAACTCTTCTGGGTCCTTGACGGTATAACGTTGACCGGTGCTCAGTAGTTTCGGGATTGGTCAAGTATGGTACAAACAGTAATTATCTTTAAAATATCCTTAAAGCATACAGAGTTGTGATACGTGTAAAACTCCATGTATAGGAGGTTATGTGAAATGTCGTGCAACATTAGAGGTATATCCAAATGTTATTTAATCAGTTGCAAGAGTTGCATATTTAGCTGGCATGCAGAACCACGTGGAAAAATACCACAAGGATGCAATTAATATTGGATGATCAGCATGTGGATATGCCATTCGTATCCATTTGGAGTAATAAAAATAAGGTGATGTGATGGGATCAAGATGGTTTTGCAGATAATGCAAAACTACCAACCATGATGTTTTGTTTTTTATGCATGCATGGGCTGTAAGGATAATGAAGTGATGGTGGGATAATGATTACGCTTTGCAATTGGTTGTCAGAGATGGTAATTTAATTAATTTTCCATTTGCAATTAAGTCGCTGAGTGCATTTAGACGAATAATGCGGAGAAGGAGTCTCTTGGTTGGAGTAGGATTAGCGTTCAGAGTCCCCATTTGTCGACCAGATATGTATGTGGTCATGATTTTTCTCAGAATATTCCATTACAGATTCTTCAGGTATAATCAAAATTGCCTGGCTTATTATCCAGGCCGTGCCAAATAGAAAATATGTTCCTATTAATAAAGGAGGGAGCGCACCATTCAACCCATCCAACATAACACATAAACTGCCTTGCGCAAACTCTTGCTCTACACGAAACCTCTCAACAACCTTGAGATTTTTATTTTCTTTTTCGCCGACACATCTTCAGTTGGATAAATAACACTGTGAAAGCAACTAGCGAACACCTTCAGTTTGGATAAACATCACTATTGTCGTAGAATCAGCCGACCGCGGAGCACCTTCAGTTTGGATAAACAGCACTGCATCGAGGCCGAATGATTATCTATCCAAGTCTCGGTCGAGAAGGATTTTCAAATCCTTATTGGTAGATGTCATCTCATTAGCCTTCTCGACGAAGTGAGGTGTTAAAGATTACTGGGCTCGACGCATTGAACGCCGAGTTGTTTTATGATTGGATATTCACAAGTTTTACAGTTCGGCATTCTGACGGCCGAACCACATTCACCATCAAGACATACATCTCTTTTGAGTACTTGTGTCCGTATAGTTTAGAGTCAGTTCGGCGTGCTTATACTCTTACGAATATAATCACCATGACCGAACCCGGCACTAACGATCCTTGAACTTCATAAGATTACTAGCCTTGTCTTCAGGCTCTAGAACCCGAAGGCCGAGACATGTTCCTTCCTCGACCGTAGTCGCAAGATAAAGAAGTCAGCAGCACACTCAACACAATATCAACAAATTTTACTCCCCGGTCGAGCTCGGCCGTAGAGTTGGCACGCCCCGCACACAACCGAATGACGTAGTTAGCTCATTAGTTACTCGGCCTGCACGCCACGTAAGCTTGGTAGTTTTTAGGGTTAACAGATTCTAAATTAGAGATTACAAAATTTCTATGTTTCAATTGATCTTCTTAAAAAAGGCTTACATTGATCCAAAATCTCAAGTGGCCTTGAGGGTTGTTTTTTGGGTTAGGCTATGAATATTTGAGAAAAAAGGAAGTTGTTACAATATTCTAGCTACAAACATTCGTCTAAACTACTGGAAAGAAAATTTGAATCGCTTATGCAACATAAACGATAGAAGAGCATGAATGAATTATTCACTTTCATTTGTTTCAAAAATAAAATGATTTCTTTATGATGAAAGCAAAACGATCCACTTTTCAAATGCCATGTAGTTGTAAACCACAAAAGAACTAGTTGTCCAAATTACCCCATGGTGCACCCAACCAAAGAAAAAGAAAATCAATTGTTGTATAGGGGAGAACATTGCTCAAATTGTTTCCTTGCACACTGGAGATGCAGCTCCACACCAGCAGCCTTTACATTGATCAGTTGTTCGTCCCACGCAACATTCTTCAGATAAAATTTCTTCGTCATTATACCACCCTGGGGAATACAGCAACTGTGTCGTGTATCAAGTAGCTCAAGATTCTTGTGGCTATTCAGTATAGTTTACAAAGCATCGTATGACACGAAGATTGACGAAATCAGTAGACACTTTAGATGCGGAAAGCTTCTAGCATTATATGACGTTGCTACGTTGTCTATCATTTGATATAGGCGGAGTTCATTTATGAATTAGCAATGCATTGAGAGATTGTTTCTAGACAGATACGACCGAGATGTACTGCTTTTAAATTCTTACAATAAGGTATCACCCATATAATACAAAGATCAGGAGGACCCTCAGTGCTATACCTGAACTCTTTGAGTACATTCAAGTATTCCAGTAACGGTGCTCTGCAACTTCATCAAATTAGAACACAGCATGTTTTTTCTGCAAACAATAACATAACCTATTAAGGCAGGAAATCTCGCGGGGAGGGGTCCCTGGCTTGAGCACACAGCTCCTTGAGGAGTTGGCACTTTGGTTGATTATCGGGCTCCGGCTTGTTGAGATGCTGCAAGATGAGGATAAAGTTAGTTCTGAAAAGTGTCTTTGTGGGGCCTTAGGTGTAGGCCTTAAGACTCACAATCAAAACTAACTAAGTGCTAAGGCGTGCCACTGCCATCTCTGTATGGCAGATGTAGAACAAGTGTATTTAAGCCAATTACTTGGGCCGAAGTTATTCTGACTTCTTGTTATCAAAGGATTGTCATAGATGGGTGACTCTACATTAAGTTCTTTTCTGTGCCTTCAGATCAAGGACTTTTAGTTCTTTATCTTGTATGCTTAAAAGGTGGAGATCAAGATCTGATCAAGTCATCACTTTTAATCTTCTTATGACCATAGAACCACTAAGTGAACCAGATCTAAGAACTGATGAAATTTTGGATCATCAAAAGACTAGAAATGAGTTGAATATATACTGGGAATACATTATAACAATATATCTATTAATTGAAAGACAAAACAATGAAAGGTGGGCAAGATTTCCCCTTGTCGGGCAAGGTTGAACGTCTTGCAATCTCTTTGTTTTAGTTTTAAGGGGTTAGGTATTGAAAAATGGATGAAAGGTAAATGAGTTTACACGAGAGAATCGATACTACAACATTTGAAGAAGGTAGTAGAGCTTTTACATAAACAAAAGATGTCTTTCTAAAGGAAGTCTAAAGCTAAAAGGATGCAGAATCTGAATAAAGCACAACTTTATGGATATTTGCTTGACTGAGAGGCAAGCTGTATGTTTGTTTGTTTGATTGGTTGAGTGTCCTTGTCTCTGGGCCCTCTTCCCCTATTTATAGGTGAATTAGCCTGACTGTGCTACTTCTGCTCTTGCCCGAAAGCAACTGGAGAGTAGTGAGTCATTAGCATTTTTACAGTTCTAACACTCGAAAAAGTGCTTTTGGGCCGAGAGTTGGTTGATTTACATCGGTTGTCACTTCCCTTGTAAGCACCTAACCTTTGCATTTAATGGGGAGTCGTCATATTGTCTCGAGATAAGTATCTGAGCTTGACTCTGGGCCTTGGGAAAAATCTCCTCTATTGAGCTCTTTTGGACTTCCTTCCTTTTAAGTCCAAATTTAAATATTAACCCAAACACAACACCTGTTCGAAAATTGAAAAGGATTTTCATAATTATAAAAGAAGAAAGGAAACAGTAATTGGTCGTACCTTTCAGCAATCCAAGTGAGGAGTTGCTGACTAAGAATTGCCTTGGGCAGATAAAGTTTTTTCCAATACCAGTGCGATCGCCATTTAAACACAATCCTAAGAAAATCGAACAAACGTCTCGGAGAATCGAATTCCACAACTAAATCCATGAAACGTAGATCCATCGCATTATTAGGAGTAACAACATCAAGGAATGCCATCAGCCATGATTGGCACAAATAGCAGACACTGAAACCATAGTGAAACCATGGAACCCTCTCCAGGATACTCACCAAAGTATCATGTGGCATCTCATTCCATGATCTTATCACTGTTGAATTTGCTCTAACGATTATATCATCATTCCTCTTCCTCACTTTTGCATGGCAGTCAGACGTCGTAACTCGCTCCATGACCGTTGAACTTATCAAAGTTACCATCATATTTTTCAAACTGAGATAGTGGTGCAGGTCTAATTGTAGTGGCAAGATTACTTGGACTTTCACATCTTGAAGACTTTCTTTCGATAATAAACCCAAATAGTCTAATTGCAGTGCCATGGTTACTTGCAATTTCACATCTTGATAACTTTCTTTCGACATTTATGTACAGTGGAATTTTTTTTGGGTCGTACAGAGAGCCTTTCACAAACCCAAGTAGTCACATTGTCCTTGTCGCATATCTCCATCTACCATTGAAATTCAATACAGCACCAAACCTAGTCATTTTCTGAAAAAATACAACAAAAATAATCAGTAATAAACAACTTTCATATAACCAACGAATGATGTTAATAACAAATTTTATGTACGTCCAGAAGAATACAGCTAGAATACATAATTTGAAAATTTTGTCAAGATTTCCTTGAGAACAACTCAAGTGCATCTCTACAAGAACTCAAGATCTCCAGTTCATTCAAAAATCAAAGCGCAAGAATAAGACAACTTGATAATTTAAGCAAACCAAAAACAACCTCAATTCCCGTCTAGTCCAATAACCAGAAACAAAGTATCAATCCCAAACCCTAAACCACCAAAGCATAGAATATCAAAATTTATAAAAAAATTTACTGCGGTGCTGGAGAGAAGGGGGACGCGACAGAAGGTGGAAAGTGGTGACTACTCGTTGGTGGTCTTGAACAGATGTACAGTCGTGTATCTGTTGGTAGTCGAAGAGGGAGGAGGAAGGGAAATAGGAGTAAAAGTGTGATCGGCGTGTCTTATGGAGCAATAGACAAAAGGGGTGTGATATCCACACATCCTATTTTACTTCTCACACACCTTTTTAATTTTCGACCGTCAGATCGGATGAATTGAAAAAGATCAACGGATAGAAATTAACAAAATGTGTGTGAGAAGTAATTTGGGGTGTGTAGATAGCACACCCCTAGACAAAAATATAACCAATATTACCTACAATTCTACTCTTTTTAGGGTTAGGTTCAATGGACAAATATTTTGCATCTAATGATCGAAATTAGAAGTTAAAATGATTGTCACTGAATTAATAGGTGATGTGGCAATGATGTCTAAATAAATTAATCTCAATTAATTAAAAGATTAAAAAAAAAATTCTCATTGCAAATAGTGCCTCTATCTTCCTATACGCTATTGTCCATCAAATAGAAAAAAATCAGCATTGTTAATGAGTTCAAAATAAACAGAAAGAGACGTGAAGATTGTCATTAACTATTTGTTTTAAATTATAAAAATTTGAACTAGAAACTGGAAAGCTTCCTTCACCAATGAAGAACATGCTTAAAAAAATTATGTAAAATCAATTTTAGGATTTTAAAATCCTAATCCTAATATTCCTTCTTATGCAAATTTTGTATCTCCCGTGATATTCCTGTAAACTGACGAAATTAATAGCCTCAACATTTGGTTTCTAAGTGCCTTTCTACATAAGATCGTTCAACTTAATTTAGCTTCTTCCGTTTCGTCTTCTTCCTTTTTTAGGACTACACATGTTGGAAGTTTTGAGACTCTTGTCCCACATTAGGGAAAACAAGATTCCCAATGGCCTTTATATAGATTTAATGTTTTAGTCTAGTAATTACAACATGAGCCATTTGGAAATGGATTGAAGGCTTGGGCCTTATGGTTGTGTGGATTAGGCTTGTATAATATAGCCTAAATACAATTAATATTAATTAATCAAGAGTTGGAGTGGGACGAAAATACTATTGGAAGAACATAGCTTTTACGCTAACCTCTACCTTCTGTAATCAAGTTAGTAACATTAATTTCTGTATTTATTGTGTAATTTTCGTTTTGTATAGCAAGTATATTTTGGTTAATAAAATATTAGAATTTCTGTTATTTCTGTTTATTTTTTAATTGTTCTCCTACAATTCATACCACCATCATATATTCAGTATTTAGTTTCTAAGTGCGTTTCCAAATCAGAAGTTTAGTTTGTTCAACAATCATCCATGGATATTTTGTTTTTTGCCGTAATTTTAATTTAGAAGATTTTATTTTGTTGAAATTTACATCGAGGACTGTAGGTTGGTGCTCAGCTTGCATGGTGTGTCACATCAGAACGGTACAAGCTGAGCGCCCTACTCTGCCTTAGTTATCCAACCCTACCTAACCCAGCACCATTCCGACTACCTTTACATCTTATCCTAGGTCTCTCTGTCACTAAATGGTGGTTGTTGCATGACATGATTGGCATTTAGGTAGACCTTTCTTTGGGAACTCGTGATATAAAGTTGTCAGTCTGCCAACGTACTCTTGGCAATCGTGAGTCTTCTTGCATTCCCTGGTCGAGCTAGGCTCATGAGTGGCCAGCTAATGCGCTTGGATATATCCTTCTCTAAACTCTATGCGCCTTAGGCTTCTCAATCTCCCTTGAGCTTTTTGGGACTCTCTTCTGAAGCCGCACCACTATTCAGGCCTAAAAATGCCCAACATTAATATACAAACAATTTATGTTATTGTCGAATTCGACCAACTAAATAGCTAGAATTGGTGAAGTTGTTGTTCCAAATTTAGAAATTGATTAATTTATTAAAATTCCCAAGTCATCCATTTGCACATCTATGTTCACACTTGTTGTCCGATCCTAAATACGCCATTCCCACTCCAATTCACACATTGAAAATCTAAGTAGCTAAGCTAGTCTACAATTTTACGTAAACGTGCCATTAGAGTATATTATTAAGGGGGACGATCAAATGTTACTTCAACTTGTAAATTGAGCTTCTAAAAGCCGAGCCGTATATAGCTGCCCTTTGATAATTACCCTAAATCTTTATTTCTATTTTTCCTCTGTTTTTTTTTTTGGTATTTTTGGAGAATTTTTGTGGTGTTCGGAATACAGGTAATATAACATGTGTCATTATACAAATAAAGTGAAATTTTATTTTTCGAGTTGTTAATATTTAAAAACAAATATCTCACCACTTGTATATTGATATGTGATGTATCATTCCGTGTTCCGGGTACACTGAAAAATCTCTCGCATGTTATACTTCAACCAAATATGAAGGCAACGTCACCCATTAGGATGAAATATGTCTTAGCAATTGGGCAAATCGCGGATATATATGTATACATTTTCAATTTTTATGTATTTTTTTTATAATTTTCCAACATTGTTTTCTCAATGAATTAATATAGACCGTTAAATTTATTTTCTAATCCAACAATTCAGATTGTGCCACATAAGCACAAAAGCTTTTTCAGATACACTTTCAAGAAGGAAGGAAGTTGAATTTGTGATAATAAAATTTTCGACGTGCTTATACCAACGACATTAATCCAAACCATAATTCTTGAATTCAAACGAATTGAAACAAGAAATAATATGATAAGTAAATATTACGTTATGCAAAGTAACTCATCGGAAAAAAAAAATGTCCTCATCGTCAACTTGGATCGTGAATTGCTTCTTGGAACTTCTTATGCGATTTAATGCTAGTGCAACAAAACTTAGTACGGGTCTTTCACAATCAAGCTTTATACGGATGTATCGAAACTTACGAGGGTGTAGTCAAATTAGGATTTAGTAGGATTTTAATAGACTTTAAAATTTGAGTGTAGTCAATTAAAGTTTTAAAAGAGGATTTTAAAAGATTTTGAAATCATTGTGTAGTCAAATTAAGAGTTAAGAGAATTTTTAAAAATACACTCAAATCTAGGGATAGTCGATTTAAGAGTTTAAAAATACATTCAAATCTAGGTATAATGAGAATGTCAAAATTTTATTAGGATTTTAATGGTCAAAGGATTTTGAGGGATTTGAAGGTGGGTGGTATAAATACAAATTGCCATCAAGAATCCAACCCTACCCCATGCGATTTCTTTTCACATTCATCACAGAAGTGGAACAGTTTTGTCTCTCATCTTCCTCTAAACCCACAAGGTCTGAGAAAGTTCAGGAAATTCATGATCTGTTATTCTTCTTTTGTATCTTTATGAAACTTACAAAACTTTTTTTTTTAAAGATTCAGGAAAATTAAAGGCCTGAGAAAGTTGCAGGTATTATACATATCCTTCTGTACTCCACGGAATGCCTTATACATTTGTTTTGCCATGCTTTATGGGATTGTGTTACTCTGTCTTTTACATTTTTTTTCCTTCCACTTGTTTCTTTGTAATTATATGTAGCAAAGTAATTTTCATGGATTTAAAAGAACTTACAGAAATGAATAATTCAACATCTTTTGGGAAAAGTTGACTGAAAATGTATCTATGAATCTGCGTTCTCTTTATGCATGGAACATAGAGAAAACAGACCTTAGGAAACATTGTGCAACTGAGTCATGAGACTTGGAGTTTTTATTTGCAACCAGTGTTGGCATCCTTAAATGTCTTTTGAATTGCCGATTTAAGATATA
Organism: Malus domestica; assembly: GCF_042453785.1. Taxonomy (NCBI): domain Eukaryota; kingdom Viridiplantae; phylum Streptophyta; class Magnoliopsida; order Rosales; family Rosaceae; genus Malus; species Malus domestica. Next base: position 17,248,107 of record NC_091673.1, read on the forward strand.
CAGGTTAGGAATATCTTGGGTTCTGTTAGATAGTTCATAAGAAGATTTACATGATCTTCGAAAATGGACAACTGGTATTGTGAGGACAAGCTGATCGAATAGTATTGGAAGGATGAGGTATATGTGCCTTGTGCCCTTGCAGATTTGAGTGGTTTCTGAGGAGCTTTTAATTGGGTTCTTTTGATTTAGTTGTCTTGCTCTACTATTCTTCTTAAGTTGTTTGCATTGGGTTGAGTTTATGCTTAATGTCATGCGTTTATTGGGTTTCCTGAACAGGTACTGAAGCCACAAAAATGAAGATGCGAGTGGTTGGGATGATTTTTAAGAGTTTATCCCATATATTTGTCATTTAGTTTGTTTAGTTTGTTATATTTGTACATTATATGCTGGTAGTGAGCAAATTATAATCTCATAATGTTATGTGATAAGATCATCCCATACGCATTGGGTAGTTTATATAATGTATCAATCAAGCATGGAAGTGGAAGGTGGAGAAGAAATGGAAGTGGAGCAAATGGTGGAAGAACAAATTGAAGAAGAAGAAATTGAGAAGAAGAACTTTATGAAACCATTAAGTATTTATTGATGGCAATTCAAGCTGTAGTCCACGTGCTAAAAGAGTTTATAATTACATTTGGACAACCTATTGAACGTCCTTTAAATTGACGATCAATTACTATGGAAGGATACAATTATATATAGAAAGTATTCAAAGAGGACCGCCCAGAGGATTTCCAGCAAAGGTATAGAATGTATCCTAATGTGTTTGTGAAGTTATGCAATATTATTAGAGAAAAAAACACTCTTACAAGATACAATTAATTTGCATAGAAGAAATGCTTGCAACATTTTTGCTTATTGTTGGACACAATGTATATATTGTCTACTACGTGATACGTTTGGGCGATCACATTAGACTGTCAATAGAAACTTTAACAAAGTTTTGAAGCCCTTGAACACAATAACACCGGAGATGATGGCCAAACATGGATTAACAATGCCATCTAAAATAAGGGAAAGTACGAGATTTTACCCTGACTTGAAGGTACGTATAGTGTGTCATTTTTTTATTTTTTATTTTGTATCATTCTAATTTATTCCAAATGATAAACTTAACACTATTTTAGGATTGTATTGGAGCTATTAATGGCACACATATCCCAACATCAGTGTCCGAATGCGATGTAAGCAGTTATCGTAATCGTAAGGGTGTCATGACACAAAATGTATTAGCCGCTTTTAACTTTGATTTGGAATTCATGTACGTCCTAAGTGGGTGGGAAGGATCGGCTCATGATTCAAGAGTACTAAATGATGCTTTGACAAGAAAGAATGGACTTAAAGTGCCACAAGGTATCAAATTATTATTTATCATTTTTATTATTATTTAATTTCTCATTAATCCATTGAGTTGCATACTAAAATATATATTATCAGGTAAATTTTTTATAGTAGATTGTGGATTTCCAAATAGACGTTAGTTCTTAGCTCCTTATCGAGGAATTCGATATCATCTTCCAGAGTATAGTGGTTCAGGTCGTGAGCCTAGAAATGAAACAGAGTTGTTCAATCTTTGTCATGCTACTCTAAGAAATGTCGTTGAGAGGATATTTGGTATTTTAAAATCACGATTCTCGATTTTAAGGATTGCACCTCCATTTCCATATGCAACACAAGTGGAGGTAGTATTAGCTTGTGCAACAATGCACAATTTTCTTCGCAAAGAGTGTAGATTGGATGAGTTTCCTGTTGAACAAGATGATGAATCTTCTTCGTCTCCACCATTGTCAGTTTCTGAAGGGGATCTTGACCAAGATTTTCAAACACAAGAACAACAACGAAATATTGCTAATGAATGGAGTTATAATATAGCTTTGGACATGTGGAGAGATGCTCATAATGATAACAATGTGAATAGAGGATGATGAGTCACAAATAATTCTAGTGTGGTAGTGATGAATTTCTGATGATGTTCTTGTAATGTCAGGTTTTGTGGTTGCGTTCGAGAAAGCAAAAAAGAAAGAAGAAAATATTACTTGTAATGATGAATTTATGATTAATATAAGGTTTTGTGGTTGTGTTTGAAACTTGGAATTTGGAATATCATCTAATTGCTTAGCTACTACGATTACATTTGTTTGTATCATACTTAGGGCCTCCATATTTAGATCTCGTATAAATACTCGGGGGACTCAAATGTAATTATGTAATAGTTGAAGGGGCAAATATGTAATAAGTGAGGAGCCCTTATTATATAAAAGGACTCCTCACTCTCCTCATTAAGGGAGGCCAATTCTTAGGCCTAAGATCCCCAAAGCCTCACTCTCTTATTCAGAGGCTCTCTCTCTCTCTCACAATCCTCTCACAAACAGAGAAATGCAATATCAGTGTGGACGTAGCCTAAACATTGGGGTGAACCACAATACATCTTGTGTTATTTACTTTCTTGCAGATTCACGGTCGGATTTACGTTGTTCCAAGACCTATTCGGTTTTGTGGATCAACATTTGGCGCCTTCTGTGGGAATTGACACGAAAAACTATGTCAATTCTCTTTCATTTTTTTCACCTCCACCGTAAATCTGCAAAATCTGCAGAAACCCAAGAACCCAAAGCTTTCCCAAAAAACCTAACGGTTCATTCTCTCTCTCTCTGCAAACAGCCTCCTTACCAAACACATTTTTTCTCTTTCCTACTTCTCTCTTTCTCTCTCTAGAAATTTCAGTTTTCTCTTTAGACAGTAAGGGAGAAAAAAGAAGAGGAGGAGAGAGAGAGACAACAACAATGGCTCTCACAAACCCAGCAACCCTGTCCTCTAAATCAAGCCGCTCACAACACTCATTCTCCTCCTCATTTTCCAACTCCGACCAATCAACCATGGCGAAGCGAACTCATACGACGGAGCTGGGCAGCATCGCCTGCGAGGAGCTCAGCGAGCTCGGCGCGGGAAAGGAAAGCTGGTTCGACAAATTGGAGTGGGAAAACAGGGCAGACAATTTGCCTCCTTATTTACCACTGTCGCCTGAAACTCATCAATACAGAACCTTTTTCTAGTTAACTGAAAAAGCGGCCCGAGAATCAGATCAAACGGTCGAAATCCCATCTTGCAGAATCTTAGAGATGAGAAGAGGAGGATGAGGAGGAGGAGGAGGATGAGGACATGCTTCTTCTAGGAATTACAGAAACCCACGTTTGACTATGCACCAACCATGGGCTTCTTTGCTGGTTTATGGCATCAAGCGCGTCGAGGGCAGGTCCTGGCCTTCCCCTATCAGAGACCACCATTTACTCTCTCTCTCTCGCAAGAGTAAGCACTTGAAACATGTGCTACTTCTAGATCCTCCTCAACTTTCAATTTTCTGTTATGGAATTTCTTCACTGGGTTTGATCTGCCACTCACAACATCCTTGTAGAGGAATTCAGAATTCAGGTGAGGAAGAATAACAGAGAGTCATGAGTTACGGATTGCTGACATTGACGAAGAAGCAGGTGGAAGACTCCATCATCCGATCCACCATAGACAAAGTTCTCGTCCTCCGCTTCGGCCGCACCTCCGATTCCGCTTACCTTCTCCTCGACGACGTTCTCTCCAAAACAGCGATGAGGGTCTGAAGAGAGAGGCAGCGACGCCTCCTGATTCGCCCGGGTTGACCCGCTTGCAATCACAGATCCGATCTACACCTCAGGACTCTGGGTTCGTACTTTCAGAGATGGTGGTCAAAGATGAGTGGACTAGAACAATGATGAGTTTGAAGGATTTAATCGACCACCCACATGGATGGCTTTTGTCGACCACCAAAGAAGATGCCCACACTTTCATCATGCATATTCCCAATCTTTAGAAAAAAGCAAGTGGGTGGTATCAAGGCTGTTTAGGCAGCTGTTACGTTTTACAGGAGAACATGCAAGAAATGAAAAAAAAAATAAATAATAATAATAATAATAATAATAATAATAATAATCAAAATAATAATAATAATAATAATAATAATCAAAATAATAATCAAAATAATAATCAAAATAATAATAAAAATAATAATCATAATAATAATAATAATAATAATAATAATAATCAAAATAATCAAAATAATAATCAAAATAATGGGCTGGAATGTTATGTGTATAATAATAATAATAATAATAATAATAATCAAAATCAAAATAATAATAATAATCAAAATCAAAATAATAATCAAAATAATAATCATAATAATAATAATAATCGTAATAATAATAATCAAAATCAAAATAATAATCAAAATAATGGGCTGGAATGTTATGTGTAGGGCGAAGGCCCATATGCCCAAAAGAGCCAAGCCCTATGGCTTCAAATTTATTCGACACCCTGCCGCTATTTTCACCAACCAGATGATCAAAAGTACGCCCAGTACTTCTAAAATTATTCGGCACCCTGCTGTTATTTTCATCAACTAAGTGATCAAAAGTACGCCCAGTACTCCCAAAATTATTCGGCAGCCTGCCGCTATTATTACCAACCAAGTAATCAAAAATACGTCAAGTACTCTAAAATTATACATGAGCATCACTCATGTCAATCATACATAAACATTCATGAGCATCACTCATGTTAATCATACATAAACATTCATGAGCATCAGTCATGTTAACATTCATGAGCATCAGTCATGTTAACATTCATGAGCATCACTCATGTCAACATCCATGAGCATCACTCATGTCAATCAACATAAACATTCATAAGCATCACTCATGTCAATCTAGCTTCAAAAGCTTCATTTAGAGAGCTCTAGCTTCAAAAGCTTCATTTACAAAAGCTCTAACTTCAAAAGCTTCATTTACAGAGCTCTAGCTTCGAAAGCTTCATTTATAGAGTTCCAGCTTCGAAAGCTTCATTTACAGAGCTCTAACTTCAAAAGCTTCATTTACAAAAGCTCCAACTTCAAAAGCTTCACTTACAGAGCTCTAGCTTCAAAGCTTCACCTACAAAGCTTCAGTGTAGGGTATACAAATACCGCCTCCGAACAACCGCCACTTCGGCCCATACATGGATTCAATTTGAAGTCTCCAGCCAACAGACCCTATTGACTGAAGACTTGGGGGACTACATTATGTACCATATATTGGGCGCCAACTGGGCCTCATGAAAAATACTTGGGGGACTTAGCCCATTATTTATGTACTGAGGAGCGGGCCCTTATTCTATAAAAGTGACTCCCTCACTTTCATTAGAGAGCACCCATTATTCATGTACTGAGGAGCGAACCCTTATTTTATAAAATGGACTCCTTCACCTTTATTAGAAAGCATCGCCGCCTGCTGAGCAACCGCCTAGCCACGAGCATCGACTCTAGCCCATCATTTATGTATTGAGGAGCGAGCCCTTATTCTATAAAAGGGACTTCCTCACTTTCAACGCCACAAGCCGAGCCAACCAAGGCAACATAGGCCACAAGTAGAGCAGCCTCGCAACATGTGCTACTTCTAGTTTAGCATCATTTCAGATTAGGCACCGCCTTATATCGAGTATCAAACTAGACGACATCTAGTTACTTCAGCCCACACATGGACTGAATTTCAAGTCTCCAGCCAAAAGACTCTCTTGACTGAAGACTTGGGGGACTACTGTTTGTACCATACTTAAAGTCTCCGTATTTAGATCTCGTATAAATACTCGAGGGACTCAAATGTAATTATGTAATAGATGAAGGAGCAAATATGTAATAAGTGAGGAGCTCTTATTCTATAAAAGGACTCTTCACTTTCCTCATTAAAGGAGGCCAATTCTTAGGCTTGAGATCCCCAAAGCCTCACTCTCCTATTCAGAGGCTCTCTCTCCCTCACAATCCTCTCACAAACAGATAAATACAATATCAGTGTGGACGTAGCCCAAACATTGGGTTGAACCACGATACATCTTTTGTTATTTACTTTCTTGTAGATTCACGGTCGTATTTACGTTGTTCCAAGACCCCTCCAGTTTTGTGCATCAACAACATTATTATTCTATGTATTTGAGTTCATGATTGTGCTTGCTAACACATAAAATTTATTGTTAATGGATCTCCTTTGATTCAAAACGTTTATGTTTCTTGTGCATTATTTCATTTTATGTTATAAGATTCAACTAATAAATCCTAAGAAATCCACAAAAGAAATCCATACAAATCCATAGAAACTAAATAGAAATCCATATAAATCTGTCAAAATCCATATAGAATTGAGAATATTTTAAAATCCTTTAAAATCTATCACTTAAAAAAAGTCTATTAAAATTCTGTGAAATCCAAATCGACTACACCCCCCTTAAGTTTTAGGAGAAGACTGACTGAAATATCTCATCGTCAAAATTTCTCATGCAACGTACAATGCAGTGCAGGGACTCTTGAAAGGAATATATGACAAACTTGAATTTGTCTTAGGTACCGTTTGGTACGTAGGACGGGACGGAACGAAGTGGGACAAGGTGTTCCGTCCAACGTTTGGTGCGCCTAAAACGGGTGGAACGCATTGTTCTACAGGACGAATTTTGAGTGAATTTTCGTTCCGCCTCACCCTCTGGAACGACTTGTTCCACATCCGTGGAACACAAAATTATAACCTCTCCGTCTCTTTCTTCCTCCTTGTTTCCATCTGAGGGCATCTTTGCTCCCTTTTCGTTCCGTCCTGTCTCGTCCCGTCTCATTCCGTTCCGTCATGTTCTGTCTGCATACCAAACGATACCTACATCACACGGATTTCTTGTTCAACAGAGACCAAACCAGATGAAAAAAAAACCCACCCGTTTGATGTTCTTATTTAAAAAGCACTTAACAAGTGCTGATCGGATTCGTTTCTAATAAAAACACTTCTGAACAGCCCAAAAAAACGCATTGGTGCATTTTTGTAAGGCATTCAAGTTCAACCAACAAAATGAATATTATTATGCTGAATTTAAATTAGCATGCATCTTATAATTTAAAAATCCCAACAAAAACTAAAACTAAACAAAGAAACTAGAGGGAGAAGGATGTTGTTAAGCTTGAGTAGCATATATATCATAACAAGATGTGGCTGTAAAATTGTAACCAGTGAGTAGTAAACTAGTAATTATAGCTTCTTTTTGCTAATTACTCTAAATCTTTATTTTTAGACAATGCTCGTATATGGCTATTTGGGGCCTTTGGCCATGCCAGACAAAAATGGGTGTCTTATATATAATTCACTATTCCATGTGCGGGTTGCTTTGTATACAATTTTTTTTGTTGAAATAATCAACTTTTGACATTCGGTTTCTAAAATGATTTACTTTTAGCATTTCGTTGTTATATCATACTTGTTTCAATGATGTTGTCGATATGTCATAGCAAAATTGACTTGAATTGTCGATTAAGAGTGTAACTCAAATACTCAGAAGCGGAGTTGATTACCTTAAACGAAACGAATCTTCCTCTTAATTAAAATAAGTAAATTACAAGTTAGGTTGATTTGGGAGTGGGTGGAACCTGGAATTGGGAATTTGAATTTGGGAATTGGGATCGGAGGATGATTAGATTTAACAGTGAATCATGTTAACTAAGAACTTCAAACGGGTGGGCCTTTTTTTCATCTGGTTTGGTCCCTGTTGGAATATTAAACAATAGCTGGCCTGCATCGCACCATCATATAACTTATAGATTGATTGATTTTGATTTCATATCCCTAAAACGGCAAGCTCCCAATTTATGTTTAATTCCATGCAAAAGGCTAAAAAGACAGACCAACCTTCATGTGGCAGTTCGCTTTTAAAATTGTTCGTTTTCATGCCCGGGTTTATACAGCACATAAAAATACCCATGTCCCAAGTATATGCAATTATGTATGCGAGGAATTTTGGAAGAAAGCAGCTGATGCTAGTAATGTGACCCCACATTCAGAATTTACTTAGTTCTGCTAAGTTTCAGTTGTATAATGTATCATATGAATTTCTACGAAAGCGTATGTTAGTACTGCTTATTTTGTTCGTTTGAACTTTGAAGATAAATAGTACAATAATTTGTGGGAGCTTCTTGGTCTTTGTCGTCCTACTCTGCTGTATTAACTTGCGTTTATCTTCCCTTTTGTTTTTCTTCTTGCAGATAGGTTCTCATAGTTTTCAGATGCACGGCAGGTACTGCTTGCGAAGATCTAGATCTAGAGGGAAGGACAGTGGTTGTGGAAGAAGATTTGACAATGAGAATTATGTTGTAAAAGGTACAGGCCGTCCAGAAGCTTACAGGTGATGAGAGACATCAGGGAAGAGCTGTTGATGAGGATCAATATGAAGAGAATAAGCACCTAAAAGACTAAGCATAGGAAGAGCAGAAAATGGGATACTGAATATAATCCGATGGAGAATTGTGGAACAGGGAAACGGATAGAGACTAATCCGATGGAGAATTGTGGAACAGGGAAACGGATAGAGAGTTGACACCATGGTCACTCGAGGAAAAGCTCAAGACAACAAAACAGGGACGACACGAATTACTAAAACCGATGAAACTGAATCGAACAGGGATTTGTCGGATATGGAACGGAGGAGAGTAGCAATGCATGGTTGCACCAGGAAAAGCTCCAGGCAGCAGCGGAAAGTAGAATTCCTGGATGAATATAGGAGAAGTAAAACCATGAGGTTGATAGGTAAAAAAGGCAGACAGAGATGCATACCATGAAACCAGGAGATGTTCTGGAGGGAAGAGGCAAGTGGGATGTCAAGATATGTAGGAGGAGGATATCAAGAACGGAGCTCGTGATACTGATGGAGAGTGGTCGGACATGAGCAAGAAAGGTGACAAGCACCAGGAGCAGGAGGAAAAGCTTCCAAGTTCTCAAACAATGGGGATGGAAACCACCACATCTAGTAGAACCGACCGACTCGAGCGGTGATCCTTTGGGAAAGGGTGCGGAGAGACACCCTAGTGTACTTAGATTGCATTTGTGGTTTCGCAAGCGACTGTCGAATGTTGTCATGATAGCAGGAATGAAGAAATTTATAGGTCGTGGTTTCTTCTATTTTGGTTGTGGTTCAAGTAAACTTCTCTGTTTCATTTCACTCACTATTTTGCCCACAAGAAACGGAAGTTGTTTGGAGGAGGATTTAAATGGATTTGTCTTCCCTAATTGTTTGAAGGAGAATTTACATGGCACGGTTACACCTCCACGATAGTGTCTAGTGCCATGAAACAAAAGATTGTAAATTTTTATCCACATCTTCGATTGATTGACACGAAACGTCATGTGATAGTGTTATCATGCTATGTAAGTTATTCTTTGTTTGAAGAAGTTCCAAAGTTCGACATCTGATTTTTGTCAATTATAATAATTAAAACTAACAGGGTTACATGAGTAAAATACAATATGTTTTATCCTTCCTGCAATTTGATCTCTTTTAAACGAAAAACTTGGGTTACATGGTGTGATTTTCACATGTGAATATATCATCAGCATGAGACGACATGGTAACTGGAAAAAAATTGTCTTCCTTTGAATTAATTGAAGTTTGGTATATAGATAGATATTGTTTGTACCATACTTAGAGCCTCTGTATTTATATCTCGTATAAAATACTCAGGGGACTTAAATGTAATTATGTAATAAAAGAAGGGGTAAATATGTAATAAGTGAGAAACCCTTATTCTATAAAAGAACTCTTCACCCTCACAAATAGAGGAGGCCAACTCTTAGGCCTGAAGCTCCCTCACCCTCTCACATTACAGAGGTTCTCTCCCTCACAATCCTCTCAGATAAATACAATAATCAGTGTGGACATAGCCTAAACATTGGGGTGAACCACGATACATCTTGTGTTATTTACTTTCTTGCAGATTCACGATCGGATTTACGTTGTTCCAAAACCCCTCCGGTTTTGTGCATCAACATTTGGCGCCGTCTGTTGGGAATTGACACGAAACGCTATGTCGATTCTCTCACAATTTTTCATCTCCGCCGTGAATCTGCAGAAACCGAAGAACCAAATACATGCATAGTCACTGCAAAACCTATGCCTTCCACTCCAACTTCCCGTCACGGCAACAGCTACGAATAATCTTCACAATTCTCAGATCTCTCTCTCTCTCTCAAATTTTTTGACTGAATCCTTAATCCATGACAACCAGCCATTTCGATCCCACCACCTACTTTGTTCATGTCCTGCTTTTAGACACAGAACCATCCTAAAGCCAAACAACAATCCTAGAGACAGATAGAAAACAGAAGGACTGCATCGATCTGGTCCAGCAGATCGTCCTGCTGACGCATTTATTCGAAGAGAGAAGGGTTTTTAAAGGCAGTGAATTTAGACCGTTGGATGCGTCGACTTCTTCAATGAATTTCGGTCCGATGGAATCCTGGGTTTCTGATCTGATGGCCGCCCTCCAGGCTACTAAGAGCCTCGTTTTGCTAGCCGCCAACTTCACTTCCAATTTCGCCTCTCCCCCGGTCCCCGCCAATCACAATGACGAAGCGAGCGAGAAGATAAGCTTCCAATTCCAATGCGTGACATGGAAATTGGAGAAAGCGTTGGGTGACATATCGTACAACCAATTCGACATCTCCGAGGAAGTCGAAGAGCAGGAAAGTTTTCGTCGTCCGGAGAGGGAACTGTGACCAACGTCGATGCATCCACGGCGGCTGAGAAGTCGAAGGCCATGGAGATAAAGAAGCAGCTGGAGAGGCTGGTGAAGGCCATTGTCGACGAAGGCGGTAGCCATGACAGCTGTTTCCTGTTGGGCTTTATTTTCCTCATGATCGTCGACCCAACCCTCTTAGCGGTAAGAAGAAGAAGGTGGTCGAAAAGTTTTCCGATGGCGTTAACGAAAATGGGTACGTGAGGATACCGTCCCAGAACGATAATTTTCTACATGAGATTACCATATTTAGAGCCTCTGTATTTATATCTCATATAAAATACTCGGGGGACTTAAATGTAATTATGTAATAAAAGAAGGGGCAAATATGTTATAAGTGAGAAACCTTTATTCTATAAAAGAACTCCTCACCCTCACAATTAGAGGAGGCCAACTCTTAGGCCTGAAGCTCCCTCACCCTCTCACATCCCCTCTCACATTACAGAGGTTCTCTCCCTCACAATCCTCTCAGAGAAATACAATAATCAATGTGGACATAGCCTAAACATTTGGGTGAACCACGATACATCTTGTGTTATTTACTTTCTTGCAGATTCACGGTCGGATTTACGTTGTTCCAAAACCCCTCCGGTTTTGTGCATCAACATTTGGCGCCGTCTGTGGGAATTGACACGAAAAGCTATGTCGGTTCTCTCACAATTTTTCATCTCCGCCGTGAATCTGCAGAAACCGAAGAACCAAATACATACATAGTCACTGCAAAACCTATGCCTTCCACTCCAACTTCCCGTCACGGCAACAGCTACGAATAATCTTCACAATTCTCAGATCTCTCTCTCTCTCAATTTTTTGACTAAATCCTTAATCCATGACAACCAGCCATTTCGATCCCACCACCTACTTTGTTCATGTCCTGCTTTTAGACACAGAACCATCATAAAGCCAAACAACAATCCTAGAGACAGATAGAAAACAGAAGGACTGCATCGATCTGGTCCGGCAGATCGTCCTGCTGACGCATTTATTCGAAGAGAGAAGGGTTTTTAAAGGCAGTGAATTTAGACCATTGGATGCGTCGACTTCTTCAACGAATTTCGGTCCGATGGAATCCTGGGTTTCTGATCTGATGGTCGCCCTCCAGGCTACCAAGAGCCTCGTTTTGCTAGCCGCCAACTTCACTTCCAATTTCGCCTCTCCCCCGGTCCTCGCCAATCACAATGACGAAGCGAGCGAGAAGATAAGCTTCCAATTCCAATGCGTGACATGGAAATTGGAGAAAGCGTTGGGTGACATACCGTACAACCAATTCGACATCTCCGAGGAAGTCGAAGAGCAGGAAAGTTTTCGTCGTCCAGAGAAGGAACTGTGACCAACGCCGATGCGTCCACGGCGGCTGAGAAGTCGAAGGCCATGGAGATAAAGAAGCAGCTGGAGAGGCTGGTGAAGGCCATTGTCGACGAAGGCGGTAGCCATGGCAGCTGTTTCCTGTTGGGCTCTGTTTTCCTCATGATCGTCGACCCAACCCTCTTAGCGGTAAGAAGAAGAAGGTGGTCGAAACGTTTTCCGATGGCGTTAACGAAAATGGGTACGTGAGGATACCGTCCCAGAACAATAATTTTCTACATGAGATTACCAGTGTCACGGATGTTGTCAATGTCGGTGCTGCCCTTACTTACACTCTTGGGAAGGTGGAGTAGGTGATTCAAAAACTTCAGAAAGCACTGGACTATGCCTGTGGAGCTGGAGTTGACTGCAGTCCAATCCTCCAAAACGGTGCAAGTGCAATACACCGCTGAAAAGGAGATGCAGTGAAACAAAGCACTTAGTTCGTCATGCATCTCCCGATGGTGAAACTGGGATGCTGGGTATACAAAGCTGCCGCCAAGGGCTTCAACGTCAGCAACGTCCAAAATGCGGATAGTTGTTCAATGGGTGATTGGAGCTGATTGAGTGAACTCCAGAGTGGAAGACAGCAGTACAGGCAGAAGATAAGTTTTTTTTTTCTTTTTCTTTATTATTAATGATATGATGACTGTTTGCCATCTGCCAGCCAAAAGAAAGAAAAACAAGGATGGAGGAAATAAACAATAAAAAAACTGGAGTCCAAATCCGAAAAGAAGGATTCCAACATTTCGTCCCTCCAGAAAAAGCTTCAAGATTCGGTCTTGTCCAACAAAAAGAAAGGCCCTCAGACAACGCAAAAGAAAAAGAAAAAAAAAGGGAGACCACCACTAAAGCTACAGGAAAAGAAACAAAAGCATAAAAGAGAAAGTAAAAGCAAAAGCAGAAAGCAAAAAAGGATAAAAAGAAAAAGACATAATTGCAGTGGTGATGACATGCAGAAAAGGGAATTATAGGCGTGACCCATTGAGCAGAGGATCGGATTTATTTTCGAATGATGTAATTTATTTTCCTTATCTTTAGAGACATCTGTATAAACCCCATCAGAGGGTAATAAAAAAAACGGCAAAGCCCAAAAAAAATGGGCTGGAATGTTATGTGGAGGGCGAAGGCCCATATGCCTAAAAGAGCCAAGCCCTCTATTATCACCAACCAGGTGATCAAAGTACGTCCAGTGCTACAAAAACTTATTCGGCACCCCGCTACTATTATCGCCAACTAAGTGATCAAAATTACGTCCAGTATTCCACAATTATTCGGCAGCTTGCCATTATTACCACCAACCAGGTGATCAAAAGTACACCCAATACTTCAAAATTATACATGAGCACTACTCATGTCAATCATACATAAACATTCATGAGCATCACTCATATCAATCATGCATAAACATTCATGATCATCACTCATGTCAACATTCATAAGCATCACTCATGTCAACATTCATGAGCATCACTCATGACAACATCCATGAGCATCACTCATGTCAATCAACATAAACATTCATGAGCATCACTCATGTCAATCAGCTTCAAAAGCTTCATTTACAAAGCTCTAGCTTCAAAAGCTTCATTTACAAAAGCTCTAGCTTGAAAAGCTTCATTTACAGAGCTCTAGCTTTAAAAGCTTCATTTACAGAGCTCTAGCTTCAAAGCTTCACTTGCAAAGCTTCACCTACAAAGCTTCAGTGCAGGGTATACAAATACCGCCTCCGAACAACCGCCACTTCGGCCCATACATGGATTCAATTTGAAGTCTCCAGGCAACAGACTCTATTGACCGAAAACTTGGGGGACTACATTATGTACCATATATTGGGCCTCAACTGGGCCTCATGAAAAATACTTGGGGGACTTAGCCCATTATTTATGTATTGATGAGCAAACCCTTATTTTATAAAAGGGACTCCCTCACTTTCATTAGAGAGCACCCATCACTTATGTATTGAGGAACGAGCCCTTAGTTTATAAAAGGGACTCACTTACCATCATTAGAGAGCATTGCCACCTGCTGAGCAACCGCCTCGCCGCAAGCATCACTCATAACCCATCACTTATGTAGTGAGGAGCGAGCCCTTAGTTTATAAAAGGGACTCCCTCACCATCATTAGAGAGCATCGCCGCCTGCTCTAGCCCATCATTTATGTATTGAGGAGCGAGCCCTTATTCTATAAAAGGGACTCCCTTACCTTCAACCGCCACAAGCTGAGCCAACCAAGGCAACATAAGCCACAATCCGAGCAGCCTCACAACATGTACTACATCTAGTTGAGCCTCATTTCACATTGAGCGACGCCTCATATCGAGTATTCAGCTCTAGACGACATCTAGTTACTTCGGCCCACACATTGACTGAATTTCAAGTCTCCAGCCAAAAAACTCTCTTGACTGAAGACTTGGGGGACTACTGTTTGTACCATACTTAGGGCCTCCATATTTAGATCTCGTATAAAATACTCGGGGCACTTAAATGTAATTATGTAATAAAGGAAGGGGCAAATATGTAATAAGTAAGGAGCCCTTATTCTATAAAAGAACTCATCACCCTCACAATTAGAGGAGGCCAACTCTTAGGCCTGAAGCTCCCTCACCCTCTCACATTACAGAAGTTCTCTCCCTCACAATCCTCTCAGAGAAATACAATAATCAGTGTGAAAGTAGCCCAAACATTGGGGTGAACCACGATACATCTTGTGTTATTTACTTTCTTGCAGATTCACGGTCAGATTTACGTTGTTCCAAGACCCCTCCGGTTTTGTGCATCAATAGATATAATAGAACAAATGTGTCGGACTTATAATGGTACCCTTTTTATATGATTGAAAATGATAGATCCCCTTCCTAAATAATTGTCCTCCATTTGTAAAAGCAACGTTAGCTAAGGAGAATTCAAAAATGATACAACCTCGATTATTTGGGTTGGCATGCGAGTAAATGCTATTAATCACTTAAGTTAAAAATTTACTACAACGAGATATTCTTTTATCGAAAGTCTCTTAAAGAACGTTGCAGCTGCCATTTAAGGATAAAACCTAAGCCTCAAGCGAGAGTAAACTGTCAAATTTCCTATGACTTCCAATTTCTCTTAAAACTTTTTTATGGATAAAATTACAACTTTTGTCACGACTCACATGCATATTACAATATCGCTCTTATATATTTAACTTTTTATTAAATTATTTTAGATTAAAATATCATATAGTAATTAGCATTTTTTCGGTTAATAAAAAAAGTTTTCTTAACAATAGCACTAACAAAATACACATGATGTGTGAGTGGGAAAGAGAGAACGTAAAATGTATTTATAAAAATCACGCACTCACACGCGTGCAAAAGACATTTTTTGAATAACGACATGGTACACGTGATTTACATGTTTTAAATGTATTTATATGCATAAATTGAAAAAAAGAAAGTCAAATATTTGAATTAAATGAATAATCTTAAATCATGCTAATAAAACGCTTCATAAACCAATTAAAGCGGCTGAATTGTGACAACCCGTCTTTAATTTTACGTTTTTATAAATTTTAAAAGCGTGAATTGACGAAAATGCCCTAGAGGCAAAGACTTCCACTTCCGTTAACCCTCGTTTAGAGAAACGTATAACTTATTCTTTTAGCGTATTTAAGTAATACTCGTCACTACAAACGCATACGAGAAAACTGTTTACGAGTCCGGATTATAATGGTATAGTTATGGACTTTTGAAGTTGGTTATTTAAAGGTAGTTAAATTATTTGAACTCCCACCTTGTAGGATTGAGAATCAATCAACATATGGGTTAAGGGGACCAATCTGATTTGGAGTGAGGGAGAGTGAGAGCCAATCAGGAAAAGAAAGAAAGAAAAAAAAGGGGGGAAACTCCCAGCCTTCCCGTGGCCTTTCACACGCACCCACACCTATTGCGACCACCCATCTTCCAAGGCCTATTTCGGCCAACTCTGGTTGAGTTTTTCGACGCCACCACCACCATCTTGAAGCTCTCATTCCCCTCTACAAAACCCAACCATGAACCACCTTGATTAACCACTGTATGAGGCGGTGTGAGACCACGAAATTCGACGGTTCTCGCGGTGCTCCGGCCACCATTTTCAATTTTCTAGCGAATTGACATAGCAATGGCCGATGCCACCACTTGACCTTTGTAGCCCATCATCCCAGGAGAAAATCACAACCCTTGACCCCGTTTGAACACCGTAGACGACGAATTGACGTCAGAAAGCTTTAGCCACCCGCCGGCTTTGTGGGCAAAATTGACTATCTTCCGTCCACTTTTGGACTTCGTGGCAGGTATAAAAGTTGTTCCTCTTTTTGAGATCTTCATTTCTGTGAATTTTGGTAATTTTTTAACATAGTTGAATTTTCCGGCAAGTCGGGGCGGCCAACTGCCACCTGCGGCGGCGCGTGGGCCGAGGGATCCCCTGACCTTCCTAGGCTAAATTTGAATACCTTGGTTCCATTTGTGAAGTCCGATTGACGAAATTTCGTTCTTTGGACTTAGTTCCATTAAGGTCCGCCACTTGATTATTACAGCAACTGACGATCCGACCGTTGGATCGTCATTAAATTTTAATACATTATAGTACGTAATATTTGAGGATATTAGAAACTTACGGATTGAAAATCTGACTTATGGATCTTTCCAAGTTGGATTTGTAGTTCGTAAAATAAAACGTTAACCACCACTTGAATTGGCAATTGGAGGAGATCCAACCGTTGGATCGTAATGACACTTTACTATGATGTCTTAGAAGCACAATGTGGATCTTTGGAAGTTACGGATCGAAAATCTGAAATGCGAATCTTCTAGATCGAGTTACGTAGGGTTATGGACCCTACCGTCGATCTTTGACCGACGATTGACTTTTGGTCAATGGGTCCCAAATCATTCTAGAACGTCATTGGGGATACGTTTTATGTAAGTTACGTGTTTTATTGATAAGAACTCTGAGATGTGATTTGATAATTGTTATAGGCGACGATGGTTCGTGATGTCTCGATTTTCGTGCTAGGGAGTCGTACCACGAACCTCAGGTGAGTGGGTCTTTTCCTTTTATCATATATAGATATGAGTAGGTCTTTTCCATTTGAGGGTACGTAGGCAATCTAACAAGACAGTTAGATGCAGCCATAAAAAAATCCAAATTTAACATGTACTTGATTTCTTTAAAGAAAGAAGTTATGATGGTTAACAACATAGAGATTAACCATGATTTTATTCTGGTCTATCATTGGGTTTAGTTCCGATTAAGAATGTTGGGACGTTAAAGTGGTTATGCCAAATGACGTTGCGGATGCCCATGTAAGTTTCAGGTGAGTACATGTTGATGATAGTGATTTCAGTGTGTATGGTTATGTTTTTATGCATTTAATGCTCATTACCATGCACCTCGGTGTTAGTGCTCCGTTCGAGGACATGGCTTAGCTTACACGTGATCGTAACACTTGAACGTATTTATTTACACCGAGCCTGTCGTATAGACCACATTAAGTGGTTCCACTCGTATGCAGGAATTGATTGATGAGATATGGATGAGTCATACAAGTCACTATAGCTGACTCCGACTTATGTGCTAGCATTGATTAATGAGATATGGATGAGTCGTACAAGTCACTATAGGTGACTCCAACTTATGTGCTAGCATTGATTGATGATATATGGATGCGTCGTACAGGTCACTATAGGTGACTCCGACTTATGCACTAGCATTGATTGATGAGATGTGGATGAGTCGTACAGGTCACTATAGGTGACTCCGACTTATGCACTA
This sequence comes from Malus domestica, assembly GCF_042453785.1. Taxonomy (NCBI): domain Eukaryota; kingdom Viridiplantae; phylum Streptophyta; class Magnoliopsida; order Rosales; family Rosaceae; genus Malus; species Malus domestica. The sequence continues at coordinate 17,265,841 of NC_091673.1, forward strand.
GCATTGATTGATGAGATATGGATGAGTCGTATAGGTCACTATAGGTGACTCCGACTTATGTGATAACATTGATTTATTGAGCACATGATTATTTATATTGCTTATGAGATGTTGTGTCGTGGTATATTTATGGATTTACTGTTGATATACTTTTGATTTTACATTGATACGTGGTATGATTTTTTTTTTTTTTTAACTATACAGGTGTCACAGCGAGGGGTTATAACGATTTAGAAGGTTTTTATTAAAATTTTATTTCCAGGGCCACTCACCATTGCTTTGTTTCCACTTTCCAGGAGTTTTTTTTTTTAGCTGAGCTTTCTTATCAACGAGGATTCATGGAAAATCTTGGTATTGGAGATTACCTTCGATGGTAATTCTCAATCCACTCTACTATACCTTACTTATACTCTAACATCACGTGTGAAATGAGTTCATTTCCACTCACAACGCACTCTCGTATTTAGGTATTTTTAGATTTAAATTTATTCACATTTTCCCACATCGCTATACTTTATGGCTTCGTCACCCTCTTGGTGTCGGCCAACACAACTCGATTTGGAGTTTAAGTGGACTTTCCGGGTCAGGGTGTGTCATAAATCCATATAATAAAATCAGTCTCTATAAAATTTACATTAAGAACAGAGAAAATAATATTTAATAAACAACTAATTGAATTACTTATTGCTAGCCCATTGTGAAACTAAGCTCACCCCCTCCCCATTAGTGTAGATACTAGATAATATCGTTTGTTAAAAAAATAATCATTTAATAACTAAATTAATCAGATTATTATATGTGTGCGAAAGACCTTTTTTATAACCGGCATTACACGCATCTTAAGATGTTTTGAACGTGTTTAAAAATAGAGAAGATAATATTTAATAAACAGCTGGTTTAATCACATTATTGCTAACTTATTGTAAGGTACTAATTTAAAAATAAATAAATAAACTGTACAAAAAAAACTAATTATTAAAAAATACTATTAAAATGACAAGAATACCCCCTGCATTTTTTGATGTATTATATTAGATTGCTTTTGAAGTTTTTTGTTTGAGGGGCATTTTTGTCCAAATATGTTTGTTGAAACTCGTGACACCAAAAACACTGTTCACTTTTGTGTCCTCTTTATATATAGAAGATAATATACTCACAAACATTTAAAAATATTTATAAGGGTGTGCTTGTCTTTTCAGCCTAGTTTATAGACAAGAACTAAGATTATTTTTCAAACAATATTTTTGTTCACTACTCTCAAATAATAGTGATGTACAACCACCATATTTAGTATTGTTGGATGAGTTTAAATTTTAGAATTTGTGTAGTGGATAAAAATAATGTCACAACCCGTTCCGGGACTTTATATTATTGGGGACGTGAAATGACGGATTTACCCTTAGCGAGTATTAAGGTATGTGTGTGTGACGTTATTTGGATTAACTTTATATAAGTTTTGGATTAAAATTATTGGTTTGTAAAATATTGTGTGGTTAGGGATTAAATGGATGGAAATGGACCACACACACTTCCTTTTCTCCCTCTCTTCCCCGTGCCTCTCTCTCTCTCCTCATCACGACTTTCTCACTCTCTCTCACCCATAAACGTACGGACATCACCAAAACCCTCCAAAACTTCGTGGATCGAAGCAAATAAGGTATGATTCTTCATCCTTGTGATGTTCTGAGTCGATTGGTACTAGTTTTAGGAAGTGAAACCCTCGGAATCGTCGTGAAACCCTAACCCCGAAAATGTGCATTGTTCATGCACACGTTAAATCTTGCATTTCAAGGAATTTCAAGCTCACAGTGAGCTTAAGGACATCCTCACGAGCTTCGGGGTATTTCGTTGGTGATATTTGGACGTCGGAGGACCGAGAACGGAGGTTCTCAAAATTTCCGAACTATCGTGCTTCCCCAGGTAAAATCTAGTGAATTTTAGACCTTGAAACTAGTCCATCGTGATTCTACATGTTGAGAGCTTCAAATTGATATAAAATTCAAAGAAATCGGTTGAGAAACGAAAGAGAACAAGCATTTTTAAAACTCGCTGGAATCCGGCCACCGGAAAAACCAGTCCGGCGACTGGCTGAGGAAGATGGTGCGCGTGGGGGCGCGTAGACTCGTGCCACCCACGGCGCGTGGGGGCGCGTGGCAAGCCTAAAAATTTTTCTAAAAATTTCTCGACGTCCGTGACGTCGAGTAGGTCGATGTGGTATATTCATATACCCAAATTGAGCACCGTATGAGAAGTTATTTCGAATTGTTGGTTATGTGTTTAAATTAACGTTTTTATAGTTGTTTCGCATATAGGTGACACCTATCCCGAGGACGAGCGCATCCAGGGACGTCACGGGGGTTACGACCCATCGACTTACCAATGAGTGGGCAGTATTTTTCTGTATTTACCTATATGCTATCTATTTTTCCCATAAATCGAAATTAAATGAAATTATATTTCTAAAATGTCATGCATGCATATTATGAGTTATGAATTGATAATTGATGCATATATATATGTGTGAATTGGTGCCGTGGACGCACAGATGAGTATCAGGTGAGTTTATATGGTTTATATGAATGAATGATGATGTGATTGCGTTGTGAGCTCATAAACTGCACCTTTGGTATTAGTGCTTATAGTATTCACGACACCGCACGCTCGCCTTGGATCCAAGTAGGTGGATGTCATACAGACCACTAGAGGTGGTTCCGACATGCCAGTCATACAGACCATTAGAGGGGTTCCGACTTGTAGGTGACCTTAGATTATGTGAACAGATGATTGATGAGAGAAGCACTAGAGCGTATTATTTCACCATCTTAGTCGTACAGACTACTATAAGTAGTTCCGACTTATGTGCAGTGTAGTGTCATACAGGTCATAGTTGGTGACTCCGGTAGGGCCGTACAGGTCACAGTTGGTGACTCCGGCTGGATGGGATAGTGAGCTATAGAATCAGCCGTACAGGACCATTGTAGGGTCTCCGGTTGATTTATTATTTCACCTGAGTTATATTGATGCATTCATATTATATTTTGGCATGGCATGGCATATTCTTTCTGAGATGTTATGTTGATAGATGGTGAGCTGAGTTTTGATGATATATGTATATATATGTTTATATACTATTTTTCTAGGAAAGTATATAGGTTTTACGGTGAGGGGTTAGAAACGTTTTAAATGAAATGTTTTTGGAAAATCTTTGGTTTTACTGACCCACTCATCTTTGTTTTGCGCCCCTCCAGGTTCTAGTTAGCAGTTGGTGGCTCTCGAGGTCTTTTTCGGCATTCTGACAGACGTACTGCATGTAGGACTCACCTGCAGGTGTTGCACTTTTAATTATGGTCCTACTTGACTGCACTTGATACATACGCTCTGAATTCGTGTGTTTTACTTTATAATTCCCTCTTTTATGCTAGTAGGTTATTACTGCTAGTGGTTGGTTTAAATTCCTTCATATTTCTGTTATATCTTGCTTCCGTGTCGCACTTTTGGCTACGTCACGCTCACGTGACGGCCAGCACGCCTTGATTCTAGGATCGGGGTGTGTCAAATAAATCTCAAATTTTTTTTTTAACAAATGATATTATCTACAATAAGTGGAAGGGATGAGCTAAACCTTACAATGAACTAGGAATAAAGTGGTTGAAATTCGCCTTTGACGAAAATCGAATCTAAGACCTCTCACTTACAAGTAAAGAGGTAACAAATTTCAAAATTTAAGCTCACTCATCCAGTAACAATAAATAGAATTATGAATATTACCAAATGGTGTAATAAGCAAAAATGCAACCCTTTTTTTAGTCAATTTTCCCTATTGTCTGTCTTTTCACATTCTATACAAATATCCATATGATAAATTACAATCAATTTTCCATACCCTACCGTTTGTGCCTGCCTTTCTTTTTCCATTTTTTTTATAAAAAAAAAATTATTTTACCTACCGTTTGTGCCTTTTTTTTTTATATAAAAAAAAATTGTTTGACTTTTAAAATTTTCAATTATTTTAAAGGAAAACTAATGAAAAGTGTTTCAAATCTTTACATTTTAATAAAAAATCATCCATTAACCTTATTTTAACAATAAAGACAAAAGACTAATCAGAAAAATAAAATAAAATAAAACCTAACAAACCCAACTTGTGCTGGGGCGCGTACCCCCCTCCCCTCCCCAAGTTCAAACACTCCACTTTTTCCTCCTATCTTTTTGTCTCATTGTCAGCAACATTTATGGTTTTTTTTTTTCGCTTAGAATAAGAAAAATACTTCGAATTGAATTACATTCTCCTATTTTATTTTTGTGGTGTTATTTTCCAATAGTAGTCATGATGACAATAATTTTTTTAATATGCACAGAACAAGAGACGGTACATTTTATACAAGTTGTGAGATTCTTATGTTCAAAAATTAATAATATAAAAAATAAAAATTTTCACCACTTATATAATAACACGTGGTATACCATTTGTGTTACGGACACAAGAAAAATTTTCTCCAAGATGACACCCAAACTCAAGAAATTGGATAGAGAGCTACATTTATTATTGTAGGTATATGAAAAAAGTGAGGAAATTTTAATTTAGTAATTGAAAACAGCTTTTCAAATATAATTACTGAGAACATAATCTTCTCAAGGTTTTGATCTAAAGAGTCACTTCTAGGGTTCATTGTTTTTGGCACAATTGGTGCTTTTATAAGACCAAAAAGGGTTCAAGTTTCAAACTTTATGAAACTGAACCAAAAATTAAACACTATTTATAAAACTTCACTAATAAGTAGACACTATTCATTAAACTAGACCAATAAGTAGACGCTATTTATGAAACAAGACCGATAAGTAGACACTATTTATGAAATGAAAGCAAGAATTAGGCATTATTTCCAAAACTAAACCAATAGACGAAAACTATTTATGAAACTAGACTATACACTATTTATGAAACTGGAGTAAGAACTAGACAATATTTATGAAACATGACCAATAACTAGGCACTATTTATGAAAGTGGACCAATAACTAGACATTATTTATGAAAATGAATCAAGAAAGAGATACTATTAATGAAACTGTACCAATTACTATACATTACTTATGAAACTTGATCCAATAATTAGGCATTATTTATGAAACATGATGAAACTAGACTCAATAACTAGGCATTATTTATGAAACATGATAAAAAACTAAACACTATTTATGAAAATGGACAAAAAACTAGGCACTATTTATGAAATTGGACCAATAAATAGTATAGTACCTTTTAGTTTCATAAATAGTTTCAATTTCATAAATAGTGTTCAGTTTCATAAATAGTGTTCAATTTTATAAACAGTGTATAGGTCTTGCATTGGCGTCAGATTTTTTTTTTTTTTATTTTTTAGTTGTGTCATTTTCATTAAAAATTAAGTTTTTTTGTCTTTTTTTTATTTAAATTTAAGGGTTTTTCATTAAATTTTAATTCTTTTTCATTAAATAAAATTATAGTATGATTTTTTTATTAAAATAAACTTAACCCAAATATTTTTCATTAAAATTCCCTTATTTTAAAGAGTGAAATGATCAAATTAAGCTCATGTGGGTGCACAAGCATCTCAGGGTAGGGTTATGTGTAGTTAGAGCAACTCCAGCCATGCTCTTTGCTGGGGGGACGGGCTGCAGGAAAGGGCCCGAGGGCCGGTTGGTTCTTCTCCAGCCATGGAAAGCCCGAGTGAGGGTGGGAGCCCGAGTGAGAGGGGGGTGGGCAATTGACAGGCTTGTGGCCCAAGGCCCGTGATGTCAGGCCTGGGTCTGGGCTATTTTTTTTTTTTTTTTTTGTGTCAGGCGCGTGCCCCTCACTCGCGAGTGCGGGCGCGTCGCCCAATAGGATTTCAGGCAAGTGGCCCGCGCCCGTTACCGTTGGGAAGCCACGTGGCTTCCCATGGTCCGTTCGATCCTAACGGCTCTTTAATACGAGCCGTCCGATTTGCAACAATAATAAAAAAAAACTAATTTTATATCAACCGTTCGATCTAAGATCAACGGTTGATATTAATCTGCTTTATAAATTTAAAAAAAAAAGAGAAAATAGTTTTAAAATTAAGAAAAGTTACCGTTATGACACGTGGCACAATCTGGAGTGTTGGAATTCAAATTTTTTAAAATCCAACGGCAGAGATTAATTATTTGAATAAAAATTTTAAAAAAATTGTAAAAAATCCGAAAAAATTGTCAAAAAATCTGAAAAAAAAAATTTTTAAATTGTTTTTACTTTTCTATAAATACCACTTCTTCTCCATCTACCTTACACCACAATTTCATATTTTCTCAACTACTTTCAATCAAATTCCTATCTTTCTCTCAAAGTTTCAATCCAAATTTTTTCCACAAAATGATTATCTTTCTCAAAAGATAACGACACGTGGCACGATGACATTGGATAAAAATCTTATCGAAATCCATTACTAAATAATTTTTTTTTATAAAATGACACGTGGCGCAACGAGAACGATTTAAAAAATCTTATCCGAAATTACAAATAATTTTATTTTGTATTATTTAAACAAACAAAACAAACTAATATTTTATTGCCTATTGCCAGGGGGGAGGGCTCCAAGGATGGAGATGCAAATGGTAATTACTGTTCATTAATGGCAGTTACTATTTATTAAAGGTATTTACTGTTCAAAATGGTGGATTCAATAGTGGATTGCCAGGGAAGAGGGCTCCATGGGTGGAGTTGCTCTTAAGAAGAGGGACGTGGGGTAGAAATAGACGTGGGATGGAAATGTTTTGATGATATATGGGTGAGAAGAGAAATGAAAATTTAGTGTTGAAATAGTAAATGGTAAATTGTGCTTTTGTGAGAGATGTGTGATATTCATATTCTATTTTTTACTTTTTATATATCAATTTAATTTTTTATAATTTAATCCAACGATCATAATAATACAATGAAAGATGGGTGTGAAAAGACAGTGTACTTACTCCCTTATAATTCATTCAGACAAGTTTTATTAAAGTAGATAAGATATATGTTAAATCAATTAGTCTATAGACGTCTATACCGCCTACTCCATCCATTTTATGTCAAATCAACATATCACTTCACTTACTCTCTCTCTCCCAAAAATCTTTAGTAATACTTACCGTTAGATGCTACAATGAATGTGCATGCGTGTGCAATCTAACGGCTGCAGAAATTTTCCACATTGGAAGAGCAAAAGCCGGTGAACGTGCTAATAGCAGGTAAAAACATGGTTCCACCTTCGCTTGGTTCAACCCATTTAAGAAAACGAGAATGAATGTGGCATAATTGAATCCTTACTTCATTTAGTATAAAAATAATAATGTACTATAAATAAAAAACATAGAAGACAACCCTAGCTTCTACAAATGTATTCTTTTACGGTAGAATTAGATTAGTGTTAACATTATGGATAACTTGAAGGTGATCAAAATTTTAAATTAAATTTTGTAAATTAAATGATGTAAATATTGATGATTTGATTATTACTTAAGTGTTGATCAATGTTTTATTTATTTTCGATAACATATCATTTGATTTGCATATTTAGTTTAAAATTTTGATATTTCTAGCATTATTCTAAGATTTTCGTTTTTTTTGTTAACATTTATCTAGACAAACTGTTTTAATACTTAACGCCCGTCAGTGAGTATCATATACGCTCACGTTTTTATTTGGCTTTATTAAAAAATGTTACACGTTTTTTATTTTTAAATTTTAAGAAAAATTAATTAATGTCGATTACTTTTTTGAACAGTAAAACATATGTTAAATATTTTTGCGTCAAAATGAAAAATTAAGTATATAGAATGGTTACTAGTGAGTACCTAAATATTATTTCAATTTTAATTACAAAAAAAAAACAGTAGTATCTAATCTTATGTATTACTAAGGAAAAAATGTTATTCACACATTTAATTTTACATTTTATAAACTCTTGTTTATTTTTGTCAGATTTTTTTAATTTATTTTAATCAACAGTTGAAAATTAAGAAAATTGTGTAACAAATATAATTGAATACCTCTCTCTCTCTCTCTCTCTCTCTCTCTCTCTCTCTCTCTCTCTCTCTGCTGCCGCAGAAACCCAAACAAACAAAAGAAAGTGAATATACATCATGTGCGTGGGAATGGGCAAACTGACGGGAGTCGGGACCCCACTGTCCTCAGAGTTGATAGACCAGACCAGTAGCGGTAGGCCTTTTGGCTAATTTCAATGTATATTTTGGAGCCACCATCCCACCTCCCTGTCCTCTTTTGTCAAAATGTCTCACTTAATCCAGCTAACATATAAATATTAGGGGTCTTTTGATATAGGTCAAATTGGATTAAAAATTAGACATATTTCAAAAATCAAAAGTTATTAAAAATTAGACATATTTTAAAAGTAGGTTTATAAAATTGGATTTATTTCAAATTTTCTCTAAATATTAATAATAAACTTGCTTTTTTATTTACCTGTGAATAATTAAAAATATAATATGTCAGGCTGATTAAATTTTGTAAATTAAATGATGTGAAAGTTGATAAGTGAGTTAATATTTAAGTTTTAATAAACGTGCTTATTTCTATTGATGACAAATCAATTAGTTTGTAAATTTTATCTACAATCTTAATCGCATTCACCAAATTGGAAATAGAATTGTAAAAAAGCAATTGTCCATGATATAATGCGAGTAGGGAGGAAACTCGTGAAACAGTGGATTCGGCATAATGTGCGGCTTTGCTCATACATATTTGTGCTGATTTTGGCTGTAACGGCTAACAAGAGAGCACCAAACGATATCATTGTTTTCTCGGGTTACATGTTTGGGTTGGACGAAACTGACCCATCGAATATTACATATTATGTTCATGTGTGGTCAAATCGCTCTTTTCATTGCAATTTCCTTTGCTCTTTAATATTTTTTCGAGTCTAAGAAGAACAACTGGGTCAAGATTTTGAATTTATAGTAAAATAAATTATTACTAAGCATATCTGAAGGGTTTTACTTTAAAAGCTTTTGATCGAATTAAAAGTTTAACCACTTAATTTTATCACTTTTTCGATGTGAAATTCTTAAATTCTCCAACTATAAGACCTCGTATGAAATAATATATTGAGGAACTTCACGACCTACATGCAGCCCTAGCAAGACACCCCCCCCCCCAACAAAACAAAAAACAAAAAAAAAACAATGGCGGGAAAAGCCCATAGAATCCATTGGATTGATACCGAAAATGATCCTTTCCGGATCCTCTTTGTGGAGATCCGAAGGATCAAGCAATCACGTCTGTTCATCGTACATCGTGCGGTCAGTTTTCGTTAGATACTATTTATATTCAATTTTAAATTTTAAATTTTAAATCATTTCTAATCGCCCGATATACGATGAACGAATATGATTGATTGATCCCTCGGATCCCCACAAAGAGGATCCGGAAAGGATCCTTTTCCCCCGAAAAGAAGTTTGAGATCATATTTTAATTAGTTATTAAAATTGACAAAATTGTAAATTGATGATATGTAACTAAACATCAAGTTTGGAGAACAATTCAGAAAATAATAAAAATAACAGAAATTGAAATACTAATTCTTTATTAACGAAAAATACTTACAATACATAATGAAATAACAGAAATAATTACAGGAATTAAATGATACTAACTTGATTAAATCACAGATAGAGGCTAGCGCAAAAGCTTTATCTTTCGAGTAGTATTCTCGTCCCATTCTTATGCTTGTGGTTCGATGATGTATGCCCGATCAGGATACAACTATCTAATCCTACAATCCGCACCGGATTATAGAATTCTGACAAATTGCTTTGTGTGTTTACTCTCTGTAAGGTTTTGTAAGGGAGAGATAGGGAAAAATAATAATCTACGATGGAACTGAATCTTCAATTATATAGGCTATTTCATACATTTTCAAATATCTTTTGGATGTATCTGAAACCACACAACTCTTTCCAAACAATTGTGTCTATTAATCAAAATGGTTTTTAATTAATTTAATTAAAAACTTAATTTGAAATAAAAATTAATGAACTCTGATTAATTTTAACTTCTTAGGCCACAAGTGCCCCAACAAAGGCCCTTGTCTTGATTAATTAATATTAATATTAATATAATATCAATATTATAGTATAATCATTAACCTAATCCACATAATTAATGGCCTAAACCTCAATTCTCATTTCAAATCGTCCAAAATCTAATCACTAATAAAGATGACTAACCTAAAAGAAAGATCGGAACTTGAGTTCCCTGAGGTGGGACTAAAGGAGGCTCAAAACTCCAACAAAGTCAACCATACAACGCAAACGTGCATGCAACAATGGGATAATCAACAATTTATTTTCTATTTATCCAGAAAGACCAATAGGCTGGTATTGCCGTTCATGGGCGCATGGGATCGGGAAAATTATTACTTCTCAGAAAAATATTGAAAATTTGGCAATGCATACATGGCAGAGACCCAGAGGGCACGCACACATGTGAAGCAGAAGTAGTAGCTGTGGAGATCTGCAGGCTCTGCAATTAACAAATTAGGGTTGACCAGCTTGGCCAAAGAGAATCAGGATTCTCTCCTGAGCGTTTCCCTAGGGATCATAGGGATTCCGCAATCTTGTCCGTTCATTTTATATCGTGCGGTCAGTTTTCGTTAGGTACTATTCATATTTGAATTTTAAAATTTAAATTTTAAATGATTTCTGACCGCACGATACACGATGAACGGACATGATTGCGGGATCCCTAAGATCCCTAGGGAATGCTCAGGAGAGAATCCTGATTTGGCCAAAGACGACCATGACATGAAAGCGGAACAAGTAACAACCAATATATCTAACTTCTAAGGGAGCAATTAATTTTTTTTATCCATATATGGAGTGTGAGTGAAGACAACGTGATTTGGTAACAAAATAAATATGCAGGTACGGAGAAGAAAACGATTTTACCCTCATGCTGTCGTATGCATATCCCCTCGACAGAGAAAGAGATCATATATACCGGAATTGGATCCTGGCCGGATCATCTTTCGGGGATGAGATCAACGCACACGGACCGTTAATCAAAAATCATACAACCACAATTTTTTCTTTTTTTATATTTTTCACTCAAAACGAAGCTACTTTACTTTTAAAATATGAAAAACATTTAATTAGAACCGCACAATTTTTTATCAACGATTCGTGTGAATTGATCTCTAGGATTCCCAGGAAGGAGATCCGAGGATCCAAATCCATATCTTTGACTTTATACACAGAAATCGAAAGGTAATTTGGGTACTGTGTAATGTATATGAGCATGGCGCCTGGGCTGAATATGGCCGTTGATGTTTGTAGATTTATAAAACATCATCGGTCATATATAATGTTATTAGTGTCTATGGATGTAAATTTTAAAATGAAATAAACAATTAATAATGTTAGTGATACTAAATTTGTCAGCTTCACTAAATTGATAAATGTTGAATTGCTAAAATGCCAATGAGGTTGAGAGAAGGCCGGGATTGTAGTTTTATTTCTAATACAATTTATATTTTTTTCTCTAAACTAATGTACGGGGAAGAAGATTATTTGATGGACAGATTTTAGTGAGCAAATTAATGTAGTAACTGCTGAATCTGTGACATGTTCAACAAACAAACAGTGTCTCATCCATTTTAATATCTTATGTCACAATATTCCTGCTCATCAGTTGCTCTCCTTCCCATGCAATTGTCTCTAATAAACAAGCTTCATCATATGATGCAATGGAAACCCATGTCTGATTCATATGCTCCTATAATTTTTATTTTAACAAAAAAAAGAGTTTTGAATTCGGATTTTTTTTCGACATTTAAAAGAAAAGTACCAGTAAATTAAACGTTAATTAGCCGTTGGAATACAAAAACAATAGTTCCCCCTTGCTGTTCTACAAACAAAAATCAATAATTCATTGCTGTATCAAAACAATCTCAGTACTATTCAGATTTCAGGGAATGCAATCACGTTCAGTAAACATCCAGCCGTAGTAAGAAGCGTTGAGGAGGGAAGCCCATCTACTTAAATAGCAAAATAATAATTAAAGACTCCACAGAGGAAAAACAATAAAACCGCCCTCCAAAACAAAAACCAAACAATCAAACAAAAAAACATAATAAAGCTGAGTACTACTGTTAACTCCTCTTTTTTTTTTTTCTTTCCAATTTTCACTACCTAAAATCAAACTAAAGTACAATCAAACTTTTGGAATATGTGAAAAAGTCCCAGCTGTAAATCCAGTATATATTCAAATGCATTTCAGCAAAATTCTATTAATATCTGGGCTATTCTATGCTTCAAAATTTTGCCTATTTAGTTATTTTATCATTTACTCCGGAGCATACTTCAAAATCTTATAGACAACATGACAAATTAAAAAAAAAAAAAAAGAGAGAGAGAGAGAGAGAGAACTCAGAGCTTTTCGATAAAGGAAAAAAAAAACCAAACCACTTTATCCCTAGGTAGGAGATATTTTTTATTGTACCCAAAAATCGGACGGTACAACATATGTTATTATACAAATACAGAAAAAAATTTTGTTTAGTGTACCTCCATCTGTATATATAAAGGCGTGTCTTTGTTTCAAGCACGTTAAAATATCTCTCCCTAGTTAAAGTACTCTAGACTCGAGAGAGAAATAAACAGATTTTTCATTGTATTCTGAATACAAAGATAATGCGTGTTATTTTAATTTTTTTAATATTTTTTTATCAAATGTTAATAATGTGTAGAAAATATTAAAAAATTAAAAGACTATAAAAAAAAACAATTTAAAATGTGTAAATATAATCTTTTTATTAGAAAATAAAAGACACGTGTCATATATGATGTGATCAATTAATTACATGCCCTCGACTTTAATTCTGTCCCATAATAATTTAACTTGCATTAATGCAAACTTAATAAAAAAAGCAAAAATATAAATGTTACATTCCCAACACTTCACTTGTTCCCCACGTTTAGCAAAAAAATAATAATCAGTATATGCAGTCAGTGACCAAATACTGGGGAAAAAAAGATTACCAACAACAACTATACTACCAGATTTTTAAAAGCTAATGAAATTGGACTCTACTATATACTAATAGTGTAATTAAAGTAAATTAACTTACAAAAGGTTTTAATTTAATTAATCTACTAGGGCATGAAGAGATGGTTGCCACACTTGCAGCGCCAAGCTTCGGGGTAGTACTCGAGAGGTATAGAGACACCTGGTTGGATGGGGACATGCACTGCCTTACACGGCGAGCACCTCCCGCACTTGGATCTGCAACTCGGTGGCGATGAACCCAGTCGACTCTTCTGGTGGGTCACGACTCGCTCCAGTGCTGGCCCACCACCTTCACCTTGATGATGATGCCCACCACCTGAAAAAATCAATTCACCATCACGAGCTCAAGCTCAACAGAACTGAGTCACTACTGAACGATTCAAAACACAAACGGAGGTTAGCAATTAGTTGTTTTGGTGGTGTGCTGAGTTGCTTACCGAGTTGGGTTTGACTGGTTACGGCCGATGAGGCTGAGGTGAACAAGAGAAAAGTGAAGGCCGTGATGACAGTTGATAGCCTTATATAATGGTGGTTGTGGCGGTGGCGCAGTACCCCCATCGCCTGGGGTGGAGGTCCGCAGGTTAGCAACTGGGCTATCTGGGGGAGGGTTTTATATGATGATGCAAACAAAGAGTGACTAGGGAGATTGAAAATTCAGGTAGGGAGGGAAGGAGGGGGAGATGCTTTTATTGTTTTTGCAGTTTTTACTTGTGAGCGTGTGGGGAGGGATGGTCTGAGTCAGAAACACAGTCCCCAAAAGATCGAAGAGAGAAGGTTATGGAGAGAACGAGAGATTTATTTGGATTTGTTTTATTGTTTGGCTAAAAGGTAGAGAGTGCCGGGACCCTTGTAGGCCCTGCATGATTGTCATGGAGACGATAAGAGTCATAGTTAAAAGTCATATTCACTACAATGCCATTGAGATGGTGGAAGGTTATGTAGCAATAAAAACTTGAACATCACAGCTTGACCGAGTGGCTTGATGCATTGCCAAACAGCCCCAAAAAAATACGTCTCACAGTATCTGAACGTTATTGGAACTCAACTAGATACAACTCCTAACACAATTCTTCTATTTGTGAGCGTGATATTACATGTTGAAGGATACGGTTAACTTTGTATAGATTTCCTGTTATTCCAGGATATCTTTAATCTTGGGTTTCCTAGTTTAGGAGATATTATCTTGTAATTATTCTTTCCTGTTTACAGTAGGATTGTATATGATTATATACATACCTTTGAATGAGAAGAATAAAATACACAATCAAAGCATTCTCTTCTTGGTATCAGAGTCAGGTTGTAAAAAAAGAAAGAAAATCTTCGAACCCTAACTGGGTGCGTTGTCGTGTTGTGCCCAGCACCACTAGTGTGCCTCCCGTCTTCGAACTCTTACCCTTGTCGTTGCACAGATTACCATTCTTAGTGGAAGATGTATGCCGAGGATAGCAAGGTGGTTCCCGTTACTTCCCCAGTTATGGTGCAGTCGGATAATTCAAACTTCAACATTTGGATGTTTTTGGATGAGAATAACTATGATTTATGGGCTCCTTTTATTCGAATTCATATTGCTGGAAGGAAGAAGATGAGATATTTTCGTGGGTCCATCAAGGCACCCAAAGAGGATGATCCTAAATATGATGATTGGTTTTCTGAAGATCGGAGAATTAAAAGTTGGCTCTTGTCGGTGATGAAGCCGAAAATTATGAAACGCTACATTCGATTGTCAACTTCGAAAGAAATCTAGGATTCTCTCAAGACTGCTTATTTTGATGAGAACGATGAGGCCATAATTTATTCATTGAATCAGAAGGCTTCACGTCTTAAGCAGAATGGATGGTCTTTGGCTAACTATTTTGGAGAGCTGACAGAGATCTTTCAGTAATTAGACCACTTTAACAAGGTGGCCATGGTATATGACAAAGATGTCCAAATATTTCAGAAAACAATTGAGCGACAAAGGGTGTATTTATTTCTTGGAGGACTTGATGATGTGTTTGATCAAGTTCGTGGAGAAATATTGCGCAAAGATCCACCACTGGGACTTCAAGTTGCTTATGCATATGTTCGACGTGAAGCGGATCGCAAGGAAGCCATGAAAATGGAGGACCAACGTTCTAAAACGACAACAATGGCAGTCAAGGCCTGAGCTCCCTCCAACCGAACTGACCAAGGTGGGTTCGAAAGTAAGTCTGGACAACCACGAACCGGGCAAGTAAATCATGATCGTCTTCTTGGTAAATGTCCACACTATGGTATGATGGGACACTCCAAGCGTATGTGCTTTGAGTTGATTGGGTATCTCGAGAATTGGGATAAGACATGGGATCCTCGCTTCAACAAACCTCGAGCCTCCGTTGCAGAAACTAAGGATGATTTAGCAACTATAGCAAGCCAAACATCGGCTCTGATTGCCGCAGCAGGTACCTAGGGTAAGGCACTTAATGTTTCACTTCTGTTATGAATAATACATGGATAATTGATTCTGGAGCTACTAAACATATGACTTGTGATTTTAGACAGGTTTCATCACTAAACAACTCCACCTACACCGAGGTTATGTCGTTAATGGTGATGCCGCCCCAGTTCTTGGGGAAGGCACTGTTTCTCTTTCTGATACCTTGAAACTTGATACTGCCCTTGTGGTTCCCTTCTTAAATTATAATTTATTGTCAGTTGCCCAAATAACCTTTACCTTACACTGTTTGGTTGTTTTTTGGCCTTATTTTTGTGTATTTAAGGACATCTAGACGCAAAAGATGATTGGTTATGGTATTAGACGAAGGAAGCTGTATTTCCTTGAGTTAAATTATAGTAGCTCGGGGTTGCTCACTCAAGCATTGTCAATGAATGGGACTCCACCGGAGACTAATAAAGAGGCCAACATCTAGATGTGGCACCGTCGTCTCGGCTATGCTTCGTTTGGTTATATGCATAAGTTATTTCCTAGTTTGTTTGTGAAAAATGATGTTTCTCAATTTAAGTGTGATGTATGTGAAATGGCTAAGAGCCATCGAACTTCTTTTCCTCCAAGTTTAAATAAGAGTTCTATTCCTTTTATGGTTGTACACTCTGATGTTTGGGGCCCCTCGAAAATTACCTATGTTAGTGGGGCTTATTGGTTTGTCACGTTTATTGATGATTGTACAAGAATGACTTGAGTTACTTTGTTAAAATAAAAAAGTGATGATACTATGGCCTTTCAAAAGTTCACAAAATGGTCTTGATACAGTACAATATGAATATTCAGATGGTTCGCAACGACAATGGAGGTGAGTACATTAATTCAAAACTTCACTCATTTTTTGATATGCACGGTATTGTTCATCAGACTACGTGTCCGTACACCTCTTAGCAAAATGGGGTGGCTGAACGGAAAAATAGACACTTGTTAGAAGTGGTTTGTGCTTCTATTCTTGAGGCCCATCTTCTAATACACTATTGGGGTGTGGCACTCACATCTACTGTCTATCTTATTAATCGACTTCCGTCTCGTACCCTAGACTTTCAGACATCATTCCAAACCCATCTATCTCTGACAAATTGTCCACCAGTTCCTAACCTTCCCTCGTGGGTCCTTGGATGCGTGGCTTTTGTCCATATGCATTCATCCCAATTGGCAAAACAAACTAGAACCTTGAGTTCTTCATTGTGTTTTTATGGGGTATACTACTACTCAAAAGGGTTATCGCTGCTATCACCCTCAAACCAAGAAATTGTTTATCACTATCGATGTCACTTTCCATGAAAATGAGATGTATTTTGGTTCCTCTGAGTCCTCACTTCAGGGGGAGTTTCAAGGCGATGAAGTTTGAATGTTTAATTATGGAACCGAGGAAGAAACCATTGTACAATAACCCACTGCCGACCAGCAAGCTATTGCATAGCAGCCCACTGCCAAGCAACAAGTTGCTGCACAATCGCCTATCACCGAGATGCAGGCCACAGAGCGGCAGCCTACTGCCGAACCTGAGATGAAGGAAGACATGGTTCCCTTAGGGGAAATCAAAGCACACTCCGAGGTGATTGATGATGGTAACCAATAGCAGTTGGAACCCACAGTTTTGGACAAAACAATACATGCAGATTTATCTCTCGGTGATTTTCATAACTGATCGTCTTTTACGCTAAATGGACCACGACTCTATAGTCTCCCATAACGGTGTAACCGAGGTATTCCTAAACTCACTTATGAGGCAAACCCTAAGTGTAAAACTAAATATTCAGTGAGTGAATCAACCCAAAGCCCAAGAGTCAGGTACCCACTAAACAACTATATGTCTACATGTACGTAGGTTTTGGGGTAAATGGGTGGGACTTGGATTCTCTGCCCTCCCATTTCGGTGTCCTCCCCGTGCCCTTCTGTTTTGTGTGGTCACGGTTAATCCATGCTAACATTTTATATTGTTTTTTATAAAAATAATAAGACAAAAAAATAATAATAATATAAAATATTAATGTGGCTTAACCGTGACCACACAAACCGGAGGGCACGGGGAGAGCACCGAATTGGGAGGGCAGAGAATCCAAGTCCAAATGGGTGAGACCACCCATGTGGAGGAGAGTGGGAGGGGATGTTGTCCCGTACGGGATGAACACGGAACATCTGAGTCAAGGCTGAACCCTAATGCCCCTCCTATGCACACCACCACCATTATTGCTACCTCTGTCTCCCTCTCTGTCTCCATCTTTCTATTCCAATTTCTAACATGATAGGCCTATTAAATTTGCAAAGGGGGACCCATATTTGTATAGAGGCAGGGTCCACAACGACACATTTTGTTGACATAGACTTCTTTTTTTAATAAAATGATAATAATAATATTGGTGTGGTATGGGTAAAAAATGTTATGAATTCTATAATATGATGGGTTTTACTTAAGTTTATAAATAAGTTGAGTTATTTTTTATATTACCAATTAATTTTATGGTATAATCTTAAATCTCTTTATGATATCCAAGTATGTTGTCCTTCGTGCAAAATTAAACGGTTACACATGCTCTTCATTTTTCCGTTGTGTTATTCGCAAGTTATGTTAAAAATTCACCATGAAGAAGCGTATTGAGAATGAAGTTCATATTAATGGAAAAAAGGAACATTGCATGAGTTTATTATTAAGTTGAGTTACTTATTATATTATTAATTAGTTTTATAGTTAAACTTTAACTATCTTAATAAATAAAAAAAATGGAACATATTATTATTAAAAAAATTTAAAACTTTACAATAACTTAAAAAATAGAGTAAATTCGAACTCCAATTAGAAACTCAACACACTTTCTGTCAAAAAAGTTTCTGTCAAAAAAGTTGACTGAAAGATGAGCTGCTGTATTAAATGAAACCCCACGATCTTTTTGTAAGTGCGGGCCAAGGCTCAGCCAGGTGTCTTACAGCTAGGAGAGGAAGGGCTGCAAGGTCGGTGAATCTGGCTCAGTGATTTGATGGGTTCTGGGTTTGGTTGCGTTTATGGCAAAAAAACTAGCTACATTGGGGAGGGAGGACTCGGAATGATTTGCGGACTTGGATTGTCTGCCCTTCTAGTTGTGGTGCCTTTCCATGCCCTCCTATTTTGTGCGGTCACGGTTAAGCCACGTCAATATTTTATATTTTTATTATTTTTTGTCTTATTATTTTATTAAAAAATTAATATAAAATATTGACGTGGCTTAACCGTGACCGCACAAAATAGGAGGGGATGGAAGGGCATCATAACTAAGAGGGCAGACAATCCAAGTCCATGATTTGCCGCCTCACTAGTTTTTGTTGGACAAAGCAATTCACCGGGGTTTCTTTGATCAAATGTTATGTCACGCACTCACAATGCCACCCATGTGAAAATTTATCAACTTCTCGAGATGAATTTCGATAAGTATTTTTATCACGGTAAATTTTGAATAAGTTGAAATTAATATGGGATTGTGTGAGATAAAAATACAGAAATTTTTTATGTTTTTGTAAGAGTTGACTTGCGGATGACATGGTTGAGTATAGCTCAAACACGAAATGCTCTTGAGCCGTGCCCATGAGTGTGCATGAGACTATGATACATGAGGATCTTATGTTTTTGGTTGGAATGTCCGTACCGAAGTTTTCTCCAACTTTGACCAAACTCATCGATTTACATCATCACAATTTGTTAAAAAAAAAAAAACCGTTAATTATAAGGAGTGGAGCAACATTATTTTGGGAAATTCACACATTTCAAATTACTTTTTCCATAGTTTTTTTAATTTTTTAATATTTTCTACACACCGCTAACACTTGATAAAAAAAATTAAAAGAGTGTGGAGAAGTAATTTTGAGTGTGTAAGTATAATCTCCGTTTTGGGAATTACCTGTTAATATTAACTTCTGGAGGTTACTGTGGACTAAAAAAGGAAAAGAAACTAGGGAGGCCTACAAGTCCTGTTGGGCCCTTGAATTATTATGGGTTGGTGAGGGCCTAGGTTAACGTTTAAACAGTAGTACTAGGAGTATATATAGTTTATCAAATAGTTTTTTTTTTTTTTTTTTTTTTTTTTTTTCTTCTATACAATAAGGGACCAGTTAGTGATTTAGTCACGGCAATCCACCCTCTTGGCCATCAATTTTGTAACTAAATAGCGTTAGAAATCAAATGTAAGACGTACCATGTGAAATACAGGCCTGAAATTCGTCCTAACCACTGGATCATTCCGTGGTGGTTAGTCTATCAAATAGTTGGGTGTTGCAGGAAGCAACCCTTCTGATTACACAATGTAGATACTGCACGTACAATATATAAATTGAGAAAGGGACACTTCACTGCTTTGGGATATTTCGAAATAAAAAAACAATCGCCATTGATGATTGCTTGCACTTGTGTCTCCTCTCTTATATCGACTATGAGATGTGTATATCCTCGCTGCATGAGTACTTTTGCAATGCCGGGGTGTGAAGAGTACGGAATTAATGAATCAGGGGTTGTTTGTTGTTGAATTTGAAATGAATTTATATTTTTCAGAATCTTTTTATTTATAAATATTTCAAAAGAAGCCTCTGTAAATTTGTTTTCTTCAGTATGGACGAAATTTGTCACGAATTATTGCTTATATATAATGTATGCATGCAGTTTCTTGATGTCAAATATTTATGATCAGGAGATGAGAGATAATTACAATACTAATTACATCCACCTCTAACCAAAACCAACATAACCTTGCTAATTAACTAACTTCTTCAACACCTAATTCAGCTAATCCTGATTGTTGCCTGTATCTATATAGGTACTGGGTATGCTGCTATATATACACACACATATAAGTTGGTCTCTTGCCCGAGCTGCCCTATTTTTGGTTTCTGCTGCAATGTGTGTGTGTATAGCTGCTTCGACCACATGTATATATATTGATAGGATTTTTAACAGTCTATGCAAATAGGGTCAAAATCACATGAAATACTTGCAAGAATACAATGATATTGTAGTACAGATACTCATGCAAGATCGTTTTCCTCAATGACTATTTGGATAATTTATGTAGAAACAATTCCTAATTAAATACTTAGAATTAAAACTTGAGAAAAGAAAGTTTGAGAGTGGGTAATATTAAAAACGAATTTTAAACAAAAACTAAAATAATCGAAGAAAAAAGTTTTAAATACCAATTTATAAAGGCACTAGGGTTCTACCGTCACCTAGCAATCCTATGAATTTCTATCACTTATAATTTACACATGCCACTTCGAATGTTAGGTTTTCCTAATATATATTCTCCTCATGACGTTCAAGCAAGAACATATATCTAACATGCAATCCGTCTGTGATATTCAGATCAAATATGAACATGCAAGACTCATTAATTTTTATGAAAACCTTTGGAAGACCCATGCAACCCCTAAGAACGTGATATTCGCCTTAGATGAAATTACAATTATCAATCACACGAAGCAATACTCAATCCTCCAGTGATATTCCGACCGAATTGCATCCAATTACTTGTCTAAACATCCTAATGGTAGTCAGTCATTAAGACAATTAGATAGTTTAAAACAGTGATCAATAATTCAAAGTGTGCATGCAATCAATCATAAGCAATTAAATAAAAATCACATATTCATGCTAAGGCTCAATGTTTCACCCTAGCAAGAAGAATTAGTTATGCATATCCATAGTTGAAATCATAGAAAATATTATTAAAAATAAAAGGAATGAAAGCACCTTAAAATAGAAAATCTCTAAGAACCCTAGCCAAGTTATTTGTCTCTAAAGTTGAATAATAATAAGCGTCCAGAAAAACTATAGACGGCCAAAGCAATATATTTGCTCAGCCCTTACAAACCCTAAGACCTAGGTTTCTTATTCTAACTAGGAAACTAAGAAAAATAATAAAATATCTTAGAAAATAAAACCCTAATTAAACTAGGAGAATCTGCCAAGTACTTGTCTAGCCACGTTTTAGCCTCAGATCTCCTCCAAATCTGGCCCAAGATAGCCTGTTTTAAAGATAAAGACGTTCCGAACACATCTTCAGAAGGCTACGAAACCATCCTAGGTCATCTTGGGCTTCAAAAACGCAATTTAATGCCAGAAACGTCATTTTCCAGCACCGCGCATCGCTCCTTTATTTTATCGCTAGAAAATAACCGCTTGATGGAAAAATCCAAATTTTTGATACGATCAAGCTAAATGACTCACGAACGTCTTCCAACTGGAATTACTCCAAAATTCGTCCATTTGACCACATTTTGCTCTAGAGGAAGTCGAGAGTCCTATATTGAAAATACAGTTCAAAGTATCAAAATTTTTCCAAAATATTAACCAAAATATACTAAAAATACGGTTAAATATATAATATAAAATTCACTTATCGTATATGTATATGCATATGTATATATATGTTTTTGCTGTGTTGCCTTGGTTTGGCTATAGATGTTTCATGTTCGTCCTCAATGAATATTACATTCAAGAAATGAATTGAGTGGTCTTGAAAAATTGAAAAATCAATCCTCTCGAGTTGCATAAATATTCTGGCAGTGCAGGTGATCAAAACCCTTGAATTGAAGCTTTGTTTACTGAGATATATTAGCAATTGGCTCCCTCACCCAAAGTTTAACAATTCCTTACCCACCCACTAAACGTGTTTAAGGAAATGGTTTCACAGCTTTGCTAATATGTTTCTTAAGCTAAGATGCATGGGACACATGATAAAGTTAGTTTATTTGAATCACTAGGCATTGACTGTATATTGTACACGACCTGTGGCTTACACTAGATTAAAAAGCTACATATATACAATTACTTTGCAGCAATTTTAAATTCCTTCAAATGGTTCATAATGGAGTAGTTGAGCTTCTTATAAACTTTGAAAATATGTATTTATTACATATTTCAATGTTGAACAATACTTTACATCCTACACAATAGCTCGTGTATGGCTCATGCATGGTCATGCCATTACATTTTAGACGCGAGCCAACTTGCTCTACTACTATGAATGTAATTGATGTTTCATCTTAAAACCAATTGACAATAGAAAAAGTAACCTAACTCTTTATAACCCTTGCAAAAATTCTTATATTTTAAATGTGAGACAACATTCACATCATTGCACATTCAATTGGTATCAAATATTTGGTTGCGGTGTTTTGGAAAGAAATAAAAAATCATTCACCTCTATGGTCAATATACTTGAATATCTTTCTTTACCAATCTAATCCTAAAGACCGAGCGAGACATACGACTACAAATACTCTTCTTAAAATAATTGTGTATTATATTACCTGTGTTCGTGGCATGGAAATCACCTTTGTCTTCTATTTGCCCACAAGTCCTTACAAAGACAAGTTATTGATAAATCACACCCTAGACCTAGAACCTACCTTTTCCATTACAGAAGGAGATGGGTAGCAATGATACTATCCTCCCATTCGGGATTTGGGTGTAAAACAGAATCCCTCCTCCCCTCACTAATATGTAGGGATGGACGAGGGTTCGGTTTATTATGGTTTTGAATGAAACTAAAACCAAAACAACAAGTTTTTACGGTTTGGTTCGATGTGATTTTGAAGCTAAAATCCAAATGAAACCAAACCATTTAGTTTGGTTCGGTTTGGTTTTAAACGGTTTTGGTTTGGTTTTATTGTTTGAAAAAGCTATTATGGTTACCTAATTGTATCTCATTTCATTTTTCTTTTGATATACACTTCAATTCTCTTCTATGAACAACAATAATTAACAACAGTTAAAAGAAACCTAAATGTTGAGCAACATTAACGTTACAGTGTCAGAGAAGTAGTCATGGTGAGGTCTGTAATACTAAATCCTTTTCGTACCTGTGCTGGTCTAAATATATTGCTCAACATTTTCATGAAATTTACCACAATCAATACACTTGACACATTTTCTATTGGCACTTGAGAAAACACAACAATACGCTTGACACATGCACAGATACTAAAACGTATGGACTCAATGAAATAAAAGAAAGAGTACATAGTCTATAGAGTATAGACTACGACCGGAAGAAAGAAAAGAAAGAGATTATGTGGTCATGTTATGATGTGGTTGAGTCCAAATTAAATGTATGGACTCAATGAAATAACCAATTAGAATTTAACATTTAATAAAGTTATGTGGTTTCGGTTTAGTTTCGGTTTTAGGATTCCGGAATCGAAACCAAACCGTTTTGAAACCGCAAAACCAAACCGTTTGGTGCAGTTCAATTTGGTTCGTGTTTTGGTTTCGATTTTCGGGTTCAAGTGCCCACCCCTACTAATATGATCCTTGAGCCCTTTAACAGGAAAAGTTTTTCAATGTACCGGAAATAAGACCTACATTTAATGTAATAATATAATTACTTCAAAATTTAAAAATATAATTTTAACAAAATTATATTATAACACTTGACATTATGGGTTGTGTTCCAAACACACTGAAATGTTTCTCCTTCTACAGTAGCATTAACCCCAAAACCACCAGTTAATCCTTAAATATTTATATTAGGGTTAAGGCTTCCCTCTCTTATGTATTCACATTTAACACTAGCTAGCAACAAAAGAAAAACTCAAGCTGCCCAAATTTTAGGGTTTAGAAAGATTCGTATAATTTTATATTACAAAACGCGTTTTCTCTCTCTAGAAGCCCAAATCCAGAGCCTCTTCTTCAGCTTCAACTTTCAGCTGCCGCCCCTTGTTCTTACTTGGGTAAACGGTAACCTGTTACTTCCTCCTATTTCCAGTCTTCTTTTCCCTCATCCTTCCCTCATTCCCTCATTTGCCTTTTTTTTTCTTTTTCCTGCCCTCTTACTTTCTCTGCTCCATCCCCCTCCCTGTATCCATCTCTTCCTTTCATTTTTCCAGTCTTCTTCTTTCGTTTTATTCCCAATTCTCTCTGAGTTTATCTTAGTATTCCCTGAGCTGAGTCTCAAATATCCCTGAGCTTGTCTTAGATCTGGGCTTCATGCCCCTTATCTGACATCTTTTGCCTACTTTTTCTGCTTTCTGTCTTTTAACTTTTTGTTCTCCATCCTCCTTAGTTGTGACACTCCATCCTCATCCCATCAAGTACTAGGATAGGCGGGCTCCGAATAGGAATAGGATACGAAATCTACTTCCCTCTTTCACTTCCCCTCCCCCAATAGGCATGCCTATGCCAGATCCCCATCGAGGCCAAGTTTTGGGTATTTTACATACCCCTTAGCCTCATTCTCTACCCGTATGATACTTTGTTTGTATATATTTGCAGGGGTTCGTGAAGAGGACTTGGATATGGTGTCTACTTTCTCAGTTCGGAGTTTGGCTTCTTCCGAGGATGTGCCGACAACAGCAATGTGGTCTTTGCTGCTGGAAATTAGGGTTTTTTATTGTCTGTTTTCTGCTGCCTTTAGGTTTAAGCTTGTGTGGGTCTCTCGTTGTATTTTGGGTTGCTGCTCTCATTTTGTTTGGGTCTTTGTTTATCTGGTCCTTTTTGGGCCTTGTTGTTATGCCCCAATCCCGATATACGACTAAGATTGACACGTGACGTCACCACATTCCTATTTATCTATCATGTCTCGCCTCCAAGGCAAGACCAAAACACAATCAATGATTTAACTACACATTCATTTTCTTTTATTTCATGGCTACATTTAACCTTAACATTAGACTGCCTACGTACCCTAAGAAGGGATCAAGCCATTCGTAGTTCATCATTCACTAAACTTAGACATTTATCCAGTACATTCTAAGAGGAAGGCATAGCATTCCTCAATCAATTATTGGGACTTGACAAGCATGAATTACTAGATTCATAGCTACATAACAAACCCACATGACAATCAAGATTTCCATTTCATCCATCTTATAAATCACTATGTTTTAAAATAATACCGCAATTTATAGCATGCAACATCTCAAAGAACAACCAACTTAGCACAATATTATTCTCTAGCTACACTGGTCAACAAATCTGATCATAGTAATAACAATCATATCCAACATCATTCCACAATCACTCCAATTAATCAATCCAAGAATCAAAGATGCACAATATTAACATTTAATTACGTTAATCAACCAATAAGATCACATATCAATTCACGAAATTTAATAAAGGAATTCTACATAATTCTCTATTTGGATTCCAAGTAATAACATGATAAATCTAATTTATAAACACAACGCCTACTGTGAGCAATTCTTATTCACTCGAATCTAGGGTCGGACTAACCTTATGGAAATGAGCAAGAGTAGGGATTCTGGGCCACTCAACGGAATCCAACTAATATATGGTCGCCTACCAAGTACAAATAATCCTCATCACCCCTAGAATGAGTATGATACCTTATTGCGGACACTGTTATAAAAATCCACGCCTAGCGCCGCCTAGCGCCGTCTAGGCGCTAGGCCCCAGCCCACCGCCCCGATTAATGCCTAGGCCCCAACCCACCGCCTAAATCACCTAGGCACCCGTCTAGACCCGTCTAGGTTGCAACTCACTTAAACAGAAAATACATAACTTTCATTTTGCATTTTGTTTTTTTCCAATAAATTGTAAGAGACTCGTTGCATACTTGAATGAACAAACATTATATCCTTATTTCACATGTTTTCATTATGTTCAAATACTTCATGATATATATGCATTCTAGTTTGTAGTTTATGATGAAATTATATATATTTCAAGTAGAAGCAGATACTTATTTACCTAAAATATGATAAATTTACTTAAATTCGCATAGGCCCCGCCTAGCCGCCTAGGCGCTAGGCCCCAGCCCGCCGCCCGACTAGCTCCTAGCGACTTTTAGAACCTTGATTGCGGATGTACCAAGCGAAACCATAGGCATAATCTAATTGTGCAGACAGTGATCACCCATCGAGAGTATACCAAGCATGATCACTCCTAGAATGCGTACGGTCCCTCATTACGGATAAACCAAGCAAAACCATAAACATAGTCTAATCGTGCAGGTGGTGATCACCTATCGCAGATATACCAAGCAGGATCATCCATGTACCACCGCTACATGGTGCAGTTAAACCAACACACAACCTCCTTACCCCTATCTCAACCCCTATGATTTACAACGTAATCGCCTACACTATCAATTTCTCATGACCACTAACTAACATGTCACATAAGCATACAAGTTCTACGGAATACTTCTAATAAGATTCTAGGCTCACATTGTCATAATAGTTACCTTACATGTCATTCATATTATCAAAAAGATAAATACACATCTATATCACAATGAGACGTCCTATACACGTAAACTGAGGTATATATTACCTGGGATAGCTCACTAACCGTTATAGGCTCACTAAGCCCTATTTAGTCTCTAGTAATACTCATTTTAATATTCAAGAACGATTAAGAACATTTTGATCAAAATCAACCCTAGTAGATCAATCAGGAATCTCCGCCCACCAGATTTCCAATCTGTAAGTTCCTAAGGTCATCAAATATTACGTATAATAACATATTAAAGTTTGGTAACGATTTAACGGTCGGATCGTCTATTGTTATAATGATCAAGTGCAGCTTCTAAGGAAAATATGTTCAAATGACGGGATTTCGTCAATTAGATGTCACATATGGATTTGGGGTATTAAATTTAGCCTAGAAAGACAGAGTTGGCCCACTGACCACGTGTCGCCGAATTCAGCGATCTTCGACAAATGGAAACCTAATTTTCTGACTAACTCCAAAAATTACCAAATTTTATAGAAATGTAGAGCTCATCAAGGGGAATAAATTTCATACCTAGGCCGCAATTCAATTCGGCCGGAAAACACCTGAAATTGGCCTCGATCATTCAAAAACCCTAGAATTGGGTGTTCTCGATTGGACCTCAAAACGTACTCTGACGCCTCAACAAAGCATGGGTCTTGTTCCTGAGATTGAGAAGAGTCTATTGTGGGTGGTGGTCGATGAAGTTGGTTTCAGAAATGGCAGATCGCCGCCAAGGAATCCCAGCTGCACCGACGTTGTTCATGGTGAAATGGGGCCAAATCACGTTAGTTTTTGGGTGAAATTGAAGGAGTGATCGATTGGTTTCGAAGTGAGGATTGACATGACACCGGTCCCGTCGTCAACGATGGTCGGAATAGGGAGATATGGCTGGGTTGGGTTGGTGGGTCAAATAAGGGGTCTGATTCCCTCATTCTTTTCTTCCTCCTTTCCCTCCTTTCCTCCCTCCTGATTGGCCACTCTCCCTCCTTTTCTCTCCCGCATCTATCTCTTTTCCCCTCTCTCTTGATGCCATATGGCAGTTTCTAATTTTTATTTATTTTGTAGACAACTAAAACGTCTCTAATTTCTTCGTTTCAACTTCGATTCGTGAACGGTTTTTGCCTACGCACTCATAGGATCAAGCTCTATCCAATTATACTTAGTGTGACCCCGTAAAGTCCACGGATTTTTAATGATTACTAACCAAAATTCAAACTTTGTAATTAGTTTAATTAAAATCTAAATTTAATAAAATTTAATATAAAATCTCGTTAATACAAATACGTAGTTTATAATAGTGAAATCCAGGAACGGGATTTCACACCTTGTTTACTAGTTTTTATCATAATGAAAGTTGATTTTTTTTTTTTTTTGAACAAATGATATTATCTACCGTAAGAGGTGGGGGAGTGGGCTAAGCCTCACAATGGGCTAGCAATAATATGGTTCAAATCTGCCTTTGGCGATAATCAAACTTAAGAGCTATTATTTAACAATAAAGAGGAAAACCACTAGACCGTAGTACTAAACGACATAATGGAAGTTGATTTTGTGATAAAAAAAACCTTAAATATTTAATAATAATTAAATAAAAATCAAAGGGTTTAGTCAAGAATCATTCGGACAAAGAATTACGTGGCAGTCTAGGGTGAAACGCAGCTTCCGAAAATCCCCTTCCCCCACAAAAGCACACTTAACTGGTCACCACGAGACTTATGACATGAGACGCCGCGCCTACTGCTCACTCCCCACTCTCACACTTTGCCCTTTGCCCTTTTGCCCCCAATTCGCCCTCCCAACTCCCGCGAAATTACCCACCCGCCCAGATCGAGCTTCTTGTCCTAGACCTCCTCCGCCTCCTCCGGCGGAGAAATTACCGCCATGAACGCCCCCACGACGACGTTTCGCTCCATTCTCGAGAAGCCGCTCAATCAGCTCACCGAGGATGACATTTCCCAGCTCACCCGCGAAGACTGCCGCAAATACCTCAAAGAAAAAGGTCCTCCCTTTCTCTCCTCTCTTTTCGCTAATTTCCACTTTTGCCCCTCCTCCCCCCATCGCCATGTTTTCCGGCGCGCCTAAAATCACGGGACAGCTCACTCCTCACACTATATTTTATTGTCGAAATTAGTTAATTAAACGACGAGGATTTCGCCTTTTTTCCGGCAATTTTTTAAAAATGTGGTGACCACGTGTCCGTACAGGAATGCGGCGGCCCTCCTGGAACAAATCGCAGGCGATCCAGCAGGTTATTTCGCTCAAGGCGCTGCTGGAGCCCAACGACGATTCCGGCGCCGGAGCTCTCAGAAAGATTGTCGTTTTGCCTCATACGACCACCGCCACCACCCAGCGCGTCAGTACTTTCGTATGTGCTTGTTTCCCGAGAAATTCAAAACGGGAGAGAAAATTACAGTAATCTTTTCCTTTATGTTTACCACTTGTTTGATTGCAAGTTCTCTGTGTACAGGCGGCTTCGAATTCCGCTGATTCAGCTAAGGAAGTGAGCCCCGATGTCCAGGCTTCTGTGTCCGCTGACGAATTGGCGCCGCATCCGAGAAATGAACCGCCCAAACCAGCTCCCGAGGACCCACCGGTCTATGCGGATACCACGGCCATCAGTCTCAGGTTGATCTTCTTCAAAACTCTCTATTGACTTGCTGTAATACACGGACATTAGCTGAATTTTACTGATTTGTGTAGTTTGAGTATGTTAAGCACAATGTGGTAGTGAAGTGTGCTAAATTAGCTAATTGAAGCAATTTTCAGGATAAAAATTCCTCAAATTATTTGACTTTGGCGTCATAATGTAGGCTTTGTCCTTCGGGAATCCATATCGAGTCTAGTATGGTCATTTGAGCTTAGTAGATTGAAGGGGAAATGGGTTTGTGGAAGAGATTTTGAAGTGGATTCTCGTTTTCATGCGTAGCTCGAATAGGTGTTAAAGAAGCCCCACATGATAAAGGTGGCACCTGTGTTTACCAATTTGTGTCAGGCTTATCTTTTCTCCATGGGTCATGGCTTATGCTTGGGTTGATTACATACGTATTAAAGGTTTAACTGAAGTGACGTTGCGGTTAGGATGCATATTCTCTGTGTTCCTTAAGACGGGTATGAAGCCAAAGTAGATTACTTTGTTTTGTAGAACATTCTACTGCAATATCTTGATTATAAAACTTTGTCATTAACTATTTCAAATGATGCAAATAATTTGCTGTTTCTGCTGAAAGATTGGAAAGTATGTTTATAATTAAGATGAACGTGTAGGGGTTGGTGAGAACATTGTGTGCAATCACTCATGTGATATATTTATACTACGGTTTTAAAGGAAAGCATTTGAAATTGTGGTCGCAGAAATCATTGTACAACTGATGCATCAGTTAGTAAAATGACAATTTTCTACAGCGGCAAGGTGAATGTATATGATGGAGTGCCACCTGATAAGGTAAATGAAGCTTTCTCTTTGAATGGAGACCATGAGATAAGCCTTCCAATGCAGGGATATATGGATTTGCAGGCACGGGCAATCCTGCACCTTGCAGCAGGGCCCAACCATTTGCTTTTGGACAATCAATTTGGTGGTGCTGCAGCAGCAAGATCCTTACATTGCCAATTTCAGACTGCAGGCGATAAAGATGGCCTTTTCCTTCCTAGTGCAACAATTTCTCAGGCAATGCAAACAGGTATTTCCACAGAAGGATTTCTTAGCTTACATTCTTACTACATTAGTTGGAATGTAGTTAGCCGTGTAATTAACATTTAGTTAAAACTGCACATAGTGAATGGAAATGAGATCCAAGGTATGGTTCTAAGCATTGCCTTCTTTCATTCATGGAACAATGTGATTTCAGTAAATTTAATTTTTTAAAATTCCTCCAAAATTGAGCTTGCTGAAACAAGAAATTTCTATTCAACTTCCTTAATCTTCCTACAGGTGCCGCACTAAACATAGCTTAGATCTTTGTTCAGTTTTGTGTCTCGATTAATTAGGAGTCAGAGAAAGGATTTTTGCTGTTGTAGTTTCTGATTGATAGAGACCTTGACAGTCAACAATGTCATAACACCTATCGTAGAGGATTATAGCTTTTCAGTTTCTGTTGGTTATTTAATTGATTTCAGTGGATCAATGGCTAATTAATTGATAGATTCAGGTAACTTTACAGAGAAGGTCAGTGAATATACACAGCAGTACTGGGAGAAAGGGAACAACACTCGTGATCCTGGTACATTCAGTATTTGAGTACCACTACAGAAGTTTCTTGTGTGATTTGCAAAATTTTATCTCCTATCACTTATCTGGGTGAAAAGTATGCAGTTCTTAAACATAAATATGCTTATTGTTGCAAGTTATTTTGGTTTCCAAGGCTACACACATTTCAATATCCTAGATTAAAAGAAAAAAAGAAGATATAAATCTGTATGGATGCTAACCATACATTAGTTTCACTGAGTTTGTGGAAGGTCATATTTTCTTATATGTAAAACTGCTAATTAGATTTTCTTTTCTTTTTTTCCCCTCTCCTCGCTGTGTATGTTTCCCTTAGGAGTATTTGGGAGGAAATTTAATTATTTCATAAAGCTGTAAAGCAAAATATAACACTGAAATCATAGTTGGTGATGCTAATTTGCAGAAGTGGGGTAACTTTAAGATGTATTATTTTCACAGAAGTATTTTAGTGGAGGGTTAATGCATTTACACTAGTATCACAAGATTCAAATAACAGCCAATTTTGCTGTCACCTCAGGCCAAAGAAAAGAAACTGCCACTGTTAACTGTTTTGTTGTAACATCTCTAACTCCATCTGTCACTTGCTCCTTTGAAAGACTCATCTCTCCTGCTAAGTTCGAATGAGAAACTTTAATTTACGAAGGAAATTAGACTAAAAAAATGCACTCACTACCAATGAACTACTCAAATCACATAAAGCTACTACTAAAACATTACAAAGATGCTAAACAAAGGACTTTCAATGACACCTGAAAGTTTCCAAATGTATTGCGTCTAGTCATTTTCAACTCCGTCTATCTGATTTTTGTAGTGCTATCCTAGCAAATTTAGCCCAAGTTCCATGAATTCTTACAGTTCGTCATCCAAACACACCTTAAATGTACGTTCACTAGTGATACTGCTTACCGTCAGTCTGTCACTTTCCTTTCCCATTGCTTGTGCTGCAGTCACTACCTTAACATGACTCCTTTGTTTGCTATTGGATTCTGATGAAAAGGTCTTAGAGGCTTAACCAGTTAAAGAAGCTTCACTGTTTGCTGTATTAAACTTACTAGTTTGTTTTCCTTGAAACATTTGGTGGTAATTCTTAAGATGCAGAGGGTCAGGCGAACAGAAAAGTCTCGTTGCAGAGATACCGTGAAAAGCGAAAAGACAGGTACGTACGGGTAGAAACTATTCTTTACTACTACTAAAATCATCTGTTGCATATTAAAACTCCCAAGTCCCATTCATTTCCTCCATTTTTTTTGCTCATGTTTCTACTAGGGAAAAATTAAAGATTAAGAAAAATATTGGATCGAATACTAGCTTGGAGGTTTACTTGAATCGTCAACTCAGGACACATACCTCAAATGGTAATTCAAGTCAGTATGGCACAAGCTCTCCACCCCAACCTGAGCTGCTACAGACAGCTGAAAATCAGCCAAGGTTCCGCTGTCTTCCTGTTGACCTAAACGAGAAGGGTGAGCCATAAAGTTCCTCCTTTGTATATTCTATGACATTTGATATTCATATTCATAATTCTTTTCAAATTTAACCTTTATAGTTTTGCAACCAAACATAAATTGACTTATCAGGTAGATTGGATGCCGAATTCTGTTATGTGATGGTATTTGAAGGATTGCAGTCAGAAATAGATGATCTTATGTGACAATCTTTTGGATTATAAAATATTTACAGGTTGTTTGGTTTTGTTTTGATTTTCCCGGGCTGGCTGTTATGCAGATATCCTGGAACGCCGGACTTGACAATTTCTAGGTCATAAGGAGTTGGGATATGGTTGAGGACCCCTCACCTTAAGTTAGCGCCATGACATACCTGACAGGATGGGTAAGAAGAAACTAATTTAACCGGCTTCTAGCGACGTGCGTTTTTGTATGATTGGGCTGCTCTGCGACCATGAAGTTTTTCCAGACTTTAGCCTATCAGGAGGAGGATTCTCAGTTTGGACTGGTATGACTTTGATCAGTTTTGTAATTTGTAGGATCATATTTTCATCATCGGGATTTTTCTTTGTCCATGTTATTAGGGTCGAGATGTAGAGCTGCAAGCAGCAATTTCCTTTTTAACTCCCTATGTATGTAATTAGTGTATGCGGTACCATTCTCTGTGCCGAGAGCTTATTGTACAAGTTGAAGGAGACTCTCTCCTTCAACGTTTTGTATCCATGAAGAAGAGTTCTATGTAATTTACCGTCACTTTGTTTATAAGCTAGCCAACTAAAGTTGGCAAAAGTGTGTTGCAATTTGCAGAAAAATCGCGGTCGCGGCTCAGTTGGTGCATCGGAAAAATGTATTACTTTCCGGCTTACTCTGCAGTTTTTAGGTTTCCACTTTAAAGAGCCTCTTTGGGCAGAGCTTCAATCTAGTTTCCTATAGCTTATATAATGTCATTTGACCACGTTGCTTATTTCTCAAACAGTGCATGTATTTGGTATCTGTAACATGAGTTTCTAATTAACTATTTTTGGGATACTAAGCTCCGTTGACACGGGTGCTTACATGAAATGCGAATTGGAATTATTTTGATTCTCAACCTCTTTTGCGTGTGCTAACACTTGGTTATTGGTGTTATTTTGATTTACCAAATTAATGGTTTATGCAACGGAGTTAATGAAAAGTGCTAAAATAAGACGCAACAAAACAAAGTATAAGGGATAAAGTGAGATTTTGCTAAGAGTCCATCTGTCATGGCTAAGAACAAGCCTTGGACTTATGCCAATACAATTTTTCAATGAGAGATGAGTAAAATTTTGGTATCTGAAAAACTGTCACTCGGTGTTGTTATTTCATTTAAATTTTAGCACATGTAGTCTAAAAGGGTTATATAAGTTATGTCACTCACACATGTTATAATATGTACAAGATTATGTATCAATGTTGTGGATAACACGTGCAATTGTAGCTTCATGTATCGATGGTAGTATCATGTACCTACAAGAATAGGACTTTCATCACAAATTGTCTTTGATGTTTACCAAACTTCTCATCTATCTTTATCTCTCGCATTCAGAATCACTCAATGTCGTCCATATTTTGCTAAACACATCAAAGCCGACAGTGGCGGAGCCAAAATTTCATGTGAGAAGGGGCCTCACACAAGTATAGAAGAAGAAAAAAACAAGGATCAATATTTATAAAATCACTAAAGCAAAACATCATAATATATATTCAAATACTTAAGTGGTCAAAATGTATATATACAGAGATAATTTTTATCCATTCATAGTAATCAAAATTATTCTCGACGAGTTTTCATATTTTGACATCGTTGCATGATTTCATCCATACTATTGAAAAAGTTATTAAACTCAATAGAGATAACTACTAAAAAATTTGCAACCCTTAAACTCAAGTAAGAGGTAGGATAGAGTAGAAACAAATAAAAGTGTATAGAGAATAACATGGTTTTACAACCTTGTCGTTCTTTGTTCAATAATTTGGAAATTTGGAATGGCTAAATGTATGAAATTCAAGACGATTTTGAGATATTATATTTAATTTGGGATGAGATCTGTTAGATTAATACTAATCTTATTTTCTCAAGTCGGGATAGACCTAAGACTACCACGTCGAAACGACGACGCGACCTAACAGATTGTCAGATTCAATTAACCTGGACAAGGCACAAAATTGCTGTACGCGTAAACATGGGATGGGTATTTTCGTCATTTCTGCCCCTCCTCCGAGCTTCCTTTGAAGACCACGCGTGGTCTCAAAGCCACTCCAGATTGTTCCGGAATTGTGTCGACAGCCAAAACGCAGAGCAACATCAGCGGCAGGCATGGCTGCCTCCCAAAGGGTACGCTCCAAATCCCAATTATCTCTCTCCTCGACCTTTCTTGTTTCCCGGATAAAAAAGGAGCTATCTTTTTCCCGGATAAATTTCTTAGAAATTGATTTTAAATAATTTGAGAAAGTTGAGGAATTAGAGAGAATTGAAGATATTTCGGAAGTGTATTTTAAGCATCCACAAATCTCATATCTCCTCATAAGATTTTGAGCGAATTGAATCAAAATTTTATATGAAATATCTACAAATTAATTAAACTCTATAAAAATCCATTAAAGTCTCTCAAATTCTCAATTGAATACACCCTCCTAAGTGAGATTTTCTGAATAATTTTCTGTTGTGTTTGTGGATTTTGGTTTAATTATATTTTCTTGTTCAACGATTCAAGCTTATTGCATCATTTGTTGACTATTTTCTGTTGTTTATGTGTTTCGATTGGATTAATGGGTGATTAAGGTGATTCCAGTAGTAGATTGTATTGAATTTTGAGTTATTACCTATTCATCTTTGTGTGATAAGTTGTGGGAATTAAGATATTGCTTGAAAGTAATTTTGTTGAATTGAAGCAATTTTTTTTGGCTATGGCGGCGACCCCGCCATTGGGTTTGTTTTGATTGTAAAAATAGTGATTAGAAGGGTTGGAAATGTGATTGTCAAAGAATTAAACAGAGAGGATACACATTAGGTTCAGATGTTTTTGGGACACTTTTTCGGTTCAATGGCACTGAATCTTGGGGTTTTCTATGCTACGTTCGATGTTATTCTGTTTGTAGGAATAAAGAGGGAAAAGAAAAAACATGCATTTTTGTGATCAGGATATCGTTCTCATAATGTTGACATATGCAGGATCCTAGAGAAGAAGTCATCCAAGCATGGTACATGGATGATAGTGATGAAGACCAGAGGCTCCCCCATCACAAGGAGCCCAAGGAATTTGTATCCCTGGACCAACTTGCCGGTAAGCATTTTTTGGGAAACAAATATGTGTTTAACAGATAATGCTTGTTTTAGATTTTAAAAATCAATGTATTATAGAAACCTTGAGAGCGACATCTGTAATTGATGAAATAAGATGAACTAGGCTTAGGTGGTATTAATTTATACGAAGCAGACCAGTAGATGCATTTTTAACCAAATGATGCTAGTTAATGTAAAAGGTAAAATACCAAGCATGCGGAGACGAATCTGGGAAGAGTGCGAAAAGATTTATAAAACTCAGGTTTCGCAGGAGATAACTGTTTATAATGTAAAATGTAGTTTGATTCCAGTTGGTTGGGACAATAAGGATGATGATAATTGGTCCAGTATTTAACTTCCTGTGAGCAATTATGTTTATCTTGCAGAGCTTGGAGTGCTCAGCTGGCATCTAGATGCTGATAACTACGAAACAGATGAGGAGTTGAAGAAGATTCGTGAAGAACGTGGTTACTCCTACATGGTTTGTCACACTAACTTATGTTTTTCTTTTCTATATTTTTAATTTCATTCTGTCATGTACCTAAACTCTTTAGTTCATTATGTCAAGGCACTGATTCACAACAATGTCAAGTTTTGTCCATTGATCACAATTCACCAGTATCTTGTGAAAATGATTGTTTCTTTCGACTATTAGAAATGTTGACCCTTTTTGAGTGCACACTTTGGAATGTTTTCAGCCTTTTCCCTCTTCCCGTTTATAGTCCAGATTATGGGAACTGTGGATATGGAAATTCACAATAACTCTTTCTGCATGGTTTTACAGTATATTTAACCGGATAATGTTTTCCTCTTGTAGGACTTCTGTGAGGTTTGCCCTGAAAAGCTTCCTAATTATGAGGAGAAGATAAAAAATTTCTTTGAGGAACATCTTCACACTGATGAGGAAATCCGATATGCTGTGGATGGAAGTGGTAGGATTAGTTATGCTTTATCGCAGTATGTTATCCCTTCTTTACTCACCTCTTCTGTTTAATGATTGTGTACGTTTTTGTGAAGGTTATTTTGATGTTAGGGACCGCGATGAACGTTGGATTCGCGTATGGCTGAAAAAGGGGGGAATGATTGTTTTGCCTGCTGGAATTTATCACCGATTCACTTTGGACACAAACAACTACATAAAGGTATTAGTTCATAGCACCAAAATGTTCTAAAGACTGCTTTTTGTTTTTTACCCCTTCTCTCTTTTCTCCAGTTAAGTGGAGTCTCATTACGCTTGTATGAAGACACACTTCTACATTTTGTGGCACCGACTATTTTTAAAAGCATATTATTTATGGGACGATGATGAGGGTTCAGGATGTGATCTTCCATTATTTGCCTCAATTTTTTTCTTTTGTAAGAAAACAAGATCTTGTCTCATCTTATGCCTCCCTATCATTCATTGGTGTGTACTTTGTCATCGTGATTTCCCAGTGAACTTGTGACAAAAGACGCCTAAGTAGTTGAAGCACTGTCACATAACACTAAGGTAGACATCAGCACTTGATATGGCATTTGATGGACTAGTTCACCAAAGTGCATTAATTGTAATGTAGATGAGAATAATGAGTTCATGTGCCTTCGAAATGCCAGGCATTACTGTTTTTACGTCTGTGTCTGTGGTGTAGTGTCAATTAAGAAGTCACAATTTACCTTATAGTGTTTAATGTATGAACTTTAAGGATGTTCTAAAAAAGCATATGTTTGATGCAGGCAATGCGTCTATTTATTGGCGATCCAGTTTGGACCCCCTTTAACCGTCCTCATGATCATCTTCCTGCAAGGTATAGTTCTGTCTTTCTCTACATTTTGGACTTACCTACTTCCATTCATGCATGCGGTAGAATGCCCGATCGGCTTTGAGTCTTCTCACAAAGGGACCTTTCTTGCAGGGAGGAGTATCTTAAAGCTTTTGTGCACAAGGAAACTGGTGACCATGCAGTTAACGCTGCGGCATAGAATCTGGCGTTTGCTTCTAAATGTGGGGTTTACAAATAACGAAATATGGTATTGGCTATGAAAAAGTTACACATGGTTGTATTGTCTGGGATGTAAGCTGTGGCTTAAGAGTGTTGTGTGATGCTTGTTAAGTTGTGTTGTAGTAGTAGCATGGCCTTTCCGTAAACTTGAATAATTCCGAGTATCTTACGAGATGTTCTTTATGTATGATACATAACCTCTCCTCTGTAAACATTTAATAATTATATAGTTCGATTGTATTATATTGTGAGTGTTTATGGTTCCAGCGTAACCTTACATCCCTGGCATGCTAGAAGTAGGTGACGGCTCCTTTTTGTTTCTGGTTCAGCCCAACACCTCATTCAGATTTGGAAGCTATGACATATACTTGCGTTGTGGTTTACAATGTTTTCGATGATGTAGCCAAACTCGCAACATTGGAGAAACTTTTTCGTGTGATGGTTAAATTGTCGCATGATGTTATTAGTTCACATACTATAAAGGTGGATGGCAAATTAATATGTTAGACACAATATAATAGATTGATAATATTACGTGACTGTGTGATGGTTGCGTAGAAAAAACTTTTTGTCATTTTGAGTGGTTCTAGGCTGCCTAGCCGAAGCCCAAAACAACAAAAGCTTTCTTTTGGGGCTTTCTACCGAGTTAAAATAGGATGGATTAGAACTGGTAAATACTTGACATGCAAATTGAAATGATCCAAAACATGGGTTGAATACTATCCTTTTGATTTAGCTTCTTCCAAATGCTTATAGAAGTTGAGGAGGCTTTCACTTGGTTTCGATACTGCAGAGGAGTTGGAAACTAGAGGAATGTACGATTAATGAGCTTGTAAATCAAGTAATTACGAGTATTTTCTGATGCACGTGATGTCACTTTCTCTCCAGTGTTGCACTTGCAAAGAAAATTCGGATTTGAATTGCGCTTGACTTTAGAATCGATCCAAACGCAACTTGATTACTATTCCTAGTTGTCAATTATGACTTTTTTGGTTTTGTTTCTGTCTAGCAATTTCCCGAGTGTTCGTATTTCTTGAGTGAGATTAGGTGATGACAAAGAACCGGATATCACATTATGGTTACCGGATCCAGGTGCAATAATTCAAGACCAAATTTGATTCTTATTAAAGTTAGATAATGGACCCCCTAATCGCACTTTTCAGTCCTAATCTGCTTTTTTGAAATTATATTTCTGTCGTCTATATTCCATGCAGTTCTACACTCATCTTATAGCCCCTTAAAATATTACTTATTTTAAGCACTTGTTTAATCACAATTGGTCTCCTAAACTGTTTATTTTATTGTGTTTTAACTTTTACGTGAATAATTTTCAACTCGGAGCAGCAGAAATTCCAAGTTGCAATGAAACCTTCACCATCTCTTTCAACCCAATTACAATTTACACGTCGGCTGTTTTTGCACTTCGTAAAGTTTACTCTATATTTATGTTTAAGTTCACTCATCAAAACTCAACTAAATGGTTCATTTGTTAGCGGTGACTTTGACGTGATCTTGATTGTTAATGATAGTTTTCTTGTGATCTCGCTTGTTTGTAATATGCTTTATGAAAAAAAGTTGGCCTTTAATATCAAGTGTTCATGTACACATGTATAATGGGTTCCAGTTATAGGGTTATACCA
The DNA here is from genome assembly GCF_042453785.1 of Malus domestica. NCBI lineage: Eukaryota > Viridiplantae > Streptophyta > Magnoliopsida > Rosales > Rosaceae > Malus > Malus domestica. The sequence continues at coordinate 17,305,163 of NC_091673.1, forward strand.
AAATACCCACCTGTTTCCTTCGATTTGTGGCAGCTATTGCTATGGTGTGCTTTGGAGGAGTTTGGGGTTCTGTTTTGGGGTCCTGTTGTTACTCTGTTTTCATCCAGCTTTGGGACTATAGTTATGTTGCTTTCCGATGGTTGCGGGGGCTGTTCGTTTGGTAAGCGGGTTGACGACGGAGGTGGGAAGCTGTTAGGGCTTACTTTGATGTTTTTCCTGTTCAAGCCTCAAAACTATGTTTTGGGTTGTTGGGTTACTATGGAGGTCCATCTTTTTGTTTGTGTGTTTCTTGTATTTGGGTCTTCTTTCATGTAATCTATTGTGTTATAAATAAAATAAACCTTTGTCCTAAAAAATTTAAAAAAAAAAAAACCCATTTTTATTGGTAAAATAGGAGGACCAACGAAATCAAATCCACAAATATTTTTTTATCAAGATAAATCCCACAGCTTGTTCTCCAACCTTCTAATTTTAAATTCATAAAGTACAATCATACTATTGTTTGAAAACTTTTCTGTTATTTAAAGGTTTATTAATTAATTTGTCCCCTAAAACTGATATTTGTCTCATTTTTTAAAATTGTTATTTTTGTCTCATTTGATCTTAATTTGCTCAATTTTAGTCCATTTCGTTAAATAGAATTAAATTAAAGGATAGTGCAAACATTTCAATTTTGACACAATTTTTTTTGCCAACCTGCCCACTAAAACAATCTCAATTCATTTTTTTTTTTGCTGATTGGTTCGAGCTGTAGCTATAGACATTGAATTCAATGAGTAGCTTAAATTAAATTTTGAAACACAATCCATTATTTGCTTCTCTCCTAACCCATGACTCGCATAGCCCAAAAAAAAAATTATATTACCATTTTACTAACATTTATTTTAACGTCTATTTGACAGAATGGATAACAATACGGTGAACTAAAACTAAATCTAAATGGGACAAAAATAACAATTGCAAATGGCATAGAGAGACAAAACTAATTCCAGAAGGAAAACTAATTGATGAACCTTACTTAAATGCTAGCTCCGTACCACTCTCTTTATCATTGGCTATGATAAAATCTAACGTGCCAAATGGCCTTCCCAAAGGGGAAAGAACATTAGCACTTGGGACGGATTAAAATATCTTAAATTATGACTGCCATTTTTCATTGAAAATGCTCTAGATAATGTATTCTTTATAAAGTGAGGTTCACAAATAGTAATCCAACTTGAGCGGATTCAACTTGAAATTTGATCCCCTACAATGGCTTAAAGAGAGGACTGTTGAAACTTACTAGAGTGATTAAAGTAATAAGTAGGAGTAAGTTAGGTTCAGGGTTTGAAATCTTTTTAGATGATTGAGTTTGTGTTGTTATACCATCAATCTGAAAAAGTTTTGTGTTAAGCTTGAACTAGTAGTTCAACCTTTTCGTCTTGAATCAATAGCTAGCTATAGAGTACGTTGAACCTAAACCATACATTCATATGAAAATAAACTTAATCTACAACTTTATGTTATTAGATTATATGATGAAAAAAGATTTTCGACCATATTATAATAAGTATTAGACAAGAAAAAATATTTGTCAGGTTTAATTTTTGACTTTTGAGTTATGTGATAATTCAGACAACAATGCTGAAAAATAATTTCAAGCATTGAGCTTGAGTGTATTCAAACTCCAATTCATTTGAGCTCAAATCAAATCAAATCAATTCGATTCAAATCTTTTATTAGTAAGGAAAAGAAAAATCGAACTCAATTAAGCTCCTGATATCGCTTCCTTTTGGATTCGAATCCTTACTGGTTAAACCCTCCTTTACTTGCATCCCTACTCATTGCATAACATTAGTGGTCATTTCATGAGTGAGGAAGAAATTTGGCAAAAAAAATAAATAAATCAAAAGAGTTCATGTATGACATCTATCATTGTTCTTCATCCGATCCAACAAATCTTTGTCTCGCCAAAAAGAAAAAAGAAAAAAGAAAAAGGGAAGAAATGGGAAAAAAGCAAAAAGGCACTACTACCCCTTATTTATAAATTTTTGGGTACCCCTAACTCCCAACTCTCCCAGTTGCCTGTTGTCTTAAAACCAAAAAACCCAGCTGCCTTCTTGTTTCTTAAGCTCCCAGTCTCTTGGGCTTCTTCGTCTCCATAGCAACAAGATAGCTTTATCTCTCTCTCTCTCTCTCTCTCACAACCATTTCTCTGTATTTTTTTTCAAAGTTTACTATACTAATATTTCTTTGTTATAATAATATTTCTACCTGCATTCCCAAAACCCATTTGAACAAACACTCCAGTCTCCATTGCCACCAGAAAGTTCAATTTTTTTGTCACAAAAAAAAAAAAAAAGAACAAAAAGACAGCAACCGAGGTCTGTAATTAGTAACTGAAGTTTACTATACATACAAACAAATGAATCTTGATCAAGACGCAGTAAGCTTTTCGTCTTCGAGTGCGGTCGCTGATCATCCTCTACCACTGGAGAGGCTCTATGACCAAGGCCCTCCTCCATTTCTCACCAAAACTTATGACATCGTTGACGACCCATCAACCAATCACATAGTTTCATGGAGCAGAGACAACAACAGCTTTGTTGTTTTGGATCCCAATAGCTTTGCGATGAGTCTTCTCCCCAGATATTTCAAGCATAACAACTTCTCCAGCTTTGTCAGGCAGCTCAACACCTATGTAAGTATATATCACTCTCTAGTATCCCTTTTTATTTGAATATTGCAAAGCTTGCAAACCCGAGCCCGAGTATAGCCATGTTGATTAGAGCAGTGTGCTCTTCTTTTGCACTCAAGCTCGAATTTTTTTTCTCGTAGTTTAGATTAGATTAAAGTATTGCTTAGATGAATTTATTTTTATTTTTATGTTGTATACATATTTGTGGGGTTCTCTAGATCTGACTACTTTATGCATTCAAGCTCTTGAAAAAAATGTCATTTTTATTTGTTTATATTGGGTCCTTGTTGTGTGTTTGTTTAATGGGGTTACTTAATGTGGACATATTGTTTCTTAAATGGCTTCAAAAGAGAAAGTGCAGAAACCAATGTATAAAATACGAATGATACTATTACAAAGGGAGCTGCTATTGCTTCTGATGTATATTAAATTTTATATCATAATCTGATAGATCAGTTTTGTTTGTTTGATTTTTTTATTTTTGCTTTCTTTTCCGTTGGATGTGTCGGATCTAAAGCTTCACACGGATGTTGTGGTCATGAAGAAATTTTTTGATTACTTAATGTAGGGATTTAGGAAGGTTGATACAGATAGATGGGAGTTTGCTAATGAAGCGTTTCTCAGAGGGAAAAAGCATCTTTTAAAGAATATCAGGAGGAGGAAGGCATCCCATCTCCCTCAGTCTTCACAAAAAACTTTGGACTCTTGTGTTGAAGTTGGAAGGTTTGGATTGGACATAGAGATCGATCAGTTGAGGCGCGATAAACAGGTACTAATGGGGGAACTAGTGAAGCTTAGACAGCAACAGCAAGCTACTAGAGTTTACATCCAAGGAATGGAAGACAGACTGAAGAGGACAGAAATGAAACAGCAACATATGTTGAGTTTCTTGGCAAAGGCAATGCAGAATCCCAACTTTGTACAACAATTGTCGCAGCAGAAGGACTTTAGGAAAGAACTTGAGGAAGTGATTACTAAGAAGAGAAGGCGGACTATTGAGCAAGGCCCTAGTAATGTTGAGGTGGATGAATTAGGCCAAGTTGGAGGAGAGACTTTTGTTAAAGTTGAACCGCAAGAATATGGTAATATTTCTAATCAGTTTGAAGTTTTGGAGTTGGACCAATTTGCTATGGATATGCTGGGTGTAAGCGGAATCCAAAACGTCCATGGTGAGGAAGAATGTACAGAGAAAGAAGAGGAACATGAGAGTAGAGGCAAGGAGCTGGATAAGGGGTTTTGGCAAGACTTGTTCAATGAGAGTATTGATGAAGAAATTGGTTTGCTTGGTGTTCAAGAAGAAGATGAGGAAGATGTCGATGTGTTAATTGAGGAGCTTGGTTTCTTGGCTCCCAGTCCCAAGTAAAGAAGGCGATGAGCTTCTTATATATACATACTTTCTTCAAGGATTTGGGTTTGAGACCCTCATCATTCAAGAAATCTTAAAGTTTCTTGCTCGTTTCTAAGTTGGCATTGACGAGTGAAGGTGAACAACACACGAATACTGAGAAGCTATACTGTTCCACTGCAAACAGCTCCCTGTGGTTAGGTTCCTTTTCGGATCTCTTGAATTTCCTGGTTGTCTTGTATCACTGCTTTTCATTCATTTCTCGTCTACAATCTGATTCTAATATTCCAGCTAGTGTTTGAAAACCAAAGGTATCTATTTCTCCTGATCAATCATTGATCTTGACACTCATGACCCTAGAAATTCAGTTTTTCATGGAATCCTTAACAATGTCATGTGTGTTTTATTTTCCCTAGAGTACAATTTGTCATTAATCATTCGATGAAGGCGGTTCAAACATCATACATGGTGGTCTCACGAAAACGATTAAAAGGTCGAAATCTAAATTGCATCTTGAAGGGGGCACACACATCATAAAATGATTGCTTTGTGTTAATTAACTCTTAGATTACTGATAGGATTTTTAGTACCTACGAGAAGAAGGTTAAAATGACACAAAATACTTGCAAGAGTACAATGGTGTTGTAGTATAGATGCTCATGCAAGGTCATTCTCCACAATGACTATTTAAATAATTTATGAAGGTTGTTCTCCACAATGACTATTTAAATAATTTATGTAAGAGCAATTCCTAATTAACTACTTAAAATTAAAACTAAAAATTTAAAAAGGAGATTTTGAATTTGGGTAATATTAAAAATGAATTTTAATTAAAAACAAATAGTAAATTCGCTCAAAATTAATATGATAAAAGAAAAGAATTTTTAAATACCAATTTATAAAAACACTAGGGTTCGGCCATCACCTAGCTATCCTATGTATTTTTACCAGTTACTTATGATCTACACATGCCACTTTGAAAGTTAGGTTTTCCTAATATATATTCTACTTGAAACCTCCAACATAGAACGTATATCTAACATGCAATCCATCTAGATGTTCAGATTAAATATGAACATGAGAGACTCATTATGTTTTGTGAAAACCCTTTGTAAAACCATGCAACCTTTAAGACGTGGTGTTCATAAGTGAAATTACAATTATTAACCACAAGAAACCAACGTCAATTTCAGGAAACCTTTCGGCCAAAATTACATCAAATTACTTTTCTAAAAATTCTAATAGTGATCAAGCATTAAGATAATTAGATAGTTGAAAACGGTGATCAATAATTCAAAGTATCAACATTCTTCCAAAATAATAACCAAAATAAACTAAGATTAGGATAGAATATGTAATATAATATTGACTTATCAATTACTGATGGTTTTAGAAACAATATTGTTAGTCTACAACGTATCAAGTTCCACCATGAGTCCATGACATATAAATAAAAGAGTAACCGTGTTAGTTTACTTATGGTGTTAGATGATAGTTGATGCAAAACATTTTGGACTTGTAGATCAAGTGGGTAAAAGTGTTTACTTGTGCATACGGGGTTCTATGTTCGATCTCCCCACCCCATTAATCGCTTGTACTGCTTGCGTTATATGGTTTCGATCTTTCTTAGAGCTTGGGGAACCAACAGCCTAACATCACGAAGCATATTATTATACATGTGCGGTTGTTAAAGATATGGGTTGGCAATATCTCTCCTTTTCTCTTTCCGGGCCAAGGGGATTTTCTTTGTTTAGAATATTAGCTTACTTTAAGTGACAGAAAATGTTATGGTGCAACATCTACAATTGAGTTGGAAGACACAGAAATGCTGCAATTGTCTGCTGAAAGCGATAAGGTTCCACATGATATTCATGAGGAGTGTAGCTGGCATTATCGCAAGACGAGTGATTTTTCTTGAGTTCGTAACACCGTCACGTCGATAGTAACATTACATGCTTGTGTACTAGTAACTGCACAATAATTAGATATTTGCTAACAAGGTTTCTGACAAGAGTTTAGGAAACATAGATAGGGCGGAAAATAAAAAACTCACTCGTATCTCTACCTAAAAACTCTATGCTGGTTTGGTTAGTGATCTAAAAATGAGTTTCCGAGAGCTGCATTTATAACAAAAGTCTGCTTTTGATCCCTGCATTTGATTTAAAATCTGCTTTCAACCCTAATATACGTTTCACATTATACTAACTTGATATTAGTCCTTCCAATATTAGAAGAAGCGACAAGTTTGAATACTTCTTCGCCTTGATTAAGCTAAACATGTTCAACATGAAACTAGTCTCAATATTTTATTTTTCTTTCTGTTTTTGATCCTTGAGATATCAAAGAAAATAAAAATCAAACTCAAGACATCGGGTGCAAGGAAGATGAATGCTACAAGCCTTTGCAACAAAGTGGAGAAAAAAAAAGAAAAAGAAAGAAAAAGGAGGCAGAGAGAGGTGGGAGGGTGAGAAGAGAGAGAAAGGTAGCTGGGTTGTGTGGTTATTGATGTTTTGGTTTTGTTCGGTAGCTGGGTTATGTTAGAGTGGCAAGGCGGGAGGGGTTTTGGGTATGGCCGCTGACAAGGGCGGTCGGGAATGAGAGAGAGAGAGAGAGAGAGAGAGGTGTGATGGTAGTTAATGTTGCGGCGGCAAGTTAGACAGTCGAGGAATGGGTATGAGGGTTTTGCAGGGGGAATGGTGTAATTTTCAGTTTTTTTATTGCTATGAACTTATTATTTTCAAATTTCCTTTGGTTATTGATTTTTTATTATTTTTATTTCACATGACCTCCCTTAACTGGACATGTGGGTCCACATATAATGTACATCTCAGTCTACTTTTAACGGAATGATTAAATTGATTTGTGACACTAAATTTCAAGAACGACATTGATTGATTATTAACTTTAGATACTATTACGAGAAATTAGATCAATTTCAAAAAAAATTGTGACAAAAACTCAATTTAGAAACCGTGTAAAATGTGTTTCGTTATTGGGCTGACAATTAAAAAGCAGTTGAGGCCCAAGGCCCAACATGCATATCTATTCCTTTGCTGCATGGCCTTTGGAATTTGGAAACATAATTCACGACTGACGAATTTACCACATTTCCTACTTGGGGTCTCTACGCCATTATTTTGCATGCCATTGAAAACCTTTTTCCACACGGGACATTTTATGTATCAGAAAGAAAAAGGCAGTGTTATTCTCACTCATCCATCTTATTTTTCCACTCATATATTAGTGAAAATGTTCATAACAAGTTGACAACTGAATATAATATAACGTAAACAAAAATATACAAGTAGAGGATGATCAGCAACCGCACTATACACAAAAACTGAATCTTGATCAAGACCCAGTAAGCTCTGTGTCTTCGAATGCGGTCCCTGATCATCCTCTGCCACTGGAGAGACTTTATGACCAAGGCCCTCCTCCATTTCTCACCAAAACTCATATATTAGGTGCAGTAGCATACTTTTTGAATAAGCACATGAAATTTGAGGACGATCAAACAGAACAGGCCATGGAGGTCCATAAGTCTTTACACATGCCATTTAATGTGAATGGTGGCACATCCCAGAGCCCTAGAGGGTGGCAGTGTTGACTGTTGTGCATGTGAATTGTCACATCCGGCCTGGGCCCCTACCACATTCCGGACTCGACTCCGCCGTAGCACGATATTGTTCGCTTTGGGCCCCGACCACACTCTCACGGTTTTGTTTAAGAGAACTCACACGAGAACTTCCCAGTGGGTCACTCATGATGGGATTGTTTTCGTGCGAACTCGCTTAACTTCGGAGTTCCGATGGAACCCGAAGCCAATGAGCTCCCAAAAAGCCTCATGCTAGGTAGAAATGAGAATATACATATAAGGCTTACATGATCCACTCCCCTGGACGATGTGGGATGTTATAATCCATCCCCCTTAGGGGCCTGACGTCCTTGTCGACACACATCCGGCCAGGGATTGGCTCTGATACCAAACTGACACACCTGTACCTAAATCGAGGTGTGACGGCCAGCACGCCTCGATTTAGGTCGGGGTGTGTCATGAATGGTCTTGAACTTGGATGAATGTCATGATCCTTTCAAAAATAAATAAAAACCTTTGAGATTGTATGGAGGGATGTTCTAGTATCTAGAGACTGTTAGTTATGAAGAATCAGTCAAATAATTTGAAATCAGACTATCAGAGTTTGGAGAATCCCCAACTTTTTTGGCCATTTGGAATTTTCAATTTTTGCGTCAACCTTCCAACCTAACAAACAAAACTAATATTTGGTGAGTAGCATTGACAATTGTTAACTCTACAAGTAGGGGAATTTTCACTTACAGTACTTGTAGTCTTGTTATGCATCTACTAAATTCCAATGGATGTTAGGCTAGATTTACTTTGAATTGACGGACTAGGGTTTCGAAAGACTTTTGAGGAAATTTTTTTTGTATTGAAGAAATAACAATTAGAAAAAACACTCTGACAGCGACAAATTTGGATACATTTGCATATAATCTAGAGTACTAAGAGAGTGAGAGAGTGAGCTAAACCTCATAATTGATTCGAATTCGTGTTTGTCGGGAATCGAACTTGAGATCTTTTACTTACAAAAGTTTCACTTGGAGATTAAACTCATCATTTTTTCAATTGTCATACTCTAAATAATTCTTAATTGTAACATTCTTTTAGTAGTGTTACAAAGTCAGTTGCCTTAAAAAAAAAAAACAAAATAAGCTGAGTTTGCAGTATTTTTCTGTAAAATGTGGTTCTCAACTACTTTGATGTGAAAAGTCTCTGGAAAAAGTTGGGGTATGAAACAAAACTTTGGCAATACCATATGCTATATAACTACAGAAAATAAGAAAGAAAAAGAAGCAATTTTAGTGTGTGGTGCATTTGAATTTTAGAATAATTTTTGGAGTCTTACATATAACAATATTCATATTTGCTTGCAAATCATAGTCACACATACTACACAAGAACAATTTATCAAAATTTAAAAGATTAATTAATTAAGTTTATTCGCTCGTGTCAAACTGCAACAAATTTATGACATCTAAATTTTGTTTGTATTTTTGTACCACTAAAGATAATATGGATCCATCAAAAACCAAAAGCAGAAGCAAGAAGCAACTTGAATAAAGACATTATTGAAATGCTTTCCAAAAGCACTAAACAAAACAATCCAAAATACTAATTAAGCAAATTAGCTTTTGTAATTGGCTTGTCCAACTTTTTCTTTTGTTTATTTGTTTGGGGTTGAGATTTCGTTTTCGTTGGTGGTGGGTCGCGAGAGGACGTTGGCAGCTTCAAATTCAAATGAAATCCAACGGCAGTGTCCATCAATGATATAACAAAGTTTCTAGACTCTTCCTAAACAAGGCCCTATCATGACATCATCCTAGACAGCTCGTCCTTAGCCACCGACAGACACCCCAACTTGATCTTAATCCCATTCAATGAAAACCCTAGATTGCCCACTATGTCATCATCCTACCCACTGGTTTGGCTCTCTCAATAACCATCAAGACAAGTCCAAGCCATCAACATAATTACCCTATTTATGTTGAAGAATGTAACATTATCGAATGACACTTGCGTCTTTTGTGATCAAACTTCTAACTTACTAGTTAAGTTGTTGACAATAAATGACCCATTAGTGGCATGTCGAATCCGTCTTTGAAGTGTTAGTTAACAAGTGAAATGATTTTTTGTTACACTTTTATATTGTTACGGTGCTGTCTACATTCGCGATTAGAGTTAGTATTAGAGTTAGCTGATAAACACTTTTTTGATGAGTTATTTTTCAATGTGACTGTCATTTTGTGTCATAAATTCACTCAAACTATAATTATCATACATGTGCTTCCTTGATTTTGTGTCCCATGTCCATAGAATATAAATTAGGTGGTCTAATAATATTATAACAAGTGAATTAGTGATATCATGTGACGGTTTGATCAACACATTCAAAAACTTCTAATCTTTGACAACCTAAATGTGTTACAACAATCTTATCAATAATAATTAGGGTTTTTACCACAAATCGTCCCTAAGATTGATCAAACTCATCATTTTGGTCCCTCACTTTCAAAATCAATCAATGTCGTCCTTGACATTCACTACCCCATATCAATTTGGTCATTCCATTAAGATTCCGTCAACTATTCTGTTAGTTTGTATGTGGGACACACAAATCTAATGAAATGGTGACACGTGGATTACACAAAATAAGAGTTTTTATCGCAAATAGTCCCTGATATTGATCAATCTCTTTATTTTGGTCTCTGAGTTTCAAAAATCGATAAATTTGGTCCCTGACTTTCACTACCGCACATCAATTTAATCATATTTTGTTAAAGTTTCGTCGATATTTTTTGTTTGTGTGTTGATGTGGTCCCACTAATCCAATCATATGGCTCCATACGGATGAACTATAAGAAACAATTTTTTTTTTAAAGTGAACCAACATGCCAGTATTCCGTGCTGACATTTTTCTCGCATCCGACAACCCCAATTGGAAAAAAAAATCAATCTAAATTGGATAAAATCAAATCCAAATTCAATTCAAACTTGATAAGATTATAACCAACTAGAAAGAATGATGAGTAGTTTAGGATGCCAAGTAGTTTAATGGTGTCATGTTGCCTTCCTTTTCTTTTCAAGCATACGCTGATGAAGACGACGATGACTTTTTTTTTCTTTTAATTTTGGTTTTTAGTTTCTTATTTTACTTTTTTTTTTTAAGAGTGAACCAATGGACGAGTATTATGTGTTGACATTTTTCTCGCATCCCATAACCCCAATTGGAAAAAAAAATCAATCTAAATTGGCTAAATTCGAATCCAAATTCAATTCAAACTTGATAAGATTATAACCAACTAAAGAGAATGAGGAGTAGTTCAGGAGGCCAAGTAGTTTAATGGTGTCATGGTGCCTTCTTTTTCTTTTTTAGCATACTCTGATGAAGACGACGATGGCTATTTTTTCTTTTAGTTTTGGTTTTTAGTTTCTTATTTTACTTTTAGTTTTAAATTAAAAAAATAGTTTCTTATAGTTAATTCACATGGCGCCATATGATTGGATTAGTGAGGCAAAAAATATCAATGAAATTTTAACGAAATGACTAAATTGATGTGTGATATTGAAAGCCAGAGACCAAATTTATTGATTTTTGAAACTAAGGGACCAAAATAAGGAGTTGAATCAATATCAGGGACCATTTGCAGTAAAAACCCTATTTTGTGTAATCCAAGTGTCACAATTTCATTGGATTTATGGGTCCCACATACAAACTAACAGAATAGTTGACGGAATCTTAACGGAATGACTAAATTGATGTGGGGTAATGAATGTTAGGGACAACATTGATTGATTTTGAAAGTAAGGGATCAAAATGATAAGTTTGATCAATCTCAAAGACTATTTGTGATAAAAACCTTAATAATTATGTTATCCCTTAAGCGTGTATACTCCAACTCTATATATACAATCTCTGTAGAAAATTGTAATTCGCAAATGTGATACATGTAGAAACTAAGTTTCAATTACCATCAAACCCATGAAGCTTAAGTTAAAAAAGTACGAATGATTATTGATTAAGTCAAATATGATTTAGTCTTGGATCACCCAAGTCAAAGGTCATGGTTACCCATGGTGCACATTAATTTGGTGCCACGTTGTGCACCTATCAAAGTTTAATTTAATAAAAAACTATTAATTAATATTTTTATTGATAGAAAAACTATTAATTAATATGAGAATTTTATACTACTGCTGAATGGTGATTGACGGAGACAGACTTAAAATTATAGTTATAATTATAATTTTGGTAAAGAGAATTTTCCTGCAGATTGAAGTCATGGTTTTTGAACAAAATATTGCCTAAAACCCTCCGTAACGGGGTGTTCTTTGCCGACGGTTTATATCCCACTTAAAACATGGAATTAGCAATTTTGGTGTCAAAAGTCTTCCTTCCAAGCTATATATGTAGAATGACTAAAATGCCATTAATTTTGACTGCTCGAATTTTTTTTCGAAAGCCTATTTGAAAAATAAAACAAGACAATAAAACAAAACAATATGTCACTCAATTCAGACTTATTCGAATTTTCTTCGAAAGCTTATTTGAAAAATAAAACAAGACAATACTGAATTATCAATTTAGAATTATTCCTCTCCATAAAGAAAAAAAAGATTAATTTGTTATAAATAAACAAAAACTGAGAGAGCGTGTCTTTTCTTAGAGAGATTTAAGTAAAAAAGGAGTAATATGTCTCTCAATTTGTTTATGTCCTCGTTATCCTTAAGGAAATAGTGAGATAGTATAAATGTCGGAGGAAAACCAAGTTGAAAGCTTATTCATACCTACGTGGGTCATCTATATGTACGACACATTTTTTTATTGGGCTAATATTCTTTTACAATTTTCAAGTTTGGAGTTTTTTTATATATTTTTTTAAATTAGTCATGAGATTCTAATTTTGTTACGTTGCACAATAAAGTTTGAAATCGCAAGTTTTTGGGCTATTTTTGTTGATATTTAGTTAACAAAATCGTCAACATGTCAAAACTAAGTGTGTTGGAAAGATAAGGCTAAAACATAAATGGTATTTTTTGACAAGAAAATATTCTACGGGAATGAGGATTGTAACAAATATTTTGTAAATTAAATTTTGATTATGGAGGGTAGAAAGGGGAATTCAATGAAAAATGAAGTTAGGATTGAAAAAAAGAAAATAAATGAAATTAGGACGTCGTTTTTGGAAAACCGAAAATTGCTCCAAAGTCATAGACAGGCACCGGCACAGGCACAGGCACAGCAGCACCTTCATTTTCAAGCACCCCTTTCCTTCTTCGTCTTCTCCACCGCATCAAACGCCTCATATCTCGATTTCAATCTCCTCTGAAGATCCAAACCCCCAAACCCCAAACCCTCTCTGTAATGCCATCCCCTTCGACGACCTCCACCAATTGCACCTCCGAGATCGCCTCGCCGGCCCTCTGATCTTAGTCGTCGTCGGTTCAATTACTTCACTCGGCGCATTCGAAACGACTCTTCTGCATTTTTTGTAATGGGAGCCGTGCCTTCTACGCCGCGATGGGGCAGCAGCAGCAGCAGCTCCGCCTCGCGCCCACTTGACACGGTGGAGTACCTGATTAGCACCTTCATCGGCGACGAGTCGTTTCCGTTATCTTCCGATTTCTGGAACAAACTCCTCCAACTCCCTCTCAATCTACACTGGCAGCCTGACCGCGTTCATCAAGCTTGCCAAACTCTCGGTTCGTCAATCTCTCTCTCTCTCTGTTTTTATATAACAGAATGCTCTCTTTGATCAATTGTGCGCCACAAGTGCCATTAGGGTTCAGTTATCTGCGGCATTGGCATTATTTCTGATGAAATCGAAGCATGACTACGTCGGTCTCTAGTTTTGGATATTGATTAGTAATGTTCTAATAAGGATTAGGATCAACTTAGGTTAACAGATTTTCATTGTTAGAGTGTAAACCGTTGTTAAGGACAGTTAATTGTCCTCCAATGGACCCAGAATTACTTAATCCACTATACAGAGAACAATAATTAATTAAAAAAGCAACTATCTTGGGGCAGAAATCAGTGGAGAAAAACTTGGTTGCTGTGTGGAAATTTTTATTTTTTATACAATGAATACGTTCGTGTACAAATACCTTTTGATTCAAGATTCGGCCTTTAAAGACTCCCTACACTTACCTAACTGCTTTATTCTGAGCTTGTGTTACACCAAGGCCATAGGATCTTTCTTCAAGAGGCTTTCTGTTCGACTGGTCCTTAGACTGAGAAAAACACTATCTGTGGGTTACCGGGAGCAGCCCAATTGATGTAGGACAGTAGAAATAGATAGGAATATAGAAGAAGATCCGGACTCACTTGAGTCACTTCCGCCTTTGGCATCACATCAAAGGTGTATTGGGATCCCTCCAATAGAGAATTAGAAAAATTCTGGCATCACACCGAAGTTACCTTGGAATCACTCCAAGGTTAATGTGCCTCACACATAAGAAAGTAGAAATACTAATTTATTGAATGCTCCTCCATCACCAATGGTCTTTGATATGTTGAATTTTGGAGGACTGTTGTCAAAAAACCTATTGTTCATTTTATTTAATTTCTTTTTCTTTCTGGGAGCCTTATTTTCAAGTCATTTAATCTTTCTATCTGTTTCACTCTTCCTTAGTAGATACTGATAAGGGCTATAAAGTTTTGAGCAAAGGAATATCTAGTTACAGTTCAATTGGATTTAGCAATACAAAACCAATCACTCCTTTTATCCATTAGTAAGCGAAGTAGAGAATTGCCCAAACTTCTTCCCGAGTGTATATAGAAATATTGGGGTAGATTAAATTATTATTAGTATTTATTTTAGATCAGCCACAATGCTGCTCGCTACCTGAATGTTTTCTCGTCAGAATGTCAAAGCACCTATGTCATCAAATTAGATCCTTTTTAAAGTTAAATATGTACATGGAACTTAAAACAGTTATGGGCTAAGCTTGTTGAAGTAGTAGATGTAGGTTAATAAGTTGAGCAGTGACTTAAACACTTTTTCAGATGACTTTCTCAAGTATTTTCTAAATAACCCAGCCCAAAGAATGAACTCTAGTGAATCCAAACCCATAACCCATTTGTGGGAACACAAGATTTTGTAGAATTCAAATCCTGTCAATAATTGCAAATTTGCAAATATATCACACGACCTCAGCCGTGACCGTTTAAGGTTTCCACAAAATCTTAAAAATTGTGATTTGCTGCTAGGTATTGAATGATTTTGTTGCTGAGCTTCCCTCTTTTCCAAAAGGGTTATGTAAAGTTTTGATATTATTTGGTCATGGCTACTTGAATCTTGAGATTGATGACTCTGTTCGTACCAAACATGCACCCATAATTCCTGTAAGTTCTAGAAATGTGCATGAGAATCCATTTTAAACGCATTTCCAGTTGACCATCTGTTAGCTTATATGCATGTGCTTATCTGGCTTTTTGTTTTAATGTTAAATATTTCATATATACATATATAATTTTTCTATGTTTCTATATCTCATTTTCCCTCATTTGCAGCACAAAACAACTATCGTACCAGGCATCTTGCAAAGATTTTGATCCACATGGCACGGTGTTTGCAAGAATCAATTTCAACCTCTTCTGGTGCGCCTTCTATTGTTTATATGAAGGCTGTAAATGCAGTGTACATCTCATCCATCTTTCTAAAGTACTTCATTGAAAATGCAAAGGATGAGAAGATTGAAGAGTTGCATTTATCCCTTGATGAAAGTGAACCAATGCCAACTGATATTACAAAAGGTACTTCACTTGTATTCTGTTGGCTGTAATTAATATCAATCCAAGAATGAGTTTCTATCAAGGCCCTTTTTATGATTTTCTTCTGCAATCTTCACGAAATCTGAAAGCTGTGGTCTTGCGCAGATTGGTTAATTGTTGTTAGTGTTTTTGTTAGTGTTTTAGACATTTTATGCTTTTGTCCCCTGGTTGGAGAAGCGAGCGCGGGTGGTGGTGGTGGTTAGAGAAGCTGGATTGTGTAGAGAGTGTAGGATTTCAATGAGCTTTTGAAGAAGCTTTTGCCTTCCTTCTCTACCATCTTTCCGAGTCCAATTAAGTTTATGTTTCATCTTTTATTTGGTTTGGTTATCTTTTCTACTGTACCATCTTTCCAAGTTCAATTATGTTTATGTTACTTTTTTTTTTGGTTTAGTTATCTTTATTACCTGGGTTACGCTTCATTTGATTTTAAAATAAGATATATTTGACCACAACATAAATCTATAGTTATGTTTTTTTATCAATTTTGCAGATTTAAACACTCAGGAATTTGTTATGCATAGTGTGCTTAGCTTTATTGGGTCAATAGATGTAAGGTACATCCTCAAGCATCCACTTGTTCCTTATCATTGAGATTATGTTGTATTTTTTCTGATTATGTATCATCTTTGTCACAAGTCCTGATACATACCTCCTTCATTTGGAGCTGCTTAACTTCATGCTGGTTGCGATGTCAACTCAACTTCTTTCTGGGCCATCTCCAGGACCGGAAGATGTGAACCCATTCATCGATGCAGCAATGTCTCAGGTTACTTGATGAAACTCTTGCGTTATGTTTCATCCAAATTTCCTGTTGTTTCAATTATCTTACACCACTTCTTCAATGCCCAGGAAAGTTCTTTGGTTCTCTTGGTTGTCCGTAGACTGCTCCTCAGTTACATTTCAGGACCTTCCATATCCCTAAATAGTGCATCTTATTCTGTATATTCTGAAGGAAGTCAGCCTGGTGTTTTACAAAGAGTTGGATCTGCAGCTGGTATGGGTCATATGGCGGTATCCTTGATGCATTATTAAAACTTACTGTTTACTTATATAAAGATTGTTTACCGGTTGGGAAATATTGAAACTTAAATTTCTCTCTGTTGACATCAATTTTTTGATTTGCAGCAAATTTCATGTTATTGCCATTCAACTTTCTTGTCAGTTCAAGTGGTGAAGGCTCAAGAAGTCTGTTGGCAGACTGCAGTCTCCACGTGCTACTTATTCTCATTCATTATCATAAATGTGTTGAGGGCATTGAACCAATTACAGATAAAAGTAATGATACAACTGCTTCAGATTCCCTTTTGAAAGGGAGTACACATTTTTCTGACAACCCTTACTGCAAGGCCTTAGAACATGCAACAGATGTTGAATGTAAGATGCTTTCTTGTTTGTCTCTTTACGTAATCTTATTTCGAAGGCATATTCACATAACTTGAGTAGATATGTTCCTTGCTTGCAGTTGATCGGGCAGATACTGAGGGTAATGTACATGTTGGTCCAGTTTTGAGGTTACCTTTTGCGTCTCTGTTCGATGCTCTTGGGATGTGAGTGGCTCTCTTTTCTTTTATACTTTTCATTTTTAAATTTGATTTACTATTTTATCAAGTATAGGCTAATTCTTTGTTGCATTATTATGTAGATAATAAGATTGTTGACAATTGAGTGTGATACAGCGGACACCAAATTAGGGTTTAAAAAGATCTTAGTGGTGTGGGAGAGGACAAATATTTTGTTAGTTTGTTTTATTTATTTAATGTGGTAGGGGGAAAAAAAATCTCTAACTCTTAATTCAAGCAGATTTAATCTCTATTCCTTATTTCAACCTTGCTCCGAGTTTGTTTCCCCCTTTTGTTTTTTGAGTATCACCTAACAATTTTGTTGTGTTTCTGCAGGTACTTGGCTGATGAGGCTGCTGCTCTTTTGCTTTACTCTTTGTTGCAAGGGAATGCCGGCTTTCTGGAGTATGTCTTGGTGCGAACTGATTTGGATACACTGGTATGGAACAGAAGCTTATCTTGTCATGAAAAAAAGTTATTAAGATGATATTGTTTTTCGCCTTATGTCTTTGAGTGTTAGTCTTTGGATATATTTCATAGGTAGTGTTTTTTGCCTTATGTCATTTTTGTTTTTCGCCTTATGTCTTTGAGTGTTTGTAAATGCCTTGCATCATCAAGTTTGCTTCTACATTGATATGAAACTTGATGCTAATATGTTTTTGAAATGGACAGTTGATGCCTATACTGGAAGCTTTATACAATGCTTCAAAGAGGACGTCTAATCAAATCTACATGTTGCTTATTATTCTTCTCATACTTAGTCAGGATTCTTCTTTTAATGCCAGCATTCACAAATTGGTAAGGATCACCTGCGGTAGCCAGCACAAGACTTTTATTCATTAGGCCTCCTATTAATGTATTTATCATGTGAACAGATACTTCCTAGTGTTCCCTGGTATAAAGAACGTCTCCTCCATCAAACATCTCTTGGTTCCTTAATGGTCATTACGCTGATACGGACAGTGCAGTATAACCTATCGAAGTTGCGGGTATCCATCTTTCCATTTTCACTGTGAACTTTCATGAATGTTCTTGCAAGTGTTATTGTCAGATTGCTTTTATGACTTGATATTTATGTCAGTTGGATGTAAGACCTCGAGATTAAGCTTTTAAATACTTTAACAAAGTCATTACAATAGTTTTTGGGTGGTATGATCATGGGTTGAAGATTTTGTAACTTGCCTAATTGTCATATTTGGTTTGTTACACTGTAATAGGATGTTTATCTCCATACAACTTGTCTGGCAACTTTGGCAAACATGGCACCTCATGTCCACCGTTTGAGTGCATACTCATCCCAGAGATTGGTCAGCCTTTTTGATATGCTCTCTCGAAAGTATGACCTTTTATGTCTATGGTGTTCTCCATGAGCTTTATATTTTTCATTTCTACTTGTTTTGTAGTTTACAAAGTTATTCTTTCATGCACTTCTGGCATGATTTTTTTGTTAAAAGTTTTTAAAATATTTCTCTGTGTAATATTTGATTTAGGTATAACAAATTAGCAGAAATGCGAGATAATCAGATGCGATTAGCCAAAGGCAACTCATTTGAAGGAAATGGCCTTGCAGATGATACAGTAATGACAACACTCCTTAACTTATAATTGACACCCTTTCCCATTCTTTTGTCTACTGAGCTAGAATTTTTCCTATTGCAGTCAACGGAGATGCATATATATACCGACTTCTTGAGACTAGTTCTTGAAATATTAAATGCAATTTTGACTTATGCCCTGCCACGAAATCCTGAGGTACTCATGTACACTAGCAGGGGTCTGTCTGTGATAGTGTTATATTGTTCACACAAAATGATTAATGCTATCACTTTATAATATTTTCTGTTTTCCATATTCCTCACTGTATGCAATGGACAGGTTGTATATGCAATAATGCACAGGCAGGAGGTTTTTCAGCCTTTCAGGAATCATCCACGCTTCAGCGAGCTGCTTGAAAACATCTACACTGTATGTTACAGAACTTGTAGCTTATCCTGTTTTTAAATAAATAGGCAAGTTTTGGTGATTACTTGGACCATGTTTTCTTTAGTGTATTTGAATTGTACTTTTTGTTTGGCTTTGTAGGTGTTAGATTTTTTCAATAGTCGCATGGATGCCCAGAATACGGATGGTGAATGGTCAGTAGAGAAAGTACTCCAAGTCATAATAATTAATTGCAGATCATGGCGGGGTGAAGGGATGAAGGTAAAAAAGGAAAAGAAATGAAAAAAGAAACTTTCATTGTTGAATAACGTGGCCTAAGTGCACAGTTGCTACCTGGAGATTGTTTAAAATGTCCCGAAAATCTTTTCTCAGATGTTCACTCAGTTGCGGTTCACATATGAACAAGAGAGTCATCCGGAGGAGTTCTTTATTCCATACCTGTGGCAGCTAGTTCTATCTCGCTGGTAAACTATCTTCTCTCCTTATAGAGGAATAAATTAAAAAGCAACAATGTGCTCATTTTTCCCCTTCCGTCCTTACTTGAAATAGGTTGTATATTTGTCAAATTTTCACAGTGCAGAACTTTCCGTGAAAATATTGAACATGTTAGAAATTGATCGAGTAAATTATGAATCTTGTTATCCATTTTGCATCCCGTGGGGGTTGAATACAGTTCCTATAAGGTGTTGTCTTTGGGTCATCTCTTTAACTGACATCTGTTTTCTTTCATGTGTTTTCAGCACACTCGGTTTCAACCCTCGATCCATAAATTTGTTTACAGTTGATCCTCCATCCGAAGTATGTACATACCTGAAAGCCTCATAAATTTGTTTTACAGTTGATCCTCCTTTAGTTGACTCACACCCTGACCATTCTCTCCATCAGTGTGTTCGATTATCGTTGTAGTAAACAATTATTTGGTGTTGTGCAGAAACAGAGTGATTATGAAGTGGAATCCAGCGATCATGTTAATGGAGAGTCGGCCAAGCAAGCAGTCTTTCTTGATCCGTAGCTGTGATACATAACGATGCTGCAAGAGACGCTGAGGCTTTCTGGAGGACGTGTAAATACGTGAAATAGTAGCAAAGATGTATTCTTGTCATTCTTTTCTGTTGATATGTTTGCAACACTAGTACCTCTTATACGAAAATGTATTCCAAAATCCAAATCTCCAATGTAATCTATACTGCCTATTAACACACAAGTCTTTTTCTCACCAAGTTTTGTCTCCTTTTGTAGTAATACCGTACCGAGGACATGATACCGTTAATCTGACCGCTGCAATTTCATGTTTTCAAGATTTCTGTCCCTATTTATTGAATTCCCCATCTTTTCAAATTATAGTCTACGCTCCTTGTAAAGAAGTCGAGTCCATCTTTAAGTATTACAATGACAAGGAGCACGACCATGAGCATGATTATGAAGCAGACACATTTCGAGGCACCTGTGGAGGTTTTTTTCTCTGCGCTCTAGGCATAGTTATACCAAAAAAATAGGAGAAAATTTGTCTTGTAACCGAGACGCCATTTTAGTGGCACTATCACCTCAATACTATCTATTACCTAGTTATTGCATGTATGTATTCTTTGGGTGGTGGTGCTGTTTTTTCTCGATTACAAGATAGGGCTTCTCCTTCTAAATAGCTTATACTAGCACATATACCAGCGCTCTGCTACGGGTTTGAAACCGTAATCACAATTTAACACACCTATCTCAAGTAATTGGACTAATTAACCTTTACAACAATGATTAGCAACTAAAATTGGTCCACAAATTAACAAAAAGACCCAAGTGAAAATCTGAACACTCTTAGCAGATACGTACGTATACATACATGGCAGATCCATAAATTTTATCATGAGTTCAGGTGTAAACAACTTGATTGTGGGGTATATGAGGTTTAGCAGCACCACTTCCAAAACCTACACAAATCGTTTACAGAGCAGGAGGTTATGAGAACACATCATCTAAAGCTTAAAGTTGTTTCTCAAAGCTAGTTATAGAATACAGTAGTGTAATCAACTCCTCTGGATATGGTGTCAAAAAAGGATTTTTCCTGCCTGCTGTTAACATCCTTATGCATGGATAATGCTGCTTGGTTAACAACTCGCCTCCTCTGCTTCTTCAAAGCTCAAAACTTTCACACTCAATGGATCAAATAAGCCTTGTTTTTAATACCCCTTTGGAGTTTGATCTTTAAGTTTGTTAAATTTTTTATTTATTTTTTGTCCGATTTGAATTTGTGGGTTTTGTCACCCAATCTCAAAAGCCTATAGTTTTATATATGTCAGTAATAATCCACAACTTCTCAATTTTTTTCCAACCAAAAATAAATATCTCAACAAATCAGTGCTTCATTTGGTATTCTTCTTTATAGTTCCATCACTTTGGTTTGTTCCATGTTCTTAGGTCCTTGATGACAACGACCTCACTCAGTCACACACTCGCTTATATTTTCTAATCCCCATAAATCAACAACTCAATTACTTCTTCTAATCCCAATTCTTCTATCATATAATTACCATTAATAATACATATCTGAAATCGTTCTATGTGATAGAATTGAGTAAGAATAAAAACTCAAATTCCAGAAATAACGAAAATGCAAACTTCATATGGAAATGGAAGGTTTACATGCAGATGGTCAACCAAGGATGCTTTTGCCCAAGCAATCTAATCAGTTCTCTCGGCCTTAAGCAGAGCAGCCTCCTTGGATTTAGTAAGCCGGTCAAGTGTTGTGTTGTCATCCTGCAGCTTGGTTACCTAAGAAAACAATACATCCATAAGGTATACAACAATTTAACTCATTATAATTATTAATTCATGTAAATAAATGAGTTGATAGATCCGTTAACAGTATAGAAACCAAATACATATTGAATACTCTATACCTCACATGTACAGACCAATTATGGAAGCCAAAATAGACACTTAAAACTAATACAAAAATACTACATAAAGTTTTTTTCAACCTATTTGTCTTAAAACAAAATTAAAGGGGTCATATTATAGAACAAAAGTATACCTTCTGCAGCAAGCTTCAGCTGTGTCTCTAGTGGAGCAATGATGGACTCAACGGGTGGCATTTCTTCATCTTTCTGTGCAGCGTGAACTCTTCAAAGTGTGGCTTCTGCTGCAATATTTTGATACAAAACAAAACCCCCATAATCAGATTAATTAGGGTTTTTTCTTCATAGTTTCTATGTTCTTCAAAAGATATATGATGTAAAATATACTCGAGTATTATCACTGTATAAAAATGAATTAAGAAATATACTTGGTAATTAGCATACTTGATTGAAAATGAACTGACTGTTAACAGTAAATTCATAAGAACTTACCATGTACTTGAGCATTATTCAACATTCCATTAAGCACAAACAAAATTTAATCTACACGTAGATGAGATAATACAGGTTTTGGTGTTAAGCCAAATGCAAGAAGTCAGATAAGTGAAGAAATAAGAACCTTGACAGCTCATCATTTCTTATACTTTGGACTCAGTGTTGGAAACTTGTCTACCAGGCATAACATTTGAAACATTATTTATTCATATGAATGTGAGAATGATTACTTTCAATGGCATTCCATCTAGAAATGTAAAGGGAAGCTGTAATCAAATTCATCTATACTTCACCGTGTCCATGACTTGCGAATTTTCTAAACGACACAATAAATAACAGAGATTAGTGAGAGTTGAATCCAATGAATCAGTAGTGTAAAACTGACGAAATGCTTACAAAGTTAACTCCAATTGTGTTGATGTAGCTGACACACCCCGACCTAAAATCAAGGCATGCTGGCCGTCACGTGAGGGTGACGTAGCCATGTGCGCAGTGCAGAAGTGATTATGATATAAAAATGTGAGTAAATAAAAACCAAGCTAACTAATTTACACTACACGAATAAATAGGTGCGAGTGACGAGATTTAAGTGTAAACACACATAATCAGAGCATAGGTAGCCTAAGTGCAATCCAGTAGGACAGATACTAATTATACAATACCAGAAGGATGGTCCTACATTAGTTACAGTATGTCAGAACCGCCACAACCTCATCGCAAGCCACCAACAAGCACGCCTACCTAAAACCTGGAGGGGCGCAAAACAGAAAATGTGAGTGGGCAAAAATAAAGCTTTAAAAAAAAAACACTTCTCTTTCCAAAAGTAATAACCTCTCGCCGTAAAACCTATATAATTTCCCAGAAAATAGAATACTTATCTATGTCGAAACCATGCTTGAAATAGCCACATCCACATGTATGTCATGCCAAATATCTCAACATAATGAATTAAGTAAACCAGGTGAAGTAAATCAATGAAAAGTAATATGTCAACCGGATCCACCTATTGTGGCCTGTACGACTAAACCTATAGCTCATCAAATGCTTGCACACGAGCAGGAACCACCTAAAGTGGTCTGTACGACAAGACTGGGTGTAAATAATTATGCTTAAGTGCTACGATCACATGAAGACTGTGCGAATAATCGCAGGTCACCTATGAGTCGGAACCACCTATAGTGGTCTGTACGACATGACTGTGCACCAAACTTGGATCCAAGGTGAGCATGCGGTGTGGGAGGTGAACATCATGTGAATGACTGTGCCCTAGCCACGGGTGGGAACACTAACACCGGGGTGCAGGTTTATGAGCTCTAAATGCATCTATGTGTAACCATCATAATGCAACTCATAATCATTAATACCTATACTCACCTGGAACTTACCTATGCGTCCGCAACGTCAACAATATTATACACAACTATTAGAAGCATATTCTAAGATACAAAGTATTCGATATGGCATTTAAATCATAAAATCATTTAAATCAACTTTTATGGGAAAAATGTAAAGCATATATATATATATACTGAAAACCAAAAGCCCACTCACTGGTATGTGGCATGGTCGTAACCCCCGAGTCTCGCCTGACTGCGCTCGTCCTCAGGAAACTTCTCACCTATATGTGAAACAACTATTTTAACGTTATTTTAAGCACATAACCAAACTATGTAATAACTTCTCATACGTTGCTCAATTGGGGTGGCATGGTCGTAACCCCCGAGTCTCGCCTTCTATTGACTGACATCTCTTTTAACTATTTTAACCTTCAATTGGGGTGGCATGGTTGCATCCCGTGGGGGTTGAATACAGTTCCTATAAGGTGTTGTCTTTGGGTCATCTCTTTAACTGACATCTGTTTTCTTTCATGTCTTTTCAGCACACTCGGTTTCAACCCTCGATCCATAAATTTGTTTACAGTTGATCCTCCATCCGAAGTATGTACATACCTGAAAGCCTCATAAATTTGTTTTACAGTTGATCCTCCTTTAGTTGACTCACACCCTGACCATTCTGTCCATCAGTGTGTTCGATTATCGTTGTAGTAAGCAATTATTTGGTGTTGTGCAGAAACAGAGTGATTATGAAGTGGAATCCAGCGATCATGTTAATGGAGAGTCGGCCAAGCAAGCAGTTTTTCTTGATCCGTAGCTGTGATACATAACGATGCTGCAAGAGACGCAGAGGCTTTCTGGAGGACGTGTAAATACGTGAAATAGTAGCAAAGATGTATTCTTGTCATTCTTTTCTGTTGATATGTTTGCAACACTAGTACCTCTTATACGAAAATGTATTCCAAAATCCAAATCTCCAATGTAATCTATACTGCCTATTAACACACAAGTCTTTTTCTCACCAAGTTTTGTCTCCTTGTGTAGTAATACCGTACCGAGGACATGGTACCGTTAATCTGACCGCTGCAATTTCATGTTTTCAAAATTTCTGTCCCTATTTATTGAATTCCCCATCTTTTCAAATTGTAGTCTACGCTCCTTGTAAAGAAGTCGAGTCCATCTTTAAGTATTACAATGACAAGGAGCACGACCATGAGCATGATTATGAAGCAGACACTCCATAGATGATAAAACTAGTAATGAATATTTATATGTTTGCACCAACTATGAAGGTAATTTCGAGGCACCTGTGGAGGTTTTTTTCTCTGCGCTCTAGGCATAGTTATACCAAAAAAATAGGAGAAAATTTGTCTTGTAACCGAGACGCCATTTTAGTGGCACTATCACCTCAATACTATCTATTACCAAGTTATTGCATGTATGTATTCTTTGGGTGGTGGTGCTGTTTTTTCTCGATTACAAGATAGGGCTTCTCCTTCTAAATAGCTTATACTAGCACATATACCAGCGCTCTGCTACGGGTTTGAAATTGTAATCACAATTTAACACACCTATCTCAAGTAATTGGACTAATTAACCTTTACAACAATGATTAGCAACTAAAATTGGTCCACAAATTAATAAAAAGACCCAAGTGAAAATCTGAACACTCTTAGCAGATACGTACGTATACATACATGGCAGATCCATAAATTTTATCATGAGTTCAGGTGTAAACAACTTGATTGTGGGGTATATGAGGTTTAGCAGCACCACTTCCAAAACCTACACAAATCGTTTACAGAGCAGGAGGTGACGCAGCGAGAAGATAAACAATGAGATCCTTACGTTCACCCTTAAAGATTCATCTGGAATCCACCAGAAAATGAGAGAATTCTGAAAGATTATTTTGATTAATATGGAATACAAAAGAGATATCCTTAAGCAACACTTACATTGCCTATTTATTCTATTTGTGATATACCAGATTAATTGTACATATTGAATACTATTAATCATAGTGGATAACTCATGACCTCTTGGTCTTCTCCTTGCGCCTATCAAGCTGTGCTTCAAATTCCTCCGCTAAACGTTCTACGTCAGACTCTCCACTTCGAAAGAACTCGTCCCTGAGTCATCTTCAGGATAAAGCGCTCCATCTTCATGATATTCAAACAAATCTGTAACATTAAAAGTGCTCGAAATTCCCATAGATGTAGGCAGGTCCACAATATAAGCATTATCATTGATCTTCTTTAAAATCTTATACGGTCCATACTTGCGCGGCTTCAGCTTACTGTAAGTTCCATCAGGGAATCGCTCTTTTCTGAGATACACCATCACATAATCTCCCTCATTGAAAGCTTTAGCACGCCTATGCTTGTCTACAACAGCTTTGTACCTAGCATTAGTTTTGTTCAGCTTATCTCGCACTTCCTCTTTAACCTCCATAATGTCTTTAGCCATATGTTGAGCGCCTACACTAACCCCATGGGCTTTGGGAAGTTTTACCAAGTCAACGACATGCTTAGGAACTGAAGTATAGACCAAAGAGAAAGGAGACTTCCCTGTTGCACTATGAACGGCGCTGTTGTAAGCAAACTCCACTTGAGGCAAGGCAATATCCCACTTTTTTGATTTATCAACACAAACACTTCGAACCATGTTGCCAAGTGTTCTATTAGTCACCTCTGTCTGGCCATCGGTTTGTGGATGCGCTGTACTACTATGTTTCAAAGTAGTACCAAAGAGCTTCCATAGGGTAATCCAAAAGTGACTGAGAAATTTGGTGTCACGATCAGACGTAATAGTTTTAGGTACACCATGCAATCGCACAACCTCCCTGAAAAACAGTTTGGCTATGTGAGTAGCGTCAGAAGTCTTTCTACAAGCTATAAAGTGTGCCATCTTAGAGAACCTGTCAACCACAACAAACACAGAATCGACCCCACTTTGGGTTCGAGGAAGTCCCAACACAAAGTCCATGGACAAATCTTGCCAAATGTCGGTAGGAACCGGTAAAGGCATATAAAGACCAGTATTTTGTGCTTGACCTTTTGACACCTGACAAACATAACACCTTTTCACGATTTTGCCAGCATCTTTCTTCAACTGAGGCCAAAAATAATGTTCCTCAATTCCTGCAATGGTTTTGTCTCTGCCTAAATGCCCACTCAAACCACCTCCATGAATATCTCGAATAAGCTTCTCTCGTAAAGATGAACTAGGAATGCACAGCCTGTTGCCTTTAAACAAATACCCATCTCTAATGTGGTAATCTGAAACAGGTTGATTCTGAACACACTTTGCCCAAACTTCTTTGAAATCAAAATCAGCTTCATATAACTCTTTCAAAAACTCAAACCCCATAATCTCTTGTGCTAAAGTAATCAACAAGTTGGCTCTCCGACTCAAAGCATCAGCAACACGATTGAGAGATCCAGATTTATGCTTAATCACAAAAGGAAACTTTTCAAGGAAAGTGGCCCATCGTACATGCATTTTACTCACACTCTTCTGGTTGTTGATGAACTTCAAAGCTTGATGATCAGTATAAAGGATGAATTCTCGTTGCACTAGATAATGCTCCCATTGCTTCAAAGCATGCACGACCGCATAAAATTCCTGATCATAAGTACTCCACTTTTTATGGGCTTCACTCAACTTTTCACTGAAGAATGCCACTGGTCTTTTTTCTTGAGACAACACAGCTCCCACACCCAATCCGCTTGCATCACATTCGACCTCGAATATCTTCTCGAAATTGGGAAGGGCTAAAACCGGTGCAGTGCTAAGCTTTTCTTTAATCAACGCAAAACTCTTGTCTTGTGCTTCACCCCATTGAAACTTTCCTTGCTTGAGACACTCAGTAATAGGAGCTGTAATGGTACTAAAGTTTCGTACAAAACGTCTGTAAAAAGTAGCAAGCCCATGGAAACTACGCAACTCACTTACGGTTTTTGGAGTAGGCCATTCTCTGATTGCACGTACCTTGTCTTGATCCACATGAATTCCATCTTCTCTAACAATATAACCCAAAAACAGCAACTTACTTGTAAGGAATGTGCACTTCTTCAAATTAATATAAAGTTTATTCTTTTCCAGAACATCCATAACTTGTCTCAAGTGCACTAAATGCTTTTCTTTGGTTTTACTATAAATCAGGATATCATCAAAATACACAACAACAAATGACCCAGTAAAAGGACGCAAAACCTGGTTCATAAGTCGCATGAAAGTACTTGGTGCATTTGATAATCCGAATGGCATTACCAGCCATTCATACAGACCATCCTTGCTTTTAAAGGCCGTCTTCCATTCATCTCCTGGTTTAATTCGAATCTGATGATAGCCACTGCGCAAATCAATTTTCGAAAACACCTTAGAACCCTCAAGAACATCCAGCATATCCTCCAACCGTGGAATTGGAAACCTATACTTGATGGTGATCTTATTAATGGCTCTACTATCAACACACATATGCCAAGTGTTATCATTTTTTGGCACTAACAAGACGGGAACTGCACAAGGACTCATACTTTCACGAATAAATCCCTTTTTCAGCAGCTCTTCAATCTTCTCCTTCAAGATTGCATTTTCTTTCGGACTCATCCGATAATGGGGTAGGTTAGGAAGGCTTGCTCCAGGGACTAAATCAATCTGATGTTGAATATCTCCCATAGGAGGAAGTTGTTCCGGTAAATCTTCAGAAATCAAATCTTCAAACTTTCTCAAAATTTCCTGCACTTCTTCAGGAATGTGGCTTGCAGCAACATCTGTCACCATGAGATCCTTAAGTACAACTGGATACATGCACCAAACTTCTTTAATAATGTCTTCAAACTCGTGGCTATTCCTGGAGATAGCTAGAAAATTTGAACTCCCAACTTGTGTTTTTTTTAATTTTCCAGATTGATTAACAGGAGCAAGAGCAATTTTGCGAGAGCCCCACTCAAAGATAAATACATTATCAAGACCTTTGTGGGTAGCATCAACATCAAACTGCCATGGCCTTCCCAGTAATACATGGCTGGCATCCATGTCAATTACATCACACCAAATCTCATGTTTGTAATGCTTACCGATAGAAAGAGGAATCTTGCATACTTCTGTCACTTTCACCGATGGTCCTTTCTTCACCCAACCCAATATATAAGGATTTGTACGTTTCTCTGTCGGAAGTTTTAAGTAATCAACCAGCTTTTGTGACACAAAATTCTCACAGCTTCCACTGTCCACAATCAGTGTACACACATTGTTGTCAACAGAACATAAGGAGCGAAATCTATGATTTCTCTGCCCTTCTTGTTTAGGCGAAATGAGAGCTCGTTGTAGCACCATGTTGAGTACTTCATCCTCTTCAATAGAAATACGATTCATCATCAAATTCACAACCTTATTATTATCTTCATATGCAAACTGAGCCCCATCATAATCATCAGTATAATTTCCTCCGTGATCATCAGCTTCTTCGGTTCATTCTACAAGGTTTGCTTGCTTCCGCTTCGGACAGTTATTGGATTTGTGGCCATGCTGGAAACATCTATAACAGACATCACTGGTTGCTCTAGCATACGGACCAAGGCTTGGCCTTTGATTTCGATTCTGATTTATGTCAGTGTCCCGATTGCTCTCTCCTCTGTAATTCTGCCCTTTATAATTATTTCCTTGGATCGGCTGAACATCTTTCTTCTCCTTGTTAGGAATATAAGAATCTGCTGCCCTCCTATGGTAATTATTATTATTGCCATAGCTCGATTTCTTCTCTTTTTGTTCACGATCTTTCAGTTCTTTCTCTAACTGTTGTGCCTTCATAGCCATATTTTGAGCCTCATGGACATCCCAGAAAACTTGTAACCCAATTTTATCCTGTATTGACGTCGTCAATCCATTGACATACCTTGACACCGTCTGCCCCTGAGTCTCATTCAAAGAATTTCTCTCTGCCAACCGTAGAAATTCGTCAGTATAATCCTCGACTGTTCTGCTACCTTGGGTACAATTATGGTAAAGGCGATAGAGATGCTGCTCGTAGTCTACTGGAAGGAAACGGTCCATCATCATTCATCCTACGCCATGTTCTGATCGGTTGTTTGGCCTGCCTCTGTCGCGACTTCTGCAAATTATCCCACCATACAGTTGCACTTCCCTTCAAGCGAAAAGCCGCTATCTTAGCCATCTTTTCCTCCAGTACCGACATAATCTCAAAGAATCTCTCTACCTCCACGAGCCAGTCTAAAAATCCTTCAATGGATAGATGACCATTAAAATAAGGAATGTCGGCCTTCATTCGGTAATCTTCAATGGGTTGTCGGTTATTTTGATTAGCAGCATATGGGTTCTCGGGCTGGTCAATCTCCTCCTCAGAATCTGATTCACTAGCTTCCTGTTGACGATGACCATTGCGGTTGACTCTACCACCACCAAGTCGGTTTTCTCGTTCGTTTTGTAGATTGTTGTGGTTTCCTATGTTGAGAAGCAATTGCCTAATCTCTTCAACGCTCGCAGCAAGGGTGTCAAACTCTCTCCTGGAAACTGGTTCCCCGCCAGGACGAGTCCTATCATTCGTCGGGTCATTCGCCATCGAGCCAAGGCAAACCTGCTCTGATGCCAACTGACGCAGCAAGAAGATAAACAATGATTAGCAACTAAAATTGGTCCACAAATTAATAAAAAGACCCAAGTGAAAATCTGAACACTCTTAGCAGATACGTACGTATACATACATGGCAGATCCATAAATTTTATCATGAGTTCAGGTGTAAACAACTTGATTGTGGGGTATATGAGGTTTAGCAGCACCACTTCCAAAACCTACACAAATCGTTTACAGAGCAGGAGGTGACGCAGCGAGAAGATAAACAATGAGATCCTTACGTTCACCCTTAAAGATTCATCTGGAATCCACCAGAAAATGAGAGAATTCTGAAAGATTATTTTGATTAATATGGAATACAAAAGAGATATCCTTAAGCAACACTTACATTGCCTATTTATTCTATTTGTGATATACCAGATTAATTGTACATATTGAATACTATTAATACTTGGGAGCAGCCTCTCCATAAATGGGGGTAAGGCTAGCCGACATTCACCTCTCCCAGACCCTGCGTAAAGTGGGAGCCTTGTACACTGGGTACGACATTTTAACGTTATTTTAAGCACATAACCAAACTATGTAATAACTTCTCATACGTTGCTCAATTGGGGTATTTGAATATACCATCGTGGCCTACTCAACACCACGAACATCCCCATACTTTTAGAAAATTTTTCTAAGTTCCCATGCGCCCTCACACGCCGGCCAAGGCATGGCCACACACGTCGCCCACGTGCAGGCATGTGCCTGGCACACTGATGGATTCCCTAACAGCGTTAGGGAATATTCCGTTAAATAACAACATATTCCATCTAATTTACCTGATGTCGTTAGCATATTCCGTCAAAGTTGACGGAATATTCTCCTTCTCATTCCTTGGTTCACCGGAGTCTGGGGCCGGTCACCGCTGCACTCGCCGATTTCTGGAAAAACTTCAAACCTTAATATCTTACTCATTTCAACACCAAATTTCATGAAATTTGTACCAAAATGAAGCTCTCAATAAGGAGAAAATGATATTACCACTTTGGAGTCCTAAAACCAAAGGAATTTGGTCGGAAAAATCTTAATAGCTCGGCCAACCCTGCAACTCGACAAACTCGAGTGTCTCGACGTCCAAAATCTTCCAAAATTCCTCTATAAGTTTCATGAAGAGGTTTTAAGACCTCCTAGAACTTCAAAACTCCACGAAACACTCGCAATCACCACAGAGCAATTTGCACCCCTTGCCGGAGCTCGAGTAACTTGAGTTCTACAAGTCCTGGTATGGCTCGACTCCTGAGCTTGCAAGGAGTCCAAAAACCACCTAATCTAACTCGATTCGTGAGTGTTGAAGCTAGATGAGGAGATGACTGTACGGTTTGTACGGACAAATGAAAAATCGAGAGAGAGAGAAGGAGAGAAAGAGGGTTGCATGTGTGAGTGTGTATGTGTGGTGATCTGGATTGGGTACCATTTAAAAATCCCTAAGCTCTAATAGGGCTATCCCTTAAAGACTAAAAATTCATCCCAACTAACCCTAAATTTCTATTGGGTCCAACCAAGTAGGACATAATAAAAGTGGTCCATTATTTAAGCCCTTTTTCCCACTTTCTTAATCCATTTATACAATCACAACCCAAAGCTCAAGGGCAAAATAGTCATTTCCACGCTATCGAGGATAAAATAAATATAAATTTGGGACTGGTCGTCACAATAGCTATCCAAGTATGAATCATCCTATTTTGCGAAAAAACAAAATACATAAATCAGAAAGCACAAATATCAATCACCATAAAATCAATCGCAATGATGGAAAAGAAAATTAAGAAATTCGATAACTAATTGACCGCAACTTACAGCAAACCACATAAGTAAATATCATAACTCAATCGCATTTTGTGGGAAAATATCAAACCCAAACAGAAGTCCACTGCAACTCCGATTTCAATATAATCAAACACAAACAAAATACCAAACTCAACTCCGATTATAAAAAGACTAAACTAAACTTTGAGTGAAACTTTCAATTGAATAACCCAGAATTTAAATTACTTACCTTGAGAAGAGAGGGTTTTGGAGCCTACAAACAAACACCCAAAATTTGAAAAACTGACGAACCCAAAATCACAAAAACACCAAAACTAAAACACAGGATCACATTTTCTTAGCTGCTAAGCAAAAAATTACGAATCCAAAACTAAAATAAAAAAATCTGAAAAACTTACGGCTGGGTGAAGTCCGTACCTTGGATTTTGGTGTCATGGGTCTCATTCCTAAGCAAAAAATTATTGCTGACTTGCATATGGAGCGTCTGCAAACCAAGTGGATGAGATAGTGAGGATGGGAAAAACAACCATTCTGGAGTCCCTAGTGAGGTTTTGCTTTGAAATCGAATTTATCTACACCAAAGAATACCTCTGGAGACGACAATGGACTTGCAAAGGCTTCTGAAGAAGGGTGAGATACGAGTTTTTTCTGGCATGATTGGAAGCATCGACTATATGCATTGGACTTGGAAAAACTGTCCACGTGCATGGCAAGGAGCTTATGGGGACAAAAAAGGAGCCAAAAGTATCATTTTAGAGGTGGTGTCATCATTTGATACATGAATTTGGCATGCTTTTTTCGGTGTTCTGGGAGCTCAAAATGACCTCAATGTCCTTGCTTAATCCCCAATGTTAAACAATGTCCTGCAAGGAAAAGCTCTTCAAGTCACATATACAATCAATGGAACCATACATGCTCAGGGGCATACTACCTAGCAGACGACATATGCCCAATATGGACATCATTTGTCAAAATAGTGTCATGCCACAAAGTGAAAAACAAAAACACTTCGCAAGATGTCAATAGGGGTGTAGGAAAGACGTGGAGCATTGTTTTGGTATCCTCCAAACTCGTTGGGTGATTGTCAGAGGTGCTGCCAGATTGTTTGATTTAAGGTCGCTTTGATCCATCATGATGACGTGTATCATTCTTCACAACATGATTGTGGAAGATGAGTTTGATTATGATGCCATTGATGAATTTGAGCCAGACATGATGAACAATTCCAAAACACAGATATATTGTGCTCATGATGCCACCGAAGAACTTGTGCAACACGAGCTATTAGAAAGGGTTGGACGTTACAATGAAAGACTCATTCAACGATATACTTCACTCCAATCCTCATACTATCACAAAGCCAAGCAAAGTGACTTGATAGAACACTTGTGGTTGTTGAAACAAGCTCAAGAAACTTTAAAAAGAAGAACGCTCTTAGTTTGTTTGGTGTGTTTTTTAAGTTCATTTAGTGTTTTTATGTAATTTTATTTGGTGTATTTTTTAAGTTCATTTAGTGTTTTTTTTTTATTTGGTGTGTTTATGTAATTTTATTTGGTGTGTTTATGTTGTTTGAATAAAGATTATTTTAGTTTAAATAAGTTACCAAATTAAATAAAGATGCTCTTAGTTTAGATAAAGTACTAAATAAAATAAATATGAAATTACATAAAGTACTAAATTCAATAAATACAAAAATGACATAAATTACTAAATTAAATAAATACGAAATTACATTCCAAAGTGATTGGAAAATTATGGGCTCCGATTAGACAACAAATTCCCTAGTCCCACATGAATGGAAAATCATCACCTAACCAATTTGTGGTGCTAGGACCATCTCCACTTGCTCCTTCGTCTCTTGCACGCCTCCTTCGCACCATGTCCGCTTTCTCCGAATTCCAAAAATATTTAGAATTCGGAGATATCACATCTACATGTGTTTTCATAATATCACGATCTTGTTGAGCCCTTCTTTCTTCTTTAAGCATCTCCCTTTCTTGCCTAAGTAGCTCTCTTTCTCTTTCATTAGCTTGAAATAATGTCTCAACAGTTGTAGCTTTTGCCTCATCTCTAGCCTTATAAGCCTCAAATTTAGTAATTTCCCGCGCCAAAGTCAATTCACCTTGGCGAGCAAGTTCTTCCATATATTTTGCATAATCATTCTTAGAAGAACTCCCTCTTCTCTTTGAAGCCTTCTTACCTTAAGGCCTGAGTGGATAACAGGTTGACCCCGACACTTGTTCAGGGGTTGCTTCTGGCACTTGTTCTGTGTCGCTTTCATGAACATGCAAGTCGTGATCTGGCGTAAAGTGTAGATGGGTGTTGTTCATGACAACTTCTGAACCGACATGCATAACTCTGAATTTGGGACAATCTTTGACAATATTCCAACATTCCCACCAATTGAATAATTTGTTTTTGACATTGTACCAAGCTTGTGCTTGAAGTGTCTACAAAATACGGGAGAAGAAAAAATTATAATCAAAGTAGCTAATGTAAATTTGGGTATAGTACAAACAAATAAATAATATATTGTTACCTGATTTGCATAATTTTCTCCACTTTGAATATTAGTACTAGATTGTGCCAAGGTGATTGTCCAATGAGTAAGCGATTGGCTGAGTATTCTCCAACAACTTAAGAGCGATTGTTCCGTTCTTTTGCCACCAATTTTCTCAAGAAAAAGGGAATGAATATTGCTCCACATTTCTTGCAATTGCATCTCATGACCCGTAATCGGATCATGAGTAAATTCAACTCAGCTAGAACACAATGCAACATCTTCAATAAGCGTCCAATTCGTATTTGCATCATTGGCCATTTTTTGGAAACAAAAGTATATAGAAAATTTGAGAGAAAGATTGGAATGTGATTGAAAGTATTTGAGAAAATATGAAAGTGTGGTGTAAGGTGGAAGATAATGATAAGGTATTTATAGAAAAATAAAATAATTTTTTAATTAAAATTTTTTTTTTGGATTTTTTATTAACTTAATTAATTTGTATTGTTGGATTACACAAAATTTGAAATCCAACCCTCCAGATTGTCACACGTGGCATAACGGTAACATATCAGTTTTTTTTTCTTTTTTTAAATTTTTAAAGTTGAAAAACTTGGACCATTGATCTAGATTCGAAGGGCTCAGATCGTGCCATGTCATCTAGTCTTTAGGGAGTTTTGAAACTTTTTTTTACCGTTGGAAATTGAACGGTCCAAAAAAAAAAATTGTTGAAATCCAACGGCCGGGAGGGTGCCACGTTGCACCCAGCAACTGTTATAGACAACATGTCCAGAGCGGGCCCCATCGCCTACAAATCTTATCAGTGACGCACCCCTACGTGCGCTTATGTTGAATGTGCCTGACGCAAAATTTTTAATAATGTGGCTAACGTCAGCCTTGCATCATCCCTCTCTCAAGCGCTCGGGTCTTGGATTTGCGCCTGAGATCTCCCTCAGGCTCCCCCTTAGCCCAATAGTGTGAATGGGTTGGAGCTGCTTAGGCTGGCAATTTGGGTTGTTGGAGGCACCGGTCCCCTTACCGTTTAACCACGCTGGACTTGCTCTTATATGATGGTAGCTGTGCACAGTTAGTGCAACAAGGTGGCTCATTCTAACTGATTTATTCTTTCCTGCTCCATATGCCAAGGAATTAGCTAGGAATGTTGAATGTAGGGGTGGGTTCAAAAAACTGAAAACCGAAAAAAACCGAAAACCAAACCGAACCGAAACCGAAAAAAACCGAAAACCGAACCGAACGAAAAAACCGAACCGAATTGAAAAAACCGAACCGAACCGAATTCTTTTGGTTTGGTTCGGTTTTAGTGCTCTAGAAACCGAACTAAACCGAACCGAACCGAATTAATTAAATTAAATTTTTTATTTAATTATTTGTTTTGGGTATTATTTTCTAAACCCAATTTGTAAGTTAAAATGTGCTAAACCCAATGTGTTGCCAAACTTTAAGCTCAAAATATTTAAAAAAGGCCTATAAAAACTCTAAACCCTAACCTATTATTTATCCCCCATATAAGGTTCTGGAACCAAACCTCCTCCAGAAGTACCTACATCCATCTCCATAGCACTGCCTACTTCTGCCCCATCTTTATTTTCCAAATCTACTCTCATATAACATGTAACAGAATCCATAAACATTTATTTCGGGTAGATTACTTGGGTAATTTGTGATGGAAAAGAATCTAACACACACTAAATAAATCCACCCACGCATTATTTTTACTAATCAAGTTGTCAACATGCAATTACAAGCAAACAACCTTGATCTTTGAACAACATCATACAATTTAACTTTTCTAAGTCATTTGTACGATTTTTGTGTTGTGAGGTTGTTAGTTTGGACTTTGGAAGACTTGATTGATGATTTTAGTTCAATTTTAAATGTTTATTTTCATTGTCTTTGATTCTAGTTAGAATGCTTATGTTATGATTGTGTTGGATATGTTAAAATTTAAAATTTCAATGTTTTTCATTTTATGAAAAAAAAAAAAAAAAAACCGAAACCGAACCGGAAAAAACCGAACCGAAAAAACTCGAAAAAAAAATGAACCGAACCGAACCGAACCGAAATTTCGGTTTGGTTTCGGTTTTGGCAAAAAACCGAACCGATTTAAACCGAACCCACCCCTAGTT
This sequence comes from Malus domestica, assembly GCF_042453785.1. Taxonomy (NCBI): domain Eukaryota; kingdom Viridiplantae; phylum Streptophyta; class Magnoliopsida; order Rosales; family Rosaceae; genus Malus; species Malus domestica. The sequence continues at coordinate 17,341,771 of NC_091673.1, forward strand.
GAATGCATAGAAGTTGCTAATGCAACCATTGTATATGTATTTTGGTTCATAATCAAACACTAACAAGAAGATCAAACTCTAAGCTTTTGGAGATGTAGTTTGTTCTTACTTCTTGATATCAAAGTTTGAGCACCTTGGTTTCTTTTTATTATGTAATGGTGCCCTAGTGGGGGAAGCTCTTTAAGCGGTGTATAGTTTGGCACCTCATGACTTATTTACTTTCCTAGTGACACTTGATCACGTCTGTTAGAAAGAGAAAAAAAAAAACTTACGTGAAAAACACATTGTGTAACTGGAATCATATGACTAGAGACGTGAATACAAAGAAATATACTTCTCTTGAAGGAATGTCTCATGGGAAGGATTTCTCATAGGGCCACGACTCCCTTTCAGTTAGGGAAAGATGTTGTGGATGCAAATTTCTTTCTCCTTGTTCTTGGACAAAATTGCACCTACAAAACAAATAACACCTTAGGTCAAGGCCAAGAGCCTCACGCGCCCACGATGAATTTTGGGGGAGGGGCTTTGGCCGAAGAACTTCTGATGCCAAAGTTAGAATTTTGAGGGAAACTTGTTTAGAGAATTTAGAGAATTTAGCAAGAGAATTGGAATTCAGTTTTGGAGAGAATAAGGTAGTATTTATAGGGGTGTGGCTGGCCCCTTTAGGAGGAGGAGGTTCGGCCACTTGGTTAGTATTTTGGGTGGGGTTCATGATTTGTAGCTAATTAGGAATAATTGAATAATAAATCTATTAATTAGCTAATTAATATAATTAAAAAGGAATGATTTGGGGGTTACCTTGTGGAGAGGATTTGATGAGGATGGATGAAATAGGTTTAAAAATAAATACCTATTTGGGCATTTTTGACTTGATTGAGGGATGATTATCCACTGCTCGTGCGTAGGAATTCCGGTGTGCCTCGTGGGTAATTTTGTCATTTTTACCCAAAAATCCATGTGTCGCCTCTTGATTATTTTTGGCTCCACAAATGCCTCCACACATGTTGGGCTGCTCGTAGGAAAGGGCAATAGGTGTAGAGATCTTCTTGCTTTAGGAAACATAGGATTGTTTCCTATTTTGATGTTGATTCCCTCTTTAATAGGAAATTAGATCCTTCTAGGAAAAAGAAATAAATTTCTCTCAAAGCTTATTTAAGTCCGCCTTAAGTGGGTTATTAAATCAACTTTGGAGAACGATTTATTCTACCCTCCTATTGCAATCTTCTACATCTTGGTTGTGCAAATGACCGTCTTTTGTTGCTTTCTTAGTCTTCTCTGTGTCGTACTGAGGTAAGAAAAAATTAATTTTCCTTGTTTTCTTCTTGGATAGCGTTGTCGAGGGGAAACCGTTGGGGTGGTGCGGCACGTCGGCTGGCAGGGGCCAAGAGTCAGCTCAGCATGGGCCGATGAGGTGTTGTGGTACTACTTGGGTTGGTTGGCTTGGCTAAAGCCAAGGACAGTTTGCATGACTGAGGCTGCAGATTGAGGCGCTATGTCGCAATGCTAGGTGGTGCGAAAATTTACTTAACACACAAATTAAACCCTCTTGTATCAATTGTAGTAAAGAATGTAAGTAGGGATCGTTCTGGACTGGGGATTAGGAGGGCTTGCTAATAACCTCTAAACTGACTTAAAAACAAAAAAAAAACAAAGTTAAAAACACTAAACTAGACTAAAAGAACTCAAAACAAACTCAAAAGACTCAAAACAAGCTAAAAACACCCAAATCTGCCTAAAAACACAAACTGGGCAGATTTGGACTCTAAACACACTTTTGGACGAATTTTGGTTTTAACTTGGTTCGAAACACTTAAAAACACAAACTAAATCAGTTTCTAACTAATATGACTCAACAAGGTAAATGGGGGGTTTGGTTTTGACGAAATTGAAAACAAAACAAGTAAATTAAAGAACTAATGAAATTTGCACGAATTTGGGTAAAACTATGGATGATAGGTTAGCTAGGAGGTTCTTATTCACACATGACACACTTGCAAACAAAACGATGTCTAGTTGCTTTTCAATCAACCATGAATTCTCAATGCCCCAGATTAACTGTGAATTGCACTAATTAACCCTCAGATTTTCCTAATTTCATTGAATTGGATGATTGCATACAACAACCCAAAGCATTCCCCATAAGTTCCCTACATGAATTGCATAATAGAGATACAAGCAAGAATCATTAAGTTCTATGAAAATCATAAGCATTGACGAAACACTTGTAACTATGAATTGCATGAAACTTATGCCAAGAATTTACTTAACACGGTTGTGACGAGCAACCTTCACTACTTGTGAATATAAGTTCATAACGATTAGGTGAAACTCCCTTATATCCTAGCATTAGATTTATGCATGAAAATTAAGCCTGCACTCTCAACCAACACACACAAAACAGTTTTAATTCAAATGGATAAGTAAATTGAATTCACAACTTATGAATCACAACTGAAAGTAATCAAATCATATTGCAAGCATGAACATGGTTTCGAATTCCCCCTAGCTAAGGGGGGGTTTAGTTCCTCATACTCACAAAGCAAAGATAAACAAATTTAGACATTGAAAACAAAAGAATGAAAACACCTAAAAACGCTCCAACAATCCAACTTGAATGACAAGCATGTCCAAGGGTCCTCATTCTTCTCTTTGTTGCGGCACAAGGTGTGGTTTGATGGATGCGTATGGATATATGGAAAGGAATGGCTAAATGTGTTTAGGTTGGATGGAGGTCACAACAAGGAAAAGGAAATGAAAGTGCATGGAATTGTGTTTTTGTTGTGGGAATGTGTAGAATGGTTAAGAAGAAAAGACTCTGCCTTGCGGCAAAATGTGTCTTCCTTCATTCTCCCTAAACTGTCCGTGTGAATGTGTTTTTGGAAAGATCTCCCCCCCTTTGTTATGGTGAAGGGTGGATGTATTTATAGGCTAGGGAGAGGACCACCATCTAATTAAGGTGGTAGTGGTGTATGTTGTGGTAATGAGTGGATGTAATGGGTGTAGTGGGTGAGTGTTTGGTAATGAGTGGATGTAATGGGTGCAGTGGATGGATGTTTGGTAATGAGTGGGTGTAATGGGTGCAGTGGATGGATGTTTGGTAATGAGTGGATGTAATGGGTGTAATGGGTGAGTGTTGTGGTAATGAGTGGATGTAATGGGTGTAGTGGGTGAATGTTTGGTAATGAGTGGATGTAATGGGTGTAGTGGATGGATGTTTGTAGTTGTAGGTCAACACACTTGCACACACACATGCTGATTTCTAGCCTTTAAATCTTCAAAAACGTCCATCCTCATGTCTTCATGCTTGCACTATCCAATCTTAGCCCAAAAATGCTCCAAAATGCTCCAAATAGCACTTTGTTGCTAACTTTGTTATTTGAACCTACAAACACACGAAAATAGCTTAAAGTACTAAAATAACTAGAATTAAACTACGTAAATGCCAAGAAACAAGCTAACTAAGTTGCATAAATATGCTCTTATCACTAGGCGAGCCGCACATCTCATGTCCTTTGGGCTCTTGGACCTGACGAGGGCCAGACCGGCGATTGAGAGATATGAGGAGGTCGCAGGCCTCATAGGCTGTTAAAATGATGGGCGTACAAGCCTCCTGCTTGTTGGTCTGAGAGAAAAAAAAATGAGGGAAAAACCAGTATGGGTTAAGCTCCCCTACTGAGTACCATGAATGATGTTGGCTGCTTAGTTCTCTTCACTGGGAAAAAGGTAGGCTACTCTTGAGAGAGAAGGTAAAAAGGATCAAGGCGGATGCATTGGCTCGTCTGATCGCTGTTGTGGAGCCTACTATGAATGAAGGTGGAAATAAGAGATCTTCCTCACTTGCTCAAGAGATACCGGTTGAGAAAAAACTAAAGACTTCCTCCGTTGCTCTTGAGGGCCCGCCTGCTGCCGAGAGGCCTATGATTGACATGACTTCTTCCAATAGGAAGAAAAATGAGGCTGCTAGATCTGAGCCTATGGCACCTACCATGTCGAGAATGGTTAGTACAACTGCTGATAGGATTACTCAGCATAGAGGTCCTGTTGTGCCCCAATGCCGAAGTCTATGCTAAGATGTTCGTTGGGAGCTAAGTCTGGTTCACATTTGGAGAGGCTTGCTATTATGAAGAGTGATAAGGTGCACTCTGCTGCTAAAGTGGCGCCAAGGCCCACTCTCCCTGTTGCTAAGACCGATTTGCCTGTTGGAAATGAGGAGATTGCTTGCGTGGGCAGCTGTGAGAAATCCACTAAGTCTGCTTATGGAGAGGCTGGTGAGATTTGTGCACTTTTAAAACTAGATCTGTTTGAAGACATGGGCGTTTGTGCCAAGTTTGTCGATGGTGTTAGAGGGGTTGTTTGCCTAAGTTCCTTTACGAAACATACGACCAAGTATAGGAAGGCTGCCCTACTTGCCATGATGCAGAAGACGGCTATTCTGGCAGCCGAGTCTATGCTCATTGACCAAAAGGATACCAAGGAGGAGGTAAAGGCTGTGGCAGATGAAGCTTATTCTTCAGCCGAAAAGATCAAGAGGTTGGAATTTGAGCTCGTCGCTTTGAAGGGGTCTAATATTTCTGCCCCCACTTCTTTGCAACTTAAGACCGCTCGCCAAGAGATCGTTGACTTAAAGACTAGGCTTGACGTGATCCAAGTTAAGTATGAAAATGCAAAGAAGGAGATCAGATGTCACATACCTCAGATTCAAGATCTTAAGTGTGCTGCTTCTTAACTTCATTCCACTGCTCATGCAAAGGATGAAGAGTTGATTGCTGCTTATAACTAAGTGATCCACTTCAAAAGGGTCGTTGATAAGCTTGAACCCCAAATGTTGAAACTCTAAGGTGCAATGAAAATCAACGAAAGTTTGAAGAAAGAAGTGGATGAGCTGCAGTGCGTTCGTGTTGGTCTGCTTGAGGAGATCGGGTAGCTAAAAGGTAAGAACCCTGGGCTCGAGGCTCTGCTTATTCAGAGTCAGGCCGATTTCTACAAGATGGGTTATGTAGATTATCCCTTTGGTAGGCCGTCTGACTTCGAGTTTGCTGGGAGAGACTTTGAAACCTTCTTTATTTCTTCAGAAGACTTGCTTACCTTTATTTTTGAGGCCTTCATTAGTGAAGTAGTCGGAGATGTTGGTGCCTAGGCTGAAACAGCCAAAGGTGAAGCGCCAGATGGTGCCACTGTTGAGAATGTCGCGGCTGTTGAATGTGTGGCTACCAAGTAGTCGTGGAGTGTCCAAGCTGCTGAAGAGTAGTCTTCTAGGTAGTCTTTAAGATTTTCTTTGTTTCCCTCGTTGCTTTTTGCTTTACTTGAACTCCTTCGGTCTTTGCTAGTTGTTTATCAATTTTACTAGAAAATTTAATAAACTTGCTTCATTTGCTTTTCTCCATCTTTGCTTTTTTTGTTCATGCCCTAACCTTTAACCTTTATAGACCAATGGTAGGCATGCTACTTTTCTATAAGCAGACAAGCCCACATAGCCGATGTAGTCGTAGATGTGGTGTAGAACTTTGCAAAGTCGTTAGCCATAGGGTCGGCGGCCGAATGCCTTACTTACAGAAGCAGACAAGTCTGTGTGACCACTAAGCTGTTAACCTTGGCTTTCTCTAATTTCGTAGGTTGTGTAGCAGGTATCACAACACTTTAGGACTTGGTGTAGGTCGTTCCGCGCTTGGCAGAGGTGAAACTTATCGACTACGTAGCATGTCGGTAATGAATAAAGCTTCGTATATGCATGCTAACTTGTTTAACCTTTCACAAGAATGTGCGGTTGTATAAGTCTAGCGTGGCTTTACAGCTCGAAGGGCAAGCCATAAGCAGTCTTCTGGAAACCGTGCGCTACCTTAGTGCACTCGGTAACAGCTTTAGGGTTCAAGGGCAACTGTCTGTAGGGCGTACTGCGTAATGTGCCCCCTCCGTCTTTGGGGCTTGGGTTCCCCATGAATTAGGCCAAGATACCCAAAAATTTTCAGCTAACTAAGCCTTGAAAAAGCCATTATGGCTACTTCTAGGAATTTTGGCTCAAGCCATTGTGCACCTAGTTATACCAAGGCAGCCCAGCTCATCCATGTCTGGATTTCGGAGTGTAAGTTTATCCTTCCGCCTTGGAGATTAAACCCATGTGGGTGTCGGGGAATTGGTTTACCCTTTCGCACTGGAAAGTAATTAGTTTATCATCTCGCACTAGAGAGCAGACCCATATGGGTGTCGGGGAATTGGTTTACCTTTTTGCACTGGAGAGCATGGTTGGTCCTTTGGGGGGCTCAATTCCTTCGATAAGTCCCTAAGAAGGGCACAATCTTCTTTTGAAGTGCAGGAGTGATCAGTTATCGTAAGCATGCAGCCGAGCCAAGTTGGAAATTACTTCTGAATTCCTTATTGAAAAACAAGTGAAACGAACGAGAACTTAGCTGTAAGGTAAGAATTGCATAACAACTGGATAGTCTTCGGCTTGTGAAGTGGTGCCCGTCAAGCTGCTTGAGTTTTCGGGCTTTGATGTAGCGGGAGTTCACGCATGGTACTTCCTCAAATTGTAGGCGTTCCACTGTTTTTCGATCTCTTTGTCATTCATGGTGGTGAAGGTGTAATTTCATTTGCCGCCTACTTTGTTAATCTTGTACTGACTTTCCCATATAGGATTCATTTTTTTGGAGCCTTCTTTGCTCACAGTGATAAAGGTTTTCCTTAGGACTAGATCTTCGGGCTAGAACTGCCGGATCTTGGCCCTTTTGTTGTAGTTGGAGATGAATTCCTGCTGGTAAGCTGCGATTCGTGTGATGGTCTGCTTGCGTTTCTCCTCTGCCAGATCTAAGCTTGTGGCCATCTCCTTACTATTCTCTTAATACTTGGCATGATGACATTAGGAGGAATGATTAGTTCTGAACCAAATTTCAAAGAGAAATGAGTCTCACCGATGGCTCGTCGTTTGGTGGTGTGATATGCCCTCAGATATCCGGGGAGTTCATTTGGCCATTTTCCCTTCTTGTCGGAGATGAACTTCTTGTGGCAGTCCAGGATTGTCTTATGTGATGCTTTAGCCTGCCCATTGCCTTAAGGATATCTCGACGTGGACATATGCTGCTTGATGTCATACTTTGGGAAGAACTTCGCCAAATCTTTGCCTACGAATTGCGGGGCGTTTTTTTTATGATGGATTGAAGGATGCCAAATCTGCAAATGATGTTCCTCCATATGAAGCGCTCTATGTTCGTCTGTGTCCTGGTAGTCATGGGCTCTGCTTCTATCCATTTGGTGAAGTAATCGGTTGTCATGATCGTCATGCCTTTACCCCAAGTAGTGGGCGGCATTGGCCTTACCAAGTTGATTACCCACTGCATAAATGGCCAAGGACTTGTCTGCGGGTGTGATTTGCTAGTAGACAGTGCTGGTACCTGCTTGTAGCGTTGGCATCAGTCGTACTTTTGTATTAACTTTTTAGCGTCTTGGTGCATGGTAGGCCAGTAGTAGCCTGCGTTTAGAACCTTCTATGCTATTGATTGGCCTCTAGATTGATTTCCACAAATGCCTTCGTGGATTGAGCTTAGAACCTTTAGGTCGTTAGGAGACGCTAGGCAACGGAGATGTGATCCAGTGTAGGATATTTGGACGAGAATGTCGTTTCATATGTAGTAACGTGCTGCCTTTATTTGGAGCTTTCTAGACTCCAACATTTTCGTGGGGAATGTGCCATTGACCAGGTAGTTTATAATAGAACTTTGCCAGTTTGGAGTTGTACTAACATGTGACACTTTTGCTGCTAGCTCCGCCTCTATGCTTGGCTTGTCTAGATATTCCACTGGAATAAAACGTTTAAGTTGGTGGTCAAGAGCAGATCCTAAGCCAGCTAGTGCGTCTGTGTGAGCGTTGTCTGCCTGAGGAACTTGAGTGAGGGTGTAAGTCTGAAACACCTCAAGCAGTCTGGCTAGTGATTAACTGGGAATCAGAATGAATTACGAGCTTTTTCACCACCAAGTCTTTTGCCATTCGAATGCTTGCTAGTAGAGCCTCGTACTTTGTTTCGTTGTTGGATGCTTTGAAGCCTAGAGTGATCGCCTGCTTGGGCATCAAACCGTCTGGGGTGACAAAGACTATGCCTGCTTTCGAAACTTTGTAGTTAGATGTGTCGTCAAATGCAAATACCAGAAGTCTCCATCGAGTGGACAAGGCGCGGCTAGGGCGTGCTCGGCTACATCTGGGGTGTTATTGGGCCGCTCTGTTGCGTCACCTAGGTTAGGTGTGAAGGTGTGGTAGGGAGCCGTGAAGTTGAGGCTATACTACATGCAGCAGGAGATGCTCAACTGTCTGTCTTGGGCCATTCTAGAGTTGAATTATGGAGCAAGGGTCGGCTGGGGCCGTGTGACACGTAGCAGGATATGGTGTTCGATTGCCGGTACATGTTGCTTATATGTAAAATCTTTTGGGGCGACTGCCAGTACATTTTGCTTATGAGTGTGTCCTTCTAGTGTTCGTTTACCCTTGGTGCACTTTTAGGCCGAGTTGTTGCGTTTGTCAGACAATTTTGCATCTGCCAGCGTCTATGCTTTTATCGTCACGTGTCTGGATTGGACGGAATAGTGCGTCATGAGGATGACTGCGTGCGTCTGAAGGTAAAACTTGAGCTTCCAGGTTGCAACAACTATCGCCAAAGTTAGCTTTTGAATTTCTGGTAGCATCGATGAGAGTTTTTGAACTGTGGAATACAAGTAGTCGAGCCCCCAACTCTTCTCGTATGATGGTAGAGCTTATTACTGCTTCAGATACCATCAAACATGCGAGTAGGTCATCCATTGCTTCCAGTTTGGATAGTAGAGAGGTGATGTCAGGTTCTTTTTCGAGTCCTTACATTTTGATCGGCGAGCCTTGTCCTAAAGTGCATGCTTGTCTGTCAGAGCGAAATAGTCTGCCAGAGTTAGATCTTTTTCATGATCAATTTTCCAAACAGTGGGTGGTCTGCTGGAAGTCCTTTTTGGAAGGTTGCTCTACCTGCTCGATCTCGTCCGTAAAGGGTGACCTGCTTATGTTAGTCATGTCTCGTCGTAGTGCCTCGTCGGTGACCTCGTTGCGTTGGAAATTATGCAATTGCTTGGTTAAGAATATCTCTACTTTTTCTCAAATTTACCTTTGTTGGGAGTAGCGGAGCTCTTGGCTGCCTCCAGTCGTGACCTGCTGGTTTAGGCTATTCTTTCATGTATTCGGCTCATCTATGTCGCGATTGCAGTGCATGTGTTACGTTTCTAGTATACGAGCGAATTTCTCGTAGGTTGCCGATTGAACTTGAGCCAGATTGAGTGACTGCTTATCTCTGTCCGTCGTGCTGCCTACTCCGATGTGAGGTGGATGGTGCTTTTTGCAGGTTTAGCCGCGAATGAGCATTTCGCCTGGAAGGTTGCTCATGTTGACTATCGGAGTGTGACCCCAACCGTGAATGTATGCTCGTCCGTGGGCCTAGTTGAGAGTGCATGCTCCTCCGCACGCTAATACGAAAGTATACACTATCTCGAGGGCCAAATCGGAGTGTACACTGCTCAAACGCTTGGTTTGTGGTTACTTGTCGGGATGCTACTAGAAAGGTTCTTCATCTGCCCTTGTCCTACTGCGGGACACCTTGTCTGGGGCACGTTGCATCTCGGTGCGCTGCAAGAGCTGGTTCACCAAGGTCGTTTACTATGCGAGGGCGCTCGTCAACTCTATGACTTGTCAAGATAAGTGTTGTTCTCTATTTGGGTTGGAAGAGCTTGGAAGAAATGTAACTCCTTGAGCAGTGGAAGTGTGGTAGACTCCGGACGCGAAATTTGAGTTGGGAAATGTCAAATCCGCAGAAAAATATGATGAAAAATGCATCATTGGTCCGGAAATTTGGAGCCAGGATGATTGAAGCTGCTTGGAAGGCCATGAGAGCAGGCTGAGCTGCGATAGTAGGCTGCTCGGCGGGGGAACATGCTGGGCCACGGAAGCAAGTTGGGTCGCGGGAGCAGGCTGCTCGGCATATGGCGCACATAGGTGAGAGGCTAGGGCTCGGCTTGGCAACACATTGGGTTTGAGTGGCTCAGGCTATCTCGCCTTGGGCTTAGGCCCGTGTGGGCTTGAATGGCTCGGCTTGGGCCGTGGTTATGGCGCCGTGGGATTTTCCAAAGGTAGTTGCCGTGGTGGTTGCCACTATGGTGCCTTTCCATTCACCGCTATGTTGAGCCTTGTAGATCGCCACAGTCCTAATCCTTGAACGTTGGAACTTCTGTTCGTCGAGGTTTCCAAATCTCTTGCCATTGTATTTACGTTTTATCAAAGGATTTTTAGAAATAAAAATTCCTAGAATAAGAACGTACGAAAAATCTACAAATAAGCAAAGAAATAAGAAACCTTAGATGCGAGAGTCTTCTACAAGCGGGTGACTCAACTCTCAATAAGGGCACCAATTTGTGGATACAAATTTCTTCCTCCTTGTTCTTGGTCAAAATTGCACCTACAAAACAAATAACACGTTAGGTCAAGGCCAAGAGCCTCACGCGCTTGGGGGGCTTTGGCCGAAGAACCTCTGATGCCAAAGTTAGAATTTTGAGAGAAAAATGTTAGAGAATTTAGAGAATTTAGCAAGAGAATTGGAATTCAGTTTTGGAGCGAATAAGGTAGTATTTATAGGGGTGTGGCCGACCCCTTTAGGAGGAGGAGGACCGGCCACTTGGTTGGTATTTTGGGTGAGGTTCATGATTTGTAGCTAATTAGGAATGATTGAATAATAAATCAATTAATTAGCTAATTAATATAATTAAAAATGAATGATTTGGGGGTTACCTTGTGGAGAGGATTTGATGAAGATGGATGAAATAGGTTTAAAAATAAATATATATTTGGGCATTTTTTACTTTATTGAGGGATGATTGTCCACTGCTTGTGCATAGGAATTCTGGTATACCTCGAGGGTAATTTTGTCCTTTTTACCTAAAAATCCACGTGTCGCCTCTTGATTATTTTTGGCTCCACATATATCTCATGGGGCTACGACTCCTTTCAACTAGGGGACACTGTATAGCAATATGCGACACAATTGCACTAGCGAACGGATCTTTATGCTTCATTTAGTTTCGTCGGCAAGAAAAAATGTTACTTGGTGGCTTACTCTCTCAGTCACTTTGCATAATTGCATTTGTTTGACAGCCAGGACTGCTTTGTGCGTTTGGTCCTGTCCATATATACAAGGTGCATGACATATAAGAGACGTGGCTCCCCGCACACACTACAACGTCGAACACAGGGTTAGTTTGTTGTTAAAATTTAATTTAACCAAAATTATGGTAACGAGTTAATATACAATACTCTTTAATTAAAAAAAATTACTGGTATTGTAAATGTGAATTTCGTTCAAGGTTAAATTGACTAAACTCTGTCTACAAAATAAGAATCACTGTTAGTCTAATTAACGAATACTAAGAAAAAAAAGGAGGATGTCCACCAAACGGCCTCCCATGGCTAAGTCAGCAAATAGTTTGAGAGAAACTAGAACGAAGAGAATTTCGAGTAATAAGTAACGAACATCGATTTCCTTGTTAGAACTTGACTATTTATAAGAGTAAACCCTCGCATACAACTAGGAGGGGAGGCTGCATGTCATACTAGGCAAATCTCTATGTTGTGCTAGTGTAATGCAGACCAGTCTCCACAAACAACTCACGAGTAGTCTCAAAGGTCTTTGGTAGCTAACTGCCTTGTAGCGCAGGACACTCAAAGGAGACTCACAAGAGTATGCTTCATGTCACCTTAGGTCGTGTATGCCAAGTGTTAGGATTGGGATATCATGGCCCAAAGGGTATTCTGATATGTAACTGACTCGAAAGCCCAGTACCTATGGGGTCGGAGGATGCCACGCCTTTTGGAGTACCATGTGGTTGGGTCAAGGTACCATGTGATTTGCTCGAGATGTCAACGGTAAAACTGTCGTGTTGAGCTAAAAGATCACGTGTCCTTCTCCTATTGGGTTTGGTCAATTTATGCCTCCAAATGTATTATTAAATTTGAACGATTGTAGTGTAATGCAATCACGTTCAAGTATAGTATCCTATATTTACAGGATCATATACAACATCCACAATGTAAATATCAACCTTTTTATGGTATTACTGACATCATTTTGTGTAATTAAATTATAGCATTATATGTAACCTTATCTATCTTGTAACTTACACCTTAAATGTTAAAATCATGTTGTAACACTGTTATAGGATATGAGGACATAAGTGACCAAGACATTGTGTATTATTATGACGTACCCTAGTAATAACTTATGTCTACATTGTAATAAGACATTCATGGGCATCAACGTTGGTATTGTAATGCAAACACGTCTAAGAGGCAAAGCTAGAAATACCATTCATGAGGGGTTCAACCAAGTAATGGTGGATGTAGGTCTTTGTAAAATTCCAAAAATAGCGTGAGCAGCGCTAACTTTTTTTTTCAACTTTAAATGAGGCATTTTATCGAGCGCTTAATCATTATTGTGTGTTTAATGTACAGCTCACTATTATTATAGTGAATATATTAATTGATATACTATATATGTACAGAATTAGGAGGTCAAATTTCAGTGATTAGACGTATGAGAGCAGGAAATTCAAAATGAACGGTGTATATTTTGGCACAGATGTCTGATTAATTTGTCTTCCTAGTAAATATGGTGTCACGTGGGTTCTCTTGTCCACGCGTAGTGGTCTGAGAGATGTAGCAGAAGTATACACCACAACTAATGTACTAGGCAGTGATTTCTGAGGTCACATTTGGTTTTCAAAGGTTTGTATGGGGGAGGAAGAGGACCGACTGATGCCTCACGGGGGAGCCACGAGTACCAGTTTCAAGGTTTCATCTAGGACATATGTAATAACAGACTGACACAATTGCACTGGACAACGAAGCTTGTGATTCGTTTTCGGGAAAAAGAAAAAGGTTGGATGGTTATATTGCTTTGCTTATTTGTTCATCATTCATGGGTCATGACTACTCTGTCATCGCTTGAATTTGTCTGATAGTTTTGGAGAGCTTTGTGGGCAATTTATCTGTTGTCTAGCTAGTCCATGTACGTATGGTGATCTGAGGGACGTGGCTCCCCAAACACAGCACAATGAACAAGTCAAGAATTAATTCTGCTCCCATTAATTTTTAAGGTTTTTTACTTTTAAAGTATTTTCAGTGTAGTGTAGCTATGTGCACAGGTACACAATTAATATGAATTAGCACTAAGTTTAATTCTATATTGCAGTATGCTTTGTTGAATCTATTTACCGTTTTATACCACGACTAGCTAGTTTAACTTATGGGTACTAGTACATGTGTTAACATATAAGAACCTGAAGCATAAAGCATTTGATAAGGGGATGTTACCAAACTTCACCTTTTAAGTATCAGCAAATGATGGCCTTTTCTTTCTGCTTTCCTTTAAACCATCTCCAACTCTTGGATTAAAACTTAAAATTTTTAACCCAGAAATAATTTTTCTTTTCTAACCCTTCTAGCTTAAATTTTTAGCGTGAGATTATTAAAAAATAAATTTAGGATAACTTTTTTCTTAAAGTAACTTATTTATATAAAAAATATTATGTAGACTATACTAATTTAATTTTATAAACATTTTAACGTAAAAATATTTAGATTCTGATAAATACTAAAAAATCACTAAACTAATACCATGAAATTCGTTGAACACTATGAGAGAATATGAAGCACATAATTTTTTTTTAATTACGTTAGCCTTTGAATTTAAATTTGAACCGTTAGATCATTTTTTTTATAATTAGATTTAATCATATTAGGTCCTAGCCGTTGGTTTAATTGAATTTATAAATATAAAACTAAAAAAAGTACACATATATGGTGGGCCAGCCCTACTAACCCAAGGGGAATCTTGGCCTAAATTTGCCTGTTAAAATTACTCATATTTGCCTTAAGGGTTGGAGCAAGTTGGGGCACGTTTAGAACCTAAAATTTGAGATTTACTCTAAGGGTTGAAGTAGGTCTTATAATTTTAAAATTCCTGCATTGTTATTTATTAATAAAAAATATTTTCACGACCATCTTTAATGATCTGCTGACACGCCCCGATCAAAAAATTAATGCGTGTTGGCCGACACGTGAGCGTGACGTAACCAAAAGTGCGATGTGGAAGCAAAAGATATGAGAAATACGAAGGAATAAAAAAACCAACTACTAGCAATAATAACCAACTAGCATGCTAGAGTAAGTTTAAGTGTGCAGTACACAATTTCAGAGCATAAATACTAGGCGCAGTCAAGTAGGACTATAATTAAATTACAACACCCGCAGGTGAGTCCTACATGCAGGAAGTCTGTCAGAACGCCGAAGAAAACCTCGTGAGCCACCAACTGCTAACTAAAACCTGGAGGGGCGCAAAACAAAATTGAGTGGGTCAGTAAAACCAAAGTTTTCCAAAACATTTCATTTAAAACATTTCTAACCCCTCACTGTAAAACCTGTATACTTTCCCAGAAATTAACATAATAGCATAATATTTGTTCAAATCTCTCAAAACATTAATCTTTACCAAAATCCAGCAGGTATGCCATGCAATAATGTCAATGACAGAATATGGAAGCATCAATATAACAGGTGACATAATGAATAAACCGGAGACCCTGCAGTTAGTCCTGTATTGTTAATTCTATAGCTCAATATCCAATCCAGCCAGAGTCACCACGGTGACCTGTACGGTGCTACTCTACACATAAGTCGGAACTACCTGAAGTAGTCTGTACGACAAGATTGGTGAAATAATACGCTCTAGTGATTCTCTTACCAATCATCTGAGCGCATAATCTAAGGTTATCTACCAGTCGGAACCACCTCTAGTGATCTGTACGACTAGCATGTCGGAACCCTCTCATGGTCTGTACGACATGCACCTACTTGGATCCAAGGTGAGCATGCGGTGCGGTGAATACTATAAGCACTAACACCAGGGGTGCAGGTTATGAGCTCTCAACACAATTCACATCATCAATAATTCACATGAATAACATAAAACTCACATGTGCGTCCACATCACCAATTCACATACATATATGGATCAAATATCAATTCATATAATTCACAATATGCATGCATGACATTTTAAAACATACTTTCATATAAATTCAATTTCTGGGAAAAATCAATAGTATATAGGTATAAATAGAAAACAACTGCCCACTCACTGGTAAGTCGATGGGTCGTAACCCCTATGACGTCCCTAGATGCGCTTGTCCTCGGGATAGGTGTCACCTATATGCGAAACAACTATAAAAACGTTAATTAACGCACATAACCGACAATTCGAAATAACTTCTCATACGGTGCTCAATTTGGGTATATGAATATACCACAGTGACCTACTCGACGTTACAAACGTCGACATGTTTTAGAAAAATTTTTGGGCTTGTCACGCGCCCCCACGCGCATCTCCTACCTTGGGCTCGCCAGACTGGTTTTTCCGGTGGCTGGAAAACTGGGGATTTTTCAATCTCCTTGTTCTCCATCATTCCTCAACCTATTTCTTTGTATTTTATATCAATTTGAAGCCCTCAACATGTAGAATCACGTTAGACTAATTTAAGGCTCTAAAAATAACGAAATCTCACCAGAAAAATTCCAAGAAAACCGGCCAACTTTGAACTCAATGATCCCGACGTCCAAAACCTTCAAACTAAGCACTCCGAGCTTCCTTAGGACCTCACTAAGCTCACTATAAGCTTAGAATTTCCTGAAATCCAACAATTCACGTGTGCATGAACAGTGATCTCAAAATGGGTTTCGGATTTCACGTGATATCGAGGGTTCCAAGTTCTAAAAATTGCACCAATGAACTCACAAGCTTGCAAGGATTCACAAACTTACCTTTTTGAAGTCGATCCGTGAAGGTTGGAGGGTTTTGGTGCCTCGCCTGTACGAGTCAAGAGGGAGAGAGGAAGAACTGAGAAGGGGAGAGAGATAGAGGGCATGGGGAAAGGGACAGGGTGTCCCGTGTGTGTGTGTGTGGTCCCTCAAAACAATTCCACTCTTTAATTCTCTAACCACACAAATATACACATATCCTTTAATCAAATTCCAATTTTTCCAAAACTTAGGGAAGAATATATATTATTCATAATATGTCACACCCATACCTTAGTAACCGCCATAGCAGTTTCGTTGTTTCACAACCTCGAGAATAGAATCTCGGGACGGGCTGTGACATTTGCTCTGTTAGAAATATACAAAAATAGAAATCATCTAACCATTTAATTAGCAATATCATAATTTTGTTGTTTAACTAACGAACGTGATTATATGGATTTAGTTAATTTTTTGTAAAAATATCTTTCAAGAGTGATCTAGAAAATAGATGATTCAGATCGTTATAAAACATTAAAGGATAAGAAATGAAACAGAGAAAATCTAAAAAAAATGTTGCTAGGATTTCTTTTTTTACTAATGTTAGGTAGACCAAGTTTTCAACCATGTGATGTGTCAATAATAGAAAATAAACACGTTAATCAATATTTAAGTAATAATTCAATCATCAATAACGATGTCATATGGTTTGGAAAATATGATTTAAATGGATGATTTCCCTAGCATTATTGAACTTTCGATTTCCCAGCTAAACTTTTTAATTGAAAAATTAAGTATTCAAACTAATTTTGTTTTGCCGATTACCCTTTGCTGTTAGTTTTTCATTCATTTCATCCAAATTTTTGTTAAATGGAAGCATGTGCACAACATGTGAGGATACTTTGGTTGCTTCATTCTTTAAAGTAATTGAAAACCCTATATTTCTAAAATGTTGACCTGTGCAAATATGTGTGATTCTATAGTTTCTATGTCTGATGGTTTAGCGAAGTGACACTTTTGTCCTCAAATGAGTTTCACGTGGTGTACACATGATAAAAGTTAATGCTAATTTGGATGGAATCTATGAAAAACTAACGATATGGGGAAATCGGCCAAAAAAATTAGTTTCCTTAATTTTCCAATTAAAAAGTTTAGGGGGGGGGAATCGAAAGTTAAGCGAACGTTCAAGGGGAAATTAGTAGTTTATTCTTCTTCTTCTTTTTTATTTTTTTATAAATAAGTGAAAATGAGAATTGGTAAATTCTTTGATCTAGATAATTTATAATAGGGTAATGTTAGGGAGACTAAATTTTTTAAACCAAATGATGTGGTTGTAGATGATTGGATTATTAATTAAGTGTCGATTAACGTATTTGTTTCTTATTGGTGACATATCATTTGGTTTGCAAATTTAATTTAAAATTTTGGTCTCCCTAGCATTATCCTTTATAATAAGGGTAATGCTAAGGAGATCAACTAAATTTGCAAATGAAATAATGTGTCACCAATAAAAAAATAAGCATAATAATTAACACGTAAGTAATAATATTTCAATCATCAACAATCATATTATTTAGTTTACAAAATTTAGTTTAGAAATTTAGTCTCTCTAACATTATCCTTATATATTACTGTTTGTACCATACTTAGGGCCTCCGCATTTAGACCTCATATAAATACTCGAGGGACTCAAATGTAATTATGTAATAAATGATGGGGCAAATATGCAATAAGTGAGGAGCCCTTATTCTATAAAAGGACTCCTCACTCTCCTCATTAGGAGGTCAAGGCTTAGGCCATGGGAAGAGAGAAAATAGGCTAGAAAGCACACTGCCTCTAGCCTTCTTGTATATTCACCATTCAGAGTGAAACAATATAAATATCAGTGTGGATGTAACCCAAACATTGGGGTGAACCACGATACATCTTGTGTTCTTTACTTTCTTGCAGATTCACGGTCAGATTTACGTTGTTCCAAGACCCTCCGGTTTTGTGCATCAACATTTGGCACCGTCTGTGGGAATCGACACGAAAAGCTATGTCGGTTCTCTTTCATTTTTTCACCTCCGCCGTGAATCTGCAAAAAACCCAGCACTACTCATGGCAATGACTACCTTCTACTTCCTCTTCAATCGTAGCATTTGCTGTTCCCTTTTGCTTCGCCACTGCTTTAACACCCGATCAACGGTAAACATCTTTACCGGAGATCTAAACGTTAACGGCATTTAAGCGCAACCTCTACGACCCAATTGGCGTGCTGGACGGATGGGATGCGTCCACGCCGTCAGCCCCGTGCGACTGGTGTGGCGTTGGCTGTGAAGATAACCGAGTTCAGGAGCTCCACTTGCCTCGTCTCCACCTCGGCGGCCGAATTACTGACCACCTCACCGACCTACGAGACCTCCGTAAGCCCAGCCTCCACAGCAACAACCTCAACGACTCTATACCTCTCTCTCCCTCTACCTGACAACTCTTGAGAAACAAGAGTCATCTGCTCATTCGGTATAATCATGTCCTGCTTTTTCGAATGGATCTTCTGGCAACAGTGGGTTCTCTCTCCATGTTTCATCTATGTACTCAAGGATGACAAAGGACTCTGCAATTGGTTTTTCGCCGTGCACAAGAACGACCTGGATCCCGACTCCAACGTCCTACACAGCTATGCACATAGTTGGCAACCTTATCGGGCTGCTTGACCATCTGGGTATTGACCAAGTTTTCCTGGTCACCCGCGACTAGGGTGCCGTCATGGCCTGGTGGTTCTGCCTGCTCCGGCCCGACCATGTCAAACCATTGGTCAACATGAGCGTGGCGTTCAGTCCCAGGAACCTTAAGAGAAAGCCTATCGATACTTTCAGGGCACTGTTTGGCGACGATTACAACATTTGCAGGTTTCAGTTGCCAAAGCCAACAACTCAGTTGGAGAAGAAGAACACTCAGGCCTCTGAGCATGCTGCTGCTTCTCCTTCTTGCAAATAGAGGATGGTTTGGAAAGGACACAGGAAATGGAGTGGGAAACAAAACCCCACCCACTACTCGATCAGTCTCGGAGATCATTGCAGAAAGCAGAAAAAAATCGAAAATAAAGGCAGAAAGCAAAAGTAAAAAAAAAAAAAGGAAAAGGAAAATGAAGTATGGAGGTGGAGAGAGAGAGGCGCGGTGGAAAGATAAAAGAAAAAGGAAAACTCTACAATACTCATTAGACGCAGTGCACACCAACCATCTGCAATTGTGATCACATGGAAAAAGATAAGCATTTTATCTTTTGGCTGATTTATTTAAAATTATCATTGTTTATTTAATATTTTATTATTTTATTTGTGTCATGATGACTAATTATAAAATAATAATTTTATTATTTTTATGTCATGATGACTTATGATTAAATAATATTATTTCTGATATCACATGATTATTACTACGTTATTGATTTATACAACATGTGATTTATCAAACAACTGAATAAATCATTTATTCATGATTATACACACACACACACACACACACACACATTTAGGCGATACCTAATATATTGTTGATTTATGCAGCATGTCATTTATCAAATAACTAAATAAATCATTTATTCATGATTATATATATATATATATATACACACACACACACACATTTAGGCAATACCTAATATATTGTTGATTTATGCAGCATGTCATTTATCAAACAACTGAATAAATCATTTATTCATGATTATATATATATATACACACACATTTAGGCAATACCTAATATATTATTGATTTATGCAGCATGTGATTTATCAAACAACTGAATAAATCATTTATTCATGATTATATATATACACACACATTTAGGCAATACCTAATATATTGTTGATTTATGCAACATGTCATTTATCACACAACATAATAAATCATTTATTCACAGAAGGCACACAGTACAATATTTTTACCTTGACAAACTTTGTCAATTTGATTTATTCATTATACGGTCATACTTATACTGTCATTTATTGTCAGGAATTATTGAGCAACTAGATCCACTGATCAACATTGTTGCTGATTAAAGAAGTCTACCAACTTATAGACTGATGAGCCACGTGCTCATGGTGATCTCTTGTTTGACCGGACACCCACTTGCTTATCACCAACCAGGTGATCCAAAGTACGTTCAGTACTCTAAAATTATTCGGCACTCTGCCGCTATTATCACCAACTAGGTGATCAAAAGTACGTCCAGTACTCCAAAATTATTCGGCAGCCTGCCGCTATTATCACCAACTAGGTGATCCAAAGTACGTCTAGTACTCCAAAATTATTCAGCAGTCTGCCGTTATTATCACCAACCAGGTGATCAAAAGTACAACTCGTCCTCCAAAAAATCATACATGAGCATCACTCATGACAATCACCATCATACATGAGCATCACTCATGTCAATTAACATAAACATTCATGAGCATCACTCATGTCAACATCCATGAGCATCACTCATGTCAATCAACATAAACATTCATGAGGATCACTCATGTCAATCAGCTTCGAAAGCTCCATTTACAGAGCTCTAGCTTCGAAAGCTTCATTTACAGAGCTCCAGCTTCGAAAGCTTCATTTACAAGAGCTCCAGCTTCGAAAGCTTCATTTACAAAGCTCCGACTTCAAAGCTTCATTTACAAAAGCTCTAGCTTCAAAGCTTCACTTTCAAAGCCTCACCTATAAAACTTCACTTTCAAAGCTTCATCTACAAAGCTTCAGTGCATGGTATACAAAAACCGCCTCCGAACAACCGCCACTTCGGCCCATACATGGATTGAATTTGAAGTCTCCAGCCAACAAACTCTGTTGACTGA
The DNA here is from genome assembly GCF_042453785.1 of Malus domestica. Taxonomy (NCBI): domain Eukaryota; kingdom Viridiplantae; phylum Streptophyta; class Magnoliopsida; order Rosales; family Rosaceae; genus Malus; species Malus domestica. Next base: position 17,362,436 of record NC_091673.1, read on the forward strand.
AGACTTGGGGGATTACACTATGTACCATATATTGGGCTTCCTCAACTGGGCCTCATGAAAAATACTTGGGGGACTTAGCCTATTATTTATGGACTGAGGAGCGAACCCTTATTCTATAAAAGGGACTTCCTCACTTTCATTAGAGAGCACTCATTATTCATGTATTGAGGAACGAACGCTTATTCTATAAAAGGGACTCCCTCACCTTCATTAGAGAGCATCGCCGCCTGCTGAGCAACCGCCTCGCCGCAAGCATCACTCCTAACCCATCACTTATGTATTGAGGAGCGAGCCCTTATTCTATAAAATGGACTCCTTCATCTTCATTAGAGAGCATCGCCGCCTGTTAGCAACCACCTCGCCGCGAGCATTACTCATAACCCATCACTTATGTATTGAGGAGCAAGCCCTTATTTTATAAAAGGGACTCCCTCACCATCATTAGAGAGAATCGCCGCCTACTGAGCAACCGCATCGCCGCGAGCATCACTCCTAACCCATCACTTATGTATTAAGGAGCGAGCCATTATTCTATAAAAGGGACTCTTTCACCATCATTAGAGAGTATCGCCGCTTGTTGAGTAACCGCCTCGCCGCTAACATCAACTCTAGCCCATCATTTATGTATTGAGAAGCGAGCCCTTATTATATAAAAGGGACTCCCTCACCTTCAACGCCACAAGCCGAGCCAACCAAGGTAACATAAGCCACAAGCTGAGCAGTCTCGCAACATAAGCTACTTCTAGTTGAGCATCATTTCACATTGAGCACTGCCTCATATCGAGTATCAGTTCTAGACGACATCTAGTTACTTCGGCCTACACATGGACTGAATTTCAAGTCTCCAGCCAAAAGACTCTCTTGACTGAAGACTTGGGGAACTACTGTTTGTACCATACTTAAGGCCTCTGTATTTAGACTTCGTATAAATACTCGGAGGACTCAAATATAATTATGTAATAAATGAAAGGGCAAATATGTAATAAGTAAGGAGCCCTTATTCTATAAAAGGACTCCTCACTCTCCTCATTGGGAGGTCAAGGCTTAGGCCATGGGAAGAGAGAAAATAGGCTAGAGAGCACACTGCCTCTAGCTTTCTTGTATATTCAACATTCAGAGTGAAACAATATCAACATCAGTGTGGATGTAGCCCAAACATTGGGGTGAACCACGATACATCTTGTGTTGTTTACTTTTTTGCAGATTCACGGTTTGATTTACATTGTTTCAAAACTCTCCGGTTTTGTGCATCAACAATTACTAATAATTGTTTCCAAGTAGATAGTAGTAGAGGTCCTCGAAGTTTGGTGCACAAATGTTACGTGTCCTAGCAGTTCTCTTATTTGTTTCCAAGTACAAGTAGAAGTACCACTAGAAGTAGAAGTCCTAGAAAATAGAAATTCCCAGAACCCTAATCAAACTGCAATATATAATGTTACTCAGTACTACAGTCTGGTGGTATTCTTTTCACTTGAAAGTGAGAGGTCTTAGGTTTGAATATTGTAAATAGCGAATTATATACCAAATTAGGCTTTCTATTGCGTGGCTTAGCCAAAACTCCTCGTTCCTTAGTGTAAAATATCGATGAACTAAAAAAAAAAACTGCAATATATAATGTTTCCCTCTACCCTTCATAATTAACAGGTCTCTCACCCAATTCCAATCGCTAGGTTTTCATCTCTAATCTCTCTCTCTCTCTCTCTCTCTCTCTCCCCCCGTCATTCAGTCTCTGGTTTTCAGGGCATTCTTAGGATTTTGAATCAAGTAGTTTTCCTCTAGGCTAGAGATTTTTGAGACTTTCTTGGTTCAGCATTTGATTTTAGGGATGCAGCTAGCGCCATGGCTAAGTCTCGGATAGTTTTAACAATGTGGATCTCCGCCGCGAACCGCCGAAATTCAGGTACAGAATTTGGGGACATGTGGTTTAATTATGGGATGCAGTTTTCGTCTTCGATCAGCGTTTGATTCCTACACCGTTGCTTGCAAGGCATTTTTTGAGCATGCACCGTCTTAATCTGATTCCGGTTGGGGTTGAGAACAAGAAGCTTTGATCGATAGAGTTTTTGAGATACGTTTTTATCTTTTCTCCGAGGAACGACAGAAAAGATTGTTCCTTTGCGGAGATTTAAGGTTATGGATCCCTGTAGTGATTTGGAAGACGCTGGCGTTGTGGAGAAAGATCCAACTGGGAGATACTTGCGGTATGACGAAGTGTTGGGGAGGGGAGCATTCAAGACTGCATATAAGGCATTTGATGAAGTCGAAGGAGTCGAAGTAGCTTGGTGCCAAGTGAATATCAAAGGAGTAGAAGAAGTGGAAAGATTATATTCGGAGGTTTATCTGCTGAAGTCACTGAAACATCAAAACATCGTACAGTTCCATAACTCTTACGTGGATGATAAGAACATGACCATCAACATGATAACAGAGTTATTCACTTCCGGGAGCTTGAGGCAGTACCGAAATAAGCATAAGAATGTCGATACGAAGGCCATCAAGAATTGGGCGAGACAGATTCTTCGAGGCCTGGACTGTCTGCATTCTCACAATCCTCCAATTATTCATAGAGATTTGAAGTGTGACAAACTTTTTGTCAACGGATTTAATGGAGAAATTAAGATCGGAGATCTCGGATTGGCGATAGTCATGCAGCAGCCTATTGCTCATAGCATAATTGGCACCCCTGAATTCATGGTTCCAAAGCTTTATGAAGAGGAATACAATGAATAAGTCGACATCTATTCTTTTGGCATGTGCATGCTAGAGATGGTGACTTGTGAATACCCTTATAGTGCATGTAAAAATCTGGCGCAAATTTACAAAAGTTTACCTCTGGTGTAATGCCTGCTTCCCTGAGTAAAGTAGACAATCCTCAAATCAAGCAGGTCATGGAGAAGTGTCTAGTTCCAGTTTCTATGCAATTGTCTGCGGTGGAAGTCATGAAAGATCCAATCCTTGAAGGGGTCCAGCTGTGATCTTTCACAACTACACAAGTTGTTGAACTTGCCAGACCCCGCATCTAACTCTTCAGTTCTGGAGTTACAGGGTTTCTCTAAGAATAATGAGTTCAGGTTAAGAGCGGGGGAAAATCCCGTTAACACAGTGTCTTTAACTTTGCTCATTGCTGATACATGTGGTCTTGTGAGGTATATCAGGTTTGAGTTCTATCTCGAGTCTGATACTGTGATTTCAATTGCTGGGAGATGGTTGAGCAACTTGATGTTTCACATCGAAGATGTCTCTGTTGTAGCTGAGTTAATTGATAACTTGATTGTGAAGCTTGTACCTGGATGGAAACCTTCATCGGAGTTGTCTCTAGCGAACAAAGATGGGTATGGTGAGCTAAAGAGGGAGCTTGATGCTATTGGTAGCAGTATTTCTCGAAATTAAGGGAAGAAGACATGCAGAGTGCAAAGAAGAGTTGGATAGCAGAAAATGTTTGGCCTTGTACATACATTTGCGTTTACGGTTAGTAATGAAGATTTTCTTGTTCCTAAAAAAAAGTGTTTCTTTTGCCTACTATGTAGGTAACTTTGTGGCGCATGTGGAGGTAATTTTTCTCTCTGCTCTAGGCATAGTTAAAGATAGGATAAAATTTGTTTTGTATCCAAGACGCCATTTTAGTAGCACCATCACCTCAATACTGTCTATTACCAAGTTATTGCATGTACGTATTCTTTGAATGATGGTGCTGTTTTTTTCCGATAACAAGATAGAACTTCCCCATCTAAATAGCTCATATTTATGCTTGCTAAAATTAAAGTATGTTTAGATTATGGGGTACCAAAACGTAACATTATTCTTATAAACATCTGTGAACACTAAATACATGTGAAAAATTATAAAGTATTAAGCCAGAAAGCATTCTAACATAATGATTAAGACCTAAACTAGGGTTCCGCCCTTCACATACTCGGTGAAGGCCAAGGCTACGAGACCCAACATGGCCATCCTTCCATTTATGAGCTCAGCATCTGGGGTCATGATCCCATCCGATTCTGATTCCACGCTGAGTCCTTTAAATAGAGGAATCAATGATGCCACTGTTAGCAAAATACTAGTTCCAAGGAACAATGAGACTCCACCATTGGATATCTGAGCGAACACATCCTGCCCCTTGTATAGTTCCGTTGCTATAGCTGAAACAAACCCAACCATTGCAAGTCTGCCGTTGATCCTCTCCGGCACTGGCCCACTGAATGCAAACAAGTCTGAAAACTTTGTGCTAGCCTGCTATGAGATATGTGTCACATATTATCCATGTGTGAATGCCACAATAACAACATATTGCTATGGAACTCCTTTCCAGTACATATATACATTGGGGTAGCTAAATTTAATCTTTGGATAAATATTCGTGTACTGCTCTCGAATAAATTGGTTGGACTTATATCAATACCGACATACAAACTTGTAGTTCCTTTGACGAAGTCCCATTATCTTGATTTTAAAGTTTTAAATGTACAAATGCATAATTAGCATGAGTAAGGTAATATTCATCAAACTTTTAATGGTTAAGACAATACAACAAATAAATAACGGATCAATTCAAGTAACACTAGACACTTAAACAAAACAATACCTTGCCAGGAGAAGGTGTAGGAGGTGGTGGTGGTGGATATTTTGATGCATTTGTAACTGTAGATGGTTGTTTCTTTTGACCATCCTACAAATGAAAAATAAATCAGATATAGAGCGTAATTAGTATCATTATTTTATAAATATATGTACTTAAGATGCACATATATAAGCCAAATAACGAAGAAGACAGAAGAATAGAATAATTACCTTGGCCATTGAGCATATCCTTATTGGAGGGTAGCTGTGCACAGTTGGTGCAACAAGGTGGTTCACTCTAACTGATTTATTCTTTCCCGCTCCATAAGCCAAGGAATTAGGTAGGAATGTTGAATGCATGAAAGTTGCTGATACGGCCATTGTATATATATGTATTTTGGTTCTTGGTTAAACACTAACAAAAAGATCAAACTCTAAGCTTTTGGAGACGTAATTTGTTCTTACTTCTTGATATCAAAGTTTGAGCACCTTAGTTGCTTTTTATAAGGTAATGGTGCCCTAGTGGGGGGAACTCTTTAAGCGGTGTATAGTTTGGCACCTCATCACCTTTTTACTTTCCCAGTGACACTTGACCACGTCTGTTATAAAAAAAAATAACTTACTCGAAACACACATTGTGTAGCTGTAATTATATGACTACAGAAGAGAATAAAAAGAAGTATACTTCTCTTGAAGGAATGAGAGGCCGACGTACATGCATGGCTGCAGAACATACAACATTACTATCTAGCCAGTAGTGACCATCATGGGGTCACATTAATTTGTCGGGTCTTCAAATTTTTATGATCTTTTGAGCAAGGGAACGATGTCTCACGGGACCACGACTCCTTTCAGCTAAGGAAAACTGTATAGCAATAGCAGACACAATTGCACTAGAGAACGGATCTTTATGCTACATTTAGTTTCGTCCGCAAGAAAATGTTAGATGAGCACTTGGTGGCCCACTCTGTCGGTCACTTTGCGTAACTGCACTTGTTTGATAGCTAGGACAGCTTTGTTCGTTTGGTCTTGTCCATATATACCAGGTGCATGGTACGTATAAGAGACGTGGCTCCCCGCACACACTATAACCTCGCACACAGGGTTGGTTAATTTGTAGTTTGTGTTGTAAAATTGACGGTGGATGTAGTGTAATAAATAAACAAAACACAAAATTTACGATGTTCCTCTACAGTCAATGTGATTGGAGTACGTCATGAGGACAGTATTGATTTTTTCATTATAATTAAAAATAATAAGAGTACAAAGATAATTCTTCAAAAAAACAACCGATTAAAAGGCAGTGAATCTTTTTTTTTTTATGTTATAAAAGACAGCGAATCTTTTTTTTTATGTGATCTGAGGGACGTGGCTCCCCAAAAACAGCACAATGAACAAGTCGAAGAATTAATTCTGCTCCCTTTAATTTTTCAAGGTTTTTACTTTTCTAGTATTTTCAGCGTAGTGTAGCTCTATGCACAAGTACACAATTAATATGAATTAGCACCAAGTTTAATTCTATATTGCAGTATGCGTGTATGCGTTTTTGAAACTATTTACCGTTTTTATACGACGACTAGCTAGTTTTTACCTTTTGGGTCCTAGTACATGTGTTAACATATATGAACTTGAAGCATAAAGCATTTGATACGGGGATGTTACCAACCTTCACCTTATAAGTCCTTTATAATTTTAAAATTTCTGCACTGTTATTTAATAATAAAAAAAAATATTTTCACGGCCATTGTTAATCCAACAATATCCTCCGGATCCTTTTTGTGAGGTCAGTTCATTGTACATTGTGTGATCAGTTTTCGTCAGGTACTGTTTGTGTTCAATTTTAAATAAAAAAATTAAAATGATTTCTGAGTGCACGATGTACGATGAACGAACACTATTCATGAATCCCTAAGATTCTCACAAAGAGGATCCGGATTCATCATTAATGATGTGCTCTCTCAGAAATATATAGAAATAGAAATCATCTAACCATTTAATTAGCAATATCATAATTTCATTGTTTAACTAACGAACATGATTATGGATTTAGTTAATTTTTGTAAAAATATCTTTAAATAGTGATCTTGAAAATAGATGATTCGGATCATCATGAAACATTAGAGGATAAGAAATGAAAAAGGAGAAAATCTATAAAAAAAATGCTAGCATTTCTTTTTTGACTAATATTAGGTAGACCAAATTTTCAAACCATATAATGTGTCAACAATAGAAAATAAGCACGTTAATCAACATTTAAGTAATAATTCATTCATCAATAACCACGTTATATAATTTACAAAATACAATTTAAATGGATGATTTCCCTAGCAGTACTGAACTTTTGATTTCCCCGCTAAACTTTTTAATTGAAAAACTAAGTACTCAAACTAATTTTTTTTGCTGATTACACCCCTACTATTAGTTTTTCATTCATTTCATCCAAATTTCTGTTTAATAAAGTAATTGAAAACCCTAGATTTCTAAAATGTCAACCTGTGCTAATGTGTGATTCTATAACTTATGTGTCTGAAGGTCTAGCGAAATGACGCTTTTGTCCTCAAAGGAGTGTCACGTGGTGTGCATGTGATAAGAGTTAACGCTAATTTGGATGGAATCTATGAAAAACTAATGGTATGGGGAAATCGGCCAAAAAAATTAGTTTAAGTTCTTAATTTTCCAATTAAAAAGTTTAGGAGGGAAATCGAAAGCTAAGCGAAAAGTTCAAGGGGAAATTAGCAGTAAACTCTTTTTTCTTTTATTTTATTTTATAAATAAGTGAAAATGAGAATTGCTAAATTCTTTAATCTAGATCATTTATAATAAGGGTAACACTAAGAAGACTTAATTTATAAACTATATATGTAAATTAAATTATATGTCAGCAATAAAAAATAAGCATGATAATTAACACTTAATAATAATTCATCATTAACACCTAATATCATTTAATTTACAAAATTTAGTATCTCTAACATTATCCTTATGATAATAATAATTGATTCCAAGTACATAGTAATAGAGGTCCTCGAAAATCAGAATTCCCAAAAACCCTAATCCAAGTCCACAAGTTTGGTGCACAAGTACAAGTACCACTAGAAGTAGAAGTCCTAAAAAATTGAAATTCCCAGAAACCCTAATCAAACTACAATATATAATGTTTCACCCTACCCTACATAATTAATTAACAGGTCTCTCTCCCAATTCCAATCGCTAGGTTTTCATCTATAATCTCTCTCCCTCCCTCCGTCATTCAGTCTCTGGTTTTTAGGGCATTCTTAGGGTTTTGAATCAAGTAGTGTGCCTCTCGGCTAGAGATTTTTGCGACTTTCGTGGTTCAGCATTTGATTTTGGGGATGCAGATAGCGCCAAGGCTAAGTCTCGGATAGTTTTAACAACGGGGAGCTCCGCCGCGAACCGCCGAAATTCTGGTACAGAATTCGGGGACATGTGGTTTATGGGATGCAGTTTTTGTCTTCGATCAGCGTTTGATTCCTACACCGTGGCTTGCAAGGCATTTTTTGAGCATGCACCGTCTTAATCTGATTCCGGTTGGGGTTGAGAACAAGAAGCTTTGATCGATAGAGTTTTTGAGATACGTTTTTGTCTTTTCTCCGAGGAACGAAAGAAAAGATTGTTCCTTTGCGGAGATTTAAGGTTATGGACTCCTGTAGTGGTTTGGAAGATGCTGGCGTTGTGGAGAAAGATCCGACTGGGAGATACTTGCGGTATGACGAAGTGTTGGGGAGGGGAGCATTCAAGACTGTATATAAGGCATTTGATGAAGTCGAAGGAGTCGAAGTAGCTTGGTGCCAAGTGAATATCAAAGGAGTAGAAGAAGTGGAAAGATTGTATTCGGAGGTTCATCTGCTGAAGTCACTGAAACATCAAAACATCGTACAGTTCCATAACTCTTGGGTGGATGATAAGAACATGACCATCAACATGATAACAGAGTTATTCACTTCCGGGAGCTTGAGGCAGTACCGAAATAAGCATAAGAAGGTCGATATGAAAGCCATCAAGAATTGGGCTAGACAGATTCTTCGAGGTCTGGACTATCTGCATTCTCACAATCCTCCAATTATTCATAGAGATTTGAAGTGTGACAACCTATTTGTCAATGGATTTAATGGAGAACTTAAAATCGGAGATCTCGGTTTGGCGATAGTCATGCAGCAGCCTACTGCTCATAGCATAATTGGCACCCCTGAATTCATGGCTCCAGAGCTTTATGACGAGGAATACAATGAATTAGTCGACATCTATTCTTTTGGCATGTGCATGCTAGAGATGGTGAGTTGTGAATACCCTTATAGTGAATGTAAAAATCTGGCGCAAATTTATAAAAAGGTTACCTCTGGTGTAAAGCCTGCTTCCCTCAGTAAAGTAGACAATCCTCAAATCAAGCAGTTCATAGAGAAGTGTCTAGTTCCAGCTTCTATGAGATTGTCTGCGGCGGAACTCTTGAAAGATCCAATCCTTGCAACTGACAACTTGAATGAGTCCAGCTGTGATCTTTCACAACTACAAAAGTTGTTTACCTTGCCAGAGCCCACATCTAACTCGTCAGTGCTGGAGTTACGTGGTTTCTCTAAGAATAATGAGTTCAGGTTAAGAGCGGGGAAAAATCCCGATAACACAGTGTCTTTAACTTTGCGCATTGCTGATACATGTGGTCTTGTGAGGAATATCAGGTTTGATTTCTATCTCGATTCTGATACTGTGATTTCAATTGCTTGGGAGATGGTTGAGCAACTTGATCTTTCACATGAAGACGTCTCTGTCGTAGCTGAGCTAATTGATAACTCGATTGTGAAGCTTGTACCCGGATGGAAACCTTCATCGGAGTTGTCTCTAGCGGACAAAGATAGGTATGATGCTCTAAAGAGGGAGCTTGATGCTATTGGTAAGCAGTATTTCTCGAAATTAAGGGAAGAGGAAATGCAGAGTGCAAAGAAGAGTTGGATAGCAGAAAACAAAATAGCTGTAATTGATATACTGTACTCTTGCTAAGTATTTTCTTTTCGTCTGTTTTCCCTTTAACATTCATTTGATTCTTGTGAATTGTTTTCGTTAAGAAATGCGGGCATGTGTTTTTAAGTTTGGATTTGTACTTACATTTGTGTTTACGGTTAGTAATGAATATTTTCTTGTTCCAAAAGAATGTATTTCTTTCATATGCATAGCTCCTCCCCCTTTATATGTTTGTGCCTACTATGAAGGTAATTTCGTGGCATATGCGGAGGTACGTAATTTTTCTCTCCGCTCTAGGCATACTCATGTTGATAGGAGAAAATTTGTACCTGATATACCATTTTAATGGCACCATCATAAATGGGGGTAAGACTAGCCGACATTCACCTCTCCCAAACTGTGCACTGGGTACGACCTTTTACAAGATTTTTTTTTTCTCCATCTAAATATATATATTTATGCTTGCTAAAATTAAAAATATGTTTGAATTATTTGGTACAAAAACGTAACATTATTCTTATAAGTATCTATAAACACTAAATAAGCCAAAAAGCAGCCTAACAAAACTTAAGCCAAAAAGCATCCTAACAAATTGATTAAGACCTAAACTAGGGCTCCGCCTGTCACGTACTCAGTGAAGGCCAAAGCTACGAGACCTAACATGGCCAACCGTCCATTTATGAGCTCAGCATCTGAGGTCATGATCCCATCTGATTTTGACTCCACGCTGACTCCTTTAAGTAAAGGAATCAATGATGCCACTGATAGCAAAATACTAGTTCCAAGGAACAATGAGATTCCACCGTTGGATATCTGAGCAAACACATCCTGACCCTTGGATAGTTCCACCGCCAGAGCTGAAACGAACCCAACCATTGCAAGTCTGCCGTTGATTCTCTCCGGCACTGGCCCACTGAATGCAAACAATTCTGAAAACTTTGTGCTAGCCTGAAAACAAAAAAAACAAAAAAAACAAAAAAAATCTATGCTTTGAGATGCGTGTCGCATATTATCCATGTGTGAACGCCATGATAACAACATATTGATATGGAACTTCTTTGATTTGGATAAATATCACTTGTAATAATTTTTAGCTTTGGATAAATATTCTGGACAGATAAACTTGCTGTAGGTCTTTTGATACAGACCCATTATCTTGGTTTTAAACTTTTAAATGTAGAAATGCATAATTGGCGCGTAAGGTAATATTTGTTCAACTTTTAATAGTTTAGACAATGCACATAAATAATTAACGGATCAATTCAAGTAACACTAGACAATTTAATAAAACAATACCTTGCCGGGAGAAGGAGAAGGTGTAAGACGTGATGAACTTTTTGATGCCTCTGTAATTGTAGATGGTTGCTTCTTCTGGCCATCCTACAAATGATAAATTAGACACAGTGCGTAATTAATATCATTATTTTATAACTATATGTAGTTTAAGATGCACATATATAAGCCAAATAAAGAAGAAGACAGAAGAACAGAATAATTACCTTGGCCATTGAGCATATCCTTATTTGAGGGTAGCTGTGCACAGTTGGTGCAACAAGGTGGCTCATTCTAACTGATTTATTCTTTCCCGCTCCATAAGCCAAGGAATTAGCTAGGAATGTTGAAAGCATGAAAGTTGCTGATGCAGCCATTATATATATTAATGTACTTTGGTTCTTAGTTAAACACTAACAAAAAGATCAAACTCTAAGCTTTTGGAGATTTAATTTGTTCTTACTTCTTGATATCAAAGTTTGAGCACCTTAGTTGCTTTTTATAAGGTAATGGTGCCCCAGTGGGGGAAGCTCTTTAAGCGGTGTATAGTTCGGCACCTCATCACTTTTTTGCTTTTCCAGTGACACTTGACCACGTCTGTGAGAAAAGAAAAAAAAACTTACTTGAAACACGCATTGTGTAGCTGTAATTATATATGACTACAGAAGAGAATAAAAAGAAGTATACTTCTCTTGAAGGAATGAGAGGCCGACGTACATGCATGGCTGCAGAACATACAACATTACTATCTAGCCAGCAGTGACCATCCTGTGGTCACATTAATTTGTCGGGTCTTCAATTTTTTATGATCTTTTGAGCAAGGGAACGATGTCTCACGGGACCACGACTCTTTTCAGCTAGGGGACATGTATAGCAATAGCAGACACAATTGCACTAGAGAATGGATCTTTATGCTTCATTACTTTCGTCTGCAAGAAAAATGTTAGATGAGTACTTGGTGGTTCACTCTCTGAGTCACCTTGCATATTTGTATTTGTTTGATTGCTAGGACAGCTTTGTGCGTTTGGTCTTGTCTATATATACGGAAAGGGATCCTCTACGGATCTCTTCCACCTAATCAATCAATTCGGGCTCTTGAAATTTGATCAAACGATTAAAGTTATTATAATTTTTAAAACGGGCCCCTGTTTTTTGTCATTGGATCAAATTTCAAGAGTTCAGATTGATGGATTTGCTGAATTTGCTGGAAGGAATCTGGAGATGATCCCTTTCCCATATATACAAAGTGCATGGTACATATAAGAGACATGGCTCCCCGCACACACTACAACGTCGTACACAAGGTTTGGTTTGTTGTTTGATTTTTTTTAGTTCGACAATATACTCGAGCTTAAAAAAAAATTAATTCAACCAAAATTATAGGGATGAGTTAGTCTACAATACTCTTTAATTAAAAAAAAAAGTTTATTGGTATTGTTAAATCTAAATTTCGTTCAAGGTTGAATTGATGAAACTCGACGTACCAAATAAGACTCACCGTTAGTTTAATTGACGAGTACTCAAGAAAAAAGGGAAGGTGTAAACCAAAGGGTCTCTGATGGCTAAGTCAGCGAATGGTTTGAGAGAAAATAGAACAAAGAGAATTCAGAGTAGCAAGTGGCGATTTTCGATTTTCCTATTGGAACTTGACTATTTATAGGAGTAAACCCTCACATGCAGCTAGGAGGGGAGGTTGTATGCCATACTAGGTAGACCTCTGTGTTGTGCTAGTGTGATGCAAACCATTCTCCACAGACAACTCACAAATAGTCTCAAAGGTCTTTGATAGATATTATAACAGTCATGTATCGCAGGACACTCAAGGGAGACTCAAAAAGTCTGCTTTTTGCCACCTTAGGTCGAGTACGGCATGGTGTTAGGATTGGGATATCATGGCCCAAAGGGTATCTTGATATATATGTACCTGACTTGAAAGCCCAGTACCTATGGGGTCAGAAGATGCCAGGCCCTTTGAGGTACCATGTGGTTTGCTCACAATGTCAAGGGTAAAACCTTCATATTGAGTTAAAATATCACATGTCCTTCTCCTATTGGATTTAGTAAATGTATGTCTCCAAATGTATTATTAAATTTGAAGTGCAATGCAATCACGTTCAAGTATAATATCCTATATTTATAGTAAATTAATATAGCATCTAGTACGTAAATGTCAACGTTTTTATAGTATTACTGACGTCATTTTGTGTAATTAAATTATAGGATTATATATAACCTTATCTATCTTGTCACTCACACCTTGAATGTTAAAATCATGTTGTAACACGGTTATACTTTAGGATAGGAGGACATAAGGGACTAAGATGTTGTGTATTATCATGACGTACGCTAGTGATAACTTACATCTACATTGTAATAAGACGTTCATGGTCATCAACGCTGGTATTATAGTGCAAACATGTTTAAGAGGCCAAGCTAGAAATAGCGTTCATGAGGGGTTTAACTAAGCAATGGCGGCTGCAGGTCATTGTTAAATTCCAAATAGAGCGCGAGCGGCCCTAATTATTTTTTCAACTTTAAGTAAGGCATTTTATCGAGCACTTAACCCATACTCAATATTGTGTGCTTAGTGTACGAGTCTCCACCTTTTGTGCCGTTTTAGTTGTATCTTTAGGCTCTATATTGTTATAGTGAATAAATTAAAAGATATACTCTATATGTACAGAATTAGGAGGTCAGATTTAGTTTATTAGACGTATGAGGGTAGAAAATTCAAAATGAACAGTGTATATTGCGGCAACAAGTCTCTAATTAATTTGTCTTTCCAGTAAATATTGTGCCACGTGGATTCTCTTGTCCACGCGTAGTAGTTTGAGAGACGTGCCACAAGTATACATCACAATGTACTAGGCAGTGATTTCTGAGGTTACAATTGTTCAAGGTTTTCAAAGTTTTGTATAGGGGAGGAAAAGCACCGACTGATGCCTCACGGGACCACGAGCACTAGTTTCAAGGTTTCAACTAGAGGACATAAGTAATAACAGACACAATTGCACTAGACAACGAAGCTTTTGATTCGTTTTCGCCAGAAAGAAAATTAAAGGTTGGATGGTTATATTGCTTTGCTTGTTCATCATGGGTCATGACTACTGTCTCATCATTTGCATTTGTCTGATAGTTTTGGAGAGCTTTGTGGGCAATTTATCTGTTGTCTAGTCCATGTATGTGATCTCAGGGACGTGGCTCCCCAAACACGGCAAAATGAACAAGTCAAGAATTAATTGTGCTCCCATTAATTTTTTAAGGTTTTTACTTTTCTAGTATTTTCAGTGTAGTGAAGCTATGTGCACAAGCACACAATTAATATGAATTAGCACCAAGTTTAATTTCTATATTGCAGTATGCGTGTATGCCTTTTGAAACTACTTACTGTTTTATACGACGATTAACTTCTGGGTACTAGTACATGTATTAACATATATGAACTTTAAGCATAAAGCAATTGAAAATGGGATGTTACCAATCTCCACCTTATAAGTAGCATTAAACGATGGCCTTCTCTTTCTGCTTTGTCCTTTATAATTTTTAAATTCTTGCATTGTTACTTAAATTCTTGGAAAGGTCGAAGCATACTGGCTATCACCATGAGGTAACGTAACCATAAGGGTAAGCGATGCAAAAAGTGAATAAAATTAAAACCAATTATAACTAAACAGTGAAAGAGTGCGCAATCATGAGTTGAACCCACTACAATTATTCAGAGCGTAATAGACAGTGAGACTACAAAAGAGTAGTCAAAACGACCAAAGTACACTTATTACATAATAGTGATAAGTTCGTACGTCTAAACAGAAAGAAATGTCAGAACTGCCAAGATTCCTTAAGTGCCATAAAGAGTACAGCTATCTAGGTCCTGGAGGGGCGAAAAACAAAGTTGAGTGGGTCAACAAAACAATGCTTATAAGAAAACCTTTAACTTTGAAAATACTAACCTCTCGCCATAAAACAAGTATAGATTCCTTAAAACATACTACTCAGGTATATAAACAATAATTCGATAATATTATGGTAGTAATATAACCAGGAATATGCCAAGTAATGATGTATCAAATGCCACAGTAATAATCATGTGATAATCAAGTATAACTAAGTGCTCGTCCATCTAAGCTGACACACAAGTTCGAACAGATAGTTTCTGACACGAACAGGACTGGATGTAATCAATATGCTCTAGTACTACGATCAAGTGAAGACTGGTGTAGAAGCACATCACATACAAGTTGGATTGCCTAATGCAATCTACCCGACAAGACTGACACCTAACTTGGATCCAAGGCGAACGAATGGTGCGGATGTGAACATACACGTGAAGAACTGTCCCTGGCCCTGAGGCAAGTACTAACACCGGGGTGCATCAAGATGAGCATGTATATAAGTATGTATGAATGTCGTGACAGTAATATCTTAGCCATATAGCAGCATTTATCACAATATATATCACAATAATGATACTTGGTAATATAAGCGTAAAAGTGAAGTAAATACGCATTTATGGAAACTACAAATATGTATAGGTATAAAACAACTGCCACTCACAAGTACGTTGCTAGGTCGCAGCCCCCGAGCCTAGCTTGGCCTCGTAAATTCTCGGGATAAGTTTCCCCTATATGTGAAATAATTAAAATAACATTAACTAAAGCACATAACGGAAACCTAAATAAAACCCCCATAGTTCGCTCAAACCTAGGGTTTAAATATATGAAATCGATCTACTCAACGACACGAACACACACATGTCGACCACACACCGGTCGGAGGCCGGACGCACCGTCATGCGCCGCCCAAAGTGGCTGCACAAAATGGTCACGCGCGCCCACGCGCCTGCGAGTACAGGCGTACTCGCTTTCTTCGCGATTTTCTGCAATTTTTGTAGATTTTTGGCCAACTTCCAAAGTTCGAATATGATCTGTGTTATTCAGAAATTTGGCCTGAAAGTGGCCAAATGACCACGATTGCAAATTTTCCAGAAACTGAAATTTTCTTCCCAACTTCCAGAGTTGATTTCTAACTCGTTACTTAACCAAATTTTGTGATTCAAAAGCCATTTTGAAGTTAGGAATGTAGAGAACAAGTTTGTACTAGTAGGAGCTGAGATGTGGTCGATGTTGACCGAAAAATGGGTTGAAAGTGACCAAATGGTCACGGTCCTTGACTGAAAAACGTGCAGGTTCTTCTTTTTCTTGAGTTTTCTGGGTAAAACTGTAACATCCCACATCGCCCAAGGAAGTGATCCTTAAATGTATATTCCCATCCCTACCTAGCACGAGACATTTTGGGAGCTCACTGGCTTCGGGTTCCGTCGGAACATCGAAGTTAAGCGAGAAGATGGCCAGAGCACTCCAATGATGGGTGACCCACTGGGAAGTTGCTCGTGAGTTCTCAGAAACAAAACCGTGAGGACGTGGTCAGGACCTAAAGCAGACAATATCGTGCTACGGTGGTGGAGCGGGCCCGGGAAGTGGTCCGCCCCAGGCCGGGATGTGACAAAATGGTATCAGAGCCTAACCCTAGCCGTGGTGTGCCGACGAGGTCGTCGGGCCCCTTAAGAGGGTGGATTGTAACATCCCACATCGCCCAGAGGAGTGATCCTTAAATGTATATTTCCATCCTTACCTAGCACGAGGCCTTTTGGGAGCTCACTAGCTTCGGGTGCCGTCGGAACTCCGAAGTTAAGTGAGAAGGTGGATAGAGCACTCCTATGATAGGTGACCCACTGGGATGTTGCTCGTGAGTTCCCAGAAACAAAACCGTGAGGGCGTGGTTGGGGCCAAAAGCGGACAATATCGTGCTACGGTGGTGGAGCGGGCCTAGGAAGTGGTCCGCCCCGGGCCGAGATGTGACAAAAACCATATGTTCAAAACATAAACAAGAGATCAATATCAACCCATAGAAGTGAAATGAAAGTTCTAAGGGTTTCTCAAGGCTTACCTAAGCCATGAATGGCCTGAAAATTGTTATGTCGAACTCGCCAAGTCGACCTTTTGAGTTGGTGAGTCAAAACTCGTCTACACCAGATTTCAAAGACATGGTTGTGATCGTGGGACTGAGATAAACATAATGGTGTAGTTGGTTTGTCACGTTTGTGAGTTTTTTTGTGTTTTTGTGAAGGTTACAGAGATGAAGAGGGAGCTCGGCGAGGAAGAGAGAGTGTGATGTGAGGTTGCTTTTCTAATTGGGGGACAGAAATGAAGGAGAGATGGGATAGGTGGGGGAGTAAATAATGGAGGAGGGTGCATGGGATGGACTAGGTAGAAGCTAGGGATAGGCTTTAGACTTTTGTATAGAAAAGAGTATCGAAAATCTATCCGGAATAGTATTTTCGTACTGATAATATTTACGTACACCCGCAACAACGTGTACAATTAAATGCGATAGCTAGAAATAAAAAGGAAAGAGATAAGAATAAGTCCACGTCACTTGCCAATAAGGGCATAATCGTCAAATTTCATATTCAGGGAGAAATTACATATGAAAATTAGGGACGGGTCGTCACAATGTACCCCCTTTATAAAAATTTCGTCTTTAAAATTTCAATACTGACTGCCATCAAAGCCATAAAACAGACTGGATACATATCTTGCATACGCTAATCTGTCTCCCAAGTGGTTTCCTCCACTAAGTGGTTCCTCCACAAAACCTTTACCATCCGCACAATCTTGTTCCTAAGAACCTTATCTTTCCATCAAGGATAGTCACTGGAACCTCAACATAGGTCAAATCTGGATTGATCTCTAGTGGCTGAGGAGGGATTACGTGTGACGGATCAAAAATGTACCTCCGTAACATCGATACATGAAACACATTGTGCACTCTCGCCAACTCTGGTGGCAAAGCAAGTCGATTAGCAACTTCACCGACTCGTTCAACGATCTGGTACGGTCTGATGTACCTAGGGCTGAGCTTCCCTTTCTTTCCGATCACCAACCTTATAAACTCTGTCGGTAGAATGTCTGTCTGCGATACTCTTTTGTCGATCCTGGGCCGCTTTCAGGTTAGCCTTTATCACATGAATGTTCTGTGTCGTCTCATCCACGATCTCAAGGCCCACCAAAACTAACTCACCGACCTCGGACCAACAACGCTTCAAATGGTGCCATACCAATACTAGAATGGAAGTTGTTGTTGAACACGAACTCTATTAACGGTAAGCACTTGTGCCAAGCGTCTCCAAACTGTAGAACTGATGATCTTAACATATCTTCCAAAGTCTGGATAGTTCTCTCTAACTGCCCATCAGTTTGAGGATGATAGGCGATGTTGTAGAGTAATCACGATCCCAAAGCTTCCTGAAAAGCTACCCATAACTTCAAAGTAAATCGTGGATCCCGGTCACAAATGATACTAACTGGACTCCGTAGTACCTAACCACTTCAGAGATGAACTGTTCGGCCAACTGATTTAACGAGTAATTCTCACGAATGGGTATGAAGTGCGTTGACTTGGTAAATCTATCAACTACCACCCAATACCATCGTAACCATTTCGCGTACGAGGTAATTTGTACACGAAATCCATTGTAATATCTTCCCATTTCCACTGAGGTATCGAGAGTGGTTATAGCAATCCCAACGGCTTTTTCCTTTCTGCTTTAACCTGTTGGCAAATTGCACAACGACTAACATACTTTGCAACTTCTCTTTTCATACCTGGCCAATAATAAAAGTGTCGGATGGTATGATACATCCTGGTGCTCCCTGGATGCATCGAATAAGCAAAAATATGCACTTCATCCAATATGTCTCTCTTCAGTTCCTCAACATTCGGTACATACATCCTTTCGCCTTGCATAAGCATGTCGTCAGGATCTTTAATCTAGAGGTCCTTCTTTTTCTCGTCTAACACTGCCTGTATCAATTCATGATATTCTGTATCTAACAGAACCGGTCTGACCTGAGAACTGGCAATTAGGGCCCCCCGACGACCCTCTTTCAAGGCTACTCCAGTGGATCTTAGGTTAGTCAAAAGAGGAACGCGACTAGCATAAAGAGCATTAAGTTGGCCATGAGACTTCCTACTAAGAGCATCAACTACTGAATTGGCACGACCTGGGTGATACTCAATGGTGCAGTCATAATCACTGAGCAACTCTTCCCACCTCCGATGTCGAAGATTGAGGTTCGGCTAATTGAAGATATACTTAAGGCTCTTGTGATCAGTGAAGATCTTACACTTTTCCCCATAAAGATAATGCCTCTAGATTTTCAAGGCAAAGATGATCACTGCCAACTCGAGATCGTGAGTAGAATAGTTCTTCTCATGGGGCTTTAACTGCCTTGAAGCATAAGCAATCACTTCATCATGCTGCATTAACACACCCAAGACCATTCAGAGACGCATCACTGTAGATCTCAAAGTTCCCACCATCATCAGGAAGTGCTAAGACAGGTGCATGAGTGAGAAGATACTTCAACTACTGGAAACTGTGCTCACACTCACTACTCCACACAAAAGGAACTTCTTTTCTAGTCAATTTTGTCAAAGGTAGTGCTATGGTCGAAAAGTCTTTCACGAAGCGTAGATAATAACCAACAATACCAAGAAAGCTTCGAACTTCTGTAATTGTCCGAGGTTGTTCCCAATTTTCCACAGCTGCTATTTTCTGAGGATCCACAAGCACGCCCTGAGCTGATACCACGTGCCCTAAAAATGACACTTATCCAGCCAAAACTAACATTTGCTGAACTTAGCATACAACCGATTTGCCCTTAGCATCTTTAGAACCACACGCAGATGCCTGTCATGATCAGTTTCGTTCTTCGAATAACATCCCACATTACCTAGGAGAGTGGATCATGTAAGCCTTATATGTATATTCCCATCTCTACCTAGCACGAGGCCTTTTGGGAGCTCACTAGCTTCGGGTTTCATCGGAACTCTGAAGTTAAGCGAGTTCGCACAAGAGTAATCCCATGATGGGTGACTCACTGGAAAGTTTTCATGTGAGTTCCCATAAATAAAATCGTGAGGGCGTGGTCGGGGCCCAAAGCGGACAATATCGTGCTACGGCGGAGTCGAGCCCGGGATGTAGTGGGGGCCCGGGGCGAGATGTGATAGTAAATTCTATGATCTAGATAGTCATCAATGTATTAAGTTGGCAACTTATTTTATTATTTTATTTCTGAAAAAACGATACTATATATAATGAGCTAGCAATAATACGGCTCAAAATTTCCCTTGATGATAATCAAACCTAAGACCTCTAACTTACAAGTGAAGAGAAAAACTATTAGACCATAATACTAAGTGACATCAAACTTGTTTTTAGATTAGAAAAAGGAACACATGCCCCTGTGATCTGAAATAGAGAGGCATACTGGCCCAAGTAACCTCTAAATTGTTTTTTTAACTGGTCCCAAAGTAACAATAACACATGCCCCTCCGATCCAAGTTGGTTACCGCATTAGTTTAACAAAATAATTTATAAAAATAATTTGTTTCCAAGCATTACTAAGAGCAATTCCACCCCAGCCCTTTAGGCTGACACACAAGTTCATACAGATAATTTCTAATAGGCTGGCACCTAGCCCAAGCCAGGCCATAGGCCAGCTCAGAATCGACAGAGTAAATGGACGGCCCATCTGACATCATGCTGACGCCAGCATGACGTCAGATGGCATTTTATTTTTTTGTGCTCCAGGTGCGCGTCACCAACAAGAAATCAGAGGCGCAAGTGCACTAAACCAATTTGACGAAAAGCCACGTGGCCAGTCTTGGGCTGTTGGATTTCCAACGGTAAAAAAATTTTGAATTTGAAATCCAACGGCTAGTGACGTGACTTGATCTGGATTGTCCGATCCAGAGATCAACGATCCACGTTTTTCCCCTAGAATTTTTTTTTTAAAAAAGGCACAATGGTCAAAATTATGACCGTTGGTCACGTGTCAACATATAGGCTATTGGATTTGAATCTTTTTCAAATCCAACGATCCAGATTAATAAACTAAATTAAAAATTATTAAAAATTGTTAAAAAAAATTCAGAAAAAATTAAATTTTTTTCCTATAAATACCTAACCCTTATCTTCTACCTTACACCATATTTCAATATTTTCAACACTTTCTACCAAAACTTTCATATATTTTTTGTGTGAAAAAAATACCAAGAACCTCATCCTTTCTTTTTTGTCCATATAAAACCTACATCCCTACATCCATCTTCATCGTTTTCAAATCTTGAGTTCTTACAATGTCTTCTTCAAGGAGAGTGTATAAACAGTTTGAGGAGCAATAGAAAAGATTGTTGGCACAACGCGAAGAATTGGTCAATCTCGAGGAAGATAGAGGTAGAGATGAGGCTTTCGCAATGGAGGAGGATGAGGATGATGACCATAGAAGGCAGAGGGCCTCACATTCCCGTCGTGTCATGAAAGTTGTGGGTTAGATAGCCAAACCCAGCCACGCCACAAAGTTCAATAGAAAAAGGGAAAGACGAGGTAAAGATCTCTTGGAAGATTATTTTATTCCCAACAGCGTATTCCCTTATCATGTTTTTAGATGTCGTTTTAGAATGCAACGAAGTTTGTTCAACAAAATCATGAGTGCTATTTGCAACCATGAACCATACTTTGTGCAAAAAGATGATGATTTTCGTGTTCTAGGTCTTCTTCCTGAGCAAGAAATTAGGCTGCCTTGCGAATGCTTGCGTATGGTGCATTTGCAGATCAAATGGATAAGATCGTGAGGATTGGAAAAACAACTGTTCTGGAGTCCATGATGCGGTTTTGCTCTGTAATTGAAGCCCTCTACACTAATGAGTACCTCCGGAAACCCACACCAATGGACATGCGAAGGATTATGAGGAAGGGTCAAATACGAGGCTTCCTTAGCATGATTGGAAGCATCGACTGCATGCATTGGACCTGGAAAAATTGTCCAAGTGCTTGGCAAAAAGTGTATAGTGACAGAAAAAGAGCCAAAAGTATCATTTTGGAAGCGATGACTTCATTTGATACATGGATTTGACATGCATTTTTGGTGTTCCAGGAGCTCAGAATGACCTAAATGTCCTTGCTTAATCTCCAACCTTCGACGAAGTGCTTCAAGGAAAATCACCCAGAGTCACATATTCAATGAATGGCCATACATATGAAATGTCGTACTACCTTGCAGACAGCATTTAGCCAAGATGGACAACGTTTGTCAAAACAGTCCCACATCCACAAAGTGAAAAAGTAAAACACTTTGCAAAATGTCAAGAAGGGTGTAGGAAGGATGTGGAACGTTGTTTTGGTATCCTGCAAGCTCGTTGGGTAATTGTCCAATCAACTGCTAAAATGTTTGATGTCGATGCACTTCAATCTATCATGATGACGTATATCATTCTCCACAACATGATTGTGGAAGATAAGTATGATTATGATGTCGTCGACGAATAAGAGCCAGACACAATGAACAACTCAAGAACACGTATCTATTGTGCTCATGACGCCACCGAAGATCTCGTGCAACACGAGCCATTGGAACGGGATCGACGTTACAATGAATTGATCGAGGAGCGGTACACTTCATTGCAAGAGCCATATTGGCATTGTACTCGTCAAAGTGACTTGATTGAGCACCAATGGGGATTGCAACAAGGTCAAGATAATTAAAAGAAGCTTGTGGTGGAACAATAAGGTTCTTGGTTTATTTAGGGTGTTTTTTTAAGTTTATTTGATGAGTTTATGTAATTTTATTTTGGGTAAATTACATTTCAACCCCTCAGGTTTGAGGTCGATTTCAATTCCTTACAACATCTTTAAAACATTTCAACTTCATACATTTACTTATCATTTTATTTCAATTTCATACATCCGTTAGAAAATCTGTTAAGTAAACCGTTAAGTGCTGACGTGGCTGCCACGTGGCTAAAAACTTTAAAAAAATTTAAAATATTAAAATAATTATTTAAAGAAAAGTTTAAACAAAAAAAAAAACACAAAACCCAGATCCCCACCTGTGCCCACCCTCCCACCCCTTCCATCATCCCCCATCACCTGCAACCACTTCCCTCCCCACTGCGCCTTCATCTCCGACGAAAACCTCCCTGCCGAGCTCTTCCCCTAGTACACCGGCAAAACTCGCCGGAGCTTATCGAGTCAACGTTTAGGGTTCGTGTCGGGGAACCCTACAATCCTAAAGAAAGTCAATCTTTTTCTTGCACTGGAAGCTGATAGGTGGAACAAGGAGGTAATCTTGAATGGACTCGAAATGTTCAAACTCAGTGCAAACCGGAATCTCGCTGAACCAAGCCCTGACCCACCTCTTGTAGTCGCAGCAAAGAGGACACCATCAAAACCTAGCACAAGATCAAGAACTCATTTGATTGCCACGGTTGTCTGTGTAGCTTGCGGAATACTTGGACTCTCTGTCCTTAGATTCTTGGTTTTTAGGCGATGGCAGAAAGTCAAAGGCACTGCCTCAAATGGGTCATCATCTTTACCAACACATTTGTGCTGTTACTTTTCATTAGCAGAGATCAAAGCCGCCACCCAAAACTTTAGCCAGAGTTTCATTGTTGAGATGGGAGTCACATCCTGGCCCGGGCTCGACTCCACCGTAGCACAATATTGTCAACTTTGGGCCCCGACCACACCCTCACAGTTTTGTTTCAGGGAACTCACATGAGAACTTCCTAGTGGGTCACCCATCCTGAGATTTCTCTCGCGCGAACTCACTTACCTTCAAAGTTCAGATGGAACCCGAAGCCAGTGAGCTCCCAAAGGGCCTCATACTAGGTAGAGATGAGAATATACATATAAGGCTTACAGGATCCACTCCCCTGGATGATGTGGGATGTTACAATGGGTGATGGGGGTGGGAGGGTGGGCACGTGGGTTTTGTGTTTTGTGTTTTATTTTATTTTTAATTTTTTTAACTTTTCTTTAAATAATTATTTTAATATTTTAAAATTTTTATTAAGTTTTTAGCCACATAGCACAAATGTGACAGCTACGTCAACACAAATGAGGACCCCATATTTGCCATGTCATCACTTAACAATTTACTTAACAAAATTTCTAACGGATGTATGAAATTGAAATAAAATGATAAGTAAATGTATGAAATTGAAATGTTTTAAAGATGTTGTAAGGAATTAAAATTGACCTTAAGCCTGATGGGGTAAAATGTAATTTACCCTTTTATTTTAGTGTTTTTTTTAAAGTTTATTTGATGAGTTTATGTAATTTTATTATGATAATGACACATGGGGTGACGAGATTGGTTAAAAATCCTATCCGAAATTAAAACTATTTATTTATTTATTATTTTATAAAAAATTTAATAATATTTTAAATGGGCTAGGTGCCAGTGCATTTTGTAGGAGTGAAGATGCATTTGACCTATTACTGTTCATTAAGGTCTATCACTATTCACTGAGTGGATTAAATGAGTTGGATGCTAACGCATTTTTTTAGAGATGAACTTGCTCTAATAGTAGAGGTCCTCGAAAATCAGAATTCCCAAAAATCCTAATCCAACTCCATAAAGTTTGGTCCACAATTGTTAGTGTCCTAGCATTTCTCTAACTTGGTGGCACACTCTTTCAGTCACTTTGCATAATTGCATTTGTTTGATAGCTAGGACAGCTTTATGCGTTTGGTCTTGTTCATATATACTTGGTACCGTGATATATGAGACGTGGCTCCTTGCACATACTATAACGTCACACTCAGGGTTGCTCATTTTTTTTTTCTTTTTTTCTGAAGAAACAATATTATTTACATTACAAAAAATGTGGATTTAATCTCATAATAGGTTAGCAATAATATAGTTCAAATTCTCCTTGGCGAGAATTAAACATAAGACATCTTACTTACAAGTGAAGAGGAATACCACAAGACCATAATACTAAGTGGCAATATATACTCGAATTTAAAAAACTAATTTTAAGCATTTATTCAAGGGAACTTTAACGAAAAGCACCCGGTACTGTTCACTTTAACGAAAAACCACATTTTTACACTAAAAAGTCAATCCTGGTACTATTCACTTTACCCTTTATTTTGTCCTTATCATTAAAACTCAAAGTTTTCAAGCCATTTTCATTAGTTTTCTTTTTATTCAATTGATATTGCAAGGATGAGTTAGTCTATGATACTGTAAATACAAATTTCATGTAGCAAATAAAACAATGTGTACAAAATAAATGTATTGTATTAATATAGGTTTAGGGTTACAATTTATGTTTACAATTTGAATCATTTGACTTGATCTCCGGAATGCAAAGTATGTGTGTGTTGGGGATTATTGATCCAAGAATTGCGATGACTTAATGACCTCGGATGAACAGATGACGCAAGAGTTTGGCTTGTAGCGATGGAAGAATTGGTACGTGTAATGGTGATTGATGATGCTTCACGGGTTAGATGAAGAGCGTAGAGAGTTTTCTAAATCTTCTAAATGTTTGGGAATTTGGGAGTTTGGAGGCTTGAGGGAGCTTCAGCGTTTGAGTGTGAGAATGATTTTCTAGACCCTTTCCTTGTCTTGGAGCCTTCTCTTTACAGACTCTCCAAGCTTTGCCTATGGAAAAACCAAGACTTGATTTGTGTCTTAGTTCGTGATTTGTGATTTCACTCCATCAATTAAAATTTGATTTAATCAAATAAATCAATCTTCCCAATTTGGCATTTTTATTTGATTTAAATTTAAATTAATTAATTTGTTTAATTTAAATTAAAATCAAATCATTTATTTCCGCCAAGTGTTGACATGCGTCCTCTTGATGAATCGTCCAGTTTTGATGAGTCACATGCCATGTGTACGCTTTGTGAGACACATGGTGCTTGCCACGTAAGTCTTGGCATTTCGAAATTTAATGTGTTGGTGAACATTTATTTCATTGGAATTTCAATGTCTACAAATGGTCCCTCGCATAGTGAATGTACTTTGAGCACTATACTTTGAAGTCCATCAACGTAGATGGCAATCCCTGAAAATCTTAACAAGCAGCATGACCAGGATTACCTTTAGATAAACCATATGTATTAAGTTTAATCCAAGAAAACTTAGGAGAAGACCAGAGCACATGAATAAATAGTAGGCGCCTTGCGAGCGATGGAATGGAACTTTAGAGAATAATTGATATGAGTGTCAAAACCCTGAGAATAACTAGGAATAAACTTCCCACTATGAACGACCCCTGAATTGATAGACATGCAAGGACGATGAAAATATATTGGGCGGCCCTAAAAAATAAACTTATTTCGAGCTTTACAAATAACCGAAATAGTAGAAAGACTTGTAAAATCCAGAGATTATGCAATTGTTGGAAAAAAAAAAACAGCCAAGAATATGAAAAAGACAAAGAGGTACCAAATTGACTTGCTAAAGTTGCCTAAATATCCGACTTCCAAAGAAAAATGAACAGTAGATTCCTCAAAATTATGACATAAACAAGAAATAGATGCCAAAGAAATACCACGTTGTTGTAGTGCACCCTCGTTAGAAATGTTATTATTAAAAAGTTTCCAAGCCAAAATAGATAGTTGAGCGGAATAAAATGTTGCCATACAACCCTAGCTCAATCATAGTCACTATGTTTTCTTTGAATAAGATAACAACCAGAAGAAAAAGAAAAGTTCCCAGTAGGCGAGGGCTACCAGATCAATTTATCATCTTCTACATTTAAAGGTAAAGGTAAATATAAATCTGTTACACCAGAAAAAGGAATAAATCTACAAAATAATCTACCAAAGACCAATTTTGAGCTTTAATAACATTTGAAACCCGAGGAAGAACTATAGGTGAAATGACCAAAGATAATGAAGTGCTAATAGTCGGGTCATACAACCATTTGTCGAGCCAAAAGGAAACTGACATCCCATCACCAATAATCCAATGACTATTATTATTCAGAATAAACAAAACATGCTTTAAACCATGCCACACAAAAGACCATAAATGTATACCTTATTTTTGTAGGAAGGGGGAAGCTTTTAAGCGGCCATCGGTGAATAGTTTGGTTTCATGTTGCTGAATTGATTTCTTTGTGATAATGGGCAAGTCGGTTGTTTGTCCAAACGGAAAGGAAATAACATAGTAAAAGTCTTGCAGCTTTCTCACTCCTTTCCTGACTCGTCACATGAGGAGAGTAAGTCAAATCACTCAAAAAGTGTATCGTATACAACTCGTTGCCGTGTGAAATGAGACATGGCTGAAGCACATACCACAAAGTTAAGTTACTGGTGGGCAATTCTAAGATCACTCTCTCCTTTCATGACTAATCACATAAGAAGAATTTATCATGTTAAAATACTAAAAATGATGTATTATAGAAAGTTTTAACGAAAAACCTACGGTACTGTTTACTTTAACAAAAAAATCATATTTTTACACTAAAAAGTCAAACTTGATACTATTCACTTTACTTTTTATTTTGTCCTTATCATTAAAACTCAAAATTTTCAAGAATTTTTCATTAGTTTTCCTTATATTGTATACAATTTGTTTCATGTAAGTTTCTCTTTGTTAAATAAAAAATGTGGCTGAATTACAGATCACAACGTTACATTACTAGTGGCCAGGTGATTCAAATTAAATGTCACATGTTCTTCAATTTATTTGATCTTTTGAGAAGAAGGATCGATATTTCACGGGGCCACGCGAGCACTTTTAGAAGCCTTTTTTTTTGGTCGAGGAGCACTTTTGAAGCTTAATTTTAGCTAGAGGACATTTGCAGGAGCAGACAGAATTGCCCTTGTCAACGAATCTTTTGCTTCATTTTCGTCAGAAAAAGTTGGATGATTATGTACGTATATACGAAATACTTGGATACTACCTTGCTATTCACATACAGTCAGTTGCACTTGCATACAATTTGTTTTATAGCAACGACAGCATTGTGGGCATAATCGATGGTATGTTAGGGTAGGGACGTGGCTCCCTGCACACACCACATCGTCCCAGTCAGCTGGGATTCTGAGGTCCCGTTAAATTTCTGTCTTCTTCCCTTCTTTTTTATTTATTTATATTTTCAGTGTAATATTGCAGCAAACAACAAGTTGCATGCACAACATAAGGAATTACGTTCAAATTTTACGATGTAACGAGTTACAGACATAAAAGTTTAACTAAGGGATATCATGCTGGTATCGCATTTTTTAGCTTTGATTTTATTAGTTTCATGGATTTTGGTGAGAGAGAGCTAATGTGACATATTTCTATATTACATTGATTAGTACTACCGTACATCTCCAGTAAACTGAGCTGAGCTATATATTTCTACTAGTCCAGCCTTTTTTAATTATCATGTGGTCCTAATGTAGTATGATATGTTGTATTTGGTTCTATACATGTTCCCTTTAATTATGTTTGACCTCTTATCCGGTTAATTAGAATGATCACTAACAGAAGTGCACCTCATAACAACATATTTTTGTTTTTGTAGTTTAATTTGTACGATTTTTCATTTTTGTCAAACAAGATTTTCTCCATTTTCCATGCAAATATACTCGTCTAATAGACGCAACTTTTCTTTTATCTTCCTTTGTTTCTCAATATTTTTATAAGTACATGAAACACAAGTCACGTAATATATTATTTCATATATTGTAATTGATAAAAACGAATGACATGATTATGTTCTCATTTTAAGTTATATTAATAGAAAACAAATCCATGTGTTATAAATTGATAATTTATTTTTTTACCATAAAAATAAAAAATAAAAAATTTACGTGGCATAGTACGTTGTAAATTGCTCGTAAACGAGTTTCTGCCAAATCATGTAACCAATGAGGCTTAGGAATGTGATCTCTTCCCACTCAGTCTTTCTCTGTAGCGATTAAATTTTTGTTGGAATGGATGCTCGAATGTATATATAGTCAAAAATCGCTTCGCAAGATAGAAATTCAATGCCTAAATACACTCTCGACAACAAAATATAGTCATTTATTTTCGAAGAAATTGTAACAATGATAATTCAACTTTAACTTAATTAGAGTAATGGTTCATCAACTAAAAATTCATAACCATTGATCTCTTAATTCATCAAAACGTGTAGTTATGGTCATTTTTCGTCAACTCCGTTAGAACTATTGTCAAAATAACTCACGTGCCACACACGTGAGGCTAAATCAAATGACAAATATGAAAAACAAAATGAGAAAAATTGTAGTAATGGTTCATCAACTTTAATTCAAATTGGATTAATCCCTCAACTTTAATCCAATTAGAGTAATGATCTCTCAACTTTAACTCAATTGTAGCAATGGTCCTTCCAACATACCTTATTTTGACAGAATTCTGACTGAGTTTACGAAAATTACCATAACTACAAATTTTGATGAGTTAAAGGAATCAATAGTCATAAATTTTAATTAAAAGACCATTACTTCAATTGAATTAAAATTTAAAAATTATTGCCACAATTTTCTCTTTATTTCCTTGTCTACATACTAAAACTCGTCACAATTACTCAAGTCTCAAACTTTCCACAACCCTCTTTGATGAGAGCAGTTCCACCCTTGTGGATTGCTCGGGGAACATGCACCAGGAAAGGGCCCGAGGCCCAGTGGACAACCCTCCAGCCTTGGAGAGTCCGAGTGAGGGTGGGAGCCCGAGCACAAGGGGGGTGGGTGATTGACAGGCCTGCATCCCAAGGACCAGGCATTTTTTTTATTTTTTTTGTGTCAGCCCGAGGCCCTGCAGCCCCATTTCCATGTTTTTTTCTATTTTATATTATTTAAACAAACAAAAAAAAAATATTTTATTACCTATTGCCAGGGGGAGGATTCTAAGGGTGGAGATGCAAAAGACAATTACTGTTCATTAATAGCAGTTACTATTCATTAAAGGTAGTTACTGTTCAATAGGATGGATTCAATAGTGGATTGCCAGGGAGGAGGGTTCCAAGGGTGGTGTTGCTCTGATAATAACAAAGAGAAGGCAATTAGGCCAACATCACAACACTACTTTGTACATGACCATGAGCTGTCTCTTTGAGTGTTAGGTCAATGTCATGTTCACACCACTAGTACTCTTTAGATGCCCATGTGCTGTTGCCATGCGGATCAATAATTTTTAGGTCTATACATTAGTCACACAAAAATAACAATATTATTGACGATTCTTGACGCAAACTGGCCTAACATATGGAAATAGATTCTCTCCAGATTTTATCTATCAAAATTACCGGATCAAATGATTCAGATTTTTAAAATTTTATTAAATGGTCCATTTGTTTTAATCTCTTAAAAGTTATAATAATTTTTAGCAGTTTGATAAAATCTCAAAGGTTAGAATCACTAAATCTAATGATCTTGAATCTTGATAGAAAAGATCCAAAAATGATCCGTTTCCCTAAACATATAATGGTAGGACTTTTCTATACTATTAATTAACTTGTCAAGAGTAATATTGAAACTCATAGGAAATATGTATTTTGCTTTTTTCATCCACATTTGATTTCTGATAGAGACAAATTTCTACCAAAATTAAGCAAGAGCCTTATATTATGTTTGAATGAAAACAATTTACTTGAAATTTTATTAAAAATAAAAATTTATAAATTAACATGTACAAATTTTCTTATTTAAAATTTCACACATAAAAATTTAAAATTTTCGAGTAAAACAAACTTAGAATTTGAGACTTTCAAGTCTCAAGTTTAATTTTCATATAAATATATGTCATTTTTTAATTTTCATGAAAAATAAAAATCACAAATTTTGTTTTAAATTTTATTGTTCTTTTATGTTAATCAAAGAAGAATATTCACAAATTCTAAATAACAAACTTCCATCATTATAAAATCTTTTAGCAATTTTAAATTTTTTCATCCAAACATAATGGTAAGATTATCTTTATACCCAACGATACAACGTCCAAAAAAATAAAAATAAAAACTAAATTTTCAAATTAAATTTACAAAATAATTTGACTATTACTAATTAATTTATTAAATAAATATCAATTAATGTACTTATTTTTATTAATGACATAATTTAATTTGTAAATTCTCTCTAATATGGGTTGAAAATTTGGCATTCTTATAAAAATTGGTAGACACTAATTACATATGCGGAAAGCTATTCCGAGGAATAATTAAGTTACATAACACCCGTATTAATTAGGACCTTATCAAACAAGAGTCCCTCCCTTCACATACTCGGTGAAGGCCAAAGCAACCAAACCTAACATAGCCAACCTTCCATTCCAGAGCTCGGCATCAGACGTCATGAGCCCGTTTGATTTCGACTCCACGCTGACTCCTTTGAAAAGAGGAATCACGGATGCGACTGAGAGCAAAACACTAGTGGCAAGGAACAACGAAACTCCACCATCGGAGATCTGAGTAAACACATCCTGGCCCTTGGACAGTTCCACAGCCAGAGCTGAAACAAACCCTACCATTGCAAGTCTGCCGTTGATTCTCTCCGGAGCTGGCCCACTGAATGCAAACACATCTGAAAACTTAGTGCTAACCTTCTTGGGACGAGGAGGAGAAGGAGTAGGTGTAGGAGGTGGTGGGGGGATTTTGGATGCCTCTGGTGTTGTAGAAGACGGTTGCTCCTCCTGACCATTCTGCAAATCAAAGAAAATTAATCAAATTAACTACGTACGTGAATAAATAGGATATTGTACAATATAGTATTTAGATGTTAATTGAAGAATTAATTAATAATTACCTCGGCCATGGAGCGTACGACCATGTGGCGGTACCTATTAGCAGGAACAAGGTGGATGACTCTCGCTGATCTGCTCTTTCCAGCTCCATAAACCACTGAGTTAGCTAGAAGTGATTGCATGGAAGCTGATGCAGCCATTATATGTAATACTATTAAAAAAACCTAATCAAAGATCAACACAAAGGAGATCGGAAACTTTTGAATGCTTAATTAGTTTGAACAAGTTCGTGTATTAATTTCGCATGCCTTGAGTGGCGTTTTATAGTGCAATGGCCAAGGTGGGGGAAGCTCATGAACGGTTGATATTTTGGCACGACGTCATTCCATTGCCTTTCCCACTATTAACTGGCCACGTGAATTTTGTTGTCGACACATGGTGGAAAGAGAGACGTGGCGTCTGCAGACACCACTATGTAGCAGTCAGTAATTTCTGAGGTCAGATTTGTTCAAGGTCTTGCTTTCTTTTTTATCCTATATTTTTGGGGCATACGTCTCTTTGATCTATTGAACAGGAGGTCCAGTGTAATTTAAATCGAAACTTGACTTTGAGATTAAAATCAAGAGTAAAATCCAAATTTAATTTTAGTCGCTTAATATATTAATTATTTTATTTATTAATTAATTTTGATATTCTAATTATTTCTTGTTTTCTTCCTAATTTTGATGTATTCTTTATATTCTATTACAATTTTCATTTTTATTTTATTTATCATAATATATTGAAGATTACAAGGCACTCGTAAGAATAATGTGTTCTCTCCAATTTTTGTAGAGAAATCTTTAGTTTTGTTCTTAATTGAAAAGTACAAGTCCAGACTAGAACTGGGGCATGAAAATTACGTGTGATGTTTCACCCAATGATTTGTGTTATTTGTAATCCTTCAAAAATATTCATTTACAAAGAAAAAAATGGGATGAAAAGAAAACAAAGTATCGCTTATTGAGCAAACTAATTAAACAATGTAATGAAAATAGCACTTCCAAAGCACAGTTGGACGCTGTTCTTAAATGATAGACTAGCTCACGTATGTGTTCCGGCCGCTAACATGTTTACTTCTCAGTTCTCACCAACCAACTTCATTGTTTCTTAAAAAGAGGCGACTCCAGGTCTGCTGTTGCATAACTACTGCTGAGAAACGAATGGCGAGAGCATTGACCATGGAAATGCTCTGTTAGGTGGACCGTGGAATTGTATAAATCATCCAAGTGGGGAGTGGGCATATTCAACTTCAGTCCAAATCGAATTTCATATTCAAATTATGTTCAGTTATAAACCATAAGATCATCGTATTAATGCATTCAAGTTTGTTATGTCATCTCTAACCGAAGGGTCTAGAGGACCAGAGGACCGAAAATAACTCTAAAACCGTCTCCAACCGAGGCCTAGGTCAGAGGGCTTAGGAATCTGGGAGGGCCTCACGGAATTTCAAAGGTCCAAAGGGCTGCCTGCTTTCAGCCAACCAGCCAACCCTAGGCTGGCTATTTTTTTTTTAATGTTTTGTTATTCCTGTCAGTTAATACATGCTATTATTTAATATACTAAATAATGGCATGTATTCCTGTCGGTTATAACCGACAGGATTTTTAAAAAAAATTCAAATGAAACGGCTACTAGCCGTTGCATTTGATTTGATTTTTTTTTTACATTATTATTTTTTTTATTTACATAAATTTTCATATAACTTCTATTTTTTCCTATAACTTCTATTTCACAAAATTTATTTCATATGTTTTTTAAATTCCATTTTTTTCCTATAACTTCTATTTTCCAAAATTTGTTTCATATTTTTTTTAAATTCCATTTTTTCCTATAACTTCTATTTCACAAAATTTGTTTCATATTTGTTTTTTGTTTTTTGTTTTTTTTTTAAATTTAGACATTTCTTTTCTTCTATAAATATGGTGAAGTTCTTTCAATTCTTCACTTCATTTGCAATATTTTCTTCTTCAATATTTCCTTCAATATATTTCTCAATATTTCCTTCAATACATTTTCCAATATTTCCTTCATCTATAATATTTGTTTCAATTTTTCAATAATTTCCTTCAATATTTTTTCAATAATTTTCTTTGAATTTAAGTTGTAGTTTTAAATAATAAATTATGTTTGGCCCTATGGCCTTTCGGCTCTCGGTTGGAGACGATTTTTTGTGAAATGGCTAAAACGAGTCATCTGGCCCTCTGGCCCTCGGTTGGAGACGGAGGCAAATATGACCATGTACAGTTCATTAAAATATTAATATCTTGAAGAATCTTAAAGGGCCAAAGGGCTAAAACGAGCCATGTGGCCAGCCATCGGTTGGAGATGGCCTTAGATCCCTAAGATGAAATTTTGATAGAAAAAGTTCGATTTGGATGGGGGAGGTTGATAAGAAACATAACGGCAAGGGCATTATATTCAGAGGAAAAACCCCGCCTTTCATAGAGGAGACATAACGTAAGGAGATAGATTGACATTAGAAAAAAAAAGACAAGGAGATTGGCGTACAGAGGAATAACATAATTGCTAGCATGCAAATAGAACTAGCAAACGATGACCAATTGATATATAGATCATACACTCAGAGTTAAAAAAGTAAATTACTTGAAGAAGATGAAGCAGAAGACATAAAAAAATTGCCTAAAACAAAAAGATAAATTTGACCGAGGGATCTCCATCTCCACTGGTGCAAGTGCAATTATGCAAACCAGAAAGATAGATTTGATTACTTGTTTCATTTTTGGCACAGAGAACTTGATTACTTTGATGGGGTATTTGCATAGTTCCAGACATATTTTGCAAAAAGTTCAAATTCTCGGTCACCACCAACTTCATCACTGGGCACACAATCAGAAATTTCTTTCAAGTCCTCATCCGTAAGCTTCACATTCAACGATCCAATGTTGATATCAAGGTTCTTAACTTGAGTTGTCCCTGCATATAATCAAAATCGAACTTAAAGTATTTTTTTTAATTTTTTGATTAACTTGAAATGTCTGTAGTGCTTAAAATCCATAATCAATAACAAAGAGTAAGAGAACAGCATTATGTTTAACAGAGAGAGTACTAATTAAGATGTAATCATACCAGGGATTGGGACATTATAATTGTCCTGATGGAGAAGCCATGCTAGAGCTAATTGAGGAGCAGTGCAGGCATGCTGTATTGCAAGGCTGGCAAATTTGCTATACAGTAGTTTGTTCTTTTCCAAATTCTCGCCATTGAACCTCGGATGTGTATACTGGGACACCACCACAATAATGTGAGTTCGAAGTCAAGGGTGCTTGCTCTAACAAAATAAGTATACCAAACCTATGTTTATAGAAATACGTATATATACATTTTTTTTGTTGTTCTCTCTCTCTTAACCGACCTCACTTAGTAGGAAAAGATTTGTTGTTGTTGTTGTTGTCTCTCTCTCTCTCTATATATAAGTGTGTGTGTGTGTGTGTATTTATGTCTCTATATACAAGTGAAGTCATACATACCAGTAAACTCTCTTCAGGCAAGCTCTCTACAATTGCTTTCCCACCGAAGAATCCACGACCAAGTGGACTATATGACACTATCCCGATTCCAAGTTTCCTGTAAGGTGAAATACAGATTAATATTATTTTTTTCCCCTCAGATTTTGAAAACATCAATCTTCACCTAGCTAGGAAAATAAACTTGTGGTACTTGACATTGTAAAACTCAGATAGGTGAAAGGTAACAAACCGGCAAAGGGGAATAATCTCATTTTCGATTTCACGACTCCACAGAGAATACTCCATTTGCACAGCAGTGATGGGATGAACAGCATGAGCTCTAGTTATTGTGTCAGCACTAGCTTCTGATAGACCAATGTATCGGATTTTTCCTTCATTTACCAGCTTCTTAAGCTCCCCCATCTTTACTCCCAAAAAGATAATTCGTTCCAAACAGATATCCATCAACATATAAAAATATTTGGATAGAAAGGATGAAAAATGGAACGGCGAAAAGTCTCTGGATGCTTACAGTATCCTCAATTGGCACTGAAACATCAACGCGGTGCTGATAGTAGACATCGATGTAGCTGACATCCAGCCGCTTAAGGCTAGCTTCACAGCATGACCTCACATATTCCGGGGTCCCATTCACCCGAAATTCATAGTTTCCTGACATGGCAATGCCAAACTTTGTAGCCAATTGAACTTTCTCTCTAGGAAGTCGTTTCAAAGCCTAAAAGTACAAGAAGAGTAAATGATCTAAAAAATATTTTTCTAACAAACTTCTATCGCTTTTAGATGGCATGTCTTGGTGCTAGAGCTCATCAAATCTCATCTTTCATTCAAATATGGAAAGAAAAAAAAATAAAGAAAGAATATTACGGCTCCAAGCAAGATTTCGTTGTGATGATTAAGGCCGTAAAGATCTGAAGTATCAAAGAAGGTGATGCCCCTATCAAATGCTTCCTTAATAATTGTACATCCAGCTTCATCAGAGAGCGGAGCTTTGTTGCCACTGTATGTCCCAGATAGTCCCCCACATCCATAACCCAGTCTAGAAACCTGCAGTGCAGGAAGAAAATAAAACCCAATGAGGAGAAATGAATTAATAGTAAGTTTTTTTTATAAGTAATTACCAATTCGTTAATTAATCACTACAAATAAAGACCAATTTTAATTGATTATGTAATTAGTTGACTTGACTGAAACTAATGCGAGACAACAAAAAAAACCTTAATTACTTACCTCCAAGCCCTGACTACCTAGTTTAACTAGTGGGATTTGAATCTGTGACTTGTCCTCCATTCTCAACGAACCCAGAGAGGTCCTTCTGTAATGAAAAATTGGGTTGCTGGTTGCTGCTTACATGTAAAAGAGAAGAACTAACTGGAAGGCACCACTATGCAGTGCAGACACCAGAAACAACGACTTTAAATTATTTGTTTACTATTTTTTTATCTTGATTTATTGGAAGCAACTTGCAGTATATGATTTATTTATTTTTCTTGATTTATGGGAGAGGGAGACAGACTATAGAACCCGACTTTCTAGATTTTATGTCGAACATGTCCAATTCATAAACTTGCAATGTAAACATGTGAAACATGATTAAAAAATAATAATAATCTCAAGACAGCTGTTCTTACATGTTGTTATTATAAGTTAAAATAACTGTCTCATGTGAGGACAAGCTATTTAGTATTTACTAATCATACTTAAAGATTTCAGCTAAGTAATATATTTATGAAAAATAGAAAGCTCCCCAAAATACAAAGACTTATAAATAGGTAAAAGTAGATAAATAATATTTGCTAAGAGTAAGGACGAAGTGGTGCAAAATATCACACTGACAAAAGTATTGCAGATATTAGAAAATGAGGGATACTGAGAGTATTATATTTCTTCATTTTCTCTTCTTGATATTCTCTAACTTTGAACAATCAAAGTG
Source organism: Malus domestica (assembly GCF_042453785.1). NCBI lineage: Eukaryota > Viridiplantae > Streptophyta > Magnoliopsida > Rosales > Rosaceae > Malus > Malus domestica. The sequence continues at coordinate 17,399,263 of NC_091673.1, forward strand.
CTCTATTTATAGAGTCACTTCAATAGAAAATTACAAAATGATTACTATTTAGCTTGTGAGTTTATACTATACACATGTGGGCAAACATACCCACTATTTACAACACTCCCCCTTAGATGCCCACATATCAGTATCAGTTACCTCGTTAAAACTTTGCTTGGAAAAACTCAGTGGGAAAAAAAAACCATAGCAAAGGAAAAAGAGTACAACTTTACTTGGATGGTGTTAAGCATGCTTATGTTGTTTCGTTAAAACCTTGATAAGAAAAACCCAATGAGAAAAAATCTCAATCAAAGGAAAAAGAGTACAACATGCATGTAAGATATTTGGAACCTTTGACTGGGTTGGTTATGGGTCTCAGTCGAACCAATGATACTGCATGTAAGATGGCATGTCCCCATGTAGAGACTGGCAATTTCGTTTTCATAAGCAGAGTGCGGGCTATTAATTGAAGCCGCTTGATAAATGCCTCTGCTAAACCATTTTGGGTATGGACATGAGGAACATGATGTTCAACATCAATGCCCAATGCCATATAGTAATCATCAAAGGTTTGAGACGTAAATTCACCAGCGTTATCAAGTCGAATGGACTTAATGGGACGATCTGGGAACTGTGCTCGCAACTTAATTATCTAAGCAACAAGTCTCGCAGAAGCTACATTTTGAGTAGACTAAGCAAACATGTGACCATCGGGTAGATGCATCAACCAAAACCATAAAATATCGAAATGGTCAACAAGGTGGTTGAATAGGTCCACAAATATCCCCTTGAATTCTTTGCAAAAATGATGGGGATTCATCATCAACCTTTAGTTGTGATGGTCTAATTACCAACTTCCCTTGGGAACAAGCCTTGCAAGGGTTATCATTTGAGACATCAATGTGTCTGCTCAATAATGGATGTCCATTAGAGTTGGTAATGATTCTACGCATCATGGTAGATCCTGGATGACCTAGACGGTCATGCCAAAGCATGTAAACCTTTGAATTCATGAACTTCTGGTTCATGACAGTATATGCCTCAACTGTCTTTATGTATGTATAATACAATCCACTCGATAAACCATGCAACTTCTCCAATATACGCTTCTGGGTATCGTTGGAGGTAATGCATAAATATTCCACATTTTTTACATTTTTCGTTTCAATGTGGTATCCATTTAGACGTATGTCTTTAAAACTCAACAAATTTCGAATTGATAGAGTAGCATATAATGCATTCTTTATGGATAATATTGTTCCATTTGGTAACATAATCTGAGCTTTTCCTAAGCCTTCAATTACATTTGATTGCGCTGATATTGTTGTTACCTTTACTTTTGCAAGTACCAAATTTGAGAAATACTTTCGATCTCAAAATATTGAATGCGTGGTTGCGCTGTTTGCAAAACAAAAGTCTCATCCATTGCTCTTGTTTTGAGAATAATCATAATTTTTATCAATGTTCTCTGAGTAAAGAAAAAGCAGTTTATTCATACTGGAATACTACTTTTATTGAATTGAAAATGCAAGCATTAAACCACAAGTACAAATAACAAGAGTACATTAAACATAAATAATTCAATCGGACCCATAAACTTCATTCCCTATTTCATTAATAAAGTCTGTAGCATCCAGGTGGGTTGTGTTTAACTGTCCTGATAAATTGGTCACTGGATCAGGTGTTTCCATTGGTTAAGCCTTGTCGAAGAAATTGATTTCGACACCCTTATCCTTGAAAGAGGCTTGATACAGTTCCACCAAATGCTTTGGGGTGCGACAAGTACGCGCCCAATGTCCGTTGCCACCACACCTATGGCAAACTCCTTCAGGACTTCTAGGAGTGTTCATATGAGCTTTTCATTTCTGACGATTTGCATTTTTAAAGCTTGGGCCTAGATTATGCCTTAGAACCTGGTTATGAAACTGAACACCATGGTTCTTGCCTTTCCCGTTCCACCGACGTCGTTTGTGGCCACATCCTCATTTGTAATTATTGCCACGGGAGGATATGGTATTCCTTTCAAGGGAAGCAGCATTCACTTCTGGGAACGGTGTTGATCCAGTAGGTCGAGAATTATGGTTTTTCATCAGGAGCTCATTGTTCTATTCAGCTACTAGGAGCACAGATATCAGCTGGTTGTATTCAGTGAAGCCTCGCGCTCTATACTGCTGTTGCGGGAGCATGTTAGAGGCATGAAATATGCTGAAAGTCTTTTCCAATAACATCTCCTCAGTAATAATATCTCCACAGAGCTTCATCTGAGAGGTAATTCTGAACAACGCCGAATTGTACTCAGCCACTGACTTGAAATCCTGGATCCTTAGGTGAGTCCAGTTATAACGAGCTCTTGAAAGAATCACCGTTGTCTGGTGATTGTATCTGTTTCTCAAGGCCTTCCAGAGGGCTAACGGATCTTCAACCGTTAAGTACTCACTCTTTAATGCCTCATCAAGATGGTGACGAATAAAAATCATGGCCTTTGCCTGATCTTAAGAGAATGAGCTGCTATCTTCCCTGATGGTATCTCCAAGATTCACTGCTTCCAGATGGATCATAGTATCTAGTACCCAAGTAAGGTAATTCTTTCCAGTAATGTCCAGGGCAGCAAAATCAAGCTTTGCCAAGTTTGCCATTTTCTTTTTTGAAAGAAAAATGAGGTGTGTTAGAACTTGCAATAATATGTGTTTTGGAGGAATATATTGTTAGAACTTCTGGTTTTTACAAATTTTTGATCTTCAGGCCAAAATGTTAAGTATCGAAACTTTAGGCTCGAGATTTACATGACTAATGAGAAGGGTAATTGTATCGCACCATTCTCATTGAAACAAGTATAGGATGGAAGATTATTTCGCATCACTTTAAACAGGAAAATTTAAATATGTAGAATAAGGTGGATGATTATACCACACCACCTAAAATTGCGATAAAATTAAATATGCAAAGCAGGATGGACGATTATACAACACCACCTAAAATTGTAATAAAATTTAAATATGCAAAGCAGGGTGGACGATTATACCGATAAAATTTAAATATGCATAGCAGGGTGGATGATTATACCGCACCACCTAAATTGCGATAAAATTTAAATATGTAGAGCAGAGTGAGTGATTATTCCATACCACCTAAAATTGCGATAAAATTAAATAGCAGGTAAATTTAAATATGCAAGATAGGGTGGGCGATTATACCGCTCCACTTAAAATTTGTAGTAAAATTAGATCTGCAATCCAAAATAGGCGATGATACCGCGCCATCTTGGATTACATAAATAAACACTCGGTTAGTAGTCAAGAGTTACACCAAACAAAAAATCAAAGATATAAATAACTGTTAGGTTGAGAACTAGAAGTAAACATGGTTCAAACAATTCTTCGCGAGGGTATATCCAGCAATTGAGGCAGAGGAAGAAGAACAGTAAAAACCTTAGAGGAAACATTTTTATTTTTCAGTGAAGGGAAATGAGAAATGATTACAGAGTCGTGCTGATAACGTGTTATAAATAGGCAAAAGTAGAGAAATAATCTTTGCTAAGAGCGAGGACGAAGTGGTGCAAAATATCACACTGACAAAAGTATTGCAGATATTAGAAAATGAGGGATACTGAGAGTATTATATTTCTTCATTTTCTCTTCTTGATATTCTCTAACTTTGAACAATCAAAGTGCTCTATTTATAGAGTCACTTCAATAGAAAATTACAAAATGATTACTATTTAGCTTGTGAGTTTATATTATACACATGTGGGCAAACATACCCACTATTTACAACAAAGACATATAAGCTTTATATTTGTTTCTAATCTTCACATTGCATCTACTACAATTTTTTCTCCAGTTTTGTGGAAATACAAACACCGAGATTAGCAATTTCGAAACAAAAGATAACAAAAATATGATCCAAACTATGACTGAATCTATGTGCAAACTCTCTTTGCTATATGATGCGAAATATATAAGCACACAAATTTAACCCTCTTTTTGACAATTGTAGTATAGATGTAAGTAGGGATCGTTCTAAACCGGGGATTAGGAGGGATTGCTAAATCACTTGAAAACTAATTTAAAAACATAAAAACAAAGTTAAAAATGTAAACAAAAGATTTTAAAACAAGAAAGTAAAAGGGGGATTTGAGTTTGGTGAAGTTGAAAGTAAAAACGAATAAACTAAAAACTTAAATAGATTTTAAACAAATTTGGGTTGAATGGATAATGGAAGGCTAGCTAAGGGGTTCTTCTCCACACATGTCTTGCTTGCATACAAAATGATTTCCAATTGCATTTCAATAACTTATTAATTCTCAACGCCCCAAATTAACCGTGAATTGCACTAATTAACCCTCAGTTTTTCCACAAGTTATTGGGTTGGATGATTGCATACGACAACCCAAAACATTCCCTACAAGTTCCCTACATGAATTGCATAATAGAGATACAAGCAAGAATCATTAAGTTCTATGAAAAACATAAGCATTGATGAGGCACTCGTTACTATGATTTGCATGAAATTTATGCCAAGGATTTACTTAACACAATCGTGACTAGCGACTTTTACTACTCATGAATATAAGTTCATAACGATTAGGTGAAATTCCCTTATACTCTAGCATCATATTTATGCATGCAAACTAAGTATGCATCCCTAATCAACATACATAAACATGTTATCAATCAAATAGATAAGTAAATCGAATTCATAACTTATGAAACGCAATTAAAAGTAATCAAATCATATTGCAAGCATTAACATGGTTTCGAATCCCCCCCTAGCCAAGGGGGGTTTAGTTCCTCATTATTACAAAACAAAGATAAACAAATTTAAACATTGAAAAACAAAGGAAAGAAAGCACCTAAACGTTCCAACGATCCATGTTGGATAGCAAGTGCGCCTAAGGACTTTTCTCCTTCTCTTTGCCGCAACAACAAGGTTGGAATGATGTTGAAGGGTTGGTTATTTGGAGGAATGGATGGGAAGGGGTTTAGATATGTAGGAGAGGCAAGGAAAGGCTTGGAGAATGGTTAATTTCTGGATGATTTGAATGAGGTTGCTGCCATGGTATTTATAGGAAGAGGATGGACATGTTTAATGCAAAAATCTGGTGGAATGAAGTAGGTAAGGCATGGCAAGGTGGAGAATTGTTGGTGAGGGTAGGTTTTGAGTCATCCACTCACATGTCATGGTGAGTTAAGCATTGCATCATCCACTCAAATGTCATGGTGAGTTAAGCATTACATCATCCACTCAAATGTCATAGTGAGATAGGCATTGCATCATCACTAAAAAAATCTGGTGGAAGTAAAACAAAGGGAAGGCCACGGCATTGATGAATTTTATGGGGTATGCATGGTTTTGAGTGAAGTTTTGGCCAATCCTTTTAGAAATTTATCCCTTCTTGCAACTTGTATTTGTTTCACTAGATTTTTAGCATGTTCTTAGCCTCTTTTGTCTTCAAATTCGTCCATCCATCTTGCTCATATCATATGTAATCCATTACAAGCTCAAAACTGCTCCAAAATGCACCAAAATGCACTTTCTTGCTACCTTAGCCCTTTGGACCTACAAACACACGAAAATGGCTTAAAGTACTAAAATAACTAAGAACTAATAACGTAAATGCAAGAAAACTAGTTAACTAAGTCGCATAAATATGCGTCTATCAAATTCCCCCACACTTAGCTTTTGCTAGTCCTCGAGCAAAACAAAGAAACAAAACATAAGAACAAAACAAAACCTAAACCTTCCAACAATTACCTTAGGGATTTTCAATGCAACATGACATGCAAAAGATCATCATAACCATAGATTTTTGCCTTCCCTACCCTTGAGCACATACTTAATCAAAGTCACCACATACTAGTTCACATATAACCAATTAAAACGATGTTTTGAATGTAGTAACATGCCTTAGAGAATTTGCTCAATTCCTTACAAGATACACTCTTATTTTCACTCTGATTTTCTGACTACTTACCCTACACTAAATGTATGTGAGAAGATTGATGTAAACATGAAAACGAACACTCACATATGTTTATAGCAAAGAAAGCAATTTCTGGAGTTATTAAGCATGTATAGATATGATCTCATGACTGGAATGCTACTACTTAGATGCGAGAACCAGGGACACCATATGCTCGTACCAATCCCAAACTCCACATATTGAAACACATAACACTCAAGATTGAAGTTAAGGGTTGTAACGGGGTTAGGGGTGATTGGCTAACAATGAAAGGTAAGGAAACAAACGTTTTTAAAGCATAATAAGCAAAGTAATGAAATTGATGCTTAGAATTCCCTTTGAATGCAGCAACTAACTTTAAACACAATGGGGTTATTCATTCAACTTTTTAGGGCCGATTTCAACTACAAACAACACTTGTGAGCCTTTCCTCACTTATTTCAAACTCTTTTTCTTTTTTTTCTTTTTTTTTTCTTTTTTCTTTTCTAATCCGTGCCTTATTACTTTCTTTTGGCACACAAAACACAAAAATCTCATTCCCCCACACTTGTTTTCTGCATAAGGACAATCAAAAGGAATTCATTTTAAGTCATGCTTCATTATGCTTTAAAAACAAGGGTATGGATAGTCCTAATCTAGGCTAGGTAAGGGAAATGTGGTTTAACAAAGAAAACATGCTAAACAAGGCTCAACGGGGTTAAACTTAAACAAATATGCACGGGATAAGCTTTTTGGCTCTAGTTCACTACACAACTTCATCTTGAATATGTGTTATGCAAATCAATGTCATGCTTTGAATGGAACGGGCATAAGTTCTAGTATTTGGAACTAAATGATGAAACGCTTTCTAAGTAGCAACCAAGCAAAGAATGATGAGATCATGCAACGACTTTAGAAAACAAAAATGCACAGATTAATAACTCTCCAAAGAACGTATTAGGCTCAAGTCTCTCAAGGTTGTAGTGTTAGTTTGAGTTCCTTCCTTCAAGCATGTTACAAAAACTGATTTTTTTTCTTTGTGATTACATGTGAATTCGTAAACTATAACTATAACCAAGCATAAATCAAGAGCATATCAAACTTCCATCCATGTTTATAACTTTCTTTAACAGTCATGCAATTAAAAACCAAATCCTCATTATTTGTGTTGGAAGGTACCCTAAGACACAAACAAACACACAAAAACAACTCTTTTTGGCTTTTTCAAAACAATTTTTTTCAAATTTTTGTCAAATTTTCGGATTTTTATGTCAAAACATACTAACATGCTTAAAAACACACTAAAAACACTTAAAACAGCAAGAAACAACATTGTAAGTGATAGGTGAATAAAATCCCACGAAAATCATGCAACAGCAACTTGTTTACCCCCCCACACTTAAATCTAACATTGTCCTCAATGTTTCAAACATAAACTCACACAAAAGCAAACAAACAAACAACGAGGAAACATGATAAACATGGCAAAGTAAAAGCAACAGAGAGGAGGGTTAAAGAACGCAAACACCTGGTTTTGGAGTCGGAAATTCCTAGGTCTTCTTTATTTCCATGGGTTGCCTCCATCACTAATGAGAACTCTAGGCATGCCAAACCTAGCAAAGATATTAGTTTTCACAAAATCTGCAACAACCTTTGAATCGTTAGTCCGGGTGGCTTTGGCTTCCACCCATTTGGAAACATAATCAACAGCTAGCAAGATATAAGTGAAATCAAAAGATGGAGGGAAAGGACCCATGAAATCTATACCCCAATGTCAGAAAACACTATAATGCAAATAAAAATAAAATAAATAAATAATAAGAAACAAAATAAAGCAATTGGACTGAAAACTTCCCTAGTTTGCAGTAAAACCAAGCGATGACCCCCAAGCTAAAATTCTGCAATCAACTTCAAGGGTGGAAATAACCAAAAGTTCCTGCAAAGAAAAGAAATAATTCAGTTAAGTAAGGCAAGAAAATGTAAAAAAAATTGCAAACGAAAAATTGAAAATCACGATAAAAGACAATGAATAGAACTAATAAGTGATCATTGGTCGTGCTTGTTGACTTTCCACAGCTTTCCTCTTGAACAGGGTGACACTTAGCTTTTTACTTGCAAGTGATGATTTGATGATATTGTACGGCGGAGCTTTTCTCTTTGGTGATGTTGCAGTTCTTTATTTGTTCTCCAAGCAGATGTGGCAGCTTCTCTAGTTCTTCAGCTCAGACTCCTTGTGCTGGGTTAATTGTACGAGCTGCATTCTTCTCTGCTTGTTTCCTCTGCATGGCGGGCAGGCACGAGGGAGAGGTGTTGGTCTGTTTCTTTCTTCAATCTTTCCAAGTGCCCACCTCTTGCTCTCTTTCTCCTTGTCCTTAGTTGAGGATGAATCAGCACGTTGTCTCCACATGCTTCGAGGTATCATCTTCACTTCCCTTAGACGTGAGAGACGAAGCGAAGGCATAAGATGATGAGTACTCGAGAGCAAGAGCTGGCTGGAGAAAGGACAGGGAGAAAGCATGATATGAGATACTCTTGCTTTCAACCTTCATGATATGAAATACTTTTGCTCTGGATGGGTTGTTTGCAGGGGTATCCCAGGGAATGAGGAATACAGTGTGACTCGAGAGGGTTTGTTGGAAAGCCATTTCAGAGAGGAAGAAGTGCTGAGAGGGTGTGCCTTTGCTATGGAAGGCGAAGGTAGATATTTATGGGACTTTTCTTCACAACCGGAACTATTCCCTCACTCATTGTCGGCAGCCGATGGATGGATGAATAGTACAAATTACGCGCTTTCTGACAAAGCTGCCCGTAATTTCCGCAAAGCAGATTCCTCATTGATATCTGGAATCGGCGCTTCGAGCTCTGAGCATCGTCGATTGTAGAGGTAGCATGTGACACGTGCGGATAAATCTGGAAAAGAAGATTTGCCCGTGGGTTGAAGCCCAGCTTTTGAGAAAGCTAGCGTGTCTTTGACTGTTGAATTTCCCTCTTCGATTTCTGAATTGGTGCTTCGACAAACTGCCCGAGATTTTCGCAAAGCAATTTGCGTGTGACAAGTGACGACACGTCTGGACAAATTGATCTTTTGAAATCCGAGGTTCGGCTCGTGATTTCTGAGCAAGCCCAGCCTTTAAGAAATGAAACGCCTCTTTTGAGAAAACAATCCGGTTTTTGAGAAAGGAAACTCCTCTTTTGAGAAAAGAATCAGGCGTTTGAGAACGGAGCCCCGACTCTTCGATTTGCGAGAGGACGCCTCTTCAATTTCTGAGGAGCGCCTCTTTGATTTCTTCTTTTTATAGAGGCGCTAATTTTGTTCCACAACACACTTGAGCTCCCTCCTGTAAACTTCCAAAATCCTAATCAGTCCGACTCTCTTCTTTCTTCACCACCTTCAGAAAATGTCTGGCCCGTCCGATCGTCGTTTTGACTTGAACATTGGTGAAAAGGCATCTCCGCCTTCACCAGACAACATATGGCGCCCATCCTTCATATCCCCTACCGGTCCTCTTACCGTTGGGGATTCGGTGATGAAAAATGACATGACCGCTGCGGTGATGGCCCGGAACCTTGTCACTCCCAGAGATAACAGACTGCTCGTTAGACGATCTGATGAATTGGCGGTTAAGGAGTCTCTGGCTCTTAGCGTGCAGTGTGCCGGTTCCGTGTCCAACATGGCCCAACGCCTATTTGCTCGAACCCGTCACGTTGAATCGTTGGTGGCTGAAATACAGAGTCTCAAATAGGAGATTAGAGGACTCAAGCATGAAAATAAACAATTGCATAAGCTTGCACACAGTTATGCCACAAACATGAAGAGGAAAATTGACCAGCTGCAGGAAAATGATGGTCAGATTTTACTTGATCACCGAAGGTTTGTGGGTTTGTTCCAACCGCATCTGCCTTCGTCTTCTGGGGCGGCACCGCGTAGTGAAGCTCCAACTGATCAACCTCCGATACCTCCTCCTTCCGTGGCCCTGCCGACTGCTGAAGCTCCGCCGACTACTGAAGCACCACCTGACCAATGAATGCTATTAGTTTACATATCATTGTAAAATATTTTTACTTTTATGTTTTTTTTTTTTTTTTTAAGTGTTTTTTTTTTAATTTAATTTAATTTAATTTAATTTTATTTTTAAATATGTAAATTAATGTAAAAAAACTTTGTTTAACCTTCCCCCACACTTAAACTACAAACTCACAGAAATCAACCAAATAACACAACCAACTAAACAAAACAAAATGAAAGCAGTAAAGATAAGGGTGTAAGAATGCAAATCTGATTTGGTTAGCGATTCCAAAGTCTCCCTTCGTTGAATGCTTGGGTTGCCTCCCAAGAAGCGCTTGATTTAACGTCTTTAGCCGGACGAATCTTTCCTTTAAACTCCCCTCGGCTTCAAAGCATGGAATTTATCTTTTAATGGGAGGTGATACTTGAAATGATTCGGCAATGGTTTAAATTCGAGAGTGGGTGCCTGAATCATCAAAATCAGAAACATGTTAGTATAAATTAAAATTAAAATTGGAGAAGATGGCTTACTTTCTTTTTCCGACACAAACTCAATGACAAACACCACATCTTTGAACATTTCCGGGACTTTGAACTTGGCCAGGTTTACTATGATGGTTGTGGCTTGTCCCGTGTCATCAAACTCAACTGCTTTGGGCTTGATTGTCTCATGCACAACCTCTTGGATGTATTCTTGATATGCTTCAACCACTTCATTCTCTTGAATCCCTTTTCTTGGTGTGCAAGGTTCTTTGAACGTTTCAATACCATCGGGAACTTGTTTTGGTGCACCAAGAATTGGGATATCACTTTGCACCTTTGGAAGAGCTTCCACAATGTCTTTTTCACTCTCTTTGATATTTGGAATCAAAAACCTACAAGGAAAAAGGACATTTGGTGGAATAATGTTAGAATGAAGTGGATTTAAAACTTCCTCACCTGAGTTGGATGACATAAGGATTTGAGGAGCTTGCAGCAAGAATTCTTCTAAACTGCCCAGGTCGTCCTCCTCCTCTTCTGCTTGCAGCAGCAATTCATCCATGTTCGGGCTGTGTTTGGATAGTTCTGGGACAGCTTCATCCTTCATGTCACCTTCTAAAGTGATAGCATCGTGGATTTCAAAATCTTCCTTCGAATTTTCAACAGTTGAGCTGGAGAGTTCACTTTGCTCTTGAATTTGTACCATGAATTCCATAATCTCTCCCATTTGACTCATCAATTTATCCAACTTCTTGTCTTGATTTTGTTGGTCCTGCGTCAAAGAGGTTAGTCTTGAAGAATTTGATCACTATCCATGGACATACTTGAATTTGATTGGAATTGTTGTGGGGTATGCGGTGGTGGCTGCATAGGCGTTAAATAAAACTCCTCAGATTACTGCCAATATCCATCTTGTTGAGCCTCATTGGCTTGATTTTGTGAGCCCTGCACCAAAGAATTTAATTCATTAAGAATTTGATTATAATTTATTGACGAACCTGAGTTTGATTGAGCATATTGCATAGGTTTTGAATAGAAATCCTCCTCTTGCTGCCAATATCCCTCTTGTTGGAATTGTTGAGGTTCCCCCCACATATAATTTGAATGATCTCTCCAAGCCGAATTGTAAGCGTTGGAAAACATGTTGTTGCTTGGTTGATCATAGCCTTGATAACCCCAAGCATCTTCATTGGCAGAAAATTGAGGACTTTGATATCCTTGCCCATAGGGCACATCAAGTGTAGGGACACTTGGCATTGTGGTCCGTTCGGCATACTGCGACATTTGAGAAGTAAGATTTGCCAATTGAGCTTGAATGCTAGCAAAATCCATGTCTTACTTCTCTAGTACCTAAAATCAAAGAAAGAAAACTAAATCAAATATCAAAAGTAACACAAAATAAGGAAAACAAAACTAAGTCAGAAACTAAAACAAAAACAAACTAAACAAAAAGAAAAGAACCAAGGGATTAGCAAAGTTGCTAATCCCCGGCAACGGCGCCAAAATTTTGATGCGAAATATATAAGCACACAAATTTAACCCTCTTTTTGACAATTGTAGTATAGATGTAAGTAGAGATCGTTCTAAACCGGGGATTAGGAGGGATTGCTAAATCACTTGAAAACTAATTTAAAAACATAAAAACAAAGTTAAAAATGTAAACAAAAGATTTTAAAACAAGAAAGTAAAAGGGGGATTTGAGTTTGGTGAAGTTGAAAGTAAAAACGAATAAACTAAAAACTTAAATAGATTTTAAACAAATTTGGGTTGAATGGATAATGGAAGGCTAGCTAAGGGGTTCTTCTCCACACATGTCTTGCTTGCATACAAAATGATTTCCAATTGTATTTCAATAACTTATTAATTCTCAACGCCCCAAATTAACCGTGAATTGCACTAATTAACCCTCAGTTTTTCCACAAGTTATTGGGTTGGATGATTGCATACGACAACCCAAAACATTCCCTACAAGTTCCCTACATGAATTGCATAATAGAGATACAAGCAAGAATCATTAAGTTCTATGAAAAACATAAGCATTGACGAGGCACTCGTTACTATGATTTGCATGAAACTTATGCCAAGGATTTACTTAACACAATCGTGACTAGCGACTTTTACTACTCATGAATATAAGTTCATAACGATTAGGTGAAATTCCCTTATACTCTAGCATCATATTTATGCATGCAAACTAAGTATGCATCCCTAATCAACATACATAAACATGTTATCAATCAAATAGATAAGTAAATCGAATTCATAACTTATGAAACGCAATTAAAAGTAATCAAATCATATTGCAAGCATTAACATGGTTTCGAATCCCCCCTAGCCAAGGGGGGTTTAGTTCCTCATTATTACAAAACAAAGATAAACAAATTTAAAAATTGAAAAACAAAGGAAAGAAAGCACCTAAACGTTCCAACGATCCATGTTGGATAGCAAGTGCGTCTAAGGACTTTTCTCCTTCTCTTTGCCGCAACAACAAGGTTGGAATGATGTTGAAGGGTTGGTTATTTGGAGGAATGGATGGGAAGGGGTTTAGATATGTAGGAGAGGCAAGGAAAGGCTTGGAGAATGGTTAATTTCTGGATGATTTGAATGAGGTTGCTGCCATGGTATTTATAGGAAGAGGATGGACATGTTTAATGCAAAAATCTGGTGGAATGAAGTAGGTAAGGCATGGCAAGGTGGAGAATTGTTGGTGAGGGTAGGTTTTGAGTCATCCACTCACATGTCATGGTGAGTTAAGCATTGCATCATCCACTCAAATGTCATGGTGAGTTAAGCATTACATCATCCACTCAAATGTCATAGTGAGATAGGCATTGCATCATCACTAAAAAAATCTGGTGGAAGTAAAACAAAGGGAAGGCCACGGCATTGATGAATTTTATGGGGTATGCATGGTTTTGAGTGAAGTTTTGGCCAATCCTTTTAGAAATTTATCCCTTCTTGCAACTTGTATTTGTTTCACTAGATTTTTAGCATGTTCTTAGCCTCTTTTGTCTTCAAATTCGTCCATCCATCTTGCTCATATCATATGTAATCCATTACAAGCTCAAAACTGCTCCAAAATGCACCAAAATGCACTTTCTTGCTACCTTAGCCCTTTGGACCTACAAACACACGAAAATGGCTTAAAGTACTAAAATAACTAAGAACTAATAACGTAAATGCAAGAAAACTAGTTAACTAAGTCGCATAAATATGCTTCTATCACTATACTTTTGTACAGAAAAACAATGCATGGCCTATGGATAGCTATACAATGCAAGAGATGCTGACCAGTTTAGCCATAAATGCCTACCAATTTTTGCTTCCATAATATGCAAAGAAGCATAGTGCAGTTATCACACCGTCCGCAGATATCAGCAGCTTGGCAAATGTAGCAGGCGCCCTAGTGCTTTTGTTGGCTTGCCCACTTCCACCAATGATTTCACAATCCTCTTCTGTTTCTTCTCCGAGGCCATCACCTCATTCAACTTCATCACATATGTTGATTTTTGGTTTCAAATATTTGTTGTATATTTCATTATTCATTACAAGAGAGTAAAGGCAACTCTTATAGAGAGACAAAAAGAAAGCTACAAGAAATTGTAGGCTAACTACCGCAACACAATCCCTAAAATTTGCCTTAACAAGAGAAAAAGCCAAAACCTAATTACAAGGAAAGAAACTTTTACAAGCAACAAAGAAAGGTTGACAAAAGGAAGGTAAGGTGAATAACAAATTATGGGAAGTCATGAAAGTAGGGTTAAGACCATCACTTTAGCCTATGACTTAGCTAAAGTGAGGATGACAACCCATACCTACAACCCATCCCTTGAGATCTTATACAAACCGATTTCAATACACCCTCTCAAGCTGGATCAAGGGGATTGATTGATCAAGCTTGCACAACAAACGCTGAAACTGAGTAGAGTCTAGTGTTTTTGTGAATAAATCAACAAATTGATCGTGGCTATCACCTTATCACCTTGGATTGAACTTGAGCTCGAATATAATGGCAGTCAACTTCAATATGTTTGATCCTTTTATGGAATACTGGATTGGAGGCAATGTGCATGGTAGCTTGGTTATCACAATACAAGGACATATGTGCCATGCTTGTGAATCCGAGCTTTGAAAGAAGACCTTTCAACCATATGAGTTCACATGCGGTTGCTGTCATGGCACTATACTCAGCTTATGCACTAGATCGAGCAATAATAGTTTGTTTCTTGCTCTTCCAAGTGACAAGATTCCCTCTAACAAATGTGCAAAACTTGTTGTAGATTTTCGATCGAGGGCATTTCTAGCCCAATCAACATCTATGTAGGACAAAATGTGATTTGATCCATTGTTCTTCATAATTATCCCCCTTCCTACTAAACCCTTGAGATATCGAAGTATTCTCTTGATGATTTTCTAGTGAACTAGAGTAGGAGAGTGCAAGAACTGACTGGCTAGTCTAACTGAATATGAGATATCAAGCCTAGTAATGGTAAGGTAAATAAGTTTCCTAACCATTTGCTGGTAAACACTAGGGTTCGAGAGAGGTTCACCTTTTTCATGCCACTAAAGCTTGCCAGTTAGGGGTGCCCGAGCTAGTTTACACTCCATCATGTTAGCTTCATCTAGAAGATCGAGAACATACTTTCTTTGATTCAAGAACAATCCCTTTGAAGAGGTAGCCACCTCAATTCCAAGAAAGTATTTCAAGGGTCCCAAGTCTTTAATGGCAAATTTTTGGTGAAGTGACTGCTTAAGAGTCTTGATTTCACTCATATTGTCACCTTTAATAATTAGGTCATCAACATATATAAGCACAACCAATTTTCCAGCAATACCACTTTGAACAAATAAAGAAGAGTCAGCATGACTCCTTTTGAACCCTGCAACTTGAAGGACTGAACTAAGCTTCAAATACCAAGTTTGAAGGGACTGTTTGAGACCATATATGGCTTTGTGAAGTCTACCGACCTTGTTGGATTCCTTTTCTCATGGATGGCCTGGTGGCAACTTCATGTCCACTTCTTCAATGCATTTTTCACATCCATTTGGAATAAGGGTCATGCATTATTGATTACCACAAATAACAATACCCTCACCGTGTTCATTTTGGCAATTGGAGCAAAGGTCTCCTTGTAGTCAATGTCATAGGTTTGAGTAAAGCCTTGAGCTACTAACCGTGCCTTGTGTCTCTCAATGCTTCCATTGGAGTTGAATTTGGTCTTATATATCCACCTATTTCCCACGGCCTTCTTGCCATTTGGAAGATCCACCACACTCCATGTCTGGTTGTCATTCAGAGCTTGAAGCTTTTTAGTCATAGCATCTTACCACTCAGGCATGCAGGTGGCTTCATGAAAATTCCTTGGTTCAAAATTGTGGGACAATTTGTTAAGGAAAGAAGCATGAGAAGATGAGAATCTGTGATAAGAAATGGTTGCAGAGATAAGATGCCTTGCAGTGTAAGTAACGTATTATTGTAACCTCACTGGTGGATGTCTATCTTGGGTAGGATTTCTTCTTGGTGCATTTATAGCTTACTGATTTGGTTGAGTTTCTGATGGTCCAGAGGAGCCTGGCACTGCATCAATTACACTCTTAGTAAGTTGAGAATTCTTAGTGCTGATATGAGCAGGAGTGACTTCATGAACTTCTGCTGGAATAGGCAGTGAAAATAGGTTCATAAGATCTTCCATATTAGCATTAGTCTCCAATCCTTTGTGGAAATAAGGTGAATATTCATCAAATCCCACATCTCTAGAGACTGTTAACTTCCCCGTGTTAGGGTTATACACTTTGTAACCCTTTTGAGAACTGGAGTATCCCATAAACACACATTTGACAGCTCAAGGGTCAAGTTTATCATGATGAAGAGCTTGAATGTGCACATAACAAGTACAACAAAAACTCCTGAGGTGAGATAAGTCTATAGGCCTACCCTTCATGACTTCAAAAGGAGATTTAGTATTCAACACTCGAGTTGGCAGTCTATTAATGATGTAAGTGGCAGTGAGTAGGGCTTGAGACCAAAATTTCTTAAGAGAACTCATTTGGATCATAAGTGATCGAGTCTTCTCCAATAAGTCTCGTTTTTTTCTCTCTGCCACACCATTTTGTTATGGTGTACCAACATAACTAGTTTGATGTAAAATGTCATGATTGCTCAAGTAATTACTTATGTTATTGGAAGTGTATTCGATGCCATTATATGGTCTTAACATATATAACTTAGATGAAAATTGATTGGTGATTAGTTTGTGAAAGTCCTTAAAAGCATCAAACAAATCACTTTTAAGTTTTAAAAGATATAACCAGGTCACTCTAGAATAGTCATCAACAAATGTAACATAATATATATACCCATCAAATGATTCTACACGAGAAGGGCCCCAGATATCTGAGTGAACAAGCTCAAAAACTCCACTAGTTCTAGAATTAGAGGAAACAAAATGGAGTCTAGTGGCTTTTGACATTTGACAAGTTTCACACTCAAGTATGTTTCTACAAAAAAAAAAGGAAACAACTTGATCATCACAGGTTCTAAGGGATGGGTAAGGCGTTGGTGCAAGAGTTGATGTTGACATTGAGCCTTTTGATAAAATTGGATTCCTTTGAGAGATAGTATAGTCCATTCAAGAAGAACCCTTCACCAATCTTCTTCTGAGTAACTCGGTCCTGAAACACAACATTGTGAGGGGAAATATGGCAAGACAGTGTAAGGTTTTTATGATTTTTCCTATTGACAAGAGCTGAAAAGGAAAAAAAGGTACATAAAGAGCAGTGGAATCAGTATGCTCACTTAGCAATCTAATCTTTCTTTTCCCTAGAATAGGTTCTCATTTCCCATTTGCAACAGATAGATGAATTTGATCAATAATTTTTTGAAATTCATGGAGACTAGAGGATTTATTAGTTATATGATCAGTGGCACCATAGTCAATAATCCAAAAATCATGTGTAACATTTGCATTAAGAGCAGTGGAAATGGCACTGATAATACCTGGAATATTGCCTTTCGATGTGTTCTCTGAGTCAGCCAAGAATCCAGCAAATTTCCCTAACATTGCAGTAGGGTTTTCAGGCATCATTTCATCAAGCTCAGTGTTTCCTTGCTTTTTTTGAAGAAAAACAACAAACTCATTGATCAAGGACACATGATTTGTTGAGAAATTGGCCATCCTATCAGTTGAAGAACAAGCTGAGTGAAATGCTTTTGGAGTGACTCATCCCTTCCCATCTTTGATCATCTTGCCTTCTCTATCAAACTTAGGCTTTAACTCCGGATGAAGAATCCAACATTTTTCTCTCAAATGTCCCTTCATATTGCAATAAGAACATTTCTAATCTGCTTTCTTCCCAAGCACCCTATCATCAGTTGCTTTGTGATTTGTCGTGAAAACCCTAGCCTTAGAGTTGGATTTGGGCTCAACGTTCATCACTCTTCGTCGAATTTCCTCTTTCTGGACTGCATGACACATATTTGTAAATGAGGGCAGCTCTTGAGTCATTAACAAATGACTATGTAGGTCTTTATACTCGGCTCCCAAGCTTGCTAAGAGTTGAAACACCTTGTCTTCATCAGCCTTCTTTAGTAGCATAGCGGAATCAGTCATGTGTGGACGATACATATCGAGTTCATTCCACATGGATTTCATACTTCCAAGGTGTTGAACAAATGAGTGATCTCCTTGCTTTAAACTAGCCACACTCTTCTTCAGTTGAAAGATGCGAACTGAGTTGTTTTGGCTGTCATACATGTCTTTGACAGACTTCCATAGAAGAAGGGAAGACTCTGAGTAGCTGAAAAGCTCAGACAGTTTTGGCTCCATGGAGTTAAGTATCCAGGACATGACCAGCTGATCAGTAGTGTGCCATGCATCATAGGTTGTTGAAGTGGATTATGGGGGCTCAAAGCTTCCATTGATAAACCCTAGCTTCAATTTTCCTCCTAGAGCAAGTGACACATCTCTTGACCAAGGAAGGTAGTTGAACTTGTTTAGTAGCACCAAGCAAAGTTGTTATTTTGGATTGTTCTCACACCTTTGGGTTAAGTTTGGGGAAGAGGATGAGGCACTATCAGCATTAGACGCATTTTCTTCTGCCATCTCTATTGATGATGAGCAAACAAAAAAAAAATGAACAGAGTTAGGACCCTATGGTTCCTGCTCTAATACCATGTTGATTTTTGGTTTCAAATATTTGTTGTATATTTCATTATTCATTACAAGAGAGTGAAGGCAACTCTTATAGAAAGCAAAAAAGAAAGCTTTACAAGCAACAAAGAAAGGTTGACAAAAGGAAGGTAAGGTAAATGACAAGTTATGGGAAGTCATGAAAGTAAGGTAAAGACCATCACTTTAGCCTATGACTTAACTAAAGTGAGGATGACAACTCATACAAACAACCTATCCCTTGAGATCTTATACAAACCGGTTTCAATAACATCATACTCCAATTCATACAGTTTCAACTCGCTCTGTTGCAATTCTTTCATGAGCTCATTAACTTGTTCCTGCAATTTATGAGTCTGTCTTTTTCATTCTCAACTTTAATTCTTCTTTATTCTTTAGAAATCGACTTCACTAGAGAAACAAGCAATGGCGAAACTAAAAAATTTTCATCGGGTGGGCTAGCTTAAAGATTTAAATCTTTATAATAATAAAAACATGATACTGTATTTTCACAGTATCAGCTAGCTAAAGAAAATTTTGACAAGGTGAGCCAAAAATTTTCGTTATTAAACAAATACGTGTTTAAATTCAAACAAATCCAAACTTGTACATATGCAAGAATCGATGAGAAAAAAGGAATGTAAGAAAAATAAATGGTTTGTAAACTGTATTATATAATTTTATATCAAACCAAGAAAATTTGGATCAATGACTAAATATATGGTGGGCTATATATGAAAACCAATAAAAATTACATGTCAAATTTATTTTTCACCGAAAGCTACCTAGGTTATAGCCCAGGGTAGCCCTTAACGTGGCTTCGCTAGTGGAAACAAGAAGAGACTTCTATTCAATATATTATTGTGTTACATACTTTGTCGTTTTACCGAGATCCAACCGTTGATTTTGAAAACATATATATATATATATATATAGAGAGAGAGAGAGAGAGAGAGAGAGAGAGAGAGAGAGATGGTTCTTTGTACACCACCAAGAAATTCGCTCACAGGATGAAATGTATCACATCTATCACATAATGAAACATGTTGCACGCAGGATGAAATGTGAGAGAGAACGCGTATGGCCACACTATGTAAATTGGAAAAACAAGTGAATCCATAGACATAAAATAGGGATGCATGTAACTCGGGCTATTGTATGGGTTTGAACCATCAAACCCTACCTTGACCTTCTCGCCTTCACAATCTAAGCTCATTGTTTGAAACGAGTATTAGGCAGATTGAAATAACCCATTTTTATGTATGTAACACTTAATTTAAGTGTTCGCAGTATAGACTTTTTGGTTTGAGTTGTGTTTAGTTGAGCAAAACCTTAACCTGACCCATAGAGATTACCTCAATTCAACTCGAACTTGGATTAAGTTCAACTAAATTCGAGTTAGCCCAACCTAAGTTCGAGTCATATAAACTGTCTCTAGACGACAAACAACATCTAAACTGGCCCAAAAGTTCCAACCAAAGGCTAATCCCACAATGAAAACCCAATAGGCCCTAAATGTCAACTTTTTTTTTTCTTTTCTCTCCAAGTGTGAGAGGTTTTCTCTTTTTTTTGAGAGTCATTCCCACCATTAGTGTGAGTAGCTTCCAACCTATCGATTTCATTGCCGCCAGCCTTCGCCGTGGCAAAGGTCGATGGAAGATCTGTGCATTTTCTTTCTGCTTCCTCCTTTTGTTCCTTTTGCTTCCTCTCTCTCCATTTATCTTTACAATTTTAACCAATCTGTTATACTTTATGGGCGTCCATCTTCTTGGACCTTTTTCGATCTGGTTTGCAATTAGTTTTCAACGCATTTTGATGCACTTGTTTGAGAAGGTGGGCAGAGTTCTGATGACGCCAGCTCGGGTGTTTACAAGACCACCTCCTTCTCTCTATCTGCCTTTGTTGGAAGTGTTGTCTGTGGTAATCCCACGTGCTTCTTTCAATTTCTAACCGAGACCGATGCAAAGTTCATGGCTGGGAGACGGGGTATCACTTCATTTCATCTCTACGATGCTACTTGGTGGGAGTTATGGCGTCGATTTGGGTGGCCCATTTTTGTCTTGTTAATATTTGTTTGTGGGCCTTTGTCTTGTAATTAACTTTTGTAATAAAACTTCTTCATTTCTATAGAAAGGATTTATAAAATAAATAATAAATAATAAATAAAAAGGTAAATTACATAAAATTACATCAATTATTGAGCCAATCACAATTTCATACCCCATCTTTAAAATATTTTAATGTTATACCTTATCTTCGAATTTGTTGCAATGTCATATTTTTCGTCAGTTTGTCCGTCAATTCTTCTGTTAAATGTTGACGTGGCTTGAGACGGGGCCCACTCCCTATTAAAAATAATTAAATATTAAAAACTAAATATTTAGTTAATTTTTTAATTTTTTACACCCCTTCTTTCCCATCCACCCGTGTCCCCCAACCTTCATTTACCGCCAAAACCAGAACCCCACCGCCCTCTCTTCCTCCATCTCCACCTCCACCTCCCTCATATGGCGCTCCTCCCCTTCCTTCTCCCCCTCCTCCTACACACCCATCGCCCTCACCAAATTAATCAATGTAACCAATTTCAAACAAAATACCCCAATTCCACCCAAACCCTAACCCTAAATTTCAAATTCTTAGCACTAATCATCCTCATAGCAATGTCCATAACAAAATCAACGTTGTCTCCCATGGCCTCAGTCTCCACCATCATTGCCGTCGCCCACGGTCCCAGTCTTCGCCTCGCCCCCAGTCCTAAATTTTGAATTCGCCTGTTTTGGAGAAAGCTTCAGGCTTTGCTTAAGGGTTTGTGGGTTTTGGCTCAGGGGATGGGAGGCAGTTGTGCTTAGGTTCTAGGGTCAAAGAAAAGCGGGTTCGATCGGGTATTTCTGGGTTTTGGTTTAGGGTTCGGGAGAGGAGGCGAGGAGCGATGTTGAGGTGTCGCGGGGGCGCCCTGAGGGTAGGGGAAGCAACGGCAGAATCAGCCAGAAAAGAAGAGAATAGTAGGGAAAGAATCGGCGGAATCGATCACCTGCAAAAAAAATTCTAGGTTTTTTTGTTTCAAAATTTGTTTGTTTCTAGGGATAAAAGAGAAGAATGAGGGAGTGGGATGAGTGGTCGAGGTGGGTGGGGGGGATGTTGGCACGGGTGGGATCTGGGTTTCGGGTGGGTTTGGTTTTGAGTTGGGGGAAGATGAGAGCGGAGAAGAAGTGTGATGTGGATAAGGGGTGGGTCCTATATTTATTTTATAAAATATTTAAATGATTTGATTTTTAGTTTTTTTAATATTTAGTTAATTTTTTGGGAATTGTTATTGGCATTCCAAAAATCTCATTTTGCACTTCAAACTTTCAATAATTAGAAAGAAAAATACACTTGTGAGAAATATAGAATGAGATTTTTGGAGTGATATTAATAGTTCCCAAATTTTTAATCTAGTTGGAATATGAAGTGGCCCCCGTCTCATGCCACATCAGCATTTAACAGAGAGATCGACAAAAAACCTAACAGAGGTCTGATATTGTAACAAATTCGTAAGATGAGGTATGACATTGAAATGTTTTAAAGATGAGGTATGAAACTGTGATTAACCAAATAATTGAGGTAGTTTTGTGTCATTTATCCAATAGGCCCAATAATACCAAGTTGGAATTGGATCCCTTAGGATCCCCACATCTTACCCATTCATCGTGTATCGTGCGGTCAAAAATCATTTGACTTTTTTTATTTAAAATTAAACACAAGTAGTATCTAACGAAAACTGACCGCATGATGTATGATGACTATTAGGATGTGGGGATTCCTGCTAGGATATGGGAATCCTAGGAATCTCACAAAATGGATCCAAAGATGATCTTTAGAATCCTCACAAAGTGGATCAGTAGAGGATCTTTTTCCAAGTTGGAATTGGATCCCATCTTTTCTACTAAGTTGACTCGTCTGCTTACGTGGAACGAGCGACGTGTCAAGGACGTATAGTCGAACGCCACGTATCCGTCTGCGTTTTCACGGACGTCAGTAAACCAGAAACGCCAATGGTTTGAAAACCCACACAAAGACCACCTTCCCATCTCCTCGTCCTTCAACTTCAGACCCGAAAACAGAAAAGACAAAAAAAAAAAAAAATGGAGGGAAGGGCGAGGGGTTTGACGCTGATTGGCCTTCTTTTGGTGAGCTTCGTCGGAAAGATCGCATCGCTATCGGTGACAGTGAGCGACGTCGAATGCGTGTACGAGTACGTGCTTTACGAAGGCGATACCGTTTCGGGCAACTTCGTGGTCGTCGATCACGATATTTTCTGGGGCGCCGATCATCCCGGCCTCGATTTAATCGTGAGTTCTTTTTTTTTCTTCGTTATCGCTACACCGCAATTGCATCGAAATTTAGCCAAATTGGGATTTTAGGGTTTATGGAAGGGGCTAATTTTGGGGGGTTTTGTTTGGTGTGGAAGGGATCTAAGTGTAGATTGTAGTTTTTAAATTGCTTGGTATTAAAATATGTTAGAACTTTTTGAAAGTGTTGATTTTTGAACTAATGTGGTAATTGAAGCTGCAATCTTGATGCTTGTAAGTCCAAAGCCAATTGTGAAGATTCTTTGATATTCATAGTTTATTGTATCGAATTTCAAGCCCCGAATCGGAAAATATGGATAACTGATAAGACTATTGAGCAAAGGTTTGATCTTTTTTAAGTCTTTGTAGCGTCATCCATGAAGTAGGGAATAGTTCGAGTAGGAGTAGTTCAAGTAGGTAGGAAACTATGACAACCGGGGGAAGGTCTTGGAGTACTTTTCAAAATTAGGGCTACACTGGCTGTCTGCCTGTATCGCTAGAGTCTAGTAGTGGATCACAATGCAGATGGTTACACGTAGTAATCCCTACAGGTGTGCTTAGTAGGGATAATCTGTGGTAATCATAAAAGTGGTAAGTTAAATTTCAGTTTGAATTGTGGCATTTGAGTTGAAATTTATGTCAAATTTTATTGTTCTAACCATAGTTGCCAGATTCGGCCATTTATTGGTACGTCCGTACCAATACTTTGACAGTTCGATTGTGAATTCGGTGTCTCTAACCAGATTAAACAAAACTTGAACAAAGAACTGAAAAAACGCACCTGGTTGACCCCATTTGGGTATACTTAATATTTATGTCGCCCCATGTTTCCTTGTAAGCAAAATGGGTTTAGGTTCTTGTTTAAATAAATAAACTTTGACATTGGTGGACAAAAAGGGGTCAGGTTTTTGTTTGTAAGAACTCAGAAGAGTCAGTTCAATACATGCTTATTCTCTACTTTGTAGCTTGGGAACCATGCACTTCTGTTTTCCCATGGCTTAGTGTTGGTTGGGTGTTGCCTAAGAGCGTAGGAAATGGTTTATCTGGCTAGATTGGAGTTCGATTAGTAGACTATTTGTGATGTTGGTCTTTGGAAGGCAGTTTCTGTACCTTTTTCTTAGAGTTTGTAGGTTGAGAGGAATCACTAAGCATTTGAAGGCATGCAACTATCTTTCTGTAAATGGATCAAGAAAGGCTGTCCATCTTTTGTTACTATTCTAGAAATTTTGTTTTCTTAACATCCACGAGTTTTTGTTATAGTATGCTACTTGTTTAGCCAGTAGGTGCTTTTTCTTGCAAGTAAACTTTACCAATGATGAAAAAAAAGGCTGATGTTGGTATTTTATGCAGGTGACATCTCCTGGGGATAATACGGTGCACACTTCGAAGGGAACATCTGGTGATAAGTTTGAGTTTAAAGCCCCAAGAAGCGGAATGTACAAATTTTGTTTTCACAATCCTTACTCAACGCCAGAGACTGTTTCTTTTAACATACATGTTGGTCATATTCCCAACGAGCACAATATTGCCAAAGATGGTTTGTGAAAAGCTTTGTCAATAAGTTTTCGTTATGTTATTTTGTTTCAGTTTTCAATTGTGGTGCTGCAATTTGAAGTAATTTGTTGCCTTGACAACCAAAAAGAAAATACTGTTTGCCTTTGAATGTCAAGTACTCTGAATTGCTTGTTGAAGTGTGTTGATCCCAGTAACATGTTCAAGACTTTCAATAGTATCTCCGTCCTTCGGTTTTTTTAACCTTGAGATGTTGGTTTGTTGCAGAACATCTAGACCCAATAAATGTTAAAATTGCTGAGCTTAGAGAAGCATTGGAGTCAGTTACATTAGAGCAGAAGTACTTGAAAGCACGTGATGTTCGACATCGTCATAGTAAGTTTTCTTTCTCTCTTTACCAAAGAAAGTTAACAATGATAAAGTCGTGCTATATCAGCGTATCCTACTGGCAGTTAGGTTTAAGCCTTATTTGCTAACGGGATCCTCTCTCTTTTGTGAGACATTTGTGTATTTCCTGAATTTTAATATCTAGGATGTCCTCTTGTCAAATGTCTTCTGGGTGATTTTTGATAGGACTGAAAAGGTTATCTTGGAATTATCAAGTGCTGAATAAGTATGTAGCGAGTGTTCAAAACTGAAGAATTTGTGCTCAATAGGTTCAACATGTGTGTTAGCTAAAAGTTTCAAGTCTTAATTCAGTCTATGAAAACATATTGGCATTATATCATTGAGAACATTTTAAAACGTCAATCTATCATTGACCTGCTTAGGTACTTTTGTGATATTCAACTTTTTGACTCTGTGCACATCTTATGAAGTCAATAACTCTCATTAACAGCAAAATGAGGGTCATGAATTGATTCCATGGTGTCACTGCTGGCATGGACATGCGGCATAATGGGTTGCAAAACTACATTATTAGGGTTAACGGATTCTCATAACTATTTGTCAGTAGCTACCCATATATCATTAACCTGCTTCTTTTTAGCTCGTCTCAGTCATAAGTTAGTAACAAAATAATGCGGTAGATCTATCATGTTTTAGATCCTGGCACCATCTTATGATTCTGATCACATGCTTTTTTGTGTCTGCCGCAGCAAACGAGAGCACAAGGAGGCGGGTTGTGTTGTATACAGTGGCAGAGTATCTTGCGCTGGCTGCTGCGAGTGCTTTGCAAGTCGTTTACATTCGCAAACTTTTCAGCAAATCGGTTGCATACAATCGGGTTTGAACTGCTTGGTTCTTGTTATTGTCTATTTTAACACAGGATGAACCTCATAGATTATTTCAAATCCGTCTTCTGTGTAACAAGTTATGAAAAGTTTATACTATTTTGGTTCTTAGTTTTCAAGTGCATTGACCTACACTTTGAAATGTCATGGTTTTAGTTGGTATATGGGAGTTCTTCAAAAATACCAATTTATATATTAGGTCCATTAGAAGCTAATCTTTTTCTCAAAGATAATGTTACTTGGACACACAAAACCAATACATTTGTCGACACATATTCATATACGAGTCTCAGTTCACATTTCCACTCCGATTGTAGACCCTAAGTTCCGATCCCCTTATCATCCAATCTCTGTTTCCTGTCGACCTCCATGTTTCTCTTCATTCCCCATCCTATCATACCCACCTGGCTCTGGCCTTCCTCGATCTCGCATCATTTCAGATTTGCAGTGACTTTTTCTTCACACGAATTGTCGCAAACCCTTGGAAAGGTGCTTACAGCTCTGGCTCCAGTGATCACACCATCACCTTCCATGTGTATGCCTTTGTTGGCAATGTTATTGGTGGGATCTCTTTCCCCCTGGTTTCTATCAGTCTGGCCTCAAACCACTAGTCTTTTCAATGTGTGACTCAGATCAATTTGGTGCTGGATGGAGGAAGTTTGACACTTTCTTTTCCATCACTTTTGGGGCGTCGGTTGGCTAGATCTCTGGGTTGTCTATTTCGACTTAGTTTTGCTTGGGGTTTAATATGTTTAGAGGGATGTTAGCTGCCCGTCCCTTTTACCGTTCTCTGCCTTTTTAATTTATTTCTTGCCCTGTGGATTCAACTATCAATTTAAACTCTATTTGACTAACCACAAGATGTGGTCCAATTTACAAATTGCCACCTTCAGTTGGCGATTTCCTGGTGCATTTCTGGCAGGAGTTTGAGACCAGTTGAGAGCACTTTGTGACTAGAGAGAAGCCAAACCTCGAGCAGAGATAAACCCCACCATGTGGGAACATTTCGTGGTCTTTACCAAAAACAAATGTTACAGGTGACTAATTATTTTGAAAAAAAGACCCACCTATTACAATTTTTCTCATCGAGATTTGAAAGCACCCCGAATGTTAATTTGTATTATGCATAACTAGACCGATTTACCTTAAAAATAATTGGAACCAGTCGCTTTTATTTATCCATTAAATGAGAGCAGCGCTAAGAAATTTTCCTTATATTTGTACATCATTTTTATGACAAGCAAGTAATAACATCAAATAAAATAAAAACTGTTATAAACTTTTTATTTAAGTATGATTGTGTAAATCCTAGATTAGATTTAATACTAGTTATTCTTCTATATTAGGACTTGTATTTCTTTGAAGAGAGGGACTCTTTCCTCCCTTATTACAATAAATAAAGACACTACGTAGGGGGAATAACACATCCTCTACACAACCTTACAAACACATATCTCTCTATTCTCTCTATGTCGCGCCCCTCTCTCCCTATCAGATTAAAATAAGCCACAACACATTATTAACACGCTTCTACCGCTGCACTTAGGAATCTAACGTAGAAGCTTTCTGCATCAAACCGGTTCATCAATATCATCATGCAATCAGGTTCTTCCAAAACAACAGTTTTTCTCTCAATATTTTTGCAGCCCTGATAACATGAACATTCACCATAATGCATGACCCAACTTTACGTTCTTCAAATTTTAGATTCTACATAAATTATGTATGCATTATATCCATAATTGTTGAATTATGTGAATTGATATTGTCATGAATTGCATCAAATATCTTATCATGCATTGAATTATATGTTGAATATGCATTGAATTATAATCTAGAAATTTAAAAAAAAAATACTAAGGTTTCGTTGGGAACCCAAGTGCGATGGTGGAAGCCAAGTCGTCGGGCTCCCCGAGCCGAACAGAGTGAACCAATCCACAGAGCCAAAAGCTCCAGGTTTAGCAACTTAGAATAATCCAACACCATTAATGGCGTCCTTGTCCACGTCCACCACAGGCATGGCCTACAGCCAACACCTCGAGCCTTTGGTCATTGTCATCAACGACTAGAAGTCATCCCCGATGAAAATTGGACCGAGATTTACTTGAATCTCTTCGGAATTCCTTGAAAATCCGATTTAAAATTTCTAGGGTCTGGTTCTTGAACGTTGAGATTAACCTTTTCTGTTCACCACGGTGGTCGTTGTCGACCCATGTGACTCGCCTCGAGTTCTCTAAACCATAACATGGCCGCCAGAAACGACGATGCCGGTCATATCCTCTGATGTGCACACCTATCACAGTTGGGATTCATGTTTGGTTTAACCCACAACCCTTTGGGCTTGGACTCATCTCAACCTGCAACAATATTTTGAAAAGAAAAAAAATTCATGGGCTTACAAACCCAGGCCCTTATTACTCACCTTAAGTCCATGTGACACCAGCCCATCGGGCTTTAGTGTCCCTATGCATAACGCCGCACCAGATCCCAACTTGTAGCTGGTGCATAGGTGCACATGCACCGCATCACATTAGATCTCAACCTCTGGTTGGTGCATTCGTGTACCCACACGCACACGATCCCAACCTATAGCTGGTGCATTGGTGCATCTGCACCGTGTCACACTTGAACCATGCCCATTTATGCCTCTGGTATATTGGGCATGCAGACCACATTTGTTTACCCCAACCCAACTCTTGTGCCTGGGCTGCATGGTCTAAATTTTCAAGCCCACCCGTGGACTTTGGTCCATATTTTTGGGCCCCGAGTTTAATTGCCTATATTTTTTTAGGCCTTAATGGGTTTTATAATTTTTTTTTACCTACACTTTAATTTTGACCCAAAGTCTAAATAATTAATTCAATTATTATAATAGACCCTGAAGATCTATTTACATATTTTTCTTGTTGCATATTTCTGTATATATATTTGTGTTTGTCTGTAGGAACTTATGAACCTAAAATTTATAATTCTTTAGAAACCTGAAGTTTCTAGAAGCATGCCTTGTTTGAAAACTTGAAGTTTTCTTTAAAAACATCACCCATGAAAAACTTGAAGCTTTTTCATGTAACTTTAAGCCAATACATGTCTATTCTAACCTGAATGTTCTACTCTTATGTGAATGGATTGATTTTTTTTTCTCCATTACACTAACCATATTTTTGTCCAGTTATTTTGTGATAGGGACATATTGAATTTGAACAAACTCGACTTCACCACTTTAGAGGTCTCTGGAAGAAATTACTTCAAGTTGGTCCAAGATGTGAAGCTTCACCTCACATTGAAGATGAGACAGATAACCCGATTGGAAAAGCTAAGAAAGCCACTACCATGACTTTTATCCGAATACACATTCGTGATGCACTGCAAACCAGGTACCTTGCTGAGGAAGATCCACGAGCACTTTGGGTCGCTTTGATCACCAAAAAGACATCTTCTTGCTTGAAGCAAGACATGACTAGCAGCATCTGCGCTTCCAAGACTTTAAGTTTGTGAATGAATATAATTCTGAAGTTTGTCGAATCTGATCACTTCCTAAGTTTTGTAACAAGAATTTGACCAAAGAGGATCTTCTAGAGAAAACCTATTGGACATTCTCTGCTACCAATATTGTCCTACAGGAACAATTAGGGCTCAAAATTTCACTAAGTTCTCGAATTTGATCTCTGTCTTACTTCTCACTGAAAAGCAAAATCAGCTATTGATGAAAAATCATCAAGCTCGACTTACTAGAGCGACTGTTGTGTCAAAAGCACACTATAGCACAAACCAATGCCCAAATGCCAACATAGACATGGTAGGGGCAGCCAGAAGCCACCCATCAAGGTCAACAAATTCAAGGCCCATCTAAGGGAGGAAACCGAGCCCAGAAGCACCCTAACCTCGCTCCCAAGGCCCCAAACTTCAAGAATAAGGGTAAAGCACCTGACACCATGGATGTGGACATATGCTACTGCTGTGGTTTAAAGGACCATTGGTCCTGTGTTTGCCTTGCTCCTCTTAAGGTTGTAGCTGAATATCATTTTCATCATAAGAAGTTTGAATTAAACTTTATGCAAGTGGATGAAACGGAGAGTATCAAAATGGAGGTTTCTGACTTTCATGAGGCTATTACCCCTATAGAAGATTAGAATCTTAGACATAAACTATTTTTAGTAGAATTTTAAACCCCTAGGGCGGAATTCCACCTAGTGGCCAAACCCTCATTTTGATTTTTGGTTTAAGTTTGAACTATTTTCCTTTATATTCGGATTATCTGTTAGTGATTTGTTTTTGGTATTAAGTTTTTTTTAATTACCATCCTTGTATAGTTAAATCATTTTGAATGGATATTTGTTTTTAGAACTTTTATGCATATGACCGATTCAAATTAATTTGTATTTGTAGGTATAACTAGTGGGAAAATTAGTTGTCTGGCAGATAGTGCAACTAAACACACCGTTTTGCGTCAACGCATCTATTTCACTAACTTCATACCTAAGAATGCACCTCTGACAACCTTCTCAAGCCTATCCAACCTGATCGCAGGATACAGTAAGACACATATAATGTTGTCCAATGGTACAATATTAACTGTTAATGTGGCACTTTATTCTCCACGTTCCGGAAGAACGTTGTTGAGTTTCAAGGATATTAGAGATGATAATTACCACGCTGAAACTTATGTAGAAAACGGAGTTGAATTTTTGTGCATCACTTCCTACGAATATGGCTAGAAGTGTATTAAAGAGAAGATAGAGCTGTAGACACGAAAATTCCTGAAATGAACGAGACAAGAACACGTGTACAAAATAATATTTGTATTAATGATTTAGGGGTGGTATGACATTAACTAGCACTCAAATTAAACCCTCTTTTTATCAATTGTAGCAAAGTATGTAAGTAGGGATCGTTCTAGACCGGGGATTAGGAGGGATTGCTAAATCACTTGAAAACTGACTCAAATACGTAAAAACAAGTTTAAAACACTAAACTAGACTCAAAGAAAGCAAAACTAAACTCTAAAACACTAAAACAACCCTAAAGACTCAAAACAGCCCAGAAACACTCAAAACTGCCTTAAAACCACAATCTGGGCAGTTTTGAACAATAAACACAACTTGGACGAAAATTGGTTTTAACTTGACTTAAGACACTTGAAAACACAAACTAAAGTGATTTCTAACTACTATGACTCAACAAAATAAAGGGGGATTGATTTTGGACGAATTTAAAAACAAAACAAAACTTTGTAAACTAGAGCAGATTTTAAAACGAATTTGGTGAAAGAGAATGGATAGAAGGCTAGCTAAGGGGTTCTTCTCCACACATGTTATACTTGCATACAAAACGATTTCTAATTGCAATTCAATAAACCATGAATACTCAACACTCCAAGTTAATTAGGTCCGCTTAAATTAACTTTCAGATTTCCCTTATATCAATGAATTGGACGGAAAAAGCGCATGGCAACCAAATTATTCCTCAAAAGTTCACTACATGAAAGCGCATAATAGAGATACAATCAAAGATCATTACGTTCAATGGAAATCATAAGTATTGACGAGGCACTCGTAACTATGAAAGCGCATGAAACTTATGCCAAGAATTCACTTAACGCAATTGTGATCAACAACTTTTACTACTTATGAATATAAGTTCATAACTCTTAGGTGAAACTCCCTTACATTCTAGCATCAAACTTATGCCTGAAAATTAAGCGTGCACTCTCAACCAACATACACAAATCAGTTTTAATTCATATAGATAAGTAAATTGAATCCATAACTTATGAAACGCAATTAGAAGTAATCAAATCATATAGCAAGCATAATCATGGTTTCGAATCCCCCCTAGCCATGGGGGTTTTAGTTCCTCATACTCGCAAAGCAAAGATACATAAATTTAGACATTAAAAACCAAGGAAAGAAAACACCTAGACAATCCAATTTGGACAGCAGGTGCATCGACGAGTCTCCCTTCCTCCTTGCTGCGGCACTTGGACTTTGGACAGGTTCTTTGGGGTTATGGATGGCGTAGAATGGATGGGGGATGTGTGATGGTGTTTAGGGTTGATGGGTGGTGCGGCTAGGGATGATTTAGGGCAGAAAATATAGAATATGGTGGTGGAAGGGTGCGGCAGAGAGCAAGGAATGATTTCTGGCGTGAATTGATGTGTATGAGAGGTGGTGATCTGATCTAGGGGTTTATATGAGTATATATAGGCACTTAAAACCTTAGGTGAATCAGATATGGACTTGTATAATTAAACCCATCAGGAAAAGGCTTAAAACAATCAGATTTTGAATGGGAAAAGGCCTCCTAGGTGTGGCAGGTAAGGGATAGGGTGGATAAGGCTTCTAGAAAGCCTTGCAAGGCAAGGAAAACAAGTTCTAGAAAGGGGATAGGTGCGGCACCTTATGTGTGCAGGGATAGGGCTTCTAGAAATCTAATTTTAAGCATTCTAATCTAGTTAGGAACCCCACTTTGCAGCTAAAATATCAATGAATTCAGATTTGGATAAGATAGGATAGGATAAGGTTTGTTTGGATAAGATAAGCTAAGATAAAGTTATGGATGATGTTTTGGATAAGATTTCTTCACTTAAGCTGATTTTTTGACTTTAATTCTCCTTCGTCAAGTAGGAAACCTTGCTTGAGTAGGAATCCTCATCCTTCTAGGAATCCATCTTTGACTACGAATCCATCCTTAGCTAGGACTCCTCCGTTGATTAGGAATCCTTCTTCAACTAGGAGTCCTTCGTTGATTAGGAATCCTTCTTCAACTAGGACTCCGCAAATCTTCAAATCTTCATTCTCGTCCATTCCATTGGCTCCAAGTATGTGACTTCCATTCCAAGCTCTATTTTGCTCCAAAAGGCTCCAAATTGCATCATTTTATGTAATATGCCCTTAAAACCTGAAAACACATGAAACTAGCTTAAAAGACTACTTTAAACTAAGAAAACATAACAAACATGCATAAGAACTAGCTAACTAAGGCGCATAAATATGCTCCTATCAAATTCCCCCACACTTAGCTTTTGCTAGTCCTCGAGCAAAACAAAACGAAACAAAGTAAAAACGAAACGAAACAAAATAATCAAAACATAACCTAAACCTTCCAACGTTTGCCTCAGGGATTTCCAATGCACATGAGATATTAAAAATCATCATTCCCACAGATTTTAGTCATCTTCACACTTAAGCACATACTTAATCATAGTCATCACGTACTAGTTCACATCTAACCAATTAAAACATGATTTTAAATGTAGTAACATGCCTTAGAGAATTTGCTCAATTGCTTACTAGATATGCACTCAATTTTCACACAGATTTTCTGACTACACACCCTATACTAGTTATATGTGAGAAGATTGATGTAAATATGAAAACGAATGCTCACATATATGTATAACAAAGAAAGCACTTTTTGGACCCTTTCTTCAACAACCAACAACTTAGAGCTCATTTTTATGCTCTTCCAACTCCTTTTCATACTTTTCACAACTTTTTCTTTTTTTCTTTCTATTTTGCACGAATTTTTTTTTTTTTTTCTTTCTTTCTTTGCTGTGCCTCAATATTTCTTTTGGCACACAAAAGTTCCTTCCCCCACACTTATGTTTCTACAATACCATGATCAAAAGGAATTCATCTTGAGTCATGCTTAACTATGTTTTAAGAACAAGGGTATGGATAATCCTAAACTAGGCTAGGTAAGGATAATGTGCGTTAACAAACAACATAGGCTAAACAAGGCTCAACGGGGTTAAACCTACAAAAATAAATGCATGGAATGAAGGCTTTTTGGCTATGGTGGTAACTACTAACTTCATCTTGAATATGTGTTATGTAATTCAATAACATGTTTTGAATGAAATTGGCATGAGTTCTAGCATTTGGAACTAAATGATGAAACGCCTTCTAATTAGTAACCCAGCAAAGAATAATGAGATCATGCAACGACTTTAGAAAACAAGAATGCACAGATTTTAACTCTCCAAATAAACATTTAGGCTCAAGTCTCACAAGGTTGTAGCGTTTGTTTGAGTTCCTTCCTTCACGCATGTTACAAAAACTAATTTTTCTTTATGATTACATGTGAATTAATAAGTTATAACCACAACCAAGCATAAACCAAAGAGTAAATCAAACTTTCATCCATGTTTATAACTCTCTTTAACAGTCATGCAATTACAAACCGAATCCTAATCATTGTGTTGGAAGGTACCCTAAGACACAAACAAACACACAAAACAACTTTAAAACGACTCTTTTTGGGTTTTTCAAAACATTTTTTTCAAAATTTTATGGGATTTTCGAATTTTTATGTCAAAACACACTAAAACACATCAAAACAGCCTAAAAACACCTAAAAACAGCAAGGAACAATATTTGAAATTATGGGTGATAAAACCCTACGAATTTGTATCAAAACACTTTGGTTACCCCCCACACTTAAATCAAACATTGTCCTCAATGTTTCAAGCATAGACGTACACACATAACAAGTAAAACAAACAAACAGCAACTAACACACTAAACATGGCAGAAACGAAATAAACAACAAAGAGAAGAGTTGAGGAACCCAAATCTGGAATTGGAGTGCTCTCTAGGTCTTCCTTTGTTGAATGCATGGGTTGCCTCCCAAGTAGCGCTTGCTTTATCATCGTATAGCCGGACAGAGACCTCATTCACTCCTTACTAGGGCCCATGGCATGCAGGGTGATATCATCCACGGCATGCTCCTCAAAGTTATCATAGTATGGCTTCAAGCGGTGCCCATTCACCTTGAACTCTTGTCCGGTTTTCAAGCTTTGGAATTGTACTGCACCATGGACAAAAACATTAGTAATAACAAATGGGCCAACCCACTTGGAATGTAACTTACCAGGAAATAAACGAAGGCGCGAATTGAATAGTAACACTCGCTGCCCAACGGAGAATGATTTGCCCCGAATCATCTTGTCATGGAAAGCCTTTGTCTTCTCTTTGTAAATCCGGGCATTCTCATATGCTTCATTCCTTATCTCCTCAAGCTCATTCAATTGGAGCTTCCTATGCACCCCAGCCGCATCTAACTCTAAATTGAATGCTTTTACAGCCCAATGTGCCTTATGCTCGAGTTCCACCGGGAGGTGACATGGTTTGCCATATATTAGCCGAAATGGAGACATGCCAAGGGGTGTTTTGTAAGCCGTACGATAGGCCCACAATGCATCGTTCAAACGTAAGCTCCAATCCTTCCTTGTAGGCCTCACGGTTTTCTCTAGGATTTGTTTGATCTCTCGGTTAGAAACCTCGGCTTGGCCATTCGTTTGAGGATGGTAAGGTGTAGAAACCTTATGGTTGACATTGTACTTCCTCATTAACGCCTCTATGTTCCGGTTGCAAAAGTGAGAACCGCCATCACTGATGATCACTCTTGGCATGCCAAACCTTGCAAAAATGTTAGTTCTAATAAAATCTGCAACCACTTTAGAATCATTAGTCCGGGTGGCCTTTGCTTCCACCCATTTTGAGACATAATCCACCGCAAGTAATATGTAAAGAAAACCATGTGATGAAGGAAATGGGCCCATGAAATCAATGCCTCAAACATCAAAAATTTCGACAGGGAGTATGATGTTTTGTGGCATTTGGTCTTTAGCACTTATATTACCCATTCGTTGACAACGATCACAAGACATACAAAAGGTTCTAGCATCTTTAAATAGAGTTGGCCAATAAAATCCACATTCGAAAACCTTAAGGGCAGTGCGTTGTGTCCCAAAGTGTCCCCCACATGCATAAGTGTGACAAAAATTTAAAATCGAATTAAACTCCATATCATGCACACATCTACGTATAACCTAATCCGAACAATATTTCCATAAATATGGATCATCCCACACATAAAACCGTGCCTCATGCCTTAATTTATCACGTTGGTGCTTAGTATAAGTGCTTGGAATTCGTTTTGACACTAAAAAGTTCACTAAATTGGCATACCAAGGCTCACTAACCTTTATGGACATCAATTGCTCATCCGGGAATGTCTCTGGAATAGGGACGACATCTTCTTCATGCACCAAACGGCTCAAGTGATCAGCCACAACGTTCTCACTTCCTTTCTTGTCTCGGATTTCGATATCGAACTCTTGGAGAAGAAGCATCCATCTAATAAGCCTTGGTTTAGCTTCTTTCTTCGTGAGCAAGTACTTCAACGCTGCATGATCAGTGTAAATTATTACTTTTGTACCAAGTAAATAAGAACGAAACTTATCTAAAGCAAAATCAACGGCAAGGAGTTCTTTTTCCGTTGTGGAGTAGTTCAATTGAGCATCGTTTAAGGTTCGAGAGGCATAATATATGACGTGTGGCTGTTTGTTCTTCCTTTGTCCCAAAACAGCGCCTAGAGCATAATCGGATGCATCGCACATAAGCTCAAAGGGAATGCTCCAATCTGGTGGCCGAATGATGGGGGCCGAAGTTAGCATCTCTTTAAGGTGTTTGAACGCCTTTTCACACTCCTCGTTGAACTCGAAGGGCACATCCTTTTGGAGAAGTTGGCAAAGCGGTGTGGAAATCCTTGAAAAATCCTTGATGAATCGCCTATAAAATCCTGCATGTCCCAGAAACGAACGAACCTCTCTAACCGAAGTTGGAGAGGGTAAGTAGCGTACAAGATCTATTTTCGATTTATCAACCTCAATTCCCCTTTTAGAAACAATATGCCCTAAAACTATGCCTTGTTTTACCATAAAGTGACACTTTTCCCAATTTAAAACAAGGTTAGTTTCCATGCATCGTTTTAAGATTAATGTGAGATTTTCCAAGCAACCATCAAACGAATCGCCAAAGACACTAAAATCATCCATGAATACCTCAATAATCTTCTCAATAAAATCTGAAAAGATACTTACCATGCATTGTTGGAACGTGGCCGGTGCATTGCATAAACTGAATGGCATGCGGCGGTAAGCAAAAGTACCAAATGGGCACGTGAAGGTGGTCTTTTCTTGGTCTTCCGGAGCTATGACAATTTGATTATATCCCGAATAACCGTCAAGAAAACAATAAAAAGAATGACCGGCTAACCTTTCAAGCATTTGGTCAATGAATGGCAATGGAAAGTGGTCATTCCTTGTGGTGTTGTTGAGCTTCCTATAGTCAATGCACACTCTCCAAACTGTTTGGATACGGGTTGGTACAAGCTCATCCTCGGCATTCTTCACCACAGTGACTCCTGACTTCTTTGGAACAACCTGTACGGGTGAGACCCAGCGGCTATCCGAAATTGGATAGATCACTCCACAATCGAGAAGCTTTATAATCTCTTTTTTCACAACTTCCATCATTGGAGGGTTGAGTCGGCGTTGAGCCTCTCGAGTTGGTTTAGCCCCCTCCTCAAGAAATATGCGATGCATGCATGTTGTAGGGCTAATCCCCTTAATATCGGCCAATGTCCATCCAATGGCTGTTTTATGTTCTTTCAACACCCGAATCAATTTTTCCTCCTCTAATGTCGTGAGTGATGAAGAGACAATGACGAGCAACGTCTCTTCATCTCCCAGAAATACATACTTTAAATG
Organism: Malus domestica; assembly: GCF_042453785.1. Taxonomy (NCBI): domain Eukaryota; kingdom Viridiplantae; phylum Streptophyta; class Magnoliopsida; order Rosales; family Rosaceae; genus Malus; species Malus domestica. The sequence goes on from NC_091673.1 coordinate 17,436,469, forward strand.
ATCCGGCAATGGTTTAAGCTCGAGAACGGGGGCCTGAATCATAGAAGGTAACAACGTATTAGTGGAAACGGGAATTGGAATTGGATTTAGAAGCTTACCATTATGTTGTGGCAATGATTCCAAGGCAGCCACAAGCTCGGCATGTTCATCCTTAGGTACAGCAAGATTTGGTGTCATTCCAATTCCTTGTGCAATTGTTGTTTCGAGGGGATCGTCTTCCAACATATCAAGATAATCCTGCGCCAATTCATCCAATACATCAATAGAAAAGCAAGAATGATCATCTTTAGGAAATTTCATAGCTTCAGAAATGTTAAAGTTAATAATCTCCCCATCGAATTCCATTGTTAACGTCCCTTTGAACACATCGATCTTGGTGCGGGCTGTTTTCATGAAGGGCCTCCCAAGTAAAATCGGCAATGGGGTGACATTTGGTGAGTCCTCCATCTCTAAAACATAGAAATCCGCTGGAAATATCAAGTTATCCACCTGCACCAAAACATCCTCCAAAACTCCTTTCGGATATGCATTAGAATGATCGGCTAATTGAATTATAACACCATCGTTTTTAAGTTCTCCTAAGTTCATTGATGCATAAATTGAGTATGGCATGACGTTAATTGAGGCTCCTAGATCTAACATAGCATGTTCAAATTTGGTATTGCCTATAACACATGGAATTGTAAAACTACCCGGATCTTTGCATTTAGGAGGTAATTTTCTTTGCAAAACAGCGGAAACATTCTCACTTACCTGGACAACCTCTTTGTTCGAAATTCTCCTTCTTGTTGTACATAGTTCCTTCAAAAACTTGGCGTACATTGGCACTTGCTTAATTGCGTCAAGGAGAGGTATATTGACTTGCACTTTCCGGAACGTCTCTAGAATGTCCTTTTCAGCTTCTTCTTTCTTTGTTTGTTTGAACCTACTAGGAAAGGGGACATTCAAAGGAAAATCATTAGTAGGAATGGAATTGGACACGGTTGTACCTTTATTTGGCAGATTGGATGGCTTAGGAGCCATGGAGACTTGCTGCAAAGGAACCTCTTTCCTTGCCGTGGCCAACCCCTGTTCCTCCTCTTCAATTATCACTTATTCCACCTTGTTTGGGGCTGATTTGGATGGTGGTGGGGCTGTTCCTACTTGTTTCCCACTTCTTAACATGATTGCCTTGGCAGATTCAAAGCCTCATTTCGGATTTGCAATGGTTGAGCTAGGTAACTTACCTTGCTCTCGAAACTGCCCCATGAACTCGACAATTTGCCCTACTTGTTTCTCCAACTCGTCCACCTTTTTGTCCCTATTTTGCATTCCCTGCGCCATAGAAGTTAGTAAATTAAAAATTTGATCATTATCAATAGACGAACCTGATTTTTGGGTGGGTTGTGCTTGGGGTTGAGTTGGTGCAAATGGCTTTTGATAGAAACCCAGGGGTTGTTGCCTAAATGTGCTTTGTTGTTGGCCTTGTTGGGGTTCTCGCCATTTGAAATTTGGATGATCACGCCAACCGGGATTGTAGGTGTTAGGAAATGGATCATTCCTTTGTTGGTATTGCTGCCCAAAACCCACGGCATTGAGGGTCTCCCACCCTCTGTTCTCGATCAATTGTGGGCATTTGTCCGTAGGGTGTCCTTGCATGGAACATATGCCACACGCACTTACATTTTGAACTTTTGGCCCTTCCACAACCTGAGAAAGCAAAGTAGTAAGGTTAGCCATTTGATTTTGAAGTTCGGTTATGGCACTTACCTCATTCACTTGGTGTTGTTGTGGGGTGCCTCTTTGTCCAACATCTTCGTATTGTTGAGCGTTCAACGCTCGATTTGCAATCAAGGTCTTTGCTGCCGTGGGGGTCTTGTCCACCAATGCTCCTCCCGCCGAGGCATCTAGCATTTGTCGTTCGATTGGTAGAAGTCCCTCGTAGAAGTATTGTAGAAGAAGCTCCTCCTTCATTTGATGCTGTGGACAAGAAGCAACAAGAGATTTAAAACGTTCATAATATGTAGGAAAAGACTCACCTTCTTCTTGTTGAATTCCATTTATCCTTTTTCGTAGGAGAATGACTCGAGAGGTTGGAAAAAACTTCTCTAAGAAAGCCCGTTTCATGCTCTCCCAAGATGTGACCGTTCCGGGAGCTAATTCATATAACCAATCTTTCGCCTTTTCCATAAGAGAAAAGGGAAAGGCCTTCATCTTCAATATACTCCCGTCAACATTGATTGGAGTCATGCTTGAACACACCACCTCGAACTCTTTCAAGTGCTTGTTAGGATCCTCCATGGACAACCCATGGTACTTCGGAATATGGTGTAACAAACTTGACTTTAGCTCGAATTCCTCAGTCTTTCCTTGAGCAGCCGCGGGATATTGAATACATAAAGGTGCGGCATTGTCCAACCCCGAAGCCGAAAGCTCCTTGATCGTACGATTGTCTTGTGCCATAATTTCCTCCACTTCACCCACTCTTGCCGTGGGTTGCTCTTCCTCAGACTCAAACTGCGTCTGGATTTGAACTTGATTCACTAGGCTCTGGATTATTTCTCTTTCGTCTCAATTCGCGCTCAAAGTCGTCGTCAAAGTCCAAGATGTGTTCACGAATCGGATGAGAACTCCGAGTCATAAACTAGTACCTAAGAACAAGAAAACAAAACAATGGTTAGAATCTGTAACAAATTAAACAAACTGAAATAAAACAATCCAAGGGATTAGCAAAGTTGCTAATCCCCGGCAACGGCGCCAAAATTTGGTATGATATTAACTAGCACTCAAATTAAACCCTCTTTTTATCAATTGTAGCAAAGTATGTAAGTAGGGATCATTCTAGACCGGGGATTAGGAGGGATTGCTAAATCACTTGAAAACTGACTCAAATACGTAAAAACAAGTTTAAAACACTAAACTAGACTCAAAGAAAGCAAAACTAAACTCTAAAACACTAAAACAACCCTAAAGACTCAAAACTGCCTTAAACCCACAATCTGGGCAGTTTTGAACAATAAACACAACTTGGACGAAAATTGGTTTTAACTTGACTTAAGACACTTGAAAACACAAACTAAAGTGATTTCTAACTACTATGACTCAACAAAAATAAAAGGGGATTGATTTTGGACGAATTTAAAAACAAAACAAAACTTTGTAAACTAGAGCAGATTTTAAAATGAATTTGGTGAAAGAGAATGGATGGAAGGCTAGCTAAGGGGTTCTTCTCCACACATGTTATACTTGCATACAAAACGATTTCTAATTGCAATTCAATAAACCATGAATACTCAACACTCCAAGTTAATTAGGTCCGCTTAAATTAACTTTCAGATTTCCCTTATATCAATGAATTGGACGGAAAAAGCGCATGGCAACCAAATTATTCCTCAAAAGTTCCCTACATGAAAGCGCATAATAGAGATACAATCAAAGATCATTACGTTCAATGGAAATCATAAGTATTGACGAGGCACTCGTAACTATGAAAGCGCATGAAACTTATGCCAAGAATTCACTTAACGCAATTGTGATCAACAACTTTTACTACTTATGAATATAAGTTCATAACTCTTAGGTGAAACTCCCTTACATTCTAGCATCAAACTTATGCATGAAAATTAAGCGTGCACTCTCAACCAACATACACAAATCAGTTTTAATTCATATAGATAAGTAAATTGAATCCACAACTTATGAAACGCAATTAGAAGTAATCAAATCATATAGCAAGCATAATCATGGTTTCGAATCCCCCCTAGCCATGGGGGTTTTAGTTCCTCATACTCGCAAAGCAAAGATACATAAATTTAGACATTAAAAACCAAGGAAAGAAAACACCTAGACGATCCAATTTGGACAGCAGGTGCATCCACGAGTCTCCCTTCCTCCTTGCTGCGGCACTTGGACTTTGGACAGGTTCTTTGGGGTTATGGATGGCGTAGAATGGATGGGGGATGTGTGATGGTGTTTAGGGTTGATGGGTGGTGCGGCTAGGGATGATTTAGGGCAGAAAATATAGAATATGGTGGTGGAAGGGTGCGGCAGAGAGCAAGGAATGATTTCTGGCGTGAATTGATGTGTATGAGAGGTGGTGATCTGATCTAGGGGTTTATATGAGTATATATAGGCACTTAAAACCCTAGGTGAATCAGATATGGACTTGTATAATTAAAACCCATCAGGAAAAGGCTTAAAACAATCAGATTTTGAATGGGAAAAGGCCTCCTAGGTGCGGCAGGTAAGGGATAGGGTGGATAAGGCTTCTAGAAAGCCTTGCAAGGCAAGGAAAACAAGTTCTAGAAAGGGGATAGGTGCGGCACCTTATGTGTGCAGGGATAGGGCTTCTAGAAATCTAATTTTAAGCATTCTAATCTAGTTATGAACCCTACTTTGCAGCTAAAATATCAATGAATTCAGATTTGGATAAGATAGGATAGGATAAGGTTTGTTTGGATAAGATAAGCTAAGATAAAGTTATGGATGATGTTTTGGATAAGATTTCTTCACTTGAGCTGATTTTTTTAGTTTAATTCTCATTCGTTAAGTAGGAAACCTTGCTTGAGTAGGAATCCTCATCCTTCTAGGAATCCATCTGTGACTACGAATCCATCCTTAGCTAGGACTCCTCCGTTGATTAGGAATCCTTCTTCAACTAGGAATCCTTCGTTGATTAGGAATCCTTATTCAACTAGGAATCCTTCGTTGATTAGGAATCCTTCTTCAACTAGGACTCCGCAAATCTTCAAATCTTCATTCTCGTCCATTCCCTTGGCTCCAAGTATGTGACTTCCATTCCAAGCTCTATTTTGCTTCAAAAGGCTCCAAATTGCATCATTTTATGTAATATGCCCTTAAAACCTGAAAACACATGAAACTAGCTTAAAAGACTACTTTAAACTAAGAAAACATAACAAACATGCATAAGAACTAGCTAACTAAGGCGCATAAATATGCTCCTATCAAGGGGGTTACAATCTCTCTCAAATTTGATCCTCTGATTTGATCTCCGTAAGGTGTTGATTTGTGGATGTGCGATTGATCCAAGGGCCGTCGAGGCTTGATCTTGGATGAATGGTTGAAAGTTTTCTTCAAGGGCCTTTGGGGCATAATCTTGAAGGTTGAGGGAAGTTTCTTCAAGGGCCTTTGGGCTTGATCTTGAAAGTTGATGGATGAACTGATCTTCAAGGCTTTTGGGCTTGATCTTGAAGGATTGTTGATGAATGGATCTTCAAGGGCCTTTGGGGCTTGATCTTGATGAACAGTTGATGAATGGATCTTCAAGGGGCTTTTGAGCTTTATCTTGAAGAACGGTTGGATATGTGGATTTGTTAATGTTGTTGATGTTGTTGATCCAAAGGGCCGTTGGGGCTTGATCTTAGGATGAACGGATGATGAACGATGAAGGATGAACGCTTTCTTCAAAGGCCGTCGGGGCTTGATCTTGAATTAGTGGAAGTTCCTTCAAGGGGCCGTTGGGGCTTGATCTTGAAGGTTGGGCTAACGAAGAACAAAGAGAGCTTTCTTGATCTTTCGGGATTTGCTTAGGAGCTTTGGAGTTTCAAAGCTTCAAGGTTTTAGTGTGAGGTGAATTGGTTATGAATTAGCCCCTTAAAATGAATGAAATGACTTCTATTTATAGAATTTTCCAAAGCCTAATTTTGAATATATTATTCAGATGAAATAAATTGTTTCTGCCAGGTTTTGACACGTGTCCTGTTTGATGACTTTTTTGATGATTCTCGATTTTTCGTTGAGTCACCCGCTATGTGTAAAATTTATGTGACACGTGAACATTGAAATTTTAATTATTGATCAACATTTATTTAACCGAAATTTCGATGTCTACAAATGCCCCCACTTCAAGGCGCGTCGTATACATATGCTTGTCAAGTGTAGAAAATGCGTTTTGAAGTCCCTTAATGTAGATATCAATCCAAGGGCCATCGAAGCTTGATCTTGAATTGGGCTGGAGATTTCTTCAAGGGCCATTGAGGCTTGATCTTGAATTGGGCTTGAGATTTCTTCAAGGGCCGTTAAGGCTTGATCTTGAATTGGGCTGAAAGTTTCTTCAAGGGCCGTTGAGGCTTGTTCTTGAACTTTGTTTGAAATTTCTTCAAGGGCCGTCGAGGCTTGATCTTGAAGGTTGAAATTGGACCACAAAGAACTTCATGTGGTAGATGATCTTTGGCTTTGGTAGTGGATGAATTGGCACGTATTTGTTTTTGCGCTTGTTGACTTTCCACAGCTTTGATCTTGAACTGGGTTGGAGGATTTTCTGGATTTCTCCAATTGTTGACTTTCCACAGCTTATTCTTGAACTAGATTTGATTCAAGGGTGGTGGACGCTTGATCTTGAATCGGACTTGTGATTTCATCAAGGGCCGTCGAGGTTTGATCTTGAATTTGGATGGAAACTTCTTCAAGGGCTGTTGAGGCTTGATTCTTGAAGGTTGACTCGAACACATGGCAAGCAAGCACGAGGTGATGGTGACAACTTGTTGCTTTTATCAATCTTTCTAATTCACACCTGAGCAGTTTGGTAACTTGATCTTTAAGGATTTGATTCAAGGGTGGTGAATCGGCACGTGCAGCCCACAACGCTTAGCGAGTCAACCCAAGAATTTGAGGGTCAAAATGAGTCCTCCACCCAGAGTGATTACAACCCTAATGATATAAGATACTTTTGATTTTGAAGAAGTAGCGGATGAATCGGCATGTGCTTTATTGTACTTGTCTCTACATGCTTGAATGTATCATTTTCCCTTGCCTTATCTGTTCTTTTGGCAAATGTGGTATCTTCTCTGGAAGCATAAGATGTTGAGATAATGGGTACTTCTAGAGCAATGCTAGGTAAGCAATTAGGGAAGGGTTCCAGGCAGTCGATTCCAGATCGGAAGATTGATACCAAGTACTGGCTGATTGCTTTCTTTCTTCTTGTCCCGCATGTAAGCACAATGACAAAGAAAAGGACAGAGAGAAAGCATGATATGAAATACTCTTGCTTTCGAAGAAGTGGTGGCGATTTGACGGCGTTGCACCGCGAGGCTTTGTTCTTCGGCGATGGTGCCGTCAATATGTTGTTGAAGCTTATCGAGCTCTTGGATTCAACTCAGACCTCTTTTTCTCTCTAATTCTTCAACTCGGACTCCTTCTGCTTAGTTGATTATACATGCTGCATTTCCTTATTTATTCTCCAGGCAGATGTGGCAGCTTCTTGAGTTCCTCAACTTAGACTCCTTCTGCCGAGTTGACTGTGCAGGCTGCATTCTTCTCTACTTGTTTCTTCTGCACGTTGTCTCCACATGCTGCAAGGTATCATTTTCACTTGCCTTATCTGTTCTCCAGGCAAATGTGGCATCTTCTTCGAAAGTACATCAGCAGCTGAAGACGAGTACTTGAGAGCAATGCCAGGTAAGCAACCAGGCAAAAGTTCCAGGTAGTCGATTCCTTACCCGAGTTTGAGTGGAGGTTCCGACATATTGCTTTCTTTATCCTTGTCTTTGCAGGTAAGAACAAGGACAAAGGAAATGACAGGGAGAAAGCATGATATGAGATACTCTTGCTTTCTACCCTGGTGATATGAGATACTTTTGCTTTGGTGTCATTTGTCTGCAGAGGTACCCCAAGGAATAAGGAACACTAAGTGACTCGAGAGGCTTTGTTGGGAAGGCATTCTCGGAGATGAAGACAGGTTCTGTATGTCTACCTTGCTATGGAGGGTGAAGATTGACATTTATATGGATTAATAACCGGTACTGTTCTTTCACTCTTGTCGGCAACCGTTGGATGATTTAACGGTAAACTTCACGTGTTTTCTACTTCACAAGAAATCTTCGACAGATTGCCCGTAATTTCTGTAAAGCTGAGTGTGTATGTGACAGGCGCTGACACGTCTGGAAAAGCAAGTGCCTCTTCGATATCTGGAATCGGCGTTTCGACAAACTGCTAATGATTTTCGCAAAGCTAAATGTGCATGTGACAGATGTTGACACGTCTGGAAAAGCAGATGCCTTTCCGATTTCTGAGCTTGCCTCTTCAAGTTCTGAGCTTCGTCGAGTACATAGGTTGCATGTGACAAGTGCGGACAGATCTGGAAAGGAAGATTGACCCGTGGTTTCTGAGCAAGCCCAGCTTTTGAGAAAGCTAGCACCTCTTCGATTTTTGAATTGGCCTCTTCGAATTCTGAACTCGCCTCTTCGATCTCTGAAATCCCGTCGAGTGCTGATTTTTATAGAGGCATGCAGTTCGTTTCAAAGTATACTTGAATTTTCGTTTGTAGAAACTCCATTCTTGCACTTCTAAGATCTTGATTTGTCCGACCTCTTCTTTCTTCAACACCTTTGAAAATTATGGCCCATCCGACCGTCGTTTTGACTTGAACCTTGGTGAAGAGGCAGCCATGCCTTCCCGAGACAACATATGGCGCCCATCCTTCATATCCCCTATTGGTCCTCTTACCATTAAGGATTCGGTGATGAAGAATGATATGACCGCTGCGGTGGTGGCCTGGAACCTTGTCACTCCCAAAGATAATAGACTACTTTCCAAACGGTCTGATAAGTTGGCTATTAAGGATTATCTGGCTCTCAGTGTGCAGTGTGCAGGTTATGTGTCTAATATGGCTCAACGTCTATTTGCTCGAACCCGTCAAGTTGAATCATTGGCGGCTGAAGTGATGAGTCTCAAACAGGAGATTATAGGGCTCAAGCATGAGAATAAACAGTTGCACAAGCTCGCGCATAACTATACTACAAACATGAAGAGGAAGATTGACCAGATGCAGGAATCTGATGGTCAGATTTTACTTGATCATCAGAGGTTTGTGGGTTTGTTCCAATAGCATTTGCCTTCGTCTTCTGGGGCTGTACCGTGTAATGAAGCTCTAAATGATCAACCTTCGGTGCCTCCTCCTCCTGAGGTTCTGCCCAATACTGAGGCTCTGAATAATCACCCTCTGATGCCTCTTCGACCTGGGGCTCTGCCGACTGCTGAGACTTCTCCTAAGCAACCTTTGTGAAGGCTCTCTCTTGTTTGTTTATTTTGATTCATGTATATATACATATTTGTAACTTATCGGAAATATCAATAAATGAGCTTTATTTCATTTAGTGTCTATATATACATATATATTTCATATGATGCTGATCCACCATTCATATATATATATATATATATATATATATATATTTTTTTTTTCTTTTTTTTTTCTTTTCTTGCACATAGTGGTGCTGATCCACCAAGATTCCACCATTTCTTCTTCTTTCCAGACTGGTTTGTCCCCTTTCATTTTTTATATATATTCCCCACATGGTGCGGGAGGAAATGCAGAAGAGGATGAGGACGGACGGAGACCTGCAGTCGAGGCTTCATGACCGGCTAGTCGTTTGGTGGCGGTTATTGAAGTTCTTCGCCATTGCTGTTTGCCACGAACGGAGAGCTACACTCGAGGCTTCATGACCGGCTAGTTGTTTGACAGCAGTTATTAAAGTTCTTCGCCATTGCTATTTGCCACGGACGGAGAGCTGTTGAAACTGTCGTTGCTGTTTGCTACAAGGGACACCGCTTGCTACGGAGGGGAGTGTCGCTCGTTGTTGATGGTTCCACCATGTTTCTTGCTGCTGAAGCCCTCATTTTACACCACAACTGGTTTGGTTGGCTCAACTCCTATGACGGCAATGTAAGCAGCGGCTCGAACTTTGATTGCCGAGAAGGAGCATGATGAAGCTTGGGCGAGCTAGAGGTGTTTAAGGCCACTTCAGGGCGAGCCAATGCTTGCAGATAAGGGAGCAGACGTCGCGGCTTGCATTTGTGGGAAGTGAAAGGATCATAGTGGATGCAGGACGATCGCAACCGTGTTGCGAAGGTTGTTAGTGAAAGAAGAGAAAGCTGGCATAAGAGAACGAGAGAGCTGGGGTGAATCCCGACCACTTAATGGAGCTGCCAGAGTCGATGTCTTCGATGGTGGTGCTAATGGCTGAAATCCTGGTGCCTCTCCGTTAGCACCCTTCCCTCCAAGCAGGTTCAGACAAGATGCGACAGCGATGCAAACTGTGTCCCACCTCCAACCGTACCAACCTCAATGGATGGCATGGTGATAGACACGTGAAGGTCTTGTCCATCGTTGATGGGTTCCATCATGGTAATGCAGTGAGATCTATCCACATTCTGGGTTGGGTCTTGGTAGACAGCGATGTAGAGCAGAGACGAAGGCCGATGGTGACCTTGATGTTGGATCCAACTAGGGCCCGGAGCACAACCGGGTCGAAGTCAAAGACCTTGACCCGCTTCAAGCCTTGGGACTTCAGAAGTTGCACCTCCTTGTACGTCGACAAACCACCAGTGCTCGGACTTGGTTTCGCCTGAGCTGAAGCTAGCGGAAGGGTTGGTGCTGAGAAGGGGTCCGAAACACTAATTGGAGATGAAGATGAGTGGAGTCTCGGACCAGGTGAGCAGATCGTCGATGTATGCGTGTAGACGAGTTGCAAGAGCTAGAAGATGTTGCTGTTGCTGCCATTTTAGAGGAAAAGATAATGAGATGTAGCTGCGCCATGCAGATGAGAAGATAGCGAGATGGCGTTATGCCACGCCGATGAGAAGACGAAGCTGTTGTAGTCCCGCAACTTCCGTGCTTCGTTCATACTCATTACCAGTTAGTTCACGCACACAACGCATGTGTTGCAGTCGCCGCCATATGGTGATCAAACTGAGATTTACGAGTAGAAGTTGATGGGCACAGAGAGCTTCCATGGAGGGCAGGAGGAGGTAGTGGAGATGTCAAGGTGGTCCAAAGCTGAGCAACGAAGAAGTTGCTGGGGGACAGGTCCAAATGTTCTGGTTTCTGCAAGTGGAGACAACGCTCATTTCGCCAGAGATTTTGTTCCCTGAAAGGCGTGGATGGAACCTGGTGGTCTGAAGAGGAGGTCATGCGACTGGCTTGGAGGTCCACTTGCTCTGGGTGTGCTCACCATGTGTAGCAGTTGGGGTTTGGGTGGAGTGAGGACGAATGAGACTGGCGTCACAGATGTTGGAAAGCTCGGTCTCAATCTTGGATCGGTAGTTGTGGATCAAGGTTTGGGTGGAGTGAGGACGAATGAGACTGGCGTCACAGATGTTGGAAAGCTCGGTCTCAATCTTGGATCGGTAGTTGTGGATCAAGGAGGCGTGGTCGTCATTGCAGCTTTCCTTCTCTTGCTCGATAGAGAAGATAATGGGCCAAGAGGCACAGCTCATGGAGTCTGCAATAATCGTTGCTGCTGTGGAGGAAGAAGACGATGAGTCAGCTATGGAAAAGCTTGGATTTGTTGCAAACGTGGAGGAAGACAGTGTGGCTGAGCTTGACCGCGCCAATGTGGAGAAAGCTCAGTGAAGAAGAAGGTGAAGATGGGCCTTCTCTCTGAATTCTTGAGGCCTTGAGCTGTGTTGCATTCCATTTGATTTGGTGGATATTTTGTCACGGGCCTTGAGGTGTAGAGGGTCCAAGAGGCCATCGCAGTTGTTTGGGCTGAGAAGGAAAATATGTACTCATATATATATATATACACACATATATATTTCCTTTTTTTTTCTTTTGAAGAAATTGTATCCCTTTTTTTTTTTTGTAAATACATAATAACATATGTATTCTTTTTTTTTTCTTCGAAGAAACTGTAATTTAATTTTGTACAAAAAAAATTGCAAATATTTTTTTAACAAAATAAATTTGTAATAAAATTGACCTTCATCAATGAACTTTAATCAAATCCTTTTTTTTTTTTTTTGGATGTGATTGAACTCGAAATTGAATGCTCGAGCTACCTACGTACCCTTCCAAAGAAAGAGATCAAGTCAAAACGTAGTCCAAATACTTTTTTTTTTGTGCCGTACGCAGTTTCAACTCGTGCAGGCAAAGAGCTTTTGGTGCCGTTTGCAGTTTCAACTCGTGCAGGCAAGGAGCGTTTGTTGTCCCTTTTATGCTCATGCGGACCAAGAGCGTTTGTTGGTTGGTCAATCGATCCAGGAGAGTCGTTCCTCGCAATCTTCATAGCAAGGAGCTTTGACTGAGTACTTGAAGAAATCTTCTGGGAAGAGGTCATGCATTATGATGGGGATGGATGATCTTCGTGTCAAAGTTTCATTATCTCCAACACTTTCACATTGTTCTGGAGATTGACAGGAGCTGCTTTGCCCCTCTTCCCATTAATGAACTTGTGAAAGAGATGGTTGCTACCTGGAGAGGCGTTCTTCGCAATCTTTATAGCAATGAGCATTGACCGAGTAGCTGAATAATTTTTTAAGGAAGAAGAGATCGCGCATGGTCGATCTTTGTGTCAAAATTTCCTCATCTTCAACACTTTCACATCGCTTTAAAGGTTGGCGAAAGCTGTTTTGCCCCCTTTCCGATTGGTGCACTTGTGGAGAAGACATATGCTTCTTGTGCAGTTTCTTTGGAGTGACATGAGTCCATCCTTCAACTTCACTTGGCTTGACTGGCATGGTTTTGGAACATGCCACTACCAGTTGAGATGAAGATTTTAAGTTGACAGAGTCGGAAGTGACGTATTCTTCTGGGATTTCGTCTTCGTTGTTTTCTTGGGCCTCCTCTTCTGTGCGGTCCTCTTGGGTTTGTTACCGTGAAGATGATGATGATGATGCGCCTCCTTACCTTCAGTGGTCCTTTTGTGTTGACTTCCAAAGTTGTTTGGCGCTTCATCCTTGAAGGAATCAAGCTTTTAACATCGTCTTTTCCTGCTAAAATATTGAGCTTTTCTTCCTTTGGCGTTGTCTTCCTGTTTCTAGAAGGCTTCTTAGTTTCTTCAAGTCTGTCCAAAGCCGACTGTTGCGGAGGAGATCTCGCTGTGCTGCTTTGTTTCTTGGGTTTTAATAACCTTTTAAAGACAGATATTTGCGGTGTTGGCGTCTCAAGCCTTTTGAAGACGGAAGTTCAATCTCGACCACTGATGCGATCAAGTGCCGAAATTCTAGGTTTTGAATGATTCAGCCTGTCGAAGACTAAAGTTTGAGGGGCGGGTTTAGGCTCCTCTTTTGGCCATGTGGCTTGTGGTCTTGGCTTCCTCGTTTTTTTGTAGGTCGTCGATGTCCACCCTTTCTTATCACCAGTAGATGCATCTTGGTTGCTTACCCCCGGTGATGGTTGTGTAGGAGGTGTCGTGTGACTTGAACATTGACGGGAATGGTCATGCATGCTTCGGAGATGCACAAGATCGAGTGATCCAAACACGATAGTAGTAGTGTGTGCCGCAACCGTGTCTTCGAGGTCAAGCTTGATTTTCCCTTGTTGTGCTAGCTTCAGGATGAGATCTTTCAATACGAAGCACTTTTCCGTTGGATGACTGATGAAACGGTGGAATTTACAATACCTTGGACTATCAGTACGATTCATCTCTTCCAGCCGTCTGCACTCAGCTAAGTCGATCACCTTTTTGTCAAGCAAGTCTTTCAACATGGCAACCACATCAGAGTCAGTGAATGGATAAGTCTTCTCTTTAAGCTTCTTCAAAGTGCGTCTATGTATTTCTTGATCATGAAAAGCTTCAGTTTGAATCGCCTTGCCTCGTGTAGAGATTTTGACGGGAGCTGTGTTGACCATCATTACTTCCTTAGTGGGTTTCCATACAGCCTTATCCACTTTTGGCCCCAAAACTTTGTCGTTCTTGTAGTCGGCGATTGGTTATTTCTTCCTATGATGGGCGATACTTAACTTCATGTCATAGGCGCGGATGGCTAACTCTTCGAAGGTCCGTGGTTTGATGCCTTGAAGGATGTAGTGTAATCCCAACTGCATGCCTTGAACACACATCTCGATCGATGAGGTTTCCGAAAGTCTGTCTTTGCAGTCTAGACTTAGAGTGCGCCATCGGTTGATGTAGTCAACGACTGGCTCATCCTCCCACTGCTTCGTATTTGTGAGCTCCAGCATGCTTACAGTGCGGCGAGTGTTGTAGAAGCGGTTAAGGAATTCTCTTTCCAATTGCTCCCAGTTGTTGATGGACTTAGTCTCTAGGTCCGTGTACCACTCAAAGGCGTTTCCTTTCAGCGAGCGCACAAACTGCTTGGCGAGGTAGTCTCCATCCGTCCCCGCGTCGTTGCAAGTTTCGACGAAATGTGCAACATGCTGCTTTAGGTTTCCTTTTCCATCAAACTGCATGAACTTTAGTGGTTGATAACCCATTGGCATCTTCAGGGCATCGATCTTCTTGGAGTAGGGCTTCGAGTAGAATAAGGAGGTATATAAGCTTTCTTCGTACTGTGTTTTGATGGTGTTGGTGATCATCTCTTGCAGCTGCTGGATAGAAAGAGATCCCATGAGTGCCGCTGCTTGGTCTGGCTCCAGCTTCACATCGATCTTCTCCACCGGAGGCTCCTCTTCTTCGCCAGCTCCTTTCTTTAATGGATCATCCTCTGGGTCGGGGTTCTCGCCGTCCTGTGGCTCCAGTTGGCTGATGTGTGCAGCGATTTGCAATTCTTTTTCTTTAACAATCCGTGTTAGCCTTGTGATCGCTTCATTCATTTGAGCCAGTTGTTCTTCGATGGAGGTAATGCCGATGGTCATGATTTGTGCAACCAATAGACGTGACTTTCCTTTAGACATCCAGGATGCTGACGAAGAACGTCGTTGGCTGCTTTGGGATGTCATCTTGTGTGCCTCAGCAGCATGCTTCGGTGCCCCCAGTGAGGTCAGGTTGATGACAGACTCGCACCTTTGATGCTCCCCTTGCTCATTTAGCAGCACCAACTTTGAAGTGGCATGTTGAGGAGCGGTTATGGCGCCAATGGATTGTCCGTTCGTGGCATAAGTGCTCAGGATCCTTCCCTTGGTGGTTGCGAGAACGGCTTGTCCCTTGCTTGATGCCATTGACTTTGAAGCGTGTTTGGATTCCTTGAACGAAGAAAGAGATGAGAGGTAGAGATGATCCCACCGGGCGTGCCAAATTTGTAAACACGGAAATTCCTGAAACGAACAAGACAAAAACACGTGTACAAAACAATATTTGTATTAATGATTTAGGGGTTACAATCTTTCTCAAATTTGATCCTCTGATTCGATCTTCATAAGGTGTTAATTTGTGGATGTGCGATTGATCCAAGGGCCGTCGAGGTTTGATCTTGGATGAACTGTTGAAAGTTTTCTTCAAGGGCCGTTGGGGTTTAATCTTGAAGGTTGAGAGAAGTTTCTTCAAGGGCCTTTGGGCTTGATCTTGAAGATTGATGGATGAACGGATCTTCAAGGCTTTTGGGCTTGATCTTGAAGGATTGTTGATGAATGGATATTCGAGGGCCTTTGGGGCTTGATCTTGATGAACAGTTGATGAATGGATCTTCAAGGGGCTTTTGGGCTTTATCTTGAATAACGGTTGGATATGTGGATTTGTTGATGTTGTTGATGTTATTGATCCAAAGGGTCGTTGGGGCTTGATCTTCGGATGAACGGATGATGAACGATGAACGCTTTCTTCAAGGGTCGTCAAGGCTTGATCTTGAATTGGTGGAAGTTCCTTCAAAGGGCTGTTGGGGCTTGATCTTGAAGGTTGGGTTGACGAAGAACGAAGAGAGCTTTCTTGATCCTTCGGGATTTGCTTGGGAGCTTTGGAGTTTCAAATCTTCAAGGTTT
This sequence comes from Malus domestica, assembly GCF_042453785.1. Taxonomy (NCBI): domain Eukaryota; kingdom Viridiplantae; phylum Streptophyta; class Magnoliopsida; order Rosales; family Rosaceae; genus Malus; species Malus domestica. Next base: position 17,452,061 of record NC_091673.1, read on the forward strand.
TAGTGTGAGGTGAATTGGTTATGAATTGGTCCCTTAAAATGAATGAAATGAGTTCTATTTATAGAATTTTCCAAAGCCTAATTTTGAATATATTATTCAGATGAAATAAATCGTTTCTGCCAGGTGTTGACACGTGTCCTGTTTGATGACTTTTCTGATGATTCTCGATTTTTCGTTGAGTCACCTGCTATGTGTAAAATTTATGTGACATGTGAACGTTGAAATTTTAATTATTGATCAACATTTATTTCACCGAAATTTCGATGTCTACAAGAGCGTATCCCAAGTGGTTTGTATACTACAACTATATGCCCTATAGAGAACCATTATATGGTCAGCCCTACCTCAAGGACCGCGCACGAAATTACACTTTGGCATGATCGCTTGGGACACCCTGAAAGAACAGCGATGCGCCGTATCCTTAAATCTTCACACGACATCCATTAACCCGAAGCATAGGTTCAATTCAAGAAATCGCATGTCAAACTTACTTTATGGGAAAGCTTATTATTAAGCCTTCTTATGACAAGATTTGTTAAATCCTCCTATTTTTCTACAAAGGATTCAGAGGGACATTTGTTAACCGATTCACCCTTTATACGGACCATTTAGATATTTTATGGTTTTGGTTGACACTTTTACACGTGTGCTTATTGTCCATAAGGAACGCTACATTGTCCAAACTATTGACTCATGTTATCAAGCTCAGGGCTCAACACTCTAATTACCCAATCAAATCTATTCGATTAGAGAATGCTGGAGAATTCACATCTAAAACTTTTGATGACTATTGCATGTCGGTTAGGGTTGACGTTAAACATCCAATACCCCATGTTCACACCCAGAACGGCCTTGCAGATGCATTCATTAAGCGCTTACAAAAGATTGCTTGATTGTTGGCCATACGTACCAAGCTCCTGACCGCTGCTTAGGGTTATGCAATATTGCACGCAACCATGTTGGTCCGCCTGGAACCTGTTGCAACCCAACCATATAGCACCCTTCAGTTGGTTATTGGATATGAACCCGACATATCGCACCTACGCATTTTTGGTTTTGCAGTCAATGTGTCGATTTCGCCGCCCTTACGTACAAAAATAGGGCTCAACGAAGGATGGGAATCTATGTCAAATATGATTTTCCTTCAATTATTCGTTATTTAACCTTTGACAGGCGATCTTTTTACTGCTCGTTTCGTGGATTGTCACTTCTATGAGACAGTTTTCCGTTATTAAGGGAGATAAGAACGTCACCATTTTTTAGAAATGATGTGAATTATCGTGTACGACTCCCACTTTGTCTCATTTAGATCCCCGCACCGCTTAGTCTGAAACTGAAGTGCAGCGCATATTAGATCTTCAGAGCATAGTTCAGAGTCTGAAACTGAAGTGACCGACCTCTTCACCAAATCACTACTGAAGGCGACGTTTCAGAAGCTTGTTCAATGAATAGGTATGCGTAAACTTTCTGAGTTGTAATTGTTTGTACCATACTTAGGCCCTCCGTATTTAGATCTCGTACAAATACTCGGGGGACTTAAATATAATTATGTAATAAAGGAATGGGCAAATATGTAATAAGTGAGGAGCCCTTATTCTATAAAAGGACCCATCACCCTTACAATTAAGGGGGGCCTCCTCACTTCCAGAGGCCAATTCTTAGGCCTGACCCTTCATCCTCTCAAAGCCTCTCATATTCTGAGATTCAGAGCTCTCATCCTCACAGAGAACCTCTCTCTATCCTCTTCAACATTTCAAATAAATACAATATCAATGTAGACATAGGCCAAACATTGGGGTGAACCACGATACATCTTGTGTTATTTACTTTCTTGCAGATTCACGGTTGGATTTATGTTGTTCCAAGACCTCCGATTTTGTGCATCAACATTTAGCGCCGTCTGTGGGAATCGACACAAAAAAACTATGTCAGTTCTTTTTCATTTTTTTCATCTCACCACCGTGAAACCTCACCACTGTCCGTCATGGATCTGCAAAACCCAAGAGACAACCAAAATTCTCCCTGCCTCTCTCTTGTTTCTTATCTCTTTCACCTTTTCAAACAAAACAACCACTCAAAATATCTTCTTCCTATATTTTTTCCTCCCCCACATTACAAAATTAGAAATGCAATCGAAAACCTATTCCGCAGGATCCTGTATTGAGAAGAAACTCAGGTTTTTCGGGTTTGAACTGAATCCACGTAGGAATGAAGAAACCTCCATCAAATGAGGAGGGTCATCAACAGAAGGTGGTGGGGATGAAAGTGTAAATTCATCAAACTCTGTCTCACATCCGATAAAGTTGGAAGGATCTAGAGAGAATGAGAAGAGCTCAACAAGTGAACCAGATGACAAGAAATTCGAGTGCCAATATTGCTTCAAGGAGTTTGTAAATTCACAAGCACTCGGTGGACATCAAAATGCACACAAAAAGGAGAGAATGAAGAAGAAAAGGCTCCAGCTTCAAGCCAGAAAAACCAACATCAAAAGTTACCTCCAGCCTTTCCAAACCTTCCATCATCGTGGTTCTACAGCAGCACCGTCGTGGTTCTATGACCCTTCGTCGTATCTCAATTCTGACCATCCATTCACCCTTCATGAAGAGTCCCAGATCAGTTTCATCTCGTTCGATCAAAATTATGGGTCATTAGGCGGGTCCCACTCCAAGGTTTCCAATTGGTATTCCATGCCACCTTAGCTGTAGTTTCTTTCTTTCCAGACAAAGGAACAAGATCATCCTTCAAACCCTAGCGATGGCCAAGCACTCGGTCGGGTGGGTTGCAGCGCAGAAGCAGTGGCTTCTGACTTTCCTCATCATGCTCTCCGCCTCCACCGTGATCATCTTCTTCATCAGAGCTATCGATAACTCTTGACCGCACGATCGCAGCAGTTATGGCCTTCCACGAGCAGCCGACAGAGGTAAAAGCGCAGTTCTACCACAGAGAGATGGACACGGGCGTATCATATATCTCCAACGTGGACCTCTACAGCTCAAAAGCGACCAGCAACACCACCACCACTCTCGCGACCCGTTTGCATTTCTCAGGTCCGATGGGTTGACCATGCCCGTTTCCACCACCGCCGACCTTTTTAAAACCACACCCTCGAGATTACTGGTATTTACTAGTGGCTAAAGATCGAAATTTGCTTGCCCATCGCGCTGGTTTGACTGGTGCTGTTTGGGGCGTCTTTGCTGATTGGGTTTTTGGCGACAAAATTGACTCTTCAGGGGTGGAAGGATAAGAAGAGCCTGATGCCGAAATGGAGGTGCAGGATCATGTGGATCACTACGGTCTGTACTCGATGCATTTCTCTTCGCTTTTGGTAGTCACGAAACTTCTAGGCTCCGCAGCCGTCTAGTTGCCATCAAAAGACCCTCTAGAGCTCACGGCCAGACTCTCCGACCCAACTCGTGTTCTGGGCGCCTTCTCCAGAGCAGTGCCACCGCCACGCCACCTTCTCCAGCTGTCTCGCAGCTCCTGAGAATAATGGAGAAATAGCTTTTTGAGAAAGCCATGAGAAAAGCAAAAGGGATTACTGGGTGGTAAACATGTGAAATCATTTTCCGAGAAAGCAAAAGGAGAAAGCCATGTGCTCGCGGTTTCATGCATGTGAAATCATTTTCTGATTTCTGAGAAAGCCATGAGAAAAGCAAAAGGGATTACTAGGTAGTAGGCATGTAAAATCATTTTCTAAGAAAGCAAAAGGAGAAAGCCATGTGCTCGCAGTTTCATGCATGTGAAATCATTTTCTGAGAAAACAAAAGGAGAAAGTCATGTGCTCGCGGTTTCATGCATGTGAAATCATTTTCTGATTTCTGAGAAAGCCATGAGAAAAGCAAAAGGGATTACTGGGTGGTAGGCATGTGAAAACATTTTCTGAGAAAGCAAAAAGAGAAAGTCATCTGCTCGCGGTTTCATGCATGTGAAATCATTTTCTAATTTCTGAGAAAGCAAAAGGAGAAAGCCATGTGAAATCATTTTCTGAGAAAGTGAAGAGAAAGTAAAAGCAAAAGCAAAAGCAGAAAGCAAGAGAAGATAAAAAGAAGCAGACATAATTGCAGTGGTGATGACATACAGAAAAGGGAATTATAGGCGTGACCCATTAAGCAGAGGATCAGATTTATTTTTGAATGATGTAATTTATTTTCCTTATCTTTCAGAGACATCTGTATAAACCCCATCAGAGGATAATAAAAAATAAAAAAAAAAGCAAGCCCAAAATAATGGGCTGCAATGTCATATGGAGGGCGAAGGCCCGTATGCCCAAAAGAGCCAGACTCTATGGCTCCAAATTTATTCGGCATCCTGCCGCTATTATCACAAACCAAGTGATCAAAAGTACACCCAGTACTTCCAAAATTATTCGGCACCCTGCCACTATTATCACCAACTAGGTGATCAAAAGTATGCCCAGTACTCCCAAAATTATTTGGCAGCCTGCCACTATTACCACCAACCAGGTGTTCAAAAGTACGCCCAGTACTCCAAAATTATTCGGCAGCCTGCCACTATTATCACCAACCAGGTGATCAAAAGTACGCCCAGTACTCCAAAATTATTCGGCAGCCTGCTGTTATAATCATCAACCAGGTGATCAAAAGTACGTCCAGTACTCCAAAGTTATACATGAGCATCACTCATATCAATCATACATAAACATTCATAAGCATCACTCATGTCAATCATACATAAACATTCATGACCATTATTCATGTCAACATTCATGAGCATCACTCATGTCAATCAACATTGTTGATGCACAAAACCGGATGGGTCTTGGAACAACATAAATCCGACCGTGAATCTGCAAGAAAGTAAATAACACAAGATGTATCATGGTTCACCCCAATATTTAGGCTATGTCCACACTGATATTGTATTTTCTCTGAGAGAATTGTGAATGAGAGAGCTTGTGAGGGTGAGGATGAGCTCTGCTCTGAATATGAGAGGCTTGAGGGGATGAGGAGGCTTAAAAATTGGCCTCTTCTTTTATTACATAATTACATTTGAGTCCCCTAAGTATTTATACGAGATCTAAATACGGAGGCCCTAAGTATGGTACAAACAGTAGTCTCCTAAGTCTTCAGTCAAGAGAGTTTTTTGGCTGGAGACTTGAAATTCAGTCCACGTGTGGGCTGAAGTAATTAGATATCGTCTTGAACTGATACTTGATATGAGGAGGTGCTTAAAGTTAAATGATGCTCAACTAGAAGTAGCACATGTTGCGAGGCTGCTCTACTTGTGGCTTATGTTGCCTTGGTTGGCTCGGTTGGTGGCGTTGAAAGTGAGGGAGTCCCTTTTATAGAATAAGGGCTCGCTTCTCAATACATAAATGATGGGCTAAAGTCGATGCTCGCGGCGAGGCGGTTGCTCAGCAGGTGGCGATGTTCTCTAATGATGGTGATGAAGTCTCTTTTATACTATAAGAGCTCGCTCCTCAATACATAAATGATGGGTTAAGTCCCCCAAGTATTTTTTATGAGACCCAATATATGGTGATAGGCTAGAGTTGATGCGCGCAACGAGGCGGTTGCTCAGCTAGCGGTGATGTTCTCTAATGATGGTGAGGGAGTCCTTTTTATAGAATAAGGGCTCGCTCCTCAGTACATGAATAATGGGTGCTCTCTAATGAAAGTGAGGGATTCCCTTTTATAGAATAAGGGTTCGCTCCTCAGTACATAAATAATGGGCTAAGTCCCTCAAGTATTTTTCATAAGGCCTAGTTAAGGCCCAATATATGGTACATAATGTAGTCCCCCAAGTCTTCGGTCAATAGAGGCTGTTGGCTGGAGACTTCAAATTCAATCCATGTATGGGCCGAAATGGCAGTTGTTCGAAAGCAGTTTTGTAGACCAAGCACTGAAGCTTTGTAGGTGAAGCTTTGCAAGTTGAAGCTTTGAAGCTAGAGCTCTATAAATGAAGCTTTCGAAGCTGGAGTTTTTGTAAATGAGCTTTTGAAGCTAGAGTTCTGTAAATGAAGCTTTCGAAGCTAGAACTCTGTAAATAAAGCTTTTGAAGCTAGATTGACATGAGTGATGCTCATGAATGTTTATGTTGATTGACATGAGTGATGCTCATGAATGTTAACATGAGTGATGGTCATGAATGTTGATTGACATGAATGATGGTTATGAATGTTTATGTATGATTGATATGAGTGATGCTCATGAATGTTTATGTATGATTGACATGAGTAATGCTCATATATAATTTTGAAGTACTTGACGTACTTTGATCACCTGGTTGATGATAATAGCGGCAGGGTACCGAATAATTTTGGAGTACTAGGCGTACTTTTGATCACCTAGTTGGTGATAGTAGCGGCAGAGTGCCGAATAATTTTGGAGTATTGGGCTTACTTTTGATCACCTGGTTGGTGATAGTAGCAGCAGGGTGCCGAATAATTTTGGAGTACTGGGCGCACTTTTGATCACTTGATTGGTGGTAATAGCGGCAGGGTGCCGAATAATTTTTTGTAGTACTAGACGTACTTTTAGTCACCTGGTTGGTGCTATTTTGGGCTTACGGGCCTTCGCCCACCACACAACATTTCAGCCCATTTATTTTGGACTTGCCGATTTTTTTTTCTTATTACCCTCTGATGGGGTTATACAGATGTCTCCGAAAAGATAAGAAAAATAAATTACATCATTCTGGTGGGGTGTTTATTTCTTGCTTTTACTTTCCCTTTTTCTTTCTCTTTTGCTTTTTATTTTTTTCAAAAAAGAGGAACCTGCATGATTCAGAAGTTAGTGGTCGACAGTTGGTTTTCAGAAAATGGGCAGGTTCATGATGAAGAATCTTATCTTGTCCCTCTGCCTATGTTGTCCATAACCTAATCACTACTGGCCTTGACCCTAGCCCTGGTCGACTCAAAGAGCATCCATTGCACTTGCAGATAAAGGGAACCTTGTGCCTGGAGAGCAAATTGTACTCAGGCAAGATCCTCTAAGGTTGAGGGTTCTTTCTCTTTGGCCGTTCTCTGTGCTCCACCAGGTCCATCTTCACTTTCTTTATTCTTATAATCATTAGGTCGCAGTTCAAGACCAACATCCTGCACCCAGCTGGCGGTATAAAGCCTAGAAGCCTCATTCAACACCAAAAACCACTCCCGCATGGTGAGCTGATGCCGCTTTTTGATATGAGGAAGGTCCGGCAGCGAAGATGGAAATGCAATCTCTTTTAGATCATAACGAATGTAATCATACACTTTCCGACACACCACCCAGACCTTCATTTCTGTGGTGCCGTTAACATCTCTCATATTGTGATGTGGACTCCATACTTCTACCTTTGCAGTGACTGATACTCAAAGCCTAATTCCATATGTTGCTGTACTGCACTAGTACAGACTTCCAAGCCACGGCTACCTGTATAACACTAATATCCATTTGGTTTACGACGAAGCTGGATTAGAGAAATGAGGGTTAAGCTTTCAGACTGGTGGAGTTCCGTGAGAGAGAGAGAAAAAAAATAAATAGTTGATTTTCTAGGTCGGTTGAGAGCAGAGGAAGTGGGAAGTGAGTAATCATCGTCCATTTCGAAATCGGAGACGCACCCATTCAAGGTTCGAATAAAGAACTCTCGTAAAGATGCGCATTCATCTGGTAGCAGAACTGATTCTTCCAAGTTTGAATGAAGTGCCCGAGCCCACGCTCCATAAACATGCGGGCAAAGAGATACTGGAATTTCCACACTTGTCAATAATCCCCAACATCTGGAAATGGAGTGTAGAGGCAGCAACCAAAATGATGAGAGTCGCCTCCCATAAACTCCCAACCATTACTCATTTTCTTCCAATTGAGGCCACAAAAAGCTGAAACATTCAAGCTGCCAGCATTGAGAGAACCTCTAAATCCTATATGGGTTTTTGCAAAATGTGGGTGGTAAGAAGCGAGAGATGTTTTTTTGCTCAAATAATTTCTGGGTTTGAAGAAGAAAAAACACAGTGTGCTTCTACCGAGTGCAAAAGCGACTGTGTGTGAATTTTGAAGCCGACAGCAACTGGAAATAGGGCGGTGGACCTGTGAGAATGAAAGCTTTTTTTGGGTTTTGATGTTATTGCCTTTTCTTTTTGGTGTGTTTTTGCTTTTGGCTTTTGGGGTGGGGGTTTTCTGGAAAAGCCCAACGAGGTTATGGGTGCATGTAGATTTTGCAGTGTTTGATTTTGCAGATTCACGGTGGAGGTGAAAAAATGAAAGAGAACCGACATAGTTTTTCGTGTCAATTCTCATAGACGGCGCCAAATGTTGATGCACAAAACCGGAGGGGTCTTGGAACAACGTAAATCCGACCGTGAATCTGCAAGAAAGTAAATAACACAAGATGTATCGTGGTTCACCCCAATGTTTGGGTTACGTCCATACTGATATTGTATTTTCTCTAAGAGAATTGTGAGGGAGAGAGCTTGTGAGGGTGAAGATGAGCTCTGCTCTGAATATGAGAGGCTTGAGGGGATAAGGAGGCTTAAGAATTGGCCTATCCTTTTATTACATAATTATATTTGAGTCCCTCGAGTATTTATACGATATTTAAATACTGAGGCCCTAAGTATGGTACAAACAAACATAAAACATTCATGAGCATCCCTCATGTCAATCAGCTTCGAAAGTTTCATTTATAGAGCTCTAACTTCGAAAACTTCATTTATAGAGCTCTAGCTTCAAAAGTTTCATTTATAGAGCTCCAACTTTAAAAGCTTCATTTACAAAGCTCCAGTTTCAAAAGCTTCACTTGCAAAGCTTCACCTATAAAGATTCAGTGCGGGATATACAAATACCGACTCCGAACAACCACCACTTCAGCCCATACATGGATTGAATTTCAAGTCTCCAGCCAACAGCCTCTATTGACCGAAGACTTGAGGGACTACATTATGTACCATATATTGGGCCTCAACTGGGCCTCATGAAAAATACTTGGGGGACTTAGCCCATTATCTATGTACTGATGAGCGAGTCCTTATTCTATAAAAGGGACTCCCTCATTTTCATTAGAGAGCACTCATTATTCATGTACTGAGGAGCGATCCCTTATTTTATAAAAGGGACTCCCTCATATTCATTAAAGAGCATCGCTGCAACTGAGCAACCACCTCACCGCGAGCATCACTCCTAACTCATCACTTATGTATTGAGGAGCGAACCCTTACTCTATAAAAGGGACTCCCTCACCATCATCAGAGAGCATCACCGCCTACTGAGCAACCGTCTCGCCGCGAGCATCAACTCTTAGCCCATCACTTATGTATTGAGGAGCGATCCCTTATTCTATAAAAGGGACTCCCTCACCTTCAACGCCACAAGCCGAGCCAACCAAGGCAACATAAGCCACAAGCCGAGCAACCTCGCAAAATGTGCTACTTCTAGTTGAGCATCATTTCACATTGAGCACCGCCTCATATTGAGTATCAGTTCTAGACAACATCTAGTTACTTCGACCCACACATGGACTGAATTTTAAGTCTCCAGCCAAAAGACTCTCTTTATTGAAGACTTGGGGGACTACTGTTTGTACCATATTTAGGGCCTCCGTATTTAGATCTCGTACAAATACTCAGAGGACTTAAATGTAATTATGTAATAAATGAAGGAGCAAATATGTAATAAGTGATGAACCCTTATTCTATAAAATGACCCCTCACCCTCATAATTAAGGAGGGCCTCTTCACTTCCAGAGGCTAATTCTTAGGCCTGACCCCTCACCCTCTCAAAGCCTCTCATACTCTGAGATTCAGAGCTCTCATCCTCACAGAGAAGCTCTCTCTATCCTCTTCAACATCTCAGATAAATACAATATCAATGTGGACGTAGCCTAAACATTAGGGTAAACCACGATATATCTTGTGTTATTTACTTTCTTATAGATTCACGGTCAGATTTACGTTGTTCCAAGATCTCCGGTTTTGTGCATCAACAGTAACATTATTAGTTATCTTTGGAATTATGTCGAAATCAAGGGGAGTATCCTGAAGTATAATTGCTTGATCTTAATGTACTATTTTTTCCTGCGATTAAAAGCATTTTTCCCACTGGGTTTTTTTTATCTATGAGGTTTTGACGAGGCACCCACCTTGGGTTGATATATCCCTGACGACGTCTACTAGACATTTTATTTGACTTTGCATTTCTCACACATTTTTCCTTAAACTATGAATTTTGTTCCTACTCAGGTTTTACCATAGCCATTGGGTTTTTTGTGAGACTTAGTTCCAGTTTTTTATAAGACTTAGTTCCATATGCAAGTTCCTACTTTACTTTAAGACTAGCATGTTCCTAGAATCAATGCTGACAAGTCGACTTCCTCAACTCTACATGATGCCGAATCTACTTGAGCATTTACACACTCAAGGAGAAGTGTTATAAACTTTGTATTTAAGTATGATTGTGTAAATTCTAGATTAGATTTGATACTAGTTATTCTTCCCTATTAGGACGGAGAATGATTTTTCCCTCCCTTGTTACTATAACTAAAGGCACTACGTAAGGGGAATAATACATCATCTACACAACCCTACAAACACATCTCTCTATACTCTCTCACTGCCGCGCCCTTCTTTCCTCTGTCAGATTAAAACAAGCCATAACAAAAACCTAGTTAACTTAATGTTTCTTTACAAGTTATAACTAAATATGTGTAGCAGATGACTATAATGATTATGCATTTTAGCATGGATTTGATTCCCACTGATTTCCTCTCCCAAACATTTAATAAATTTAAAGCTATTATTTGTCAAAAAACAAAAACTTAATACATGTAACCTAGTGTAGTCGACAATCTCCAAACGATCTTTTATTTTTTATGACTCTAATATGGTCCTTTAACTAGGTCTGGCAAACAGGTCGTGTTTATCGTCTTTCGTGTAACACTTGTTATCTTAATGGGTAGTGGTGTGTCACACCCCTTATCTTAACGAGTCCTTAACAAGTCGGATTACTTTACCCAATAGGTAAAATGACTTGACCTATTATGACTTGTTAAGAATTTTTTTTTTCTTAAATTTGCACATACCACATTGCCACATAAATATTACTTCAAAACATAAAAAAAAAAAAAATTGTCGTTAAGTACTACATTTACACTTCAAAATAAGAGCCTAATAAAAAAACACACTAATAGTCTACTGCAAAATATCAAATGTGCAAGGATATGCAAAATGGAGTTTTTCTTTTCAAGGTTGTGAAGCCTTTCTCAGAAGTTAAAACCTTGTCGATGAAACTCAAAGCTTACATGTTATTCCTTTTACAAAATTCTTCAATTTTCATTGATCATCATGAGAAAATTGTATTGGAACTTTGGCTTGATCTATTACCTTCAAGAGTCTGAATAAAATAAGTATAGAAAAGCCTTTTAAGGGTATAAAATTATTAAATTAATATTTTGCTTATCTTGTATTGAGTTACTAACGTATATACTCGGATCAATCCGTTATCTTAACAAATGCTTATTGGGTTATCCGATAACGATCCAATTCGTTATTGTGTCGACCCGATAGCCTTTTAATTTCATGTCGAGTTAATGGGTTGTGTTAGCTTGTATTGAGTTACTAACGTATATACTCGGATTAATCCGTTATCTTAACAAATGCTTATTGGGTTATCCGATAACGACCCAATTCGTTATTATGTCGACCCGATAGCCTTTTAATTTCATGTCGAGTTAATGTGTTGTGTTAAAAATTACCAGATCTATCTTTAACGCTTTCAATATGAATATTTTTCACGGGGAAGAGATCCTCTCTTGATCTCTCCCTCCAAATCCCAAGGATCCGGTCCTTGAAATTTGATCAAATGACTAAAAACAGAGAAAAATTAGTAAAAATTTTTAAAAGATATAATAAATTTTGGTTGTTAGATCAAATTTCAAGAGCTCGAATCACATTCCTTTTTCACGTGATCTTTCCTTTTTTAGTGGAAACATTCAACGCATCCAACCCAATCCCATTAATAAAAGCTTTCGTTTGAAAACCCCCAATTTCCATTTTTTTAACAAACAAATTAGTGTTCATGAACATTGATATGCAGCAACTAAATTATTAAAATATTTAGAGCGCTGCTAAAACCATCCGCATGTCTTATTTATTGGACCTACTTTTCATTGAAAGTTTCAATAATACATGTAACTTTTTATTAAATATTTTTTTTAGTAAATCGATATTTTTATAATAAGAAGAATAAGAGTTCGACTAAGTTACATAATTAGCAGCTTAATTTGGTATCAAATTCACCATTACGATATTCGAATCTAAAATTTTTCACTTCTAAATGAAAAGAAATACTACTAAGATCGTAGTACTGAATGATTTTATTAAATAACTTTTAAGCCCTAACAAAAAGTCATATGAACAAAATAAAAAATAAAAAAAAGCTCAAAATCTCTAGTCTCTTTCTTCCCCGTGTCTCTCTCTTTCAACTCACTTCCCTCTTTCCTTTCTTTCAAAATCAACTTTTATCTCTATGATTGATGGACGGGAAAGATTTGCAACGGATATGGTGAGGGGCATCAATTCTTGACAATACTCTTTAAAAGTTTAAAATCTCATAGGTATTCATATTTACGGTTTTTATGTTTGGATTCGGTACCAGAAGAGAAAAGAGAAATGGAGAAATAATTTGGCCGGCGGGGAGGAGAACAAGAGTTGTCGCCGGAGGCTGCGGTGGTGATTTTGGTTGCCGTCAGCTAGTGAGTTCCGACTCTACGTGACTGTTGAATTTGTACTTTTTTTCTCCATCTTTAGTTTTTGTTTTAAATTTAGAAAGTAAAAATATTTTAGGAATAACAATGAGTGAAAAGATAGATATATAAAAGGGACACTCTGGATGCAGTCCCTAGCTATCAATATTTTTTTATTGAAACCTTGTTAGTTTTTAGTTTTTTATTGAGGTCCCTGACATTAATATAATAATGTAAATTACTATATTTTTAAATTAAAAATTAAAAATTGAAATTTGTAATTGTTTATATTAATGAGATTTTAAATAAAACCCTTAATTTATGGGATTAAAAATAATAAAATATAAATTATACTCTCTATTATATTGTATGTGTGTGTATACATATATGTATGGGTACATTAACCAAAATTAACAAAAAAAGGTATTGTACCAAAACATGGATACATTCTCAAATCAACGAAAAAGAATGTACCCATATAAGTTTAAATATGGATTAAAAAATTTGAATGGATTTTATATTAAAAAAATGGTACATTTTACATATAACAAATTGATATATTTGAGAATGGGTACATTTAAGATTTTAAAAATTGAAAAATTATATGAATGGGTACATTTAAGATTAAAAAATTGAGAATCTTTTTATATATAAAAAAAAACTAATAGGTACAAACTTAATTTAATTTAATTTTTTATTATTTTAGAAATGTTTGAATTGAAAATTAATTAGAAGTTTAATAGAGGTGTGAGTATTAAACCCTAAATTAATTCCTAATTTTTATATTAAAAATTATATAATAAACATGTAAATTCATTATCACATTAATGATAGGGACTTGAATCAAAATTTGAGAACTAATAAGATCTTAGTCAATGAACAGTAAGAACTAGGGACCGGATACTAATTTTTCCTATATAAAAATATTTTAGGAATAACAATGAGTGAAAAGAGATATATAAGGCCTAGTTTGGTATTGAGGTGATTCTGAAAAAAAATAGGTATTAAAAAAAGCTGGGAGTTTTTTTGTGTTTGGTAAATATTCAGTTTTAGGTTTTTTTCATAGTTTTGGATGAAAAAAAGCCAAAAACACAAAGTTGCAAACCCCAGCTTTGAAAAAAGAGCTTATTTTTCACATCTGTTTTACATAAAAGTTTACCAAGCACTATAATACTGTTTTTTTTTTCAAAATCACTTTTACAAAAAAGTTTACTAAACTCTGCTGATTTATTTCACAACTATTTATTCTCATAGCACAACAAAAATAATTTTTTTTCAAAGCACAATTATACCAAGCCAGCCCCTAAGACATGGGTGAATGTAGTAGTTTTATATTAGGGAACTTTAACGAAAAACAACCGGTACTGTTCACTTTAACGAAAAACCACATTTTTACACTAAAAAGTCAATCCTGGTACTATTCACTTTACCCTTTATTTTGTCTTTATCATTAAAACTCAAAGTTTTCAAATCTTTTTTCTTTTTATATTATTGTCACCAAACCTCTTTTTTGGTAAATTATTACAAAACATGTTAGTTAGTAATAATTTCAAAAAGATTTACTTTCTCATTTACTAGATAAAATTGTTACCAAATTTTCCCCAAATAGCATCTTCCACTTTCTATCAAAACCAAAATAGTAACGAGTTTTACTGGCAAGATAGCCACAAGTACCTGTAATTTGTACAACGCAGTAAGGGTAATATTGGTAAACAGAAACTCCTTTCTCGAAGCTTATAATATTAAACCCGCAATTAACCACCCTCTACACATTTTCTCTCTGCTTTTATCCATTTGATAGCCATTTCTGTGCGTTTCACTCTTTTGGATTAACTCAGCGATCCAGAAAATGCTGGCAGTGTTCGACAAATCGGTCGCCAAAAGCCCCGAGGCGCTGCAGAGCCCTCAGTCTGGATCAGCCTCCGCCCTGAAAGATGGGTTTCTGGCGCGGCAGTTTGCCTCTGTGCACCCTTCCTCCGTCACTGTCAATCTTGGCTCTTCTGGTGTAATCGCCTACTCTCTCGACAAACAGAACCCTCTTCTTCCAAGGTACAATACCATCGGAAAATCATGCCATTTTTTGGTGAAAATTAGTGAAATGGATAATACCTACCCTTTAAAGAAAACAAGATACTAAGACTGCCCATTTCGTTTTTGTAGTTTTTGGTTAATCCGAACTTGATGATTCGTGGGTCTTGTTTTGGGTTAAGATAAATAAATATGGAAGATGCCCTCTAAAGAAAAGAAGAAATTATGATTGCACATTTATTTGTTTTTTAATGTTTTTGTAGTATTTGGTTGATCTGGGCTTGACGATTGGTGGGTTGTTGGGTTTTTTTCTGTGACTTTTGGTATGTGTTTGTTGGTTTTGATGTTAGTTTTTGTACAGATTGATATTGTTTTTATGATCGGAGAACATTGGTTTGGATTAAATCTGTTCCAGATTGTTTTCATGAAGTTTGAGGGAAAAAAAAAACTGTTTGATCATATGTATTTTGGCCTTATTTGTAAAAATTGTGTGATTGGATTCAATTCTAATTTGTTTGTCTTCATATATTTTGATGATATTGTTTTTACCTCCTGTATATTCTTTGTTTTTCTTGATAATGACAAAGAACATATGGATTGTTTGGTGGAGATTTGGAACAAAAAGACAGATTAACTTTTTGGCAATATCCTCCTAGTAAATTAAGTATAATTTCATATATTTGTTGGAGTGAGATAATAGAATTTTTGTTTCTCATTCATTTGAATGCCATTTTCTTTAATTGTTTTGTAGTACAGAAGATTGATTCTTATGATTTTGTTGTGGCTTTGGAATTGCGTTGAGAAATTTACTCCGACTTTGTTCTCGTTTAAATTTTCTCACAAAAAAAAAAAAAAAAAGAAGGAACCAAATTTTCTGTTGTTATGGCTCTTGATTTTCTGTTTGTCCTGTTAGCACTTCAATTTAATGTTTGATATTTTCATTGTATAATGTTAGGTTGTTTGCGGTTGTGGACGACATTTTCTGCCTGTTCCAAGGCCACATTGAGAACGTTGCTCTTCTTAAGCAACAATATGGATTGAACAAAACAGCCAATGAGGTGATCATCGTGATTGAAGCTTTCAGGACTCTGAGAGACCGAGGTCCTTATCCTGCTGACCAGGTTGTGAGAGATATCCAAGGGAAGTTTGCATTTGTTCTCTTTGACAGTGCTTCCAAAGCCGCTTTTGTAGCTGCTGTAAGTAAAACCTCTCTGCCTAGATATGCCCTCAATCGGCCCATGTCCTTGTTTACTTTCAAGTTCTTGTGTCTCTTTCTTTGGTTGTGTGGTTGAGCTGACTCCTTTTCTTGTGCAGGATCCTGATGGGAATGTTCCCTTCTTCTGGGGAACTGATTCTGAAGGCCATCTTGTTCTTGCAGATGATTCAGAAGTTGTGAAAAAGGGCTGCGGAAATTCTTTTGCACCATTTCCTAAAGGTATATAACTATAACCAAATGCATTAGGCCTGATAGGATAAAAAGTTTAGCATTTTCTTGGTGTCCTTTATGCGTTGTATGATGTTCCTGCTATATTTCAATCGTGGAACAGTATAATGCCACAAATGTTGTATGGAATTAGTAGTTTTGTATGTTGCAAATTTGAATTGCTTCACATGTAAATATGCAACTGATTTCTCATCTTACTCGTTGGGATAATCTAGGCCCTTTGTCCTGCTTCTGTTTCTTGTTTAGCATGGCCTTGCTTTCCTTTTTTGTTGTTATGATCTTAGCGTGAACGGTTAACTTGAATCATTGGTATGAGAGGTAGACTGCTAATAACTATGTTGGTACTGTTCTCTCAGGTTGTTTCTTCACTTCCTCTGGAGGCTTGAGGAGTTACGAGCATCCCCACAATGAGTTGAAGGCGGTGCCACGTGTGGATAGCTCAGGTGAAATGTGTGGTGCCAATTTCAAGGTCGATGCTGAAACTAAGAAGGAATCGAGTGGCATCCCAAGAGTTGGGAGTGCTGCCAACTGGTCGACAAATTACTAAAGTTCATAACTAATTTCGTTGAGAAGGCTTTTGCTATTAAGTAGGCCTCGAATTAGTTCTGATTCGATTTTTCTTTATTGTATTTCCGTATTCATGACACCGTTTGCCTTTAAATGGCTAGTTGACTACCAAAGTTTGTATGGTTATTGAAAATTTGAAAGTAAGACGTGATTATGTAATTGCCTACTGTCAAAACTTCTGGCATAGAACATCAAATAATACTGCATTGGATACAGACCAATGCAGATTTTTCTGATATGGAATAGTTATGTAAATGTATGAAGGATATTGTTTCAGCCTCGGGCAGGTTTGGGGCATCGAACACTTTGCAGCCACGCTGTTCGCCTTTGCCTTTCCTTACAAGAGCCTGATTGTTACGACATGGTCAACCACATGTCCTCCGGCTGGTTTCTTTGGGTCTAATATGAACACTCCACCACCAGGGTCGGCTATGACTGCATAATATGATCCACCACCGGGGTCACAACTAGTTAGAGGGTTGACCCAGAACCTTTTATTTTTATGTCGAATTACGGGTGTAAGAAATTGATAGGCCTACTTAAAAGGCACAATTGAAGGTGATTATAAAAACTCCTCATTTACTGCAATTCAGGGAAATGTTCTATTCCTGGCCACTTCGCATTATATTAGAGTATCTTCAATGGGAGTCCTTAGCCACAACCTTTGAGGACTCATTTAGTAGCTTTAGAGGAATATTCGAGTCCCTATATTTAGAGACTATACGGTTGTGTGGACTCCATTTAGGGTCTCCATTGGAGATGCTCTTAGGAACACCAGCTATTTCTTTCAACAATTTATTGTCATGTGTTTAGGAAGAAATACTTTGAATTCTCCCATACCAACTAAACCAAAGAAATGCGAGTGTTTGGTTTAATTTTAACACTAAACAAATGCAATATGTTGATCCTAAAAACTACTTAGTCTATGTGGCACGCAGACCGAAAAGTTAATAACCTAACTACGCCATTCGGTTAAATGCAGGTCATGCCAACTCGTCGGCCAAGCTCGACAGGGAGTGAATGAGTGTTGTGGCGTTGGGCGCACTGATGACTTCTAAATTTTGTGACTACGGCTGAGGAAGGAACACGTCTCAGCATTTGGGTTATAGAGCATGAAGACGAGGCTGCTAGTTACTATGAAGTTCAATACTGGATTCGGCTTTTAGTGTGCTGAATACTGAGCAATCTGATAACACCACAACTCTTTGAAAGGCTAATAGGATGCCTTTTTCCAACAAGGACTCAAAGAACCCTTGCTGACATAGACTTGGATAGGTAATCAACCAACCCAAAAGCAGTGTTGTTTATCTAAATTGAAGGTGTTTCTCGATTGTTTGACTCTACTGCTCCAGTGCTGTTTATCTAAACTAAATATGTCGTCGGTTGCCTTCACAATGTTGTTTATTCAAGTTGAAGATGTGTAGGTGGGAAAACAATAAAGTAAAATTTCTCAAGAGGTTTGAGAGGATTCGCGTAGAGCGAGAGTTTGCGCAGGGCATATTTGAAGTTTTCTTTGGAGAGGTTTTGAATGTTGCACTACCCTTTTCTATTTATAATGATAATTTACCACGAGACCGAAATAGAATCCCACTCGGAGTATAGTTATGACCTCTCCTACATTCTTTCCGAATGTATTTCGGCCATTCCTATCAGATTTAGGACTCTAAACCCAACCTTTTTGCTTTTAGATTCAATCTCCGACTTCAATAGATACTCCTTGATTCTTGAAGCATCATTGACATTTGAATCAATCATGAAGACTCCTCATTGTATCAGGATTCAACTGACTTTATCCAGGCTTACAAGGAGTATACTCCTGGGAGGACCCTTGGGCCGGGTTTTACTTGGGAATATTGGTGAACACGGAAATTCCTGCGATGAAGGAGACAAGAAACACGTGTACAAAATAATATTTGTATTGATGATTTAGGGGTTACAATCTCTTCTACAAATTTAGCCTCTGATTCTATCTTTGCAATGGGTGGATTTGATGTTGTTTGTCCAAAGGGCCGTCGGGGCTTGATCTTGACGAACGGATGAACGGATCTTCAAGGGTCGTTGGGCTTGAACTTGATGAACGGATCTTCAAGGGTCGTTGGGCTTGAACTTGACGAACGGATCTTCAAGGGCCTTTGGGCTTGATCTTAAAGAATGGATGTGTGGATTTGTTGATGTTTGTTGATCCAAAGGGGCCGTTGGGGCTTATCTTAGGATGAACGGATGATGAACGATGAACACTTTCTTCAAGGGCCGTCGGGGCTTGATCTTGAATCAGTGGAAGTTCTTCAAGGGCCGTTGGGGCTTGATCTTGAATGAGGATTTGACGAAGAACGAAGAGAGCTCTCTTGATCCTTCGGGATTTGCTTGGGAGCTTTTGAGTTTCAAAGCTTCAAGGTTGTGGTATGAAGTGAATTGGTTATGAATTGGTGTCCTTCAAATGAATGCCTTGGCCTTCTATTTATAGAATTCCAAAACTTGATTTTTTGGATTTAAATAATTAGATGGAATAAATCATCTCTGCCAGGTGTTGACACGTGTCCTGTTTGATGACTTTTCCAATTTATTTTGATTTTTCGTTTAGTCACATGCTATGTGTAAAATTTATGTGACACATAAACATTGAAATTTTAATTTTTGATCAACATTTATTTTACCGAAATTTCGATGTCTACAAATGCCCCCACTTCAAGGCGCGTCGTATACATGTGCTTGTCACGTGTAGAAGATGCGTTTTGAAGTCCCTTACTGCAGATGTTGATCCAAGGGCCGTTGAGGCTTGATCTTGAACTGGGTTGATGATTTCTTCAAAGGCCGTTGAGGCTTGATCTTGAAGGTTGAAATTGGACCACAAGGAGCTTCATGTGGTAGATGATATTTTGCTTTGGTAGTGGGTGAATCGGCACGTATTTTGTTGCGCTTATTGACTTTCCACAGCTTTGATCTTGAACTGGTTCGGAGGATTTTCCGGTTTCTTCCAATTGTTGACTTTCCACAGCTTTGATCTTGAACTGGTTCGGAGGACTTTTTTTGGTTTCCTCCAATTGTTGACTTTCCACAGGCTTATTCTTGAACTGGGTTGGAGGATTTTCTGGTTTCCTCCAATTGTTGACTTTCTACAGTTTATTCTTGAACTGGGTTTGATTCAAGGGTGATGGACACTTAATCTTGAATCGGACTTGTGATTTCCTCAAGGGCCATCGAGGCTTGATCTTGAATTTGGCTAGAAACTTCTTCAATGGCCGTTGAGGCTTTGATTCTTGAAGGTTGACTCGAACATATTGCAATCAGGCACGAGGTGAAAGTGACGACTTGTTGCTTTGTTCAATCTTTCTAATTCACACCTAAGCAGTTTGGTTAACGGTATGATCTTCAAGATTGATGGGCTTTTCTTCCAGTTGGTGACTTGATCTTTAAGGATTTGATTCAAGGGTGGTAAATCGGCACGTGTAGCTCACAACGTCTAGCGGGTCGACCCAAGAATTTGAGGGTCAAAACAGGTCCACCAAACCCAGAGTGATTGCAACCCTAATGATATGAGATACTTTTGATTTTTAAGAAGTAACGGATGAATCGACTCGTGTTTTGTTGTGCTTGTCTCTACATGCTTCAATGTATCATTTTCCCTTGCCTTATTTGTTCTTCAGGCAGATGTGGTATTTTCTCTAGAAGCATAAGATGTTGAAACAATGGATAGTGCTAGGTAAGCAATCAGGGAAGGGTTCCAAGCAGTTGGTTCCAGATCGGAAGTTTGATACCAAGTGCTGTCTGATTGCTTTCTTTCTCCTTGTCTCGCAGGTAAAAACAAGGACAAAGAAAAGGATAGGGAGAAAGCATGATATGAAATACTCTTGCTTTCGAAGAAGTGGTGGCGATTTGACAGCGTTGCACAGCGAGGCTTTGTTCTTCGACGATGGTGCCGCCAATATGTTTGTTGAAACTTCTCGAGCTCTTGGATTCAACTCAGACTCCTTCTGCTGGGTCGGTTGATTGTGCAAGGAAGGGGAGACTTGATCTTGAAGGAAATCAGCACGTTGTCTCCACATGCTTCATGGTATCATTTTCACTTGCCTTATCTGCTCTCCGGGAAAATATGGCATCTTCTTCGGAAGTACATCAGCAACTGAAGACGAGTACTCAAGAGCAAAGCCAGGTAAGCAACCGGGCAAAGGTTCCCGATAGTCGATTCCTTGCCCGGAGTTTGAGTGGAGGTTCCGACATATTGCTTTCTTTATCCTTGTCTTTGCAGGCAAGAACAAGGACAAAGGAAAGGATAGGGAGAAAGCATGATATGAGATACTCTTGCTTTCTACCCTGGTGATATGAGATACTTTTGCTTTGGGTGTCATTTGTTTGCAGAGGTACTCCAGGAGATGAAAAAAACTGGGTATTTCGAGAGGCTCTGCTGAGAGTGTACTCTCGAAAATGAGGAAGGGTTAGGCATTTTTGCAGGTCTGCCTTGCTATGGACGGTGAAGGTGGACAGTTATAGGAAGTTCTTTAATACCTGTAGAGGTACTATTCTTTCACTCGTGTTGGCAACCATTGAGTGATTGATCAGTATGGCTCTACGCGCTTTCTTCTTTATCAGAAATCTTCGACAAATTGCCCGTAATTTCCGCAAAGCTAAGTGTGCATGTGACAGGTGCTGACGAGGCTGAAAAAGACTGGCGCCTCTTCGATATATGAGATTGGCGCTTCGACAAATTATCCGTGATTTTCGCAAAGCTGAGTGTGCATGTGATAGGTGCTGACGAGGCTGAAAAAGATTGGCGCCTCTTCGATATCTGAGATCGGCCCGTGGTTTCTGAGCAGCCCAGCTTTTGAGAAAGCAGACGTCTCTTCGATCTCTGAGCTTGCCTCTTCGATTTCTGAACTCGCCTCTTCGATTTCTGAAAGTGCTGATTTTAAAAGAGAGGCACGCATCACATTCCAAAGCATACTTGAATTTTCCGCCTGTAGAAGCTCCTTACTTGCACTTCTAAGAACTTGATTTGTCCGACCTCTTCTTTTTCTTCACACCTTCAAAAATGTCTTGCCCTTCTGACCGTCGTCTTAACTTGAATGTCGGGGAAGATAATGACATATCTTCTTCAAACAACATTTGGCAGCCGTCCTTCGTATCTCCCAATGGTCCTCTTACAGTTGGGGATTCTATGATGATGAACGATACAACCGCTTCGGTGGTGGCCAGAAATCTTCTCACTCCTAGAGACACTAGGATGCTTTCCAGGCGGTCCGACGAACTGGCTGTTCAGGACTCTCTGGCCTACAGCGTCCGATGTGCAGGTTCAGTTTCAAACATGGGCCAACGCCTTCTTGCTCGATCTCGTCAGGTTGAGTCGTTGATGGCTGAGGTGGCCAGTCTTCGGCAAGAGGTCAGGGTGATTAGGCACGAGAATAAAGAGTTGCACATGCTTGCAACTAATTACTCAATAAGCATGAAGAGGAAGCTTGACCAATTGCAGGAGTCTGAAGTTCGGATTCAGAGTGATCATCAGAGGTTTGTGACGTTACTCCAGCGGCAACTTCTGCCTTCGTCCCCTGGCGCTTCACCAAGTGTTGAAGCTCCGGATAATCCATCTCTGGTGCTTCGTCTTTCTGGAGCTCCGCCGAGTGATGAGGCGCCACCTGATCATCCTTGAAGATCCCTTCCTGTAAATTTGATTTGACTTCATTTTTTTTTTTTTTTTTTTTTTTTTTTTTTTTTCAACATACTTGTAATTTTTTTTTTGAAGATATCAATGGACATGCTTTACTTTATTCAGTATGTTGTGCTAAAACATATATCTGACTAAGATGTGTTACTCCCTTTTTTTTTTTTTTTTTTTAAGTTTTATTTAGATGGTACTTGATGCGCACTATTCTTTTACTCCCTATTTTTTAGACGGAAATTCGTCGTCTTCCCCCTGCTTTCTTCCCTTCAATTATTCCGTCTCCATCACCTATTTCCTTTTTTCATAATTGCTAATAGTAGCATACACCATGACCTGTCTTTTTTTTTTTTTTTTTTTTTTTTATCATTTCCTTTTGGATTCTTGCTTTTTATCATTTCCTTTTGGATGGTACCTGTCAATCACTTCTTTTCTTTGCTTTCGGTGGCTGGCCACCATTTGAAAAACCTTTTTTTTCTTTTTTCTTTATATATGGTGCTTTGTAGGGATGGAACTCGACGGACGGTGAGCTGCAGTCGAGGCTTCATGACCGGCTAGTCGTTTGACGACGGTTTATTGAAGTTCTTCGTTGTTGTCTGTCACGGACGGAGAGAAGGCCTTTGAGTGTGAGTTGACAAACTTTGGTTTTGTCAATCACATTAAAAATAACAGCAGCCATGGCGGAGGTGCAGAAGCAGCTGGAGCTTGAGGTAGAATGCAAGGCATTGAGCTTCACTACCGGCTAGTCGTTTGACGGCGGTTTATTGAAGTTCTTCGTCGTTGTTGTTTGTTACGGACGGAGAGAAGGCCTTTGGGTGTGAGTTGACAAACTTTGGTTTTGTCAATCACATTCAAAAGCAGCAGCCATGGCGGAGGTGCAGAAGCAGCTGGAGCTTGAGGTAGAATGCAAGGCATTGAGCTTCACTACCGGCTAGTCGTTTGACGACGGTTTATTGAAGTTCTTCGTCGTTGTTGTTTGTTACGGATGGAGAGAAGGCCTTTGGGTGTGAGTTGACAAACTTTGGTTTTGTCAATCACATTCAAAGGCAGCAACCATGGCGGAGGTACCCTGTAAGCTTAGCTGCTGTAAAAGCTTTTCCACGAGCAGGCAAACCAACCAGGACAATTGCCAAATGTTTATCTTCCTTTGGTCCAAGCATTTGATCAGCTACGTCTGCAGCCGCAACCGCTCTAGCAGCTTCTGGCATCGAATTCTTTTTTTTTTTTTTTTCTGTATCAAATCTGGACTCGGAGGAAGTACTAGTACTAGAAGATTTAACTAGTCTAGGAAATCCAACACCCCTATCCACAAAGAGACCCCTGTGACTGTCTTGCTTTTGGAAAGATGAAAACGTTCCCACTGACTTTGACTCAACCATCCCAGAGGGAGAATAGAGCTTGGATGAATCTGGGATATCAACCTCCATCTCCTTTGTAGTTGTATGTCGATCGGATAAAACACCACTATCCTTGAAGGTATATGAAGCACTGGTGGAGCCATCTGAACCTGGGCATTTGGAATCAAGTATGACAAGCCCATCTTCGAGGAGCATTTAATAAGCTCTGCAAACACTAGATTGGATGATGCAGCTTTTGAAGCCAATTCAATAAGAAACTGCGAAGCAAATTCACGAAGTGGCTCTGGCAGGGACTTCACGATCTCGATTTCGTCCTCGTCGTCACTCTCCCCGACAGCAATCAGCTTCTGGTTAATCTCCACCATGCGGTCCAGTTTCCTTTCGAATTCTGAGTTCTCAACATCGAGCACTGCTGGAAAAATTCTGGCTGTAGTGCGATTTGTCTCAATGATAACGTGCATATCAAATTCTTTAGTGTTGAGGCCGATGCCTTGGTAGAAAGCTGTTCGCTGGCAATCGTTGAGGTACATTGTCACATACACCGACAAGCAGAAGAATCGGGGTTGGGGTCGAATTAAAGCTCGGGACTGGAAGAGGCAGAGGAGGTAGAAGACGGAGGATTTGGGTTTATTTATTTATTTATTATTTTTTTTTTTTGAAAGATTTCTAGGGATTTGTAGATCTGATGAACCCATTGTCGCCCCAATAAACTTAGTAACATTAGGATGATCTAGTTTATGCCAGACAACAACTTCTTGAGTAAAAGCTGCCCTTAGAGAAGCAATCTCGGAGTCTGTCCTGTGACCCTCTTCACTCCAGTCAAGCAATTTAACGGCGACATCTTGACCGTCGTAGATGCCACGGTGGACGGTGTCGAAGCTGCCACGAGTAATGACAGACTTGATGAGGAGCTTGGAGGGGTCGATCTCCCATGTTCTCGACCTCCTCCTCCAGATCACGGGCTGTCCTCTGATCCGTCCCCTTGAAGATCATGTGCTCCAGGAAATGCGCAGTGCCGTTGGTATCGCCGTCCTCGAACCTTGACCCGGCGTCGATCCAGACTCCAACAGTGGCGGTCTTAGACGCGAGGTTCGACTCGGTGGTCACTCGAAGACCGTTGGGGAGTGTGGTGACACGCGTCTCGGGTGCGGTGAGGATGTGGCTGTGGTCCGTGAGACTCGGGTGGGGCGACCCGTACTTAAGGAACCTCGGGTCCGGGTTCTCGAGCCTTTTGATCTTCGATTTGACGCCCTCGGCCAATCGATCGTAGATCATGGCGGTGGAGGTCGTGGTGTACCATGGCTGGTCACCTTGAAAACTTATGGCAGCCATATCGAAAGTTACGGCAGGCAGAAGGCCCCTGTGGCGTTCTTGTTGGGCAAAGAGGGAGAAATAGTTTGGCATCGAAACTCTCATGAAACTTTCGAAGCCATGGTGGTTGACAGCAGCTGTCAATTTTTTCCAAAGAAATTTGCAGTGCTACAAAACTCAACAGAGATCCTACCAAAACGCAGCAGCTTCAGGTGCTGCGGATTCAGGGTTTGTTCTTAACCTTCTCTCTGAGCGGCGACTTGATCGCGTATAATCCGGATTTGGACGGGAACAGGGGAATCAAAATCGTCAAATCAGACGGCTCAAATCGCTAGAATTTGATCAAGCTGGGGGTACTGGGCCGACTCGTGGCCTGTGGTGGGCTTGTTGACGGAGGAGTGCTTCTGAATCCAGATCTTGTGCGGCTGCAGGTCTTCCTTTTGTTTGTGGGTGACTCTGCCATTTTCATGAGGGGAAGAAGACGGAGGTTGTGCAGGGCGTTGAGCTGCTGCGGCTGTTGTTCTCACGCCGTTGAAGAAGGATCTCGGAGAAGGTGAGAGGATGAGCACAGGAAGAAGATGTGGTGTGATGGGAGATCCGACTGGACCTAGCAGAAAGATTGAGGCCCGTGTCTTTGGAGGGACATGGCCTAGCATGGGCTGCGGCCTGGATTTGGAGGGAGAAGACCCAATTGTTTTTTACGATGTTGATATTGACAAGGCTGCTGAGTGGGCTGCCTTCGGTATTTTTTTTTTTTTTTATCAGGACGGCTTCTTTTGATGGGTTTGCCACAGATTGGGCTTGGTGTTGATTTGGGGTCCATATATATATATATGTTTCTCTTTTTTCTTTTTTTTTTTTTTTTTTTTTTCAAAGAAACTGTAAATTAATTTTGTACAAAGAAAATTGCAAATAAATTTGTAATAAGATCGACCTTCATCAATGATACTTTAATAAAACCTTTTTTTTTTTTTCTGAATGTGATTGAACTCGAAATTGAATGCTCGAGTTGCCTACGTACCCTTCCAAAGAAGAGATCAAGTCGAAACGTAGTTCAAATGCTTTTTTTTTTTTTTTTTTTTTGATGATTTTGATGATGATTTTGATGATGATTTTGCCGTACACAGTTTATGCTCTTGCGGGCCAGGAGCGTTGTGCCATGCAATTTAGGCTCGTGTAGGCGAGGAGCCTTTGTGTCTTGCAGTTTAGGCTCTTACAGACAAGGAGCTTGCGTTCATGCAGTTTAGGCTCGTGCGAACAAGGAGCTTTGGTGTTGCCTTTTATGCTCGTGCAGACCAGGAGCTTTGGTGCCGTGTTGCAGTTTCAGCTCATGCAGGCAAGGAGCGTTGGCGTTGCCTTTTATGCTCGTGCAAACCAGGAGCGTTGTGCCATGCAGTTTAGGCTAATGCCGGCGAAGAGCTTTGGTTCGTCAAGCGATCTGAGAGAGTCGTTCCTCACAATCTTCATAGCAAGGAGCCTTGACTGAGTAGTTGAAGAAGTCTTCTAGGAAGATGTCACGCATCGTGATGGGGACGAATGATCTTCGTGTCAAAGTTTCATTATCTCCAACACTTTCACATTGTTCTGGAGGTGAACAAGAGCTACTTTGCCCCCTTTCCCATTGGTGAACTTGTGGAGAAGACATATGCTTCTTGTGCAGTTTCTTTGGAGTGACATAAGTCCATCCTTCAACTTCACTCAGCTTGACTGGCATGTTTTTGGAACATGCCCCCAGCGATTGAGGTGAAGATTTTGGGTTGACAGAGCCGGAAGTGACGTCTTCTTCCAGGATTTCGTCTTCTTTGTCTTCTTGGGCTTTCTCTTCAGTGCAGTCCTCTTGGGTTTGTTGCCGTGAAGATTGGCCGGTGTAGATGATGGTGCGCCTCCTTACCTTCAGTGGTCCTTTTGTGTCGACTTCCAAAGTTGCTTGGCGCTTCATCCTTGAAGGAATCGAGCTTCGAATATCGACTTTTCCTGCTAGCCTATCGAGCTTTTCTTCCTTTGACGTTGTTTCCCTATTTCCAGAAAACGTCATGTTGTCTTCAAGTCTTTCCAAAGCTGATTGACGAGGAGGAGAGCTAGCCATGTTGCTTTGCTTATTAGGTTTTGACAACCTTTCAAAAATAGAGCTTCGGGAGGTTGGCCTGTTAAGCCTCTTGAAGACGGAGGTTCGGTTTTGACCACCAATGTGATCAAGGGCTGACGTTCTGGGTCTTGAACGATTCATCCTATCGAAGACTGGCATTCGAGGGGTGGATTTAGGCTCATTTTGATCTTGTTCAATGCTCACACTGATATGTTGAGTGCTAGCATTTTTCGCTTGGCTTGAAATATTCACGGGTGCATTTGGTGTGAAGCCAAGTCCAGCTTTGTTATTGTTAACTCCCTAACCATGCTTCTTCAACTTCTTTTGAGTCTCGGTGAGGTCACGTTCTTTATTGTTGACGGTGTTTGAAACCTTTTTTCCAGGATTCGAAGAAGAAGTGAAGTCGTACCCAGCTTTTGACATGAGTTTGTAGGCGTTCGGATCAAAACCTTCTTCAGTCCTCTTGGTTGGGAGAAAACTTGGTTCCGCTCTCTTTGGTAGAGCTTTTACGAAGCCTTGTGGTAATCTTGCAACCTTAGCGTTGCTTAGTTGTGTCAGAGGTAGAACTGCATTCGTCTTGAGCAACTTTACATTATCCATGTACCGTTGTGCATCAGCTTTGCTTGCTTCGGTTTCAAATGGGGATTGACCATTCTTTCTTCTTGACATCGGGATGTATCGGAAAACGGGTGTGTTTAGTACATTTGAGGGCGTCTTACTCCTTTTGGTTGTTGCAGGTTTAGCAAGCTCATCATCATTCTTGCTTAAAGACGACATGGCTTCTTCTTCTTGCTTCTTGGGCATGGCTTGCCACTCCTGCTTTTTAGGTGTTGCTTTACCCGTGGATTTGATCTCTTTTGGAAGAGCTTCGAGCACCATGTCTTCATCCATGTAGAACTTAGCGTCTGCGAAATGTGATTCGGCTTCGGTGAATGGTTTGGTGTCGCCATAGATCACCTTCACTCCTTCTCGGTAGAATTTCAAGCATTGGTGAAGGGTGGACGGTACTACTCCATTTGCATGGATCCAAGGCCTTCCTAAGAGCAAGCCGTAGGAAGTTCTTGCATCAATCACGTGGAATATCGTGCTTGACTTGAGTTCACCAATAGTCATCTCTACTCGGATCATGCCCATTGCTTTTTGTCCTCCTTGATTAAAACCTTGAATTAGTAGACGACTTAAGGACAGTTCATCCGCCTTGATGCCGATTGTAGTCATTGTTGACTTTGGCATGATGTTTATGGCTGATCCACCATCCACAAGCATGCGGTTGACTTTGTGCTCCCTTACGTACCCAGAGACGAAGAGAGGACGGTTGTGAGGCTTGGATCCTAGCAGCAAGTCTTCGTCGGTGAAATGGATTGTGTCTTCGATGGCACAGCATGTGTCATATTCATGTGACCGAAGTTTGAAGCCTTCGTTCTTGCTTTCTTGCACTTCGTGGTCATTGGGACTTTCCAAGATCGCTGCTAATGCTATTCGCATCTTCTTTGGTAATCGCAGCGCTTCCTCAATGCTAAAGTGTGTTGGCAGACCTTCTTCGAGAGTGAGAACTTTTTCTCCCTCAGTGGTGATATCTTTGCCTTTTGAAGGTTTTTCTATTTCTACTTCGACCATGTGGCATGCAGCGATAATGCCCTGTTGGAAGAAGTCGTTCGGGAAGTACTCGTGCAATAAGATAGGAATGCGTGGCTTTTGCTCCGTAGGTTCCCCAGCATACATTGGCTTATCAACTTTTACGTTGTTTTTGGGCTTCTTACTGTTGCGGCGACGGTGCTTTCTCACTTGTTCCACCTTTTGTCTTATTGCTTGTGGTTTTGGTTTCCTTGTTTTTTTGTAGGTCACCAATGTCCATCCTTCTTCATCATCGGCATGTGCATCTTGTTCGTTTACCCCCGGTGATGGTTGCGCAGAAGGTATCGTGTAACTTGAGCATTGATAGGAATGGTCAAGTGCTACTCGGAGAGGCACGGGATCGAAAGTTCCAAATGCAATTGTAGTAGTATGTGTCGCGGCCGTGTCTTCGAGGTCGAGCTCGATTCGCCCTTGTTGTGCAAGTTTCATGATGAGCTCTTTAAGGACGAAGCATTTACCCACAGGATGGCTCACGATTCGATGGTACTTGCAGTATTTAGGATCGTTTATGCGATTCATTTCTTCAGGCCGCTTGCATTCGGGTAGCTCAATTACCTTCTTTTCTAGCAAGTCGTCTAACATTGCATCCATGTCTGAGTCAGGAAAAGGGTATACCTTCTGCTCCAATTCCCTCAAGGTGCTTTTGTACCTTTCTTGGGTGCGAGGAGGCTCACTTTTCTTTATCTCATTTGCTTTGGTTTTGAAGGAGATCTTGATAGGCGCGGATGCGGTCTTGACGGGCGCAGTGCTGACGGTGAACGCTTCCTTGGGGGGTTTCTTCCCAGTCTTGTCTACATTTTGGGAGAACACCTTATCCTTCTTGAAGTCGGTGATCGGCTCTTTCTTCCCATGATGGGCAATACTTAGCTCCATGTCATGGGCACGGGTGGCTAGCTCTTCAAATGTCCGTGGTTTGATGCCTTGAAGGATATAGTGTAACCCCCATTGCATGCCTTGGACGCACATCTCGATCGAAGAGATCTCCGAAAGCCTGTCCTTGCAGTCGAGGCTCAGATTGCGCCATCGGTTGATGTAGTCCACGACTGGCTCATCCCTCCATTGCTTCGTGCTTGTCAGCTCTAGCATGCTCACGGTGCGGCGGGTGCTGTAGAAGCGATTGAGGAATTCCCTTTCCAACTGTTCCCAGCTGTTGATGGATTCGGGCTCCAGGTCTGTGTACCACTCAAAGGCGTTTCCTTTTAACGAGCGCACAAACTGCTTGGCGAGGTAATCTCCTTCCGTCCCTGCATTGTTGCAGGTTTCGACGAAATGTGCGACATGTTGCTTCGGGTTTCCTTTTCCATCAAACTGCATGAACTTTGGTGGTTGATAACCCATTGGCATCTTTAGGGCATCAATCTTCTTGGAGTAGGGCTTTGAGTAGAATGATGAGGTATGTGAACTCCCCTCGTACTGCGCCTTGATGGTGCTGGTTATCATCTCTTGCAGTTGTTGGATAGAAAGAGATCCTATGAGTGTCTCTGCTTGGCCAGGCTCCGGCTTCACATCGATTTTCTCCACCGGAGGCTCTTCATCCTCGTCGTTTTCCTTCTTTACTGAACCATCCCCTTGCTCGATTTTCACGTTGGGCTTTACATCTAGTTGGTTGACGAGTGCGGCGATTTGCTGGTCTTTTTCTTCCACAATCCGTGTTAGCCTTGCGATTGTTTCATTCATATGAGCCAGCTGCTCATCAACTGATGTTGCTCCAGCAGTCATGACTTGCATGGCTGAGTTGCCGCTTGAGTCAGCATCGGAAAGCATGAAACCAGGGTACTTCCTTGGGCTTTCCTTCCTTGGCGCCTTTAGCGAAGCTAGGGTGATCACAGGTTCATGCCTCAGGTGCTCTTGTTCCTTCGGCGGAGTTGATGCAGGGGTGGAAGATGCGGCAGAAAGAGCTCTTGCCTTGCTTCGAGTTATGACGCCCGAAGTAACACCGCCTACGGTGATAACGTTCTTGTTCCTTGCATTGGCCGCGAGAACAACTTGAGCCTTCTTTGATGCCATTTGTGCTTTTTGCGGATTCAAAGATAGAGATGAGAGGTAGAGATGGTCCCATTGGGCGTGCCAAATTTGTGAACACGGGATTTTCCTGCGATGAAGGAGACAAGAAACACGTGTACAAAATAATATTTGTATTGATGATTTAGGGGTTACAATCTCTTCTACAAATTTAGCCTCTGATTCTATCTTTGCAATGGGTGGATTTGATGTTGTTTGTCCAAAGGGCCGTCAGGGCTTGATCTTGACGAACGGATGAACGGATCTTCAAGGGTCGTTGGGCTTGAACTTGACGAACGGATCTTCAAGGGTCGTTGGGCTTGAACTTGACGAACGGATCTTCAAGGGCTTTTGGGCTTGATCTTAAAGAATGGATATGTGGATTTGTTGATGTTTGTTGATCCAAAGGGGCCGTTGGGGCTTATCTTAGGATGAACGGATGATGAACGATGAACACTTTCTTCAAGGGCCGTCGGGTCTTGATCTTGAATCAGTGGAAGTTCTTCAAGGGCCGTTGGGGCTTGATCTTGAATGAGGATTTGACGAAGAACGAAGAGAGCTCTCTTGATCCTTCGGGATTTGCTTGGGAGCTTTTGAGTTTCAAAGCTTCAAGGTTGTGGTATGAAGTAAATTGGTTATGAATTGGTGTCCTTCAAATGAATGCCTTGGCCTTCTATTTATAGAATTCCAAAACTTGATTTTTTGGATTTAAATAATTAGATGGAATAAATCATCTCTGCCAGGTGTTGACACGTGTCCTGTTTGATGACTTTTCCAATTTATTTTGATTTTTCGTTTAGTCACATGCTATGTGTAAAATTTATGTGACACATAAACATTGAAATTTTAATTTTTGATCAACATTTATTTTACCGAAATTTCGATGTCTACAAATATTCCTTGTTCCTTGGGTCAAGCCCATGATCTCTCTCGAGTCAAAACTGTTAATTTGGGTCCAAATAGAAGGATTAGATGAATGAAGCTGTAGTGGGTGACAACCTTGGCCTTCCACATGCTAAACTCCTTTATGGAGTGAGCCATCGAGCACTCCACCGAGTCGTTGGTCGTCGTCTTGTATTTGCTTTTCAGAGATACATTCGAAGCCACTGAAATTTTCATGTGTTGTCGACTCCTTCGTTTTCTATTTTTTCTTTTGTTTGTCTATTTATTCATTTAGGTTTATGATATTTAGAATATTATAGATCCATATATATGCTGTATCAAAACACCAGGTAATTAATATAATTCTAACGAAATGATCAAATTGATATGGAGTAGTAAATATTATAGACGAAATTGGTCGATTTTAAAATTGAGAAAGCCAAACGAGAAGTTGGGTCAATTTCAAAAATACGTCAATTCTAAAAAATTTCATAGAAAGAAAGAAAATCCCAGTAGGGTCCCTGGATTTTAGACACGTCGTTCAAACAATAATTCAGGTAGGTATTTGTATAATAATATAACTATATATAACAGTGCGCCCGACGCAAAACGTCCGTTTGCTTCGTGGAAACTACAGTGGAGGACTAACTAGGTTTTTTCTCTCTCTAAATTATTCACAAAGGAGCGGTCGGTCTACTTCCCCGCTCCTCTTTCGATTTTCCCCTCTCATTCATATTTTTCGTCCAATGCCATTAATCCTATATTTTCTCGCCTCCCAAACAGATCTCTCAGCCTGCCCGCTTCAGAAATTCGGGTTTTTCTCCCGAATTGCGGCTCCAATTTTCAATGCAAGTCCTCAATTCTGACGAAGCTGCCCCCGAAAACCCTAAGGAACCAGAGCAATCAGAAGCTGAAGCCTCCAATCCGACTGTCAAAGAGGAAGACGGCGGAGCCGCTGCCGACGGCGATGACGACGACTCGAGGGTTGTCGATATTTCCGGCAAAAGCTTGGACTTTTCGATCAGGGAGAATTCTGAGGATGCCGGGGCTTTGTATTTGTATAAAAACGTGTTTAATTTATTGCCGAAGTCGATTACCTCTCACAAGCGGCTGAGAACGCTGAAGTTCTTTGGGAATGAGATTAATTTATTTTCGCCGTCCGCGGCGATGGAGTTTGAGAGCTTGGAATGCTTGCAAGTGAGGATGTCGTCGCCGGAGTTTGGTGGGTTGCCGTTGGATAAATTGAGTGGCTTGAAGGAGCTTGAGCTTTCCAAAGTGCCGCCGAGGCCTTCGGGGTTTCAGATATTGAGCGAGATTGCTCGGCTCAAGAGCCTCACCAAGCTCTCTGTTTGTCACTTCTCTATAAGGTAAGCAATTTTTTTTTCCTGCTTAAAGACAACGCTGATTGCTGTGTTTTTCATTGGAATGCTTTTGATTCGAGTTTTTTTAGTGATGTAGACTGCATAGGCAGTGATATTGGTCATATATTATCAAATTTTGTACTTTCGAGCGGTTTTGCCTAGTATAAGATGAGCCCTCATGAAGTTGATCTCCTAATTGGTTTCAGCATTTGTGTGCTTTAGCTAGTGAGTGAGCTTGAATGCGTTCGGAAGGAGTGATGGTCGAGGTTCGAGGATCATAGGCTGGATGAAGAAGTAGATGACTTCATTAATTACTTGGGTTTTTACCCCTAGACCTTTCGTGTCTTTCTCTTAAGAGATTATATAAAGTTTTCAACTTTGTATGTGATCAATGTTCCAACATTCTGCGATTCTTTTTCTATGAACTTGTTGATATGCAATTGCTAACAAACACTAAAGTAACATCAAGAAGAGAAATCAAAACTAACGAGCATTTACGTTGAGAGCTTAATATTAGGGAAAGAACGATGCACATCTAAAATGTAGTACAGGTGTTGCTATGCAAGTTTAATGTACTGGTAACATGGTATCCTCAAGATTATTTGTTGTATTTATGGTATTTTTATGGGCCTTGAGCAAAAGAAGTATGAAATGTGTCAAAGGTAATTAGGGATCATTTGAGAAAAATTCTTATTTAATAGTAGATCTTTCGGATAAAACACTGATGGGAGTTTTGTTTGTGGTCTTGAATTTAAGGATCTGGTAATCTTGTTAATTACCTCTATTTGGTTAGCTATTGAGTGAAATTCTGGTTTTTATTATCATTAATGTTGTTAGCAATTTTCATGTATTTGGGCAATTAGGCCTCTATTACATCATAATTAATGGTTTCTTCATTTCCATAGAATGTAAAAATAGTTACCGACTTTAACTTTTCCACTTTATGGCTTGTTTACTGCAGATACCTCCCTCCAGAAATTGGCTGCTTAAACACTTTGGAATATCTAGATCTTTCATTCAACAAGATAAAAAGTTTGCCTGCTGAGATCAGTAATTTAAATGCCTTGATATCATTAAAAGTTGCTAATAATAAATTGGTGGAATTGCCTTCGACTTTGTCCTCTTTGCAGAGGTTGGAGACAATGGACCTGTCCAATAATAGATTGACATCACTAGGATATCTTGAACTTGACTTGATGCACAACCTCCAGATTTTAAATCTTCAGGTACTTACATACAATCGCAAACTAGGATTATTGTAGTCAAGTATTCCTTTTTCAGTGCTTGTATTCTTATATCTATAATTTACAATAATGACATTCCAAAGTTTAATTCATTGGATCAAGATTTTATTTCATTTCTGAACTTATCCTCAATAACTTACTGAAATTCATATTCTACTGCTACTTTCTTCATGATGGCTTTGTGCTTATTCTTTTTGTGCCGAACCACTTAAACTATCTTTGGACAGGTTTTAGGCTATCATGTTTCTTACAACCATGGTGCGCATACTTTTTTAATTCATTTTGTTTTGACTTCTGCAAACAGTGTATAAGTTCACTTGCAAAATCATGTGGTTTGCTTGTAGAAGAGAAAGATGACCACATGCACCTATTTGTTAATTAGGTTTTTGGTTTCTTTTATTCTGAATTGTATATGTAGTTTCAACTTCCTTTTAGAATAAACGTTCTTTAGTTGTTGTTTTATGTGATATCTGATATGAAAATCTAACGTGGTTTATTTCATACTCTCTTATGGTTCAGTTCAACAAGCTTCTCACTTTCTGTCAAATACCCTCATGGATATGCTGCAATTTAGAAGGAAATGGGAAGGACACACTCGGTGATGATTCTACCAGTTCCTCTGTAGAAATGGAAGTATATGAAACCCCCCTTGGGAACAATAATGAAAGTCTATTTCGCAGAGGTAAGGCTGTGGAATTACACATGTACTTTATTTGGTCTTCAGTTTTAGTTAGTCAACGCTCTCTCCTTGATTCTCTCTATTATATATATATATATATATATATATTGGTATGTGATTTGTATCATACTCTGAATGTTTGTACAGGCTTTCATCATAGCTCAGCAAGTTTAATTTTCGCACATTCAACGAACAGTAGGTGCTGTGCAACTCGGAGGTCAGGTAGGTGGAGGAAGCAAGGGTACAGTTTGCAGCAGAGAGCTCGTCAAGAACGCTTAAACAACAGTAGAAAGTTGAAAGGTCTTGATCCTTCCAAGCGGTTACACGTGCAGGAAGATGAAGAAAGCAAACCTGGCAACCAAGATCTTCTTGCTTCTGAATCTTATCCTGAAGGTGCATCAGACATTATCAATCTGGACGATTATGGTGATCAAGATGTACTATCTAGGGAAGTGCAAAGTGAAAATATTGTGTGCCATGATGTGAGCTCAAAGGAGCGTTTTGTAGGAAATTGCTCATCTGTGAGTCCAGACTCTAGCACAGTAGATGAAAGTGATGAAAAGGATTGTTGTGAGTTTGATGCATCGTCGGCCTCCAATCAACAGGTTTATGGTGAGGAAGATGAAGGTTCATCTTCAGATACATCAAAAAGTATTTGTCAACCCAAAAGGCACCCTGATGGGAACCTTGATAATCCGAGACGGCCCAAACATCCTAGATACTGTCCTGATAGTTCAAACTTGTCTCGGAAATATAATGACTTCTCGGTTTGCAGCACTGAGGACCATCTTTCTGATGGCTTTTATGATGCAGGGCGTGACAGGCCATTCATGCCACTAGAACTTTATGAGGAAAAATTCCACCTTGACTCACGTGAAGTCATTCTTGTGGACAGGTTGTAATTTTATGCAAGTCTTTTATGTTCATGCGTATTTGCTGTCCTCCTCATGGTTTTTAACTGATAATGGTTGTGTTGTTTAATTTATCTTCAGGCAATGGGATAAAGAGTTGGATGTTATTTTATGTTCTGCCCAAGAATTGGTGAATCGTTTAAATACAGATGGAAATAAGGCTGATATGCTGCAGATTGCATCATTGCTTGCTCTGTTTGTATCAGATCACTTTGGGGGAAGTGATAGGAGTGCTCTTGTTGAATGGGCACGAAAAGCTAATCCTCTTTCAGACTACAGGAAGCCTTTTGTTTGCACCTGCCCAACTGGAAACAAGGGCTTTATTAGTTTGTCCTCTAAACCAGTTTTAAAGAATGTTGAAGATATCGTTTTTTCTGATCTCTGTGAGAAATCCCTTCGTTCTATTAAAGCACGACGAAAATCCATCGTAGTTCCCATTGGAACCTTGCAGTTTGGTGTGTGTCGGCATAGAGCATTGCTATTGAAGGTGATTCTGTATTAAATTTATCATTTATTATTTGTACTGATGTCTGTTAATTTGCAATAGGTTTTAATTAGGTATCCTAATATGATGAAACTTAATTTCTCTGTAGTATCTATGTGATTGGGTGGAGCCTCGGGTACCTTGTGAGCTTGTTAGGGGTTACATGGATTTCATGCCACATGCGTGGAATATTGTATCAATCAAGAGAGGTGCCTTAGAGATTCGAATGGTGGTGGATGCATGTCGTCCGCGTGATATAAGAGTGGAGACTGATCCTGAATATTATTGCAGGTCAGTATATCATGTAAATGATCTCGGTAATTCTTCACTATTGAAGATGCTCTGGATACAGGAAAATGTTTTTTTTAGAGCTTATCCGTGTTCTGGCTCACTGTATTGCAATGCCATTTAATTTTGTTTTTGTAGGTTTAGCATGAAACGCTTGGTAACCCTGTAAATTGCTAGGAATTGTTGCGTGATGCCTGTTCATATAACTTTTATAAAGTACACGTCTGCATTATGGCTTATGGTTCATCTTATCCCCTCCTTTTCTGTTGTTCCATGATCTGTGATGTCACTTATGGTTTGATTATCAATTTGCCTACGTTCAGAATGTGTCTATTTTGAGTGGAGAATCATTGTATCAATGTTGCATTTAGATGCAGTGATTAGGATTTGGCAGTAATTGTTTTGTACTTCATTTGTGACAGTATCTTGTTACTATTTTTTCCTTTTGTAGGACCTTCATATCTCAAATTTTAGTTTAGATATTTCTTTTGGTTTGATTTTTGAACTGCTGTACACATATTGCCTGCTTGTTGGCTAATAAACATATTGTGATTTTTGAATATATATTTTATTACATACCAAAAACATGGCATTACAGGATATTTATTGCTGAGACTTTGTGTGTATCTTCACTTTGTGATGGCAGGTATATTCCTCTCAGCCGGACCAAAGTTTATCTTCCAATTCGAAGCAGCCCTGCTCCTACCTCCTTCCCTTCTATGCCCTCTTGTGATGAAACTCTAAAAAACTCCGTTACTTCTCTTGTCCGGCACAAATATGGATCAAATGAGGCAGCAGGAAAGGTGTGTTTCTTGAAGTTCAATCGGTTATCAGGCTGGAAAACTTTGGAGTTATTTTCAGGCCTTTAGTAGTTTGGCTGTGCTGGCAATTATTTGATAGGTCTGAAAGTTCCTAGGCTTGTTACTACAATTAATGATCTAAATCTTCCTTTTGTTTGCTTGTGGATGCTGCAGATGCGTACTTCCGTGGTATATGGAAATTCAACGGATGAAATTAGGAACTTTGACTACAACTGTTTAGGGGAAATAAGGATTTTAGGTGCTTTGAAACACCCTTGCATAGTGGAAATGTATGGACATCAGATATCTTCCAAGTGGGTTCCTTCTGGGGATGGTAGTCCTGAGCATCGTATATTGCAGTCTATAATTTGGATGGAGGACATAAAAGGGGGTTCCTTACAGGTGAATTTAACTATAGATTGTAAAGTTTCAGGTTTCATTTTGCTTGGTTGGTTTTATTTTATTTTTATTTTTTAATTTTCATCTCCATCATCTGACAGAATTATATGGAAAAGCTATCAAAAGCTGGTGAGAAGCATCTTCCAGTGGAGTTAGCTTTGTGCATCGCTAAAAATGTTGCATGTGCATTGGTGGAGCTGCATTCAAAGCACATTATTCACCGGGATGTAAAAAGTGCAAACATTTTGATTGATCTGGATAGGAAGAGAGCTGATGGAACACATGTTGTGAAGCTCTGTGATTTTGATAGGGCAGTTCCCCTTCGATCTTACTTGCATACATGCTGCATCGCCCACATAGGAATACCTCCTACTAATGTTTGTGCTGGAACACCTCGCTGGATGGCCCCAGAGGTTTTGCGAGCAGTGCATGAACGAAATATATATGGATTGGTAAGTTTTTCATCCGGTCAGTTTGTCACATATCTGTTGATCCCTGATATATTTTCTGCGCTATATCTCTTTTCCATCTGTTTGGTAGTTAACTGTTTGTGCACAGAATGCTATAATAGGCGTACAAATGTTCATTTACTTTGTTCATTAGGTTATAGACAAGTTTTCTTTTGAAATATAGACAAGTTTTCTTTTGAAATATAGCATCCAGTTAATATAATCGAGCATATCTTTTGTTGACAAGCAATTGTATTAAGCTAGGACAATGAGTGTTATCATGGCTAGGACAACCACAAATAGCACTGCGAGAAATCCATCTATGTAAAAACATACATTCCCATTGGAGTTCGAGATAGTTCCAAAGGGTTCCAACCTCAATATTTCTTCTATCTTAAATTTGTGTCGCTTTTTTTTTTTTTTTTTTTTTTTTTTTTTTTTTTTTTTGTGTTGGTAAGTTTGTTTCCCTTTTGGTAACAGGAAATTGATATCTGGTCGTTTGGGTGCTTGCTGTTGGAAATGTTGACTCTGCAAATTCCGTACTTCGGAGTACCTGAATTGGAGATTCATGAACTTCTGACGGTACTCCTCTTGTTTTATCTTTATTCGTATGAAGAATTTTGTATGATTGTTAGAGAATGTGAAATATGACTGAATAGTGGGATTATTTTGTAAGATTTTGAGGTGTCCATACTTTCGGTGAGGCATATATTGTATGCGTGGAATACATCACTAATTGTTGTTTGTTGAAACCGAATTTGGAAATATCCTGTCAGTGAAGTGAGGAAGTGAATATGTTATTCTCATATGATATCACTTCATTATTCCATAGCCTAAGTTGGTTTTGTCATTAAGACTCAACATGCACGTAGAGTATGTTAGCTAATTGTTTTAGGTTGCCTCTGTCTTATCTTTTAATGAAATTGTAGTTTGAATGTTTTGTAACCTCAGAAGTAATCTGCTTGTTTGGTGTGTGCAGAGGGGAAAACGACCAAAGTTAACAGATGACCTGGAGGCGTTTCGGTCGTTGAATGAGCCAGTAATGACTCAAGCAGGCGCGGAACTTGAGGGAACAGAGGCTGACTTAGACACACTGAGATTTCTTGTTGACTTGTTCTACCAATGTACGGAGGAGAATCCGGAGAATCGTCCAACGGCTGACAACCTCTACGAATTGATACTGGAACACAGCAAAACTCTTACAAACTCGGAAACTTAGAAATCCTAGGTTGAACTGTTGAGTGGTAATAATCTATGTCCCAATGATGTATTCCTATAATATTGATTACTTTTGGGCCTAAAATGTTTGGGATTGCCCTGGAATCATTGTAGTCGGCTGTAAGAGTAGGGTTTGTAATTTAGTTAAGATGTGTAATTTTCTCGGTAGTTATTTACGACGCTTAGTTATCAGTGTATTGTTTCCAGACTGTAAGTTGAACAGGAACTCATTAAAGCCTCCAATTTTTGATACATTTTGAGTTTGGTGTTTGGCTGCTCGCATCAATGTACATAATGTGCGCGTTAGGAATTCAGTTGCTCTGGCTAATCTGCAACTAGTTAGCGGTAGGTTCTCATCATCTTACGGTATCTGAGAAAGCTTGTTGGTCCTTCGTGTGGTGATTCGGATCCTGATTCGGAAAGGACTTCTAATTTAAGCCTTGTTACAAGTCTACCAAATATTTTATAACAAATTACAATTTCTGTTGAAAAAGCACTTTGAAAAGCTATATGCCCCCTTGACGAGTGATTTTGCAAAAGCACTTTAAAATCACTTATCCTATGTCTCATCACACTCCCAAACCGGCTCGAAGCTTCTTAAAAGGCATCCAAATAATAGTAACATAAATAAAATGAGAGAGCATCTCCCTTCCTTCTTCTCTCAAATCAAACACACATAGGCCTAGTTGCTAGAGACGAGACTGGGAGAAATAAAGTATGTTGACGTCATGAGCAAACTGTGAAGCATCATCCTTTGCTGAGATTATTATGGACTGGTTCGCACCCAAAACCAATGCATGAACATGATCGCCAATTGAATCGACATCAATCCATCTGTAGCTACCGCCAATACCACCAGACGAATTTCGCAGTAACAGTCTGTTCGGGCAGGAAATCTGGTTGGTGGGCGTTCCTGGCTCGAGCACATAGCTCCTCGAGGAGTTGGCACTTTGGTTGATTGTCGGGCTTCTGCTTGTCACAATACTGCAAGAGGAGAAAAAAGTTAGTCCTGAAAGGTGCCTTTGTGAGGCCTTAGGTGTAGGCCTTGATGCTCACAATCAAAACCAACTAGGTGCTTAGGTATGCCACTGCCATCTCTATATGGCAGATGTAGAACAAGTGTGTTTTAAGTCGATTATTTGCGCCTCAAGTTATTTCTGACTTCTTGTTTATCAAAGGATTGTTGTAGATGGGTTAAGTCTACATTAAGTTCCTTTCTATGCCTTGAGATCAAGGACTTTTAGTTATCTTGTATGCTCGAGGGGTGAAGGTCCAGATCTGATCAAGTCATCAGTTTAATTCATTCCAATCTTTATAAAACCATTAAGTGAACCAGATCTAAGAACTGATGGGGCTTTGAGTCATCAAAGGACTGGAAATAACTTGAATATAAACTAGGGAATACATTATAACACCAGATCTGTTAATTGAAAGACAAAAACAATGAGAGTCGAGCAAGATTTCACCTTGTCAGGCAAGGTTAAACGTCTTGCAGTCTCTTCTCTTTGCAGTTTACAAAGGATTGAAATACTAAAGGGGACGACTAGAAAAGAGTTTATACACGAGAGATCGATACTACAACATTTAGGAAAAAGGTAGCAGAACTTTTACATTGACAAAAGATGTCTTTCTAAGGAAATCTAAGGCTAAAAGGGTGCAGAGACTGGACAAAGCACGACTTTCTGGGTATTTGCTTGGCTGAGAGTCAAGTTGTATGTATGTTTGTTTGATTGGTTGAGTGTTCTTGTCTTTGGGCCCTCATCCCCTTTTTGTAGATGAGTTAACTTGATTTGTGATGTTTCTGTTCTTGCCCGAAAGCAATTTGGAGGGTAGGGAACCCTTCGTATTTACATGTTATGCCACCATAAAGTGCTTTTGGGCCGAGAGTTGGTGGATTTCCATCGGTTGTCACTTCCTTTGTAAACACCCAATCTTTGCATTTAATGGAGAGTCATCAAGTTGTCTTGAAGTGGACATCTGGGCTTGGTGTTGGGCTTCGGGCAAAACTCTTCTTATTGAAATCTTTTGGGCTTTCTTTCATCTAAGCCCAAAGTTAAATATTAACCCAAACACAATCATCACGGACAAACTTAACAACGAGAAATACATCTCTTAGTGTCTTGATATGTACACGTAACGTTGGATGAAAGGCCAACAGCCTTAAGGTAACACAGATGCATCAGCTCGGAATTCCAACCTTTTTTTTATGGGAATTGCGGAATTAGGGATATCCCAGATTTCAACACTGAAATCATTGCGAAGGCATAAAAGAATAATTATTGGTCATAACAAGACGTGTGTGCTATACATAACCAATAGTCTATCATATTATTGGTGTTGGAAGATAAGCATGTCGATCCTCGGGATAGAACTTTGTAAACCACGACCGCCAAATAGTTGTTTGGGTGCATTCAATCAACTAAAGCTGCAATCCTAACTTCATTCCAAACCACAAATACCTCTTGTCATTAGGGGATAAAATATCTGGAACAGTATTCAAGAGCGTGAGTTGGAGTTGATTTTCCGAGAAGGGGTTTACGAGCGTAAGCCAATCTACATGCTTATTTAAGAAAAGGAGATATATGTCAATGAGATGATCTGAGGCAAAAATCATGCCCTAGCTCCTAGGTATGTCTTTCTTCTTCGAGTTGAAAAACTTGCCTTCTCCTTCAAGGCCAAAGAAATGAAATCCATCCTGATTTTGATCACCACCATCTCCATCTGTACCACTAGTAATACTAAGAAAGATGCATGGCAATTTTGGTAAACAATTGTTGTGAGCTCATATGCTCAGCGTGAATGATCAATGAAGCATCACCAGAGTAACATTCTCTGAGCGAAGAATCCTTTGTGTACTTACTGAATAGGTGTCCCACAAAAGCTCTAGATGTCATTACTCCATTTGAGACTTTTAGTGGAAGACAGCTAGGAGTAAAACACTTGAAAATATTTGGTTTAGTATGCTATTCACCGATACCAAGTCACATGAGACACAAACTACAACTACAAGCACAAGAGGCATATTTGTAGGTTATGATACATGTGAAAAGGGGTACATGATTTATAATCCTAGCACATGACACATCATTGTTTCTAGAGATGTGATTTTCAATGAAGAGAGAAATGGAATTGGGAGACTAGCACAGTCACAAATGTCAGGATTCCACTATTTAACTCAGAAAGTGAAGAATCAACAGAGAATGGTACTGTGAGTGTTCCCTTGTCTCAGCAACCATCAAGTAGCACTCAATTTGGCATTCTAAAATCTGAAACTTATGATATAACACCTTTAAAGTGGAAGAAAGTGAGTGAAGTTTATAAGCACTGTAACTTGTGCATTGTGGAACCTGAAAGCTATACTGAAGTAGCAATTGATGTGTCATGGAATAAAGCAATGGAAGATGAGCTGAGCATGATTGAGAAAAACAATACATGGCAGTTAATGAATAGGTCATCAGATATGCCTATCATTGGAGTAAGGTGGGTGTATAAAACTAAACCGAATCATGATGGATCAATGTCAAAAAACAAAGCCAGATTGGTGGTTGAGAGATATGCTCAAAAGCCTGGAATCAATTACAATGAGACTATT
This sequence comes from Malus domestica, assembly GCF_042453785.1. Taxonomy (NCBI): domain Eukaryota; kingdom Viridiplantae; phylum Streptophyta; class Magnoliopsida; order Rosales; family Rosaceae; genus Malus; species Malus domestica. The sequence continues at coordinate 17,495,123 of NC_091673.1, forward strand.
GCATCGGTTGCTAGGCTTGACACCATTAGAACTCCCATTGCTCTTATTGCTCAGAAAAGCTGGAAATTGTTTCAATTGGATGTCAAATCAACCTTTTTAAATGGCATATTGCAGGAAGAAGTATATGTAGAGCAACTAGAGGAAGAAGTATACGTAAAGCAACCAGAAGGCTATGTCGTTGAAGGGAATGAGGATAAAGTCTACAAACTACATAAGGCTCTTTATGGCTTAAAATAAGCTCTCAGAGCTTGGTATGGGGAGATTGATTCATACTTCACAGAGTGTAGATTTCAGAAAAGCTCAAGTGAAGCAACATTCTATACAAAGTATAGTGCAAATGAAGGAATCATCATTGTCTCCATTTATGTAGATGACATAATCTACACAGGAATATGATTCAAAAGTTCAAAGAAGATATAGGGACTATGTATGAGCTGTCTGATCTTTGTTTGTTGCACCATTTTGGGGGAATGGGAATAATGCAGATTGATACCAACATATTTATTCACCAAAAGAAGTATACAGCTTCCTTGCTGAGCAAGTTTGGACTATAGGATTGCAAAACAGTGAGCACTCCATTGGTTCCAAATGAAAAGTTGAGAAAAGAGGATGGAAGTGGACTTGCAAATGAATCAAAGTACAGGAAAATTGTTGGAAGTTTGATGTATCTCACAGCAACTAGGCCGGATTTGATGTATGCAACTAGTTTGTTGGCAAGGTTCATGCACTTTCCTTCCAACAAACATCTTGGTGCTGCAAGAAGAGTTGTAAGATATGTGCAGGGAACACTGGAGTATGGTTTATAGTATGAAAAAGGGAAATGAGCAGTCCTAATAGGGTATTGTGACAGTGATTGGAGTGGTTCAGAAGATAACATGAGAAGCACATCAAGTTATGCTTTATCATTTGGGAGTGGAATATTCTCTTGGGCCTCGGTGAAACAAAACTGTGTTGTACTATCCACAACAGAAGTTGAATATATCAGTGCATCAAAGGCAACCACTCAGGCTATTTGGCTTCGATTTTTTTTGGAAGACTTTGGTGAAATGCAAACAGATGGTGTGACAATACATCTGCGATTGCAATAATCAAAAACCCTGTTTCCATCAAAGAACAAAGCACATTGATAGAAGGTACCATTTTATCAAGGATGCACTGCATCAAGGAAAGATTGACCTAAAGTACTATCTTACAAGTGAACAAGTAGCTGACATCTTTACCAAGTCTCTGTCAAGGGAAAGGTTCAACTATTTGAGAAGTATGCATAGAGTGAAATTAGTGCACCATTTAAAGGGGAGTGTTGAAATATAAATGTGTTCATTGATTTATAGTGAATTTCAAGGTGTAATATTGTTGGAGAGTGTTGGTTAAATAGCTCATAAGCTAGAAGAATGAAAGATGTAATTAGCTCATAGACTAGATTAAATGGAAGGCTGTGATTGATTGATATGTATAGCTCTCTCTCCTCTATTGGTAATATGCTTGTACTGTTGTGAGCTCACAAGCTCAACATGAATGATCAATGAAGCATCACTAGAGTAACATTCTCTAAGTGAAGAATTTTCCAGATTTTGTTCTTCCACTTTTGTTCTTTTATTTTCTGCTCTCATAACTGAGAATTTAGCTACAAATTCTAACATGTACGACTGGTTTTTCTCAGCCATTAATCATTCATACGATAGGCTGGTGTTATAGGGTTTTCGCATTGCTTGCTTCGCTCTAAATAGCATGCCCACAATCCTCACAACTCTTTCAAGGCACATGAAATCAGGTTGCGCACTAGGAAACCCTAATCGCACTTTGAAATTAAGGTTTTTGTTTTTAATTTTTATTTTAGTGTAAATTATAGTTTACACCCTTAAGTTTGGGTGAAATTGCAACTTCAAAAACATTATCAAAACTTTAAAATTTCATACACAAAGTTGTAATTTAATTGCAATGTCATACATCTATAAAAAAATCCTACTCCAAATTCGGGAGTCCAAGAGTTTTAGAAAACGTTCTTGATGGAAAAAATGTGAATAAAAAAGCCACTGAATTGAATTTGGTCCATGAATATAAGAAATAGCGAGAATTCTGGATCTCTCTCAATTTGAAAATCCAGAATTTGAATTGATGTCCTTTCATTGAGTCCTAGAATGCATTGATTTATCCTAAATATTTCATTTCAATTGGAATTTGATTATTCACCATATACGAGGATCCCTGCTAAGCATCCATGGCTGAATGGTTAAAGCGCCCAACTCATAATTGGCAAATGTCATACATCTGTGATGCGGATAAAGAGCCAATTAATCTCCTTTTTATCACTGTACTTCCCAAACACATTGGTTCTATCCCCACTTCATAACTCGAAAGCTTTTCTACTTCTCGAAAGCTTTTCTACTTCTTTGCTAATCGGGACTAAAACTCCTTGAATATTTGATGATGCATTTTTTGTACCTTGCTAAAAAAACGATCCTTATATAGCTTAGTACTGGTTTGGTATTAATGTGCTTTTATAAAAAGTGGGTATAAAAAAAAACTGAGCTTAAAAAGGTGTTTGGTAAACACTTAAAAACAACTTATTTTCACAGTTTTGGATGAAAAAAAAACTGAAAACGTGAAGCAACAAAAATGAGTTTATTCTCACAACATAGCAGAAACAGTTTTTTTTCAAAGCACAACAATACCAAACCAGCCCTTATACACATTGTTTAATCAATTCTCTATGGATACGACCTAGCAATGCATGTGATGTGTAATATCCTTCGGCTTTTGAGCATTTGAAATAATGCCACTTATTAGTTTAATAATGTTTTATGGGCTGGGCTGCTGCAACTTTCTGCTGCTTTATCTCTCATTTGCACTGTCTTCTAGTTAGGTTTCGGATAACAACCATTCCAGATTCAAAAATGCAATTGCCTCCTTTGCAGCACACAGCTCATCTGAGATCAGCTGAGCAGAGCTGCTAATTTACAATGGGAGAGGACCACTCTAATGATCTAGTATTTCTAGCCCACTGCCATCTAGTTATCTTACAACTCTGCCATCCTACAGTTGGGACCAGAGTTCTTAATGATCCAGGCCTTCAGTCTTAGGGAACACACCCCAAAGGAAATTGTAAACCCATCTCTCTCTCTCTCTCTCTCTCTCTCTCTCTCTCTCTCTCTATACACCAGTGGTAATAGGGAGAAATGAACAAGGTTTATTGAGTACATTATTCGTAAAACAACTAATTCAAAAGTATGAGCCTTAGTTTTAGTTTCATCTATATATGGTATCTCGTTAGGTTATAGTAGGAAGAAAACTTATGCATAAGAGTCTAGACCACGTCATTCATAGAGATCTTGTTAAAAAATACGAGACCCCAATATTTTGATTCCATCCTACTTCTCGTTGTCTTACTCAGTGGAAGGGTCGTTCTTGTCAGGCAACCTTTCGGAGTAGGAGGGCATGTGAGCAGTGAGTGAGCACCCATAAGCTTGAGCATCCATCTTAACACGCGTGTAATTTTGACTTGTTCTGTGTGTCCTACTAATGTTTGGAAGGATCCCTCTGTACTTATGCTTGGAAAATTAATTATTTCAATCCAAGATTTAAAGAAAAGAGTACCAGTTTTCAGGAACACTATATATAGGGTTTAGGGTTTAAGGTCTAAACCCTAATATGCCAATTGTACACAAACTAATGTCAACCACATTGCATGCATTTTAAGGGGAGTAGGATTCTCTCCGCTCTAAATATCCTCTTTCACAGTCCCCTTCTTTCTCACTTTCCTCTTTTTCTCTCTCTGTAAAGAAGTCAACACTAGATGTTAACGTGACTTAATCGTAATCATTCAAATAAGAGGGGGTTGGAGGGGAGGAGGACTTGGAGGGATGAGAATCCTACTCCATTTTAAGGTAGTAAGAAAAAGTGAAAGGTCTGCTTTTTCCATTCGTAGGTAAGAGTATGTGTAAGAAGTGATTTTTCTTCTTTGGGGCAGGGTAATTACAGTGCCAGTGGTTTACAAACTAGTGAAAGTGACGAAATTAGGTCACTTTCTGGGCAAAGTTGGGAGTGACACTGGACCACATTTGGTTCCTCATATTGGCATATACTGTTCAAAGTACAGCAGAATAAGTTTTACCATTAGTGGTAAAACTCATATATTTAGTCTTTTAGCACATTCTCAGATCAACCTCATCAAATGGGTAGGTAGGAGTTGCTTATGATCAAGCTAGGGTAGACTAAATCACTTCTACCACCTGCCTCTTTTGTAAAATGAGATCACGGTTTTGTTAGATTGTTTGATAACAATTTCATTTATAATTTTTAGATTTTATATATTGTGCTTACCTTATAGAGAAATTATATGGGAGAAATGAGAAAATAAGAAAAGTGGAGGTAGATGGTGAAGGAGATCTAAAGAAATTTTAACATTGCATCTATCGAGTGGAATTGTTGTGCTTTGTGTATGGCAATGAATAATCAAGGAATGAACATGATGTTAAGAATGATTGCAAGTTATTCATTTTTTCTTTCATTTTTTTTTTCTTCTCAAGAGCTCTTGTTCAATGTGATAGCTAGCAAGACTTTCACATGGAACAAGAACTTTTGGATTTATACCCTAGCAAAGCTTTCATTTTTCTTGTATTGAATTAGATTAGACGATTCACTAGATTCAATGTCTATTACTGTAAGTAATGAATGCTTTGTTTTGTAAGTTCGCATATATTATTTGCTTCAACAAATAGTGGTTAAGTACAACCAATTCAATAAAGTCACAAAGTGAAGCCATCTAAGTACAACTTTTGTGTGTTGTTACCATGTTCTGGGGTATTTAGAGACTGCAATTTAAAGTTCTATTTTGCGGTTTTTTTCCCTTGGATTGGAAACTCCGCCTGTGTAAGTTTATCTTACATTGCCGGTTCCAAACCCAGATAAAGGAGGAGGGGGAGGGCGTCAGGTAGTCAACAGCCAGCATTCCTAGGTTACATCGAATTCTTATGATAATGAATCCTGAACGAAATTGCGCTAAAGCTAGGGAGTCACCCGTAAGTGGAGCGCTGTGTGGCCTGAGCACAGTGATAAGTGAGCAAGGATCACTGTATCTCCATCAACACCTAGATGCAATGTTAAATGAGCAAAGGGGCCATAGAAACTTCTTTTTAAACGACTCCACTCAAAGTTGTTTGGAAACATCTGCTCCTATCAACTTTACATAGGACACGCAAAATAAGTATTTTGATCTTATTAGACAGGGGAGGGTGAAGAAGCTAGGACAAGAGGGTAGAGTTCAAGAGAGTAGAGTGCGTTTAGGAACGTGGAATACAGGAACCTTAACGGGAAAATCAATGGAAGTAGTGGAAGTTATGGTGAGGAGAAGGATAAGTATTATGTGCCTACAAGAAACTAAGTGGGTTGGTCTTAAGGTAAAGGATCTAGAAAACTCATGTTTTAAACTTTGGTATTTGGGCACAAATAAAATGAGAAATTGTGTTGGCATCATCGTGGACAAGACATTGACACAAGATCTTGTAGATGTCAAAAGGGTAGGAGATAGAATTACGGCAATCAAGATTGTAATAGGACAAGAACTCATCAATGCGATTAGTACATACGCACCTCAAGTAGGGTTGGATACAAGTTTGAAGGAGAAATTTTGGGAAGATCTTGGAGACTTGGTGCAAGGAATCACTCAGACGGAGAAGTTATTTATAAGATGAGGAGATTTAAATGGACATGTGGGCAAGGAGACAGGCAACTATGAAGGTTTTCATGGTGGCCATGGTTTTGAGGAGAGAAACGAGGATGAGGAAGCCATCTTGGATTTTGCAATGGCATATGATCTCTTCTTAGCCAACACCTTTTTTAAGAAAAGAGAAGAAAATGTGATCACCTACAAGAGTGGGTCGTAAAAAACATAAATAGATTTTCTTCTAATGAGGAAAGGGGATCGTATAACTTGTAAAGATTGCAAAGCTATACTGGAAGAGAGCTTGGCTAATCAACATCGCTTGTTGGTGATGGATGTACATATCAAAAGAGAAAGAAAAAAGAACAAGACCTTGAAGTGCCCAAAGACTAGATGGTGGAATCTAAAAGGACAAAAACAAGCCATTTTCAAAGAGAAAGTAATCACCCAATGCGTGTGGGGATAGAGAATGGGAAGCTAGCTAAATGTGGGATTTCATGGCTAGTTTTATCCGAAAAATAGCAAAATGGGTATTAGGAGAGTCCAAGGGCTTTGCTCCACACCAAAAGGAATCTTGGTGGTGGAATGAGGAGGTACAAACAAAGGTTAAGGCTAAGAAGGAATGTTGTAAAGCCTTATAAAAGGATATGACCAATGAAAACAGTGAAAGGTATATAATAGTGAAGCAGGATGGGAAGAAAGCTGTGAGAGAAGCTAAGCTACCAGCTTTTGACGATATGTATAAGTGACTAGATACCGAAGAAGTAGAGTTTGATATCTATAAACTAGCTAGAGCAAGGGAAAAGAAGACAAGGGACCTAAACCAAGTGAGGTGCATCAAGGATGAGAATGGAAAGGTTCTTGCTACAGAGAACGCGGTCAAAGACAGATGGAAAGGTTATTTTCAAAATCTTTTCAATGAAGGACATGAAATGAGTACTTCTTTGGGGGAATTGAGTAACTCAGAAGAGTGTAGAAACTACTCATTTTACCGCCGAATTAGAAAGGAATAAGTGGTTGTAACTTTGAAAAAATGAAGTATAGAAAAGCAGTGGACCCAAATGATATACCGATCGAAGTGTGGAAAGTCTTGGGAGAGACGGATATAGCATGGCTCACAGACCTTTTCAATAGGAATTTGAAAATGAAGATGCTAGATGAGTGGCAAAAGAGCACTTTGGTGCCTATCTACAAGAATAAGGGCGACATACAAAATTGCATAAGCTATAGAGGTATTAAGCTAATGAGTCATACAATGAAGTTCTGGGAGAGAGTCATTGAGCATAGACTGAGACAAGAAACACGGGTCTCGGACAACCAATTCGGGTTCATGCCAAGGTACTCAACCATGGAGGCAATCTATCTCTTACGAAGATTGATGGAAAGATATAGAGATATGAAAAAGAATTTACACATGATCTTTATAGATTTGGAAAAAAACGTATTATGGATGCAAATTTCTGTCTTCCTCTTGGATGAAAATGTACCTGTAAAACAATTAACACCTAAGATCAAGGCTAAGAGCCTCATGCGCCCATGATGAATGAGGGGGGGAAGGGGGCTTTGGCTGAAGAATCTCCGATGCCAAAGTTAAAATTTGAGAGAGAAAATGTTTAAAGAATTTTAGAAGAGAATTGGATTTAGATTTTTGGAGAAATGATAGGCTATATATAAGGGTATGGCCGACCCTATTAGGAGAATTAGGACCGGCCACATATGTTTGATTTGTGGGATTGATTGCAAGATATTATGTGAAATAATATCTTGCAATTAATTTGGTAATTAATCCCAATTTGAAAAGAATAATTGGGAGTTACCTTGTGGGTGAGGATTTGATGAGGAGTGATGAGAGGGTTTTAAAAGAATACCATTTTGATCACCTTTGACCTCGATTGAGCTGTTATAATCCGTTGCATGCGTGTGGGAATCTCGGTGTGCCTTAAGGGTAATTTTGTCTTTTTCACCCAAAAGTCCACGTGTCGCCTCTATATTTTTCTTGATTATTTTTGGCTTTATAAATGCCCTTACATCTGTTGGGCTGCTCACAGGAAAAGGCATCAGGTGTTGAGATCTTCTCTTGCTTTAGAAAACATAGGATTGTTTCTTATTTTGATGTAGATTCCTTCTTTAATTAGAAATTATATCCTTCTAGGAAAGGGAAATAAATCACTTCTAAGGTTTATTTAAGTCTACCTTAAGTAGATGATTTAATCAACTTTAGAGAGCAATTTATTGTACCCTATAAGAGAGAAAAAGCTAAAGGATATTTGTTCCCTATCCCCTAGCAATCTTCTACTCTTGCCCGTGCAAATGACCGTCTTTCATTGCTTTCTTCGTCTTTTCTATGCTGCATCGAGGTAAAAAAAAATTAATTTTCCTTGTCTTATTCTTGGATAGTGTTGTCGCGGGGTAGCCGTTGGGGTGGTGAGGCACGTCGAGTGGCAGAGGCCAGGATTCAGCTCGGCATGAGTAGATGAGTGTTGTGGCAGGGACCACTGCTTGGGCTGCTCAGCTTGGCTTGAGCCAAGGGCAGCTGTGCGGTTAGGGCGCAGTGTTAGGTGTGTCGCATGACTCAAGTCCTTTAAGCTCTTGGGCCTGACACGGGTCAGGCCAGCGATTGAGAGAAATGAGGAAGTTGCAAGCCTTATGGGCTGCTAGAATGCTGGGCATGTAGACCTTCTGTCTGATGGTCCAAGAGAAAAAAAATAAGGGAAAAGCTAGCAAAGGTTGAGTTATCTCGCTGAGTATCGTAAATGACGTTGGTTGCTTAGTCCTTTTTGCCGGGAGAAAAGTGGGCTACTCCTGAGAGAAGAGATAAATAGGATCAAGGCAGATGCATTAGCTCGTCCGATCGCTATCGTGGAACCTACAATAAATGAAGGTAGAAAGAAAAGATCTTCCTAGCGTGCTCAAGAGATGCCGATTGAGAAAAAACCGAAGACTTCCTCCGTTGGTCGTGAGGGTCCACCTGCTGCCAAGAGGCTTGTGATTGACTTGACTTCTTCTAATGAGAAGAAAAATGAGGCTGCTAAATCTGAGCATGTGGCGTCTTCCATGCCAAAAATGGCTAGTATTATGGCTGATAGGATTGCTTAGCGTATATGTTATGTCATGCCCTCAGTGCCAAATTTTATACTAAGACATTTGTTGGGAGCTAAGTCTGGTTCACCTTTAAAGATGCTTGCTACTATAAAAGGCGATAAGGTGGACTTTGCTGCTAAAGTGGCACCAAGGCCCGCTCCATTTGCTGCTAAGATTGATTCGCCTGCTGAGAAAAAGAAGACTGCTCACGTGGGCAATTGTGAGAAATCCAACAAGCCTGTTTCTAGGAAGGCTGCTGAGATTTGTGTGCTCTTGAAACCAGGTCAGCTTGAAGAGGGGTTGTTTGCCCAAGTTCCTTTACGAAGCATGTAACCGAATATAGGAAAACTGCACTTCTTGCTATCATGTAAAAAATGACAATTTTGGCAACTGAGTCTATATTCCTTGACCAAGAGGTTACCAAAGCTGCTAAAGAGGTGGCAAAAACTATGGCAGCTGAAACTTATTCCTCGGGCGAGAAGATCAAGAGGTTGGAGTTTGAGCTCATCGCTTTGAAGGGGTCTAATATATCTGCCCTCACTTTTTTGTAGCTTAAGACCGCTCGCCAAGAGATCATTGACTTGAAGACTAGGCTTGACACAATTCAAGTTAAGTATGAAAGTGTAGAGAATGAGATTGGATGTTACATACCTCAAATTCAAGATCTTAAGCGTGCCATTTCTAAGCTTCATTATGCTGCTTACGCAAAGGATGAAAGATGATTGCTGCTTATAATCAAGTGATCCACTTCAAGAAGATCGTCGATAGGCTTGAACCTCAACAAGTGTTGGAACTCCAAGGTGCACTGAAGATCAACGAAAGTCTAACTAAATAAGTGGATGAGTTGCAGCGTGTCCGTGTTGGTCTGCTCAAGTAGAACAAGCTGCTGAATGATGAGAATGCTGGGCTTAAGGCTTCACTTGTTCAGAGTCAGGCTGATTTCTACAACTGGGTTCTCTTTGGTAGGCCGTTTAACTTTGAGTTTGCTGGGAAAGACTTCGAGATCTTCTCTATTTCTGTAGAAGACTTGATTACCTTTACTTTTGAGGCTTCCATTGGTGAAGTAGTAGGGGAAGTTGGTGCCCAGGTTGAGGTAGCTGAGGATGAAGCGTTGGATGATGTCGTTGTTGAGATAGTTGCGGCTGCTGAAGGTGTGGCGACCTAGTAATCGTGGGATGTCTAAGCTGCTGAAGAGTAGTCTTATAGGTAGCCTTTAGGATTTTCTTTGTTTCCCTTGTTGCTTTTTGCTTTGCTTGAACTCATTCGACCTTTGCTATTTGTTTATCAATTTTGCTAAAAAATTTAATAAACTTGCCTTCTTCATTTTTCTTCATATTCGCTTATTTTGTTTACGGCCCAACCTTTGACTTTTAGGCTAGCGGCAGGCGTGCTGCTTTTCTATAAGCAGACAGGCCTGCGTAGCCTATGTAGCCGTAGGTGTTGGTGTAGAACTTTTTCCAAATTTGTTAGCCACAGGGTCAGCAGCCGAATGCCGTACTTATAGAAACAGACGAGTTCGTGTGACCACTTGGCTGTTAACCTTGTATTTCTTCAATCCTTTGAGCTGTGTGGCCTGCATCACAACATACTAAAGATTTTGGTTTATGAAATTCGCTAACCTTTTGTATCGAAGGTACGTGGTTATATGGAATTTTATAAGCAAAGGTCCGAAAGAACTCCTTGCTCTTTATGTAACCAATTTCGTGGATTGCGTAGCAAGTATCACAACACTTTAGGAATTAGTGTAGATCTAAATGATCATTTTGCACTTGGCAGAGGTAAAGCTTATCGACTGTGTAACATGTCGGCAGTGGATAAAGCTTTATATATGCACGCTAACTTGTTTAACCTTTCACAAAAATGTGCGGTTATATAAGTTTAATATGGCTTACTGCTCGAAGGGCAAGCCATAGGCAGTCTTCTGGAAACCGTAGGCTACCTTAGTGCACTCGGTAGTAGCTTTAGGGTTCCAGAGCAGCCATCCATAGGGCGTACTGCGTAATGTGCCTCCTCTGTCTCTGAGGCTTAATTCCCCATAGATTAGGCCAAGAGACCCAAAATCCTTCAGTTACATAAGCCTTGAAAAAGACTATTGTGGTTACTTCTAGGAATCCTGGCGCAAGCCATCGTGCACCTAGTTACACTAAGGCAGCCTGACTCATCCACGTTTAGATATTCGGAGTGTAAAGTTTATCCTTCTGCATTGGAGAGCAAACCCATGTGGGTGTCGAGGAATTGGTTTACCCTCTCACATTGGAAAGAAATTAGTATATCCTCTCACACTGGATAGCAAACCCACATGGGTGTCGGGGAATTAGTTTACCCTCTTGCATTAGAGAGCATGGTTGATCCTTAGGGGGGTGCAATTCCTGCGATAAGTCCTTAAGAAATGCGCGGTCTTCTTTTAAAGCGCAGGAGTGATCAGTTGTTGTAAGCATGTAACCGAGCCAAGTTGTAGATTACTTCTGAATTCCTCATTGAAAAATGAGTGAAACGAACGAAAACTTAGCTACAAGGCAGGTACTGCATAACAACTGGATAGTCCTTGGCTTGCGAGGTGATGCCCGTCGAGTTGCTTGAGTCTTCGGGCTTTGATGTAGTGGGAGGTCACACATGGTACTTCTTCAGATTGTAGACGTTCCACTGATTTTCGATTTCTTTGTCATTCATGGTGGCGAGGGTGTAACTACCCTTGCCGCCTACTCTGTTGATCTTGTACGGACCTTCCCATATGGGATCCATCTTTTTGGAGCCTTATCTGCGGGCAATGATGAAGGTTTTTCTTAAGACTAGATCTCCGAGCTAGAATTGTTGGATCTTGACCCTTTTGTTGTAGCTGGAGAATAGTTGCTACTGGTAGGCTATGATGCAGGTGATGGTCTGTTCGCGTTTCTCCTCTGCCAAATCTAAGCTTATGGCCCTCTCCTTACTGTTCTGCTCGATGCTTGACAGTAGAGTGCTGATACTTGGCACGATGACATGTGGATGCAAATTTCCGCCTTCTTTTTCTTGGACGAAAATGCACCTGCAAAACAATTAACACCTAAGATCAAGGCCAAAAGCCTCACACGCCCATGATGAATGAGAGGCTTTGGCCGAAGAATCTCTGATGCCAAGGTTAGAATTTGAGAGAGAAAGTGTTTAGAGAATTTTAGAAGATAATTGGACTTAGATTTTTGGAGAAATGTGGGACTATATATAGGGCTGTGGCCGGCCCTATTAGGAGAATTACGACCGACCACATATGGTTGATTTGTGGGATTGATTGCAAGATATTATGTGAAATAATATCTTGCAATTAATTTGGTAATTAATCCCAATTTGAAAAGAATAATTAGGAGTTACCTTGTGGGTGAGGATTTAATGAGGAGTGATGAGAGGGTTTTAAAAGAATACCATTTTGATCACCTTTGACCTCAATTGAGCCGTTATTGTCCGTTACATGCGCGTGGGAATCCAATGTGCCTTAATGGTAATTTTGTCTTTTTAACCCAAAAGTCCATGTGAAGCCTCCATATTTTTCTTGATTATTTTTTGCTCCACACGTATGATAGGGTCCCAAGAGACATTCTTTGAAGGATTTTAAAGAATAAAGGAGTATGAGTAGCATATATCCAAACTATAAAGGATATGTATGATGGAGCAAAGATTGCCATAAGAACTCATGAAGGACAAACCAAAAGCTTCCCCATAATTGTAAGGTTACATCAAGGTTCATCTTTAAGTCCTTACCTTTTTGCATTGGTAATTGATGAGTTAACGGGACATATTCAAGATAATATTCCTTAATGTATGCTTTTCGCAGACAATATAGTGTTGATAAATGAAACTTAGGAAGGGGTAATTACGAAGCTTAACCTTTAGAGAGAAGTGTTGGAATCTAAAGGTCTTCTCCTAAGTCGGTCAAAGACAGAATATATGGAGTGCAAGTTCAGTGCAAATGGAGGCCCAAATGAGTTAGGGGTGAGGATCAGAGACCAGGAAGTACCAAAGAGCGACCGCTTTCACTACCTAAGATCTATCTTGCAAAAAAAAAGGAGAATTAGATAGAGACCTCAACCATAGAAAACAAATGGATGGATGAAGTGAAAGAGTGTATCCGGCGTGTTGTGTGACTGTCGTATGCCACTGAAGCTTAAAGAAATTTTTTATAGGACGACAATAAGACCGACGATGCTGTATGGCACAAAATATTGGGCGGTGAAGTATCAACACGTACATAAAATAGGTGTAGCAGAGATAAGGATGCTTTGTTGGATGTGTGGGCACACAAGAAAGAATGAGATTAGGAATGAGGATATCCGAGGTAAAGTAGGAGTAGCCGAAATTAAAGGACATATGAGAGAAAATCGGTTACGGTGGTTTAGACATGTGCAACAAAGGCCTATTGACGCTCCGGTTAGAAGATGTGACTACGAGACAAAGGTCCAGGGCTGAAGAGGTAGAGGAAGACCTAGGAAAACTTTGGAAAAGACTCTAAGAAAAGACTTAGAGTACTTGGATCTAACAGAAGACATGACACATGGCGTTCTAGGATTCATATAGCCGACCTCACTTCGTGTTGTTGTTGTTGTTGTTTCCCTTGGATTGGAAAACTGCAATGCAATTACTGTTGTGATTAGTAATTTACCTCCTCCTAAATATGAAAAATATGAGAAAGGGGATGTCAGCTGTAGTCGTATTTTTTGTAATTTTCGTGTATTTTAAGTGCATGATTGTATCATAATACATAATTGACTTACTTATAATTAACATAAAATTGGAGAATTAAGCTCCTCCTAAATATGAAAAATATGAAGGAGAAGGGGTGCCGGCTGCAGTTTCATATTTTTTTAATTTTTGTTTGTTTTAAGTGCATTAGTATACCACAATACATCATTCACATCTTATAATTAGCATAAATATTGTTTATTGTTAACATTGTAACATTTCATTGATTTAAAAAATTACCCTATTATTTAAGGAATATATTCATTTGCATTGTACGAAAGAATTCTAAATTAAACAAATGCTGTGTTTTTGTTTAATTAATAAGAAAACGAAAGCATGAGTTTCAAAACCAAAACAGAAGAAAAATGATATCCCAAAAAGTCCTTTTGGAAATTGAGATTCTAGATTTCTACCAATAAAATGTCATTGGAATAACGATCGTGGGCAAAAATCTCGAAAGGATTAGGCATATTTGCGATTTTTATTTTGTTCAAAAAAAAAATCTAGAAAGGATTAGGCATATTTGCGCTTTTAGACACTAACACAATGCAAAATTACCATTTGCCCGACGAACCAATTTCTGTCAGGTAAAGTAATTTTCGACAAGCAAAGCAACTTTACCCGGCAATTGGTTGGGTAGAAGTGGTCAAAGTTTTCGTTTTTTCAGAGACCTTTGCCCAATGAAAAAGTTTGATGGGCAAAGTATTCGTGCCAAGGAAAAAAATGGCGCGTAATATGCCAACTTTTGCACAACTAACCCTTCAAGTTTCGTCAAGTAAAGGTATATTTTATGATTTAGGGTTTAGGGGGGTTTACAATTCGTCGGACAATATGAAATATTTCGTTGGGCAAAAGTGAGGGACATTTTGGCATATTCCATTTCTTCGATGATTTTCACAGTCCACGAAATTTATTTGAACAATCCAACCGTCAATATAGCCGATATATAATCGGGGATGGCATACACTAAAAATCATCTAAAACAAACTTTCATGGATTAGGTAATAGAACGAAATCCTTTGGTGGTTAGAAACGTATCATTAGAATTTAACGGTTATATTAGCTTCGATTTTTTTTTTTTTTTTTTGCAACTACACTCCTCAACCCTAGAAGAGTACGATGAATGAACCCAATCATCAATTTAAAAATGTTTACACTAGTGGTTACCACAAAATCTAACATTCTATTTAATAGAAGTATAAAATAAACTCGAAGTGTTTGGTGAATCTATTGTATTGACGGGATAAGCAAGCTACGAAACTAATTTCAACGATATAACTTTTACTATAGTACGAGATCGCATACACCAAAAATACCTAAAACAAACTTTCGGGGATTAGGTAACGACGAAATCCTTCGACAATTGCAAACATATATATCATTACTATTTAATGGTTATTTTAGCTCCGATTTTGATGATTTTTCTGCAACTACACTCCTCAACCTAGAAGAGTACAATGAGTGAACCGATCATCAATTTAATAGAAGTATATAATAAACTCTAAGTGTTTGTTAAATCTATTGTGTTGACGGGATATGTACTCTACGAAATTAATTTCAACGATCCAACTGTCACACTTTTGTGAATATAGCACAAGATCGCATACACGAAAAATCAGCTAAAACAAACTTTCAAGGAGTAGGTAACTAACTGAAATTCCTCAACAGTTACAAATGTATCATCATGAATTAATGGTTATTTTAGCTCTAATTTTGATGATTTTTTGGCAAAAAATGTTGCTTAGGGTAAAACCACACACTAAGTTGACTTGATCATCAAATTGGACGATCTTTTAACAGTTGGAAAATAAATAAATAAATAAAATAGGGAAATTTCTTAAAATTTTGGTGTTTGGCCGATGAAAATTACAAAGTTCTTCGCCCAACAATACCAAATTCGTCGGGCAAACTTTAAAATTCCACCACTTTTTCGTCAAATTAAAAAGTTTGCTCGACGAATACTTTTGTCAAGCATGTATTATGTTTTTTTTTTCTTTAAATTTCTTGCCCGACAACTTTTTCATTGAGCCAAAAAAAGTTCTTTTATTTTGGCAAACCCAACAAAATCCTGTCTTCGGGCTAAGTTGGTCAACGCATTTCAGGCAAAACATGTTTGTCTGACAAAATCTAGAATTTCGTCGGGCAACATTTTCGGCTAAGACCTTTGCGCAACGACTTTTGCCTGATGAATTTTTTGTTGGGCAAAACCTTTAGCGACGAAAACCTTATTTTGTTCAAGACGAAAGGGTGTTTTTTTTTTTTTTTTTTTGTAGTGTAATATATTAGGTTGCCAATTAACATCTAGTTTCTACTATTCATAAGCTTTAAGCCAAAGGGTAGTTGCATACATTGGTCTCATCGTCACACCTAGTGCCTAGAAAACAAAGAGACAACACTATTTAATTTTTAAACAACCAGAGCTTTTTCTTAACAGTAGTCATTTTCCTAAATGTCGGTATCAAAATTTCTTTTCTTGATAATAATGTTTTTTTCCTTCTGTAATTTGAAGGGTATCAAATGTTTCCAATAACTAGTATGGTGCAGCTGGCGTCAATCAGATGGTTGTACCAAGAATTCAACAAATGGAAATTTTGCAAAGAAAAGGGCTATTATCAATGAAGTAAGAAAGATACTTAAACGGAATGGATTTAATGCAATAAATATATCTGAAATTAATTAGAGAAGAGAAAGAGAGAGATCATTTTCTTGGGTTGAGAATTGTGGTGCTTTCTTCTTTCACCTTTTATGTGTGAAACGAGAAAATTTTCATTGTGAATGGAACACAAGTGATATACCACATGTTTTAATAGAAGTGGTGAGAAATTTTATTTTTTAAGTTATTAATTTTTTGGCACACATATTCCACCATTTGTATAGTGACACGTGATATACCACTTCGTATATTGGTCACACTGAAAAATCTCTCGTGTGAAACATTTTAGGCAATACCTATATTTATGTAATTGTAATATTATATAACCGTACAAAATGGTCCCAAAATTTAAACACACTAGTCATCTCTTTTCCACTGGCTCTTTTATGGTCGTGGTTTATACTTTTGCCTTATTTCAGTTGCAGAGTGAGAGAGAGAGAGAGAGATGTGAATTTAGGGTCCCCCACACATGCCCGAGGCCCAAACCTAAAAGCCTTTAATGTAAATGCACACAATATATGGAAACACTCACTAATCTGTCTGCAAACTGCATGGGGGATAGTCTTGGCGTGATAATATTCAATATGCAAACAACACACAATCGGGACCACCCTCCTCCCTCTTAAATCCTCTTACATCTATTTTTTTTTTCTAATTATTTTTTCTTAGCATTTTAGTCCCCAATATTCCGTCTAATTCTAAATAAAATGGTAATTCCACTTCTGGCTCTATTTATACCCTCCTCCCGTCCTCCTTCTTTTGCCATCAAACCCTAGCTCTCTCTCTCTCTCTCTCTCAGAAAGGAATTTCCAGTGTGCATATGTTCTTATCATGCACTGGTAGCAGTTGAAGCTGCCAGCATGATCTTATAACTCCCTACTTCGTTTAGGGAAGCTCAGATCATCTGGCAGTTTCACCTGTTGTTGGTAGCATGAGACCATCAAAACCCTAATTCCGACATAACACCAATCCCTAGCTACTGAAAATAAAACGGTATTATTTCATGATCTCAATAAATTTATCTTGTCAATATATAATTCGTTAGGATATATAATTAATTCGGCTGGTTTATCGATTAATTACTTTCATGCTTGATCTGTTCTTCTATTTTTATGCAAAATTTGCACGGAAATGTCAGATATTTGGGGTTTTTAGGGTTTTTTGAATGACACAATTTGTGTTTCTCCAAGCAGTACGATGATTGCATGCTCCTCAACTAGCACTTTGGCGATCGAGCCAATACCTAGCCGTGCACTTTGTTGGATATTAGTTATACTACCGGTCGTACTCAAATCTGCCAATATCTTAAGATTTCATATGTGCACACATGTGTTTATCATCTCAACATGATTAATTTAATGGAGGTTTTCCGTAGTTAATATATGTTGTGAAATTTGGTCATCTGATTATCTGAATCTTTTCTCTGGATTTAAAATTTTCAATTGGAGTTTTCAATAATTATTCTGTGTTTGTTGATTGGGAATCAAGCCCTAGCTTGGTTCTTGTATTCGTTAATGGTTAGGGTATGGTATGCAATACAGGCCAGTTTTCTAGAGAGAGAGAGATGGTACAGTGAAGTGGACTAGGACTACTACCGCTGTGCTTACACAGGTTGTTGCAGGAATAACAATGGGCTTTTGTATATGTTTGAATGCCATTCGACTGTGTGATAGATGGTCTTAACTTATGAGTACACACACACACACACACACACACACACACACACACACACACACACACACACATATTATCTCAGAACGATTTATAGTTCTTATGAAATTCACTGGAATTTAAACAACAGGTGATGAAACTGCTTGAGATATAGGAAACACTGATATTATTTCAATTAAAAGCAGGAATGGTAAAAATGAAGTTTCTTTTTGTTAAGCTAGTATCTGGCTTGATGGTCTTGTTTCAGTGGTTGGATATATCATCCTTTTGAGCTTATAGGTTTATTGGATGAGTATATACTTGCTGTACATTTTCTGTTATTGTTTCAAAGTTCGCTTACTTCCTCTCCAAATTAATCTGATGTAGATGGAAAGAAAGGAGAAGAAGGGATTGGGATGTGATTACAGTGGCCCTTGGGGGACGTCTAACGAGACAAACTTTTTTCTATGCTGGCTATGTTGCAGCCAACTCTTGAGTACAGGCTGCAGTTTTAGTGCTCATGAGAAACAGAATATGCAGCCACAAGCATGAGACCTTCAGGAGCACGTACATGGCACAGGTACTCTGCCGCCCTGTGTCAATAATACAATGACGGGAAAATTTCTCTCCATGTAACATCGTATTATTGACACAAGATATCACAATAGTAGTGTATCCATGTCATGTAAGTTTCTCTCCACCACCTGGATTCAAATTGAAAAGAAATATTTTATATTAGTCACTCCATCACATACAAACTAGACACAAAGATCGGTTCTGGCAAATTTCATTTCTCAGTAGATAACCTGTGAGATTGGCTGTATCTTCCTAAGTGCACAATGGGATAGCAATTGATGATGTAATTTCTCAACTGCGATCCCATGTGAACCAACTCTCCTTCCCCTTGGTTGCATAGTTAATAATGTAACTCTCTCTCTCTCTCTCTCTCTCTCTCTCTCTCTCTCTCTCTTTCTCTCTCTCTCTCTCTCAAGAGTTTCTCTGTATGCTGCTTGTTGGACTTTGGGCCCTCTCTTTTGGTAGAATGTACAAATGGAAAAGATTCCATGGAGTTTTCAGATTTCCCCGGAGAACCAAATAATCTAAAGCTTCACTTGTTTGATTCTCCCAACTCTTTCCAGACTCCTCATCTGTCAATAACCACTCATGAGAAAGACGTTAGTTAAATATGAGGTCATATGAGATGGACGATGACAATGGCTATAATGTTCCCAGCACAGCAGCTTGCTTCAGAATTCAGATGGGCATGCAATAAAATAATTATTACACCAATTAATTAATCTCGGCGCCTTAATTGTGTGATATGTGATAATTTTACATAGTCTAACATGCATTAATGTACATTATTGTGAACTCATCTGCTTGTGAGAAGATTAATATCTAATAACATGATCGACGGAAGAAAGAATCCAAAGAGGCTAATTGCCAGTATAAGAAGTAGAACCGGAAATGGGAAAAATGTGGGAGCATCATACCTAGGGTTATAATAAGTGTCTCACACAACAAAAAGATGACTAGATGTACAAAACTGCGACTGTACCTGACACAATATGAATAACGCAAGCTAATTTTACATTAAAAAATATTAACTTGAAAGTGGGAATCATTATTCCATTTCATCCAATATTAGCAACCAAGTCACATCCATGATCCATCCGTTGATATGTATTTAGATATTTGCTTCTACTAGAAATCATATAGATATATAATACAAATTATCAGCATAAGATGGTGAATAGGGGTGTCGCATAACCAAAAATGATATTTCATTCTGGCACAATAATACAAAAGATCATATATGCAAGGATGTTAATACAACAGTATCACAAAGATTATACATGTCAAAGTGGTGTCATGTAGAAACGTTAAAACACATAGAGTGTGATCAGCAAGGCAGAGCTATTCATAGACTCGAAGATATCTTGGCCCCCTCTTCAATCACAACCCCTTTAGAAGATATAGAGCAATAGTCGCAGATTGAGAACAAAATCCTTTACCTTAAGATTGTGGCTGCCAGATATAAACCCTACATTTGCCATTGATAAAAGACTTGGGATACCTTCACCTTGGCATCTTTTTCTCACCAATACTAGGTTCTCAGTTTCTCTCTAACAACATTACAACAACTAGGCTCTCGTGTGATAAAATAGTAAAATTTAGAATCTATCTTTGAATTTTCACCGTAGTTTATATTCGGTCTCTAAACTAAAAATTCGTCAATTAAGATCTTTGGATTTAACAAAACATTCACACTTCATAAAATTTTCCGTAATTTGATTGTGGCAGGAAATAGAACTTGCACTCTAGTTTAGATTTGGTCCCTTGTTGTCACCCTAGTTTATATTTATCAATTAACTTTTCACCCTTGTGTAGATTGTGTTCTTGAAAACATATCTAAAATTGGATATGTAAGATGTATATTTTTTGTTTTTCGATATGTAAGATCTATATATGTGCCATATTATCAGACTACCAGAATTTCTAACTAAAGTTAACGCCAAGGACTAAAGGTGCATATTTTGCTAAATTCAAATATCTCAATTAAAGGATTTTTAGTTATAATACTAGTTGTAAATTAGAGTGAAAAATCAGACTACAATTCTGAATTTATCCTCGGTAGAAAACAAAGAACGACCAAGAAATGACATCTTTTTTTTTTTTAATTTAATTTTATTTAATTTTTTATTATTATTTTTTTATATAACAAATGAATGTGTTAACCCTAAAGACAACAAGAGCAGAGCGCAAGAAAACAAGACTGGCGCCCAAATGCATAGAAATTGTAAGGAAACAAGCCCAGCAGCAGGAGAGCAGAGGTTGAGAGAAGTGGACGATTGTCTGCCCTCCTATTTTCCATCCCTTTTCATTCCTTCCTATTTTTCTAGCGATTGATTTCATGTTAAGTTAATTTAATGCTCCAGATTTTGCCACCTCACACATTTTTCACTCTCCTTTCTTCCTCTTCGCTTCTACCGCTACATCCACAGACCAAGAAACATTTTCAGCTGCACAACACCAACATCCTCCACCAAGAATGCCATTGAATTACAATGGAGGGCTTATCTTCGTTCTGTGCATGAATGCACAATACACATGGTCCACAACATAATGGAGCATTCCCAGATTAAGTCACCATTTTTCAGAAAAACCCATAAATTCAAACACCAAATTTTTACAAAATATGGTTTTTTTTATCAATTAAAAAAAAAAAACCAGATGGGATTATATGCAAATTTTCAGAAACAGAGAACCCAGAATCCAGAGTGTTGGAAAAAAAATAAGAATTTATGAATTTAATCATCTGAAAGTCACGATTTGGGGATGAACAGATTAGAGAGCACTAAAAAAAATTGAAATAAACACTCGGGAACTGTGGCGATTGTGAATCGAGAGGCGTAGGCGGTGAAGAAATCAATGGGAGACTGGGAAGAAGAAATCCATGAGATAGAAGGAGATGGGAGGAGATCCATAATGGGAAGGCGAAAGGGGAGAAGGGGAAGAGAGAGAGAGAGAACAAATCAAACCAAACCAAAACAAAAAATGTGGGCTGAGAGTAAAAATGTTTCTTGGTCTGTGAATGCAGCAGCAGAAGTGAGGAGGAAGAAAGGAGAGTGAAAATGTGTGAGGTGGTAAAATCTGGAACATTAAATTAACTCAACATTAAACCAATAGCTAGAAAAATAAGAGGTGATGGAATGGGATAGAAAATGAGAGGGCAGACAATCTTCGTCCGAGAAGTAGGGAGTCAGGAATAAATGGTCTATAAGACTAAAATGGTTAATTAGCACTTCAACCCTGCAGATTATGATTGACAAGTGACAACCCTTATTATTATTTTTTACTTTGTTTGTTTATTAGCTTAGCTATCACTTTAACGGACAGTAACTAGTAACAGTACAAGCGTAAAACTTCTTTTGAATTTTTTAGTTTGGTAAAAAAAAAATTGTTTTTCATTTGCCTTTTCCTTTCTAAGAAAATGCTGGTATTGGTTTGACTACATAATTTTTCATTTCCAAGCATTTTTAACCGTTATGCTAAATACACACAGATAGAATCGTTTATCACTTCGAATTAAAAACAAAACTGGAGACACACTACATGATAGTGCCCCTCAGCTTCCATTTTTACTCAGAAGTTTGTAAATAATTTCATTTGAAATTTTGTGGTTTTCTAATATAAGAACTTATTTCCAAGAGATTTTGGGTTCAAAATATTTTTCCCCCATTTTTTCACTTCAATGTTATAAGATATATTGTTTTTTTTTTTCAAATTTATAAGATATATTGCTTCTTCTTTTTTTCAAATTTATAAGATATATTGTTTAATCCCAAAATTATGTGGTGAGCTAACATGATAGTATTTTAATTGTCAAAGGTCAATTCAGTTCCTAGTTGGTCCAAATATATGAACAAATGAAATATTATTACTCGAAAATGAGGGACTACACTTACAGCCCAAGGATCATGTTGCTATTCAGAAGCTTTAATTTGGCTTTCACAATGGATCCAAAATGGTTAAATGATCAAATGTCGACAGAGCGATAGAATATCAACAGAGTAATTGATCATTTCAATGATTCAAATTTAAAAATGAGAAATTTTATTTGAATTCATATAACCTTTTTCTATACTCAATTTTTAAACTTGAAATGTGAATTGTCTTTTTTACTCTATTACATAATTACCATCAAGTACAAGATGAACTTAACAATAAAACTACAATTTATCTTTAAACACACACTATTTAAACTCTACCATCACGCAATATTTATCTTACATTTATTCCGGCTAAAACCTGTTTCACAGGATATCAAGGTGGATATATGAGGAGGAAGACAATAAAATCTTTTGAAGAAACAAGCTTATACTATGTTATACTCGACATTGGCAATAAGTGATCAATCTGCAACAGTCATAATTTAACTTTTACGATCTCTGGCATTAAGCTTTATTGAGAGAGTCTAATGCTAAATTAAAATCAAATTACAGTTGTTGGAAGCATCGATACGAGCGGGATCACAATGCTTGAAGAGGTCCAAAAAAAATGTTGATAAAAAGGGTCTCAAGGTACGATATTATGGCAGACTAAGCTTGTTTGATATAGTTCCATAATTTGTTTGATCATGTGTTTAGTTTTATTCTTTCTTCTAATCTATTAGCTTGTAATAGCAAATCCCTAATGTGAGGTGATCAAGAAGCTCGAGAAGTCCAAGTTCTTTCTTCTTATCTATCAGCTTTCAAGTAAAATCTTCACCAAACTACTCAATTTGGAATTTATATTTTAAATGGGTTATAAAGATAAATTTATATTTTGAATTGGTTTTGTGAGGGTAATTTAGGTAGTAAATTTAGTTTTAAAGAGATATTAATTCTTTAATTAAAAGTAGGGTTTCTTTGGGGAAGTACTACTTGAATTGTAAACATGTGCGCTTATACTATCTGAACTTTCAATTTTTATATTTTACTATCTGAACTCTCTTAATTGTTGGAATCTGCCATCTACTTTACTTTCCATCCATTTTGCTGCTAAAACATGTCACCTATAGGAATATTTTCGTCAATTAACTTCATGAGGCTGACTAAGATACAAATTAGCTCCAAAATAATATAGCCTAACTAGGAGTTCGTACCACCCTAGTTCAGCAATTCCCTCCACAAGAATTTGAAAAACTAATATTTGAATAAATTAAGATGAATCACACACCCACTCACTGTAAATGAAATACTATATTTTTGCATAATTATCACTTCAACAACCCTTGCCAAAATCAAACCCGAAATCAACTTCTTCATTTCTCTTCTGACCTGACTCCAACACTACTACAGGGAAAATGCATTTTGCCTTTGTACAAATTGATTCCAACAAGCCCTAGAAAGTGAATTGACAAAAATATCCCTCCACATGAGAATTGCATGACATGATTTAATGGCAAAATGGATGGCAAATAATGTAGGTGGTAGATTCCAACAGTTTAGAGAGTTCAGGTGGTAAAAAATAAAGATTGAAAGTTTAGGTGGCGTATATGCTTGCAAGTTCAAATAGTACTTGGGCAAAATCCCTTTAAAAATAATATGGGTATAAAGAATAATTTGAATATAGAAAGAGGTTAACATAAATTCAAATAAAAT
Source organism: Malus domestica (assembly GCF_042453785.1). NCBI lineage: Eukaryota > Viridiplantae > Streptophyta > Magnoliopsida > Rosales > Rosaceae > Malus > Malus domestica. Next base: position 17,519,022 of record NC_091673.1, read on the forward strand.
TACACTTTAAAAAATGATCATTTGATGAATTTCCCAAGAAAAAAAAAATCTAAACAATTAACTTTGGCAATATGCATTTCTTATCGGGATTTCCTATGGCAGTCCAAAGTATTGGATACTCTACGCCGTTTTAACAGGTTCTTTCTAACGATTATTTAAGAACCCGAAGTATCCTATGATCCAGAGGACTGGAGAATTGTAGTTTCTTATTTGTAGGTTCGATGTTAGAAGAGCTTATTGGGTTGAGAACTAACTGGTGATTTGCAGAAGTAATTGCAGGTAGTAACTTGCGATTCTTCTCATTCATGCTGAAATATGTACTTGTAAAAAAACTGCCAACTGGTAGTTTGAGAAGCATTTTTTGAAGCCTGAAGCAAAAATTTCCTAGATGTAAATTAGATTCATTAATTAACATTTCTTTACAGAGCCTACAACTGATAGACTCCCCATAAGTGGGTCTACACTGCAGTGAACAAGGACCTGCTATCTATGGTGATCAAGGAACAACTCTTTCAACCCTATAAATACTGATCTAAACTCAGAAACACCCTCTGTTCTTCCCTCCGCCGCTAGTTAAACCGGAAGACCTTGAACCCGCATAAAAGGTTTGTATGTGAGGAAGGAAAAATAACAGTGAACAATCATCTTGTGATTGCAGCGTCTTTTCTGGCTAATCTCGTTTCAGTGACCAAACCATCGACCCTCTTCCACTTCTAACAATAAAACATTACTCTCTTTACATTCTCCTTCAAGGCTGGTAATGGTCGCACTCCAGACTCGCCAGCAGCGCGTGTACCCTTAGCAGTGTGACCAGTAGAGCCATTCTCTTGCATATCTGGCTCCAGATAGAATCGAGCACGGAAAGCAGCCAAATGCGCATAGTATGCCGGAGGTACTGCAAAAGGACATAGCAGATAATTCAAAACCTTTTTCACCTAGAGCATGGCTTTATAGCAGAATTGATTATGCATGAGCAGAAAATTATTCGGCTACGTCACATGGAAGAACAATTACTTACCAACAGAGACAGAGCGCGTGCACCTTGCATATGTGTAACACAGGTTATTTGTCAATGATTGGATTCCATCAGCAGTAAAATTATTCTCATCCCAAATAACATGGTAGTGAGCTGGGCGACTTGTCCCCTGCCAATATAAGAAAAATATGCACACATTCAACTATCAAAGACTGTAAAATTTACAAAGCATTATAAATGGAAAATGCAACTAAAATTTGTTTAAAAGATTCTATGCGGTTACACCCATATGTTATTTGAAATTATAAGATCACAACAAGCGATTTTTTTGGAACATGATTGGTTCAGATTTTCTGGAATATGGTTTCAATGAGATCGAGAGATATATTTAATTTTTCCAGGCTTCCAATTCCAGGGCAGAACTGCAAAGATGAAAATTGAATACAATTTTCTACCTGAATACCAGCATGACTGCAGAGATAGAAATCATGTTCGGTTGGATGGCAAATCTTAGTATCAACCACAGTACCTGAAAGCAGTAAAATGATAAAACATTAGAGCACAAAACACTTTGTATTAGTCAAGAAGGTGCAACATGACAGACAGATGCAAGTTTCTAAGATAGGTTAACTTTACCAGGTAATATGTTCCCACTCTTGTCTATGCTGCTCCTGTCCCTATGGTTATTAGCAAATAATCGTGTGTGGTGCCGTTTTTGAACCACAATGAAAGTCACTGGTGGTTGATAGTTGGGTTCCAGAGAAGCGCATGCCTGTATGAAGATTACTTATCAATGTAATTTCCATTCATCTTTAATATATTGCTACCAGCCATAATGAAATAAAATATATCAATTCTCACCTTCCGGATTGCATCAAGCTCGTAAAGTAAGACTTGGTAAAATTGACCTTCACTTACACCATCCCTGCTCAGAATTATTTCCATCAAATTTAAGAACATTGGCACAAAGAAAAAACAATGCAGACAGATAATCAAACTGTTTGTTACAAACACTGGCACTAGGAATACAAACATTTACCTGTAAAATATAATCCTTAGGGGCTTCTGTCCTGTTGCCTTCCTAAACGAAACCAGAAGATCCCTGGACAAACAGAATAACGTTAAAGATAGAATGTTAACACCTAAGCAAGGAGAGCATTATATGCAAGCAGAAGATCCAAGGACCAAATTGGATTTCCATTAGTAGGGGAAGAATGCACTCTAGATTAAGAAAAGAATTGGCTGTAGACTTCTCGTACCGGATCATGCCACCACTGACTGTGCCACGAACAGGGTCTTGCCATGTTTTATACAAATCCTGTATGAGTTCCTGTCTGTGAGCTTGAGCACAAACTAATCCAGCATATTTGGTCACTTCGGGCCAGTCCTGGGAAGCTACCACCTGGATAAGTACAAACACCATTAGCAACGAAGGTTTCAACACATATTGCCAAAAGAATTTCTAGGTAATAAAGGATTTTACAGCAGCAATTGAGGGGCTGGAATCTTCTCCATTCTCAGGGTGAGTCACATCTGCTCCAAAGATTATGGTTGGTATATCACTGACCAAAGGTATCCTGCAGCTGATAGCATCCAAGAGAACAGTGTTTCTGCCACCCATCTGCGCCATGGACGTGTCCCAAAATCATCAGGATCCAGTAATTATAAGGGGTGAAGAGACTAGGTTTACAATGACACAAAGGAGGCCATTATCTTTACCATAAAAATGTAAAAACATACAAAAAGAAAAAGGATGTTGTCATTCTCAACAACTGTCTCAAGTCATATATTGTAAAATGATTCACAGTTACCGTAGTATCATGCAAGATTGTGGAATTGGACAAACCTTAACATTTATCTTTAGGGAGACATTAGCCAAGTACTGTTTGCTGATCTTGAAAACATACTTTGTGAGACAGCATTGTGATATTAAACCGAGATCTGTTTCACATATTCGCTTGATATCACCTAAAATAGCAGAATCCGATTAGAACTACATATACAATTCCAGATCAAATCTCAGGTATAAAGCTTATTTTTAAGTATATCAAGGTCAAATATTAATGCAATATTCTAAATGAAATCACAGGCATGTATGACATACCATACAGGGACCCGTTGTTGTCAGGCAAAATGGCCAATAGGAGCTCTAAATCTTTTCCTTTGGTCTTGTTCATGGACGCATGATAAACATGCTTCAAAGCTTTCTCTACTTGTTCAGGCCTCGCATTGTAGATTGGAATTACAGGTTCTGAATTAAATTCCTACAGAATAGCAAAATACATTTATATCCCAAATTCTGAAACATGCAGAAATGACATAAGAGAAAACACTTTACATAAAAAATTGGCAGAAATAATACCATGCCAGATACTTGACACATTTGAGCAAGTTCACTGCAAAATCCACGTGCGACACTCTCTTGCACTCCCCTTGAAAAATTAATACAAGCCCACCGACTGACAGTCATTCCATTAATCATTTTCTGCATTACAAGAAGACAGGCAGCCAAAGTATTAGTAGTAGAACCATAGAACGGAGACATTATGACTGATAAAAACCTTGCAACACCTTAACAGATATTGGAGGAAATTATGAAATGAAAATTTTTAAACACGGTAGTGTAGATTGTACTACAATATCAGGTGTGATAGGTTGTACATGTTGAATTGATTATCTATTGGAACTGTTATTACCATGATGGTTCAATGGCCAATTTGACTCACTTATACATACTGAAAATGGAGTTATTACATTTACAAAATCAGAAAGGTAATCTAGAAATTTATGACAATTAGAAAATCAAGATTAGCCGACATTCATTTAGAGGTCGCACTTGGTGCGATGGCAAGTGCCTTCGCCCATGAGCGGTAGGTCTCAGGTTCGAGACTTGGGAGCAGCCTCTCCATAAATGGAGATAAGGCTAGCCGACATTCACCTCTCCCAGACCCTGCGTAAAGCGGGAGCCTTGTGCACTGGGTACGACGACCAGAAAATCAAGATTGCAATTGACAAGTGTGGTACCTTGTTCATCATATTCCACTGACCAACTTGAGGCAAACAATTCTTTTCTTTTCCAGTTTCATGATACTTCAGCTGCAGGTAAGGGTTCCTTGGGATGGTCAACATATATTTTCCAAACTTGCTACGAAAAATGAGAATATATACTAAGGAAAACGTTATTCACACACCCATTTTTACCTCCCACACACCCTTGTTAATTGTTCGCCACTGATCTTCTTCAATTCATTCAATCCAATGGCCAAAAATTGAGAGGGATGTGAGAAGTAAAATAGGTGTGGATAGCACTACCCTATACTGAAACAAACTTTTCAAAGAAAAAAAAAATAGAGGGGAAGCATTACCCAAGGAGCAGGAAGAATTCGAGCTTCGACTGAAGCTAGTTTTTCACTGATTTTGATTCCAAACTCCTTCGCATAAGGATCTTGGTCATATGCGTTGTGTTGAACAGTCTGCTAGCATTTTAATTTCAAAAGGAAAAAAATTATACTTTGTATTAGCGTTATAGATAATATATTTCAAATATGTACTTTTTCACCATTTCCCAAGTTGGTCATTACATCAAACTATCAGCCAATTTCACTATTATTATTTTCTCCTGAAAACCCCGACTGATACAGGAAATCTGTATTTCCTTGGGAAGAAAGTTAGGAGAGAAAAAGCAATTTAACTATGTTAAAATATATAAAAAATAAAAAAATAAAAAAATAAAAAAAAATCACCTGCAGGATGTCATTTTCACGATCCCTAGGTCTTTGACATGTAACCTTTAAGAGAGCAGTAATTTGCTTCTCATTCAACCTCTTTGTATACCGTTGCCCCTCAACAATTTTGCAGGCCTGAAAGAGATTAGAGCATGTAAGTTCCACATAAGAATTATGAAAAAGAAATTGTAATTAAATAATCACCGGGAAGATGAGAAGTTTTTAAGGACAATTACTCGCCTCCATGGGTAAATAGTTTGCCTTCTTCTGATTACCAACTTGAAGGCAAGGAAGATGCCCGTGTTGAATGGTGAATCCATACATCTCTTGGAAGTATTCAATTACGGACTTCATGGTCAAGTTCTCATCAACAGGAAACCTGAACAGACATAGCATCAGCAAATAGAACACTAGTAAAAATCGATCAAGAAAAGAAATTACAGCTTCTGGCCTTGCTTCCTGAAGATGGAAGGGGGGTGGGGGAGGATCCTCGGAAAAGGAAAGATTTAATATGGAAATGGGAAATATAGAGCAAGCCTTGGTTCTTGTACTTGTCTGTGTATAAGTACAAAACGAATAAAGCTGATAAAAAATCCAACCTAGAGCTACTTCAAACTTACACTAGTTCTCTTGTAGGTTGAGATGTCAATCCTGAAACTCGATACTTTCTTCGAACACTCCCTCTGTGTGTAACTTCAACTTTCACACCTCTAAGAGCCTTTTTAATCTGGTAGACATTTAAATTAACGCTCTAGATTAAATTCGATATTATGGGAACAGAAACATATCACACCAAAAGTCTAAGAATCAAGTACCTTTACACGGTCAGCATCAGACAATGTTCTAGACAATACATCTTTGCCTAGAAGCTGGGCTACAAACTCTATTACAGGGAGAGGCTCAATAAACGCAGCTGAAGCCATATCTGCAAATGTGACGATAGAGAAACAATAAAAACAAAATATGTGAGAGATGATATGAGATTGACACAAACCATAAGTGCGTTCCTTTTGAAATTCAAATAACTTTAAATTCCTAACCAATGTTGAGGGAAAGCCCCATTTGGGTAGGTCTTATACTTTGGTAAAACCCGCACCACGATTCCAACCCCTCACCAAGCCGTTGTGGTGTTCTGATATTGGGTGAAAAGAAGGATCTCCCAATGGGGCAGTACCTTTACCAAACCAAATGAAGACCGGGTCAAATTAATAATAAAATCAATCTCAGCACCCACAGAACATAGTGCATTTACAGTTTGGTAATAAAGTAATACCTCTTGTTTGAGAGCTCTCTTAATACAATGTCAAGAATTTGGAGCGCTTCCTGTGGAGCATCAGCACACTTACCAGCCAGAAACTGGCCCAGATGATGCATGTTTGCTCGTGCAACGAATTTAATTACCACTTTATATTCTCTTTCTCTTCTGAAATATTAGGTAATCGGAAATTAGCTCCATTTGGAGATCATAACGACAAATTCCAATTGCTCATCGTATAGAAAACAAAACAAGACCGTTGGAAATTTCTTAAACTTTATTGTTTCCAGTTTGTGTTAGGTATTATTATAATCCAAGTCAATATATAAGAGTCTACACTGAAACGGAAGGAAAACAGGAGGCGATGTCCTTACTTTCGGCCACTGATTCCATCCGGTTCATCAACAAGCTTAATATTGAACTCCTTCCAAGCAAAGGGCAGCTCACCAGCAGTGTACAAACTCTTTCTACCATCATAAGCAGGCAGTCTCATTCCTAAGTCAGATTCCTTGTACAACCTCACCAGTTCTGCCATGATAGCTCTGTTCAAAGCTCTCGATGCAACTTCAGGAGTTATGCTAACCTGCAAGAGTCAGATTACCGATGCCGAAAAGGCAAACAGACATTAAGAACAAGATTTTAGTTCAAATTTAACTCTCATAAATGCCACAATAAGAAAAGGACGGTAAAAACAGTGCTTTTTTCAATTTCTTCTGCAATGCAAAAGAAATTATGAAAAGTAAAAACATCATAAACATGTTGAGTGTCCGATTAAAGGGCCCAATTTTTATGGCACAGCAGAAACATCAAACAAAAGAGCTTACATCATAATGGTTCAAGTCCTTCTCTGGTAACTCTGCAAAGAAATGGTTGGCCTTCACAATACACTTGATCCCAACTTGTCCATAACCAGGCCGAGGAGCAAAACTCAACGACTTGCTCGAAGTCGGAAACCCCATCTCCATGGAAACCGAGTTGCCACCATTTTCCACATAACCATTTGGACTAGTAGCTAGAGGAGCAGCACCACCCAAGCTTGGTGAGGCAGGTAGATGAGCCACAGCGCAGTGCCGCGAGCTCGGCCGCATACAAACATCACCTTGATCGGACTTCCGACCGCCTCTGCCCCTTCTTCTTCCTCTGTTTTTTGCTGGAGATGATGTTTGGTTATGGAGTTTGGGGTTTTGGGGTTCCTGGGGTGGTGGACCTTTGCCATTTTGGGCAGTTTTCGGTGCCTTTTGAACTGGGTTCACTGGGTTCTGCAAGTGGGGTTTGATCACAAGGTGTTGCTCCGAGCTCTCCTTCTTTCTTATAGGCATGTTTGCAGAAGCACTTGGTCAAAAGGTTAAAACTTTCACCAGACTGCACAAAAACACAATGCCTTCCCTTCTAGTTGTTTCACTCAATTTCCAACAGATTTAAACACTAGTTCCACTGGAAGAAAAACATACAGGAAGAAATGGCATGTCAGATCAAAAGGACCTCAATAAATTTCTTAAACTATGAATAAACGGTGAAAATATTAATGAGATTTCAATTTCATCAGAGTCTTGTACGCAAGGTAAAACAGTAGGGGTAAATAAATGAACAAGCATTACTATTCCTTTGCAAAAACTGAAACTTCAACTGTTCAACTCTGTTTCTGCGGATTTTGACCCCTCTAAAAATTACATGTACATACAAAACTGAATACCAAAACCCAGAAACCAGAAGAGCAACAGTTTCTTCTGACTTGTGATTTGCAGAGCCATTCAGTAAATAAAACCAATAAAATATAACAAATTAAATAAAAACATTCGAGGAGAAAAATAAAATAAAATCATAAATGCACAGACAAAACAGACTATTACCCAAAAACCCCAGGCGTTCCACCAAATGCTTCTATGAGCAACCCAATGGCCATGAAATCTCTTGAGACAAATAAAATAAAATAAAAATAATATTATGGTGAATAGAAACTTGAAAAAAATGGAAAAACCCGAACCAGAGTCTTGAGCCTGTCTGGTGCTCAAAACTGAAATTTTGTCAAAATATCACATAACAAGGAATAAGCCCAAGCAGATAAAAACACAAGAAAATACATTATAAATACACACACACACACACACCCACACATATATATATATATACACACACACACGCTTGAAAGGAAATATAATAACACTATTAAATTTGTGTGGGAAGATTTGAGACCTTGTGACTGCTAAAAGAAGTAGAATAAAAACACTGAGAAGAAAACAAAAATCAAGAACATATCCAAGAGGAAGGAATAAACATTGAAAGGGGCAGTAAAATCACTATCCAACTTAATGCCACACACAGAAATTAAACAAAATAAATAAATATATAAATATATATATGTATAATGAGTCCATTAAATACACCCACGAAGTCCAAGAGAAACCCAAAAGAAACAAAGCTGGAGACTACTCACCAACAACCAACCAGACATTTAAACTCACTGAGCAGCAGCAGCAACTGTGAACGAGCTAGCAATTAACTCACTGAGTCACTCGAGAAACAAATTAAATCAGTGATCTTCGGATTGAAAAAAAAAACTGGGGGATTGAAAGTTTTAAGGTTGGGATGGAAAGGGGACCAAAAGGGCAGAGATTTAAAAGATGGGTTATGTGGGGGATTCAGATTCAGAGAGAGAGAGAGAGAGAGAGAGAGAGTTTTTTGCGTCAGACAGATGGGGAGAGACGGGGGAGTGATGCGGATGATGATGAATCTTTATACACGCATGCAAGTGCTTTTGGTGTTTTCTTTATCACGTGTAAAAGGCTTGAAGACCTAATCTCTTTGCTTTTAAATATGGCTTCTTCCTCTCCCTCTCTCTCTATCTCTCTCTCTTCAGTTTGGGTTGTGTTCTGAACCAACAGCACTGCCTCGGGGACGCAGCAAAGACCATTTATTATAAAAAGAAAAACCAGAAGAGAGAGAGAGGGAGGAGAGAGAGAGAGTGGGAGGGAAATTGGATGGATGGAATGGAAGGAAATGGGTATGCGTCCAAAAGAGCACCGAGTATTTATAAAAGCAATCATACACAGAAGAAGAATAATTCGAACTTGCAGTCCTTGCAGACTTCTCCATTTCAGCTCTCTCTCTCTCTCTCTCTTCTCAGTCCCCACTGTCCAGTCCTATTTCATAATTTCTTTGTTTTTTCTTATTATCCATTTTTAATCCTTCATCAATTTTATATCTTTAATTTTTTTTTATATGTAATGTTTTATTTATGTACCCACAACAACCAGAACCACAACTTCCCACTGTTTGGCTTAAGATTTATGGACAAGGATGGTCTGTCCTCTCATTTTCGGTGCCCTTTCGTGCTGTCCTGTTTTGTGTAATCACGGTTAAGTCGCGTCAACATTTTATATTTTTTTATAGAGATAATAAGATAAAAATGAATAGTAATATAAAATGTTGACGTGGCTTAACTGTGACCATATAAATAGTAGGGCACGGAAGGGCTCTGGAAGTGGGAGGGCAGACAATCCTTGTCCAAGATTTATTCCAATCTTCTTCTTTTTTTTTCCGAATTATTCCAATCTTTAGACTAAAATTAAAATTTTAGGTTTTAAACTTTCCCAACTTGTTCTAATTATAAGGCAAATATGAGTTTTAACTCAAAATTTATTTTTAAGGAAAATTTAGGCTAGGATACACTGGGTTAGTGGGCTGACCCCACCATATATGTGTTTTTTTGTAGCTTTATATTTATAAATTTATTGAATGCAACAGTAGAAAAACAGATCTAACGGTCTAAATTTAAATTCAACAACTAAAGTAATTAAAAAAATTATTTCATGTAATTTATATTCTTTCATAGTGTTCCACAAGTTTTATGGTGTCGGTATAATGATTATTTCATATTTATCGGAACCAAAATATTTTTAAGTTAAAATATTCATAAAATTAAATTAAAATCGTCTACATAATTTTTATTTTTAAGATTACTTTAAGAAAAAAATATTATAAATTCATTCTTTACATATCTTGTGCTAGAAATTTAACCTAAAAAAATTGGAGCAAAAGAATTATTTCTGAATTAAAATTTAAATTTTTTGAGTTAAAATTTTTAAGATTTAACCTAAAAACTAAAAATTGTAACTTTGATAAAACACTGTAAAATAAAGCCTGTAACGCTCCAGTCTATACATATATATAATATCTATGGGGATTAGATGAGGGATCAGGATCCTCTCCTGAACCGTCTTGGGCCCACCCAGCTTCTTTTTTCTCTGCTTTTCCCGCGGTTTGATGTTTGGACCTATTGCTCTGGTTCACTGCACTGAGGTCTACCATATTCATATGTTCGGTTTGAATATCTTAACACGAATATAACGTTATTTAATGGTTTGTGCCAATAATATAATATCATGTGTAATATTTTATATTGTATTTTTGCATTACTTATGAGTATTGGTATAAAATATCTGACGATGACAATGTATTCATATCATAAATTTTTTTTTCATTTGCTTAAATTTTCTTTTCTTTTTAATTATCTTTTTGATAAAAATTGTGATATGATTTGGCAACTACTATTACATTTAGAGGTGAGCCATATTTTCCCTATCCACTATTTATGTATAAAGCTTGATCTTGAACTCTTCTTGATATTTTGTTGTTCAAAAGAGCAACAATCATTAAATAAACTAAAGTATTACAATTGGGCACAGCCAACCAGCCCAATAAACAGATAGGCAAAAATTCGACTTTCAGGCCGGTACCTGGTCTTCGGTTCCGAGATCAGTAAAGGCAACAGCAAAATTTGTAACGTCGTATTAATCAGTTTGGACCGATAGACCCCATTTTGGTGGTGAAAATTTTGAACAGGAATGGCCTTCCTTACCCCTCTTAGGTTGTATGTGTAGTGCAAGTGTAGGACTGACGTGTTAGCCTATGATGGCAGCTAGGATGGCAATCTGACCTGTCAAACCCGTTCCCCGTAGATAATTGATCCGAACGATTCAGTTTTGGGGATTAAATTTCGGGTATTTTATGGTTATGGGTAAATTTTTTGGTTTCGGATTTGATTATAGTTATTGGGGTATCTGCCCCGAACCCATACCCGAAACGGAATTGCTTTGAATTATAAAAAAATATATCAATATTTATTATATAGAGAAGACAGTTATCAATAATCATTAATAATATAAATTATATTCTTATCAATTATTAATAGTATTAATCTTGTTTTTAACAATATTTATCACATGCATTGTTTTATCAATTGTACTAACATTTGCCTACACATTTTGTATGCATGAACACTTTTTTTTTTAAATGAGAAGGAGAGAGGGAGGGAGAGAGAACGTGGGGGGGGGGAGTGGGAGGTTTTAGTTCTTGATTTTTTTTTTTAAATGTTAGAGGTATTTTAACATCACATGTAGGTGATGCTTTAATAAAAAAATAGTAAAATTTAGACCTATGAAATTACATTATTGCCCATCATTTTTTTTTGTAATAGAAGGCTAAATTGTCTTTTCACCCTCTTTTGGTTGACAAAGAGGGATTCATTAATTAGTAGAGATTAATAACACTATTTAGTATTTAATATTTAATCTTATTTAATATACGATGTATATACATTGTATCAGTAATCTATTTAATTTTTTATTTAAAACTATTTAATTAATAATATAAAAATATTATAATGGGAAAAACAGTTGCCCGATAGAAAATCCATTACCCAATGGGTTCGGTTATAGGGAAAACCCGTTCGGGGATTCTACGGTTTTGGATTCGAGGAAAATAAACAGGTTCGAGTATGGGGATGGCACATCCGAACCCTATCCGCCCCATTGCCATCCCTAATGGTAGCGTCTTGTAATCTTTGTGCCCTGCTTGCTTCTTATTTGTACCGTTGTTAGACTTTTCTTAGCTATCTTTGTTCTTCGACTTCTAGCCCTAATAATGAATTTCCAGTTAAACAGAAAAAAATCTCACAACAAATTGGAAGAGCTAAACATGCCTAATAGATAAAAAAAAAATAAAGAGATTAAGCAAAACCCTAATTTTTATCTTGCAAAGGCAAAGCGCACAACCACGAACATCTTACCAGCAGACATCAAGGCAATCACACTGAAGAAAACGACCAAGAGGTCAATTCGACCAAGACATCACAACATAAAAGTTACAAATCCGTAGCCAAAAGTGCACCACAATCAAATTTCATCACCAAGAACGTTGAACCAAGAGAGAAGTTCTAGGATTTTTACACAAAGAGAGAAGTTCACTTAAACTCTACATGGTTTTATATGATGTAAAGTATAAGGGCATCAATTCCACATAAACAAAAGGAAAGTATAAGGCATTATTGGCATTTTCAAGTAATTTTCTCTCAAACAACTTAAGAAATTATGTCAATCAATACAACTTTTTCGTAAGTGATGGATTCTACCAATAAATAGAGTTTCGTTTTAATTAATTGGGACCCGAGTTTAAACTAATGGATACATTTCCATATAGTAAAGGGAAGACGCCTACAAGACAACCAAATCGCCAAGTTCAAAACGACAACAAAACCAACAAATCAAAAAATAAAAATAAATGAAACTACGATTTAGTAGTATTTTTTTTCACTTATAAATTTTACTTTTTAGCTCGAATCCTGTAAATTGCGAGTTCAATACCAAGAAATAGTTACTCGCACACTGCATCGACATCTTGAAGGATTTACCCCTAGGTTGTGCGCGGGGCGGGAAGCCACCGTAGAAGCACATGAAGACTCGGTTGCTTCATTTTCTTAGTTTTGGAGCAAGAATTCCAATGCCCAAAAAAAATAGCGAAGGGTTTCGACTTCGTATCATCACAACAAAATGGACAGGCAGCCAGGCTCGTGGTTTTGAATCTTTGATGCGTAGGGATATACGGTGGTGCTGGATTTGTGGGGCAGACAAAACACAGAGGAGCAGTGATTGTCAATATGGTGGTATCCTGGTCTTGGAGGAGGTTGGGTCCCAAACTCTTGTAACATCCTTTTTTATGGTGGAAATTCAACCAAGTTTCATTAATCATTATATTTTGGATGGTTGTGATTGGGTGGGTTCGGTTTGATTATTATTGATTATCCTTATAACCTACAAAGATTGATCATCTTATTCTCCACCCCAATCAATTCGGATTTTGCTTACGAGATCAACATTAAAACGGTCCACTAATGATCGAGTCTATCACCTCTCTTTTCAAAACCTATCCTTAAACTAGATTCATGGTAAATCGATGTACTTGATTTCTGTCTCTTTTATTTACTTTATGTTTATGTAGGACAAAAACTTCGATCTTTTTCCAAACCAAAATCACTTTCGAATTTCTGAAAAAAGAAATCATTTTCAAGTATACGGGGTGAATCCAAACCGAGGAAGAAAATGTTGAGAATCAAACTTGTCGTGCATCTACTAGTGTGCAGTTGCAATATAAATTAGTGTATAGCTTGTAAATTCTTTAGCTTTTTAAGTGAGGCATTTCAAAAAAGAAATTAGCTCGCACAACTAAGGGGCTTGTAGTGATCTGCCAAGCCATGTTGTGTGCATGTCGATAGATGCCAACAACTTACAAGAGAGCCTGTCGACTATGCTGACAACTACCAGGCAAGCATCTTGAGCCTTACTGAGTGATGTTAACTTGTTTCAATTGCAGATCATAAGGAATTCAAACAACTGCTTCAAATACAGTATCAGGAAGTACCGCTTGTGGAACCTCGATATCCACAGGTTTATTAGCTAAATGGCAATTGGCACATACAATACAACCAATCGCTTCTCGTGTATTTTCATAACCCTGCTATGCAAAAATAGGATATGCATTTGAAAGGGGTCAAGATTTGCTAAGCATGGCATTTAATCGAATACTCGTGGACACTCTGGGTTGCGTACCAAACATTCAAAGGGTCCTAGAAGACCTTCCCAATGTTTTTCCACCTCCGATGGGTCCTAGGACCACCATGGTCCCTTAATGAGTACGCCCCTATCCATGTAAGTAGGGATCGTTCTAGACCGGGGATTAGGAGGGATTGCTAAACGCTTGGAAACTGACTTAAACACTCAAAAACAAAGTTAAAAACACTAAACTAGACTCAAAGAATGCAAAACTAAAAGTTAAAACACTTAAACAAACCTAAAAACCAAAACAGCAACTAGAAGGCTCAAAACTGCCTAAAAACCACTTTCTGGGCAGTTTTGAGCACCTACACTAATTTGGACGAAATTGGATGAAAAATTGAATCAAAACACTTAGAAACACAAATCAAAACACTTTCTAACTAATCTAGGACTCTAAAATAAAGGGGGATTTTGTTTTGACGAAAATTAAAATAAAACAGAAACTTTAACTAGCACAGATTGTAAAAACGATTTTGGTGAAATAGATGGATAAAAGGCTAGTTAGGAGGTTCTTCTCCACACATGTCACACTTGCAAACAAAACGATTTTCAGTTGTTCTTCCGATAAACTATGAATACTCAACGCCCCAAGTTAACCGTGAATTGCACTAATTAACCCTCAGTTTTTCCACAAGTTATTAAGTTGGATGATTGCATACGACAACCCAAAACATTCCCTACAAGTTCCCTACATGAATTGCATAATAGAGATACAAGCAAGAATCATTACGTTCTATGAAAAACATAAGCATTGACGAAGCATTTGTTACTATGAATTGCATGAAACTTATGCTAAGAATTCATTCAACGCGATCGTTTTCAAGCGATCTTCACTACTTGTGATTATAAGATTGTAACTATTAGGTGAAACTCCCTCATAATCTAGCATCATATTCATGCATGAAAACTAAGCGTGCACTCTCAATCAACATACACAAATAAGTTATCAATCAAATAGATGAACGAATTGAATCCATAACTTATGAAATAACAACTGAATGTAATCGAATCAAATTGCAAGCATGTACATGGTTTCGAATCACCCCCCAACTAAGGGGGTTTAGTTCCTCATACTCACAACACAAAGTTTATTGAATTGAAACATCAAAGACATAAGAAAGATTACACCTAAAATGCCAAAGAAGTCCACTTTGAAATCTGCACAGAAAGCTCCTCTTTCTTCTTCTCCTTGCTGCGGCAGTGAGGGTTTAGGGGCTGTTTGGATGTGATTTCGGTTTAGGGATGGATTTGGGATGATATGGTGGTTCGGCAAAGGGTAAGGGAGGTGTATGGTGGTTCGGCAAAGTGGGGTAGGTTGCTGGAATGGATGAGTGGCGGCTGGAATGGATGGATTTTGGGTGATGGTGGCTGCGGCAAAAGGTGGGGAAAAGGAGAGATCGTTTTCTGATTTTTTTGGAGAGGGGAAGATCTATGCGGCTAGGGTGTAAGGGTGGTATATATAGGCACTTAGAAACCCTAATGAAATCAGATTTTTAACAATGGGCTAGGGTTAGGTGCGGCACTTAAGTGGACTAGGGTTTAGGGTTTGTAAAATAGGGCTTCTAGGTGGAAAGGTGCGGCTTGGGTTTAGGAGAAATGGACTAGGGTTTAACATGGCAGATTTTAGATGATTAGGCCCTAGGGTTCGGCATGGGTTGAAGGTCCACAAGGAAATTTGGGTTTAGGTCATCTAAAAGCCCAACGCCAAGAATAGAAACTCTCGAAAATGGAAACCTCCAAGAATAGAAACTTCCAACTTTTAGAACTTTTGGTTGCCAATTCCGATTTAGGAAAGATCGACCCAAAATGGAAACTTTTAGGCTTAGCTTTCCTACTTCAAGTAGGAAACCTCAAATCTTCAACTCTTCAATTCCATCCCAACCTTGCGTTCCAAGCATGTCCTTTTCAATTCAAGCTCACTTTTTGCTCCAAAAGCTCCAAATTGTATCATTTCATGTAATACGTCCGCTAAACCTGAAAACACAAGAAAGTAGCTTAAAAGACTACTTTAACAAAGAAAACATAACAAAAATGCATAAGAACTAGCTAACTAAGGCGCATAAATATGCTCCTATCAAAGGGGTCAAGATTTGCTAAGCATGACATTTAATCGAATACTCGTGGACACTCTGGGTTGCGTACCAAACATTCAAAGGATCCTAGAAGACCTTCCCAATGTTTTTCCACCTCCGATGGGTCCTAGGACCACCATGGTCCCTTAATGAGTACGCCCCTATCCATGTGGGTGTGGGAAGGAATGAAACACTTCTTAACAATCAGATGTTTGCTCAATCCTGTTTTCATTTCATACGATTGATTATTTTAGAGTTCAGAACCACAGTATTTAGAATTTACTCCTATTTATAAATGATTTATAAATAGGAGTAAAAATAAGATTTTTCTAATGCTATGCCTTGCACAAACAATCTATGACCACTCGAAAATAAACAAACAAAACGTAACATGTTTCCCCACGTGCAATTTTAAATTTTTTGTATCCTCCACCTCACAAATTAATTTATACCCTTACGTTGATAACCAAGAACTCAAAATGTATTATCGTTGGTGAATTCTAAGGTATGATTTGGAATATTGAAACGAAAACAGTTTAAGTTCTTCACCTCCATATACAATTGTAAGCTTGCAAACCATATCCATATCTGTATGTGACACGTACCAAGCAAAAACCCTAACTTAATGGGATTGGGAGAGGGATCCGGCTTCTCTGCCCTCCCACTTCTCATACACTCTCATCCCCTCCTATTTTGTGCCGTCATAATTAAGTCACGTCAAAATTTTATATTGATTTTTTTATAGAGATAATAAGACAAAAAGTAATAGTAATATAAAATGTTGACGTGCCTTAACCGTGACCGTACAAATAGGAGAAGATGAAAGTGTATGAGAAGTGGGAGGGCAGAGAAACTAGGTCCTTGGGAGAGGACCACTTGCACCCGCCATGGATTTCCAGTCGTGAACTCATCAGAAGATCTCATGATGTATTAGTAGTCTGATCCCACTCCTCATGGATGGTGATCGGTCGCATGCTCGCAGTATTCCATAATACAATAAATGCATCAAATCATTGCTCTCCCATGCAAAAAGAAATAATAATTCGTCGCAAAAAAAATTAATAATAAAAAAGTGAGAGATGGGTTTTGTGGCTGTAGGTTTGTCTGAGGATGGGCATTTTTTGTTTTGGCATAGGTAGGTTTTGGAATTTTCCCATTTTTCATGGTAAGAAAGGATTTCTAGTAGAATAATAGGGACAAGGTGAACTATGATAGATGGGCAAACTTTGTTTTGTTTTGGGGTCCGTATTTGTTTTTGGTATATTCACGTTTTACCCTCATTATTCACTCATCACTATGTGTTGTTTTGTTGCGTTTGTGGACAAGATAAAGGGATATTTGAGAAGAGACGAAGAGGAGGAGGAGGTGGTGGACCTGGTGGTGGTGGTGGAGGTGAAGGTGGAGGTGGTGTGGGGATGTGTAGGGGGGGGGTGTTTCCCGAGTAAAATGTTTGGACGAATGGAGGAGGAGGAGAGTACGTGTGGTGGGGGACCAATCTCCAGGATATGTGAATTTTGCATCACATTCCAAGGTTGCATGCACATTTTTTTGCACTGCTCCATCGCTGCCTATAATTCCACCTATCTCAATGTTGAGTGCTTTGTTGGGGACATCATGTTTCTTTCAAAGACCCACCCCAATTTCCTTTTGCTTTAACCTACATCAGGAGCACATTTTGCAGTGTTACTGTTACCTCCATCAACAGCTTCATACTTCAGGTGCTCATGTTTGTGATGAGAAGGGGATGCTACCGTCTTTTTCAGTCAGACCTTTTTATTCTTTTTTTTTATCTTTTTTTTTTAATTTTGCAATATCGTACAGGGATTGAATCGTCTACTTTCTGGTTCACTATTTAATTTTTATGTTCTCTTTCTTATCATGCAATGTTGCACAATAATTGAAACAGTCTACTTTTTAGTGCACCATTTGAAAACTAACTCTAAAAAATCAACCAAAACAAACTCGTTGAACTATTCAATTAACGAGTAAGTGACTCTTTACTACAGTTGTGGAAATATATAGAGTCCTTACATGATGACATTGGTTTGAACCCCGCCAGTGGCTAAACTAACATCTAATTTAACAAAATTTATCATTTGACAAAAACAAAAAAAAAACTATACAATTAATGATGTCAAAACTGAAATATTTCTAACTTAATACATAAGTTATATATTTATTAGATAACTCATTAGACAATTGAACAATTTCGAATTTAAACCTAAATCATAAATGGTTCAAATTCTCGCTCAAACCCCAAGAAGGGTCGTGGGTGTTTCTTCACGCAAGCGGGATCGTGCTTTTTTTTTCTTTTCTCATTCCCCCATTATATAGTTATCTGATTCCCATGTAAAAGTTAACTCAGTCTCAGGACTCTCAACTTTCAAGGTGATATGAGAAATGAATCTCATATATCAGATCACTCTTCAAAGATTCTTTGCTCAACTGATTCCTCCAATGTATTTCATTTTTTTCTTTCCATATATATACAAACTAAAAGGTAGGTAACAATACTACTGTTGTTATAAACTTCTAGTTTAAATGTGACTGTGTAAATCCTTGATTATATTTGATTCTAATTATTTTTTCCTATATGGACTTGTATTCCTTGGATGAGAAGGATTTCTTCTCCCTCTTATTACTATAAATAAAAGCACTGCATAGGGGGAATAACAACATCATCTACACATTCTTCTACACAACCCTAAAAAACACATCTCTCTCTCCAATCTCTATCTCTGCCGCCGGCCCCCTTCCCTTGTCAAATAAAATAGGCTACAACACGTTATCAGCACACTCCTACCGCTACATTAGGAATGTGATGTGAAAGCTTTATGCATCAAACTAGTTCATCCAATATCATCACGTAATCAGGTTCTTCAAAAAACAACGATTTTTATCTTGATATTTTTGTAGCTGTAATAGCATGAACATTCACCATAAAGCATGACCCAACTTTACGTTTTTCAAATTTTAGATTCTACATAAATTGTGTATGCATTATATTTATAATTGTTGAATTATGTGAATTTGATATTTGCCATGAATTGCATCAAATATATGTTCATACATTAAAATTATTTGTAAATATGCATTGAATTAATCTGGAATTGAAAAAAAATATAAAAGATTTTGTTTAGGGTTTCGTCGAAACCCACCTATGTCGATGGCCACCCCCATTTCTTCCCGAGCTAAGAACCCAACCCTGGAGCCACGGCTCCAAGCCTAAAGCCTAGACCCAACGCTAGAAGGCATTGCCCACCATGAAACCGTCAAGTAGCATGGCCTGCAGCCATGCCCAACCACCTTCGGCTACCCCATTGACGACCTGAAGTCGTCATCGACGATTTCTTGTTTACAATTCGATTTTTTTTCTTTGAAATTAAAATAAGAAATTCCTAGGGTTTTACTACGTTGAGAGTTTTTCCATCTCCGTTCAATTTTATGGGTTGTCGTTGAACCCACGGCCTTCCCTGTGATTTTTTGCACCACGACACGACAGCCTGAAGCGGTGGCGCTGGTCTTCTTCTCCGGCGAATTCACCCAGCTTGCGCTGGGGTATCTGGATCAAAGCAAACCCAAGCGCACTTGGGCTTAACCTATTCCTTGGCAAGCTTCAACCTTTTGTGCTTGAACAATCCCATCAGCCCTTATTACAAAGCCTAGTTGGCTTCTATTAGATTCGACCCGCAACATCAACCTATGTTTTGGTGTTCCTATATCCCCACCGCAACAGAACTCAACCCCCGTAGGGCCCTTGGTGTTCTTTGCACTCCAGAGCACTAGATCTGTGCCCTTTCATGAGCCTTCATTTGGATCCAGCCCATATAATTGGGCCTGCTTATCGAGCCCATCTCCTTTCCTTTTTTGCCTTCGGCTTGCAACCCACCCTAGCCCATTTTAGCCTAGTTCCTGGGCTTGGACCTCACGATAGAAATTTGCTCAGCCCACTAGTAGGCTTTAGCCCTTTATTTTGGGCCTTGAGTTTAATTGCCTAATTATTTTAGGCCCAATGGGTTTTATAATTTCTCACGCACACTTTAAATTTGGCCCGAAGTCCAAATAATTAATTCAATTATAATTCTAGACCTGAAGTTCCATTTGCATATTTTCTTGTTGCATATTTCTGTATATATGTATTTGCGTTTGTCTGCATGAACATATGAACCTGAAGTTCATAATTATTTCGAAACCTTAAGTTTCTAAAAACATTCAGTACCCTATGTTCACACCCAGAACGGTCTAGCAAAGGCATTCATTAAGCACTTACAAATGATTGCTCAATCGTTGGTCATACGTACCAAGCTTCTTATCATTGCTTATGCTATGCAATATTGCACGCAACCATGTTGGTCCGCTTGAGGCTTGTTATGACCTAACCATATAACACCCTTTAGTTTGTTACCGGATACGAACCTGACATATCGCATCTGCGCGTTTTTGGTTATGCAGTCTATATGTCGATTTCGCTGCCCTTACGTACAAAAATGGGGCCTTAGCGAAGGATGAGAATCTATGTCGGATATGATTCTCCTTTGATTATTTTTTACTTAGAACCTTTGACAGGCGATCTGCTTACTGCTCGTTTCGCGGATTGTCACTTCTATGAGATAATCTTCCCATCGTTAAAGGGAGATAAGAATGTCAACGTTCCTAAAGAATTACACGAATTATCGTGGATGACTCCCACTTCGTCTCATTTAGATCCCCGCACCGCTCAGTCTGAAACTGAAGTACATCGCATATTAGATCTCCAAAGCATAGCTTAGAGCATGGCAAATGCTTTCACCGATCTAGCGCGAATGACAAGATCACATATTCCAACTGCGAATGTGTCTGCAAAGATGGATATACCAAATGTACGACGGACTTTCCTCTTGGAATCCCGCCAACTTTGGTGATCCATGTACACTAGCGACTAGCCAATCATCTGCCCCTCCACATAATCATGGCAGACCTCTTGGTTCAAAGGATTCACATCCCCGGAAAAGGAAACCCACGTCACAAACACCTAAAAAGCCTACTGTGAATCTGACCGTCACTTACTCATTCTATCCAACTCATGAGGAAATTCTAGATTACGGAAGCAATCTTGAAGAGACGAATCCACCTACCGAGAATCGTGAGATTTCAATCTATTATGCTAGCTTTGATGATTTTTGGTGCAGAAATGAGATGATCATCGATGATGTATTTGCATATCCAGTAGCTACTGAGATCATGTTGAGCGATGACATTGAACCACGTTCTATTGATGAATGTCGACGTAGAACCGATTGGTTAAACTGGAAACAAGCAATCCAAGTCGAACTCGATTCACTTGCGAAATTTCAAGTCAAGTGTTTGGACTTGTAGCTTTTACTCTTCCACATGTGAAACCCGTTGGCTACAAATGGGTTTTCATTCGGAAGCGTAATGAAAAGAACGAAATTGTGCGTTACAAAGTTCGTCTTATTGCGCAAGGCTTTTCACAACACATTGGGATAAACTAGGATGAAACTTATTCACCCATTCTGGATGTGATTACTTTTATCTACCTTATCAGTTTAGTAGTTTTCGAAAAACTGAGTATGCAGCTGATAGATGTAGTAACTGCATATCTCTAAAGGGATCTTGATACAAAATTTTATATGAAAGTTCCTAAAGGACTTACATTAACTGGATCAAATATTTCTAAAGCTCAGAACACACTTTCAATTTAGCTGAGGCGTTCATTTTACGGTTTAAAGCAATCCGGAAGAATGCGGTATAACCGTCTGAGTGAGTATTTGACTAGTCAAGGATATGTGAACAACGAACTATGCCCTTGTGTATTCATTAAGAAGTCACATTTCGGTTTTGCGATTGTTGCAGTATATGTCGATGACATGAATCTTATAAGAACTCTTGAAGAGCTCGCGAGAACTGTTGCGCACTTGAAGTCGAAATTTGAGATGAAAGATCTAAGAATGACTCGATACTGTCTCGGTCTCGAGATAGAGAACCATTTGGATGAAATCTTAGTACATTAAACGAACTACACCCAGAAAGTGTTGCGCCACTTTAACAAGGATAAAGCCTTCGAGTACTCATATGGTCGTACGATCGCTAGATGCAAAACGAGATTTCTTCCATCCAAAGGAAGATTATGAAGAGATTTTGGAGCTTGGAGTTCCTTATCTAAGTACGATAGGCTCTTTATTGTACTTAGCTCAATGCATTATACTCGACATCTCCTTCGCTGTTAATCTTTTGGCAAGATACAGTATTGCACTAACACGCAGACACTGGGCTAGTGTTAAAGAAGTTTTTCGCTACCTTAAGGGTACTACAGATTTGGTCTTAAACTATCCCTACGGATCCTCGAGTGACGCCGCACCCCTCTTATCTCGAGTCGATTATCGCCTTGTTGGTTATACCAATGCATGATACTTTTTTGATCCGCACAAGGTGCATTCTCAAACGGATTATGTCTTTACCTTGGAGGCACCGCAATCTCTTGGAGGTCAACTCAACATACCTTAGTTGCCACTTCGTCTAACCATGCTAAAATTATTGCCTTACACGAAGTAACTCGGGAATGCTTTTGGTTGAGAGCAGTTGTGGGCCATATTCGAAGCTTCTGCGATCTTTACCCTGTCGTTGATGCCGATGACGATCTATGAAGACAATGCAGCATGCATAGAACAGCTCAAGAAGGGTTGCATCAAAGGAGACAACACCAAACATATTGCACCAAAGTTCTTCTTCTCATATCAACAACAAAAGCATCAGAAGATTGAAGTCACGCAAATCCATTCACAAGATAATTTGGCCGACCTCCTCACCAAATCACTACTGAATGCGACGTTTCAGAAGCTTGTTCATGGAATTGGTATACGTAAACTTTCTGAGTTGTAACATTGCTAGTTCTCTTTGGAATTATGTCAAACTCAGGAGGAATATCCTAAAGTATACTTGCTTGATCTTAATGTACTTTTTTTCCTTACGATTATGGGCATTTTTCTCACTGGGTTTTTGCTACCTAACTAGGTTTTAATGAGGCACCCAACTTGGGTTGATCATATCCCTGATGTTGTCTCGTGGACATTTCATTTGACTTTGCATTTCTCACGCATTTTTCCTTAGACTATGGGTTTTGTCCTTACTTGAGTTTTTACCATACCCATAGGGTTTTTTGTGAGACTTACTTCCTTATGCAAGTTCCTACCTTATTGAGAATAGCGTGTTCCCAGGATAGTGTTAACGAGTCGACTTTCTCAACCTCTACATGATGCTGAATCAACTTGAGTATTCACACACTCAATGGAGAGTCTTATAAACTTCTAGTTTAAGTGTGATTGTGTAAATCCTAGATTAGATTTGATTCTAGTTATTATTTCCTATATGAACTTGTATTCCTTGAAAGAGAAGAATTTATTCCCCCTCTTATGACTATAAATAAAGGTACTGCGTAGAGGGGATAACAACATCCTCTACACATTCTTCTACACAACCCTAAAAATACATCTCTCTCTCCAATCTTTCTCTCTGCCGCCGACACCCTTCCCTTGTCAGATAAAATAGGCTACAACAACTGCTATATAAACCTTAAGTTTTTGCAACTTCGATTTCTTTATTTCATGAAAGTTATCTACTTAACCCTTTTTTTTTTGAAGACGAGGTTTACACACACCCTCACATATATAGATAATTTATCTTTAGCTAAACAATAACGTGTTATGTTGTTCAAGAATCCTTTTAGACATATATATAACCAGAGTACGAGTTTGAGATACTCGTTAAGATTTAAAAAGTGAATTTAAAAATTAAAAAATATATATATAACCTGAGTATGAGTTTGAGATACTCGTTAAAATTTAAAAAGTGAATTTTTTAAAAATCTAACAACATAAAATGTTTATATTATTAGTACTTTTATTAGCTTGAATGTATAGTCTCCAATCACGTGGTAGTATAAACATCTTATGTTGATAGGTTACATACATAATTCACTTCCATAAGAGTATCTCCACTAGTGATTTCCTTCTGGATTAGATGAATTGCATTTGGGGTTTGCGCCCGAGTGGAGAAGCATCAGACAAAACGTCCCCCCTACGCGATGCGTGACAAAGCCAAACGTCTCCTTCCTAATCAGCTCGTGGGTTCTCCGGTTGAGGCTTGAATCTGAGGTTTCGTTCATGATTCTGGGTAGGGGCGAGTAAAGAGGGAGAGTACACAAGTAGAGAGAGAACGCAAGCAGCCAAAGTGATGGTCTTAGCCAATCCCATAGTTTTATGGGGATCTCGCTAAGATCGCCTAGCGAGGTCTTTAGTCGAGCCGAGTCCTCCCTAATCTCATTAAAGCAAGGCCCGCAAGGTAACAAACACAAACTACCCTAATATTTAATCCAATTCAGTCCAGGGTGGGCAAACAAACGCCCCCTATAAGTACAAATAAAATACCGGACTCCTACAAATATCTTTTAATACGTATCACTGAGTGGTTCAAAATATCAACGGTTTAAATCTTTCATAAAATTCATACAACTGAGTAGTCTAGAATTATAGCCGAACTCCAAAACTACAATGAAAGATTTAGGGCATGTTTGGTATCCTATTTGAAATTTTTTATCATTTCTCGAAACATTTCTTAAAAATATTTCTTGAAAACAAGCTTTTTTAAGACTAAAAAACTTGATTGGTTTGCAATTTAAAATTTTTAAATCTTACAACTTAAATTACACAAAGAGATCTAAAAAGAGGAGGTCACATGAGAGGGAGAGAGAGGAGAGAGGAGGAAAGAAAGTAAGAGATGATTGAAGGAAAGAGAAAGAAGAGAGAGGATCGAACAATACAGAGAGGAAGAAGAGTGAGAGAAAGAACCCAGAAAATGAAGAGAGCAGATTGGAGGGAAGACGAAAAAGGTAAAAATAAAATAAAAGGAGAGATGAAGAAGAGAGAGAGAAAGATAGATTTGGAGTGGGAGGAGAGGAGGGAGAGAAAAGAAATTAGTGAGTTTAAGTTTAAAAACTCTAAAAACTCACTTTTTATATTTTTAGAGACTAGACTATATTTTTTAGTTAGTGTTGAGTTCAGTTTTTTAAAATAGTCCTACCGAACAAGTTTTTTAAGGCCTAAAATTTGAAAATTGTTTTTGAGTTTAAAAAATTGAATTCAAGTAGAGTACCAAACATGCCCTTATATTTTTGAAATAACAAAAAAATATTGGCCAAATCGGATAAATGATCTATGTGGTCATAAGGTATTTGAAAGATGGCCCATGTGCTAAAAAAACTCGGATTTAAACCCCTGTGGTGTACTTCATTAGCAAATTTAGTCCAAAAATGATTTTTCCGTTAACTATCTATTAATATATGGGTAAAATTGTACTTTGACATGTGCACCTTCTTTTTCCTGCATCTCCCCTTCGTGCAAGAGAAAAAGGAGAGACCATTTTCAAGAAAAATAAGATACGGTGAGACCTCACCTTTTATCCACAACAAAAAACCCATAAATAATTTACGATTAATAACAGATCTGTCGCCTAATTACAACATAACAAATCAATAAAAAAAATATTACAAAGGGCAAATAATAGAAAATGAAGGAAAATTAACAATCAATCAAAGAGTAAAGTAGAGAGAGAAATGAGGTTGAAGGTAGAAAACATTACTTTCTCTTCTTCCTCCATGCCTTCTTCTTGCCTCCAGTAGCACGACACTTGTGCATCGAGTCACATGAGATACTTGCATATTATCACATATACAAAACTAGTGAAACACATACAGAGAGAGTGAAAGGAAGAAAGAGAGAGAGAGAGAGGGGGTCTGAGTGGTATCCATGGTTCCGGAGTGAGAGAGAGCTTCAGCGAGACCTCCTCCTCCTCCTCCACACTTCGCGCAAGAAAAGGGAGAGACACGGTGCCCACCATGGTTGCAGTGGTAGCTCTGTGGAAAACTGAAAATGATCTCTCATTTTTCTCTTGCGTGAAGTGAGTTTGGGGGTTTCGTAGGGGAGATGCAGGAAGAAGAAGGTGCAAACATCAAAGTACAATTTTATCAATGTATTAACAGATAGTTAATGGAAAAATTACTTTTGAATTAAATTTGCTAACTGAGTACACTACAGAGGTTTAAATCCGAGTTTTTTTAGCACATGAGCTATCTTCCGAATACCTTATAACTACATGGATCATTTATCCGATTTGGCCAAAAATATTCAGAGATGTATCTTAAGCCAATTCCTTGCTGCTGGGGTATTTGCGTCCGTCAATACTCAAGGCAGCGTGCAATTCACAATTGAAAAAGAAACACAAGCGTGCAGTTCCCTTGCAATTCCGTCCAAAGTGCTCGTGCTCTCCATAGCTAGTATTTAAATTGCATTCCTTGTGTATCTTTATTTATTTTAATTGCATTCCTTGTGTATCTTTATTTTCTGCATCATTCAATCATTACTATTACAATTTGTTGTATAAATGCTTTTAAATATCATGTTATCAATTGATCGTGAAGATGTAAAACAAATCCTACGGCTAAAAAAAAAACACACTAAAAAAGAAAACTGGCAAAGGAAAACACACAAAGATTTATCAATGGATATTGCGTGTATATATATACTCACACACGCTTGTAAAGATCTTGAAGGATAACATTTTTTCTCTAGCTAGGTAAACCGTACATAATATGTTGGCAAACCTATATATTTGTATCAAATTTATGGAGAAGAAAGTCGCTTGATTAATGATTTAAATTGACAGTCTAATAACATATATATAATTAATGACAAATATTTTCCCAACCTGATTTATCCCATCATGAATATTGTTGAAATGGTGCAAATACCATTTATTATTGAAAGTTGATGTAATTAATCTTTGGCTTAATTAGTCAAGTGATTTCACTTCTTCAAAGAAAGAAACTTACCGTTGTTGATACTCATAACTTGCATTTTGTATTTGACATTTATTCTACAACTTTGTGATGATTAAGGACATGCAAGAAGAACACTTGAGCTAGGTCTGCAACAATTCAAGGGCCACGTTAAAGTAGATGGTGACACTTATTTTCACTTTACTTGAAGAGATTTTGATGTCAAATTTCATAAACTACAATGATTGATAATTGATTAACGAAAAAATAACCTTCCTAATGTAACCCTAAACCATCGTAATGTGAACCAATAAAGTAAAAAACCAATCCTTGGTCGGTTATTTTTTAGTTTTTTTAAACAATGCTTTGTCCTTATGCATAGGATTACTCAAACAGTACTGTTTAACACAAAAAACAAAAAAAAACAGTGTTGTTAATAAACGGTTTTAATTATCTGTCGTCTGCTATACAAAATACAAAGTGCATACTTAACTATGCATGCTGCTGAGAGTAAAGCGGTAGCCGACATGCAGGATTTGCACTGTCTGTATACAATATTTTATGAGTAGATTACATACCACGAACAAAGCCACAGAGCCAGCTGAGGACTGTCTAAACAAACCATATCAAAGGCAAGGCTGGCTTTTGGCTTTTCTTTAAGTTTTTCATCGTTAAATTCACATAAAAAAATATAGAATATACTTATATTAGGCTGGACTTTTCTGCGTTTTTTAAGAGAAGGCTAGAGTTATATGGAAATGGTAAGAGTAAGTCTGGAAAATTGCGAAAGAGGAAAATACTTTGGCAATTTGGAAATGTCAGATTTCCCTTAAAACAGCCTACACAAACTGCAGGGAGTTGTCACACAATGCTTTGTCCCTCCTTGGGTGAAAAAAAGTGGAATGTCATGCCCAAATTGAAGTGCAAGTCTGCGACTTACATGATACAAGTATATCACTATAGCATTAACATGACGTTTTGTGTTAATAAGATAATATCATATATAAATTTTCTTTTCACGTAACATGGTATTATTGTAATTAGACGTCATATTTGCAAAATACTCGTACCATAAAAATTGTTCCCTCTCACGTATGTTCCACTAGAACTGCACATGCATTCCCGAAAATGGCATGAGGGATTCGATCGAAACTGTCCAATTTTGATCGTTTGATCATATAATGCTCAAATCATAATAAAGAGAAGCAAAAGTGGTGGTGGTGGTGGTGGTGCACTATGCCCTATAATCTGCAACTTCATAATAATAGGGCATGGTGGTGGTGACCCTCAAGGCAGAGATTCAATTGAGCCAACCTAAAAGTTCATTGTGTTTGGACTTGGTCCACATTAGCAAATCACCTAAAAAGATTCCAATAATTAGCTAATGCGTGTCCAAAGATTCACAACGCCGAGAATCCTTATAATAATCCATGCACATAATCCCTAAAGACCTTCATCATTCAAAAGACCATTGCATTATTCCATGGTGAAAAGTAAAAAATGAAAAATCATATCAAAAGGAAAAGAGGGGGTAGAGAGCAAAAACTTTTAATCACTTGAATTTCAATCTAAAGACAAATAAGATGTTATTAAGTGGACTTGAATCCTCTTTGGATCAACAAATCATAGTCCAACGACTCAAATTTTTTCGTTGTTGATTGTTTTACTTGAATTACCTGCTGTAGGTGTAGTTTTGTTATCGAAATCATGCAAGCATTAAGCCGCGAGAATTTTTGTCATTGTTCATTTCTAATGCAATAACTATGGCAATGGCACTCTCTTCTGTTTACCTTTTCCAGCTTTGAACAAACACACATATGTAATGTCGGCATCAAAAGGCACCGTAAACTTTCATCATCCACCCAAAAGCAAATCTGTCAGAAACTCAAAAATCACAAAGTACTTTCACATCGCCCTTTAATCATCACCCCACCCAAAACCCTCTTACACTCCTGTTCTTTTCTTTTCCGTTCAAAAAAAGCACCAAGGGCAGTTTCGTCACCAGAAAACACGACAAGTTAATTAAAAGCCCTTTGTTAAAATAGGAAGATGCTAGCGAGTCAGACCTTCTCGTTTACTGTTTTTTAGCTTTCGATCTTATCTTGCAATATTACATGATTTATCGAAATTATTTATGTTCTAATGCAATATTTAAAGACCAACCTTGCAAAAAAAAAAAAAAATCATCAAATTAGAAATTGTTAAACCATTTAATAACCTTACCAAAAGTTCGGTCTGTGACTGAACAATAAAGTTTGTTTATTGTTTTTTAAGGTCGTTAGATGACTAAACAATGTTAGATTTAGTTTATTTTTCTCAAAATTGATATTTAAAGGGTAACTGGTAACGTAAAAACTAAACGATTAAGGTCATTGTACAACATGAAAATAAGAACAAAAAATGTAGAATTGTTGTAGCCTATTTTATCTGACAAGGAGAAGAGGGCCCGCGGAAAGGGTAGAGAAAGAGGAGAGATGTGTCTGTAAAATTGTAGACGAATTGTGTATTGAAAATATGTTATCCCCCCTACATAGTACCTTTATTTATAGTAGTGAAATGAGAGAAGAAATCCTTCATCCCCAAGGAATACAAGTTCATATAGGAAATAATAACTAGAATCAAATATAATCTAGGATTTACACAATTACACTTAAACTAGGAAAGTTCACAGCACTCCCCCTTGAGTGTGTAAATACTCAAGATAGATTTAGCATCATGTAGAAGTTGAGGAAGTCGACTCATCGACATTGATTATAAGGAACAACACTTATTCTCAATAAGGTAGGAACTTGCATAAAGTAGTAAGTCTCACTAAAAAACCCTAAGGCTATGGCAAAAACCCGAGTAGGGACACAATCCATAGTCTAAGGAAAAATGCGTGAGAAATGCAAGGTCAAAATAAACGTCTACGGGACGTCATCAAGGATATAACTAGCCCAAGGTAGGTGCCTCATTAAAACCTAGTTAGGTAGCAAAAACCTGGTGGGAAAAATGCTTCTAATCGTAGGGAAAAAGAGTACATTAAGATCAACCAAGTATTCTTCAGGATACTCTTCCTAAGTTTGACAAATTCCAAAGAGAAATAGCAATGTTACAACTCAAAAAGTTTACGCATACCAATTCCTTGAACAAGCTTCTGAAACATCGCCTTCGATAGTGATTTGGAGAAAAGGTCAGCCAAATTGTCTTGTGAACTGATTTGTGTGACTTCAATCTTCTGATGCTCTTGTTGTTGATGTGAAGAGAAGAACTTTGGCGTAATGTGCTTGGTGTTATCTCCTTTGATGTAACCCTTCTTGATCACGTCAGGTTTCCTCACTTTATAAGGCTTTATCCTTTATAGAAAATGATTGAAGTGATGGACCTTAGAGAATAAAATTGGGTTCACCCTTGGGGTTGGGCTTTGGGATATGTTAATTAATTGATAATTAATTATAATTAATATATAATAAAAGATGGGCCTTGGCCTTGGGGCTCTTGGGCTCGGGCTCTAATAATTAAATTCTTTAGTTAATTATTTTCATATTTAATTAATTTTGAATTTAATTAATTAATTAATTATCTTTTATTATCTTTTATCAGCAGACTCATCCTTTCAGATGAAGAGTGATGAAAGAACGCAGAGAGCAAATCATCCATCTGGAGAAGATGTCTCCCAACACACACATCCTATTCTTATACCTATTGCGAACATGCATACACCTATTATATATACATCTATCTGCATGACATTTCGAATATAGAAAATCAACATTCTTCTTCTACAATCACAAATATCATTTCTGAGAGAACCACACAGAATTTCACCAAAAGTCAAGTTTTTCAGTGCTGGAATTCTGACTTGATCATTGAATCCTGGTGAAGCAGACGTCCGTAGAACTACAAGCACTAAGTAGGGACGAAATTTCTGTTTCAAGGACATTGCGGTACGCAAGCCTCAATCTTCAATATTTATGTTTAATATTATTTCATTGTTCATACACTATTAATTAGTTGTTTGCACTTATTATTTATTAGCATATATAAATTTATCACAGATTGTTGACATATCTTCAACAATTGATATGTCAACACAGGTTGGATGGGCCTGAGAGGGTGGTCAGAGGTGCATTCTTAGGTACGAAGTTAGTGAAATAGATGCGTTCATGCAAAACGATGTGTGTGGTTGCACTATCTACCAGACAACTAACTTCCTCACTAGTCATACCTAGAATGAAAAATTAATATGAATCGGTCACATGCATAAAAGTTCTAAAAACAAATATCCATTCAAAATAATTTTAAGTATTCAATGATGGTAATTAATTAAAAACTTAATATCCAAAAAATGAATCACCAACAAATAATCCAAACATAAAGGAAAATTGTTCAAAATTTAACCAACAACAAAATGGAATGTTCGGCCACTACTATGGAATTCGGCCCCATGATTTTATTTCAACTAAAAAATAAGTATATGTCTAAGATTCTAATCTTCCATAAGTGTGATAGCCTCCTGAAAGTCAGAAACCTCCATGTTTGTACTCTTCAGATTGTCCACTTGCACAAAGTTTGATTCAAACTTCTTACGACGAGAATGATATTTTGTTTGCAAGGCATCATGAATATATCTTCGGATAAAGATCATAGCGCTGGCTTTCTCAGCTTCGCCAACAGGATTGTCCATCTCATCTTCAATGGTGGGATGCAAATTATTTGCAGTGAGGTGAAACTTCACATCTTGGACCCACTTGAGGTAGTTCATTTCAGAGACCTCCAAAGTAGGGAAGTCGAGTTTGTTCAAATTCGACATGTTCCTATCACAAAATAAAGGACAATATGTGATTAGTGTAATGGAGGAAAAAAAATAAATCCATTCACGTAGGAGTAGAACATTCATGTTCTAATATACATGTGTTGGCTAATTTTCACATGAAAAAGCTTCAGGTTTTCATGGGTGATGTTTTTAAGTGAAAAACTTCAGGTTTTCAAACAAGGCATGTTTATAGAAACTTCAAGTTTCAAAATAATTATGAACTTTAGGTTCATATGTTCTTGCAGGCAAACACAAATATATTCAAAGAAATATGCAACAAGAAAATATGCAAATAGAACTTTAGGTCTACAATTATAATTGAATTAATTATTTAGACTTCGGGCCAAATTTAAAGTGTGGGTGAAAAAATATAAAACCCATTGGGCCTAAAAATAATTAGGCAATTAAACTCAAGGTCCAAAATAATACCTAAGCCCACGGGTGGGCTAAGTAGTGTGAAATATGCGACCCAGGGCCAAAAATTGCGCTTGAGTGGGCACATGCTGATCAGGCCCAAATATTCATAACGGGCTGCAGGCCCAATATGGTAAACCGGTTTCACAAAAGGAGCCGAGCCTAAAAGGATGGCCCAAACGGGGTCGGATCATGTGTGACGCGACACGGGAGAACACAGATACGTCAGCGGGGCTGGGATTTGATGCAACACACATCACCGAGACACCATGGCCCTTTGGGTGGGTATTAGGTCGAGCCAAGTATTGGGCCGCATCTACGAGCCCGTTCTAGAAGAAACAAAAAGCTTATTCTTTCTCTGCGGGCCGAGAATCCACCCTAAATATTGGGCTTAGGGTTTCAACCAAGAACACCCCAGCCGGAGCTGGGTGCAGTCACAGAGGACGAAGGCCGGCATCGTAGCTGCAGGCGCTGTGTTGTGACAGAAATTTCTTGGTGCAAGGTCATGGGTTCGACGGAGAGCAATTTCCTAGGGATGGAGGGATTACCCTAACATCAAGGGAAAAAGGCAACCTAAGAAATTCAAACTGGAATTTCACCCAAATTCGATGAAATTCTTCAAGAATTTCAATGATATTGGATTAAAAATCACAATACCATGTTGAATTTAGGCAGAAAATTTCACGACAAGGTCGTGTTCTCGCTTCATGCAATGTAGGTTTTCTGGGTTTGGACGCCATAGACGTCGAGTTCCAAATGAGCTTGATGCTCCATGCTTTGCTTGAGGTCACGGGTTCGAAGAACCCAGATGGCGATTTCAATGTTTTTTTCTCTTTTTTTTTTTTCAATTCAATTCATAGCATATTCAATTTAATAATATAATGTATTTCATAGCATATTCAATTTAATAATATAATGTATGTATATATATTTGATGCAATTCATGACAAATATCAAATTCACATAATTAAACAATTAAGAATATAATGCATACACAATTTATGTAGAATCTAAAATTCGAAAAATGTAAAGTTGGGTCATGCATTATGGTGAATGTTCATGCTCTTAGGGTTGCAAAAATATCGAGATAAAAACCGTTGTTTTGAAAGAACCTGATTGCATGATGATATGGATGAACTGGTTTGATGCTAAAAAATCTTCAATGTCAGATTCCTAAGCGCAGCAGTAGAAGCATGTTGATAACGTTTTGTAGCCTATTTTATCTGACAAAGAGAAGGGGGTCGGCGACAAGGGTAGAGAGAGAGAGAGAGAGGAGAGATGTGTTTATAGAATCGTAGGAGAATTGTGTATTGAAGATATGTTATCCCCCCTACGTCGTAGTGCTTTTATTTATCTGATAAAAAGAAGAGAAGAAATCCTTCATCCCCAAGGAATACAAGTCCATATAGAAAAAAATTATTATAATAAAATCTAATTTAGGATTTATACAATCATACTTAAACTAGAAAGTTCACAAAAAAAACGAGAATGTCCAATAAAATTTTTGCTAGCATTCGTGATTAAAATAAAGAATGATTTGTTTACACCATTTGTTTTCCTTCTACTTCACTCATATGATTAATGGAAAACTAACCAAAACACCCTCAAAACTTTACTTTTAATCATCAGGACAGATTTTTTCAAAAATGCCGATCCTACCCTTCACACATATGTACAAGATTGGGTCAGTTTTATGCAAAATTCATGTGGATACATCCAAAAGAAGAAAAGGAGATTGACATTTTCAGAAAGCATTTGCATGCAAAAGGATATGTGGCAAACATTGCAACAACCAAGACAATATAGATTCACATGCAAAAGAAAATGTGGCAAACACTGCAGCAACCAAGACAACATAAATTCACATGACATTCAAGCAAAGACAAGACAGCCAGCTTTCAGAAACAATGCTGACAGTTTTCAGAAACAGTGTGCATAAGAAACAGTTACAAGCATTTTTAGGATTGCTAAATTATGCAAGAAATTTTATCCCTGATTTAGGAAGAAAAATAGCAGTATTACATAGTAAAACTAGCAAAACTGGACAAAGATATTTTAATAGTGAAGATATTAAATTAGTTCAAAAAATAAAAGAAGAAATTACTAAACTTATAGATAAAACTTTTGCTTCTTCAAAGTACTAATAATTCTTTTGGATATATATGCTAATCTTCTATTTATGCTAGTTATAGTTGGATGTCTGGGACAATAAATACCTGGTAATTGTGGTTGACAGGGTCTACAGGAACAATAATATTTGTTGTTCATATACAATAAACAAATATGATATCAGTTGTATCTACGACTTCTATCCTCAAGGTACTTTACTATTATAATTATACTATTAAAATGTCTTTAATGGCAATATTGTTGAAGGAATCAGAAATCCAACTCTGAGATACAGGTCAAGGGTACCAGGGATTTCTGATAGGCAGCAGGTTCTCTTAGATAATTTTTGGAATATCCAAATTAAGCAGCCAAGCATGAGGTTAGGTCATGAAAAATTAATTAGAGCCTTAGAACAAGAGTTTGATAGCTTTAATTTAATTTTTGTAGTGTTTATGTAGATGATATTTTAGTACATAATAAAAATAAAAATGAACATATGAAGCATTTTAGAAAGAACTCAGTGGATATTGCCTAATTTATAAGTAACACCAAATAGACAACCAGATAAAGTACAAATATATGAAACTAGTACAGGTCAAGCAACAATTAGGTTTAGTAATTATAAGCAATTAGAAAAAATAGAAGAGGATGAGAATGAAATTGAAAATAAGAGTATACATATGGCTTTTGATAATTTAGATATTAATTTAGTTGAACAAAATTTTGATCATATTGTAGATAAACTTATAGAAGATATTGATCATTTAGATGAAGAACAATATTTGGAAAAATATAAGACATATGATTTAGGACTACATAAAATTTCAGACGAAGAAATGAAAATTTTAATCTTAGAAATAGGAGTAGAACACATTTTAGGATCAAAAGAATATACTAATTTATTAGAATTGAAAGCAGAATGTAATCCAGCAGAAGAAAGTAGTACATCGGGAGTAGAAAATCTAGGACACGCAAGCAGAACCGATCAACAATTTTTAAGACCAACAAATGAACAATATAATGAAAAACCAAAAGTAGACTATATGGAAGAAAGTAAGATAAAACCTAGGAAAAATAGGATTCCATATTTGAGAGGGTTAGAACAAATTAATATAGCTGGTAATATATTAAATTTAGATAATGTAGATCCACAAGATTGAGAAAGAACGATTGAGAGATGGGAAAAAGGCTGTGTACATGCAGCATTAATGTTAGATTTTAGTAATTCACAAAACATGTTAGATTACTTTGAACACTCCATCAAATGTACTTTTTCTTTAGAATGTTTACCTAATTTTGGACATTTAGGTCTAATATGTCCAGCTTCTCCACTTGAATAACATTTACAATTACTCTTATCTTTTGGTGCTTTATATTTCCTAATCCAAGGTCTGCCACTTCTTTTTCTAAATTGTTTTGGAATATATTTTCTTTTCCTATATGTTCTTGAAGGTCTTATACTGAAATTCTTATGTTATTTGTAGGGTTTATATGACTTATATTTCTTTTTGTATATTTTCTTATGCTTAGGACATTTTGAGTGGCTCGTTATGCCATTTGGACTTAAAAATGCTCAATCGATCTTTCAAAGAAAGATGGACCAAATTTTCAAGAAATATGATAATTTTTGTAGTGTTTATGTAGATGATATTTTAGTACATAGTAAAAATAAAAATGAACATAGGAAGCATTGGAAGCCCCACAATTTCAAAGAAGAAACAGCGGAAATATATTACAAGGTGAAAGAAGATAGAGAAAGAGATGCGGAGCTAGTAGAAGGCGATGAACAATATTGGAATAATTTGTCAGAAGAAGAGCTGCATAACATCGACAACATGATGGAAGCCTGAAGAACTAGCTGTAAATTAGCATAAGATGAATAGCATCATAATGTATTTCCAGACAGAAATGTCAACATCGTTGTGGTCCGCATGTAATGGCATAAGAGTAAATAAAGAGAAGAGTTTGATCTATTATAGATTTTTCATACGTAAAATGTCCTTATGGTTAAGAATGAATAGTACCAAGTCATTTTCGTTAAAACTCCCTATGATTAATTGATTATCAGTCTCTTAGTTGTCTTTTGTTTTATTCAATGCAAGTCAAATGTAATAATAATAATAAAAGTGTACATGAGAAAAAAGATACGGTGAAAATCATTTTGTCTATAAAAAATAAAAATAAAAAATTCTTGTCTTTAGGTGTTTGATTGGACCCCACAAAACGTTCAAAATCCAAGGGCCCATGAATATCTCTCACTTGGGGCCTATCCGTACACTGTTGATGGGCTTCTCAGCAGGCCAAGCCAACCACAATTTCTCTCCAATAAACTTGCATAATCAAATTGAAAGCGAAATTATGAATATTCTTTTGGAGTTTGTAAGTAGAGTTTTGTGTATATGGCTGTTGCTTAATCCTCCTCAATCATGCAGGGTAGCAAAATAAAAAGATTGTAACATCATTTTCGTCAAAACTCAAAAGTGCATCAAATCAAACTTCAAAAGGGTTTCGCTTTCACTTTATAGTTTTGTTTTTTTTCTTGGAGGTGACAAAAGAAAAAGGCATTGGTTGTTGGGACCAAAAGAGCACATATATATCTATATGTATTAAATATATAAGTATAAGAATTCAGAAATATGCGCTTTTGACAAATTTAGACATTTATTTTGTAGAGTCAATTTCGTAATGTATTTTAACGATTCGAATTATTTATATTTTAACATATAATTCATAGATTATTTTTGCAAAATAATTAGACAAATCCAAAATCATTAAGATATTTATTTGTGAAAAAGAAAATGACAAATGAGGTTTTATAAAGAAATACTAAATTTAATCCAACGATCATGTAGTTTCGAATCTGAGTGATTTTTTGTATACATGATCTTTAAGATAAGACGTTGGGGATAGACATGATCGTATCTCATATGTATGTATATAACCGATATGAAAAGACTATGACCAAACGTTATCCTTTGGCTTTCTTTGACTGGTAAACGTAATATTATATGGTTCCCAGCATAATCAATCAGAGAAGCCCTTTTGTTTTGCTTTTCTGAGTGCAAAATGTATCCCTTTGCGTTCAAAACAAGGGTTACGATAAATTGAGAACTGTGGTAACCTGGATATTTCCCCTTTTTAGGCTGTACCTTTTTATTATTTGTTTCTCATTCTTTTTTAATGATAGGAAATATCTTCGACCACTCCTTTGTGTAATAGTTATGTTCGAGTTGGGTTTGAAGTTTAATATGGTTTTCAATTAGAAAAAATGAAAAAATTTAACGAAAAACTTTCGGTACTGTTCATTTTAAAGAAAAATTACATTTTTACACTAAAAAGTTAATTCTGATACTATTTACTTTACCTTTTATTTTGTCTTTATCATTAAAACTCAAAATTTTCAATTTCTTTTTATTAGTTTTCCTTTTCAACTTTTCAAGGCAAATGTGAAATTAAAGCTTAATGAGCATATTTATGGCGACCAATCAAGTTTCTTTAGGAAAACGCTACATATGATCTTTTTAGATTATATTTTATAAATTACATAATGTGACCGTTAATAGTGAGATTTTTTTAATGATATAAAGAAGAAATGCAACCATCAACCGCTACATCACGTGATTTTACAAAATATGATCTAAAAAGATGGTCTCTTTAACATTACCTTTTTTTTAACGAGTAATGCTAGGTAGACTAACTTTTTTATCTTATTGGTGTGTTTTTCCTATCGATCGATTTTGTCCCCATGTTTTCAATTTGACAAATTGGTCTCCATATTTACTTTCGTTAGTCAATCCTAGATAATCCGTTAAATGATTGTTAAAATTGATGTGTGCCTTGCACGTGAGATAGTCATAGTTGATCATTTGATCTTTGCGTGGGTTTAATGGGGTTACAATGAAGTTACATTTCTGTTCTCTCACTTGCAAGGCACATATCAATTTTAACAGTCATTTAACGGATTGTCTGTAATTGGCTAACGAAAGTAAACATGAGAACCAAATTGACTGATACAGTAAACACATGGACTATTTTGACATTTAAGTCGATTTATAAACCATGTGATATTTTACCAATAGAAAATATACACGTCAATCAACACTAAAATAATAATTCAATTATTAACGACCACGTCATATGATTTACAAAATTTAGTTTAAAAAGTTGATCACCCTAACATTATTCTTCTTAATATGACTTTGGGGTTGTGGGAGATAGATTCGTAAATTGTACTTACGTTTGTGAAAGCTATTGGAGTTTATCGGGTTCCTACGCAAGTTCGAATATTCCTAAGAGGCATCAAAGGGCTTGAGTCAAAAAGCGTATGTGAGAGATTAAGACCTAGGGTTTGATGGGGTAAGGTGGTTATTCTTGTAATTACATTTGTTTTTAATATGTGTGTTAGTGAATTTTTTTTAAAGGGATCATCAAAGTTGAGTTGTGCATGATTGATCGAATTACTATAATTTTAGTGTCTTGTTTGTTTGTCATCAATAATGCATTGATAACAAAAAAATGTATTAGAAATTTTCATACAATTATAATCGCCTTCTAACAACATGAATCACATAAACTTAAAAAGTTTATGTATACTATAAATATAAACACTTACAAGCATATTGACCAAAAAAAAAAAAAAAACAACACTTACAAGCAAAAGGAAAAGAAATTGTTGTAAGACTGGAGACTCGCCAAATTCTATGAGCTCATTCAAATGCTACAAACTCAAATTTAGAATCCAAATTGATTTTTTTTTTGGTTGAAAAAAGTTTATGGGGAGGGAGGTTACTTCATTTTGGGTCAGGGCATTATCACAAACTTTTTTTTTAGTTTTTATAGATGGCCTACCAAGAGAAATGCTGAGAGCGAGACTTGAATATAGACTTTGATCTTGTGAAGAGAACGATCTTTATCAACTCAACCAACTCTAGTTAGCAAATCCAAATTGATTTTGATAATTAACTTTAAGATGCAATGAACCAAAAAATAAAAACACTGATTCAGGAAATATCCTATTTGACGTATCCCCTTAAGCTGAGGAAGAAAATGAAAAGAGGAACGGACATCCATGTACAATCACACTTTAATGATTTTGTCATGATGTTTTTTTGGGATGAGGATCATTTCAGGGTCCTTTTTGTAAGGATTTTAAAGATTATCACATTCTAATAGTTTATTATATATCGTGCGATTTGTTTTCGTTAAGTACTATTTACGTTTAATTTTAAATAAAAAATAATTTTTAATTGCATGATATACAATAAATGATTAAGATATGAGGATTCTCCCTTTTTTTGTACAATAATATCAATAATAATAACAATAAGAGATTGGTGATTTGGACCGATAGTAGTGAAATAATCATAACAATTTAATATCAAAATTATCATCCATAATTACTGTGAAACCTCTCACTTACAAGTTATAAATAATAAAATAATATTATTATACCATAATAATAGTGATTTTCATGCATTCGCGCATTGCAACGACCTTTGTCCTCTATTTTGACAGTTTTTACACTCCGAGTCCAAACTGAAAGTCCAGCTTTAAATGGATCGATGGGCTGTTGTTTTATGCTTTAGAATTAGCTAATTGGGTTTTCCTCATTATTGGGTTGTCTATCATCAGAACCAGGGGTCGTGATTTTCTTTTGCTTTGTCAGTTTTACAAGAAGGCTTTTTATTCAAAATGATCATTGAGATTTGTATAACACATTACTTTGATCCCTGAGATTGAAAATCAATAGAAATGGTCTCTGAGATTTGTTCACCATCCATTATTTTGGTCATACCGTTAAAAACTCTGTTAAGTGTCCCGGAGCTCTTAACTGGAAGTTTGGACAATTTTCAAGGCTTCGTAATTCAATCGTTTCTTAACCAAATTCGACTCATAATATATCAAAATGAAGATAAGAAAGTGTAGAAACAATTGAGTTATGAAACTTTGTAAATTGCCCAAACTTCCGGCCAAGAGCTCCGGGACACTTAACGGAGTTTTTAAGGGAATGACCAAAGTAATGGATGGTGGACAATCTCAGGGACCATTTCTATTGATTTTCAATCTCAATGACCAAAGTGATGTGTTATGCAAATCTCAGGAACCATTTTGGCTAAAAAGCCTTACAAGAACCAACAATTTATCCAAGTTGGAATCATTTTCCTATAAATTTGAGCAGCCAAAAACATGAGGTGTCAG
Organism: Malus domestica; assembly: GCF_042453785.1. NCBI lineage: Eukaryota > Viridiplantae > Streptophyta > Magnoliopsida > Rosales > Rosaceae > Malus > Malus domestica. The sequence goes on from NC_091673.1 coordinate 17,559,283, forward strand.
AGAGTCCATAGAGAGTTTCACTTTTATTTTATTTTATTTTATTTTATTTTTTTATAGAATAGAGAGTTCCACTTCTGAGCAAGTAATCTTAGCATTTCTCTAGAAAATAATATCTTGTTTGTTGATGCACAAAATCGATGAGACTTTGGAAGTTGGAACAACATAAAGTGTCAGGTTTGTGACCTTCATCTGGTTGCTCCGGTCACCTAGTGAGGATAAAATGTAAAGGGATAGAGATAAGAAAGCAAACACAAGATGTACGTGGCTCACCCTAAGTTTGGCTACATTCACGGAGTAGAGGAGTTCTCATTAATAGTGAATTGTTACACAAATACATAAGTTTAAGCATAATCATCACTAGTGGGTTCTAATGACTAATTTAAGTACAATAATGACATTCCGGCTTAATTGTAGGAGAATAGTCTTCTTTTATAGTTGAGAAGAGTCTCCAGCTTTTGTTCGCGATCGATGTGGGACTCTATGAGCTTTATTCTATTGTTGACATGTGTCGTGTTATGATTGGCCTCCTAGTTGAAGGGAAACTCTTGTGCTTCGTCAGGGATGCCTCAACATGAATTTCTCGGTGGGTCCTTGAAGGTATGAAGTTGATTGGTGCTTGGTAGTTTTGGGATTGATCAAGTATGGTACAAACAATGTTGTTGTGTTGAAAGACAATTTCTAAATGTAACTATTGTTAGCACTTATAAAATCTCATTCTACACTCCTTACAAGTATATTTTTTTACTAGTTATAGAAAATATAGAATGCAAAATGAAAATTTTGAAGTGACAATAACAATCCCCTAAAAAAAACGACAATGTAGTTGGGAAAAAACTTTCGTCTACTAGTGAAGTGATCATATAGTTACTGAACATAAAAACATATTTTTTTTTTGGCTGACAAAGAGAGAGATGATGTTAAATTTGAAAAGCTCCTTGTAGCTTATCATCGACTAAACATAATGGAAAAGAGGAAGATAAGCTGACGAAATTTTAAGGAAAACTAATGAAAATGTTTTGAAAACTTTGAGTTTTAACGATAAAGAGAAAATAAAGGGTAAAGTGAATAGTACCAGGATTGACTTTTCAGTATAAAAATGTGGTTTTTGGTTAAAATAAACAATACCAGAAGTTTTTCGTTAAAGTTCCCAAATTTTTATTGATAACATGTTATAAAACTACAGAGTAAACCGTAGAAAGAAATGAGAAGTAGAGACAGACATTGAAATTTGATCTCAAAGCTTATCTTATTCATTTATACAAGCTCCTTTTATAAGTTTACAACCATAATGATATGAACCTGAACATATAAACACATATCTTTTCCAAAAAAATAAAAACAGAAATCAACAAATCAAACAAGGGAAATTTTATTTGGTCTCAACTTTTTTATCTCTACACCCAACTAATATTTTTACTTCTCTGATCTTCCAAATTTGTCCTTAAATAATAAACGTTGAAGTTTTCTTTGTATCTCTACACCCAAACCCTACGACCACCACTGCAGGCCTTCATTATTTCCAACGAACCCAACTCAAGCGCCAGCAACACTAAAATCGACAAATCAAGACTGGAGAACAAATGGTATAGAGTCCTAATGTGAATCTTAAAGCAAACTTAAGTTGCAAAACCCTTTTTTATTTCAATCGACGTAAGGATCTTGGTTATGAACATAAGGAACCTTGGGTTAATTAAGAATATAAGGGAACCTATTAGGGTTTAGAGGTCCTATCCACATCATATGCATAAGCCCCTTTTCTTCACGTATTGATTTACGGAAAGGAAATTAACACTATTATTCTCATGAAAGTGGGAACGCCAAGGAAAGAGATCATCTCCGCTTCATACCGGATTTTTTTTTCTTTTCTCAGTAGTTAGATCCAAAAAGAGAGGAAAAACAAGAGCACCAGTGGTCACAGTGCCTGGACTGGGTTCACTAGAGAAAATGAAGGTGCAATGGTGATGTGAGTTAGGGTTATTGGATGTAAAGATAAAAACTTTAATATTTATTTTCTCATTCTTATTTATTTAAGGGTGAATTTGAAAGTTTAGTAGAAAATATTTGTTAGTTGGGTGTAGATATAAAAAGGTTGGGTCCAAACAAAATTTCTCATCAAACAAATATAGTACCTAGTGTTTGGTCTAGTGTAAGTCTATTATTGGTTTTGGCGCCAAACCGTTGGAATCTGGATCCTCTTTGTGAGGATTCCGGGAATCCATGAATCGTGTTCGTTTATCGTATATCGTGCGGTCATATATTATTTTAAATATTTTTATTTAAAATTAAACACAAACAGTATTTGACAAATACTAACCGCTTGATGTGCGATGAATGAAAACGATTTACGGATATTCATGATTCTCACCAACAAGATCCAGAGAGGATCCTCACCAACAGAATCTGGAGGGGATCCTGTTGGAAACCGTTGGCCCACAAACTCAGAAAATGGATTCCTAAGGTGGGACGCGGGAGAGAGAAAAGAAGCGAAGAGACAATACAGTGGGCCTAGCCTATTATGAACCGAATTGGGTTGTGAAATAGATATGCAATGTGGCTGGGCCCATTAGAGTTAACCACCACGTGCAACATGATTATGAGATTGATATATTATAGAGTAAATTATAACAATAGTCCCTTAATTTTAATTAAATTGGAGTAATGATCCCTTAATGCATCAAAATGTGTTGCTATGGTCATTTTCGTCAACTTCATTAGAATTTTGTCAAAATAAGTTATGTTGGAAGGACCCTTACTACAATTGGGGTCCCTCAACTCATCAAAACGTGTAGCTATGGTCTTTTTCATCAAATTCGTCATAATTTTGTCAAAATGAGTTATGTTGGAAGGACCATTGCTACAATTAAGTTAAAGTTGAGAGACAATTTCTCCAATTGGATTAAAATTGAGGGACTAATGTTAATAAATTTTTAGTTGAAGGGTCATAGCTACACGTTTTGATAAGTTGAAGGACCAATAGTAATAGATTTTTAGTTGAAGAACTATTGTTCTAATTGAGTTAAAATTAAAGACCGTTGTGTGGGTGGGTTGGTTCTAATGGGTTTCTAGTTTTTCAAACCGTGCGTTAACCTTTTATTGTGCGGGTGGATGGGTTATAAGGCCATCTCCAACTGATGGCTGGCAAGAGGGCTCATTTTAGCCTTCTTGCCCTCCAAGATTCTCCAAGATGTTAATATTTTAATGAACAGTATAAGGCCATATTTGCCTCCGTCTCCAACCAAGGGCCAGAGGGCTAGAGGGCTCATTTTAGCCCTGTCACAAAAAACCGTCTCCAACCGAGGGCCAAAGGGCCATAGGGCCAAACATAATTTATTATTTAAAAACTACAACTTAAATTCAAATCCAACGGCTAAGTGACGTCAGCTAGCCGTTGGATTTGAATTTTTTTTTTCTATAAATAGGGTGGATATTAGGATATAATTCACACAATTTTGAATTCAATCTATTTCAATTCAAGTTTGCAATGAATTCCAACTTTGGATCCTCTTCAAATTCCAACTAGGGGTCCTCATCCAATTCCAAAAGAGAAGCAAAATGAGCGCAAATGAGACGAGAAGATGAGGAGTCTGATGAAGAAGTTCAAGTAAGGCGCAACAAACAAAACATAGCAGCAGCCATGGCTGCGGCTATTGTGTGTCAGCCAACTGAGGAACAACCTCGATGGGGTGGCTCTATTGCTGGTCGCTCTTACAAACCACAAAATAGAGCGATGACGTATGCCAATCTAATGAACAACTACTTCGACCCCAACTCGGTGTACACAGAAGAGGATTTCAAACATTGCTTCCGGATGAGGCGTCATGTATTCGAGCGTTTACTTTGTAATGTCCAGCAGGTCAATCCGTACTTTTGACAGAAGAGGGATAGATCAGGCCGCCTTAGTTTCTCACCTCATCAGAATGTTACTGTTGTACTCCGAATGATGGCCTATGGCCCCCTTACTGATTCGATGGATGAAACCTGTTTATACTATACTTTGGGCCTCCGTATTTAGATCTCATATAAATACTCGAGGGACTCAAATGTAATTATGTAATAAATGAAGGGGTAAATATGTAAAAAGGGGAGGAGCTCTTAGTCTATAAAAGGGCCTCCTCACCCTCACAACCTTCAAGCTCTCTGACCCTCACAATCCCCTCACTTTCATTAGAGAGCTCTCTCAAACTCTCTCTTTCTCTGGGGGACTCCCCTCACACTTGTAATCCATACATTTATACAGAGAAGAGAAATACAATCAACATCAGTGTGGACGTAGCCCAAACATTGGGGTGAACCACGATACATCTTGTGTTATTTACTTTCTTGCAAATTCACGGTTGGATTTATGTTGTTCCAAGACCCTTCCGGTTTTGTGCATCAACATTTGGCGCCGTCTGTGGGAACGACACGAAAAACTATGTCGGTCATCTCTCAATTTTTCATCTCACCACCATGAATCTGCAAAAACCACAAGAATCACCAATTAAGCATCCATCTGTCTCCTCATACACAGGCTCATCAATTGTTCTTCTTATTCTAATTAACTTACAATTAACTCCGCAGCCGCAGCTGCAGTCGCGTACGCATTTAAGAGTGTAGATCATGGTGTTGCTATCTAATATCATCATAATATTCCAGCAATGGCTCCTAGTGATGCTACTGAACCTTCAAAGCTCATCAGACAAAGCAGACTGCATTCAGTGCTTAACAGGATGAACAAGCTTACCAACAAGGCTGACAGTTTTGCCCATGGAGTAAAAAAACATGAGAAGTTGAGTTACATAATAATTAACTTAATTATTATTTGATTCAACTGTGCAGTGAGACTAGGGCCCAAGATCACAGAGACAATGAAGGGGAAGCTGAGGCTGGGGGCTAAGATTGTAAAAGCAGGAGGGACGTTAGAGCCGTTCAAGTATGCATTCAACGTTAATGTAGGAGAGAAGTTGCTCAAGGCATCCCAGTGTTATCTGTCGACCACGGCGGGTCCTATGGCAGGCCTCCTCTTCATCTCGACCGACAAGATTGCGTTTTACAGCGAGAGATCGATCAAACTTCCATCGTCAGATTCAGACGGACAACAGTTGGTTACCAGAGTCCACTACAAGGTGGTGATCCCAGTGAAGAAGATCAAGACGGTCAACCAGAGTGAGAATAGGAAGAAGCTGTCGCAAAAGTACGTAGAAATAGTTACTGCGGATAATTTTGACTTCTGGTTTATAGGGATCTTGAATTACCAGAAGCATGCATTGAACCTCCATCGCCATGGTCAGATCCGCCACTACATATTCACTGCTCTTCATAAATCGAGCTCAGTCGTGCAAGTCATATGCGAAACCTCCTGATCTTGGTGCCAACACACTCATAGAAGCCTCGAGATCGAAGACGACGATGGTTAGGCATGAAAGAAAGAACCCACAGTAGCTCAAATGAGCGGCGACGACGGCCTACGACTACAAGAACGATTCCAGGTGGGCCGACTACTGGTCCAACATCCTCATCCCTCCTCACATGTCCTCTCGTAGCGACGTCGTTGACCATTTCAATCGTAAGTTCTACCAATGCTTTATCGATCCTGAACTTATGGTACACGTGATGTCATCTAGCAGTTCTGCCCAGCCAAATAGTACCACCTCATCTACCACCACCAATCTTCTTCCTCAACTTAGCTTGATCACCACCAAACTTTTTATCATGATTATCCAAACCCTAATCCTGATCCTAAGGACGACACATTCACTGTAGCTCTTAACATTGGGCCACCGAGTAGTGGAGGCGGTAGGCTAAGCTCATCGTTCATTAGCAACCCTAACCACAACCACATTGGCGGTCATGTGGAAAGGCGGTACTGGATTCCCTCCCCTGCACAAATCCTCATAGGCCCCACCTAGTTCTCTTGCCCTGTCTGCAGCAAAACATTCAGCAGATACAACAACATGCAGTGGTCTGCTGTGGTTGGAATGGGGATGGGGACAAGGTCCAAGAAGCAACCAGGCCGAGAGAGAAAGACACAGTGGAAAGAATAAAGAAAAAGAAAAATGAGGAGGAAGGAGATCAGGGTAAAGGAACAAAATAGAAAAAGAAAAACATCATGATGTTACTAAAGAAAAGAAAAAGAAAAAGCTGATGAAGTTCTGGGTCACAATATTAAAATAAAAATGAAAAGCATCAAAGTGACGGGATATCAGTCATCCACCATCCACTGAAAAAAAAAACACCCACATGCAAAAGTAGGGAATAAAGGGAGGTTTTCCTCCGCGAGAGCACATGAGGGACACTGCAAAAGCAACTGCCAGTTGCACATGCTATCCCACTATCCAACCATCTGTATAACCCTATAAGAGGATAATAAAAAAAAAATGGCAAGCCCAAAATAATTAGCTGGAATGTTATGTGGAGGGCAAAGACCCATATGCCTAAAAGAGCCAGGCCCGCTATTATCACCAACCAGGTAATCAAAAGTACGCCCAGTACTACAAAAAATTATTCGGCAACCTGCCACTATTATCACCAACCAGGTGATCAAAAGTACGTCCAATACTCCAAAGTTATTCGGCAGCCTATCGCTATTATCACCAACCAGGTGATCAAAAGTACGTCCAGTACTCCAAAATTATTCGGCAGCCTGCCGCTATTATCACTAACCAGGTGATCAAAAGTACGCCCAGTACTACAAAAAATTATTCGGCAGTCTGCCGCTATTATCACCAACTAGGTGATCAAAAGTACGTCCAGTACTCAAAAAATTATACATGAGCATCACTCATGACAATCATACATAAACATTCATGAGCATTACTCATGTTAATCATACATAAACATTCATGACCATTATTCATGTCAACATTCATGAGCATCACTCATGTCAACATTCATAAGCATCACTCATGTCAATCAACATAAACATTCATGAGCATCATCACTTATGTTAATCAGCTTCGAAAGCTTTATTACAGACCTCCAGCTTCGAGAGCTCCAGCTTCAAAAACTTTATTTACAAAAGCTCAAACTTCAAAAGCTTCACTTTAAAAGCTTAACCTACAAAGCTTCAGTGCATGGTATACAAAATACCACCTCCGAACAACTGTCACTTCGGCCCATACATGGATTCAATTTGAAGTTTCCAACCAACAGACTCTATTGACTAAAGACTTGGGGGACTATACTATGTACCATATATTGGGCCTCATAAAAAATACTTGGGGGACTTAACCCATTATTTATGTACTGAGGAGCGTACCCTTATTCTATAAAAGGGACTCCCTCACTTTCATTAGAGAGCACCTATTATTCATGTACTGAGGAGCGAGCCCTTATTCTATAAAAGGGACTCCCTCACCATCATTAGAGAGCATCGTCGCCTGTTGAGCAACCGCCTCGCCGCGAACATCAATTATAGCCCACCATTTATGTATTGAGGAGTGAGCCCTTATTCTATAAAAGGGACTCCCTCACTTTCAACGCCACAAGCCGAGCCAACCAAGGCAACATAAGCCACAAGCAGAGCAGCCTCGCAACATGTGCTACTTCTAATTGAGCATCATTTCAGATTGGGCACCGCCTCATATCGAGTATCAATTCTAGACGACATCTAGTTACTTCGGCCCACACATGGACTGAATTTCAAGTCTCCAGCCAAAAGACTCTCTTGATTGAAGACTTGGGGGACTACTGTTTATACCATACTTTGGGCCTCCGTATTTAGATCTCGTATAAATACTCGGAGGACTCAAATGTAATTATGTAATAAATGAAGGGGAAAATATGTAAAAAGGGGTGGAGCCCCAGTCTATAAAATGGCCTCATCACCCTCATAACCCTCAAGCTCTCTGACCCTCACAATCCCTTCACTTTCATTAGAGAGCTCTCTCAAACTCTCTCTTTCCCTGAGGGACTCCCCTCACACTTGTAATCCATACATTCATACAGAGAAGAGAAATACAATCAACATCAGTGTGGACATAGCCCAAATATTGGGGTGAACCACGATACATCTTGTGTTCTTTACTTTCTTGCAGATTCACGGTCGGATTTATGTTGTTCCAAGACCCCTTCGGTTTTGTACATCAACAAAACCCATGGTATGTCTGAGTCTACATGCCTTGATACTCTTGAAGAATTTTATGACACAAGTGTTCAGCTTTACAAAGATGAGTACCTCCGCGAGCCAAATCAAGAAGATCTGAATCGGCTCATTCGCAAAGCTGAAGACCGTGGGTTTTCGAGCATAATAGGGTCATTAGACTGCATGCATTGTGATTGGAAGAACTGTCCCATCGGATGGCAAGAAGGCTTTAGCCGAAGGTCGAGAAAGCCAACTGTTGTGTTAGAGGCGGTTGCCTCATATGACACATGGATCTAGCATGCTTTCTTTGGAGTCCTTGGATCCTAAAATGACATTACAATTTTTGGGCGTTTAGCCATCTTCAATAACTTGACGGAAGGTCAAGCACCTCAACTTGACTACTACATCAATGGCCGTCAATACAATATGGGGTATTACTTGGTAGATGACATCTGCCCAAAGTGGGCTACACTTGTCCAAGCAATTCCAAACCCTAGGAACGACGCGGAAAAATTGTTTACCTTACACCAAGAGGCGTATCGCAAATATGTTGAGAGAGCTTTTGGTATTCTACAAGCATGGTGGAAGATTATCAGCGAACCGGCAAGAGGATGGAGTTGAGAAAATTTGGACTCCATCATGATGTCTTGCATCATATTACACAATATGATAGTGGAAGATGAGCGAGATGGGTATATTGATGGAGAGTCCGATGACGACCAAGAAGATCCAAATAGGTCAAGAAGGGCTCGTGCAAAAATATATGATGAGCCTAATTTGCCTTTCAATCCAAGAACTGGTAGTATCTCTATAGACGAGTACATGAGGCGCTATAGAATGATACGTTCTCGTGCCACAAACAAGTACCTACAACAAGATCTTGTTGCACATCTTTGGGCCCAAAGAAGCATGAAGTAGACATTTACGTTTTATGTTTTTTAAAATGTTGTTTAAGTTTCATGTTGTATAATTTTTATGTTGTTTAATGTTATTTAATGTTGTTTCATATTGTTTAATGTTGTTTCATGTTACTTAATTTAATTTAATGTTGTATAATAGCTTAGGAAGTTATAGTAAAAAAATAGAATTTAAAAAAAATATGAAACAAATTTTGTGAAATAGAAGTTATAAGAAAAAAAATGGAATTTAAAAAAAATATGAAACAAATTTTGTGAAATAGAAGTTATAGGGAAAAAATGGAATTTAAGAAAAAATATGAAATAAATTTTGTGAAATAGAAGTTATAGGAAAAAAAATGGAATATGAAACAAATTTTGTGAAATAGAAGTTATAGGAAAAAAATGGAATTTAAAAAAAATATGAAACAAATTTTGTGAAATAGAAGTTATAAGAAAAAAATGGAATTTAAAAAAAATATGAACCAAATTTTTTAAAATATAAGTTATAGAAATTTTTTTTATAGGAAGTTATAGAAAAAAAAAGGTTTAAATTCATAAAAAATTTTTTTTGAATACAACGACTAGTGACTGGCTAGCTGTTGGAATTCAAATTAGTGTCAGTTTTAGCTGACACTGTTCAAACTGATATTACACTAACATTGCTATTAGTGTCGGTTATAACCGACACTAATAATATAGTATATATTATTTCTGTGGGCTATAACTGACAGAAATAACAAAGCATTAAAAAAAAAAAAGTAGCCCTCCAGCCCTCTCCGATCCTGTGGGACCCTCCCAGATTCTAGAGCCCTCTAGCCTAGCCCTCGGTTGGAGATGATTTTCGGGCTATTTTCGACTCTTTGGCCCTCTTGACCCTTCGGTTGGAGATGGCCTAACCCAGAAGCTCATCCTTTATAAACAGACCCGTTTCGATCCGACAAGAGTACATAATTTTGTAACGTGTTATAATACTATAATATTGATTTCAATGTTTCGATTAGTAATGATTTTTGCAAAAATCACCTAACCCATATAGGCCTCTAAGATTTGCTTACGTGTTAGATAACTATAACTTTATATATCTTCAAACGGAAAAGGATCCGGTGAAGATGCTTTTCTAAGGATACGAGGGATTCTGTGATTGTGTCTGTTCATGGTTCATCGTACATATTACGATCAGAAATCATTTGAAATTTAAAATTTAAAATTAAATATAAATAGTATCTAACGAAAACTAACTGCACTTTGTACGATGAATGGACACGATTACGGGATTTCTTGGATTCCTAGGAAAATGATCCGATCCTTTTCCTCTTCAAATGATAGAATTTGTTAGATTAGTTGTTAGATTAATTACCGACAAAGTTTGAACCACACCGTCATACAAAAACTCAACATCTTTCCACCACTATGATAAAATACCACTCGTTATAACTTTATATATTTATTTTCGAGTAATTGCACACTTTTTCTTCACATATATGATAAGCAGTTAACTGTTGTTAATCACTTGTAAGTGTCCAAACATACATTCAATCAACTTATTATGTGGTACGGTATGTCTAATTGGAGGTGACACACCTTCGTTATTTTTATCTTTCTAAGGTTTTTTTTTATTAGTCACTCTCATCAAATGTCAAATTTGTCGACTTTAAACCAAAAAAAAAAAAAAAAAACAAGAACTACTGTTTTAACTTTAAACAACAGTGGTCACTCAAAAATATGAGTTTGATAAGTTATTGACGCTACAAAGATCAGGAAAGCGAGAAATTTTTAGTTATGACGAGAATATAAGTGGTACACTACGTGTTTTAATAAGAGTTGTGGGAAATTTTATTTTTTAAGTTATTAACATTTTAGCACATATATCCTATCATTTGTATAATGACACATGGTGTACCACCCATGTAAGAAAAATCTTTTCAAGAAAGCAACCACAATCACGAAGACTTTTTTTGTTAGACCAAGAAAGCAACAATTGTCACTCAAAGATAAGGGTTTGATAAAATAAAAGAAAATAAAAAAATAAAAAACAACTAAAACGGTTTGAAGACGGAAGAAACAAGGAAAGAAACAAGGAAAGAATGGGAAGAGAGAAATTGCTGCCTACCTTAAAATCAACATGCCAGCGTCTACCGTGATGTTTTTTTTCTCTCTCGCTAGCGGCTGAGTTTATTTTTTTTTGCCTTTCTTGCCCAACAGATAGGTACCCAGTCATAGGAAATAGAAAATAATGCAAATCAAGATAAGAGAGAGGAAGAAAAATTGGTCTTTTTAACACTTGTTTATGAGCTAACATATGAATATGGCCTTGAAATGGGATATGTTTAAAACTTTGTGTAATTATACACACTTTAAACCATAAACAAGCAGACAGTTTGACCACCTATGTATTTTCTGCATCTTTGAATTCGAATTCAATACAAGCATGTAGCATGCCCTTATAAGAGTGAATTATTTTTGCGCTACAGAATATTTCAACCACTAAATTTTTGTTTTAAAATATAAAAGTTAGGATTTAGTATCTAAAATCTTCAAGCTGCCAATATTAAGAAGGTCTTAGGGATTGCTGATATGGTATGAACTGTCATGATGCACCCACCATCTCCACCACCTACAAAGAACAATTGGAAGCTTTACTAGCCGAAGATTAGCAAATGAGGAAATCACATGAGCAGAAACAAGCTCCTTAAAACAATATTTGAATTCTTAATCCTCTTCTTTGTTAAGAGATTTCCTTATCTTCATTTTTTGTTTTCTATTTTATTCGTAAATTTGTTTATTTTAATTTTATTTTTTCATCTTCATGTCTATCTTTAAGTTACTTTTATTATTTATTTTAGTTTATAAGTAAACAAATAGGTGGGACCTATTACTGCCACATGTATATTTAACAAAAAAATTAACTGGGACTTAAAGAGTGTAGCATTTTCAATAAGTTGGTTACTTGTTTGAAATGTATAAAAATATTGATACCAATTTGAAATGATACTAAAAGATTGCAGAACTTTAGATACTTAGGCCCTGTTTGGCATACCGTATAAGACACCGAATAGTACTAATAATACGGAGTACGGTGTTTGGTGTCTGTTTGTATTAAATAGTCACTGGATTAAACAATTCGGTCCTACCTACTTTATACGGTAAACACCCGCTTGTTTATCTTCTCCAAAACCACGGTATAATTTAGTTGGGTCCTTTCTCCAGACGCAGCCGTTGTCTCTACTTCAGAATAGTCGTCCTTCTCGATGGTGATAATGTTGCCTCCCATCCGGTCCCTAGCCTCCGTGACTATGACATTTGGGACGGTATCATTGTGCTTGGTAGCCAGCACCTGAGCGATGCAGAGCCCACTGATTCCACCGCCCACCACCATAGAGTCAACAGAGATGAACATCTTCTTCTTCGTTTCCCCTCCCTCTGTTCTTCCCCCTCATTCCCACAAATCCCAAAACCCAATTTCTCCGCCAGCGAACCTGCAAAGCAGAAACGCATGTTCCCTTCCATCGTATTCTTCTTATTCTTCCTCCTCAGTTCTTCCAGCGAATCCAGTCCTCCTACTCCGATTCTTCTTCTTTCCGCAGCTAATGTTTGACGGGTTCGATATCACCATCAGCTCGATTGGAAAGTTAGCAATTTGAAACGTGAATTCTTGTAATGATTCAGAAAGTTATCAATTTGAAAGAAAAAAAAATTCCTCCACCTCCACCTGCATTTGCTTCTGGCTACCGGATCTCCCTCATTCTTCTCCGCCGTTGCATCTCTGATCCCTACAAACAAACAAAGATTTCTCAATTTTTTTTCTTTTCTTATCTAGTTCAGTACCAAACACACTATAAATAATACGATCATTTGTCTGATACTGCACCAAACGCTCGACTAATTTAGTTAGTACTATCCGGTGGCTATTTATCCTATTTGACAGAAATAGTTAGTACAGTCCGAGCTGCCAAACGAGGCATTAGTCTTCAAAAATTAAGATCTAACAAATAAAGCACTCGAAGTACCTTGTACTCCAGCAAACCCATAGTTTTTTGCAAAGTTCTAAAAGATACTAGGCGCTAGTCAAACGATGGGCTGAGGTCTAACGTCTAGGCAGATCCTAAGAAAGGGCCCTAGGCAGGTTGGGTTAGGTGAGTTTGAGTAAATTTATGTGTTTGGCTTATAGTTTTATAGACTTGTAGGGGTGAGGGATACTAGGTCACATAAAAGGGGGATGGGGTGCCACCACACTAAAATTGAATATGTTAGGCTGCTAGTTGTCAAAATTTAGTCGAAGCAATTTAATAAAAAATTAAACAAAAAAGTGGAGTGGTCACTGTTCATGTCTATCACTTGGGTGGGCATTGAAGAGAGAGAGAGAGAGAGAGAGAGAGAGAGAGAGACTCATTTCTCTTTTCGTGCTCCTCTCGTCTTTTCGATGAACCCAGAACCAGAGCGCAACCAAGAACAAGAACTCAGTTGCTCTCCAAAAAATATCTAAAACGCCCGACCAATTAGGCCACCCAATCGCCTGCCTAGGCCGCCTAAGCACTCCCTAACCGCCTCGACATCTGCCTAATCCCTTTGCCGATTTTCCTCCCAATTATGGGTTAATCGCAGTGGCTGGCCACCACGTATTGCCTAGGAGCTGCCTAGGCCAATTTTTAGAGCACTGATTTTTTATTACCAAAGAACTAACGTCAGACAGTAAAGTAGATAACTTGGCCCTAGTACAAAGCAGAAGCCCTTACGTCAGACAGTAGAGTAAGCAATGACAAATATATAGTCGGCAGTCAGCACTGAGACTGCCAATCCTGTTCATTCGAAACCAAAAAGGCCTTCTGATAAAAAATAAAAAATAAAACCAAAAAGGGCTTGTTTTATATTAAAATCACATATTATAACAAGAATAATTGAAGACCATAATTGTAATTAGACCTACTTCAACTATGTGAGTAAAATTCAAAATTTAGATTCTAAATTTACTCTAACTTGCTCCAACTCTTGGGATAAATATGAGTTTTAACCCAAAATTCAGTTTTAGGGCAAATTTAGGCCATGATTCACCCTGGTTAGTAGGGCTAATTAGGCCTGGCAATTCCTGACACGACCCGATAACCCGACACGACACGACACGAAATTAACAGGTGTTCGGGTCGACACGATAACGAAACAGATCGTTATCGGTTAACCCGATAAGCACCTGTTAAGATAACGAGTGAGTTCGGGTGTACACGTGGGTAACACGATACACGATAAGCAGAATATTAATTTAATAATTTTATAACCCTAAAAAATTACTATAATAATTATATATATTAATTTAACAATTTTATACCCCTAAAAACTATAATAATTATATATATATATATATATATTAAATTAACTATAATAATTATAATAATTATATATACTATAATAATTATACCCCCAAAATATTAACTATAATAGTTATATATATATATATATTAAATTCTAAATTAAATTTTATACCCCGAAAAACTATAATAATTATACATACAAAATAAATAGATTTAAATCTACTTAATAAATAAATATATATATATACACACACACACACCATTGAACTTCATGGGATACGAATTATACGAAACTAATTTCAACGATCCAACCGTCAAACTTGTTTCTATATGCTTCGAGATCGCATCAGCAAAAAATTACAAAAAACAAACATTCACAGATCAAGTAACGAGACAAAACTTTTCGACGGTTATAAACGAAAAATCACGATTTAACGGTTATTTTAACTCCGATTTTGATGATTTTTTACATCTACACTCCTTGACCCTATATGAATACAATGAATGAATTCGATCTTCAATTTAAAATATTTACAATAGGGGATACCACAAAATCTTATGTTATACTTGATGAAAGTATGAATAAACTCTTAAGTATTAGTGAATATATTGTTTTGATAGGATACGCATTCTAAACAACTAGTTTCAACGATCCAACCGTCAAACATGTTTGTATATACTTCAAGATCGTATACGCCAAAAATTGCAAAAAACAAACATTCAGAGATCAAGTAACGAGACAAAACCTTTCGACGGTTATAAACAAAAAATCACGATTTAACGGTTATTTTAACTCCAATTTTGATAATTTTTTACAGTTACACTCCTTGACCCTATATGAATACAATTAATGAATTCGATCTTCAATTTAAAATATTTACACTAGTGGATATCACAAAATCTTATGTTATACTTAATGAAAATATGAATAAACTCTTAAGTGTTAGTGAATTTATTGTTTTGATGAGATACGCATTTTGCGAAACTAGTTTCAACGATCCAATAGTCAAACTTGTTTGTATATGCTTCGAGATCGCATACGCCAAAAATTACGAAAAACAAACATTCAGAGATCAAGTAACGGGACAAAACTTTTCGACGGTTATAAACGAAAAATCACGATTTAACGGTTATTTTAACTCTGATTTTGATGATTTTTTACATCTACACTCCTTGACCCTATATGAATACAATGAATGAATTTGATCTTCAATTTAAAATATTTACACGAGTGGATACCACAAAATCTTATGTTATACTTGATGAAAGTATGAATAAAATCCTTAAGTGTTAGTGAATCTATTGTTTTGATAGGATACGCATTCTACGAAACTTCTACGAAACTAGTTTCAATGATCCAACCGTCAAACATGTTTGTATATACTTCGAGATCGCATACGCCAAAAATTGCAAAAAAAAAAACATTCAGAGATCAAGTAACGAGAGAAAACTTTTCGACGGTTATAAACGAAAAATCACGATTTAACGGTTATTTTAACTCCGATTTTGATGATTTTTTACATCTACACTCCTTGACCCTATATGAATACAATGAATGAATTCGATCTTCAATTTAAAATATTTACAATAGGGGATACCACAAAATCTTATGTTATACTTGATGAAAGTATGAATAAACTCTTAAGTATTAGTGAATATATTGTTTTGATGGGATACGCATTCTAAAAAACTAGTTTCAACGATCCAACCGTCAAACATGTTTGTATATACTTCAAGATCGTATACGCCAAAAATTGCAAAAAACAAACATTCAGAGATCAAGTAACGAGACAAAACCTTTCGACGGTTATAAACAAAAAATCACGATTTAACGGTTATTTTAACTCCAATTTTGATAATGTTTTACAGTTACACTCCTTGACCCTATATGAATACAATTAATGAATTCGATCTTCAATTTAAAATATTTACACTAGTGGATATCACAAAATCTTATGTTATACTTAATGAAAATATGAATAAACTCTTAAGTGTTAGTGAATTTATTGTTTTGATGAGATACGCATTTTGCGAAACTAGTTTCAACGATCCAATAGTCAAACTTGTTTGTATATGCTTCGAGATCGCATACGCCAAAAATTGCGAAAAACAAACATTCAGAGATCAAGTAACGGGACAAAACTTTTCGACGGTTATAAACGAAAAATCACGATTTAACGGTTATTTTAACTCTGATTTTGATGATTTTTTACATCTACACTCCTTGACCCTATATGAATACAATGAATGAATTTGATCTTCAATTTAAAATATTTACACGAGTGGATACCACAAAATCTTATGTTATACTTGATGAAAGTATGAATAAAATCCTTAAGTGTTAGTGAATCTATTGTTTTGATAGGATACGCATTCTACGAAACTTCTACGAAACTAGTTTCAATGATCCAACCGTCAAACATGTTTGTATATACTTCGAGATCGCATACGCCAAAAATTGCAAAAAAAAAAACATTCAGAGATCAAGTAACGAGAGAAAACTTTTCGACGGTTATAAACGAAAAATCACGATTTAACGGTTATTTTAACTCCGATTTTGATGATTTTTTACATCTACACTCCTTGACCCTATATGAATACAATGAATGAATTCGATCTTCAATTTAAAATATTTACAATAGGGGATACCACAAAATCTTATGTTATACTTGATGAAAGTATGAATAAACTCTTAAGTATTAGTGAATATATTGTTTTGATGGGATACGCATTCTAAAAAACTAGTTTCAACGATCCAACCGTCAAACATGTTTGTATATACTTCAAGATCGTATACGCCAAAAATTGCAAAAAACAAACATTCAGAGATCAAGTAACGAGACAAAACCTTTCGACGGTTATAAACAAAAAATCACGATTTAACGGTTATTTTAACTCCAATTTTGATAATGTTTTACAGTTACACTCCTTGACCCTATATGAATACAATTAATGAATTCGATCTTCAATTTAAAATATTTACACTAGTGGATATCACAAAATCTTATGTTATACTTAATGAAAATATGAATAAACTCTTAAGTGTTAGTGAATTTATTGTTTTGATGAGATACGCATTTTGCGAAACTAGTTTCAACGATCCAATAGTCAAACTTGTTTGTATATGCTTCGAGATCGCATACGCCAAAAATTGCGAAAAACAAACATTCAGAGATCAAGTAACGGGACAAAACTTTTCGACGGTTATAAACGAAAAATCACGATTTAACGGTTATTTTAACTCTGATTTTGATGATTTTTTACATCTACACTCCTTGACCCTATATGAATACAATGAATGAATTTGATCTTCAATTTAAAATATTTACACGAGTGGATACCACAAAATCTTATGTTATACTTGATGAAAGTATGAATAAAATCCTTAAGTGTTAGTGAATCTATTGTTTTGATAGGATACGCATTCTACGAAACTTCTACGAAACTAGTTTCAATGATCCAACCGTCAAACATGTTTGTATATACTTCGAGATCGCATACGCCAAAAATTGCAAAAAAAAAAACATTCAGAGATCAAGTAACGAGAGAAAACTTTTCGACGGTTATAAACGAAAAATCACGATTTAACGGTTATTTTAACTCCGATTTTGATGATTTTTTACATCTACACTCCTTGACCCTATATGAATACAATGAATGAATTCGATCTTCAATTTAAAATATTTACAATAGGGGATACCACAAAATCTTATGTTATACTTGATGAAAGTATGAATAAACTCTTAAGTATTAGTGAATATATTGTTTTGATGGGATACGCATTCTAAAAAACTAGTTTCAACGATCCAACCGTCAAACATGTTTGTATATACTTCAAGATCGTATACGCCAAAAATTGCAAAAAACAAACATTCAGAGATCAAGTAACGAGACAAAACCTTTCGACGGTTATAAACAAAAAATCACGATTTAACGGTTATTTTAACTCCAATTTTGATAATGTTTTACAGTTACACTCCTTGACCCTATATGAATACAATTAATGAATTCGATCTTCAATTTAAAATATTTACACTAGTGGATATCACAAAATCTTATGTTATACTTAATGAAAATATGAATAAACTCTTAAGTGTTAGTGAATTTATTGTTTTGATGAGATACGCATTTTGCGAAACTAGTTTCAACGATCCAATAGTCAAACTTGTTTGTATATGCTTCGAGATCGCATACGCCAAAAATTGCGAAAAACAAACATTCAGAGATCAAGTAACGGGACAAAACTTTTCGACGGTTATAAACGAAAAATCACGATTTAACGGTTATTTTAACTCTGATTTTGATGATTTTTTACATCTACACTCCTTGACCCTATATGAATACAATGAATGAATTTGATCTTCAATTTAAAATATTTACACGAGTGGATACCACAAAATCTTATGTTATACTTGATGAAAGTATGAATAAAATCCTTAAGTGTTAGTGAATCTATTGTTTTGATGGGATACGCATTCTACGAAACTAGTTTCAATGATCCAACCGTCAAACATGTTTGTATATACTTCGAGATCGCATACGCCAAAAATTGCAAAAAAAAAAACATTCAGAGATCAAGTAACGAGACAAAACTTTTCGACGGTTATAAACGAAAAATCACGATTTAACGGTTATTTTAACTCTGATTATGATAATTTTTTACAGCTACACTCCTTGACCCTATATGAATACAATGAATGAATTCGATCTTCAATTTAAAATATTTACACTAGTGGATATCACAAAATCTTATGTTATACTTAATGAAAATATTAATAAACTCTTAAGTGTTAGTGAATATATTGTTTTGATGAGATACGTATTTTGTGAAACTAGTTTCAACGATCCAACTGTCAAATTTGTTTGTATATGCTTCGAGATCACATATGCCAAAAATTGCAAAAAAACAAACATTCAGAGATCAAGTAACGGAACAAAACTTTTCGACGGTTATAAACGAAAAATCGTGATTTAACGGTTATTTTAACTCCGATTTTGATGATTTTTTACAGCTACACTCCTCGACCCTATATAAATACAATGAATGAATTCGATCTTCAATTTAAAATATTTACACTAGTGGATACCACAAAATATTATGTTATACTTGATGAAAGTATGAATAAAATCTTTAAGTGTTAGTGAATCTATTGTTTTGATGGAATACGCATTCTATGAAACTAATTTCAACGATCCAACCGTCAAACATGTTTGTATATACTTCAAGATTGCATATGCCAAAAATTGAAAAAAACAAACATTCAGAGATCAAGTAACGAGACAAAACTTTTCGACGATTATAAACGAAAAATCACGATTTAACGATTATTTTAACTCTGATTTTAATGATTTTGTACAGCTACACTCCTTGACCCTATATGAATACAATGAATGAATTCGATGTTCAATTTAAAATATTTACACTAGTGGATACCACAAAATCTTATATTATACTTAATGAAAGTAAGAATAAACTCTTAAGTGTTAGTGAATCTATTGTTTTGATGAGATACGCATTCTACGAAACTAGTTTCAACGATCTAACCGTCATACTTGTTTGTATATGCTTCGAGATTGCATACGCCAAAAATTGCAAAAAACAAACATTTAAAGATTAAGTAACGGGACAAAACTTTTCGACGGTTATAAACGAAAAATCACAATTTAATAGTTATTTTAACGTCATACTTGTTTGTATATGCTTCGAGATCGCATATGCCAAAAATTGAAAAAACAAACATTTAAAGATTAAGTAACGGGACAAAACTTTTCGACGGTTATAAACGAAAAATCACAATTTAATGGTTATTTTAACTCCGATTTTGATGATTTTTTACAACTACACTCATTAACCCTATATGAATACAATAAATGAATTCGATCATCAATTTAAAATATTTACACTAGTGGATACCACAAAATCTTATGTTATACTTAATGAAAGTACGAATAAACACTCTAGTGGGTCACTTTCATTAAGCTTTGAGTTCCATTGGCAATGTTTAAACTTTTGAGAAAGGCTTCATAACCTTGAAAACAAAAACGCTTTCATTTTGCATATCCTTGCACATTTAATATTTGTAATAGATTAGTAGTGTATAGATGTATTTTTTATGAGGCTCTTATTTTCGAGTGTAGATGTAGTACTTAAACAACAAATGTGTTTTAATGTTTTGAAGTAATATTTATGTGACAATGTGTGGTATGTGCAAATTTAAGAAAAAAAAAATTTCTTAACAGGTCATAACGGGTCGGGTCAATTTACCCGTTGGGTAAAGTGACCCGACCTGTTAAGGACCCATTAAGATAACAGGTGTGATACGACACGACCCGTTAAGATAACATGTGTTACATGAAAACGACACGAGTACGACTGAAATAACCCAATCCAATGACTAAGATCAAATATAACCAAATCCAACAGTAAATAAATATCTAACTGTCCAAATTCAAATCTAAAACCTGAAATAATTAAAAGATTTTTTTTATGTGTTTCATATTCTTTCATAGTGTTCCACGAGTTTCATGGTGTTAGTTGGTAATTTTCAATATTTATCGTGATCTAAATTAGAATAATCTACATAAATAAGAATTATTATTATTATCAAAAGAAATTTCATTTATAATATAGTGAAAACGTACATAAAAAAGACATTTAGATGTGGTCTTTATAACAAATCAAAAGGTTATACATGCTAATACACCACAATTCGAAAAGTACACATTTATAAAAAGTTAAAGAAGACAATTTTTCAGGACTGTTAGTCCTAAACACAAACCCTAGTCATGAAGACTAAACCTTGCAAGTCGAAGAACTAGAGGCATCACGAGGAAAGGACGCATCATCCTTTGATGATCTTGCAATCGCCGACAAAGAAGCTCTTGTGAAGTCTTGTTTTATTGTTTGGCTTCCCTTGTCAAATGTTGTAAATTGTACCACACTGCTCTAGTTAGACTTATGGGTAAATTGCTACTTTTGAGATCATGATGCTGGAAGCTGGAAATATCATTTCAAGAACTTAAATTCTTTCATTAAAGGTTTGTTCATACATATGCATTTCATACTATTGTTTCCAGTTTATTCTGTCTAGTCAAAACTCCTCGTTGTTTTCACGTGAGCTGGGCACATACTTTAAGACAACCCACATGGGCTTTCTGACAGTTTCTCCCTGAGAGTGTTTTTCAACCCTAGATCTTTTTAGATTGTGTTTGCACATGACACATGTCCCTTTGGTTCCCCCATTCTTGTCTGAAACCTCAGGCCCACTATAAAAGCACAATCTAGGAGATTTAATTTTTGAAGAGTTGTTTCAACTTGAGCTGCCTCTTTGTTCTTACTTGAAAAATCTAGTCACTAAATCACACTTATGCACTGAATACCTAGATCATTGCATATTAAGGTAGCATTACTTTGTGATTTTGGTTTATTGGTCAAACTTATCTATTTTCAAATCTTTGAGCTAACCTTTTTTTAGATTCATGTCAGTTTCATCTTTCAAGTGTTTGACTGGTGAAACTACCACTTCATGAAGACCGAATGAGTCCATCTCGGAAAAAGCAAGGTTGCACAAATGTACAAGTTGCTCCGTAGATTATAATCAAGGAATTGAGCTTGTGTGGTTACCTTATAAAAATCTTGATTTCACTAGTAGATTGGACTCGGTGGAGATTCCCCGGTTTTTTAACCCAAAAGTGGTGTTTTCTAGCCTAAAATTCCAAGTGCAGTTTATTTCTTTTTAGTTTACTTACTTCTCTTTGCTTGGGATATATGTTCATCATTATTTGCAGTTTGGTAAGTTCCTACTACTAAGATTGTCAGAGTTAAAATGTGCACTGAATTAGATCTTAGTTAACAAGGAACATTTCAGTAAACTGAGCTTTAAATTCACTTATTCCGTTGTGAGTAAACTAACATATTTGATCTTAGTTGACTAGTGTTCCTAACTAGTCAGACAAGCACGTATATAGTTTTTGAATTGCAGGTTATTCCACTTGGTATCAATTTCAGCTCTGCTATGAGTCATCTCCAACAAACATCAAACATCCTCCTCATAGTCTTTTGCCAAGTACACAAACCACAAAAGTCATCACATCATTTGAATGACATATGCTAAAGTCATCATCACGACCACAACAATGAAGACTCTCCTCGACAAGGTAAGAGAGCAACCACAACTACAAAAATTATCCTCGACAAAGCAAGGAATGATCATTTTTGGAAATAGAGAGGGCAAGAGAGAAGAAAGATCAAGAAGGATTGCTCCCCACCCTAAGACCAAAGGCAAGGGGTAGGGGACTAATGTTTTTCTTTGAAAGGGATGATTTTTCTTTAAATATAAAAAAAGTATGAATGAAAATAAAATATTGAAAGTAAAAACAACACAAAATAGATTTGGTTGCACTTTAAAGATTTTATTCTCATTCATCCTACTATAAAATTTACAGTGAAATTGGAACATATTGAGTTTGAACTATGGCTATGGTTTTTGAAAGGATTGGGAAGTGTGAGACTGAGGAAGGAACGATGGGTAGGTGGTCGCAAATACAAGGGTTGGTTCACTTATGAAATCTGATGTGAGTTTTCTTTAATTTTTAACTAATGTTTTTCCTTATCACTTAGTACCACGGTCTAGTAGTATTCCTCTTTACTTGTAAATGATAGGTCTTAGGTTTAATTCTTGCCAAAGGCGAATTTCTTTTGTCAAAAAAAAAAAAAAGTTTAAAATTTGTCCTTTGTTGTCATTTTGTTAAAATTATAACAAGAAAGGGAGCATTTTTGCTCACCGCCATAAATTATGGTGTATGCTCACTATACATCATCTACCACGTGTTCTTTCACCTAATCATGGTTAACTTTCACAATAAATGCTCCTTTTAAATTTTGAAAAAAATTAACTATGAATAGGTGAAAGGACACATGGCAGATGATGAGATGTATGGTGAGCACACACCATAGTTATAGGGTGATAAAAAATGCGCCCAATACGATATGCGAGTTTTATTAAAAGCAGGTGAAGTTAGATGAACTTAAGTTGTATGTCACTAAAAGCACCCTAAAAAAAAAACTCAAACTTAGCAAGTGATCCTTTACCACAATGTTGGAGATGAGTGTTGTCCTTATACCACGACATAGGTACAAACCCCGTTGGCTTCCTAATCTAATATCTAATCTAACAAATCTATCGTCTGACCAAAAAAAAAAAAAACCTATCATCAAAGAGAAAAACCTATGTGGTTCTTAGATCAAATGAAACTTCATTAATAACAATTCAATATGCATGTTTTTTGTACCATACTTGACCAATCCCAAAACTACTGAGCACAGGTCAACGTTATACCGTCAAGGACCCAGAAGAGTTTCCCTACAACCAGGAGGCCAATCACAGCACGACACGTGTCGACATCAGAAGCCAATCATAGCACGGCACGTGTCAACATCAGAAGCCAATCACAACACGACACGTGTCAATGTCAGAATGAAACTAGAAACGCTCTTCTATAAATTGAGATCATTCTCTCATAATATTTCCTAATGTCATTTGTACTAAATCATTCACCAGTACTCACTAAAGGAGAGCTTGAACCTATGTACTTATGTAAACCCTTTACAATTATGTACTAAATCATTCACTAGTACTCACTAAAGGAGAGCTTGAACCTATGTACTTGTGTAAACCCTTCACAATTAATGAGAACTCCTTTACTCCGTGGACGTAGCCAATCTGGGTGAACCACGTACATCTTGTGTTTGCTTCCTTGTCTCTATCCATTTACATACTTATCCACACTAGTGACTGGAGCAATCTAGCGAAGGTCACAAACTTAACACTTTCTGTTGTACCAAAGTCCTCACTGATTTTTTGCATCAACATTTGGCGCCGTCTGTGGGAACGACACTTATTCCCACTCTCTTCAGCTTTTTCAAGCTGGTTTCCACCATTCGTACACTCTCTTTTGACCAGGCATCCCTCTCCAACATGGGGAGCGAAGGAATCCCCTGTACACTCTTTCTTCGTGATCAATGGTGAAAGGTAAGTGTATGTTCCCCAAAGGTTGCACGATATCACCGGAGAAGCTTATCAGAGGGGAAATCGAGCGGTCGAGCAAGTGTTCAGCTACATTAAGTGCCCTGAAAGCTTCAGCAAACATGATATTGAACGAAGCCCCCGTGTCTACTAGGATTCGTCGTACTTCGAAGTTGGCTATGTGAGCTTCCATGATCAGTGGGTCGTTGTGAGGGTAGATGATACCTTTTTCTTCCTCAGGGTAGAAATATATTAGATCCCAGTTAGGCTTTTGATACTTACCTCCCCTGATGTTTTCCACGTGAAACACTTGATGGCCAGACCTTAAAGCTCGTTCACTATTTTTCATGGCCCTGTTGGAAGATTTAGATATGGGTATGCCACCACTTATGGAATATATCACATTTACCTGGCGTTGGTTATGGTTACCCCTTGGAGGGTGAAGGAGGAATTGATCAATTTTTCCTTCACTCCCCATGTTGGATTTGGCGCCGTCTGTGGGAACGACACTTATTCCCACTCTCTTTAGCTTTGTCAAGCTGGTTTCCACCATTCGTACACTCTCTTTTGACCAGGCATCCCTCTCCAACATGGGGAGCGAAGGAAGCCACAACACACATAATGACACCCTTCTTGCACCTAGTGCGAAGCAACGAAAGAAGGAAGGAAAGAGGGTTGCTCTTCAAGCTAAAGTCGATGAGCTAGAAGCTCAAAACAATAAGATATCAATGAAGAATGAGGTACTCCAGGAGCAGTATGTGAAGCTTTTTGAGACATTTCACGAAACTATGCGTACTCAAACACGCGAGCTTGTTGCCCATGTGGACATCAACCATCATCTGGGTGCCCCCAACACGGAGTGTCACCTTCCTTCGACATGGGTATCCCTGATGAGGAGCGAGCTAATCATCAAAACATTGATCAACATGAGACTTCTCTCAACCCAGCTGTTTCGACCCGAAGCAAGAGAAGTGGAGGAAGATACCTCATTGCAGAAGGGTTGGAAGGATCGAAAGCCGTTTATCGTGACTGCCGAAACTTCCTAAAGCAACGTCGAGAGAATCCCTTCCACATATGCTCGAAGATCAATGACCCAAGGGATTTTGAAAGACTCGGTCCCCTCTCACGACCCAGGCCAGTTGCCAATCTAGCGAAGGAACGACATGTCCTAGAGGAACTTGAAGGTACATGGGACTCTGAGGTATTATGACAGACTCGCCTTAGAAGTCAGTACGGCGAGTCTAAGGAAAAATCAAACGCCCTTACTCAAACTTTCCTACTTCCAAGAGGCGATGGAGACTTACGAAAGAAAATCCCAATGGTACATGACTCCACTCAAGACCCCCTTGTCCTATAGCTTCTTGAGGAAGTAAACAAGCTGAACGCCGAACGTCAGGCCGAGATACCTGACTGGAACCAACCCAGGCCTGGCTCTCTCACAAGGAGGATCCTTGACACCCCCTTCAAGCGAAGACAAAACAAAAGCTTGGTTTACAACTCTATATTGGAAGGGATGACCCAATTGAACACCTTAACCTCTTTGAGTCCACCATGGCATATCGGATGCACACCGACGAAGAACGATGTCTTCTCTTCCCCTCCACCCTTTCTGGAGGAGTTCTAAACTGGTATTGCCGTCTTCCACCTGAGACAGTAAACTCATTTGAGGAACTGAGGAAACTGTTTGTCTCTCAACACATCTTCCAGACCGATCGCTTGCATTCTGCAGATGACTTGTACATTATTCGCTAGAAGCTGGACGAGTCACTACGAGAGTATGTTGGTCGTTTTAGCCATAAGTATTCTTGCTGCGCTGAGGCAGATGATAAGACCACCCTCAAGGATTTCAAGGCAGGCCTACGTGATTGTTTCTTCAAGTACATGATCAATGCCAACACTTGGAAGACTTACTCTGAGGTGATGGCACAGGCTTACAACCATGCCTCCGCCGAGGCAAGGACATATCAAGGGAAACCCTCCACAACCACCCATTATCAGCAAGTAGGGAGTGGAAGCCAGATCCAACCAAATGAGAAGACCTCGACCTTCCAAATGGCAGCGGTGCCTCCCCTTGCCTTACTTAATACTTTGCCAAGTCAACAGACATATCAATCTCAGGGTAAAAGGAAAGATTTCCATCCTCACCAGTCTCATTTTAGTAAAAGGAGTAAGGGACACTACCGCGATAACCAAGGGTATCGCCATGATAATCCCCGACCTCAGGCAATCAACACAGTGGGTCAAGCACGTGTCGGGACAGCTCCTACCTCGAGGTATGAGACATACACACATTTGAACACCACATGCGTGACCATTTACCCTAGCATAGCACACTTGATACCGAAGCCAAAGTCGAGGCACCCGGATTACAAGCCCATGAAGAACACGGGCACGTTTTGCTGCTACCACGAGCATAACGGCCATGACGGCAAGAAGTGTATCACCCTTCGTGATCATATTGAAGCTTTGGCACGTGAAGGAAAAATTGATCAATTCTTCATTCACCCTCTAAGGGGTAACCGTAACCAACGCCAGGTAAATGTGATATATTCCATAAGTGGTGGCATACCCATATCTAAATCTTCCAACAAGGCCAAGAAAAATAGTGAATGAGCTTTAAGGTCTGGCCACCAAGTGTCTCACGTGGAAGACATCGGGGGAGGTAAGTATCAATAGCCTAACTGGGATCCAATATGTTTCTACCTTGAGGAAGAAAGAGGTATCATCTACCTTTACAATGACCCACTGATCGTGGAAGCTCACATAGCCAACTTTGAAGTACGACGAATCCTGGTAGACACAGGAACTTCGGTCAATATCATGTTTGCTGAAGCTTTCAGGGCACTTAATGTAGCTGAACACCTGCTGACTGCTTAATTTCTCCTCTGATAAACTTCTCCGGTGATATCGTGCAACCTTTGGGGAGCATACACTTACCTTTCACCATTGGTACATGCCCTTACACAACTACCATTACCACTAACTTCCTAGTGGTTGATTGCCCAACGGCATACAATGTCATCTTCGGACGCACATGCATCAATGATCTCAAGGCCATGGTATCCACACATATGTTGTTGATGAAATTTTCAACCCCTTATGGCAATGGTTACATCAGAGGAGATCAACTTAGTGCACGATCATGTTACAACACTTCAGTCAAGCAACAACACCTGCATGTGCCCAAGGAAACCCTTTCTATACATGACCAAGTCATAAAGACCAGCCCAGACAAAGCTAACTTGGATCTTCACAGTGGCAACAGTCAACTCGACGATCCTCGAGATGACTCTTTCACCCAGCAAGCACAACCCGCTGAAGAGTTGGAGAAGGTCACTATCTCAAAAGATTATTTGGATCACATGGTGAAGATTGGTACCACCTTGTCACCACCCATTCGATTGGCATTGATCTGTTTTTTGCAAGAGAACACTGAGGTCTTCACCTGGTCATACGAGGACATGCCAGGCATCTCTCCCGATATAATATGTCATTGCTTAAGTATTGACCCCAAGACCAAGCCAGTGAGACAGAAGCGAAGATCTTATGACGCTGAACGGTACGAGGCAATGAAGGTAGAAGTTGAAAAACTCAAAGGCATAGGCTTCGTTCGCGAAGTCAATTATCCAACGTGGGTAGCAAATGTTGTCCTTGTTAAGAAGAATCCGACCAAGAAAAGTCTCCTACTCCAAAAGGTTTTGTGGAGAATGTGTGTCGATTACATCGACCTAAACAAAAGATGCTCGAATGATAACTTTCCTCTTCCTCTTATAGATAAACTTATAGACTTTACGGCAGGGTGTGAACTCCTGAGCTTCATGGATGCTTACTCAGGATACAACCAAATCCTTATGAACCCTCCGGACCAAGAACACACAACCTTCACTACTGACAGAGGATTATATTGCTATAAAGTCATGCCCTTCGGCCTAACGAATACAGGAGGGACTTATCAGAGACTGGTCACAATGTTCGCCAAACAGATTGGGAAGAGCATGAAAGTTTACGTTGATGATATGCTAGTTAAGAAAAAACATGCTGACCAACACATCACCAACATATTTGAAACTTTCACCATTCTGAAAAGGTATCGAATGAGGTTGAACCCTAACAAATGTGCCTTCGGCGTAGGCTATGGCAAATTCTTAGGCTTCATGATAAGCCAATAAGGCATTAAGGCTAATCCAGAGAAGATCAAAGCAATCCTCGACATGAAGGAACCGGTAACTTCAAAAGACATCCAGAGCCTTACTGGCCATGTGGCAGCCTTAACTAGGTTCATCTCTAAGGCCACAGACAGATGTGCTTCTTTCTTCAAAGCACTTAAGGGAAGTAAGAAGTACATTACATGGACTGATGAATGTGCTGAGGCATTCAAGAACCTCAAAAACTACATGAGTAAAGCGCATTTGCTCTCCAAACCTGAGGTTGGTGACACTCTCATTATCTATTTGTCGGTATCGGCTTCAGCAGTAAGTTCCGTTTTCATTTGAAATGATGGTAATGTCGAACGGCCTGTCTACTATGCTAGGAAGGCCTTACAAGATGCGGAGACACGATACTCCAACATTGAGAAATTGGCTCTAGCATTGGTCATGTCTGCTTGAAAACTTCGCCCTTACTTCCAAGCACACATCATTGTGCTTACCAATCATCCTATTCGACAGATACTTCAAAGTCTTGACATTTCCGGGTGAATGATTAAATGGGCGATATCATTGGGTGAGTTTGACATCTCCTACCAACCAAAGCCAGCTGAGAAGGGCCAAGCAGTGGCAGACTTCATCGTCGACTTCACATATCCTGTTGACATTGTTTCTACGCCTAAAGAAGTGGTTTCATTACCCTCGGAAGCTCAGAAAATAGAACCAACAGCCCCAGCATGGAGTCTATATGTTGATGGCTCGTCCAACCAACAGGGTTGTGGAGTAGGACTAGTCCTTACAACCCTTGACAAAGTGGCGATGGAGTATGTTATTCGTTTCAAATTCAAGGAGTCGAACAATGAGGCTGAATATGAAGCCCTCCTAGCAGGCTTACATTTGGCCAAACACCTTGAGGTTAAACAAATTGATATCTTTAGTGACTCCCAATTGGTGGTTAACCAAGTCACCAACAACTTTGACGCTAAAGATAGCTCCATGGCAGCATATCTGGCACAAACACAATTGTTGCTCAAGCACTTCCACTACCAAATCACCCAAATTCCTCGAGCGGCAAACAGTCATGCAGATGCTTTAGCTCACCTCGCCTCAGCGGTGGAAGACAAGATTGGGAGAAAAATTCAGGTCGAATTGTTGGCAGCACCAAGCACCATGGTTGCGGAAGTGTGCAACTTACAACAAGGAGATAGTTGGATTACCCCGATTTATAGATTCCTTGCTCATGGCACCCTTCCAAATGACAAAGTCCAAGCTAAGCAGATTCGATACAAGGCTACCCGTTACTTGATCATTAATGACCAACTCTACAAGCGGGGTTTTAACCTACCATACCTAAGATACCTTACGCCCGCTGATGCGGAAACTGTCATTCGAGAAATACATGAAGGAGTTTACGGAGATCATGCTAGATTTTGATCCCTAACATACAAGGCTTTTCGCCAAGGATATTATTGGCCAACACTCTACCAAGATGCCATCAGAATATCCCGCTCATGTGATAAGTGTTAAGCTACGTAACTATTCCTCACTCTCCTCCCGAGCCGCTTACTCCTATGATCAGGTCTTGGCCCTTGGCCCAATGGGGACTTGATTTGATCGGCCCAATGCCTGCAGGGAAGGGCAAGGTTCATTATGCAATCGTTGCAGTTGACTACTTCACAAAGTTGGCCGAAGTAGAACTCTTGGTAACCATTACTGAGGTAAAAATAGAAGATTTCATATGGAAAAACATCATTTGCAGATTCGGCATTCCCAATGCGATAGTCACTGACAACGGGCGACAGTTCGACAACAATAAGTTCAGGATGTTCTGCTCTAAGTTCAACATCAACTTATGTTTTGCCTCCCCAGCTCATCCCCAGTCTAATGGACAAGTTGAAGCCATCAACAAAATAATAAAGCAAACTTTGAAAACCAGCTTGGACAAGGCTAAAGGTTGTTGGCCAGAATTTGTACCCCATGTTCTTTGGTCATACCGCATTTTGTATCGGACATCAACAGGAGAAACCCCATTCTTACTTGCCTTTGGTACAGAGGTAGTTGTCCCAGTTGAGCTTGAGCAAGCAACGTTCCGAGTCCAGAACTACATGCAAAGCGAAAATGACAAACAACTTACCTTCAACTTAGATCTAGTCGAGGAACATAGAAACCAGGCTCACTTGAGGAATGTCGCCTACAAGCAGCGCATCTCCAACTACTATGACTCAAGGGTCAAACCTCGTTCTTTCAAAGTGGGGGATTGGGTATTGAAGAAAAGATTACTCCGTGACAGAGTCCCGGGTGAAGGAACATTTAGTCCAAACTGGGATGGATCGTTTGAAGTTGTTGGCATCAGTCGCCTTGGCTTTTACAAGCTTAGAAGCTCTGATGGCAAGAGCCTTGGCCATCCATGGAACACTGATCACTTGAAGTACTATTACAAGTAAACTCACATTGTACAAGTGTTAAGCTTCAGCCGTTTGGCATCATATGTAACGAAGACTATTTGACATGAATTCAATAAAGAGGTGATTTAGATAACTTGATCTTAATCCTCTCACATTCCTAGCAGTGAAACACTCGGGTTCAAAGCTTTAACATGAATGTTTCCAACATGAAACAAAGTTTAAGTATATGTCAACAAGACTATACAAATAAACGAACATCTTCACAGTATATTCGTTCAATTATACATTCCAACACATTCATACATAAGCCAACTGTGCTTCGAAAGGGTTCAACATACTTTGTGTCTTCGACACTTGCTACAATGTGCCTCGACACCTTGCCTTTATTCTCACCAACCAAGTGATGAAATGTGAAGAAGGAACTCATCTTCATGCCACCAACTAGGTGATGAAATGTACAACCTGTACTCTAATATCATTTGGCAACTATCCACTCATGCCACCAACTAGGTGAAGAAGGAACTCATCTTCATGCCATCAACCAGGTGATGAAATGCACAACCCGTATCATTTGGCAACTTGCCACTCATGCCACCAACCATGTGAAGAAGGAACTCATCTTCATGCACCAACCAGGTCATGAAATGTACAACCCGTACTCTCCTTCATGCCACCAACTAGGTGATGAAATGTACAACCCGTAGTCTAATATCATTTGGCAACTTGCCACTCATGCCACCAACCAGGTGAAAAAGGAACTCATCTTCATGCCACCAACCAGGTGATAAAATGTACAACCCGTACTCTCCTTCATGCCACCAACCAGGTGATGAAATGTACAACCCGTACTCTAATATCATTTGGAAACTTACCACTCATGCCACCAACCAGGTGAATAAGGAACTCATCTTTGTACCACCAACCAAGTGATGAAAACAACTCACCATTCATTCCACCTACCAGAAGACGAGTGGTACAACTTGTACATGTGAACTCCTAGCATTCACAAATAATCAAAAACCCTCAAGCTTGACAACTCAACTAGGGGAGCACTTATGCCCAACAAGAGTTATAGTCACCAACAAAGTCTTATTGCAAGTTGATGAGAAAATTATCTTAACACACAAATTTAACCCTCTTTTGACAATTGTAGTACAAGTATAAGTAGGGATCGTTCTGGACTGGGGATTAGGAGGGCTTGCTAATAACCTCTAAACTAACTCAAAAACATAAAACTAAACTTAAAAAAACTTAACAAGACTCACAAGACTCAAAACAAACTTAAATTACTCAAAACAGCTTAAAACAACCAAATAAAGTTAAACTAGACACTAGGAATGACTTTGGACGAAAATTGACTTTTACTTGAATGAAAACACTTAAAAACACAAACTAAAACAGATTTGAAACACTTTGAAACAAGAAACTAAAAGAGGGGTTTCGATTTGGATGAAGTTGAAATAAACAAACAAATATGAAAAACTAGACAGATTGTAAAACAAATTTGAGAAATAAGATGATGGATGGGATAGCTAGAGGCTTTTTCTCCACACATGACATGTATACAAATAACTCGATTTCCAGTTACTACTTCATTGAATTTATGAATGACAATGCTCCAAATTAACCGTGACATCACTAGTTAACTCTCAGATTTTCCTTGTTTTATTGGATTGGATGACATCATTCGACAACCCAAAACATTCTTCAAAAGTTCCCCACATGACATCATAATAGAGATACAATAAAAGATCATTACGTTTAATGAAAATCATAAGCATTGACAAAGCACTTGCAACTATGACATCATGTCACTCATGCTATGAATTGAACTTAACGCGATTGTTTATAAGCGACCTCCACTACTTATGAATATAAGTTTGTAACGATTATGTGAAACTTTCTTATATTCTAGCATTGGATTTATGCATGCCAATTAAGTGTCGACCCTTAATCAACAAATACAAATAAGTTATCAATCAAATAGTTAAGCCAATTGCATTCACGATTCAAGAGTTCATAACTTGAATTTATCAAATTATATTGCAATAAACATAGTCATGGCTTTGAAATCACCCCTAGCCAAGAGGGGTTTAGCCACTCATATTTACAACAAAACGAAAGGAAATGAATTTAAACATTAGAAACAAAAGAAAGAAAACACCTAAACGCTCCAACGATCCAAGTTGGACAGCAAGCACGTCCAAGCACTTTCTTTCCCTTCCTTTGCTACAGCACAAGGTGTTGGCGAGTTTTTGAAGGTTGTTTGTATGGAGGAATGGATGTGTTTGGATGAAGGTTATGTTGAAATGGGAGTGAATGATCTAACCAAGTATGAACTAAGCTAAATTTATGTTACACACACTTCCTTTTATAGAGGAAGTGCATGGCAATGGAGGGGAACATGGAGTGGTGTAGCAATTGAGTGCAATGATGTATGAAATCTGAAATGATGAAGGGAATAAGGAATTGTGTAGCAATTGAGTGCAATGATTCAATGTAATGATGCATGAAATCTGAAATGATTGAGGGAACAAGGAATGGTGCAGCAATTGAGTGCAATGATTCAATGTAATGATGCATGAAATCTGAAATAATGAAGGGGACAAGATGGGTGAAAAGGTGAGTAAGTGGTGAATCAATGAGTGCAAGGAGGTGAAAGGATATTGTGCACATGGTAGACAAAGGAAAGGAAGTGGAATGATGCAACAAATGAGTCAATGGAGGGAACATGGATGATGATGCACGACATAGGAATCCAAAGGGAGTGTAATGGTGGTGCACAACAATGATGGAAAGGTGAATGGTGGAGTGACACCCCTATGTGGCTGAGCTTTTTGTCTTTTTACATTAATTCTTCTTTCTCTTTAACACATTCCTAGCCTCTTTAGTCTTCAATTTCGTCTATCCACCTTGCTCCATGCATGTGCTATACATTCCAAGCCCAAAACTACTCCAAAATGCACCAAAATGCATCTTATTGCTTTATAAGGCCTATGGACCTACAAACACACGAAAATGGCTTAAAATACGTAATTAACTAAGAGATAACAACATAAATGCGTGAGAACAAGCTAACTCAGTCGCATAAATATGCTCTTATCAAATTCCCCCACACTTAGCTTTTGCTAGTCCTCGAGCAAAACAAAACAAACGAAACAAAAAAAACACAACCTAGATCTTCCAACATTTGCCTCAGGGATTTTTAATGAAACATGACATTTTAAAAATCATCATTTTCACAAATTTTGGTCATCTTTACACTTGATCATAGTCACCACTTACTGGTTCACAATTAACCAATTAAAACAATGTTTCGAATGTAGTAACATGCCTTAGAGAATTTGCTCAATTCCTTACAAGATACTCTCTATTTTCACACACATTTTCTGACTACACACCCTATACTAGTATATGTGAGAAGATTGATGTAAACAAGAAAGACTAGGACTCACATATGTTATAACAAAGAAAGCAATTTTCTGGAGTTATTAAGCATGTTTAGATATGATCTCATGAATGGAATGCTACTACTTAGATGCGAGAACCAACGACACCATATGCTCATACCAATTTCGAACTCTACAAATTGAAACACACAACACTCAAGATTGAAGTCAAGGGTTGTAATAGGGCTTGGGGGTAATGGCTAATAAAGAAAGGATAGGAATAACAAACATTCTTAAAGCGATAGCAAGCAAAGCAATGAAATAGACACTTGGAATTCACTTTAGAATGCAGAACCAACTTTTAAATACAAAGGGAAGATTCATGCAACACTTAGGGCTCTTTTTCATACTCTTTTCAATTCTTTTTTTTTCTTTTCACTTTTTTTTTCTTTTCTACCCGTGCCTTATTAAGGATTTTGGCACACACACACACACAAGAATCATTTTCCCCACACTTGCTTTCTGCAATACATTGATAAAAAAGGAGTTCATTTTAAGTTATGCTTTACTATGCTTCAAGAATAAGGGTACGGATGGTCCTAAAACTAGGCTAGGTAAGGATAGTGTGGGTTAACAAAGAACATAGGCTTAACAAGGTTCAACGGTGTTAAACTTAAACACATAATGAAATAGGGGCACGACAATTTGGCTTTGGTGGTCACTACACAATTTCATCTTGAATATGTGTTATGCAAATCAATAGCATGCTTTGAATGAAATAGGCATGAGTTCTAGCATTTGGAACTAAATGATGAAATGCCTTCTAAGTAGCAACCAAGCAAAGAATAATGAGATGATGCAACGACTTTAGAAAACAATGGTGCACAGATTATTAAATCTCCAAATAAACGTTTAGGCTCAAGTCTCATAAGGTTGTAGCGTTCATTTAAGTTCCTTCCTTCAAGCATGTTACAAAAACTAATTATTCCTTTATGATTGCATGTGAATTCATAAATTATAACCACAACCAAGCATACACCAAAGAGTAAATCAAATTTTCATCCATGTTTATAACTCTCTTTAACAGTCATGTAATTAAAAACCAAATCCTCATCATTGTGTTAGAAGGTACCCTAAGACACAAATAAACACACAAAAACAACTCTTTTTGGGGTTTTCAAAACAATTTTTCAAATTTTTATGAGATTTTTGGATTTTTATGTCAAAACACACTAAAACACTCCAAAACAGCTTAAAAAAAACACTTAAAAACAGCAAGGAACAACACTAGAAGTAATGGGTGATAAACTCCTACGAATTTCATGCAAAACAACTTAGTTACCCCCCACACTTAAATCAAACATTGTCCTCAATGTTTCAAGCATAAATTTACACAAAAACAAGCAAACAAACAAACAACGAATAAACATGACAAGTATGGTAAAGTAAAAACCAGACAGAGTAGAGTTTAACAACGCAAATCTGGTTTTGGAGATAAATGATCTTGGTGACTTTCCACAACTTTGATCTCGAACTGGTTTGGAATTCTGAGCGAGGAATATCAGAGTTCCTTGGTTTCAAATCAGACTCCTTCTGCTAGGTTGATTTGATTGTGCAGTCTGCATTCTTCTTTGCTTGTTTCTTCTGCACGGCAAGTAGGCACGAGGTAGAGGTGATGGTCTATTTCTTTCTTCAATCTTTCCAAGTGCCCACCATTTGCTTTCTTTCTCCTTGTCCCTAGCTGAGGATGAATTAGCACATTGTCTCCACATGCTTCGAGGTATCATTTTCACTTCCCTTATCTGTTCCCCAAGCAGATGTGGTAGACGAAGAGGAAGCAGAAGATGTTGAAGATTAATACTCGAGAGCAAGGCTAGGTAAACAATCAGGAAAAGGTTCCAGGCAGTCGGTTCCAGATCGGAAGATTGATACCAAGTGCTGGCTGATTGCTCTCTTTCTCCTTGTCCCGCAGATGAAAACAACGACAAGGAGAAGGACAGGGAGAAAGCATGATATGAGATACTCTTGCTTTCAACCTTCATGATATGAAATACTTTTGCTTTGGATGAATTGTTTGCAGAGGTACCCCAAGGAATAAGGAACACTAAGTGTCTCGAGAGGCTTCGTTGGGAAGACATTCTCAGAGATGAAGAAAGGTTATGTATGTCTGCCTTGCAATAGAAGGTGAAGGTTGACATTTATAGGAATTAATAACCGGTACTATTCTTTCACTCTTGTCGGTAACAGTTGGATGATTTAACAGTAAACTTCACGTGCCTTCTACTTCACAAGAAATTTTCGACAGATTGCCCGTAATTTTTGCAAGGCTGAGTGTGCATGTGACAGGCGCTGACACGTCTGGAAAAGCAAGTTCCTCTTTGATATCTGGAATCGGCGCTTCGACAAACTGCCCGTGATTTCCGCAAAGCTGAGTGTGCATGTGACAGACGCTGACACGTCTGGAAAAGTAAGTGCCTCTTCGATATCTGGAATCGGTGCTTCGACAAACTGCCTGTAACTTCCGCAAAGCTGAGTGTGCATGTGACAGATGCTGACACGTCTGGAAAAGTAGATGCCTCTCCAATTTTTGAGCTTGCCTCTTCGAGTGTTGAGCTCCGTCAAGTGCAGAGGTTGCATATGACAAGTGCAGACAAATCTGGAAAAGAAGATTGACTCGTGGTTTCTGAGCAAGCCCAGCTTTTGAGAAAGCTAGCGCCTCTTCGATTTTTGAATTGACCTCTACGATTTCTGAGCTCGCCTCTTCGATCTCTGAAATCCCGTCGAGTGCTGATTTTTATAGAGGCACGCAGTACGTTTCAGAGCACACTTGAATTTCTGCCTGTAGAAACTCCCTTCTTGCACTTCTACGATCTTGACTTGTCCGACCTCTTCTTTCTTCAACACCTTTGAAAATGTCTGGCCCCTCCGACCGTCGTTTTGACCTGAACCTTGGTGAAGGCAGCCATACCTTCTCCAGACAACATATGGCGCCCATCATTCATATCCCCTACTGGTCCTCTTACCGTTGGGGATTCGGTGATGAAGAATGATATGACCGCTGCAGTGGTGGCCCGGAACCTTGTCACTCCCAAAGATAACAGACTACTTTCCAAACGGTCTAATGAGTTGGCTGTTAAGGATTCTCTGGCTCTCAGTATGCATTGTGCAGGTTCTGTGTCTAATATGGCCTAACGCTTATTTGCTCGAACCCGTCAATTTGAATCGTTGGCGGCTGAAGTGATGAGTCTCAAACAGGAGATTAGAGGGCTCAAGCATGAGAATAAACAGTTGCACAAGCTCGCACATAACTATGCTACAAACATGAAGAGGAAGATTAACCAGATGCAGGAATCTGATGGTCAGATTTTACTTGATCAACAGAGGTTTGTGGGTTTGTTCCAACAGCATTTGCCTTCGTCTTCTGGGGCTATACCGCGTAATGAAGCTCCAAATGATCAACCTCCGATGCCTCCTCCTTCTGGAGCTCCGCCAACTGCTGAGGCTCCGCCGACTACTGAGACTTCTCCTAAACAGCCTTTGTGAAGGCTTCTTCTTGTATTTTCTGCTTAATGTTCCTTTTTTTTCATGAAAATGAATGTAAAAATACCTTGCATATCTATCAATGTTTCAAAAATAAACCCACACCAAAAACAATTAAACAAGCAACAAATAAATATGACAATCATGGCAAAATAAAACTGCAGAAAATGGAAGGTTTTTAGAAACGCAAAATTGATTGCGGAGCGATTCAAAAATCTTCCTCATTTGAATACATGGGTTGCCTCCCAAGAAGCGCTTGCTTTAACGTCTTCCAGCCGGACGAAACTTCATTCTAAACTTGAATAGGGCCTATAGCATGGAATTGATCCTTAAATGGAAAGTGATACTTGACGTGATCCGGCAATGGTTTAAATTCTAGTGTAGGTGCCTGAATCATCAAAATTAGCAAGTTAGTATATAATAAAATCGAAGTTGGAGAAGATGGCTTACTTGCTTGCTCCAACACAAACTCAATTCGCTCATCGCCTTAGCTTAATTGAGCATTGTTTCATTTTGATTTTGCTGCCCCTGCACCAAAGAGGTTAGTAATTGAAAATTTTGATCACTATCCGTGGACATACTTGAATTTGATTGGAATTGTTATAGGGGAAGCTGTGGTGGCTGCATAGGTGTTAAATAAAACTCCTCAGATTGCTGCCAATATCAATCTTGTTGAGCCTCCTTGGCTTGATTTTGTGAGCCCTGCACCAAAGAATTTATTTCATCAAAAATTCGATCATAATTTGTTGACGAACCTAAGTTTGATTGAGCATATTGTATATGAGGTTGTGATGGCTGCATAGGTCTTGAATAGAACTCATCTTCTTGCTGCCAATATCCATCTTGTTGGAATTGTTGAGGTTCTATGTAATCTGAATAATCTCTCCAATCCGAATTGTAAGCGTTGGAAAACATGTTGTCCCATGATTGGCTATGGCCTTGATAACCCCAAGCATCTTCATTCACAGTGAATTGAGACTATTGCTGAGTTGGATATCCTTGCCCATAGGACACACCACATGTAGGGACACTTTGCATTGTGGTCCTTTCGGCATATTGTGACAATTGATAAGTAAGTTCCGCCAATTGAGCTTGAATGGTAGCAAAATCCATGTCTTACTTCTCTAGTACCCGAAATCAAGGAAACAAAACTAAATCAAATATCAAAAGTAAAACAAAATAAAAAAATACAAATAGAAACAAAGTCAGTAACTAAAAACAAAAGGCATGAAAATAAACAAAAAGAAATAACAAGGGATTAGCAAAGTTGCTAATCACCGGCAACGGCGCCAAAAACTTGATGCAAAAATTATCTTAACACACAAATTTATCCTTCTTTTGACAATTGTAGTACAAGTATAAGTAGGGGTCGTTTTGGACTGGGGATTAGGAGGGCTTGCTAATAACCTCTAAACTAACTCAAAAACATAAAACTAAACTTAAAAACACTTAACAAGACTCACAAGACTCAAAGCAAACTTAAATTACTCAAAACAGCTTAAAACAACCAAATAAAGTTAAACTAGACACTATGAATGATTTTGGACAAAAATTGACTTTTACTTGAATGAAAACACTTAAATACACAAACTAAAACATATTTGAAACACTTTGAAACAAGAAACTAAAAGAGGGGTTTCGATTTGGATGAAGTTGAAATAAACAAACAAATATGAAAAACTAGACAGATTGTAAAACAAATTTGAGAAATAAGATGATGGATGGGATAGCGAGAGGCTTTTTCTCCACACATGACATGTATACAAATAAATCGATTTCCAGTTACTACTTCATTGGATTTATGAATGACAATGCTCCAAATTAACCGTGACATCACTAGTTAACTCTCAGATTTTCCTTGTTTTATTGGATTCGATGACATCATTCGACAACCCAAAACATTCTTCAAAAGTTCCCCACATGACATCATAATAGAGATACAATCAAAGATCATCACGTTTAATGAAAATCATAAGCATTGACAAAGCACTTGCAACTATGACATCTTGTCACTCATGCTAGGAATTGAACTTAACGCGATCGTTTATAAGCGACCTCCACTACTTATGAATACAAGTTTGTAATGATTATGTGAAACTTTCTTATATTCTAGCATTGGATTTATGCATGCCAATTAAGTGTCGACCCTTAATCAACAAATACAAATAAGTTATGAATAAAATAGTTAAGCCAATTGCATTCACGATTCAAGAGTTCATAACTGGAATTTATCAAATTATATTGCAATAAACATAGTCATGGCTTTGAAATCACCCCTAGCCAAGAGGGGTTTAACCACTCATATTTACAAAAAAACGAAAGGAAATGAATTTAAACATTAAAAACAAAAGAAAGAAAACACCTAAATGCTCCAACGATCCAAGTTGGATAGCAAGCACGTCCAAGCACTTTCTTTCCCTTCCTTTGCTACAGCACAAGGTGTTAGCGAATTTTTGAAGGTTTGTTTGTATGGAGGAATGGATGTGAAGATGAATGGATGTGTTTGGATGAAGGTTATGTTGAAATGGGAGTGAATGATCTAACCAAATATGAACTAAGCTAAATTTATGTTACACACACTTCCTTTTATAGAGGAAGTGCATGGCAATGGAGTGGTGTAGCAATTGAGTGCAATGATGCATGAAATCTGAAATGATGAAGGGAACAAGGAATGGTGTAGCAATTGAGTGCAATGATTCAATGTAATGATGCATGAAATCTGAAATGATGGAAGGAACAAGGAATGGTGTAGCAATTGAGTGCAATGATTCAATGTAATGATGCATGAAATCTGAAATAATGAAGGGGACAAGATGGGTGGAAAGGTGAGTAAGTGGTGAATCAATGAGTGTAAGGAGGTGAAAGGATATTGTGCACATGGTAGACAAAGGAAAGGAAGTGGAATGATGCAACAAATGAGTCAATGGATGGAACATGGATGATGATGCACGACATAGGATTCCAAAGGGAGTGCAATGGTGGTGCACGACAATGATGGAAAAGTGAATGGTGGAGTGACACCCATTTGTGGCTGAGCTACAAACACACGAAAATAGCTTAAAATACGTAATTAACTAAGAGATAACAACATAAATGCATGAGAACAAGCTAACTCAGTCGCATAAATATGGTCTTATCACAAGCCAACAACAACTTCAGTGCATGGCATACGAAGATCAAGCTATTCAGCCCTCTTGCATCTGCCTTAGACATTTCCCCTCTATAACAATGCAAACACTACAACTCGTAGAAAGCTTCACACACTCTTGATCAAGACAGTGTGAAGCAAAACCAATTTATGGTGCTAACAAGAGATTTATCAATAGAAGGCAACCACAATTCTTAAAAGCTTCACACATTCTTGATCAAGACAGTGTGAAGCAAAACCAATTTATGGTGCCAACAACAAGAGCTTCATTAATGGAGGGCAACAACAATTCTTAAAAGCTTCACACACTCTTGATCAAGACAGTGTGAAGCAAAACCAATTTATGGTGCCAATAAGATCATCATCAAAGGAGTTCAACCACAATTCTCAAAAGTTTCACACACTCTTGATCAAGACAGTGTGAAGCAAAACCAATTTATGGTGCCAACAAGAGCTTCATCAATGGAGGGCAACCACAATTCTCAAAAGTTTCACACACTCTTGATCAAGACAGTGTGAAGCAAAACCAATTTATGGTGCCAACAAGAGCTTCATCAATGGAGGGCAACCACAATTCTCAAAAGCTTCACACACTCTTGATCGAGACAGTGTGAAGCAAAACTAATTTATGGTGCCAATAAAAGCTTCATCAAAGGAGTTCAACCACAATTCTCAAAAGCTTCACACACTCTTGATCAAGACAGTATGAAACAAAACTAATTTATGGTGCCAACAAAAGCTTCATCAATGGAGGTCAACTACAATTCCCAGACCTTCGAAGCAAATTCAATTTATATGGTTCATCTAAACCTTTGACTACTACAAGGTGTGGCTTGCATCACAATCTCTTGCTCAACAGTGTGGAAGCAAAATTTGTATATGTTGTCTCTCCCACATTTTCAAATTTCTAGTTTCCCCAAAAGAAAAAAAAATGGGAAATTCAACAAAGCTTCATCAATGGAGGACAACTACAAATTCTCAAAAGCTTCACACTATCTTGATCAAAATAATGTGAAGCAAAATCAATTCATGGTACCCAACAAAAGCTTCAACTCCAA
This sequence comes from Malus domestica, assembly GCF_042453785.1. Taxonomy (NCBI): domain Eukaryota; kingdom Viridiplantae; phylum Streptophyta; class Magnoliopsida; order Rosales; family Rosaceae; genus Malus; species Malus domestica. Next base: position 17,601,257 of record NC_091673.1, read on the forward strand.
AGCTTCACCTACAAAGCTTCAACTCCAAAACTTCACCTACAAAAGCTTTAACACAAAAGCTTCACCCACAAAAGCTTCAACACAAAAGTTTCACCTACAAAAGGTTGACCCACAAAAGCTTGACCCACAAAAGCTTCACCTACAAAAGCTTCACCTACAAAAGCTTCACCCATAAAAGCTTCACCCATAAAAGCTTCACCCACAAAAGCTTGACCTACAAAAGCTTCACCCACAAAAGCTTGACCTACAAAAGCTTGACCCACAAAAGCTTGACCTACAAAAGGTTGACCCACAAAAACTTCACCCACAAAAGCTTCACCTACAATGCTTCAACACAAAAGCTTCACCTACAAAAGCTTCACACTATCTTGATCAAGATAGTGTGAAGCAAAATCAATACATGGTGCCCAACAAAGCTTCAACCTCAAAGCTTCACCTACAAAGCTTCAACACCAAAGCTTCACCTACAAAGCTTTAAATATATATATATATATATATTTTTTGGAAATTCGAAAATTAAAAAATTCGGAAATTTGAAAATTAAAAAAATTAGGAAATTAAAAAATTCGAAAATTCGAAGAAAAAAAAAATTTCGAAAAAAAAAAAATTGCATAGGCCTCATCTTCTTTGGGCCTAACAACTTTCATAACAAATATATATGAAGAAGGAGTTTTGGGCTACCACTTAGAAAGGAAATGTCTCATTCGTCAACTCCCTCGACTGGAGACTTGGGGGACTCCTACCATATGCTACTGCACCTTGATACTCGGAAGTCTCACGACCACTCAGTGACTTGGATTTTTTAAGTCTTCAAACGAGAAGTTTTCCTCACTAGGGAAATTAAGGGAGCACTACCTCAACCTACATGCTTCACTCACAAAGCTTCAACATACAAGCTTCAATAAAAGGAAAAATTCAAAGAACTTAGTGAAGAAGGCCTTCATGTATTTAACACAATACGTTGAAATGAAGCAAAGCTTGTTTATTGATATCTCCGATAAGTTACAAATATGTACATATACATGAATCAACATAAACAAACAAGAGGGAGCCTTCACAAAGGTTGCTCAGGAGAAGTTTCAACAGTCGGCAGAGCCCCATAAAGAGGAGGCACCAGAGGGTGATTATTCGGAGCCTCAGTACTAGGTAGAACCACAAAAGGAGGAGGCTCCGAAGTTTGATCATTTGGAGCTTCATTATGCGGTACAACCCCAGAAGACGAAGGCAATAAATGTCTGTGGAACAAACCCACAAACCTCTGATGATTAAGTAAAATCTGACCATTAGATTCCTGCAGCTGGTCGAGCTTCCTCTTCATGTTTGTAGCATAGTCATGTGCGAGCCTGTGCAACTGTTTATTCTCATGCTTGAGCCCTCTGATCTCCTATTTGAGACTTATCACTTTAGCCGCCAATGATTCAACTTGGCGGGTTCGAGCAAATAGGCGTTGGGCCATATTAGACACAGAACCTGCACACTGAAAACTGAGAGCCGGAGAATCCTTAACAGCCAACTTATCAGACCGTTTGGAAAGTAGTCTGTTATCTTTGGGAGTGATAAGGTTCCTGGCCACCACCGCATCGGTCATATCATTCTTCATCACAGAGTCCCCAACGGTAAGAGGACCAGAAGGGGATAAGAATGATGGGTACCATATGTTGTCTTGAGAAGGCATGGCTACCTCTTCACCAAAGTTCAAGTCAAAACGACGGTCGGATGGGCCAGACATTCTCAGAAATGATGAAGGAGAAATGAGGTGCAATAAATCTCTAAAGTAAGGGGAAAATTCCTACAAGCAATAACTCTTTGAATGTACTCCTTGCACATAATTGGTGCCCTTATAAAAGAAAGGGCAACAGGGCCATTGGTTCAAAAATCGAAGAGTCATCACTTTTCGGATTCCGAAGAGGCACAACTCTCCGGATTTTGAAGAGGCACCATTTTCCACATGCAACATCAGCTCCTCGGGGTACCACAAATAACTTTACCAAAGATATCTGACAAAGTTTAGACACATAAATTTTGAAGGTCCAGCTACCCTACTATTACCCACAAGGGTAAAAGAACAGCACCACTGCTTGATAACTAGAAAGTCCCAATGTGTGTCAACCTCCGTGCTCCGTGGCAAGGCAGACTGGCAAAAATGCCCAACCTTTACTCACATTCGAGAAAACACTCCCAACAAGATTGCTTGCTCAAAAATCGAAGAGAAACCACTTTTCGAATCTCGAGAGCCAGACTCTCAACATGATTACTTTCTCAAAAATCGAAGAGATACTGCTCTCCAAATCTTAAGAGTCAGACTCCCAACAGGATTGCTTTCTAAAAAATCGAAGAGGCACCACTCTCCGAATCTCGAAAGCCAGATCCCCGACATGATTGCTTGTTTGAAAATCGAAGAGGCATCGCTCTCCAAACTTCGAGAGCCAGATTTCCTTGGATAAAGCTTGTCTGTAATCTTCGCACGCAACATCAGCTTTCCAGATACCACATACCACTTTTTCAAAGCGCTCTGAAAACGTTAAAACATGTGAAGCTTGCAGCTCCCACTACATTGCTATGACTAAGAAGGGTAAAGGAATAGCATTATTACTTGCTCAAAAATCGAAGAGGCATCGCCCTCTGAATCTCGAGAGCCAAACTCCTAACAAGATTACTTTCTCAAAAATCAAAGAGGCACCGCTCTCCGAATCTTAAGAGCCAGAGTCCCAACAGGATTGCTTTCTCAAAAATCGAAGAGGCACCGCTTTCTGAATCTCGAGAGCCAGATCCCCGACAGGATTGCTTGTTCGAAAACCGAAGAGGCATCGCTCTCCGAACTTCGAGAGCCAGATTTCCTTGGATAAAGCTTGTCTGCCATCTTCACACGCAACATCAGCTTTCCAGATACCACATACCATTTTTTCAAAGTGCTCTGGCAAAGTTAAAACACGTGAAGCTTGCAGCTCCCACTACATTGCTACGACCAAGAAGGGTAAAAGAATAGCATTACTACTTGTTGTTAGGGAGACTCCTATATATGTTGACCTCCATCCTCCACGAACAGGCAGACCTACAAAAATGCTCAACCCTTCCTCATATCTGAGAAGGCACTCCCAACAAAGCCTCTTAAAATACTCAGCTTTCTTCCCCCCCAATAATACCTATGCAAACCAGCCACACCAGAGCAAGAGTATCTCATATCATCAGGGTCAAAAGCAAGAGTATCCCATATCATGCTTTTTTCCTATCTTTTCCTTTGCCCTTGTTCTTACTTACAAGATAAGGAGAAAGATAGTAATTAGTCAGCACTTGGAATCAAGCTTCCAGTCAGGAACTGACTGCCTGGAACCCTTTTCCTGATTACTTACCTGGCATTACTCTCGAGTACTCATCTTCAACATCTTATGCTTCCAGAAAAGATACCACATCTTCCTGAGGAACAGATAGAGCAAGTGAGAATGATACAAGGAAGCATGTGGAGACAAGCGCAACAGAACACATGTCGATTCATCTATTACTTCATCAACAACAAAAGTATCCCATATCATCAAGGTCGAACGCACTCTTGATTTGACGGACTTATTTTGACCCTCAAATTCTTGAGTCGGCCTTATACTTTGGAGGAAACCAGAAAACCCTTCAGCCCAGTTCAAGAATAAGCATGTGGAAAGTTACTTCTTCAAAAGCAAAAGTATCTCATATCATCTCTTCTCTATTTGCTTCTCCTTATCATTATTGCTGTTTACGACACAAAGAGAATGAGAACAATCAACCGGAAGCCAAAGTCGAACCTCTGATCCAGGTCGCTTGCTTGGAAGTCTGATTGCTTACCTTGTCTGTTACCTCTTTCGGCACATCTCCTAGCTCGGCGACTAGGGGGATTCTTACTATAGGGTTTTGTATCGCACTTGACCAAGCTCGAAACTACAAGTAAGCTTCAAGTGAAATTGATACATTACCTTGTGCATCTCCATCGGTTAAAGATACCACCCTTGGATGGAGGAAAAGTACTTCCAGAGAAGATGCCACATCTACATATGAGACAGATAAGGCAAGTGAAAATGATACCACACTTCGGTACTAAGAAGTTTCGTGATTACTCAATGGCTTGGATCTTGCAAGTCCCCAACCAAGGAGCTTCCCTCACTCGGGAACTTAGGGGAGCACTGTTTGTACGATACTTGACCAATCCTGAAACTACTGAGCACCAATCAACGTTATACCGTCAATGACCCATAAGAGTTTCCCTACAACCAGGAAGCCAATCACAGCGTGACACATGTCGACATCAGAAGCCAATCATAGTGCGACACGTGTTAACATCAGAAGCCAATCACAACACGACACATGTCAATGTCAGAATGACACTAGAAACTCTCTTCTATAAATAGAGATCATTCTCTCACAATATTTCATAATGTCATTTGTACTAAATCATTCACTAGTACTCACTAAAGGAGAGCTTGAACCTATGTACTTGTGTAAACCCTTCACAATTAATGAGAACTCATCTACTCCGTGGATGTAGCCAATCTGGGTGAACCACGTACATCTTGTGTTTGCTTCCCTATCTCTATCCATTTACATACTTATCCACACTAGTGACCGGAGCAATCTAGCGAAGGTCACAAACTTAACACTTTCTGTTGTACCAAAGTCCTCACTGATTTTGTGCATCAACACATGTCAAATGTGAGCTAACCTATATTTCTTAGAAAAATAAAATTTGATTAAGAATTATTCAAGAATTTACATAGAATATAAATGTCAAACAAGATACTGAGCTGACATTTAGTACTACGATTTAGTGATATTCCTCTTCACTTGTAAGTGAGACGTCTTAGATTCGATTCTTGCCAAAAGTGAATTTGAACCACATTATCGCTAGCCCATTATTGTTAGCCCACCTTCTCTCCCTTAGCGTAAATATCGTATGTTAAAAAAAAGCCACTGAGCCTTATAATAAACATTTCCCATAAATAACCACATAAGAAATCTTGGAACAAAAACAAGAGGAGAAAAACACACATGCCAAATGAAGCACCACACTCCACAATGAAAAAGATAGAAAGAAATAAATTTTTTAGAGATAGGCCATTACCCCTTCACTTACAAGTGAAGAGGAATACCACTAGCATGTATTACTAATTTGACAAAAATAAAAGTATGAATAAGATAACATTCCCTTATTTTGTAGTAAATTATTTTGAGCATATTTAGTTATATATATGTGTAATTTAAATTTAGGATTAAGTACCCCAAAACCCTAACCTTTTAGTGTCATTCCAAATTGCTCAACTTTTTTAAACATCCCAAACAAGTACCCAACCTATTAAAAATATCACATGTGTTAAGCCCCAGTTAAATTTTTGTTAAACTAACGATATTTACTTTGTCTCCAAAATCAATAGAAGGTCATTCAAGGATGGGGTCAACCAACTAATAGTCATCACCACCTCCATCAGGCAATCACCTCTAAACCCATTGCACAACCGCCTACTCCACCCTACAACTCAAGCTGCTAACATTGAGAAGAAGGTCATGGAGGTGGCAGAGGCTTGATATTTCCTGATTTTCATTTTTGCTTTCTATTTTAATTGTGAATTTGTTTATTTATTTTTATTTTTACTTTTATCTTCATGTATTTTTAAAGTTAATTTTTTAATATTTTAGTGTCCATCTAATGTGATATCCCGTCCTGACGTTTATTGTATTTTATTCTCAGTAGTAGTGAAATTATCAAAATACCCCTGAGATGCCACGTAGGCCTTCCGTGTGGACCTCAATGTTCCTTTCACTTTTCCAGTCTTATTTTACTATTGTTGAATAGTACTCATGTTTTACGAACACGTGGCCGTAGACGGAACTCAATTCGGAGTTATAACGAAGAAGTTATGTTTGAAACAGTGTACATTTACCTAAGACAAATTCAAATCCTAAAAATTGACCTCATGCAATGTGCATCACTGCTTGGCCATGCAAGTTGTTTTTAAACAAATAATTATTTAGAAAAATTAATGAAAATGGATTGAAAACTTTGAGTTTTAACAATAAGGACAAAATAAAGGGTAAAGTGAATAGTACCATGATTGACTTTTTAGTGTAAAATATGGTTTTTCCTTAAAGTAAACATTATCGGGAGCTTTTCGTTAAAGTTCCCTTATTATTTTGGGTTTTAAACCCCACTCTTGTCAACCACATCCATCATACATCATTCTTTTATTTTTAAAACATATTTTCTTTCTTTCTCTCTCTTTTCCCTCTCACATTTTTCTTTTTCTAACCAGTTCACCTTCTCTCTTTCTAAGACTCTCTCATTCCTTAGCTCCCTCTTGTCTCTATATCTGTGTAAGTGCAAAGAAAATAGTGACTTCCACCTCTCCATTCCGGTGAGGCCTCAAGCCACATGACCATCATTACTTTACCAGACCACCCATATATGTCCCTCTCTATTTCTCGTCCTGCATCTCTCTCTCACCTCTCTCCCATGTTTCACTCTGCAACCACAATGGCGACACCAGCGTCCACCAACTCACCATATCCTCCGGTGAACTCCACCAAACCACCACTTAGGTTTTCTCCCTTTTCCCTCTTTCCTCAGTCTTTCTCTTGTCCCCCCTTAAACTCTCTTACTTTCCCGTCTTTTTAGGATGCACCGATATGGTGCAACGGCAAATAGCGAGCCACCACCATCGTCATTTTGACGAGTTTCAACCACAAAATAACTCACTCCATTCTCTCCTTAAGATATTTCACTCTTTGGACTCTGTGCACACTGCACAAAAACGTAACGAGGAACACCGCCATGTTTTCCGAAGAGTTTGCAAACTTTCAACAAGGGTGAGCTATAAAAACAACCTAAAAATTCTTGGATCATGTTTTAGTATATGTTTCTAGCTTTCTTAAGGGTTTTGATAAGGGTTTTGGTACAAAACTACTGTGGGGAAGACTTCCCAGACTTTTCGGTGACTTTAGAGCCTTTTCCGGCCAACTCTGGCCATTACTGAGGAACCCAATGTTATATTTCGATTCCTTGTTCCTTGGGCTTCAATTTGGTAAATTGTGTTGCTAGTTTTAGTTGAGATTTGAAGCTAAATGGAGCCGGGGAAGTTTCCCGGCTAAAATTCTCAATTCACAACTTTCTCCTTCGTTTGGTCCGGTCGACCCACGAGTCCAACAGGTCAACCCGACCAGAGAAAAAAAACCCAAAACCCAATCCATGAACAAGCCCAAAACTTATGACCTATTAACACTAACCCGGATCCGCTAAACTGGCCCCCGTCATTTTTCTTTAAAAAAAAAGGGGGCCAAGCCTAAACCTTGCCCAAACCTTTGGGCCTTTCTTCCAGCCCGAGCCCATTTCTGAAATTGGAGGGAATATTCCCCTTAGAATATTTTGTTAACTCCCAGTTAACTTTAACATAATATTCCGTTAAATTTAACTGTTGACTTATGTTAACTTTTTCGAAATTTTTTCGGAAACCCTCCTAGGCTAATTTCGACATCCCGAGTCCATTTTTGATATCCATTTAGGAAAATTATGAAGTTTTAACATAGTTGACCATCGGGGTGTCTCAATTGACTTTTAGGGTTAACCGTTGACTTTTTACAAAATTCGCCCGGGACCCTTCTTAGCATATTTCAACACGCTGATTCCAAATCCGCCATCCATTTTTCCAAATTTAATCGTTTCAGTTGAGTTTTACTAATGGGTCCTAATATTATGCTTAGGTGCGATTACTATCAGAGACTTCAGATTTCCCAGCTCGAATGGTTGTGACATCACAAGTACCTATGAGTGGGTCTTTTTTTTACGTGTATATATATATGATTTTCCCAACAATTGATTTTATATATTATGATGTGACATGTCATGTTTAGCTTTACAAATAGACTTTTCGTACACTTTATATTTTTTATATTATTTGTGAGCTTAAACTTGTGGCATGACATCCTTGCGTTTTATCTGCTCATTATTACATGTTTGCATGGTGTCTCTCAGTTATTTTTACTGTCTTAGGCCAAGGACTAGCTTCACGTGTAGTTTACATGCACCATTTACATTCGCTTTGGATCTAAAGTTAGGTGCCAGCCTGTCCTTTTGTGTGAAGTTTTGGACTCATATGTGATGCGATTATCGCAGCTCACGTGATGCTGTACTAGAATGTAAAACCTACACCCAGCCTATTCCATTGTTTGAATATCTCTACAGTGGACTTGTGTGCCTACATAAATTAATGAGCATTGATTTCTGATAATAACGAATTGAGATTTGATGTTGAAATACTTTGTTGTTGTGCCTACATCCTTTAGCTCACTTGTGATACAGGGTACCTATTACATACTATTATTATAATATTTTTGGGAAACCATATACTTGTTTTACAACGTGGGGTTACACTTTTCGAAAAGGTTTTACAAAACTTTATTTTCAGGCTTACTCACCCTTATTTTCGCCCCTCCATGATTTTAATGGCAGAGGTTTCATGACGATGAGGATTGTTGGTAAAAGCTATTATGTAGGAGACTTCTCCTTGCGGTATAAATGTCCTTACTCTTCTTTTACTGCATTTATCTATGCTTTGACATCACTTATGTGATATGGGCTCAATCTCGCTCACATGCATACTCTAACTTAATCAGTTTTGGTTTAAATTTTTTCATATTTTCCACATCATTGCACTTTATGGCTTCGTCACCTTTCAGGTGTCAGCCAGCACATCGCAATTCGGGTGTCCAAGTGGACATTCTGGGTCGGGGTGTCATCTAAGCTAAAAAGTGGGACTCATTTTTGCCACGTGTACATTTAACACGACAATTAACTGGGGCTAACATATGTGACATTTTCAACAAATTTGGTACTTATTTGGAATGTTTAAAAATGTTAAAACTAATTTGGAGTGACACTAAAAGGTTGAGAGGTTTTAGGTACTTAATCCCTTAATTGACCTATATAAATTTTTGTAATAAACAAATTTATCTATGTACAATTTTTTTAATAAACTAATTTACCTATATTTTTGTAGGTAAATTATTGTGTATATATTGTTACAAATATAATTATATATGTACAATTATTTATCTATATTTATATGTGTGTAAAATAAGTTACCTATATTTATATGTATTTCCGGCAAGATTTTAATCGAGGTCCATGTAATTGGACCCTATTCTCATCCTTTGTATGTATTCCAAATTTCTATGAATGAATATCGTACTTTACCAATAAAAAAGGTAAATATTTTTTTTAATAAAATAATATTCCTATTTTATCTACATACACATACTATTCCCTTATTTTCAAAATAATGTCCACATAAGCAATGACGGTAAAAAAAAGCAGCAACAATATTTTTCGACCGAGAAGCCAAATCTGATGTGGCATGACATGGAATGACATATCTCCCCTTTGTTGCCAAATTGGACAACAACTACAATTTTTTAATTAATTATTAGATGGTTTTTATTAATTTTTTTTATTGGTTTAAAGTGTTGAATTTTTATTTCTTTCATTAACAATCAATGTTTAAAAAAACTAGCCCCGAGGTGCGCCTAGGACGCCTCCAAGGCTGGGTGTGAGAGTTGCTACCTCAGTTTCATAGGAGTGGGCCGAGGCATTGCCGAAGCGAGTCTAGGTAGTAGAGGCGCACCTCAGGGTGTTCGGGGGTTCATCTAGGCGTTTTTTCTTCAAAATCCAGGTTTTCTGAAATGTTTTTTGCCGTTCTAGATTCAACGAAGAAGAATGAGAGATTTTCTCTCTCCAAATCCCATAAATTTCCATAATAATTGCTCACATCAGTCTTTATTTCATTTTAAATACCCTATAAATACTTCACTCAACCCTTTATTTTCCCCATTTATTTCATTTTAAATACCCTATAAATCCACTCAACCCTTTATTTTCCTTTTTTTTAGTACATCGATATTTTTACACTAAGGGGAGGGGGAGTTCGGCAAAGACACACAATGGGCAACCTAATTTAGTATCGAATTCGCCATCCACGAGATTCCAACCTAAGACTTTTCACTTCCAAGTGAAGAGGAATACAATTCCCATAATCATTGCTTTATATCATTTTAAATACCATATAACTACTCCACTCAACCTTTATTTCCTTTTAAATTACTTATAATTGCAACACTTAACCTTTATTTTGCTTGAAATTTTCCTATAATTGTGATCACTCATCCTTATTTTCCTTGAAATTCTCTATAATTGCTTACAATAAAATAAATAATTACAACATTTTAAGATTATATGACACAGTTTCCATGACACACCCCAACTAAGTCAAGGCGTGCTAGCGGTCACGTGAGGATAACGTAGTCATGTGCACAGTGCGGAAATGATATGGATAATAAATATACAAATAAATAAAAACTGAAAGCTACTAATGCGTACTAAGAAGCAGAAAGTGCTAGAAGTGAGATACAAGAGTAAATACTCCTAATCAGAGCATAGGAAGTCTAGGTGCAGTCCAGTAGGACAAGTACTAGTTATACAGAACCAGAAGATATCCTACGAATTTTTTATTCAGTCAGAACCGCCGAGATCTTCAATGCCACTAACAGCAAGTCTACCTAAAACCTGGAGGGGCGCAAAACAGAAAATGTGAGTGGCAAAAACAAAGCTTTTCAAAACCATTTCATCATCAAAATGCTCTAACCCCTCGCCGTAAAACATGTATAATTTTCCCAGAAATAGAATATAAATATATACATATATATATACATATATATATATATATATATATATATATATATATATTCAAATCATGCTTCACATATTCATAATCATAAGTATGCCATGCCAGATATAAAACAGAATAAGTAACTCAGGTAAAAATAGATTCATGGAAAATAACATATTAGCCGGAACCCCTGCAGAAGTATGTACGGTTGAATTCATAAATCATTAGTCAATCTAGCCGGAGTCACTACAAATGGCCTATACGGCACTACACTGCACACAAGTCGGAACCACTAAAAGGGTCTGTACGACAAGACTGGGTGTAATATAATTATGCTCAATACTACGCTCTCATGATAGCTGTGTGATAAATCGCTAGTCACCTACGAGTTGGAACCACCTATGATAGTTTGTATGATAAGACTGTGCACCTAAATTGGATCCAATGTGAGCATAGGGTGCGGGAGGTGACATTATATATATACAGGCCTGTGCCATATTTCTGACTAAATCATTAACATCGGGGTGCAGGTTTATGAGCTCAATGTTCCTCAATTAATCACAACCGTTATTCACATTCACAATTCATAAACTCATCTGGGACTTACCTGAGCGTCCACAGCACCACAATTATATACATATGCAAACATCATATGCATATTCTAAATATAAAACGTTTGGCATGGCAATTCAAATTATAACTCATTTAAATGCATTTTTCTGGAAAAATATCTAGCATATACGCATACACTTAAAACCAAAAGCCCACTCACTAGTATGTAAAAGGATCGTAGCCCCCGAGTTGCCCTTGACTACGCTCGTCCTCGGGATAAATCTCCCCTATATGCGAAACAACTATAAAAATGTTAATTTAAAGCACATAACCAATACTAGCTAATAACTTCTCATACATTACTCAAATGGGATGTTTGAATAAATAGCGTGATCTACACAACCTCACGAACATCCCCATATTTTTAGAAAAAATTTCCGATGTCCCACGCGCCAGCAAAGGCACGACAACATGAGCAGCCACGCGTAGGGACACTAAAGGAATCCCTTAACCCCGTTAGGAATATTCCGTTAAAAACTAACAGGAACCGGTAATTCTACTTGACGGCATCATGATAGTCTGTTAACTTTGATGGAATATTCTATCTTCTTCTCCTATTAGCATCGCCGGTCGCCATCGCCGTTCACCGGAAACTGGAAAAATACGAAAACCTTCATATCTCGTCCAATTCTCAACCAAATTCCATGAAACTTGAACCAAATTGAAGCTTAGGACGAGTATAACACAACTATACCTATTTTGGGACCTAAAATCCACAGAAATTTGTCGGAGAACCTTCAATAATTCAGCTAAACTTCAAATGCCTCGATCTCAACTTCCCGACGTCCAAATCATCCCATTTTTCTTCTCCGAGCTTCGTGGAGAGGTCCTTAAGCTCCCAATAAGCTTGAAATCTTCCAAAAACTCCACATTCACATGTTCATGAACAATACCTTGAATTTGGGTTCTCGGGAAAACGAGGGTTTCTCGTCTAAAGAAAGGTATAGCTGGGTTTATGATGATGAGATGAAGATGACGATGGTGTCTACAAGCTCGAACCATGTCTGAAAAAGAGGGTTCAAGAATTGTCCGTACACTTGTACAAACGTTGCAGAAAAATCGAAAGGGAGAAGAGAAAGAGTGCACGGGAGAAAGGTTGGGTAAGTGTGTGTGGGTGTGTTGGTCCTACTTGGTCTTCCAATACACAAAACAAATTCTTTTAAGTCTAAGTGTTCCAAAAACTTAGGAAAAATATTTGAATTGGTCCAAATAAAACTTCACCCATATAACCACACAAAACGTCCAAGGGTAAATAAGTAATCTCACGCCGTCGAAAATAGATATTTCGGGACGAGCTGTGACATTCCAAGTACAACTAGACTTAGTAATAAAGAAGATGATATTGTCTTTGATTTAGTTACAATTATATTTGTTTTTACAAAGTATTATATTGTTATAAATATACTTATATATATAATATATATTAAAATTTTAGGTTATGTGAGGCTTCGCCTCATGCATCACGACTCGCGCCTAGGCTACGCTATCCATTGGACACCTCGGCCATGCCCCAGCCTTTTAATACATTATTACCAATGCAATGGTTAAATACTTTTATACTTTTTAATTCATTTTCTTTCATTACCAATGCAAAGAAAATAAATATTAAATTTTATTTTATGTTTAAATTTGACATATTGGATGGAGAGAAAATTTAAAAAAAAATATCAAAATTGTTGCAGTCATATTTAGAATAGGAATGTGATTGTGTAAATCCTAGGAGATATGGGAAAGTATCTTACATTCCTATTAGGAGTAAATTACCTATTAAATGTTGTAATCCTAAAGGGAAAGGTATTTACCTATCATACTAATATAAATAAAGGCACAATGGGGTGAATCAAGCACACCTCACAATTAAATCAATCTCTCTTCTCTTGTGGCCGGCCCCCCTCTCTCTCTAAACCCTAGATCGTTCAATCAAATAGGCCTACAACACGTTATCAGCAAGCTTTTGCCAGAAGCTGAGGAATTGACACATCATAGAAGGAGGCTATCATCCACAAAAAATTCAAAGGCTTATCTGTTTTTCTGCTAATCAGGTACACTTAAAATAAAAGAAGATATTTGAAACGTCCACGAAGCATGAAAACATTCCCCATGATGCATGAACTCCTCTATATTTATATTTTCCTTTCGATATACATATATATTGTATATGTTTATATATTTGTCAATATCTATATATATTTGTTTCATGCATCACACAATTAAATTGTTATGTGGAATTTGTGAGTCAAAGTATTAAATTAAATTAGAAACATATTGAGGGTTTCCTAAACCCTAAGGGATTTTGAAAAAAAAAGGGAAATTGGGCATGGTACGGCACTCCCACTGCACCATCACTGTACACGCCACCATTAGGCTTCGACCTGAGGTCAATGTAATGGGCCTGAAGCCCTAAGCCTGTCTCAATTTGACCCGTGGCCTGCTGCTCCATCTCGGACTGCACCAAGCTTCGGCTTGGGCTTCACGCAGCCTTCATCCACCAGCCCAGTCGGCTGAGCCCTTCCCTTTCGCACACATACAGCCAGCCCTAGCAACTGGGCTTCATCGCGCCAAACCCAAAGGCCAGCTCATGCTGGGCCTTATCCCATGCCCTCCCTCGGTCCAACTTCGAAACCCAGCTGGGGCTGGGGTTTCCTTCCCTCACCTACGTGGCCTGCAGCCATCACTTGAGGTCTTTTGGGCCTTGCCTTATACTTAAGGCACCTAACCTGTGCCCCCTAACCCACAACACCAAGCCCAAATATTTTTGGGGCTCTATTTTCAATCCAATAATATTATGTTAATATTATTTAGCTTCTACAATCGACCCCGTATGGCCCGTTTATTGAATTAATTAAAAGTGACATATAGTCCATTAATCTGATAATGGATCCAAAATTATTGACATGAAGATCACTTTTGGACATTAACGATTCAATAATTTTTTTTTATACTTTGAACCGTCACATTCTTTTATAGTAACGAAGCTCTCACACTTGAGTTCCTCGAAAAACCTCAAATCCACTATATTCAAATTAGTATATTGCATTATGTGTTTCTTGAAGGAACCTCTTATTATGAACTAATCATTCATAAAACTAAATTGAACCTATAGTTTCAAATTTAGTGCCTTTGAAACCCGAAGTTTTCATTCAAAACATACCACATGAAACCTGTAGTTTTCATGAATTAAACCAATACATGTTTATAGAACTTGTATGTTTTACGATATATGTTTATGGCTTACCATATGACTACTCACGTTTTTCCCTCTATTTTAGGGACATGTCGAACTTGAACCCCGAAGGTGGGGAGGCCGCACCCTTCACGTGGCAAGGTACATTGGTGGCTAGCCAATCACCTACTCCGACCTTGAAGCGTGGCAGACCCCTTGGTTCAAAGGATTCACAACCTCGGAAGAGGAAAATGGCACCAACTAGTGACCCTTGTTTGAATTTGACCATCGCTCACTCATCCGTTCCAACGCATGAGGTTATTCTAAATTACGATGATGCTTCAAACGAAACATGCTGGCCTCCCGAGAATTATGAGATTTTGGTCCACTACATAATATTGGATAAAGTTTAGAATAGAAATGAGATGATCGTCGACGATGCATTCTCATACTTAGTAGCTACTGACATCATGCTTAGCGATGACATTGAACCACGTTCCATTGATGAATGCTGATGTAGAATTGATTGGTCAAATTGGAAACAAGCAATCCAGGTCGACCTCGATTCGCTCGCGAAACGTAGGGTATTTCGACCTATCATTCCTACACCACCACGCGTGAAGCCTGTTGGCTACAAGTGTGTTTTCATGAGGAAGCGTAATGAGAAGAATGAACTAGTGCGATATAAAGCACGCATCATAGTGCAAGGCTTCTCTCAACGCCCTGGGATTGATTATGATGAGACATATTCCCCCGTAATGGACGTTATAACGTTCCGCTACCTAATCAGTTTGGTAGTTTCCAAAAAACTGAATATGCAACTTATGGACGTGGTAACCGCGTATCTCTATGGGGATTTAGATACAAAAATATACATGAAAGTTCCAAAAGGACTTCCATTGACTGGTTCAATTAGGTTGAGGAGATCACTCTACGGATTGAAACAATCCGGGCGAATGTGGTATAACCGTATGAGTGAATATTTGACAAGTTAGGGTTATGTGAACAACAAACTATGCCCATACGTGTTCATAAAGAAGTCACATTTCGGATATCGTTGCAATTTATGTCGATGACATGAATCTGATTGGGACTCCTGCAGAGCTTGAGGAAATTGCTGCACACTTGAAATCGGAATTTGAGATGAAAGATCTTGGGAAAACTCGGTATTGCCTCGGCTTGGAGATCGAGCATTGTTCGGATGGAATCCTAATACATCAATCAAACTACACCTAAAAGGTGTTGCGTCGTTTTAATGAGGATAAAGCGAAGCCTTCAAGTACACCCATGGTCGTTCCGACTCTAGATGCTAAACGATATCCCTTTTGTCCAAAGGAGGATGAGGAAGAGATTTTGGAACCCGAAGTTTCTTACCTAAGTGCAATTGGGGCTTTATTGTACTTGGCTTAGTGCACTAGACCTAACATCTCATTCGCTGTGAATCTATTGGCTTGATACAGCAATGCGCCCACATGCAGGCACTAGAATGGTGTTAAAGACATTTTTCGCTACCTTAAGGGTACTACAGATTTGGGTTTCTTCTATACCTGTGAATCTCCAAGTGTTGCCGTCCCTTATGGTACTCAGATTGATTCTCGCTTTGTTGGTTACACAGATGCTGGATATTTGTTTGACCCACGTAGAGCACGTTCTCAAATGGGTTATGTCTTTACGGTTGGAGACACCGTTATATCTTGGAGGTCTACCAAGCAAACGCTAGTTTCAACTTCATTTAACCATGCTGAGATTCTCGCCCTACATGAAGCATCACGTGAGTGTTTTTGGCTAAGAGAAGTTATAGGACACATTCGAAGCACTAGTGGTCTTACATCAGTCGTTGACCTTCCAACGACCATCTTTGAAGACAATGCAGCATGTATCGAGCAGTTGAAGAAGGGATACATCTAGGGAGACAACACAAAGCATATAGCGCCGAAGTTTTTTTACTCACACCAGCAGCTGCAGCATCAGAACATTAAAGTCAAGCAAATCCATTCCTAGGACAACCTAGCCGATCTCTTTACCAAGTCGTTGCCCAAGTCTACATTTCAGAAGCTTGTCCAAGGAATCGATATGTGTAAATTATCTGAGTTGAATCGCTTGTAGTTCTCTTATTTAGAAGTTATGTCTAACTCAGGGAGAGTATCTAGAAGCATACTCACATGATCTTAATGTACTATTTTTCCTAAGATTAGGAGCATTTTTCCCACTGGGTTTTTGCTACCTAACGAGGTTTTAATGAGGCACCCATCCTGGGATGATCATACTCCGTTGAGTTCACTACCTTTATCCAGTTTGACGTTCGTTTTTGGACATTATGCATACTTCTTACTTTTCTCCTTCGTCTATAAGTTTTCCCCATGCCTTGAGTTTTACCATAGCGAGGTTCATTCTCTATAAACCTAGATCGTTCAATCAAATAGACCTACAACAAAAATGACACTTAAGCTGCCAAATTTTAATTTTATGTTTAAAATTTAACATCCCTTTTAAAGATGGTGTAAGTGTGACAGCCCGTCCCTGATTTTAAGAGTTTTTAAAGTTTTAATACAGGATTTTACAAAAATGCCCTTTGAGGTACGCGCATTATTCGAGGTTAATCGTCATGTTGTGCCATCTAAGATTTGTTTTCTTGACATATCCTCGTAGTACTCGTTGCTATGGAAGCGTGGGCGCAGATGGTTCGTGATTTGGAGTTATAATGAAAAAGATTTTCAAGTTTGAAGTTTAGGCATTTTATGAATTTTATTATAAAAATTTGGTGTGCTATTTGGATGACCCAGATTAAAGGAAAGCTGATATGGATGGCTCAGATGTAAGGAAAAGAAAATAAAAATAACAAGATGAAAGAAGATTTTGTATGTGTATGTATGTGTGCGTGACTAGTGAAAAAGAAAAAGTAAGGAGCGGGTTGGGCAAAACTGCCCAACCAAAGAAGAGGCAGGAGCTTCGGGACAGACCAGGGAGAGAGACTGGCGAATGGGGAGAAGAGAGAGAGGAGACCGGCCAATCGGAATAGAGAAAATAGGAAAGGAGAGAGGGCGAGAAGCGGAGGAGAGAAGGAAGAAAACGGGTCTTCACCCGCGCCCGTTTCGACCCGCGGCACCCACACCCAAATTTCGACGTTTTTCACCCATTTTTCCGATGCATTGAGCCAAAAAAACCACTCCCAATCATCTTATATGCCTTCCCTCTATCATTTCCATATCAAATTTGAGGAGATTAGGTGTGAGTTTGGATGAAAATACCCACGGGTGCCGCGAGCTTCATGTTCAAAATTCTCCTATGTTTGAAGCAAATTCTTCCAATTGCCACCACCCATAGCTTCCTCTTGAGGCCTAGAGCAAAGTCCAAGCATTGGTTGGGACGGCGGAATTGATTTGAGGACGAATTGGAACTCACCCATTTCTAGGGTTCTTCACAAGTTTGATGGAATTGGAGCCTTTCCAGGCCAAATTGGCCTTGACCACAGGTATGAAGTTTACTCTACTCATTGAGATCTTCATTTCTGTAAATTTTGTTAATTTTTTGAAATAGTTGGATTTTTCCGGCGAGCCGGGGCGGCCGACCGCCACCCACGGCGGCGCGTGCGGCGGCACGTGGCCAGTGGACCGCTAATGTTATTTTTAAGCTATATTTGATGTCCTAAGTTCAGTTTTGATAGTGGATTAACGTTGGTTGATCAATTGGACTTAATGTCGATATGATTCATGGTTAGGCCAAAAGGTGAATCGACGATCCAACCGTCGGATCGTCACCAAACTTTGACACGTAGTAGTACATAATATTTGAGGATTATAGAAACTTACAGATTGAGAATCTGATTTATGGATCTTTCAGAATTGGAGTTGTAAGTTCATAATATAGAAGTTAACCGTCACTTAGTTTTGGCAATTGACAGAGATCCGACCGTTGGATGGTAATGAAATTTTAGGATGTTGTCCTAGAGGTATATTGTAGATCTCTAGAAGTTTCAGATCGGAAATCTGAGTTGCAGATCTTCCGGATCAATCTACGTAGTGACGTGTTTTATATAAGTTATATTCTATCGATATGATTTCTGAGGCATGTCTTGATGATTATTCTAGGCACCGATCGTCATGACACCTTGATGTGTTGTGCTAGGGAGTTGTAGGGCGAACTCCAGGTGAGTGGGCAGTTTTGCTTCCCGTATATATATCTATATAAATGAGATTTCTTCCCAAAAAATCAATTTAAGTGAAATGCGATATTAAATGCCATGCAAAATATATGCCTATTTATTTATGCATTAGTAATTGCATTTATGCATGATTGGTGCTGCGGACGCACAGGTAAGTGCCAGGTAAGTTCATAAATTTAATTATGTAATTGTTAAGTTGATATGATGGAAAGCTCATAAACCTGCACTAGGGTGATTGTGATTTAGTAGAGATGATTCAGGCTTGTACATATATAGTCACCCCCGCACCATACGCTCACAATTGGATCCAATTTAGGTGCCCAGTCGTACAGACCATTAGAGGTGGTTCTGATTCGTAGGTGACTAGCGATTTATCGCATAGCTATCAGGGGAGGATAGTGTGAGCATAACTATATTCACCCAGTCGGACAGACCTTTCCAAGGGTTCCGACTCGTGTACAGTGTAGTGCCGTACAGGTCAATTGCGATGACTCCGACTAGATTGATTGATGAGAGTGATTATGAGCTATAGTTCAGTCGTACAGGCCACTATAGGTGGATCCGGTTTACATATTATTTTTCATGAGCTATTTATATGTTTTGTTGGGATATTTTGGCATGGCATATAATTCACATACCACTACTTCTAAGCTTGGTTTTGAGATAAGTATACGTATTACATATTTCTGGGAAAGTGTACGGGTCTTACAGCGAGGGGTTAGTGTTTTGGCAATGTGATGATTTTTTGAAAAACTTTGTTTTACTAACCCACTCAACTTTGTTTTGCGTCCCTCCAGGTTCAAGATAACAGAGCTTTGGTGGCCTCAAGGAATCCAACGGTGTTCTGATAGAATTCACAAAAGTAGGACTCACCCTCGGGTGTTACATCTTAGTAATTGTATCTTTAAAGCTTCTGAACTGTGTAAATGGTTACGTCACTCTCACGTGACGGCCAGCATGCCCTCCTTCGAGACGGGGTGTGTCATTAAGAAATTAAAAATTGAATAAAATAGGTAGACAACAAAACCCTAATATCATATCATTAATATGCCTTTGAATCTTGACATTGACTGTATATTTATTCAAACCGCATAAGCTAGGTACTATGCATACATTTAAGGAAAAGGATCA
Source organism: Malus domestica (assembly GCF_042453785.1). NCBI lineage: Eukaryota > Viridiplantae > Streptophyta > Magnoliopsida > Rosales > Rosaceae > Malus > Malus domestica. Next base: position 17,620,998 of record NC_091673.1, read on the forward strand.
TCGCTGGATCCTTTTTCTAGGGATCCTAAGGATCCCATGATTGTAACTGTTTATTGTATATTGTGAGATCAGTTTTTGTTAAGTACTATTTATATTTAATTTTTAATTTTAAATGTTGAAATAATTTCTGGCCGCACAATGTACAATAAACGATCATGATCACATGATCCCTAAAATCCCAAGGAAAATGATCCTGAAATAAGTTGTATAATAAATGAAGATAAAAGATACGAGAGAAATTATGAAGTAGTGAAGAGTCCTATTTTAAGAGAATTTCTTTAACATTTCTCAAGTTACACACCCAATGTCAAAATGTCATTAGAGGCATTTTCGGCATCCGAAAATACAGATTGGGTGAAATCAAACTTAATTAATAAATTTTCGTAGTTAGAGCCTAGTCATTGAGTTTTTGTTAGGAAAAAGAGAAATGATAATGAGATTATTTTAAAGTGGGACTCTCTATAAACTATCAGTCATCTCATAATAACATTTATTTTTTCTTTCACATACTCTTATTAAATTTTTATTAATAAATTTATTTAATTTATTTGATCCGACAATAAAAAATTAAATGAGTGTGCAAAGAGTAAAATGGATATGTAGCAGTACCCTACAATTAAGATTGATTATCCTATGGAGATTAGGGATGACAATGGGGTGGATTAGGTTCGGATGTGCCATCCACATACCCGAACCCGTTTATTTTCCCCGAACCCGAAACCGTAGAATCCCCGAACAGGTTTTCCCAATAACCGAACCCATTGGGCAACAGATTTTCTATCGGGCAACAGTTTTTCCCATTATAATATTTTTTATTATTAATTAAATAGCAAATTTTAAATAAAAAATTAAATAAATTACTGATACAATGCATATACAACATATATTAAATAAGATTAAATACTAAATAGTGTTATTAATACAATTGATACAAACAATGCATGTGATAAATATTGTTAAAAACGAGATTAATACTATTAATAATTGAGAAGAATATAATTTATATTATTAATGATTATTGATAACTCTCTTCTCTATATAATAAATATTGATATTTTTTTATTAATTCAAAACAGTTCAATTTTGGGTATGAGTTCGAGACGGATATCCCAATAACCATAACCAAATCCGAAATCGAAAAATTTATCCGACGGTTACCCATAATCATAAAATACCCGAAATTTAATCCTCAAAACAGAACCATTCGTATTAATTACCTACAGGGAACAAATTTGACGGGTCAAGTTGCCATCCCTAATGGAGATCGAGTAATTTGACTCTTTTCTTGCTCAAATGAGGATTGTCAGATACGGTCATATTATTTAATTCCTTTAATAACAAAAATTAGTAATAAAAATATTATTTAATAGTTGCCTCTCTTGGAGCAATGTACGCTCCACTTGTTACTATTATTAAAGCACCTCACCCCACCGGCAGTTTCCATACGAGTCCAAAACTGCAAAAGCAATAACGACGGAAAAATTAAAAAGGAATCAACAAAATACCCCCAAATGCAAAAAGGGGTCCAGGTTCATCAATTACTAAATAGATTAGGATTATAGAATCTTTTTTTTTATATTCTTTTATTTCCTTCTCTTATATTTTTTATTTTTTATTTCTTTTTTTATAAAAAAATTAATATAAGATATTAACACAATTTAACCGTAACAATTTAAATAAAAAAAAGAGAGAAAATCCTACTCCCCGCTGAACACCAAGATTTTGTACCTACCCTCCCTATAAAATTAAGCCCCAAATCATGCTTTCCCACTCAAATCGCACCATCCTGAATTTGATATCCTGCTTCCTCTTGGTCCCTACCTGTCAAATTACACTTTTGATTCTTTCATTTTTTAATCCCACCAAATAATCCTCCATTATTATCAACTTAATTATAAACTCCTAACCAAAATCTGCTCCTTTGAAGCACCCAGAGAGCCAGAAATTAAAAACAGAGGCCTTTGGACCTTGGTCACCTCCTTCAATGGCGTCCATGGCCACCCTTTTCGTCAACACCCCCTACCACTCTCACTCTTTCCCCAAGCCGTCATCTGCCCATTTCGCCCCCGTCCTCAAGCTCTCAACCCATCTCGGGTCCAAGCCCAGGAACCGCCAAAGGCTCCGAATTTCAAACGGCTTGATCGAGCCGGACGGCGGGAAGCTGGCGGAGCTCTTCGTCGAGGAGTCGAAGAAAGGCGAGACGAAGAAAAAGGCGGCGGCGCTGCCGAGGATCAAGCTTTCAAGGATCGACCTCCAATGGGTTCACGTGATCAGCGAAGGCTGGTCGAGCCCTCTCCGCGGATTCATGAGAGAATCCGAGTTCCTCCAAACTCTTCATTTCAATTCGCTCCGACTCGATGACGGGTCGGTCGTGAATATGTCGGTGCCGATAGTCCTCGCCATCGACGACGCGCAGAAACGCCGTATCGGCCAGTCGACCCGGGTCGCGCTCGTCGACTCGGATGATAATCTGATCGCTATTTTGAAGGAGTAAGATGCTCTTCTATTTTCTTTTCACAGCTTTGCGTTTTCTTATATTTTATAAGGAATTGATAATGACACTTTAAAAGTTTTATTTTGCACTGAAAATACACAGGAGGAGTGTAATGAAATTTTTGAAACTTTTGAAGGAGGAATAACAGCTACCATATTTTTTTTAATGAAGACGGGATAAGTTAAGTCTTGTAATGAGTTATTAATAATGTAGTTCAAATTTGTATTTATTGAGAATTGAACTTAAGATCACTAAATCATAAAAAAAAAGTCTTAAGGTCGACTTTCGTCAAAATCAAGTTGGAATTACATTGTTACTAAATTCATTGTAAGTCGAAAATCACCTCCTTTTAATATTATTTGTTAAAAAAAATTTTTAAAAAAACATGTTTTGATGGTAAATATGAATTTTTGTCGGCCACTACAAACTTACAAAATACCCATGTTAGATTTATGTAACGCTCTCCCAATCCCCCTCACTAACCCACGCCGCACTAGGGATGGATTCAAAAAATAAAAAATCGAACCAAACTGAATCGAATCGAATTAATTAAATTATTTTTTTATTTAATTATTTATTTTGGGTATTATTTTCTAAACCCAATTTGTAAATTAAAATGTGCTAAACTCAATGTGTTGCCAAATTTTAAGATCAAAATATTAAAAAAAGTCTATAAAAACTCTAAACCCTAACCTATTATTTCTCCCCATGTAAGGTTTCGGAACCAAACCTCTTCCTGAAGTACCTACATCCATCTCCATAGCACTGTCTATTTCTGCACCAGCTTTCTTTTCCAAATCTACGTTCATATAACATGTAACAGAATCCATAAACATTTATTTCAGGTAGATTACTTGCGTAATTTGTGATGGAAAAAAATCCAACACACACTAAATAAATCCACACGCGCATTACTTTTACTAATCAAGTTGTCAACATGCAATTAAAAGCAAACAACCCTGATCTTTGAACAACATCATACAATTTAACTTTTCTAAGTCATTTGTACGATTTTTGTGTTGTGAGGTTGTTAGTTTAGACTTTGGAAGACTTGATTGATGATTTTAGTTTAACTTTAAATGTTTATTTTCATTGTCTTTGATTCTAGTTAAAATAATTATGTTATGATTGTGTTGGAGATGTTAAAATTTTAAATTTCAATGTTTTTCATTTTTTGAAACAAAAAACAAAACAAAAAACCGAAACCGAAACGAAAAAAAATGAACCGAACCGAAATTTCGTTTTGGTTTCGGTTTTGGCAAAAAATCGAACCGATTTGAACCGAACCCACCCCTACCCCTCACCCCCCACCCCCCATCACCCATCACCACGCCCACGCTCCACGCTCCAACCCACCGCACAAAAAACCAATAAAAACTTTATCCAAATGGCAATAAAAACTTTATTAATTGGTTTAAATTTTGTTTAAAAATCTAAATAATTGTATTATTACACTTAGTGTATCTAATTGTGTTCTCGACATACTAAAAAATCTCTCATCCAAATGGTCTATGTGGTCTCTTATCGCATCTCACGTGATGAGAAAGACGATTTGTGGATGTTAGAAGTTGGATTCTTTTGAGTGAAGCCCTAACGACATAGTAACTTATTCTCCCACTTTTGATGTTAAACCTAATAGCTAGCGACCGTGCATTTTTGAACATTTTGAGTTACACTTGATTGAGCGGTAGGAATATTATGAAATCCTTTCTCTTGTCATTCAAGCTTGACATATTTCTAAAGAACAATTGGGGAATAATTGAAATTGAAAGCTTTGCTTTAATCTTTTATTGCTCAAATGATGGTTGTTTCTTAATCGTACACACTCTAGTGAATATTAGATCATCATATATTTACTGATGCAGTGCATTTGATCGTGTTATACTTTAAGCATTTGAATTAAATTTGTTGTCTCTTTGTACCTTATATATGTATATTTTATTTATTTATTGGGACCTAGAATTGGCTAGGGAGATGTGTTTCGTTAGTTTGTCGTAACATCCGATGAAGTTTAGGAAAATCCTGACATGGTATTTTTGTGGTGTTTACTCGGTCTCATTTGTTATTGTTTTCCCTGTTTGGTCTTATGGCCGTTCTATATTTATACTCCTCCTTCCTTAAAATATCTGTTAACACGTTACCTAAGTTTTCATTGCAACTTTTATCCCCACCATCGTGGCATTATACCATTGGGTTCTACAACATTGTTGCGATTTCCTTGCAATGATGTAGTTTGCATGTCGTATTTTTCTGGCCTATTACTGGTTGTATATGTATATCTATGTCATCATGTGATGCATACCATGTCGTGGAACACAGTGTGATAATGCTGTAGTGGTAGGGGGGAAGTTGGGAGGTGTAGTACTCTACTTTCTCGTTTATGTGTTTGACGATAAAACCTGAGTATGCGAACATGTTCTGCTCCTTTTGGATTCAAATTGTAGTTACTGTATGAAAATTGTACATCTTATCCCATGACTTACCATGGTTTCTAATACCTCGCTATTTTATTTATTTGGTCATATCAGTATTGAGATCTTTAAGCACCATAAAGAAGAACGGATTGCCCGCACTTGGGGAACAACTGCCCCTGGTTTGCCTTATGTTGATCAAGCCATAACCAATGCTGGAAACTGGCTGATTGGAGGTGACCTGGAGGTTCTAGAACCTATAAAGTACAACGATGGCCTTGATCGCTTCCGATTGTCTCCTGCACAACTCCGTGATGAATTTACAAAGCGCAATGCTGATGCTGTATTTGCGTTTCAGCTGCGAAATCCTGTTCACAATGGACATGCTTTGCTGATGACTGATACCCGTCGTCGGCTTCTTGAGATGGGATACAAGAACCCCATTCTCTTGCTTCATCCATTGGGAGGCTATACAAAGGCAGATGACGTTCCACTTAGTTGGCGAATGAAACAACATGAGAAGGTATAGAAACTTTTTGCTTGTTGAAAGCCCAAACTAAATTGCGTGCACTGATGCTGGAACCGATACATGTTGTGTAGAACTGCCTGTCCTTGGCCAAATACTGATTATGTTTGATATCATCTAATGTTCCCTCAGGTTCTTGAGGATGGTGTTCTTGATCCTGAGACGACTGTGGTTTCCATATTCCCCTCTCCCATGCACTATGCTGGCCCAACTGAGGTGCAGTGGCACGCAAAGGCTAGGATTAATGCAGGTGCTAACTTTTACATTGTTGGTCGGGACCCTGCAGGGATGGATCATCCAACAGAGAAGAGAGATCTGTATGATGCCGATCATGGCAAGAAAGTATTGAGTATGGCACCTGGACTGGAGAGACTTAACATCCTTCCCTTCAAGGTATATAAATTATTTGGCTGTGATACTTCTTGTCCTTCTTCTATGATATCTTTCGTCATCGTTAAGTTATTCCCTTGCAGGTTGCTGCTTATGATAAAACTCAAGGTAAAATGGCATTTTTTGATCCCTCAAGGCCTCAGGACTTCCTTTTCATATCCGGCACAAAGGTACATGTCCTTTTAATGTTATATCAAACCAGTTTCCTTACTGTTATAATCAACCATTCAAAGTAGTATTTAAAGAAAAACACGTTGCGTTTTTGTTTTATCTCAAACAAGCTGCAAATTACTATGACAGATGCGAACGCTTGCAAGGAACAAAGAGAACCCTCCCGAAGGATTCATGTGCCCTAATGGCTGGAAGGTGCTTGTCAACTACTATGATAGTTTGGTTCCTGCGGACAACGACAAAGTCCCAGAAGCAGTTCCAGCTTAGATGGAGCTGATGCATCATATTGTACTTGCACTATTTGTTTGGGAGGTAGCTAATTTAGTCTCTTCTGTGCAATCAAGATTACTTGATCGCTAATTAGTCTCCTTTGTGTGATCAAGATTTTCCTAAGATTCTCTCACCAGTTTCTAATAAAACCATGTGAGGCATTGGTGCAGAGAAACGATGCTCGCCTCGACTGTAATTAACGCCCCGAAATTGCATCTTGCATCGCTGCATTTGTGCATGCCCGCGGTGCATTGTATCATACTGTGGTTTTCTTCTATAGAACATAGATTTTGCTATGCCTTTAATTTTGTCAAAACTTTCCTCTATTGTATGCACTGGCTATGATTTAAGGTGTTGAATCCAAAAGAAAAGCATGATCAAATCTAAATTTCTTGGATTACAGGTTGAGTTCTGAACATTTTTAGATGTGAGAACTAGCATTCATTCTACACACATACCATCAGCGCAGCTCTTCCGCCTCCGACTATGCCACCACAATCCCGCGCCACCCATCCAAAATATTACACACTGAATTTTATTTGACTGCTCCATAATATTACACACTGAATTCTATATTACTCGAATTCGGGGTGGGGGCTGGTTTGAACTTGGGTGCAATGCTACGGGGACTTTGCCTCGGCCAGCTGCTCTAACTCACGTTTGCTATCCCTCTTCCATAGCCGAATATTGGCTTAGCGGGAACTGGTATGAACTTGAAAACCCAACAAATTGGCCAAGATTGGCTGCAATGCCAAAGCATGCACCCCATTGTCCCCAACTTAACCGCTCTGTATTTGCAAACTTGTTCAGAAGTTCCACCATAACCACCTGAAATGCAATTGTTACGACGACGATGCCCCAAAACAGCCTGTTACGCTGACTCCCTTTGAAGACATTGATCCTTTCCATATCTCTTGAATTAAACTCATTAAACACTTGGCAAAGCACAAATATATTGAAGATCAATGTGTTGTTTACCTTCTCACTAACACCAAATATTGATCTGCCCTTGATCTGCAAGATCAAGAGCACAACTATCTGGAACAAAGCTTGGGTTAGAAGGTTCCTCCACACGATGTTGGTGATCACAGGATCCGTCTGACCCACGGGTGGTTTTTCCATGAGCTCTTTGGTAGGCTTATCGGTGGCGAGAGCCAGAGCAGCCATTGTGTCCATAATCAAATTCACCCACAGCAGCTGGACCGCTGTTAAAGGTACTTCGCCAGCCGAGGCAGCTGTCACAAAGTTGACCACAAGAGTTGCAACATTTATTGTCAGCTGGAATTGAACGAACTTTTGGATGTTGGCATAAACTCCTCTTCCCCATCTTAAAACAGTCACCAAAGTTGCAAAATTGTCATCTAAAATGACAATATCTGAGCTCTCCTTGGCCACTTCCGTTCCCTGAATCCCCATCGAGAGTCCTATGTCCGCTTCTTTCAGTGCGGGTGCATCATTCGTGCCATCACCTGTCACAGCTACTACATTGCCTTTCTGTTTCAAGCACTGCACCATCAGAAGCTTATCAAATGGCGAAGACCTTGTGTTGACCCTAGAAACTACAAAGCCTATGTGGCGTGTAGGCCGAGTAATTAATAAGCTAACTACGTCCTTCGGTGAATGCGGGGCGTGCCAACTCGTCGGCCGAGCTCGGCCGAGGAGTAAATTTGTTGATGTTGCGTTGGGTCGCGCTACTGACTTCTGCGTCTTGCGATTGCGGCCGAGAAAGGAACACGTCTCGGCCTCTTGGGCTCTCGAACCTGAAGACAAGGTTACTATTCTCACGAAGTTCAATATCAAATTCGGCCCTCAATGTGCCGAATGTAATAACTCGTAACACCTCACTTCGCCGAGAAGGCTGATGAGATGACCTCGACCAATAAGGATTCAGAAATCCTTCTCGACCGAGACTTGGATAGGTAATCGGTCGTTCTCACCGCAGTGCTGTTGATGCCAACGGAAGGTACTGCGAGACCGACTGATTCTACGGTGACAGAGCTATCTATGCCGACTTCAGATATCACCGGTTGCTTCCACAGTGCTGTTGATGCCAACGGAAGATGTGTCAGCGAAAAAAAGAAAAAGAAAAATCACAAGTTGTGAGAATTTGCGCAGGGCAATTTTGTATTGATTTGCAGGGGCTTCCTTAATGCACAACTTCCCCTATTTATAGCGCTGGTCCTCGAGCCCGAGTTACAATCCTATTCGGACTAGGTTTCCCTCTCTGATCAACATCACCTCGACCAATCCTATCTCCACTAGGACTACGAATCTAGTCCTTAACTGAGCCGGATTCGCTTTCTGGATTACTGATCCGTCGGGAGTCCCTATTGTACTAGGACTCGGCTTGCGTTCTGATTTAACCGACCTAGGCTTGGAAGCCCATGAGCTGAACGATCCATGGCCCTTTCGCCACACGGCCTCCCGGGCCGAGAGTGATCTTACCCTCGGCCCAAACTATTATTTTGGGCCCAAACATTGCCCCCTCGCTTCTGAGGTCCTCGGCCTGAATTCTTTGGCCGAGTTTCGGCCTTGAAGAAGCGAATCTACCACTTAGAACCCTAATGCCTGAGTTCCAAGGCGCATTTATTGAACATGATTGCACGATCTTGATCCTGCTAACCAAACTCGCCACGTGGCGTCCTTCAACACGGCCGACCCCAATGATGACGTCTAAGGCGTGCGGCTGCCTGAACCGTCAACTTAACCACTACCTCAATTCGCGAGCCACTACCTCAGTCCGTGAGTCCACCTGTCATCGTGCAAGCGTCGAAACGTCTTCCGCCATTAATTTCGCCGTCACACGCGATCGTGCGCCCCCAAAACCTGAAACCTTCGGTCTTCTCAACTGCATTTCCCAAATGTTCATCATGATCAACGATTCCTTCGGTCGATTTTGCCCTTTGTTTTGAATTTCGAACGATTGCTCTTCCCTCCACAACTCTATAAATACCGAAATTCTCTCATTTGCACTTTACGCTCTCAAAATTTTCTGAAATCTCTTGCCCTTCTTCTCCAGCACATTTCTTTTTCCAGGTCTTCGTCTTCAAATCCCCCAACCCAGAAAACCTTTTACGCCGTGCTTCCTTCCTATAATGGCGTCTTTCATCTCCAAGCTTTCTAGGGAATGTGAACAGCACCAGAAAATCCTTGATCGGAGCTCGATCAAAACCATAAGGTTTGAAAGTGACATGAGCACTGTCCACCAAATCTTGGGTCCTCTCTTCAAGGCTACAATACCGTCGACCATTACTGGCCTTCTCCAGGAGCACTGCCTAACACCCTTGTTCCAAGGGTTTGAATGGTCGAGATGGGATGCGGCGAAACCCCAAGGCTCCTGGCCCTCGACGACCACAACCTGGGCAGCCTGGGTCGTTCGAATGGAACGGCTCTTCGGCGAGCAATGGAGAGCCCTCGGCATTTACGACGTCATCCTTCTCTCGTCAATGGATGTCATTCTCGACAAGGAGCTTCTCCTAGCCGCCTTGTGCTTCTGGTGCTCGGCCACCAACACCCTGGTTCTTCCTCTTGGTCCCATCGGTCCCACCATCCTTGATGTCACCGCCATTCTGGGGACTTCGGCAACCGGGATCCCTATCGACGCGGCCCTCTCTGGGCACCCGTCGAATATTGATCTGAAGACGCTTTTCGATCGACGAGCCTTCGAGACTTTGAACCGTGACGGTCAAATCCCGTCGAAAGAAGACATTCAGAAGCTCCACAAGAACTTATTTAATTACAACACCTTCTATCTTCACTTCGCCGGCCGAGGAGAAGAGGACCTGCGAGAGGGAGAGCATGAAGTCTTCCTCTTCTATTGGTACAACAAATACATTTGTTGTACCAAGTCGAACAAGTGTTTGGTCGAGAACATGCCGGTAGCCGAAGCCCTGGCTAGTGGTCACGTCCTGGCACTGAGTTCCAACATTCTCGCCCATCTCTTCCGTTGCCTGGCCGAGGCGACCCTCCACAAGGTCGACCCACACCAGAATGGTCCCATCTGGGTCTTCCAGCTCTGGTTACAAGTGTACTTCGCCTCCCTTCGGCCGGCCATAGCTGACTTCTCGCCAACGGAGGCTCTTGGACCTCAGCTGGCCTCCCGACCGACACCTCCTCACCAAGCCGAAGAGGTATTTCGGTACCTCTTCGCTCTTGATGATCTCTCCAACGACGAATTCTTGATATGTCGTCGTCGGGACTATCCTTCCTCCATCAGACTGCCTACCTCTGTGTGGGGCGCGGAGGAGGATGCCGAGCTTCGTCAGACTTGGGGGTCGTTTGTGCTCGCTCGCGACCTTCCTCTCGGCTGCGATGGGAAACGGTCTGGTTGGGAAGTGTACCATCCGAACTTCCTTGCCCGACAGCTCGGCTATCTTCAGGGCTGCCCTGTTCCCCTTCTCTCCTCCCGAACAGTCCTAAGCCGTGGACGTGAACCTCGTTCCTCGGAGAAGGAATGTAAAACTGCAGCGAGGGAGTTCCAAGAGTACTGCCAAAAATTCCGCCTTCGACCGGCCACCCCAGAAACCCTTTGTACCGACACCTTCGGTGAATGGTGGGAAAATTACACCCAGGAGTTCTTTGGTGCTCCGGTCGAAGAGGTGCTGAACAAACTCTTCGGTGACCGACCTAAGAAGGCATCGGCCCCCCAATCTCAAGGTAATTGTTCATTTCTCCTATTTTCTTTCAACTCTGCATACTGATCTGCCTTGCTGAATTGCTTTTATCTTCTCAGGTAGTCGGCCTTCAAGAAAAGCGGATGCAGTTGCCGCTGCTATGTCCGAGAAAAAATCGGTCGTGGCCAAGAAGGACAAAACTGCTGGTCGGGCTGTGCTGATCAAACGGCTTCGCCCAGAGGCCGAGCCAGCTGTCGAGTCTCCCCCGCCTGCCAAGCGGGTAAAAAAACTGGCGAAGAAAGGTGCACGAGAGATCCACGTCATCTCCAGTCATACTACGGGGACGACGACTCCCAATGTTTCCCCTTCTCCCGCCGCCGACCATTCCTTGGTCGAGAAACCCCCAGCTTCGGTCGCAGAGATAGTTCAAGTGCGGCCTGTCTCTGGGGCCGGCACACCAGTCGTGCCTCCCTCCGTCGAGGAGGCACCTGTCCCACAGAAGGCGGTTTCTGCGACCGAGGGCACCTCCCCCAAAAATCCAAAGCCCTTGGTCTTTGTTCTGGAAGAGAGTGAGGGGAGCGACGAGGTCCCGCTAGCACATCGTCCTCATACTCGCCGACAACCTCCTCCAGTGTCCGAGATGGCGGTTCAAGCCGGCCCCTCCACGGCCGATCGTGGCAAGCGTCCGGTCGAGGAACCAACGGCGGTGTCCGAACCCCTTGCTCCTTCTCAGGACCAGGGTGTTCCTTCCTCAGAAGCAGCTGTCCCGGTCGGCCCCTCCACAGCCGACCGTGGCAAACGACCAGTCGGAGAACCCGAGGCAACGGCGGAATCGCCCGTTCATCCTCAAGACCAGGGCTTCCACATTCCTCCGCAGGAGGCCACTTCGGCCTTCGTAAGTATCTTCCACCGTTTTTCCTTGATTGCTTTTCCGCTTTAGAATTCTAAACGAGGAAAATACTAAATGTCAGGTGCCTGTATATTCTTTTCACCGATAATTCTACGCGCCGAAGGGCGTTATCTATATTTCTTGGCCGCCTCAGTGGCCATCAAATGTAGATAACCTCCATCGGCCGCGTGAACTAAGAAGCAATCTGAGACACTGGGCTCGGCCATTGAGTTCTTTAGGTTTGAGCAACGATCCTGGGGACATAGCCGAGGTCTCCTCTCGGCAGGTTAAAAAAAAAACGAAACCTTCTTGCTATTCTTGTCCTGACTTCCTTTAAGCCTAAACTGATTTGTATGTACAGGCTTCGTGGGAGGTCGAATTCAAAGCCCTCCTCTCCAGCACAATTGCCGAGTCCGGCCCTTCGGCTGCTCCGACTGAGGCTGCCGATCCAACCGCTCTAACCCAGCTGCGAGAAGTTCTGTCGCTTTCAGCGCCGCAAGTACTCGAGCGCAACGGTCTTGATCTGCTTGGCGTGTGTCTGAACGATCTTGGGGCCGACGGTCACCTGAGCGGAAATGCCATCGTTCGGGCATCGTCTGCCTTGGAGCGGGTTCGGGAGACATTTAGTGTCTTCCAGACCGCTCTAAAGGCCGAACAGGACCTGCAAGCTGCCACGGCCGTTCAAGACACTCTCCGTCCGAAAATCGACGCTCTAAGGGCAAAAGGAGAAGTATTAGCCGAGCTCGACCGTCAGATGGCCGAACTAGCAAAACGTCGGTCGGCCATCGCGTCCGAGCTTGCTAGAGACTTCGAGTCGGGCGGAAAAGATCGCCTAACTGAGTACGCGGCGACAACGAAGCGGGTCGAGCGGTTGAAGCTGGACAAGAAGAATCGGCAAACTGAAGTTATCATGGCCGAGGTGCGGTGGTTGGAATTGAAGGCCCTTCTCGGCACCCTCTTACCTTCTTCCCCTTGAATGTACTTAGTTTTAACCTGACTGACTTACTTAGCTTGTACATGCTCATCAATCTTAATGGGATGGTTTTGTTTATTCTCGCATTTCCCACGTTACCGGGTAGTACTTTTTCAAAAACTTCCCGTTGATTGGTAATTTGTGAACTGAACCGGTCCGGTCTTGAAGATGATACGCCCCTTTTCCGTATACCTCATGTACAACGAACGGTCCTTCCCAATTTGGCGACCACTTGCCGAACCTAGGGTCTTTTAGTCCTACGGGTAACACCGTTTGCCAAACCAATTCGCCTTCACTGAATGTTTTCCGTCGCACCTTTTGATTGTATGCTCGTTCGGCAATCCGTTTCTGTGCCACCAGTAAGTTATAAGCGTCAAGTCGCACTTCTTCCAAATCTTCTAATTCTTGTCTCATGGACTGATTGTATTCGGCGCTAAACAAACTACTTTGTTCAATTAATCGCAACGAATTTATACTTAACTCGACTGGTAACATTGCATCGTGTCCGTAGGTTAATGCATACGGTGTTGTCGCAGTCGCCGACCGGGGCGACGTGCGGTATGCCCATAATGCCTCGTTCAACTTCAAATGCCACATGTCAGGCCTTTCTTTTATTATTTTTTCGAGGATGCCGATCAACACCTTATTACTTGCCTCGGCCTGCCCATTCGCCTGTGGGTAATACGGTGTGGACTGTTCCAGCCTAATTTTCAAATTTTCCGTGTACTCCTTAAACCTTTCGGCTGTGAAGATTGTTCCATTATCGGTTATAATCGTTTCTGGTACGCCAAATCGGGTCACGATGTGTTCCTCCACGAAGTCGCAAACCTCTTTAGATGTTAACTCGGCATATGATTTTGCCTCGACCCACTTAGTAAAGTAATCAGTTGCGACTATTATCCATGCATGCTTAGCAGCCCCAGAAGAGGGCGTGATTTTGCCAATCACGTCCATGGCCCATCCTCTAAACGGCCATGGCTTAATGACCGAATGCAGTGATTCGGCCGGGACCCTTTGTATAGGCCCGTGAATTTGGCACTGTACGCATCCTCGTGCAAACTCGATACAATCCTTTAGTATTCTCGGCCAAAAATAGCCGTGCCGCCGAAGTAACCATCGCATTTTTCGTCCGGATTAATGGGCTCTGCATACCCCTTCGTGGACTTCTGTAATCGCCCGAGCACTCTCTTGGGGGCCGAGGCATAGTAGTAACAAACCATCTTCGCCTTTTCGGTATAACTCGTTTTGATACGTGACATAGTTTGTGGCGTGAACTCGTGTTCTGCGACTATGTTTTCCACTAGGACCATCAAGGTACTGCATAATGGGTGCTCTCCAATCATCTGGTATTACATCGGTCGTGCAGATCTCTACGGAGTCCTGCCGATCCAACAACGAAGGTAAGGACATAACCCTGGTGCGTATCACGTCGTCGCGTCGGAGGATTTGCTGGTTAACCAAGGCCGGGTATAACTGTTGTAACACTGGTATCTCTCGGCCTAGTTTGCCCCCCAGGGGTTGTGCGCCGGAGGCAATTTGAGCCAATTCATCTGCGTCGGTATTATGACACCGGGAAATATGTTTAAATGTGATACCGGCGAAGGATTCGGCCAGATAGCTGGCGACCATATTGTAAGGTGCCAGGGTACAACTCATGCAACGAAAAGATCCATTAAGTTGGTTAATCACAAGCTCAGAGTCGCCGAGGACGAGGGCACAGGTGGCCCGCAAGTCATGAAGGAGGCCAAGACCGATGATTAAGGCTTCATATTCGGCCTGATTATTGGTGCAGTCAAAATCCAACTTAAGCGAAAAATACCAACGATTGTGATGAGGAGATTGAATGACAACTCCAACGCCGGCCGCGGATGAAGTACTGGACCCGTCAAAATACATCGTCCAATAGTTGTCGCGTGTGTCAACCATGCCGATTTCGACATCGGTGTCCCCAAAACCATAGGGGGAAGGATGGTGAGCCAGGAAATCGGCCAATGCTTGGCCTTTGACAGCTTTCTGAGGCACGTATTGCAGGCTAAACTCGGACAACGCCATCGTCCACTTCCCAATTCTCCCTTTTACGATCGGCCGGGTAAGCATGTACCGGATGACGTCGGTCTGGGCAATGACTTGTGTGACCGACGGAAGCATGTAATGCCGGAGTTTGGAGGCGGCGAAGAACACGGCAAGACAGAGCTTCTCCACGGTGGAATAATTGATCTCCGGTGGATTAAGATTTCGACTGAGGTAAAAAATAGCCTGCTCTCGCCCGGCATCATTGTCTTGGGCAAGGAGGCAGCCGATGGACTCTTCAGCCGCCGAAATATATAGTTTGAGGGGTTTACCGCGCCGAGGTGGAACAAGAACAGGCGGCGTTGTGAGGGAGACTTTGATCTGTGTAAACGCCGCCTGATGCTCGGTCGTCCACGCAAATGTATCCGAGTCCTTAAGTTTCAAAAACGTGGAAAACGCTTTCATTTTTCCTGCCGAGTTAGCTATAAATCGGCAGAGAAAATTTATCTTGCCGAGTAAGGACTGCAGTTGTTTCTTCGTAGTCGGTGGTGGAGCACTGATGATTGCACGTGCTTTATTTTCGTCCACTTCAATCCCACGGTGATGTACCAGGAAACCGAGAAAATTACCGGCCGACACACCGAATGCACATTTGGCAGGATTCATTTTGAGATTGTGTTGACGCATACGAAGGAAAGCCTGTCGGAGATCATCCACATGAGTTCGCCGTTGTTTGGATTTAATCACAACATCGTCAATATAGACTTCGACGGTAGTTCCAATTAAGTCATGAAATATGGTGTTCATCGCCCGTTGGTATGTGGCGCCGGCATTTTTGAGGCCGAATGGCATAACAACCCATTCGTAAGTGCCGAGTGCCCCCGGGCAGCGGAAAGCAGTTTTGTGCACATCGGCTTCAGCAATGAAAATTTGGTTGTACCCGGCGTGTCCATCCATAAAGGATAAGATCGCATGATTCGCCGCGGCATCGATTAATAGATCTGAAATCGGCATTGTGTACTCATCTTTGGGAGTTGCCAGATTCAGATTCCTGAAATCGATGCAGATGCGCAGTGCACCATTCTTCTTTAAGACAAGAACGATATTCGCCAACCATTCCACATATCGAGCTGTCCGAATGAACCCGGCTTTCAAAAGTCGAACCAGTTCATCCTTGATGCCGAGTTGTACTTCGGTCGAGAATCGACGAGGTGGTTGCCGGAAAGCTTTACATCCGGGCTTAATATGTAATTCATGTTTGACAAGAGTGCGATCCAAGCCGGGCATTTCATGGTAGCTCCAAGCAAAACAATCTTTGAACTCTGTAAGCAAGGCACGAAGTTCGTCCTTCATTTGTTGGGGAAGTAACGCACTAATAAACAAAGGCTGTGGATCATCGGCCGTCCCAACATTAATCTCTTCCAAGGGGTCCTTAACTTGGGGCCGATGATCTTCGAGTTCGGCCGGGGCGGCTCTAATTTTATCAAGAGACAAGACAGGACCATTATCTCCTTCAGCAAGGAACTCAACGAGATTAACGCCCGAATTTGGTTGTTTAGATATAGTATACCAATGGGCCAGCAGTCGTTCCATAGTAGATGAAACCGCGGCCCTACGTGTTTCCCGATCGGTGTCAAACATCAGCTTCGGGGAGGAAATTGGCTAATCCGAGTCTCGCTGAATCCTGCTGAACAGTCTCGGCACCAACCTCGATAGCTTTCTGAACCGAAATCCGAGTCGGCCGTCCTTCTTCATTGAAGCCTTGCAATGTAATGTAGCCGACGTGGTCATCATAATACCGTGCTTGGATCATGTTAGCTTCGAAGGGCTGGCTATCGGTCGGGTGAACAGTGACTGAGTTGCCGTCCCAAAATACAAGCACTTGATACAATGATGAAGGAATACAGCTGGTTTGATGAATCCAGTCTCGACCGAGCAGTGCATTCTACTCGGTTTTGGAATCAACCACGAAAAAGGCGGTCATGTGAGTGCGACCAGCGATGTTTACAGTTAACGGAAGTACACCTTTGGTTTGGGATTTGTCGCCGACGAAACTACTCATTGTGATCCCTGACGGAATAAGTTCGTCATTCGAGCGACGTAAGGCTTTCATGATGCTTAGAGGCATGATATTGACGGTGGCTCCACAGTCGACGAAAACTTTAGAAACTGGATACCCCTCGATATGGGCCGTCACATACAAAGGCTTTAAATGGCGAAGTTTGGCCGATGATGAACGAGGAAACAATTCGGCCAAAGCCGCCTTTAGACTGTCATCTTTTGTCGTTGACTCAACTTCAGCAATAGATACAAAATCAATATGGCCGGCTTCTTCGGCGACTACGTCACCATCGAGGAAGTTCGGTTGGGTCGTGCTTGATTGAAAATCAGCGGGTAACACATGGACCATACTGATTTCCATGTTATCCAGGACTGACGGGCCCATCGGGTTAGGACCCTCCTCACTAGCTTCATCTCTTGTCGGGTCGGCAACCGCGGACTATGCTGTCAAGGTTGGACAACGAGCCTTTTCTGTTCCTTCTTCAATGGTTTGATCCTGTGGTGCTGCTTCGGCAACTTGTTGGTTCTGCGTACCTACCCCATGTGAGGTTGAGATCGACAGTGTGCTTGGGGTCAGGACCTGCTTCTGGTAGTGTAGCCGGGCATCCCTAGTGTCGAGATAAGCATCCAGACGTGCAACACGTGCTATTTCATCGGTCGTAAGGCCGAAGAGCGAAACAGCCGAGAATACTTCGAAGTGATATCGTAAATACTAAAGGTCCTCTATTGAAAAAGGAAGGTCGGCTGCATCAATGTCAGTGTATGGGTCCACTTCAAATCCAAGGACACGAGCTTCGCGTATGTGCTGGAACCTTGCTTTCAATCCTGGGTCCGAGGTTTTCTGGATGATTCGCTCGGCATCAGGACAAGTCAGGACTAGATCAATGGTGTCCTGGCATGCCTTCGGCAAGCCATACAGATTATTGGCCGAATGCTTCTTATGGAATTCTCGCATGTACTCCAAAGCCTCCCCAAGGAACGGGGGGTGCAAATTCCGTCGGATCTTGATCAAAGGTCCTTGTATAGCCGGCGGGGCTAATTTGCTTTCGACCTCTTGCCTGAAATGTTCAAGGCGCGCCTTCATCTCCCCTGGTCGAAGAAGAAGTTTGATCCGTTTATCGGCCTCTTCAAACGTGGTTTCGACATCTTGGTCGACCAGTCGTCTCCCTTGAGCCAATTCTGTCATAATGGCTGGAGGTGGTCGTTCCTCATCAGTAGCAATTGTGTCCTTCGGCCGCCATTTAGGGACCGAAGCTTCTTGGGCTGCTCGTCGGCGGGCCATGCAATCTATCCTTTGATGTCGGCGTTTCTGGGATTTGGACAACGCGGTGTAGATGCCTTTCGAAGAATGATATGTATACCAACGTTGATCTCTGGGCTCATGAGGTTTGAAGGTTTTTTGGCTCCGCGATGATTCTGAACTGCTAGAATTACGTTTATAGTAATCATCGTCATAGAATGAAACATCAAAATCGAGGCGCCGCCTGACCGGGGGTGTTTCTTCCATTCGTACTTTAGGACCGAGCCTATCAAAAACCCCTTGGTGTTGGCCTACTTCGGCAACCTTCTGCTGGATTGCGGCCGCAAGTCGTTCCGCTATAAGCGAAGAGAGCTTCTCCTCTGGCTCACTACCGACCTTGGCTCTGCATTGGCTGCACAAAACCGCTATCCCACTATCTTCATCGGTGGTATAATCTATCATAGGTTTGACAATAGCGGGTCCCGTTAAAGCTGTAGGTGGTTTGTTTGAACAAAAATCGGCCATGAAACGTGGCCGAGAATTCTGATTTCGAAAGCGTTGCGCCGCAACATCTTCGACCTTCCCTTTCCCTTTGTCTTTAGGTAGGCGTGCATCAACCATATTTACTATTGCCGTGGGGAACGGGTCAGTATCAACACTCATCTTCTTTTCTGGAAATTTCAGTTTGCCATTATCAATCCAGCTTTGGACGTTGTCTCGAAACACGACACAATTGTTTGTCGTATGTTTGCTGGAATTATGGTATTTACAATATACCTTTCCTTTAAGCTCTTCGGCCTTGGGAATGTTGTGACCAGGCCGAAGCTTGATGATTCTTGCTGATAACAGTTGGTCAAAAATTGCGTCAGCCTTTGTAATATCAAAAGTATAAACTTTTGACGGTTTCAACGTTCCCTCCGTGGCCGAACGGCTTTTGACTTCCCTAGAGTCGACTTGAGTCAATGCCTTGCAGACGCATGGCTTATCTATCACTATCTCAGCTGCATCCACACTAACGCATTCATCCTCGGTTGATGCATAATTGACAGTAGGATTCTTGTAAATCGTCCCCCGAGTTGGAACTTTCGAAATCTTTTCCTCGCGGAGCAAGTAATCATACTGCTCGACATGCTGGGCTAATTCGTACATATCCCGAAAGTTTGCCCCCAAGAATTTCTTTTTGTATTCGACGTCGAGGCCGTTCAAAGCAAGCCTGACAAATTCGACTTCGGGTAAAGGCACTCGGCACCAATTCCTAGCTGATTTGAACCTGGTAAGATAATCCATTGGTGACTCATCAGATGCTTGAGCCATCCGTGTTAATGAAGAAACTGACATCTCCATCCCTGGCCGATAAAACTGCTCGTGGAATTTCTCGACCAACTCCTCCCAGTTTTGGACGGAATTAGGAGGGAGATTGATATACCAGGCAAATGCTGATCCGGTCAATGAGAAATTGAACAGCCGTAACTTATGGAAATCACTATTAACATCCCCACATTGCGCGGTGAAACGAGCCACATGCTCCAACAAAGACAGGGATGATTCACCGGCAAAAAGGCTGAAATCTGGGATTTTGAAACCCTTCGGGTATCCGAACGTTTCCACGTAAGATGGGTACGGATGAATAAACTTAGGAAACTTCGGCCCTTTCTTCATGGCCGAGTCGATCATCCGCTGAACTTCGGTAATATCGACAGGTGTTGCCTCGACTCTCTGGTCGGTTCCGTCTGACCTACTATTCGACCCTCCTCCTTTTTCCAAGTTAATTGGTTTGAGCCGAGCAGGAATAGGCTCGGCCGGCATAACTGGTAACGGATTGTTTCCTGGTGGTAAGTGCTGGAGAAGATCGAAAGGCCTGCTTTCACTGACTTTACTAACCAGCATTTCGAGCAATCTGGTTTGTCGCTCATTGGAACTGAGTATCACGTCATGCAGCTTGTCAATGCCTCGACTAAACGTCTGCTCGACTGACCGGGACTGCTCGTCTAGTCGCTTTCGAAGAAACGACCTTGTCGGTGGGTCAGATCCTTCACCCCCATCCTCGTCGCACTCCTCTACTATCCCTTCAGTGAGAACACAGGTGTTTCTGTTAGGGATTTCTAGACCGCGGAGCTGACCGCCGAGATTAACTTCTCTCTCTCGGCGGGTCGCGCCTGTGGACTCAGGTGTCACGGTGCTAAGGGGATTCTGCGCCTGTGGCACACTTTGTCCCGTGCTTTGATTCGGCAAATCGGCTGTCGACTTTCCCATAGTTGTTTTCTTTTTTACCGATCGTGTTTCAATTGGCATGAACTTCGTAGTTTAGCACTGGGTCCCACTGGGCGTGCCAAAATGTTGACCCTAGAAACTACAAAGCCTACGTGGCGCGCAGGCCGAGTAATTAATAAGCTAACTACGTCCTTCGGTGAATGCGGGGCGTGCCAACTCGTCGGCCGAGCTCGGCCGAGGAGTAAATTTGTTGATGTTGCGTTGGGTCGCGCTACTGACTTCTGCGTCTTGCGATTGCGGCCGAGAAAGGAACACGTCTCGGCCTCTTGGGCTCTCGAACCTGAAGACAAGGTTACTATTCTCACGAAGTTCAATATCAAATTCGGCCCTCAATGTGCCGAATGTAATAACTCGTAACACCTCACTTCGCCGAGAAGGCTGATGAGATGACCTCGACCAATAAGGATTCAGAAATCCTTCTCGACCGAGACTTGGATAGGTAATCGGTCGTTCTCACCGCAGTGCTGTTGATGCCAACGGAAGGTACTGCGAGACCGACTGATTCTACGGTGACAGAGCTATCTATGCCGACTTCAGATATCACCGGTTGCTTCCACAGTGCTGTTGATGCCAACGGAAGATGTGTCAGCGAAAAAAAGAAAAAGAAAAATCACAAGTTGTGAGAATTTGCGCAGGGCAATTTTGTATTGATTTGCAGGGGCTTCCTTAATGCACAACTTCCCCTATTTATAGCGCTGGTCCTCGAGCCCGAGTTACAATCCTATTCGGACTAGGTTTCCCTCTCTGGATCAACATCACCTCGACCAATCCTATCTCCACTAGGACTACGAATCTAGTCCTTAACTGAGCCGGATTCGCTTTCTGGATTACTGATCCGTCGGGAGTCCCTATTGTACTAGGACTCGGCTTGCGTTCTGATTTAACCGACCTAGGCTTGGAAGCCCATGAGCTGAACGATCCATGGCCCTTTCGCCACACGGCCTCCCGGGCCGAGAGTGATCTTACCCTCGACCCAAACTATTATTTTGGGCCCAAACACCTTGCCATCACGTGAATTCCATCAACTTTCTGCATTCTTTGCTCCAATGTGTAGTTGCGAAATTCTACGCCTTCTACCACTACTTCCTTGGCTTCCTGGTCAGGCCGCAGTATCCCGCACTCGCTAGCTATTGCTTTAGCGGTGAAAACATTGTCACCAGTGATCATTTTCACCTGCACCCCAGCTAACTGGCAAGCTTCTACTGCTTCCCTCACTCCTGGCCAACATGGATCCTTTAGACCTACCAATCCTAAGAGGATCAAGCTACTTTCTTCGAGCTTTTCGTCTAAGAGGATCGAGCTACTTTCTTCAAGCTTTTCATACTTCTTTTCGTCATTAATGTGCTTATCCCGAACTTGTTTGTGTGCAAAAGCAATGCATCGGAGACTGCTTGCTGCCATGCCTTGAATAATCTCCTCAAACTTCAACCTTTCATCATCATTCAGATTTTTCATGACACCAGACGCATCGTAGTAACTCGAGCATATTTCTAGTATCATTTCTGCGGCTCCTTTCCAATGCACATGGGTAGTATTGTTCACCTTCCTTCTCATCAAAACCCCACTTCGTTTCTTATGGGAATTGAAGACTTCAACATGTTGAATGACACATTGCTTCTTCAATTCCTCCATGTCCATCTGCAGCTCCAGAGTAGCCCATGAAAGAATGGCTTTTTCAGTAGGACTGCCCGAAAACTCAAATCCCGATCCTGAACTAGGCCTATAAACACTACCAGTTGTGTTAAACGCTACTCATTCTCGAATTAAATCGAGAAGATAATGAGAAATTGATGAATAACCAACATCATCTTCCACAGATTCCTGTCCAAGCCAAAACTTTGTAACCTTCATCTCATTGAGTGTCAATGTGCCCGTCTTGTCTGTACAAATCACGGTGGCACGTCCCATAGTTTCGCAAGCAGAGAGCCTCTTTACCAATGCTTGGTCCGCCATCATCTTCTTCATCGAATAAGCGAGAGTCAAAGTGACAGCCAACGGGAAGCCTTCAGGAATTGCAATCACAACAACAATAACTGCAACTGCGACCATGTCCACCACAGCATTCATCGTATCTCCAATCTTCGTCTTGCTGCCCTCAAACTTACCAAATTCACTCTTGTTCTTCGTGTTGCCTGTGAAGTAACGCGCTAGCAAGACCACGAAAACTATGAATGCAACACCCAAGCCAATCTTTGCCATCAGCGGGGTTAGTTTACTTAGCCGCGCTTGTAATGGCGTCTGCTGATCACTGGTGTCACGGCTGATCAAGCTCATCATTTCGCCCCACGTCGAGTTCATGCCGACTGAAGCCACAAGAAATTCACCATGTCCATCGACCACCTTGGTTCCTGAAAACAAGAACGGATTCTGGCCGCCATTAACTTCCACATGCTCACTCTCCCCCGTCATGCTTGATTCGTCCACGCGCAAAGAATGTCCACGCAAGAACAATCCATCAGCAGGAACTTGATCTCCAATCTTCAAGAACACAACATCTCCAACAACAATATCAAAGTTTGAAATCTTTCGCCGCCTCCCGCCTCTCACAATATCAATTGGAATGTCCTCACTTGCTTTGGACAACTTCCGGAACTGCTTGCTCTGCATGTAGTCACTAAAGGCGGATATAGCCACGATAAGAAAAACCGCGACAGAGATGCTTCCCCCGTCATACCATCCATTTTTTAGTCCATGCTGCTTTATGCCGAATCCAAGTGAGAGCGCGGCGCAACCTAAGAGGATGACAATGGTAAGATCCTTAGAAGCTTGCCATAAAAAATGGAAGAGGCTTTTTGAAGGTGGCTTCTTGTAAGTGTTTGAACCAAATACTTCCAGCCGGCGAGCAATATTGTCACCATCATCATCGATGCCACGCTCAGTGTCGGTTTGAAGAGCCGATACAACGTCATCGATGCCTTCGAGCTCTTGAAGAAGGTGTAGGTTTTTCTCCTTGATGAGTTGAGTGAGGCATTTGTTATCAATTTTGAAGTCATTGTTGAGGTGACAAAGTTCCATTGGAAGCTAAAGGCAAAGTATAATTGGTTGTGACAGAATCAACTATTGAGAGTGTTATATACAGGGTGGTTTGGGAGTGAGGTGCTTAAAAAAAACATCCATGAAAAAAAGCTGTAAGGATTTTAGGTGTTTGGTAAACTGAAAAAAAAAATAGCTTATTTTGGAAGCTTGCTGTGAGAATAAGCTGAAATCAAAGGAAAAAGCTGAAGCTGCTTGCAGCTTTGGAAAACTGGCTTTTTTTCAAAGCACACGGAGCTACAGTGCTCCTTTAATGAAAAGATCAATTATCAGACTGCTTTTTTTTCCAAAAGCACTTTTACAAAAAAGTTTACCAAACACTCTGCTGATTTTTTTCACAGCCGCTTATTCTCACAGCACAGCCGCTTACTCTCACATCAGCTTTTTTTCAAAACACAGTAATACCAAACCAGCCCATAGTATCTCATAATCATAGAACCTCCTGATTTCTTCATTAGAAAAAAGAAAGAAAAATATCCATTGGAAGTGGCTGACAAATTGCTTGAACTTGGCGGCGTCCAGGGTAGGGCTTATATAGGGTGCACTTGGTTGGGCCAATCCGAATCCGCTTATGTACAACCTAATTTTAAATCTGAATCCGCTTAGTGTAAGTGTCAATTATAGATAATTAATTTAGGGGCATTTTGATATAGACGCCTCGTTTTTTAATTTTTTAGACTAAACATACACTCCTTTTGAAAATTTGATCAAACATTTTCCTAAAATTTTGGTTATTAATTTCAATTCCTATTATCCCTATTATCCCTATATTTATGCATTTATTATTCATCTCCTGGGCATTTCGTTTTCTTTTTTTTTCTTTTCCTATTATCCCTATATTTATGCATTTATTATCCATCTCTATGCATTTTTTTTTATTGTTTGTTATAATATTTACTTTTTTTTGTGAATATAGTAGAATATTTATAAAAAAAATTGTCAAATTTTATTATTTAGAAGACCCAACACATAGTAAAGATTTGTTTGATTATATAGCTATGTCTAGTTACCTATTGTACCAAAAGACCAAATGAACAAAAAATCTCACAAAAAAAAGGAAAATTTGATATAGACTAAACATACACTCCTTTTGAAAATTTGATCAAACATTTTCCTAAAATTTTGGTTATTAATTTTTATTCCTATTATCCCTATATTTATGCATTTATTATCCACCTCTATGCATTTTTTTTATTGTTTGTTATAATATTTAATTTTTTGTGTGAATATAGTAGAATATTTATAAAAAAAAATTGTCAAATTTTATTATTTAGAAGACCCAACACATAGTAAAGATTTGTTTGATTATATAGCTACGTCTAGTTACCTATAATATGGACACATTTAGTTTTATAGTGGATTTGATTTTTTGTATTTCTTGGTACATTTGGAATGTAAATGTACCAAAAGGGTTATCTGATAGAGACATTTGGTTTTGTGGTACATTTGAGATTTTTTGTTCATTTGGTCTTTTGGTACAATAGGAATCTAAACGTACCAATAGATTACCTGACAATGGGCACATTTGGTTTTATGGTACATTTTAAATTTTGGTACATTTGGTTTCTCTGTATATTTGAAATCTAAACGTACCAAAAGGTTACATAACAATGGGTACATTTGGTTTTATGGTACATTTGAATTTTTGGTACATTTGGTTTCTCGGTACATTTGAAATCTAAACGTACCAAAAGTTGATACTTTTGTTCTCAAATGTACCCTAAGTTTTAAGTACATTTTTTATATATCTATACATGAAAAAAATATGTATTGAAGACTTTTTATTGATACAATTTTATTAGAAAGAGTTTTTTTTTTTTTAAATACTGATAATAAGGAAATGAGGAATTAGTTAATTAATTTTTTATTTTATTTTATTAAAAAATGTCGTTTAATGCGCAGAAGGAGATTGAGGAAATTAAATTCCTATATTATAGGCAATTAGTTGCTAAGCTGCCTTATGCCTCTATATAAATGCATTTAAATTAATGACATGAAAATTAAATAAATAGAAAATTATTGAGGTGTCAATTGATTGAAGCACCTTAATCAAATCTTTAAAAGGGATGAATGTTTAATCTAACAACTATAGAAAATATGTAGGGCATTCTAATTTTCCCATTAATTTATCCAATATTGACCCAAAAATAAAAGTTATATTCCAATAGGCACTACTGCTTTATTTTATTTTTTATTCTCAGCGTAAGTGTCAATTAGAGATAATAAGTTTATATTCCACTAGTGCTTTATTTTTTGTATTTTATTTTTAGCGTAAATGTCATTAGAGAAACAAATTTATGAGTAAATTATATAAAACTACCATAATTATAGATCGAACCAAAATTTCATGTCTCATGTTTTAAGCATTGTAATATCATAACTCAACTTATGTTAAATTTTATGTTAATTTAATTGTTAAGTGATGACATGGAAGATGCGGGGCCCACTCATTTGTCAACTGGAATAAAAATTAATTTTTTATTTAACCATTAAAATTAATTAAAAAAACTTTCTCATCAAGACCGTCTGTTTTCTCTTCCTCTTTTTTCTCGATCGATTCTCGTCCCTCCGATTACTCTTGAGAACCAACGAGATGATGAAGAAAGAAGAAGAAATAAACAGGGCCTCAAGGCTCTCTCCTCCACACACTGCCGCATGCAGACCTACGCCCTCGCCTGGGTTGACTCCGCCCATAAGATACACTACCGGGTCGAGAAGGTCGGCGGCGAGAACCCGACGTGGAACGATCGGTTCCTCTTCAAGGTCCCGTCCAGATTTCTCCCAAGCAAGACCTCCAAGGTCTCCGTCCAATCTACGCCGTGGGCTGTTTCAGCGATCACCTCGTCGGCACCGTTCGATTTCTAATCAACGACTTTCTCGACGTCGCGTCCAAGGTTCCGTCGTTTACAGATATCCAGATTCGGAGACCTTTTGGAAGATTCCAAGACGTGTTGAAGGTGGCTGCGATGGTGATCGACGGTTCCTATTTGGCTTCGGCGGTGATAGAGCTTTCTGCGGTCGGGTACCGTGACCTGATGGGGAAAATGATAGAGCTTCTGACGCTGGCTACGCGACAACATGATGAGCGAATCGAAGGATTACTCCGGCGATTTGAAGGAGAACTCTTGCACTGAGTCGCTGGAGAACTCGGACGTCGGCGGTGGTGAAGTTTGTCGAGAGACTCCATGGATTGAGAGAGAATTAGGGATTTGTAAAACTCTGCAACGAAGGTGAGAGAAGGAGAAGGGATGGAGGAGGAAGAGAACTAAGAAACAGGGGAAAGAGAAACGGTGTCGTAGAGGAGAGGGGTTCTTTTTTTAATTAATTTTAACTTTTTTCAAAAACAAAAAAATCTTGGTTTATTAATAATTAATTAATTTTTTATTTCAATTGGCAAATGAGTGGGTCCCGCATATGCCACGTCATCACTTAACAATCAAATTAACAGTTAATGGAGATCTAACATTACAACGAAATCATAAGTTGAGGTATAACATTACAATGTTTAAAACATGAGGTACGAAATTATGGTTCGACCCATAGTTGAGGTAGTTTTGTGTAATTCACCCTTATTATTCTAATAGCCTTGATGCACATGCTTACATAGATGCAAGGGGCTATGCCGTCGAAACCAACTAAGGGAAGTCGTGTTGTGCTAGGATAACACCAAACCAATTAGAACCAACTCAAACTACTCACATGAAATATATCAAATGGAATGCAAGAAAAGAAAAATATAAAAGACTTCAAGATTTTAAGGAGGTTCTTCTAAACTGAAGTGCATTCTCGGAACAGTAGGAGCTTATCCAATAACCCATTATCAACTAAATGGAAATTTACAAAGTGTTGACAATCTCACAACCCAATACACCACATAGCTCTCACATACCAAATAAACAAATAAAGAATGAAATATAATAAATAATTTACTGTCTATACATAACTCAAAGCTATTATGATGAGCACTTTCTTCTTCTCTTCAAGGTGGGGCTGCGACACTCCTTTTTTTTCTTTCTCTGTTGCTCTAAAACAAGGGCAGCAGTTGCTGCCAATTAAAACCTGATTTCTTCATCAGAAAAATATCCATTGGAAGTTGCATGAGAAATTGCTTGAACTTGGCAACGTTGGCGCTATTTTTTACAGTATCTCAATTATAACTTCATACATTATTTTTAAAATATTTTAATTTTATTGCAATCTCACACATTCGTTCATTGACGGTTAAACAATTACGTGATAAATATAAAATTCACATGTTTTGCTCACATAGCAAATAAAAATAATTAAATATTAAAACCAAAACAAAATTAAAAATTACAAGGAGCCAACCCACTTGCAACCTCTCTCGATCTCTCTCCAATTTCCTACTCATCACCTTCTTCGACCTTCTCTCTCACCTAACTTATAATACAGAAATACCTATCTACTTTTGATCCCCACAACCCAGACCAAATTGAACTTAATACACCTCCTGTAAAACCCTGGGAGACACGAGATTGAGACAGTCACACGTCTCCAAATGTTGCTCCAATCTACTACCTCCTAACGTGGAATTCTCCGATAAATCACCTCTGATGCCATTTCTGGCAACATCACTTACTTCTCGTTGAGCGCCAAAATCTGCTTGGCGTCTGGTTTTGGATACCCCATTTCAGTGATATGAGCGTGGATAAACTGAAGGCTCGGAAAACCCCTTTGATTGAAACCAAATAAAAAACCCAATTGATTGAACCAAATAAAAACCCTCATTTGATTGAAACCAACTAAAAAAACCATTTGGTTGAAACCAAAAAAAAAACCCCCTTCGCATTCACTTGTATACAAATCAAACAATCAAAATCAAAAACCCCATTTCATTGAAACCTAACAAAAGAAAAAAAGAACAAAAATTTGAAAAATACAACCCAGATCAAGAACAATGGCGAAAATGATCAGTGGGTTTTATGGTTATGGAAATATGAAATAAAATGATCAGTGGGTTTTATGGTTATGGAAATATGAAATAGCTAGTACCATGACCATCCGTACGGCCCTTAGTTCTTCCATGGAGCTTAGGGCTAGTTTGTTATTGCTGTGCTTTGAAAAAAACTGTTTATGATGTGCTGTGAGAATAAGCAGCTGTGAAATAAAGTAGTAGAGTGTTTGATAAACTTTTTTGTAAAAGTGCTTTTGAAAAAAAAAACAGTATTATAGTGTGTAGTAAACTTTTATGTAAAACAGATGTGAAAAAAATTCGGTTTTTCAAAGCTGGGTTTTGCAGCTTCCTGTTTTTGGCTTTCTTCACCTAAAACTATGAAAAAAAGATGAAG
This sequence comes from Malus domestica, assembly GCF_042453785.1. Classification (NCBI taxonomy): domain Eukaryota; kingdom Viridiplantae; phylum Streptophyta; class Magnoliopsida; order Rosales; family Rosaceae; genus Malus; species Malus domestica. Next base: position 17,649,659 of record NC_091673.1, read on the forward strand.
TTGAATGTTTACCAAACACAAAAAAGCTGCTAGCTTTTTTCTATACCAGCTTTTTTAAGAATCACCTTAGTACCAAACCAGGGCTTAGACTGGTCGGTTTGGTAGAACATCCGACTTTCATCTGCTCGATAGCATTTGCAAAATACCGAAAGGAAACAAGCACATCAAATAAAATAAAAAATAAACTAAAACAGAAATTATCAGAAGAAGAAGGAAGACGAAGAGACGAAGAGATGAAGATATGGTGTTCGAATCTCACCATGCGTCACGAATTAGATGATTGGCACAATTCGACATTTTAATTATTATGGGGGCTACTTGCCACCCAAACCAACTGAGGGAAGTCGCATCTATCCCATTTTAAGCACATGTAATGTCATTACAAATATAGAATGTAAAAGGACCTCGTCATGTGTCACGAATTAGATGGCAAGCACAATTCGACATTTTTATTATGACGAGCGCTACTTGTCACCCAAACCAACTGAGGGAAGTTGCATCCGCCAATCGCAAGCACCTACATTGTCATTATGAATATAGAATGTGGAAAAATCTCGCCATGCGTTACAAATTAGATGGCAAGTACAATTAAGCATTTTTATTATTACGGAGACTACTTGCCAACCAAACCAACTTAGAGAAGTCACATTCGTCCAATCACAAGCACCTCATTATAGATATAGAATCTAGAAGAATCTTGTCATGCCTCACAAATTAGATGGCAAACACAATTCGGCATTTTTATTATTACGGGCTCTACTTGTCACTAAAACCAACTGTGAAGTTTATTTTTACTCCAAATGGTTAAATATAAATTTTATATCAGCCGTCTGGGGTAGGCTTATCAAATCAAAGCTTGGAAATTTTGTTTAGGGAGCTGTTGTGTTTCCTTTTTATTTTTTTTTATTTTTATTTTTAGTGTAAGTGTCAATTATTGATAATTAAGTTTATATTCCAATAGGTACTATTGCTTTATTTTATTTTTTTATTCTTAACGTAAGTGTCAATTAGAGATAATAACTTTATATTCTTTATTTTTGTTATTTTATTCTTAGTGTAAGTGTCATTAGAGAAATATATTTATATTCTACTAGTCTTTATGCACACATTAACACAGATGCAAGGGGCTATGCCACCCAAACCAACAGAGGTAAGTCGCATCCATCTCATCGTATGTCATTATAGATATAGAACCTCGCCATGCGTCACAAATTAGATGACAAGCACAATTCGACATATCTATTATTACGGGCGCTACTTGCCACCCAAACCAACTGAGGGAAGTCGCATTCGTCCCATCGTAAGCACCTACAATATCATTATAGATGTAGAATCTCGCCATGCGTCACTAATTAGATGATTGACACAATTCGACATTTTTATCATTACGGGCGCTACTTGCCACCCAAACCAACCGAGGGAAGTCGCATTTGTTCCATTGCAAGCACCTATAATGTCATTATAGATATATAATGTAGAAGAATCTCGTCATGCGTCACGAATTAGATGGCAGGCACAATTCGGCATTTTTATTATGATGGGAGCTACTTGCCACTCAAATTAACTGAGGGAAGTTGCATCTGCCAATCATAAGCAACTACAATGTCATTATAAATATAGAATGTAGATGAACCTCGCCATGCATCTTGAATTAGATGGCAGGTACTATTAAGCATTTTTATTATTACGGGGCTACTTGCCACCCAAATCAACTGAGGGAAGTTGCATTCGTCCAATCACAAGCACCTCATTGTAGATATCGAATGTAGAAGAATCTCGTCATACGTCACAAATTAGATGACAGAAATAATTAGACATTTTTATTATTACAGGAGCTACTTGCCACTGAAACCAACTGAAGTTTCTTTTTGCTCCAAATGGTTAAATATAAATTTTACATTAGCCGTCCGAGGTAAGCTTATATAATCAAAACTTGGAAATTTTGTTTAGGGAGTTGTTGTGCATCCTTTATATTTTGTTTTTTGTTTTTAGTGTAAGTGTCAATTAGAGATAATTAAGTTTATATTCCAATAGGCACTACTACTTTATTTTATTTTTATATTCTTAGCGTAAGTGTCAATTAGAGATAATAAATTTATATTCCACTAGTGCTTTATCTTTGTTATTTTATTTTTAGCGTAAGTGTCATTAGAGAAATAAATTTATATTCTACTAATCTTTATGCACAAGCTAACACATATGCAAGGGGCTATGCCGCCCAAACCAACCGAGGGAAGTCGCATCCGTCCCATCGCATGTCATTATAGATATAGAATCTCGCCATGCATCACAAATTAGATGACAAGCACAATTCGACATATGTATTATTACGGGTGCTACTTGCCACCCACACTGGCGAAGCTACATAGGGGCAAGGAGGGGCAGCCACCCCTCCGGTCGTCGGAAATCGCCATGAAAGCGAGAATTCGGCCCCTCCGATCTTCTGAACATGCTGAAATTTGGGAGCGCTGCGCTGCTGAGTTTTAATTTTATTGATGTGGTCTTCTTTTAGAAACACACTACCAGCGCACCATTTTAATTCTGTTCCATCTCTCTCATTTGTTTAGACTATAGAAATACAAAAGGTTGATGTTTGTTATTGTTCTTTTTCAATCATTGTTATTACTTCTAGTATTTAAAATTATAATACAAAAGATTGATGTTTGTTATTGTTTTTTCTCTATTCTTGTTATTATTTCTAGTATTTAAAATTATTTTATATTTTGTTCTTTAATTCTTGAGAAATGATGATTTTGAGAACTTGATTCAGATATACAAAACTTTTGTGAGGAAAATGATATTAGTGTTCTTATTATGTGAGAGATGTTTTTGCTTTTATTGAGAGAGATGTTTATATTGCAATAGATGTACAACAATTGTGTCATAGTTTGATTTTTATATTGAGATGCTTTTATTGATAATGAGCCTATTATGCGACCGTTTCAGGACATGAAGCATTGCCGGCAACAATTGTAAGTTGTTTGTATTGATAAATTATTAACGACATTAATATTGTCTATTATCTAAAAGAATTTGATTGCCTACATTTTTTTTGGAATCTATTATGCTTTTAAATTTCACCCCTCCCCTCGAAAATTCCTGGCTTCGCCACTGGCCACCCAAACCAACTGAGAGAAGTTGCATCCCATCACAAGCACCTACAATGTCGTTATAGATATAGAATCTCGCCATGTGTAACAAATTAGATGATTGGCACAATTCGACATTTTTATTATTACGGGCGCTACTTGCCACCCAAACCAACTGAGGGAAGTCGCATATATCCCATTGCAAGCACCTGTAATGTCATTATAGATATAAAATGTAGAAGAATCTTGCCATGCATCACGAATTAGATGGTAGGCACAATTCGACATTTTTATTATGAGGGCGCTACTTGCCACCCGAACCAACTGAGGGAAGTTGCATCCGCCAATCGCAAGCACCTACAATGTCATTATAAATATAGAATGTAGAAGTATCTCGCCATGAGTCACGAGTTAGATGGCAGGTACAATTAAGCATTTTTTTTTATTACGGGGGCTACTCGCCACGCAAACCAACTGAGGGAAGTCAGATTCGTCCAATCACAAGCACCTCATTGTAGACAAAACAATGTAGAAGAATCTCGTCATGCGTCACGAATTAGATGACAGGTACAATTCGACATTTTTATTATTATGGGCGCTACTTGCCACTCAAACCAACTGAAGTTTCTTTTTGCTCCAAATGGTTAGATATAAATTTTACATCAGCCGTCCGAGGTAAGCTTATCTAATCAAAGCTTGGAAATTTTGTTTAGGAAGTTGTTGGGCTTCCTTTTTATTTTCTTTTTTCTTTTTTGTGTAAGTGTCAATTAGAGATAATTAAGTTTATATTCCAATAGGCACTACTGCTTTATTTTTGTTATTTTATTTTTAGCGTAAGTGTCATTATAGAAATAAATTTATATTCTACTAGTCTTTATGTACAAGCTAACACAGATGCAAGGGGCTATGCCGCCCAAACCAATTGAAGGAAGTCGCATCCGTCCCATCACATGTCATTATAGATATAGAATCTCGCCACGCGTCACAAATTATATGACAAGCACAATTCGACATATGTATTATTACGGGTGCTACTTCCACCCAAACCAATTGATGGAAATCGTATCCGTCCCATTGCAAGCACCTACAATGTTATTATAGATATAGAATCTCACCATGCATCACGAATTAGATGACTGGCACAATTCGACATCTGTATTATTACAGGCGCTACTTGCCACCCAAACCAATTGAGGGAATTCGCATTTGTCCCATTGCAAGCACGTGTAATGTCATTATAGATATAGAATGTAGCAGAATCTCGTCATGCATCATGAATTAGATGCCAGGCACAATTCAGCATTTTTATTATGACAAGCGCTACTTGCCACCCAAAAACACTGAGGGAAGTTGCATTCACAAATCGCAAGCACCTACAATGTCATTATAAATATAGAATGTAGAAGAATCTTGCCATGCGTCATGAATTAGATTGCAGGCCCAATTTTGCATTTTTATTATTACGGGTGCTACTTGCCATTGAAACCAATTGAAGGAAGTCGCATCCGTGCCATCGCAAGCACCTACAATGTCATTATAGATGTAGAATGTTGAAGAATCTTGCCATGCGTCACGAATTAGATGGCAAACACAATTCGACAATTTTATTATTACGGGCGTTACTTGCCCCTACATATGCTATTTTGAATCACACATTATGCATGACTTACAAAAACATTCTTCGTCAAATATGTGACATCCCACATCGCCCGGGTGAGTGATCCTTAAATGTATATTCTCATCCCTATCTAGCACGAGGCCTTTTGAGAACTCACTGGCTTCGGGTTCCGTAGGAATTCCGAAGTTAAGCGAGAATGAGGCCATAGCACTCCCAGGATGGGTGATCCACTGAGAAGTTGCTCGTGAGTTCCCAAAAACAAAACCGCAAGGGAATGGTAAGCCCAAAACGGACAATATTGTGCTACGGTGGTGGAACGGGCCCGAGATGTGGTGGACCCGAGCCGGGATGTGACAAATGGTATCAGAGCCAATCCCTGGCTGGAAGTGTGTCAACAAGGACACCGGGCCCCTAAGGGGGGGGTGGATTGTGACATCCCACGTCGCTCAGGGGAGTGATCCTTAAATCTATATTCACATCCCTACCTAGCACGAAGCCTTTTGGGAGCTCACTGGCTTCGGGTTTCGTAGGAACTCCGAAGTTAAGCGAGAAGGAGGCAAGAACACTCCCAGGATGGGTGATCCACTGGGAAGTTGCTCGTGAGTTCCCAAAAACAAAACCGTAAGGGAATGGTAAGCCCAAAACGGACAATATCGTGTTACAGTGGTGGAATGAGCCCGAGATGTGGTGGACCCAGGCGGGGATGTGACAAAATATGTATATGCATTTGTATTTGCATATTTTTGTTAAAAGGTTGAACCAGACACATAGTAAGGTATTAAATTTTCTAATTCCACATACATTATTTCTCTTTACTAACATCTATGTGTACGTGAAAAGCCTTTTCTTATCACACGTGTCATGTTTGACATGCACACTTTCGCTTGTTTTTGTTACACTTTTGTCCTTAGAACTGTTCTAGTACATAGCCTATTTTGACCTTTTCTCAAACATTGATTTTGGCTTTCTTTTCCTATCACACATTGCATATGTTTTCATTTTTCACTAGCCTCCTCGCGCACAATCACGCGCATGTAAGAAGCCTTTTTTAATTGCGGACGCTCGTGCCTCTTAAAATGTGTTATCTTAATTTTTTTAATATTTATTAAAAGTTGCTGAGAAATTGCTAGAACTTGGCGCTATTATTGAAATTAGTGAACTTTAACAAAAAACTTTCAGTACTGTTTAATTTAACGAAAAATCATATTTTTACACTAAAAAGTTTATCCTGGTACTATTCATTTTACCCTTTATTTTTTCATTTTCGTTAAAACTCAAAATTTTTAAGTCATTTTTATTAGTATTCCTTTTAAATTATGGGATGTGATATCCACACATCCTATTTTACTTTTCACACACATCTTGATAATTTCTGTCCGTTGATCTTCTTTAATTCATCCGATCCGACGGTCGAAAATTAAAAAAATGTATGAGAAGTAAAATAAGGTGTGGATATCACATCCTTAAATTATCTAAAGGAATGGTGATTGGTGCCCACTCAAACAGGTCGACCTTATGCTTATTATAGCAAAAGGATCTGTTTTGGGATTGCCCTTGCTTTTATTTTTTATTTGTATTTCTTGAAGCAATTGTAGTCAAAAGTAGTCTAAAATAGTCAAAAGTACTTTATGGTTTTATATGACCGGTGCTTTATGCAAAGAGAAATGTTAGGAAACTCTTCAAAATAAAATTCTTTATGAAATTTCTGGGTTTCAGGAGGGTTTGATCTTTTTTTAGACAAAAACATTTGATTTTTGGTTGATTTGGTTTCATGTTTGTGATTCATGTCTCTCTCTGACATTTCCAGTTGACTCCTAGGTGTTAGAAATTTGAAAGAGAGTGGGTGAAAGAGTGGATTTTAATTTTATTTTTTTCCCATTTTAATTTAAGAAATCATAATTTAATTATGAGAACATAATCTAGTTATGAAAACATACACTAATCAAACATAAAATTTCAAGAACTAATGTATCCAAATATGTTGAAAAGAATCACTTCTTCTTTTTTTGTTTTTCAATTTTATATATTTTCTCAACAACCAAACAACACATCTTAAATTTATTTATTATGTTGTACATTTTGGAGAAGGATATAAAGGTATCTTTGCAAGGGCAGTACTTTGCCCCACCGTTTGCTCAGAGGGATCCACGGCTGCATCACAAGGGTGGGTTTTGCTTCTCGGCCTCAAATGCTCGAATGTCGACGGAAGCATAGCGGAGAAATTCAGTTCCTCATCGAATGGCAGCGGAAGCATGGCGGAGAATTTCAATGAAAGATGATGAAGATTATGTCAACTCCAGCGTCAGTCCTGGAATTTCGTTCTTCTCAATGGCAACAACTAAGGCTAAAGCCTGAAGCCAAACCAAAACCAAAAGAAATTGAAGAGAGTTCTGAACCTCTTCTCAAATACAAGGTAATTAAAACTATAAAACTTTTCTTTTTTATGAACAACAATCACAGCTTTCACATGTTTATAACATCTTTTAATTCTGACTAAAATTTGAAATTATAAATCCTTATAATTGAAGTGCAAATGATATGAAGCTCCTGAGCGAATGATTACAGTTTTGTAAAATTTATTGTATTTTAGAATCAAATTCGCAAATCATGGTCCCACATTAAATAATACGTGTTTTTGTTTGGTTTTGGTATATTTGAGGCGAGACTGAATTTGATGGATTCATGATCAGTAACAACAACCCTCAGGGAGGACATCTTCCCGATTACGCTTCACGTCCCCCAATTGTTTTGAAGCTGGAAGATGGGACCGAGACTCTCCTCCCCTCACAATATTAGAAGGAAATGGTCAAAAATGACTTTTTTTCTTAGTTTTGGGACTAAAGTAGGACAAACCAATCATGTACAAGCCATCTACACCATACACAAAAGCAAAATAATGAAATTACCAACATATAAAATGTAAAACTTCACAGGTGATGACGTTTTTAAGCTCTGGGTTTTTTTATTGGTTCAAATCTGTGAGCATATCATATGCATGTCACATACATGTCATGTGTGCATATCGTGTACATACAGTAAGTTCGACGGCAAAACTGGGCTCTTTCCCTTCACTCCCATCCTACTACTCCTCCCCCTCCTCCTCCACCACCACCCTCTGAATCAACATCCCATATGAATTGATCTTTAAGGGAACAAATGACGTCTTCAAAGAAGAAACCATATGGATTCACAATTTTATGAAGAGAAGGGAAGACTGAGAGAGAGGGAGGAAGAGAGAGAGAGAGAGAGAGAGGAGCAAAACCCACATAGGTTGATCTGTATAAGAACCTATAAACTGAGGTGCAGTGGCACGCAAAGGCTAGGATTAATGCAGGCGCTAACTTTTACATTGTTGGTCGGGACCCTGCAGGGATGGGCCATCCAACAGAGAAGAGAGATCTGTATGATGCCGATCATGGCAAGAAAGTATTAAGTGACTTAACATCCTTCCCTTCAAGGTATATAAATTATTTGGCTGTGATATATCTTGTCCTTCTTCTATGATATCTTTCGTCATCGTTAAGTTATTCCCTTGCAGGTTGCTGCTTATGATAAAACTCTAAGGTAAAATGGCATTTTTTGATCCCTCAAGGCCTCGGGACTTCTTTTTCATATCCGGCACAAAGGTACATGTCCTTTTAATGTTACTAGTAAAAATGCCCACGCGTTGTTGCGGGACTTGAATGCATCAGCCTTAACCATATGAATTAAGACATTTAACTTGAAGAAAAAAAATTCAACATAATCAAGAACGAATAAAAGGGATAGATAAGTAAAAGGAGTCGGTAAGATAAGTAGTTCGGCTTTTATATACATTCAACCGAGCTGATTACAAAAATGTACAGTTGCAAAAAAAAATACTATGTGTCCTTGAGAAACATAAGTAACATACATTTAACACTTATATTGCCCTTCAAGTTAAGATGGCAAAATATATGTCCTACAGACCAGGCACGTGTTTTAACAGCTAAACAAAAAAGCAAAAAAAGTGTGTTGTTCTTGTTTCAGCAGCTAATCTTTCAAGCACTAATGTTTAAAGCAAAAAAGATGCAGGATGCCTGTTTCCATAAGTTACAGAAGAAACAAAACGAAAATGTAGTCCACACATATTTTGCCCCTATAATAAAGGTGGCAAAATACTTGTCCTGCAGGCCAGGCACCTGTTTAAGCAGTTAACAAAAAACATAAAAACTGTTCCGTTGTCGTTTCAGCAAGTAAGTTTTCAAGCACACATTTTCAAAGGCAAAAACATGGAGAGCGGCTTTATTACAGCTGATAAAACATAACAATCAACAAACTAAAGCTTTAAGCAGCTAAATAAAGCACAATTGGGTTTAACCTTGGGAATTAGGAATTAGGATAAGGGCCTAAATGTCAAACAAATTATAAGTATTGTATAAAAGGGTTAAGATCAGGGCCTAAATGTATTATAGCATGTTGCATAGATATGAAAAAACTATTTATATAGAACATGCACAAATTATTTATATAAAGTATATGGTAGTAGTTTATAGCTTAGCTATGTACACTGATATATACATATTAAGAGATGCCCAAAATATAGTTGCTCCTATTTTACCAATGTACTCCAAACATTGGAGTACTTTGACTACTAAGTATTAGTTGGTAGCTTAGTTATATTTGCACAACCTTCAATACGTAGAGAGTTAGTAGGATTTACATAACTTGTTTAGTGCTGATCTTCAACGATATTGCACCCTTGAGCTCATTCTTTTTTCTCTTTGGTTCCTGTTACAAAACAAATCAAGCAAATAAAGAAAAATTAGTATGTCAAACAAAGAAATTATAATAGCTAAAAAAGTAGTTGATCTGTCTACCACACAAATGGTTATACAACAATGTGTAACAAACAATATGATTATTCATACTTAAAAAGCTATCCTGTTGTAAATGGTTGGGAATTAATGTTTTCAATTAAGACTTTTAAACTTTTTTTCTATTGTTGGATTGCAAAATGAGCATCCCAAATTGCACATGTAAAGGATCTTGCACGGTTTGCAGAATTTTCTTCCCAAGCTACAGGAAACAAATTTTGGGAATGCAAAAGAGAAGAGCAAAGATTTCAGACTCAGAGCATGTTATTGACTCAACGACAAATCTGTTGACAACTATCAAAAGACAAAATAGTACTTCTCTCTTAAAATGTGGTTATCAACCCTTTTTACATATTTTTGTTAAAGTGTAACCTAATTGTTGATTCAATTACAATATCTGAAAACACCTCAAGTCAAGCCACCTGATTTTGGCATTTGGGTGAGAAGGGGATGCTAATATATATTTCAAAAACAACATCGTACTTTTCAATCATTTTCATGGTTCTTATCAAAATTTAAAATCTGGAGACAGTGAGGTATTAAGACAGTCAGGAAATAAACAAATATTAGATATAATTCTAGATTCTAAAATAAATATCAGCAAGTCAAAAGTAAAAACATGACAAAATAAGAAATTTGATATTGTAGTTAAAGACCCATATAAGTAATCTACAACTAAAAAGCTAGATATTAAACCTAAAATCATGTAACTATGTATGAAGCGGAGAATAATGCAGAAAGATGGTTTTCTATAGTGCTGCCAATGACAATTAATTTCTCATGAAAACAAAGAAATGAGAAACAGAGGTATAAAAGTATATTATTTTTTATAGTTGCAAATATTATGAATTCCAAAAAGAAAAACTACAGATAACACTTCAATCATATACCTAAGCATCTAAAACGCGGCGCCCAAGATACCATTCAAGACAGGGCTCAGCATCATGGATGAATTAACCTATCTGTGTCCCTGAGCTCACTGCATGTCATATACACCCGACCAACTGGGCATAGGAGCATAATGAGGAAAACTTTCAGCACCACTCTGTACCTAAAAAATCAAGGGAGGAACTAATTAAAACGTATCCTCAGTTAGAAGAAAATAATGCATGCATAATAGCCACATGGACCTCGCGTATATAAATTGTTGTGGCAATAATTTGCAATAGAAAACATAGTTATAAATAAGATATACGAAATACCAACATTGCAATGGTCTTTTTTTTTCATTCGATTGTAGTGAAGCATGCATCTTAGTGGAGAACAATTAAGTACTACGTGAGGTCTCTATAATGAAATGGGAGATTGAATACAGTCGAGGAAACTGAAAATTCAAATGTGCACACACTCCATAGTATTCTCTTCACAACCAAAAGAAACGCTTATATATACGACATATGTTTGACATTGTTTTTCCCCACTCAAATCGTCTTGAGAAAATTTGACTACATTGAGAATAAGCAAAAGAATACTTTTTACTACCTGATTTACTAACATCCACCAAATCTAAAAGCTACAAAACTTTGATTAAAGAATCAAATAGAATAGCATGGGAAAGTTATTAAGACACCATATCTGAATTTTTTGCAGATAAAAACACCTGTATTTCACCTGATTTTCCAATGAAATATAGATGCTTGTATTTCACCAGTACATAAACATGGTTTAAATATTAGTCTCATCTATGATATATTTCGTACTGTCATAGATAGAGAGATTAATAAAAGACCTCTCGCAATGTTACTATGTCATAGTAATGAGACTATGAGGGGTGTGCTATCCACACACCCCATTTTACTTCTCATACACCCCTTAATAATTTTAGTTTGTTGATCTTCTTCAATTCATCCGATCCGATGGCCGAAAATTAAAAAGGTGTGTGAGAAGTAAAATGAGGTGTGTGAATATCACACCCCTAGTAATAATTTATATTACTTCTTTTATTATAACCAAACCTATACCAGTTTGTAATATTCAACCAACTTTAAACCTTTTGGATTAGAACACGGGCAAATGAAAAAAATAAGTTAATGCAAAATCTTTAGCACCTCAACTTACAAAATATTTGCAATATATTGAGACCTATCACAAACAAAACAATGTCGAAACCAAAGATGCTAACTCCCAACACAAGCAAAACTACATATAGGAAAAAGGAAATGAAGCTTAAAAAACTTAAATTAGGGAAAAGGGTTGGAGAAGCAACTACTGACATTATTTACCAAGGCTTTTCAAGGTTGGCAATATAATGGATATGCTTCCCAGGAGCTTCAACTAAAGCGTGATAAATTGTTGAAATGGGTTGGAGCAGAAGTAATTTGAGTGCCTTCTTTCTGACTACCAAAAAAAAAATTATTTTAAGATTAGATATTACAAACTGATGTACACATAGTAATAGAATCGGTGTTAATTTCTCCATTTTATAGCAATACCTCATAACAAATCATCGTCGACAAACGAAATGAGTTTTAGTTTTTGAATTAAAAAAGCCAAAACACATTTTCAGAGAGTCCGTTAGCCAGAGAAAATCAGAATAGCCAATAGAAGACAAATCCGGAAAAACAAATAGAAACAAATAGAATCATTCAAATTTTGTATATTGTTAGTTTCTCAAGCAGCCTTTACATATTCAAACTCCAAAACCCACAATTTAAACTAAAACCCACAAATTTAAACGAAAAACTCTAATAAAATCATGAAATATTAATCACAAATTCGATCATACAAATATTCACATCCAATAAGTCCTAGCTTCGTTGCAAAATCGTATCTATACATGCCAAAGCTCAAATTTCCTTGCAGTTGCCTTGATTCGATAAGTCCTGATTCAAGCAGACTTTAAAAAAGGTTTTCGATCATGACTTTTTTAATTTGTTTTGGAAATGCGGTCAGATCATGTTGTCTAAAACAATTGTTAACATGTTATTGTAGAATATATTATAGCAAGGAGTAAACAATTGAACACTCGAAAACCTGCAAGCCAGTGGCTCCAAGACGAAAAAAAACTGTACAAACCCAAATCACCTAAGTTACAAAACAACTAAATATGCAAACAACATTAGTCTGTGTAGCGATCTAGTTTTTTATTTTGTAATTAAATTTAATCTCAATTTTTTGCCCAACAATGGAACCATCAGAGGTTGTGCAGCAATAGTGCACAACAGTTTAGTAAACACCATAAGAGAATGGGGATAAATTGAATATTAATACATATACATCTATCAGAATAGCTAAACATGTAACATAATTCACACCAATAAACCATCATTCAATTTGAATTTTGAAGTAATCTGTCCATATTGCCTAAACTACTTAACCAATAGAGAACAAATTTACTGGAAAAATTCTAATTTTTCCTCATATGTTAGTAGAGAACAATTTCTTACATGTTTCAATATATCCACAAAAATGGTTCTTTTTCCTTATGAATCTGACATGGACACCTGCAACTCCCCTATAGAAATAAAAAAACAACCTGAAAAATTAAAAGGAAATGATTAGACCCAATACTCTCTGATGAATTCCAACAAATTGAATAGGGGTTTACATAAATAGGCAGAAATTAAAAAAAAATCCATTCAAATACATGAACAAAAGATGGTAAAACAACAAAAAAATCAAGAGAAATCAACTTTGCAGTAAACTCTAGATCCCAAAACGAAAAAATTATTCCTTCTGTATTCCTTAGCTAGTCACCACTCTCAAAATTCCTCAATCCCTTATATCTCACAAAGAGAAACACATGCATGTCCATTTCCGCTCTTAAAACCGAAAGAAATGTTACGGTTTCTCAGTTTCTTACCCAAATCCACCAATTCGAATCAAATTTTTGCAACACAGATGTGAAACAGATACACAAAACACCAACATCATATATTCTTTTCTTGTGGCTTTGGCAAATGGGTTTTTTTTTTTTTTTTGTCCAAGGCAATGGACGGCAGCAGAAAAGGGGGAGAGCAGACAGGCAACAGATAAGCTACAGAAAAACAACAGAAAAGCAGGAAAAAAGAAGTAGAAATTAAGCAGAAAAGCAAGAAATAATCAAATTGACTCGAACTTACCAATTTTTTATTCAAAAAGGAGTTGGAATCAAACTAAGCCTGAAAAATATCATATATCCAATATTAAGTGCATACACCTATAAACTAATCTTTATATATAAAATAATACGGATCAATGTAATCTAAAATGTTATTGTATTCAATACGGCAATACCAAATTGTAAAGTGAACTCTAAAAAGTAAGGCCTATGGTAGACATCTGTATTATATGGCAACTTCATTTCCATCAGAGAGTACACATCATTGAACAAACTAAGAAGATACCTATTGTAAATCGAGAAGCTTCCTCTCAAGATATCTAACAGCATCATGTCGCTCTTGAATTTCGGCCAGAGTGTCCATTATCTACAATTTGATACACAATTTTGGAAATGATCAATCTTAATCAGAAAATTAAGTTTTCAACAACCCAAGCTAGAAGAGTTAGGAGCTTAAAATTAATTGTTTAAGATGTCAAAAAATGTGTCAAGTTTGTGAGACAATGCACAATTTCGATTGTAAAAAATGCTTATTTGGGGGCAGAGAATAAAAAAGGATATTTAACAAACCTGGCCTCCCCCTTGTTATTGGATTGCCTTTTGGAAAATTTGTTCACTGTCTCCTGTCTCAATTAATGAAATTTGTTCACTGTCTCCTGTCTCAATTAATCTTTCAATTGTCTGTACAAAGTAAAATAATTAGAAAATGAGCTTTCACAGTGGCATAGATATACCGTAATTTCAACAGTGCAATAAGTTTTACCTCTTCATCAGCTCTTGCGCCCATCACTGACATTCACAAAATGCAAGAGAAATAAACTATAAAATCAAATCATGGAAATTCAAGTAGAAGTTCCAGAAATAGCAACCACTGATGAGTGGCAAGTGAGGGGTTCAAACCTGTAAAAACTCGCCTCTTGACAACATGAAGATACTCTTGATGGATGGTGTCCCTTAGAGTCTGCATGTTTTAAGTTCAAAATTTAGCGATGAAAGAAACAAAGATTATGAGATTAAAACAAAACTGACCAAAAAGGATACAAACCCGGCGACTTAAAAATCGATTCTAATAAAATCGAAAACCCAGTAATTCTAGTAGTCACCGTACCACTGAGAAAACATAAAAAAATGAACATCAAAGAAGTCAATCATTGAGAAAACATCAAAAACCAAAATCAGACACCAAAAATCCATAAAATTAAAATATGAGTTTTAGTGAATCAATAAAATACCACGAATGTTGGTTCAAAAAATAAAAATAAAAAACCTTGATACCAAAGGACTGCAAAGGATTACCTTGTCATAGAAAGTAAAAGAATAAATTGAATCAACTGAACATGCTTCTTGCCAACCAACAAAGTAAAACACAGGGCAACAACCATTTCTTTTATCCCATTTGTCCAACACCACCCGCATTTCAAACAAAAAGGAAGAGTTTAATAACTAATAATTTGAGGCACTTTCCAATTCTCAGCTAGCATGATAAAGATCATGGATAATTTATTGTGTCCATTTTCTTGCCATCTTAAGTGACCAGAAACTGAAAATTTCTTATCAAATGTATTAATGATGCAATATAGTACACCATGCACAAAATCAAAATAACGAAAATACTCACATATAAAATGTAAAGCTTCATAGGTGATGACGTCTTTTTCTTTATTTCGAAGAGAGGATTGTAAGGCCATCTCCAACCAAAGAGTCCAGAGGGCTAGAGAGCCAAAAATAGCCCGAAAACCGTCTCCAACCGAAGGCTAGGCTAGAGGGCCAATCAGTTGGTCCCACGGAATCTGAAAGGGTCAAAAGGCCAATTGGTTGGCCCAATACAGCCAGCCCCGGGCTGGGCCAGAAATTCTAGCATTCCTGTCAGATATAACCGACAAGAATATATGATAAGAATTCTAGGCCAAATTTCAAATGCAACGGCTAGCTGACGTCAGCTAGCCGTTATTTTTTATTTTTTTATAGTTTTATTTTTATTTTTATTTTTTTACACAATTTTTTTCCTATTACTTCTATTTTTTCTATAACTTCCTATAACTTCTATTTTACAAAATTTATTTTATATTTTTTCTAAATTATATTTTTTTCCATATTTTTTTTCCTATAACGTTTATTTTACAAAATTTGTTTCATAATTTTTTTTAAATTCTATTTTTTTCCTATAATTTCTATTTTACAAAATTTGTTTCATATATTTTTAAATTCTATTTTTTTCCTATAACTTCCTAAGCCATTATACAAATGTTGACTCTAAAAACTACCAAGCCTACGTGGCGCGCAGGCCGAGTAATCTATAAGCTAACTACGTCATTCGGTTGAATGCGGGGCGTGCCAACTCGTCGGCCGAGCTCGGCCGAGGAGTAAAATATGCTGATGCTATGTTGAGTGCGTAGCCGACTTCTACGTCTTGCGATTGCGACCGAGGAAGGAACACGTCTCAGCCTTTTGGGTTCTCGAACCTGAAGACAAGGCTACTATTCTTACGAAGTTCACAAATCGTCGTCGTCGGATTCGGTAACAGTGATGGTATTCGTCAGAATAAGCCCACGCCGAATCGACACCAAAGTGTAAGGGCACAAATACTCAAAGCGGATATATGTCTTAACAATAAACTTGGTTCAGCCGTCAGAATGCCAAACTCTAAATCCCACTTGAGAGTATCCAATCATAAACTAACTCGGCGTGCAATGTGCCGAGCCTAATAAACTGTAACACCTCAGTTCGCCGAGAAAGCTAATGAGATGACCTCGACCAATAAGGATTCGGAAATCCTTTTCGACCGAGACTTGGATAGATAACTAGTCGCCCTCGACGCAGTGCTGTTTATCCAAACTGAAGATGCTGCGAGGTTGGCTGATTCTACGGCGACAGTGCTATCTATGCTGACTGAAGATATCACCGATTGCCTTCACAGTGCTGTTTATCCAAACTGAAGATGTGTCGGCGAAAAGAGAAAAGGAAAAAATCTCAAGGTTGTTGAGAGAATTTGCACATGGAAGTTGTGTATTGAATTGAAGGGGGCTTGAATGATGCACAACCTCCTCTATTTATAGGGGCCAACCTGTATTGAATCCCAATCCTTCTCGGATTAGAACTCTTTTATCTCAACCAATCCTATTCCCAATAGGACTTTGAACGTAACTTGTTATCAAACTTTATTCAATCTCATTATCCTGATCCCGTCATAACTCCTTTTCAAAACAGGATTCGTCTATATTCCAACTTCCCATATGATATGGCCAAATTTAACCATGCGGCCCATGGACTAAATATCAATAACACCTGTACACGACTTCTGGGCCGAGAACGAATCTAAACTTGGCCTATCCGATACCGGGCTGAAAAAGATCTAAGCTCGGCCCAAAACAATATTTTTAGGCCCAAACATTGCCACATCGCTTCTAAGGTCGTCGATTTACACTGCCTCGACCTTGAAGAAGTGAAACCGACTCTCGGGAACCGTCCTCATGCGTGCTTATGAGACATAATCCCACGATCTCGATTTCCAAATCGTGCCACCACGTGTCAACCCCCTGGTTACCCTAGCAGTCTTTAATCATGATCCCTGAAAACACGCGACCGCCGAAATGTCTCTCCTGCATTAAATCCGCCATAACACGCCATCGTGTGTCCTAAATTCGTGAAAACCTCGATCCTTTCGCCTTAGTTTTTTTAGCATGTACAATGATTAGTATCACTCCCGCTTGATTCTACCCTTGATTTTGAAAATTAACCGTTTAGCCTTTCGTTCCCAAATGTCTATAAATACCTGGACTTCTCCCATTCGTACCTTACGCTTTTCAAAACCCTTGAAGTTTTCTTGCCGCTATGTTTTCAAAAAATCAAGAATTTCTATCATTTTATCTCAGAAATTTCTAACCTTTCCTCAATGGCCTCCTTTGTCTCAAAACTCTCTTCTGAGTGTAACAAGTGCAAGTATTTCACCGATCATCATGCTATCAAAACTCTACGTTTTGAGGGTGAGTCAAGCACTACTCACCAAGTTCTAGGTCCACTCTTTAAGGATACAGTGCCGTCATCCATCACCAACTTGTTAAAAGAACACTGTTAATTGGCAGATTTGCTGCAAGGATTTGATTGGTCGAAGTGGTGTCAGGCAAAACCCCAAGGATTTTGGCCTTCGCCCAATGCGAATTGGGTGGCTTCGAATGGAAAGATTCTTTGGTAAGGAGTGGAAAACTCTCGGTATTTACGACGCCATCAAGCTCTCTACCATGGAGATTACAATGGATAAAAAGCTTCTCATGGCAGCTCTTAGCCTATGGTGCTCGGCCACAAACACCAATGTCCTCCCATTCGGCCCTATAACTCCTACCATCCTTGACATCTCGGCTATCATTGGGACACCTCCTTCCGACATCCCAGTCGACGCTACCCTTATCGAATGCCCTTCCAATCTTGACCTCAAGGTGTTGTTTGACGGTCAGGCCGTCGAGACGTTAAGTTAGGAAGGTCAAGAGCCTTCAAAAACCGATGTTCAGAAATTGTAAAAGAATTTCCTGAACTACAACACCCTTATCCTCTATTTTACCAGTCGAGGAGAGGCTAGTCTGCGAAAAGGAGAACACGAGGCCTTCCTGTTTTACTGGTATAACAAATTCATTTGTTGTACCAAGTCGAACAAATGTTTGGTCGAGAACATGCCGGTGGCAGAAGCCTTGGCTAGTGGCCACTCTCTAGCGCTCAGCCCTGCTATCATCGCCAACCTTCTTCGTTGCTTGGCAGAGACAACCCTTAACAAGATTGTACTAACGGGACTTCACTTTCCTAGGCAATCGGGTACAAGCGGACGTGATCGCCCTGGCGGCGATTAAGAAGAAACTGGCCCCTTCTTCCAAGAAGACCAAACCCTCCGCACAAAACCTCCCGACCAAACGACTTCAACCTGTCACCGAGACAGCAGATGTAACTCCCCATCCTTCGAAACGCGTCAAGAAATTAGCGAAGAAGGGCGCTCGGGAGATTTATGTTATCTCCAGCTATACCACTAAGACGACCGTTCCTAGTGCCTCTCCTCCTGTTCCCGTACCTTAGGCTTCAACAGCTAACCGGCCTTCTTCGGCCAGCCCAGTAACCCAAGCTCAACCAACGCCTGAGTTTCCCGAGGTCATGATTGAGCTGGTTAATGTACCATCAATTATCTTGCATACAGCTCGAGAGTCAACAGGAGTTCCTGTTCTGGGGGAGATGACTCCTTCGATTGGGAAGGATCTCTCCAAGAACCCACGACATTTGACGGTTATCGTAGAAAAGGTACGATTATGTCGTCAAATCTTTCACTTATTAAGTAACTCATAATTATTAACACTTTTGTTTCAAGATGACGAGAGTGATGAGAGTCAATCTCGACCAACCCAAGCTCCTACTGTTGATCTACCCCCTGTGGTTGAGGTAGCTAATCGGGTCCAGTGGTCGATCGAGGAAATAGGCCTCTCGTCGAGCCTGAAGCGACGTTAGAAACTCTAATTCACCCTCAGGACCAAGACCTCGGCATCCCTCCTCAAGAAGTGACTTTGGCCTTCATAAGTACCCCTACCGCTTCTCTTTGGTTTCCTTTTTGCCTTAGAACTCTAAACCAGGAAGATACTAAATGTCAGGTGCCTACCCATTCTTTTCATCGAAAATTCTATGCATCGAAAGGTGTTATCTATATTTCCTGGCCGCCTCAGTGGCCATCGAATGTAGATAACCTCCATCGGTCATGTGAACTGAGAAGCAGTCTAAGACACTGGGCTCGGTCATTAAGTTCTTTAGGTTCGAGCAACGAACCTGAAGACATGGTCGAAGTCTCCTCTTGGCAGGTTTAAAACAAAACCTTCTTGCTATATTCTTTCGTGATTTCCTTGTGCTTAAACTGATTTTTGTGTGCAGCCTTCATAGGAAGTCGAGTTTAAAACTCTCTTGTCAAGCACTTCTAGAATGGTTGGCCCTTCGGCTACTACAACTGAACCTACCGATTCAGCTGCTCTGGTTCGGCTGCAAGAAGTTTTGTCTCTCTCGAGTCCTTGAGCACAAAGGTCTTGATTTGTTGGGTGCATGCCTAAACGACCTCGGAGCATATGGTCAAATGAGTGCCGAAGCCATCGTTCAGGCGTCGTCCACCTTGGAGCGAGTTCGGGAATCCTTCAGCATTTTTAAGAATGCTCTTCGGGCTGATGAGGACTTGAAAACTGCATTGGCCGTTCAAGACACTTTGCGTCCAAAGATCGACGCTTTAAAGGTGAAAGGGGAGATCCTGGCCAATCTCGACCGTCAAATGGCCGACCTCGCAAAACGAAGGTCGGTGATTGCTTCTGAGCTTGCAAAAGACTTTGAGTCGGGCGGTAAATCTTGTTTAACCGACTATGCGGCAAACGCGAAGCGAGTCGAGCAGCTGAAACTGGACAAGAAAAATCGGCAAGCCGAGGTCATCATGGGCGAGGTGCGGTGGTTGGAGCTAAAGGCCTTTCTTGAAACTCTTCTTCCTTCATCACCTTAGAATTATTTGATTGTAAACTGACTTATCATCGAAATGAAACGCGCTTTTATTTTTGCATCTCCCATGCGACATCATTGAAATGAAACGCACTTTTATTCTTGCATCTCCCATGTGACTGGGTAGTACTTTTTTAAGAACTTTCCATTGATTGGCAACTTGTGAATAATACCAGTTCGATCTCTAAGATGGTATGCCCTCTTGCCGAGGATTTTATGGACGACGAACGGTCATTCCCAATTCGGCGACCATTTGCCGAATCTGGGATCTTTAATTCCTATAGGTAGCACAGTTTGCCAAACTAACTCTCCCTCGCCGAACGTTTTTTGTTTAACTCTTTGATTATAAGCTTGTTCGGCAATTTTCTTTTGTGCCACTAGAAGATTGTAAGCGCCTAGCCGATCTTCTTCCAAATCTTCTAACTCTTGTAACATGGCCTGGTTATATTCAACATTGGACAGACTACTCTGCTCCATCAGGCGTAAAGAATTTACACTTAGCTCGACCGGTAACATCACGTCATGTTCATAGGTTAACGCATATGGGGTGGTACCTGTTGTCGACCAGGGTGAAGTCTGGTATGCCCATAAGGCTTCATTCAATTTTAAATGCCACATGCCAGGTCTTTCTTTTATCATTTTTTCAAGAATGCCGATCAAAACCTTATTACTTGTTTCGGCTTGTCCATTCGCTTGCGGATAGTATGGTGTGGATTACTTAAGCTGAATTTTTAAGCTCGTTGTATACTCTTTAAACCTTTCGACTGTGAAGACTGTGCCATTATCACTTATGATCGTTTCTGGTACGCCGAACCTAGTCACAATATGTTCCTTCACAAAATTGC
Source organism: Malus domestica (assembly GCF_042453785.1). NCBI lineage: Eukaryota > Viridiplantae > Streptophyta > Magnoliopsida > Rosales > Rosaceae > Malus > Malus domestica. The sequence continues at coordinate 17,670,583 of NC_091673.1, forward strand.
AAACCTCCTTGGAGGTTAATTCGAATTATGATTTTGCTTTGACCCATTTGGTGAATTAATCAGTTACCACAAGTATCCATGCATGTTTCGCTGCTCAAGAAGATGGCGTAATTTTGCCGATCACATCCATTGCCCATCCTTTGAACGGCCAAGGTTTGATGACCGAATGAAGTAATTCGGTCGGGGCTCTTTAGATGGGTCCATGAATTTGACACTAGACGCATCTTCGTGCATACTCAATACAATCTTTCAATATGCTTGGCCAGAAGTAACCGTGCCGGCAAAGTAGCCAACGCATCTTGCGTCCTAATTGATGGGCTCCGCAAATTCCTTCGTGTACCTCTGTGATTGCTTGGGCGGCTTCTTGCGGGCCGAGGCATAACAGTAATAAATCGTCCTCGCCTTTTCGATACAACTCATTCTGGTACGAGACATAGTTTGTGGCATGGACCCTTATTTTTCGGTCGTGTTTGCCTCTGGGATTATCAAGGTATTGCATAATTGGCATTCTCCAGTCGTTTGGTAACGTCTCGACCACGCAAACATCTACAGGATCCTCATGTTCCAACAACGAAGGTAAGGACATTACTCGTGTACGGATGACTTGGTCGCGCTGAAGGACTTGTTGATTAACCAAAGCTGGATACGATTGTTGTAAAACGGGTATCATTGGTCCACACTTGCCCTCCAAGAGTTGTGCTCCGGAGGCTATCTGAGCAAGTTCATCTGCGACGGTGTTCTCACCACGGGAAATATGATTGAATGTGATATCGTCGAATGACTCGGCTAAGTAACTGGCAACCATGTGATAGGGCACCAGAGTGCAACTCATGCATCGAAAAGTTCCATTGAGTTGGTTAATCACAAGTTCTGAATCGTCGAAAACGAGGACACGAGCAGCGTGCAAATCATGAAGTACGCTAAGGCCGATAACAAGGGCTTCGTACTCGGCCTGATTGTTGGTACAATCGAAATCCAACTTAAGGGAAAAGAACCAACGGTGTTGGTGTGGAGACTGGAGGACGATCCCCATGCCGGCCAATATCGACGTGCTGGAACCATCGAAATACATCGTCCAATAATTGTCACGTGCTTCCACCATTCCATGTCAACATCGTTGCCCCCGAACCCATATGGAGAAGGGTGATGGGCTAAGAAATCAACAAGCGTTTGTCCTTTGATTGCTTTTTATAGGACGTACTGTAAACTAAACTCCGATAGTGCCAGTGTCCATTTCCCGATTCGACCTTTGACTATTGGCCGAGTAAGCATATATCGAATGACATCTGTCTGGGCGATGACCTGCGTAACGGATGGGAGCATGTCATGTCGAAGTTTGAAAGCGGCGAAGAACAAAGCCAAGCAAAGCTTCTCGACGGGTGAATAATTGATCTCTGAAGTATTGAGGTTTCGGCTGAGATAGAAAATAGCTTGTTCTCACCCAGTATCGATGTTTTGCGCGATGAGGCAACCGATGGATTCTTCGGCAGTGAAAATGTAAAGCTAAAGGGGTTTATCTCGTCGAGGCGGTACGAGGATGGGTGGAGTTACAAGAGCAACCTTGATTTACGTGAAAGCTGCTCGATGTTCTTCACGCCACTTAAAGTTATATGAGTCCTTAAGTTTCAACAGTGTAAAGAATGCCGTCATTTTGCCAGCGGAATTAGCTTTGAATCGGCGAAGAAAATTTATTTTCCTGAGCAATGACTGGAGTTGTTTTTTGGTCGTCGGTGGTGGGGCGTCAATAATCGCACGAGCTTTGTTCGTGTCGACCTCGATGCCGCGATGGTGGACAAGAAAACCTAAGAAATTACCGATCGACACACCAAAGACGCATTTGGCCAGGTTCATCTTAAGGTTATGTCGACGCATGCGAAGGAAAGCTTGCCGAAGATCATCAATATGCGTTCGGCGACTTTTCGATTTGACCACGACGTCATCAATATACACTTCTATGGTAGTGCCGATCAGTCATGAAAAATGGTATTCATCGCGCGTTGATATGTGGCACCAACATTTTTTAGATCGAATGGCATGACTACCCACTCGTAGGTTCCAAGTGCCCTTGGGTAGCGAAAAGTAGTTTTATAAACATCGGCCTTGACAATAAATATCTGGTTATAACCGGCATGTCCATCCATGAATGATAGCATATCATGATTAGCCGCGGCGTCGATTAGCAAATCTAAAATTGGCATGGGATATGCATCCTTGAGTGTTGCCAGATTCAAATTTCGAAAATTAATGCAAATGCGTAGGGCCCCATTTTTCTTGAGCACCAATACGATATTCGCTAACCACTCGACGTATCGAGCAGTTCGGATAAACCCGACATTTAACAGTTGAACAATTTCATCTTTTATGCCAAGTTGTACTACGGTCGAAAATCATCGAGGAGGTTGTTGAAAAGGCTTGCAACTAGGTTTGATACGTAATTCATGTTCGACGAGGGTCCGATCGAGACCCGGCATCTCATGATAACTCCAAGCAAAACAATCTTTAAACTCATGAAGTAATTGATGGAGTTCAACTTTCATGGCATGGGGTAATAATGCACTAATAAATAATGGCTGAGGATCGTCGGTCGTTTCAACATTTATTTCCTCTAGAGGATCCTTAACTTGGGGTTGGCTATCGTCGAGCTCGGCCGGTACGTTCTGAACTTTATCCAACGATAGTACCAGGCCGTTATCCTCTTCGGCCAACAATTCGATTAAGTTGATGCCCGAATGCGGGTGTTTGGAAATAGCACACCAATGGGCCAGCAGGTGTTTCATCGTGGATGAAACCGCGACCCGACATCTCTCGCTTTTGATATCAATCATCAGTGGTGGGGAGTAAATTGGCCAAACTGAGTCTCGCCGAATCCTGATGGACAGTCTCGGCGCCTACCTCGATGGCTTTCTGGACTGAGATCCGAGTCAACCGTCTATCTTCATTAAAACCCTATAGGGTAATATAGCCGACGTGATCATCATAATAGCGGGCCTGAATCATGTTGGTTTCAAACGGCTGAGTATCAACCAGGTGGACCACGACTGATTTACCGTCCCAAAAAATGAGAACTTGATACAAAGAAAAAGGAATGCAATTCTTTTGATGAATCTAATCCCTACCAAGCAGAGCATTATATTCGGTCTTGGAATCGACGATAAAAAATACGGTCATATGATTGCGGCCTGCAATGTTAACCTCTAGAGGGAGTACTCATTTGGTCTGAGACTTGTCACTGACAAAGCTACTCATAGTTATTCCTAAAAGAATGAGTTCATCGTTGGATCGTCGTAATGCTTTCATGACGGATACAGGCATGATATTGACCTTTGCTCCACAATCGACGAAAATCTTGGAGATTAGGTAGCCTTCAATATGGGTCGTGACATACAACGGTTTTAAATGCTGAAGATTAGTCGAGGAAGAACGGGGAAACAAGATGTCCAAGGCTATTTTAAGTTTATCGTTGCCATTTGTTGACTCGTCTTCAGTAGTAGTGACGAAATCAACTTGTGTTGCTTCCTCGGCGACCACATCACCGTCCAAGGAACTTGGTTGGTGCGTAGTCAGCTGAAATTTGGCAAGGAGAACATGGACCATGCTGATTACCATATTATCAAGGACTGAAGGGCCCATTGGATCCTGGTCGCCATCTTCCGGATGGTGGGGACTATAGCATCGTGTGTTGGAGCATTTGCGGCCATATCGTTGTGTGTCTCAACATATTTGTGCGCTTGTGCCACACAATCCGACTCTGTGTCCTTGTTGTCTTCGGGCTTGCATGCATTTAGTGTCGGACTTTGCTCCTGTCGTATTTTTCGAGCTCGTTCCTTATAGGCGATCCGGCATTCCTTATGTCTAAGTAAGCATCCAGATGTGCCACCCACTCTGTCTCATCGGTTGTTAAACCGGACAAAGAGACGGCCAAAAAAACTTCGAAGTGGTATTGAAGGTGTTGAAGGTCTTCAAGAGAAAAAGGGAGTTCGGCTGTATCAATATCCGTGTATGGGTCGACCTCGAAGCTGAGAACCCTAGCATCTCAAATGTGCTGGAATCTGGCTTTTATTGCTAGATCAGTGGTTTTTTGGATAACCTGCTCATCATCGGGGCAAGTTAATGCCAAGTCAAGAGCTTCTTGGCAGGCCTTGGGCAACCCATACAAGTCGTTGGCAGAATATTTCTTGTGAAATTCTTTCATATATTCTAATGATTGGCCGAGGAATGAGGGGTGCAGATTCTTCCGAACTCTGATTAGTGGTTCTTTCAAAGGTAACTGGGGCAGTTGGCTTTCGGCCTCTTTCTTAAATTGCTCGAAACGAGCTTTCATTTCCCCGGCTGCTTCAATGGTAGTTTCGAAGTCCCGATTGGTTTCCTTCTGCCCTTGTAATTCAGCCATGATTGTTGGGGTTGGCCGATCATCTCCGCTTCCTGCCGTCTCTTTCGATTGCCATTTAGTGGCTGAAACAGGCTGGGCCGCTTGCCGTCAAGCCAGGCAATTTATACGCTGACGTCGACGTTTCTGAGATTTGGAAAGCACGGTATACATGCCGGTGGGAGAATTATAGTCGTACCAACATTGGTCACGTGGTTCAGGTGGCCTGAAGGTTTTTGGATTTGCTGATAAGCTCGAGCTACTGGAATTGCGTGAATAATAATCCTCGTTGTAAAACGGTGTATCGAAATCAAGACGCCGTCTGACCGATGTAGTATCATCTGTTTGTTTCCTTGGGCCGAGCCTATCGAATACTTTCTGGCGCTGGCCTTTACTATGTTCCTTTAAAGGTTTCGCCGTAATCGCCGATTGGTGTTGTGGCGTCAGCATCTGCATCGAAGGAAGTTTCCTCTTGGGCTCGATTAATACGACGCGTGCCTTACAATTGCTACACAGAACTATCGGCCCACCATTTTCATCTTCGCTGGAATCTGACATGGACTCGACTATGGCCGGTCCTGAGAGTTTAGTGGGTGGCACATTGGAAAACAGGTCGATCTTGATTCGAGATTGGGAACCTTTCTTTAGAATATGTGGTACGATTGGCCCGCCATTTTCTTCGTCGTTGTAACTTGACATGGGTTCAACTATGGCCGGCCCTGAGAACTTGGTAGGTGGCGCGTTGGAAAATAGGTCGATCTTGAGTCGAGGCTGGGAGCTTTGCTTTAGGATGTGATGTACTGGGGCAAACTCGACCTTCTCTTTCCATTTGCTTTTGGGCAAACAGGCGTCTACCATGCCAACTATCGCCAAAGGGAATGGATCCGTATCAACCGTCATGCGTTTTTCAGGAAACTTTAACTTGCCTTTGTCAATCCAGCTCTGGATATCATCACGAAATATGACACAATTGTTTGTGGCATGCTTGGTCGAGTTATGATATTTGCAATATGTCCTTCCTTTAAGTTCTTCGGCCTTGGGAATGTTATGCCCTGGCCGAAGTTTAATGATCTTTGCTGATAACAATTGATCAAAAATTGCTTCGGCCTTTGTGATATCAAAGGTATAAACTTTTGATGTCTTTACTGTTTCTTCAGTGGCCAAGCGGGTTTTGACCTTCTTGGAATTAATTTAAGTCAATGCCTTGCACACGTATGGTTTATCTATTACTATCTCGGCCGCATCCACACTGACGTATTGAGACTCCTCGCCTTCGATCGACGCATAATTGACCGTAGGGTTTTTGTAAATCGTCCATCGAGATGGGGGTTTCGACATCTTCTCTTCTCGGAGCAAATAGTCATATTGCTCGACATGCTAGGCTAATTCATACATATCCCGAAAGTTTACCCCCAAAAATTTCTTTTTGTATTCTACATTGAGTCCGTTCAAAGCAAGTCTAACAAATTCGACTTCAGGGAGAGGTACTCGGCACCAATTCCTAGCCGATTTAAATCTGGTAAGATAATCCATTGGTGACTCATCAGACGCTTGAGCCATCCTTGCCAACGAGGAAACTGACATTTCCATCCCTGGCCGATAAAATTGCTCGTGAAATCTCTCAACCAATTCCTCCCATCTCTGGATGGAATTAGGTGGGAGGTTGATATACCAGGCAAATGCTGATCCTGTCAATGAAAAGTTGAACAGCCGCAGCTTGTGAAAATCATTGTTGACATCTCCGCATTGCGCGGTGAAACGAGCCACATGTTCTAACGAGGATAAAGACGATTCTCCAGCGAAAATACTAAAATCTAGAATTTTGAAACCTTTAGGATATTCGAATCATTCCACGTAAACTGGATATGGATGGATGAATTTAGGGAACTTCGGCCCCTTTTTCATGGTCGAATCAATCATCCGCTGGACCTTAGTTATATCGACGGACTTTACTTCCACTATCTGGTCGGGTCCATCTGTCCTGCTACTCGATCCTTCTTTTTTTTCTAAGTCAATTAGCTTGAGCCGAGTAGGGATTGGCTCGGCATGTACTATTGGTAACAGATTATTCCTTGGTGGCAATTGCCGGGAAAGATCGAATGACCTGCCGTCGCAGACCTTGCTAACTAGTATTTCAAGCAATCTGTTTTGTACCTCACTGGTACTGGGTATCACGTCGTGCAGTTTATCGATTCCTCGACTAAACGTTTGTTCAACCGCCCGAGACTGTTCATCAAGTCGTCTTCGAAGAAACGATCTTGTTGGTGGATCAGAGCCTTCACCACCATCCTCATCACAGTCCTCCACTATCCCTTCATTGAGAACGCATGTGTGTTTGTTAGGGATTTCTAGACTGCAAAGCTGACCGCCCAGACCAACTTCCTTTTCTCGACGAGTTGCGCTTGTGGACTCAAGTGTCACGGCACTAAGGGGATTTTGTGCCTGTGATACACTTTGTCCTATGTTCTCAATTGCCAAATCGGTTGTTGATTTTCCCATAGCTGTTTTCTTTTTAACCGATCGTGTCTCAATTGGCATGAACTTCGTAGTTTTAGCACTGGGTCCCACTGGGCGTGCCAAAATGTTAACCCTAAAAACTACCAAGCCTACGTGGCGCGCATGCCAAGTAATCTATGAGCTAACTACGTCATTGGGTTGAATGCAAGGCGTGCCAACTCATCGGCCGAGCTCGGCCGAGGAGTAAAATATGCTGATGTTGTGTTGAGTGCACGGCCGACTTCTGCGTCTTGCGATTGCGACCGAGGAAGGAACACGTCTCGGCCTCTTGGGTTCTCGAACCTGAAGACAAGGCTACTATTCTTACGAAGTTCACAAATCACCGTCGTGATTAGGTCACAATAATGGTATTCGTCAGAGTAAACTCACGCCGAATCGACACCAAAATGTAAGGACACAAATACTCAAAGCGAATATATGTCTTAACAATAAACGTGGTTTGGCCATCAGAATGCTGAACTCTAAATCCCACTTGAGAGTATCCAATCATAAACTAACTCGGCGTGCAATGTGCCGAGCCTAATAAACTGTAACACCTCACTTCACCGAGAAGGCTAATGAGATGACCTCAACCAATAAGGATTCGGAAATCCTTTTCGACCAAGACTTGGATAGATAACCAGTCGCCCTCGACGTAGTGTTGTTTATCCAAACTGAAGATGCTACGAGGTCAGCTGATACTACGGCGACAGTGATATCTATGCCGACTGAAGATATCACCGGTTTCCTTCACAGTACTGTTTATCCAAACTGAAGATGTGTCGGCGAAAAGAGAAAATGAAAAAATCTCAAGGTTGTTGAGAGAATTTGCACAGGGCAGTTGTGTGTTGAATTGAATGGGGCTTGAATGATGCACAACTTCCTCTATTTATAGCGGCCAACCTGTATTGAATCCCAATCCCTCTCGGATTAGAACTCTTTTATCTCGGCCAATCCTATTCCCAATAGGACTTTGAACGTAACTTGTTATCAAACTTTATTCAATCTCATTATCTTGATCCCGTCATAACTCCTTTTCAAAACAGGATTCGTCTACATTCCAACTTCCCATATGATATGGCCAAATTTAACCGTGCGGCCCATGGACTAAATATCAATAACACCTGTACACGACTTCTGGGCCGAGAATGAATCTAAACTCAACCTATCTGATACTGGACCGAAAAATATCTAAGTTCGGCCCAAAACAATATTTTTGGACCCAAACAACAACATTAAATTAAATTAAGTAACATGAAACAACATTTTAAATAATAAATTATGTTTGACCCTATAATCCTTTGACTCTTGGTTGGAGATAGAGGTAAATATGGTTTTGTACTGTTTATTAAAATAATTAATATCTTGAATGGTCAAAGGGCTAAAATAAGCCAACTGGCCAGCCTTCAGTTAGAGATGACCTAAGCTCTAAGTTTTTTTGTTGGCTCAAATTTGTGAGTATATCATGTGCACGTCATGTACAAACAGTAAGTTTGACGGCAAAATTAGGCTCTTCTCCTTCCTCACCAAACTCTGTATTGTACTAGACCTCCTCCTCCTCAAAACCCACATGGGTTAATCTGTATAAGAACCTATATGGATTCACACTTTTACTTTGACCCTTATAAATAATTTTGATTCTGTTCATTGTTTGGTTGACTTGAAAGGAGAAAAAAGCAAAGGAAAAGTCCATCCCAACCCAATTCCTTTCCCGAATCACTGAAGAAAGGCTCTCCAATCTGCAACTGCAAGCACACAACCGGCATGCTTGCCAGCTGCCCCCCACCTGATTCATCTGTCAATATCTCCGAAAACGCTATAATATCCCAGAAATTCCAAGATATCGAAAATCTGAGTTATACCCAATTGAAAGCAAGTTCTTATAGCCGCAGAAAATCCATTTGGCAGACTGCCATTCGCATGCATTCTGCGTCGCTACTCATGTATACAATTCCTTTTCTTTTTTGTCTTTTACCTTGCTCAGACATTATTTTCTTTTTGCTGAATTTTGAATTTTTTGTTACGAACGAAACTGATATATGTAAATGGGTTTTAGTATGCGTTTAGAAATTTGTTATTTTGGTTGTACATAGGTTTTTAATGTAAATTCAATAGAATATAGATGCAAACTGAAAAACTTATTTTATCATGTGAATTCAGTTGTTTTGATTAGTTTTTGAACAATTTAGAAATGAGTGTTAATTGTGAGTTTCAGTTTCAAAACACGCAACAGAGATCGGACATTTTTACTAGTTTGCTTCTAAAGTACCCTTAAACTTTGGAAAGGGATCCTCTCCGGATTCCTTCCTCCTGATCCACCAAATCAAGAGATCCTTGCCATTCAAATTTTATCTAACAACTGAAGTTATTATAACTTTTAAAATGAGCCTCTATTTGTAGTTGTTGAATCAAATTTCAATGGCATGGATTTCCTGATTTAGTGGATTTGGAGAAAGAGATCCGGAGATGATCAATTTCCTTAAACTTTAACACACCACTCCCCTGCACACCGAATGCTGAACCCCCATGCCTTGTCCAACATCTATGGAGAATGAACCTTGCTTTTCCGACCTTCACCATGTCGTGTGCTTTCTTCCCCATGCCTTGTACAACATATTAGAGTTGTCACTTAGTATTAGGTCTAGTGATATTTCTCTTCACTTGTAAGTAAAAGATCTTAGGTTCGATTCTCGCGAAATGCGAATTCGAACCACATTATTGCTAGCCTATTATGAAGCTTTGCCACCCCCCATTCCCTTAGACCATCTCCAAACCTGGGCTAAAAGCTAAGTTACCCCCCAAATTACCCCCCCCCAAACACTCTCCAACCCATGTTAAAATTTTAGGCTAAATGTCAAATGTTATTTCTGGGCCAAATACCCCCCAGCTTTCCCCCCGGGCTAAATCCCAAATGTTTATCGAAATTTAAATTTTTTTAGATTAAAATGTTCATAAAATTAATTTACAATAATCTACATATTTATTTTTAAAAAAAATTGATTTAAGAAAAAAATTGGCCTAAGTTCATTCTTTAATAATTCCGGGCTAAAATTTTAGGGCAGAAGTGTTGGAGCAGAAAAGATGTTTCTGGGCTAAAAGCCAAATTTTCAGGGCTAAAAAATTTAGCTTTTAGCCCAAGGGTTGGAGATGATCTTAGTGTAGTATTGTTTGTTCAAAAAAAAATATAGAATTTGTGTGGGTGAAAATAGAAATAATAGTAATATATCCTATTCTGTCTTTTTACAAAATTAAAAATTATAAAAAATAAATTTATTAAGTAGTAAGATTAACTTAAATGAGTAGTGGTGTTGCCACTCAGTACTACGGTCTGATGATATTCCTCTTCACTTAGCAGAACTCTCATTCCTCCTTGTGTAAAAATATCGATGTACTAAAAAAAATGAGTAGTGGTTTTTAAATAATAAAAAACCCATTCTTGTGGGAGGTGGAGAGTTGTTTAGTTTAAGATTTAGCGTTTAGGATATGTTTAGTAAGATGCTAAACTCTAAACAATGGGTGTACCTCATTTAATTAAAAATATTTTATGTCCATTTTTTTCGAAACGATCCAGTGTAGCAAATTAATGTCTCGGAAAATTTGACCTTCTGGGTTCGACTCCCATCACCGGAAATGCCATTTTTTTAATGAAATTAATTTGTCCCTTAAAGAAGAAGATGGCAGGAAATGCCTTTTTTTATGAAATTAATATGGATTAAGTACCTAAAATCTGCAAGTGGCCATGTATCACAGTGGTAAAAAAGAGTTAACCTCCCTTTATCACAGTGGTAGAATGGATGACCTTTTTTTATGAAATTAATTTATCCCTTAAAGAAGAAGATGGCAGGAAATGCCTTTTTTATGAAATTAATTTAGATTAAGTACCTAAAATCCGCAAGTGGCCATGTATCACAGTGGTAGAAAAAGTTGACCTCTTGCATGACGGCGTGGGTTTGAAACTCGGCTGTAGCTAATATAATATCTAATAGAAGGTCATAGAAACATAACCTCCATCCAAACCCAGCACAAAACTACCTACTCCACCTTACAACTCAAGCCACTTACATCGAGAAGAAGGTCATGGAGGTTGCTGAAATGATATGGATTATTATGATGCAGCCACCATCATCTTCATTGCCCACAAAGAAGAATTGTAAGCTTTATGAGCAATAGCCTTACTTTTATCCCTTTAAGAGTGTTTTGCCCACTCTCTTTCAAGTAAAACTAAAACTTATCCAGTGCAGCAAATCAAGTGCTATCTAGAAAAAAGGTCGTACCCAGTGCACAAGGCTCCCGCTTTACGCAGGGTCTGGAAGAGAAGTGCTATCTAGAAAAGTACTTAAAATGCTTTATGAAATAAGCATATAGTAGGTGTTTCTTTCTAAATCACTTCTAACTTTTTCTACTAAATATAATCAGAAGAACTTTGATGATCTGAAAACGTTTTCACTTATTTTAAAAATACTTTTAAAAATCAAACCACTCTCCACCCACCACACTCCATGGCTAATATTTGCTGAAAAGTGACTGACTAGGGTGGATTTCCACACAACTCATCTTTCCATTCCCCCAAATGAGAAAAAAGAGTGTGGAGGGTCCAAATGTTGCTTGCCTTTAAGCACGTAGAAAGGCTAACAGGGCTCCGAACACAATGCACAGCTATCATGAGCCCCTATGCAAACCCTAACTGTGGCCAATTAGCACTTTACATTTGGCTCGTGCCAGTCAGTCAGAACCAAGTGTCCTTCCCTTCTAATCATTTTCCCCTAATCTCATAATATGGATGTTCACATTCAACCAAATAATGGACACAATTTATAGTTGATAGAATAGAATGTTTTCCAATAGTTGCATGTCTTATTGTTTACGTGGAAGAAGTATGGACGAGTTAAGATGACTATGATATGAGTAGTAAACTTAGACATACTAAATTCTGACCAATGTCGCATATGTGAAATATATGTAGTTTGTTCGACGTATTCGAAATTAACTGTGCAAAAATGTAGAAAAGAAAATGGCACAAGCAGGTACATCATGATTCTAATATAGTATTAGTGTTGTGTGACTTGTGTCTCTCGATTGCACAACACCAAGCCGCATGATGTATCCCATCCGGAATTTGAGCAACCACTACGTGCCATTGAAACGCCCCTTGTTTGTCTGTGCGGCGCATTTACAGAAATGGCTGCTTAAAAAAGCTTAATTAGCTTGGTTAATTAATAGTATCCTTAAGATAATACTGCCTAATCTTTTGCATAAACAACATAATCATAGTGGCAGGTCACACTAAAAGGCTGTTTATATTGAATAACTTTATTTCGTTAGCAATGTCTGTCTCATGGAAACTTTTAAATTCAGGACCAAAGAATGTCACTGTCAGCTAAAAAGGCAAAGAGGATGAGGCGTTTGCTTCAAGAAAGACCAGTGAAGTAGTACTACCCTATTTTAATCAAGTGCAAACACCCTGGCATGTCAGCTTAACAGAGAGAAAGCTGTACACTTGAAAATGTATATAGCTATCTGCATGTGAATACATCATCTCGTGGTATATTAGAATTTATACTCAGACTTTGAATTTGAATTTTATCTCTCGATCCGAAAACTCGAGAAGATTGGTGATTTCTGCAGTTGTTTGTACTGCAGGATTTGGTGTAGTTGATGATGGGAAATGAGATGGGTAACAACAACACATCAGGTTTGAGAGGTATGGAAATTTGAAGTTTGTTTTGTGGTTTGTTGATTCATAATTTCATATGTCATGAGCTATTTGCAATTGCATTCTCCTGCAGATGAAGAGAACACAACAGTTGGTGGAAAACCTTTGGCGGAAACTACTCGTGCAAATGAGATAAAAGAAGAAAATGGAATAGTAAATGCAGACGAAGGAACGGATTTTCATGAAAAAGTTACTAACTTGCCTTCCAATGGTCCAGAGAGAAAACGGGATCCTTCTGTTGATGATCAGATATTAGACAGAACAGGTTAAATGCTTTTCCTAGTATTGTTACTAAATATTATTGTCACTACTTAACACTTGGCCTTCTGTCCATAGAGCAAGAAGCTACTGAAGTTCAACCTGTTGATGAATCTTCAAATATTGCGCTGGAATCGAACAAAACAGGTGAAGAAGACGGTGAAATGCAAGCAAATATATTATTGAAAGGCTCGGGATATGAGAAGCCAATCGCACAAACGGAAGAGAGTGATCTGCAAGGAACAATCAAACATCAGCTTGAGAAGCAGGTTTCTTTCAAGAAAGGTATGTCTCCATTCTACTAGTTAAATTTTTTTTTCGTTTAGATATTTCAATCATTTATTCTGTCTTAGTACAAGTTATAGTGTTTTTAGAATTTTTTATGTAGTTCACATTAAAATTTAATTCTTTCTAGAAAATATGAGTATATGTTTAAATGAGAAGAAAGCAAACAAAAAACCCCACCATAGGTCCATAGTACTTATATGCTATAAACTCCAACAGAGGAAGAGGGGACAACGTCCACTTCACATGATCCAGAACCTAAGGAATCAACACATTTGGAGTTAAATCATCATGAAATGGCTACAGTTCACGCTGACGACCAAACTGTAGAAGATGGCAGTGGACGTTTAGAAGTAGGAAGTGAAGACTCCCTAGGATCAAATCCTGATTTTGAGGTGAATGACCACCTCTTGGACACTGAGGCGTTGGAAATTATGGTTGAAAGTGTTGATTCTAACGCTGATCCAATTAGGGAGAAGCAAAGGGAGGACTTATTACTGGAGCAGAAGGCATCCCAAGAACAATTCGAGTCCTCCGAAGAGAAGTCTGAAACTAGAGATGGAGGTAAGGTTGAATGTGGATTGAGCACCATTACAACGATAGCTTCCAATGGTGGTCTGAGTGATTTAGGAAATGAAAGTCATGAGGAGTTTTCAACTGAGATGGATTTGATTGGAAATTATTACTCCGGATTAGAACAAGAAGCCATTCAAGCGCCTAAGTCTCCAAACTCCCATCTAGAAGCTCCTGAACCCGAAGAAAAATGCATGATTGTGGAAGAGGAAATCAAGCTAATCGAAAAAGAGTTGGAAAATGGAGAGAACAACCATGATGGAAACACAATTCAATCTTGCGGAGAGCCAGTGATAGAATCAGATTCTTTCCCGTCAACTGAGCCTCAATCTGAAGCTGCAATGATTGTCTCTATACTTGAGAGCGCCAAAAAGGTACGTGTATTTAATCCTTTAAGCAACAAAGATTGTCGAACTGAGGAGACGGAAGTTGCTGAGAAAGGAAACCTAGTTGTCATGGTGTGTGTTGAAAACGAAATTGAGGCTTCTGAGGACCACTTCCTGAACTTGGAAGAGAAAATTGAGGTGGTCCCGGAACTTGGAATGGTTCCAATGGAGTTAACTGTTGTGCATTGCAATGACGAGGAAAAGGAGGCAACAGAGAAGACAACTGCAGAAGAAAATGGGAATAACACTGAACCTTCTTGTGCAATTGCTGTTGATCATGATCAAGCAGAGGCTCTGCCCTTTCAAAGCACCAATGACTCAATCCTAAATTCTAAGCAAGAGAATTGCAGTGAGTTCTTTGCTGCAAAAGCTTCCACTGTTGATTTCAATAACTGGATAGCTGAAGCATTAGTTTCTATGAACAAGTTGGCACTCGATATGCCTGATCAACATGTTACACAACATACCGAACCATCTCAAGCAGCAGCAGAAGCAGAAGCAGAAGCAGAAGCAGAAACTAAAATTCCAGCCAGCCAATCCAATGAACAATGTGAAAAGGTTGAAACATCTGAATCAGTAAACTGTGATTTTGAAACACAAGAAAATGTGGGAAGGTCCAGCACTGAATCAGATGTTGATAACTTGAATGTTCATGCTCGGATACAAAAATCTCCAAGCTTCAGCCTTGATCTCCAAAATGAAGCAAGAACTGAGGAATCGGATTCTCCCCCTTTGCTGTATCATGACAAGGCTGCAATAGAAGGCTCAACAAGCCAAGATGATGGTGTTACCCTTGGAAGCTGTATCGAGTACACCGGATCTGAACAAGGTGTTTCACAGTACCAAGCAATGCTGGTGGAAGAGAAAGTCATCACATTGGAACCAAGTAACTCAGAGAAGTCAAATACTTCATTCCTAGGATTCTTGAAGGAAGAGGAAGAAGCTCGTATTGTTGTTACACCACACGAAGATGATAACCGGTCGACTGCTGAAGATTCAACCAAGAATCTCTTGGAATCACATACTAAAGAAGCTGCTAGGGATCCAACTACTTCATCAAAAGGTAAAGCAAAGCGCAGGCAGCGGTCTTCTCTCTTTACCAACTGCATGTGTTGTGCAACTGTGATTAACTGAATGCCTCTTAATTCATACGCTCTGAATATACTGGCTTTGATTGGTGATTTTCTCTCTAATTAATTTGAGTTCTCTGGGAAATAGAGTTCTATCAGGAGGGAGACTGAATTTTCTTGGTAATTCTTTTACTTTTTTGGCTCAAAACTTATTTTCTTGGTTACTTTGAGAAGCCAAGAAAGAGTGTATGTTTTCACTTGTTCCATCTGCCTTTTTATTTATTTATTTGGCTCAAAACTTACAGTACCTTGTGCTGTAAGTTACCGTCTGATGTAATTCCATCTATTTATTTGACTGGGAGATAATTAATTTGTAAGGTTTTGGAGGGAATTGTATTAAAGGCAGCTATATATGGTGCTTCTGATTGTAATATTTGTTCATTTTTATTCATATAATACAATGATTTGATAAATTATTCTCTATCAACTTAAACCTATGAGGTTAGTGTTGTCTAACAAAAATTAATATTTTTCAGTATTAATATCATCACTGTTTAACCTTTTGATTATGATGCAAAGAGATGGTATGAACCAAATTGTTAAACCTATCATCAGAACCTCTAGTATCGCAATCTAAGAGAATCTTGAATATCACCAGTTGTACGTAACTATGCATTTATCCTTCTTTTAACTTATATTGTAAAATTAGCCAGAGAGAAATAAACATAATATAATATATACAACTAGCGACATGACAAAGTGAAATGCGAGAAGAAAAAACTGATAGATCAGTGCAGTTATGGAGGAACCATCAAAGCACCGACCATAGATTCATGATTGAGAGTCATTTTTTAAATCTGGATTCCAATAGGACTATGGTTGGCCTAAGCAAACTGGGACCAGGCCAGACAGAGACAGACATGATGGCATTGCTACATACCATACCATATATACCACCGAGATCTGATCAACCCAATATTGCTTCACATAATACCAGGCCATGTCTACATTTAATTCTTTCACATTTGATACATCGAGCCATAATCCAACCTTTTTTTCTTCCAATACAAGCAATATCTCCTTCATCTTAATCTAAATTGTGAGAAGAAAGATTCGAACTCAAATATGCAGAGAGAAGCACATTTAGATTAGTCAATATGATTATGTTCGTCTCTCAGCAGAACTGAAAGCCTCTTGAGTATTAAGACATAGTCAAAGAAGATGAGTTGCAATGTAGGTTTAGGGCACACAGAGATAGAGACGAAAGTTTCCACATTCCACGCGGTTTTGAGGACGGTCTAAAGTTTGAACTTTTGAAGCCAAAGACTAGGGGGAAATATGAAGTCATTGACTTAATGCAAAGAAACTAACGTGAAGGGAACAGCTTATCCTTTTCCTTTTCCCAAAACATGAAATAATTCATATTAGAAACCACATTTCCACCCATTGATCTTGGTCAAAGTCCGACCTCACAACCAAAAGTTGGACAAACTTCAAATCAAGAAACCCCTCTTATGAGTTGGAAGATAATCTTATAAATTACCCAAAATAAACAGAAAAAGAAAAAAGAAGAAACTATTTTCACGTTATTATTATTTTATTTTTTTTGTTATATTCTGACTTTTGAATTGAAGAATCAATAAAATAAATAAATATGAGTGTGCAAAAATCACTTCAAAAGAAATTGGAATGAAATGAATATAAAGCAGAAGAAGATATAAATGGTTGAGCTAAAATATATCACATTGAACAAAGATTTTGATACATCATCACATTGAAGCACACCATGATTATGAATATCTAGAAATTGAAAAATAATACAATGTGGAATTGAATAAACTGAACAAATCAAAGGGTACTAGTCAAGTACTCCTACATTTTTGGTCATTTGACAACATGAATACAAGTTTATTGTTTGAGGGCTAGTGACGAATTTGAATGAGGGAATTTTGTTCAATATGGATCATCCAATGGTCATCATCATCTTCACGAATTCATCGTAATTCACTTGTCCGTCACCGTCCAAATCCGCCTCATTTATCATCTGCTCGACCTCTTCGTCGGTCAATTTTTCGCCAAGATTGATCATTACATGCCTCAACTAAAAAAAAATAGCAAGAACATGAACAAACATGATTATGTGAAGTGTAAATTCTGTCGGAAATAAAAGGTCCATGTGGAAAACAAGATAAACATTGTCTAATGAAGGTTTGGTGGTGTTCATTGCATGCGAAAATGTACAGGGAATCAAGATACGGATAGATCTCCCAAGAACTTGGGTTGATGCCATCTCCGATTATGGAGGGCTAGATGTTGTCTTTGGCTATATTTTAGACTTTTTGTCCTTTAAAAATAAAATTTAAAAGATCACTTTAGAGTTAATTTTTTTCATCTCTAACTATGTAGGGTTATATTTTATTACTTTTTGGGGGGGTATATTTTAGACATTTCATCCTTTAAAAATAAAATTTTAAAGATCACTTTAGAGTTAATTTTTTTCATCTCTAACCATGTAGGGCTATATTTTATTACTTTGGGGGGGACTTAGTTTGTTATTGGACTACATGTTTTCTGTCATGTGACCAAACTTACTAAATTTTGTATACTCAATTATATGAAAGTAGATGATTAGATTATTATTTAAGTGTTAATTAACATGTTTATTTCTTATTGATAACCCATCATTTAATATATCTAGCATTATTTCCTTTAATCCTTTTGTCGGAGACCAATTTTGTCATTTAGGACTAAACGTAGCATAATCCTTGATTGGAAATGGCCTAAAAGGATGCGATTTACTTAGATTAAATATTGGGAATTATTTCACGAATACCCAAATAAAACATTTTATAAGCAAGTATTAGTATCACTTAAGCCATATGATTCTCACACTAATATTTTTCTAACTGCATCCTTGTCAGAATCCATGCTGGCAATCCCTGCAATGAAGCCATCACTAATTCTGAATTTGGTGGCCTATCAGAGGTTAACAGCTCGAAGCTTGTAGGCCATTAGGTAGTTGGTATTAATAATATTGTATAAGGGGAATAACCTCAACTTTTTTAGAGAGGGCTAAGGGAAGGTAAATTTGAATAAAGGTCTCAACGCAGAGTAAATCGTAAACGTTTTTAACCGGTTGAATTATAAATTTTATGTTGAGTAAAATTTCTTTTGGAAATAATGTTATCACTCTTTATATATTATAGTCTCTTCTATATTGTTATATGTTTTTTCCAGTCTCTTAACTATGTCTTGGTGCTAATATATGTTCTAGTGCAACACTATGAATAATCATTTCAAACACATGAAAAACATGTTTTGTGAACAAAATGTTCACAGAATTAGACTAACTGGCTTAATCGCCAGTGGAATTTATTTGATAAATTCAAATTAAGCTGATAATAATTAACCTTTTATCTATTTAATCAAAAATTTCAAAGGAATCGTTGCGTATGAATTTAATTAATGAGATGGAATTTTAATATTGCGTTTTACCTCGGTAGCTGAAATGTATCCATTCTGATCCTTGTCAAATACTTTGAAGGCCTCTTTGAGCTCCTCCTCTGCATCAGTTTCCTGATGCATATATACATTCATACAAACATAATTAAGAACACTAATATGGCATTTTAAGACCAACTAATCTTTATAGTTTATATAATCAAGCTATATATCTGCAGTGCCATGCATATATAATTTTATACCTTCATTTTGTTTGCCATTAAGCTCAAGAACTCTGCGAACTCAATGGTCCCATTTCCATCAACGTCAACTTCGCTTATCATGTCCTGAAGCTCCTCCTCCGTCGGATTCTGATCCAGAGACCGAATCACCGTCGCCAGTTCATCCACAGTAATGCAACCTAATAAAACATGTACATATTCAAAATATTTTCCGTCAGTGCCAGTTCATATAGTTATCAAACGAGCGCCTAGTCTTTGTGCACGCACTTCCAAATCTGAGAACGTAAAAAAACTATATAAAGCTGGCTAATGCAAGAACATGTTATATATGTTTATATATTATAGAGAATAAGGACTAACCAAGAACGGAGGACATGATAGTAGGAAACTCACCATCTCCATCCTTGTCAAATAGACAAAATGCTTCTTTAAACTCAACAATCTGTTCTTCGCTTAGTACGTCTGCCATCTTCTTTACTTGGCCTTTCAAAATACAAATAAGTCTAGAGAGAGAAAAAGAGTTCAGAGAGAGAGAGAGAGAGAGAGAGAGAGAGAGAGAATGTTGAGTTAGAGTATAGCTCAATCTTAGCTGGGTTTAAGTAGAAGTCCTCCAATGGGGTAATTAATAGGTAAGTGCGAGCATATTTTCATTGTTTAATATTTTAATAAACTAGTAGTAATAAAATATAAGAAGAAGAAGAAGAAGAAGTAAAATTAAAAAAGGGTGGTCAAATCAAAGGCTTATATGCATGACTGGAATTTGTTGTTACAGTCTTGGCTTTATTAAAAAGAATCATATGACTTCCAAATCTTTAGCTTTTTTTCCTAGTTTCTACATGGAACTTGGTGGAAGGGAAGCAAACAAAAAAAAATATATATATATATATTAACAATTTAACCGTTTATTTTTAGGTGTTGTCTTACAAAATATGCCTATTTGAAATCATCCAAACCAAAAATATATGAACAGTTAAATAAAGTCTAGAGTGGTCCTATAAAATATAAAATATGGTATATAGCCCTAGAAAGTTTCAGGGCAGATATGTAGCTGCTTCACTGTAAGTGAATAAATATAAGAAAGGACAGCTGTAAGGGTTTGATGTTTGGGAGGGACAAAGATTATCTGCTCTTCTTGTTCTCGAGCCTTTTTATTTTGTGTGGTTACGATTAAGTCATATTAATTTTTTATATTAATTTTTTTATAGAGATAATAAGACAAAAATAAATAGTAATATAAAATATTGACATGACTTAACCGTAACCACACAAACAGAAAGGTATAAAAAGACACGGGAACAAAGAGAGCAAACAATCCTCGTCCGTTTGAGACACACAAGGCATTCAGAGAGTAGGACGCTGAGGATATGGGAAGGTGTGTAAATTGCTCCCACATTCAAATTTTCCAGCCCCAAAAAGCACGCTGCGTTGCTTGCCTGCACGAGGAGCCCGACACTACGAGAGAGAGAGAGTAACAGCTTTCTTATTTATGTCTTTTTCGTTTTATTTTTTCAGCTTTCTCTCTCATTCGATTCGATTTGAGTTGTTTATTTTTTTTGTTCAGATGAATAAACAAGTTCATATTTGTTTTGATTTTTTTAGAGTTGATTTTTATATAATCTAAAAAAGAAACGGTTTGAATTATTTTATAAATAATAAATGCCAAGAAAGTATAACAAAAAGATGCGAGCCACAAGTTCGGTAGCAGTAGCACTACTTAATTAGAACACAAAATACTGGTAATGGTACTCGGTATTTTCAAGGCGTTTACATGGATGGTATCTGCATTTTATGGTATGTTTTGCTTTTCTTATTTTTTTCTTTTATTTTAAGAAGGGAGACAAGGTGATAAGTTACGATTTTCTACCTTTTTTGGGGATCGGAAAACTCATAAAGACATTTCAGCATTTTCCTTACCACAAGTCTGGTTTCTACATCAACAGCGGGTTTTGAACCCGAAACCTCTAGTTTTTTATTTTAAAAAAAACCTCGTAATCCACCTTTTATTACTGGATCTCTAGTTGCATGTTCCTTATTTTTTGTCCTTTGCAGTTTTGGAAAGCTTATTCGAATTTGGTCCTTTTCAAGGAACATGCTTCGTTAAATAAATGAATTATATATAACTGAAAGCATAGCATTCAAGTTCAACATAACCCTCTTACAAAATAATAATAACAATAATAATAAAGGTTCAACATAACCCTTATCACACATGTCACTCCTTTATTTTACGATCGAAATCGTGGTACGGCGAATTGAAAAATAACACATCAGATGCAGTCGATATGATGCCACGTGTCAGCTTTCACTTGGATGTGAAGGAAGTAACTTTTATTGATTGACTCAACAACTTATACAATTCATATCCTTCGTCGCCAAAGGAAGTAAGGTCATCTCCAACCGATGGCTGATCAGATAGCTCGTTTTAGCCCTTTAACCCTCCAAGATTCTCTAAGATATTAATATTTTAATGAACAGTACAGGGCTATATTTGCCTCTGTCTCCAACCGAGGACCAGATGGCTTGTTTTAGCCCTATCACAAAAAACCGTCTCCAACCGAGGGCCAAAGGGTCATAGGGCCAAACATAATTTATTATTTAAAAACTACAACTTAAATTCAAATCCAATGGCTAAGTAACGTCAGTCCAAGAACTGGTGGTATCTTTATAGATAAGTACATGAGGCGCTATAGAATGATACGTTCTCGTGCCACAAACAAGTACCTACAACAAGATCTTGTTGCACATCTTTGGACCCAAAGAAGCATGGAATAGGCATTTATGTTTTATGTTTTTAAAAATGTTGTTTAAGTTTCATGCTGTATAATTTTTATGTTGGTTAATGTTATTTAATGTTGTTTCATATTATTTAATGTTGTTTCATGTTACTTAATTTAATTTAATGTTGTATAATGGCTTAGGAAGTTATATGAAAAAAAAAATAGAATTTAAAAAAAATATGAAACAAATTTTGTGAACTAGAAGTTATAGGAAAAAAATGGAATTTAAAAAAATATATAAAACAAATTTTGTGAAGTAGAAGTTATAGGAAAAAAATGGAATTTAAAAAAAAAATATGAAACAAATTTTGTGAAATAGAAGTTATAGGGAAAAAATGGAATTTAAAAAAAATATGAAACAAATTTTGTAAAATAAAAGTTATAGGAAAAAAATGGAATTTAAAAAAAATATGAAACAAATTTTGTAAAATAGAAGTTATACGAAAAAAAATATGAACCAAATTTTGTAAAATATAAGTTATAGGAAGTTATAGAAAAAAAAGGTTTAAATTCATAAAAAAAAATTTAAAAAAAATTTGAATACAACAACTAATGATTGGCTAGCCGTTGGAATTCAAATTAGAATTCAAATTAGTGTCGGTTTTAACCGACACTGTTCAAACTGATATTATATTAACATTGCTATTAGTGTCGGTTATAACCAACACTAATAATATAGTGTATATTATTTATGTCGACTATAATCGATAGAAATAACAAAACATTAAAAAAAAAAATGGCCAGCCCTCCAGCCTTACAGCCCTCTCCGATTCCGTGGGGCGCTTCCAGATTCCAGAGCCCTCTGGCCTAGCCCTTGGTTAGAGACGGGTTTCGGGCTATTTTCAGCCCTCTAACCCTTTGGACCCTTCGGTTGAAGATGACCTAACCCACTTCTCCCAACTAAGGGCTCGTTAGTACGTTCTTTTAAACAATTGAATTTGATTTTTGATAAAATATTTTTAAAACTAAATTTTACTAAAATGCAAATTAATTGTAAAAAAAATACTTGAAGTGCTTCTAGTAAGAAGCACATTTCTAATGTTTTTAGCAAAAAAACACTTCAAGTGTTTTTATAACTCAAAAATATTTTATTTAAAAGTGCTTTTAGTCATTTAAAAGCACTTGCCAAAGGAGTCCTAAACAACCACCAAAACAAAATCTAGTTACAATTCCCATTGATATGATGCTGACATGTGACATTATAAAAAAATTTAGTACGCCGAAAACACGGCCAAGTATATCAAGTAAACAAATACAATTGGTTGAAAATTTGAAAAAAAAAATCCCAACTGATTGTATTATTACACTTTGTATAACAAGCCGTATTTCTAGCACACTGAAAAATACCTCAATGAAATGAGGCTTGAATGTGGAAGGCTTAGTGACATCTGGGAATTTAGTCTTAAAAACTGAATGCTCCTACCAAGCAGCTGTAGCATCATCCTTTGAGTGAAGTTGCCATTGAAATTTGGTCTTAAAATTTGGGGTTGAATGTTTCTTTGTTAGTTTAAAATTTGGGGTTGAATGTTTCTTTGTTCTTTTTCTATCGTATTCTTCGAGAAGTCAAATTTTGATTACCTCAAAACCCAACTTCCATCGACTAACACTTCAAGTTTGTTCATCATCTTCCGGCTAAAAGCATTGACACCTTCCAACATTTTAAAATGAAATGTTATGACATAAAAGCAACACGAAATTACGGATCAACTAAGTCACTTGTTCAACACAATTCCAAAAAACTTACGCGGTAAAGGTGCGTCCTCCGCAGCACAAATTCACAGACGTGCGTTTGTCAAATGAAACAGATTATCTTAACCGGCTAGCTTCACCGAAAAAAGGGAAAAGAAGGGATCAAACCGTAGGAATTGCTGATAATCCCTCACATTTTGTAACTCCTGTTTCAGATAGGCTGGCCCTTCGGAACAATTTGATCTTTAATCCACATGTAAATTGGAACCAGCACATAGTAAGCTCCTGCAGTTGCACCGAGAATGAGCCGAAAAAGAAACACCAATGGATTCACAGGCTTCCTGACATCCTCCACCTTTGGACCAAGCTGGCACCAAAGCAAACATCAAATAAATACGAGGAAGTATATCTATCAAACCAAAAATAAGCCTCCTACGTAAACCTACTGCATCTTCTGCTTAATTTTCAACAGATATCATTTAGGTACACGAGTAAACCCTCAATAGAGTAGATGAGCATCTTCTGATTAAATGGTCCTCGCCTATAACGACTCACAAACTTAAGTGTCCCCAAATTTGCTTTTGAACTAAAATCTTATTAGATAGCATTAAGTAGTATTGCTTCCTCCTGTTTTCTGCTTTTGCTTCTAAAATGAACCACAGCCAGTGTTGTCGCCAACACCACCACTACTATTTGTCGGTTGTCACCACTAATACCTTTACCACAACCGCTAGAACACCATCACCAACATCACCCTTTCCGCTAATTCAAGCACGGTCATGGCTGCCCAGAGTCACACCTGCCATTACTATTTCCACCAGCATCACCACTTATGTCACAACCACCACCATTGTTATGCACTGTCACTCGTAGCTAGTACAGGAACCGACCACCATAACCTCTCCCACCACACAAAAATTTATATACTTGTGTTTAACTTCCAGCATATTTCACTGTTTCTAGTAGAATTTTGAAACAACTGTGAAAAAAATAAGAGTATAAAAACTCCAATGAAATTCTTGCAGCCACCTCCATAGCCATGACCAAATCATTTCTTGTACCACAACCAATCACTATAGTCGTGTTTAATTTCCAAAAGAATTTGTAAACAAATATTAAAACAAAAATGTATACGCAGTTTTAAGAAAACAATAACATGGAAAGGTCAATGTATCCAAACATGGCATCAGAAATAAGAGAAATCCTCGTAAAAATAAAGATTAAAAAATAACATGTATCAGGGTGTTCGTTAATATGCAGAAACCATGCCATATCACCTTCTCTGTAACAAACTTCATTCTTAAGTTGCCAGCTCAAAAGTTGAATAACAATGCCTCTAGACAAAATATTTCAAAAGTGTAGCAACAAGCAAGTCTCTAATTTGAATTGGAAGAATTATTTATTGGACTGCATGCCATTTGATATGACAAAAAAATCAAGCAGAATTTTCTGTCTTCTGCTAGTTGATGAGCTATTTTATAGTTAGCGATGATTTCTTGGATAAAGTAAATTCTTTATACAACCCTAAATTGTTATTCCAATGCTATAGACATGTGAGGGTCGAGACATTAATCAATCAATAAGAGTTTCGTTCGCCATAAAAAGAGACTCCAACATAAGCCACGGAACATAGAAATCTATCATGGATAAAGAAATATATTACCTGGAGAGGGGAGTCCCCAGAGACGGGCTTAACACCTGTCACAGAGCAACCCATGATCAAGCCATGGCGGCGGACACCACGGTACCATTTTGGACCAATTCTTTTCAGTTGAACATCTTTGAAACCAGCATTTTTGAACCACTCAATGTACTCTTCCTCCTTTGGGAAGAGCATCCACACGTCTGCGAAGAAACGAGACAGCCAAAAGGTTGGGTGCACAGGGCCTATAAGGCAAGCCCTTCCTCCTATTTTTAGTACCCTATATGCTTCCTTGATTCCACGCTGTGGGTCTGGCCAGTACTCAATACTGGGAAACAAAATATTGAAATTGCATAAGACAAAGAGAATTAACAGCGGTATATAGACTACCCATTTGTATAATATTACAGCCCCATCACTGTGAATATATGCTTTGTAGTGGAATACCCTAAGTTTCAAGAATTGTAAAAAGTAATACTCCCTTAAATTGTTCTTTAAAGATAAGTACTAATGCTTTCGTTAATTAAGATTAACCACAAAACCAGCATATCACTTCTTCTCATTCACCTCAATGAAATTTGAACTAAGCGATAATAACCTGAGCTAAATTTAGGATACGATCAAAGTTCCAATGACAAAACTCGTTCTTTATGATACATTTCTGCACCTGAACTTCAAATAAATAACCCCACTGCTAAAAACCCCAGTGGACATTCCTTTAAATGCAAACACATTACACTTTGAAATTCCTTTAAATGCAAACTCATTACACTGATTACAGGAAGCAAAACAAGCAGATATTGTACCTCCCAGCAGAGACATATCGATCCGCGTAATCAGTTGGGAACGGCAGATCCTCGGCATCCCCTTCAACTATCTTGCATTCTTTCAAGGGCTCCTTCTCCTTAGCCTTGGCAAGTTGGTGCGGCGATTGGTCAAGAACGGTCACATTCTTGGCATCCACATGCTTAACAATGCCAAGAGTCGTAAACCCAGTTCCACCTCCAACATCCACCACCACCATATTCCTATCGTAAAGTTCAGCGGGCTCGAGCGCATCATCCCGCATATCCTCAGTCCAATGCCCAGGGTTTATAACATGATCATACACTATAGACAAAAACCTATAGAACCAGAAAGCCTCCTGCTTGTGCTGTATGAACCTAGGCTGGGAAGCAGGCCTTGAGGATGATACACTGCATATGGGTCCCACTAAAGTTCTGGTCTTTTGACTCCTACCGCCATAGCTCACTAAACCCTTCTGGGAAAAACCCCCATAAGGGTAATTTTTCCCACCAGAACCTAACCCACTTGGTGTTACTGCTATTATTCCATTGACAAGTTTGAGATTCTGAGCTCCGTAAAGCATCGAAATCGCCATTATACGGTAAAAGAACGAAAACCCACAAATTTAAACAGGTAAATTTACACCTTTTCTCACTGATTACTGGAAACTAAGGTGAAAAATGGCAGTGAGGATTGAGATTTACAGTGAAATGGGAACGCAAGCAGCAAACACAGTCGACTCCTGGTAATTGGAATAGTGGGAATTCATATATGCAAAAATTGAGAAAGGAAAGGATTGGGAAATTGGAAGGGCTTACCGACCCACGTATGTGTGTTGTGCGGAGGCGAAGATTACAGGCAGAGAGTGTACTTGTGTCAGTGTGCGACTCTCGGTTGAATGCGCACCACACGTTGCGGCAGTACCGGTGGTGCCTATCCCTATCAGGTAAAAAGGCCAAAACGGCGACGTACTATTCTCTTTTGGCATATTATGACACGAAGCGTTTTGTGCCTCATAGACGAGACGAGGGGTGGTGGTTGCGAGCCTTGTAACATTTTCATAGGGACAAATCATGATAAGTAAAATTTAAGGAAAACTAATGAAAATGGTTTGAAAATTTTGAGTTTTAATGATAAGGATAAAATAAAGGGTAAAATGAATAGTATCAGGTTTGACTTTTTAGTGTAAAAATATGATTTTTCGTTAAAATGAACATTACCGTGAATTTTTCTTTAAAATTCTCTAAAATTTATCCATTTAACTTTTGACCATTGTTAGTTAGATAGTGGCATATTTGACTTCCAAAAGGTGTAAAAACAGTAACGTTAATATCTGATCAGCTAATTCAAGAGTAAATTGTAGCAATAATTTTTTAATTTTAATTAAATTCGATCAATGTTTCATCAACTAAAAAATCATTATCATTAATCCATCAATTCATCAAAATGTGTAGTTATGATCATTTTTGTCAACTTCTTCAAAATTTTGTCAAAACGAGTTATGACCATTACTACAATTGGAGTCCCTCAACTTATCAAAACATGTGGTTATGGTCATTTTCGTTCACTTCATCAAAATTTTGTCAAAATAAATTATGTTGGAATGATCGTTACTACAATCGGGTTTAAGTTGAGGGACTATTTCTCTAGTTTGATTAAAGTTAAGGAACCAATGATAATGAATTTTTAGTTAAATAATCATTACTCTAATTAAATTAAAGTTGAATGATCATTGCTATAATTTACTCTTAATTTAACTGAAAAATTTGACGGACGTCTAAAACTGTACAATGAGAATCATACTTTGGCCTTTGTATGCAGTCACTAGTTAAACGGATGGTTTCAGTAAAATGACTAATATGGCCTTATTGGATACGTGTTGGTCATCTGTTATTCCATTCTTCAGCCGTCGTTGGCTCCTATTGACAGCGAGTACCGTCGACCGCTCCTCCACCGCTGCTGCGTTTACCCTCTATCTTCCTTCCTCTTACTCAATCCACTACTGCTTTGATTCATATGTTGTTCTGTCAACCAAAAAGCCGGAGCCCTGTTTCTCCAACTCTCTCCTACAGCGGGAACCACCACCACCATCAGGTGCGGCAGCTCCTTTTTTAATATGAGTATATATGTACCTTCAAAAATTAGGGGGAAAAGGTGGGTCTTTCCTTTTTACTACTTCCCTTTGATCTCTGCAAAAGCACACTCAAGTTTTGTTACATTCACACGCAATTTTCCTCGGAAGCCGAATCTGCAACCACGATGTCCATGGGAAGCAGGGAGTCTGATCGGGGAAGTTCTTGAGCCAATTCAGGGAAATTGAGATCGGTAGAAGCACCTTTGAGGTCTATAGATGCTGCATCCTAAGCTCGAGCTGCCATTTCAGTTGTTGGGTATGACTAATTTCTTTCCTTTCTGGCGAATTTTCGACACCCAAAGGTTGTTATCTTTCAATTTCTTCTCTTTAATTTGTAATACTTTGTTCTATAAAGCTTTTGAAAATATTTTGGCTTAGAATTTTGTTTTGTGTGATTGTAGTTGCAGAGCAAGGAGAATGTTACCCCCAATGATTACTTTAAAAAAAAAAAAAAGAAGAGCAATTTGGTTCTGCTTCACCTACAACGAGTAAGTTCCTCTGATCTGTGATTTTTAGCGTTTCGAGAAAGGTTATCGGCTAGAAATAGTTTGAGATTTTGGGAGTTAATGTTTTGAGAAATAGCTCTGAATTTTTGGTTTTATTTTTGCTGATTTTCGAAGTGGTTGTGGAAACCGGTTCTTTTGAACCAGTTTAATCGGTTTTAGTGATTGCATGGGGAGTGGGTTTTTGAATTTGTTTAGCCTATCTCAAAAGGTCAAGATTATATTTTCCTTCATTTTCTAAGTAACCAAACAGAAAATTAGCTCTCTCTCCTTTGTTTGGTTTAACTTTACCAATTGATACTTTAAAAGTTTCTTAAGTTACTTCAACTATTAAGTTTGAAATAATTGAATACTTGAAAATTGGGTTTCGTTTGATTGTTTGTGCTAATTGAGCTAATCTTTTGTTGTGTAGCAACAAGGAGAAATGAGTCGGCCAGAGGACTCTGAAAGATGATTGTTGTTGTTGCTGCTATAGATATGCCGGCGGAGCCTGTGGAGGGAGAGTTTAAACTGGAGCTGTGCCCAAGGTGACCCTGATCCTTTGATCCTTTTCCAAATTCTCACATTTGCGGTTGTTATTGAATGGTGTGCATATGGAAGAAATATGGGAACCATTGAAATGTTGAATACTTTGATTTTGTGTATTTTTTTCAAGGAATGGGAGAACCTTTGAATAAGTATGGTTACTTAATTGAAGCAATTCATGTCATGACTGGATCACTATTTCACCTATCGCCAATGAAAATTATTGTCGACGGTAGGCATTAAAAACTGCCATTATGTCTAAGATGTTTTTATCTGCAAAAACATTCAGATATGGTGTTATCTTAGTAACTTTCTCATGCTATTTTGTTAGATTCTATAATCGAAATTTTGTAGTTTTTAGACTTTGTGGATCTTAGTAAATTAGGTAGTACGAAGTACTCTTTCGCTTCTTTCATTGAATGTGGGTGAATCATAGTTGCATAAGTAATGATGTAGTTTGCAATTGCTAGAAACATTTGGCTTACTACTCTGTCAGTTGTGCATCTAATCTTATGTGGGTCGGTATTATTCATGCTATCAAAAAGCTCCATAGTGATCTCACTATAGCCCTTTTATCTGATTCTGCAGTCAACAAAAAATCTTCATGGAATACATAATGTTTGATGGAGTGACTGATGAAGAGCAACATGCACACCTACTCGGGAAAAACTCGGGAGATTGCTAGAGACATTTCAAGTGGTGAGTTCTAATCTTTATGTACTTGCAGAATAGGAGGAACTTCAATCCCTTTTGTGGGTTTCGTTTAATACATATACAAAATAACCTTTGCATTTGTTGTCTCCTTTCCTACAATTCATGAATAACCTTTTCATCCAATTGGTATTATGAGTAAATTCACAACCAGCAATGGAAGCAAAGTAATGAGCTTCTTTTTTTTCTTAACTACGTTTTTTATTCAGATCATGGAATGCTTTTCTCATGCTGAGATTGTAACCCAATCAATAAGCAAGTGAAACACACTAGTTCTTCATCGCATGTTAGTTTCGATCCATTTTTTAAAATCCCATGCGTGGTACAAGAAAAACATCTCTTTAGCAGCAAAGAGAGGAGTCAAAGTACTGAACAACAATGTGAAAAGTTTGGGACATAGAAAACAAGATATTTTTTGTGTATTATAACTATATGGATGTGAATAAGATAATTTTTCCGTATGATTTGTTCTTTATAGAACATAGGGATGTAAATAGATTTTGATACGGACATTTAACAAAGTTTTAAAACCCGCGGCATTGCGCAGGCTATTATGCTATAGTACCAGAGTATAACTACATTCATTATTTAGGCAACGGAAATTGACGATTATGTATATAAAATTATAGATGGCCTTTGCAGTTTGCACAGACGATAATCTATGACATCTCCGATGGCTTAGGAACTTCCCGGAGCTTGACTGAGTTTTCGAAGCAGTGGTAAAAGCCAAAGTGAGGGAACCTTTCATACCATGTGTCTTGCTGCTCGTGCGTATCCCAGTGCTCCCCGCTGCTGCTCTTGCCATACTTGTGAACCCAGCCGGTACCATTGTGGCCCTCGGCCCATGTCCGGTTCCAGCGGTCTCCAAACTTACCTTCCCACCATGTTTCCCCCTGCTTCACGCCGTGACCATTTGGGTCGAAATGTTCATCCCATTTGTCACCCCATTTTGCCCAGCCGTCACCCTCGCAGCGCTCAGCCCATTTGTCAGTGTATTTGTCGCTGCCACCGTGTCCATCATACTTTTCGCCCCACCTGCAACAGATGCAAATCGTTCAGTTTTATCATGAGATCAGGGCAGGTTGATTGAAAAAGCTGCAGGAATATTCAATTTCTTGAAATCTTGAAATCTAGTGCCATACAGACGACTTTCAAATTGTTTGTCAATTTGACCAGAGGGCAGGAATAAATGAGAGTGCTACCGGACATGGCATCGAACGGTTATTCAAAGTTTTGGTACCTTTCGTGCCAAATATGAGCATGGCCAGCCTCAAGGGGTATGTTTGGGTCAATACCGCACCACTTATGAGCCCATTTCTCTGCCTGGCCTGAGGCATCATAATGTTCCTTCCATTTCTCGTGCCACTCATCGCCTCTACCATTCTTTCCCCACTTGTCTGCAGTTTTCTCCATATGCACAAGTCCACAGTTCTGCAATCCAATCGAAACTTTCTCTTCAGCTTATTCTAAGATTCGTAACATTCGTATATTCATCATACAAAACTAATATATTGTAACTTAGACGTGCAATCACAGCAGAACCCAGGCAGGGTTGTTTCTGACCGGAAAGAAGGGCTAAAATCCATTCTGATATATTGTAAACAAGGTTAGAAAACATATAAATTTAGTTTCAAGTAGCAATGTGGAATAACCTGCCACATAGATTCCGTCCAATATTCACGCCAAACATTTCCAGCTGCATCACGTCCCAATTTTTCTGAACCAAGCTCCTTGTGGCCAAACTCATCTGCAGCCTCCCAGTACTTATCTTGCCACTCAGTAACTTGGTCAGCACTAATACCTCTGCTCATTGTCCACTTGCAAATCACCCCATCGGGCCTTTGCTCAATTCCAGATTCCTTCCACCACCTAGATCCATCCGTATTCACTCCGTATGATGACGCCTCATCCACCGCATCAAGAGCCCGAGCTGCCTCTGCTGCAAGTGCTGAAAACTCATCACCAAGTTCATGTTCCTCTTTCAAGGAAGGTGCCTCTGAGACGTCCACTTTCTCAACCTCCATCAGTGACTGTAAAGGGGGAAGAGGAGGGTTTCGATTGGGTTCTTGAAGCTTACTCTCCAAGGGGATTGAGAGATAATCTACAGATCCTTGTTTCTCTAAGACCGGATTGCTTAAAATCGACATTGCTGAAGTTTTCTTCGCTGTCGGCAGGTAGCTGATGACACCATCTGAACCTTTATCACTACCCTGAGGGGGTTCCCATGACCAAAAATCAGGACCTGGAGTCCCGGTTCCTGAAATTTCCGATTGAGGCACTGGAACAACTACACTCCTAATCTGCGCTCCTGTTGGAACTAAAAACTTTTTAATATCCATGACAAACAAAATGCAGGGTGTATATCCTCCTATTATCCAATGCCAACATATGTTACAAATTCACAACTCTTAACTTCACAATCTCATATAATGCCATCTCCGCGAAACAATAATCCCATCAGCATCCAAAATCCAATATTTAAACAATCAGAAATTCAAATTCCCAAAATAAAATCAGGCACATTGTCCACATCTTTACCTTCTTGACGAGCCCCAATTGTTCCGCCACTCCCACCACCCAAACCGCCGCGATCCCCCGCCTCGGTCCTCAATTCCTTCTTCTTGTCCTCCAAAATGGCGCGAGCCGCCGCGATCGCGGCCGCAGCTCGATCAACAACCTGCATTCGCTGAACCCGGTCCCTCTCCTCCTTCGAAACCTCCAGAATCTTCTGGAACTCGTCGCTCTTCTTCTCCAATTCCTCAACGGGCTCGATACTCTGATCATCAACCTCGATTTTAGCAGAGTTATCGACGATCCTTTCGAACTCGGCGACCTTTTTGTCGTTCTCGACGGCCTTCTTCCACATTCCGAGGAACGAGTCCCCGCCATCGGAAACCCTAATCCGCAGACTTCCCCTGCCGGTAATTCTGGCTCCCTGAAACGGTCCCGTTTGGCAGAATTCTAGCGGAAGAATGAGCGGTTGTCTGTGCTTGTGGAGGTAGAAATGAGCGGCGCGTGGAGCACAGGCGCCGAGCTGAGACGCCATCTCGTGCGGTGGCGGGGAAAGCTGTTGGCGGAGAATGTTGTGAGTGAGTGAGGAGACTTCAGTTACTAGAGAAGAAGAGAGAAGTGGCGGTGGATATTTCAAGTATTTTTTTATTTTCTTTAATTTTAATTTTAATTTTTTTTAAGCTTTTTGAAAAGGAGGGAAAAGGTGCCGTGAGATTAGAGGAAGGTTTTTTTTTTTTTTTTTGGAAGATGATTAGAGGAAGGTTTGGGATGCGCTGGTTGTAACGGATTTACCCAAATCCTAGTTGATGGGTTAGTGAACACGTGGCGCAAAAGGAAGAGGGAGGGACGGTGCGTGACGGTAAAGGATGCTGCCATTGGAAAGAGGATCCTCTCCCAATTCATTTTGTTGGGATCCCAAGCAAGCATTCCTATATATTAGTAGTTTATGGTACATTATGCAGTTAATTTTCGTCTGTTTCTATTTGTGTTTAATTTTAAATATAAAAATTTAAATAATTTTTTATCGTACGATGCACGATGAACTGTTAAAAGGTAAAGATCCTTAAAATTCCTACAATTTGGATCTGAATAGAATCCAAATCCTGGCGTTGGATTCAAAAACCCCGGGAGTCTCGAAACGTCGCCGTTTCAAATATTTTATAAGAAAATAGATTTTACCCCAATCTCATTAGAATATTTTAGAAAAATCCAAAAATTCTTTGAGTATCTTCTTATATTAAAAACTGACGATGATGCCAATTAATAGTTAGGGTTATCATTTTTCATTTTGATTCGTGCTTTTTTTTTTTAAGTACATCGATATTTTTATAGTAAGAGAATGAGGAATTCAGCAAAACCACACAATAGGCAACCTAATTTAGTATTGAATTTGTCATCCACAAGATTCGAACGTAAAACATCCCACTTTCACGAGATCCATGCCTATTCTCTATACAATTTTTTTGACAACCATTACTTTTCTAATTTACGGTATTTGTGTGAAAAAAGATTTTTAGCTTAAAAATATTATTTTTGAGTCTTACTATTGACCCTAAAAAGTACTTAGCCTACGTGGCGCATAGGCCAAATAAACAATAAGCTAATTATGTCATTTAGTCGAATGTGGGGCATGCCAATTTGTTGACCGAGTTCGGCTAGGGAGTGAATGAGTGTTGATGTAGCGTTGGGTACGTTATTGACTTCTTGATCTTGCAACTGCAATCGAGAAATGAACACGTCTCAGCCTCCGGGTTCTAGAGCCTAAAGATAAGGCTGCTAGTTCTATGAAGTTCAATATCAAATTTGACTTTCAGTGTGCTGAACATAGTAACCTGGTAACACCTCACTTCACACAAGGAGACTGATGAGATGACCTCTTCCAACAAAGACTCGAAAATCCTTGTTGACCGAGACTTGGATAGATAACTAGTCGGTTTCAAAGCAATGATGTTTATCTAAACTAAAGGTGCTCCTTCTCGCCTAGTTTTTAAAGCTCTAGTGTTGTTTATCCAAGCTAAAGATGTTGCCGGTTACCACCACAGTGTTGTTTATCCAAATTGAAAGTGTGTTGGTGGGAAAAAGGAAAATAAAAATCTCAAGGTCTTTAAGAGGTTTTGCGTAGAGCGAGAGTTTGCGCATGACAGTTTTGTGTTGATTTGGAGGGGGCCTTGAATGATGCACTCCTTTCTCTATTTATAGTAGCAATTTCCTCAATGCCCGAGGTAGAGTTTCACTTAACCCAATCTGAATAGGTCTCGGCCAATTCTAACTCTTATAGGATTCTGAACCAAGCTCTTTAATCACTCATATTCAACCCTTGACTCTCAGCATCTTTTCTGATTCGAAGCATCCTTAGCTTCTGAAGAATTCTTATTGTACTAGGATTCGACCACTTCACTCTTATCCAACTGGAACCATCTTTTGATAGGATTCGGGCGAACTCTACTGGGCCAGAACTAAGGTGGGAATATTCCTGATACTTCTTACTGGACCGAGAACAATCATGGGCTCAGCCCAAAATATTATTTTGGGTCCAAACACTTACATATTGGTAATGTGGATGAGTTTGATACATAATGTGTAGGTAATATGGATGAGTTTGATACCAATGTGTAGGTAATGTAGATGGGTTTGAAACCGATGCATAGGTAATGTGGATGAGTTTGAGTATCAAATGTGTAGGTAATGTGGATGAATTTGATACCAAACATGTAGGCAGTGTGGATGATCAGTTTGATATGTGTGTGTGTGTGTGTGTGTGTATATATATTTTTTTATTATTAAAAAAAGACCAGCTGGTGACTTTGCCACTGCAGTTGACCTTTTAGGGGCCGAGAAGACTCACAGAGGCATTTCAACCTCCCCATGACCACCATTATATGATTCACCAGTGTCAAGAATCGAATTCAAGACGTGCTATGTGAAATACAGGCTTGAAATTCGTCCCTTACCACTAGGTCATCCTATGGTAGTTTAGATGAGTTTGATATTGAATATGTAGGTAACGTGTATATAAAAGTTATAAGTTTGGATACCTGTCGCAAAGGTGATGCAGATAATATATTAGTTTTGTCTGTTGACTTTTAAAAGACATTTTAGCTCTACCTTAATACATTTTAGGGAATTTTAACGAAAAACTCTAGTACTGTTCACTTTAACGAATAACCATATTTTTACATTAAAAAGTCAATTATGGTACTATTTACTTGATCATTTATTTTAGGGAGTTTTAATGAAAAGGGTTTGGACTAACTTTTATTTAATGAAAAATCATCATAAACTATTATTTAATAAAAAGGGCTTAAATTTTAATAATAAGGACTTGAAATTTAATCAAAAAGGACAAAAACTAAATACTCTAACGAAAAAACAAGCCCATGTGCAAAACCAAACTTTTTTTTTACAGGCGCTACCCCTGATGGAAGCCCCATTCCGTCAGTTAATGCCACTACCTTACCCAGTAAACACGAAAGTGATGATGGAGGATACGAAAGCCATTAGTATACATGCTGCAAATCCACATGTCAAAGCCCCACCAATTTGAAAGCAAAATCTTTGAAAATCTTGCTTTCAACAAATATAAGCAGCATGTATATGTGTCGCACCAAATGTGAAGTACAATGCCATCTGTTCAACAAATTTTTTAGCTTTTGTTATCATGAAACAAACTTTTCATTGGGATGCTCCAGTAAATTAATGCACAGTAAATAAACGATCGAATAGACGCTTTGTGTTTTTGTTAAAATTAGATAGAGGAAATCTAAAAAACATCCCTTGGATGCTTTTTGTACTCAAATTCATATCTAAAATCATAACAAAACACCAAAATTTTATAAAAGAAATCTATTACGTTCCATATGGAGTAATTATGTTGTACCAACTGTTTAAATTGAGTTAATATTTGTTTAGACATAAGCTTTTAGGCTTTGATTGGATGACGTATTTGGGACCCATAAGCTGATGAGAGGTACTAATCTCATTTTCTTGTTAATTACTTATTTCAAATTAATGTTTGCATGTTTGTGATCCATAAACTTAGTAATGTTTATAACTCACATCAATGTTTATGATTATGTTTTTTTTTTTTTTTTGGAAACTAGTTTATGATTATGTTTGGTCTGAATTATGTTTGGAAGTCTCATGCAATTGCCTTGGATCTATCTCATTATAAAATTGAACTCATGTGTGTGTATAGTGTTCCGTTTGAGAAATAATCAGTATTTAGTTTACGAAACAGTGATAGTACTAGTGTTCTATTTGAGAAATAATCAGTGTTTAGTTTACGAAACAGTGAATAATCAATGTTTAGTTTACGAAACAGTGATAGTACTAGTGCTCCGTTTGAGAAATAATCAGTGTTTAGTTTACGAAACAGTGATAGTACTATTGTTCGTTTGATAAATAGTCACTGTTTAGTGTACGAAACAGTGATAGTACTAGTGTTCCGTTTAAGAAATAGTCAGTGTTTAGTTTACGAAACAGTGATAGTAATAGTGTTCCGTTTTAATAAATAGTCAATGTTTAGTTTACGAAACAATGATAGTACTAATGTTCGTTTGATAAATAGTCACTGTTTAGTTTACGAAACAGTGATAGTACTAGTGTTCGTTTGATAAATAGTCAGTGTTTAGTTTACCAAACAATGATAGTACTAGTGTTCCGTTTAAGAAATAGTCAATGTTTAGTTTACGAAACAGTGAAAGTATTAGTGTTCCGTTTGAGAAATAGTTAGTGTTTAGTTTACGAAACAGTGATAGTACTATTGTTCGTTTGATAAATAGTCAGTGTTTAGTTTACGAAATAGTGATAGTATTAGTGTTCGGTTTTAAAAATAGTCAGTATTTAGTTTACGAACTAGTGATACTACTAGTTTGATAAATAGTTCAGTTTGCTTTGGTAAAAAAGTGTGGTTTAGTTTGATAAATAGTTCAGTTTGCTTTGGTAAAAAAATGTGGTTTTCTAGTTCATTTTGATAAATAGTTCAGTTTGTTTTGGTAAAAAAGTGTGGTTTAGTTTGATAAATAGTTCAGTTTGTTTTGGTAAAAAAAGTGTGGTTTTCTAGTTCAGTTTGATAAATAGTTCAGTTTGCTTTGGTAAAAAAGTGTGGTTTAGTTTGATAAATAGTTCAGTTTGCTTTGGTAAAAAATTGTGGTTTTCTAGTTCACTTTGATAAATAGTTTAGTTTGCTTTGATAAAAAAATGTGGTTTAGTTTGATAAATAGTTCAGTTTGCTTTGGTAAAAAAAATGTGGTTTTCTAGTTCACTTTGATAAATAGTTTAGTTTGATAAATAGTTCAGTTTGCTTTGGTAAAAAAGTGTGGTTTTCTAGTTCACTTTGATAAATAGTTCAGTTTGATAAATAGTTCAGTTTGCTTTGATAAAAAAGTGTGGTTTAGTTTGATAAATAGTTCAATTTGCTTTGGTAAAAAACTATGGTTTTCTAGTTCACTTTGATAAATAGTTTAGTTTGCTTTGGTAAAAAAATGTGGTTTAGTTTGATAAATAGTTCACTTTGATAAATAGTTCAGTTTGCTTTGGTAAAAATCAAAGCAATTAACTAAAGTAATCACAATTTCCTAACTTTTAATTTGAACAGATCACAATTTCCAACACAATAATCCAAAATTAACTAAGCTAATCAGTTAAGTAAAAATCAGGAGTGCAGATCTTCGGCACCGAAAATCATATGTGGCCTTTCATTGGCTTCCCTCAAAATTTACACTTGTCCCTCAATTGATTCAATATAACACTGTTAACTATCCAAATAAAAACTCTGAAACAAAAAAAGGAAAATAGCAGCCCATTACCCAGTCTTCACCTACAAAGATAGAATCCCACATCAACAATGAAAAGAGGTCAAACCATATGGAAATTGGATGATTGTGATAAACTATTTAAGATGTATATGTACTAGAAAAGTAATTAAAAGAAATTTTCAGAGATAATTAGATAATAAAAACTCATTCCTCATATTAAAACGGAGGTGCCAAATGAAGCACCTAACAAATTGAAAAGCAAAAGCATGAAGAAATAGCTCTGACCGTTTGTTCAAGCTCTTGACCTCCTCTTTTGTCATTTGCCCTCCAAGCCCAGTAGCTCCAGCTTCTGGAATGTAAAGAGAATGCAAGAATGTAAAGAGAAAACTTGTTATGAAATGGTCATATGGAATTTGTAAGCATACTTTGGCTATCAGTAGAGTCCACACCTGAGTGACTACAACCAACGTAGACTGAGAAAAGAATAATGGGTTGACCTCTCCAGATACTATTCAATAAATTTCGCCAAATCGTCAGACATTATCGTGGTTAATTGGAAATGCAAAATAAAATTAATAGAGTTTAGTAGATCTAAAGCATATAGATTCAGTAAACATAAGCTAGTTAGTAGTAAATTTGATTACTTTCGAGTGTACCAGAGAGAGAATATAAAGCAATGACTGCACAAGGTTATGCGAAATCGAATCACCTATGAAGGCCCATGATTTGATCCTCAAGGACTACACCAAACAAAAACACTGAAACAGGGGCATAAATAAAATAAAATACTTACAATTGTCATGTGTTTGGGAGTTATTTCCAGGAAAATCAACAATTTTAGAGTTTTGAGTTTGAACAAGAAGTAAAGAAGAATCACAAACAGAAGAGGAGGAGGATTATGTTTCTTGCACCTCTTCCTAAAGTCTACATCATCATTCAAGGCGGTTAAAAGATCCTAATACCTTTCAAAAACATCAAGCTCAGACTCTTCCTATGAAGAAGCCATTAAATCATCAATGAAAAATCCAAGATCCCAAAAAGCTCAAATCTAAATAATATAGCATAATTGTGGTACCTCTAATGGCAGGTCGGGGACCGTCCCGGACATCTCAAACTTCTCCTCGGCCTTGACCCCATCATGGATTGAAAGGGTGGCGTCACTGTCGTTGTCGACATTATATAATAAATGTCATCAGTGACTGGGTTTAATAAATGCATACCCAAAGCTTGGGCTTCGCTTCCCATGACGGAGGAAGAGGTGGATCTTGATATGGAAAATTACCTGATGAATGGGAGAATCATGGAATCAAGTCATATGGGATCTTGTTGATTTAATAGAGAAAAAGATCAGTGACTGGTTCATGAAATGAGAAAATAGCTGAGAGAAAATTAATATCAGATCCATAGAATCTTGTAGAAACTGTACAAAGGCTTTCTCTCTTCATCTGGAATGAAACAAACTAAATAAACGGAGCAACGTTTGCCGTTAAGGGTTAAATTAGAAATTCGTGCTTGGGCCAATATTTCTTGGACTCATTTAATGTTGGGCTTTGTCCTAACCATTAAATAAAATTATAATGTGGTTTTTGATTAAGATTTAAAGTTTTGGAGCCCTTATCATTAGTTTTCCTTTTATTTTATCCTTATCGTTCAAACTCAAAATTTTCAAGTCATTTTCATTAGTTTTCCTTACATTTTATGGTGACATGCAAACTTTCTAAATTCAAAAGGTATAATTTGATCAAATAATGCATTTAATAAAAAAAATATTTATTTTTTATTTATTGAAAAGGGTATCTTTGTCACCAACAAAACATTCAACGT
Source organism: Malus domestica (assembly GCF_042453785.1). Taxonomy (NCBI): domain Eukaryota; kingdom Viridiplantae; phylum Streptophyta; class Magnoliopsida; order Rosales; family Rosaceae; genus Malus; species Malus domestica. Next base: position 17,710,271 of record NC_091673.1, read on the forward strand.
TAAGATAATAAATTCAAGGTGATGCATTTAGTTGGGGATGAGGATCCTCTCCTTCTCCAATCACATACGTTCATCGTATATCGTGAGGTAATCAAAATTAACTTCGGAAAATTCTTTCATTTGTCCAAAAAAAAAAAAAACCAAATTTTTTAGTAATAGAACAAGTAGATTGTTTCTATATACATCCAAAATTTCCCGTCAAATTTGAAAACTCAATTCACAACCTAGACAACAATACGCCCGCCCGGGCCAGTTGGTGGTGGCAGTGGAGCTTGAGGAGGTATAATCTCAGGCCCCGGGGGAGGCGGAGGTACGACATCAGGTGGCTGCGGCGGCAGTATACCGGTATTAGGGAGTGGGTTATCAGGAAAACGTGGCGGAATATCAGGCACAAGAGGCCGGTTCAAGGGAGGTACAGGAAAATCCGGACCCGGGTTTGGACCGGCCTCTAGTGGTGGAGGATATGGTCTGACTTCAGGTGGTATAGTAGTAGTCGGGTCTACTTCCGGAGAGGTGGAAATTCCAGGGAGCTCAGGAAGAGTAGAAGGCTGGTCGGGCGGGTCGGGTAGGGCAGGGGCTAGGAGATGAGATGCTGAGGGGAATATGGGTTTTTTTAGGGATAGAAACTGTGTAGCCCCGTTTCCTGTCGTGGCTAGGATAGTAGTAGCCGCGGATGAACAAAACGGGATGGTTCGTTTTAAGAGGGAGGAGGAGATTGCAGAGACGAATGACATGGTTTAGGGTTTTAATTAAGGAATTTGATGGACTGAGTGGAACGTGGACGTAGGTGGCAGTGGGCGTCGACAGCTGTGTGGATTGAACACGTAGCGTCGTCGTATATGGTGGCTGGTCTTTCATCTGAGAAATTTGTTAGTCCGGATTCATATTTTAGATATGGGCGAAGGAAGCAATAAGAAAAAAAATATAGGGTTTAAATGTGCAACAAGACTAGAGAAAAAAAAGATGTGATATCCACACACTCTTTTTTACTTCTCACACACCTTTTTAATTTTATCTTTGGATCGGATGAATTAAAGAAGATTAAAGAACAAAAATTAACAAGGAGTATAGAAGAAGTAAAAAAGAATGTGTAGATAGCACATTCAAAAAAATATAGCTGGTCTTACGGTTTTACTCAAGTTTACAGAAACCTAGTAAATGACAGAGTTTAGCATAAGAAGCCCATATACCAAAGCGTAGCCGTGTTTGACTAGTGATGCCATTCGAATTCTTATGGGCTCAAATAGGTTACTGAAGGCCTAATATGCAAAGCTTTTGGATTTTGAAGCTGGAGTTACGCCTTTTAATTAATCTTCAATTTACCCAGCCATCTAAATTAGTAGGCTGGAAAAAAAATCCCAAAAATCTCAAACCAAACCAAAAAAATCCCGATCCCAAACCAAAATTCCCGAAATTTTCGGGATGTAATCCCAAACCATAGCGAAAGTTTCGGTATGGGATTCGGTATTGCATTTCATTTTTTCGGTATTCCCATACCGAACCGAAAAAAAAATATATATATATATAATTTTTTAATTATAAGAGAATTATTTCAACCGTTGATTGTTTTGGATTTAATCTGTGCTGTTGATTTCTTTTTTAGGTCAGATCACATTTGAACATTTCAGTTCCTCCGTTCATTTGTTTCGAAGTGCAGCCCTGACCCTTAGCCTCCGGCCCTCACCAACGTCGTCCGTCCCTCACCAGACTGTCGAATTACGACCAGCCACGGGCCCACCACCACACCATACTCTCGTCTCTGACTCTCCAGCCTTCCTTCACCACACAACCACCACTCTCTCTCGCGATCTCTCTCTCTCATGGTCACAGAACTGCATTGATTCGAGGGTTCTCTCTCACGGACAGAACTGGGGATCTCTCTCACGGTCTCACTTGGTTTTCTGAAATTAGGTAATTAATTTAGTTTTCTGAAATCTCTCTATCTCACTGTCACACACACACCTCTCGCTCTTTCTTTTTTCTTTTGCGATTTTGTCTCTTCACAGAATTTAGGCAGGTCTGTTGTGGTTTTCTAGGGAGCATTGATTCGAGGGTTATTAGTTGAAGTACTGCGTGAGTTTGGGTCAGAGAAGGTCATGCTGCAGCTTTCGGAGATGACATTGCAATTGAGTGTCTTGCCATAGAGTTTAAGCGAGAGATTTATGTGGTAAGGACAAGGAATGATTTTGATTGTTGCTCTGCATTTTTTTTCTTTTGCAATGGTGAAGTTTTTGCAATGTGTATGGGTGCAATTTCACATCACTATCGGTATAATTTTATACATGTTTGTATATCACCTCTTCTCTTATGATGTTTTGTTGAATTTTTTTAAGTAGTGCGAGTTACTCTTAGTTTCTGAACTTAATATTGAGTAAATGCTGAGTTCGAAAGCATGAGTGTCTAAAATAGTCTCACTCTAAAATCATTGAGTGAATGCTTATTTCGGAAGTTCAACTGTATTAACACTTATTGCACCAACTCCTGGGAAAGCTGAGTTGATATTTGAAGACTGCATTTTCCTACATTTTAATTTGTAAGATTTTAGTTTGGAATCATCAACACTTGTTTCTGTTTTGAGTCAAAAAGCTACCGCATGCCTTGTCCGTGTGCCATATGCTGCTATAGGCAAAAAAGGATAGTTATTCTCAGTTCTAGTATTAGTACACAGGCTAAACCTGTTTTTTGTGCTTTTGATCATTTTTCCATTGCACTTTGTCAACATCGGGATACTGGCAAGTATGGATTGGTGAAGTTTTTGAGCATGAACCGGATTATTCATCTTCTTATGAAGCATTCTTGTCTGAAACTCATCTTCTTACAGGTTCAAGCACATGGTTCAGATGCGATGGTTGATGAAGAGAATTGTGTTTTCTTCCTTCCCCACCGACCAAGGAGTCAAATTTGTGAACTTCCCTTCTTTCTTTTCATGAAAGGAATAGGTAAAGAAAAGAAAGATCTTTGGCTGAAAATACATTTCTAGGCAGTTGATTAATTTTGTTCATTACCACTCTCAGCCTACGTATAATTCTGAACATTTATTGTACAGGTTGGTGTGGTGCCCGAGCTGCTGGCCGGTCTTGTTGATCATCGTGCCGGCCGTATAAATCAAGTTTGAGGCTGGGCCACTTGCCAAAAGCCCAAAATTATTTCGGGATTCCCGATTTGTCCTGAAATCCCAAAACTATTTCGGGATTCCCGAAAATTGGGATTCCCGAAAATTTGGTTTGGAATCGGTATTGAAATTGGGATTCCCGAAAATTTCGGTATGGGAATCGGGACAAGGGTTTCGGTATGGGATCCCATACCGAACCACCCCTATAAATTACATCAAATACTCACTTTAAGTATGTACACGTACCAAAATGAAGGATAAAAGTGAGAGGAGTGGTATGAGGTTGCTTGCGAATAGACGCATCACCACACTAAGGGTTCGTTAGAAAGTGCTTTTAAAATGGTTGAAAACGTTTTTAATGAAAATGCTTTTGAAACCAATCTTTAGTAAAACGGTAAGTTAATAATGGAAAAGCACTTTAACTACTTTTGAAACCCAAAAATGCATTCTCCAAAGTAGTTTTCAGTCATTTTGAAATCAATTTCAATCAAACCCCAATGCTTTTGAACAATAAGAAGAGCAAATGAACCTTAATATGAAAAAGAAAAGGTTAATTTTAGTGTGGTAGAATTGTTCGTATCATGTGATATGTTGATGTGGTATTAAAGTGTGTAATACTTTTTAAGGATTTTAGAGTTGAACAAATTTTTTAACGTTCATCTACTCTATCTCGCCTTCAGTAACTCCAAATTGAGTATATCTGATTTCATCATCTCGTAGATAATGTGGGACAATTGATGTATATAAGTATAAACATTACATTCTATTTTTTAACCCACTACACCAAACCTAATCATCTGTTACAATAAATTTACACAAATTATTCACTATTTATGATTTAGTATTAAGTTTTTAATATTTGTACACGTACTAGGTGAATTTGTTTTTTTTCTTTTATAAAAGTAGTATTGGAAGAGTCTAACCTCAAATGCAAAAGTAAATGCTCTTAATCATTGACTTGTAATCTCTTTTTGTAATAGGTGAATTCATAACACAACTCCAATATACCACACCGTCGCACAAATGAAATTGTACTAACAGCAACAGGTGATAAACCTAAACCACCACTAGATGGTAAGGGTATGGATTGCGGTTCCCCAATAAACAAAAAAAACGTGGGAAGTCCCGAGTTCGATGCTCCGAGCTGGTAAGTCTACTTGACTCTATCTCTCGTGTCTTGGAACACAGTACAATATGAATAGCATTTTAATCGAACGAACGCCACAATAGTGACATACAAGTTCCATATAAGAGCAAGTCCACTGGAGGACTTTTTGCCCAGCACCCAGCTGAAAAAATAGGCCAGGACCCAGTGAATTTGCTCCAGCCGACCCAATTGACTGGCACCCAGCCCATGCCAGTCCACATGCCGGCCTAAAATCGACAGACCTTGGGACCGGCCTATCTGATGCCATGGTGACACCAGCATGGCGTCCGAAGGAAGTTTGAACTGGAGGCCGTCTCCTGTCGACCTCGTGAACGCCACTGGCCGCTTCGTCTTCCTGTACTCCATTCACAGCAGCGAGTCCGTGTGCTCTTGCGCCGTCCGGATCTTGTTCGGGTCCCGCTTTAGAAACCCGACGGCCACGAACACCTTGTTGAGGTGGTCCAGGTTGAGCTCCGCGATCGTGCGGTGAAGGTTGAAGTCCTGGGTGTCGAGGTCTTGGTCGGAGGTTGAGTATTGATTGGTACCGACATGGTGAGGGAAAGGAAGAAAGAAGAAAAAAGAAAAAATAAATGATAAAGAAAGGACCGGAAAGGGAAAGGAAGAAAGAAGAAAAAATAAAAAATAAATTAAATGATAAAATATTAATTGATATGAATAAAATAATATAATATTAGATAGGCTGGGTGCTAGTGTATTTTTAGGAGTGGAGATGCTTTGGCCTATTACTGTTTGCTGGGGTTTATTATTGTTTATTTGAGTGGATAAATACGCTGAGTGCTGACACAAAGTCTTCCGGGTGAACTTGCTCTAAGCGATATCCTACAAGGCTACAAGGGGCCACAACACCAACCCCACAAGCAGTGTGATTCTACGGACCTTTTCTCCCCCTTTCTACTTTCTAGTACTTAAAACCTGAGCTAAATATTGTCCTTTCCAAGCCCACAGTACCATGCGCGCACCCATCCACAATTACCGGCGCAAAGGTTGGGGGAAAAACGCCGCGTGGGGGCGGCACAACAAAGTAGAGAATCTGTATGACTGCTTGGACTCCAAAAGTAGAGAGAGAAAGTAAAAAGCAGAGAGAGAAAGAGAGACAAAAAAGACGCAGAAAATTATAAAAACAGAAAAAAGATAACAAGCTTTCATCCAACACTCCCTCCACTACCAAACAACCAAACAACCAAACAACCAAACATACAAAGAAGAAAGAAACTTTCTTGCTTTCCCATTTCATTCCCTTTCTCTTTCACTGCTAGATCCGCTCCTTTGCGTGTTTCTGGTGAGAAATTGGCTGTGGGGTCCATGAAGATTTCTGGGTCGTCGTTGGTTTCCGCTCTAATGGCGTTTCTGCAATGATCGGATTGTTTCTTTGTGATATATGTTGGTTTTTGCAACTGGGTATTTGCTCTAAAGTTTGAAGCTTTAGTGGGTTCTGTGATACGATGCAATCGGATGGGTCGGAAACATTGAGCCCGACAACCCAACGGCTGCAGTCTTTGTCAGCCGCCGATACCAGAGGGAAGCACAGGATACATGCCGAGTTGAAGCGGCTCGAGCAAGAAACTAGATTCTTAGAGGTCAGCGTGATTCTTTTACTTTGTCTATGATGTTGGGAATTTGAGTTGGTCTTATGTTGTTGGGTTTTGATTGTCTTATGTTTCGTTTCTGATTGTGATTGGATGCATGTGCCAACATATGGTGAAAATTTCCAATTTTCAAGGTTGAATTCAGTTAGCTGCTGGATTTGTACGGTCACTGAATTTTCTGTTTGTTTGGAGTCTGAAGGTTTAGGGAGTCAATGATGGAATCTAGGATTCGAAGTATATTAAAAATGCATTTATTGGAATTGTTAGATGTGTGATGAATGTGATTAAATGGTTGTAGAGTTTGAAATGGTTTGGTTTGATTGTTTTGGCTAGATTGTGGTCCTGTTTCGTCGATCCGTAGGTTCGGTTTCCTAGTTCTGTAGTGTACCGTGAGAGTTTGGGAAGCTTATGCTCACCCTTTTGTGTGTATTCTCAGCTTTCCCTATTGCCGCCATGCGATGCTCTTATTCGTTGTTACTCAAAATTTATGAGGGTTGTTCTATTAAATGTGACCCTCTTAATCAGGTTTTCCGTTTGCGGCCATGTGACCTCCTCTCTAACCATATGTTTTGCAGAATGTAGAAATTGTTGGAGTTTTTAGTCGTTTAGTTTAGTCAGGTCGAGTTATTATGTATGTTTGCGCTTAGGCGTAGTTTGATTGACGTCTCGGTTATAGTTCATTATCCGATGTGCAGAAGGGTAATTTGATTCGCAACAGATAGATAATAAATAATAATGGGGTAATACATGTGATTGGTCAGGGACTCTTTAGTGTCGAGTTCTCATGCCTTGGGTGAGTACATGTTTCATCTGAACAATTGATTGGTTGTGTTGGTGATGAAAGCATGATAACTTTTACTGCTAAGAGGTGTAGCTGTGTATTTTAGTTTTATATGTTCACTTTTGACTCTTGAGAAGTGAATCGTTGAGCTCTACGCATTAATTATACAGTGGCCTACTTTCCTCATTCCTTTGACTTGTGTTTGTATACGTATTTAAGCCCTCTGCATCAAACTCTGAAGTTATGTTTTTGATGATTCTCTTGTTGCCAAATGTGGTGCAAGACACTTGCAAGATTCTTGTCCTTAAGTTGTGAAGACAAAAGTTCATTAGGTTGACAAGATGACCAGGTAACCAGGGTTGTTGTGGATAAATAAGTGAAAGAATAAGGTTTCCAATGTATGCTGCATTGTGAAAATGAACGACCTATCGAATTGTTGATAACTGAAAATTAGAATAAAATTGAAAATTTGACGACATTGGAAGGACCTACATAGCACAAGAAAAGAACTGCAGTCACAATAGCTTAAACGGCTGAACATTCAGTTGAAAATAGGAATCTCCAAAACTATTTTAAAGTTACCAGAGGCTTTATTGATAATATGAATTTGTAATGGTTAAATTGGCCACAGCTACTAACATTAAGAGTACCTTGAGCACTAAGTTTTGACTTTTCAGCTGTAAAGTTCGCCATAAATGACAGGCTAATTAAATGGTTTCGGAGTGTTTTGAAAGATGGCTTCTCGTGTGCTGAGTAGAAAATTAGGAATTTTGTTACATTTGTGTTTGAATATTTTAACCTCTTTTGAGTATTGACTTTAATTGTTAAAACACTGCATCCACCAACCTAGAAGCAACCACATATATCGGTGGGACGTGTCATTATCTGGGGCTAAAAGCTGTTAAACTGGTTGCTAATGTTATGCTGCATGTAAGATTTGTGAAACCAAATCTAATGGTGGGACAGTCAAAATGTCTGGAGTTATTTTCAAGTTTTGGTTTGAGGTGTGGTCTAATTGTACTTTCATATCTCAATTGATGCCGCGTGCTCTTGAAACTTATCATACCTTCTTTAAAGAAACACAACTCCATATCCTCTGTCTTGGGAAACAACTAAGGTTAAAGATTTCTGAGTTTCGTGACTCACTCTTCCATCAAGTCGGTAGGGTACCTTGAGGAAAGAGTGAGGCATACAAAACGTTCTGGGCAAAAAGTTGGATGTCAATTAACTGTACGGTGTTAAACATTTCTTGTTAAGATAAGTTTGAAATGTGTCCTTTTGCATTATTGTGTTAACATTTTTGCTTAGCTGCCACCCACCATTGTCAAGCATTTAGTGACATGTTTCAGCCTTGCACTACCCTGAATTTTTATGGCCAGCGTCTAGGGACACTTTTCACATGAGGTTTAATGTGGAATTGGAGATTTATCATGGTTATTGCTTTATTTGTTTTCATCTTTTTGGTGGACAGGAGTTTCCATTGTCTGGTTCTGTGATTTGGTAATCCAAAAGGCACCCAGAAAAGGGACTCAACAGCTTGTTGCGTGCGTGTGCGTGTGAGCGTGCGCGTGTGCTTTGTCATGATTTATCAGCATGACATCATTATTAAGACTGATGAATGGATTTTATTCTGCTCATTTTTTTCCGCAGGAAGAACTGGAGCAACTTGAAAAGATGGAAAACGCATCATCTGCGTGCAAGGAGTAAGCACGGCAGATACTTAGAATATTGTAGAATCCTAGTTTCGACTGTGACCATTATGCTAACCGACTTTCGTTTTGTACTCCAGAATACTGAAGGGTGCAGAAACAAAGCCGGATCCATTACTCCCAATGTAACACCTCTATTCTACTTGTTTGCTTTGTTTCGTAAACTTACCCATTTCCCTGATTGTCATTTCCCTTGATTGACAGAACACACGGCCCTCTTAATCCATTCTGGGATCGATGGTTCGAAGGCCCCCAAGACTCGAAAGGTTGCAGGTGCTGGATATTGTGACGGTCTTTACTGAGTTCCAGGCTTCCATCGTCTTTTGTTCACAGGCTTCAATCGGGACGTTTCAAAGATTTCCTTGTTACTGTTATTCGCACGCAGGCTTCCATTAGGACAGTTCAAAGATTTCGTTACTACTGTTGTTCGCAAATATTTTACAAAACGTTACATTGTGCAGAAGACAATTTATGGCACTACTTTGATTTCGAGAGCCTTTAATTTGAGGCAGATTGTGCAGAGTAACAATTTTTCAATCAAAATGCTTCACTGTATCGGCAGAGCGTTACAAATCTCCACGCATATCGTATTGTTTAATGAACTGCTTAATGATTCAGAAGGTAAAATATTTTTCCAGCATTTGAAATTGGAAATGATCTACACGTTTGTTCCAAGCAAATAGCTTTGATGATACACAGCTGTGACACTGTATCATCAACTGGCCTCGAAACCCCGCTTACATGAAAAATCTGTCTTTCTTCAAGTGGGCGCTTTCCCTGTAACGTGCTGGGCAATCCAACCTAGACCATCGTACAGCCCGTCTCCTGTGAGGGCACAACAGGCTTGGATGTGCCAGTCATGATTCTTGATGCTGTGCAGAGAGAGCGTGTCGGTGATCTCTGCTGGGGTCATTGCATCCTTGAGGTCTTGCTTATTTGCAAAAACCAGCACAACAGAATGTTGAAGATCCTCATGTGCCAGCAACCTGAACAGTTCATCTTTCATTATTGAAATTCTGGCTCTATCTGTACTGTCTATAACCGCAATGATAGCGTGAGTTCCACGGTAATATGTTGCCCATGAAGTCCTCAGTCTTTCTTGTCCCCCAAGATCCCATACCTGTCATTCACATGATTTGCAGGTATCATCTGTAGCTCTTTGCATCTAACAATATATAAACCTAAACTGATACAGTGCCTTGAAGGAGAAAACGAAATGAAAAAATGACAACGGAACAGAAAACTGAGAGCACGACTGACATTTGATCGAGCTTAGGGTTGAGATATAGAGCATCATTTAAATGCCGTAGCTGAAAATATTCAATGAGCTCAAATGAAAAAGACTCATACACAGACCAAGGCTACGACTTTACATGAAGCACTATCTTGTAAGTTTTAATGACAACATTCAATTCATTTCTACACTTCATTGATCACCATACATAGTTATCATGCTCGGTAAGTAATGTTGAAGTTTCATGCTTACTGAATGGTTGGATGTATCCTGACATGTTTAAGCACATATTTCAAAAACACAACATGGACCATTACATCCTCCAGATATCACAAAATGAAGTCTATGCCATTTTAGATGTCCAAATGATGACACACACACACACACACACACACATATATGGCTCTAGTCAGTAACTAGAATAAAAGCAAATAACACTGAAAAAGAAGTAACAATGAGAAAAACGAGCCAGATAAAATTAAACCCAAATATATGTTCCCTTAATCTACCTCCTCCAAATACCCCAAATCCTAACAACTGTTATGACATTACTTTCTTCATTCTCTTATAAATTCATCATATTTAATAAATGAAGGGTTTTTATCGCAAATAGTCCCTGAGATTGACCTAATCGATCAATTTGGTCCCTGAGTTTCAAAATCAATCAATTTGGTCCCTTACTTTCACTGCCACACATCCATGTGGTCCTTCCATTAGGATTCCGTTAACAATTTTGTTAGTGTGCTGATGTGGCACATATAGGGCCCACAAGTCCAATAATATGGTGCCATGTGGATTATACCAAATTAATTGATTTTTTTTAAATCATAAAATCCACAAAACAAAACAAAAAACAAGAAAGTATCAAAAGAATGTAAAATAAGATTAAATAAATCCAAATGAATTCTGGTCATCTTTCTCCACCAAACTCCTCCATCACAGCCAACAACACACCTCGCCACAAATTATAGCTGCTCCTCCTTTATCGCAGCCCCAAATGTTAAAGTTAAACCAATAAATTCTCATTATAAATTACAAATTATTATTCTAATTTGAACCCGTTAACTCGTAGGGCAAAAAAATGTGTATTCTAATCTAATTTAACCCCACCCTGATCCCCTGCACTCACTGCTGGAGCCTACTATTACAAGTCGGCGAGAGGTTGCAACCTCCAATCTGAAGGAAGACAAGGTCGCCAGTAGCCCTAGGGGCGATGCTAGGGAAGCAATAGAGAGTCGGGGAAAGGTTTCTTCAGTTTTCTTCCATTGCTAGCCAAAATCCCAATCCCTGGTTCCGATTCTGGATAAACCGAGACTCTCCATACACAATTCTACAGCAGAATCCTTCTCTGCAGAAAATCATGTTCCCAACTAGGGTCAACGACTTCCCAGTCTTCCCCGCAGCAAACCAAGATTGAAAGTTCCTTCAAAGAAGAAACTTGAGGAGCGATTTAGACCTGGAGAGGTTGGTGGACATTGAGGTGAGCTGGGTACGAATAGATAGAAGTGAGGGAGGAGAGAGAGATTTTTATTTTGTTTTCTCTTTTCTTTTACAGATTTTATAATTTAAAAAAAATTACTTTGGTGTAATCCACATGGCACCATATTATTGGACTTATAGCCCCTATATGTGTGCCACATCAGCACACTAGGAATCCTAACGGAATGAATGATTATCTTATATAAAGACCAGGAATATATTAAACTAAAACTTAAACCAACTCTTATCATCTTCCCACAAAAGAATGTTCAAGCACTTATAGTCAAGTACTCTCATGGGAAACACCTCCAAACTGTGAGAGGATTTTAGAGAATATGAAAACATAGTGTGTTTCCGGTTAACTCTTAACCTTTCGTCTAATCGCATCAAGCACGGTATACTGCCTAATAAAGTACTTGATGCGAAATACTTCAACGTATTGTGTGCTTATGGTTACAAAAATTCCGTCAACCAAAACAAAATATTACTCTTGATTATTAGAACAGATAATCAACTTTGAAAGTTACCGGGAAAAGCCTACTACTATTATGCTTCAGATAAGATTTGTGAAAAAGGCAAAAAGCTCATACTGCTGTGAATACCCCAATACAGCACCAGCAATCTTAAAAGAAACAACTTCACCCAACAATTTCCTCCCCATAAACTACAGTGAATTATCAAACGACCATTAACTATATGAGTTTGCTGGGTGGGATTACTGTCATAGGCATTTCCATGGACAGGATTGTCAATAGCAGTAGAGGCATTGCAAGCAATAGAGGGAAAGTAACAGATACATCTAGATGCTCAATTTTGTCACTTGAAACCTCATGCTTGCTATTAGCGAGGTTGACATAACCTCAACAGCCAAAAAGACAATTTGGATGCCAACAAAATAGAAGAGAGAGAAAACCTATGTGCACTATTAAGAAACAAAACAATTGGGAAAGATGATTTCTTTAAACACCCCAATCAACTGCATAGCTATCTTGAAATATCTACCAGAAGAACAAAAAAGGAAACTGAGAAATTCAAATCAATTTCCAAACATTAGAAAGTCTAGCAAAAAAGGTTGTTAGAAAACAAGAAGAATCCAATAAACATAGATAAATAGGACCCCTCGACAGCTCGACCACACACAAGAATGCCCTAACTTGATCAAGAAACTCATCCATCCTAAAATGGATAACTTTCCGTTAACGAAATAAACAAAAGCATAACATAGAAGAGCGATACAGATGGGAATGGTTAAGGTACCTCGAATCGAATGTTCTTGTAGACAAGCTCTTCAACGTTGCTGCCTACAGTAGGGTTTGTGGTGACAACCTCTCCCAAGTGTAATTTGTAAAGGGTAGTGGTTTTCCCAGCATTATCCAACCCAACCACCACTATCTTATACTCTTTTGCAGGAAACAACATGAACCAAAACCTGGAAATGAATGCCCCCATCTTCTATTCCCAACCCAAAAATCCAAACTTCACCTACAACACCCAATATTTATCAGAAAAATTAAATCGAAAAACAACTATAAACAAAAAAAAAATTACATGAATATTTGATTTATGTGTTAATTCTGGATGGTTTAATCAAATCAAGATCGAAAAAAAACAGTAGTCGAGAAGTAATGATGAAAAATTAATGTGGGTTCGCTCCGAAATTAGCAGATCGATGAACACAAAGATTTCAAGAATTAAAAAAGCAGAAAGGGCAAGTGATAACCTGGATTTGGATTTTGCCGGAAGGGAGAGATGGAGGAGGTGGCGGTTGATCGGCGGGGAAAAGCGGTTTGCGGTGGTTCGGGATGCGAAGGACTGGAACCAAGAGAAACCCCAAGATTAAATTTGGTATAGGAAAAAGAATCCACCAAAGCTTTGGGGTCTCAGAAAGTTTTCTGAGGGTGCGATGTGTATGGGGAAAGAAAGCTTGGTGGTGGTGCGTGTTAAATATTCAGCGTTGAATGAGAAAGTAGCCACCGAAAATACTTATTCGTTGGGAGTGGTTTGTGTCGGAGGCGCACTGCTATTTGGGACATCATCGTGGATTGACGTGTGCATGTTGATTAGTATTATCCTTTTTAATTTTCAATTTGTGGATAAAATTATTATTTTTCAAAATTTAAAAATAATCCGGATTTTTGAAAGTTGATTCAACGACTAAAATTATTATAACTTTTAAAGGGAATCTTTATTTTTAGTCCTTGGATCAAGTTTCAAGGGCCCAAATCACTTGATCTGTTGGCCTTGATGAAAGAGATCCAAAGCTTGAACAATTCTTTTTTTAAGGAAAACTAATAAAAATGGTTTACAAACTTTGAGTCTTAATGATAAGGACAAAATAAAGGGAAAGTGAATAGTAGCAGGATTGACTTTTTAACGTAAAAATGTGGTTTTTCATTAAAGTGAACAGTACCGGAAGCTTTTTGTTAAAGGCTTTTTTTTTTTTAAGCATGTTGGTGATGTTGTGGCTCATTATACTAAAGGGGTGCGACAATGGGAGTTTGTGTGTTATGTCTCGTGTCTTTATTTATTATAAATTGAGGAGAATCCTTTTTTGTAAGACCATCTTTAAATGAGATGTCAAAAGTGTCACGTAGATAGACAATAATAAAAAATGGCACCACACTCTCTCCAACCAAGCTTTCAATTTCTTATGTGGAGTGAGTCAATTGAAGTCAAAACCTCTTGCTGTCAAATTTATTAGATAATATTTTTAATATATAGTAAATGTTGTGTTTTTCAAGTAATTGATTATTTGCTTCAATCATTAGACCCCACAAAGAGATAACCAAAAGTTTATTAAATGATATTATTATTTAACATATCGGATGGAGCAAAATCTGGAAAAAATGTCAAATTGCCACATAAGCTATCAAATATTATGTTGATGTTTAAAATTTGACACCTCTTTTAAAGGTGCTCTAAGTAATTCAATCATAAAGGGATAAGATTTTCTATTATCTTACCGACAATTTACTAGTGATTTATACAGTCACACATGTACTATAATTTTACGTCACAATCTCCTCATTGAGTATCTAAATGCTCAAGTAGATAGCGCATCAGATTTTCAAGCAAATGTAGAAGCAGTTGTCGAAGTTGTTTCGTCTATTCAACATAATGAGTGAATGCGAGTCGCAAAACACATAGATTATAAATCTCACAAAACCTCATTATGTTAAAATACAAGGTGGGATAAAAACCCTAGTTTAAAGAAAAAGGTGAGAAGTTCCATTGACTCAAAACTAAACACCTTTAGGACCAAGTAGAACGTACGTAAGTGTAACATCCTACATCGCCAAGGGGAGTGGATCATGTAAACCTTATATGTATATTCTCATCTATACCTAGCACGAGGCCTTTTGGGAGCTCACTGGCTTCGGGGTTCGTAAGAACACTAAAGTTAAGCGAGAAAGGGTCAGAGCATTCCCAAGATGGGTGACCCACTGGGAATTTCTGCTCATGTGAGTTCCCAAAAACAAAACCATGAGGGCATGGTCGGGGCCTAAAGTGAACACTATCGTGTTACGGTGGAGTCGAGTTTGGGATGTGGTGGAGCTTAGGTCGGGATGTGACAATTTAGTATCAGAGCCAATCCCCGGCCGGAAGTGTGCCGACGAGGACATTGAACCCCTAAGGGGGGGTGGATTGTAACATCGCACATCGCCTAAGGGAGTGGATCATGTAAGTCTTATATTTATATTCTTATCTCTACCTAGCATGAGGCATTTTGGTAGCTCAGTGACTTCGGGTTCCATTGGAACTCCGAAGTTAAACAAGTTCGTGCGAGAGCAATCCCATGATGGGTGACCCACTGGGAAATTCTCGTGTGAGTTCCGAAAAACAAAAACGTGATGGCGTGATCGGGGCCCAAAGCGGATTGTAACATCCCACATCGCCTAGGAGCGTGAATCCTGTAAGCTTTATATGTATATTCTCATCTCTACCAAGCACAAGGCTTTTTGGGAGCTCACCGGCTACGGGTTCCGTAAAAACTCAAAAGTTAAACGAGAAAGGGGTTAAAGCATTCTCAGGATAGATGACCCACTGTAAAGTTTTGCTCGCGTGAGTTCCTAGAAACAAAACCGTGAAGGCGTGATCAGGTCCCAAAGCGGACAATATCGTGCTACGGTGGAGTCGAGCCCGAGATATGGTGGGGGCAGGGCCGGGATGTGACAATTTGGTATCAGAGCCAATCCTTAGGCGGAAGTGTGCCGACGAGGACGTTGGGCCCCTAATGGAAGTGGATTGTAACATCCCACATCACCCAAGAGAGTGAAACTTGTAAGCCTTATATGTATATTCTCATCTCTACCTAGCACGAGGCTTTTTAGGAGCTCACTGGCTTCGAGTTCCGTATGAACTCCGAAGTTAAACGAGAAAGGGGCTAGAGCATTCCTAAGATGGGTGACCCACTAGGAAGTTCTACTCACGTGAGTTCCCAGAAATAAAACCGTGAGGGCGTGGCTGGGTCCCAAAGCAGATAATATCGTGCTACAGTAGAGTCGAGCCCGGGATGTGGTAGGGGCTAGGGTCGAGATGTGACAATAAGGGCATGACTAGCCCATGATGGGTGCCTTGTTAAAACCTAGTCAGGTGACAAAAACTCAATGGGAAAAATACTCTTAATCGTAGGAAAAAGAATATATTAAGGTCAAGTGAGTATACTTCTGGATACTCCTTTTATGGCTAAACTTCCAAATGAAAATTACAAGCATTGTATTACGCATACAAATTCCTCGGACCAGTCTATTAGGTTAACTTCAACAGTGACTTTGTAAAGAGGTTGGCAAGGTTGTCTTGGGATCGGATTTGTTCGACTTCAATTTTCTGATGCTATGTTGATGTAAGAAAAGCACAATATGCTTGGTGTTGATTTTGTTGATGTATCATATTTTGTTTCGGTCGACATTGTCATCATAGATCGTCGTTGGGACTCAATGATGGATGAAAAATGTAGGTACTTCAAATATGTTGAACAATAGCTCTCAACTGTTAAACCCCACCCCCATATTTTCATCCTATTTCCATTTTCCCCCTAGAATATATTTGTTACCTATCAATTTAGTCCCTTATTCTCTTTTAATCCTAACCCTTGATCTAGAAAGGCTATTGATCTTAAACTGCCATGTGGCAGCTCTCAGATCCCTCTTTCCTTTCATCTCTGCCCGAAACACATCTCAGAATCTCACAGCTCTATTTCTTTCGGTTTCTTCTCTCTCTTTCTCACACTCTCTAAGCTCCGAGAGCTTCTCTCTAACTTTCACCTCATTTCCTTCACAAATCAAACCCCAAAAACCATATATTTGGAATCCTTGAGACCTAACGAACTCAATGGTACCCTTGCATGCGCCATCTGAGCACCGTGGGTTTTTCTGCCATTGAAGCCGAGAGCTTCAAAGCTCTAAAACTCTAACCCAGGTAAAGATTGTGTTCCTTCTTCAAATTTATGGGTTATGCTTGTTGGTTTTATGACAAAACTCAAGGGTTTTGATCTCAGTTTTTCTGTGTCAATAATCTAGCTCTGACGATGAACTCCGATGAGTTCGAGGTCCATCTCTTCCCAAAACCTGCTGTAGTGCGTCTAGGTGAGTTCTTAGGTATATTTGTGAAGTTTTAGAACCCCTTATTCAAGCCCTAACTCTTACCATCCCTTGTGCATGCATGTCCGGTTCCGACGACGAACTCCGGCGAGTTCGTGAGTGTGTGTTTGTGCAGTGTGTACGTTGTGCAAGTGTGTGTGCGTGAACCGTGTGTGTGTGTGTGTAAGTATGCTTGTTGTGCGTGTGTGATTATATATATATATATGCATGATGCTGTGCGTGTGTGTGATTATATATATATATATATATATATATATATATATATATATATATGCAAGCGTGTGTGTGTGCAGTGCATGCTTTGCATGTGTGTGTGTGTGGGTGAGTATGGGTTGGGCTCCAGCCCAAACCACCTCTTGATCCTAACCTATCCAAATCCAAGGCCCATTTCCATTTCCTAGAATTATATTGTTGGGTAGTCTGATTAACTGTACGTTCTTGTACTTAGGGGCAATTATTGCAACGTTTCTGTCTTCGCTAGTGGGCGCAGCTTTTGACGGAGTATCTGTGAGTGGACCACCTTCGAAAATTGCATGTTTTATTGATAGAATTGCATAATTTAATAGCATGCCTTACAGAATTATTTGATTTGAGGATCGATGAAATTATGCTACGAAGTTGTATTTTAGAGATGAATTATGTTTTGTGCGTACCTAGTGAACACTATGCCGCCTGGGGCGAGGATCTGGTGTTGGCATTGAGGCCGGGAGAAATAATCCCTAGCGAAAGGCTGAGGGACACGGAGACAGGCATTGGGCCGGGAGGGAGATATCTCTGGCTACGGGCACAGAGACTGAGGTGCAGGCATTGGGCCGGGAGTATTATTATTCAGTGCACTCACTAGCAGCACAACTTGTGTTATGCTTCCTGATACGATTTCTGATATGATTTTCTGAGATTGATTTGCAGATGGATATATGAATTGTTTTATGGCATGCTAGAGTTTTCTGAAAAGCTTATCACTTATTATTCTAGTAGTTTTCATTATTAAACTGTGGGGGTTAGTATGTTCGTAACTGTTTTCGTACTATGTATGTATATAAACTTGGTCCACTCACCCTTGTTTTGCGCCCCCATTCAGGTCTTAGAAATGAGGCATAGAATCCCGGCATCAAGGCACTTTCGCAGCAGCATCTTCGAGTCCTTTCGGGGTAGGACCTACTCATTGTTCATTCAATCTTATCTTAATTCTTGTTAGTGACTAGGTTTAGTTGTATGCTCTGAACACGTTCCTAAATTGTTAATTCATTGCTTTTAAATTCATAACCCGTATTTATTCCTTATTACTAGCTTTTGTATCAATAAATGGCTTTCGTCACCTTAGGTGTCGGCCAGCACGTGCCTATCCTGATATTCGGGGAATATCGGGGTCGGGGCGTGTCATCAACCATGTCTCCCATGTGTGGTGTAGTGAAGTGTGGTGAGTTTTGGAACGATTCGAAGAGTTTGTAACTAAGTTACATTTCATGGACCTCCAAGATATTGTGGCATCTTTTATAGTCATAATTTGGAAACATGCCTTGTGTTGGTTTGATAAGTAACATGCGTCGTCAGCATAACAAACAAGACAAGCATCATTCAAATGATTAATGGGTTGGACCTGCTCGAGATACATAAGGATAAGTCCAAATTCGTATTACCTTTAGGATAATGGAAATTTGTCTTTAATGCCAATTCAATAGCTACGTGTAGCCGCAATGCTGCATCTTTACCAATTTATCAATAGTGAAGGAGATCTCTTGTATAGTGCAATGAACTAAGTACAATAAAGCGCAAAGTTGAACTTAAGTATGGAAATTCTGGTTCCACAATCTCTTCAAGGGTCTTATTTGCATCTAGCGTATGGATAATCAAGGGTGTACTCTGTTTGTACCATATTTAGGGCCTCCGTATTTAGATCTCATATAAATACTCGGGGGACTCAAAAGTAATTATATAATAAAGGAATGGGCAAATATGTAATAAGTGAGGAGCCCTTATTCTATAAAAGGACCCATCACTCTCCTCATTAAGGAGGCCCAATGCCTAAACCTCACAAGCCTCATCATCCCCTCAAACCTCTCAATTTGAGAATAGCTCTCTCACCTTCAGAAACTCTCTCTCTCTCTCTATCTCTTCAACATCTCAGAGAAATACAATAATCAGTGAGGACGTAGCCCAAACATTGGGGTGAACCACGATACATCTTGTGTTATTTACTTTCATGCAGATTCACAGTCGAATTTACGTTGTTCCAAGACCCCTCCGGTTTTATGCATCAACATTTGGCGCCGTCTGTGCGAATCGACACGAAAAACTATGTCGGTTCTCTCTCAATTTTTCACATCCGCTGTGGATCTGCAAAACCCAAGAGACAACCAAAACTCTCTCTGCCTCTCTCTTGCTTCTAATCTCTTTCACTTCTTCAAACAAAACTACCACCCCAGAAAACAACACAACCCACTCCCACAAACTAATCAAACATTTCTCTGAAACACAAAATGATGTCCTCAGATATCGCACCGCCGACGAAAGTAAATTACAACGTATTTTCCATTGTCCGAGGAACCCATTTAAATCGCAAAAATGTTCAAGTTCTTCTTAGGCGGTGGCAGAAACTAGGAGAAAACAGATGATTTCAGTGGCGGTGGAGGTGACCTCATGTATCTGCAGGCCTTGTCGGAGGGATGCATAGCCACCGTTGTCTCGCTGACCATGCCTCGGAACGCGGACACGATGTCATCGGTTTCGAGGAGTTTCAAGTCGGTCGTCGAATCTGACGCTGTTTGGGACAAGTTCCTTCCCCCCGAGATCCACACCATCATGTCCTCCTCGTCGCCCCCACAGCCACCGCTTGTGTTTCCCTTCTTCACCTCCAAAACCAAGAATGAGCTTTTCCTCGCTCTGTGCAACAACCTTGTTCTCATCGAACAGGGCAAGTTGAGCTTTTCGCTAGACAATGGAGTGGGAAGAAATGTTATATGATCGCTGCAAGGGCCCTTTCGATTGTAAGGGCTGACACTCCTCACTACTGGAGATGGATTTCTGTCCCCGACTCGAGAAGCACAGCTTTAATTTCTCTATGCTCACCAAGAAAGGCGAGGCTCAGGCCGAGACTTTACGCCTGATGATGCCTTCGATATCTACTTCACCAGTCCCTTGACGAGGTCAAAAAGAACATTTGAAATTATATAGGGCCCTCACGAAGAAGAAATTGAATGCTGGACTCGGACGAGCGGGTCCCGGCGAGATGTGTGCTGTCACCGTCAGATCCAACCAGCGAAGATCCATCCTCCCTCTATCTATCTGTTGCCGATCGATCTTCGTGCTTCAATGCCTGCGAATCTCTGCCAGAGATTTTTCGCGAAGTGCCAGATTGTTCAATTCCTTGGGCGCTTGTGGCATACCGCCGTCTTGGAGTTCGTCGTGTGTTCATTTCAGTTCAAATAGAGATTTCCCGATTAGATTGGAGCGGCGTGCGGTAGTTCTTCAATGGCACCCAACCGGAGGAAATAAGCTAGCAAGGCCACTCAGGCCGCCGCTGCTAGGTGCTAATGGAAGATCGGCGAACTTGTTCTTACAAAAGTCAAAGGCTTCCCTGCTTGGCCGGCTACCATCTGAAAGCCCAAGAAACTTTGCAGCTGCCTCTCTCTCTTCTCTCTCCTCTCCGACAGCCTGTTGCATTTTCACGCTTTAAGTCTGCTACGCTTGCCAGTTCCCGCATCGAAGAGCATGGTTTTGAAAGCACCATAATTGCAGATGTCTTGAAAGGAAAAGGTAAAAGTACTGATGGTTCTTGGCTCTGGTGCACACCAAATCAAACTCGATCAGCCTCTAGTTCATTATCACCAACTCCTCATTCGAGTCCGTTCTCTCTGCAACCAAATCAAATTGTCGGTGGTGAGATCGGACTGCGATGAAAAATGCCCAACAAGAGACACACGGGTCAACCGAGAAAAAAAGAAAAGCAAAAGTAAAAAGGAAAAGCATTAATGGGTTGTCTTCCATTTGGAGGATCCAGCTGAAAGAAGCTTTCCCATCCATTGTTCTCACTTTTTTTTCGGATTCCCTTCTACTCATTCTTCTCGGCGCAGAGATAGACTGTAAAGATTAATTGGGGCACATGCATGACAGCAGCTCATAGACAGAAAGCAAAAGAGGATAAAAAGAAGCAGACATAATTGTGGTGGTGATGGCATACAGAAAAAGGGAATTATGGGCGTGACCTATTGAGCAAGGGTCAAATTTTTTTTTTTTGAATGATGTAATTTATGTTTCTTATCTTTCGGAGACATCTGTATAAACTCCATCAGAGGGTAATAAATTAAAAAAAAAAAAGGGCAAGCCCAAAATAATGGGCTGAAATGTTATGTGGAGGGCGAAGGCCCATATGCCCAAAATAGTCAGGCCTCTATTATCACCAACCAGGTGATCAAAAGTACGTCCAGTACTACAAAAAAAAAAATTTGGCACCCTGCTGCTATTATCACCAACCAGGTGATCAAAAGTACGTCAAGTACTTCTAAATTGTACATGAGCATTACTCATGTCAATCATACATAAACATTTCATGAGCATCACTCATGTCAATCATACATAAACATTCATATGCATCATTCATGTCAACATTCATGAGCATCACTCATGTCAACATTCATGAGCATCACTCATGTCAACATCCACGAGCATCACTCATGTCAATCAACATAAACATTCATGGGCATCACTCATGTCAATCAACTTCAAAAGTTTCATTTACAGAGCTCTAGCTTCAAAAGTTTCATTTACAGAGCTCTAGCTTCAAAGCTTCAACTTGCAAAGCTTCACCTACAAAGCTTCGGTGCATGGTCTACAAAGACCGCCTCCGAACAACCGTCATTTCGGCCCATACATGGATTGAATTTGAAGTCTCCAGCCAACAGCCTCTATTGACCGAAGACTTAGGGGACTACATTATGTACCATATATTGGACCTCATGAAAAATACTGGGGGGACTTAGCCCGTTATTTATGTACTGATGAGTGAGCCCCTATTCTATAAAAGAGACTCCTTCACTTTCATTAGAAAGCACTCATCGCTTATGTATTGAGGAGCGAGCCCTTATTTTATAAAAAGGGACTCCCTTATCTTCATTAGAGAGCATCGCCGCCAGTTGAGCAACCACATCGCCGCGAGCATCACTTCTAACCCATCATTTATGTATTGAGGAGCGAGCCCTTATTCTATAAAAGGGACTCCTTCACCATCATTAGAGAGCATCAACTCTAGCCCATTATTTATGTATTGAGGAGTGAGCCTTTATTTTATAAAAGGGACTCCCTCACTTTCATTAGAGAGCATCGCCGCCAGCTGAGCAACCACCTCGCCGCCAGCACCAACTCTAACCCATCATTTTTGTAATGAAGAGCGAGCCCTTATTCTATAAAAGGGACTCTCTCACCTTCAACGCCACAAGCCGAGCCAACCAAGGCAACACAAGCAGAGCAGCTTCGCAACATGTGTTACTTCTAGTTGAGCATCATTTCAGATTGGGCACCACCTCATATCGAGCATCAAGTTCTAGACGACATCTAGTTACTTCAGCCCACACATGGATTGAATTTCAAGTCTCCAGCCAAAAGACTCTCTTGACTGAAGACTTCGGTGACTATTGTTTGTACCATACTTAGGGCCTCCGTATTTAGATCTCGTATAAATACTCGGAGAACTCAAATGTAATTATGTAATAAAGGAAGAGGCAAATATGTAATAAGTGAGGAACTTTTATTCTATAAAAGGACTCTTCACTCTCCTCATTAAGGGGGGTCAATGCCTAAGCCTCACGAGCCTCCTCATCACCTCAAACCTCTCAGATTGAGAATAGCTCTCCACCCTTAGAAGCTCTCTCTCTCCCTCTTCAACATCTCAGAGAAATACAATAATCAGTGTGGACGTAGTCCAAACATTGGGGTGAACCACAATACATCTTGTGTTATTTACTTTCATGCAGAATCATAGTCGGATTTACGTTGTTTCAAGACCCCTCCGATTTTGTGCATCAACATACTCAAAGCAACATCTTATGGGTGTAGTTCAACCGGTGGATTGCAATACTGTCTGACCAATGCTTAAACTTCAGGTCAAGGCATAAATGAGTGTTCTCAAGATCATCTCAAATTTCATCTTTAGGTGCAAGGCAAGTTTCTCAAGTTATTTCAGAGTCTTAGTGAGATTCATGTTATAAGGATAAATTCCAACTCTCGAAATTCGGAATATGACCTCTTAATTTAACACGCAAGGGAATAGTTTATTATGTCCCTATTTGATCAAATAATCACTTAGACAAGTATACCAAAGAAATTTTAAGAAAACATAAAAGGCCAGCTTGACCAAACTAGTTGCCATTGTATTGGTAGATTGACCAACATGTGTTGGCAGATTACCTTTATTAAACAGATACTATAAATGTTATATGATAAATGCGACATTACTCATATGAATTTTGTTTTGTATTGTTTTTTTTATTGGACAAACGATATTATTTACATTAAGGGGTGAGAAGTGTGTTAAGTCTCATAATGGATTACCAATAATTTGGTTCAAATTTGCATTTGACAAAAATTGAATTTAAGACATCTCACATACAAGTAAATAAAAATACCACTAGATCATCTCAAAATATTAGTGTTGACATTGAGCAATATGAATTTGATGAATGCGTCACAATAAATCAATAGTTAAATAGACATGAGATAAGATTAGATTATTCTACTAACTTGGTTAAACTCGAGCATAGAACAGTGCTCCTCTTTAAAGCATCTTGTGTTTCAACACCAAACCGTCCAACAATCATAATTAGGCAGGTGGTGAACATCACCTAATTCCACACCCAACAGGATCCTCTTCGGATTTTTTGGTGAGGATCTTAAGAATTCATGAATTGTGTTCATATCGTAACATACGGTTTTTATTAGGTACTATTTATGTTTAATTTTAAATAAAAATATTTCAAATAATTTTTGATCGTACGATATTCGATGAACGAACACGATTCATAGAACTTCAGAATGCTCATAAAAAGGATCCGTATTCCCACCACTCACCCTAGGCCACGTCACCCAACTCGAACGACACGTATCACTAGCCATCAGTCCAGCTGCTTTTGTCCCCCTCCTTCATTCCCTCGCTTTGGAAACTCCTCCCAGAACTCTCTCTTCTCTTCGTTAGCTCCGTCCACCTCCCCCCTTTTAAACCCCCACCTTCTCCCTCCGTGACCGTTCACCGACGCTCACCCCCAGTCACAATGTCGCAGTCCATACATCTCCTCACCCCGTCCAACCTCGCCATCTCAAAGCACCACTCCTCCTTCCTCTCCACCTTCAATCGCCGGTTGCCGGTCATCACCACCACCACCAAGACCACCGCGCCTTCTTTCCCAAAGCTCTCCATCAGAGCCTCCTCCTCCGATCGCGAGCCTTCCGTTCTCGTCACCGACAACGGCAAGTCCTCCTCGGGGCTCCAATCCCCTCCTTCGCACTCCGACCATGCTCTTTCCAGCTCCATCGAGGTCGACGCCGTCACCGAAGCTGAGCTCCGGGAGAACGGATTCCGTTCCACCAGGCGCACCAAGCTCGTATGCACCATCGGACCCGCCACCTCCGGATTCGACCAGCTCGAATCTCTCGCCGTTGGCGGCATGAACGTAGCGCGCATCAACATGTGCCACGGCACGCGCGAGTGGCACCGCGAGGTCATTCAGCGCGTCAGGAGGCTCAACGAGGACAAGGGATACGCCGTCGCCATCATGATGGATACCGAAGGCAGCGAGATTCATATGGGTGATTTGGGTGGCGCTTCCTCCGCCAAAGCTGAGGTCAGTTTGTTTGTATTTTTTTGTTTTGTTTTGTTTGTGTTTTTTTTTTCTCATTTCATCAGACACCTTATGTGCATTGTTTCATGCTGCGTACTGATTGGCTGATTAGTTTGGTTTTGGAAAGTGCAGGATGGTGAAGTATGGACTTTCAGCGTCAGAGCTTTCGGCTCCACTCTGCCCGAACACACCATCAATGTGAACTATGAAGGTTTTGCCGAAGTTAAGTGAATTTGATCACCAAATTTCTCAATTTCTTTTTATATTTTTTTCATCTTTGTTTTAGTTGAAATGGCGAAAATTGATGGATGACATGATGCTTGCAGATGTGAAAGTAGGGGATGAGCTGCTTGTGGATGGTGGGATGGTGAGATTCGAGGTGATCGAAAAGCTTGGTCCTGATGTTAAGTGTAAGTGTACTGATCCTGGTTTGTTGCTGCCTCGGGCTAATTTGACTTTCTGGAGGGACGGGAGTTTAGTGCGAGAACGTAATGCCATGCTTCCCACCATTTCGTCGAAGGTTTGCTCATTCTTTACCTTCTTTTACATAAGCAAAACATCGAGGGACTTATCGTTTGATGTATGTACTGAATTTCTAAATGTTAAGCGTTGCATGTCACTTACATAGTGAGTAAAATGCATAATGATGCCCTCACGAGCCTTCTGTATGTTCCAACTTCCGAGCACATATATTTCTCTAGCTATAAACTATATTGATATGATAACCAAGATGACCATTTTGACCTGTAATCCTGTATGGGAATCCGCAGGGGCTGCATTATACTCTTTACATTGTTTTTCGAACCCTATTAGCAAGGCTTTCTAATGTTCAAGCCGAATATAGATACATTTGGTGTGTCCTTTTGGAATTATCAAATTGTTCAAATTTAATTTTCGAAATGTAGATGCATCTTACATCTAGTGATTGTTCTGTTGCACATGCCGTTGTTTCAATTGGCAAAGCTTGTTCAAAACTAGTTAAATTATTTAATCCCATTACTTTGAAAAAGGAGAATAAGTTTTGAAAGTTTGAGCTAAGAGTCCAAGACAACTCTTTTAGATCATCTTTTGTTCAACTTTCCCATATGTTAATTTTCATTTTTAAAATAACTTTTGTTTCTGACCATTCTAAAAAGAAAAATAAAATACTTTTTTTTTTTTTCCGGGTAAGCGTGGCTTTATCATATTTGTCCTCTTTGATAACTGTATTATTGATTGATAAGCATGGAGCTTTGGTTTCAGACTCCAGAGCATTAGTGTCTTCTGATACGAAGCATCCTTGCCTACAGATTTAGTATCACCGAGATGGATCCTGTCTTGAGCAAGATTACAAAAAGGAAACCCAAATTTTCAAGTTATGCATAATTATTAATTCTTGTCACGATCTCAACTTGGTCATAAAGTGAAGTTTATTCTCCATTAACCCTGTCTGGACTCTGGAGTGTGGTCTGGTCTAACCTCGAGTCTTAAAACCATATCATGAATTGGCAATTGGAACTTTAAAAAGTGTCATTTGTGCTTGTATATGCTAGCAGTGACATGCATTTGTGATTGTTATTCATTTCTTATGATCTTGCTAAAATCTACTTGTGTATTTCCACATAATAACATTGGTAAGTTCTTAAACTTATCTTTTGGTCTCACACTCTGAGTTTTCAATATATTCAGGATTGGTTGGACATTGATTTTGGGATTGCAGAGGGTGTTGATTTTATCGCTGTATCTTTTGTCAAATCTGCGGAAGTGATAAATCATCTTAAAAGCTATATTGCTGCACGGTCTCGAGATAGGTAAAGTACTTAAGTATTAAATACGTATATTACATGCATACCATACATATTATATTTCTTGGTCATATGTTATCACACGATAATGAAGCCTCCTTTCCGTTGTTCCTGCTAAGAATTAACTGCTCCTGTAGATTCTTTCATTGTTAAGAGATTTGATATTTTATTGCACCTCCTATCTGCATTCTGTAATGCTTGTGGTCGGTGAAATTTCTCTTATATGTTGTTTTTGCAATCATTTTGATTCAATACTTAAAGGTTAAACACCTATTTGCCACTTGAATGGATATACAGAAACTAATATCATTCCTACTGATTATTTTTATTGTACTTTGGGACTTGTTTTTATAATCAAGATGCTTAACTTGTGTTGATCCTTTAAGCTGATTTTTCTATTCATTTGGTGCAGCGACATTGCTGTCATTGCAAAGATAGAGAGCATTGACTCTCTAAAGAACCTGGAAGAGATCATCCGAGCATCAGATGGAGCAATGGTAGCAAGAGGGGATCTAGGTGCTCAGATACCACTGGAACAGGTCCCAGCAGCCCAGCAAAAGATTGTTCAAGTTTGTCGGCAGCTAAATAAGCCAGTCATTGTGGCTTCTCAATTACTTGAATCTATGATTGAATATCCTACACCCACTAGAGCCGAAGTGGCTGATGTTTCTGAAGCAGTGAGACAGCGCGCTGATGCTTTGATGCTTTCTGGTGAGTCGGCTATGGGCCAGTTCCCTGAAAAGTCATTGGCTGTTCTCAGAAGTGTTAGTCTGAGAATTGAAAGATGGTGGAGGGAAGAGAAACGTCATGAAGCTATGGAACTACCAGCTATTGGATCTTCATTTTCAGACAGTATCTCAGAGCAGATTTGCATTTGTGCTGCCAAGATGGGTAAGTATTCACTAAATACGTTTCTGAGTGAGCTGAGGTTCAGCAGTTATCTGTTTGTTTGCATATTTAATAGTACTATAGTTAGGGAACTCCCTGGGTTGGTCGTATCTGTCAATATAAACTACTTATGATAGATCTACACTGAGAGTCTCGATGTAAAAAGCTCCTCTATTCTCTTCGGGTGTGTATATGCTCAGGATTTCCATCTAGTGTAATATAAATCGCATCTTTCACAATAAGTAATAAAAGGTCGTACCCAGTGCACAAGGCTCCCGCTTTACGCAGGGTCTGGGAGAGGTGAATGTCGGCTAGCCTTACCCTCATTTATGGAGAGGCTGCTCCCAAGTCTCGAACCCGAGACCTACCGCTCATGGGCGAAGGCACTTGCCATCGCACCAAGTGCGACCTCTTCATTTCACAATAAGTAATAACAAAAATAAAATTCTCACCCATACCAAACACGCACACCCACATGAAAGTAATGTTGAGGTAATCATATGTGATTTATACATTCTGGTAGCCACATTACATCTGGATTAGTTTTTCCAAGGTGTTTTCCTTTTTCGTATTGTGTAAAATGCACTTCCTTGTTGTACAGAAGCTGAACCAATATATCCAAATGACAAAAAAATGATTTTTTTTTCTCTTACAAGTTTTATTTTAGGTAGCATTTCGGTTACAACTATTTAATACATTCTTGTATGTGATCATTTATTCTCACCCTTCTCGTAAGATGGCTAATGAAGTTCAAAAGAATGAATATATTAGTGTTGAGCCTATTGACCCTTTCTGTTGAATTATATTCTTGTTCTAGTCATTGCTTTTGCTGCATATGGAACAATATCTTGATGTGAATTGCGATTTTGCAGCCAATAATTTGGAGGTAGATGCTCTTTTTGTCTATACAAAGACAGGCCACATGGCATCTCTCTTGTCTCGCTGCCGGCCAGACTGCCCAATCTTTGCTTTTACTAACACGACATCTGTACGGAGACGCCTAAACCTACAGTGGGGTCTGATACCATTTAGGGTGAGCTTCTCGGATGACATGGAGAGCAACCTTAACAAAACCTTGTCACTGCTCAAGGCCAGGAATTTGATCAAATCAGGCGACCTTGTTATTGCTGTCTCAGACATCTTGCAGTGCATCCAAGTTATGAATGTTCCTTGAAAAGTGGATTTCGTTTAGCTTGGAAGCATTTTCTCGATCCTTCATTGCTACTGGTTGAAAGAAAAAGGGGGCAATCTGGAGGTGATTCAGCTTTCCCCTAATGATCTTCCCGGGCTCTCCTTCAAGATCCATCGTAAAGTTGAGACTTGAGAGGGTTTCTTTCTGCCACTTGAGCTGCCTGGTATTTTTCATGATAATACCTTGTGAAATTAATTTGCTTAGTTAATTTTAGTTAATTAAGTTGAGACATAATTTTTATGTGCATTGTTTTGGTGTGTGTTAAAATTGGATCAAGCATGATCAACAATAACCATTTTCAAGCTACTGTTTAATGTCACCCAATGTTTTGTGAAATTGGATGTGTTAGGGTTACTCATGTATTTGAAATAAGTAGACGCAATTGAATGTGTTAGGGTTACTCATGTGTTTTTTATCTATGCATTCGAGTTCGGATCTCCTTTGTTTATGATCTAGTCGCTGCGTTGGCAAGGTGTTTAGCGAATATGGCCATGCTCATGTTGGTGTGGGGAAGAAAGGGGGTGGGGGAGCGTCGAACCCTGGTGAGGAGGGTCACAAGAGAGAGGTTCTTGGGTACCGGTGCCGGATTAGGGGTGGTGTGGGGTAGTGGAACCACTACTAGTGGAAGGTTTTTGGTGTCTAGGTCCGTATAAATGAGGCGGTCCGGTAGTTTGAACCTTATAACTTCTCGTCACAAGAATCATGCAAGTTTCAACCGTGTTAGGCGTCCCACTGGAGTTACTCTTTGAAGTCCGGTGCCAGAGGATTTGCTGCGATGTTGGTGTGTTTCCAAAACTTGGTATGCTTTCATTCACTACCGACGCATCATCAAAGCCCATCTTCAACCCTCCATTGAGACCAACTCCTTCGTCACCCTTTTGATTCAGGAATCTGGTTGCACGAAGATTAACTTTGAGTACTTCTCATTGCCTTTTCAGGACGATGATACCGTCGGCCCCCAGAGCCGTGCAAATTGAACAACCTCTGAAATACCCACAACGGTACACCCTCATATTGGGCCACTCCGATGGCTTGGTTTGCATTCGCAACAACGACCCTAGGATCCGACGATGAGCCATCAATATGGATTCGGGTATGATTCAGCTAACGATGACTATAAAATTGTCGAAATTGCAGAGTTTTCTAATAAGGTTGTGGGTTCTCAAGTCATTGTCTATAGCCTATAATCCAACTCGTGGAAAATGATTCAAAGCATGCCTTGCCATGGTTATAAAATGCATGGAATTTAAATCATGTTTTTCAACTGTGCTCTCAGTTGGGAGGCAGAAGCTCCCCCTCTACCTTTTAAGGAGAGTAAAATTTCAAACAGTAATGTTGCCTCTCAATCTGGTAGCCAAAGAAACCAGAAGATGATCAAAATCAGGGAGATCACAAGCATTTGAACTCATTCTCATTTTTTTAAGACCAGGCTTATTTGTATATGTTATGAATGTTTTTCTGTCTTTAGGTTTAGGGTACCATTATCGGACACATATTTTACAGTTGTGTGCAAAACATGAAAGTTATTACTTGCACCCCGCAATGCTACGTTGAGGAGACATCATGGCATATGTTGTTTCAACCTGCTTGCAGTGTGGCCAAGGGAAGGAATAACTTGGTTATTATTACAAGTTAGACAACAATGACTCTCCGGATGTGTATGGTTGTTGACCCTAAAAATTGCAGGGCCTAAGTGGCTCATAGGGTGAGTAACTATTGACCTAACTACGTTCTTCTTGTGAATGTGTGTGTGCCAACTCGCAATCGAGCTCGGTTGGGCTACTAAAATAGATGTAGTTGTGGTGGTGTCAAATGCGCTGCTAACTTCTGCACCTGAGGGACTACAACCGAGGAAGGAACACATCTTGGCCTAGGGTTCTACAAACCTGAAGACAAGGTTGCCTTTTACTGTGAAGTTCAATAAAGGTTCGGTTTTCAGTTTTTCGAACACTAAGTAACCTCATGAGTAATACCTCACTTCGCCGAAAAAGCTAATGAAGTGAACTCTATAGGCAAAATAATTGATAACTCTTCACCGGCCGAGACTTAGATAGATAACCAATCAACCATAAGCAATGTTCTTAATCCAAATTGAAGATGCTCCTAAATCGCCTGATTCTACGGATCCAGTGTTGTTAATCCAAACTGAAGATGTCACCGATTGTCAACACAATGCTGTTTATTCAAACTGAAGATGTATTGATGAGGAGTTAGGATAATTAGTATTTTTAGCAAGGTTTTTTGCATTGATCATTTTGAGTGATTTGTTGAGTTCAAAGGGCTTCTCACGTTGCAAAACCACTTCTATTTATTAGGGTGAATTTCGTGATAACCACGTTTGCCAAAGGAGAATCCTAATAAGACTAACTATATGATAGAATAATTAATGCACACCCATCACAAACTCGAAGTTTTCTCTTTGCCACGCTGCACTTCCAAAAAAAAAAACATGTAGATTAATGGTGGATACCTTGCACGCAACAACGAAAGATAGACCTTACATTCATTTCACAAACTCTCCTCATCTACAAGGGTGTACCACTACAGTGACGTCTTGTGCCATTAATGTATACAAAAACACGTAGAAAAAAAAAACTACTGCATATCCTTGTATTATTAACATGGAACAACTAGTGTCATACAAGTCCTTCTCCACATACATATGCATGAATATGATACTCACTTTAATATGAAAACTGTATATGTGAATCGTTTTATACGTATATGCCATACAGATTGATATATCATAAATTCTTTGCTTTCATAAATTCTTGCTGAAGTGGAGTTGCTCGTGCTCATGCTTCTCTGTGAGAGCGATCACTTTTTTAGCCACTGTATGATTAAGCTCTCTGACTTCTCTTAACTCACACACAAATAAAGCACGCAGAATATATCAATAAACAAGGAATGCACGAACAAATTAACAAGGGTAATACTAGGGAGACTAAACTTTTAAACTAAATTTTTTGTAAATCAAATGATGCGGATGTTGATGATTAAATTATTACTTAAGTGTTGATTAACGCGCTTATTTTCTATTGATGATACAACATTTAGTTTAATTTTTTTGTCTCCCTAGCATTATTCAATTAACAATGATGATACAGATAAAATGATTATTTTAAAATTTTAAATTTACTATTATTAATCGGAAGTGGAAAGTTCGAAACTATTACATTAATTTTAAAATAAGGGGAAGTTTTGAACCTAGAATGGGGTAAACCCAACACGCTGTCCACCATCTTACTTTGATGAAAAATATGTTTTCAATAAATATAAATAAAAAAGGGCATCTCTTTCGAATTGCTCGATTCAAATTTTGTGGTTCTATTCATACGTGGTTTAGGCCAATAAATTACTATTCACAAGTGAAAGGTTTCATCGTTATTAACATTGAGACATTTGGGAATAAAACTGCACACTTGCTATACATGGGCGCTAGCATGTGGTTGAGTTGGAAATAGTAAAGATGTTAGACAAACTAGCAGTTCAATGTTGGGCCGCTTCTTAGAATCTTGACATGATATCAAAATATAATCCCTCGACGATGAGTAGTAGTCTAATTTGGAGACATCATTGTGTTGAACGTATTAATAATGACATGTTGGCAATTTGAGTTGGAGGCTTTCTCTAATCCATATTAAAAATACAAATTTAAGTTACACATGAGAACAAGAGGTGTTAGATTGTTTGTTCTAACAAACTTCTAACGATTTGTATAACTTGTGTAACTTAAATGACACTTTTGATATGTATCGGAGAAAACCCAACGAGAATCCTGTGGTTTAGAATATGATAGAAGCGAAGATCCTAGGCCCAACTTCATTTTGGGTTCAAACTTATTTTATACGATGAACTACTCAACTTCAGGTTGAGCAAGAAAGCACTATTTGCATAGTTTTCGTACACAATCTTAATAGGAAAAGCACCATTGGATTTTTATGGGCTTGGAAAAAATAACACACATTATCTGGAGCCCACATAAATGGAGTCGAACAACAACCAATTTCTGCCCACCAACTTATAAGTTGATAGTAGTTGTAGAGTCCTTGTAATTCTGTCTTTAGGATACCATTATGTTTAGGATAATATTAGGGAGATCAAATTTTTACATCAAATTTGTAAACAAAATGATATGTCATCAATAGGAAATAAGCACGTTAACTAATGCTTAATGATAATCCAATCATCAATATCCTCCCTACCATTGCTCTTATCTTTAATTTTGTTATTTTTCTGACTTCTTTTCAACAGGAATCATTATAATTCTCCTCTGCTTTGGCAGTGCCTGTCTGTATATTTTCTTTCTTTCTGGTCTTGTGGCATACGTTGTTTCAACTTGGTTGCAGTGTGGCCAAGGGAAGGAATACATTTATGAGAAAATGACGGTTTTTTTGGCTTGAAAAAGTTAGAAAAATAGGAATCAGGAACACAAAAACGTTGGCAGAAAAAGGAAGCTTAAGGCATTTGCGGTTTCTTGTATTTCCTGCAACATTTCCTCTGCAAAGTGCGAAGGAATCTCATATCTCTAATATATAACAAGCTTTTACTCTTCTACGTACATATGTTTATCTTCTAGATTTCTCTGAAGAGGCGCATGAGTTCACATACTTGTAATTACACCTATAAATTCACAGTCGAGAGTTACGATTCTCTACAATTTGTATGAATCACCATCAAGAAGACAAAGGCTCCCCACCAAGACGGTTTCAAAGTAAAGGGCAGGACCACTAATTTTAACGTCTTTTGACACTTTCTCATCTATACAAGCTTACAACTCCTTATGTCGACAGAATTAGTTGACAGTTTGGTTGTAGGGAAAAAGATCTTATCACTAATTCAGCTTATGACCTTCAATCATGGGTAGGGATATTTATATGCGTAGAGTTATATATTGTTTTCCTCTCGCGCGTGCGTACGTTAAATCTACGTATATATTGTTTGAGAAAAATTACATACGCAAAATGAGTGGCCTAATACAGTTGTTATGTGCAAGATATTTTCATGAACGTGGAATATGTTGTGTTGCAGGCCCAAGAATCATAACCAAAACTCTCTAACAACCCTACTTGAATCATATAAAACACATGCATTTACAATTGGAAACAGCTAAGCTAAGTGTGCACCTTTTGTCCTCTCCTTCTTGTGTTTATCTCTTTTATATTTAGTAGAGGAATGAAGATTAAAAACAATATATATGTCAAGTAAATATGATTTGGGCAATTGATTTTATATTTTCAGTAGAAAAAGGAGACATGATAATCTTTGAATGGGGGGTGGATGAGCTAAATACAGGACGATGAGTCAATGGCTTCGCCTTGAGCCTTCTCCCAAGTGCAAAAGCTAGAGTGGGCTCGAACCATCACACTCCATCTTCATAATTCAAAGGGTCCACTTATATGATGCGAATTGCCATCATAATTCAAAAAGGAAAAAAAAGGTTTTGGAGGCGACTTGAAAGCTCATATAATTCCTGCTACATTGGCAATTTTTTGGGGAGCTTCCAAACTTTTCTCTTTTTCCTTGGAGGGTTAGGAAGGAAAAACCTTTCATTTCGATAACCCTTCTATAGTTAGAGCCGGTCCAGAGGTAGGGCGAACAAAACAGAAGTCCTGTGTCTCACTTTGAAGCCGACCTCATATTTTCTATGCTCTTATGTTACATATATTTTAAAAATATACTCATTCATTATATCCTTAACTAAAGAGAAGGTAAAGACCAAAATTTTTCCTTATTCTCATAAACTTAATATGATGTGTCTTAAATTCATTTTGTTGGGAAGGTGATTGGTTGATTAGATTGTAAAGTTTTATATTTTCACTAGGTTATTATAAAAAATCATATTAATGTGCTAAATCTGTATGATCTCATTGCATTTTCGTCTTAGGCCTCCGTTTGCATTGAGACATCTATGAGCCAATAAAATAGTTAACTCGGCTTTTATAAAATTAAAAAAAAAAAAAAAAAAAAAACCATGGAAGGATACATTTTCATTATACAACTTCATGTCACCTTATCAAAGTTTTTCTCACTAAAAGGTGGGTTCATTTGAAGAAATTAGAATAATGATTAGGACAAAATGGGCTATCACTACCAATGTGAATTGGAGATCCTCGTTAAACCCAAAAAATGCCAATGGAAATAAAAACAATGCTTGTCAAACAGAACAGGAACATATTAAGAAAATATGTGGTGGATTTAACACTTGATGATATCTTGGCAATTGGCACCATCAGTGAGGGGGTCCTACTGTATCAAATCCACATATAACTTAACTTTTAGTATTCTGGACTGCTTCAACGAATCAACCCATCAGCTAAACACCATCATAAAGCAGTTAATTACACAATTATTGTAAAACAGTAACCTAAACCTCATCATAATAATAATTAAAAATACCATTTAAAAAAACTAATATAGGAAACAAGATCAAGGGCGATTGGTCAGGTCGGCTTTTACCAGGGGAAAAAAGCAGAAGAAAAATGCAGGACCCAGCAAGAGAATAAAACTGGCAATAGTCCAAGCAGATGGGTAGTGGTGTTGGGTGGACAAAGACAAAGCCATCATTTCATGTATAGCTTTCCTTACCCTAGCTCCTTTATGTCCTCATCATTCATCATATCTGCCATTTTTTTCTTATTTTAAGGCCTGTAGATTATGATGATGCACCTTCTCATCAGGGACAATAACTAAGGGGATTCTCTGCCCTCAGATCTGTTGACAAAGTCAACCTTAGAAATGACTGATGCAAGAATTTGTTTTAATTAGGAGGGTGCCAATCCTGGGGTCGTGTCGTTGGATATGATTTTTACAACAATACCAATTCAAAGATTAAGTTCTTTTGATACAATGTCGGAAGAACAAAGATATGGAATTTGATCCACTATATATATAGTGAAAAAGTTATCGTATATGACAATAATACCACGTAATAACTAACATATTGATGTTTTGTAACATGTTAGTGCGCTAACTAGTACTAAAATCATCTATCCTAGCGAGGATTATAAAATACTATATTTGAGCTAACAGGCAAGCATTGTGCATGTCTAGACAAAATGGGCAAGCTAAGTAAGTAGAGCATATCATTATATATCTGATATATAGAATTAAGAGGTAGCTATTAATTAACTAATTAAAGAAGAAATTAAGATAAAGATGTGACTAGTTTAATTGGGAATAGGGGTTTGGTTGGCCAACAGATGTGATCCTTTGGAAGTTTGGAGAGATAGAGCAGTAACACTTGTTGTGAGTTATATATTAGTTAGAGTGTAAATGGTAGTTTATTGTCCCACATTGGTGAATTACATATGTAATACCAATTATAACTCCTATATATACTCCACTTTGGAGATTAATGAATATATAAGAAATTCCCAAATATGGCATCAGAGCAGTTCGCTCTTGGTGACCTGTGTGCTTTAATTTTGTGTCCACATTTTTCGTGATTTCCTTCGCAAAAAAAAAAAAAAAAAATGAATAGTGGCGTGCTACAGTACAATGCGTGAACAGTGGTCCTCTACAGTGCTGTGAACAGTGATTTCTACAATGCCGTGAATAGTCTTTGCTACAGTGCCGTGAACAGTGCTTGCTACAGTATCTGGTAAATTGTTTTCATTCCGCTTCGTATCTTTTGTACCTTTATTGTTCGTGATTTTTGTTCAATGGCTCAATATAATCATAGTGTTGTTATGCATTTTGGTGGAACAAATAAATGGATAATAGATATTGGGGCCACTGATCATGTGACTAGTGATCCTAGAGTGTTTGATGAGTTATGTGACTATATTCGTGATCCGTATATTACTAGTGCAAATGGAGCACATTCCCCTGTGAAGGGTGAAGGCACTTATTTGGGAATTTCTTATATATTTATTAATCTCTAAAGTGGAGTATATATAGGAGTTACAATTGGTATTACATATGTACTTCACCAATGTGGGACAATAAACTACCATTTACACTCTAACTAATATATAACTTGCAACACTTCCTCTCAAGTTGGTGCAAAGATGTCACGCATGTCCAACTTGTCAAACGAGTTGGAAAACACACTATTAGACACAGCCTTAGTAAGAGCATCAGCAAGTTGATCTTAAGATCTCACAAACGGAAACATAATAATTTCAGCATCCAATTTTTCCTTAATGAAATGTCGATCAATCTCCACATGTTTTGTTCGATCATGTTGCACTGGATTATGAGCAATCTCAATAACAGCCTTGTTATCACAATGAAGTTTCATAGCACATTTGGGGTTAAACCCAAGATCTCTCAACAGTTTTTTCAACCACAACAACTCACATACACCATGCGACATACCACGAAACTCAGCTTCTGCACTTGACCTAGCCACCACTTTTTGTTTCTTGCTTCTCCAAGTAACTAAATTACCACCCACAAACGTAAAGTATCCAAATGTAGGTCGCCGATCAGTGATAGAACCTGCCCAATCTGCATATGTATACCATTCGACATTCAAATGACCATTCTTGGAGAAAAACAGGCCTCTGCTAGGAGCCATCTTCAAGTACCTCAAAATACAGGTTACTGCATCCATATGAGCTTCACTAGGTGAGTGCATAAACTGACTTACCACACTAACTGCATAAGCAATGTCAGGGTGAGTGTGAGACAAATAAATTAATCTCCCCACAAGCCTCTGATACCGTTCCTTATGAGTAGGAACTTGATCTAGAAATAAGCCCAGACGATGATTCTGCTCAATCGGAGTATCAACAGGTTTGCAATCTAACATACCTGTTTCAGCTAACAAATCAAGAACATATTTCCGTTGAGACAGAAAAATACCATGCTTGGATCGTGCAACCTCAATTCTAAGAAAATACTTCAATTCACCCAATTCTTTCATCTCAAACTCAGTAGCTAGGTACTTTTGAAGATGTTGTATCTCCTTCTGATCATCACCAGTCACTATCATGTCATCAACATAAATAATCAATGTAGTTAGCTTACCATTTTGTCGTTTTAGAAACAAAGTATGATCTGAATGACTCTGGATATAGCCAAACTTCTTCATTGAACTTGTAAACCTCCCAAACCACGCTCTAGAAGATTGTTTCAAACCATACAAGGTCTTTCGTAACCTGCATACAACACATTTTCCAGGAGATGTTCCAATACTAGGTGGGAGATCCATATACACTTCCTCCTTAAGATCACCATGAAGGAAAGCATTCTTAACATCAAACTGCAACAGAGGCCAATCCTGGTTTGCTGCTAAGGACAGAAGAACACGCACAGTATTAAGTTTGGCAACAGGAGCAAATGTCTCCTGATAGTCCACCCCATATGTTTGAGTATAACCCTTAGCAACTAATCTAGCTTTATATCGGTCAATAGAACCATCTGATTTGTGCTTAATAGTAAACACCCATCTACATCCAACGGCTTTTTTTTCCGTTTGGTAAAGGAACCAAATCCCAAGTGGAATTCTTTTCCAAAGCCTCCATCTCAACTTGCATGGCATTAACCCACTTAGGGTCAGACAAAGCATCTTGCAATTTTGTTCGAATTGATACACTAGATAGCTGACATATGTAAGATGCATATGGTTTGGATAAACAATGAGTAGACACATAATTGTTGATACGATATTTGGCTTTGGCATGCATATTAGGCTCATATTGTACTTTAGGTTTTCCACGATTAGCTCGTGGAGGCAACTGATAAGTAGAAGAATCGTCAGAATTTACCTCATGTATGCCACCATCTTGTACCAAACTGTTAGAAGAATCATCACTGGACGAACCATCATTAGGCAACTCGTTAGACATATCAGTAACAGGCAACCGATCATTAGAAGGTAATTCGTCAGACATACTAACAGGCAACTCGATGGGCACATCTGATCTATCATCAGTAGAAATAGTTCCGGGAATAACAGTTGACCGATCACTATCTGTAGTCAACTGATCAGTATCACACAACATAATAGGTTATGTTCCCAATTCTGCCTATAAGTTGTAACACATCATCCATACCATCTTTTCGAATCTGCACTTCACTCCCCCTCTCCCCCTGAAGTGGAGAGTCGGAAGAGGGCTTCACAAAATACGAAACTTCCTTATGGAAGGTGACATCCATGGTAATATAAGTTTTTTGA
Organism: Malus domestica; assembly: GCF_042453785.1. NCBI lineage: Eukaryota > Viridiplantae > Streptophyta > Magnoliopsida > Rosales > Rosaceae > Malus > Malus domestica. The sequence continues at coordinate 17,748,759 of NC_091673.1, forward strand.
GTCGAAGGATGATAACACTTATAGCCTTTCTGATTGTTAGCATACCCAATACAGACACATCGGAGAGCACATGCATCAAGTTTACTCCGCTGATGAGAGTAAACATGCACATACGCAATACACCCAAACACTTTCGGAGGAAGCTTTGATACAGAAACAAGAGAAACATGTTTTTGTAGCACATCGAACAGTGTCTGAAAATCAAGAACCCTACTTGGAACACGATTGATCAAATACACAACAGCCAAAACAACATGACCCCACAAATGATTAGGAACACATTTATCCAACATCAAGGAGCGAGCAACTTCCATTATTTGACGATTCTTCCGTTCGGACACACCATTTTGTTGGGGTGTAAACGGAGTAGTCGTCTGGTGAATAATACCATGATCACAAAAAAAACATGCCAAAGTGTGATTCACATATTCTCCCCCGTTATCAGACCTGAAGACCTTAACTTTGGTCTGAAACTGAGTAGACACCATTGTACAAAATTCTTGAAGAAGTAACGGAACATTACTCTTATTCTTCATCAAGAACACCCAAGTTAACCGAGTACAATCATTAATAAAAGTAACAAACCAACGGAATCCATTAGAAGTAACTTTCGCTGGACCCCATACATCAGAATGTATCAAATCAAATGGCAAAGTAGCTTTAGAATCACTTACAGGAAATGAAGCACGATGACTCTTAGCCATGACACATGTTTCACACTTGAACTTTGAATCACTACAAGTGCGAAACAAAGAAGGAAATAGATGTTTCATATAACTGAATGATGGATGTCCCAATCATCGATGCCACAACCAAATTTGATGTCTGTCATCCACTTTAACACTTAAAACTTGATGATTATTTGAACCAGAAACAACAGTATCCTCCATCGTCAAGATGTACAAACCCCATATTCTTTTACTATAATCAATTATCTTCTGAGTTTGAATATCTTGAAAATAACAATACGTATGGTAGAAGTGAGCAGAACAATATAAGGTATTAAAAAGTTTTCCTACCGACAAAAGATTGCACTTAAGATCAGGAACAAGTAAAGCATGGACCAATGATAAGGTTGGAGTAAGAGAGACACTAATGTAGTACATAACACTAATGCAGTACGTGACATAAGCACTCTATGTTAGTTCTTTAAGTGGTTATATAGTAGATGGGGTTTTTTTAGTAGATAGCTTCTGCAGGATGGTCACCAATGCTGGTAGTTTATATCATGACATTGACATCCTCTCTCTCTCTCTCTCTCTCTCTCTCGCTATATTTAGGTTAAAAGCTTCTGCTGAGTTGGGTTCGAATAATGCATGCAGTTGGTATTTGCATCGATCAACTTTTAGCAGGAAAACTGGGACGTAATCTTTTCGTTAAATAGTTAAAATATCAGTACACTTTGTCCTCTCCTGTGCCTTTCTCTTTTCTTAGTTTGTCACTATGCAAATTTCCAATTACTTATAAATAACAAATTAACTTGCTAATTAATACGGAAATCTCCTCTTGTCACTTCATATATGTTTGGTATAATGTATCGATTTCTTTCTAATTTTATATGGATGGAGGAATTTGAAAAATATAATTTGGATTTGACAATAGGCAAAAAATTGCTAACAAAACTAGAAACCAATATATTTGAATATATTGGAAGTGCACTTGAAATAAGTATATGCAATGAATCCTTTCAAATTAATTTTTTTCTCTTATTTTCCTTCTTATTCAAATCGCAAATCTTGTCATACATGGATTGAAATAGTCTAAATAAACAATTGGAGAAATTAGGTTTACATCTTTCTTTTTAATACTCCATTGATTAAAATCTTATTCATTTTCAATTTTTGATCAAGGTCCTTGGGTATTTATAACATCATTAATTATTTGAATAATAAAATATTTTTATTTTTAAATATATTCATTTAGTGTTAAAAATGTTAAAAATAGTATATTTATATTTATGGCTAAATTTTTTATCACATGTTTTTATTTTTAGTTTGTACCTATTTTTAATTTGTACCCATATATTAGTTTCTTTTTGTGCCCATATTTTTTAAAGTTTTATTTTTGTTTGTACCAATGTGTACACCGTCACGTGACATTGTATATTTAATCAATGATAGAAAAATTACATATGGTATATTTATGTTTTATGCCTAAACTTTGTATCATATATTTATATTTTAGTTTGTACCCACTTTTAATTTGCAACATTTTATTAAATTTGTAGTATTTTCTTTTTAGTTTTATTTTGTACGCATGTATTAATTTCTTTTAGTGCCTATATTTTTTAAAAATTCATTTGTACTCATAATTTTTTAATCTTTTATTTGCACCCTAATTTATTTATAATGTACCCATTCTTCTTAATTAATGTACCACTTTGTTATATGTGAAATGTACCAATTTTTTTGTAAAATGTACCATTTTTTTTACATTATGGATACATTCTTTTGCCATTTATTATTTCTTATTTTTACATAGTTTTTATCCATTTATTCAATCAAAATGTTTGAATTTTTTTATTGTAACCATTTCTAATAGTATTATAATGAGGGATTTTAAATTTATAGGATTATAAATCTCATAAAATATCAAACAATTAATGTCAAAACTATAAAACTATGAATACTAATTGTAATATAATGAGGTGTACAAAGTCAAGGGACTTTGATCAAACTTTGAATACCATTAAGGTTTTAGCCAAAGAATGTTAAAGATTAGGGACTGAATCCAAAGTATCCCTAAACAATTTAACCTTATAACATGTCTAAGCCCCTAGGTTTGGAATTGATTCATCCAAACAAGCCGCAAAGTTATGGCGTGTATATCATTAAATAATTATTCCTATGCTAGTTTAACATATTATGTTGTCAGATATTGTTAAATTGAATCATTATTTAAGTAAATTCCTTTTCTAATGCCACTACTACAATATTAGTTTTAGGTGTCGGATGATGGTAGCGGTTTAATAAGTCATTATGTCGAATAAAAGATATCTGACACATCATTCAGTTAGTGTCGGATAACAATGAAATCCTGTCGGTTATATCCAACAGAAATTCCTAACGGATATTTAGTGCCAGATGTAACCACCAGTATTTTTGAATTATGTTTTTTTAAATATTTTTAACCGATTCTGGCGGTTTTTAAGTTAATGGTGGTGATTATAACCGACAGAAATTGACTATTTTAGTTTATGGCGGTTATTATTTTAGTATTCTAGAGGTTATAACCGACAGAAATCGACTATTTTATTATTTTTAGGCCAAAAGTTTTTCAATTTGTTGTTCATACATATTCCTGTGTGAGAGAAACCCTAGCAAGTTAGTATATAAGCTAAGTTATCAGCTTCCTTTTTCTCATTGCTGCCATTCCTCATGCGCCGTTATAACCGATAGAAATCGACTATTTTATTATTTTTAGGCCAAAAGTTTTTCAATTTGTTGTTCATACAGATTCCTATGTGAAAGAAACCCTAGCAAGTTAGTATATAAGCTGAGTTATCAGCTTCTCTTTTCTCATTGCTGTCATTCCTCATGCGCTGTTTACCCCATCTCTCTCCACTATCTCCTGCAATTTCTTCCATTCCTTTTGCTTTTAGAAAAACCTTACTTGCCTGCAATCAAAACCAAAGCTTCCCTCTTTTCTGTCAAACCAATCCGTCTAAGCCGAAAGCATCCATCCGTTCTATCTGGTTTCGTATTGCAGCTCCATATTCTGAAACCTGCAAATTTGAACACAAATCTACCTTCATTTCTTCGCAGACTCGAGCCCAACTCACCTATTTCAGCCGTCTCGGTTTGCCGACGCACAAAGGTAAAATGCATCGATCTTGTTTCCTCATTAATTTCTTAATTCCAGCACAAATGCAATAGTGAAATTCGAGCCTAGTCAGCGAGCTTGTGTTGTAGAAGACGATCGAAGATGATGACGAATACAAGGAATGGTAGCAACGTCAGACTTTAGATCCGCAAGAAAAATGAGCAGCAGCAACCACGATGTCCACAGATCTCGAAAATACAGGTATAAATGCTCAACCAGAATGAGCATGGTCTTTGCATCCATATATCTGATAGTCTCCATTATACTCATGTTTTTTTTTTTTTTGGTATGCATGCTGCCCTGAATAACTGTGATGAAGTTGAGAAAGATGAAGTTGTTTGTGAGCAACAAGTCTGGGATGAGGTGCAAGTCTTTTGAGGAAGATGAAGATGTCAACAAATGTCTGTTGTTTCTTTCACTTTATTTTTCAGATTTTGTTTGGCTTGGTGTAAACCTTCAAGTAAATTCAATGTATACAAGTAAATTTAAAATATTTTTTTTAATGGATGAAGAATTGATTTGTCAATTTAAATTTAAGTTTGTTTCATGGTTAGAATGGTTTTTGTTTCGTAATTCATGTGCATATTTTTGTCAATTTTTTTTTTAAAGCACTAGCATTGATCATCAAATTTCAAAATTGTGCCCTGTCGATTTTATCCGACAGAGAATACTCTTATTTATTCATTATTAATATATTCTCTGTCGGTTATATCCGACACAAGTTCTGTCAGTTTTAGAGCCTTAACCGATAGAAAATTCATTTCCTGACGCTGGTAATTCTGTCACTTATTATATCCTGTGTATAGTGAAATTGATCATGTCGTGATAACATAACATACTATATATCTAACAAAAAAAGCATTTCCAATTATTAACTTCTTTTTTTCGGTTGACAACGGGCCATAAGCCTGAAAGAAAATGAAAGATTATCTAAGAATATCACAAGGTCACGAGACCAGAGCTATATCTACACTAGCGAACCGATGACAAGAAGAAGAAGTTTGCTAAAAAATCGCTAGACCCAAACTACATGACAAATCCAAATGAGTCAAATCATTAAAAACAAAGTTTTTTTCATGCGAAACATGACTTTGTATTATAACAAGTTAGAGGAATGGGTCAAGTTGGAGTGCTATAAACTAGTTAGCAGTACGTCACACAGAGTCTTGAAAGTCACCCAAATAGAAAACAAAAGCGTAGGTAGAATCCAAAACCTTGTGAATGAATGAAGCACAAGCGTGATATAATTCATTCAAGAAAATGGCGGATTAGATCAACCTTTCCAAATAGTATTCCCAGATTACCGTACAAAGGGAGAATATCATGTGTTGTATAATTCATTCACTAGTCATATGGAGGGATGAGATTATAGGAGGATGACTATACCTTTATGTCCCTTTGCTGTCAATTGCTAAATCAGCTTTTTTGGATGTTAATTACATGGTATCCCCAGTTGATTTGCAAGGATGAAGCTTTTGCTTTGTAGCATTTAAATTGAAAAGAAAAAAAAAACATTTGTTCTTGATCATTTTTTAACACAAATGGACATGATAGTGGGGGTGGTAGTGATGACAGCCGTATGGTGGTAGCAGTGGTGGTTGCAATGACAATTGTGGGGGTACGATGGTAGTGCCAATACTGGGGTGTGGTAGTTGGAGTGTAGAGCTAACAATGTTAGTAGGGGGCATCGACATCGGCAGTAGTTGCGGTTGTGGTTGTGGTGGCAGTGGTAGCGGTAGGGGTGCAACTTAGGCGGGTTGGAAGGTCAACCCAATCCTAACCCAACTTTTACAATTCGGGCTCGGGTTCGAGTTGAGTTTCATTCAGGTTCATTTGAGCTCAAGTTTAATTGGGTTTGGGTTGCCCAACTTTTTCAAGTTTAATCTTGTAACAACTTAGTTGCCAAGAATTCCTAAAAAAATTAAGTCAAGTAGCATCAAAGCTAACTAACTCTAATTTCATAAATCAATCTACTATAAAGTTTTAGGATTTAGAGACTACGAATATGGGTTGACTAATCAAAGCCTCTTATTCCCTAAAAGCTTAAGTAATTTTAAAGGGTAATTTATTAAAAAAATATTAGAAAGGACATTGGCTTTTGGACTTGGCACACTTGGGTGTAGTATGAGCAGTAATTGATATGGATTAAAATCTGGTTAGATTGGGTTTGGGTCGGGTTAGGTTGGGTTGGGATAGACGGGCAAATGATAAACCCAACTCAATCCAATCAACGAACGAGTTGAAATAGGGTTGGGCCTGGGTTAGGTTCGGGCGGGTTATAACTAAAAAAAATTGATAACTAAGGACTGAATTCTAATTTTTAAGCAACGTGTATAGTATAAGTTTGTGTTAGGTTGCCATCTTAAAAAACGTTAATGTCCGATATACATGATATAATTTAATTAATTTAGGTTTTAAACATGTAGGCACCATCATTTACTTTCACACGCCTAATGAAAAAGTATTAGCAAGTAAAAATAAAACAGAAAGTGACGCCTGCTCAATTAAAGAAAACTAGTGGTGTGGAATGATACTAAGCAACCCCACAAGAGATGAAAACAATTTGTTTCAATAGGAATTGGATCTCATCCAGATCCACTTTGGAGGAATCTTAAGAATTCTTATATCTTTGTCATTCATCGTATATCGTGTAATTAGAAATCATTTGACTTTTTTTATTTAAAATTAAACACAAATAGTATCTGATGAGAATTGACTATACAATGTACGATGAACAGTTAGATGTGAGAATCCCCATAAAATGGATCCGGAGAGAATCCTCTTCCGTTTCAACATGGTTTGATGTGACAAGAAAACCTCTCATCGGGATGCATTGAGTCTTCACAGAACATATACAAATTGCTTAAGGGGAGGGATCCCCATTTTTTCAAAAAATTGGGGACACGCTCCCCAGCGTTAGATTGGTTTTAATGAAATTGTGTGGTTGAGATTAAAACACAGACCACACAATTTCATTAAAGTTAAATCCAATGGTGGGGAGCGTGTCCCCATTTTTTTAGAAAAATGGGAATCCCTCCCCTTAAGCAATCTGTGTGTATGTATATATATATATATATCTTATAATTATTCATTTCATTGAGTGATCAGTGTAAAATTGCCTCAGGCGCGATAGCTATGAGAACAGATCGAATACAAAAACTAGAAGAAATAAGCATAATGAAGTGTAAAAAATTATGTGATACTAGGCTTTCCAAATACCAGATTTACCAAATACGATAAGATATCTTTATATCTATCTATATTTATCTGTAGTTTATTAGTACGACGAGCATGCATGCATTATTGTAGGTAGGGTTTCTGCAGAAGGACTTGGACCTCTCATCTACCAGCAAACATAAACACACAGATGCCCACTTCCTACCATTCACATATACACCTCCATCAACTGCCATGGCTAAATGGAAATATCGAAAGTGACGCATGCAACTCGGCACTGCAATTACTTAAGTCCGATCATATCCAACTTTCTTTTTCTTTCTTGACCAAAAAATAGTTCAGTTTCTTGTCGTCTATCTGTAGGCCTTAATTTTGTTTTTATTACGAGTGAGGGTGGTACCTTAAATTAATCAAATTTTCAAGCCACTGCCATGAAAATAAAATAATATATATGGTTTTCTTAAAATTTCTCTAAAGAATTAATCGTTTGATATTTTTTGCAGTGAGTAATGATAGTGAGACTGAATTTGAAGATTAAATTTGCAAACTAAAGGATGTATCACCAATAGAAATGAGCACGTTTATCAACGCTTAAGTAATAAACTAATCATTATCTTCCATGTCTTTTAGTTTTCAAATTTAATCTCTCTAGCATTACTCTTTTTTGCAGTACTACCTACTTACAAAAATAGTTTAATTATCAAACCAAAAATGCTCAGTCGTCCACTCCACCACAAGCATTCCCCACTTAATTAATTACCATTGTTAAACTAGTATACATTACTCAATCCACCAATCAACTAATAAACTCTAACTGTATATATTTTCCATATTTGTCTTACTGTTATGCATTTTACTTGATTTATCTATTCATTTATTTCTAAAATTTTATGATCATTTCTAATAATGTGAATGGTAATATATAGAACCACTGATTGTATATTATTTTTTGCCAATTACATTTCACTTTTTGTTATTTTGTAACACAATGCCTCTTAAGGCATTGTTTTATTTGTTTTCAGTTGTATAATTATATTTAATACTTCTAACTGACTCATTACATTGTTAATTTTGTTTTGAAAAATTTTATTTGAAACCATGTAACATTTTTCTACATCCAATTTACCTCGACACTCATATTATTTTTAATTAAAAATTTAATTTCTTTAAACCTAAATTTATTACCTAAACTACCCCCCAAACTCAATTCAAAATGTAAATTTAATTTTGCACCCATTTAAAAAATAAAAACCAAAATTGAAGAATTTAGTGGAATTTTTACTTGTTTATGAATCTTCTATATACCTACCTAGCATTTTTAATTTCTTGTTTTCTTGTTTTCTTGATATCCATTTCCCTGTAATTTTATTTGCATATAGGAATTAATAGATTTTCTTGAACAGAAGATACTTCAAAAGTTGTGTTTTCAAGGAAACTCGAAAGTCAATAATCTTATGGGTCATTTGTCTCCCCTCCCACCTTGAGCTCTTTAGAAACAGAGCTTATATTCTTTTGTCTATCTTAGCTTTTAGCTCTTTACCAACAAAGCTTTTTGCTTTTTAAAATTTTCTCTGAATTTTTCTATCAATTGTTTCACTGCATCTTATTTGATCTTTTATGTAAGTTTCAAATTTCCAACTGGAGCCGCGTACAACACTGTAGCGTTTCCCATAGTTGTGTACAATACTATGGCATTTCCCTGCACTGCCCCCAACCAATTTATTAGAAGAAAAACAATTGTCAATCAGAACGACAATGAAGGGCCTACTTTCATATGTCTATACTTAAAAAACATGATAGAAAATAAAAATAACAATTATGAAAATTGGTTGGCGTCCAAAGCAAGATATAGTTGGCAACGTATCTGCAAATGTAAATACACGAAAAAGATTGACAAATATTTTCAAAAGAAAAGGAAATTTCCACATATCTATCAACAGGAATGGGCATCCACATTTTTTCATACCAACTCGTACATTGTTTTTTTCTGTGATCGTTCTCATATGACCTTTGACCATATGCTACACTACACTTGTGCGCATATGTACCGTTTCTTTCATTAGCAAGTGTTAGTTGAGGGCGATTCACAATCTTACCTTTGATCATATGCTAAATCAGAAATTTTCATAACAATTACCATATTATTCAGTTTTCCTTGTTCATGAAGCCATCTAATCAACGCATCTTTCCTTTGAATATCTGCACGTAACACCTATTTCATTTGATTAAAATTTAATTTCTAAAATTAACTTACATGTCAACGACACTATAAATAAATGATCACCTCATAAGTTGTAAATTGGTCAGTATAATCCATTACACATTCTTGTCCAACCTCATTGCCTCGATCAGAGGCATTACCGTATTCTTTTTCCTAAGAAAATGACAAAATTATATATACAGTAAAAAACTTTCACTAAGAATGATTGAACAAATCATAAGCAATTAGACTCCGAATTTAGATCAAAACAAATTTGAAATCTCACTTCATATTTTGTTAAACTGAATCCGAATTAAACTCGATTTATTAATTAACAAAGTCATATGTATAATCTTCCTAGTAAAACAAAGGTCTAAATTTTCCCAGTATATATAATCAATGATAGCACGACAACTAATGCCTACTTAATATGGGAGGACAAACTAGCACGGTAACAAATTGTAATATGAAGTGAAGGGTTTCGTATGGGAGGACAAACTAGCACGGCAACAACTTTTGCTTTCTAATATGCCAACCAAATTATCAATACTTCTATTTTGTACCCAAGAAATTTGGTGTCTACAACAATTTATTAATACTTTCTCTACAGCTGTTGCAGAAATTTTAACAAACTATGCGCAACTTGGGATTAACGAAAGAAAATTGAAACCCAAATATTCATCTTCTAAACTCTAAAAAAAATTGAAATCAAACGAAAAAAAAAAATATCCATAAATCGAGTTATACCTTAGTTAAAACTTCAACATCACCATCTATGGATAAAAAAAACTTAGGGTTTTAGCTAGAATGAATGTAGGATAAACTAGGAGTGATGGTAGGGTTTAATTATAAAGTGTGGTTTATTGATAAAATTTAGTTTTCTTATTAATTTTATTTTGTACTTCATGGTAATTATGTAATAGGGTAAAAAAAACAATCAACTTTAATTAATTTCATGTATGAAAAGGTTACATAGGTTCAAATAAAATTTTCCTTTTGTCTTTCTTAATTATGGAATTAGATTGATGTGGAAATTATAGTCATTATAACTTTGTCAAATATTTGAGTCCAAAACAACTAAAATGGCCTAGAAAAACCCCAAACTGCCTAAAGAACTTGACTCTGAAAAATGTACATATAATAATCCAACTTCTAAAAGATGCTAGGCGGTGGTTTGGGGCCTAGCATTTAGGCAGCTAGGCGAACTAGGCAGATTTAAGTAAATTTATTTATATCATATAAATAAGTATTTGTTTATACTTAAAAAAAATACATAATTGAATTGGGATACATAAATTACAAAATAAAATGACATATTGATTAAAGCATTAGAACATATTGAAAATATGAGGAACAAGTATATAATGAGTGTTCATCCAAGTATTCAACAAGTTTTCTTACAATTTATTGAATAAAAATAAAATGCAAAATGAAAGTGATCAATTTTATGTCTAAGTGAGAGTTGTGACCAAGGCGGGCAAGACTAGCGCCTAGACGGTTTAGGTGGGTGTTTAGGCGGTCTAGGTAGATACCTAAAGAGGTCTAGATGCCTTTTATTAATTTTCAAACATCTAGGAACTAATCGGGACGGTGACTAGATGCCTAGCGCCTAGCCGGATATTTTTAGAACAGTGATAGTAACATTGTCCATCTTCAACATTGATTGTAGGAGGTTGCTAGGAGACTTATGTGTAACATAACAGATATCCTTGTGTGTTTGCTTCTCTCCTCACGTGATACAAATGGATATATAGTCCTATTGCAAGTAAATTTTAACCAATAGTTGACAAGTGGTTCACATGTATATCCTCTCATTGGGAAACAAAATCATCGTTTCAAATTATGGAGGTAGGGCCTCCTAACCTAATGCAAATATTAAAGTGTGTCACCAAAGAAGGAACTTCTTTAATTAAATGTGTTACTTTTTTCTAATCAAGTCCGAAATGTAATTAATTCCAAATCTAAATTAAGCATTTGAATCCCCAAAAGCTAATAACAAGCCCATGTTCCCAAAAGCTTTAAAGAGAGAGTAATGAGTCTCAAAAAAAAAAAAAAATTCTCTAATTGCATTTGGACATCATCAAAAGAAGTTCACTAAAGTGACATCAATAGTATTGTCTCATCAAAGTCCTCACATAGAGAAAAAATTAATTAAACCCAAAGGGGGTTTAGTGCTTGGATTACTAATCCATGGGACATGATTTTGTTTCACTAATTATTCTTAAAGAGTTGCCTTTTCATCCTCTGAAGCATAAAAAAGAAGGAAAAGTTGATCGCAGTATTTGACAATGGGGAAACTTTGATGTGTGAAGGGAGGAACGCAGGTATCGTATGGTATTTGGACTTTGGAGAATGAAGATGCTGAGGTTTGGCAGGTATTTGAAAACTTTGGCACTCTCTTAGTTGCACAAAAATTTAGGTATAAAATAAAAAAAACTAATTAAAAGGGTTTGAAAACTTTAAGTTTTAATCAAAAAGATAAAAAGGTGTTGTAAGTAGATAGCACCATGAGTAACTTTTTAGAGTAAAATTATCATTTTTCGTTAAAGTAAACAATACCAGAAGTGTTTCGTTAAAACTTCTTATAAAATACGGTCTTCTTAGCATTTTTAATTAACTAAAACATGAAAAATGAGTTAAATAATAATAACAAGTATGATTTTACCTTTTATATATGTTTTGAGGTGGGAAATAAAATTAGGATGGTCATGAATTACTACTAGAATTATGACCATAAACGTGTCATAATGTTTTGGTTTAGTCTAGGGAAGTAGCATAGCATCCCACTGATTATAATGTGAATCATTTTTCATCATTGTTCTTTCCAAAGCTGTAAAAATGTTGCCAAAACATATTTGGAAAATGCTACGCATACCATCTTTTTCAAATAAACTATATAATATGACGATTGATGATTAGATTCTATTTTTAATAAGAGTGCATTTTTACTCATCACCATGAATTATTGTGTATGTCACCATGCACCTCATCATTTGACACACATCTTTTCACTTAACCATAGTAAAAAAAAAATTCAAAATTAGAAAAGAAACATTTAATATTAAAGTTAACTATAGGTAGTTGAGAGAACATGTGTAAGATGATGAGGTGTGTGATGAGTATACACCAGAGATATGGTGGTAAGCAAAAAATACTCTCTTTTAATAAAGAAAAAGTTCAACTGTCAACCGTCACATCATATGATTTATAAAAATTGTCTAAAAAGATGATCTCTCAAGCATCCACTCCGATGAGAAAATATTATAGGCCCTTCCTCCCTGCTTCCACCGGTTGACATATGGGTTGCATGCATGCTGATTTTATCTTTGTCCCCTTCTGCTTTTAATTCCATGACTTCTCACTTCTCAGGTTGATTTTACCCAAAATTGTACACAAAATCATAACTTTGTGTCCTCACCATATCTTAACTCCGATGAAAATTGACCAGACATGCGTCCAACACAAGATTCACATATACATGCTCACTCTCACACTCACTGTAAATCTTGATTTAATTATTTTTACTGCTAATTATTTTCAAACAAAATATATAATTAAAGCAAATTGTGAGAATTTTAGGTCATTATATACATCATTTGTTTTTTCTCTTTGCGTCACCATCATTTCTTCCGGTGGACTTGTCAAAAGAGATTGAGATTTACTAATAAGCATAAATATATGGCCCAAATTTATTTTTCAAAAAGAGTTGAAAAAGAAATATGTAAATAAGGACGATTTACAAAGAATATTGGTAATATGAGCAGAGGGCTACTGAATTCGCATTTGGATTTTATTTTACTAGCATAATTCTATTAGGAATTATCCTTATTACATAGGTTTAGCAAGAAGATAATAAACTCGTAACGACCGTTATGCAAAAGCGGAAAAAAATGATAATAAAGCTCGTTAATGGCCGTAATAAAACTCTGAGTGCTCTACCGCTACATCTATAAGTACTCAATTGGCTTCAAATGTAGGGATGTGTATTAAGAGATGTATATCAAGAATAAAATGCAATTAAGTCTCCCAGATGTTTTTGAGACAAACTGTTGAGCTCGAACAAAATATGACATGCAGCTGGTTCTTATCGTAATCTGATTGATATTATGAAAAATGATGATTTGGAAAGTAGTAGTTGAGGATGCATAATTTGCTCCCCGCAATGGACACTAATTGATTAAAAATGGAGCAATAACTTAAGTGCCTTTAATCATGAAGGGGTTTTCCTTCAATTGGTTTTTTTGTCCTATATATTATGGTGATAGATAAAGTGACATTCAATATCCATTTCTTTAGTTTGAGGTTTTGTGTTCAAATTTTATCAACATGAACAGAAGTTTATTATACGTTGTTAAGAGCATTTATCGTTATACCTAAGTATATATGTTCGATTTTGATCTCTTATATAAAATCAATTGTATTAAGATAAAATAAAATAAAATAAAATAAGTTATATTGTTTTTTTTTTTGAAAAAGAAAAAGAAAAAGTTATATTGTTGTTCTTTCGTAAAATAAATAAAACAATCGTCATTTTAATCATGGTTTATCTAAAAAAGACCAAGCAATGGTAAATTTATTTATTTATTTTTTTGAATAAACCATATTATCTACATTAAAGAGAGGGGGTGGCCTTAGCCTTACAATAGGCTAGCAACAATGTGGTTCAAAATTCGTCTTTGGCGAGAATCGAACCTATGACCTTTCACTTACAAGTGAAAAAAAATATTACTAGAATGTAGTACAAAGTAACCACTAATAAACAATTTTATATTGGTTGTATAATGTTTAATCACGCATCTTTGACAGTTTCAAATACATCTTTTTTAACCAAATATATATATTTAAGGAGTCATAGATCAAAGGAACAAAACCCACAAAATACATGTGAAATAAAAGAAACCAACAATTATTATGATGGGAGATTTCTAAATGTGTTGAGTTCACATAGTACTCACGTTGTCTAGTAAACGTGTCGTGTTTGTCGTATTTGTTTTGTTTTCGTGTCGTACTCGTTGTCTTAACTGATTTTATCATGTCAAACCGGGCTCATAATAAGTAACTCAATAATATCCTGGCTAGTCAACCGGTAAACAATTTTATATTGGTTGTATAACGTTTAATCACGCATCTTTGACAGTTTCAAATACATCTTTTTTTAACCAAATATATTTATGTAAGGAGTTATAGGTCAGAGGAACAAAACCCACAAAATACATGTGAAATAAAAGAAACCAACAATTATTATGATGTGATATTTATAAATGTGTTCAGTTCACATAGTATAGTACTCACGTTGTCTAGTAAACGTGCCGTGTTTGTCGTACTTGTTTTGTTTTCGTGTCATACTCGTTATCTTAACATATTTTGTCATGTCAAATCCGTTATCGTAACAGGTTCTTAACAAGTGACTCAATAATATCCTGACTAGTCAACCGATTGTGTCATTTTGTGTTGGGTTAATAGGCAAGAATTTGTTATGCCTAATGTACAGACTTGCCAAACGGGTCGTGTTCGTGTCGTTTATGTTTCTTGCCTGTTATCTTAACGGGTTCTTAACATGTGGATCAATAACGACTCAATTCGTTGATGAGTTCTTAATGGGTGATATGCTAACGACCAAGCTCGTGAACGTGTTGACTCGAAACTTGTTATTTTTGTGTCATTTCGTGTTGAGTTAACAAGTCGTACAAGAAGTTATCAACCATAAACCATCTTTTTAAACTATATTTATAGATCACATGATATGATAGTTATTTGTAGAATTCATTCTTTAAATTGTTAAATAGGAATCTAACCATTAATTGTCATATTATGTGATTTATAAAATCTAGTACAATAAGATGGTCTCACTAACATTTTTCAGAAGAAAAAATGTAATACAATCTAACTATTAATTGTCACATTATGTAATTTATAAAATCTAGTACAATAAGAGGGTCTCACTAACATTTTTCAAAAGAAAAAATGTAACAAAACTAAAAGTGAAAAAAGTGAAAAATAAAATCCAATTTCTTGTTCTTGTTCATTTTCTTCTTTAAAAAAGAAAAGAGAGTACAAACAAAAGGGTGAGTTACGTAGCAATATGATTATCTCTCCTCTTTTTTTCCGTCCATTTTCCTTTCTTTTTATTTGAACGGTTACGATTAAACCACATCAACATCTTATATTAATTTTTTATAACAAGAGAAAGATAAAATAGGAGAATGTGAGAGGAATGAATAAAAATGAATAGAAAAAATAGGGGAGAGAATCCTAATCCGAGTGATGTAGCTCAAAGCTCAAAAAGTTGGGGTGTGTGGTATCCAAAACGGATAAGGATTGTCTGTCCTCCACTTTTGGTGCCCTCTCCGTGCCCTTCTGTTTGTATGGTCACGGTTAAGCTACGTCAACATTTTATATTACTATTCATTTTTGTCTTATTATATCTATAAAAAAACAATATAAAATGTTAACATGACTTAACCGTGACCACACAAAATAAAAGAGCACAGAAAAGACACCGGAAGTGGAGCACATACAATCCTTGTCCATCCAAAACGACGTCCCTTTTTTGCAGTCAGTTAAAAATCACGAAATTCCAAAACCGACCCGGCGAACCAATGCGATCGCATCGCACCGTACACTTCCCCACACACCCCACTCGTCTCTCACACGACTCACCACACCCCTCCGTTTTCAAACCTTCAAAAACGTCCCACACAACCCCCTCGTGCAAGGCCAAGATAGTAATTTCGTAATTTTACCATCATCCGCGCCACGCTGGAAACTGCAATTTCTGGATAATTCCCGTCACGTCATATCGTACGTGGCATCCGATCCTAGTCAGCTCCCAGCTTCTCCTATAAAATGCCCAGAGCCCATCCCTCACCCCCAGTCCTTCACTCTCCATAAAACCCAGACCTCACAGCACACTGAAAAATCTCAAGGCTCTCCTTCCTCCTTAGCTAACAACCACCACAATCACCGTCGCCGGCGAAATCGATTGCCGGAAATGAATATTCCGGCAACCTTATTACTCACATCCACAAGAAATGTTCGTATATTCGATCATCGCCGTCACGTTTTCCACGACAAGCCATCATCGGAGGTCATACTCTTTTAGCTCGAGTTTTTCTGGTGAAAGAAATATTAACATTTTCTAGGGGAAAGAAGTGATTTTTATTTTTCGATTTTTGAGTTTTGGACCGGATTTAACCTTGTAGGCGTTGAGATATTTGAGTTTTTTGGGGTAGTGGAGGAGGAGGGTGAAAGTGTATGAAAGTAGGCATTAATTTCTGAATTGAGTTTTTGATTTTTGTATAAATTTCTGTGGGTTTCGATTTTTTTGAATCCCAAAGTTTAATTAGGCTCTGAAAAATGAGCTGAAAGCTCAGAAATTAGGTAGGGCGGTGCGTCAGTGTCTTAGTAAATTGTATAGCTTGTAAAACCCGAGATATGCCATTTCCGATGAAGATCCAACCGATTGATATCGATTCCGAGAATTTGATCGAGCCGGCCCGGGTCGACTCGGCGAAACCGGTCTTGAAATCGCGGCTCAGGAGGCTCTTTGACCGGCAGTTCCCGAGCGTGCTTAGAATCTCTTCTGCGCATGAGAAGCAGCCTGCTACTGAGCCGCCTCCGCCGCAGCAGAACTACAATCTCAGCAAGGATGAAGGGACCATCGGCGCTGCGGCCGAGTTCGAGCCGAGTTCGGTTTGCTTGGCGAAGATGGTTCAGAATTTCATCGAAGAAAGCAACGAGAAGCAGCCTCCGCCGAAATGTGGACGGAACCGCTGCAATTGTTTTCACGGCAACGGCAATGACAGCTCCGACGACGAGCTCGATATCTTCGGTGGAGGTTTCGGTGATTCAATCTCCTCCGGTTCGTTCGGTGGCGACGCCTCCGATATTCTTAAGGTACAAAATTATAAATAATCGTTGCTTCGATTACACTTTTTGATTAGTAATTTGTTTTTGCATTTTCTCGCGGTTTCTTGGCAACCAAACAGAGAATATGAATATGAATATGTATATGGATGATTGATTGTTTGTTTAATCAGAGTCTGATTCCATGCGTGAGCGTCTCGGAGAGAAACCTCCTGGCCGATACGGCGAGGATCGTCGAAGCAAACAAGAATCTCAAACAAAAAGACGATTTGAGGAAGATGGTCGCCGACGGACTGCAATCCCTCGGCTACGATTCCTCCACCTGCAAATCCAAATGGGAGAAATCGTCGTCTTTCCCTGCCGGTAATTTACAATCCCATCCCACACGTTCTCAGAATCCAAACAGATATAAGAAAAAAATTCAAATAAAAAGTAAAAACAAAATTAAATTTGGTTGTGGCTTTTGGTCTTCAGGTGAGTACGAGTATATCGACGTGACGGTAGAGGGGGAAAGGTTGTTGATTGACATTGATTTCCGATCGGAATTTGAGGTCGCTCGATCCACTGGGGCCTACAAGGCCGTCCTCCAATCGCTGCCGTACATTTTTGTCGGAAAATCCGACCGTCTGGGCCAGATCGTCTCCATCGTATCGGAGGCAGCCAGACAGAGCCTGAAGAAGAAAGGCATGCACTTCCCTCCGTGGCGGAAAGCCGAGTACATGCGCGCCAAGTGGCTCTCACCCTACACCCGAACCGCCGTTCCCCGTCCAGAAAATGACACCGCTCCGGCGTCGGAGAGCCCAGCGGTAATCTCTGACGCTCCGACCGAGGTCGACAATCTCAGCGATTGCGGTGAACTCGAGTTGATCTTCGGTGAAATCACATCGCAGCCGGAGAGCCATCTTCCGCTACCGTCGCCGGCGGGAAATTCAATTTCAGGTGAGAAGGCGGCGGTGGCTTGGCAGCCGCCTGCGATAAAGCCGAAGAGCGTTGAGAGAGGAGCGAGGATCGTGACCGGATTGGCATCGCTGCTCAAGGAGAAACCTTGAGGCAAATTTTGGATTTTTTTTTTAAATTTAAAATTTTCCGGAAAACAAAAAAAGGATATAAGTATTAAAAAAATAAAAGAAATATATAAATGGGAGTTGGAATAGTAGAGTGGTAGTCGTACAGGCTTTTAAACTTTTGTCTTTTTCCTAAGTTTTCCCTTCCTTTTTTGTTAGCAAAGGGCATAAATGTAAGAAAGCGAGTAAATCTATGGACCATCATCATCTCTATGTAATAAAATAAAATTAGTTTTAAATACCAAAATAGACTGTTAATATTTTTGGGGAAATTTTCTATAGCACCTCGAAATAGTTGACGTTCCAATAATATGGTAGCACCATTTTTACTACAAGTACGATCGTTCATCTAGCACTAGATGACTGAACGATTTTGAATTTAATTAATATTTTAAGTGATCTTAAAACAAAATTGATAATTTTGTAACAATGAAGGCTTAAATAAAAAATGATAAAATATTATTTTATAAAATTACATTATTGCTCTTAATATTTATATTGTGATAGAAGATTAAGCAGTCATTATATATATATTTTTTAATTTTTTACTAACAAAAAGAGTTTTATTAATATATATTTTAGATGAAAGAAAAAGTTGAAAAAGTAAATTGAGAATATTTGAATGAAAAAAGTGTTATCACTTAGAATTATGATCTAGTGACATTACTTTTCAAAGAGGCCTTAGATTCGATTCTAGCTAACGGTTAATTTGAATCACATAGTTGCTAATTTATTGTGAGGCTAAGTCACTCATTCCCTTAGCGTAAATGATATCCTTTATTAAAAAAATATGAAAATAGTACTAGCATTTTTAGTATTTTAATTAAATTTCAGTTATGTCTTTAAATTTAATTAATTTACTTATTTTATGGTTTTTGGGCGGATATATTTTTGTCAAACGATTATTTTGTTAAATTAGATGTTAAATTAAGTAATCGAAGGAGTCCAAACTCACGTCGTGGTGCAAAATTAATATTTTTCTTGGTTATTGTAATAGAAGGCCATTTGCAGGTGGTGGGCATTTTGATGTAAGGTACTGTGCAGGGACGGTTTGTTGAAGGGGGAACAAAGGAGGATGAGAGTCTCTTTTCTCAATTTCCCATCTTTTTAGGGTATATTTTTGTCTTTTTCTAAAAAAGTAAATTATTAAAGAGGAGAGAGAGAGCGAAAGAGGTTGATGATGAAGAAGACGGCAGGAGAGAGAGAGAGAGAGAGAGAGAGAGAGAGAGAGAGAGAGAGAGAGAGGGGGCCTCGTGGAGTCTCGAATGCTGTGACTGTTAGTGAGGGGTTAAATATTAATAATAATAATAAAGTTAATTAGGAAAATGGAAAATTATTGATTAGGATCGCGTGATATTCCCTCCCTGCCTTGGGAGGAATTTGATTAATTATGGAGTGTCGAAAACGCGTCTTTTGGTATAAGAGTTGAAAAAAGTGAAAACCAGTAAGCCAATTCCATCCGCGACCACCAGAAATAAGGAAAACAAACACTTCTCATCTGTTTTGTGTGTCAAGCTATTGCTTTGACTGACGACTCTCTCTCCCTCTATCTCTCTCTTCACAAGCTGCTCTAACACGTGCAAGCCATTGAGAGGCTCTTGAGAACTTATTTGTGTTCGGATTTTTTGGAAATTTTGCGTATGAAGCATTTGAGTGCAACCCGCAAACCAAGTGCTTGCTGCTGGCTAGTCCAAAGTATAATGAGTTCGATAATGCTTGTGTCCTCCTTATCGAGGAAGTTACGTATTTCTCACTTACGATTAATAAATTTTCTCCGTCCAAATATCATAATCGGAACCGTAGAGGACACAAGCATTATCCTAACGAGTTTATTGAGCATTTGTTTTACTCATCTTGGAGTTAAAATATAATGTTTTTTTTACTAGATAATTTAACATATTATGGTATTAAATTGGATCAATCGAATTTTATTTGAATGTGTGATTCAAATTTGAAATTTTGATAGTTGGTGGAGAATGCTAACAATTTTCTTATTTGAACATTCTCACTCTATTTTATCGGTTGTCATTATCATTCTGCAATGTTTCATGATGATCTGAACAACCTATCTTCTAGCATCCTTTATATACGTGTTGACCCTAAAAACTATTTAGCCTACGGGGCTTACAGGCCGAATAACTAATGAGTTAACTATGTCCTTTTGGTGAATGTAGGTGTGCTAACTCACCACTGAGCTCAGCGGATAAGTAAAATGATTGTGTAGGTGGCGTCGAATGCGCTGCTGACTCCTGTATCTAAGCGATCACGGCCGAGGAAGGAACTTGTCCCTTGAAGACATGGTTGTTAGTTATTGCGAAGTTCAGAATTGTCTGCACCAAGTTCGGCTACCTCAATTATATTTGTGAAAATATAGATACACCGAATCGGTATCAAAATGTATGACCACAAATACTCAAAAGAGATGAGTGTCTTAACTGTAAATTGTTCGGTCATTAGAATGCCGAACTCTGAAGTTCACATGGGAATATCTGACCATAGACATGATCGGCTTTCAATGTGTCAAACATTAAGTAACCTGGTAATACCCCGCTTCGCTCAGAAGGCTGATGAAATGACCTCCCTCTCACTAACAGAGACTTGGATAGATAGTTAGCCGAACTTGAGGCAATGCTGTTACTCTAAACTGAATGTGCTCCTTAATCGTCTAACTTTATGGGTCCAGTCCTGTCGCTGGTTGCAACACAATATTGTTAATCCAGATTGAAAATATGCTGACAAAGTTAAGGAAGTTAGTGTTTTCTCAAAGATTTGAGAGGGTTTCGTGTAGAGCGAGAATCTACACATGGCAGTTTTGTGTGTTAAGTTAAAGGTCATTTGAATGTTGCAGAACCACTTCTATTTGTTGGGGTGAATTTTGTGCTAATCACTCACATCGAAGTAGAGTCCTATATAGACCGTACCTCTTCAGCGTCTCTTGATCCAATTTCTTATAAGATAATCCTAATCCACGCATAGCCTTCGGTTACTCTTACTAGAATTAGGACTCTAAACCCAATCTTTTTTTCTGCATTCGATTCACTCCCAATTTGATCACACATGAGCCTTGATTCTTGGATTATTACGAATCTTCTCAAAGCTCATCCTGATCCTTAATAATTTCACACATATTAGGACTCAGCCGAATCATACTGCCAGATTTCTTAAGAGTCATTCTTCTCTTAGGACTCGGTCGTAACACACCGGGCTAGTCTTGATCCAATTTAGAAGAATAATAATTAGGCAGAAGATCATCAACCAATATCAGGCTCATGACTTTATGCGGCCCAAGCCCAATATTTTGGGTCCAAACAATTTGAAAAAAAAGAAAGAATAACTCGAAAGTAAGACAATAATTAGTGTCAAATCCAAGATTCTAATCTTGGGAGGTCCTAGTGTAAAAGACATTAATTTTATTTAAACAGTATTGCGCATGAAGGTGTGCAAATATTTTCAACTCCTAAGTTAGGAATTTTATCGAGCATCTATTGTCATATGTTGAAGCAATTTTCTCAATTATTTCAAAACCCTTGCCAAGTGATGTTGAGACCCCCTATCAAGTTTTGTTGACATGTCCTGCCACATGCTGCTAAGATATGCTTAGAAGGAATTTCATCAAACACTTGGTAGGCACTAAATGGACTTTTACAAGACATTCAGATGGTCTCTTGAGGACCTTCAGAGACACTTTTAATGGCCTTCAGTGGTTTCTGAGACCACCCAAGTCCATACGAGGTTGGTGTCTAACTAGGCATGTACTTGAGACTTCATGCTATAAAGTTGTTAATTTGCCAACTTGCCTCTAGCAGTTGGAAAGTACTTCAGGAGAAAGTGCTCGCCTCTTTGCTAACAGTCAAACCAAGTTGTTGAGCGGTTGTCCGTAGCGCTCGGAACTGACTCTTCTAGTTTTATTGGACTTTGGTTGTCATTTTCCTCTTTGGATCTTCTTTCCGCCTTTCTCATGCTTTCACTATTTTAGGGGGGTCTAAAAAGAACTTGTGTTAACAGTTTAGATACCAAATTATTTGTGGCTAAGTTTATTTACAAGGGTTGCGTCTATAATAATCTATCATTTTAATGCTTTTATGGAAAATTTAAATCCATATAGTCATTCTTAATTAGTACCAAGACTAAAATATCCATCCTTCTCCATTTACTTTCAATAGTTTCCATAATAATATCATGGGAAGTGGAGTGTGGCACATATTTTAAGTGGAGTGTGTTACATATGTTAAGTGGAGCATGTGACGCGATATGGTACAAGTGTTATTACTTAAATATATGATCAAAATGAGTTGAGTTGAGCGTGTGACAAATTTGAAGCTTACTTTATAAGGAAAATTAATAAAAATGACTTGAAAATTTTGAGTTTTAACAATAAGGATAAAATAAAGGGTAAAGTGAATAGTACCAGGATTGACTTTTTAGTGTAAAAATGTGGTTTTCCGTTAAAATGAACAGTACCGGAAGCATTTCGTTAAGGTTCCATATTTTATATGCTTGGAGTTGAAGCCTTTTGAGAAAATGTGGCTAAACACACGCTTTGGAGTCATATAACCTTTAAACGATTAAGGAAATATGCATCATGACTATTTAGAGACTAATTCCCTTCTCATTGCGCTAAATGGGTGATATGTTTTGCCCAAATTTATTTTATAATAAACTAAAAACAAATCCAACAATTTTTTTTTAAATTTACATAAAAATATTTTAAAAACTCAATTGGAGAAAAATATAAAACGTTATCTATGGATTTGTTGATTTTTAGTTGTTAAATTTCTTTTATGACTTTCTTGAATTACAATGTTAGGTGTCCTTTTTTTTCTTCTAAGTATTGGACTTGTAGTGTTTCTACAAAGTACAATATCATCAAGGCTCTATGTAAAAAATATATCATCAAGGCTCTATGTAAAAAATTATTTTCTTCTTATATGTGTGTATGTATGTGTGCATGCGCTCAATAATACAATCTCGTAGTGTTGAGAGGATAGCAAAACGTTAAAAAAGATCAAAGTACAACATAGGTTGGTTTTTAAAGACATCTCATTTGAAAATGTTCTTAGTTACTTATTAAAATGGTAGCTTGATACGATTTCAACATAAACTACGTGTTGGCTAATAGCGATTTGACTATTGTTTTGGAATTGATATTGTTACAGTTAGTCTAATCTCATAAATAGTCGTTAACGCTTTTAAAGAACCATCATATTCTCCCTTCTTTATTTTAGAAAATTTATAGAGCATCATTTTTGTAGAAAGCAAATAGAAACCCCATTATTATAGATAATTTAAGGGAAAATTAGGTTGACATCCTTCTTTTTATTACTTCATTGATTAAAATCCTATTCATTTTCAATTTTTGATCAAGGTCCTTGGTATTAATAACATCATTAATTATTTAAAATAATAAAATATTTTTATTTTTAAATATATTCCTTTAATGTTAAAAATGTTACAATTATTATATTTATATTTATGGCTAAATTTTTTATCATATATTTTTATTTTTAGTTTGTACCTATTTTTAATTTGTAAATATTTTTTAATTTGTACCAATTTTCTTTTCATTTTTAATTTGTACCCATATATTAGTTTCTTTTTATGCCCATATTTTTAAAAATTTTATTTGTGTTTGTACTCATGTGTATACTATCATCTGACATTGTATATTTAATCAATCATAGAAAAATTACATATGGTATATTTATGTTTTATGCCTAAACTTTGTATCATATATTTATATTTTTAGTTTGTATCCACTTTTAATTTGCAACATTTTTTTAAAATTTATAGTATTTTCTTTTTAGTTCTATTTTGTACCCATGTATTAATTTCTTTTAGCGCCTATATTTTTAAAAATTCATTTGTATTCATAATTTTTAATCTTTTATCTGTAACCTAATTTATTTCTAATGTACCCATTATTCTTTATTAATGTACCACTTTGTTATATGTGAAATGTACCAATTTTTTTGTAAAATGTACCAATTTTTTTAACACTATGGATACATTCTTTCGCCATTTATTATTTCTTATTTTTACATAGTTTTTATCCATTTATTCAATCAAAATGTTTGAATTTTTTATTGTAACCGTTTATAATAGTATTATAATAAGGGATTTTAAATTTATAGGATTATAAATCTTATAAAATATCAAACAATTAATGTCAAAATTGTAAACATATAAATATAAATAGTAATATAATGAGATGTACAAAGTCAAGAGACCTTGATCAAACTTTGAATACTATTAAGGTTTTAATCAAAGAATGTTCAGGATTAGGAACCACATCCAAAATATCCCATAATTTAAATTAGCATTCTAAAATTCTCCTTATGCACTCAAAACTTTCGATATTGAAAAAAAAAATTTGTAAGGACTGTGCTATGAGATTTATAGAATGTTAATAGTAATTTCTTATTATATGAAGTAAATTACATATATGATTAAAAAAATATAATCTTCTTAGTTCAAATTAAATTATTTTTGGTCCAAAATGATTTGTGGTGGGACTCTTGTAAGGACTTGGATTGTCTACCCTCATATTTCGGTGCCCTTCTCTTGCCCTCCTGTTTGTGTGGTCACGGTTAAGCCACGTCAATATTTTATATTAATATTTTTTTTATTTTATTATTTTTATAAAAAAACAATATAAAATGTTGACGTGGCTTAACCGTGACCACACAAAACAGAAAAGCACGGAAAAGACACCGAAATGGGAGGGTAGACAATCCAAGTCCCTCTTGTAATCCATTATGTTTGGTAAAATATATGATCATATTATTGCTATGATAATTAAATCTTATATTTTAAGAAGTGGGTGGGGTCGGTTACAAAGCTATCCCCAAAAAGGCCAAAAGAGGGGTTGTGATTGTGGGGCCCATAGTCCTTTTTCTTATTTTTTTTGGGTGATAAGACTAATGCTCTTTACAAAGCAAAAACTCAAAAAAAAAAAAAAAATTGCCCTAAAAGCAACTTCCCATGAAAGCAATTATAGCCTCCCCTCATGAAAGCAACGTCCCACTTACCCTTTTTCTCTCTCTCTCTCTCTCTCTCTCTCTCTCTCTCTCTCTCTCTCAAGACATGAAGTATGATTCTCTCCATTTTATATTATTATCTCTTTCTATTGTTTACTTTCACATTCTTCTTTTTATCTTATTTTCTGTATAAAAAATTTAAAATAAAATGTAAATATAACGTAATTATAACTGTTTAAGTAGAAGAAGATAGATTAAGAAAGGAAAGAATCCTACTTCACATTCTTCTTTTTATCTTATTTTCTGTATAAAAAATTTAAAATAAAATGTAAATATAACGTAATTATAACTGTTTAAGTAGAAGAAGATAGATTAAGAAAGGAAAGAATCCTACTTCTAAGGAGATTGCTTGGGATCGGTGGATTTCATTTTCTCACCCAAGTTTGCCCAGACCAAGCGAAACCGGGTGTTTGGAGACAGGGATAAGGGGCATGCAGCCTCGACTTTCAGGTAGTGGATTCCACATTGTTTGGATGTAGGGTTAGGATATTCTTTGCACATATGCTGTTAGGTATTCGGCCTTTTCTTTTTCTTTCTTATTTTGTTTTTGTTTGGGCACAAAATTTGAGGAGTGTACAAAAACCAAAACCCTTCGAGGGTTCACGAAAAGCTCTTATCCAATCATGATTTGACATGTCAGTGCAGTGGGACTGCCCTGCCCTGCCCTCTTCAGTCATGTATTTTATCCTCTAATGACATGGAGCCAGTGGTTGGGTGACATGTGGAGCTCTTAGGGCCCTCCTATTTTTCACACTTCCTTTTGCTTTTTTACTCTTGTAATTTGATCAATCCCATTTCTTTATTCAAGTTATAAATATTCTGTCACCATGTAATTTCACAAGTTACATTATCAGCAGATTCTTTCAGTGCGCATTTTCTAGAGTACTTAGACCATCTTCAATCCTGGGTTAAAAGCCAAATTACTCTCCCAAACACTCTCCAACCCATGCTAAAATTTTAGGCTAAATGTCAAATGTTATTTCTGGGCCAAATACCCCCCAGCTTTCTCCCCGGGCTAAATGCGAAATGTTTATCGGAATTTAAATTTTTTTAGATTAAAATGTTCATAAAATTAATTTACAATAATCTACATATTTATTTTTTTAAAAAAAATTGATTTAAGAAAAAAATTTAGGCTAATTTCATTCTTTAATAATTCCGGGCTAAAATTTTAGGGTAGAAGGGTTGGAGCAGAAAAGATGTTTCTGGGCTAAAAGCTAAATTTTCCGGGCTAAAAAATTTGGCTTTTAGCCCAAAGGTTGGAGATGGTCTTACAATGTTCTAGAGTTGGATTTAGCAATTTGTTTATAATATGTTATTTCTTCTACTCAAATTTGAATTTTTATTTTCGTAATTGTAATAAATTTAATGTAAAATATCGTTTGTATGAAAAAGAAGAAGATGCAAAGCCTGCAATTTTTGGGGAGGGGGTGGATATGGTTTTGGGGGATTTATTTTGTAGGATTCAAGGTTAATATGGCTAACAGCGTTCTCAAGAATGTATTGCATAAAAATGAAAATGCTTTTAGACCGAACTAAACCAAGCCACACCAACCCTAACTGTAGAACGATTTTCTCTTTTCCTTTTGAGTGAAAAAAGATTCAAATTTGACTACTCTTCCTAAATGGTGAAGGTTCCATGGAGAAGAAAAATACCACCTCCACTAAGATGTCGAATGATAATGCAAGCAACTTTTTATCTTTCATCTTCTTCCTTTTCCATTTCTTCTGTAATTTGAGTAAATGCATGACAAGTGTCCATGATGAATGACACAGACCAGACCAATGATAAAAGTTAAAATTACACAACTATGTTTCCTTGCAACGTTATGTACACGTATCATACTAAATATCAAAACCAGAACAAGAATATAGATTGAAGTCATAGTGAAAGATACGTTATTCATAGTAAGGTAGTGCTTTGTTACTCCACAAATAAATCTCTCAACAAGTTTTTATTTTAGCATATCTTAAATAAAGACAGCTTCCATCGCTTTAATGGGGACAGATGATCTCTATGGACTTTGAATGCTTCTTGCTTGACTTTTAGCTTCAAACCAACAAGTTCTTTTACCACCGTTCATTTTTCGGCCTTTTTTTTTTTTTAAATTTTATAACTGCAAAATCCGATCGATTCATAATTGAAATGCTGTCACAAATAAAAAAATCTTACTTTTATTACATATTTGTACAATTAATTATATTAGTTTTAATACAAATAGAACTCACATGTGTTAGTATGTCATTTCTTTTTTAGAAAAATAGTACACATGTATAGTAAGTGTAACATTACTCATCACAAATTAAAACAATCGATATTTTCACTTTAACTATACTAGCCTCCATGAACGAGCTCAACCGAGTGCAAAAGACATTTTTTGAATCACGGCGTGTTACGCGCGATTTACATATTTTAAATGTATTTATTAATGTAGATAGAAATGAATAATAAATACATTTAATAAAAGCGGTCTTTTAAAGCAGTTGAATCCATATTAATAAAAACGGTCTTTCAATTTCCATCTACATTTTATTGAATTTACATAAGATTAGAAAAAATAATATTTAATAAACAACTGATTACTAGCCCATTATGAGTCTAAGCCTAATCCCTCTCCTTAGCGTAGATAACATCGTTTGTTAAAAAATAATAATAATCATTTGACAACTAATTGAATCACATCATTATGCGCCTCTTAAGTGGCACTACGCTCCTCTGAATTGTTTAAAAATTGAGAAATAATATTTAATAAACAACCTCGTGCAAAAGGTGTATTTTTGAATCACGGCGCACTACGATCAACTTAGTCATTTTAAATGTATTTATATACGTGAATTGCTTCAATATTTTTTTATGTTGTTATTTTCTTTTTTTATCACCGGCGCTACTCACCTCTTAAGATGTTTTGAACACAATATTCATGATTTTTCTTATTTTTTCTTATATTTTTCTTCCCCATCACTTGGACACCATCAACTTTGTAATTTGTTTATTATTTTCTCTCTTCCCTTTCATTTTTTATTCTTTTCTCTCTCCCTATTTATATTTATATTATATTTTATGATGACCAAATTACCAACTTACCCTTGTATGATTTGATATATTATTTTGATCAGGTTTTACATTTTTTTTGGCTGAGAGACAGTTTGGTCCAAATTTTTTTGTCGAAGCCGGTGACACCAAAATGGAGCTCTGGCTTTATATATTAACTATATTGACCATGATCAATAATCAAAGTCCACGTTGGTGAAGACAAATTGGTCTCAATCAAACTCCGTAGAAATTAATGTTTCATGGCCTTATATTAAAGGTCGAAGGACCTACTAAAATAAATGTTTTTTTTTCCTTTCTTAGACCAATGAAATTGAAAACAACCCAATTTGGTTATTTGTATTTAGGGGATAAGCCAATGAAATCCACCTATTCCCAAGGGATTTTCTAGGCTTGAACATGTACAAAATAAGAAACAGAAATTGATTAATTTACATACACTATTTTACTAGTATTTTGATCGTCTACTTGTATGTTCGTTTTGAAATGGTGCTTAGAGTTCGAACCGCATATTTGATGAGATATATTTATTGTTTTTCTAATATAAAGAGATAAAATAATTATTTATCATTCATGAGATTTGAATTCAGACATTGAGGGCTCATTTAGTGCCTAGATTTGAGATGGACCTTGCATTAACTTATGAATAAGTTGGACTACTCTCCATATTGCCAATTGATTTTATAGTGGAACCTCAATTTTCTCATAGTATTAGAGCAGTTTGTCCCATACATGATCCACGTCACCTCATTTGTGTTGTTCACATGTTAGGTTTGAAAATTTGTCAAATGTGAGGGTGCGTATTGAGAATTACTCTCACATTACTGAAATGAGAGACCTTGCACAATTTTGCAAGTAAATTGAACTATTTTGTATATTGTCAATTCGTTTTATATGAAACTTCAACTTTTTTCACTTAAGCTATGTTGAATTAAAAAAATTAAGATAGAGGTGAATAGTTTTTCAATACCAATAAGGTAATAGTTATGTGGTTTTGATATTTTGCAATTTTTTAAAAACTAAAAAGAATAATTTTTCTTCATAAGTAATTTATTTTTTATGTAACGACCCGTCCCCAATTATTACAATTTTATAAAGTGAATTTACAAAAATGCCCTTGAAGGAAAATGCGTTGACTTTTGTTGACTGCCTTGTCGAGTTACTTAAGATTCATTTTCTTGGTGTATCCTCGTAATACTCGTTGCTAAGGACGCGTGGGGGCAAACGGATCGTGATTTGGAGTTATAACGAATATGATATTAACGTTTAAAGTTGGGGCATTTTAGTAAATTGGTTATTTTCTAGAAAGCTCCATATTTTTGGAGCTTAATCTAGATAGCCACGGGTGTCCCAGATTTAAAGAAAGAAAAGTTCGGTGATGGAGATGAAATATAAAGGAGGGAAAGGAGGGGGAACTAGCCAATGAGGAAGAGAAGGAAAAAAGAAGCGACCAATGGGGGCGAGAAGAAAGGAGGGGAAAGGAGAGAAAAGGGATGCATGGATCACCCTTGACCCAGTTACACCCAGCCAACCTGCGAGATTCGATTTTGACTCAGGGCTAATTCCGGCGGTTCTCTTCGGTTTTCTTCAGTTTTTTCGGACAAATTGTGGCTATCCACCATCTAGAACCGACTCTACAACCTTCATTTTTCACGTTTCACTCCAAAATCGAAGAAATTGGACCTTGATTCATGAAGATCGAAGCCATTAGCTCCGAGGGCACCAACTGCTGTGAATTCACCATTCCTGAAATGATTTCGTGCAATTTCCACCATCAACATACTTCTCTTGAGTCCAGGAACAATGCTCAATCATTTGTTGGAGCGTTGGAGTCGATATGAGGACGAATCAGGAAGCATCCTTTATAGGGTTTCCGGCGGGTTTGGACGAAATTGGGACATGTCTCGACCAAATTGGCCTTAGTCACATGTATGAAAGTTACTCTACTCATTGAGATCTTCATTCCTGTAAAATTTGGTAATTTTTAGAAATAGTTGAATTTTTCGGTGAGTCGAAGCGGCCGACAACCAGTTGCGGCGACGCGTGGCCAATGGGTCGCCGATGCTATTTTACACTAAATTGATATCATGATCTCAGATTTGATAACCATATGATGTGATTTGAGTATTGTGAATCTAGTTTGATTAAGGTGCGTTACTTGATAATTATATGAATCGACGATCTGACCGTTGAATCGTCACCAAAACTTGATACAATATAATACGTAATATTTGAGGATATTAGAAACTTACAGATCGGGAATCCGACATACGGATGTTCTCGAATAGGATATGTAAGTTACATATTCTATTGATAAGAATTCTAAGACATGATTTGATAATTGTTCTAGGCGCCGATCGTTCGTGACGCCTTGATATTTGTGCTAGGTAGTTGTAGTGCGGACTCCAGGTGAGTGGGTTTTTGGTTTTCTATATATACGTATATATGTTTTCCATTTTCCCAAAAATTGTTTTAAATGGATTTACGTTTTAAATGCCATGTCAATTGCATTACATTGTAGTATATGCATTAGCATAGATATGCATATTATTGCATGATACTGCGGACGCCCAGGTAAGCTTTAGGTGAGTGCATATTGATGATAGTGATTGCAGTGTGTATGGTTATGTTTAGATGCATTTAATGTTCATTATCCTGCACCTCGGTGTTAGTGCTCCACCCCGGGCTAAGGCCAGCCTTCACGTGATCATTCACCTCCCACACCATACGCTCACCTTAGATCCAAGGCAGGTGCCAGCTTGTCGTATAGACCACATTAAGTGGTTTCGACTCGTAGGTGACTTGCGATTTATTGCACAACCTTCACATGATCGTAGCACTTGAGTGTATCTATTTAAACCCAGTTTGTCGTACAGACCGTATTAGGTGGTTCCGACTCATGTGTAGGAATTGGTTAATGGGCTATAGGTTTAGCTGTACAGGTCACGTTAGGTGACTCTAGCTGACATATCATTTTACATTGATTTATTTCACCTAACTTACATATTTCATTGTTGAAGTGCTATGACATGGCATACTTGGTTTTTACGGCCTTTGTCCATTGTTTTTATGTATATATGTAGTATTATTTTCTGGAAAATTATACGGGTTTTACGGTGAGGGGTTATAACGTTTTCAAAAGGTTTTAATAAAAAATTTATTTTCAGGCCCACTTACCCTTGTTTTTGCGCCCCTCCAAGTTTTAGCTGCTAATAGTTTGTATCGACAAGGATTCTTGGCAAATCTCAGTATATGTGGCTACCTCTGAGGGTATGATCCTTACCCACACTACTGTACTTTACTTATGCTTTGACATTGCGTGTGAAATGGGCTCATTCTCGCTCATAGTGCACTCTTATCTTTAGGCATTTTTAGATTTAAATTTATTCACATTTTCCACATCACTATACTTTATGGCTTCGTCACCTTCTAGGTATCGGCCAACACAGCTTGATTCGGAGTTCTAATGGACATTCCGGGTCGGGGTGTGTCATTTTACCTTCATTTTAGATGAAAAATTATGTTGCTTCTTTGAAATATACTATAAAACCAAGTAAAAACGAAATGAAATGGTCATTGGTGAAAGTTTAATTATATAGATTGAGTGTCGCTTAGTATTACGGTCTAATGTTATTCTTTTTCACTTGTAAGTGAGAGGTCTTGGGTTCGATTCTTGTCAAAGACGAATTTGAACCATGTTATTACTAGTTCATTGTGAGACTAAATCCATCTCATTCTTTCTTAGTGTATATCACATTGTTTGTCAAAAAAAAATTTATATAGATTGAGTCAATTATAGAATCTAATTGCTCAAGGTCCATCTATTCATTTGCGACAAAAGTGAAAATAGTTGAAAAGGCAAGGGGATTACAATTAGACTAATTAACACCACTCACAAAATAAATTAAATATGGTCACATCTGTATTTTTTATTTTTATTTATTTTATTTTATTTTATTAAGTTCGATAACTAAATGGAAGAGAAATTTATGCGGAAAACCCGGCATTTTTGTGATGACCAATAAAATTTGCATTTGGTAGATTCTTGCTTTCCAAATGAACATTAACCTGTGGTGGTGGAGTTCACACGGTGGTGACCGTGGCGACTGTTGTTTGGATTCTTAGATTATTGTTTGTGGGCTTGGGCATTATTTTAGGAAAACTAATGAAAAGAACTTGAAAACTTTGAGTTTTAACGATAAGGATAAAATAAAGGGTAAAGTGAATAGTACCATGTTTGACTTTTTAGTGTAAAAATGTGGTTTTTCGTTAAAGTAAACAGTACCATGGACTTTTCGTCAAAACACTCTTTTATTTTAGGCTTGTGTTTGGTTCTTATACTAATGGATTTTTGATATTTTGTATTTGTGTCAACCTTCAGCTGCTCTTTTGGAGTGTAATGAAATACACTTTTTTGGACAAAAATAAAAGAACATTAACCAAAAAATTACACTAGTTCATCATGTCATCCGGTTGCCTTAACGCTTTCTGGATGAAACTTTATCATGCAACTTATATTTTGGATTTGGAATCCAACTAACCATTCACACGAGTCAAACCTAAGAACTAGGATTCTCTTCCCTCCTCTCACATTCTCTTATTTTGTCTTTCTCTTGCTATAAAAAATTAATATAATATGTTAACGTAGCTTAACCGTAACCATTCAAATTGGAGGGGAGAGAAGGGGAGAAAAAAAATGGGATTGAGAATCATACTCCCAAACGTGAACCCTAAAGAATACCACTATAGTGGAATGTTATGGGGCTACTATGCAACTTATTAGAGCCAGGAAAGAACAAAATGGAAAAAAATAAACCCTAATTATTTTTTCAAAAGAGGACAATTTTGTGAACAATGTGAGGCAGAAATTGAATTAAATTAATTGTTAGACCTACTCCAACATTTAGAGTAAAATTCAAATTTTAGGTTCTAAACTTACCCCAAGTTGCTCAAACCCTTGGGACAAATATGAGTTTTAACTTAGAACTCATTTATGGGGCAAATTTAGGCCAGGATTCCCCTCTGGATTAGTAGGCTTGGCGCCCACCATATATGTGTATTTTTTTAGTTTTATATTTATAAATTTATTGAATCTAACGGTTAATATCTAATATGATTAAATTCAACAGTAAAAAAAAAAAAACTAACTAACGCTCAAAATTTAAATCCAACGGCTAAAGTAATTATAAACAATTGTTGTATCTTTCGTAGTGTTCAACAAGTTTCATGGTGTTGGTTTAGTGATTTTCAATATTTATCGGAATCTAAATATTTTTAAGTTAAAATGTTCATAAAATTAACCCATAAATTTAAGAATTATAAATTTATTTTTTAATGATCTCAGACTAAAAATTTAACCCATAAAAATTAGAGCAGAAAACATGTTTTTGAGTTAAAATCTAAATTTTATGGGTTAGAAATGATCTTGGAGAATCAGAAAACCAAATTAAATTGAAAGCATCATTGCACTAAGATTAATTATGAAGGGGCGGCAGCAGCAACAGCCGGTTTTTAGCTGGAGAAGCCTCTGAAGAAAGCAAGCGAAGCATGCATGAGCTGAGATCACTTGCTGGCCTTTAATAAATGATGTATGCAGAGGTAAAAAGTAAATATGACTCAGATTAATGACTTTATTTACTGAACTGGAAGATTTGTTAGTAAATATGACTCAGATCATCAAATGCAGCCTGTAAAAAAATTAATGATTTGTTAGTAAATATTACTCAGATCATCAAATGCAGCCTGTAAAAAAATTAATGACTGAGCTGGAAGATTTGTTAGATTTGGATTACAACTGCTAATTATTTCATAAGTACTTGGAAGTTGAACGAGGATTTAAATATGAGAAATGATACGAGGATTCTTTTAAAAGTGGGAATTCTCAACCGCCTTATATTTTTCGGCTCAATGCTTTATAATGCTAGCATGTGAATTAACATTAAGAAATAAGTGAAAGAGTTTATAGAAAGTTCTCACTTTTAAGAGAATTCTTTAGCATTTCTTCTTAATTATACATACCAAGAAAATTTAGTTAAAGTTTTTTTTATTAACACCCCACAAAATGTTGAATGCACCCCTATATTAAAATTTAATGTTAAATAACTTATTATGCAATGACAATTTCGACCTTATTATGTTTAAAAAAGAAATTGAATTCTAAATACACCTCAAATCACTTTTAACCTATTATTTATCTTCTTCATATCAAAACCTCTCACTCTCCATTGTTAAACAAAACCCTAACCAAGCTATATGCGTTATTTTATTCTCTGATTTTGATTTCAAAGGAGATTAGTCCCACATATATGCTTGTGATTTCCCAGGAAACTATACTACCGAAGCCTATTATTGATTGATTTAATCCTAATATTTGTTTACAATTCCCAAAAAACCCGATTACCTAAGGGCTTCTCTCTTAGGAAGTTCTCACTGTTTTCAATGGTAATTACTACAACATAACTCATTTCATTCAATGGTGAATTACTGCAATATAACTCATTCCGTTCAATTGGCGCCTCTCAAGTGACTATTTTCTTCTTTCCACATCAATCACATAGGATGTTAGGGTTTACTCCAAAGTCAATTTAATTTATAAAAATTAAAAATGAGCATTATAAGATTTGAAGAATGTGGGGTGTGTAGAAAATGTGGAGTGTATGTAGAAAATGTAAGGTGTATGTTGGGAATGTGGGGTGTGATGGCTTTTAGGGAAAGTATGTAGGGTGTAATAAGATAAATTTTAATTGAAAAAATAAATATGGGGTGTATTAAGTATGTGAGGTTTATTCAACAATATGTGAGGTGTTAATATAATAAGCCTATGTCGTATTCAACAATATGTGAGGTGTATTAAGTATGTGAGGTTTATTCAACAGTACGTGAGGTTTCCTCCAACAGATGGAAGCATTGACCAATGGAGAAGAAGTTGAATTGGGTTCAAAAATTGAATCCCTTGGATTAGATGTTACAAAACTTATGTCGTATTCATGAAATCGGATACTTAATTTTATAATGAGATTACATTTTTTAAACATTTCAAGAAGCGACAAAAGTTAATAAATGTAGAAGATGACATCATTAATTTTTTTTTCTTTGAAATGTAAATAACAAAAATATCCCTTATAGTGATAAAATACGTATGGTTCCAGTGCGTGTCCACACTACCCTTATCTCCACCCAGCATGATGAGACGATAACAAACGATGAGATTGTCGTTGACCATGTCATTAAGCTTGTTCTTCATGAGAAGACAATCTTCATGGTGATGTAGGTCTTACTGGAGGTAAGATCCTCAATACTTATGATGGATGGGGAGCCCATGGCGTTCACCTGGTGATGTAGATATTTATATATAATTATTGTAATAGTTTAGTTAGTATGAGAAAAGCATGGAGATTTAAAGACAAAATCAGTCGCAAATCTTTTATTTATTTATTAAATTATTGAATATTATCATTATTTCTCAATGTCATACATAATACCATTCAATTGCATAAAATATTATGGAGGAGGAAGAAAGCTAAAAGTCTAATGACACAATATGGAAGTGGCAGCAGTATTTTGGCTTGGAATAGAAATTAAATTTTTGTTATCAGTTCGGCAGGATTTAAGGATCTCTCTTTGTTTAACCTAGATTAGCGTAGCTGTGTTAACTCAATAATTTTTACTAGGTCAAGTTATTTGAAACTGATTTTGCAAAAAAGATCGAGGACAGGTTGAATTGATTATGCAAAAATGATCAAAGACGAGTTGAACTGATTATGTAAAAATGATCGAATATGGGTTGAACTGATTATGCAAAAATGATCAAAAAATGATCGATGATGGGTTGAACTAATTCTACAAAAATGATTGAGGACAAATTGAACTAATTCTACAACAATGGTCGAAGATGGGTTGAACTGATTCTGAAAAAATAATCGAGAACGAGTTGAACTGATTCTACAAAAATGATCGTGGACGGGTTGAACTGATTCTGCAAAAATGATCAAAGAAGGGTTGAACTGATTTCCAAAAAAAAAAAAAACTGTTTCTACAAAAATGATCGATGACATGTTGAATTTATTCTGCAAATATTGTCAATGACTGATTGAATTGATTCTGCAAAAATGGTCGAAGACGGGTTGAACTAATTCTGAAAAAATGGTTGAGGACGGGTTGCATTGATTTAAAAAAAATTATCGAGGATGGATTGAACTGATTCTGTAAAAATGGTCGAAGATAAATTGAATTGATTATAGTAATAAATGATACAAACTGATTCTGCATATAATTTCAAAACTGATTCTGCAGAAAAAATCGAGGATAAGTTAAGCTTATGAATCATATTAATTTTGTTGGAGTTGTAAGGGTTGTATTAACAATCTTAAAGCCTTAGGGATATGTCTAGTATTTTAAAATATTGTTTCCATGTTTTTAGGCTAGACTTTAGTTGTTTTTATTTTTTTTCTCTCTCATTGATATATTTAAAAACTAATAGAGTTTATTGAAATATAATGAAAGTTTTTGTCTTTATATATAAAATTCTCTTTTATTAAACAACTTTAGCTTTTTTTTTTTTTATTATTTTTAATTTTGAGATAACCCAAGAAGGTTCCATACGTTACACCAGGAGGAGGTATTTTATAGAGTTGTCTTTTTATGTACCTACAAAAGTATTAAAGAAATAAAGACTGAACATAATATCGGAAAATAAAAAATTCTATTGAATCTTGTAATTGGCTCAAAGCAGAATATCTAGATAGTCAACAAACTTTGTTTTTCAACGATCTAATGATATTTTTTTTTACTTGCAGGTAAGAAGTTTTAATTTCGAATCTTGGGGATGACGAATTCGATACCAAATTAGACTGCTTATTGTGTGGCTTAGCCAAACTCTCAATTTTTTTAGTGTAAAAATATCAATGTACTAAAAAAAAAAAATTATTTTAGGCGACCTAACCCTGTAATTTTTTAACCAAAAACAAGAGAAATAAAATAAAGGGATGATCTCTGATGACCATGTGACGTGATGAGAGATAAAAACAAAGATGTATGAAACAAGCGATATGTGATTAACTAGATAGTGAGTCAATGACGGGTTTCTAAAAAATTTCTTGCTCTATTTGTAATATTTGCTATACTTTTCACTTTCATAACGTACGATCCATAGAGCTCAGCTGTGTCAATATTTTCTTGCCAAAAGATGAGTTTGATAAAAGCTATCAATTAATGTTGACAATTTGTGTGTCTATTTAAGATGTTAAAACGGTAAGTTTCATAATTTTTTAAGTTTTGAGTTAAGTGAGAGGCTTGGTCGAATTCTGAATCTATTGGTATGTATGTATTCCTATTATTCGTTAAAAATAGAAAATTATGACAATAAAAAATAAAAACAAACTGTTTGGGATAAAACTTGAACTTTGAGTTAAAAAGGGGTTAACCCAAAAGAAGGTCCAGAATGAGGTAAAGTCCAAGGCCCAGCCGAAGCCCAGAAGAAAGAAGGAGCCTTTTTCCCGACCAAGTGCAGATCATTCAAACCACCTGCTCACATACCTAGAGGTCAAGTGGTGTAGACCAGCCAGCTAATCAGCCCAAAAATACTTTACAATGGCAGTACAAGTAAAAAGTTGATGAGTCACTACCCTTCAGATGCATTTGGGCAAAATCAATACTGCAGGCAGCCAAGCCAAATCGTCTATAAAAGGAGGAAGAAAAATCAGATACAAGGACACTCAATCAAACAAACAAATACACAAACTATGCTCAAGCCAGATTTGCATACGAAGCTGTAGTCAGCACCAAGCCTTCATCCCTTTTGGGATCAACCTTCACCAGAAAGCCTTTGTAAAAGCTCTGCTACCCTGTCTAAATCTTGTTGTAGTATCGATTCCCTCATGTAAATTCATCTTCCAATCTCCCTTTCTAGCACTCAAACCCTTTGTAAATCACAAAGAGAGCAAGTTGCAAGACGATTAGCCTTGTTCGACAAGGTGAAACCTTGCTTGACCTCCTTTGTTTTTGTCTTTCATTCATAAATCTAGTAATATGATGTTTATTTCCATCTGCATCCAAGTTATTTCTAGCCAGTTTATGATTAAAAGACTTCTAAGTTCTAACCATTCGGGCAGACAAGATTGATCAATTAAAGTCCTTGGTCTCAAGGCATAAAAAAAACCCTATGTGGACTTAACCCATCAACGACAGTCCTTGATAACAAGAAGTCCGAAGTTACTTGGGGCGCAAGTAATTAGCCTATTTTCTAGTTTTACTTCTGTTATATCATGATTGCTACAAAACACTTAAGTATAGAATTAATTCTGATACGAAGCCTCAAGGCCTATATCTAAGGCTCGACAAAGGCACTTATCTGAGTTCGTTCTGCTCTGCGGGCTCGGGCGATTAAAGTATAACGATTGTGATACTTCTGCAACAATGAAACAACCAATATATGTTCAAGTATTTGGTTAGTTTTGACGGGAAGCCTCAAGGCCTACAGCTAAGGCCCCACAAATGCACCTTTCATAACTAACTTGGTCTCTCGGACACACACACACACACACACACACACACACACACACACACACACACACACACACACATATATATATAATAAAACTTAACATCGGTTTTACATCTGTCATGCTAAAGATGGCAGTGGCACGCCTGGGTACTGAAAGTTAATTTTGATTACAAGCCTCAAGGCCTACACCTAAGGCCCTACAAAGGCACCTTTCAGAATTAACTCTGTCATTCTCTTACAGCCCACCAATAAGCAAAAGCCCGACATACGATATCAACCGGCGCCAACCTCTCGGGGAGTTGTGTGCTCGTTAGCCAGGAAACGTCCCCACTGGATATTCCTCAAGACGAACATAGTTTTGGCACGCCCATTGGGACTCACTTTTTCAATCTCGCATGTCAAAGAAGAAAAGCCATAAACTTTGCAGAAAGAGTACAAAGTACGAATCATCTCAACCTTCGCTACAAATGACAGAGCAATCAGGAAATCGTTCTTCTCCATTAGGACAGGTGGTCCTGGAAAGCTGATAGGAGCATATTTATGCAACTTAGTTAGCTTGTTTCTTGGCATTTACTTAGTTTAATTCTAGTTATTTTAGTACTTTAAGCTATTTTCGTGTGTTTGTAGGTTCAAATAACAAAGTTAGCAACAAAGTGCTATTTGGAGCATTTTGGAGCATTTTTGGGCCAAGATTGGATAGTGCAAGCATGGAGACATGAGGATGGACGTTTTTGAAGATTTGAAGGCTAGAAATCAGCATGTATGTGTGCAAGTGTGTTGACCTACAACTACAAACATCCATCCACTACACCCATTACATCCACTCATTACCAAACATCCATCCACTATACCTATTACATCAACTCATTACCAAACATCCATCTACTACACTCATTACATCCACTCATTACCACAACACTCACCCACTACACCCATTACATCCACTCATTACCAAACATCCATCCACTACACCCATTACATCCACTCATTACCAAACATTCACCCATTACACCCATTACATCCACTCATTAACACAACATACACCACTACCACCTTAATTAGATGGTGATCCTCTCCCTAGCCTATAAATACATCCACCATTCACCATAACAAGGGACAAAAAATCCATCCAAAACACACACACATCATCTACACAATTCTCCACTCTTTGCCGCATTCAATACAACCTTCATCCAAACACATCCATTCCTCCATACAAACAAACCTTCAACCACTTACCAACACCTTGTGCCGTAGCAAAGGAAGGGAAGGAAAGTGCTTGGACGTGCTTGCTGTCCAACTTGGATCGTTGGAGCGTTTAGGTGTTTTCTTTCTTTTGTTTCCAATGTTTAAATTCATTTTCTTTTGTTTTGTTGTGAATATGAGTGGCTAAACCCCTCTTGGCTAGGGATGATTTCAAAGCCATGATTATGTGCTGCAATATAATTTGATAAATTCCAGTTATGAACTCTTGAATCGTGAATGCAGTTGGCTTAACTATTTGATTGATAACTTATTTGTATTTGTTAATTAAGGGTCGACACTTAATTGGCATGCATAAATCCGTTGCTAGAATATAAGGAAGGAAGTTTCACATAATCGTTACAAACTTATATTCACATGTAGTGAAGGTCGCTTATAAACAATCGTGTTAAGTTCAATTCCTAGCATGAGTGACATGATGTCATAGTTGCAAGTGCTTTGTCAATGCTTATGACTTTCATTAAACGTAATGATCTTTTATTGTATATCTATTATGATGTCATGTAGGGAACTTTAGAAGAATGTTTTGGGTTGTCGAATGATATCATCCAATCCAATAAAACAAGAAAAATCTGAGAGTTAACTAGTGATGTCACGGTTAATTTGGAGCATTGTCGTTCATAATTCAATGAAGTAGTAACTGGAAATCGAGTTATTTGCATACATGTCATGTGTGGAGAAAAAGCCTCTAGCTATCCCATCTATCATCTTATTTCTCAAATTTGTTTTACAATCTGCCTAGTTTTTCATACTTGTTTGTTTGTTTCAACTTCGTCCAAAACTCAATCCCCCTTTACTTTAGTGTGTCTAATTAGTTAGAATCTGTTTTAATTTGTGTTTTTAAATGTTTTGATTCAAGTAAAAGTCAATTTTCGTCCAAAGTTATTCCTAGTGTCTAGTTTAAGTTTATTTAGTTGTTTTAAGCTGTTTTGAGTATTTTAAGTTTGCTTTGAGTCTTGTGAGTCTTGTTAAGTAATTTTAAGTTTAGTTTTATGTTTTTGAGTCAGTTTAGAGGTTATTAGCAAACCTTCCTAATCCCCGGTCCAGAACGATCCCTACTTAGATTCTTTACTACAATTGATAAAAGAGGGTTAAATTTGTGTGGTAAGAAAAGCTGGTTTGGGAAGAAAAGCTAGGGTTATCATTTGTTACGAAAGAAGAGGGAAATAGATCCCATGTTGCCCCAACACCTCCACGTCAATAATAGTATCAGAAGGAGGACCAATTGATCATGATTAGGTCCTGAAATTGGTATTGGGAAGGGAAGCAAAAAAGAAAATAAAAAGGGGGGCAGGGAGTTGCTCGAAGATATAACATGGGATTTACAATGCAAATTGGGCCATGAGCAAGACAAGCAGAGGCAAAACACATGTTCATTTTGATAAAAGAAGGGTTACAAGTGATTCTAGTCTAACAAATTTACATATTCACTCAGAGTAATTATTCGAGAATGATAAGTCTGCATGATTGTAAAAATTCTACCAGGTTCAGCCAGAACAGTGTTGCTATTAGCAAGTTGAGATCTAGTGTGTTCTAGCTCTAAGTATGACTTCTTCACTTCTTCAATTTGATGTTTAAGGGTACCAAGAAGGGTTGTTTGCTCAGCCTTAAGAACAATAAGTTGTTCTTCCAACTTCTGGATTTCAGAAGTTACCATTCCAATCCTTTCTTTTGTCAGCAAGCTCTCATCCATTAACTGTTCGACCTGAGCAGAAGTACTTGATTCCTTCTCCTTGAAGCATTTTACACGATTGGCTTGTCTTTCAGCTCTCTGATGTTGATCCCTGAGAGCCCTCAAGTTCTCAAAGAAAGAGAAAAAGGAACCATGTTAGGTTTTGGATAACTGGCCGGCCTTGAAGAGCTCTATCGTAACCTTCTCTATGTCATGATGAGCCTTAAGGCTGAACGAAGCTGAGAAGTCTTTCTTCACCCAATCTTGGAAAGCTCGATGTTGCTCTTGAAAGCCAGAAGGTTCAGAAGAACACTTTGAAGATTTCAACCTTGTTTTAAGTTGCCCGAATTCTTCAAAAAGTTCGGGCAAATCAGCAGTTGTTGAAAATGAAAAAGAAGGGGGATGGGTTCATACTCCAGTTTCTTCTGATGGAGTAGTAACCGCTGATGTGGCGACTTCAGTCCCGGTCCTCTCAATTCCAGGGAGGGAAATCCCTGTATCTCCAGAAGTTGAAGAAGGCCAGGGGAACTCCGTTTTATACACCACACGTGGGGGAGACTTGGCCGAAGCCTCTCCTATGGCCTGCTGCGAGAACCAAAGAAGACTAGATTAAGGCAAGAAAAACAGTTAAACAATTTAAAGTAGAAAGAAACTTTGGGAAGAAGAAATATGCCTAAATGGGCCCTAGGGTTTTAAAAGAAAGAGTATCAGCTCCTGTTTGAGGAGGAGAATCACTACCATCAACAAGGGAAGAAAAAGCTGTGCCCGAACCTTCACCAATGCCTTAAGAGCATCCAGGGATTACAACAATTGTTAGTAAACAAGTTATGAGAAGAGAACAGAAAGAAAAATATATCCATACCTGAGTGAGGGGAGAATAATGAGGTTAATTGGTAGTAGCTATTGGGCAAGGAAACACTTGCAAAATAACTACCCTTTGGGTCACAGGAATTTCAGGGGCTACAGGTTCGTTAAGTGTTACCACTAATGGTCGTCGTGATTCATGTATTGGAGATGGCTGGAGGAAATGTAAATGGAAAGTTAATACGGGCACAGTGTATAGAAGTTCAATATTAAAACAACTGCTCACCAAACTGTTGTCTTCATTTACAAAATGCAACATAACTCCTGTTGCTGGATTAAATTGAGAAGATGGAGTTACATCCAGAGTAGAATGAGAACTAGAAGACTTTGGAGGGGAACCTTGGCTAGGAAAGGGGGCAGATACCCCAACCTAGATAAAAAGAAAGGAAGAAAAAAGTTCGGTCATTTGTTCCAGAGACCTCGGGTAGAAGAATCTTTTCTTCACTTACGGCCAAGCAATCATGTTCAAAGTT
Source organism: Malus domestica (assembly GCF_042453785.1). NCBI lineage: Eukaryota > Viridiplantae > Streptophyta > Magnoliopsida > Rosales > Rosaceae > Malus > Malus domestica. The sequence goes on from NC_091673.1 coordinate 17,791,750, forward strand.
TAAAGAAAAGCAAGGGAGATCATGCAGATGAAAATACAAGCAAATACCTCACGCTCCCTGAGGATCGCCTTATGCAGATCTTCAGCTCTTTAATGCATTTCAGTTCCTAGTGGACCTTCCCTAGGTGCGATAGTTGGTTTCTTAGAAGTATGAGGCCCTGATTTCACAGAGAGCCGTGACAATCAGATAAGGAAGAAGGGTGGCAGTCTGATTAAAGAAAAGCAAAAAACTTACTTGAAGACTTTTGCTTCGTTATGCCTGCCTTAGAAACTGGAGCTGAGGAGGCTGAAGACTTGGAAGCTTGGATAATCCTTACCTTCTTACTCATTCTTGTGGGAGTTGGCCGTTTAGGTTTGGGTGGTGATGCAGGTTTAGATTCTGAGGTCTCGACCACAACTACTTTTCTCCGCTTAGGCGCCTTGATGTTTGCTTCGGGTACTTCTTCAGCGTCTGAATCTCCAAAAGATTCTGAAACATCTCCGCCTACTCCAGCTTCTCGCCTTTGAGCTTCTACTGCGGCTCTATGAAGAACTGCTGAATCAGCTGAATCATCATCTGATTCAATAGATGCTGTTTCGACATTTACTTGAGCTGCATGATCAAGGAAAATAAGACTAAATAACTTTAACTTCAAAGGAAGGCAGGTTCGAGCGGGGAAAAAAATACCTATTAAAAGTAACAGGTTCTTCTGCTGAATCATTTCTTTCCAGTTTTCAAGTTCGCCTGAACTTGGGTATGACTTGAGGGAAAGTTGACAAAAGAGACGGTCGTGAGTTTCTCGCAAATCTCCTCCATATTTCTTGGTCCATTTGGCTTCCCACCAGGTGGAGAAGAGTGAAATACATTCGAAGTTCAGAACTATAGACTTTCGGGCAGCCTGATTCATAACTTCAAGACTTCGTTGAGCAGCTCAAAAGGTCACCTCTGAAGGGGATAGTAACTGGAAAGAAGTGCCACAATGGACAGAGTCAAAATGTCTCTTTGTTAAATACAACTGATGAATTTCTCCCTGCAAAATGAGGTGGCATCTTCTCCGAGAGCGTTTTGGAATGCTTGATTAGAGAACCAATGATATTTCCTCAAAACTGAGGTGCCTCACTCCAGGTATGATCGGGTTCTACAAACCTTGAAGAAATAAAAATAGGCAAAAGTAGAGTGATCTATGGGAGTAGCTTCAGCTAAGATTCGGGCAGGGGCTACACCTTCTGGGAATTCTAAGTTACTGGCCCGAAATTCTAAGAAATACCATCGGAGCCATATTTGGATCATCCATATGGGTCCATTGAGATTGGTTTCAAATGGCTCACCTTAAGTCATTTCAAAGAGGAGATGATAAAGATGAGAAAGAAGAAATGGACCTGCGGCTACATCATCAAAGTTATGAAAGGCTTCCACTAAGGGGATCCATTCAACCTTCACCCCTTTAGATTTATTTGGGAAAACATGCTTGTTGAGCCAGTATAACAGGAAATACATATGTTCCTGATCTTTGTTAGCATGAGAGGAATCTGCACCAAAATTCTCCTTGACAAAGGGGATGAATCCCTTGAAAGAAGTCCTGTAACTCTTAAAGGTGGCAAAGTTGTATTCCAATTGAAGAAAAGAGGCAGAGGAACTGGAGCTTTCAGCGATTGAAGAGGAAGAGGGAACCCAGTCTTAGGTAACATCTACAATCTTGCCCGATGGTCTTAGCTCGAAGACTTGGGCCATGTCTAGAACAATCGGAGACATGGGACCCATGCTAAAATGAAAAGTATTCGTGCCCGAATTCCAGAAAAGAAGAGAAGTAGCAAGCAGCTCGGGTTTGGGAACAATGGTAGTTTTTGAAAGCATTATTAGTTCGTAAATACCATTGTTCATCCACTTCTTTTTGAAGATTGTCTCTAGTTCATCAATCCACTGAGTCAAAGCTGGGTCGTTCATTAGGGGAAAGCCACGACGGTATGATGACCACTTAGCTGAAGAGATGCCCGACTTGGCTAAGAAAGGATTAGGAGCAAACCAGTTACCCCTGGGCATATTATTTTCTATCACAGCAGGGACGCGAGAAATCCATGCTAGACCCAACGATTGTACCCCATGGGCTTCAAAGAAAAGTTCAGAGCACAAACCTGCCCGAAGGCAATGCAATCCGTTGAGTAAGCAGCGTAAGGTAGCAATGCCTTCACCAGATTCGTATGATAGCTGGACTTGGCCGGATCCTGAAGCCATTTGATAAGTTTGGAAGAGGCGTGATAAGAAGGTGACGAGGGCAGAAGATATGGAACAAAGAGGAGTCTGAAATTTGGAAGAAATAGAGTATATGGGAAGGTAGGAAATTCTGAAAATGGGGATTTTGTATTAGGGATAGATCATGATTTATGGGTTAGTGAAAAGATTGTAGGTAAGTGACGGTTGTTTTTTGAGAAGGGTGCAAGTCCCAAGTAAAGACATGGGTATGAAGGGCAGCTATTCAATCAATATTGGCGCCTGGAATTCCAGCCTGAATATTAATTGAAGGGGGCACTGTTTAGAATAAAACTTGAACTTTGGGTTAAAAAGGGGTTAGCCCAAAAGAAGGTCCAGAAGGAGGAAAAGTCCAAGGCCCAGAAGAAAAAATGAGCCTTTTTCCCGACCAAGTGTAGATCATTCCAACCACCTGCTCACCTACTTAGAGGTCAAGTGGTGTAGACCAGCCAGCTAATCAGCCCAAAAGTACTTTACAATGGCAATAAAAGTAAAAAGTTGATGAGTCACTACCCTTCAGATGCATTCGGGCAAAATCAATACTGCAGGCAGCCAAGCCAAATTGTCTATAAAAGGAGGAAGAAAAATCAGAGACAATGACACTCAATTAAACAAACAGATACACAAACTCTGCTCAAGCCATATTTGCATACGAAGCTGTAGTCAGCACCAAGCTTTCATCCTTTTCGGGATTAACCTTCACCAGAAAGCCTTTGTAAAAGCTCTGCTACCCTGTCTAAATCTTGCTGTAGTATCGATTCCCTCATGTAAACTCATATTCCAATCTCCTTTTCTAACACTCAAACCCTTTGTAAATCACAAAGAGAGGAAGTTGCAAGACGATCAGCCTTGCCCGACAAGGTGAACCTTGCCCGACCTCCTTTGTTTTTGTCTTTCATTCATAAATTTAGTAATATGATGTATATTTCCATCTGCATCCAAGTTATTTCTAACCAGTTTATGATTAAAAGACTTCTAAGTTCTAATCATTCGGGCAGACAAGATTGATCAATTAAAAGTCCTTGGTCTCAAGGCATAAAAAAGAACCCTATGTGGACTTAACCCATCCACGACAGTCCTTGATAACAAGAAGTCCGAAGTTACTTGGGGCGCAAGTAATTAGCCTATTTTCTAGTTTTACTTCTGTTATATCATGATTGCTACAAAACACTTGAGTATAGAATTAATTCTGATACGAAGCCTCAAGGCCTATATGTAAGGCCCGAAAAAGGCACCTATCTGAGTTCGTTCTGCTCTACGGGCTCGGGTGATTAAAGTATAACGGTTGTGATACTTTTGCAACAATGAAACAACCAATATATGTTCAAGTATTTGGTTAGTTTTGACGGGAAGCCTCAAGGCTTACACCTAAGGCCCCACAAAGGCACATTTCATAACTAACTTGGTCTCTCGGACATATATATATAATAAAACTTAACATTGGTTTTACATCTGTCATGCTAAAGATGGCAGTGGCATGCCTGGGTACTGAAAGTTAATTTTGATTGCGAGCCTCAAGGCCTACACCTAAGGCCCTACAAAGATACCTTTCAGAATTAACTCTGTCATTCTCTTACGGCCCGCCAATAAGCAGAGGCCTGACAGACGATATCAACCGGCGCCAACCTCTCGGGGAGCTGTGTGCTCATTGGCCAAGAAACGTCCCCACTGGATATTCCTCAAGACGAACACAAACTTATTTGAAATTGTAAATTCTTTGGGTAGCAACCTTTTTCTTTTTCGATAAATAAAAAACAGAGAGAATTGAATGACCAACTCTTTCATTGGACAAAAAATACTACCGAACTAGTAAGTCAGATATGGACCACTAATCTTGAAAGTTTTGCATATATCTGTTTGGTAGTTAGGATATGTTGTGACCAATTAAAATAGACTTAAGTTCAGTCCGTTGTTTGTTGTGTCAAAATATGAGATGGACAGAACTTGACATGATGGGTTATGAATTCTCAATAGAGTGAGTTATCTAACCTATCCTTATACATGAGTTACAAGTTCTTGTCAATCCAATCATATCCGTAAAACCTAATCTCATCCAACCCACCAAACAGGTCAATGTACAAAAGAAAATAAAATATTCACAAGAGGCCTCAAGTTTGCGGAAGAGAAGATAACTTGCTTGTGAAGGTAGAAGCTAGAAACTCATGGAATGAACAATGGAGGAGAAGTATTTCGTCTTGGGTTCAGAGAAAATCGTTGAAACAGTTATTAGTAGGCTGTCGATCATGAGCCTACCAATAAGATCGTTGAAACATTTATAAACAATATGATCGTTAGCCTACCAGAAATATTCACATATCTGATATTCTCAATAAGACATGTTCGTTCAACTGATCATTCCACTATCGTATTAATTAATCTTTAAAATACTAAAAAAAAAAAAATCTTCTTTAACTTGTACTAAATGATAGCCCAATTATTATGAACTAAACCTTCCGGAATTTGTTTATAATAATTTGATGAAATGTGGAAATGAACTCCATTAGACGCAGGCGTAGTCAATTTGTCATGAGCGGATATGCTCGACTTCAAATCACTTTCCCTACAGTCAATTTGGTTTAGAGTAGAATATTGTTTGTATTGAAAATATCTCTAAGGCACATTATAAGAAATGAGGATCGACCTCCTCCAACAAAGTAAGGACTGGAAGCACTTGACCAAATAGACATGGACAAATTCCCATTTATAGTTGTGAATCCTATTTCAACCAAAATTACAATAGAGAAAAAGAACTAAGACGAATTGCGATGTTTCAGAAAATCCACAAGAACAACCATCGGAGACCTACAAGAATACCTTTCTATAACATTTTTGAGCAATATAATCGATGCTATCCGTCACAACTCGCAACAATCAAGTTGTTTGTCGTTTGTTGGAAGCAGTGGCGTTATAACCTCTTCTATTAGGTCCATTACCAGGCAGGATTTGAGCCCTTCTGTTAAACAAGCTTCGAACCTCCTAATTCTCCGTAGTAGTTCAGCTGTAACGAACATGCATTTGGCTTACAGAAAGTTCAAAGCAAAAACTCCAACTATTTGCACCTTCCTGCCTTCTGGTGTTGTTTTTGTTCCCAGCCAAAAAGGACATAATGACTACATTTGGAACTTAGAGGATCTGAATGCATACAACAATCACAACACCAACACAAAAGCATGTTCCCATTATCTAAAAACCGAATACAACATTTGCATGACAAGTGACAACCAACTGCAAGTAACTTCAACAAATAGTACATAGCTATACCACTAACATCAAAACACAATTGATCATCACAAGGACTGGATGATAAACTTACGAACATAATCAGAAACACAAATTAAATCAGCTGACTTGAAGTTTTAGGGAATAAAGATGCAGAGTGATGTGGTGAGTCCCGCGAATATATATTAACTGAGGAAGATTAAATATGTAGTTACTTTGCTTTACTTACTACAAAGTTAACCGCAGACCTCACTGTTCATGATCGACAACCACAACTACAAGTGAGCACCAACATGTTAGTAATAAAAATAAAATCAACGTACCGAAAAATTGAAAATTAAATACACAAAGATGGTGTCAACAACGGCTGGAAATAACAGTAACTAGAAAGATCTAGTAATAAGTAGAAAATAGCGAAACAGATGTTGATATCAAAACCCGTCCTTTCCGCAATGCTTCAAATGCCATCCACTAGTAAATAAAATAGAAATGACGCACCAAACGAACAATTGAGAGGACAAAAACTGTGTAATCACTGTTTATGATGGTAGACAAATTTAATGTACCTATAATGGGTAGACAAATAAAGACTAATCCAGTTTTACCCTTAATCTGTTAGCCTTATTGGTTATACAATTAAAACACAAACGAAGGAGTGACTGACCTGATTCCAATGGTAGTTATCGAAGATGCAGTAGCCATGCAAGTAAGACGTGATCGATAAAACTCCAATCTTTATGTTTGCCGTGACAAACAGAAAACACCAACTCTTCTGTAAACTCCTAGCTTTATGACAATGCTCTATGGGAAGCCTTAGTTGTCGTGTCTAGGGTTAGCAGGGACCGGTGTTTATATACTAGCCAAAAAGTCTTAGATTCCGTCCATAAGGGAAAACTAAAACTCTCCTTTCTTGGCTCTCAAGTAAAATATCATAATCATATATTATTAAGGATTCCATCAATCATATTTCCAATATAAGACACCTTATATAGAATTAATATCTTTAAGAGATTAAATCACAATTAACATTATTCTCCAATATTACATTCCTATTACATGTAGTAGACCACTTAAGGTTGATTTATATTGGATAAATCCAACATTCTCCCACTTGGTCTACAAAATGTAATTTTCATGTTTATACTTGAGATTGGAGATTAATGTTACTTTAGTGGCCATGTAACTGTGATTACATCTCGTCCTTAATGCAGCTTCTGTCAAATGCATTTCTTAACATGGAACTAACAAGGTTGTAGAGTTGACGCAACCCAGAACCTTCATAATCACACATGCTAAGATCCTCATTCACATGAAACACAAATTATGATCAAGAGATGAAACTTTAAAATTAAACTTTAAATTAACCAAAATGTCTTACTTTATATCATCTCAGGTCCACCTTATTGTAACTCACAAGTTACACTTTATGCTTCTTCGAAGCCTTAAATCTGCCAATGCAGATATCCTTCATCTAATGAAACCACCATAACCTGCAGGTGTGAATACATCTCCAAAACAATCATGCATCAGTTTCATTAGACCGATAACAATACAAACAATGTTTGTAACCAACGGACACAACTGAAAATACCAAATAGGCACATGTCCAAGTAAAATATCCCAAAACTTCATAAAACAACATTAATTCAACACTTGTGAGCAAGATGAATTAATATGTTTTTGACACTGATCTATACACCATACCAGTTACTTTCATAATGATTTCCAACACCTGCGGGCAAGATGGAAATCCTCACAACTGAGGTAGTGCACAAACCATGCCATGACATTTAATATGCAATTTGATAACAACTTGAAATCTGATATATATTTCATCAGATGATTGACTAGCACACGAAAAATGTGACTTAATGAATCCAACTGGAGATTAATATGAATACATGGATTCTATACATACTTTATAGGTCATCTGCAAATGTAAGGCATTACTAACACGAAACTCAAACTCCCACTGATCTGCAACATCGTTACTTAATTTGCAAATCAAAAGTCACTTAAATCATACTGCCTTTGGGAATAGCCTTACTTAGTCAATGAACGCATATTACCCCAATGAAAGGTACAACTAAGCATGAAAGCATTCACTGCTGTTTACACAAAAAATGTGCATCCAACAACCATCTTATATGTATTAATAAGTCCACATTTATGCTAAGTCCTTATGAGCCCCAAAACAATATGATCAATCGAGAAATCTAAATGATTGCAAGTAATAGAAAATGTACGCATATACCAAGTATTCATTTGTGCAACTTAAACATATTATAGACATTCAAGTAACACAAATTCATGGAAGATAGAATAATGCTTTAATAGATTCATGCAAGTCCACTTAGTGCTCAAAATTTTAGAACAACTCCCACTAAGTTTTCAGAGTTTATACTTACAAATAAGTTAATGAGTGTGAAGCCCAATTTTCGTTCACTAATTCTCCCACTTGGGAAAACACTCTTTCAAAGATGTACCTAAAGAAAATTTCTCTATATTTTAGACATAATAAAATAGACATCTCAACCAACATAAAGTTGTCAAAACAGAATTTCAGCAATGAGTTACACTTACTTTAGAATTTATCATAATTAATTTATACGCTTGATTGCTACCAAATTTATATTGATCAAAATAGACATACTAATCTTCATAAAATAGAAATACAAAGCCATTTTAGGTCAAAATAGTAGTCTAAAGTCACGTCTCAAAAAACATCACAATCTGCCAGTAAAAACTGTCTATACGAGCATGGGTTACTAGTAAATTCACCATAATTAACATACATGGCAAAAAATTACGAAAATTTGCAGACACATAGTAGACATTTATATGTTGAACATATCCAAAATTCAGGTCATTTGGTGACCATTAGACGTGTCATTCACCCGATTTAAATCAAGACACGCAATCTGCCAGAAACAATTATGTGCATCTATCATGAATTTATGCATCCATAACAAATTCAATTTCACATCATTTCAATTTCGATGTCCAAAGGAAAATTTAGTAGTCAAATTTCATCCTCTAAACCGACATCATAATTCAAATTGAAAAGATTTACAAGCATAAGACTTAAACAATGCGTACCTTAGCAATCATTGATTAACCTTCATGGGTCCAATACTTTGCATCAACAAGTCTCATAAAGAGATACAAAATACATCATGATGCAACCGATTTCCATGCCTTCAAACCACAACCTTTTATGGGGCTCATTGTGGAAATATTTGTCACTAATGGCATGGAACTTTATCCCAATAAACTTCATGAAACTAAATTAATTTACACCTGTAGGCAAGAAAATTAACTAGTTTCTAGTACTAGATTTTATGTCACAAAAGTCCCTTCATGAAAAACTTCAACACCTATAGGCAAGATGAAGGTTTTCACAACTTCTGTGAAATCAAACCCATACTATGCCATCTTAATTAAACTAAAAGAAGTAATCCACACCTGTAGGCAAGAAGATTATTCCTTTTATTCTAATTAAGATGCAAAGTTGACCGAAGTAACTCAAAAACATAGTCTCATCGTCAACTAGGCCATTGCGGCTTGCTTAGTTGAAATGGCATTGATCAACTCCGCCCTGAAACGATACAAGATGTCACATGAATTAATTAATTGTAAGTGACAAAATTATGATAACCTGATTCGAGCTTCAAGTCTAGCTAACAAATGGCACTAATTCCTTCATGACTCCCTTTGACATTAAATTAATCTCAAAACCTGACAGCATACTTGAAAGAGATTAATCACATATAGAACAAGTTTTATTCCACCACAAGAATGTCAATACTTATCATTATGGAGTCAATTACTTAATAGAAATACTTTATGTAATGGGAAAGAACAATACATTCCTTTAATTTAAAAGCTAAATCACTCAAATCAAACGGGTTCCTTTCCTTTTATATATTTCTTTCTGTAGTACAAAACTACTAAACATAGAGCATTAAAATCATGCATTAGCTTTGTAAATACCAAATTAAATAAAAGGAACAACCAAAATTATTTTCTTCCATAGAAAATATCTCCAATATATGCCCTATATTAGCCTTGAAAAGTTTCTTTTCTTCTCCCCTTATGGCACATAAAAATTTACTAATTAAAACACTGTTTAAATTCTTTAGGTATAGGAAAACCACAAACAATAATACATGTTTGAAAATTCATGCTTATCAATTTAGTCACATACTTTGAATGAAATACATACCTCATGCCTTCATATGTTCACTACTTCTTTATAAACATATGTATAATCACATGATTAACCAAAAACTATAATGCACCGCATTCCAAGCTCACGGCAATGTTTAAAATTGCATCATCCCATACATGCTTGAACCAACACGCCATTTGCTTAATTATGTTGCCAAAATTTATATTAAATTACCTTCATGTATAAGAAATACATTATATTCATTGACAAGCATGTATAAAGTTGATATGCGGAGAACTTAACATATGCATCCCTGAAACATAACTTTAATATATGTTATCACAATCATAGGCACAATATATCCGAATAGTATTGATAAATTATAGGATATGACTAATTTCGTCTCCTACAATCAGAAAGATGTCACGACATGGTTGGATTTTGCAAGAACAATATAACACTTCATGAATCCAACATAACCATTCCTTATATAATTTATCATGAAGACCAAAAAGAAAGATCATACTAGAATTTCATAACCGATGTAGTACGAACCTCTTCATTGGGCTTGTTCGACTGAGGGATCTTAAGAAATTCTCCAATGCAAGGTTAGAACAAATGTAAATACATATACATGCTATGCGAACTATAGATACATAATTGGTTTTAGAAAATTATGTATACTTGCTTGATCAAACAATTGCTGGCACTTATGCAATTGTTTCTTGTCACATTAGCGTATCACCCGTAGCAATTCATATAGAATATAATTCATGGAAAACAATATTAGTTCTTATTCAATAAACATATGCCCATTTAGATACGTATTGCCAAAATATATAAAAATTGGATCCATATTCATGACATACTTAACCGATACATGGTAATCAATGTATTTACATACTCTACAATAATTAGCACATCACTCATGCAATTATATCTTTATCTTATTACCAATTTAAGCTTTCAGGGATCAACCCGAATATATATCAACCAAAATACCATAAACCATCATGGAAATTAAAAGTCAATGAAACAAACCATTTTGCTTTGGTAGATGACTTCGTTCTGCTTGCTAATCGTAGGGCCTCTTCAGTAAGGTCAGAACAAATATAGCATGCTTACAAAAATTGAGATCATCAGTGGCACATGGTAAATCAACCAAAACATTAGCATGAAAATTGAAATAGAAACTCTGAAATATTCCATGATTTTCAATCGTTGTTAATCCAATAAACTGACGCTAATCAAACTTTCTTAGTCATTCCTTTATCAGAACTATTGGTGGTAATCTATTTGACTAATCAAATTGGCTTTTGTTGATCAAGCAAACACACGTAAAATACAAGTGTCATGATAAAAATTTTACATGTAAACCTTGTATATAATTAGTCTTAGAAATTGCAAGCGCATGCAATTTTCCAACACAAGCGATTATTTCCTGTTATATTTGGTTGCTGCTTTGTTCAGAGTTGGAATTCTGAACCTGAGCAGGTTGCAAAGAACCTCCAATACGTTGTCCGAGACATTTACCTTATCCAGTAAAAATTCAACCTTTTCCAAACACACTGATTCCCATGAATTTGAGCTATTCATCATAGAACCCTCCCATTTAAAACTTTTAACATTTGGAGCAAAGGAAACTTAACGACTTGCTGCTAGTTAAAAGAATAATAGAGTTTCCACTGTAAAATACTTTAATACTACGCCTTACATATATGATTCTTTACGAACCTATATCATTATAGGATTCCAATTCCTATATGATTTTTAAATTTCATTCTTCAATTCTATAATTTAATTCATGCTTGATCAAAAGAGCCTCTAAGCGTAGTCCAATTTCCAATTGGCAAGCAAAGGCTATGTTGAAACTGATTTAAACAGTATGGTGATGTTGCCGAGTGTATGTAATAACTTGGATTAAACACATAATATTATATAATCCAATATTAAACCCTAATAGATTTTAATCATATAACCAGTGGCTCTGATACCAATTGTTAGCCTTATTGGTTATACAATTAAAACACAAACGAAGGAGTGACTGACCTGATTCCAATGGTAGTTATCGAAGATGCAGTAGCCATGCAAGTAAGACGTGATCGATAAAACTCCAATCTTTATGTTTGCCGTGACAAACAGAAAACACCAACTTTTCTGTAAACTCCTAGCTTTATGACAATGCTCTATGGGAAGCCTTAGTTGTCGTGTCTAGGGTTAGCAGGGACCGGTGTTTATATACTAGCCAAAAAGTCTTAGATTCCGTCCATAAGGGAAAACTAAAACTCTCCTTTCTTGGCTCTCAAGTAAAATATCATAATCATATATTATTAAGGATTCCATCAATCATATTTCCAATATAAGACACCTTATATAGAATTAATATCTTTAAGAGATTAAATCACAATTAACATTATTCTCCAATATTACATTCCTATTACATGTAGTAGACCACTTAAGGTTGATTTATATTGGATAAATCCAACATAATCATGATGGAAACAGGAATCTATCACAAAATGAATCCCTTGCTGTTTGACTAACATCCCACTCACTTTACCCTTAATCATGTTGTCATTATCAATGCCACCAAAATGGTATACTACACCCCCACCCTCCTCCTCCGAATGGGAGCAGGTCTTTGAGTCCCACCCACCCACAAGAAGGGGAGGCCGGGGGAAGACTACTGGATGGATCTTGAAAAATAGACGATAAGCTTGATTTAAGCGTAAAATATTAATATAGAATGATATTTACTCGTGGTATCTAAAGACGTTTTAGCTAGATCACATGCAGTGTTTCCTATTAAATCTTCCAAGGGACGCAATATGAGTCATTACTAGAGATCTACTTCTGTTTTTTTTGACAACCCTGGATGTATATCCTGATAGTATAGTCAGCCACCCAACTTCTAAGGAAGCAGAAAATTTGAGAAGATTTGTAAGCCCAAGTAGGCCCAATAAGCCTTCAGACCTTACCCATGTGTACTATGTTTCAAATTTTTAACAGTCATGTTACAAGAAACTTTGGTTTTAACATTGTTTATCGTATGTTATGTTATTACCAAGTCAGATGAATTCTTGCCCAAGTCCCCCTTAAGTTTTTTTTTTAAAAAAAAACCAGAAAGTCTTCATGGAACTAGCAAGTAGAAATAAACTTCATTAGGCTTTCTTAGAGCATCTCTAATGCAATCACTATATAAAGACAAACACTGTATAAAATTAGTATAAAACAAATATATGGACAAAATAAATCTCCAATGGATCGGAAAGAGAGTCCCTAAAATATAAAAACTCACCAGATACTTAGTGTATAAACCAACATATAGAGAGGCTATATAGATACTGTCATACTGATATGGTGGCTCTCTTGGACAATTAAAGTGGTAAAGCTGGTCCACCAGGTTAAATGCTGTTGTGCAGCATGAACTCCAAAAGGATTTTTGCATGAAGAAAGGGAAATTTTGGACCATAAGGTAGAATATCATTTTCACTCAAAAATTAATTCAGGTTAAAGTATATAATCTATGGTTTAGAAAATATTTTAAATGTCTACAGTATAAAATTAAATGACTATTAATCTAAACTGAAACATAAAATTTTTTATTTACTTAAATCAAATTATTTAAACTAAGTATTGAGTTAGTGTTTTGTTGATTAGGTATAAAATTATTGTATTTCTTTTAATCTCTCCTAATTAATAAAACACTCATTGTCAATCAAAACCCTATGAAATTATCCTATTCTTGGTTATAATATATTTGTTATTTTGGTAGAATTTTAATACTTTGCGGTATATTTTAATTATAGGACATGCAAAACTATATTGGACATAAAGTGATGAAACGGAGGAATTTTTGAGTAATTCCAATTGGAACAAGTCGTGTGTCCTTCAGGATAATCATATCAAAGTTCCAGGTTTTTATTCCAAATCGTTTGAACGTGGTGAATTAATTAGGGCCCAGCGTAGTGCCGACATATTGACGTTCTAGGCTTAATTTTTTTGAGCATGAAGATGGCATTTTTTTGGAGTTGGTTCCTTCTACAAAGTTGAAGAAGACAACCTAAGCTTTAAAACATAACCTTTTGAGCCAGATTTGGTGTTGATATGGTCATAAAACGTGTTGACTCTGTGGCTGTCCAGATTACCCGATTTGAATAAGGTTCTGTCTCCTAGTTTATTATTTTATTCGGTTTTCTAGATGTGTTGGGAGACCTATTGAAGATTTGTTTCAATCGTGTTTTATATCTTTTCTTCTTAATGGTAATTCTCCCTTTTATTATAATTGTGTGTAATAATCCTCTTTTGGTGATGCAGTGAAATGCACTACTAACTTTTGTATCGAGCAGACTTTGGCTGAGAAAAACACACTTTGGGCTTTGAGTTCTAAAACCTGAAGATAAGGTTATGCAAATAATTGTGAAGTTCTAGATATTGTGAACCAGGTTCAGCAGCCTTAACTATATCAGTAAGAATATATGTTCGTCGAATCGATATCAAACTGTCAACAACAACAACAACAACAACAAAGCCTTTTCCCACTAAGTGGGGTCGGCTATATGAATCCTAGAACGCCATTGCACTCGGTTTTGCGTCATGTCCTCCGTTAGATCCAAGTTTTTATTCTTCTGTTGAGATCTCCATCTAATTCTCCGTTCTCTTGCAAGATAGATCCTAGGTAGCGAAAACGGTCACTTTTTGTGATCTTCGCTAGATTGCTCCGGTCATTAGTGTAGATAAGTATATAAATGGATAGAGATAGGAAAGCAAACACAAGATGTACGTGGTTCACCCAGATTGGCTACGTCCACGGAATAGAGGAGTTCTCATTAATTGTGAAGGGTTTACACAAGTACATAGGTTCAAGCTCTCCTTTAGTGAGTACAAGTGAATGATTTAGTACAAATGACATTAGGAAATATTGTGGGAGAATGATCTCGTAACCACGAAACTTAAGTACCGGAGTGTGGTATCGTCTTGACTTGCCTTATCTGTCTCATAGGTAGATGTGGCATCTTCTCTGGAAGTACTTTTCCTCCATCCAGGGGTGGTATCTGTAACTGGTGGAGATGCACAAGGTAATGTATCAATTTCACTTGAAGCTTACTTGTAGTTTCATGCTTGGTCAAGCGCGATACAAACCATGTAGTAGGAGTCCCCCAAGTCACCGAGCTAGGGTATCTGCTGAAAGAGGTGACAGACAAGGTAAGCAATCAGAGCTCCGGCTGATTGTTCACATTCTCCCTATCTTGCAGGCAGCATGAAGGATAAAGAGAAGAAAAATGAGAAGAGATGATATGGGATACTTTTGCTTTTGAAGAAGTAACTTTCCACAGGCTTATTCTTGAACTGAGCTGGAGGGTTTTCTGGTTTCCTCCAGAGTATAAGGCCGACTGAAGAATTTGAGGGTCAAAACAAGTCTATCAAATCTAGAGTATGTTCGACCCTGCTGATATGGGATACTTTTGCTTTTGACAGAGTAGTGGATGTATCGGCACGTGTGCTGTTACGCTTGTCTCCACATGCTTCCTTGTATCCTTCTCACTTGCCCTAACTGTTCCTCAGGCAGATGTGGTATCTTCCCTGGAAGCCTAAGATGTTGAAGATGAGTACTCGAGAGCAATGCCAGGTAAGTAATTCCAGGCAGTCAATTCCTGGCTGGAAGCTTGATTCCAAGTGCTGACTGATTGCTCTCTTTCTCCTTGTCTTGCAGGTAAGAACAAGGCCAAAGGAAAAGACAGGGAAAAAGCATGATATGGGATACTCTTGCTTTTAACCCTGATGATATGAGATATTCTTGCTCTAGTATAGCTCGTTTACAGAGGTATTATTGGGGGGAAAGAAAGCTGAAAATTTCGAAAGGCTTCGTTGGGAGTGCCCTCTCAGATAAGAGGAAGGGTTGAGCATTTTTGCAGGTCTGCCTGTCCGTTGGGGATGGAGGTCGACATATATAGGAGTCTCCCTAACATCAATTAATAATGCTATTCCTTTACCCTGCTTGGTCATAGCACGGTAGTGGGAGCTGTCAGCTTCACATGTTTTAACTCTGTCAGAGCACTTTGAAAAAGTGGTCTGTGGTATCTGGAAAGCTGATGTTGCGTGTGAAGATTACAGACAAGCTTTATCCAAGGAGATCCAGCTCTTGAAGTTGGGAAAGTGGTGCCTCTTCGGTTTTCGAACAAGCAATCCTGTCGGGGATCTGGCTCTCTAGATTCGGAGAACGATGCCTCTTCGATTTTTGAGAAAGCAATCATGCTGGGGGTCTGGCTCTCGAGATTCGGAGAGCGGTGTCTCTTCGATTTTTGAGAAAGTAATCATGTTGGGAGTCTGGCTCTCGAGATTCAGAGGACGGTGCCTCTTCGATTTTGGGGCAAGCAATCTTGTTGGGAGTGTTTTCTCGAATGTGAGTAAAGGTTGGGCATGTTTGCTAGTCTACCTTGCCACGAAGCACAGAGGTTGACACACAGGGACTTTCCAATTATCCAGCAGTGGTACTGTTCCTTTACCCTCTCTTCGATTTTTGAGAAAGTAATCATGTTGAGAGTCTGGCTCTCGAGATTCGGAGGGCGGTGCCTCTTCGATTTTGGAGCAAGCAATCTTGTTAGGAGTGTTTTCTCGAATGTGAGTAAAGGTTGGGCATGTTTGCTAGTCTACCTTGCCACGAAGCACAGAGGTTGACACACCGGGACTTTCCAATTATCCAGCAGTGGTACTGTTCCTTTACCCTCTCTTCGATTTTTGAGAAAATAATCATGTTGAGAGTCTGGCTCTCGAGATTCGGAGGGCGGTGCCTCTTCGATTTTGGAGCAAGCAATCTTGTTGGGAGTGTTTTCTCGAATGTGAGTAAAGGTTGGGCATGTTTGCTAGTCTACCTTGCCACGAAACACAGAGGTTGACACACCGGGACTTTCCAATTATCCAGCAGTGGTACTGTTCCTTTACCCTTGTGGGTAATAATATGGTAGCTAGACCTTCAAAATTTATGTGTCTAAACTTTGGTAGTGTTGTTTCTTTGCTATTCTTTTACCCTTCTTGGTCAGAGCGATGTAGTGGGAGCTGCAAGCTTCACGTGTCTCAACTTTGTCAGAGAACTTTGGCAAAGTTATCTGTGGTACCCATGAGCTACTGTTGCGTGTGGGAAGTGGGTGATTGAACAGTACGATTCATGTGCTTTCTACTTCGCCAGAAATCTTCGACAGAATGCCCATAATTTCCGCAAAGCTGAGTGTGCGTGTGACAGGTGCTGACGAGGCTGGAAAAGTAGGTGCCTTTTCGATTTCTGAGATCGGCCCTCGTGGTCTCTGAGCAGCCCAGCTTTTGAGAAAGCAAGCCTCTTCGATTTCTGAGATCGGCCTTCGTGGTCTTTGAGCAGCCCAGCTTTTGAGAAAGCCAACGCCTCTTCGATTTCTGAGATCGACCCTCGTGGTCTCTGAGCAGCCCAGCTTTTGAGAAAGCAAACGCCTCTTCGATTTCTGAGCAGGCGCCTCTTCGATTTCTGAAGCTTCGTTGAGTGCAGATTTTTATAGGGGCTGACATTAAGTTCCAAAGCACACTTGAATATCCACCAGTAGAAGCTCCATTCTTGCACTTCTAAGATCTTGATTTGTCCGACCTCTTCTCTCTTCAACACCTTTGAAAATGTCTGGCCCCTCCGACCATCGTTTTGACTTGAACCTTGTTGAAGAGGTAGCCCCGCCTTCTCCAGACAACATATGGCGCCCATCCTTTGTCTCCCCTACTGGTCCTCTTACCGTTGGGGATTCCGTGATGAAGAATAATATGACCGCTGCGGTAGTGGCCAGGAACCTTCTCACTCCCAAAGATAACAGACTACTTTCCAAACGGTCCGATGAGTTGGCTGTTAAGGATTCTCTGGCTCTGAGTGTTCAGTGTGCAGGTTCTGTGTCTAATATGGCCCAACGCCTATTTGCTCGAACCCGCCAAGTTGAATCATTGGCGGCTGAAGTGATGAGTCTCAAACAGGAGATTAGAGGGCTCAAGCATGAGAATAAACAGTTGCACCGGCTCGCACATGACTATGCTACAAACATGAAGAGGAAGCTTGACCAGATGAAGGAATCTGATGGTCAGGTTTTACTTGATCATCAGAGATTTGTGGGTTTGTTCCAAAGGCATTTATTGCCTTCGTCTTCTGGGGCTGAACCGCGTAATGAAGCTCCAAATGATCAACCTCTGACGCCTCCTCCTTCTAGGGTTCTGTCCAGTACTGAGGCTCCGAATGATCCCCCTCCGGTGCCTTCTCTTTCTGGGGCTCTACCGACTACTGAGACTTCTTCTAAGCAACCTTTGTGAAGGCTCCCTCTTGTTTGTTTATTTTGACTCAAGTATATGTACATATTTGTAACTGATCGGGATATCAATAAATCAGCTTTCCTTCATTTCAACGTATTGTGTTAAATACACCAAAGCCTTCTTCGCTAAGTTCTTTGAATTTTCTTTTGTTGAAACTTGTATGTTGAAGCTTTATGAGTGGAGCATGTAGGTTGAGGTAGTGTTCCCTTAATTTCCCGAGTGAGGAAAACTTCTCGGTTAGAGACTTGGAAAATCCAAGTCACTAAGTGGGATCGGCTATATGAATCTTAGAACGCCATTGTGTTCTGTCCTGTGTCATGTCCTCCGTTAGATCCAAGTACTCTAAGTCTTTTCTTAGGGTCTCTTCCAAAGTTTTCCTAGGTCTTCCTCTACCCCTTCGGCCCTGAACCTCTGTCCCATGGTCGCATCTTCTAATCGGAGCGTCAGTATAGGGCTGGGCACGGGCCGGGCCGGGCCCATTTTTGAAGGAACCAGACCGGACCCGGAATTAAAGGAGACGGGGCGGGTCGGGCCGGGCATTACAATTCTGAAAATAGGAACCGAACCTTACCCGGCCCGGTTTAAACGGGCCGGTTCGGTCTGGGTACACGGGTTTTTTTTTTTTTTTTTCCTGTTTAAAAATGTTTGCTGCACATAGAAACTGCACAGATTGCAGTTTTTACACATAACATATTTCACATATTGCAGTTTGAAAAAACTGCACAAATTTCACAGATTCCACAAATTGCAGTTTGAAAAAACTGCACAGATTGCAGTTTCTCAAACTGCACAGATTGCAGTTTGAAAAAAAACTGCACAGATTGCAGTTTCTCAAACTGCACAGATTGCAGTTTCTCAAACTGCACAGATTGCAGTTTGAAAAAACTGCACAAATTGCAGTTTGCATTTTGCAGTGCCAGCTCCAAGTGATAATATCTGCTTCTTCAAATGACCCTTTTCACAAGCATTTCCTTCGGGCAAAGTACCCTGGTTTAATGCAAAAACAAGGAAGCAAAGAAATCAAAAAGTCACTAATGTGAAGCAGTACTTATTAAGTACGAGCAAAGAAGCTACAAAAACCATTATAGTTAAGTATAGTAATTCTGGTCTGTCCAAATATTGAAACATAAGCTGAGACGTAATCAGTTTTTTCGGTTTTTTTCCTTTTCAGCCCTAGTTAGGACACCGCCCTAGTTGCATGTAAGTTCTTCTCCCAAACAGCAGCACTAAAAATTTATTATTTATTACCGCTTGCATCATATGCTTGTACAGCCTAACAGAACAAACTAACAAATGCAGCTATATGTAGTGCTTAAGAACATCTGATTTGATAGTTACTAAATACTTAACTGAATGGATTAACAAGAAGGACAGAAGATCAATTCAATTTTACTCTTGCTCTATAACATCTGTTCAACTTGTAACCAACCAAGAACACATCACAAATGCAAACGAATGTGAATCTTAAGAGGGTCTAATATGCAAAACTCGATTTCACAAGTGCAAGTGGCGTCGAATCAACATGAATTTCAATGCTGCATTCGGAAAGCATGCATAGCAATGCTCACGAGCTTTCGAAAATGGATAATCATAATGCCAAACAAATTGTAACAAACACAAAATTGAAACAAAACCGTCACGATACCACAACATAATCATACATCCACAGCAAAACCATTCATTTGGAAAAGCAGAAATGCATATAAATATCCGTTAATTAAACTTCCAAAATATAACATAAACTGTAGCTCAACAGTCTAAACAGAATTCCAAATCCAAAAGACAGCAACTTTAATCGAAAACCCTAGTGCTCAAAATTCCAAAACAACCCAAACCTAAGCGGTAAGCTGGTTTTACTAATGTGAAAAGGAAAAAAACCGAAAAAACTGATTACGTCTCATTTTCCTGCATTTTCTCAGCAACCAAACACTGCCTAACGGCATTCCAAAAATTACACAAAAACAATTTGACATTTCTCAAGTTGCACAATCCCAATTTTGCCCAAATGAGAAATCAGATGAATTTTCGATAGAAAATGATGAAACAGAGAGAGATACTTACATGCTAGAACGACAAAGATGATGGCCCCCAAGGTTTGTGCAGGGGAAACGATAGGGAGAGGGATTCGAGGGAGAGGGATAGGGAGAGGGGCTCACTCAGGGAGATGGAGTCGAGGGAGAGTCTGAGTCTCTGAGAATCCGAGAGACTCAATGGAAATGCAAGGGGATTAGAGAACGATTCGAGAACGGGGTGGAGTTAGGAAGAGAGATCGAGCTCTGAGACGTGAAATGAGAGGAGTCGGGACTTGGGATTCGAGGGAGAGGGACTCAGTCACTCAGGGAGATGGAGTCGATGGAGAGTCTGAGAATCCGAGAGTGAGGTCTGAGGCTGCTGAGGCTGAGAGATGCTTCTGGAACTCGGGACTCGGGGAAGGTTGGCTAGGGTTGAAAAGTTGAAAACTTGAACTGACGGTTGAGATTGGATGGAGAGATGATATTAAATCTCGTCCGTCCAATCTAACACAAACAGGCCGGTCCGGGTACCCGCGGATCCTATAATTTTGGAACCGGCCCGCCCCTAAAACTTCAATTACCCACCCCGCCCCGCCCCGATCTATTTTTACAAAACTAAGAACCGGCCCGTACCCGCCCCGTACCCGTATTACCCGCCCCTACCCGCGGGTCCAGGACCCGTTTGCCCAGCCCTACGTCAGTAGGCCTTCTTTGCACATGTCCAAACCACCGTAACCGATTTTCTCTCATCTTTCCTTCAATTTCGGCTACTTCTACTTTACCCCGGATATCCTCATTCCTAATCTTATCCTTTCTCGTGTGCCCACACATCCAACGAAGCATCCTCATCTCCGCTACACCCATTTTGTGTACGTGTTGATGCTTCACCGCCCAACATTCTGTGCCATACAGCATCGCCGGCCTTATTGCCGTCCTATAAAATTTTCCCTTGAGCTTCAGTGGCATACGGCGGTCACACAACACGCCGGATGCACTCTTCCACTTCATCCATCCAGCTTGTATTCTATGGTTGAGATCTCCATCTAATTCTCCGTTCTTTTGCAAGATAGATCCTAGGTAACGAAAACGGTCGCTCTTTGGTATTTCTTGATCTCCGATCCTCACCCCTAACTCGTTTTGACCTCCATTTGCACTGAACTTGCACTCCATATATTCTGTCTTTGATCGGCTTAGGCGAAGACCTTTAGATTCCAACACTTCTCTCCAAAGGTTAAGCTTTGCATTTACCCCTTCCTGAGTTTCATCTATCAACACTATATCGTCTGCGAAAAGCATACACCAAGGAATATCATCTTGAATATGTCCTGTTAACTCATCCATTACCAACGCAAAAAGGTAAGGACTTAAGGATGAGCCTTGATGTAATCCTACAGTTATGGGAAAGCTTTCGGTTTGTCCTTCATGAGTTCTTACGGCAGTCTTTGCTCCTTCATACATATCCTGTATAGCTTGGATATATGCTGGATGAGTGTCTTAATCATTCAACTGGTTTGGCAGTCTGAATGTAATATGGGAGTAACCAATCATTGAACACCACACTTGACTGAGAATGTTGATGAAGTAATCTATTTTGACGAAAGAATCAAAGACCCTTTGCTAGTTGAGACTTAAGATAAATAGCCAGCCATAGACTAAAAGAAAATCTTGTCCATCCAGTTGGTCAAGGCTCTTAAGGCAAACTAACTCCATAGCTCTAACCCCATGTATCCAATCGGTCTGTTGCCTATAGAAAGCCCTGTTATCTAGTCAGTCGTCGTCTTTCGGTTGTCAAATGAACCCATATATGCCGTAGAAATTTTGTGATAACCGTTAGTAAGAATTTTCTCAAAAGGGTGAAAGAGTATCCCATAAAGCGTTGATTTGTGTGTTGAGTTGAAAGGTCATTTTCTTGTTCACGATCTATTCTATTTATAGGAATGGTTTATAGCATTGCAACTCCTTAGTATTATCTTTAATTTTCTCGTAAATCTTTCTCCCACCAAAACTCTATCACCACTGAATCTCACCCTCTTGGACTCGGACTAGGATTCTAAACCTAGTCTTATTATGTGATCGATGTACTTTATCCAGAAACCAATCATGATCCTTAAATATTCCTACTTCATTTAAGACTCGACCACTCAATCAACATTATACTATTAGGCCGAAATTCACAGCCTCCTTTTTGGGCCTTCTACCAACTTGGCCCAAACCAAGATTTCAGGCCCAAACACCTTCCTCATATCAAGCTTCTTGCCCGTCTTGGCGCACTGGTCGTAGGGCATGATCAAGTAGTGGTAGGCGACGTAGAAGCCGGAGAGGTGGTTCGCCGGGGTTTTGGCGTCGTTGGTGCTGATATATATCTGTAAGTACGACGCCGTATTTGCCAAAGATGTCGTACAATCTCCTTGCTAGAGATGTTGAAGGGGAGGTTGTGGACGAACAAGACACAGTTGACTTCTGGGGGCAGACGGGTGGTGCCCCGTTGGACCGACATATTTAGTAACGCCAACTGTGATTCTCTATCTATTCTATGTGGGAAAGGAACTCCAACTGGGAATATGATTCCTCTCCTTACAAGTAGAGAATACGTAATACCCTTAAACTGTAATATTAATTGAGTAAAAGTCAACGAAGAGTCGATCTCTCAGAAGTTCAGGGGTGATTATTTTCGATAGAATAGAACGGTCAACGGCCTGTTTGTGCTATCACCCTCATCATTCATGCCGAGTCAAACCTTTTTTGTTTATATCCCGACTGATAACAATTTATTATAGTTTATAGGTTAAAGGCTAATACATCCAAGTTTATAGGTTAAAGGCTAATACGTCCAAGTTATCCAATTTATTTCGCGTACAAATAACAATTTATTATATGTTGATACTGCATTTGCAATTTGCAGGAAAGAGTTCATGGCCAGAGCTAGTGGGGACTAGAGGAGAGGAGGCGGTAGCGATTATAATCAAAGAGAATCCATCGGTCAGAGCCCACACCATATATCTGTACACCATGTATCCACCATCGTTCTGCGCTCTCACCCAAGACCTCCGTTTTAACAGGATTCTCATCTTCATTGATCAACGATGTCTTGTTGCTCTACCACCCAAGATAGGATAACAATATCTCCAGGGCTTTAATTAAGTTGAGATTGCAAGCAGCAAAGAAAATAATTGAACGCTCTGCAGCTTGTGCTGTGTATTTGTTAATTTTGTTATTCTAAATGTCAATCATCGATTAAAACTCTCTGCAAATCAATGGCTTGGACTATCTTCTTTTCGACCTTTTTTTGTCGAACAACTCATTTTAGGACTATCAATGGCGAGGTGGTGGGGCTGTGCGTTGGTGATCTGATGCCGGAAAGGAACTGAGTGCAGCTTAGCTAGGTTGCATGGACACTGACACGGATACGGCGACGACGTGCGACACAGCAAAACTCAAAAAATAAGAACACAAACACGGTTAGAACATGGCGATTAAAATGTAACAAATATTATTACTTCGAATTCATAATACAACAAAGTACTCGTGTGCATCAAATTCATTCATCATACATAATAATTAAAACAAAAACATAATAATTAAAAAAACACATGATTCGAGTCTCAATGATTTGGAAACACAAGATTAGGTAGAGTTTGGAGAGAAAGAGAACTGAAGAGAACTAGAGTCGGGAGCAGAGAGCCTAGAGGCGCCATGAAGAAAACAACAGATACCCTTACCTTACTTGTCTATACGAGGAGATTTTAATCACTTTTTTTCTTTGTTGCCCACCGGATGTTTTAGCGTAACGGGCCGTAGAAAAAGCGCAAAAGCACACTCCCTTTCCTTGATAACAGACCCAACGCTAAAAAATAAATTTAAGTTAAGGGGTCAGGAAGTTGTAGGTTTAGAGGTTTTGTTATTTATAAAACTGCTCCAAAATATTTTTTTTATATTTGCAAAAATGCCCTTGTAGTGTCTTGACCGTGTCCGTGTCTAGACTCCAAGGCTTCATCAATGTTGTTTTTGGTTTTTAACTATCAAACTAAACCCAAATGATAACATGACAGAAATAATAGGCAGACGAAACTGGTAACAACCCGAAGCAAATTAAATCACAAAGGAATGAACATGCTTTGAACCTCACATACGAATGAACAAACAAACGAACAACAAAATATGAAAGTATTAACATTAGTAAATAAACAAGAATACCAGAATGGCTACAAAACTTCTAAGACTACATCATTATTATCTAATAATTTTTCGAGTTAAAAAGCACCTATTTATAGAGAAAACTAAAACAAACCCTAATACTTTTAATGGGCAAGAAAACCTAATGCTAGGAAAAATAACTAATATAATGAGGATAATGTTAGGGAGACCAAATTTTTAAAGAAGACTAAGGGCTCGTTTGTAAGTGCTTTTAAAATAGATGAACTTTTGATGAAATGTTTTTGAGGCCAGTCCTTATTAAAAATGCAAGTGAAATCTTAAAAATCACTTTAAGTATTTTCTACAAGAAGCACCAATTATTATGTTCTTCTTGTAAAGATTTTGGAAACCAAACATATTTTCTCCAATAGCGTTTTTAGTCATATTAAAAGCGCTTCCAAACGAGCCATAAATATCATTGTCGAATTTTTTCAAACACATTTTTTAGCCCGTGTATCAGTGTTAAGGTTACTGTCGCAAATTTTGTGTTTAGTATGTTTGTGGGGAGATTTATTTATTTAAGTAAAATGATATTGAGAGAGTGAAGATTTGGACTAAGCCACTAATGGATCATCCAAC
This sequence comes from Malus domestica, assembly GCF_042453785.1. Classification (NCBI taxonomy): domain Eukaryota; kingdom Viridiplantae; phylum Streptophyta; class Magnoliopsida; order Rosales; family Rosaceae; genus Malus; species Malus domestica. Next base: position 17,816,464 of record NC_091673.1, read on the forward strand.
ACAGTTATCGAATTTTGTCATCCATGTAAGATTTGAGTTTAAAAAATTTTATTTAGTAGAAAGTACGTAATACTACTAAATTATATTGCTAATTGAGTAAAAGTCAACGAACAGTCGATCTCTCTACTCCATAAGAGATTGTTATTCGAAAGAAAAGAAACGGTCAACGGCCTGTTTGTGCTCTCACCTTCATTATTCATGCGAGGTCAAACCTTATAGTTTATATCCCAATTAATAAAAAACTATAGTTTTATAGGCTAAAGGTAGTATAACCCCTTACAAATACCCATCTGCTCCATCAAAACTCTTTACCAGATCATATTCACAAAGTGATATATCATCATATCAACTATCAAGATGGCAAGTCGCAGATGTTCTATTGATAACACATACAGACATGATAACCAGATCAACTGGATAATTGTGTGTATTTTAATTGATTAATTATATTGTGTAATTTGTATTAATATATATATATATATATATATGTATATATATATATGTTGTTATTGCATTTGCACTTTGCAGGAAAGAGTTCATGGCCGGAGCTAGTGGGGACTAGAGGAGAGGAGGCAGTAACCATTATTATGAAAGAAAATCCATCGGTCAGAGCCTACACCATGAACCTGTACAACTCCTCTATCTCCTAACAACTCTGTTATGACAAGATTCGAGTCTTCATTGATCAACGAGGTCTTGTCGCTCTACCACCCAAGATAGAATAACATACACACACACACACACACACACACACACACACACACACACACACACACACACTTGAAGGATTCTGATTACTATATCTCCAGGGCTTTAAATAAGTTGAGAATGCAAGCACCAAAGAAATTGAACGCTGTGCAACTTGTGCTGTGTATATATTATTTCTGTTATTCTAAATGGTAATCTTGGATTAAAACTCTCTACAAATCAATGGCTACAAATATTTTCTTTTTGAATTTTTGTCAAACAACTAATTTCATTAAAAATATACTAAAACAAAGTGAGAAAAGTCCAAAGACAATCTACAACACTAGAGTAAAAGTGCAGCCCAATTAAGGAAAACAAGGAAGCAACACCAAAAGTGAGGCCATAACAATCCTTAAAGAAAACCCTAGACCTAGAAATGTAAACTAACCTCCTCCACCAAAATAGCCCCACCACCATTGCAAAGTCGCCATCACTGGGTAGAAGAACCAATGAACTGAAGGATAAACGAAAAATAGGGGTGCAAGCTACCCGCGCTAAGTCCCATAATCCTACCAGATACTGCACTTAAGCAACCATCAAAACCCAAAGCACACCTCCAACGGAAACCTAGGAAGGAAGAACCAAAAGAGACGAATAGTCGAAACAAATGGACAGCAGTTAAGAACAACAATTTAGAAAGAAAAGGCTTGAATCCTTATCATGAAACAAGGTCTATCATTGATGGAGACAAAGCTCAAGAAAAATGAGACAAGCTCAGAGCAAATTACCAAAAAACAAGGGCCAAAGATAAAGAAAAGGAAGAACGAGGTGGGAATTAGGAAGGGCCGGCGACTAAAGCTAGGATTGGAATTCTGTGTTCTTGGCTTTGGGCGAGAGAGAGGGGGTGTTGAAGCTAGGTTTTTTTATCTACTTTTTTCTCTTTGTTCTGTATATGCTTCTAAAAGTATGATTCAAGTTCTTATTAGAGAGAATAAATTTTGTAAACTAAATGATGTGGTTGTTGATAATTAGATTATTAAGTATTGAGTAACGTGCTTTTTTCTTATTGACATGACATCATTTAATTTTTAAATTTAATTTAAAATTTTTGTCTCTCTAACTTACCAATTGTAATTAATAGCAGCAATTGATATTATTTAGAATCTAGTTCAACATGATTGGATTACAACCAAAAAATTCTTTTGCAAAGTCAAAAGGTCAAATAGCGAATGTATAAAGGTGTTTCAGGTCGAGTCTTTCACACCAAATTAAACAAAGGGATAATTTGATTGCGGTCCCTAATCCTTAACATTTTTTTATTAAAACCTTAATAGTATTCAAAGTTTGATCAAGGTCCCTTGACTTTGTACACCTCATTATATTACTATTAATATTTATATTCTTATAGTTTTGCAATTTATTGTTTAATATTTTATGAGATTTATAATCTTATAAATTTACAATCCTTCATTATAATACTATTAGAAACGGTTATAATAAAAAAAATTCAAACATTTTAATTGAATAAATGGATAAAAACTATGTAAAAATAAGAAATAATAAATGGCAAAAGAATGTATCCATAGTGTTAAAACAAATTGGTACATTTTACAAAAAAATTGGTACATTTCACATATAACAAAGTGGTACATTAATAAAGAAGAATGGGTACATCATAAATAAATTAGGGTACAAATAAAAGATTAAAAATTATGAGTACAAATGAATTTTTAAAAATATAGGTGTTAAAAAAAATTAATAAATGGGTACAAAATAAAACTAAAAAGAAAATACTACAAATTTAAAAAAAAAATGTTGCAAATTAAAAGTGGGTACAAACTAAAAATATAAATATATGGTACAAAGTTTAGGCATAAAACATAAATATACCATATGTAATTTTTCTATCATTGATTAAATATACAATGTCACGTGATGATATACACATGGGTACAAACACAAATAAAACTTAAAAAAATATGGGCACAAAAAGAAACTAATATATGGGTACAAATTAAAAATGAAAAGAAAATTGGTACAAATTAAAAAATATTTGCAAATTAAAAATTGGTACAAACTAAAAATAAAAATATATGATAAAAAATTTAGCCATAAATATAAATATACTAATTGTAACAGTTTTAACACTAAAGGAATATATTTAAAAATAAAAATATTTTTGTAGACATCGAAATTTCGGTAAATAAATGTTGACCGATAAATCAAAGTGTCAACGCTCATGTATTACATAAATTTTACACGTAGCGTGTGACTCAACGAAAATTGAAATGAGTTGGAAAAGTCATCAAATAGGACACGTGTCAACACCTGGCAGAAACGACTTATTTCATCCGGGATATTATATTCAAAATTAGGCCTTGGAAAATTCTATAAATATAAGCCCATTTCATTCATTTAAGGGGAATTCATATTACACCTTGAAGCTCTGAAGCTCTGAAACTCCGAAGCTCTCAAGCATCCAGGTTCCCGAAGAATCGAGAAAGCTCTCTTCGTTCTTCGTTCATCGTTCTTCCAAGATCAAGCCCAAACGGCCCTTTGGATCAACAATCATCCACCAATTCAAGATCAAGCCCCGACGGCCCTTGAAGAAAGTGTTCTTCGTTCTTCGTTCGTTCTTCGTTCATCGTTCTTCCAAGATCAAGCCCAAACGGCCCTTTGGATCAACAATCATCCACCAATTCAAGATCAAGCCCCGACGGCCCTTGAAGAAAGTGTTCTTCGTTCTTCGTTCATCGTTCTTTCAAGATCAAGCCCCGACGGCCCTTGAAGAAAGCCCCATCGTTCATCATCCGTTCATCCAAGATCAAGCCCCAACGGCCCCTTTGGATTAACAACGTCGACAAATCCACACATCCAACCGTCCTTCAAGATCAAGCCCAAAAGCTCTTGAAGATCCGTTCATCACTGTTCTTCAAGATCAAGCCCAAAAGCCCTTGAAGATCCGCTCAAATCCACCTTCAAAGATCAAGCCCACGACCATTTGAAGAAACTTCCAACTGTTCATCCAAGATCAAGCCTCGACGCCCCTTGGATCAACGAAACATCCACGAATCAACACCTTACGGAGATTGAATCAGAGGATCAAAATAGAGAGAGATTGTAACCCAAAATCATCAAATACAAATATTTTGTTTGTGCACGTTGTTCTTGTCTCTTTCGTTTCAGGAATTTTCCGTGTTCACAAATTGGCACGCCCAGTGGGACAATCTCTGCCTCTCATCTCTTTCTCCGTTCAAAGAATCCAAACACACCTCAAAGTCAATGGCATTAAGCAAGGGACAAGCCGTTCTCGCAACCACTGAGGGAAGGATCCTAAGCACTTCTGCCGCAAACGGACAATCCATTGGCGCCACAACCGCTCCTCAACATGCCACTTCAAAATTGGTGCCGCTAAAAGAGCGAGGGGAGCATCAAAGGTGTGAGTCTGTCATCAACCTGACCTTGCTGGGGGCACCGAAGCATGCTGCTGAGGCACACAAGTTGACATCCCAAAGCACCCAACGACGTTCTTCATCAGCATCCTGGATGTCTAAAGGAAAGTCATGTCTATTGGTCGCACAAGTCATGACTATCGGCGTTACCTCCGTTGAAGAACAACTGGCTCAAATGAATGAAGCGATCGCAAGGCTAACCCGAACTGTGGAAGAAAAAGACTTGCAAATTGCAGCACTAGTCAACCGACTGGAGGCGCAGGACGGCGATAAACCCGACCCAGAGAATGATCCACTAAAGAGAAGAGATGACGAAGAAGATGAGCCTCAGGTGGAGAAAAACGATGCAAAGCCGAAGCCAGACCAAGCAGCGGCACTTATGGGATCTCTTTCTATCCAGCAGCTGCAAGAGATGATCACCAACACCATCAAGGCACAGTACGAAGGGAGCTCAAATACCCCCGGGTTGTACTCAAAGCCGTATTCAAAGAAGATCGACGCCTTAAGGATGCCGAATGGTTATCAACCACCAAAGTTCATGCAATTTGATGGAAAGGGAAACCCGAAACAGCACGTTGCCCACTTCGTTGAAACTTGCAACAACGCAGGAACCGAAGGGGATTACCTCGCCAAGCAGTTTGTGCGCTCGCTGAAAGGAAACGCCTTTGAGTGGTACACAGACCTAGAGCCTGAGTCCATCAACAGCTGGGAGCAGTTAGAGCGGGAATTCCTCAACCGCTTCTATAGTACCCGCCGCACTGTGAGCATGCTAGAGCTGACGAGCACGAAGCAATGGAAGGAAGAACCAGTCATGGACTACATCAACCGATGGCGTAATCTAAGCCTCGACTGTAAGGACAGACTCTCCGAGATTTCTTCAATCGAGATGTGCATCCAAGGCATGCAATGGGGTTTGCAATACATCCTTCAAGGCATTAAACCACGGACCTTCGAGGAATTGGCTACTCGCGCCCATGACATGGAGTTGAGCATCGCCCATCATGGGAAGAAAGAATCGATCGCCGACTACAAGAACGACAAAGTTCTTGGGACAAAGGTGGAAAAGGCTGCATGGAAACCCACCAAGGAAGCGATGACGGTCAACACATCTCCCGTCAAAATATCCACACGAGGCAAGGCGATTCAAACCGAAGCTTTTCGTGATCAAGAGACACGTAGACGCACTTTGAAGGAGCTTGAGGAGAAGACTTATCAATTCCCCGACTCTGATGTGGTTGCCATGCTAGATGACCTGTTGGACAAGAAGGTGATCAGTTTGCCTGAGTGCAGACGGCCGGAAGAGATGAATCGTACTGACAGTCCAAGATACTGTAAATTCCACCGCTTCATCAGTCATCCGACAGAAAAGTGCTTCGTGCTGAAAGATCTCATCATGAAGCTGGCTCAGAAAGGAATCATCGAGCTAGATCTTGACGATGTGGTGAAGTCAAACTATACCACCTTCACTTCTGGCTCTTCCGACTCAAAATTTTCACCTCAACCGCTGGGGGCATCGTCCAAGACAAGCAAAGTTGAAGGATGGACTCAAGTCACTCCTAACAAATTGCACAAGAAGCATACGTCTTCTCCACATGTCCGCCAATCGGAAAGGGGGCAAAGCAGCTCTTGTCAACCTTCAAAGCAACATGAACGTGTTGAAGATGATGAAATTTCGACACATAGATCGTCCATCCCCATCACGATGCGTGATTTCTTTCCTGAAGACTTCTTCAATCACTCAGTCAAGGCTCCTTACTATGAAGATTGCGAGGAACGGCTTTCCCGGATCGCTTGACGAACCAACAAAAGCTCCTGGTCTGCAAGAGCCTAAACTGCAAGACACAAGGCTCCTCGCCTGCACGAGCCTAAACTGCATGGCACAACGCTCCTGGTCTGCACGAGCATAAAAGGCAACGCCAACGCCCCTTGCCTGCATGAGTTAAAACTGCAACACGGCACCAAATGCTCCTTGTTCACACGAGCCTAAACTGCACGAACCAAAGCTCTTTGTTTGCACGAGCCTAAACTGCATGGCACAACGCTCCTGGTCTGCACGAGCATAAAAGGCAACACCAACGCTCCTTGCCTGCACGAGCTGAAACTGCAACACGACACCAAATGCTCATTGTCTGCATGAGTTAAAACTGCAAACGGCACAAACAGAAAATACCAAAAACATGTATGTATTTGAACTACGTTTTGACTTGATCTCTTTCTTTGAAAGGGTACGTAGGCAGCTGGAATATTTAATTTCGAGTTCAGTCATATCAAAATAAAAAAAAATGTTTTATTAAAGAAAAGAAAAAAAAAATACATATGTTTTATGTATTTACAAAAAAATATATTTATTTATTACAGCTTCAAAAAAATAAAAATAAAAAAAATCAAAATGTCAGCAAAAGACCCAAATGCCAGGCCTATCCCTTCGCCAAAATGTCTGCTTCTTCTTCTTCCAGGCCCAGGCCTCCCTCCATTTCACAGGCCCAGATGCCAAGAGCCCAACTCTCGTGGCCCGCCCGAGCAGCAGCTAAAAGAGCACCAATCTCAAAAACACCCTCATCCCCAACTTCCAAACGGCTTCTGGGTTTTCCCCACGTCATCAGGAGACTCTCTCACCGAGCCTACTCGAATTCCCGTCACTCACCCTCAGCCCGGTGACGCCGTTGAACGACCAGTTCGACAAGTCGGCGTCGTCGCCGTCACTGGGAAATTCTTCGTCGGAGGAGGACAGGGCGATTGCGGAGAAATGATTTTACTTGCACCCGTCGTCGAGGGCTACGACGACTCCGAGAGACCCAGAGCTGCGACTTCTGCCTCTGTTTCCGGTCATTTCGCCGAGAGTTTCTGGGTCGTCTTCTTGATCAAATGATGAGTAGAGAGAAAGAGCGAGCATAGGCGAGATCCAGGCCATGAGGGACCTGAGAGAACACTTTGCCAGCTGCCTTTGTTCAACGTTTTGCTTCCTCCTTATTGGGTTTCCTTCTGATTTCTACAATGGATGCCGACGAATCTGACGACTTGGGCAGAGAAGCAGAGACGTCCGATACTGAGATCACAGGAGAAGGAGGAGGGAGAAGAAAATCCAGGTTCAAAAAGAAGATCGGGATCCGTACTGGATCCTGGCTCGTCTGTCTCCTTCTCTACCGTGATTACATCGTCCAAGCCACCATCAAGGATCTCAAGGATGAAGGCGAGACGAATCATCTAGGAGCGTTAGTAGAGGCAGCAGAGTCATGCCTCCGTCTCTTCTAGGCCGATCTCTTCAACTGCAACTCTAAACCTACCACTGTTCTGAAGCACGACGTACGACCCGGCTACCGACCCGGTCGGAAAACATCTCTTCTGGGTTTCACGTTCTTGGGGCTGAAACGGTCTTTTTGGAGATAAGGGTCGTCGAACACAGCGGCGCCATTTCCCAGTTTCCTACGGCGGCGATCTCTGAACTGTTCGGCGATTCGAGTTCTCTAGTAAATTTCACTTTCAGTGTTTTCCTTTTCCATCCGTTGATTCCGTTCAAATTTCAAATTAGTCTTCGAGAGGTATACAAAAGATGATAGGATCCTTTCTCACCAGAACACTTGTGATGACTCTTGGGTATGCTTATCCGGCTTATGAATGCTACAAAACTGTTGAAAAGAACAAGCCAGAGATTGAACAGCTTCGCTTTTGGTGCCAGTATTGGATTTTGGTGGCTGTTTTGACTGTTTGTGAAAGAGTCGGTTATGCTTTTGTTTCGTGGGTTCCAATGTATAGCGAAGCTAAGTTGCTCTTCGTCATATATCTGTGGTTTCCTAAAACAAAGGGTACGAGCTATGTGTATGATTCCTTCTTTAGACCATATCTTGCGAAGCATGAAAATGAAATCGATAGGAACTTGTTGGAACTAAGAACTAGAGCTGGTGACATGGCAATTTTGCATTGGCAAAGAGCTGCAAGCTATAGTCAGACGAGAATATTTGACTTTTGCAGTATGTTGCCGCACAATCGACACCAAGGCCTCGCCCTACGCAGCCACAACAAGGTGTTAGGAGCCAACCCCCTGCCGATCCAGCTTCAAATCGCCAACCAGCTGCAACAACGCAAGCACAACCCGAAGAACCACCATCTCCCACTTCCAGTACTTCTTCAAGCAAGGACCAAAAGGAGGTAGCCGAGGCCTTAGCACCTTCACCAAACCCTAAACCTGCCATGCAAGCAGCAGGTTCAGTTACTTTAAAAGCAACAACAACAGCAGCTACGGAGCCGATCAGAAGATGGTGTACGCCAACAGTGGGGACTGTGTACAAGGCGGTGCTGGACGACGGGAGCACAATGGCGGTGAAGCGGCTCAAGGACGCGAACCCGTGCGAGAGAAAGGAGTTTGAGCAGTACATGGATGTGATTGGGAAGGAATCGGGGTCCGGGCAGAATTCCATTGGATTGGACTACAAGGATCAGCTTGGTGTTGGGTGCAGCTCGTGGGCTTGCCAGGATTCATGAGGTGTTCAGCTCTGCAAAAGTACCGCATGCCAATGTCAAAATCTTCCAACGTCCGGCGTCGCTTGCATTTCCTCCCTGCACCATGTGGGGAATATATATAAAAAAATGAAAGGGGACAAACCAGTCTGGAAAGAAGAAGAAATGGTGGAATATAGGTGGATCAGCACCAGCATGTGCAAAAAAAAAAAAAAAAAAAAAAAAAGAAAGAAAGAAACGTCTGGCACCATGTGCAGGAAAAGAAAGAGCACCATGTGCAGAAAAAGAAAGAAAGAAACGTCTGGCACCATGTGCAGAAAAAGAAAAAAATATATATATATATATATATATGTATATGTATATATATATATATATATATATATATAAAGAAGTAAATGGATCCTTGGTGGCTAGCACCATGCAAAAAAAAGGGAAAAGGTTTTGGAATGGTGGATCAGTCCATGTGAAAAATTAATATGTATGTATGTGTGTGTGTGCATAATATTATGCATGTTTACGGCAAAAAAAATGCATCGAGAGAAATAAAGTCCGTTTTATTCATTTTTTCTGGAAATTTTACATAAATTTGCATTATACATACTTAAAAAAAAAATCAAGTTTACAAGAGGGGATCTTCAAGGACGATCAGGTGGCGCCTCACAACTCGGCAGAGCTCCAGGAAGAGAAGGCGTCGGAGGTTGGCTGTTTGAAGCCTCAGCAGTCGGTACAGCCCCAGAAGACGAAGGTAAATGCTGCTGGAACAAACCCACAAACCTCCGATGATCAAGTAAAATCTGACCATCAGATTCCTGCATCTGGTCAATTTTCCTCTTCATGTTTGTGGCATAGTTGTGTGCAAGCTTGTGCAACTGTTTATTCTCATGCTTGAGCCCTCTGATCTCCTGTTTGAGACTCATCACTTCAGCCGCCAACGATTCAACTTGACGGGTTCGAGCAAATAGGCGTTGGGCCATGTTGGACACAGAACCCGCACACTGCACACTAAGAGCCAGGGACTCCTTAACAGCCAACTCATCAGACCGCCTGGAAAGTAGTCTGTTATCTTTGGGAGTGACAAGGTTCCGGGCCACCACCGCAGCGGTCATATCATTCTTCATCACCGAATCCCCAACAGTAAGAGGACCAGTAGGGGATATGAAGGATGGGCGCCATATGTTGTCTGGAGAAGGCGGGACTGCCTCTTCACCAAGATTCAAGTCAAAACGACGATCGGAGGGCCCTGACATTTTCAAAGTGTTGAAGAAAGAAGAGGTCGGACAAATCAAGATCTTAGAAGTGCAAGAGGGGAGTTTTCACAAGCGAAAATTCAAGTGTGCTTTGAAACGAACTGCATGCCTCTATAAAAAATCAGCACTCGACGGGATTTCAGATATCGAAGAGGCGAGCTCAGAATTCGAAGAGGCCATTCAAAAATCGAAGAGGCAAGCTCAGAAATCGGAGAAGCATCTTGCTTTTCCAGACGCGTCAACACCCGTCACACGCAAACTCAGCTTTGCGGAAATCACGGGCAATTTGTTAAAGCGCCAATCCCAGATATCGAAGAGGCGCCAGTCTTTTCAGCCTCGTCATCACCTGTCATATGCACACTCAACTTTGCGCAAATCACGGGCAATTTGTCGAAGATTTTCGGTGAAGGAGAAAGCACGTGAAATTTTACTGTTCAATCACGCGTTAGTTGTCGACACGAGTGAAAGAATAGTACCTCTACAAGTATTAAAGAACTTCCTATAAACTGTCTACCTTCACCCTACATAGTAAGGCAGACATACATAACATTTCTTCATCTCAAAAAATGCTTTCCCAACGAAACCTCTCGAGTCATTCAGTGTTCCTTATTCCTTGGGGTACCTCTGCAAGCCAATGACTCCAAAGCAAAAGTATCTCATATCACCAGGGTAGAAAGCAAGAGTATCTCATATCATGCGTTCTCTCTGTCCTTTCCTTTGTCCTTGTTCTTACCTACAAAGACAAGGATAAAGAAAACAATATGCCGGAACTTCCACTCAAACTCGGGTAAGGAACCGACTGCTTGGAACCCTTCCCTGATTGCCTACCTAGCACTGCTCTCGAGTACTCGTTTCGCACTGCTGCTGTACTTCCAAAGAAGCTGCCACATCTGCCTGGAGAACAGATAAGGCAAGTGAAAATGATACCTTGCAGCATGTGGAGACAAGGTGCAGAAGGAACAAGCAAAGAAGAATGCGGTTTGCACAGTCAACTCAGCAGAAGGAGTCCGAACTGAGGAACTCGAGAAGCTGCCATATCTGCCTGAAGAAACAAGCAGAGAAGAATGCAGCATGCACAGCCAACTCGGCAGAAAGAGTCTGAGATGAAGAACTCGTTTTGACCCTCAAATTCTTGGGTCGACTTACTAGGCGTTGTGGGCTGCACGTGCCGATTCACCACCCTTGAATCGAATCCTTAAAGATCAAGTCACCAACTGGAAGAAGAGTTCATCAATCTTGAAGATCATACCGTTGACCAAACCGCTCAGGTGTGAATTAGAAAGATTGAACAAAGAAACAGGTTGTCACATTTACCTCGTGCCTGCTTGTCATGTGTTCGAGTCAACCTTCAAGAATCAAGCCTCAACGGCCCTTGAAGAAGCTTTCAGCCAAATTCGAAATCAAGCATCGACGGCCCTGGAAGAAATCACAAGTCTGATTCAAGATCAAGTGTCTACCACCCTTGAATCAAAACCTAGTTCAAGATCAAAGCTGTGGAAAGTCAACAAGCGCAACAAAATACGTGCCGATTCATCCACTACCAAAGCCAAAAATCATTTACCACATGAAGCTCATTGTGGCCCAATTTCAACCTTCAAGATCAAGCCTCGACGATCCTTGAAGAAATTTCAAACAAAAGTTCAAGAACAAGCCTCAACGGCCCTTGAAGAAATCTCAAGCCCAATTCAAGATCAAGCCTCAACGGCCCTTGAAGAAATCTCCAGCCCAATTCAAGATCAAGCCTCGATGGCCCTTGGATCGACATCTATAATAAGGGACTTCAAAACGCATCTCCTACACGTGACAAGCACATGTATACGACGTGCCTTGAAGTGGGGGCATTTGTAGACATCGAAATTTCGGTAAATAAATGTTGACCGATAAATCAAAGTGTCAACGCTCATGTATTACATAAATTTTACACGTAGCGTGTGACTCAACGAAAATTGAAATGAGTTGGAAAAGTCATCAAATAGGACACGTGTCAACACCTGGCAGAAACGACTTATTTCATCCGGGATATTATATTCAAAATTAGGCCTTGGAAAATTCTATAAATATAAGCCCATTTCATTCATTTAAGGGGAATTCATATTACACCTTGAAGCTCTGAAGCTCTGAAACTCCGAAGCTCTCAAGCATCCAGGTTCCCGAAGAATCGAGAAAGCTCTCTTCGTTCTTCGTTCATCGTTCTTCCAAGATCAAGCCCAAACGGCCCTTTGGATCAACAATCATCCACCAATTCAAGATCAAGCCCCGACGGCCCTTGAAGAAAGTGTTCTTCGTTCTTCGTTCGTTCTTCGTTCATCGTTCTTCCAAGATCAAGCCCAAACGGCCCTTTGGATCAACAATCATCCACCAATTCAAGATCAAGCCCCGACGGCCCTTGAAGAAAGTGTTCTTCGTTCTTCGTTCATCGTTCTTTCAAGATCAAGCCCCGACGGCCCTTGAAGAAAGCCCCATCGTTCATCATCCGTTCATCCAAGATCAAGCCCCAACGGCCCCTTTGGATTAACAACGTCGACAAATCCACACATCCAACCGTCCTTCAAGATCAAGCCCAAAAGCTCTTGAAGATCCGTTCATCACTGTTCTTCAAGATCAAGCCCAAAAGCCCTTGAAGATCCGCTCAAATCCACCTTCAAAGATCAAGCCCACGACCATTTGAAGAAACTTCCAACTGTTCATCCAAGATCAAGCCTCGACGCCCCTTGGATCAACGAAACATCCACGAATCAACACCTTACGGAGATTGAATCAGAGGATCAAAATAGAGAGAGATTGTAACCCAAAATCATCAAATACAAATATTTTGTTTGTGCACGTTGTTCTTGTCTCTTTCGTTTCAGGAATTTTCCGTGTTCACAATTTTATTATTCAAATAATTAATGATGTTATTAATACCAAGGACCTTGATAAAAAATTGAAAATGAATAGGATTTTAATCAATGGAGTAACAAAAAGAAGGATGTGAACCTAATTTTCCCTTAAACAAATAGAGCATTAGAGATATTTTTGCACTAGGAGGAGGAGGGTTGACGTTGATTGCCAGGATCAATGGCACCATTGCAAAATTTGTGTTGCATATCCATTTGAACTAAGCTACCCCACAAGTTATCCAAAATTAGGTAACAAAATTGCTATCTATGCGAGTTGAATCTAAAATCTCCCACTAACAAACAGGAATACCACTAAACCTAGTGTTTTTTTGAGCAAAAGTCAACGAAGGGTTGATGCCTCGAAAGTCTAAGGGTGATTATTTTTCCTTTGATACAATGATACTGGGAGAGGGAAAGAGGGGGTGTTAGCCTAACCGACACAATGGGCCAATCATTACATTTTAAACTTTTTATTCATATATAGTTTGAACTTGAGACTTTCTATTTATAAGTAAAGAGGAACGCTACTAGATTTTAGCACTAGTGGTGTGGTGATTGTTTTTCAATGTGATAGAAATTGTCAACGACTAGTTAATAGAGCTCTCGCCCTCTACATAAAATCGCTTGTAAACAAAGACTTATGTGGCAAACATCTATTGAGCATATGATACACTTTTTGAGCACTTGGCAAACACATATTGGACAAGTAATGTCACTAAAATTATGTCTTTGACTACTAGAGAACTTCTCCTTAATAAGGGTAAAATTGTAAATAGATGAGTTTGTCATAAGCTTGTTATAACCAAGGTATAAAATATCGATGATATCGAAAATATCGGTAGTCCAAAAATACGGAAATATCGATGGAAATATCGGGATATTATCGATATTGATAAAAATTGAATAAAAACCACGGAAATTGTAAGAAAAACTTGGAAATTTTTATTGAAACTTCGCAGGATGTTTATTTAGTCAATTATCTGTTAGTTTATCACAAAAAATTGGAAGGAAATGCATTGCATGATGGATTTAACTGATTTAAGTTGATTATATAGCGAGCTGGCAAACATTGTGAGTGTAGAAAATATGTAGTAATTAATGAAAAAAGTTTAAACACACTATAATCATTTATATATAATGAATTAGTACAATATTTTACACTTTATACATTGCATGGTAAGATACATGAGTGACTTAGTACCACATAGAGTTCCTATGAGGTTCAAAATGTTCACCTTGGTGTTTTTTAAAATATAGAAATTTATCCTAGATAATAAATATTAGCTTGCAAGCCTTGCAGACATCTTAATGATCATATAAATATTACAGGCTGAATATGTAATCACAAACACATCTGTAGCGAGTTGGATAAGGCCCAGGTACGTGGTTGACAAAGGTAGGGTTCGAATATAATCTGCTTGCTTAGTAAAAAAAAACAAAATATTATCTAAATAATTTATAATTTATATAACATATATATATATATATATATAATATCCTAAACTTTTAAAAATATAAATGGATGGCCTTCATTATTAAAAGTTAAAATCATCAGAGGTGCACCTCACCTCTTTCACGTCACCTGTCCACCTCATAATTACAAGTTACAACCATCAGAGCCCATGGTTTTGTTTGTTTAAGTCTCCCGTCCACTACCCGTCTACCTTGGGTGGTATGTTAAAGTCTCTCTCTCTTTCTCTCTCTCTCTCTCTCTCTCTCTCCCTGCACCGTCTTCTCCCTCATCTTCACAGATGCGCTTCTCTCTGCACCATCTCCTCCCTCATCTTCACAGACGCGCTGCAGAAATTCATCGGCAGCACTCTCTCTTCCCTCATCTTCACAGAGACAAGCTAAACCTCGGTTTTCTCTCATTTTCTCTCGGTGCAGCTAGGATAGTGGAACCCAGGAACTCTCTGGCGAGTTCTCTTGATCCTTCTCCGGTTAGGTAAGCCCTCAATTCATCTTGGATGTTGTGTGGTGTGGTTGAGAATCGAGATATACTAAGTTTTTTCTGGTTTTTTTAACAAGGTTTTAGAAGGAGATCGACCCGGGGGAAGGCACACCAGCTCCGGCGAGGCCGTGAGTGTCGACAAACTTTCCGAACACCTCCGACCGTTTCACGGCAAACGAAAGTTATAAAAACATTCCTCTCGTCTTCTATTTCATTTTGATACCTAGATCAGAGTCTAGGGTGCTCTTTTACAGTCGGCCGGAGCTGTAGACGCTCCGGCGTTCCTCTCCGATTTGCACAGATCCAAAATTTCGCGATATTATCGGTAATATCATGATATTTTGACGAAAACTCCTTGGATACCTATTAAAATATCGATAAAGCAAAAAATCGATAATATTGGCGAAATATCGCCGATATTATCGGCATTTAAGACATCGGTTATAACAGCCCTTGTGATTAGCTAATGTTTAGTTAGATAATGATGTAATTAGTTGATAACACAAGTGGGTGTGTCATTAGTGTATATACTCCAAAGATGTAATCTTATTGTTTAAGAAATGAAAGTATATAATTTCTATCATGGCACCTATCGCCTAAGTCTCGCGACCCTCGATCTTTCTCTCTCTCTTTGCTTCCTGCTTCTTGCGCTTCTTCTCACTTCGAAGCTCAAAACCCTAGGTTTTTCAGCCACAACGACCTCATGCTATGTTTCCTCTAAATCTGAATCTCCTATTCTCCTAATTTTTCATCATCCTCGCCAATTTTGTCAATCACGATCCAGAATATTGGATCTTTGGTTCCGATTAAGCTCACAACGACGAACTATCTCACCTGGAGTGCATTGTTCGCTCCAATCTTTCATTGATACAATTTCACTGGTATCATTGATAGCACGATGCTTGCTCCGTCGAAGTTTCTTCTTGATTCCTCTAGTAATCACACATCTACTCTAAATCCTTAATATATTACGTGGTTGGAGAATGATCAGAATATTTTGATCTGGATTAATTCTCCGCCCTCGGATGCTTTTATTCCATACACTATTGGTGTTAATTTGTTTCGTGAGCTATGGTTGAAACTAGAATCACGTCTTGCAACTGCATCGCAATCGCACATTCACAAGCTTCATTCTCATCTTCGTACCTGTTGAGCTATATATATTCACAAATAAAATATATTAGCAAGTCTTATTAAAAACAGTGAGACTTAAGAGAAAAATTAAAAAAAATTAAAATAGCAAAATATATTCTACACCCGCACGTACGTGGACTATGACAAGTTTGATGAAGTTTTTTTCATCTACGTGGCAACCAAGTACAGAGATCATGTGTGTCTAGAACTCTCCAAAAACCCCCCACGTTCTCCACTCAAGTGATGGCTTTCTCTCAGCACCTCCACACCCCCAGGAAAATAGCATCCCACTAGCTTCAACTACCATGTCCACCTTCTCGCCTATAAAAAGCCATCAAACCAAAGCAAAGGGGAGGACACGAAAAAAAAAAAGGGAGACGCTGCAGAAATTGAAGCACACGGAGGACGAAAGAAAATGAGGGAGACTCTGCAGATATTGAGACGAAAAAGGAGAGCAACGAAGGAAAGATACATAAACGCTGCAGAGATTGTGGGGCACTAAGAGAGATCAAACGAGAAGAGAAATAGAAGAATACAAAGCAGGGGTGGACGACAAAAAGGAAAGGCAAGGACTCAAAAGGTATAAATCCATTATTATTTTTTTGGGTTAATCTTTCCTTTGTATTTCGTTGTTATTTCTTTGCTTTGTAGAAAAAGAAACACTCTGCTTCTTCATCCTCTCCCAAGTCACAGCATCCATCTAGAAAATAAAGTCGTAGGCCTCTGGAAATCTGCCACCTTCCTTTCTCCATCAGTGAAGAAACTTGTAGCACCGTCGCAGACGTTAAAAGGAAGCCCAAAAGGACATTGCAGTCATGCCATGACCTCTCTACCCATCAAGCTCTTCTATGCCGAGAAGAAAAGGGAGTGGTCCGTGCCACTGAAGTTAGTCCCATGAATTTCTTCGGGTTGGTCTAAACCATCCCGTGAAGTTCCAACCAAGTCTAAATGCTCTTTGCATTGCAGCAAACAGCTCTAAAGTTGCACTTTAAAACATATTGCAGAAGCTCAAAAGCTCCCTGTGAAGTTCATGCACCCGAGACTAGGAAAGTTCAAAGTCTTCAAAGAGGGGAAGGAAAAAAGGCTTGCTGACAAAGTTGGAATAAGCTCGGGACAAATGGGTATAAAGTCCCATGTTAAGTAGGATTGAAAAGAAGGAAAAAAAGGGGCTACTTTGAACAGAACTCTTGTGGGATAAATCTCGTGAAGGAATCAGTGGAAATTATTTGTTCCAAGCACAATTCTCCATGAATTTGTCAAAAGAAAGAAAAGTTGCAAAGGAAAAGGATAAAATGAGTTTAAAACTCAAAGGGAAGAGAAGAGCTTCAACCAAAAATACAAAGAGGTTTCTATCACATTGAAAAATCGTGGATGCGGTCTTCTTTTCAGCACATAAAAGTCCTATGTGGACCTGAAACAGTTCAAGGCTGTCCCAAGTTCACATAAATGGAAAATACTTACTTCCCATATTAATTGGAAAAGACACTCACGTGGCATTGGAGGTTTAAAGTTGAAAAGTCCAAATAAAAAAGCCTTGTTCTCTCTCTCTCTCTCTCACTCATTCAAAGCCTTTCCTTATTTTCTTTGCCCCTGCAAGGCGCCAAAAGCAAATTGGTTCTGCTAGGCACGTGAATTTATATTGGAACAAGTGAGCAACAAAAAGAGGTATCCAATGCCTACTACCAGAAACTTGGTTAATCACGTGGCCTTCAAACTTTAGTCATAATTGACTAGTCATTTTTTTTTTTTGCTGCAGAACAACTCTCCAAATTAAATGGGAAAGATCACGTGGAGATCAATGGAACTATGTGATTTTATGTGGTCACAAAGGAAAAAAATTCTTGATGGTGATTTAACTTATGCCATTTCCAATTGGATCTCATCCTCCTCAAAACCACCAAGTAGACACACAGCAAGGACAAAAGCAAGTAAAAAAAAAAAAGGTAGAGGAGAAAAGCAGGGGAACTTAGAGTCGGAAAAGGCGTCTATAAAAAAATGGTGCTTTGCCTTGTTTTATTACACAATGTGAAAAGAAAAGACTTGATGTGCCACTATGTTGCCCAGTTAGTGTCAGGCATGAAGACAAGATGGAATGGGTTTCAAGACAAAGTGAATGAAGGCAAATAAAAGAAAGAAAGGTTGCTCATCACGTGGGAAGTATGGTCTCACCCTAAATGCACTAAGCTTTGATTATTAAAGGAAAGGGCGTGGGTCATACTTGGCAAAAACCATCAATTCATTTTTGTCAGTCATCATCTTTTGGGCACCTTTCTTTTGCCAAAGTCTGAACACAAATTCAAATCAAATACTTTATGAACTACGCCGGTTTGATTCCGTTAAGGATACGTAGGTAGTCTAATATCAAATTATAGACACAACCGTGAAATCAAGACGAATCCCTGGTTTATATAAACTAAATTCACTTATGTTACTTTGACCAAGTAATTACAAATTCTACGAAGAGTAAAAAAGAAAGGAGCCGGTTCAAATTACGAATGACACGAAACCGCTTCAAATGGTACAAAGCCGTTTCAAATTACAAATGGCACGAAGCCACATCAAATTTCAAATGGCATGAAGCCGCGTCAAATCCCAAAAGGCATGAAGCTGAAGAAAAATCTCAAATGGCATGCAGCCGAATTAAAAGCTCCAATGGTTTAAAGTCTTTGCTTGCATGAGCTAAAACTGCACAATGCATTAAACGCTCCAATGGCTTAAAGTCCTCGCTCCGTACAAGGTAAAACTGCACAAGGCATCAAATGCTCCTTGCCCGCACGAGCTAAAACTACATAAGGCACTATTGCTCCTCGCCCGCATAAGCTAAAATTGCACAAGGCATCAAATTCTCCTCACCTGCATGAGCTAAAACTGCACAAGGCATCAGTTGTTCCAATGGTTTAAAGTCCTCGCCCGTACGAGCTAAAACTGCACAAGGCATCAAAAGTCCCAAGTAACTCAAATGCTCCTCGCCCACATGATCTAAAACTGCACAAAGCATCAAATCCAAACAAGTACCAAATACATGAACTACAAGTGACTTGATCCCTCAAGAGGGTACGTAGGCAATCTAGGGTTCGACCTAGGTGCAGTCACAAAATCAAACGAACATCAAAATCCTCAAGTTACATTTTATTCAAATTGGAATCAAAGGGTATTCCTTTCCCAAAAGAAGGGTTGTAATTAATAGGCACGTAGCCTAGAATGGGTCGAACTCGAATTAATAAAACCCTCTTCGGAAAAATGAATGAGGGAGAAATTGTGTCGAGTAAATTATTTGTTTACATATTATGTACAATTTTTCCTTAACAGTACCATCACGAAGGGTGATTCCACAGTTGCGGTCTATCATTAACAAATTAAAGAAATTGCTGATGCCTTAGCCAATGCTGGTGCTCTGATCGAAGACTCTGAGTTGATTTCTGTGATTCTACACGGTTTACCATCTGAGTATGAATCGTTTATTGATCCCATTCAGTTTCAACTTGGTTCCACCACCATTGATGAACTTCATGGACTTCTTTTGAGTAAGGAACTTCAGCTAACTGCTAGCAAGAAAGTCTCTCCACCAGCACCAATTCAAGCTTTCAATTCTTCTGTTGGTCTTCTTCCAACTCTAACTAGTGATTTTGGTTCACAAGCATTCTACTTAGAGTGGATCACATCTAAATTTCTATTGTTCTTCACATCGTGGCAATTTTTCTAATCCGAGACCTTACAACAATCGTGGAACTCAAAGGAACTATCAAAGCTTTCAGGGCAATCCAAGATTTCATTGAGGCAATAAGGGAAATTACAGAAATAATCATGGTTCTCGTTTTAACTCTAACAATTCTACCAGAAAGATTTACTGCCAAATTTGTTTATAAATGGATCATGAAGTTGCAGATTGTCCACAACGCATGAATCCACATTTTGGCACCAATAATTCTCAGAATGCATAAAATGCAACTACCACTCCTACATGGCTACTTGACTCTGGTGCTAGTTCGCACATGACCAACTCCTACACCAATTTGCAAAATCCTAGGTCATACAATGAACCTAAACAAGTATATATCGGTGATGGCAAAGGTTTGCCTTTACTTAACTTTGGTTCATTTACACTTAATACTGCATCTTATTGCTTTGATCTAAAAATGTGTTTGTACCATATTTAGGGTCTCCGTATTTAGACCTCGTATAAATACTCGGGGGACTCAAATGTAATTATGTAATAAATGAAGAGGCAAATATGTAATAAGTGAGGAGCCCTTATTCTATAAAAGGACTCCTCACTCTCCTCATTAAGAGAGGTCAAGGTTTAGGCCATGGGAAGAGAGAAAACATCCCAGAGAGGGCAAACGCAGAAAATAGGCTAGAGAGCACACTGCCTCTAGCCTTCTTGTGTATTCACCATTCAGAGTGAAACAATATCAACATCAGTGTGGACGTAGCCCAAACATTGGGGTGAACCACAATACATTTTGTGTTCTTTACTTTCTTGCAGATTCACGGTCGAATTTACGTTGTTCCAAGACCCCTCCGGTTTTGTGCATCAACATTTGGCGCCGTCTGTGGGAAACGACACGAAAAGCTATGTCGGTTCTCTTTCATTTTTTTTTCATCAAACCTCCACCGTGAATCTGCAGAAACCCAGAACCTCCCTCATTGGGCTGTTCCAAAAAAACCTTCGCAGATCTCTCTCTCATCAGCCACTTTCCTTCTCTAGAAAATCCGAAATGAGCTCCCATTTGTTTACTTCTCACGCTGACTCCGACAACAACCACCTGGTAGATGCTAGCAACCGTGACCACCATCTCTCTTTTGCCTCCTTTCCTCGGCCACCCTCTCGCAACTCATTCTTCCCTTGTAGACTTTGAATCTCGGCAGTGATGTCGGCGCCGTCTCTAGCGACCAACTCCATGTCACCTCCTTCTTCTTCACTTGCAACTAAACGCCACTTCACCAACTCTTCCTATGACCAACGCCACCGCGCCAACTCTTTCTTCAACGACCGACGACACCACACCTTCTCCGACTCTCTCTACAAGGCCTCCACCAAAGTCGTCGATGTCTTGACCACCATGGCCATCCCCGTCGAGCTCATGGACCGTGATTCGCTTGTCAAGTCTACAAGCACATCGCTCAACAGCAAGGTGGTGAGCCAGTACTCGACTTTGGTGGACCTAAGGGATATCAGGATCGTGAAGAAGCTTGGATGAACCGTGGACTAGACTGAGACGGTGAAAGAACTTGTTTTCATCTAAGACTTGGGCGGTAATGGAAAAGTACGCTGCTGATGTGGCAGACTGCGTGATGCAGAAGGCCAAGAAGACGTGCAGGGACCTCCGTCAAGATGTTAAGGTGGAGACGAAAGTAGAGAATGTAGATCTACGGGATATCATTTGCTAGATGGCAGAGCAGCTTTGTGCTGACGTGGTGGTCGTGGTGGTCGTGGGAAGCCACGGTTACGGCGGCATCAAAAGCTTCGTCCTCAACGATCCGCTCTCAGTCCTCGACTCTTGGAACTACAAAGACGAAACCCCATGTTCCTGGACTGGCGTCACATGCACCCAGCTGGGAAGCCCAAGTACCCCTGACATGTTCAGAGTCACCAGCTTAGTCCTCCCCAACAGCCAGTTGTTGGGTTCAGTCTCACCCGAGCTGGGTTCACTCAAACACTTTCAAAAACTCGACCTTTCCAACAATTTATTCAATGGGTCTCTGCCTGTCGCCCTCTTCAATGCCTCGAAGCTTCAATTTCTCTCTCTCTGCCAACCCTTGCAGTTTTGAAAAGTTGCAAGAAATGGAGTGGAAAACAAAAGTAAAAGCAGAAAGCAAAAGAAAAAAAAAACAAAAAAGAAGGGGTGTCGACCACCAAAGAAGATGAGAACTTTATTATCACCACTTGCAACTGTCGACCACCAACTTCTGAAACAACTTTCATCATGAACCTGCCCATTTTTTGAAAAAGCCAGGAACAAGATAAGATTCTTCTTCTTTTTTATTATGTTATTAGTTTATTATTATTTTGATAAGATTCTTTTCTTATTCTATTATTATTATTCATATTACCTGCCACTTAAAAAAATTGTCTGCCATGTGTGTGTCTATATATATATTTTCTAATAACCTACATATTTAGGCAATACCTAATATATTATTGATTTATGCAACATGTCATTTACCACACGACTGAATAAATTATTTATTTATAAAAGGCACATAATACAATATTTTGCCTTGACAAACTTTGTCAATTTGATTTATTCATTATACAGTCATATTTATGTTGCCATTTATTGTCAGGAATTATTGAGCAACCAGCTCCACTGATCAACATTGTTGCTGATTAAAGAAGTCTATCAACCTATAGACAGATGAGCCACGTGCTCATAGTGAAATCTTGTCTGACCGGACACCCACTTGCTCGGACATTTGCTTATTGGGACACCTATGTACCAGCGGTTTTTTTGAATGATGTGATTTACTTTTCTTCTCTTTTGGAGACATCTGTATAACCCCACCAGAGGGTAATCATAAATAAATAAAGAAGGCAGCATGCCAAAAAAAAAAAGGGCAAAATGTCCGCAAGCCCAAAATAGTGGGATGGAATGTTATGTGGAAGTCGAAGGCCCATATGCCCAAAATAGCCAGGTCATATGGCTTCAAACTCCAATCTTCATCCCTCCACTTAAGGTTCACCCTCTATTACCACCAACCAGATGATCAAAAGTACGTCCAGGTACTCCAAAATTATTCGGTAGCATGCCGCTATTATCACCAACTAGGTGATCAAAAGTACGTCCAGTACTCCAAAATTATTCAGCAGTCTGCCGTTACTATCACCAACCAGGTGATCAAAAGTACAACTCGTTCTCCAAAAAATCATACATGAGCATCATTCATGACAATCACCATCATACATGAGCATCACTCATATCAATCATACATAAACATTCATGAGCATTACTCATGTCAACATTCATGAGCATCACTCATGTCAACATCCATGAGCATCACTTATGTCAATCAACATAAACATTCATGAGCATCACTTATGTCAATCAGCTTTGAAAGCTTCATTTACAAAGCTCTAGCTTCGAAAGCTTCATTTATAGAGCTCCAGCTTCGAAAGCTTCATTTACAGAGCTCCAGCTTCGAAAGCTTCATTTACATCTCCAGCTTCGAAAGCTTCATTTACAAAAGCTCCAGCTTCGAAAGCTTCATTTACAAAGCTCCGACTTCGAAGCTTCATTTACAAAAGGTCCAGCTTCAAAGCTTCATTTTCAAAGCTTCACCTACAAAGCTTCAATGCATGGTATACAAAGACCACCTCTGAACAACCGTCACTTCGGCCCATACATGGATTGAATTTGAAGTCTCCCGCCAACAAACTCTATTGACTGAAGACTTGGGGGATTACACTATGTACCATATATTGGGCTTCCGCAACTGGGCCTCGTGAAAAATACTTGGGGGACTTAGCCCATTATTTATATACTGAGGAGCGAACCCTTATTCTATAAAAGGGACTCCCTCACTTTCATTAGAGAGCACCCATTATTCATGTATTAAGGAACGAACCCTTATTTTATAAAAAGGACTCCCTCACCTTCATTAGAGAGAGACTGTTAGCCCATCACTTATGTATTAAGGAGCGATCCCTTATTCTATAAAAGGGACTCCATCACCATCATTAGAGAGCATTGCCGCCTACTGAGCAACCGCATCGCCGCGAGCATCAACTCTAGCCCATCATTTATGTATTGAGGAGCGAGCCCTTATTCTATAAAAGAGACTCCCACACCTTCAACGCCACAAGCCGAGCCAACCAAGGCAACATAAGCCATAAGCCATAAGCCGAGTAGCCTCGCAACATGTGCTACTTCTAGTTGAGCATCATTTCACATTAAGCACCGCTTCATATCGAGTATCAGTTCTAAACAACATCTAGTTACTTCAGCCCACACATGGACTGAATTTCAAGTCTCTAGCCAAAAGACTCTCTTGACTGAAGACTTGGAGGACTACTGTTTGTACCATATTTAGGGCCTCCATATTTAGACCTCGTATAAATACTCGGGGGACTCAAATGTAATTATGTAATAAATGAAGGGGCAAATATGTAATAAGTGAGGAGCCCTTATTCTATAAAAGGACTCCTCACTCTCCAAATTAGGAGAGGTCAAGGTTTAGGCCATGGGAAGAGAGAAAATATCTCAGAGAGGGAAAACGCATAAAATAGACTAGAGAGCACACTGCCTCTAGTATTCTTGTATATTCACCATTCAGAGTGAAACAATATCAACATCAGTGTGGACGTAGCCCAAACATTGGGGTGAACCACGATACATTTTGTGTTTTTTACTTTCTTGCAGATTCACAGTCTGATTTACGTTGTTCCAAGACCCTTCCGGTTTTGTGCATCAACAAAATGTATTGCATGTTCCTCATCTTAAGCAAGATTTGATTTCTGCAAATCGGTTCATCCTTGATAATTGGTGCTCTATTCATTTGTATCATTTTCCTTCATTATGAAGGATCTGTCTTCAGAGAAAACGCTCTTTAAAGGTCATGTGAAAGCTGGATTTTATCTTTTTCATGTATATCCATTTACTAGCACTCAACAGACATTTACAACATATACTAAAGCTTCACAGGATACTTGGCATCAACGATTGGGCCATTTTGCATTCAAAATACTAAATAAGCTAGCATCTAAGTCCTGTATTTCAGTTTCAAGTTCTTTACATAAAGTTGTGTGCTCTAGGAAAATGTTCAAAGTTGTCTTTTGCTTTTGTATCTTGTACATCTAGTAAGCCTCTTGAGCTTCTGCACACAGATGTATAGGGTCCTGCACCACTTCTCTCTGTCAATGGGTATCGATATTACATCATATTTTTTGATGACTACAATATATACCTGGTTCTTTCCTCTTAAATCCAAGTCTGATGTCTTTGATACTTTTGTGCACTTCAAAGTTTTGGTTGAAAATTTGCTCAGTTCTAAGATTGTGACTTTAAGATCTGATTCTGGTGGGGAATTTCTGAGTTCCAAATTTCTCAATCATCTTAAATTGCATGGCATTTCACACCAATTTAGCTACCCTCACACACCAGAACAAAATGGTTGTGCTGAGCGCAAGCATAGGTATCTAGTTGAACCTGCTAGAACTCTTTTAGCAGCCTCTAAGGTTCCTCACTCTTATTGGGATGAAGTATTTGCCACATCCATCTATCCCATTAACAAGATGCCAACAACTACCAAATCTTCTCATTTGGAATTATTATTTGGTAAAGCTCCAGATTATACATCTCTGAAAATATTTGGGTGTAGATGTTTTCCATGGTTGAATCCTTATACAACGTCCAAGCTTGATCCAAAAAGCAAGGAATGCATCTTCTTGGGTTATAGTTTGAACCACAAAGGCTATAAGTGTTTTGATCCTCTCACTGGTTGATTATACTTCTCGAGGCATGTGATTTTTAATGAAGCTACCTTTCCTTTTGGTCAAAATGATCTCTTTCAACAATCTCAGTCTAGTTCCAGTTCTTCTACATTGCAGTATAATAACATCATTCCCAATACTTTAACTTTTCCCTCTATCTCTCATTCACCTAACCCAACTCCTCAATCTACATCTTCATCACTACCAATTTCAACTTTAGTTCCTAATCCTGCTTCTGTCTCTGGTACAATTGCTCCACTTCAATTACCTATAAACACTCATCCAATGCAAACCAGATCAAAATCTGGTATTTTTAAACCCAAGCCTCTTATGGCAACCAAACACCCCTTACCTTCTGATATATCTCCTGATTATACACCAATAACTTATCTTCAGGCCTCCAAATTCCCTCATTGGAGAAAAGCAATGCAAGAGGAATTTAATGTTCTCATTCAAACGGGCACTTGGCCTTTAATCCCTGCCACTTCTTCTCAAAACTTAGTTGGTGCAAATGGGTTTTTTCAGATTAAACATAAAATTGATGGTACCATTGACAGGTACAAAGCCAGGCTTGTTGCCAAAGGCTTTCATCAGCAACAAGGATTGGATTACACTGAGACTTTTAGTGTAATTGCTAAGCATGTCACCATTAGGCTTTTTCTCACCTTGGCTGCTAAGTTTGATCAGTTTCTAAATCAACTTAATGTAAGTAATGCATTCTTGCATGGCCACTTAACTGAATCTATGTTCATGATATAACCACCTAGGTTTGAAGATCTTACCAAGCCTCATCATGTCTGTCAGTTACACAAATCTTTGTATGAGTTAAAGCAAGCCCCCAAGGCTTGGTATGACAAGTTGACCACTACCTTAAAGTCACTTGGTTTCTCAAGTTCACAGAATGATTACTCTTTATTTGTTAAGAAAGATCCAACCTTGGTTTTTTCATATTGGTGTATGTTGATGACATTATTGTCACTGGTCCTAATGCTTAACTATGTCAAGAAATCATTTCTCAACTCAGTGGTTTATTTCCTGTTAAGGATCTTGGTCCACTTCCTTACTTTCTTGGTATTAAAGTTCATAGAACATCCTCTGGCATATTTCTGCCTCAAAATAAGTACATTTTAGATCTCATTACCAAAGCTCATGCTTGTGTTACAACTCGCAGCACACCTAAGTTGGATCATGAGTCTCCTCTGTTTGCTAATCCTGCAAAATATAGGTCTTTAGTTGGTGGACTCCAGTATTTAACCTAGACCAGGCCAAATCTATCATTTACAGTGAAGTTGGTGTGCCAATTCATGCAACATCCAAGACAATCTCATTTTTAGGCAATCAAGCATATTCTTAGATATCTCATGGGCACACTGTCTCTTGGTTTATGGTTTCCAAAGTGTTCTAAGCCTCTCACTCTCACTGCTTTCTGAGTTGCAGACTGGGCAGAATGTAGCATTGATCGTTGATTTACTTGTGGGTTTTGCATCTACTTAGGAGACTCCTTTATCAGCTGGAGTTCAAAGACACAACCAACTATGGCTCGCTCGTCCACATAAGTTGAATACAGATCACTTGCCAACATTGCAGCATTATTAACATGGATCTGCAAGCTTTTGGTTGATGTTGGACTTGTTCTTCCTTCTTCTCCACAACTTTGGTGTGACAATATTTCTGCCATTTCTTTGGCTAGAAATCCAATTTTTCATGCAAGAACCAAGTATGTGGAACTTGATTACCACAACATCAGAGAACAAACTTTCTCTTAGGTTCCCTCAGTTCAATTTGAAGGGGGATAATAAGGGTAAAATTGTAAATATATGAGTTTGTTATAAGGTTGTTATAACAACCTTTATGATTAGCTAATGTTTAGTTAGATAATGATTAATTAGTTGATATCACAAGTGGTGTCATTAGTATATATACTCCAAAAATGTAATCTTATTGTTTAAGAAATGAAAGTATAACATTTATATCACTCCTCATCACTCCCAAAATGTAGTATATGTAGTCAAACCATATAGTTTATATCCCCAATTGATTAAAAATCATTGTTTATATCCCCGCCCGCTAGACAAGAGTCCAACTGCTAAGGGCAAAATCATTCAAGTTCTTCAACCTAATATCCCCATTCAAATACCCATTTGCTCCCACAAACTCTTTACGAGATCATGTACATATAGTGATCATCATTTCAAGATGGCAAGTAGCGGATCATATTCTTATCGTGAGTAACTTGTGGGTCTATCCTTTGCCAATGACCTCTTCATCACAGTTTTCCAAGATCTTGTTTGGTGTTTAATATTGATTTGGACAAGATATATCACTAGAATCAGCATAGTTTGGTGTTTAACATTGAATTGGATAAAGACATATCACTAGATTCAAGTATGCTGAAGGAAGAAAAAATGTCCAACTTCTAAATTGGGAGAGAGAGAGCTAGCTTAGGGGGTGTGAGGAGGCTTAGGGTTTGTGAGGGTGAGGAGACCCTTTTAAAGAATAAGGGCTCCTCCCCTAATTACATATTTGCCCCTTCCTTTATTACATAATTACATTTAAGTCCCTCAAGTATTTATACGAGGTCTAAATATGAGGCCCTAAATATGGTATAAACAGTAGTTCCCCAAGTCTTCAGTCAAGAAAGTCTTTTGGCTAGAGACTTGAAATTCAGTCCATGTGTGAGCCGAAGTAACTAGGTGCTGTCTTGAACTGATGCTCGATATGAGGCAGTGCTCAATCTGAAATGACGCTCAACTAGAAGTAGCACACGCTGCTTGGCTGCTCGGCTCGTGGCTTATGTTGCCTTGGTTGGCTCGGCTTGCGGCGTTTGAAGGTGAGGGAGTCCCTTTTATAGAATAAGGGCTCGCTCCTCAATACATGAATGATGGGCTAGAGTTGATGTTGTTCTAATGATGGTGAGAGAGTCCCTTTTATAAAATAAGGGTTCGCTTTTCAATACATAAGTGATGGGTTAGGAGTGATGCTCGCGGCGAGGCGGTTGCTCAGTTGGCGGCGTTGCTCTCTAATGATGGTGAGGAAGTCCCTTTTATAAAATAAGGGCTCGCTCCTCAGTACATGAATAATAGGTGCTCTCTAATGAAAGTGAGGGAGTCTCTTTTATAGAATAAGGGCTTGCTCCTCAATACATAAGTAATGGGCTAAGTCCCCCAAGTATTTTTCATAAGGCCCAGTTGAGGCCCAATATATGGTGTATAATGTAGTCCTCCAAGTCTTCGGTCAACAGAGTCTGTTGGCTGGAGACTTAAAATTGAATCCATGTATGGGCCAAAATGGCAGTTGTTTGGATGCAGTATTTGTATACTCTACACTAAAGCTTTGTAAGTGAAGCTTTGCAAGTGAAGCTTTGAAGCTAGAGCTCTGTAAATGACGCTTTTGAAGTTAGAGCTCTGTAAATGAAGTTTTTGAAGCTGATTGACATGAGTGATGCTCATGGATGTTGTCATGAGTGATGCTCATGGATGTTGTCATGAGTGATGCTCATGAATGTTTATGTATGAATGACATGAGTAATGCTTTGGAGTACTAGTCGTACTTTTGATCACCTGGTTGGTGGCATGAATGACTAGTTGCCAAATTAGAGTACGGGTTGTACATCTCATCACCTGGTTGGTGGTAATAGCGGCGGGTTGCCGAATAATTTTGGAGTACTGGGCGTACTTTTGGTCACCTGGTTGGTGGTAATAGCGGCGGGTTGCCGAATAATTGTGGAGTACTGGGCGTACTTTTGATGACCTTGTTGGTGCTATTTCGGGCTTATGGGCTTTCGCCCTCCACAACATGCCAGCCCATTTGTTTTGGGCTTTGGCGTTTTTTTTTTAATTTTTATATTTACCCTCTAATGGGGTTTATACAGATGTCTCCGAAAGATAAAAATAATTTACATCACTCTGGTGGGGTGTTTATTCCTCCCTTTTGTTTTTTTTGCTTTCTCTTTTTTGCTTTGTTCCCCACTGCTTTTCTGCTTTTCTTGATTATGGGGTCCTCCGACTCGAGCACGTTCTCACCATTTTCGTTGTCGGTGGTGTTACCCTGCTCATTCAAAACTTGACCAGACAACAAAATATGTGACTCAATCTCCCATAATGGGAAAGCATCAGAAAGATCATAAAATGCTTGGGGTCGGACACGTAATGATGATAACAGAAATGGAGTCTTGTCCATGAGTGGGACACGTAATGATGACGAAGTAAAATAAAATAAAAAAGAGATAATCTTATCTCAGTGGCAAGTCCATCATTCTGTCATCTGTAAAGGTCAAGGTCTCATCTTTTTCAAATTCTTTTGCAGAGGTTGTTTTTCAAGGAGCATCTGCTCATGCTCTGGTATGTAGCTCTGCTCATGCTCCGGTATGTAAACAGTGATTAGCTTCACTCCTTGAGAAAGTGCATACGCAACCTTGTCCGCAACAAACTCATTGGATTCATCCAAAATAAGTCTTCTTTCGGAATGACCCGGAATGACCCAAGGAACTTCGAGATTAACTAGCATCTCAGCACTAACTTCATCAATGAAGGCACCACCCTTCTTGACCCAGCAATTTTGTGCCGTGACATGGAAATCGGGCCTCAACAAATTCTTCGCTACTAGAATAAACCCATATGGTGGGCTAACGTATGTTGACGATCTTCTTCACCTCATCGAAGGTTCCGTTGCATTTCTAGTTGCCGCTGACGAAGAACTTCCTGCACATCTTTTCTCGATAATCTTGAAAACACACAACGGATAATGTAAAAACTGTGTTGTGAGCCTTCGGATTTTTGGGGTCCTCCAGTCGTCGTCCACTGGCCAAGATTTTTGCTGCTTGGCGGAGGCGGAGTTAGTTCCGTCATTGACTTTTCCCACTGCCTCTCCTCTTCCAGTGTCGGGACCCTCCAAACTCTCCAAACCCATCAGCCCAAAATCTATCTCAGTAATCAGTCATGGGGTTTTGAGGCAGCGTCGGGGGCGCATCCTCCTCACGCAACGCTTGAGCGGTTAGCCGCAATACCTGGGGAAATGGAGAGCCTAGAGTCAGGTCGACGAAACCATTCTTGCACTCGTGGCGGACGATATCTGGGAGATTCACCACGGTTTCAATGGAGAAGCATTTGTTGCAGCGGTATCACCAGTACTCCGTAGTCTCCATCTCGACTTCTGACGCAGATCGCCGTCGCGGCGGCGTCTGGGATGGAGTTTTCGCCATAGGGTTTCTATTTGGAATTAGAGGTCTGATACGGCTGAGAAAGATCCACTGAGATGGGAAAGATCGTTGGAGATTCCAAGACCCCTCGGCGGCGAACTCACGGGATGGCTAGATAGTTTCAACTGTCTTCTTGGATGCCTCGACGGCGTCATCCAGGACGCAAGATCAGGATGCTGACCAGGTGGGTCATGCGAGGAAAACTGAGAGCCTAGAGAAATGAACTGATGAGGCTTGTTGTTTTAGCATTGGGCTTGTGGGCCTGGGCACGGTGATGAACCCACCAGAGTTTTGGTTTTGATCTCCCTCCTCATCACTAACAAACCACTTTGAGTTCTGAGAGATTTTCTTCCACATCTTCTCTTTTCATGAACCTCACAGAAACAGGTGAGAATTGGAACTTGATGAGCTGGGTTGATTTCAACGATGATATGGAAGGAACGTAGATTTTGATCCCAAGTTTCTACAGATTCACGGCGGAGGTGAAAAATTGAGAGAGAACCGACATAGCTTTTCGTGTCGATTTCCACAGACGGCGCCAAATGTTGATGCACAAAACCGGAGGTCTTGGAACAACATAAATCCGACCGTGAATCTGCATGTAATGTAAATAACACAAGATGTATCGTGGTTCACCCCAATGTTGGGCTACATCCAGACTGATTGTATTATATTTCTCTGTTGAAGAGGGAGAGAGAGAGCTTAGAGCTTAGGGGGTGTGAGGAGGCTTAGGGTTTGTAAGGGTGAGGAGACCCTTTTATAGAATAAGGGCTCCTATTTGCCCATTCCTTTATTACATAATTACATTTAAGTCCCTCGAGTATTTATACGAGGTCTAAATATGAGGCCTTAAATATGGTATAAACAAACATTGAATTGGATAAAGACATATCACTAGATTCAAGTATGCTGAAGGAAGAAAAAATGTCCAACTTCTAAATTTTGTCTAAGTTGGGTAGAAGATAAATTCGTCATTAAGAAGCTTCTCCATCTCAGTCCTTCTCTGCAAGGATTGGAATGGAAACTTTTCCTTCATGAGAAATCCATCTTCTACAGAACTTAAGACAAAATTTGAAAGTTGACATATCTCTTCATTCAACACATGTGAATCTAATAAGTTTTAGAATTCAACCAAGTTCTATCCAATCCTCGACACCAGACGATGCCTTTATAGCTCCTTAGGGGAGCATGTTTATGCAATGCAAGATGGTTTAAACTTTTAATTGTTTCTTCTGTTAATTGTGGAAACATATTCACTCTAGGCAACAAATAAGCACACTACTCATTGTCATGAATATTAATGACATTTAACAATACAAAGCTGCCAAACTTACGAAACATGAATAAGTAGACAGAAATTGCAGAACTTTCAGATTTGGGATTCTATTCTACAGAAATAGCTGCTGTCTGAAAAGTGGAACAATACAAGCATAATTATTCAACCTTGTACAAAAAGCAGTAAATTAAAATATGTTCCAAGCTTCTTCATAGAGGACTCGGTACTTCAGATTAATTAAATGGAATCATGGCTTAACCAGCTTCACTCTTTGCCATCAGCTGCACAAAGAGAGCCCAGTTGAACTGGCGCTTGGGTTCCCACTACTTTTGATGACCCGTAACCTGACTGGTTACTGCCTTGAGCCTTCTCTTTCTCCAGTTGTTCCTTTATCCAAAAGTAGGTAATTCTCAGTCCGTCCTGTAAAAATCAAGTTAATTAGCCTTCTCTTTCTCCAGTTGTTCCTTTATACAAACTGTGTTATATGCATCAATTAGTGAGGCAAAGATGCCTGTAAAGTTGCTGGCACTCGTGCATAAGCCACAAAACTATTTAGAATAAGAGCGGGACAGCATTCGAAAGAGCCTTAAAGGATTTTCAACATTGCAATTTTCCTAGTAAATTAATAGTTAAACCCCTAGATGTGAAACAAAAGTAACAGAATCACCAGTACCGCAAAAGATTGCATCTGAGCAAGATAAATATATATTTGAAGGCAGTTTTACCTCAGGACACCTTCTACGCATTCATCAATGAAGGTGAAGGACCGAGTTTGTAGTCCATCACCCCACATCTCAAACTTATCAGTGGAAGTAAGGCTTTTTCTGCAGAAGGCAGCAGGAGCCTTCTCTCTACCACCAGCGAAACAAGGGACAAACAGTATGCAACAATGAATATATCAAAATACATAAATATATGTGTGCAGAAGTGTGCCCGTGCCCGTGTATTGTGTATCAAGTCATGACAGAATTCACAAGTGTAGGCTGACCTTTCCAAGTTCCAAGGGCTCCATAAATGTTGTGGAAACGCCCAATTCGACACTCAAATACCAAAATCCTTATTATAGTGCCTGCATAATTCTTCAGTCATGAGCTTTTCCAAGCCATAAGCATCTTGAGGCTATTACACAAACAACGGGATTGAAAAATGATGTCAACAGATTTCAAAATTAATGTATATAGATGCAAAAGCATTCAGCTGCGGAAGAAATCTCTGCAGGCCAAGCATCAGACTCCTCCAAGATCACATTAGTATCCAACTGTTTAGTTTCAGGGTAAATACAAACACTGAACGCGAAAAAGAACTTGCAAAACATGATGAGAATTCAACAATCAGATGAGTCAGAAGAAAATTTTTGATCCGACACATACCTCTATATATAGAAGTTTTGATCCGACACAACTTTACATACATGAAGAAAAATTTAACCTCCTTGAGACTTTTTCACTTTAAGACTTTCAATAGTTGTCATCAAAGTCTAGTTTAGTTTGATTCCTCATACAATCACATGTGTGACATTCACGCTATATTTTACAACACTAACCTAGTTCTTTGTCTGTTTTTATTTTTTTATTTTATATATATATATTATTTTGACCAACTATAGTTTAAACTAGTAAGTTACACAAGTGATCGAAGGGTTACAAACTTACATGGGTTCAAATGATGTGGTATTGGCAAACGGCCATTTACCACAGTGCTGGAAAGGAGTTAAACTTTTGCAATGACGGTTACAATTTAACATCTAAACTAACAAAATATATCGTTTGACAAAAAAACAATTATGTGGTATTGAGGTGGCAGCTGATCATTGGAAATACAGAAGTTACTGCTGATTGGATAACCGCAATGAATTCCATCCCAAGAACCTCTCTTATCCTCACCATCCCTAACGACCTTACCAACCACTTGGCGCCATTTTCTTCAGAAGAACTGAAAAAGCAAAGAGGTAGCTCAGCAAACGACCATGCTCCTCGCAACACCCGGCCATTGCCTCTTTCCGCTTCGCCGCATCCACAAACCCTACTCACTAAGCAGAACTCGGACGACTCGGTTCTGCTGCAGGGCAAGTCTGAATCTGATCACGAACTCTGACTCGTTCGAGGTGGGTCGACTTATTGGGAGCTATGGCTTCATGAACATCACTAGGTATCATTTTTTCAAAACTGGTTAACTTTCTGTTTGGTTTACAAGAAAATTAAAGGGAGAAAATAATAATGAATTAGATTTCTTGTGGGTAATTTTTCCCTCATTGAACAATTAGAAGGAAGGTTAGGCTTTCGATTCGTTTGAATTTGTAAGTGATTCTGTTACTTAGTGTTTGGTAGCTAAGAAAATGGAGAAGATGAACTATTTCTAATTCTACATGGTTTTTTTATTCCTTGGTTTATACTTTATATATATTTTTTCCTTTGTTTTATTTGATGTGAATTAATTTTGGCATCAATTTAATGGAAGAACATGTTCGTGTTTCTTTTTTGCTTGTGGTTTCTCATTTCCAATGCCTGAAACAGCTCTTCGGGGTCTCCTTTGGGCGCGGATGCTGAGTACTCATCGGGGGATGTGGGGCGGTTGAGAGTCCAAGATGTAGGAGAAGGCAGTGTAAAGATCAGGTACATTCTGGATTCTACAGGATATATATTTGTAGTAATGCCCTGCATTAATTAAGGAGAGTTATTACAAAGCAAGTACTTCCTAATGTTGGAAGAGACCTAAGTTCAATTCCCCCATACCCGCTTTATAAAATAAAAAAAGGTGCTTCTAAATGGAGAAACAATCTTAAGTAGTAAATATGCAGAAGCGTAAAACACATAGTCATGCTCTCTCTGAATCATTCATTTGTTGCCTTGCTGCGAGCATGACATGACTAAATGTGGTGGAGCATGGCACTACTAATGGTCTTATCAGTTTGAGGAAAGTAGCTCAAAGGAAACTTATAATGTGAATATCTGTGAACTGTTATCTTTCTGGTGCTGATAGTACTCATGGCAGTTCTTTCGCAGGCTGTATGATGGGAGAGTCTCTCAGGGTCCGCTGAGAGGGACTCCAGTTGTTTTTAAGGTGATATTGTTATCAATGGCATCATTCTCATCGGATCATTTCAATTTCATAGGCTCATTATTTGTACTGAACAGTAGCATTTTTAACCATGAAGGTTTATCCTGGACAACGGGCTGGTGGGAATGAGGCAGATATGATGGCTGCTAATGAGCTAAATGCTCACTTATTCCTTCAAGTAATCCAGTTATAAATTACCCTCTAAATGATTGCAGTTGCACGAACCTTTTGCTAACTTCTTACAATTCAGATCACTACTAAAAGAGTTAAATCTTTTTCTTTTTTATATTTTTTCAATGTAACTCATGTCTTTTGCTTTTGCAGAACAATTCAAATGACATCTGTCAGAATCTGGTGTTACTCATAGGTGGGTTTGAAACGAAAACTGGGGAGCAGGTTTGTCATGTGTAATTATTTCTCAAGACTTTGCATTTATTAATTCTTTTGGTAGAAACAATGAATGAATGAGGAAATTTATCATGTGCAGTGGCTTGCTTTTCGCAATCACGGGAAAGCTAGTGCAGCAGATTATGCCAAAGTGATGAGTGAAAGAGTGTCAAAAACCCGTGCTGACGGAGGACAAGTTTGGAATAATTTTGAACAAGAGGAAACTATCAAACGCAGAAGATATTTTGTTACAAAGCTGCTGCAGGGCATTATGAGAGGTTTAGCTTACATGCATGATCGTGAGAGGTTGCACCAGAGTCTTGGACCAGCTTCTGTTATTCTTAAGTATGTTGCTTTGAGATATCTATTTTGGTTCGAGATAGTGCTTCATCTGAATAATGTGTTATGATTCTTCTGTTCACTCTGTTATATCCCCACTTAAACTTCACTGCTTTCAGCACAATTGTAGAGAGAGATGCTGTTTACTTAGTCCCTCGACTTCGGGATCTAGCATTTTCTGTTGACATTGGGTATGATTCCTGCCGTCTGATTTGCTTGTTCTTGTAATTTTATTTGTGTGCATAATTTATCCATAGTCAAGATTTTGTATTTTGTCCAAGTGAGTCTTTGAACATTGTAATTTTTTATGTCCTGTCTATTAATCTACCAACGACAAAGGAGGGGGTAACCAAGGAGAACGCAGAAGAAAATGTTGTTATTGAATCTCTTTAGTTGATCAATTAATTTAAAGGAAAATAATAGTGATTTTGTAAGGCTAATGCTATTGTTACATATATGGTTATCTGTTTTATTAAAGAAATACATATAGAAAATAATCGAATAACAGTTGGTGGATTCATATCTTATAACGTCTGAATATCCTCCAAACACATTGTTTCCTAGGTACACAAAGCTAGAAGGGGATCCTGGATTACTCTCGGATGGACTTTGGAGACGAGCGTCTACTGCTGGTGCATTCACTCCTATGGAAAAAAGAGCCTTCGGAATAGCAGATGACATGTAATTTTCTGAAAGTTTTGCTTCATTTAGAAGATTGAATCTGCCTCATAATCTTTATGCCTTCTTCATATTGTTCCGTGCAGATATGAGGCAGGTCTTCTCTTGGCATACTTAGCATTCTTACCATTCTGTGAAGCAGGGATAATGGATGGCCTTTCGTTGCAAGTAAGCTATCGTGTTAACACATATACCTTTCTTTTGTTTTTGTTCATGGATTCTTTCTTGGGAGTTTTAACAAAACACTCCTGGTACTGTTCACTTTTAACGAAAAACCACATTTTTACCTTTATATGGCACTATTCACTATACCTTTAAATATGGCTTTTCATTAAAAGAGAAGTTTTTTTGGACTTTTCGTTAGTTTTCCTTTTCTTTTTCCCATTCGTCATATAAGTAATGGATGTAGGAGAACACAGTGGATACCACGTATGATTATCGTGATTGAGAGACAACGTTAATAGTAGGCAAACAGTGTTAGAGAAAAGAAAAGATTGAGTTAGGATGGTTATGCAGAGACGCTGGAGTCTTTAGAAAACCCAAGCAACTTTACTCTTAAAATTCTGGAGATTGATTCCTGTCTGAGAAAAATGAAATAAATGGTCCGACTCTTGACCATTTCTTTGATAACCAAGTTCAGTTATAGTCATATCGGCAAATCTTTCAGCAATAATTTTTATGTGGTGAACTTGCAGAGGCTTTTGGAGAGCACTTTCCAACTTGATATCGGAGCAACAAGAGAGTAAGATACCTTTGATATCATAAAGTTAAGATCTTTTTGCAGATTTTGTATTGGTTCTGCCTCAATTTCTTAGTTTCTTCCCGTTTATCCATTGTGGCAGATACTGTTTAGCAGATGACCGGCTATTAGATGCCGTAAATTTTCTGGATCTTGGAGATGGTGCTGGTTGGGAGTTACTCCAGGTTCAATTATACTTGCAACAATGATTACCAATGTCAATATCATTTCATTAATACAATCTAATATCATTTCATTAATACAATCTAAGACAATAATATTTGACTTGGGTCTAGGCAATGTTGAATCCAGACTTCCGAAAACGGCCAACTGCACAGGCTGTTCTGAATCATCGGTTCATGACGGTTGGCAGCCTTTGAGACTTTGGATCGAAGCATTTGGTTTGTTGTTGCGTATATCGAAAGATAAATGTACATGGAACATACATCAAATGAATTGAAATTTATTTGCAGAAATATATGGTTGATGTTGTTTTGCAACAAGAATAATGTTGAATTCCTTGTCTTGGTGTCATGTGTTGCCAAACAAATACACCAGGAGGGAGACCACCCAAACGTAAAACATTGATCGCCAAAACGGATACCATATACCAAAACAGCCCATAATACTCTCCTCAAAAGCACCACACCCACACTGCACCACACATCGGCGCTCTCTGGAGAGACTCCTCTCCAACTCTCTTGTGAGACTTAGGCCCCGTTTGGGATTGAGGTGATTTTAAAAAAAGCCACTGTGAAAAAAAGCTGAGGGTCATTTTTGTGTTTGGTAAACTGAAAAAAAAGGGCTTATTTTGGAAGCTGCTGTGAGAATAAGCTGAAAATCAAAGGAAAAGCTGAAGCTGCTATTTGCTGCTTTGAAAAAAAGCCAGTTTTTTCAAAGCACACGGAGCTACAGTGCTCCTTTAATGAAAAGACACACTATCATCCTGCTTTTTTTTCCAAAAGCACTTTCACAAAAAAGTTTACCAAACACTCTACTGGCTTTATTTCACAGCCGCTTATTCTCACAGCACAGCCGCTTATTCTCACAGCAGCTTTTTTTCAAAGCACAGCAATACCAAACCAGCCCTTAACCTATTCTCTCGCACACTTTTTAGTGAGAATAACATCGCTCGTTAAAAATATATATATATATATATATTTTTTAAATTAAAAAAATGTCTTAAAGAGAAATAACGCCACAAGACTTGCATACATGGCCCAGTCAAATGACTCAAGAATCCACTTGGGCCCAATACATTTTTTGACGAGGACGGATCCGGTTAAAAATAAAAGTTATTATCCGCCCTAAAATTAAACGACCAAACACCGTGAGAGGGAGGGAGAGAGAGATGCAAAAGAGGGAGCAAAACAAGTCTAGTGGCGGAGGTGGCGGAGCCTCGCAGCCGCCGGCGAAGAGAGGCCGCCCATTTGGCAGCGGCGGAAACAGCGCAGCAGCTGCTGCCGCTTCCGCCGCCGATACGGCAGCTCCGTCGACTCTCCTCGGTCCTTCCCTTCACGTCCACAGTTCCTTCGCCGGTCAGTTTATCAAAACCCTACTTGACATTTCAATCTAAAATTCTCGAAATTTTCAATTTTTCCATGAATTGTTAGGCATATGCAATTATTAATCTTGGGGTTGATACAAATTGCGGAATTATAAATGAAAAGAAATCAAAGTGAAGTAACAATTATCAGAACTTTTACTGAGCTAGGTGGGCTGTAGTAATGGTAATAACGGTACCGGTTTTGGCAGGAAAGCTCCTTTGTCGAGTATTGTGGAGTCGATGTTCTTACGAATACATATTACCTCTATTGCAGATCAGAACAATAAAAGGATAGTCCTGGCTCTTCAAAGCGGCTTGAAGAGTGAGCTGACATGGGCGTTGAACACTCTCACATTACTCTCTTTTAAAGAGAAAGATGACATGCGCAGAGACGCAACCCCTCTCGCAAAGATTCCTGGGTTGCTTGATGCTCTTCTCAGCGTTGTACGTCTTGAACTCTTTCGCTTTCTGATTTATATAATTTTGTTTTTATGCTCAAGTTTTAGGCAGCTCTCAGTTGGTCATTTTGCATCTCTAATTCAATAGTATTATTATTTTTATAACGCGCTCACAAACGAGAGCAGATGAACAATTGAGAGTGGAATAGCATTCCTCAACTTGTGAACTATCTTGTTCCAGCCAGTATCTATTGACATTTGACCCCATGTTGTCGGGATTCTGTCAATAACAGATTGATGATTGGCGTGATATAGCCCTTCCAAAAGAACATGTAAAGGCGCCCAGAGTAAGAACTTTGGGTGCAAATTTGGTTGTAACAGGGTTTGGAAATGAGTACGAGGCATTGGGTTCAAATGGCAATGTCCCGCATCCTGGGTAAGCTCTATAGATATATAGTAATTTCATGAGTGTATTTGCCGTTTGAGTGTCTGAAATTGTTTTTGATACGAGGAACTGATTGTGGGAAAATATTCATGTGGCAGCTTCGGATCCGGTACTCAAGAAGCATTAGTGCTGAGTGCTGTGACCAAACTTCGTGCTTCTTCGGAGTGGTGGCATGATGAAGATGGTCTGTTTAACCTGGATGAAGAAGGTCGAGCAGAAAGACAGCAGTGTGCTGTTGCTGCTTCAAATATCATTCGCAACTTCTCTTTCATGCCAGAAAATGAAGTCATTATGGCCCAACATCGCCATTGTCTGGAAACAGTGTTCCAGTGCATAGAAGATTATGTCACAGGTGAGAAGCATTATCATTGAAATCATTATTTATTTCTTGACTGCAGTCTGTCTGCAGTGTATAATCTATTGT
Organism: Malus domestica; assembly: GCF_042453785.1. Taxonomy (NCBI): domain Eukaryota; kingdom Viridiplantae; phylum Streptophyta; class Magnoliopsida; order Rosales; family Rosaceae; genus Malus; species Malus domestica. The sequence goes on from NC_091673.1 coordinate 17,856,185, forward strand.
CTCAACTCTAAAATTCTGTTTCCGGTGTAATTGTCTATGTATGTGAAATAAATGTTTAAAAAATTTCCATGTAACATCCAGTTACAAACTCTATGGTGGTGATGTCTTCTTGTAGTTCAGTTGTTAAAGATGTGTAGATCGTATATACTTTCCAATTTCAAATCTTGTAGTTTATAGATAGGCTTATTTTAGTATTTTACTGGCAGTAAATCTTGTAGACTAAATTGGTTTGGAACTTTTCTTCTTGTATGCTTCTTTCATGATTGAGCTTCATACCTTTTCCTATTGGAAATCCTTTTCAGAACAAAGAAAATAGTAACCTTCCAGTTTGCTTTTCTGGTTAGGATTTTAGTGTAAAATGACTCCAATGCTTCCTTTGTTAACAGAGGATGAGGAACTTGTGACAAATTCTCTTGAGACGGTTGTGAATTTGGCTCCGTTGCTTGACCTTGGAATTTTCAGCTCATCAAAGCCATCCTACATAAGGATAACGTGAGAATTGTGATCTTCTTTTTCGAGCTTACGCTCTCTTTGTTATCCATCTGTTGATAAATTAATTGATTTTCTATCAAACAGAGGAAAACGTGCAGTTCAAGCCATCATGGGGATGCTGGGGTTTGTAGTCAAAACCTGGCATTGTGCTGCAGCTGAGTTACTTGGGCGTTTGGTCATAAACCCTGATAATGAACCCTTCCTTCTTCCCTTTGTTCCACAGGTTAATATTCAGAAATTTCTCTGTTACAAAAGTGTTTTTACATTTTTGAAATATTGTATCTTTGTAATGACACTCTGTGAACACTGCAGATACACAAGAGATTGGTTGATCTTATGAGCTTACCATCGATAGATGCACAAACAGTGCATGGGGCCCAAGCGGCTGCAGTTGGTGCACTCTACAACTTCGCTGAAGTGAATATGGACTGCAGGCTAAAACTCGCTAGTGAGCGATGGTAAGGACTCTTCCGCTAAAAAAAATCCCAAATACTGAATCATTTCATTTGATCAGCAGTTTGAAAATCAAAATATCGCTGAGATGACATTTCTTTCGGAACAATTACAGGGCCATTGATCGATTGTTAAAAGTCATCAAGCAACCGCATCCAGTTCCTGAAGTTTGCAGGAAAGCTGCGATGATATTGGAAAGCCTTGTGTCTGAGCCACAGAACCGAGCGTTGCTGCTAGCTTATGAGAATGCATTTGCTGAAATAGTATTCTCAGATGCCAGGTATTCTGATACCTTTGCCAGGATTTTGTATGAACTGACGTCTAGACCTAACAACAAAGTGGCAGCAGCCCGTGGTGTTTGGGGCATGTAACTAATAATTGTGTCCTCTGATGAATATTCTCTTTATAAAAAGTATCGGATTGTTCGCCTGCTGGCTGACAAGTAAGTCTAGGATCTAATCTTTGTAGCAGTTGTCTTAAGAGAATTTAGTCAGATCCTTAAGTGGTACTCCCCTTCAAATACTCCCTTATGTAATTTGCAAGTGTTTTTTTTAATGAGAAACTAAACTGGTGTTGTGTGTACAGATGTTTCGGTTGTGGTTCTGTTGTATACTTTTTAGAACGTGTCTGATATCATGCACTCTATTCGGTTGCTTGTTTTCAGACGACCTTGTTCGATTGAGACTTCCGTTCGAATTCGTCGAGTTTGCAACTTGATGGGAATTTCGAAATTCCGTGATGAGCGTTTTACCCTGGTCATTTCTGTGTTGGGATGGAACAACTTTTGAGACTAGATTTTGGCCCACTAATCAGTTGCAGTGATGTTTAATTATACGCAACAGCCAACGTTGTTATAGAATTACATTTAAATAAATCATCGTACAGAAACACAATTAAATCACACAATTGCCTCCTCAGAATATCCGAGGTTTAGTTAAGAAGCAACGGCTGACACTTTAGGCACCTCTACAGGAAACTCATGAATCTCATCAATCCAAGGGTTCTTCTCCTTGGCTGGTTTAACAGTCCTTAACGCCTTCCACACCGCGCTGTTGCACTTGAACCCCGACCCGAACGCAATTTGCCACATCCTGTCTCCCTTTCGGACTCTTCCCTTGGCCTCAGAGTAAGCCAGCTCGTACCACAATGAGCTGCTTGAAGTGTTCCCAAACCTATAGAGAGTCATCCTCGATGGCTCCATGTGCCAGTCGCTGAGCTCAAGGTTCTTCTCAATCTCATCCAGCACCGCTCTCCCTCCGGCGTGAATGCAGAAGTGCTCAAACGCCAGCTTGAAATCCGGGATGTAGGGTTTGATGTTCTTCATCTTGAACACCTTTCTTGCCACCAAAGTAGCAAAAAACAGGAGTTGTTCTGACATGGGGAGGACTATTGGACCAAGTGTGGTGATGTTGGTTTTTAGGGCTTCACCAGCCACAGCCATCAAGTCTTTCGAGAGAGCAACGCCGACTCTTTTCGTGTCGTCCTCCTTTTGGAATACGCAATTATACGCCCTGTCGTCTGCACCCTTGTGCGTGCGGACCGCGTGCATGAGCTGGTACTTTGAGCGGCTGTGGTCAGAGGAGCGGTTGGAGAGGAGGATGGCGGCGCCGCCCATTCGAAAGAGGCAGTTGGAGAGAAGCATAGAGCGGTCATTGCCAAAGTACCAATTGAGAGTGATGTTCTCCATGCTTACCACTAGGGCATAAGAGTTGGGGTGCACCTGTTACATTAGTACAAATTCAGAAATGATTTTACCCAATTTAGGGTCTTAATAAAAATAAAGCCAATTTTTTTCGTGATCAACATGATGATACCCTACTTTTAAATTGACGCTCGTGGTGAAAAAGCTATTAACTGTAGCTTGTGGTGAGTTCATTATCGTAGTCCAAATTGGATTTTCCCTCCTTTTACTATCATATGTAGGGCAAATGTGTCATTTTAGTTTCATTTAATTGCATCAACCAATCATAAAGCGTCATATAGACATAAAATATTTTTTTTTAAACTTTTAGAACTAAAATTAAAGAACAAATTCATATTATCAATCAAACTAGCCATCATCAGGCATATCTCACTTCCTCACCTCAAAAAAACCAAAATCTAAAACCAAGATTCGAAAAATCTGAAAATACCTCAGCGCATTTAGATTAGCATAACCAGTCAAGAATTGCAGACATTGAATTTGGTATATTTATTGTGCCCTATGGGGACAGAAAACGTCCTTTTAAAGACATCCCGCATAATTAACCAGCTGGACATGTGGAAATGCTGTTAACTAGTAGTCTTGCAAAGTTGGAAACTATTTATGTATGGTCCAATTGGTGCATAGCATTTATTGAGCATATATATTCACCAATCACATTTATGTCACATATTTACTTCTCACACCTCTTTATTTTTGGTGACAAGGTAATATATCTATACAAGCCAAGTGTGCGTATGCATTTTGAATTGGCAACAAAAATAAATAAATTCTCTACATGAGAGATCAAAAAAACAAAAAAACAAAAAAAAAAAACTCAGAAATACTTTTGTAAGAAGCACTTAAACATTTTTTTTTGTTTATAATCGGTTATATTATAAATGATTTTATTATAAATTTGTTTGAAATTTTTATTGAAAATTCAAGTACTTCATAAAGAAGCATTTGACAAGTGTTTTTCTATAATCTATAACACTTTTAACATTTGTGTCAAAACAGTCGAAAGCGTTTTTAAGACATTCCATAAACAATCTCACACATGTTTAATAGCACTTTTCTTGAACTTATGATCGTTATCAATTGTACAGGTTATATGTAAAAGGTGTATAAAGATGATTTAGTAATATTTTATTTATAATCTAGTGTACTAATGTGAATTCGTCATCATGCATGTATAAAACACAATTATCCCCAGTCGGTGATTAAGATAAATAGTGTATAATTAACCAACAATTAGATATAAAAAGGAAGTAAAAATTAGGAATTAGTAAAAAAAACCTGGAGAAGCTGCTTTGCAAGGTCAATAGAAATGAGACCAGCACTGCAACCCATCCCACCAAGGTTGTAGCTCACAACGTTCCCCCTAAGCTTGTAGTGATTCACAACCATGGACGACAAAGACGGCGTCGGATTGAACAAGCTGCAGTTCACCACCAGAATTCCAATATCCTTAGCCTTCACCCCAGTCTTCTCCAGCAACTCGTCGATCGCTCCAAACATCACCATCTCCGCCTCCTTCCTCGCCTCCACCATGCACGGGTTCGGTGGGACCCGCATCACGGCCTCAGGCATGTACGTATTCTGCCCGAGGCCAGACCTCTCGAGAATCTTCTGCTGAAAAGCCAAGTTCTCGTCGTAGAAGCTGCCCGTCAGCTTCGACCTCTCCATGAACATCTCACGTGTGCACGTACGGGCCGGCTCGGGCTTGTAGCATGCGAAGTTCACCAAGTATATTTTTCTAGGGCGGGTGGTGAAGTATACGGTGCTTAGGAAAACCAAGAGGCCGGAGCACAAAGTGACCGAGACGAAGTTGAACTTGAGCTGCTGCCACAGGTGGAAGAAGTCATCGGCTGTGAGCGTAGAGAGGTGGGCGGAGGCTGCGGCAAGGAGAGGGACTAGTAGGAGGTAGAGGGCGTTGGAGATTAAGTAGTGGTACCCTAGCTTGACATATTTGAGCTTCACTGATAAAAGAAAGTTAGGAAGCGCAGGTTTGCGACTTCCTGCTGACTCAGGTCCCAAGTTCAATTTCTCTCCCTGGTTCTGATTCTGCACCGCCATGTTACAGTCTCAGAAACACGACACTAGTCAAACTCACAAAAGGGAAAGATTTTGAAACTTTTTCTATGAGGTTTTGATGGGGAGAGTTTAGAGAGGGAGGAGAGTTGTGTGGTGATTTTAAAGGGGAGGAGAGGTGGAAGGAGGTGATGGGAGGATGCAACTACCCCAACGAACTTTTAATTGTGAAACGCGGGGGCATTGAATTTTGGATAGTACTTTGGCTCAATTTTGGATTTCGCTAAATGAAAAAACGTCATGTGTTACTTATTTTTAAAACAAAAAATGCTCAATTTTGAATTTTGCTAAATAAAAAATGTCAGGTGTTACTTATTTTTAAAGCAAAAGAGGCTCAATTTTGAATTTCGCTCAATAAAAGATGTCATGTGCTACTTGTTTTTAAAGAAAAAGAAAACTAAGTAATATGTTTTCTATTTTTTTTTACAGTAATAAAATATGTGTTAAATATCATTAAGCCAAAATAAAAAAAAATGAGTATGTAAGATATTTTAGCAAGTATAATCCTTGAATTTTTGCCAACCGGGAAAATGGCGTACTTTCATCGGGGCAAATTGCCAAAGTTTGACCCCTTTCTTGGTGAGTACTGCTGATTTGCCATTTTGATACAGGGTCTATGGTAGTAGTATGCTAGAGATTTTTCATTACGCCGAAAGAAATTGGATTCCTTCCTGAGCAAATGTTGGGAATCCTCATGACTCATTAACACGAGTCGTTGAATTTTAATTAAACGGCTACAAATAGAAGGTCCATCTAAAAGTTATAATAATTGTAGTCGTTTGATCAAAATTCAACCATCCGTGTTAGTGGGTCATGAGGATCCTCATCATTTGCTCAGGAGGGGATCCAATTCTGTGTCGAAATGCATTTCGGTATAGTAACACAATTGATTGGAATACATGAAGAAAAAAAATTTCAATCAATTGTTTATGATACTTAGTTTATCAAACCGTATTTTTGGCACACTGAAAATTTTCTTATAGTATGCATATGCAATTCTTCCCGCACTGCACTCCAGTGTACACCTCACGAGTCCACGTGTCAATTTATGGTATACTCAATCATTTCTCACTCGTTGGTGAACTACGTAGCTCTTCTCCTCCACAAGTTTATTTGGAGTGTTTTTTTTTATTTTAATATTTCTCTTGTTTATGTTGAATTTTTTGGGTGTGATCTTCAACTTCTGATCTTAACATGCCAACAAGATCATTAAAATAGTGGTTACATATAATAAATTAAACATGGATATAAATTACCATGAATAAATAAAACATTGCGTATATAAATACTTCTTTCTATAGATGAAATCTACACGTGTATAAATACAAAAGATCTAAAAATTATATATGGAAGAAAGAGAAGTTGGAGTGAAATGTGAAAGAGAAAGTACATGGAAGAGGTTTATAATTTTATTTCGGAACTGTTATTAGCATTTCAAAAATCTTAATTTGCACTCCTCACAAGTGTTATTTTCTTTCTAAATATAGAAAGTTTGAAGTGCTAAATAAGAATTTTTGAGTGCTAATAACAATTCCATTTTATTTTTTATTTTCTAAATCAGATATATGTTATAATAACATGTGAGGGAGGGAAAAAAATATAAAATTCATATTGTGCAAAACTAAATTACTGTCCATAATTTATTTAGTGATAAGAGACCAAATTGTCTTTTTACCTATTTTGTTGACAAATAGAGTTTTGTTAATATATAGTTTGAATATATGAAGGGACAATAAACTTAAATGTGGGTTACATCAAAGTATCTCCAAAGGAGATGTCAAAAATTCCACATCAGCAATAACAGTAAAAAAAGACAACACAAGTGTTTTCTAACTGAAATGTCAATTCCAATGTGGCATAACATGGATTGGCAGGGGGTTGTTGTCAAATTTGACAACAATTTTAAATAATTTTTAATTAATTATTGAGAGGAACTTTAACGAAAAGCTCCCGGTACCGTTCACTTTAACGAAAAACTACATTTTTACACTAAAAAGTCAATCATGGTACTATTCACTTTACCATTTATTTTGTCCTTATCGTTAAAACTCAAAGTTTTCAAGTTATTTTCATTAGTTTTTCTATTATTAAATGCTTGTTATTAATTTTTAGGAAATTTAGTAAAAAATCAATAAAAACTCTACTAATGAACCATACATCAATGGTCAATTTTTATTTTAGACCTAATCAATGAATATTTTTGTTAATTAGGCATAGGTCAAAAAGGAATGTTACATGGGGTTCAAGCTCATATAAATAGTTATAAAATTACTTTTTTACCCCAAATTAAATCATAAAAAAGTCCATGATCATATCTCCCAAAAAACCTCTCTTTTCTGCACGTGAATATGAACCCAATACTTATCAATGCAAGCCATGAATAAAGAGAGGTTTTTTGGGAACATGCACTAAAATGCAGTGTCTAAATCAAAATGTAGAGAGAAAAAAACAAAAAACAAAACTAGGAAACGGACAGCACAAGCAGTGCCTGAAACTAAATGTAAAAATAATGTAAAAAACAGAATCAGGAAACGGTTCCAAATGTAAAAATCAAGAGTCACGCAAAGTATGAAGCATATGAGGCTGTGAGTGATAGAAAAAACAGAACCATGAAACGAACACTAAAACGCAACATCTAAATCTAAATTTTATTGGTATTGCATATACCTACCCGTGTTGAGTAAGTTGTATTGGTATTGGTTAATTTTATTTGGAAAAGTGTTTAATTCTATTAAATTTGGTGACCCTTCTTAGATTACTTTAAGGCTAATTTATGGAAGGACTATTGTTTTCCTTTTTGTGTTTTTTGATTTTGCTCGAGGACTAGCAAAAACTAAATTTGGTAATTTTTTATAGGGAGTTTTAACGAAAATGGCCTGGAACTATTCATTCTTAATTATAAGGACATTTTGTGTATGAAAGGTCCATAATGGATCAAGTACTTTTCTTTATTTACTCTTATGCCATTACAGCGGGGTCTACAAAGATGTTGACATTTCTATCTGGGAATACATCATTTTATATTATGCTATTAAACTTATGCTAATTTTACAGCTAGCTCTTCAGGCTTCCATCATGTTGTCGATGTTATGCAGCTCTTCTTCTGACAAATTATTCCAATATTGTTCATCGCCTTTTACTAGCTTCGCATCTCTTTCTCTATTTTCTTTCACCTTGTAATATATTTCTGCTGTTTCTTCTTTGAAATTTTGGGGCTTCCAATAAGGCTGATGACTGATTCTTGTCTTGCTGTAAATATATATCTCTTCTTCTTCTGCTACTAGTACCATGTTATACCTAAAATCTTCAAACTCATCTAAAGCAAACATTTGGATCCCTCTAAATTTTAAAATATCTTTGTATGAAGGAGTCCACCTATGTGAGAAGATAGGGTTTAGTCTAAATGACTTTTCATTGATCATGGCTATATGCCTAGCTTTCTCCTTATGCATATTTACATACCAATCTGGATGACTACTAATAAAACTTATGCAAATTTCCTTCCACCTTTCTAGATAATCTTCTGTTACTTTTATAAGTTTTTCAGGAAATAATTCTAGTTGAGAAATATGGTTAATAAATATTTTATCGAGATAACCAAACTCTAATAGTAAGGCAGGGGTAACTTCTACCACATTATGCTTTTCCTGATGCTCATAACTAAAATGTCATGATTTAAAATCTCTCATGTTAATCCTGGCCACAGCTACGCTAACCTCTGATTTACAAATACAATTCTATGTACTATCACAAAGACATGGAGGATACATCTTTGTAATAATATCCATCCCTGGTTTTGGATCAAAGATGGATTGATACAAGACGCATTGTAATTGTAATTGTAACTCTTTCATGGACTGTGATGCTCTGCTCAGGATCTCATTTTGCATATCTGTTGGCATTATTCTTATTTTCGCCTTTGAAATTTCTTCTAATAAGACATCATCTAATATTAAGTCTGAAGATATATTCCTAAGAAAACTTTCATATTTTTCTTGTTTTTCTTTATCACTCAGAACCTGATGCTGATCATTACTTTGATGTTGCTCCATTTCAATGTCTTCTTCTAAGAACTCAATCTTAATTTTTTCTATGGACTCATTAGCCTCTTGTTCTATGGGTTTAATAACCTCTTTTCCTTTATTCTTATGCTGATCAGTTTCTAAACCTATTTTTAATTCTCTTTTCAAGGTGTCACTTGCCTTTTGCTGCATTCTAAGAGATTGGAGTTCTTGGTTCATTTTACCAAGTAATGACTCATGGTCCCTAGAAATAGCTTGAAGGTTGTGCTCAAGAGAATGAATATGCTGCTGGTTTTGGTGGAAATTAAAATTAAAGCTATCAAACTCTTGTTCCAAGGCTCTAATTAATTTTTCATGACCTAACATCATGCTTTGCTGCTTAATTTGGATATTCTAGAAATTATCTAAGAGAACCTGCTGCCTATCAGAAAGCCCTGGTACCCTTGACCTATATCTCAGAGTTGGATTTCTGATTCCTTCAACAATATTGCCATTAAAGCTGAACGTAGGTACTGGTGGGGATGCTGGTCTGCTCATGCTATTTTGAAATCCACTGAATGGTTGAGGTTGATGGTGCATCATCATGCCATTGAAAGAAACTCTTCTGCCTTGCAGCATTGTGCTATTTGCTGATGATGGTCCACGATATTCCATACCTGTTCAACAAATTAATCTTGATAAGATATCAGCTAATGTATTGTCATTACCTTTTATATGTTCAAAATTTGGTTTAAAACCATTTCCTATAATTGAATCAACAAAATTAACCCATCTTCGGGCTGCCTGTTTATTAGCGTGTACCTTGTTATAATAAGAAACTATATTTTGACAATCTGTTCTAATCGTAAATACTTCATTATGTAAAAATAAAGAAAATGCTTCAAGTGAATTAATTTTCCCTAGAATTTCTAAATCTGTTGATGGTAATCTTGACTGGATATCACTAAACTTTCCTGAGGAATATCTACAAACTTGTTCGTCAGACTTTGGAGACTTCTTATGCTTTTTCTGGTATAGTATACCTGCCCATCCTAATGATGAAGCATCTGTTTCAACTATCTTGTAACTATTATCTAATGGTAATGTTAATAGCTTAAGTTTAGTAATTTCTTGTTTTATTTTTTGAACTAATTTAATATCTTCACTATTAAAATATCTTTGTCCTGTTTTGCTATTTTTACTATGTAATACTGCTATTTTTCTTCCTAAATCAGGGATAAAATTTCTTGCATAATTTAGCAATCCTAAAAACGCTTGTAACTGTTTTTGATCTTCTAATTTATCTGGAAAATCTAATACCTTTTTAGCTATATGATCTTGTAATTGTATTGTACCTGACTTGATATACATTCCTAAAAATTCTATATCTTGCTTTTCTAATGCTATTTTATTTTTGCTAATGACAATTCCATTATTGATAAATTCTTGTAATACTATCTCTAAATGCTTCCTATGTTCATTTTTATTTTTACTATGTACTAAAATATCATCTACATAAACACTACAAAAATTATCATATTTCTTGAAAATTTGGTTCATCTTTCTTTGAAAAATCGATGGAGCATTTTTAAGTCCAAATGGCATAACGAGCCACTCAAAATGTCATTCTGGACAAGTAAAAGATGTCCACTCAATTGATTCTTCTGCTAATCTTATTTGTCAAAAACCTGATTTACAATCAAATTTGCTAAAATATTTACTCTCTTGAATTTTATTTATAAGCTCATCCTTATTTGGTAATTTATAACTATCTCCGTATGTATTATCATTTAATCTCTTGTAATTATAAACTATTCTAGCCTTACCTCTTTTTAGTTCCAAATGTTTTCTTACAATAAATGCTGCTAATCTATGTCTAGACTTAGATGGTCTAATTACTTTTAAATTTAACAACTCTTTTATTTGCTGCTCAAACTCTTGTTTATCTATTAGACTACAAGGCATATCAGCCGTCTTAATAGTTAAATCTGGGTTAATTATATCTAATTTTGCTAGTATTTTATTTTTACTCCAATGTAACTGTGGGTCTTCTCCTATAATCCTAGTTTGTTCTGCTAATTGTAACAATTCTTCTAAACTCTTTGGTCTATCTAACTGTAATATTTCTATACAGGTTCCTTCTTCTAAAATCGGGTATTCATGTTCAAAAATGTCTTCATCAAACTCTTCTACGTTATTATGCTCATCATTTTCTTTTGAGTTTTCTAAATGATAACTATCTTGGCCACTAGGCTCTTCTATACTTATGTTTTTGTATGCTTCTACAATATTACTTTGATCAGTTATTGTAATGCCTCTTTTGAAAAATGTTATGTTAGGGTTCATAAATAAAAAACCTTGCAAACTTTTCAAAAAGTTTAATCCTAAAATAAATGGATATGATCCTACTGGTGAAACAAATGTTAATGGTAAATTAAATTGTTGTTTTTCTACTTTAATAAACTCATTATTTATACAATGTGTTAAGTAAACTGGTCCCTCATCAAATTGTGTTATTCTTTCTGGTTTTGCTAATTTTTGTCTATATTTTTCTAGTACTAACTATTCTCTTATGACACTCTTTGTACTTCCTGTATCTATCATAGCTATGGTCTGTATCTTATGTTCTTTTACTAATTCTATTTCGCAATTTATAGTGATTAAATAACTATTTTTTGGTTTTTCCATACTATGAACAATATTTCCTAATATTTCAGATTCTGCTGAATTAACTTTTAATAACCTATTACTATAACATTTTTCACATAATATTGAGTATGTATTGTAGTATTTATTTGCAACTAATTTATTACATTTATGACATTTTTCTGGCCAACCTAAATTAATGTATTTATATTCTTCTTCATGCTGTTCTTCTATGAATGCACACATATACTCTTCTAGATCACTATTTGTGCTACTTGAATCTTCCGAGTCTGAATCTATCATGTTAATACTCTCTATACTATAAATACTCTCATTATCACTTAAATTATCTAAACTGTATATTGACTGAATATCCTAACTTAAACAACTCCATCAAATGTACTTTTTCTTTCGATTGTTTGCCTAATTTTGGACATTTAGGTTTAATATGTCCAGCTTCTCCACATGAATAACATTTACAACTACTCTTATCTTTTGGTGCTTTATATTTCCTAATCCAAGGTCTGCCACTTCCTTTTCTAAATTGTTTTGAAATATATTTTCTTTTCCTATATGTTCTTAAAGGTCTTATACTGAAATTCTTATGTTGTTTGTAGAGTTTATATGACTTATATTTCTTTTTGTATATTTTCTTATGCTTATTTTTCTTATGGCAACCATACTGTTGTGGTAAATCTATATTTTTACAACTCATGTAAAATTGTTTCCTAATTTGTCTCTTAGCCTTTATTTGACTACACTCTTGTCTAAGTATATCATATACATGTTGAATTATAGGTCCTATAGCAATATCATTTTTCTTCGAATGCTTTTGCCATTCATTCCAAATCTTTTCACCTATTGGTCCTTTTATTTTTGTCATATAAGTATCTAATAAATTAATATCACTAATTCTACATGTTCTTCCTAAATATTTAAAGAAATCTGTTGTATACTCAGCTATATACTGTAAATCGCAAATTTGTAATTGTTCTAAATTTCTAATTGCTCTTATTTGTTCTTGTTCGCTTCTGCCATCTAACCTATTATGATCTAAAAACTCTTGTTTAATCAAAGTAACAAAATCATCAATATTGAAATGTGTTTTAGCTGCCTGATGCTGTTCTGGATTTTGGACTTTCCATGATTGGAAATAATAAAAAACTAAACCATCCAAAGTATGTTCAAAGTAATCTAACATGTTTTGTGAATTACTAAAATCTAACATTAATGCTGCATGTACGCAGCCTTTTTCCCATCTCTCAATCGTTCTTTCCCAATCTTGTGGATCTACATTATCTAAATTTAATATATTACCAGCTATATTAATTTGTTCTAACCCTCTCAAATATGGAATCCTATTTGTTCTAGGTTTTATCATACTTTCTTCCATATAGTCTACTTTTGCTTTTTCATTATATTATTCATTTGTTGGTCTCAAAAATTGTTGATCGGTTCTGCTTGCGTGTCCTGAATTTTCTACTCCTGATGTACTACTTTCTTCTGCTGGATTACATTCTGTTTTCAATTCTAATAAATTATTATATTCTTTTGATCCTAAAATGTGTTCTACTCCTATTTCTAAGATTAAAATTTTCATTTCTTCGTCTAAAATTTTATTTAGTCCTAAATCATATGTCATATATTTTTTTCAAATATTGTTCTTCATCTAAATGATCAATATCTTCTATAAGTTTATCTACAATATGATCAAAATTTTGTTCAACTAAATTAATATCTAAATTATCAAAAGTCATATGTATACTTTCATCAATTTCACTCTCATCTTCTTCTATTTTTTTCTAGTTGCTTATAATTACTAAACCTAATTGTTGCTTGACCTGTACTGGTTTCATATATTTGTACTCTATCTGGTTGTCTATTTTGTGCTACTTGTAAATTAGGTAATATCCACTGAGTTCCTTCTAAAAAGCTATTATCTACGGGTTTTGCTTCTATCATATTTACATGTTTACTGCCAAATGTTTGAACTAAATTTTGAAACTCTAAATTAAACTTATGATTATATATATCAGACACTTTACCTATATACATTAAGCTAATATACAAATTTTTATACTCTCCTTTCATATTATAATTTTTTGTTCTTATGCTCACTTTAATATATTTACTAAATTCATTAATCGTCATAACATAATTTGGAATACAAACTATGACTGCTAAATTTGAACTTAACTCTACTTCAGATATTGCTATTGCTGCTTGTTGGTGATTATCCCATCTATCATCATATATGTATACTAAAGCTTTTGTACCTACTTGTGCTCTGGTTAATCCTGCTATTCCAATTAATATTGTTCCTGTACAAATCTGACTAAAATGTGATTTTCTCAAATGAGTAACCGCTTCTTTACTAATTAGATTAAGTGTGACTTCTTTATCAATACAGCTAACTTCATGTTGACTGATGCTGCTTACAATTCTACTTCTGTTTTCCAAATAAACCTAATTGATGCAAGTTATATTTATTTTTTTGTGTTCTCTCAAAACATCTTCGAATAAATTCTTGTGCTTTTTTTTCATTTGGATAAATATATTCCGCTCTAACTACTTCTTTTCCTTTTTTCCTAAAGAGTTTCATTTTCTATTATCAAAAGGATTTAGCTTAGGTCTTCTATTATTATTTGCACTCAAAGTTAAATTTTTTAATTTATTTTACAAGGATGGTGGAAGTAATCAAGATGCGTTATGTAAAACTTGGTTTATTTCTGCTATTTGTTCTTCAACTTGATCTAATTTTTCAGCTAAACTTAAAACTAATTGGATAATCAAATTATTTTGTCTAATGGGAATATTACTACTGGATACTTGTATTGAAAAATCTGTTAATCCTACTGGTTCTTTATCTAATTTACTAATTTCTTTCAAAGCTTGAATATATTTTCTGCTAGTTCTAGAATCTGTCATTAAACTAATAATTTATCTATTTTATTATGCAACTTATCTACTTGTTCACTCAACTCCTTTTGTACTAATTGAATTTTTTGAACTTCTAATTTTAGTTGTTCAACTGTTTCTAATAACCTAAGTTCTACTTGCTTTGGCTTATTATCTATGAGGTCAACAAGCTCTTTTATCTCTCTTTTGCTAGGAAACCTTTGAATATTTTTATTATTATCTTCTAACTGAGATATAATATAATCTAAATTTTGTCTAATTATCTTTATGGAATTTTTTCTGAAAATGTTCTAAAAACTGGTTTAACAAATGATTATGCTTATTATTTTCTAATTTTATATTTTCTGCTTGACTAATAATAAGATCTACAATACTATTGGCTTGCAGATTTTCTTCACTGTGCAAAATATGATTATTCTTTCTTGATGGAAAATAACAAACTAAACTATTTTAGTCTAAAGTTATTTTTCTTTTTTGAGGTTCACTAATTTCTAAATTAAGATAATCTATCATAAACTACAATCTACCCTTCTCTAAAGTTACAGATAATTGGTTTCTTGAAAACTCTCTTTTTTCTCTCAAGATCTCTAAAGCTTGATCTGTTGTTCTTTTTGCTTCTAAAACTTTATGTTGCACTTCTGTGTTATTATATTTACGAATAAATGAAGGATGTTCAAGATAGCCAAGATAAAACTTTTGCTTCTTCAAAGTACTGATAATTCTTTTGGATATATATGTTAATCTTCTCTTTATATTAGTTATAGTTGGATGTCTGGGGCAATAAATACTTGGTAATTGTGGTTGACAGGGTCTATAGGGACAATAATATCTGTTGTTCATACACAATAAACAAATATGATATCAGTTGTATCAATGACTTCTATCCTAAAGGTACTTTACTATTATGCTTATTTTATTAAAATGCTAAACTTGGCTCTGATACCAAATTCGAAACGCATGCTCGGTTAAATAGTCGGATGACCATTATAACAACTAGACATAGAACCTTGCACATGGAACTCGACATGTTTCAGCATGACGGCCACTCACAGTACAAGTATAAGGCCTTAACGGCTGAACTCAGAGGTACAAAGAACTCAGAGGTACCCTGGTTAATGTCCAGTTATTTGTATGGCAAACATTCAACTATAACAGAGTACTCGAATAAAGTATGATCGTCAGTTTAGCAGGTTAATAATATAACCACAATAGTGTTTCCCTGTTTTGGATTAGAAGTCTAATTAAACAAACACACTAAATAAGGAAAAGAAAACTTACTTAAGACTTGGAGATTGCTTGAATATGTACACTTGAACTTTTATTGATATATGGAATGTTTACAGAGATAGTTGTTTACAAGAAAGTGATTACAAAGAAGTGTTTACAAGGATGTTATGAAGGCTACGAATGCCTGAGTGTATGAAGTGAGTATGGTGTTTTTAGATGTTGAGAGAGGTGTGTGGTATTCAGGTGTGTTCTGTATGGGAGGAAATGTTCCCTTATATACAAAATCTGATTCTTCAAAGACAAAATAACATTTCATCTATTTACAATTTTTTGAATAGTGACAGTACACTGTTTCTGAAAACTGTCAGCACTGTTTCTGAAATTTGGCTGCCTTGTCTTTGCTTGAATGTCATGTGAATTTATGTTGTCTTGGTTGTTGCAGTGTTTGCCACATTTTCTTTTGCATGTGAATCTATATTGTCTTGGTTGTTGCAATGTTTGCCACATATCCTTTTCCATGCAAATGCTTTTTGAAAATGTCAATCTCCTTTTTCTTCTTTTGGATGTATCCACATGAACTTTGCATAAAACTGACACAATTTTGTACATATGTGTGAAGGGTAGGATCGGCATTTTTGAAAAAATCTGTCTTGATGATTAAAAGTAAAGTTTTGAGGGTGTTTTGGTTAGTTTTCCATTTTTTATATGTATTTTATTTCTCATTATCTTCATGTCAATTATCTCTATGTTTTGTTAAGGAATTGGCCCATAAAGAATCTTATTATTTTCTTTTCCTTAATTGTAGCCAATCTACGACATTTTTTTAAAATAAATTGATTTTCCAGAGGAGTTTTTATGCAAGGAAAATTCTAAAATAAAGTGAGGAGGCTAAAGATCATTGTGTCTAAATTTCATTATTTCTATGAAGTTGGTTGCTATAGTTTTACAAATCAATCTCATGAAAGTTTCCCATCAAAACTGCACATATGTGAGAGAATGAAGATTCGAAGGCTTTCTCGATATTTCTTAGTGGCGTGCGATAATGTTTGGAAAGCCAAGACATATAGCTAGAAGTTTTTTTATTTTTCCAAAATTTTTCAAAAGCTGAATCGACCATATAAATCAGACGTGATAGAAAGACGACGAGTTTCCCAAGCCAAGAAAGATTCTTTCCTAGTTTGTGTCATTAATTGTTTAGGAATTTGTTTTGTTTTAGAAGAGTTTCTAACGGATCTTTTAATGTTTTTTTAGTGTAGATAAGGCTCCCTAAGCTCTCTTCGATATGATACCATAATACCTTACCATTACCATACACCACAATTCACAAGAAGAGTTTAGGGACGTGCTTATCCATGGATTCCAGGTTCTATCTTTCCTTTACTTTTATTTTTATGTGTAACTAAGTTATTTTCTGAGGTTTATGATAAGACATGACATGAATATTTGCGAATTACTTTTGTTAATTGCTCCTTGATTATATGTCATGTTATACTCTTTAATCTTTGTGCATATTTTATTCTAGACTCAGATTTCAAATGGCTAACCACCTTTAGAAATTTTGCATCTAGACACTTAGATAAATCTATGAGGATGAGCAATTGATTAGGTTTATTTGGAACAAAGATTAAGAAGAGTAGATAAATTAATGAGGATGACCAATATCAAGCTAGTCCTACTTGGTTAATACAATTCTTCTACGCTTAATGAGTTTTTATGCGTTTAATTGTATGCTTAACCAATAAAATATAGTTATCATGTACAGATACACGAGTTGATGTCTGACCACATATTAATCCATACCTTAGAAAGAATATCCTTTAAATTGAAATGGTAATTAGATAGTAGTTGGCTCTAGGAAAATGAAATAGGTTTGTTATGGGTAGATTCATAACCTTTGGCTTCATTTTTTTTTTTCTCAAAACCTTTATGTTGTGTATTTATTTTATTTATTCGTATTTTCCTTTTCTTGTTAGTTTTAGCTGTAATCAATTATTCAATCGACCTGGTATTTGTATATTTTTACTGCAATTGATTTGTGCGCTTACAAATTTAATTTGGTTTAAATTAATATATTATTTAGGTTAGTTTAAATAACCATGAGTACCAACCGTGAATGACCCTGACCATGATCATTCAAATTGTATATATGAAATCTTAAGTTGTTCGGATTGAAAAAAAAAAACAACAATGATTATTAAAGTGAAATTGGATGTACATATGTCAACTAAAGAGTGGTCTCACATAAAGATGTGTGTTAAGTAGTTTCACTACTAATTGTACTCAGACTTTTGTGATAAGACCTCTCACGTTTTTTGTCTACTAATAGACCCGTCGTTTAAATTGATGACAATATTGATGCTAGATTAATTAGCGGCAACTGACATTGAACCACTAATACACTTCTAAATGATTTTGAAATCCATATGTTTTCTAAACTAAACATGATTGCTCTCATATAAAATTCATGTACTCTCAACACATATTATTGAAAATAAACATACTAAATAAATATTTAAGATAAAAAAAAGTTTAAAATATTAATTACGTTTATATACTCATTAATAACTACGTCGGTACGTGGATCAAATTCAACAAATATAATAACTTTACTCATTAACGTACATACGAATTTATCAATAAATATAAGGCTAGTCGTATACATACTATCATGTGTGAATAGAAACATCAAGGGAGGATGCCCCTATGACTTTGAGTTAGAAGCATGGTCCGAAATGCCGATAATATCGGCGATATATCGCCGATATTATCGGTTTTGAAGGGTACCGATTTTTTTTTCTATATCTAACGGGTTTTCGGGATAATATCACGATATTATCGATATGGCTGACCCTCGGAGAAGAACGCCGGAGCTATAGAAGCTCCGGCCGACTGTAAAACAGGACCCTAGACTCCGATCTAGGTATGAAAATGAAAAAGAAGACGAGATGAACATTTGTATATATGAAATTTGCCGTGAAATCATCGGAGGTGTTCGGAAATTGAGTCGACACGCACGGCCTCGCCGGAGTTCGCCAAGTTGCAGAGATGAGAAGGAGAGGGAGAAAGACGATGCTGATGATGATGGGTGTGCATGTGTGTATGTGGGTCTTGGACCATCGGCGCAGAGAGGTAGAACGAAAGACGACGGCGGCGGCGACGATGTGGGTCTCTGTGCGTGTGTGTGGGAGTGGGAGAAGGATCGAGAGACCTTGGGTCTCTGTGCGTGAGTGTGTGTGTGTGGGAGAAGGATCGAGAGACGTACGTGGGTGGGATTGGGAGATCTGTGTTTGTTCTTGACGGGGGAAATTGACGTGGGAGAACGGAGAAGGGGGAGAAGGGACTCAGAGAAGAGAGAAGGGAGAAGGTTCGAGAGAGTCTGAGAGAATACGTATGCGTGTGAGAGGTGAGTGTGCGTGGGATGTGTGCGTGTGTGGTGTCATGTCGGTGTGTGTGTGGTGTCGTGTGAGGTGAAAGATGTCAAGTGTATATAGACATATAAATATTATGTAATGCATTTGTAACCTGTAAAGCCTGCAACACCAATAATATTCTTACTTTTTGGTTTTAGATTCTAGCAATACTTGCAAAAAATTTATGTGGCCCTTTGATGTGGTTGGGTCATCTCATCTGAGATGCCTGACTGATTTTACAATATGTCCATAACTTTTTGCAGTTTCAGACCATGGACATCAAATAATACTGCTTTTATAATGAAACCGTGTCTGTGTGCGTGAGTCCGTGATTTTTAGGTTTCACATGCATAACAGTGTATCATTGTCTATTATATTCTTTCACGCGGCACGCCTTATCAGAGGTGGAGTGATAGTATCAAAGAGGCATTCAGTATTTTCGTTTCTTCTTCTTCCCTTACCATTTTCAAAGCTATTCCAGATCTATTCCAAAGCTTGAAAACAAACGGTTCCATATTTAAGGTAAGTTTACAAACTTAAATTTATATTATTGTAATTTATACAACAACAAATAAATTTGTATGGACTCGTATATTAATTTTTTTAAGTAATTAATACTATCATGTTAAATTTTGTAAGTAATTAAGTAATGTTAACAATTACATGTTAATTTTTTTAAGTAATTAAGTAATGTTGTATAATTATTCCCTAGGATAATTTTAATATGTTTAATGTTATTTATTATTTTATTTCCCTAACCATTTTCAAAGCTATTCCAAATCCATTCCAAAGCTTGAACACAAACGGTTCCATATTTAAGGTAAGTTTACAAACTTAAATTTATATTATTGTAATTTATACAACAACAAATAAATTTGTGTGGACTCGTATGTTAATTTTTTTAAGTAATTAATACTTGCATGTTAATTTTTTTAAGTAATTAAGTAATGTTAACAATTACATGTTAATTTTTTTAAGTAATTAAGTAATGTTGTATAATTATTCCCTAGGATAATTTTAATATGTTTAATGTTATTTATTATTTTATTAATATTAGGTTTTATTATCAAATTTGATTATGCTTCATTAAATTGGATTATTCATTAAATTGGATTATTATCAAATTGTATTATTATTCATCACCATGTTTTATATTAGGATTATTTTTAATTATCAAATTGGATTATTCTTCATTAATATTAGGTTTTATTATCAAATTTGATTATTCTTCATTAAATTGGATTATTCATTAAATTGGATTATTATCAAATTGTATTATTATTCATCACCATGTTTTATATTAGGATTATTTTTAATTATCAAATTGGATTATTCTTCATTAATATTAGGTTTTATTATCAAATTTGATTATTCTTCATTAAATTGGATTATTCATTAAATTGGATTATTATCAAATTGGATTATTATTCATCACCATGTTTTATATTAGGATTATTTTTTTATCTAATTGGATTATTATTCATTAATATTAGGTTTTTTTTAATTATCAAATTGGATTATTATTCATTAATATTAGGTTTTATTATCAAATTTGATTATTCTTCATTAAATTGGATTATTATTCATCACCATGTTTTATATTAGGATTATTTTTTTATCAAATTGGATTATTCTTCATTAATATTAGGTTTTTTTAATTATCAAATTGGATTATTATTCATTAATATTGGGTTTTATTATCAAATTGGATTATTCTTCATTAAATTGGATTATTCATTAAATTGGATTATTATCAAATTGGATTATTCATTAAATTGGATTATTCATTAAATTGGATTATTATCAAATTGGATTATTATTCAGTAATATTAGGTTTTATTATTCCATATTATTTGTATAATTACTTAAATTTTTACAATCATTTTCATTTTCATTACTTCGTATTTAATTCTTCTGTAGAATAACTTTATTATTTAGGTTCTCTTATTTTATCAAAAAATAATTGTCTAATTTTCATGAAAAATTAATATAGGTACATTTAAGATGTCAAGTGGAGTTACTAAACGTGATCCAGCTTGGGAACATGGAGACCCAATAGACGGAAACAAACATGGCACAATTTGCAAATATTGTGGTCGGGTAATGAAGAGTGGCGGAGTGACACGACTTAAGTACCATCTTAGTGGATTAGATCCAGCAAAAAATATCCAACGATGCGATAATGTCCCCCCAGAAGTGAAGGCATTCATCAGCACATTATTAAAAAATAAAAAACAGCAGAAGGACAAGATAACACATGGAATGGAAAATATTCGAGCTGGGCTACGAGGAGAAGTCATTGGCCAAGCGGTTGACAGTGATGATGATGACGATGAGGACGAATGTGATGATGACATGGGACCTGAAGAACGACGCAGTTTGAAACAAGCATTACGTGCCTCCAAACAGTCAGCATGGGAAAGAGAACACCTTCATAAAATTCCTAATAGGGGACAAGGTTCCGGGACAAGTGGTGG
Source organism: Malus domestica (assembly GCF_042453785.1). Lineage (NCBI taxonomy): Eukaryota > Viridiplantae > Streptophyta > Magnoliopsida > Rosales > Rosaceae > Malus > Malus domestica. The sequence continues at coordinate 17,877,585 of NC_091673.1, forward strand.
TGCACAAATGAGACGGGGAGGCAGTATTAGAGAATCACAACCAACACCACCAATAGCCCCAAGTTTATATAAGTCATCCAACGCACGTCAAAAGAGTGTTTGGAGTTATTTCAAAGGAGGTAATGTGAAGGAGGGAATGGGGCGTCTAATTAGCAAGTTCTTTATCTATGAAAATGTCCCTGCTGAGAAAGCATCATCACATCATTTCAAAAATATGGTAGTGGGATGTCAACAGGCCGGTGTTGGAGTACAACCTCCCACTCCCTATGAGATAAGAAACAAATATTTGGATATGGAGTATAAAGACATTGGCGAGTATGTTAACAAGTTGAGGTCAAAGTGGGAAACTAATGGTTGCACAATCATGTGTGACGGATGGACTGGGCCGACCAGATTGTCTATCATCAACTTCATGGTATACTCCAAGGGAAAGACAATTTTTTTGAAGTCTATTGATGCTTCAGACCATATAAAGAACTACAAGTATATTTACAAATTATTGAGGGATGTAATCATGGAGGTGGGAGAGCATAATGTTGTCCAAGTCCTGACCGACAACGGTTCTGCATTTGTCAAAGCTGGAAAAAAGTTAATGAAGCATCATAATGTGTTTTGGACATCATGTGCAGCACATTGTATTGATCTCATGTTTGAGGCAATGGGGAAGAGAGAGAATGTTGCTACTGTGGTCAAAAGAGCTAGAACGATCACAAATTATATTTACAATCACGGTTGGTTGTTGGCAAAGATGCGTGAATTTTGCAAAGGAGAAATCATTCGTCCAGCTACCACTCGATTCGCCACCAACTATATTGCATTAGACAGCCTACTGAAGAAGAAAGCAGGGTTGAAGCAACTATTCACTAGTGACGATTGGGCCAACCACAATTTCAGCCGCTCAAATACAGGTCGTATGGTGGAAAGTATAGTGCTTGATCATGCTTTCTGGACTCAATCAGAACATGTGTGCCAACTGTTTGAACCTCTTTACAAAGTTTTACGGATCGTTGACACAGAAGTGTATCCTACTATGGGGGCAGTATATGAGTTGATGCGTGTAGTGAAGGATGAATTGGAAAGAAAACATGGTGCAAGGTGGGTCATCAAGATAATTGAAGATCGATGGTATAAAACATTGTACCACGATTTGCATGCAGCAGGTATAAATTATGTCATAATTTGCAATTCATTTCTTTAGTTGCATAAGTTTTATTTCTCTTATTAGAGTATGTGTTTCTTTGAACAGCCTATTATTTGAATCCTCGATACCAATACAGACCCGGTGTTGGAGATGATGGTACCCTTATACGTGCTGTACATAATGTATACTCTAAATTAGACCCTGTATCACCAGCAGTTGGCCAATTTGGAAATGAGGTACACAATTACTTAAATTATAATAATTACTTAAATTATAATATTAATAATTACTTTGTTGGATTAAACTAACACGATTTATTGAATTCAGCTAACATGGTTTAAAGATGCAAGAAGAACTTTTGGAGAACCAACATCAATTGCTGCTCGAACAACAATGTCTCCTAGTGAGTGTAAACATATTTCACTATAAGTTTATAATAGAATTTGTTCGAGTTATTAGGCTTATCAACATTGTTTTTCATTGTAGCTGAATGGTGGATCATGTATGGGACCGATGCACCAACTGTGAGAAAGTTAGCAATAAAAATATTATCACAAACAGCTTCCTCATCTGCTTGTGAAAGAAATTAGAGCACATTTGCACTGATACACACAAAGCAAAGAAATAGGTTGGCGCATAGTAGGTTGGAAAAATTAGTTTATTGCTACTACAACATGAAGCTTCAAATTCGAGATAAGGAAGCTGAAATAGATCATGTCGACCGTGGTGACCCACTAGATGTGTTTGATATTGTTGGTGAAGATGATGATACGGAGGGTAACCAACTTTTTCAATGGATTAGACCTCTTCATTTAGATGATGATGAAGGCAACCCAGCTCCCAGAGTTGCTGAAGAAGCACGTAATGAAGGGATAAATGTAGAAAGAGTATTAGAGGATGAGGTGGGATCTAGCAGCGCTGACTCTTTGGATGAACTTTTCCTCCCAAGACCAAGAAACACTGGAATTCCACCTTCTTCCAATCCTACACAACCACAACATCGTGCTGATACTAATGATAGCTCTAGTACAAGATCAGGAGACTCACCTACCATCGGAGGTGGGAATGATGAAGGACATAGTGGAGCTGGAGGTAGTGGTGGTGGATATGGAAACTATTATGGACCACCACCTCCCGGATATATGAGCCCCTTCACTGGTGAGGCAAACTTCACGCATGCAACACAGGATGATGACCATGGCAGTAGGCGGGCAGGACCAGGAATTGGTGCCATAGGGAAGAACTATACTCGCAGAGAAAGAGGCAAGGGGATTTTGTCAAGTCAAGAAGATGACTCGTTATCTAGAACTTCAGACTCTGTTGGATTGGGAAGTAATAACTATGGTTATACTCATAACCAACCATTTCCCTACCCTTCATATCCCTACCCTTCATATCCCATTCCTGTTGGGATGGAATCGAGCGACTCATGGAAACAATCCCAGACTCAATCTTCAAATGATTTTTCTTATGGACAACCTCAACCAATCTCGGATCCATATGGGTGGCATGTTAACAATTACATGCAAAACTATTTTGGGGATTTATCATTTGATAACTACTCTTCACAATACACTCATTCTACACATAGAGATGATGAAGATAGTGAAAAATTTGAACTTCATAGGAACTCTATGTGGTACTAAAGTGTAAAATATTGTACTAATTCATTATATATAAATGATTATGGTGTGTTTAGACTTCTTTCATTAATTACTACATATTTTCTACACTCAGAATGTTTGTCAGATCGCTATATAATCAACTTGATAATGTTAAATCCATCATGCAATGCATTTCCTTCCAATTTTTTGTGATAAACTAATAGATAATTGACTATATAAACATCCTACAAAGTTTCAATAAAAATTTCCAAGTTTTTCTTACAATTTCCGTGGTTTCCATGTAATTTTTATCGATATCGATATTTTACCGATATTTCCATCGATATTTCCGTGTTTTCGGATTACCGATATTTCCGATATTACCGATATTTAATACCTTGGTTAGAAGGCTGGTGGTAGATACACGGAATAAGTAATTGCGACGTTTGACCTTCCTATAAGTTATGTAGAATGAGATGCGGACTAAAAGCCCACTTTCAACAACACCAATATTGTAACGACCCAATTTCTTAATTAAGAAGATAATTACTATTACAGACCCAAAGAAATTAAACCCTAAGATTTATTTTTAAATTAATCACCCAATTCCTTTTCTTAGACAAATTTTCAATAAAAGATTAATCTTAGTTATTTTATGGCTGCATCTAACTTCTTGTTAGACTGTTTACGTACCCTCGATAGGGATCAAGTCATTCGTAGTTCACCTTTCATCTTTAATACATTTCCTAAAATATTCAAGTGGAGGAAATATTCAATACCATATTTGGCAATTGAAAAACATCAAATGGATACCCAAAAACAAATTCAGAATATTGAAATCTGCGTAAAAAGGCAGCATCGGCTCACTGGCCACGTGCCACCACAGGTGGCGGTGTCCGGCGAACGGAAACTCAATTTTCCGACGAACTCCAAAAATTACCAAATTTTACAAACTTGTAGAACACAACAAGGGGAACAATTTTCATACCTGGGCCGAAGTTCAATTCAGCCGAGAAGACGTCAGAAATTGCCTCGACTTGCCGGAAATCCAGTTTTTCGGACTAACTCTAAAAATTACCAAAATTTACAGGTAGTTGGAGCTCAATGAGAGGAACAACTTTCATACATGGGTTGAAGTTCAATTCGACCGGGAAGCACCTGAAATTGGCCTCGCACCATCGAAAACCCTAGAAATGGGTGTTCTTGACTCAACGCCAAAACGAACTCCGACGCTACAACCAACGATTGGGCCTTTCTCCTGGGATTGAGAGGAGTCTATTGGTGGTGGTGATCGATGGTAATCGTTGTCGGAATCACCGGAAAAGGGTAAAAAGCGTCGGACAAACCGGAACTTTGTAGCTTCGATATGTAAAATTGAGTTAGAAATCTAGAAATCTAGCACTACATGGACGTTGGGATCGCCAAGAGCTTTCCATGGACACCAAGATCACCCAAAACGAAAGTCGGATGAGGGAGATACGGCCAGGTCGGGTCAGCGGGTCAAAAGGGAATCCGGTTCCTTATTCGTCTCATTTCCCCTCCTTCCCTCCCTTCCTGATTGGTCATCCCCTCTCCTTTTCTCTCCCGCACCTCTCTCTTTTCCTCCTCTCTCCTGCTACCATCTAGCAACTTCTTCTTCTTTTTTTTTTTTTTTCTTTCAACTAAAATGTCTCTAATTTATTCATTATAACTCCAAATTACATTATGTTTACGTCCACGCGTTCGTATCGACGAGTACTACCCAAATATGTAAAGAACTTTGAAAAATCATGAAATGATCAAATATGTCCACAAAGAATCCCGTTTAATACAATAGGGCCATTTTCGTTTTTTTCACTTATCAATAAATTTTACGACGTAAATTATAATAATTTCCAGTAACAAAATTTTAAAATTTCTCGATTAAATTTTCATAACCATAAATCGATATATTTTCGATTTTCTCTACATATTCATATATCTTAAATTTTCAGGGTATTACAGATATTGTCTCAAACTTGTTAATTACCACATGCACAAACCATGTGGGGTTTATCACAAAATCTCTCAGTATTAGTTGGAGTGAGGTTAGGATATTTAAATACTTCTTTTCTCAGAAATATGATCGATGTGGGATACTACAAAAGTCATTGATCCCTCCCTTTCTCTTTACTTTTGTATGGTAATGCTTGGCTACTAACTAGTGAGTACTTACCTTTTGATATTGTCTAATAATATTTTAACATGTTTTATTGTTTTTTTTAAGGACGTATCATCAATTTTTCTCGTCTTTAAAGAACAAAAAACACTTGACAAGGGACAACGAAGAAGCAACAACCAACAGCCAATAATCACTTATCTTTCTTACGATTACACCCTTAGAAAAAAAAAAGTGGCACCTATAAAAAAAAGATTGGCTTGGTCACATTTTTTCATTGGATCGAATTAAAAAGTGAGTATATAGAGTACTCACTAGTGAATATCTAAGTATTATCATTTTTTTTACAGGTCTACTCAACAAACTTTAACCATTTCATCTCTAATTTAATGCACAAAACTTCTCACCAAAAATCATCCAACCCAGAGACCAATTCCCGCTTGCTCTTGTAATTACGTATTGAAAAAATAATATGGCAGCTGGGTAGGTATACGTGCATGCGTATGCCTAAGAATTAGGGTTTGGGACATGCAAGCACATAAAGTTGGCCCTACTTTTGCCTATTTGTGTTTATGTAAGTGATGGTAGACAAGAAATTAACTAAGACTTGCACGAAATGATCCTAATATTTTCTTCTTAATTTGGTTGTTTGTTGTGGCATTTGCTAGGCCAGTTCGGGTATATCTTGTTGTCTCATTCTTAGTGTTTAATTTCTGTCACAATCGGTGATGTTTTGTATCCAGGTTAACTTGATCGAGCTCATATGTTGTGGGGACCTAATGGCACCTCTTTTTACCTAAGAAGATGATCAAGATATATAGCTATATATTAGTCCACCTTTGCTTTCCCTCCATATAAGCATCGGTGTCCTTGAAAAGACTCTAATCTTATCATGGGACATAAAGTTGGCAGCATGCACCGCCCTTAAGTGGGCAGTTTAAACTATAAATGTGATTCATTCTGATAGAAACGATATTCCACCGTAAGTGGGAGGGAGTTATTTTATTCTAAAGGAAATGAGGATTGGGTTGGACCATACAATGAATTATTCATTAACTTGGTATCGAATTACATGTAAATATAATATGTCCTTGTCATCTATGCGAGTTAAACTTGATACATTTAACTTACAAGTAAAAAAGTTTACCACTAGACTGTAATACTAGAAGTTAAGTGATGTTAATGTCTATCATCGTATTAACTGATGATGAATCGATGAATATAAATTTCGAACTTTACGTAACACATAAATTAAATCACACTCATCTAACAATTATTAATATGATAGTAATGCTCACATCACTCATGGTTGAACAAAAATACTCTCCATAAATTTTCCCAAACCTTTAAGCTTTTTCAATTATTTACTTATTTTATGGAAGGCCTTCAGGGTTTTAACATTCACACAACTAGCCCCTATCAAACTTGGACTAAACAATTTTAAATGTTTAGTTATGCCAGCCTTTAGACGTTAAACCTTAAAATTCAAATCGATTTTCTGTTTGTTGAGCAAACTTAGCTGGATACATATAAAGAATTGAATAAGTAGACTCTAAGCACTTCATTGAAAACTGAGCTCATAATAGAATCGTTAAATCTCATGTTATACAAAGATCATGTAAAAACAAAACTGTCAACTCACATTAGACATAAAGTACGATGTCCATGGTCTAATCGCATCACATATACCATGATCCCATAACACCATGTGAAGTAGATTCATTAGTTCAATTACAAATCCATCCCTTTTACACATAGATTTGAAAGAGTTTCAGCGCACCACGAAAAAATTAAAATAAAAAACTTCCCTAAGAGAAAAACCAAAACCAACACAATCCTAGTGAGTTTATGAAAATTATTATATATAAAAATAAAAATAAAATAATCAAACTAGTAATATGTCACCGCTCCACATCTTCCGGTCACCAAAAGAAAGTCATGGAACCATACCAGTTAAATACATATATAGTGGTATTAGCTTAAGGTGAACCTTACGTATTGCATCTCCAAACTCATATCAGGTGACAATTAAGCCAAAACCTTATATTAGTTATGTGCATGTTGATAATAAATCCCCATTGATAGGAGGAGGAGTCTTGTATGTGCTTGTAAGTAGTTTGGTTACCCCTATATTGCCAATTTGATTTTAAGGTGGAACCTTAACTTTCTTCATCGTATCAGAGCAGGTTGTCCTGTGTGTGAAGTCTCATTTGTATTGTCCACATGTTAGGCGCGTGAAGCCTAATGGTCACACATGCTCTGCGTTTGCCCATTTTTGTTATCCACGTGTTAGACTTGAAAAGTCGCCACACTTGAGGAGGTATGTTGAGAATGAATCCTACATTGATGGGAGGAGGGACCTTGCATGTTATAAGCAATTGGGCTACTATCCATATTGCCAATAAATTTTATGGTAGAACCTCAACTTTCTTCAGTGTGTTAGCCAAAAAATGTCAACTGCTTCGACAACTAAAGTTTCACGATAACCCTAAAAGTAAGAGAAATAAAAGAGAGAACTGACCAAGAAGGATTGCTAGCAACGCCAAGGCCAAAAGAAATGTATGATGACTAATTTATTTTCTTTATTTTTTCTCTCTAACCGGTTTGGATTTTTTCAAGTGGTATTCCAAAAGGACAGGAGAAAAATGTACTTAAACTCCTGGTTTCACAAATAACCTAACCAATGAGTTAGGTAGCTTGACCATGTATATTATATACTTTTAGGATTACACAACTTTTTAATTTCGGGAAGGACTAGCTAAAATAGTTAGTTATATTATAGGGAATTTCTACTAAATTCACGACCCATTCCTTTATCATTTATTTTAGAAGCAAAGCAATATTCAACCAAACAAGGGTAATTTCCATTTCTTCGCGACGTACATTACCTATATATTCTACGACTCTAGGGATGTAAGGTTGTTGACCAAAATGGGATATATAGGAGTTTGCTTGCAGGGCAGAAAGACGATGACCTAATGTTTTTAAAAACTGTAGTTTACCTTCTTAGAAATGCTTAACCAAAACAGATAACAAAATATACAAATAAACAAACATCAAGGAGAGTTTAAGATGTTGATGAAGGGGAGAGAGAGGCTACCAACTGCACACATGTTTCTTAAACAGTACTAGCAATTGGGCACACACAATGTAAGTGCAAATTAAGAAAGTGTGGAACCAATTTTCCAGTACAATAACTTATCAACGTAAGAGAAATCGTGAATGTTTATTCTTTATTTGGTAAATGAAGTCATGAAGCTTATTTACTTATTTCCTCAAAGAGGTGGGGAGTTGATTTTTTCTTTGTGATAAGAGAGAGGTTTTCTTAATAATTAGTAAAGATAACAGGTAGAAGTTTTCAAAACAAGTGATGGCATGCGCAAAATAAACAATGGAAAATTTAGGGATAATTTTTGAAGTGTTATACGAACTTATACATTGTTTTTAATTTGTCATATGAATTAAAATTTTAAGCGATTTGTATTTCATTCTAGCACCATTATGTTTTCCATTCAAAATACTTGCACATGTCCTGTGTTTTGGGTTATTTCAAACATTTGACCTCATTTTCATTTTACTTCATTGTTTACCATGAGCAATAACTTTGTAAAAACAATGTAACTATGATATTTCAATCGTTTTGGAGGACAACTATACTTCAAGAACATGCGATATATATTTGAAGACTATATTGTTGGATAGAAACTCAGTCAAAAATATTTATATTATGTCTTTATACTAAGTTTCGTTTTTGTTTTAGAATAAAAAATATTTTTCCTTTACATAATCATTTATATTTTTAGTTTGTAGAAACCCTAGATTTTTGTTTTGTCGAATGCAACCTTTTAGAAGGGGAGTGGAGAGTTGAAGTCCTAAATATCCCAAAACATAATTCATATGCAAGGCATGTTCACAACTTGTTTTGGATGAAAAAGCTAACGAAGTTAATGACATATAATAAATTTATGATTTCAGAAATTGGATATAACGAATTGCTTAAAATTTTAGTTCATATAACAAATTAATAAAATTATATAAATTCATATAACATTTAAAATTTCCCCCAATCCTTAAATGTAAGCAATTATTCCTCTTTAAATGACACCATATTTTATTAGATAAACATATTTGAATCCACTCATTCACTTTGAAGATCAGTATCTTCATATGTGTCAAGAAAATCGTCTTTAAGAAATGAGTAAATTGTAATAATAGTCCCTCAATTTTAATCAAATTGAAGCAATGGTCCCTCAACTAAAAATCCATTACCATTGGTCCCAACTCTTCAAAATATGTAGCTATGGTTCTTTTCGTCAACTTCGTCAAAATTTTGTCAAAATAAGTTATGTTGGAATGACCATTACTACAATTGGGGTCCCTCAACTCATCAAAACATGTAGCTATGGTCATTTTCGTCAACTTCATCATAATTTTGTCAAAGTGAGTTGTGTTGGAAGGCACCATTGCTACAATTGGGTTAAAGTTGAAAGATCATTGCTCCAATTGGAGTTAAAGTTGAGAGACCATTTCTCCAGTTAGATTAAAGTTGAGGGACCAATGGTAATGAATTTTTAGTTGAGGGACCATAGTTGCACGTTTTGATGAGTTGAGGGACCAATGGTAATGAATTTTTAGTTAAGGGACCATTGCTCCAATTGAGTTAAAGTTAAAGGACCATTGCTACAATTTACTCTTAAGAAATTAATTAATTACAAGTAATTAATTATAAGGTAAATTTGTCTTTAAGAATTTTTTTAATTGAAATTTGGCTAAAAATGATTATCTATAAGAAACCTAAAACATCAAGGGATGTTAGTGTAATGTCTCAAAAAACTCGATAAACCTCAGGGAGTGTTAATGTAATTAACCTGTAAGGAGCTTGTTGCTGAGTATTTTTTAATAAACGATAGCGTTAGTAAGTTAAATTGTTAATTGTTAAGAGATAGAGATCGGTAGGGATCGAATTTGTAATAGGGTGCATATACATAATTTTTTCGTCACTGTGATAAATCATGATCTGCAAATGATTAAGTGCATTTACTTACCGTCAACTTTCTAGTCATTCCTACAAGGGGTGGGCTAATGGGTCTAGGAACTGCAGGACGAGGCGAATCTAGTGAGTTCAGGAAGGGTACGTGGCGGGTACAAATTTTGTAAACTCCAAACGGGGGCGGGCCGGGGGGGGGTCCGAATTTATGAAAAAAATGACCCCTAGCCGAACCGTTGGTACCGTCCATTATATAGAGATTAAATCTTCACCAATTTTTAGTTCTTACTTCTTCCAAGGCACAAATTCCTTATACTGAAATTTAGTTATATAATTATCCAGCAACAGCAGCCATCTATACATTATTTTCGTTTGGCTAAACCTAAAAATAGAATCATTCACGGAAGCACTTACATAGTTAGAGATCCTTTTCTCAGAGTGCTAAAACTTTTAGGCTGTCCAGAATATTTACTCATCCAAAGCAGAGTAAAACGCATTTAGTATCAGGGTCTAATGCTGTTTCTCTTTATTTGTAAGTGAAAGGTAGATTCGACGGGAGTAAAAAGAGAGACAATTGATGAATGTTTTAATAAGAGTGACAATTGATGCACTAAATTTTCCAACTCCATCCTGGTATAATCCCAAACAGAGTTGAAGTACATTTGTTCTTCTGATCTGGTAACCAAAACTTTTTAGCCTTACATCATTCCCGGAATAATAGAGGTTGATGATTTCGAATAACGTTCAAGGAGTGACAAAACCCTGGTAGCCTTCCTCCTATGGCGCCCATCCTCATGAATGTTCCTGCTAGTTAGTCCAGCAAGATTTAATCTAGCTGCTGAACCATACACCTCAACCATTTCCTTCGACATGAAAACCTTTTCGAGAAGACTCAATGCGTCTTCTTGCAGAGAATCCGTTCCCCAACACAATATCTCCAATGTCGGCTTTATGGCATCAGCGTCATGCAAGACACTGGCTCCTCTTTGAGGAGAGGCTTCGAGAACCAATGTCGAAAGAGTTTGAATTGCTTCGATGGCAGTTTCATAGACCTCTCCCGATAAGAGCCTTACCAAGTCAGGCAAAGCTTTCGCTTCCAAAAGACAGAATGTGGAAGTCACACTGCAGATACCACCGTGTGCTGAGCATAGTGGAGCGCCGGATGGCTTGAAACATGACCAGCAGCCAGAGGGTTTGGAGACCATGGTGAGCTTTGGAGTGCTTGTGGAAAGATTACCAATCAGAGCTGCAGCCCTCGCCCTTGCAGTCACTGAGCTGGACCTGAGAAAGTTTACGAGCAAAGGGTATGCTCCTCCTTCAACCAGCTTACGCTGCGATTCCAGGTTTGTGGGATCCGTAAACCTGAAAAGAGCACTTAGAGCATTTTCTTTTGCCTTCATAGTCCCTGTTCTTAAAATGTTTATGATTGCAGTATGTCCATCCAGTTCGATTAACTTGTTGGTTAGTAATCTTTCGGATTTTGGCAGATTTGCCAATAATCCAGCAGCAGCCATCTGTGCATCACCCTTGTCATCATTCTCAAGGAACCCCACTAAAGCCTCCAGTCTTCTTGGCTTCAGAAGGTATTCCACGACCCCCTCAGGCTCATGCTGCGAGAAGAGGAAGAGCAAATTTATGGCAATCTCCCGAATCTCTGAGTCAGAGTGATCAAGTAGAGGAAGGACTAGAGATATGGCATTGGCAGTGAGAACAACCTTCTTTATCAGCCCTGCATCGAACTTGCAGATTCCAAGAAGTGAGCACAAGGCAGGCCTCCGGACATTGTAGGCCAAGTTGGGATTCTGTTGTAATTCAGTCAAACTGGTGACAATTGGCTCTAACTCTAGTTGACAACCATTTTCATCAACAAAGAATTTAGCCCCATCCGTGTCAGACGTAAATTTCTCCAGGATTTCATAACATTTAACAGCAATGATTGAGGGTACATGGGGAGTGAACGCTAGCTTTAGAACAAGATTAACCCCACCAGAAGCAGCAATCAGTTCTTTGTTGGCTCTGCAACCTGATAATTCAGCCAAGGCGGATAAGGACAATTGTTTTGATTCAATATTTGCAGACACCATTTCGAGCAAAGGAGGTATAATCCCTTCCTCACCAAGGAGCTTCAAATTTGAGTCTACCAATTCCATTTTAACTAGTGTTCTCACCATTGATAACCTTGAAGTTTCCGGCCCTGGAAATTAGAATGATAAATGCATCAGTAATCCATCGTTAAATGAAAAAAAAGGCAATTCAGAAAAAACAGATTTATTACATCCAAATCTTTTCATTTTTTTATGTGATTGAAGGAATAGAATATAAAGAAGATGTTATATAGGTCCTAGGAGATGAATCATCTTACCTTGAACTATGCGATCAACAAGTGGCTTATACCAGCCAGATTTAGCTGCACAAGAAATGTTTTCCTCATCTATGTCGAAAAGATTGAGCAAGATTTTCTCTGCAATCTCAGCTGACTCCCTCACAGTTCCCTTTAAAAGGGTGTAAACAAGGAAAAGAATTGTACTGCATTGTTTAGAGAGTTTCCTGCATGCACACGCATTCCAACCAGTTGTGTCCTGCAACAATTCATATAGCAACTCAATTGCAGCCGTTGAGATGCTTGAGTCGCGGCCTAAGCAGGGAATGATGTGATCCCACCCCTGGGAGTCAACCACTTTCTCCTAAACGAATTGATCGAAAAAGATTTAGAATTCATAACTTTGTCCAACTCTGAAATAATAGATTGTAGTATTCTTTTTTATTTTCAGCTTTCACTTTCTTTTAGTTGTTTTCCATACATACAAGGAGTATCAAAGATGCTTACCTTGTTTCTTGCATGCCCTTGGACAATATCCTTTAAGGTGATCAAAATCTTCCTCTTCACTTCTCTGTTGTGAGAATTTCCAAGGATGGAGATTATAATATCGGTGAGTCCTTCAATGGCGATCCAGTCCTTGTTAATAGAGTTCTCTGTCATAAGATCTTGCATTTGGCTTAAGGCCTCTAACATTGACGTCTCAACGCCTGATAACAACTTTGCCTTGGCAGATCGGATCTTGAGACAATAATTTAGCTCTCTCCACTCTTCTATTGATTGTCTCAGTGGGATGTTACACCTCCACGAAGTATCTTGAAGAACCTCAAGAGTTTCGGGGTCAGTTCTCTCGCCACTTTCAAACCAAGCTATGATAGCGGCTCTCTCACATGTAGTACCAGTGCAAAGACTGACTGGTTCAGCCATCACAGTTTTTCTAATACAGCATTTAAAAGGCTTAAGTGGTGGAATATATTCTTCACTCGGATCATACCTCTCTATGGCCTGCACCCGTTGCTTGTATTGCTTCTTGACTTCTTCATAATCCCTCGCAGCATCAGCTCGAGAGAGCAACTCAATAATCTGACCTAAGAAGAAAACTTCAGCTCTTTCTTTCCTGTTGGCAGCTTCTTCTTTCTCCTTTCGGAAATCTGCAAGCTCCTTGCTTATCTCCGAGGGCTCTAAAGGCACCCCAACTGCCATTGCTATTTCTGCAAGCATGTCGTTTGCAAAACCTGGGCCAAGGGTCTGATCATCAAGACCTTGTTTTAGCTTGTCGAAAACTTGGAGCTGAGACTGTGAAGCCTCGATTTCCACTCTTTGCATCTCATTCTGTAACCTATTCACCTGATCAGATATCCCCATTAAGACGTCGTTGTTTGCAAGGGAGAGAGCAGCCAAAGACCTTCCAATATCCCTGGTAACGTCTTGTACCTCCTTGACAATGTGCCTGCACTTGACAAGCAAGTAGAAACGTGCTCGGTTTTTGTACTTGTCAACCAGATTATTAGCCCTTTTAACATCTGTTTCGAGGGACTCCAAAGCAACCCTTGCAGCTTGTGAATCATTCAATTCTTGACGCTGTAGTTCTTTCAAAACCAATCCAATGTCAAGCAAATGGTTCGAAAGGACCTTGAAACTCTCCTTTTCGAGAACATCTTTCGCAGCGTTGGCTGTTTTAATGACCTGGTTCGTTAGCACAGCCAAGATGGTACCAATAGGTATAAGTTCCAATGCCATCGTTATACTCTACGCCAAACCCTTTATTCGAACAGAAACACGATCGCTTATAAGATGAAGGCTACAACTACCGAAGCATACTTGTCCTGCACACGAAAAACACACAAAAATACCAAGAAATTGTACCAATCAACGTTCTAGTTGGTCAAGGATAAATTACTTTTTACAACAACAAAATAAACTGCAATCCAAATTGCAATGAACAAGTCACACCCTTTCACACGGAAACCTTTGAATTCTGAAATTCTGCTAATCGAAAAAAATTTACAAGTTTAATAGTTCAATCACAATCAAAGTGCCTGGTTAAAAAGCTGAGAAAATCAGAAAGAAATATCTCAGCTTTAGTTTTGGTCACTAATCCGTTGCCCGGAACATGTAAACGGAAGGAAAGTGGACAATCCAACTGGGCCAGAAGATGAACATTGCAACACTTGCAAACGAAATACTTTCAGTTTCAAACTGGTAAACGAAACAGTTATCAAACGGGCTGTTGAGAGAGCGTCCCAGGTCGGGGTAACGAGAGAACTTGCACGTACTTATAACTAATTCGGATAGAAATAAGCAGGAAAAATAAGCACAAGTATATTAAAACATGAGAAACCCAGAAAAAAGCAATGAAAATTAGGTACCTGCCACAAGAGAAGTGCATCATCATATTTACAATTGGAAAAGTTGGTGTTAACGCGATCAAAGATTTGCTCCGGTTGGAAAATAGCACTCGCTAATTTGCTATTAGCCTACTGCTATCGCTGCAGGGAGGAAGACTTAAGCAAGTCAAGGCTTCTTTCTGTGGCTGTCACTCACCATTTATTAAATATTGGTTATTAATTTTAAATTACTTAATTCACACGCGGCGTGGAAAATTCAGAGTTTCTTTGTGTTTTCGACTTGTAAACCACGCTTCACCTGACTGAATATTTTTATGGAATTTCACGAAAGATCAGGAAATTTCCACGTACTTGAGGAAGGTTGCTGAAAATGTCCTTGTTGATTTTATGCCATTGTAATCACAGATGTGATGCGATGCGATATAAAGGTGTGACAATAATGGGCAAGGACTGTCTGCTCTCCACTTCCGGTGCTCTATCCGTGCCCTCCTATTTTGTGTAGTCACGGTTAAGATACGTCAATATTTTATATTTTTTTTTAGATATAATAAGACAAAAATGAATAGTAATATAAAATATTGACGTGGCTTAACCGTGATCACACAAACAGGAGGGCACGGTGAGGGCACCGAAAGTGGAAGGTAGACAATCCTTGTCCACCAATAATACATGCAACTTACGTATATAACAAAAAAAAGGCCAAAAGAAAAACTAATGAAAAGAGTTTAAAAATATTAAGTTTTAACGATAATGACAAAATAAATGATAAAAGTGAATAGTAAATATTTGACTTTTTAGTGTAAAAATATAATTTTTCGTTAAAATGAACAGTACCGTCGGTGTTTCCTTAAAACTCTCAAAGACAAAAGGTAAGAGCTTATATCTGAATTAGTTAAGAAAATTCACTTGTATATTCGAAATATTGAGTTTAAGTTCTTCCTTTTTCAATATCGTTTGCATAAAAAAATAAAATAAAAACTGATGTAGGAGTCCGACCATACATGTTTCGCACACAACGAAAAATTTCTTCTCTCTTTTGAATTTTTGTTATAGCATCCATAACGGCCTCTGGTTTCCGGTTTAGCCTTTCAGATGGCCACCCGGTTAATTAGAAACCCAGAGGAATTAGCTTATCAACTCCCTCAACTCCAAGGATCGGCTCCCACTGTCCCAATTTACAGGCCGGAGAAGGGTTTTCCCGGCGATTAATCCCAATGGATCAGAGCAGTAAAGCACGGAATCAACACAACAGTAAAGGAGACAAGTTCAACCATCTGAAACTACATTCAAGCTCAACCTAAGCACAGTGAGTGGTACATGGGCATGGTGATACTTGGTCGATAACATCGCCAATAAACGAAATCAAATCATTGAAAGCAACAAGTAGTGGTTCCATTCCATTCATGCTCTTACGGTATTACATCACTTCCCCAGTCACAAAGCTCATTCAAGTTTCATATTTTACAAACCGAAACGGAGGAGGCCACACCCCATTACCAACATTACAAGTTCATTTCTCTACAAATCCACTTACTAACCACTCTGCCTCGCCATTTATTTAAACCCAAATCCAAATGCAAATATAGCATTTCTCTACAGCAGCAAGGCACTTGCAAGTTACAACAGAGGCAGCACAAGCCTCAACGCCCAGCCTTGTTCCGAGCTAGCTCTCGTGCCATCTCCCTCATTTCCTCCGGTGATGGAGGTCTCGGTGCCTCTGGTGGATATACTACATACGAATGCTGCACCCCATAACAACACAATTAAAGCCATACATCGATCGCCTCTAAAACATGGTTAAATTAATAAACCCACATGAAATTTCACCAAGCCTCTCGCTATATAATAAGTTCTAACTTAATCATTGTGAAATTTCAGATTTACTATCACCTCAACTTTGAATCCTTCAATTTAATCACACTACAACGTTATAATCCAATAAACCCAATTCAGATTTCAACCAGATTCTTTCAGTATCTAAAAATTTCTTCCAGTTTATATATCCAAAAAACATTAATAAAACACCAGTGAAATATATATGTATGGGGAGGGAGAGAGAGAGAGAGAGATTACATTGCCCATGAATCTCTGGAGATTCTTGGAGTTATTGGCGACGGTGTACATAAGAACGATGGGGATGGAGACGTACAGGCCAAATTTACCGATCTCCAGAATTCCCTTCGCGGTTCCCACATTCGACATCTTCCCTGTTGGCTCAGGTCTGAAGGTTCAGCTCACAAACCCTAGAAAATGATCGACCTTCGCAGAGAGAGAGAGAGAGAGGTTCAGGGGGTGCACGTGTGCGGATGAGGAATTGGATACGTGGACTCTAGTGTTTCTTGGTGCCCGACTGAGTGTCGGTGATGTTGGGCCGGGCGGCGGGTTTTTGTCAGAAAATTATTAATGGGCTGCTCCAATGTTTCATTTTTTTTTTTTATAGCTTCATTTGTCCAAATTTAAACTACCTTGTTAAACAATTGTTGTATTTTAACTTAAGTGCGTTACTTTCTACACGAAATAACAAGTGAGAGGCATGTGTTTGATGCTTTTGTAACTCCACACGCCAATTTATCCTCGTATGCTTTAGGCGCACCGAAGAGAATTAAGATACTAACTCATTGAATATTTATTTATTAAACAAGACTGAGCTAAGCTAGTTCTAAAGCCAAAAGACCATGGCGCAAGGAGAAACAAACAAGGGGAAAGTTTCTTTGATTAGTTAGTTGTTTTTGTCTATTTTTTTTTTCTTTATTCTTTCTTTATGTGTTCCTTTTTCCACACCTTGAGGACAATGTATGATTTAAGTTTGGGGGAGGATTTTGGTTTCTGTTTCTGTGTTCTGTTTTTGTTTAGTGTTCATGCTGTCTTTGTTGCGTAAAACTGTATTAACTGAGAAGGAATTTGAACATTCTGTCCGCGCTGTCTTTTTCAATTTTTTTTCTTCTTTCCAGCCATATAAAGACCATAAAAATCGGATTTTTCATTCAAAAGTTATGATTACATCTTTGTCTAAAGGTCAAGCTGCCTGTGGGTTATCATATTTGCACCGTGCCGTTTGCAACCTCTGTTGGCATTTGTTCTTTTCTTTTGTTTATTTGTTCTTTGTTTTGCTCTTCTATTCAAGTCTTAATGTCATTAAAAATATATATATATATATATATATAATTGAAAAATGTCAAAAATCCAAAAAGATTTTATTTTTCTTGAGTCGTTTAGTTAGACCTTCCATAAGTCAATGATAATAATTCGCTTTCTTCTAGGTCAACAAACTTATTTGAATTTGTTCTTCTTTTGTGAAAATTCAATTGTTTTAAATGGTTAATCCGATTCTTACATGATCATTCTCAAGTTTATTTTATACCAATAACCAATGTCAGTATGATTATCTCTTACTTAGAGAATTATATGTGGATTTAAAGTGAAAACTTATTGAACCCTTGTGAGATTTTGAGCCTCTTGCATATTCTTTCTTGTGAGTTTCATGATAGCATTATCATCCACTAGAACTTGCTTCAATATCTCTCGAGGCGAAATCCTAAGTCATGCAACATTAGAGAGATGATAAAGGCCATGTTTGGATCGTTTGAGCCTTTCTAACCAACCTTTTATGTTTCATTTTCCCTAGTTACCCTTTTGAAGCCAAACACTTAGCCTTTTCTTTCATCACCCACATTCATCCCTACACATTTAACCTATTTTAGCCATACCCTATAACTTAAGGGATACCAAGTGGACATCAAGGAAGATAAAGGTTGGGTTCTACAATAAGAAGTGGCGTGTACCGAGGTACCATGTCTAGTATTATTTTTTTATTCTTCTGTGAAAAAAAATAATAATAAAAAAAAATAAAGAAAAAAAAATTAGAAAAGAAGAGTTCGAAATTGTTCCATCTTTGTGACATGAGTCCTGGACGCTAATAATAGAAGATTCAAGTTTCAAAAGAGGGCCGACCGAATTACATTATGAAGATATCTTGGTATTTCTTAAGTTTTAATTTTTTTCCCTATCCTTTCTTTGATAGCCCATACCCTAGCCTAATGTTACAACCTTTATAAAGACCTTTGATCTTTGGTGTTGCATTGATTTACATTAGTGGAGAGTTGATATGAAGAGCAAGCTTATGGGGTTTTATATTGCTTATCATGATTGAGTGAAACACTTTGCCCTTTAATGTGTGATTTTTGTGTGAGTGATATTCATGGTAGAGGATTTGAAGTGGAAGCTTTGGTTTGCATATACCTATCCGGGTTGAGTAAGTTGTATTGATATTGGTTATGTCACTCATTACGCTTGAGAATGTTGTTTAAGGTTTGGTTAATTTTATTTTGAAAAATGTTTAATTCTCTTAAGTTTGGTGACCGTCTCTAGATTGCTTTGAGGCTAATTTATGGAAGGTCTATTGTTTCATTGTTGTTGTTTTTTATTACTCTGTTTTGCTTGAGGACAAACAAAAAGCTAAGTTTGGGGGTATTTGATGAGTAGATTTTATATTATATATTTTACCCTAATCTTAGTATATTTTGGTTAATATATTGGAAGAATTTTGATATTTTGAATTGTATTTTCAATATAGGACTTTCGAATTCCTCTGGAGCAAAACAGGACCAAATGGACGAATTTTGGAGTAATTCCAGTTGGAGGATGTTCGTGAGTCACTTAGCTTGATCATATCAAAATTTGGGATTTTTCCACCAAGCGGTTATTTTCTGGCGATAAAATAAAGGAGCGATGCCCAGTGTTGGAAAATGACGTTTTTTGGCTTAAATTGCGTTTTTGGAGCCCAAGATGACATCGGATGGGTTCGTGGCCTTCTGAAGAAGTGTTCAGAATATTCCAAACATTAAATCCAGCTATATTGGGCTAGTTTTGGAGTAGCTTATGGGTCCAAAACATGGCTGTTCATATTTTAGGCGAATTTTACCATTTAATTTAGGGTTATGTTTCCTATTTTATTGGTTTTTTGATTAATTTTAGTTTTCCTAGGGTTTGTGTGGGGGGCTTAGCAGATATATTGCTTGGCCGTCTACAATATTTCTCTACGTTTCTTTTATGCAATTTTGGAGACAGAGAGAATTGTTAGGGTTTTGGAGACTTTTGCTTTCAATCCTTTTCTTGAATATATTTTCTATGATTTCAATTATGAATATGCGGAACTAATTTCTTTTGCTAGGGTGAAGTCTTGAGCCTTAGCATGAATATGTGATTTTTATTTAATTGCTTATTATTGATTGTATGCATACTTTGAATTGTTAATCACCGGGATAAAAACTATCTAATTGTCTTAATGCCTGATCACCATTAGGATCTTTAGAAAGTAATTTGATGCAATTTTGGTTGGAAGGTTCCCTGAAATTGACGCTAGCTTCTTGTGATTAATAATTGTAATTTCACTTAGGATGAATATCACGTCTTAAGGATTGCATGGATTTTCAAAAGATTTTCATAAAGCATAATGAATCTTTCATGTTCAGATTTGATCCGAACGTCCGGACGGGTTGCATGTTAGATATAGGTTCTATGTTGGAGGTTCCAAGTAGAATATGAATTAGGAAAATCTAACCTTCAAAGTGGCATGTATAGTTCATAAGTAATTGGTAAAAATTCATAGGATTGCTAGGTGATGGTGGAACCCTAGTGCTTTCTTAATTTTATTCTCCCAAAACTGTTTTCTTCTCTCTAGCCCTAATATTGCAGATTATTTATTTTAATTCATTAATTTCGTTTTTATTTTAATTAGGTTATAAAATCAATCACCTAAACTTCTATTTTACAATAATTAAATGGAATCTTATTAGTTTCGAATTATTTAATAGTCCCTGTGGAGACGACCTTGCGAGATCCGTTTATACTACAATAACCTTGTGATTCTTGCAAGTAAAATAGGAAATTTAAGCCCGTTCACATGAGTAGTAAAAATCCTATCACTGCCCTACTTTGTGGAATTAATTGTACTTAGCAAGGGCTCCACCGGACCTCATTCCAGACCTTCTATTTGAGAAGGCTAATATGTAACTGTGTTGTTGTCCATTTGGACTTTTTAATGAAATCTATCAATCCTTTCTCAAAAAAAAAAAAAAAAAAAAAAAAAGCAAGCCTTCCCAATGATTTTCTGATTTCTTCGGAAATGCGATTGATCGTCATTTTCTTCAAATTACAAGAAGCCCAAACTATAGGGGCCTAAATCAAAATGTTGCTCTTGTTATCTATTGATGGAGAATTCAAACTACGAATCTCTTTCGATGTTAGGAACAGTGATATCATTGTACTAATTAGAGCATCTTGCCATTTAGTTTTACGGTCTAGTAATATTCCTCTTCACTAGTAAGTAAGAGGTCTTAGGTTCGATTCTCGCCAAAGATGAATTTGAATCACATTATTGCTAGTTCATTGTGAGGCTAAACCCATCCCCTCCTCCTGGTATAGATAATATCGTTTGTTTGTCTTGTGCAAAGTGATAAGGCAATTGCTTCATCGATTTTGCCTTATCCTTGGGAGAGCTAGTGTGTTCTTGTACCTGGTAATTTAAATCCCATGGCTGCAATGATTTTAACTTAGAAAATTATAAGCATGGGAGTCATTGTCTTAAATCCTGCGTTGCATTGTTAATAAAGTGATTAAGACTTGGATTAGGGTTGTATTAAACTAGAGAGAGATTTGCAAATCTAATGCTCTCTTTGCTGTGATCCAAAATAAGCAAACAACTTCCAAGAATTTCATTGTTACAACTTACAATGCTTGGCCAGGGTTTAAACAATAATATATACCTATACCAATAATTTACAACATAAATTGTTTAGGGGTTTCGGAGTGGTGAAAATTTGAAAGGAGAGACGGTACATCTGCACTAAAAGCAAAATCTTCGTGGTAAATGACAAGATAGTTTAGGTGATATTTGCACACACAATCCTTATTAGTCCATGTGATGTTTGTGCAATTTAACTTCTTTTTGTTTAATTAGCTAGATACGGACAAAGGAGACGGAAAAATAACTCATGCACATGCGTTAAATGTAAATAAAAATCAAAAGGATGACATTGGCAACTAAACTTATTGGATAATTAGAAAATTCGTATGCAGTACCAACCATTGTTGATCTCAAGCACAAAGCATTTGGTGAAAAATATCTAATAATTAGCAACTAAACTATGTTCACTTTGTCATTAGCCACAATTTAGTTATAAAAAAAAATCTAAGCTAAACCCGTTGTTTGTGGACAAAAATGGGATTCTATTAGGTTTATAATGAATCAAATTCAATGATATAATAGCGGCGCGACAATGATATCAACGTGGATCCAATCAAACGAAATTAGTGGAAGGAAATGAACGGCCCATAATTGAAAGTGTCGTAAATGGCACTTTCAAAGTGAAGAATAAGGAGACCGTGCTCATGTTTAATTAACTAAGAACAAGGTAACCACAAGTTTATGATTATTTATAGCCACACACAATTTGGTTTCGTCTTCGTCGCCCCAATAGATGCTGTTAGCTATTACTACAAGATTGTTCATTTTCTATTTCTTTTTTGTACAATGATACTAGGAAGTGGAACTCAAATTCGAAGCTTTGAGTATAATAATAATGCTTTTAAGTAATTGAGGTACAACTTTTTTGCGAAGATTATTGAGTTTAGTTAGATTATTTTGCATTGCTTTGGAGAGAATAGCATAAATGTACCCGATGTTTCTAATAAAATGGACATTTTATAGAATAATGGTATGTTTGCCGTGTTTTTAATCAAATGAAATCGGAATTCGAATTTAGGAGGTTTTCAATTTGTTCTTCAAATTTACTTTTGTATATGTACATAAATGACTCTGTCACTACCAGCAAATAACATCCCTCTCCTCTGCTTGAGAGCCTTTCTCACCGTCTTGTGTGAGTAGTTGCAACTTCGTCAATTTTCGTTTTTTTATTTTTTATTTTGTATTTCTATGTTGCGTTTTCCTTTTCCTTTCAATCATGTTCTAGTTTTGTTCTCCACAATTCTTTGGCAGCCCTTTTTTTGGTCAATTCCAATTCGATCTGAAGCCACTATTATAGCGATTCGTTGCGATCATGGAAGAAAATGCCGATAATATCAGCGAAATATCGCCGATATTATCGGTTTTTCGGGGGATGAATATTTTAAGTGGTATCCGAATGGTTTTCATCCAAATATCGCGATATTATCGATAATATCGATAATATCGCGATATTTTGGAAATGTCGCGAAACTTTTTTGAACGGTGCAATCGAACTCTGAGCCGAACATCGGAGAAGAACGCCGGAGATGGTGTGCCTATTCCCGAGCCGATTTCGTCCCAAAAACCTTGCAAAAACACGATTTTTAACATCAATTTCACATATAAACTTCAGATTTCACGCATGCAAGAGGTAATCAACATAGGGTTTAGTCGGATCTCACCTGAAAACTTGGGTGTGCCTGGGTGTGGGTGCGATCGGGGAAGCCGAGCTTCCTCTGCGCGTCGCCGTGCTTCCCAGAGACGGAGGAGAGGGAGGGAGAGTTCAGGAGGGTGGTGGAGATGCTGCGCTAGCATCGGGGTGGACGGATTTGGGTGTGCCTGGGTGTGGGTGCGATCGGGGAAGCCGAGCTTCCTCTGCGCGTCGCCGTGCTTCCCAGAGACGGAGGAGAGGGAGGGAGAGTTCAAGAGGATGGTGGAGATGCTGCGCTGGTATCGTGGTGGATGGATTTGGGTGTGCCTGGGTGTGGGTGCGATCGGGGAAATGGAGTGAGAGAACGAGAGTTCGAGAGAGAGATAGAGTTGAGAACTCTGAGAGAGTGAGGGGTCCGAGAGGGACTCGGGAAAAGAGAGAGAGATAGGGTCAGGGTTAGTGGGCTGCCATGTGGCAGCGTGACAGAGAGTGAGAATCAAGATTGAGGGTCCAGATTAGATTAGGATAAATGACTCAATTGCACAATTTATATAATTTCAGAAAAAGAGTGAAAATATAAATTAATCTGGGGGTCTAGATTAGATTAGGATAAATGACTCAATTTCAGGGAAAAAGTGAAAATATATAATTTCAGGGAAATAGTAGAAGTTGTATTTATTGGTTAGGCATATGGAAATGCAAAAAATTGTTTTTCTAATGATTCTAATCAATTTCAAGAAAAATAATGAATTTATAAGGGTAAGATGAGTCTATAAAAGTGATATAATGAGTCTATAAGAGTGTCGGTCAGTTAGACAATTTAGATTTTTTTAATCATTTTTGCCAATTGGCTTGTTATCGCCTTTTTTTATTATCAAATTGGATTATTATTCATTAAATTGGATTATTATCAAATTGGATTATTCATTAAATTGGATTATTATCAAATTGGATTATTATTCATCACCATGTTTTATATTAGGATTATTTTTTTATGAAATTGGATTATTATTCATTAAATTGGATAACTACTCTTCACAATACACTCACTCTACACATAGAGATGATGAAGATAGTGAAAATTTTGAACCTCATAGGAACTCTATGTGATACTAAATCACTTATGTATCTTACCATGCAATGTATAAAGTGTAAAATATTGTACTAATTCATTATATATAAATGATTATGGTGTGTTTAGACTTCTTTCATTAATTACTACATATTTTCTACACTCACAATGTTTGTTAGCTCGCTATATAATCAACTTGATAATGTTAAATCTATCATGCAATGCATTTCTTTCCAATTTTTTGTGATAAACTAATAGATAATTGACTAAATAAACATCCTACAAAGTTTCAATAAAAATTTCCAAGTTTTTCTTACAATTTCCGTGGTTTCCATGTAATTTTTATCGATATCGATATTTTACTGATATTTCCATCGATATTTCCGTGTTTTCGGACTACCAATATTTCCGATATTACCGATATTTTCTTCCTTGGTTGCGATTAATCGAGTCGGTGTATCGAATTCCGGTGTTCCCACTAGTTCGGGTGCTATCAACATCACCACCTTCTCTCTCTACCTTTTGCAGCGTTGCGTGTGGATTTCCACAGGCTTCATGGCTGCTTCTTTCCAGCTTATGGTTGCGATTAAAGAGCTGTTCTCAGCTAGTGGAGGCGATTGGAGTAGGGATGCTTTGTCAGGAGCGTGGAATCGTCTTCGACAAGATTTGCTGGTGCGGAAGCGGATACAGCAGTGTTCTAGGTTTCCTTTCTTTTCTGATTGTTTTGGGCTCAACTTTTGTCTGGGCTTCTTATGTAATTTTGTTTCAAACTCCCTCTGCTCCTCTCCCTCTCTGTCAATTTCCTTTTAATTTTTATCTTTCTATAAAGAAGTCAACACAAAATGTTGACGTGATTTAATCGTAAACGTTCAAATAAGAGAAGACTAGAGGAAAGAGAAAAATGGGATAGAAGGGAATCCGGATCCAATAAGTAGCACAACAGTTTTGATGCTCCTAAAGTCGCCATATTGTAACACTAAAACAAAATGAATATTAGAACCAAAAAAACTAAAATTGATTGAAATTGATATGTCAATCTTTTGTTAATGTTGAATATTCTGACATAACTGTGAATAAAAGTATGAAAAACAACCGATCGAATAAAACGTGGAAACAAGATATTCAAAAACATAGTTTTTTTTTTTTTTTTGTCAAAATATTCAAAATTATCATATTTGACTTTAGTTAAATTGAATGCATATAATTTATACGAGAAAACAAATTCCAGGCCAATAATGCAACAAGTAAAAGGAGTGAAAGGAGCAGGATACGTCGTCGTTCCAGTTTGCAGAAGCAGCCGCAGACCCCCAGCCCCAGGGCCCTAGGTAATCCCAACGTGTCCAAAATTCATCGCTTTCCAGTTTCCAGACTACTTGTGTTGTGCGCTGTTTCCTGACCCCTCGTAGTAAATTACGTGAAAACCCCTAGTATTGAATTACCTAAAAGCCCTTCTTCCATTTTCTCCATCACAGAAACGAAATTGACCACGCAATTAATTAAAGTTGAATATTAAGCTGAGCAGCAGGCACCATCAGAATTCAGAACCGTGAAACTTTCGAACAAAAACGACACCAGGAAAGGTCATATTTCCGCTTGATTTGACTGTCTTTTCGACTATAGAATTCCAAGTTGCACATGAACAAATATAGACCGCTGATTCATGAAAGACCATGATTATGATTATGATTATGATTATGATTCCAGTAAATTGCCGAAGGTGGTGCATTACGTTTTCCACTCCGTGATATGTTAAATCCAACAGGATATTTTCTAGATTCTTTCAGAAAGATTATGAGAATTCGTAAATCGTGTTCATTCATCGTATATTGTGTAATCAATTTTTGTCGGGTACTGTTTGTATTTAATTTTAAATAAAAATATTTAAAATGATTTCTGACCGCATGATATACGATAAACAATTATGATCCACGGATTTTTGAAATCCTCACAAAGAGAAACTGGCAAGGATCCAAATTCATATTAAAAGACAGATATTTTCATCTTTATTATTTTATTCTTTTTAATACAAACGATATTTTACATTAAAAGTATATTATTAATTGAGAAAAGTTTAAATCCAAGATGTCGTAGAAGGGAGAAGAAGGCTCTAATTATAAAAGCAGTACGACTTACGTTAAAGATAAATATTTAAAAGAGAGAAAAAGCCAATTACTGTTTTGAAAAGGGGGGATAATTCATTAATTTTCTGTTTAAGGCTTTAAGCATAGCTGCATAGGTTGATTTGTCGGCACCAATATTAAGGCTTTCAAATGGAGGAAAAAGCCAATTACTTTTAGCATAGTGGAAAATGCCTTTAACCTTTTCCATTGATATTGTTTTTGCATAACGCTTTACATCCTGTTTGTGGCCGTATAAGCCAATATGAAAGTTACTTTCTTTTGAATCTTGCATGCTCAATTTGCCCTTTCTCGTTTTTTCATTGACAGCGAAAGGAAGGTTTAACCCTATACATATGACCGAATATAATACATATAAGTATGGTAGTATTAGAGCAAATTACTCACATATGCATTGTGTTGTATAATCATATAAAATATATACGGTCTAATTGCTATATAAATCACCAAATAAATCATTGTTGACCCTAAAAACTACCAAGCCTACGTGGTGCGCAGGCCGAGTAATCTATAAGCTAACTACGTCCTTCGGTGAATGCGGGGCGTGCCAACTCGTCGGCCGAGCTTTGCCGAGGAGTAAATTTGTTGTTGTTGCGTTGGGTGCGCGGCTGATTTCTGCGTCTTGCGATTGCGGCCGAGAAAGGAACACGTCTCGGCCTCTTGGGCTCTCGAACCTGAAGACAAGGTTACTATTCTTACGAAGCTCACGAATCGCCGTCGTCGGATTCGGTCACAGTGATGTTATTCGTCAGAGTAAACTCACGACGAATCGACACCAAAGTGTAAGGGCACAAATACTCAAAGCGAATATAAGTCTTGATAGTGAACGTGGTTAGGCCGTCTGAATGCCGAACTCTAAATCCCACTTGAGAATAACCAATCATAAAATAACTTGGCATGCAATGCGCCGAGCTCAGTAAACTGTAACACCTCACTTCGCCGAGAAGGCTAATGAGATGACCTCAATTAATAAGGATTCGGAAATCCTTCTCGACCGAGACTTGGATAGGTAACCAACCGTCCTCGCCGTAGTGCTGTTGATGCCAACGGAAGATGCTGCGAGATCGACTGATTCTACGGCGACAGAGCTATCTATGCCGACTTAAGATATCATCGGTTGCTTTCACAGTGCTGTTGATGCCAACAGAAGATGTGTCAACGAAAAGAGAAAATAAAAATCTCAAAGTTGTTGAGATAGTTTGCGCAGGGCAGTTGTGTGTTGAATTGGAGGAGGCTTGAATGATGTACAACCTCCTCTATTTATAGCACCGGATACCCTCAAGGTTGAGTTAAAACCCTACCCAGATTAGGACTCTTTCTCCTGATCAAACACCAACTCGACCAGTCATTCTTTCACCATAATTGTGAACCTATTCCTTTATTGATTCGGATTCACTTCCGAGTTATTGATCTTGCCGAGACTCCTCATTGCACCAGGATTCGACTCGTCTTGCGACATGGCATAACCGACCAGGATTTGGAAGCCCACGACCTAACCGATCCAGAATTAACCGATCCTTGAGAACCCTGTCGTAAGGCCTTCTGGGCCGAGAATAACTCTATACTCGGCCCAAACTAATATTTTGGGCCCAAACAATCATATAGAAAAATAAGATATTATCATGAAAGTATATACAAAATTTAATGCATACTAACAAACAAAACACAATGCTCATGCAAATGAAATTGGATTAGAAAATTTTGAAAAATACGGTCGAGTCAAGAGCTTAGTTCTTTTTTCTTTAAGACGATTTAAGCTTTACTGCGATATTCATGATTAATTGGCGTATTTCTTTCAAGATACAACGACTACGTTCTTATAATAGTAGCACTCCAAACATAAGGCCCTAGCGAACCATAATTGTGTTGAACTCTCTAAAAATCTTGCTTAATCTTAATAATGATTTTAACGCCACTCAGTATTACGGTCTGGTAATATTCTTCTTCACCTTCTTCACTTGAAAGTGAGAGGTCTTAGGTTCAAATCTCGTGGATGATGAATTCGATATCAAATTAAGCCTATTGCGTGGTTTTGTCAAACTCTTCATTCCCTTAGTGTAAAAATATCAATTTATTAAAAAAAAAATTATTTTTGACTCAAATGATAAAACTTAATTATTTTTTTGACCAAATATGAAAAACTGGTCACAATTGCCCAACAAAGACGGACCAAACCCTAAAAGGGTGTTTTGGGAAACCCAAATTAAGAAGCGAGCTAGTAGCCTCCCGAAAAATATGCTATAAATAAAACCCAACTCATAAGGCAGTGGCCATTGTTCTTCACAGTTTCTGGGTTTCTGTCGTTGCTGCTGTTGCTGCTATTGCCTCCTCCAACCCGCGAGCCATGGGCCCTGGGGTCCCACCAACCCTATCACCCACCTCCGCAGCCGCCGCCGCCACCCCCACCTCCACCCGCACCACCCTCCTAGGCAAATACCAACTGGGCAGGCTGTTGGGCCGAGGCAGCTTCGCCAAGGTCTACAAAGCTCAATCCCTCGTCGACAACACCGCTGTCGCCGTCAAAATCATCGACAAGTCCCAAACTGACGCCACCATGGAGCCCCGCATCCTCCGAGAAATCTCCGCCATGCGTCGCCTCCAGCAACACCCCAACGTCCTCAAAATCCACGAAGTCCTAGCCACCAAGTCCAAAATCTACCTCGTCGTCGAGCTCGCCACGGGCGGCGAGTTGTTCGCCAAACTCTCGCGCCACGGTAAATTGCCGGAGTCCCTTGCCCGCCGCTACTTCCAGCAGCTCGTCTCGGCGTTGCACTTCTGCCACCAAAACGGCGTCGCTCACCGCGATATGAAGCCCCAGAATCTTTTGCTCGACAAGAACGGCAACTTGAAAGTCTCCGATTTCGGTCTCTCCGCCTTACCCGGTCAGCTCAAAAATGGGCTGCTCCACACCGCTTGTGGGACCCCCTCGTACACGGCACCCGAGGTGGTTTACCGGCACGGCTACGACGGCTCAAAAGCCGATGCGTGGTCGTGCGGCGTCATCCTCTTCGTCCTGCTCGCCGGGCGCCTGCCGTTCGACGACAGCAATTTGATCGCCATGTATAAGAAGGTTCAGAGGCGGGAGTACGAAATTCCGGGTTGGATTTCGAAGCCGGCGGGTAAGATCATATACCAGCTGCTCGACCCGAACCCGAACACGAGGTTGGGGACTGAGGCGTTGATGGAGAAGCCGTGGTTTAAAAGATCGATTGATTTAAGGCTTTCCGAGGAGCTGGCTGCGGAGGTAAAGAAATGCGACGTCGTTCCGTGCGGGATTAATGCGTTTGATATAATATCGATGTCATCGGGGTTGAATCTCTCCGGGCTTTTCGAGGCGGAGACAGGGAGGGAGAGGCGGTTCACAGCGGAGGCGGGGGCGGATACGGTGGTGGAGAAGGTGGGGGAGGTTGGGAAGAGGCTGGGGTACAGAGTGGAGAAAGGGAAGAGCGGTGTGAGTGTTGGGGTGGGGAAAGGGGCGATGATGAGGGTGGTAATGGCGGTTGAGGTAATGGAGATTGCGCCAAGTTTGGTGGTTGGGGAAGTGAAGATGGCGGAAGGAGGCGGCGGCGGCGTGGTTGAGTTTGAGCGGGAGGTTAGGCTTTGGGAAGAGTTGGGAACTGGGTTGGAAAACCTTGTCGTTTGATGTTGGATTTAAGCTGGCTGCGTGTGTTGTGAGGAAATAAACACGGGGTTGATTTAACTTAATCTTTGTACACACGAGGCCGAGGCCAAGGCCGATGACAGTGTATCCGTGTTATGTAAGTCATTTTCCGATAACAGGGGCATCGATAATTAAGCTTAATTAACGCCCGATTAGTGGTTTATTAGTTGGAATTAGATTCCTTTGTTTATTGAGAGAATGTTGGGTTAAGATTTTGGATCTTGTACATGAGCTGAGATACTGTAGTCTTGTCATTTCAAGCTCAAAGATTTAAGTATGGCACAAATTCGTTTAGCGTATGAATCGATGTTGCATACCAACAGATTCAACGATGCTTCGCAACTCTAAATTCTACTCGTTTGTTGTATTTTGTCGTATCATTTACAACATTTGCTACTCCCTAAAATATGATGCAACTCAAATCGAATTATTATTCATTTCTTAATCGCTTCCTTGATGATCCTAGATTTAATTGGCCTAATACACAACAAGAAAGAACCACTTATTTTCTCGTTTCAACATTTTCACTTTTATCCGTGTCACGTATTCCACTAGCATGCAAAGCTAACAAATTTAATTATTTTTTTGTTAACAAACTAAAATTTCAATTATTAATAACAAAAGAAGAAAAATATTAAAATTTTAGGTTTCTAGTAGGATACACGTGACACTAAGAGAATTTAAAAAGTTAAAATAAAAAAAGTAAGCAAGAAGGTTGCTACCAAGGATTTAAATATCGAAAATATCGGCAAAGAGTTACCGATATTTTAACAAGTATCCAATGAGTTTTCGTCAAAATATCGCGATATTACCGATAATATCGCGATATGACATCTAAAAATTCTTAAAATTTTCTGAAAAGTCTCAATTTTGAGACTAAAGTGATTCGAACCCCCTCCCATTTGACTCTTAACGCCTTAACCACCATATCACTTATGTTGTTTTGATAATATGCTACTATATTTATATATATTGTTTGTTTTGAATTCTTTTTACAAGAAACAAATTTGCACATATTCCAAATTTTTTGTGGTATTATATTTTAAATTGTGTCAATTAATTACTTAGTCAATGGCATGTGGTTTTTAATTTTTCTATTTTTTATTTGGTCACTTACATGGTAGGGCTGGAAAAAATTCCCGAAAATCCCAAACCAAATCGAAAAAGTCCCAAACCCAAACCGAAAAATCCCAAACCAAAACCATCCTGAAGTTCGGGAATCCCATCCCGAAATTTTCGATATGGGATTGGTTTCCAAATCCCATTTGTTTGGTAATCCCGAAAAATACCGAAGTATTCGGTTTCCTATTGACTTTTGGGTTTTGGTTCTTGAAAACCATTGCCATGGTTGCTGACTACTCTTCACAATACACTTACTCTACAAATAGAGATGATGAAGATAGTGAAAATTTTGAACCTCATAGGAACTCTATGTGGTACTAAGTCACTCATGTATCTTACCATGCAATGTATAACGTGTAAAATATTGTACTAATTCATTATATATAAATGATTATGGTGTGTTTAAACTTCTTTCATTAATTACTACATATTTTCTACATTCACAATGTTTGCCAGCTCGCTATATAATCAACTTAAATCAGTTAAATCCATCATGCAATGCATTTCCTTCCAATTTTTTGTGATAAACTAATAGATAATTGACTAAATAAACATCCTGCAAAGTTTCAATAAAAATTTCCAAGTTTTTCTTACAATTTCCGTGGTTTCCATGTAATTTTTATCGATATCGATATTATCCCGATATTTCCATCGATATTTCCGTGTTTTCGGACTACCGATATTTCCGATATTACCGATATTTTCTTCCTTGGTTGCTACCACTTTTTGTGTATTGAAAAAAAAAAACTATAACATACGATATTCAAAATCCAACCAAGAAAATTTGGAAACACATGCATTATGCGTACACACAATTGTATACAATGACTGTTGTATTCTTACTATTTTTTTTAAGAGATCCACATTGATGATCCAATATTTACATGCATATCAAATCAATAATACTATGAGATTAAAACCCAAATAAACTTCTGCCTACTGAATAATATTTTAAAAGAGAATTCCGTTTTCTTGGTCACTTGGTAATCAAGATTCACAGTTACTGGTTTTTAAATTTGATACCAATGATTGCGATTAAAACACTAAAGTGACATTTTACTTATTTTTAGATATCAAATTTAGAGGTGAGTGACTATGCATAACACTTTTGTTTTGAAAGTTGTTCATACATAAATCCCCACCAAGTATTTATCAAAAGAGTGTAGTAATATCTTTTACAACACCAACTGGCCTAATCAAGTTTAGGAGATACTATGTTTGTAAAGTTTGTGGTGCGTGAACTTGAGAAGAAATAATATTAGGAAACTTCTGCCTTGTGCTTAGTAAATATTCAATGTACAAAGGCAATTACACAAAACCTGACAATTTCGTTGCTCTTCTTTTTACAACGCCCACGGATGAATAGAAGAGCACATTACAACCTTTTGCATACATATATTTAAGAGTCACAGCTGGTCATACAAGGATGTTACATAATCTTCAATTTGGTTCAAGGACTTACTCCTGTAGAGTTGGCTATACAGTTCTTGTTCCGAGCAATCGGCTCTATACAGGATCACGTCTCTCGCCCCTGTGAACCGAAATGTGACCTACATTTTCGTTTTGTCAAAGTTTTCATCTCCCTTTTCAGTACCGTTGAGTGAGACATCGGTTGTAACTTTGAATAAATAATCAACTTCTACACCTGAAGTTCCACAGCTCAATTCCTTTACTGAATTTCATTAATCAGCAAGGACAATGCCTGGTGAGTATTCAAAATGCTCTTCGCAGAGAGTATCTACAGATAATTACTTTCATTTAATCTCACAACAGATGAGAGGGCTGAAATCCACGCTCGCAACCCACGCCGAGCATCCTTCTTCACTGATACTTCCAGATTGCCGACAGCCTGCTTTGAAATCCCAGATTTCACCAAAACAATTCCAAGTGATTTGAATGTATGATCATCAGGTTGAACGGAAGCTTTTATCATTTCCTTGAAAGTTGCCACTACCTCTTTGAATCTTCCATACATCGCATACAGCCCAAGCACATTATTATAACTGAGCAAATCAGTTAAAAGTCGCAGTTCTCTCATCTGCATTGCAATCTGAATGGCCTCCTCAAACCTCCCCAGTTTCTTATACATGCACAACATCATTGCGTATGTAAACTCATTTGCAGCTCCCTTGCTCTTCAAGCTATCAAAGAGTTTTTCTGCTGGCTCAACCATACATCGCTCGCTATAAAGGTCAATCATACAATTTGAAGCATAAATAGCATGACCATCCTCTGAAGATTGAAGAAGTCTGTATGTTTCTTCTGCTTCATTCAAAAATCCAACTTTAGTATAGAGCTTGATCAAGGAGTTGTAAATCACCGTGTTCCCAGGCAAACCTGCCTTTTTCATTGCATCAGCATAACTCAGAGCTTCATTAACACTTCCGATATCAGCGAAAGCATTTATCAACACCCCAAAGATAATAACATCCGGCTGAACATTGAATCTGACCATCTCTTTGTATAGTTCCTCTGCCATTTCCAGTTCTCCTAACTTTGCAAAGCTTGATATCACAGCACAATACGGGAGGCAATGATTTACCAATCCTGCCTCCTGCATCTTCCTGAGATAGGGTTTTGCTGTATGTGGCATATCAGCACTAGCCAAAATTTGTATCAGAGAGCTATAGCTACATTTGTCCGGAACTACGCCATGACTCTCCATGCTATCAAACAGCTGACATGCTTGACCATACTGTTTCCCCACCCCATAAGCTTTAATCATCACGTTAAACTCAAGGACACTCAATTTCTTTGCTTCTAGGCAGCAAATGAAAACTTTCTCAGCTTCCAAAATATGGCCACGCTCTCCATATGCATCAATGTTGGCAGAAAAGCACTCAGAACTCAAATTCCCTGAAAGATGAAATCTCATGAACCAAAACCATGACTTTTCAAGCATCCTGGCATCTATGTACATCCTTGTCAGAGCTGTCTGAGTGAACTCATCAATCTCAAGACCCTTTTCATCCATCTCTGATATGAGGACTTCAGCTTTGCTAACCATGTGCCTTATTGAGTACGCATACAAAAGGATGCGGTAACTGACAGGGTCTGGCTCAAGGTGAGCCTCCTTCATCTTTGTGAAGTAGTTTGTCGCCATGTCTATATTGTCATGCTTTGCATGGAGGGAAATTAGAATATTATATGTTCTTGTATCGGGTGGACATCGAAGCTCTTCCATCTTCTGCAATAGGGAAGCAACTTCTTCCAGCCGGCCATGGTTACCACAAATGTGAATCATTGTATTGAAAGTAACTGTAGTTGGAGCAATCCCTTCCCTAAGCATCATTGCAAATATTTCAGATGCTTCTTTAAGTTGGCCATCCTTTCCATATGTGTCAATCAATGTATTGTATGTATGCGAGCTCAAAGAAATGTGAGAATGCAAAGAACTTTGCAATCCAGAAGCACTTGTTGTAGAAGTGCCCTCTTGTTCTTGTCTCAAAGATACGCTCAACGACCATTTGTTGAAAAAATCCTCAGCGTTTCGAAACTCTCTCGCTTTCTTATACAATTGAACGACAATCCCCATGGTAACCTCATCCGGTTTCATTCCTTGTTCGCTCATCTTGTCCAGCCAAACAAGTGCTTCTTCTTTAAGCCCGCCTTTACTGTAAACATCAATCAAAGTTCCATAAGTTGAATTTATCGGTGCTATTCCGTTAACCTTCATCTCATCCCAAAGGCTCTCGACACGGCTCCACTTCCTCGCCTTCCCAAGAATTCTAAGCACTATATTATAGTGAATCACATTCACCTCATAACAATCCTTTCTCTTAAACCACTCAAAAATCTCCCAAGCCCTTTTCCAACACAGCTGCTCCTTCAAAATTATACTCCTTTCCTTGTTAGTAAGCCTATCTTCCCACGGCCTCAGAGCCTCATCCAAATCCTCAACTTCATCCAAAGCCTTCAAAATTGCAGGAATGCAACCTCCGTAACTGACGCATTTGGTCGAACACCTGGAGTGCACTTTCTTCACCACTCCATTCCCATCCCCCACCCTCAACCCACCACCAACATCTCCACTTTTCGCAAAACGGCCACTACCCTTGACGTTTTTCCTCTTCTCCCCACCTGGGTTCTTCACAAAACTGGGTTTTTTCAGCTCGACCTCATGAACAGCGACGCCATTTCCACACCTGCCATTTGTGGGTCGATGAACTTCACCCAACTTCTTCTTCAGCCCTCCTCCTCCATTGGGACTCTGAACCACTCTCTGTTTCCTATCGTTGCTTATGAGTTCGAGTTTGTCCAGTGGAGAGCGTCCTGCGTTGGGGGACGTTTTTATGGAACCCAGAATTGGGAAGCAACTGGTGTCCAAGTGCAGCTTCAGAAACATTGCTTTCACAGAAACTGAATCATACTATAGCTTTTCCTCGAGTTTCAGGAGAATGACATGGATAGAAATTTAGAGAATGTGCAGAACGTGCTCGGTGGAATCCAATGGACTCGAATACGAGAAAGTTATAGGCACTAGGCAGCAGCGCGTAATATCCTTTTCGGAAATGCGAGTTTCGGAGCATCCAAATACCGAGGTGGGAACTATCGTATTATACGGGTCCACCCAACCCATCAAAATTTGAACACCATTTGTTTTGTATGAATTATATGGTATGATTAGCATGGCTTAGATTTTTGTAGTCATTCAATTTATGTTCATTGCATGCTTAATTAATGAGTATTCAACCTATGTGTTGATGACTTCCAACATCGTGAGGTTGGAAAAAAATTGTGATCCTAACCTGAATTCAAATCAATTTAGTTTGACAACGTTAGAATTCGAGTGATGTGAACTGAGAAATGCTAACATAATGGGTTTGAGTAAGATATTGGAGAAAGCTAAATTATTTAAAATTTTAGAAAAAATCTTATAAACGTCCATAATTCTTGCAGCACTTTCGTCTTAATAAATTTAACATTTCTTTTTTTTTACTTTTATGAAGCGTGGATAAATTTTTTGTTTGGGGTAGTAAAAAGAATTGAAAAGTGTAAAAGAGAGGATGGAAGAGTGTTAATTTTCTTCTGTTTTGATGGATTCTAATAAAAAAGTGATTTTTTTTCATAAAGTAGTAGGCAACGCGCAAGAGCTCTTTACCCTGCCTCTTTATCTACAAACCCGTTGCACCTGTTAACCACCATTTCATTTTTAGATATGAAAATTCTTAACGCGCATGTTCTTGGCTTCGCGGTTCACACCGCCCTGAAACGCCAACAGCACCAGGATTATGCCCAAAAAAACCCACGACACTCGTCTAGATTTGTCAAAACATTCCAAAGGAAGACCACTTCTTATATTCTCGATACAGCCCCATAGACTTGGCTGTGTTTCTACGAGAAAAACACATTTATATTGCTCATATGCAATGCTCATAACTCACTCAACATTTGTTTGACAAATTGTCTACATTGGCTAACAGATACAAATACAAGGGCTAAATTAGACAAATTAAAAACACAAGTGCCAAACATGACCTGTAAGCCAAAACAATATTATATAACAATTGAGTTGAAGTTCTATTACTGAAATCAATAATCATAAGTTTTCAAGTAGGTAGTTTTGCATTCAGATTGAAGATTATACATGCTGAGCAAAGGCATGGGCAGACGACCTTACACGTTCAAGGTGGATTCAACCTACTCGACTATGACTCTAATAAACAACGTTGCAGACTGATTTGCCCTGCCCATAAATCAACCATCTTACGAAAGCTCTCAAAGTCGAACTACGGGGGCAGGGGAGAAATGGCTATATTCATTTACGATAAATACTTCTTGAACCAGACACCAATGTTAAGCAAGCTCTCAAAGTCGGATTGTGGTCTGCAAACACAAATTCGTATCAGATGGAAATCCAAGCATGAAACTTTATGACCTTGGCTGTAGTGACTAGCGACTACAATGCTACAATGCACTAGCACATTTGGAGCATAAGTTTACCTCTTAATTGCATGAACATCACAAGGAAACACAATGATTTTGACAGGAACTCCTTTTTCCTTCAGTGCCCGAGCATACTACGAATAATAAATACCCAAATCACTTTTCAACTCACATCATTCCAATCATGTAAGTGTTTGAGTCAAAATCATCACACCCCCTTCACAGGAAGGAAATCAATTTTAAAGATGAAGGCTAAAAGAATTAAGTTCATAGATTCCAATTGTTTATTGTGTTTGTGCTTCATTAATTCATTTTCTACTGCAATGCAGCCAAGAAGAACAATTATCCAAGCACTTGCTTTTGTTGTCAAACTATTAAGAAAAGGCGTAGTTCATTAGGAGAACATGTACTTACTTGAAATCCAGTAGAAACTGGAACACGAAGATCCTGAGCACCCAAAAGAAAAAGGGTGGGTGTTTTAACCTGCAGATAAGATCCTTCAAAAAGTTAGAAATAGCAATCGCAGTGTTGGACCAACCAAAGTGATCCTAGGAGGGAAGATCTGGATACAATCCAAACCCTCGGAATTGATTCCCTTGAATTAGCCACTCTCAAGAACTAAACCTTCACATTCATCATGACCCCTTCCAAGACTATTAAGCTTATAAAGAATTACCCATTTTTCACTCTTTTCTGTTTCTCTTTAGTTCCATTTATATTTTGCTTGATATCCAGCACTGAGAATACACAGCTTGCCTGTGCAAATATAAAATATCATGCTACTCGCCTAGTTGCCTTTACAGTGTCACGGCATGTAGAAGTATGGTTGTGGTTGCAGCTATGATATCTATTTAGTTGCTTAAAGGTGAATGTGCATGTAGTTAATCAATGCTGGGAGAACGACTGTGTTGACTTTGTTGCTTTTAAATCTGTATGTAAACTTTCCGTCTTTGAAAATATTTCTAGAAGAATCTTCAAACTTCAGAGTAACCTAATAATATGGTAACAGAAAAGAAGCCTTAACCAAGCACCCACCTTTGAGACATGTGAAATAGGAGATTTGCTGTGCATGAGAGTCAGATGCTCAGCTGACGGTGCTTCTGTGTAGTAATTTTTACCCTCACTTCCATAGGCCACCACATAGCACCAATCAGGGATGTCAGTTGTACTGACCATTAATGCAAGGTTACAGACAGGGTTCATTGCTGCTGCCACAGCAAACTTATCTGGTGCCTGCAGCATAAATATTGTTCAACTCTCAAGAATAACTTAAAAAGAACTCGTCTACCAAGCGTGCATAAGTAATAGATGCTTCAATAGGAAATTAAAAATCTATTTAGTACCCCACAGAAAAAGAACAAAGCTTTACGCAAAGAAAGTTGAGGTTCCACCATAAAACTAATTGGCAATACGGGGAGTAGCCCAACTTATTTATATGCCCATGCAAGGTCCCTCCTCCTCCCATCAATGTGGGATTCAATCTCCATATGTGCCTCAAATAAACTAAAAAATAACAGTCATGCTTTCTATAGAACTACCAACCTGGCCAATCAAGTGAGTTGTTAGAAAGCCGCCATGAGAACCACCAACAACTGCAATTTTTGATGGACTGGCAAGTCCCATGTCAATGACATGATCTATAGCCACCAGTACATCATCCACATCCTGTAGCGAATAAACTGGGAGATTAGGGTCTTTAAATACAAAAGCAGATACATAAAGTAAATACTAGTTATACAGGTATATTAACAACATAAAATTCTTAGCATACATGAGCATATACAGATATATTTACACCAGAAGTGTTTATATCTGTGTGTATGATACCAAAATGTAGGACTCTG
This sequence comes from Malus domestica, assembly GCF_042453785.1. NCBI lineage: Eukaryota > Viridiplantae > Streptophyta > Magnoliopsida > Rosales > Rosaceae > Malus > Malus domestica. Next base: position 17,916,217 of record NC_091673.1, read on the forward strand.
CCTAAATAAACAGGTGGTATAAAGTAGGCTCCCCTAAGGAACAATGCCAATCGGATAACAAAATTAAGATTGCTATAAAACAAATAGAAGGTAAATATGTATAGGTAAGCACCTGGGACCCAACTTTCCCTGGAAGGGACTGAAGTGCTTCTTCCCCAAACCCCAGTGAACCTCTGAGATAAACTAACATGTCAGAACAATCTCATAACATAACATCTGAACAACAAAATTGAACCACAATTTGGTTGAACATCAAATACATTTAGCTGCACAATTCAAAGCTTTGACAGTGGTATGAAAAATCACAATCATACCTATAATTTACAAGTAACAGGTTGAACCCAATTGAAGAGAGAAAAGCAAGGGACTTTGAAAAGCTTGACACTGACACATCGTGCGGGCCTCCGTGGAGGATTACAATTAATGGGTCCAATGAATCATTTCTTTTAGTTTTGGAAGACACAAATATAGCTTCAATTGGTTTGGCAGCACCTGAAAGGGTTTAAGCATATACAGGATGTTAAAATAAATTATTCTCTGACACACCAGATAGAAAATTGGTTCATTATACCTTTTGTTACGCCACCAGAAACATGCCTGACGGGAACCTTCAGTATACTGAATTGCAGAGAGGAGAGCAAAGATTTAACCTATCTCAAGTTGAAACATGAGTAAAACAGATGTAAGCCTGAAGATAATCATGATATGTGGAAATATAGAAAAGCGGATTGATGGACCTTCTCAGAGCATTCACTTGTGGGGCTTGATACATTTAACCAACTCCATGCGGTACTTTTACTTTCTTTATCAACAAGGTAACCATACTTGATATGAGGCACGTCTACTGGACTGCTAGACACTTCAGAAATCAAGGATGAAGTGAAATTTCAGTATTGATGTTTCCAAGTATTTATCAGTAAAAATGGCAGTTTATGTTACCAGCAATGATATTGTCCCCATCTAGTGTAAGAACATTCCATGAATTTGAATCAGCAGGGCTGACACATGATACTTCCCCACTGTACTACCATGTAAATACCATAGGTCAGTTATAAACAGTTAAAATGTAAATACGCTGTGCATATGATTGGTCACTATAATTACCTCAAAACATTCACAGAAAGTATCACTTCACAGCTGCCCCATATGGAAGATATGATCATCGTGCATCCATCAGAAAGCCATGGATTACTAAGGATACTTGACTTGTAAAGCCCAGGGAAGCAACCATCCTCAGGACACATTACAACAGGAATCTTCAAAAAAGAAGTGTATTTAGTTATAATTATATAAGCATGGGGAGGGATTAAGAGAGAAAATATCATACAAAATGTTCTAAACTTCTATTGTTATGTTCTGCGATGTCACCTCCATGAAATGAAAACCTTTTGTTGAAGAGAATTAAGCTGGAGTTCAATTGTGGTCCCCTTCACTTTTTTCAAAAAAGCACATTTTTTAGGATCATATACAAATTAACCAATAAAGCATCAATGGGAAGCTACCCATACACAAAATTACCAAGCACAAAAAAAAAAAAAAAAAAAAAAAGGGGGGGGGGGGAGAGAGAGAGAGAGAGAGAGAGAGAGGAGAAGAAAACAGGTCAAGGGAAATTTATATATATATATTGAATGTTCACCCTCAGTGTGTATGATAACAACATCAAATTCCAAATTTACATCAGTACATAACATACCACTGGTAAGTGAACCATGATTTTCAATCCTAAAAGTTCAGGAATGCGAACTTGTACAAGTTTGCACCTTTACAAGGAAAAGGCTTAATGCTTACTTATATCCACATCCTAGCAAATGAACCTTCGTTGATAAGTTACATGCCCCAAGGACTCGAACAAAGAATTGCACACCAACTGAGTCGTTTCAAATTATCAATCAGATAATAAAATGTTGATTACTCAACAGAAAGATAAAAGCTGAAGAGCTCACCACATCAACAATTTTTGCAGATGAGGATAGCACTCCATCAACTGGCCAGTCTATTCTGTGAAGAGAATCTGTTGCATAATGTGACCCAGAATCCACAGAATTTCTTGCTGATATAAACAGAAGGAATTTTCCATCTGGGCTGCAAAAATTACATTGATCATGTTTCAAATACAATCAGAATCAGTAATCGCATATGATATTTGAATCAATCAGCCATCTATTGGATAACGTTTGAAACAATAGTACAATAGTACAATTCCGATTCTAATGTTCATCAAACTCCAATTAGTATTTACTTTAGATATCAATTTCCGTTGTGAAATTGAAAGAGGAGGTAACAAACGCCAAAAACTAAATTTTCATTTGTGCAGTTCTCGAAAGCATACAAGTAATTTCTCCACTAGACAGATATTTATAAGGAGTTATCAAAAATCTAAACAAGCACTGTGCATAAAATATATCATAGACTGAAGTGCACACAAACAAAGAACTAAGTGTCAGATGGGGGAAAAATTACCTGAACCGTGGATACAAAGCACTACTTATGCTTTGAGTCAGCTTTACAGCAGGAAAATCTTCAGTTGAACTAGCTCTAGAACAGTTAAAGAGATCAATACTTCTATCAAATGTAGAAGCACAGAGAATCTCCAAAGCAATTAACAAGCAAAAGATCCAAAAAACAAAGGGCAACAAAAAGTATTACACAAAGCAACTCACTTGAGTTCAGATCCATCGGTTTCTGATTCAGAATTTGGTGCCCTGACTGCATACAATGCACAGGGCCTGTTAATGCAATACTTGATACCAAGTTTTCTGAAACCATCAGACCACCCAACAAAAACCAAAGATTGATGTGAGCCCTTAACTGGTGGTGCCCATACAACTTGACCAACACTCAAAGACTTTTCAATTCCTTTGACAGCTTGGGCCTCTCCACTGTACAACATAGGATAATTAAAGTTAGCTGGGAATTTAAACGAGAAATCTCCTTACTTCTAATCCTGGTACTAATAGAAACTAAACCAATTGTACAAGACCTGTTAATATTGATGACGAAAAGTGCGGGCTGCCTTTTTCCAGCATACGTTTCCCCCCATTCTTCCTTCCAATCCCCTTGACCTTTCCAGTTACCAAAGTCCTTATCAGTAGAACTACCATTCTTGTAGCCCTGACCTGTAAATGTGGGCTTGGTGGGAGCTGGTTCCTCAGCAACATAAGCAATGAGAGTTTCATCAGCGTTCCAAGAAATTCCTTGAAACCTGTATCATTGAAAGTTTGAAGGTCTACCACTATCACTAAAGACATAAGCAAAAAAGCATCTAGAACACACATCAAATATCGTGCATGGAAAGAATGCATTCACGATATATACCATTCATCAGCATATACTGAACCATGAACAGATTGGGGGATGTGGAATTCTTTCTCCACTTGACCTCGACCCCAAATTTCAAATTGACAGGGAGATTCATTCTCGGGATTCCGAACTACAAGAAGCTTTGCACTGGACGGGGATGGAACAAATACAGAGACTCCCATCATCTCAACGGGGAATGGGGACCATTGGAAGTTTATAGAATCGTTACTTTCTCTTGAAATATGAGAGGATAGAATGAATTTCTTCCTCTTGTTTGCCAAAAGATTCGGTTGACTAATTGAAAACATTGCCTGAGACTCAATTCCTGAAACAAAGTTTAATGTGCACATCCTCATTAGGAAAAAGTCTTTGCCTTTCAATTAGAGAGGAGGTATATATGCTTATATATTTCCTTACGCATGTAATGTATGTACATATGAATCTGTTGTACGTAATCTGAGGATAAGGACATGCACGTTAGAAGAATGAGAAATCATACCAATGTCAGATTTAAAAGTCCATGCCTTGTCAATGCTGGAAATACTAGTGAAGTCTTGGAGTAGCCTAGACTGTGACGTATATTCTTCCTCAGTTGTTGCATCTACCCCCAGAGGCATCTCCTTCAATGAACCGTCTTTAGAACTGCCCATGGCTAAAAGTGTAGACAATCTTTTACTACGGAGTAGATTGCACTGAAGATATTGTCAATATATGATGCCAAGGAGCTATGAAAGTATGTCGTAGCTCATAACTCAAAGGTCAGAAGCATTGGTCATATAAAAAAAAGGCATAATCTCCTAGAACGAAAAAGAAAAAAAAAACTATATTTTCTTGTTCTTTTAATGAAACAAATGAGTATTAGCATGTCATTCTTTCTTCAACCGAATACAGCAGATGTATGGTAACAGAAACAAGCAATCCGCCAACTCAAATTCTACTTTACATGAAAAAGGATGCTACTTCTGATTATTGTGATGAACGTCAATAACAGCTACGTGAAATTTCTTCAAGTCAATCTGCCACCTCAGATTATAGTTCTACATAACTTGGAATTGCCAAATAGTTAACTCACACATTCGATTCTACCACATACCACTTGTAAGAGTTTCGGCTACAGGAAAATCTTAAGGCCTCTTTGCGGTCACGGAAATTACTCAAATTCAATTTACACTTCCAAGACCAAATTTCATACCCATCACTGGAATCCCATCTAGTAAAAAGGGTACTCGCGAATTCGGGCAATGTGGAATAAAGTTAGAATCTTTTTCTATGTCCAAAACCAATGATCCTTTTCTAGTTTTTTTATATGGCCATTCCATCAATCCAGAGACAATATACTAAGATAATTTTGATTGGTAACTCCTGATTAAAATTCACAATCGCACACTAGTTCAAGAATTCAAACAAACATGTAATTCAATTCAAAACGTTCCACTCTATGCAACCAAAAACAAATGAATCAAAGCACCGAGCAAAGTGAGATGAACAAAGTAAGAAAGGAAGAAATACCAGATACCCATCAAAGAGTTTAGCACAAACACTTGGATTCGACGACTAAAAGTCAACAGTGCATAGAATTTTTTTTTGGGAGGGAGGGGGGGGGGTGTGGGAGAGAGAGAGCTTACGTTGTGAGAAAATATCGAAGGGGTCTGCAACTGCTGCTCCTCGGAGTGAGAAGAAGAGTGGGAATGTGAGATAAAATCGGAAGTGGAGGAGGAGGGAATCTTGGAATCGGACGAAGCAAGTTGACGCACCAAGCCGAGGTGGTTAATAATGCACTGCTCATTTTGTTTCAATAATACACCATTTTTCTATGATTCTTCTAGGTGACCATGTACAGTAAAATCCAATAACAATGATTAATTATGTCATGTTCCGCTTACCAAAGAAGCTAAATAGAAATGTTAAGTGGTCACGAGTTTAGTTAAGTTAGCTATACCTCTTTTTTCTGCATTCAAGTTTTGACTTCCCTTCCTCATATTTTAATTGAATCTGCTGTAGAATGATAGAAATAAATAGGCATGAAAAGGTTCTGCACACATTTTTTCAAGCTTTAGCGTATAAAAATCATTTTCGTGGTTAAGCTAAAAAATAAATACCTAACTCCATTAGTTTATTTTAAGATTTATTTCTAATTGCAAGAAGCTTGTGAATTGGTTAAGAGCGTTTTTCAGCTTGCATAAAAAATAAGCACCCAAATTTTAGACCAAACGCTAAATAGGGATTAAAGGCTTGTTGCATATGCACAGTGCAATCGTTTCACCAACGAAAGTGGGCTTAATTAGGTTTTTGTTTTAGTTAATTTTATTTGTTTTCATTTTATGTTTTGATGAGGACTAGCAAAAGATAGGACTGGGGGTATATGTTAGGTTGATTTTATATGCATGTTTTATACCTCTTACAGTTATTATTTAGTCATGATTTTATATTAAATTGGTGAGTTTAATGTGTCTTGTGTGAGTTTTAGTAGAAAATATGATTTGTGAGCAGGGAATTGGAAGCTTAAATTAGAGAAACACAAAGAATTACCTAGTGGGATGTAAACTGATGGACTGGAGCAAAGAATGGAACAGTACATCATATAAAAAATTGGATCATTAAGGGAAGCCCAATATAATTAGGCGGTGCAAAGCATGCGGTGCTGTATTTCCCAAAAGGAATTGGGTTTTTGAGATTCCCACAAGCACGTGGATTAGTTAAGAAGAGGAGGGGGATTTTAAAGGAAAAAAAAGTCACATAAAGAGGAAAAGAACCCAGTGCCGCAAGGATTTTGGGGAAGATCATATCACGCACACTTACAGACTACCAGTTTTACAACTCCACAAAGGCTCCAAGATTTCCCAACGCATATACACACTCTAAGAGCACTTCCACCGGGGTGCAAATGTGCCAGCACCCAGTCAAAAAACCAAGCTGGGGCTCAGTCTATTCACTCCAGCCCACAAACTTGCCTGGCACCCAGCCCAAACCAAGCAACAGACCAGCCCATTTTTGACAGACCCAGAGACCGACGCATTTGGCTGTCGTGTGCAGTTCACTCGCGAGTGGGTGCTAGTAGGGGACATGGATGCAGGTGGTGGGGCCCGCTGTCAGCCCACATGTTCTTCACCCAGAAGTAGGCTACGTGGCCTTCTCAGTGCCGTTGGATTTCCAATGGCTAGTTTTCTAGACCGTTGGAATCCAACGGTAAAAAAAATTTAAATTTTACTTTTAAAATGGACCGTCCGATCACAGATCAACGGTCCACGTTTTTTAACCAAAAATAAAAATAAAAAGGCCCAACGGTCAGAATTATGACCATTGGCCACGTGGCAGCTCCTTAGCTCTTGGATTTGAATACTTTTCAAATCCAACGGTCCAGATTAATTAACTACATTAAAATTTATTAAAAATTATGAAAAAAATACAAAAAAATTATTAAAAAATACATTAAATTTTTAAATTTTTTTCTATAAATACCTAACCTTCATCTTCCACCTTACAACACATTTCAATATTTTCTACACTTTCTACATTTCAATATTTTCTACACTTTGAGAGAAAAAAATGTCTATGTGGAAGCTCATTGAAGATGTTACATTGTTTGAATGTTGGGTTCACACAACTCATGATTCGATTACGGGTAATGAAATGGATAAGTGAGAAATGTGGAGTAAAATTACGAAAATGTTTTGCGATGTACATGGAAAATATGCCAGAAGTAGTCAAGGCCTTCAAGGTCGTTGGAAAAAACTCAACGCATCCTTTACTTGTTGGAAAAACGTCATCTCTCATGCTTTCGGTAATCTACGTAGTGGGACAAGGTTAGCGGATCAGGTGACAATATTTTTATTTATTTATATGTATTTCACCCGCATCAATATTTTAATTTATTTATTTGTGTTACACCCACATTTTTTATAATATTGTCTTATCCCACATTTATAGACACTACAAGCACAAGCTTTCTACAATGTGAAGAACCACAACAAATCATTCAACAAATGGGAATGTTGGCAAATTGTCAAAGATTGCCCCAGATACAACTCCTTTTGCACAAAATATGGATCATGGTTGCAAATAGCACTCATGATTTTGTTGAACAAACTTCGTTGCATTCTAAAACGACGCCTAAAAACATGATCAGGGAATACACTGTTGGGAATAAAATAATCTTCCAAGAGATTTTTACCTCATCTTTCCCTTTTTCTATCGAAGTTTGCGGCACATTTGGGTTTGGCTATCTGACTCACAGCTTCCATGACACGATGAAAATGTGAGACCCTCTGCCTTCTATGGTCATCATCTGAGTCCTCCATTGCGAAAGCCTCATCTCCACCTACACCTTCCTCGAGATTGATCAATTCTTCCTATTGTGCCAACAATCTTTTCTGTTGCTCCACAAATTGTTTATGCACTCTCCTTGAAGAAGACATTGTAAAAAAAACTCAAGATTTGAAAACGATGAAGAAAGATTCTGAGCTAAGAAGAAGGATTGAGTTTGGTGTGAGGATGAATGTAGAGATGTAGGGTTTATATGGACAAAAAAAGAAAGGATGAGGTTTTGGACAATGCCACATGGCACTACATGATTGGTTGAAAATCTTATTGAAATCTTGGCTAAATTATTGCAAACAAGAAGTGACACGTGGCGCGTCGGGATTGGTTGAAAATATTATCGGAAATCTATCCACAAAATAGTATGTTCGGATAATGACACGTGGCGTAATAAGATTGGTTGAAAATCTTATCGTAATCTTGGCTAAATTATTGTAAACAGATAGTGACACGTGGCGCATCGGGATTGGTTGCAAATCTTAACGGAAATCTATTCACAAAATAGTACGTTTAGATAAATACACGTGGCGTTACGAGATTGGTTAAAAATCTTATCCAAAATTAAAACTATTTTATTTATTTATTCTTTTATAAAAAAATTTAAATGGGCTAGGTGCCAGCGCATTTTTTTAGGGGTGGAGATGCTTTGGCCTATTAGAGCAGTTCCACCGAAACACCATTAGGCCGACACCCAATCAAAACAAGGGGTCGGGACTCAGTCAATCCACTCCAGCCTGTTCAATTGCCTGGCACCCAGCCTAAGCTAGTCTCTAAACCAACCTAGAATTGACAGAGCCAAGGACCGGGCTATTAGCGTGCGTTTTTTGGGAATGGCGCCGAGGAAACGCAAGACGACTAAGCAAGACGAAAAACAGCTGGTGGCCCCCGCGAAATCAAGCTGGTGACCCATTGCCCGACGCCCTCATCTTCACCTTCCTCCTCCTCCTCACCTACTCAATCTTCATCGGCACCGTCGACATCCGATCCTACTTCCTCCCACTCCTCCCCTCATCGCCGCCTCCGGTTGTCCGGTCCCTTTGCGCCACCACCTCCCTGCCTCTTAAGGTCTACATGTACGATTTCCCAAGCCGCTTCAACGTCGGAATTATGAACCGCCGGAGTGAGCTGGAAAAGAGAGAGAGAAATAGAGAGAACCGGTTGGGGATGTAGAGGGGAGAGTATAGAGGGTAGTGGAACCTGAAAGCCACCTACCTTTCGAAGGAAAGAGAGCATAGATTCCAGTCCATGAGGAGTGAAGGACGATAGAGCGAGAGAGACGAGGCTGCGAGAGGGATGTGAGAAACCAGAGAGAGAGAGAAGCGTGATGGATTGAGAGAGAAAAGGTTCCTGACTTCTTCTTTTTTATATATAAAATTATTATTTTTATTATTTTATAATAATAAATAATAATATTTTAATAAAATTGACTAGGCAATTTTTTTGTTAGGGGTGGAGATGCTTTGGCCTATTACTGTTCACTGGGGTCTATTACTATTCACTTGAGTGAATAAATACGCTGGGTGCTAGCGCAAAGTCTTTAGGAGTAGACTTGCTCTTACTGTTCATTGGGGTCTATTACTGTTCACTTGAGTGGATAAATGCGCTGGGTGCTGGCGTAAAGTCTTTAAGGGTGGAATTACTCTAATACAAAGTTGAAGTTCAAGATTTATTCCATGTCATCGAATTCATCCATGTTTGTCATTAGTTTAATCATGAACTAAGTCTTTTTGTTAGGACTAGGGTGTACTCTTATCATGAACATATAATTCTCGTTATTTTATATTAATCTTAGTTATTTTCCATGTTGAGTAATTCTTATCATATAACTCTGTTCATTGGGGTCTATTACTGTTCACTTGAGTGGATAAATGCGCTGGGTGCTGGCGTAAAGTCTTTAAGGGTGGAATTACTCTAATACAAAGTTGAAGTTCAAGATTTATTCCATGTCATCGAATTCATCCATGTTTGTCATTAGTTTAATCATGAACTAAGTCTTTTTGTTAGGACTAGGGTGTACTCTTATCATGAACATATAATTCTCGTTATTTTATATTAATCTTAGTTATTTTCCATGTTGAGTAATTCTTATTATGCTTTGTCGTTATCAAATAATTGGCCATTATTTGTGTGAAGAACTAAATTGTGACTGGCATGTTGAGTTTAGTAGATTGCTTCTTGTAACAATTACCATGAATTACGTAAATGAGTAGACATACAGGTTATGATTTGTGTAGTCTCGTGTAATTATCTATTTAGCGTAAATGGTTTCGATTATATATATATATATATGTGTGTGTGTGTGTGTGTGTGGCTAGACATAGCATAGGTGGATAGTTAGAAACATAGTTAGTATATTCTGACAGGAAATATTAACAAATCAAGGGATAATTGCTAGCAACTTAGGAATAATTTGATGTTAATATGAATAACAGGATTAGATGGGATTAAGAATGAGGAACCTAATGTCCTAATGCTTCCATAAATTAATCTTTTTTAATTCATTCACTTTTACTTCATGTTCGATCAATTATTATTTTTACTTTCGTTCTTTGCATATTTGAATTTGTCAACGTAATCATTCTTTTATTTAAGTTTAGTTTGAAGTAAATCTCAATAGTAAATTTAGGTTAATTCGATCCTTATTTGAACGACACTCTACTTATCATTATATTACTTGGACGATATTGTACATTTGCAACAACAATTCACTAACCTACATTACAGCAAACGAACATTATATGTTTTGGTTGTTTCGGCATGTCTTTTATTATGGCTTTTTTCTCCCTGCAATTGCTGCTAGAATGTATTTCAATGCTCCGGTAATGCCAATTGTTTTGCATTCATTAACATGATGGTCTTGTTCATCGTCGCATAGGAAATCATATCCCAAATGCATTGTTTTTCAGGGGGAGTACTTGTACATTGGCGCCGGTTTGTTTGCAATTGTGTTTTGCATGATTGAGATGGATAAGCCGGACAAACCCGACAACTTTGAACCCTAAATATACAACATGGAGAGGGGAGCTCTTGACAAGCTGATAGCGGACTACAACACCATGGATATATGGGATTTCAATGAGAAATATGGAGATATGTGGGATTTCACTGTGACTGTGAAGAAGGAAGATAATATGAAGAGATAGAAATTCATGTGTCGTAAATTCCGCCATAATTAATATGGGATTTCTCAAGTTCTCAACCAGTTTGAGCATGAAAGGTATATAGCTATCAATTCAGTCCTTTTTTCTGTTGCTTCCTTTCTTTCTGCATCGGCTTTTTGACTTTCTTGTTTATATATTAGGCTTAGGAATTGAAATTTAGAAGGGAATGAGAACATATATATATATATTATTGGATGGTGTATTAAAGAAATAATGTAGCTCATCATGGTGCATGTGGCAGTTATTCAATTAACGTAGTCTCTCTAACAATTATTAGTGAGAGGCATTTAAAGGGCAATTTATAAAAGAAAAAAGGGTAATGTGAGAGAGACTAAATTTTGTAAACTAAATGATGTGAATACTTAAGTATTGATTAACGTGCTTATTTCTTATTGATGACATATCATTTAGTTTGCGAATTTAGTCTACAAATTGAGTCTATCTAGCATTACCCAAGAAAAAATAATCCCCTCACCTATTGTCAATAATTGGTCGAGTGCAATGATAGTTGGTCCAAGAGGTTCTCTTTAAAAGTGGCTATAAGGTTCATATTGGTCAAGATTTCGGCCTCATTTGGTGTATAGGATTCGATTAGTGGTTTATATTAGATAACTTACTAGATTCAATCAATATGGAATAAAGAAGTGGGTGCCCACTCACATAATTTGTCGAAGTGAAACTAGAAGATAAATTAATTAGGACGAAAACTTGTCCCTTCTAATCTCCAAAAGATTGGTAGGATTGGAATAGACACAAACAAGTCTACCCGTTTTAGGAGGGCAAATGCATGTAAGTTGCCCTTACTATTCATTTTGAATGGCTCATCATGGTGCACGTTGCAGTTAAATGACTACTCAATTAACTTAGTCTCCCCAACAATTATTATTGAGAAACATTTAAAAATCAATTTATAGAAGAAAAAAGGGTAATGCAAAAGAGACTAAATTTGTAGACAATTTTGTAAACTAAATGACGTGAAAGTTAATTATTAGATTATTATTTAAGTGTTGATTAACGTGCTTATTTCTTATTGGTGACACATCATTTTGTTTGCAAATTTAGTCTACAAATTAAGTCTACCTAGCATTACCTAAGAAAAAATAATCAACTCGCCTATTGTCAATAATGGTTTAGTGCAATGATATTGTCAATAATGGTTTAGTGCAATGATAGTTAGGTCCAAGAGGTTCTCTTTAAAAGTGGCTATTAGGGTCATAGTTAGTACAAAAATTTGGCAAGGTAACTATACGTTCTAATCTTTAATTAACATTGATGGTTTTTTTATGTGAATGATTTATTTAAATAAAGATTTGTGTTTTAAAATTTGCTAAATAAAGTGGAGTTTAGTTTTGGCCTATTAATACTAATAATATTATTTCTGGAATTAAAGAATTAATTCGGAGTGGGGCGTTACAAAATGGTACCAGAGCAAATGATCCTATTCTACGTGATACACTATTTTTGAGTCTTGTTGGTGTGAATTATGACATGCAGTGTAGATGTATTAATTTATGTTATTAGTAATAAAATGGCATTCATGTTTTATATGTGAAATACATATAGAAAGTGTATTATAATTGTGATGCAATTTCCTTGGTAATTGTGATTCGCGTTTATATTGCATTATTTTTTATGAAGGAATTTATGTTGAATGCATATATTGTGAATTATGATGCTTTGAATTGAAGTGAATGAGAGTAGGAAATTTTAAATTATCGTATTTATGTTATAGCTTTGAAGATGAGTATTTGATTAAAGTTTGGATTAATCTTGATTTGAGTTGATATTATGATATGCATTATGGAAAATTTGAACGTTAAAGTGAGGGTGGACTGGTGACAAGTGGATGGAAGAATTGTATTATACCTGTGCCAGTGAGAAATGTGAATTGGGCGAAAAAGGCCCATGGATGTGAGAAATGAATGGGTACAAAGACCCAGTGTTCTGGAAGAAAAGCTCCTTGTGCGGGCTGCGAGAATGAAATTTTTTTTAAAAAAAAAATGATGTGTGGCTATGTATATTACAACTTTTTCCAATCTACTGGTCACTGATATATTACAACTTTTGAACATGAAAAATGGTAGTAAATGATTGGCTTTAAAATCCTTGTTTGAAAGATTGTACTAGAAAAAAAAAATTTGGTAAATGGCATGATTATGAATCTTATGTTTTGGGAAGTACTGTTGGGCATGCATTTAATGGGAAGCAATGTGACTAATGAAAATAAATTAACCATGATTTTAGGTTGGGCCTACCATTGGAGATAAAATTATAAACCGTGAGTATGGTTGATTATTATGTTTGGGATGGTGAAAAGATCATAAAGTTTCTTCATTTAAACTTGGATGGTGCTAAGTTCATTTAATATAAATTTTTTTTTTCATATGAGTTTTTCTCGTTGATGAGGAGAATTGTCGGAGAAGGTTTATAAATTATAAATTTGATTGATTTGGTTTGCCGTTAACGAATTATGGTGTGAAATTCTAGTATTTATTAGCCACGGTAGTTATAGTTTGGCATTTGATATTTAATTTGTGTTAATATTGTTTATGACATTAAGCTCGGATATTAGTGTTGCTAAAAGTGATGGTAAGGGGTGCTATCAATAATAGTGATGGAAAATTTATCGGATAAGAATGAACTCATAAAATGAGGTTATGATTTGGTTATTTAAATTGAAATAGTGAAAATGAGATTATGGAACGAAACATCGAGTTTGCTTAATATAAATGACTTCTCAATTGTATGTTAACTGTTGATGGAAATAATTGTAGGAGAGAGCTTGTAAATGCAAACTGGAACGATTTGGTTACCATAGTCATGAGTTATTATTGATAGATTTGATATTGCGAACAAAAGATAAGTTTTTAAATTTACTATGGGTAATTTAGTTTAATGCTGAATAGGAAATGAAATCATAGAATGAAATTGATTTCGTTTAATTTAGTGGTATTGCATATTTGGTTTTAAACTTCTTTCCATTACCCAGTGGGTGTGATTGGAAATTTTAATGGTTGGATGAAATTTTGATATTGACTTAGCTACTAGTGATTATGGCTTGAAATCTTGATATTTAAACTGACCGAAGATGATTATGGCTGGAATTTATGATAATCGTTTATGCTAGTATATATCTAGCAAATGGTTGAGGTAGGATGATGTTTTGGTATTTATATTAGCCAACGAGAATGATGGTTTGGCGGTTGATATGATTTTTTATCAAGATGTCTGGCTAGCGAGTCGGATAATTATTCTGCCAATGAATGTGGCTGAGAATTTGTGAAGGTGGGTGGAAATTACCAGGATTTATTCGTTGATTTCTTTATTTTGAATTGAAAGAAACTTGTAAATGGGGATATACTTTTATTCATTATAAAAGGAATGGTGGGAGTAAATCAAACCCCTTTCTATTTTTGGTTTAATTTTTGGTGATGGACGAATGAAAAAGATAATTGTGACCTAGCTCTTGTGTCACTCTGACGACTATTTCCAACTTGTGTGCGTAACACGTATAACATCATATTTACGTTTGTTGTTGTTTAGATTCATTATTTTGTCAGCATTGATGACGCGAGTTTATTTCATGGCTATATAATTGATATGGTTAGTTGGGTTCACATGAGAATATGAATAAAATCCTAGAATAAAATTTTGTTTTCGTTCAAGAATCACGGTACTGCGGAGTTGTTAAAATGTTTTATCCTTACTTAGTGGTTGAAATCTCGGGGACGAGATTTATTTTAACGGGGGGGGGGGTGATTGTAATACCCTGAAAATTTAAATATATGAATTACATATTCATAATTATGAATATGTGAAGAAAATCGAAAGTAAATCGATGTATGGGTACGGAAATAAAATTTGGGAAATTGTAAAGTTTTGTTTCTAGACATTATGATAATATACGTATTGGTCTTATTGAGTTTTTTTGTTATTTTTCGAGAAATTATATTAAATTGTTTGAGATTAGTTTTTAAATTAAACTAATTACGAGGTTTAAAGTTTGGAAATTAATTATTTAAAATTTATAGACCTTTTGAGGTCACAATTTATATTTTTGAATAGAGCTCGATCTCATGAACGCGTAGGCGCAAACTGTTCGTGAAACGGTGTTTTATCGAAGAAGTTATTAACGTTTAAAGTTGGGGGCAATTTAGTAAAATAGCTGAGTTCAAGATAACTCCAGATTTTTAAAGAAAAATCTGGAAGGCCACATGTGTGGCCGAGATTTGAAGACAGAAAAGATGGGCGGTGGAGATGGTTTATAAAGGAGGGAAAGAAGGGAGAGAGGAGCCAATAAGGAAAGGGGGAGATGATTGAGGGACCAATGGGGAGAGAGAACAAGGAGGGAAATGAGAGAAAGGGGACACGGGGAAGCGGGACCCGGGCCTTGGCAACCCGACCCGGTTCGGCGCTACACACATTTCCGACGGAATTTCACCCCTTTTTCCGGTGAATTGGATCAATCAACCATTTGGAAACCCTTCCATGACCTTCCCTCTCCCTATTACCCCAAAAAAAAATCATGAAGTTTGGTCTTGAAATTTGGAAGAACACACCCGAGGGTGCCGCGACATACCTTGCTTAAATTCAACCAAATCTGAAATGAATTGATTAAATTTCCACTACCAGTAGACTCCTATTAACCTCAGGAACAAACCCCAAGCAATGGTTGGGGCGTCGGAGTTTGTTTGAAGTCGAATTAAGGATACCCATTTCTAGAGTTCCAGCGGGTTTGGGCCAAATTGGAGCCTTTCTAGACTAAATTGGACTTTGGCAACAGGTATGAAGTTTTCTCTACTATTTGAGATCTTCATTTCTGTAATTTTTGAGAATTTTTAGAAATAATTGAATTTTCCGGCGAGTTGGGACGGCCGACCGCCACCCGCGGCGGCGGGTGCGGCGACGCACGGCCAGGGGGCCGATAATTATGTTTTATGTGAATGTTGTTATTTTAATTATGTTTTTGAGATCAAATTGTTGCGGTTTGAATATTAATACGATTTTGGAGTATGTGAACTACGAAAGGCTTGATCTTACTCCAGAGTACGTAGGCAGTCTAACAGTGTTAGATGCAGCCTTAAATAATCGAGAATTTCACTTTAATTGAGAATTATTCTTATTTTGAGACCTTTGGTCAATTGAAAGGAAATGGAAATATCTTGAGATTATAATTGTGTGGTTGTTCAAATAATAATATTTATGAATCATATTGGAAATGAGGAAATTTTCTATAAAGTGTAATAAATAAATTTTAGTACAAAAATTTGGCAAGGTAACTATACGTTCTAATCTTTAATTAACATTGATGGTTTTTTTTATGTGAATGAGTTATTTAAATAAAGATTTGTGTTTTAAAATTTGCTAAATAAAGTGGAGTTTAGTTTGGACCTATTAATACTAATAATATTATTTCTGGAATTAAAGAATTAATTCTGGGTGGGGCGTTACATTTTGTAAATGAAGCTTTTGAAGCTAGAGCTCTGTAAATGAAGCTTTTGAAGTTGATTGACATGAGTGATGCTCATGAATGTTTATGTTGATTGACATGAGTGATGCTCATGGATGTTGACATGAGTGATGCTCATGAATGTTGACATGAATGATGGTCATGAATGTTTATGTATGATTGACTTGAGTAATGCTCATGAATGTTTATGTATGATTGACATGAGTAATGCTCATGTATGATTTTGAAGTACTGGGCGTACTTTTGATGCCGAATAAATTTGGAGTACTGGGCATACTTTTGATCACCTGGTTGGTGATAATAGCGGCAGGTTGTTGAATAATTTTTTGTAGTACTAGACGTACTTTTGATCATCTGGTTGGTCATAATAGAGGGCTTGGCTCTTTTGGGCATATGGGCATTCTCCCTCCATATAGTATTCCAGCCCATTATTTTTGGCTTGCCATTTTTTTTATTACTCTCTGATGGGGTTTATATAGATGTCTCCGAAAGATAAGAAAAATAAATTACATCATTTTGCCTGATAAAGATAATAGAGTTCTTTATCTTCTTTCAGTGGTCGACACCTTTTTTTATTTTCTCCCCAGACATATTCCTTTTCTTCCCATTGCAGATTTACATCATGGGGTTTGGTCAGCAGGCATGATCTGCTCCCTTTATTCCTTACTTTCGCAGATTTACATGCCTACTATCCGTAGCTTTTTTGTGGGTGGTCGACAATAAAGAAAGCACCAACCGCTATTATTTTCAGCTTTCAACTAAAGAAAGCATAATTCTTTCTTTTCTCTTTTTTGCTTTTTGTTTTTCTGTTTCTCACTTTTCTCTTTTCTTTTTATTTTCTCGATCTGCTCAATGCGCCCTCCGTTTGAACTTTGCAATTTACACTTTGCCGTCTCCAGCGCTTTCTGACCAATCAGAGCTCGCCACCATGGGGGTTTTTCTCCGATCCGTTGATGGCGCACCTGATCCTTGCGCCGGTCACGCACTGCTCCACCATTCTTGGACTTGTAGGCTCTGTAAATGTTTGCCCAAGCTTCTGGGTCTCGAAACGCCAGGACATACGGAGGGAGATGGATGATGTCAGCACCACACGGCTGACCCAACATTGAGTGTTCCTTTGATTGCCAAGTCCAGAAGCTCCTTCTCGGGGTCGTGGATTTGATCGACGATGCAGGGAGAGGCGAGGTGGAAGACGCCAGAATAGCCATTGTCGGCGACGAGTATGGAGCTGTGGTCGAGGACATCATCGCACCATTATTTGCATAGATATATATATATATGTACATATATGGGATCGAACCATTACTGTAACCATTGCACTGCGACTGTGTTGCTTACTGTCTTGCCATCGTAACCTTGTCGACCTTTCCGAGCCTACGTTATGTTTCTCTTGTGAAGGTCATCAACCATCGTTGAGCCTTTCTCCATATTATGCATGCCCTTCCTCCGTTAGCCCATCAACGCTCACTGAGCCCAATATCTTCCTATATTGAAGGCAACTAGAGGAGCTTTTCGATTTCTTTAAGCTTTGGTCCTTCAACTTCACCGCCCATCAATGGTGTCGACTGAGCAGTGGATGCAGCAGCCAGTTGAAGAGTCGAAACAACGGCGGGCAGCAGTCGTGGCAAAGCTACATCGAGCAGCAAACAGGCCATAAGATGAAGAAGTGGAGTTCGTGGTGCACACAAGAGGTGCTGGAGTTTGCAATTGGGTGTCATCGTGGCGCGGCAATAGCATGAGCAGCGCTGGGCGAGGGTGTAGATGACGACGGATGTGTCGTAGCCCAACCTTGTGAAGGCACGGTGGAAGAAGAAGAGAATG
This sequence comes from Malus domestica, assembly GCF_042453785.1. NCBI lineage: Eukaryota > Viridiplantae > Streptophyta > Magnoliopsida > Rosales > Rosaceae > Malus > Malus domestica. The sequence continues at coordinate 17,934,286 of NC_091673.1, forward strand.
CGTCTGAAAGAAGCTGGCTGTTGCAGTCGTGGTGGCTGTTGCAGTCGTCGTGGTGGGAGATCTGCTGGAGACACGGCTGAAGAACCTGAGATAGTGGGTGTGCTAGTGTTGGTATGATCAGAGACGATGGTCTTTCTGCGGGAGAGGGAACTATCACATGCATTTGTAGCAGCCACCGCCATTTTCTTTGCTGTTTTTCTCAACTTTGATGATTCCCATCCTCATCCTCTCATCTGTCTTTCTCTTTCTTTCTCTTTCTTTCTCTCTCTCTCAAATTGGTGGTCGAGTCACTCACTGAGTCATAGAGCTCGGGAGTTGCAGTTCGGGACGAAGATGGCAGATGAGGACAGAGTCAGCGTTGGTGTCTTCGGCGAGCTTGGATTGCTTAAGGGTTTTAACTTCGACAATGGTGACGCTGCAATGAGATCTGGAGATTTGGTTCCTGATTGAAGTTGTACTACAACGCGGCCATGGCTGGTTCAGAGAGAGTTTGTGAGGGTCGGGTGACTGCAGCGATGACGCAGACCATGGCGGAGGCGGAATGGCCGACAAAGATATGTGGCTCGACATGGAGCTTCTCAAGAATGGCCACAAGGTCGTAGGTGTAGCCTTCGAGGGTGGAGTAGCGTTTGAAGTCGAAGTATTCAGGGTTGGTGGTTCCGGCGCCCATGTTGTCATTCATAATGACGCGGTTGTCGTGGACGAGGTGTTTCCAGACCGATTGATCGGTGCCGAAGCCGTGGGCCAGGACTAGGACTTGCTGACCCGACCCTACGACCCGCACGTTGTGAGCTTCTTCCACTATTCCCATTGCGTCTCTCTCTTTCTTCTTGCTCTTTCTGTTGCTTGTTGGTTTGGTTTTTTGGTTTTGCAGATCCTCGGCGGAGGTGAAAAAATGAAAGAGAAACGACATAGCTTTTCGTGTCGTTTTCCACAGACGGTGCCAAATGTTGATGCACAAAACTAGAGGGGTCTTGGAACAACGTAAATCTGATTGTGAATCTGCAAGAAAGTAAATAACACAAGATGTATCATGGTTCACCCCAAGGTTTGGGCTACGTCCACACTGATATTGTATTTCTGCAGGAGAGAGAACTCTGAATATGAGAGTGAGAGCTTTGAGAGAACTTAGAGCTTAGGGGATCTGAGAAGGTTTAGGGTTTGTGAGGGTGAGAAGGCCCTTTTATAGAATAAGGGCTCCTCCCTTTTTTACATATTTGCCCCTCCATTTATTACATAATTACATTTGAGTCCCCCGGGTATTTATACGAGGTCTAAATACGGAGGTCTTAAGTATGGTATAAACACAACTCTTTTCTTACCGCCTCAGTGTTTCTTGGGTCTTCAAGGACGACTCTTCAGTAGTTGGCTCGTGCAATGGAGTCTCATTTAACTCAACTTGTGGACCATTAGGAAAAACTTGGTACTTTGGAGTATGCTTCACAATGTTTCAATATTCATGCCTTGTGAATGATTTCTTGTTATCAAGATTGAACTACATTTGTGCTTATAGTTGTTGAAAAAAAATTGTGAAACAACATAAAATTTACATAACAAAGGTCAAAATAATAACATATTAATTACATTTTTAATTTATTAATAATAAATATTATTAACACATTGGCTAGATTAATTATCGCCACTTCGATAAATTCCTTCCTCTTTTGTGATGGCTTCTTGCCAAGGTTTTGAATCTTTTTGCAGCTGTTTGTATTTACTCGCCAGAAATTGCTTGATCCAAGATGTACCTTGAATCAGTTCGACAAATTGTCCATGATCTTTCTTCCACATATGTTGCACATTGATCTTATTTCCAGTCATTGAGTATTGAGTAACACGCACCCAACTCTCTATTTCTCAACCAATTTGAGCATGAAAGGTATATAGCGATTGATTTAGTCCTCTTTCAATTTTGTCATATATTATTGGATGGTGTATAAAAGATATAATGTAGCTCATCATGGTGCATATCGCTGTTAAATGACTACTCACTTGACTTCTCTCTAACAATTATTAGTGAGAAGCATTTAAAAATAATTTATAGACAGAAAAAAATCCCCCTCAACTAGTGTCATTAACAATCGAGTGCGGTAATAGTTCGGTTCAAGAAGCTATAAGGGTCATATTTGTCAAGAGTTCGACCTTATTTGGTGTATATGATTGGCCTACTAGCTTATATTAGATTAAATAACTTACTAGATTCAATCAATATCGAACGAAGAAGTGGATGTACACTGCACAATTTGTCCAAGTAAATGTGGAAGACGAATCAGTCATGACATAAACTTGTCCCTCCTAATCTACACAAGATTGGCAGGATTGGAATAATTTCTTTTCGTCACGTATTCATCTTTTACCTTCACTTAGTCAAAATGTTCACAAATCACTTAACATTTATTGAATTTAAAGAATTAATCAATTTCAAACGAATACTTTTTACCTTCACTTAGTCAAAATGTTCACAAATCACTTGACATTTATTGAATTTAAAGAATTATCGATTTCAAACGAATCCCACCCATCAAACAAGGCCTAGTTGTAGTCAAAATGTTCATAAATCACTTGACATTTATTGAATTTAAAGAATTATCGATTTCAAACGAATCCCACCCATCTAACAAGGCCTAGTTGTTTTATCATTTGTCCTATACCTCTGAAATGGGGATGTCTATCCGTTTGGCTTTGGAAGACTAAACCTGTGTGGCTGCCACTGCCAGGTATCAGTTTTTCATTGGAGCGTCCTATTTACATATTTTTTTTTTTTCCTGCATTTTTTATTAATTTATGTCTTTTAATCTTTTTTAATTCTTGCGATCCAACGGTAGAAATTTAAAAAAATATGTAATAAGTAAAAAAAAGTGTGGATATGAAAGTTTTCATTTGGCTTTTGGAATCAACATCGTACCATGACTTTTGAGACAGACTATGTTGAATTAGTCAAGCACTGAATGGAAGTGTGAGGTTTCAAACCTAATCACGTTTTGTAAGAATATCAATCCGTTGTGCGATCCGTCCCATACGGCAACCCACTTGGCCTCTCCTGTCAAACAGAAGCTTCCAAGCTCCTTATCCTATCACCTCTGTGTTCACAACCTTAACCTCTTTCTAGGTCAAGCAGTTACTGTATCTGTAATGTAGTGTTCCCCCTTCAATAAGTTAGAAATATAGTTATTATTGAATATTAGTCACATTCTGCGTTACAAGCCCGTTTGATGTATGAATATTGTCTAAACTGATAGATTAACAGAGTTTTAAATTGTCTAAATATGATGGTATCGACAAACAATTTCTAATGTCATACAAGATGAGAACTAGAATGGACTTGAATATCACGTGGCGATAATCTCGTTAACAGGCTAAATTACAGCCACCTAATAATCCTCAGTGTTGTGTTACAACCAGTAGATTGCGCCTTAATGTTCTGATCAGAAATCCAATCTTGTATAACCACTTGATCGGAAGAAAACAGGGACAGAGGATTGTGGAGTGACGGCTACGCCCATTGACCTGGTTGACTATAAATTTGTTTTAGTTGGAAAAATGCACGTGGTAGGACCGGCAGGAAAATTGACGATGAAAAATAGACTAAACTCTACGGAAGCATCTTTGACTACAATGCTTTTCTAATTCTAAGAACAAATAATGCTACACTTATTATCTTGTTGTTCCATTATTTATAGCGGAGTTATTTTTATTACAATTTTATATAATAATTTTTTAGCATTTTAGGTGGTAGATGAGTTGAAGAAGTTACGTAATTTAATTTCAATCTTTTTTATTAATTAAAACACTTAAATAATCTTAGGTGGCAGAAGAAGACTCTTCGTATACCATAATCATCATTTAGTTAACAATTTTTTTTATTAATTATTGATTAATATTTTGAAATTAAATGCTAATTAATTTAGATGATGTAGCTGTCCACATTAGAAGCCACTACTGTGTGGTATATAATTGTGGTAAAAAAATATGGTAAGAATAAAATTATTGTTTATAGCGAGACCCGCCAACCTATAGATACACACATCAGAAGCCATTCAGAGTAAAAACAAAAAACCAGAAAATATGAGAACCAAAACTCTGAACGTCCCCTCCGCCCTGCTCTGCTTCTTCTTTCTCAGCTGCCACCACCTCCTCCGCCATGCACAAGCTCAAGTTCCCAGCACAGTAGGATACACCTGCTCAGCCACAGCCAACCGAACCGCCTACCCATGCCAGACCTACGCCTTGTACCGAGCCCTCTCCCCCGACTTCCTCGACCTCGCCGCCGTCGGAGACCTCTTCCAAGTCAGCCGCCTCATGATCTCCAACCCCAGCAACATCTCCTCCCCGACTGCCCCCCTTGTCGCCGGCCAACCCCTCTTCGTCCCCCTCTCATGCTCCTGCAACTCCCCCAACTCCTCCATCTCCATTTCCTACGCCAATATCTCCTTCACCATCAAATCCGGCGACACTTTCTACCAGGTCTCCACCCACAACTTCCAAAACCTCACCACCTACCAGTCCGTCGAGCTCGTAAACCCTAATCTGGAAGCCACCAACCTAACCATCGGCGTCACCGCCTATTTTCCGATCTTCTGCAAGTGCCCCAACAGAACCCAGTTCGGAAACGGAACCAATTACCTCATCTCGTACGTTTTCCAGCCGTCTGACAACATCTCGACCGTTGCTTCATTTTTCGGGGTGCAAGCAAAGGCCATAACCGATTTAAACGGCAACAACATCCAGCCTTTTGACACGATTTTCGTGCCGGTGGCTCGCCTTCCAGTACTCTCCCAACCCACTGTTGTTCCTTCTGCTGCACCGTCTGGGAAGACAGAGAGGAAAGGAGTGATCAGAGGGCTGGCAATTGGGCTGGGAATTACCGGACTTGTGCTGATTTTCGTTGTCGGGTTTTTGATTTACAGAGACGGATTGCTGAAGAAGAAGATTGATGGGAAGGGAGATGAGGAGAATAAGGTTCTGTACAGGAGCAAGCAGGGGTCGGAGAGGCGGAAGGAAATGGAGGTTGGTTTGATGGCGGATGTTTCGGATTGCTTGGACAAGTACAAAGTGTTTGGGATTGAAGAGTTGAGAGAGGCCACAGATGGGTTCAGAGAAAGTAGCTTGATTGAAGGGTCCGTGTATAAAGGCTCCATTAATGGAGATTTGTATGCCATCAAGAAGATGAAGTGGAATGCCTACGAGGAGCTCAAGATTTTGCAAAAGGTATTTCACCTTCTTCTTTTCTTCTCTGTTTTTGTTTCTTAATTTTTAGGTACTTGGTAAAGTTTTCGTCTTTTTGCGTAGCACGCACTTTAGCATTTGTTAGGTTCATGAGTTCACATGGAAACAAGGACTTTGCTACAAAAATTATCAAAACAAGGTTCACTTTGAGGAGTGTAAAAGGAGAAACTGGGAGTACGAAAATCACTACCCTTAAGTTTTAGTATTTAGATTTATATCTAAAAAGTAATAAAATAAATGAAACCTAAACAAACTTTGTGAAACGTTGTTTCGGATATGAACCGTTGTCAAATTAGGCGGTGTCGGCTCATTTAAATGATTCTTCTCCTTCAGTTTAAGCAAAACTTGTTACTTAAGCAAAAACATGGCGTTTATGAAGGTTGTTCTCTTTTAATTATTAATTAGTGCAGTTTAATGTTCGTAAGCATGTTTTGGCTGGAGGGACAAGAACAAGGTCACAAATAGCGATTTTTCTTGAATACCTACAGGCACTCTCAATGCCTTACACATATTTGACCGTTGGATTATCCGACAACTTAAACTGAGTGACCGAAGACTGTCAGATTTTATGCAAATATGTGTGGAAACTTTAGTGTCTGTAAGTATTCAAGAACAAACGCACAGACAGTAGAAGATGCAGACTTGTTTGAGCCAAAGGTTGAAACATTCCAAAAGATAAAGGATTCAGACTAGGACAGCTCTTGAGAAGCCTCCTTATAAAACTGATCTGTTGCAATATTCAGTTAATTACTGCTAATATATGATATGATTTGGGTAATCTGGCAATGTGACTTGTCTGCTTACTAAGTTTTTTAAGTTTTTATAATAGGATATCTTGTTTGGCAGGAAGCTTTAGATATTAATTGTGTTTAAAGCATTCTTAGGAAGAAAACAATGCTAGGAAAAATGTCTGCCGTCAGTGGTTTCGCATTTGTGGCCCAATTAAATGGATATTCAAATGTAGAGCCTTTGAATGTAGCCATAGATGATGTAAGCGTGGGTTAAATTAGTTGGCTTGCACTATCTTATTAAATTTGAATTCTCTTCTCATAAATTAGAGAATAATTTAAAATATCGTCACGGTAAATCAAAAGTCAAATGAAGTATAAGGTGAAAGATAACAAAGTGAACCATGTGCAGAAACTTACAATTTGGTTTTTAGTCATTCTATTTAGTTCAGTTGTTTGTTGGAGAGTATTGCAGGGCCCATTCAGTTGTTGGAATCATTTTTCATGTTATTTTAATAGGTTTGGTGAGGTTAAAGACAACATTTACTTACTTTTCTCTTTTCTTTTATATCCGTAATTTAATATAGATTAGAGCAGTTTAGAATATATACCATTCATCAAGTAGTTTAGAATATTTATCGCGTTGTCCGGAAAATGAAAAGAACATTGAAGATTTTACTTCAACTGGGGTGCATATGAGATTGCTTCTCATACTTGAACTGAAAAACTTTGATGACTTCCAATATACTGTTATTAGCAGACATTTTAACTACTTTGCATAGGGTACTTTAATTAGTTAGGAAACATGATTAGTATGTGATTATGTGCACAATTTTCAATTATAATTGACAAAATACTGGCTTTTCGAATTTTGAAGGTAAACCATGGCAATTTGGTGAAGCTGGAGGGTTTTTGCATAGACTCGGAGGATGATTGTTGCTATCTAATTTACGAGTATGTAGAAAATGGTTCTCTTTATTCATTGCTGCATGAAAACAAGAATGAAAAATTGAGTTGGAAGACAAGGCTGCAAGTTGCTATTGACGTTGCAAACGGTCTCCAATACATTCACGAGCACACTAGGCCGAGGGTTGTGCACAAAGACATCAAGAGCAGCAATATTCTCTTAGATTCGAACATGAGAGCCAAAATAGCCAATTTTGGGCTAGCAAAGTCTGGTTGCAATGCCATAACAATGCACATTGTTGGAACTCAAGGCTACATTGCACCAGAGTATCTAGCTGACGGGGTGGTGTCAACAAAAATGGATGTTTTTTCTTTTGGAGTGGTGTTATTAGAGCTCATTTCGGGGAAGGAGGCGATTGATGAAGATGGAAATGTTTTGTGGACAAGTGCTGGTAGGATTTTGGAGGGAAATGAGGAAGAGAAGGCAAGGAAACTCAGGGAATGGGTGGACAATGAACTTTTCTTGGAGTCATGCTCAATTGAGAGCATACTGAATGTTGTGACTGTTGCCATTGCTTGTTTGCATAAAGATCCTTCAAAAAGGCCAACTATGGTGGATATTGTCTATGCCTTGAGTAAGAGTGATGATTTGTTTTTTGACATCTCCGATAATGGATCATCGGCTCCCCCAGTAAGAGCAAGATGAATGGCGAGGAACTCTTTTGGCTTTCATCACATTTAGGGAAGGCAAGGGTTAGAGTCGAATTCTTGCCGTGTCTAAGTATTTATTATGTACCTGTAAATAAATGTCATGTATCTGGCATTTTCGGGCATGTGTTCGTACTCGTAATATTTTTATCATGGTGAGTAAAATCTGTTAATTACTGCTCAAGTGGTGGGAAAAAAATCATTTGGAATAAAAACTCAAATTCAAGAGCTATGCAACCAACTGGCTATTAATTTAGCGGTATTCTCTTCCAGACTATTGAACTAGGTGCCAAGTTTGAACCACGTTTTTCTGGCAAACTTTGCATTCAAAAGCTGAAACCCAGTTTCGCAATTCCATTCCAATGAAAAGCTGTAAAGATTTAAACCGTAAACTAGAAAAAATTTAGGACAAGTGGGCAAAAAAGTAGTTGTAAGATGGGGGAGTTGAGCCGGGCAGCACACTAGGTAAAGGCATCATCATCCGTACGATCTGAGCAGCCGCTGGCTGTTGAATCCCATTTAAACCGTCTGTTGACTTCTTTGTTGGTTTGCCACCCACTTTTAGAGAGGCGTCCTAATAACTCGAGCAACATGTGACGTGCTTGGTTGGTATGATCCCACGCTCCATAAATGGTGGTTTGTGTACAAAATTTAAACACCTTTACCCAACCTGCATCAGTATCAATCATTTTAATGTTCTACTTAATTACACGTTTATACTACTGAGCTCGGCAACATTTATATTTAGTAGAACTTCTTATATGCATCTGTTCTGTGCTAAGCAAGTGCTTTCCGATGTGGAACTCCGTCCACTTAATTTGTAAATTATGAATCATGGTTGTCCCAGACTCGCATAGCACGAGACAACTTTGTACGGTAGCATTTGCAGGTATCTACTTGCCACACTTCTATTGTTTCTTGTTGCTTTTGTTTTTCATGGTCATTTTTGCTTTCATTAGTTATTAGCCTCTCTTTCGCATGAACTTAACACTCGTGTGAATAAAATCTTTCTATATAAAACATCTATTTTTCAAAACATGTCGATATAAGAAAATTCACTATAAGAATTAGTTAGAGCCAGTAGCGTAGGGTTTTATTTCTCCAATTTGAGTCTCCATGGATTTTACTACGATATAGTGATATTCCTTTTTACTTGTAAGTAAGAGGTGTTAAGTTCGATTCTTGTCAAAGACGAATTTGAATTAAATTATTGCTAGCCCATTGTGAAGCTACGACAATCCCCCTCCCCTTAGTGTAATAATATCGTTTGTGTTGTAGGCATAATTTACTGAACAATTATGGAGGCTAGAAAAATAGAGAGGGTGCGGCATAGAGAGAGAAGACAAAGATGTGTAATTGTGGGTGTATTCTACTTCACCCAATTATGCCTTTATTTATAGTAGTATGGAAGGTTAATTCCTTACCCTTTTAGGATTACAACTCTAATAGGATATTAACTACTAAAGGGAATATTAAAGATATTCCTAGATACACTAGGATTTACATAATCACATTCCTAATCTAATAGGACTGCAACACTCCCCCTTGAGTGTGTGAATACTCAAGTGAATGGCACATTAGGTATTCAGCGATAAAGTAAGTACAGTTGATGAAGTCGTTGACACAATGAGCGAATGTGAGTCTCAAATCAACGGAAGAATGCATAAAAAGTAAAACTCACAAAACCTTGCTATGGTAAAACCCAAGGTGGGAGAAAAACCCATAGACTAAGGAGAAAAGTGAGAAGTTGCATTAAGTCAAAACTATACGTCTTTTGGACGCAAGTAGAATAGCTCATAAGGGTATGATCAGCCCAAGATGGGTGCCTCGTTAAAACCTAGTTAGGTAGCAAAAACCTAGTGGGAAAAATGCTCATAATCGTAGGGAAAAATAGTATATTAAGATCAAGTGAGTATACTTCTGTATACTCCCCTTGAGTTTGATAGAACTTCCAAATGAGAACTACAAGCATTGCATATGAATACTTAGGCATAACAATTCTTCAGACAAGCTTCTGGAAGGTTGACTTCAGCAGTGACGTCGTGTAAAGGTCGGCTAGGTTGTCTGGGATTGGCTTGCATGACTTCAATCTCTTGATGCTTTGCTGATGTAGATGTAGACGCAATATGTCTAGGTGTTGACTTCGTTGATATATCATGGCTTGGTCGGGTGCATACATGCTGCATAATCTTCATGGATCGTCGTTGGGACATAACGATGGATGAAAATAGCAAGTACTTCGAATATGCTCAACAATAACTTCTAACCATGTCTCATTTATGGCGTAGTGAAGTAAGGTGAGTCTTGGAACGATTCGAAGATTTCGCAACTAAGGTCATATCGTGGGCCTCCAAGATATTGCGATATCCATAACGGTAAAGACATAACCATTCGAGATTTTGCCTTGTGCGGGTTTGATAAGTAATCTGTGTCAAAATAACAACAAGGTAAGCATCATTTCGACGATCAGGGGGTTGGATCCGCTCGAGATGTGTTGGGATTTGATTTACCCAAATTCATAGTACTTTCAGGGTACATTTATAATACCAATCCAGTGGTTGCATGTAGGCGCGGTGCTGCATCTTTACCAAGATCAACAACGAAGAAGATGTCATGTCTTAATACAATGAGCTAAGTACAACGAAGTGCAAAGTTGAACTTTAGATATGGAATTTCGGATTCCATAACCTTTTTAAGGGTCTCATTTGCATATAACGTATGTACGATCATAGGTATACTTAAATGTAACACAATCAGGGTGTAGTTCGACTGGTATGCCAAGGTACCGTCAGAACAATGCTTCAGCTTCAGGTCAAGGTATAAACGAGTTTTCACAAGATCCTTCATCTCAAATTCCATCTTTAGGTGCGAGGCAGTTTTCTCAAACTCTTTCGGAGTCTTAGTGAGATTCGTCTCAGCGACATAAACTGTAACTTTAGCAATTCGGAATAAGATTTCATAGTTTAACACACAAGGGCATAATTCATATCCCTGACCGATCAAATATTCACTTAGACGGGTAAACCACATCTGTCAGATTGTAAGTGAACGCCTCAATCAAGTTAAGAGGGTGTTCCGTGGTTTTGGAACTATTTGAACCAGTTCATGTAATTCTTCGGAAACTTACATGTAAATCTCTGTATCAATATTCCCATAAAGAAAACACTAACCGCATTTCATAATGCTGCTATCAATCACATGATGTTTGAGAGAAACCTTGCTTCATAAGGCGTGCATCATATTGCACTATTTCATTTATCTCATAACAATTCATTTCCCACTTGTAACACAACAGGGTTACATTGGGCAGTGTAGGAACGACAAGTCCAATACACACTTTGGTAAGGAATTTGACCTGGATTGTAATTTCAATTGTCCAATCAGTTATACGTTGTCACTTAATCAACGGAACATGGATCGTCACTTTTCATTTATGTCGGTAACTACCATATAAGTGAAAACGTCATCGATGGTAATCTCATTTCAATTCTATTTAGCTCATCCAAACTAGTATACTGGACCAAGAACTTCAAGTCTCAGGAGTAATCCAGATTAATCTCATGAGATGGAAATGATTTGAGACAGCGATAAAGTATGGATTCGTTTTTGTGCTGTGTCTTCCTCTTATAGGGAAGTGAATCATACGAACCAAGTGATTTGTCGTGCTCCAGGCCAAAACAGATTGATTGGCTATCCGCCGATGTACCAGACCGTCCAACAGGGGCGTCCAAACCATTCAATAGGGGCGGCACACCCTCCAAGGATGTTGACTCGATGTCCGTTAAGTACGTCTATCCTTGCAGGCATGTTTGTAGCTGGTATATGATCTCGTCACTTTAGCTAGATCAGAGAAATGTGTCTGGAGCAACATTTTGAAAGTTAGAATTCATCGTACTTGCTTATCATACTTGTGCGCTATGAAGATTGAGATGAGACATAGTAGGGCAACGTTCACACAACTTCGCGCCGTTCTACGGGAACATTGACGTTCTTATCTCCCCCTAACGATGGGAATACTATCTCATAAAAGTGACAACCCGCAAATGAGCAGTAAAAGAGATTGCGTGCAATGGCTCAAAGAGAGCTAGTGTGAAGGAGAATCATAATCGATAAAGATTCACATCCTTCTTCGAGGACCTATGTTGGTACGTTGCGACGACTCAACTTGGCACATGGAATGCACACCCAAATGCGTAAATACGAAAAATCGTCAGGTTCGTACCCAGTAACCAAATGTAACGTCAAATAGGTTGGGTGGCAATGGGCCTCAAGATGGACCAACATAGCTGCGTACAAGATTGCATAGCCCTAGGCAAAAAAACAAAAAACTTGGTATGTTCACCAAAATTCGGGCGATTATTGAAATTGCGCTTTTTGATTGCTAGGCGAGGCTATTTGGGGTGAATCATGAGAATTCTTTGTTCAATTATAAACCCAAAATACAATCAATACTTTATCAAAAAACCGTCGATATAAACTCTCCGGCATTATCCAGTCTCCTGGACTTTATGGGATAAGTAGGGTGGTGAACCTTTAATCGGCCTGGAGGTTTAGCAACAATGTGTGTGAACAAACATGTGACCAGTTTGTTGATTCATCAACCAAAACTATAAGAATTTATATGGTCCACATTTTGGTTGGATTAGTCCACATATATTCCATTGAATCCACTTATGAAAAATGGCGATTTCGTATCTTTGCGAGGGATGATTTAGAAGATCAATTTCCCTAATGAACAGGTTTGGCAAAGTATGCTTGTAGGCACAAGATCCTTACTTCGGGTAAGAAGATGTGTCGTAGCATCATTGTTCGACCTAAGTGTCTCAAAAGGTCATGCCAAAGCAAGTAAATTGCTTAATCACCCGATTCCAGGCCGGCTATATGTGGTGTGTTCCCAGTTGGGAGATAACCCATTGGCCCCAAATCAAAGCTTCATACTCATTTTTGGAGGTGGTGCAAAAATATTTCACTTTATTTGTGCTCAGATAAAACAGAAAATTGACTATTCATGAATCATGCTTCCAACATATTATTGGCCTTTAGGATGAAGATTATTTAAAAATAAATCAGAAAAATTTGTCCAAAGAGCCTTTTACTTTATAAATTTATATAAGTAGATAAGAGTTTGAACTAGTATATCAATTTGTGCAAATTCTTGGATTGTTATTGACAAAGAGATCTTTCAAAAAGGGCAACCATGGTGACATCGTCTATGCCTTGTGTGAGAGTGATGACGATTTGTTTTTCAACATCTACGACAATGGATCATCGGCCCTCTCAGTAAGAGCAAGATGAATCACGATGAATTAAGGTTGTTTTTTTTCTTTTACGCTTTTATCTAGATCGGTCAGGAAAGATAAAATTAGAGTCGAACTAGCTATTCTTTTGTAGTATTTTCTTTTGCAATGTTTGTAGATGTGCCAAGTTTAAATCTCCTTCTCCAACAATACATGCACTAAAGAAATTATTAGGGTAAATTATAATTTTATGTAAAGTCAATATATCTATATGTATTACGAAATCATATGAAAGGGATGTTATTATTTTAGTTTGGATTTAAGAAATACGATGAATTATCCCTAAACATTTCAATCTTATAAATTAGTTATTATTTTAGTTTAATTTCGTACAACCGTTAAATTAACTGTTAAGAGATGATGTGGCAAACGTGGAAACCACACATTTTGATTTAAAGTCCAATTTGTGCCACAGGAGAGAGAGACAGAGCTGAAGAAGGAGATCGAACAAAGTTTCACACTTTGAGAGGTCTGGGATCGGACTAGTGAATTGGTTTTTATGAAGCCAAACCTGGGACAATTGGGTCATGTTTGCTAGTACTGGCGTGCATGCCTGAGTGCTTTATTTCAAGCTTCTCAACCACACAACATTGAATGACATATTTCACGCCAGTACAATTGGATTTAGCATCCCCACCTGCCCCACCTTCATTGCTTCTTGTGTTGTCTTTGTTCTCCATCGCCACTTTGTCTTCATTAAAGTGATCACTCGTCTCTTGCTACGCGTCACACATTGAATTAATTTTTAAATAGTAGTATAGAAACTCCAAAGGGTTGATCTAGTGAAAAGTGAGCAAAGAATTGGAGCTTTCAATCCGAATTTGAACTTCCACATATGCATTCCTTGGGCCCATTGGCTCTGCTTTGATGTGTCGTTTGATTCGGGTGCTAAAAGTATGCCCACCGTCTCTTGCGGTATTCGGGCTACATGGAAAGAGAAATTAGTATGTCACCAACTCTTTGACAACACGAAAAATCATATTTCAACTCTTTGACAACATGACAAACCAAAAGCTCTGCCTCTTCTCTATCTATCCAAGGGATGGAAGGGACTTTGGGATGAAAAAAAAAAATTGCGGGTTTTTTTTTTGTTGAACAAATAATATATATATATATATATATATATATATATATTGTATACCTTTGCTTTGCATTGAAAAAGAAAAAACCAATAAAAAAATGATATGATTCAACCTCAAACCCATTTGAATGTGGTGGATAACAGCATTGCTCAAGAATTGATGTGTATTCGAATCATAGGAGCTAGTAATCGACGATATGCTCATATTGGTGACATTATTGTGAGATACCTTCAACATTATAAAAAGAATAGTAGTATAGATGTAGGACATGTCAATCCCCTCCATAAAATTTTCATGTTTCATCGGTAAAAATTGTTCTTATAAAGTCGATTTTGTTGTAGAAATGGATGTCCACTCAAATAATGGGCAAGTTGCCCTTCCACTATTTAGCATGTGATTTACTTCTATAAAAACAACACTATGGAACACAACAAAAGAAGAGAGTTTCATAATTGGTGGTGGAGTTCACGGGAGAGAAGAAGGAAAAGGAAGAAGAGGAAGAGAGAGAGAGAGGAAAGAAGAGGAAGAGACGAAGATGAGGAAGATGAGGGGGAGATAATAAAGAGAGTTATCTTTGTACTCTTATTATTTCAAATTATAATGAAAGCACCACTGCTGCCCCGAGGACGTACTCCAGTCACACTGACTGTAGAGGAACCTTGTAAATTTTGTGTCTTGTTTCATTTATTCCACTGCACCCACAGTTGATTTTACAACACGTTATTAGCACGAAAAGCTCTCATGTCAGTGGAAAGCACAACACCATAAATCCGGTGAAGCATTATCTACTTCTCACCTCGGTCAGCTAAAATCTCACAGAGTAGAGACGGCAAGCCAGACATGTCAAACAGGGAAGATCATCTTGTCACAAAAATCCATCAACCTTTCTTTTATCACTTTTTCCTTTATCACTCTAACTATTGATGTGCTAATTCTTATCCCTGCTAGACCTGCAATCTATTTTTCTCTCGTGGACAAGAAAGATGGAGAGATCTTACAGACAAACAAAGGTGCAGCAAAACAAGTAAAGGTATGTCCATTTTTCATTTCTCCCACCGCGCCAGAAGCGCCCCACCGAATTCCGGTGCGAATTGAAATTTCCAACGACCTGAAGTCGTCACGAGATAAGAAAACTCGTACCTGACAACTGGTTTCCAGAGATCCAGAAGAATCTCATTAGACTTGGAAACCCAGATCGTGTCGTTCTCAATGGATCTCGAGGACCTCCATGAATCCTCAATTGTCTGAGATGGTGATGGCATGACTGACTCCACATAGGCCTCCCTTTCTTGTGCCTCCGTCAACCTCACTGTCATCTATGTCTCTGTGGAGAGATTCTTGCTTTGCGATGCCATGTTCTTTGGGCCATGCGAGAACAACGCCAGTATCTGGTAGCCTTTTTGGATTGAATTGGTTTTGTGTGACCTCCACAACAACCCAGCTGATACTGGGTTTCGAGACTGGTAGAGACAGACAAAGAAAATGGGGAAGATTATGGAATATGCATGGCACAATCTGAAAAAGGCAATAATGTATGATACCATTTGAAAAAGCAAGAAATAAATAAATAAAATTAAAAAGGAAATGGGGCCAATGATTTGGAAAGGTGCGTTGCACCATGTAAAAATGAAAGAAAAAGGCAATGTTTTTTGGAATGGTGTAGAATGTGGTTGAATAAGAAAATAATAAAAATAAAATAAAGGTAAAGGTTTTTGGATGGTGTTACACCATCTGAAAAGAAAGAAGAAAATATGTATATATTTATTTATATGAATGGTGTTGGCTTAAAACACTTTCACAAGTTCTATTTATTTAAAGTAATTTATTTACAGTGGGTAGAATTATTACTCTTTGCTTTAAAGCTTTGATATTTATGTGAATTGTGCTGAATTAAAGCCCTTGTCACAAGCTTTATTTACTTTACAACAATTTATTTATCATGGACGGTTTTACCGCCTACTGCTTTAAGTTTTGATTTATGTGAATGGTGCTGAATTAAAGCCCTTGTCACAAGCTTTAATTTATTTATTGTTCAATTTATTTACTATGGCTGGAATTACCGCCTATTGCTTTAATTTATTTATTGTACTTATCTTTTGTTACGATGAGTATAACAAGGACCCAGAGTTCCTTGATTAGATCAGAACCTGCAGTTTCTTGATCCTCATCACATAAAATGATAGGACCCGAAGTTCCATCATGCAAAAAGATCAAACATGAAGTCCCTAGATCCTCAAGATCGGACATGAAGTTTCTTGATAAGTACCTTAAGTTTGAAGTGCCACAGTGCCTCAACTTAATTATAATAAAGGTCATAAAAGTCTCAGTCCATAAACTATTTAATAAGGACCATAAGTTCCTTATGTCCATACTTAAAATGGTTTAGCAGAAGCATTTATTAAGCGGATAAAATTGATTACCCGCGCTCTGCTCATGAAAACGAAATTACTAGTTTTCTACATGGGGACATGTCATTTTACATGACGCATTATTAAGTTCGGATGAGACCAGTTTCCAACCATCAATATTGCTCAGTACAACTCGTCTTTAGGAACTAGCCAAACATTATACATTTATGAGTTTTTGGTTGTGTTATCTATGTGCCTATTGCACTGCCACAACATACTGAAATGGGCATTGATATTGAACATCATCTATCATTCAATATTTAGAACCCTTGACTGGGGATATATTTACCGCTTGGTTTGCGGACTGTCATTTTGATAAGACAATTTTCCTGCCATTAGGGGGAGAAAATAATATCGTTCCAGAAGAACGATGAGAAAATATCATTCCAAAAGAATGATGAGAAAAGACCGTTCGAGAAGAACGAAGAGAATTTGTCTTATTTTGATTCACGAAACAATCAATGAGAAAATGAAATATGAATAATTGAATGATGCAACGAAAGTGATGAAATCATATATACTTACTGCAAATGTGCCTACAAGAATTGATGTCTCTGTTGGATAAAATAATGAGACAGTAAATGATTTATCTGTTACACGCCTGAAGCGTGACAGATTTTTAGACTCAAAAGGTTCAGTTATTCGAAAGAAGAATAATATGGCACTACTGAACTATTGCATTCCCGAAGCATAACTGTTGCATGCCAAAAGCATGACAGTCGCCGAATTGGATACACGTCCCAGATAGGACAATCCACAAACATGGGAATGTTGATGTCTCATACATGGAGCATAATAGACATATAGGTTCCAATGACTCAACTCCCGGAAGTGGAGATTAAAATCCAAGCTCTATAACGCTCAAGAGGAGGTTATGATCCACATTCTCTAAATTATGACTATCCTGGAAGAGATAGCGTCATGCCCATGAAGAGGCAATGGATATCCAAAGAAATGAAAAGCTTTTATGCATGCGCATGCACAGAGAATATGGGATCACAGATTGATGATAACCAATGGTAATTTTGGTTTTTACAAGTAGCTACTAAATTCATCAATGAGCTGTGTTAATATTGAGTCACATTCTTTTGTTCGTCGACAAAAGAAAAAAAATTATTGACCAAAATGGAGAAAGGCAATTCCATTACAATTTTGTAAGAACGTGGGCAAATGAACCTATATATATTTGAATACAATACAAATAGCCAAAAGATGTTGAACCAAGGAGGTTACATATGGGGATTTGTAATACAGTGTAATACACTCACATGATATGACACAAGGTTACTAATTGAAACCTGAAATTATACTCTTGTAAACAAGTTCATATAAATGGAGAATTATATACGAAGGGTTGTGAGTCGCCCACATTATATCTCCATAAGTAAATCCCTCAAGTATACATGGGAGCAAATTGCTCTGTATAAATTCCAAAGGAAAATGTGTCATGAAGTGTAGAAAACCCTTGAAGGATTCAAATTGCTTGAAGTAAGCCTCTGAAGGGTAAAAAATAAAATATGTACTCAGTACCAATGGATGATATCAATTGCCTTAGTGAGTACTATCATTATGATATTGTTGCAACATACTAAAATCTCTTGCAAGAGTCAATGACATTAAATTATAACTCTTGAAGAGTTGATGATATTAAATTGGGACTCCTGAAGAGTCTAGAAAAATTATAAAGTGTTGAAGGAATTATTGTCTCGAGCTGCAGATCGAACAATCTACCAACACGAATCATATCCATGATATTTATGATATTAAAAGAACCATATGGATTGAAGATTATGAGTTGAATACTCATATGATGAAGACACTAAGAATAATCATTTATCTTCGTGAGGGTAAAGATAAATTAATATTTAGTCCAGAAGTACCACATCTTAGTGAAGTATATGCTTTATTGTATTTGGCACAATATATTGAATGAAATAAAGCTTATTTATTAATATCTCCAAGAAATTATAAATATATACATACACATGAGTTAAAACAAACAAACAGGATGGAGCCTTCACAAATGTTGCTCATGTGAAGCCTCAGTACTCGGAAGTACCCCAGAAGGGGAAGGCACTGGAGATTGATCATGTGGCACCCCAGTACTTAGCAAAACACCAGAAGGGGAAGACATCAGTTGCTTTCGGAATCTAGCAACGAACCTCTGGTGATCACTTTGAATCCGACTTTCGGATTCCTGCAGTTGGACAAGCTTTCTTTTCATGCTCGTAGAGTAATTATTTGCAAGCACGTGTAACACCTTATTCTCGTGCTTGAGCCCTCTGATCTCTTGTTTAAGACTTGCCACCTCCGCCATCAATGATTCAACTTGGCAAGTTTGAGCAAGTAGGCGTTGGCCCATATTGGACACAGAGCCAGCACACTGAACACTGAGAGCCAATGAGTCTTTAACGGCCGACTCTTCAGACCGTTCTGAAATGATCTTGTTATCCCTTGGAGTGAGAAGATTCCTAGCTACCACAGTAGCGGTTATGTTATTCTTCATCACAGAGTCCCCAACCGTAAGAGGACCATTAGAAGATAAGAAGGACGGGCGCCATATATTATCCTGACGCTGCTCATCTGTATCACTCATAAGACTCAAATCTAAGCAAATGTTAGATGGGCAAGTCATTTTTCAGAAATGATGAAGGAAAAACAGAGGTCAAATAAAATTTCAAAGGTGCAAGATAAGGGAAATTTCTACAGGCAGCAACTTTTTGAGCATACTCTTGAACACAATTGATGTCTTTATAAAAGAAGAGGCAACAGAGCCACTCATTCAGAGATCGAAGATGCACCACTCTCCGAATTTCAAAAGCCAGATTTTCCTGAATAAAATTCGTTGGCATTTTTCAGACGTAATCTTAGTTTTCTCAGATATCGCGTGCAACTTTGTCAAAGATCTCTGACAAAGTTGAAAACGCGTAAATCTTACTGTTCTATTTACACCACAGTTGCTGACAAGAGTAAAAGCACAGCACCACCACTTGCTATTGAGAAATCTCTATATATGTCGACCTCTGTTCTCCATAACAAGGCAGACCTGCAACACTGCAAGAATACCTAACTCTTCCTCATCTCCGAGAATGCATCTTCAACATAGCATCTCGAAATACTCAATTTTCTTCCTCTCCGAGAATACCTCTTCAAACATGTCACACCAGAGCAAGATTATCACATATCTTCAGGGACCAGAGCAAGATTATCTCATATCATGCAATCTCCCTGTCCTTTCCTTTGTCCTTGTTCTTGCCTGCAAAGACAAGGATAAAGAAAGCAATATAGCGGAACCTCCACTCAAACTCCCGGTAAGGAACCGACTGCCTGGAACCTTTCCTGATTGCTTACCTAGCTCTAGAGTAGTCATCTTCAACTGTTGTTCGAGCTGGGTCTCCAGTCACCAAGAAGTGATGAACCATCCAAATGCAAGGGTTGCACTCCACTCCGGCATCAGAGGGCAAATACTGCCGGAGAAGATGCCACACATGCATGGGGGGAAAGCAGGGAAAATACTACTTAAGCAAGGGGAGCAAGTAAGGAAAGTGAAAATGATACATTGAAGCATGTGGAGACAAGCGCAACAAACGTGTGCTGATTCATCCCTGACAAAACTGAAGATCACTTGCCACATGAAGCTCCTCATGGTCCAATTTCATTCAAGATCAAGCCTCGAAGGTCCTTGAAGAAATCACAAGTTCGATTCAAGATCAAGTGTTCACTACTCTTGAATCAAATTCCGCTCCAGATAAAAGAAGTAAATTCAGACCTTTGGATCAAGTTTAGCAGAAGGCCCTCCAACCCAGTTCAAGAACAAGCCTGTGAAAAGTTAACAACAAGTAAAGCAACTATTTCAGCAACTCTTCTTACTAAGAGACTAAAGCAGAATGATCAACGATCAACCTAAATGATTTGAAATCAGGGGGAGATACTCATCAGGGGAGCATCCAAAACAGATCAAGATTTTAACGAGTCAATCGAAGACTTGTGGCCATCAAAGGGGGAGTGTTGTAGAAATGGATGTCCACTCAAATAATGGGCAAGTTGCCCTTCCACTATTTAGCATGTGATTTACTTCTATAAAAACAACACTATGGAACACAACAAAAGAAGAGAGTTTCATAATTGGTGGTGGAGTTCACGGGAGAGAAGAAGGAAAAGGAAGAAGAGGAAGAGAGAGAGAGAGGAAAGAAGAGGAAGAGACGAAGATGAGGAAGATGAGGGGGAGATAATAAAGAGAGTTATCTTTGTACTCTTATTATTTCAAATTATAATGAAAGCACCACTGCTGCCCCGAGGACGTACTCCAGTCACACTGACTGTAGAGGAACCTCGTAAATTTTGTGTCTTGTTTCATTTATTCCACTGCACCCACAGTTGATTTTACAACAGATTTATATTATAAAAAGTTATACTTGGATCCTTTTCCATCCAAGTAGGCATTCTAACTTTCTTGCCAACCATGTGGTTGGAGTTGAGTTGAATTACTTCCACTACTGTTAAATTAGTTTTAGGATCCTTCATGGTATCATAGCCTATTTTCGTTTTGTTTGTATCATACCTTATCAGTTCTAAAATTATTGAGTACCAATCAATTTTATACCTTCAGAGCCCCATTGAAGGATTTGTGTTGAGGCACTAGCCGCACTACTGCCGAAACACAAGAGTTTCTCTCAAACCAGAAGACCAATCACAAAACGACATATGTTAATATCAAAATAAAGCTCCTAAAGTCCCAGATCGACCTCGGACAAAAGTGTGTGACTCTCCTCAACTATTAAAGGAGACCATTCTCCCACAACTAATGAATAATGACATTATTCCACTTAACCCATTATTAGAACTTACTAATGATGATTATGTTTGAACCTTTGTGTTATGTAAACTCTATATTATTAAAGAGAACTCCACTATCTTCGTGGACGTAGCCCAACTTAAGATGAACCACATATATCTTATGTTTGTTTTCTTATCATTATCTCTTTACATATTACCTGCACTTGACTGAAGCACCCTTGTGAATGTTATAGCTAGACACTTTAACGAATGTTACAGCTTGACACTTTACGCTGTTCCAAAGTCTATTATATTTTGTGCATCAACACGTGTTGATCTCCAATTAAAAAGAAACATTTTTAGAATGTCGATAAAACGTGGAATAAACAAAATGCAAGGAGAAACCAATCATATCCTAATAAGTTCGGATATTATTTTATTCACGTGAGACGCTGATGCATTGTTTGATTGTTGTTGATGAGATCGGAATAAGAAAATCAGGAACCACTTTTGGCAATCCTAATAAAACAGAAATACCATCAAATATTAGTGGTGTTCTTGTTGATGAACAATGAACAATCGACGACAAAGGGTTGGACAACGACTATCCACTGTAGTTGCAAGCATGCAAAGGAAAGGAAATGACTTTTCGGGGAGGGACCAGGTTGTCCACGTTGGATTTCCCGAAAAATCCCAAATTTCATGATTTCCCCACTTTTCTCTGTTTCTTTTTTTTTCCAAAATTCCACCTGTTTTGTTTAAAGTTTCTGTTGTTTCTCTCATCGGCCCCGGTTTCCTTCTTCTTTCTTCTGAAACCTCGAAACTCCAGAAAAAAACAGCTCTGGCTGACTGTAACAAACATGGTTCTTTTGAGTGGTCAGCTGCACGGATTGCAGCTCTGCGTTTTGCCTCCTCGGGTTCCGATCTCCCACCGTTTTTCTTCCCCAAAAAGGTATTCAGAATTTCATTTCTTCATCTTTTCAATTACCAAAAGTGATTGTTTTTTTTTGGTTGTTTGTAAGGCATTGACATTGGCATTCATATGGGTTTTCTTCGCATTCAAGATCAAAGGGTTTATATTATTGATTGGTTTATGGACTAGTAATGCTATATTGTGCCCTCTGCCCACACTAATCTGGCTTAATTGTAGAAATCGTCCTGAACTATAGTTCTAGTTGCATTTTCGTCTCTGAATTCGAATGTTAGATTCTTTAGCCTCCAAATTTGGTCCAAGGTTTACACTCTTGGTCATGAAAGCAAACTAATTTGGGGCATTTGGTTGGTGGTAACTTTTGAACCTTTGTTTTTGGGTTAATCTTCGTGTGTTTCTTAGATATTTGTGAACTGGCTAGGGCTTGAAATTGTGAATTGTTGATTGTAATGTGAACCGAGAGATTTCAGGTTTTTAACTAATTGGGTTTTTAACTAATTGGGTAGTGCCAATTCTTTGTTGGAAGTGTGAACTTGTTGGTAGACAAAGGTGCCGTGTATGGAGAGGAAGTACGGTGCTAGGGGAAAGGGAGTGATCAAGATGAGTACTTTTTGTGAGGAATTTTTCTGGGTTTGATTCGCCTTTCCTCTCCATAAATGGGGGTAAGGCTAGCCGACATTCACCTCTCCCAGACCCTGCGTAAAGCGGGAGCCTTGTGCACTGGGTACGACCTTTTTTGATTCGCCTTTCCTCTTCAGACCGGCATACTGAATTTCTGAGATTCTATATACTTTAGCTCAAATTTTACTGTTTCGCGTATCTTCAATGAAATGGTCTACTTAAAGTAGTAATAAATGGCTTTTGCATGCGTTGCTTGTTTAAAAGTATGTTTTCTTCCTGTAGAGTAGGAATTTACTAATGAAAATTAGGTGATGTCTGATGCCGTATGCATAAGTTCTCCTGTCTACTTAAAGTAGTAATAAATGGCTTTCGCATGCGTTGCTTGTTTAAAAGTATGTGTTCTTCCTGTAGAGTAGGAATTTACTAATGAAAATTAGTTGATGTCTGATGCTGTATGCATAAGTTCTCCTGTCTACTTAAATTAGTAATAAATGGCTTTCGCATGCGTTGCTTGTTTAAAAGTATGTGTTCTTCCTGTAGAGTAGGAATTTACTAATGAAAATTAGTTGATGTCTGATGCCGTATGCATAAGTTCTCCTGGCTGAGCTCCGTTTCATAATCCTTATAAACTGTTAGGCTATCAACATTTAAGTTTTGAACGCAGCATATAGTATTATGTATAAAAAGCTTCCGACTTCTATCTGAAGCATATTGTGATAATACCATACTCTGTAACTGAGGGAAATTGTAATTTTGGAGTACATTTGCTGATGTCTGTATATGTGCAATGTACTCTATGATACATACATGGGGCAAGTGTTGAAGCACAGTTATCCTGAATTTTAGTGTAGACGAGCCATATGATGCTAACGTTGATGATACTTACCAGGAAATTAATGCCATGCCAATTTTGGTGGATCAAATCTTCGTCTTTACATGCAAGTAGTTTCATAGTACACAACAGAGGTGAGAATATTGTATGTATGCTTTATCATGTGTGAAAGCAAGGTATTGATAACTTACATTCGTTCATGTTTTACTTACGTTTATTCTTTTTACAGCGAAATGTGAGGCCAGTTCTCAAAGGGCAGAAAATGAGCTAGATTCCACTGTGTATATAAATGTTGCAGATGATTTGAATGACCAACTCTTTAATACAGACCCAATTAATATTTCTCAGGTGAGCATTAGATGGAAATTTATTTATTTATCTGTTTAATTTCTAACAAGAGCATTAGATGGATGAATCTGCATAAGAGATTGTAATTTTTTTTTTTTAAATCTGAAAAAGAACATATCTTGAATTAGAATTGATTAAATTGGATAACAGCTTAAACCCCTTTCAATGTTCCTCTATTTAGTGGTTTCACCTGTTTACTCTCTGTTATCAAGTATTTGTATCCATGATAACTTCAGATCTTGCATTTGACTCATGTCATGGCACTTCTAGTATTTAGTAAATTTCTTGACAGAATTTTCTGTATATGCAGGTTCTCGTAGCTAAAGTCACGATGGGATTGCTGTCCTTATATTTCTCATTTAGGCTAGGACAGTCAAATGTTTTTCATACTTTCATTAAGATCGTCCAAGCAAAACTTCCCTCTATCATTCAAACTTTCGGGGCTGCCGCCTTGCCCTTTGCCTGTGTTTCTAATTCATTGAATAA
Organism: Malus domestica; assembly: GCF_042453785.1. Taxonomy (NCBI): domain Eukaryota; kingdom Viridiplantae; phylum Streptophyta; class Magnoliopsida; order Rosales; family Rosaceae; genus Malus; species Malus domestica. Next base: position 17,958,635 of record NC_091673.1, read on the forward strand.
ACCTGTGCCTCTTCGGTTGGATGTGTCTTTTCCTTCATTTCGAGACATTAGATGGAGCTTTGCACGGTTACTGTATCTATTTAACATCCAACTTGAAAAGAATGTTGCCACGTAAGTGAAGATATCAGATGGAGCTTTGCATGGTTTCTATATCTATCATTTCATGCTTGTAATTTGTTTGGTCTATGTTCTCATTTAGCTAAGTTCTTTTGTAAATATTTTTTAGGTTCTTTCTGGTGCTCCTGGTAGCATGCTTCTCATTTGTTGTCATTGGTGGTTTCCTATTCTACAAGTATAGGTAACCTATAATCCTTTCTAAGAGCAGTTCGAATTACTTTCTCTGGCATATTCTGCTTCATGTTGCTTTATCGTATTTCATTAAATAGCATTTTTTTTCCTTGTGTCTAGACTATCAGATTGATGCAATTATTGGCCCATTTATAACAGCTGAAGTTTTCTAATATGGTATCACCATATCAGAGCTTTGGTGGTAGCAGCCTAGCAGGGGGTACTGGATGTGGAACCCTCAATCCATTCCCCATTTCTTTGGTGCAGGGTGGGGTTTCAGCTATATTTTTCTTTCCGTTTGATTTTAACATACAAACAAAGAACGTGTTCGTGTGAGGGACAGTGTTAGATTGATATACATTGTTGACCAGTTCCCTAACAGCTTAATCATTTGGGGTCCATCTGAAACAATATGGTTTCATCATTTTCTTGCCCTCTTCTTCACAAGGGTCTCAGCATCTTAGACCAACAATTATTTTGTATTCTAACACCTCCCCGTCAAATGTGGGCCTCTCTTCACTATTAAAGCCCAACGTGTGGGATTCAACTTATATTGGTTACACTTGCAGGATTTGACCAGGATTTCCTGCTTTGATACCATGCTAAAGTTTGTTGTTACCACACTATTCCGAAAAATTTAAGTTGTTACGATGTGGGCTGACAAATATTTGATATTCTAACGGTTAAGCAGTCTTTTAATAGTATTTTTATCAAATGAATAAATTCCTCATGTTTGTTTACAATCCGGATGCATTTCAAATTACACAGGGGTAGTAATGAGTCTTTGGAGGACTGCTTCTGGGAGGCTTGGGCATGTCTGTGTTCATCATCGACACATTTAAAAGTGTGATTCCGCTTCCTAATTTTATCATTTGGTTCATTCTAAAAGTTTTCACTAATTCTGTATTTTCTTGGATGATTGTAAATAACATGCATTGTAAAATATACACTGCAGCAAAGAACACGCATTGAACGTGTTATTGGTTTTGTTCTTGCAATATGGGGCATATTATTTTACTCTCGCTTGTTGAGCACAATGACTGAACAGTTCAGGGTAAGTTCTTGGATCATGGAACATTATCGTACATCTAACTTATATGTAAATGGCATCCTTATGGCCATCATTTCCTCAGAACAATATGTACAGACTAAAAGAAGGCGCACAAATGCAAGTTCTGGAGACTGATCATATCATTATTTGTGGAGTGAACAGTCATCTTTCCTTCATACTAAAGCAACTAAACAAGTATCACGAACTTGCTGTCCGCTTAGGTACTGCTACAGCTAGGTAATCTATTTTTTGTACTCGAATGGAGTTTTTTATATCAGGATTGTGTGGTAAAATTACTGGATTGTGTTGTTGTCTTGCTTATATGTTCACAGGAGGCAGAGAATTCTTCTTATGTCCGATCTCCCAAGAAAGCAGATGGACAAGCTTGCAGACAATTTAGCGAAAGATCTTATACACATTGATATCCTTACAAAGAGGTAGGACTATAAGAAATCATCTAACTCATCTGCGTCTGATTTCATAAGGCCTCAGTGCAATAAAATAAAAAATTATCAATAAGAAATGATGTAATGGGTAATTGGATTTGATAATAAAATTGAGACTTCGTGTGCTTCTGATTCTTACTTTGAGGCTCTACTCTTACAGTTGCAGCCTTAGTTTAACAAAATCATTTGAAAGAGCCGCTGCCAACAAGGCACGTGCAATAATTATACTGCCAACGAAGGGAGACCGGTGAGAACTTGATCTACTTTTACTTCTATGTGAGAAATTATATTAGAGTATACAAGGTTTTCGACAAAGTTTCTTTGGAATTTCCTAGTATTAGAAATTTCTTATCTCTCAAATGTGTTTTGACTTCACATCCTCATCTGTTTAGGTATGAAGTTGACACTGATGCTTTTTTGTCTGTTCTGGCTCTTCAACCTATTCCCAACATGGAATCTGTCCCCACAGTTGTTGAGGTATATCACTAATCTAGTCTTCGTACTGAACTTTGTTACGAAGTTTGCTAAATCATGTTAAATTTTCCGTGCCCAATGAATGCAGGTTTCAAGTTCCAATACATGTGAACTCTTAAAGTCGATCTCAGGGTTAAAAGTAGAGCCTGTGGAAAATGGTGCATCAAAATTATTTGTACAATGTTCTCGTCAAAAGGGACTCATAAAGATCTACAGGCACTTGCTTAATTATCGAAGTATGGTACAAGCGTCTGTTTGAACTATAACTGGTTTTCTTGTGATGATGCTTATGAAATTCTTTTTTTTGAACCCTCAATATTAATACTATATGTATTACCAAAAGGATATGTGATTTAAATCCAACACTTGCAAAGTTAAAGATGAAATTTTTTATCGGATGTGTAATAAATTGATACTTTGAGCCCATCTTATATATCAATTTGAAATCTTTCGGTGGTAACTAGAACTTAGACCTGTCAACCCAAGTCATGCGTTGTTTCTTACTACGGTGGTTATTTTTACATCATATTGGTTATTAGGCAAATGGAACCATCTCTCCGATCATTTCTGAGATGACACACTAATTGATGTCATTTCTACTCAGTGCAGAAAATGTCTTTAATCTTTGCAGTTTCCCAAGTCTAGCTGGGCTCAAGTATAGGAGATTACGACATGGGTTTCAAGAGGTAACACCATCTGTCAAATGTAATTCTGGTAGTGAAGAACTTATAGCGGTTGGCTGATTGAGAATTTTTCTCTGACTCGATATCCCTTTCAGGCAGTTGTTTGTGGGCTTTATAGGAACGGGAAGATAGACTTCCACCCCAATGACAGTGAAATCTTGCGGGAAACTGACAAAGTATGAGAAGTTCTGACTTTTTTAATTTGAACTAAAACAATCACCAATAACTTTGATATTTCTTTTGACTTGTGAAAAATGGAATCATGAACACAATGTTTGTTAAAATTTTGTTTTGTACTTATCTCTAGACACTGATGGTTGGTTGGATTGTTGACTTTCGCGGTTCCTGTTTTTATGTATCGCGAGCAGACAATTAGACAAAAGTGTAGTAAAATTTGATAATTGCAAAATAGACGAAAGAAACAAAGATGATTATGGGAACCTGAGCGGATTCACTCTGTGACTGCTTCATTTGTTTTAGTACTTGCTTTATGTTGTTTTGCTGACTGAATGGGTCGTGGTTAACCATCATTTTTATTTATGAGTTCCTATTGTTCTGCACTTTCCTCATGTAGGTATTATTCATTGCACCTGTTAATGGGAGTAAGACACCAGATGTTACTTATTCAAATGTTGTCAAAGAAATAGGCGCTGATCAAAGTTTGGATGATCTAGAAACAAACGGGTGTACTCACCCGCATGCCTTGCAACTGGTGAAAACACGACTTGAGAATATTGTCAGGCGTCCCAAGAAACCAGGCTCTAAGGTGCAACTTGACTAAGACATAATTGCTTGAAGGTCACCAGGGCTTGATAGATTTGGTCTCCAATCTGAATAATTTTTTTCTTATTAATGCAGGCCTCAGACTATAATCTGGGACCAAAAGAATTTATCCTTCTGCTTGGATGGCGCCCCGACATCATAGAGATGATTGAAGAATATGACAATTATCTTGGACCTGGCAGTGTTGTGGTATGTTCTAATTCGCTTGGAACTCTTGTTGTGGATCCTATATTCAGCAATTTCCCTAAAATGTAAAACAATAGTAAAAGTACATTGTTACTTACGCAAGTGCATGTGTGATGGAATCTTGAAGAGGTAGTTATATTAAGCGGCTGCAAGACTCCAAAGTAACAGAAGGCAGTGAAATCTCTAATAAATCAATTACCCAGATCTGTAAAACATTAGTAAAAGAGGTAAATTGTTGCTTGTGCAAGTACATGTGTGATGGAACATGGAGTGGTGGTTATATTAAGTGGTTGCAAGGTACTCCAAAGTAATGTGCAGGCGGTGAAATTGCCAATAAATCAATTGGGATGTTATTGCAGGAAATTAACGGATTATAGGAATTTTTCTTCACCTTGAGGAAGCATGATAGAGACTGAGAAAAATAGATTTTTTGTCTGCACAACTGGGAATCGTTGTTTTATATGTGCAGGAAATTTGACACTTGATTAAACATAATTTTCATTTGATCACCTAGACTAAGTTTCTAGACATACATGCATTGGTGACTCACAATTCATCATCTTTATGCATGCAGGAAATTTTGTCAGATGTACCTTTAGAGGACAGAAAGAGGACAAGACAAGTTTCTGATCAAGGAAAACTCAAACATGTCAAGGTTTCTCATCGGGTACTGCCTCTCTCTTTCAACCTAGAGTAGTACCTTCTGGTGTTTCTTTTCTTTCTCTATAATATTTTTGCAGGGAAGTTTCCTTTTCTGCTTATAAACTTCCATTTTTTCCATGAGCTGCAGATTGGAAATCCAATGAACTTTGAAACCTTACAAGATACCATAGTGCATATCCAAAATTCATTGAAGAACGAAGATGTTCCCTTGTCGGTCGTTGTAATATCTGATAGGGAATGGCTTCTTGGAGGTGAACATACATGAATTCCTCCCTTTTTCTTGGTTTTATGTTGTTTTCAATTAGCTTTTGGTCAATTTGCGTTGAAGTACCCTCTCTTCAGATCCAACCAGGGCAGACAAGCAATCTGCGTATTCTCTTCTTCTTGCTGAAAATATTTGCAACAAACTTGGTGTAAAGGTAGGTCAAGTTCATCATTTCCAATTTTGTAAAAATTCAAACTTAGAGTTTAATTAATTAAATAGTTTTCACAATAACTTTGTCATAATCGTCACCTAGAGCAAACAAAGTAACAAGGTGGTGCATTGCAGGTACAGAATCTCGTTGCAGAGATCGTGGACTCGAAATTGGGCAAACAAGTAAACTCCGACAGACTTTTGTCACTGTTTATTATTTCTGTTGATATTTAATGTTATTGATTGTTATACACCCACAATCACTGCAGATCACAAGAATTAAGCCGTCCCTGACTTACATTGCCGCAGAGGAAGTAATGAGCCTCGTAACAGCTCAAGGTCTTGAATCCTTGTACTAGATTTAGCTCTCACAACATATAATATGGTTATTCCAAAATATTATAACAGGTAAATGATTTCTTTGTGCATAACAGTTGCTGAGAACAGTGAACTAAACGAAGTGTGGAAAGACATTCTAAACGCAGAGGGTGATGAAATATATGTAAAGGTAAGCGCCTCGAATCCTCAATTTTAATGTTATGATGTTGATCTCGATTGGACGTTGTCTTTTTTGTATTTTCGGCTAGAGGATTTGGATTGGATATCCATTAAACTGTATATTTAAACTTTGCCTGCTTTTGTTACGACAGGATATCAGCCTCTACATTAAAGAAGGAGAGAACCCTTCATTCTTTGAGCTTTCTGAAAGAGCACAACTGCGGAAAGAAGTGGCGATAGGTTATGTGAAAAACAACAAAAAGGTAAAAAGGTCTTGATTTGGATTCGGCTCCTAAATTGCTTCAGACTTCCCATTCATCTCTTATGCCATGTTGCAGGTTATTAATCCAGTTCCCAAGTCCGAACCCCTCTCCCTTGAGTTGACAGATTCGTTGATAGTTATATCCGAACTTGAAGGAGAACAACCTATCATTCTGGAGAACCAATCAAGTTGAAACGACCGCCCAAATTTTGCTCGTGAAAGTTTGAATCCCATGCTAAATGGAAGTACTCATGTTTTGACAGTGAAAGTGTTCTCCGAGCTTGACCATTGAACCGGCATTAAACTAGCAAATTGGTGAAGAGACTGTTTTAGCTTCTTTATTTTGCAGTATTAGCCTCTCTTTTGTTGTTAAGACCGTAACATTGATACAGACACCGCACTAATTCATGGAAATTTGTCCAATAAAGAAAATCTGGATTAACAGTAATAAGCATTGTTAGTCATGTTAATTATAACTTGATGTTGTCCTTGTGTTCGAAATTTACAGTTTCGTCTAACTGTTCTAGTAATATGTCTCTTTCCGACGCTGGAAGACGTCCTAAGTTTGTGGGTTGAGTATGCCGTAAGGTACGCATTTTAGTAAGAAGTTAATTATAGCTGGCCACTTGTATAATGCTCTCTTAGCAACAGATCAAAGTCTGAATAGAGTCTCGTTCTTTTGGTCACTTGATGACGAAGGATTGATGGTCACTGCCCTTTAGATTTGATACCAAGGATTGAGATTTAAACAATAAAAACACGTCCATTTACATCAGATGAGTAAGAGAACATTTTTATGATGACCAAGAGAACATTCTGAGTCCGAGTAACAAAGGGTGATCCAAATCTGAATGCTTGATCATTCTCAAATCTCAAATAAGACCATGTGTAATGTTACATGTGTTAGAATGATGAGTTTCTTGAGAATACAATTAAGCTATTTGCTTATAATACTCAATCAAATTCCACATAAAACAATAAAATACGATTAAAGAACGTCGTTACTAATGAAATTTTTAAGCATTCCAAGGTTTCACAATGGTATGATGCTTATTATAGGGATTCAATTCGTAATACGCTTGAAGTAATTTCACCATGAAATTGTTTGGCAGCTCATATAAGAGATTGAATATGATTAATAATACAGACTCAGTTGTTTGGTATATTTATATTAAAAAAGTACTTGGATAATTTAGGGTAGCGCTATTCATCGGCATTTTTACCCTCTACACACCTTCTGTTTTTATTTTTTTTTAACAAATAATAGTATCTACACTAAGGATAGAGGAGTGAGCTAAGCCTTACAATGGGCTTATCAGAACCATGTGGTTCAACTTCGCATTTGACAAGAATTGACCTATGACCTCTCACTTACAAGTGAAAAGAAATATCACTAGACCGTAGTACTAAGTGACCCCACACATTCTTGTTAATCATTGATCTTCATCAATTAATTCGATCCGACGGCTGAAAATTGAGAGAGTATGTGAGAAGTAAAAATAGGGGTGTGGATAGCACTACCCAAAATTTTATATAGGGCTTGTTTGGATGTGCTACTCTATAAAGCGCTTTTACTCACTAGTGTTTTTTGTTTGTAGCACTTTTCAATAACGCTTATATGAGGAAGTAGTTTGTTGTTTGGCATGCAACCAACTAAGCGCTTTTGTATTGGATAGAGGCGTTTTTGATATTAAGTAGAGTTTTTGGTTGTCAAATGAAAAAGCTTTTTCATTAATAATTCTCAATACTTTTTGCATAAGTATTTTTTGTACATAATTAGCATACAACTTGATTAAGGGTTGATGAAAATTCAATTACATAAAATAATGATCACTAACAAAATGATACATACTTAATGAAAATATATGTTTGTTTCTTAAAAACAAAAGGACACGTTATAGTTGCATGACAAACAAATGTGAAATAAGTATTAACTAGATATAAGAAGATTAACAATCCTTTCTCGTTCAACATCCATCTCTCGCCTATGAGTAAAATTTCATCAACAATTTCTTCATTTCTATGATCTTCCTCTTGTCCAGGCAGAAGTAGCTCATCATCATCATCATCATCATCATAAGGTTGGAACTCTTGATTTGTTATGAAATGATTCCTAATAAAATTGTGTAAGGCTATTGAAGTAACAACAATTTGTACATGTTTTTCAAAAGGGAAGTTACGCATGAGACGAATCAATGTCTATCTATTTTTTCAAGCACCAAAAGTTATTTCTATTGTGCATCTTAGGGATGAATGCCTCTGATTAAATTCATTAGTGTTGCTTTGTATTGTCATTGGAAGTTAATTTGCTATTAGTAGTATCTATGATCGTTAATGCGGAATTAAATCTCAACAGCAATACAAGCCCTTCAAACATGAAGGCCTTTGAGCAACCTGATTAGAAATATTTGACCTGCTCAAATGCATGTAGTATTTACAAATTAATTTTCGAAGCAAACTAAGTTGTAAATATATGTTCACAATGATACCTACCAACAAACTAGATGACCCGCCCGTACCTAGAGTGACTCTGGAGAAAGCAGAAAATACCTTTGGAATGTCAATGAACGATCACTAAATCCTAAAACTATTTTCGTGTAGTTCAAAATTCACAACAATTTTGATATAAATGACATATCAACAATCAAATTCACACACTACATACAAATTTTAAGATAAGAAATAGCAAACATACCTCCACAAAGAATTTCAGGCGATGGAGATGCAGAGAGATTTGGGGGAAGATGGAGACCAAGATGACTTCTTCAGCCACCAAAATAATATGAAAATAAAGACTTTTGGGTTCTTAACATGCAAACCTAGAAAAAATTGGTGATGGCAATTTTGATGTTTTTTTTTTTTCAAATGTAATGGCATTTTAGACTTTACAAATTAAAAAATAGGGATAGTTCGGGTATTGAAAAAAATTCATTAAAGAGAGCAAAATGCTTCCCTTACACTATGTTTGGATGGAGAATTTCTAAATTTTCATAGAATTCTAAATGACGGGAATTACAATTCCCAGTAATTGAAATCCTGTTAATTGAAATTTCAGTGTTTGGATGTTGGATACATGGAAATTGTAAAATGAAGGGAATTACAATTTTCATTGTTTGGATATTCCCTAGAATATGTATTCCATAGAAGAATACAAATTTGAAAAAAGAAAAATGTTAAACTGCTAACAAAGTCATCAATGATAAAGGTCATCAAACCCCCAAGATTGGGGCTGCCAAACCCGCACTAAAGGGAAAATTGTCTAAATTTTCCAGCAATTAAGAACTTATCAAAGGTTTGCAATAATATTTCATTGGAAAAAAATGTTTGCAATAATATGATAAGAGTTGATTGAAGTAGGAAAATCCCTGTAAAGCACACTTGCAAATATCAACCAACATTTGTGACATGCAAGACTTTTATTCTAACTAATGTCTTACTGAAAAACACTAAAATGAGAAACATAATGAAAACAATCTTATGCGCCTCGTGAAGTAAACAATAATACCATATTCTTTTTCTTCTCAATTGGGAGAGTCTTCAACACGAGAAATTGCTTGTCATTTTCGATCAACCAAGCACATGCTTTGATTTGTTCTTCTTCGCTGAGATCTGGTATTGCATTTACTTCATCATATACCTCTGTTGGATCAAGTTTCTTTGTGTCTGCAGAAATATAGTCTTGAAATGATGAAGCCATCTTGGCAAGTGAATCTGCAATCACATCTTTAGGGGTGGTTGATTTTCTTTTTGTATGAGGCACATCAACAAAACTTGCTGCCTTTCTCTTGCTTTGAGTCTTTTGACCATTAGCTGAACTAGGTGAAATCTCATTAATAATTTCAATATCTTCTAAACCTTGTGCATCACCAACCAAATCTACATGATCAGGTTCATTATGTGGAGGAGTCATAATCTCCACGGCTTCTACACCTGTTACCCTCACCCGTCGCTCTATCTTTGCCACATAAATCCACTATATCATCCCAATTTGGAATGACCTTCCAACGAAAGCTTTTAGCACCAGCATGTGACTACCAATGAAAACATAAAAGATCAAAAAGCAACAATTAAAAGAATTTCACACACAAAAGAAAAATAATGAATTTGTTACCTTCACATACTCTTGCCAGGCAGGGTCTTCATCTACACTAATCATCTTTTTGGTTGCATCCCAATTAAATCCACTTTGACTTAGTATATCACTCACTATTGCATAAAACTTTTTCCAAGACTTCACACGATTTCGAATGTTATCAGCAGTTATATGAATATCAAATTGAGCAGATAATATGGCTGCAGCAGAATTATAAGCAGCAGTCTTCCAACCACCATCTCCTTTGTTTCCCAATCTTCGTTCTTCGCGAAGAATGTCAGCCAAAGCACGTTTCATATCTACATTCCATCTAAAATAATTATTGTCCTCTCCTTCATTTTCAATTTCTTGGTTCTCTTTCTTTCTCCTTGGTTTTTGTTTGCATATTGGTTTTCTATCAGATCCTTCCATTGCTCCTAACATTAAAAATATATTATTGAGATGTTAAGTCACTCATAGACACATTGTGAAATTGCCGACTAATATAGGTCTATAAGCACAAAGTCTTATCAGTTGCAATTTCAGTTTGCTCTGCATAATATAGGTCTATAAGCACAAAGTCTTATCAGTTGCAATTTCAATATGTGATCTCAGCTGAAGTTCCCAAATAGAGCACTAAAATGAGAGAATCACATATTGATCATAATTATATGGAACTAAGCCATAGTATTCATAATTATATGGAACTAACCCATAGTATATCGAACATAATTATATCGAACATAATGGAGGAAACCTTATGTCAATAGGCGGGTTTGCAAAGTACAAACGGCAAAATCAACCAACCTGTTGGTACAAGAGAGGTTGTATCACTCCACCACTTACTTCCAAGAAGTAATTAGGGGCTATTGAATGTAAATCTTGCACCTGAAATAAATAGGATAACAAATTCAGAACGAAAAAACAAAAGATTCAATTTACCAAGCTGATATTAATGCAAGCAAAGTAACTATATCTAAATATGTTCAGACAAAGGCTAACATAGTGAAAGTTGACGTGTGACATACAATATTATCAGAGAAAACACCTATAACCTAGCCATGTCTAAAGGGGAATTCACTGTTATTGTTTTTCTTCTCCTATCCTTTTCTCTACCCTGTTTTCAGTCCATTAAAGATACTGAGGTTCCATAAGTCCCAACTCCTAGTTAAATTACCCACACAAACAAATACCATATGCCAATGGCGTCCTAACTGTTCAAATCTCATGGACAGGAATTGTTGAAAAAAAAACACAAATGCCCACACATACCATTCATATTACGAGAAACCTTAGGTACACAGACACATATACACTGAAGCATTCTCAGAAACACGAAGTGAAATAGAACAACGTTGCAGCTTAAAATCATGTGCACTGAAACAGTTACATTCACTGATGCATCTTCTAAACATACCACAGACATTATATAGAATATTAAATAAGGTAAAGCCAGATCCACCTAAGCACCTAAATGACAATACAAACTAAAAGCAACTAATTTTCCATTAGGAATTATTGGCAGCTGTCTGAGCTTGATAATCGTGGAACATCTGCAATGCCAATGTATCACGAAACGCTGTCCATTCGACTGTAGCTTGAACAGATGTAATCCCATCAGAGTTATTTTCATTTTCCTCTCTTGTTGAACGATTTAACAACTCTGAGTCGACAGATGCTAAAAATTGTAAATCTTGAGCTTCTAAAACTGGATCAGTAGCTTGCTCAGTTCTAATAAAATTATGTAAGACACAACATGCATTTATAATCCTAACTTGTGTTTTAATGTCGAAAAAGGATGGTGTGCGTAATATGCTCCATCTCTTTTTTAACAATCCAAATGCCCTCTCAATAACATTCCTTGCCCTTGAATGACGCAAATTATATAGTTCTTTGTAGTTTTCAGGTCGACGGTTTCCAACCCATTCTTTCAAGTGATATCTAGTTCCACGGTAAGGTGCTAAAAACCCCGGTCCATTAGTATAGCCAGCGTCCACAAGATAATATTTATCTACAATAAAAAATTTAGAGAACAAATTTAGATATATTTTTAAGTTTTTTCTTTCTAATATAGAGCTAATTAGTATCATACATTACCATTTGGAACATGAAACCGGTTACTTCTATGTAAAGCATCACGCAAAACACGAGCATCAGATGCAGAGCCTTCCCATCCAGGTAACACATAAAAAAATCTTAAATCTGGACCACAAACTCCTAACATATTAGTGGATATATCACCCTTTCTATCTCGATATCTTGGTCTTTCCTCAGCCGTTATTGTTACTGGTATGAGAGTTCCATCAAGTGCTCCAAGACAATTCTAAATAAAAATGTCATACAAATGAAAAAAGAAAAGAAAAGATAAGTCTAAAAAGCTAATGAAGATATCAAACGAAGACATATTTATTTGGTATAGTTGTTGATTGATTACCTCAAACCACCGCCACTTCTCTCTTTCAGAATTGCCAATAACACATGGCTGATATTTCACATATTCTTGACTTATTTTCATCATTGCATGCAACACATTGTGAAATTGCCGACTAATTGTTTCCTTGGAACGATAATAATGAAAACCGATGACTCTAAACTTCAAGTTGTGGGCAAGTATATTAAAAAAAATTGCAACAGATTCTTCAATGGACACATTTCTCGTGCGAACTAATCCACCAATCCCTTGTAAAATTTCACATAACTGCTTAAATGCACTCTTGCTAACTCGTAATTGTTCAATGCACGTTGAATCCTTTCCATCGAACAATCGGCCGAGGAAAGATTGCCTTTCTTGATCCCAATCATTTGAAGGTTCTTTGAGAAGAACACTCGTACTATACCAATGCATGACCATGACAATAACATATATAATTGTGCTGACAATAATTTTCCTTTTTTTCCTATTTTCCTCTTCATTTATAGCACGCTTTCGCTTTAACCTCATTAGCATGTCTACAATATGAGTATTTTCCATACCTGTTTGAATGTATGAACAAAGATATATTGTGATATATGAATGTAAACACACAAGGTTTTTTAGGCAAGAATGAGGTGATGCAACCAAAAGACCAATGAACTAACACCAAGGGCACAACATCTGATCAATCTTGGCTATTGTTAATGTGATCATCGTAAACTCATATATTTGATATAGATGGGATCTCTGAATCCCAGTAGGACTATACCAATCCAACACTTATTTATATTGCTAAATGCAGCAATGAAAGTCACGGCTTTAATCATACTAGCATCTATATTTTAGTTTTTTGACAGTTAACCTTAAAAAGCACAATATCTATAACAAGGAACTAAAACATAATAAGATCACAAGGAGGATGTAAAAGTGACGGCTTTAATCATACTAGCATCTATGCGTATGGTCATCTCCCCAAGGAGGATGTAAAAGTGACATAAGAAAGAAGATCTTCTACAACAGATCGTTGAATATGAAACAGAGCAAATCATTCCACCCTTCCCAGATAAGGTTACAGAGCAAATAGACAATTCAATCGGAGAAAATAAAACATAATAAGATCACACCCAAATGGCAATTCAATCAGACAATTCACCCTTCCCAGATAAGATAGCACCCAAAAATACATGATGCTTACAGTAATAAGATCCCACCCAAAAATAAGATCACAGCCCAAAAATAAGATCCCACCCAGTAATAAGATCCCACCCAAAAATAAGATCGCACCCAGATAAGGATGGAATGAAACCAGAAATCATGATGCTTACAGGAAGATCGTACCCAAAAAGCTAAAAATAATTCAAGATGGAAGAGAGTAGAGACGCTGACCTAGAACAAAGGAAGAAGATGATTGCACGATCGAAAATCCCTTCAAAGATTGGAGAGTTAACAGAGTGAAGATTGTGCAGCCTTTTTGTTGTGAAATTTGGCGGTAGATATCCGAGTTTGGCGCCCTAATCCTGAAGTTTGGCGCGCACAAAATCTCCCCGCAGATGAATTCGGGATTCTCATCGTTGTTGGAATTGTGAAATTACACCTCTTTAGGCGGAAATTAAACTCGGAATTCTTCATCCCCAATTTCCACTTTTTTTTCCCGTAGAATTTGCCGTTTCTCGCGCTGCAAGGTTCCCAAACGAGGGAAAACTGCTTTCCCATCCTAAATTCCCTAGTTTAAGTCAAATTCTGTTTTATTTTACCGCATCCAAACGGAGTGTTATTTTCTGTGCTTAGCACTTTTAGGAAGGACGTGCTTTTTAGAAAATGCTTATTACTGCTTCTAAAGCACTTTTAAAATATTTGCCAAATGACCATTTTTTAAAACTAAAGCGCTTTCACTCATTAGGAAGCGCCTTTGATTATTTCAAATGCACAACCAAACGAGCTTTTAAAGAATTATAAATATTAATGAGTGGTTTCATTAATTTTAATAAATGTATTTCTTTTATATAAATTGGTTGTGAATTCGCCATTTATAAGATTCGAACATAAGACATCCCACTCACAAGTAAAGAAAAATGCTACTAAATCATAGTACTAAGTGACAAGTTTAGCAAATATCTTAGCATTGTAGCCAAATTCTAAATGAACGGAACTAATTACAATATTTATATATATTTAATACAACGAACATCTAACCGTCAAAATATTGATGATATTAAACACATAAGTATTGCAGTTTTATATAAAGTGTGTACTTAAAAACAATAAAATATCAAGAAAGTTTAAGCATAGTTACTGAGTGCTATGTTTAGCTCCGCATGAGACGGCGGATTAAGACCGAAATGGAATTTAGGTCAAACGCGAGGAAAATTTTATTTCGGCTCAACTTTTTTTTATTTTTATAAAGAAAGTAAAAAAGAGAAAACTCAACAAAACAAATTGCTCTTAGAAAGCGCTCGCTGTCATCTGTCCGTGCCCTCGGCGATTATTTGGAGAGGTAACGCCATGGCTCACGGTGGCTACAGCAAGCGGCGGGTGAACCCCGCCGGACGTCGGTCCAAGTCGGTCTTGGGCCCGGAGAAGAAGCCCAAGTCCGTCACCCTCAAAAACCAGATACGCTCCATCGAGCGCATGCTCCGTAAGGTACTCCCTCACTCTTTCTTCCCAATCTCCAGCTCTTTATCTGTTATTCCATTTCGACCTTGCTTCGGTTGTGGTCGATTTTGGGGTTAGGGTTTGTGTGGTTTGGGGGTTTTCAATCACCTAGTTCTTCGCTAGCCCTGCTGTGTGTGTATATGGACAAAAGTGTGTACAGTACACTGGAATTTCTGAGGAATTTGAAGGAATTGGAAAAAGTCTGACCTAATACCGCTTGAATTAGTATTCATTTCGTAAGATTAGAAATTTGTAGTAGGCAACTTTGTGGTTTTATCTATTGATGAAGTGATAATCATCGTGAAATGCCTAACACGATGATTGTTTTCCTAAGAATTTACCAGCTGAAGTTAGGGAGGCTCAGGAAAAGAAGTTGGAAGGGTTCAAGAAACAGCAGGAGATTCATTCCCGTCTTGCTGTGGAACGCAAAATATTTATGCGTGACAGGAAGATAAAGTTTTTTGGTATAATGAACCGATTCCATTTGTTATTCTAGTTATTTTGTAGGTGAATTCTTGCATGATGTACGGCTTAATTGCATTGGTGGTGTATGTTTTGCTTTGAGTTGTGAAAATAACGTGCACCTTTTTCAGAGAGAAGAAAGATAGAGAGAAGATTAAGACGTCTGGAGAAACTTCAACGTGCTTTTTCTGGTCAGGCACAAGATGCAGAGATTTTGTTGCAACTTTCCAAATTGAAAGAAGATCTTGAATATGTTAGGGTAAGCTATATAGTGGCCCTTGGTTTATCTGCTTTTAAGTTGATGTCGGTGCATTGATATGATAGTTATAATTGGAAGTTTGGTATTTTTTCTTCTTTCATGAGAATATCTTAAGCTTATATTGACTTGAAATGTGAACTTCTACTTGACCTTGTGCCTTACTGGAGAAGAGCCATTTTTTTTTTACTTTGCTTGTTACAGACTTTTGAATTGTTTTTTGAAATAACACTGTAGTTGTTTCAAATAATGTCAAACTAAAAGGCTGATATTTGTTGACCATCAGTTCTTTCCCAAGACCGAAAAATATGTCTCGTTGTTTACTGGAGGTGAAGAATCAGATGTGATTGATAAGAGAAATAAGTTGCGTAAGCAGATTAAGGCCAATATAGTTGCTGCAGCAGCTAGCGGAAAGGATCTGGAAGGTATTTCTTTTATGCCTTACTTCCATCAGAAATTTTCTCGTAGAGTTATTCTTCATAAGATCAGGTCAAACAACCTCTATATAAGCAATAACTACCTGATGTAATGCATCAATATATTTTTTAGTATTCTGAAGTTGTTTGAGGGTGAATTCCTAACTTGGTGCAGCCTTATCTGAATATTTATTAAGGGTAAATACCACTTGAAAGAAAATATAGGATGAAAATACCTAGCAAAACATCTAGTCTTTCAATGAAGTTAATAGTAGAAGTAAGAATGGCTGGAAGATAACATATCAAACACAAACATCTACCAACTTATGCTTTCCACAGTTCTGCCATGCTATTATATTCTTTCAAAAATCCAGAAGATGTTTTATGTTTTCTCTGTGGGATGCTTGTTTTACATCTCTTTTCTTCTTTTAATTGTCAATTATGAACATAATCTGAGGGGTTGCAAATTATTGAACTATTTTGTTACACTGACAATAATGCTTTTTGTTCTTGGAATTCCTACAGAAACAGGGAGTGAGGATGACGGGCTTCTGGATATGAGCGAAGATGATTTCTTCCTAAATGGGAGTTCTAGTGATGAAGCAGATGCTGACGATGAATGGACAGATAAGAGTGCAAAGTATTTTTCCATCTTATTCTGTTTGTAGTTTTTAGTAATAAAATTGTTTCTTGCACAAATAATTAAAATTATGAGTGAGATACTATTATTTATTCTTGAGAACCTTTTTGTTTTAAGGTAGGGTTATATGTTTGTTTTTGTTTGAATGGACTGCGTTAATATGTAAGTTCTCATTTATCAAAACAAAACAGTGTGAGTTCTCATTTATCAAAAAAAAAAAAAAAAAAAGAAGTGTAAGTACTCAGTGGAATAGAAAGCTTATTTTTGAATTAGGTGACTGTTGCGGACTTCGATCATTATCACTTTTTTGAAACATGAGCCCACTGCTTGTAATTTGATTTAGTATATAATCTGTTCCTTCATTTTTATGTGTTTTACCTGTTGATTAGAAATATGGTCTGCTTTGATGGAAGTTGCATCTAAATTTGTCATCTGTTTTGCAGGGAACAGGCTTCCAGTGCTTCTGGAAAAGCAACTTCTGGCATGTCCAGTGATGAGAGAAATCAGGTTTCCCATCTTCTCACTATTGCACTGCTGTAATTAACTATATGTACTTATTGAGTGTCTATATTTCTGCCTCCTCACCTGAACTTTCTTAAATAGCGACAGATTTCTGCTAGAGCTTTGATGCCTCCACCCCGGCCATCCAGCAATTCTCACTCAAGTTCAGTTTGTGCTCAGTCAAGGTTTGGTCCTTCATCGAGCAAAAATTCCTCAAAAAAGCCTGCTGAAATGACCACATCAAGCAATACATCAAATAGCAGAAGTGGAACTTCCTTCAATACATCAAATAGCAATACATCAAGTAGCAGAAGTGAAACTTCCTTCAAAGATAGGGGATCCTCTAATTCAACTGCTGGTCAAAGTAGCAATTTGAGCTCCAACTCTGATGCTCATAAGCCCCGTAGAAAAAGGAGGCCAAAGAAGAAAAAGCAGCAGGTTCACATTACTTGTTAATGTTGGATAGTTTATATTTTTGCATTTCTGTTCATGAGGTTTGTAGTTTATTTTCGGTTGAAAATTTGGTACAATGCTTTTAAAAGTCTATGGCAATCTCCTAAGATGATGAAAAAAATATGGAAATTTGCGACTTATCTAGATGGTCTTGGTTGAACCTAAGGCTACTTGGTTTTAGTATCTGTTTTCGTTTCTTATATAAGAATATCACTCCTTTTTATACCTCAACTACTGAGCTCTTGTACCTGCACTTTATCCCACACTGGGGTATAGGTATTGGTCCTCTTGGGTCAATCACGCATATATGGAACTTTCTACCCATGGCATGCTAAATATGACCATCATTGCACAATTACCTTGAGATTGATTGTTCTTGAATACAATATGTCAAAATTGGCGGGTAGGATGGTAATTGGCCACATCCTTGTTCCTGTGATTTATGAAGTTCATATACCGTATTGGTAATTAGCCACATTCATTTTTCTTGTGATTTATGAAGTTTATATGCCATATTGGTATATATGTGTTGTGAAGGGTGACAAAGCATTTTCCTATTTTCATGATTAATTTATGAGCTTTACAACTCATAAAGAGTTGATTTAGGCTGAAAGTGGGTGCACAGACAAGACTAAGCCCCAAAGGGTGTGAATTGAGTCAATTGAGTCAATTGATGCACGTCTGCGCTTTGATAGGCGTAATGACAGTGGCTAGGCATTTTTTTGGCTAACTCGAAGAAGTTGGATTTATATCTCTGCCCGATTGATTTTAGCTAATTATTCAAGCTGGAAATCTGAAGTACAATTCAATGATGGACCATCTTTGTTTGTTTATTCATTATTTATCATTAAATAACCATTCTTCAAAAGCAAAATTTAAATACCCATACTATGCCAAGTGGATTTCTTCATTGAGTAGAATCCTTGTGTCCTACAAGGCTGCTATGGGATGTGTTCAATATAGTGCTATGCTTGCTTCTATTTATTTCAGAGCTGACTTCGTACTTGCTCTTCATAGTGTTCAAAAGTCTGGTTCATACTAGTATTCTTTGTACAGTTGATGCCATTTATTTACCAAGTATTGTAGTTGGTTAACATCTTTTTCATAACCAACTACTTGTATATTTTCAGGGATGAGGGGAAGTTGCTTGGTGCCGATGTGGACCTTTGCTTTTAAGGATTTGATCGCTTTGAGTTGTTATGTGAAATTCTTACAGCTCAGTCTTGACAATGAAGTGTGTATTTTCTTTGTCTTTTTGTATCGGTCTTTGGTTGGAAGCCGGTGCTTACTGCTCAATGTAAAGATCAGTCTTAACTCCATGCCTACTCACTCCGAGTTGGGCTCGGTTTATCTTGAGAATTTGTTTCTGTTGCAACTGTACAAACTTCTGATCTGGTAAGAGTCACAAAATCCTTGGATGGATATACTTTGTACTGGATTTGCTTACGGAAGATATGAAGCATAAATAATTTTATGGAGGGTGTTGATGAGTTAACAGGACATATTCAAGATGATATTCCTTGGTGTATGCTTTTCGCAGACGATATAGTGTTGATAGATGAAACTCAGGAAGGGGTAAATGCAAAGCTTAACCTTTGGAGAGAAGTGTTGGAATCTAAAGGTCTTCGCCTAAGCCGATCAAAGACAGAATATATGGAGTGCAAGTTCAGTGCAAATGGAGGCCAAAACGAGTTAGGGGTGAGGATCGGAGATCAAGAAATACCAAAGAGCGACCGTTTTCGTTACCTAGGATCTATCTTGCAAAAGAACGGAGAATTAGATGGAGATCTCAACCATAGAATACAAGCTGGATGGATGAAGTGGAAAAGTGCATCCGGCGTGTTGTGTGACCGCCGTATGCCACTGAAGCTCAAGGGAAAATTTTATAGGACGGCAATAAGGCCAGCGATGCTGTATGGCACAGAATGTTGGGCGGTGAAGCATCAACACATACACAAAATGGGTGTAGCGGAGATGAGGATGCTTCGTTGGATGTGTGGGCACACGAGAAAGGATAAGATT
The DNA here is from genome assembly GCF_042453785.1 of Malus domestica. Classification (NCBI taxonomy): domain Eukaryota; kingdom Viridiplantae; phylum Streptophyta; class Magnoliopsida; order Rosales; family Rosaceae; genus Malus; species Malus domestica. The sequence goes on from NC_091673.1 coordinate 17,978,271, forward strand.
AAGAATGAGGATATCCGGGGTAAAGTAGGAGTAGCCGAAATTGAAGGCAAGATGAGAGAAAATCGGTTACGGTGGTTTGGACATGTGCAACGAAGGCCTACTGACGCTCCGATTAGAAGATGCGACTATGGGACAGAGGTTCAAGGCCGAAGGGGTAGAGGAAGACCTAGGAAAACTTTGGAAGAGACTATAAGAAAAGACTTAGAGTACTTGGATCTAACGAAGGACATGACACAGGACCGAGCACAATGGCGTTCTAAGATTCATATAGCCGATCCCACTCAGTGACTTGGATTTTCCAAGTCTCCAACCGAGAAGTTTTCCTCACTCGGGAAATTAAGGGAACACTACCCCAACCTACATGCTTCACTCAGAAAGCTTCAACATACAAGCTTCAACAAAAGAAAATTCAAAGAACTTAGCGAAGAAGGTTTTGGTGTATTTAACATAATACGTTGAAATGAAGGAAAACTTATTTATTGATATCCCCGACAAGCTACAAATATGTACATATACATGAGTCAAAATAAACAAACAAGAGGGAGCCTTCACAAGGGTTGCTTAGGAGAAGTCTCAGCAGTCGGTAGAGCCCCAGAAAGAGAAGACACCGGAGGGGGATCATTCGGAGCCTCAGTACTGGACAGAACCCTAGAAGGAGGAGGCATCAGAGGTTGATCATTTGGAGCTTCATTACGCGGTACAGCCCCAGAAGACGAAGGCAATAAATGCCTTTGGAACAAACCCACAAATCTCTGATGATCAAGTAAAACCTGACCATCAGTTTCCTTCATCTGGTCAAGCTTCCTCTTCATGTTTGTAGCATAGTCATGTGCGAGCCGGTGCAACTGTTTATTCTCATGCTTGAGCCCTCTAATCTCCTGTTTGAGACTCATCACCTCAGCCGCCAATGATTCAACTTGGCGGGTTCGAGCAAATAGGCGTTGGGCCATATTAGACACAGAACCTGCACACTGAACACTGAGAGCCAGCGAATCCTTAACAGCTAACTCATCAGACCGTTTGGAAAGTAGTCTGTTATCTTTGGGAGTGAGAAGGTTCCTGGCCACCACCGCAGCAGTCATATCATTCTTCATCACGGAATCCCCAACGGTAAGAGGACCAGTAGGGGAGACGAAGGATGGGCGCCATATGTTGTCTGGAGAAGGCGGGGCTGCCTCTTCAACAAGGTTCAAGTCAAAACGACGGTCGGAGGGGCCAGACATTTTCAAAGGTGTTGAAGAGAGAAGAGGTTGGACAAATCAAGATCTTAGAAGTGCAAGAATGGAGCTTCTACTGGTGGAGATTCAAGTGTGCTTTGGAACTTAATGCCAGCTCCTATAAAAATCTGCACTCGACGGAGCTTCAGAAACCGAAGAGGCGCCTGCTCAGAAATCGAAGAGGCATTTGCTTTCTCAAAAGCTGGGCTGCTTAGAGACCACGAGGGTTGATCTCAGAAATCGAAGAGGCGTTTGCTTTCTCAAAAGTTAGGCTGCTCAAAGACCACGAAGGCCGATCCCAGAAATCGAAGAGGCGCTCGCTTTCTCAAAAGCTGGGCTCCTCAGAGACCACGAGGGCCGATCTCAGAAATCAAAGAGGCACCTACTTTTCCAGCCTTGTCAGCACCTGTCACACGCACACTCAGCTTTGCGGAAATTATGGGCATTCTGTCGAAGACTTCTGAGGAAGTAGAAAACACATGAATCTTACTGTTCAATCACCCACTTCCCACACGCAACAATAGCTCATGGGTACCACAGATAACTTTGCCAAAGTTCTCTGCCAAAATTGAGCACGTAAAGCTTGCAGCTCCCACTATATCGCTCTGACCAAGAAAGGTAAAAGAATAGCAAAGAAACAGCACTAACAAAGTTTAGACCCATAAATTTTGAAGGTCTAGCTACCATATTATTACCCACAAAGGTAAAGGAACAGTACCACTGCTGGATAATTGGAAAGTCCCTGTGTGTCAACCTCTGTGCTTCGTGGCAAGGTAGACTAGCAAACATGCCCAACCTTTACTCACTTTCGAGAAAACACTCCCAACAAGATTGCTTGCTCCAAAATCGAAGAGGCACCGTCCTCCGAATCTCGAGAGCCAGACTCCCAACATGACTACTTTCTCAAAAATCGAAGAGAGGGTAAAGGAACAGTACCATTGCTGGATAATTGGAAAATCCCTGTGTGTCAACCTCTGTGCTTCGTGGCAAGGTAGACTAGCAAACATGCCCAACCTTTACTCACTTTCGAGAAAACACTCCCAACAAGATTGCTTGCTCCAAAATCGAAGAGGCACCGCCCTCCGAATCTCGAGAGCCAGACTCCCAACATGATTACTTTCTCAAAAATCGAAGTGACACTGCTCCCCGAATCTCGAGAGCCAGACCCCCAGCATGATTGCTTTCTTAAAAATCGAAGATGCATCGTTCTCCGAATCAATCGAAGAGACGCTCGCTTTCTCAAAAGCTGGGCTGCTCAGAGACCACGAGGGCCGATCTCAGAAATCGAAGAGGCACCTACTTTTCTAGCCTTGTCAGCACCTGTCATACGCACACTCAGCTTTGCGGAAATTATGGGCATTCTGTCGAAGACTTCTCGAGAGCCAGATACCACAGACCACTTTTTCAAAGTGCTCTGACATAGTTAAAACATGTGAAGCTGGCAGCTCCCACTACCGTGCTATGACCAAGCAGGTTAAAGGAATAGCATTACTACTTGTTGTTAGGGAGACTCCTATATATGTCGACCTCCATCCCCAACGGACAGGCAGACCTGCAAAAATGCTCAACCCTTCCTCATATCTGAGAGGGCACTCCCAACGAAGCCTTTCGAAATATTCAGCTTTCTTTCCCCCCGATAATACCTCTGCAAACAAGCTATACTAGAGCAAGAATATCTCATATCATCAGGGTTAAAAGCAAGAGTATCCCATATCATGCTTTTTCCCTGTCTTTTCCTTTGGCCTTGTTTTTACCTGCAAGACAAGGAGAAAGAGAGCAATCAGTCAGCACTTGGAATCAAGCTTCCAACCAGGAACTGACTGCCTGGAACCCCTTACCTGATTACTTACCTGGCATTGCTCTCGAGTACTCATCTTCAACATCTTATGTTTCCAGGGAAGATACCGCATCTGCTTGAGGAACAGATAGGGCAAGTGCGAAGTATACAAGGAAGCATGTGGAGACAAGCGTAACAGCACACGTGCCGATACATCCATTACTCTGTCAAAAGCAAAAGTATCCCATATCAGCAGGGTCGAACGTACTCTAGATTTGATGGACTTGTTTTGACCCTCAAATTCTTCAGTCGGCTCTGGAGGAAACCAGAAAACCCTCCACCTCAGTTCAAGAATAAGCCTGTGGAAAGTTACTTCTTCAAAAGCAAAAGTATCCCATATCATCTCTTCTCATTTTTCTTCTCTTTATCCTTCATGCTGCTGCAAGATGGGGAGAAGGTGAACAATCAGCCGGAGCTCTGATTGCTTACCTTGTCTGTCACCTCTTTCAGCAGATCCCCTAGCTCGGCGACTTGAGGGACTCCTACTACATGATTTGTATCGCGCTTGACCAAGCCTGAAACTACAAGTAAGCTTCAAGTGAAATTGATACATTACCTTGTGCATCTCCACCAGTTAAAGATACCACCCCTGGATGGAGGAAGAGTACTTCCAGAGAAGATGCCACATCTACCTATGAGACAGATAAGGCAAGTCAAGACGATATCACACTCCGATACTTAGAAGTTTCGTGATTACGAGATCATTCTCTCACAATATTTCCTAATGTCATTTGTACTAAATCATTCACTTGTACTCACTAAAGGAGAGCTTGAACCTATGTACTTGTGTAAACCCTTCACAATTAATGAGAACTCTTCTATTCCGTGGACGTAGCCAATCTGGGTGAACCACGTACATCTTGTGTTTGCTTTCCTATCTCTATTTATTTATATACTTATCCACACTAATGACTGGAGCAATCTAGCGAAGATCACAAAAAGCGACCGTTTTTGCTGCCTAGGATCTATCTTGCAAGAGAACGGAGAATTAGATGGAGATCTCAACCATAGAATACGAGCTGGATGGATGAAGTGTAAGAGTGCATCCGGCGTGTTATGTGACCGTCGTAGGCCACTGAAGCTTAAGGGAAAATTTTATAGGACGACAATGAGGCCAACGATGTTGTATGGCACAGAATGTTGGACGGTGAAGCATCAACACGTACACAAAATGGGTGTAGCGGAGATGAGGATGCTTCATGGGATGTGTGGGCACACAAGAAAGGATAAGATTGGGCATGAGGATATCCGAGGTAAAGTAGGAGTAGCCGAAATTGAAGGAAAGATGAGAGAAAATCGGTTCCGGTGATTTGGACATGGGCAAAGAAGGCCGACTGACGCTCCGGTTCGAAGATGTGACTACGGGACAGAGGTTCAGGGCCGAAGGGGTAGAGGAAGACCTAGGAAAACTTTGGAAGAGACTCTAAGAAAAGACTTCGAGTACTTGGATCTAACGGAGGACATGACACAAAACCGAGCGTAATGGCGTTCTAGGATTCATATAGCCGACCCCACTTAGTGGGAAAAGGCTTTGTTGTTGTTGTTGTTGTAGGGTGTTGGCATTTGGACTTGTTGGATGTAATTGTGCATCAGTTGATTCTGGCTACAATTGAGTGGGTTGATTTATCGGGTTGGGTTTCGTTAGGTATGGGCGGACAAAGCATCAACACAGCTCAACCTAATAAATAGTCGGTTTGGCGTTGCATTGGGTTTGAGCGGGTTATGACAAAAAAAAAAAAAACAACCACCCTTTCGGGTTTAAAATTGGGATTTGACATGGGTGGGTTCGGATTGGCCCAATCCAAGTTACCTTTGACAATTAATTTAAGTCTTAGTTACTCGTAGGGCGCTAAACCCTTACCGTTCACCCTTAAACCAAACTAATATAATTAAAACACAGTATTCTTCGTATTGAAATTGGCCAGTACGCAAGAAAAGATAGAATAATGTCAAATTATGAGCACGAATTGTGCAGAAACAAAGGGAATACCCAAAAAGTCGCTTGTAAAAGAAGACGTAAGATAAAAAGTAGGGTAAATCGCCAAAATGGTCCCTGAGATTTGCATAACTCATCACTTTGGTTCCTGAGATTCCAAATCGATAAAAGTGGTCCCTGAGATTGTCCACCATCCATCATTTTGGTCCTTCCGTTAAAAACTCTGTTAAGTGTCCTGGAGCTTTTGGCCTGAAGTTTGGGTAATTTTCAAAACTTTGTAACTCAATCGTTTCTTAAACAAATTCGACCCATAATATATCAAATGAAGATAGGAAAGTGTAGAATAAGATTATACCTATATCGAAGCCCAATGATTGCTGGAGATGGCCGGAAGATAGCCTCAAAGTTGATTGGTCCGAGTGAAAACTTGAAAACTCGCCGGAAACTGGGTAAACTTTAAACGTTCATAACTTCTTCAATACTCAACGAAATCAAGTTATTCAAAAACGAAAAGCATACTTCTCGATGAGACGAAGAGAAAGGTACATTTTTCGACGGCTAAATCGCTGTGGTTTGGCTGGAAAATAGCTTGAAAGTGGCTAACTCGAGACCAATACAGCCACTTTCGAGCCGTTTTCTGGTCAAACCACGAAGAGTTAGCAGTCAAAAAGGTATCATTCTCTTTGTCTCGTCGAGAAGTATGATTTTCGTTTTGAATCACTTGATTTCGTTGAGTATTGAAGAAGTTATGAACGTTTAAAGTTTACTTAGTTTTTGGCGAGTTTTCAAGTTTTCACTCGGACCAGTCAACTCTGAGGCTATTTTCCGGCAATCTCTGGCAACCATTGGGCTTCAAAATAGGTATAATCTTATTCTATACTTTTCTATCTTCATTTTGATTATTATGGGTCAGATTTGATTAAGAAACGATTGAGTTACGAAGCTTTGAAAATTGCCCAAACTTCCGGCCAAGAGCTTCGGGACACTTAACGGAGTTTTTAACGGAAGGACCAAAATGATGGATGGTGGACAACCTCAGGGACCACTTTTATCAATTTGGAATCTTAGGGACCAAAGTGATGAGTTATGCAAATCTTAGGGACCATTTTGACAATTTATCCTAAAAAGTATAAGCAAAAATTAGACTACAAGATCCAGTACTCATAGTGCTTCCAGTTGTCAAATTCTTTGAGAAATGCGTCTCTGTCTTGACCATGAAATTCATAAAATTCTTGATAGCTGTTGACATATATGGAAAAGCCAAGGTCAAATATTATTAATGCTATATATAAACATCTGTGTGTATAAATCCATTATTTGGAATATAAAATTAAAGAGAGATAACATAAATTTAAGGAAGATGCTATTAACACTACACTTGTTAATGTCGAGTTACATGAGAAGCTCGTGCAGGGATTATTGCACGCGATCACAATGGTACACTTTTAGGTGGTGCTTCTTTACAATCACATCGATCCTCGTCTGATGTCGCCGAAGCAGAGGCTGTTCTTGGGGGTCTGAACTTTGCCAAAGACAAATGTTTCAACCATATCATCATTGAGAGCGATTCTTCCAAGGTCATTGAGTGCTTGAGGAAACCAAACCTTTACAACCAATGGTGTCTATATCGAATGATAGAATTTGACACACCCCGACCAGGGTTGTCCACTAGAACTCCGAATCGAGTTGTGCTGGCTGACACCTGGAGGGTGACGAAGCCATAAAGTATGATGATGTGGAAAAATGTGAATAAATTTAAACCTAAGAGTGTCTAAATACCAGAATGTGCTGGTGAGTGGGAATGAACCCACTTCACACGTGATGTTAGAGCATAAACAGTACAGTTGAGTGAATCGAGAATCATACCCTCGAAATAATCTCCAATATTAAGAATCACCACGAATCTTCGACAATAAGAAAGCTCAACTAATAGAACCTGGAGGGCGAAAACAAGATAAGGGTGAGTGGTCCTGGAAATAAAATTTTAATAGAAACCATATAAAACATTATAACTTCTCGCTATAACACCTATATAATTTACAGAAAAATCATAAATATACCACAACACAGCATCTTATCAGCAATATCAATAATCATGTGATTAATAACCCATACTAGCACACAAGTCAGAGTCACCTATAGTGACCAGTACGACTACACCCATATCTCATCAATCAATGTTAACTTATAAGTTGGAGTCACCTATAGTGACCTGTACGACTTACCCATATTTCATCACATATGCTAGCTCATCACATATTTCATCACATATACTAGCTCATAAGTCGGAGTCACCTTTGGTGACCTGTACGACTTATCCATAGCTCAATAAGTATACCTGCACACGAGTCGGAACCACCTAAAGTGGTTGGAACGACAGGACTAGGTGTAATTAAATACGCTCAAGTGCTATGATCATGTGAAGACTGTGCGAATAATCGCGGGTCATTTACGAGTCGGAACTAGGGGTGGGTTCAAAAAACCGAAAACCGAAAAAAACCGAAAACCAAACCGGACCGAGACCGAAAAAAACCGAACCGAAAAAAAACCGAACCGAAACTGTCAAACCGAACCGAACCGAATCTGGTCAGTTCGGTTTCGGTTTTTGAGGTTCGGAAACCGAACCGAACCGAACCGAACCGATATATATATATATTTAATTATTTGTTTCAATATTATAAATAGTTTAGTCATACAATCATAACAAAATATAACCTGTTGTCAAGTTGGTTTCCGGGAAATTTTTAAAGCCCCAGTGCATGGGTTCGAACCCTCATGCCTCCAGGATTTCAGAAGAGTTTTTAAACTTTTTTTGAGAAATCGTCAAAACCCTTTCTTCTAACCCTAGCCACTAGCAGCCGCACCTTTTATTTTTTTCATTCCTCTCTTCTCTTCTCTCTCGTTCCCTGCCTCCAGTCTAACCCTAACCAAGTAACCATCTCGTGCAGCCGAGCCTCCTCTCTCTCTCGCTGGGTCTCTCTCCGCTTCGTCTTCTTCCTTCCCAGCGACCTGCGACCTGCGACCTGTCTCACATCTCGCCGATGCCATCTCACTATCAGTCTCTCACCCCCGTGACCCATGACCCGGGCGCGACCCACGACTTCCTCTCGCCATTTCGAGTCTCGACCCACAAATTCCCTCTCTTTACAGGTATACCTTCAGCTTTATGTTTTTTGTTTTTTGTTTTGATGATTAGTGATTTAATATGATCAAAAAGGTAGGGGAAAAAGGTAGCTGGAAGTTTGACAAAAGGGGTTGTTTAGATTTTGGTGAAAACCCCACCAAGAAAATCTAAAGTTTTTTTCCGAATCGATTTTGTTGTTGTGATTTGTTGATCTGAGCTGTGCAGTTGAGGGTGGTGTGAATCTATGATACAAAATCAGATGTGAGTTGTTTCAAACTTTGTATGTTTGTTTGAATTTAGGAATTAGGAAGTTAGGTTTTGCAGCTTCAAAGAGCGAAGAGATCTTTTTGCGATTGATCATTTACCAGTTTGATCTTGATTTCGCTTCTCAGTGAGTATAATATTGGAAACATTTGTAGTGTCTGTGAGCATTTGTTGTTGTAATTGGTTGTGCATATATTAAGTTGCTTGGATACGCGTTTAATTGGACGAAGAAAAAGAAGAAGAAAATGGTTGGGAGGACTGATGGAGTGACCGATAATGTCTACTCAAATGGGTTGCTTCACCACTCAAGTGATTCTGTTGAGCAGAAGCTTGATGAGCTTCGGAGTTTAATGGGCAAAGCAGAAGGTGATCCGCTTAGGATAGTTGGTGTAGGTGCAGGTGCTTGGGGAAGTGTCTTTGTTGCTATGTTGCAAGATAGTTATGGTCATTTAAGAGATAAGGTCCTAATAAGAATATGGAGAAGACCAGGAAGATCAGTTGATAGAGCAACAGCCGAACATTTATTTAAAGTGATCAATTCAAGGGAGGATGTACTTGAGAGAATACTAAGAATAAGTACTTGAGAGAATAACTCTTTTGCTTTTATATTTTCAAAACATGTACTTGAGAGAATACTAAGAATAAGTAAGCCAATTTACTACCTTACATTGCAGATAACTGGACAACCAAGTGTACTGTATTATGCTGGTCCAATTCTTCAGGTAAATCCTGCGAATCTGGATTAGGATTGATGCTATCATCCTCTCTCTGTATAAATAATTGATGTTTGTTTAAGCATATTGCATATGATTCGCATTCGGGGAGATGGAAACATGTCATATTTTCTATTTCTATCTTATTTGTGGTTGTTTTGCATTTTTTGGAGGAACAAAAAAAAAAAAAAAACCGAAACCGAACCGGAAAAACCGAACCGAAAAAAAAACCGAACCGAAAAAAATCGAAAAAAATTTGAGCCGAACCGAACCGAACCGAAAATTCGGTTTGGTTTCGGTTTTGGCAAAAAACCGAACCGATAAGAACCGAACCCAGCCCTAGTCGGAACCACCTATAGTGGTCTGTACGATAGGACTATGCACCTACCTTGGATCCAAGGTGAGCGTGAGGTGCGGGAGGTGAACATCACGTGAAGGATTGTGCCCTGGCCACGGGCGGAAGCACTAACACCGGGGTGCAGGTTTATGAGCTCTAATTGTATCTATTGTAACATATACTATTCATGGGCAATCTGTATGACAGTGTCGGAGTTGGCTATCATTGCAACCTATACGACAAGGTCAGAGTTGCCTAAACATACGTGTAGTCATACCATAACCCCATCATTTCAACTAATACCATAAACTCACCTGAACTTACCTGGGTGTCCTGCATTGACCTTTGCACTTTAAGCGTTCATAATAATTATGTGCCGGTAATATACATATAGATAAACCATGATGAAATCTGATACTCAACCACATTATAGCATTTCCAATTATACACACACACACACACACACACACACACACACACACACACACACACACACACACACATATATATATATATATAATGTGGCATAAAAAAAATGCATAAGCTGTAACACTCTACTCCCGAATTATTTATTTTCGGAAATAATTATTGGTGACGAGCCCAACTAGACACTAGTTTAATTAATTATCATTACTTACGCTTCCTTACTTCAAATTCTTGATTCTTTACACATTGATTTATGACCAACATTTAGCCACCAAAACATAAGGTTAAATCTCATATTTTTCCACCAATGTCTCTCACATTGCTCAATTCCCTAAACAAGACTATTGTCTCAATTATTGTATGGCTGCATCTAACTCCTCGTTAGATTGCCTATGTATCCTAAACAGGGATCAAGCCATTCGTAGTTCACAATAGTACTTCAAAGCATTCGCAGTAATTATATGTAATAATCAATTTATAAACGTTTGTGGAATTGTCAACCATATATATAATATACGATAGAAAGGAAAAGACCCACTCACCTGAGGTTTGCGCTACGACTCTCTAGCACGCATATCGAAACATCACGAACCATCGTCGTCTACGTTGATTATTGATTCCATAGTATACACAGGGTTGACAAACTACTTGCAAAAGTTTAAATATCAATGAAGATACTAAAATCTGTTATTGGGTGACAAAAGAAGATCGCCAATCTTCTTTAGAAGAAAGTTGGTTGATAAATACTTTAGTTCAGGTCGTTATCTTTCTTATTCCACATTGGTCCTTTAAGTTGAGCGTTAGCACATAAATACCCCAAGACCAGAGAATTGAATGGATTCAGTAGCTCAGGTCTAGGTAAATAACTTGTTCTTATTGCATGATAAAGAATTTGTTTGGAAGTACTTTTAATATGACTGAAAGTATTTTCAGAGAAATATTTTTGGGTTCTAAAAAAATTTGAATTGCTTCATGCAAGAAGCACATAAAGCATTTCAAGTGCGTTTCTAGGATTGACTTATATTTTTGCTAAGAGTAAATTGTAGCAATGGTCTCTCAACTTTAACTCAATTGGAGTAATGGTCATTCAACTAAAAATCCATTAGCAGTGATCCCTCAACTCATCAAAACGTGCAGCTATAGTCCCTCAATTAAAAATTCATTACCTATGATCCCTCAAATTTAATCTAACTAAAGAAATGGTCCCTCAACTTTAACCCAATTAGAGAAATGATCCCTCAACTTTAATCCAATTGTAGCAATGGTCCTTCCAACATAACTCATTTTGACAAAATTTTGACAAAGTTGATGAAAATGGCCATAGCTATACGTTTTCATGAGTTAAGGGACCAATGATAATAAATTTTTAATTGAGGGACCATTGCTCCAATTTGATTAAAGTTGAAATACCATTGCTACAATTTACTCTTTTGCTAAAGATTGCTTACAATTGAGAATGTGAGAGATTTTAATGGATTTATAAATCCATGGATTTTTATGGAGTTTAATTGATTTGTAGAGATTCCATATAAAATTTTGATTCAATTCCCTCAAAATCTCATGGTAAGAGGTGAGATTTGTGGATGCTTAAAATACACTACGAAATCTCTCCAATTCCCTCTAATTCCTCAACTTTCTCAAATTCTTTAAAATCAATTTCTAATTGAATACACCTGTAATGTTATAAACTTCTTTAAAATCTTAATTGAATACACCTGGATTTCTAAGGATTTTAATAAACTATCTTAAAATTCTAATTGAATACACCTAGAATTTCAGAGAATCATTTAAAATCTCAATTGAATACCCCTAGATTCATTAAAAGAATTAAAATCCTTTAAAATCCCAATTGAATACACCCCCTAAGGTTGTGAGAATTTTGATGCATTTTTAATTAGCACTTAACATAATGTTCAATATTACATTTTCATATTAAATGACTTGTATACCCTTATATGCAATGACAATTTTGATCCTCACGTTTAAAAAATAAACTTTAAATACACCACAAATCACTTTAAACGTGTATATCCCAAGCTACAAAACCCTAACCAATGAATAGAGAAGGACGGCTCAAACCCAAAATCTAAATTTATTACAGAATTTTTTTACGAAGAGAAGAAAGATCTCATTAATCGATCTGCTATGATAAAGAAAAAAGGGCGAAACTATAACAAAAAAAAAAAAAAAAAAAAAAAAACCCTTATCTTCCAAAACTTTTCCTTCGATGTTTTGACAGAAGACTGCTGTTAAACTAGACACCTGCTGCTAAGAATATAATCACTGGCTAAGCTGTGCACGTTATATAACCAAAAAAAGAAGAAAAAACTCATTCAGAGTATCTCGATTTTCGATCTAATGATTCATGGAGGCTTTATATTCATTTTTCTACATACGAAATCACATTACCCAATTTCATTGTTTTGTGATTACACATAAATAAGAAATAAAAATAAAAACATAAAATATGTATTTGCACCTAAAGTGTGGAGTGTATGTAGAAAATGTGGGTTATGCAGCGTGAGGCTATTATAGAAAAATATGTGAGGTGTCACATCTCAGTCTCGGTTCCGCCGTAACACGATACCATTCCCTCACAGTTGTTGGATATTTAATATTATAATATAATATTATAATATTTAATATTAGTTTGAATGAAAATATTAGTTTGTGAAGTGTTTCATGCAGAGAATGCAACACTTTCTGTATAGTATTTAAAACATAATAGTTGTAACCTTTCCCTTATTGGTTGTCATGGTTATAGAAGTGGTGCGAACCGCAAAGCATCGGTATAGAGTTAGTCACGCAGTTTAGAAGAAGGCACTTGGGTTATATATAAACCCAGTAACACTAAGCCATGAAAGTAGTAGAAGAATAACAAATTTAATTACTCTTGAGAAATAGGGTTCCCCCACTCTATTTCTCTCATTCTTCGTTTGTTTTCTGAGTCATGTCTTGAGAGTACGGAATATATGAAGTTCGCCAGAGTCCGAAAATTGAAGTGCTTTGACTTCGGATTATAGATTGTTGAATCCTGGGAGATGGACGCCTATCGAACTACAAGCACAAGAGTATGGGCGAAATTCTATCTTTAGGACATTGCTTTTATGCAAGCCTCAATCTCCAAGTTTGTTAGTATTTCTAACTTTCTCCCTAGTTATTTATATTAATCTCATATATAATTGATGTTGTGAATTTCTTTATGATTATTATCATTGGAATTCTTTTATATTTTTCATATTTTCTAATATTGCTCCAACAATCTAAAGATAGAATTTTCTTCATGCAATAATTAGAAAAATATGGATTCATTTGGCTATGTTTATATTCTCGGTACAGTTCAGGCTTAAGGGAATATACCTGTAATAGTTGATTGTAATTTTCATGTTAAACCTTTTGAATACAAGTGAAAGGATGTCAAAGGCAGGAAATTACATCCTTCCTGCCAAGCCCAAAAGGGAACGGCTATGACTGTTCAAATCGAACAAATGCATGGAAGACTAAGTAGATGCCATCTTTCCAAAAATGTTGAAGGGGCATGATGACTTATGGGTCTTTTGTCAGTAACTATATTGAGTTACGGAGATGTGGTTATGACTTGATCTTTTTCAGACTAACGAAGGAGATCAATGGTGTTTATGAACAGCATCAGTTTGCGGTTGGCAATCACGTCTTCCTGCTAAAGACGTAAATGGTGTATCTTTTGCATTTAAAATAAAAAGACATGTTAATTGGTAAAACAGCCAAACACATGTTGGATTACATGAATCGTACCATAAGTCACAATTAATTAAGAGGCTTTGCCCCGTGTGTGTGTATTTTCATTGAAGTATGGTTTTTGTGTTCGCAAAGCACTTAAATTAAGAAACTTAGATTCGTTTCTTTTTGACAATCAGTTTTAGATATATTGATTTAGTAGATGAATGAATTGCCATTTGCTTTGATTAAAAAGCTACACTGTTGCTTACATTTGATGGGTTTTGCATACTGTTGAATATACGTATCTCTTACAATAGTTTGGATTGGTGTTTTAACATAGTTTTGAATGGTAATTTCGCCATAATACATTCATTTTTGGACAATGGATCATGTTGTTTTGCATGTCAAACGGTTTGGAACTCAATAACTATTAAGGTTTTATCATTTCCGAAATGAAAATGTCATAAAGCATGATGATATATTGAAAAACTATAGTGTTGAACTGTATTTGGTCTGCCATATGAGATTCCAAGGAAAAAGCATGCCATTTGAAGTGCTGCTTTTGACAGTGAAAGGGTACGACCTTTCCAACTAGTATATGATGCAACACTTAACTTTCTGGAAGATTTCTTGAGAAGCATTTAGTTTATGTGTTTTGCTTCTTTGCCGAGGAGAGTGATGCATTTGCCATGTCAGTCATGGAGAAAATGAATATTATTGAGTGTTATTCAAAATGATCTCAATATAGAGAAATAATCTTGAAATTGTGGGGGTCTTTCACAAAGGAAAAGACAACACTAAAAATGTGCGGGGCATTTCACATAATTGTATTAGACATGCATGATGATACTTATTAAGTAAGCATATAAATGGACATGGACATTGGGTCATGTATGTTAGTCATAGTGTGGAAAGGATGAAAGCCAAGAAGTGATTTTTCCATAATGGCTAGTGAGGCATGAAGGCCTAAGAAGATAGATATATAAGGTCTATCTTAGTTGTTCCTTACTTCTTAAAGTGGAAAATGTGATCGATTTAATGATAGCATTACAAGAAACTACAATTATGAAAGAATTGTGGGGGTTGGTTAAAAGTAAGTTGCTGATTGAAAGACATTTAAGATGTCATCTCCTGTAATGAGTAATTGTTTAAGGTATGGCAAGGTTAGAGACCTTTTTACAACTACCTTAAATGTGGGGGAGTATGCCCAAGTATTAGCAAATTACTAACTAAAGTCCCAACATGTTGAGGACTTGACGTTGTAAAACAACTACTCTCGTATGAAATATAATTTCATAAGATGAATTGTGCATTCCATTAAAAATAGTCAACCTAATAGTGAATCCAATTATTAAAGGTTAGACTAGAGAGTAAGTTGATCATCGAGGGGAATGAGGCTAAAGCCAACATAACTAATGAATCAGCCGAGCGGAAACCTAACTTAGTTGGTTGGAGATCCCATGGTCTAAGTTCAATAGGCAAACTGGTTGGGCATGATTCAAAGAAGTTAACACACTATATACCTCATTCCTAAGATGGAAGAAGTGTGTTGTCTGCAGATGTTTTAGGTTGTATATTTATACTTAATGACAGTGATATCTTATAAATAAGAGGAATAGAGCAGACTATTCTTAATCAGTGGTCACCTATGTGAGAGTAGAAGTGGGTCGCTTCTATGAGAATGAGATGGCTAAATTCTCTAAAGCTCTCATGAATCCGGGATTTGTTCAGGACCAAAATGAACACAACCGTATGAACTGGAATATATTAGGATTAGTGATGTGTGTTGCTTATTGTCTCGGTTTACTACTGCGGTGAACAGTTCAAGATTCTATATTCACTGCGTCACCAAATAAATCCGATAAGTATTCACTAGGGTAGGTTCAAGTCCAAAAGACACCTCTCCCGATGCATCTCTTTTCCGCCTGTACTCTCAAATTCTTCCTAAATTTTCATTCATGTGGGGGATTGTTGGATATTTAATATTATAATATAATATTATAATATTTAATATTAGTTTGAATGAAAATATTAGTTTGTGAAGTGTTTCATGCAGAGAATGCAACACTTTCTGTATAGTATTTAAAACATAATAGTTGTAACCTTTCCCTTATTGGTTGTCATGGTTATAGAAGTGGTGCGAACCGCAAAGCATCGGTATAGAGTTAGTCACGCAGTTTAGAAGAAGACACTTGGGTTATATATAAACCCAGTAACACTAAGCCATGAAAGTAGTAGAAGAATAACAAATTTAATTACTCTTGAGAAATAGGGTTTCCCCACTCTATTTCTCTCATTCTTCGTTGCAAAGCATCGGTATAGAGTTAGTCACGCAGTTTAGAAGAAGGCACTTGGGTTATATATAAACCCAGTAACACTAAGCCATGAAAGTAGTAGAAGAATAACAAATTTAATTACTCTTGAGAAATAGGGTTTCCCCACTCTATTTCTCTCATTCTTCGTTTGTTTTCCGAGTCATGTCTTGAGAGTACGGAATATATGAAGTTTGCCAGAGTCTGAAAATTGAAGTGCTTTGACTTCGGATTATAGATTGTTGAATCCTGGGAGATGGACGCCTATCGAACTACAAGCACAAGAGTAGGGGCGAAATTCTATCTTTAGGACATTGCTTTTATGCAAGCCTCAATCTCCAAGTTTGTTAGTATTTCTAACTTTCTCCCTAGTTATTTATATTAATCTCATATATAATTGATGTTGTGAATTTCTTTATGATTATTATCATTGGAATTCTTTTATATTTTTCATATTTTTTAATATTGCTCCAACAACAGTTTTGTTTTGGGAAGCTCAGACAAGAACTTCCCAGTGGGTCACCCATCATAGAAATGCTCTCGTCCGAACTCGCTTAACTTCGAAGTTTTGAAGGAATCTGAAACCAGTGAGTTCCCACAAGGTCTCATGCTATAGGGAGGGGAGCATGTACATATAAGGCACATCATCCCCTCTCCGTTGATCGATGTGGCATGTTACAATCCACCCCACTTAAGGGGAACATGGCGTCTTTATCGGCATATCCACACTGAATGACAGAGTGGCTCTGATATCAAATTGCCACATCCTAGTTTCGGCTCCGTCGTAGCACGATATTGTTCGCTTTGGGCTTACCATTCCCTCACGATTTTGTTTCTAGGAAGTCAGACGAGAACTTCCTAGTGGGTTACTCATCCTAGGATTGCTCTTGCCCGAACTCACTTAACCTCGGAGTTTAGATGGAATTCGAAGGCATCGTGCTATAGGGAGGGGAGCATGTACATATAAGGCACATCACCCCCTCTCCATTGGTCGATGTGGGATCTTACAATCCACCCCATTTAAGGAGAACCCGACGTCCTCGCCTGCACATCCGCACCGAACAACAGAGTGGCTCTGATACCATTCTGTCACATCCCAAACCAGCTTTATTGTGGCACGATATTGTCCACTCTGGACTTACCATTCCCTTACAGTTTTGTTTTTGGGAACTCACGAGCAACTTCTCAGTGGGTCACCTATCCTGTGATTGACCTTGCCCGAACTCGATTAACTTCTAAGTTCTGATGGAACTCGAAACCAGTGAATTCCCAAAAGGCCTCGTGCTATATGGAGGTGGGCATATACATATAAGGTACATCACCCCCTTGCTGTTGATCGATGTGAGATGTTACATGAGGTGTATTAAGATAGATTTTAATTAAAAAAGCAGATGTAGAACGTAATAAGTATGTGATGTATATTTAATAATATGTGAAGTGTTTATAAAACAAGTCATTTCTAAATTATTCTTATTTTATTCTTCTCTATAAGAAGGAATATACATAATTACATGACCTGGTACACAAGCTAATAATAGGAAACCTAAAACCAAAGTATAATTGTAAATTAATAACCCAAGCCCAATAGGCACAATAGGAGGCGAGTATAATATGTGAAAAATGCTGAACATTCATTTACAAAAAGTTACATGAATTTAATGATATTTAGTTTATTTTAGTGTGGCAAATAATACATGCAACCAACATTTTATGAGATATACTCATTCATTGTCATAGAGTTTGACATTTATATGTTTTGTCTCTAATCCTATAAAATACATGACATGTAAATGAAATTTAGGAATTGAGCAATTCAGTAAACAGCAGACCGGAATGAGTTAAAAACGTTGAATTCATGTAGCCTTTATGATCTAAACAAGTGTGTTCTTAAATGGATGGTCAAATTCTAGTATGATGGTCTTCAAATGAAATGTTTGGTACTATATGTTTCCGCATTTAGATAACCGATGATGGTTTGATCTTGCAAATGAATGTTCAACATTTTTTTACTAGTAAACCACTATTGTTCTTGAACTTTCAATTCAAAATCTCTTTCAAGAAATGGATAATGATCATGTCAACGTTGAGGGGCTAGATAGTGTGCATGTTGACTTGATATTAGGCGTATTTCTAGGATAGATATGTATAAAAAAATCGTCAAACGCTATTCATTTATCTTTGAGTAATGCGAGGTAAACTAAATTTATAAACCAAATGATGTGCCACCAATAAAAACACTCACGCTAATCAACACTTAAGTAATAATTAATTTAAACATCAACTTCTATGTCATTTAGGTTACAAGATTTCGTCTACAAATTTAATCTTCTTAACATTACCCTTTATCTTTAGATCAATCATGCTTGTTATATCATTACTTAACGGCTAATTTAACAAATTAACTAACATGTGTATGATATTCAAATGAAATAATAATTAAATGCATGAGATGAAAATATTTTAATATGTATGATGTTGTAATTGAACACAGACTTGAGAAGACAAAATGTAATTTACCTTTTGCATGGTATTCAAATGAAATAACAATTAAATGCATAAGGTGAAAATATTTTAAGAAGTATGAGGTTGTAATTGACTTGAGAAGGCAAAATGTAATTTACCTTTTGGTTAAAGGTACAAGTTAGGATGGTAAGCCTGTAAATATTTTAAGGCCCGTAATCCAAAAATTATTTTCGATTTTAATTGGGGAAAATCCAGCAACCATTATCAGCCTTCAGATTTTCGAAAGTCTCAACCTAAGAACTATATACATGTGCAAGCCCATCTATCCTTCAGTAGCCTTGGATCGAGTCAGAACCTTGATGGAAGTCATTTTTCTCTATCATTTGGTTTCCCCTTTTACTTTTCAGTTTTGTGTTTAATCTTAACCAAAAATTAAAAGAAAAATATAATAATCCTGGTATGAATGGGCTACAAACTCGGGATCTCACATTTGCCACTACAAAAACTAAACGAGAGTGACAACCAAATATTTAAGTTCTTACAAATACGACGACAACCGCACCATGACCATGCAGAAAAATAATCTGGCTAATCATAAAAACTATATTCTCGTGATGGGCTACTCACAACTATGAATCGAAGTTGTTAAAAATATATACATAATATCTACAACCGCACAACCATTAACATGCAGAAACCAAAGACTTGCATGGTAGAAAAATCCTAGGGTAAGATCGTGTGGTGTAAATTTTACCAGGACAAGACTAGAGAGAACCAAATTGGGTCCAATGATGAATGATGGTGTTTCGTTTTCCCAGGTTGGTTGGGGTCCACCCTCTGCAGCTATGATGACAACCATGAATGGTCATGGGTGCGTAGACGTGGCTCAGTTCAATATCCAATTAGAGTATTGCGGATTGATTCAAATAATTTGCTGTCTATCAGTCTCAATCTCCCTCAGATCAGCCACTGAAAGCCAGGCAAACCAGCAAGACCCCTCTGCTCCCAGATATCATGGCTCGGCCCCATCCTTACCTCTCCGCTCGTGTGGTTTGCAGGTCTCACCAAGTATATATGTAACAATCATTCATTTGGCGTAAAAAACACATACCTTCATTTTTTTTGTTTCTTTTTCCCCTTCACTTTTTCTCCTCTGCATTCATTTCTTTCAGAGTAATCCTTTCCCATATCTTGTTTATATATTCCAAAATTAAATGTTATGACTTTTTATAAAGGCTATACATTCCTGATATGTAATTGCAGAATTGCAATTCTTTATATGGCTTAAGAGAAAAAATTATATCTGAATTGAAAATGATCATGACAACAGATGGATAAACTTTAGAAATTAATATATTGGGATATCATCCTATCGAGGTTACACATTGCCCATATAAAAAATACTCGAAACATTTGTAAACTAGGTTCCATGTTTCAGAAAATACGTAGAATAAAGATGCAAAAATAATTAATTATATATTGTGCTTACTGCTTATAACAATATATATCATACAAGAATATTCCCTGGTTTTCTCACAATATTAGGTAAATTAGATGAAACAGAAACAAAACTGTAATGAAGTGGATCTTTAGGCCATCTCCAACCGAAGGGTCCAGAGGGCCAGAGGGCCGAAAATAGCCCTAAAACCGTCTCCAACCGAGGGCTAGGCCAGAGGGCTCGGGAATCTGGGAGGGTCCCACGGGATCGGAGAGGGCTGGAGGGCTGGAGGGCTGGCTGGCTGGCTTTTTTTTTTTTTTAATGTTTCTCATTTCTGTCGGTTATAACCGACATAAATAACAATTTGAATTCAAACTTCCAACGGCTAGCGCCACTAGCCGTTGTAAACCTTTTTTTTTTTTTTATGAATTTAAACCTTTTTTTTTCTTATTTTTTTCTATAACTTCCTATAACTTCTATTTTACAAAATTTGTTTCAATTTTTTTTAATTCTATTTTTTTCCTATAACTTATATTTTACAAAATTTGGTTCATATTTTTTTCATATAACTTCTATTTTACAAAATTTGTTTCATATTTTTTTTTAAATTCCATTTTTTTCTTATAACTTCTATTTCACAAAATTTGTTTCATATTTTTTTTAAATTCTATTTTTTTTCTATAACTTCCTAAGCCATTATACAACATTAAATTAAATTAAGTAACATGAAACAACATTAAACAATACGAAACAACATTAAATAACATTAACCAACATAAAAATTACACAACACTAACCAACATGATTTTTAAATAAAATTAAGTTGTAGTTTTTAAATAATAAATTATGTTTGGCCCTATGGCCCTTTGGCCCTCGGTTGGAGACGGTTTTTTGTGACAGGGCTAAAACGAGCCCTCTGGCCCTCTGGCCCTCGGTTGGAGACGGAGGCAAATATGACCCTGTACTGTTCATTAAAATATTAATATCTTGAAGAATCTTGGAAGGCCAGAGGGCTAAAACGAGCCATCTGGCCAGCCCTCGGTTAGAGATGACCTTAGGGTAGGATTTGGATTTCGGTTTTTCCAAGGAGCACATATGGTTTGAATTATATAATGCAAGATATTCGAATGGAGGAGCACAATGTGTGGTCCAAAGCATGAAATGATAGTACAGTCTGACACACACACACACACACACATATATATATATATATATAGAAATAGAGTTAATTATACGTTGCCCACGGATTTAATTCACAAAGATGACCAGTGAGTGACCCTCCGCGCACCCGCCCTTCAAAGTTGTAAATATATTGTGATGTCCAAAATTTGTCTAGTGCTCCTAAATGATAACATTCATCCAGATAAATAGAGATGAATGTATGTATGCAGAACACACAACAGCAAAGCCTAAAGAAATAGAGAGATGAGAGCGAGAGAAAGATTAAGAAGAATGAAAGCTTTTGTTATTTCTCAACTGATTCAATACTTCCTCACACACACAGAGTACATGTTTATATATCCTGCAGATATGCCTTATCAGCTACGCTATTACTCTAACTACCTGATAACAAACTAACTCCAATAGCTGATGTGGTAATCTGTGATGATGTGTCAAATGCTGTGGTAGACGACTGATGATGTGGCAATAGCCATATACCTTCAACACTAAACTCCCCTCATTTTAGGGTGCCTCTGGGAGGGACCACTGCCCCAAAACTTACTTGTCCGTTGTCGTTTTGTCGAGGCCCCCTGGGGTACCATACAACAATGCAACAGACGGTCTTAAGCCTCTCTACTCGGTTTGGACAGGGTATATACCCTAAAGATTATAGGACTAATATACTGACCCAGATGCTTAATATCGGTATAACTGTTTTGCCTTTTGGAGGATAAAGTGACACAGAGGGTCCTAAGATTAGCTGCAAAATTAAAGCACAGTTTTATCTTATATGCACCGACTATCTATTTGAGCATATTTTGTTCCAAGAATATATATGCCAACCTGCTTTGACATCCTATATTGCATCTTAGTGTCTCTTTTGGTATAATATCAACAAGATCTACCGGCATGCACTCCACGCCATAATCAGAGGTGTCATGTTTTGAACAAAAGAGAGAACAAGAAAAGAGTTGCCAAGTTTACATATGATAAACGTACTTTTGCGTTTCTTTTTAGGGGCACTAATCAGAGTTGAATGCATTATATAAGTGTGTTTCTATTTGTTATATATTCACGGCTTATTGGTTTAGGTCAAAATCCAACTTTTCAATGCGCGTTTTTAATGTTTTCTAATTGTAAAGAGTATGAATTTATATTGGGGAGAGAAGGAACCGTGTATGTGCTCGCCATTCTTAACCATTATGCAGAAATCTAGAAGAATAGGCAAGAAGAAAACAGAGAAAAAGGAAGATAAGAGAGAGGAATAATACAGAAAAAGCTGAACTTTTGTTTATTATCTTAACTGAATTGAATGCAATAGTCACAGCTTTATATATAGAAATGAAAAAGAAACGAACTTGCTTAATCTTTAAGATATCTAACCGACTCTCTAACAAAACATAACTAGGCAGCCTTGGCACCTCATTACTGACTTATCCGTCAACATCCCCTCAATCTCAACTAGGGCAACCTAGTTTGAGATTGAAACAATATCTTACAAATGCAGGACTGTGAGGTGCTTTTGTCAACAAATTAGCAGTTCGATCATCATTATATAGACATTTAACATGAAGATCTCATTGGAGATCCCCTTCTCTCACAAAGTGGTGATCAATATCAAAATTTTTAATTCTGGAAATGACTTGATTGGAACTTAGGGCAATAGCTGACATGTTATCACAGTAAATGATGGGAGGACTTGACAAAAAAAATAAATAAGAAGAGAATGCTTTGAATGTGTTAATTGTATTCTTCTCATTCTGAGGTATATATAATCATATACAATCCTACTACAATAAAGAAAGAATAATTACAAGCAATCTACCACCTAAACTAGGAAACACAAGATTATAGGAATCCCAGAATTAAAGGACATATTATACAAGTCAACACTCCTCCTGAAGTTGGTGCATATACACATGCCCAACTTGTCCAAAAAACTTGAAAACTTGTCACTAGAACCGGCCTTTGTAATTATATCTGCCACTTGATCCTCGGTCCTAATTAGGGAAATTCAATTACCTTTCCTTCCAATTTCTCTTTAATGAAGAACCTATCAACCTCCACATGCTTAGTCCTATCATGTTGTACCAGATTATGAGCGGTATCCCTTGCAGCCTTGTTGTCACAGAATAACCTTATCGGCCGACTATGGTTAACCCCCAAATCTTGTAATAGAAACTTAACCCACAAGAGTTCATAAATACCAAGAGCTATACTTCTATATTCTTCTTCTACATTCGACCGAGCTACTACGTTCTACTTCATGTTACCAGATTACCTCCAACAAAAGTGAAGTAACCTGATGTCGATTGTCGGTAATCTACCGAACCCGCCCAGTCGGTGTCGCTATATCCTTCAATCCTGATGCTCATTTTTCTTAAACAAGATTCCTTTTCCTGGACTCCCCCTCAAATAACACAATATTCTCATAACCGCACTCATATGTTGTTCTCCCGAATCATGCATATACTGAATGACCACACTTAAGGCATGAGCAAGATCAAGTCTTGTATGGGCCAAATATATCAATCTCCTAACTAACCTCTGATATCTTCCTTTATCTACCGGTACTTGATTTTGGTCGATACTCAACTTCATTCCTTCAGCCAACGGAGTTGCTACAAGTTTACATGCTGACATCCCCGTCTCTTTTAACAAATCAATAATATACTTTCTTTGGGACAAAAATATTCCAGACTTGCTTCTTGATACCTTAATTCCAAGAAAGTATTTCAGAGATCCGAGATCTTTCATTTCAAACTTCGTGGACAAATACTTCTTTAGTGCCGACTGTTCAACTGGGTCATTCCCTGTAACCACCATGTCATCCACATATACAATGAGTGTTGTAATCTTCTTATTCTTCCGTTTCAAGAACAAAGTGTGATCCCAATTGCTTTATCGATACCCGAATGCCTTCATTGATTTAGTGAACCTACCGAACCATGCTCTTGGTGACTGTTTCAATCCATATAGTGACTTCTTTAGCTTACACATACCTTACCCTTGTTCATGTCTGTTCTGGTACATCCCAGTGGAAGCTCCATATAAATTTCTTTAGTTAAATCTCCATGTATGAATGCATTTTTGAAATCGAACTGTTGAAGTGGCTAGTCTAGGTTTGCTACCAGGGATAATAGAACTCAAACAGTATTAATCTTGGCTACGAGCGCGAAGGTGTCCGTGTAATTTATGCCATGTTTATGAGTGTATCCCTTTTCCACTAGTCTTGCTTTAAAACGATCAATTGTTCCACTTGCTTTATATTTCACTGTATAGACCTATTTACATCCCACATATTTCTTCCCCGCTAGTAAGTCCGATAGTTCTCAGGTAGCATTCTTCTTTAGCGATCTTAGTTCCTCATTCATTGATTCTTTCCATCTAGGATCGGCTAAGGCTTCATGCACACTGTTAGGAATATATGCAATAGACAATTGATTTATAAATGACTTATTTGATTCAGACAAGTGACAGGTAGACACATAATTATTTAATGGGTACCTCATTCTCGAGTTATGGATTGGTTCGCTTACTGAATATTTAGTTTTACACTTAGGGTCTACCTCATAAGTGGGTTTAGGAATACCTCGATTAATCCTTTCTGGGAGACTACAGAGATGTGTTCCATTTAACGTAAAAGACGATTAGTTATGAGAATCACTAAGAGACGAGTCGGTATGTACTATTTCTTTTATAACTGTGGGGTCCAGCTCCAAGGGGGCCGTGTCAACTGCCATCTCAGGATTGGCAGGAAGTTGCTGTGCGCCAACAACTTGCTCGAAACTAGGCTAATGTGCAATTGGTGTCTAGTCAGCGGTAAGCTAATGTGCTGTGGTTTGCTGCTCAGCGATAGGCTACTGCGCAATCGACATTTGCTTGGTGACAGGTTGCTGTGTAGTGGCCTGTTGCTCAATGCTAGTGATAAACATTTTCTTGGTTGGAGGGTGATAGCAACGATAGCCCTTCTACGTAGTAGTATACCCTATAAACACACATCGAAGAACTCGAGGTTTGAGTTTGTTTTGCCATTAGGGAGAGTGCACGTGGACAAAAACCACGCATCCAAGGACTTGAGGGGGAAGGTTGGGAATTAGTGGGCAACTGAGCAGGGACATAAGGGTCTGAAATGGTGTCTGAAACTTGGGAGTACAAAAGGGAAGCCGATTAATAAGGTAGGCAGCAGACGTGAGTGCCTCACCCCTAATAATGCAAGGGAAGACATGCCTCAAGAAGAGAAGCATAAACCATTTCTAACAAATGTTGATTCTTCCGTTTAGCCACTCCATTTTGCTAAGAAGTATATGGACATATGGTGTGATGAACAATACCGTGCATATCAAAGAAAGAGCGAAGCTCGGTATTAACTTACTCGCCTTCATTATTACTTTGAACCACCTGAATGTTTATATTATATTGTACCGAAACCATTTTGTGAAATTTTTGAAAGGCCATACTAACATCCCTTATTTTTTTTAATAAAGTAACCCAAGTCAATCGTACAATCATCAATAAAAGTGACAAACCAATAAGCTCCACCAAGAGATGCGATTTTTGAAAGGCCCTAAACATTCGAGTGCACAATCATAAAAGGAACATAACTCTTATTTAAACCTGGAGGAAAAGAAGTTCGATGGCTCTTAGCCATTTCACACACATCACACTTAAATTGAGAAACGTCGTTTTTCACAAACAAACTAGGAAATAACTTATGCAAATAACCAAACGAAGCATGACCGATGGTGTGCTGGAGTCTCATTCATTGACAGTGCTTGAGTGAGCAATCCTGAGCTATTGGAATTCAACTCGAGGAAATACAGCTTCCTTCATCTAATACCATAACCGATCGTCTTCCGCATCCGGATGCCCTTAAATACACAAAAATAAGGCCAAAACATCACTAAACAGTGTAAGTTAAGGGTTATTTAGGCAACCGATAATAAATTATAATTTAAGGAGGGAACCACAAAGACAGTATCAAATCTCATGGTATCATAAAGGAAAACAGTGCCTTCCCCAAGAGGGCAGCATCACCATTAGCAACATTAACCTTGGCGTGGGTGGAGTTTTTTAGTGAGGAAACCTATCTAGAATCATAAGTCATATGTTCAGTAGCTCCAAAATCAATTATCCATGTATTATTCATAATAGAAGTGGAAACATCAAGTGTCTTACCATCGGTACCTGTTACAGCAATCAGAGATGATGCTTTACTTGATACATCATTCGAATCATCATTGGTTTCTGAAATAGAAGCTTGAGGTTTGTTGAAGTGAGGGTCACGTGTCTTATCCCAATTCTCGAGATACCCAATTAGCTCGAAGAACTAGCTTTTGGAATGTCCCGTCATACCACAGTGTGGACATTTACCTTGAGGGCGATCATGACTTGTCTGGCCAGTTTGTGGCTAGCCAGACTTACTTTCGAACCCACCTCGGTCGGTTCGGTTGGAAGAAGCTTGAGCTTTGGCTGCCATTCCAACCGGTTCTGAGTTTTGGACCTCAATCTTCATGGCTTCCTTGCAATCCATTTCACGACGAACATACGCATAAGTAGTCTGGAGTCCAGGCGGTGGGTCTTTGCACAGTATTCTTCCACAAACCTGATCAAACACATCATCATGTCCACCAAGAAACAAATCCAACCGATGTTGCTCAATTGTCTTCTGAAATATCTGGACATCTTTTTTCACACGCCATGGCCACTTTTTTAAAGTGGTCCAATTTCTGAAAATCTTTGTCAATTCTCCAAAGTAGCTAGCCAACAGCCACCCATTATGCCTAAGACGTGAAGCTTTCTGATTCAATGAATAAATCCTAGCCTCATCATTCTCATCAAAATAGGAAATCTTAAGAGCATCCCAAATCTCTTTAGAAATTGACAATTGAATATACCGTTTCATGATTTCCGGCTTCATTGCTGACAAGAGCCAACTCTTGATTGTCTTATTTTCATAGAACCAATCATCATATTTGGGATCATTTTCTGCAGATGCTTTGATAGACCCATGAAGTATCCCATATTCTTCCTTCCAGCAATATGAATTTGAATAAAACGAGCCCATAAATCGTAGTTCTTCTCATCCAAATCCATCCCAATGTTGAAGCTTGAATTATCTGGTTGAACCACAACCGGGGTAGTAGTGGGAACCAGTTGGTTGTTCTCGGTAGACATCTTTCACGAAGGGTGATATGCCTGTGCAACGACAAAGACGCTCGAGCATCAACGACACATGTTGCTCGCTGCAGTTTTGGGCAGAAACGGGACACAACAACGACTTCTAGTTGCTCACTATTCGTCGAAGGCGTAGCAGTGGTACTTGGCACTGCATGGTAACACAAACCCAATTAGGGTTCGAAACTTTTCTTTCCTTTTGTTATGACCTAGCTCTGGTGCCAAGAAGAGAATGCTTTGAATGTGTTAATTGTATTATTCTCATTCTGAGGTATATATAATCATGGATAATCTTATTACAATAAGGAAAGAATAATTACAAGCAATCTATCACCTAAACTAGGAAACCTAAGATTATAGGAATCCCAGAATTAAAGGAAATATTATACAAGTCAACAAAATACCTCAACCTTTCAATACTAACACAAACAACATCAACTGCAAAATAATGCTTTATACTTTGCCTCTGCAGCCTAGTCTGAATCAGAAAATGCAGTCAATTGGATTGTTATATCTGTTGAGTAAGTAATTCCACAATGCAGTTCCTTGAAGATATCTCAGTATCCTTTTAGCACACTGAAAATGCACATCAGTTGTATTTGTCACGAATTGACAAACTAAATTCACAGCAAAAACTATATATATATATATATATATATATATATATATATATTTGGCCTTGTGAACGTAAAATATTGAAGTGAACCAACAAGATTTATGTAAAAAGTCGGATCCAATAATGTTTGCCCTCAGTGACCAAAGGCTAATTATGAGGCTTGCATGGGGTAGTACAAGTTTACAAGAATCTGTTCCAGATTTATTAATGAGATTCTTCACATATTTTGATTGATTCACAGAGATATCCCTATTTTTTTTATAATGTATATGTAACCCAAGAAAATAGGTGACTCTACCCATGTCTTTTAGATAAAAAAACTGCAACCAGATCTTGAATAACCTGTTGAACTTTAGTAGTATTTGACCCAGTAAGGACAATGTTACCACATAGAGCAACAACACAATTACATCAAGACCATCCTTTTTCACAAACAAACTAGTATCAGATGCAGAAGCATGAAATCTCATTAAAGGTCGTACCCAGTGCACAAGGCTCCCGCTTTACGCAGGGTCTGGGAGAGGTGAATGTCGGCTAGCCATACCCCCATTTATGGAGAGGCTGCTCCCAAGTCTCGAACCCGAGACCTACCGCTCATGGGCGAAGGCACTTGCCATCGCACCAAGTGCGACCTCTAGAAGCATGAAATCTCATTGCTGGTAAATTTCTCGTAAATCTGAAACTTTATGCTCTTAGGGTCTGTTTTAACCTATATAATGACTTAATCAACTTGCAGACATAATTTGGGTGGGAAGGATCAATAAAGCCCTAAGGCCTCTTCATAAATACTTCTTCCTGTAATCCAGTATGTAAAAGTGCATTCTTTATATCTAATTGCCTCAGTCCTCCTTTGTTAATAGCTGCTAAAAATAATATAAGCCTCACACTGTGTGTCTTACCACAGTACTAAAGATTTAAGAGTAATCCAAACCTTGCTTTTGAGAGAATCCTTAAGCTATAAGTTTGGCTTTGTATACGGAAACATTACCATCATGGTTCTTCTTAATCTTGTAAACCTATTTGCTTCCAATTATGGATCTGTCAGCTGGAGGAGGCACCGAAATCCAAGTCCCTTGAGGTTTTAAGGCATCAAATTCTTCTTACATTGCTACTTGTCATTGAGGAATATAAGCTATTTTTTCTGAAAATAGTTGGTTCTGCAGAATCATCTGTCAAATTCTTCCTCCAGTAAATAGATCTTCATCTGTCAACATGAATGTTGAAATGAAGCAACAAGGCCTTTATAGCATTCTTTGTCAATAGTCTTCCTCTTCAATCTTGTTACGTAGAATGAACAAATGAGGTATTCGAAACATTTTGTGCAATATCTGAAATAGTTTCTAAAGTAGAAGTTGAGATAGGAAGCAATACCTTTAAATGTGTATCATTGGGACATGGTGATGTACCAGAAAGAGGAGTATGAGGAGTATTTCCATGTGAAGAGCTTAATTCTTGTGAAACAGATGCTGAATGATCTTCAATATTAAGTGAGGATGATAAACTGGATTCTTGACTGGAAGATTGAAATTATGGATCTATTAGTTGAGAAACCCCTCATATTGCTACTGATTTTATGATGGAATCTTCAACTTTCTTCATTGATCATGTAATTACAAATGTTGGAATTTTATTTCATACATGTTTCTACTTAAGGTTTGGTCTCATAGTCATTGTGGATTTACAAGACGTAATTGAGATTTAGGGATTGTATTAAATTACTAGTGTTGAATTATATAACATGAGACTAAAGGGGTACAAAGGGATTAAACCCTAACGTTGACGTGAGGATTAAGTCAAAGGCTTTACAGGTGGGCTTTAGGGTTTATTTATGACGGGACTCTAAGGTCAATGCCAACATAAATACAAGGGATCCCTATACACCTAACATACCCAACAAAGTTTCATACTCCCCTTTGAGTCGTTGCATCTAGGGTTAGTAGTGTGCAGAAGATTTTCTTGAGGTTTAGTTAACCATGAAGGATTTACAAGGTGGCTGCAATTCTATTCAACGTCTATAGATTCTCCGGATGAGTGTCATTATTGTGGTTTTAGTTGTTTATGATTGCCAAGATCTAACATAAGCGTCATACAATATGGTATGCTTCACCTTAAGGAATATATGAGCACACATAACTAAGAGAGGATAAAAAATGTTGAGAAAATATTGGGTTCTAAGCACTCGAAGTAGCATGATAACAAGAAGAAAATCAAACAACCACCTTATAGAATCCATATGAAAAAGTAACATAGTATATTGAATAACATATAATTGATAAGATAACAAATTTCACGCCAAAACATACTATTTATGCCTCTTAGCCCTAGATGTTATATATAGGAGTCCAAATAGGAATTTCCACTTTTTAACTTGATCTTTAATGCATTACGCCATCAGATTTACATATCATTATTAAACTCATGATTGAAAACTAAGAAGCTTCGGAAGAAATAGAAACATTTAAGCAGTTTTTTTTTCTTTTCCCAGGCAATTTGCAGTCTGATATGTTGGCTGTAGCAATTACAGCTCATAAGGATATGAAGTAGGGTTAGGCTCTGACAAATATTGTCAAGTAAAAACATAGCATGCAGGACACATATATATCAATGTTTCATATCCAAATCTCATGCAATGTGTCATCACCACCACATGTCTGATTGCTTGGATGCCAAACATTTATTAGAATCTTTGTGCGCCACGAATGAAATCCATAGTCGTCCAACGTCACCCTATACAATTGGTCAAAGACGACATTGTCGACCTGGAAATCTCCCTTTCCATATAACTATATCTGCCATGCAATTTCCTGACGAGTCATATCATGTCCAATCTGAAGTTTGAATCGGTCCGATCTATCAAAAATAGAGAATGTATATACCTAACTTTATTACATTTGATTATTAAGTAGTTGTGCATCGTTTTCTTTCTTAATTTCTTGTGTTTTTGAAAGAGCAATGGCCAACCTTGCAAGCAGATTAAATACTGATCGATCTGAATCACTGAATGCCATGTTCATCGCCTGTATGCCCCAACTTTCAGCTGAGCACATGAATATGTGTTGCTATCGTTGTGTTGATAAAGTAATATTGGTATATATGCCAGGTGTATTGAATATATGCTAGGTCATTAAAACTGCCACATCAGTAGTAACTTAGGATATAAACCATTGTTTGTTGAACCGACTATATAGAGTGTTGATGCACAAAATCAGCGAGGACTTTGGTACAACAAAAAGTGTTAAGTTTGTGATGCAAACATAAGATGTACGTGGTTCACCCAGATTGGCTACGTCCACGGAGTAGAGGAGTTCTCATTAATTGTGAAGGGTTTACACAAGTACATAGGTTCAAGCTCTCCTTTAGTGAGTACTAGTAAATGTTTAGTACAAATGACATTAAGAAATATTGTGAGAGAATGATCTCTATTTATAGAAGATAGTTTCTAGTTTCATTCTGACATTGACACGTGTCGTGTTGTGATTGGCTTCTGATGTTGACACGAGTCGTGCTATGATTGGCTTCTGACGTCGACACGTGTCGCGCTGTGATTGGTTTTTCGGTTGAAGGGAAACTCCTCTGGGTCCTTGACGGTATAACGTTGACCGGTGCTCAGTAGTTTCGGGATTGGTCAAGTATGGTACAAACAGTGCTCCCCTAAGTTCCCGAGTGAGGGAAGCTTCTCGGTTGGGGACTTGCAAGATCCAAGCCATTGAGTAATCACGAAACTTCTAAGTACCGAAATGTGGTATCATTTTCACTTGCCTTATCTGTCTCATACGTAGATGTGGTATCTTCTTTGGAAGTACTTTTCCTCCATCCAGGGGTGGTATCTTTAACCGATGAAGATGCACAAGGTAATGTATCAATTTCACTTGAAGCTTGCTTGTAGTTTCAAGCTTGGTCAAGTGCGATACAAAACCCTATAGTAGGAGTCCCCCAAGTCGCCAAGCTAGGAGATTTGCCGAAAGAGGTAACAGACAAGGTAAGCAATCAGACTTCCAAGCAAGCAACCTGGATTGGAGGTTCGACTTCGGCTTCCGGTTGATTGTTCTCATTCTTCTTGTGTTGTAAACAAAAAAAAGGATAAGGAGAAGCAAATGGAGAAGAGATGATATGAGATACTTTTGCTTTTGAAGAAGTAACTTTCCACAGACTTATTCTTGAACTGGGCTGAAGGGTTTTCTGGTTTCCTCCAGAGTATAAGGCCGACTTAAGAATTTGAGGGTCAAAACAAGTCGATCAAATCAAAAGTGCGTTCGACCTTGATGATATGGGATACTTTTGTTGTTGACGAAGTAGTGGATGAATCGGCACGTGTTCTGTTGCGCTTGTCTCCACATACTTCCTTGTATCCTTCTCACTTGCCCTATCTGTTCCTCAGGCAGATGTGGTATTTTTTTTTTGAAGCATAAGATATTGAAGATGAGTACTCGAGAGCAATGCCAGGTAAGTAGTCAGGCAAGGGGTTCCAAACAGTCAGTTCTTGACTGGAAGCTTGATTCCAAGTGCTGACTGATTGTTCTCTTTCTCATTGTCTTGCAGGTAAGAACAAGGGTAAAGGAAAAGATAGGGAAAAAGCATGATATGAGATACTCTTGCTCTGGTGTGGCTAGTTTGCATAGGTATTATTGGGGGCGGGGGAAGAAAGCTGAGTAATTTGAGAGGCTTCGTTGGGAGTGCCCTATCAGATATGAGGAAATGTTGAGCATTTTTGCAGGTATGCCTGTCCGTGGAGGATGGAGGTCGACATATATAGGAGTCTCCCTAACAACAAGTAGTAATGCTATTCCTTTACCCTTCTTGGTCGTAGCAATGTAGTGGGAGCTGCAAGCTTCACGTGTTTTAACTTTGTCAGAGCACTTTGAAAAAGTGGTATGCGGTATTTGGAAAGCTGATGTTGCGTGTGAAGATTGCAGACAAGCTTTATCCAAGGAAATCTGATTCTCGAAGTTCGGAGAGAGATGCCTCTTCGGTTTTCGAACAAGCAATCCTGTCAGGGATCTGGCTTTCGAGATTCGGAGAGCGGTGCCTCTTCGATTTTTGAGAAAGCAATCATGTTGGGAGTCTGGCTCTTGAGATTCAAAGAGCGGTGCCTCTTCGATTTTTGAGAAAGTAATCATGTTGGGAGTCTCGCTCTTGAGATTCGAAAGGCGGTGCCTCTTCGATTTTTGAGCAAGTAATAATGCTATTCCTTTATCCTTTTTGGTCATAGCAATATAGTGGGAGCTGCAAGCTTCACATGTTTTAACTTTGTCAGAGCGCTTTGAAAAAGTGGTATGCGGTATTTGGAAAGCTGATGTTGCGTGTGAAGATTGCAGACAAGCTTTATCCAAGGAAATCTGATTCTCGAAGTTCAGAGAGCGATGCCTCTTCGGTTTTCGAACAAGCAATCCTGTCGGGGATCTGGCTCTCAAGATTCGGAGAACGGTGCCTCTTCGATTTTTGAGAAAGCAATCTTGTTGGGAGTCTGACTCTTAAGATTCGGAGAGCAGTGTCTCTTCGATTTTTGAGAAAGTAATCCTGTTGGGAGTCTGGCTCTGAGATTCGGAGAGTGGTGCCTCTTCGATTTTTAAGCAGGCAATCTTGTTGGGAGTGTTTTCTCGAATGTGAGTAAAGGTTGGGCATTTTTGCCAGTCTGCCTTGCCACGGAGCACGGAGGTTGACACACATTGGGGCTTTCTAGTTATCAAGCAGTGGTGTTGTTCCTTTACCCTTGTGGGTAATAGTAGGGTAGCTGGACTTTCAAAATTTATGTGTCTAAACTTTGTCAGAGATCTTTAGCAAAGTTATCTGTGGTACCCGATGAGCTGATTTTGCGTGTGAAAAGTGGTGCCTCTTCGGAATCCAGAGGTGCCTCTTCGATTCTTGAACCAACGGCCCTGTTGCCCTTTCTTTTATAAGGGCACCAATTGTGTGCAAGAAGTACATTTAGAGAGTTATTGCTTGTAGGAATTTTCCCCTTACTTCAGAGATTTATTGCATCTCATTTCTCCTTCATCATTTCTGAGAATGTCTGGCCCATCCGACTGTCGTTTTGACTTGAACTTTGGTGAAGAGGCAGCAATGCTTTTTCAAGACAACATATGGCGCCCATCCTTCTTATCTTCTACTGGTCCTCTTACCGTTAGGGACTCTGTGATAAAGAATGATATGACCGCTGCGGTGGTGGCCAGGAACCTTCTCACTCGCAAAGATAACAGACTACTTTCCAAATGGTCTGATGAGTTGGCTGTTAAGGATTCTCTGGCTCTCAGTGTTCAGTGTGCAGGTTCTGTGTCTAATATGGCCTAACGCCTATTTGCTCGAACCCGCCAAGTTGAATCATTGGTGGCTGAAGTGATAAGTCTCAAACAGGAGATCAGAGAGCTCAAGCATGAGAATAAACAATTGCACAGGCTTGCACATGACTATGCTACAAACATGAAGAGGAAGCTCGACCAGCTGCAGAAATCTGATGGTCAGATTTTACTTGATCATCAGAGGTTTGTGGGTTTGTTCCAAAGGTATTTATTGCCTTCGTTTTCTGGGGCTGTACCGCGTAATGAAGCTCCAAATGATCAACCTTCGGTGCCTCCTTCTTCTGGGGTTCTGCCTAGTACTGAGGCTCCGAATAATCACGCTCTGGTGCCTCATCTTTCTGGGGCTCTACCGACTGCTGAGACTTCTCTTAAGCAACCTTTGTGAAGGCTCCTTCTTGTTTGTTTATTTTGATTCATGTATATGCACATATTTGTAACTTATCGGAGATATCAATGAACAAACTTTGCTTCATTTCAACGTATTGTGTTAAATACACCAAGGCCTTCTTCACTAAGTTCTTTGAATTTTTCCTTTTGTTGAAGCTTTGTGAGTGAAGCATGTAGGTTGAGGTAGTGCTCCCTGAATTTCCTGAGTAAGGAAAACTTCTTGTTTGGAGACTTGAAAAATCCAAGTCACTGAGTGGTCGTGAGACTTCTGAGTATTAAGGTGCAGTAGCATATGGTAGGAGTCCCCCAAGTCTCCGGTCGAG
Source organism: Malus domestica (assembly GCF_042453785.1). Classification (NCBI taxonomy): domain Eukaryota; kingdom Viridiplantae; phylum Streptophyta; class Magnoliopsida; order Rosales; family Rosaceae; genus Malus; species Malus domestica. The sequence goes on from NC_091673.1 coordinate 18,012,997, forward strand.
GGAGTTGACGAATAAGACATTTCCTTTCTAAGTGGTAGCCCAAAACTCCTTCTTCATAGATATTTGTTATGAAAGTTGTTAGGTCCAAAGAAGAGGAGGCCTAGGCAATTTTTTATTTTTTTTTTCGATTTTTTGAATTTTTGAATTTTTGAATTTTTGAATTTTTGAATTTTCGAATTTCCGAAAAAATATATATATATATATATATATATATTTTAAAACTTTGTAGGTGAAGCTTTGGTGTTGAAACTTTGTAGGTGAAGCTTTGAGGTTGAAGCTTTGTTGGGCACCATGAATTGATTTTGCTTCACACTATCTTGATCAAGATAGTGTGAAGCTTTTGTAGATGAAGCTTTTGTAGGTGAAGCTTTTGTGTTGAAGTTTTGTAGGTGAAGCTTTTGTGATTCAAGCTTTTGTGGGTGAAGCTTTTGTGGGTCAAGCTTTTGTAGGTGAAGCTTTTGTGGGTCAAGCTTTTGTAGGTGAAGCTTTTGTGGGTCAAGCTTTTGTGGGTCAAGCTTTTGTAGGTCAAGCTTTATTGGGCACCATGAATTGATTTTGCTTCACACTATCTTGATCAAGATAATGTGAAGCTTTTATGTTGAAGTTTTGTAGGTGAAGCTTTTGTGGGTGAAGTTTTGTGGGTCAAGCTTTTGTGGGTCAAGCTTTTGTAGGTGAAGCTTTTGTGGGTCAAGCTTTTGTGGGTGAAGCTTTGTGGGTGAAGCTTTTGTGGGTCAAGCTTTTGTAGGTGAAGCATTTGTGGGTTAAGCTTTTGTAGGTGAAACTTTTGTGGGTGAAGCTTTTGTGGGTGAAGCTTTTGCGGGTGAAGCTTTTGTGGGTGAATCTTTTGTGGGTGAAACTTTTGTGGGTGAAGCTTTTGTGGGTGAAGCTTTTGTAGGTCAAGCTTTTGTGGGTCAAGCTTTTGTACGTGAAGCTTTGGAGTTGAAGCTTTTGTTGGGTACCATGAATTGATTTTGCTTCACACTATCTTGATCAAGATAGTGTGAAACTTTTGAGAATTTGTAGTTGTCTTCCATTGATGAAGCTTTTGTTGGTGAAACTTTTGTGTTGAAGCTTTGTAGGTGAAGCTTTAAGGTTGAAGATTTGTTGAGCACCATGAATTGATTTTGCTTCACATTGTCTTGATCAAGAGTGTGTGAAGCTTTTGATAATTGTGGTTGCCCTCCATTGATGAAGCTCTTGTTGGCACCATAAATTGGTTTTGCTTCACACTGTCTTGATCAAGAGTGTGTGAAGCTTTTGAGAGTTGTGCTTGTCCTCCATTGATGAAGCTCTTGTTGGCACCATAAATTGGTTTTGCTTCACACTGTCTTGATCAAGAGTGTGTGAAGCTTTTGAGAATTGTGGTTGAACTCCTTTGATGAAGCTCTTGTTGGCACCATAAATTGATGAAGCTAATGTGTTCACCTCTTCCTTTTTTTTTTTTTTTGAGGGAGAGAGGGGATGCTGCAAGTTTGAAATTTGAAAACTCCCTAGCTTGTGAGGAAGTTTGAAGACTTTCCATGTGGGGTTTTCTCATGGTTTAAAGTTTGAATTTCGAATTTCTTTGGCCATGTTGAACCCTATAAGAATGAGAAGTTTCCACTCTTTTCATTGTCTTCATTTGCTCATTTTGTAGTGATTTTTGGAGATAGAGTGCTCTTATAGTTGAGAGGGATTCCGGCATTGCTTTGCACCATTTTCAGGTTGGTAATCTTCTCCACTAGATCACATGCTTTCCTTCTTGTTGAATTGTTTGAGTGTTCATGTATTTGGTTGAGAACATAATGAACTGATTGAGCTTTTCTCCACGCCCTAGGAACTTCCTTATGTTTCGATCTTTCATGCGGTGATAGAGTTTGTTTCTTTTTGTTGTAGATGTCAGAGTTTGGAAGTCCTAGTGATGGGGGCTCCCCTAACTCTAACTCTAGGTTTGAGCTTGCAATGTTGGAGCCTTCAGGGCTTTTGTTGGAGTCTTGTACAAAAAATTCGAGATTGGGTGATCCTCGCAAGTGCCAAGCCTTAGCCAATATTGGTTATTCCTCCTTAATGTTAGTGGGTGAGGGGGTTGTTTGTGACGCCATACCCATATTTCGCTCTGAGTTCACAGTAGACCATTTAGTGCAAAACTTGTTAGATAACGAAAAGTAGCTTGAGGCCCTAAGGCAGTCATGTAGTATCCCCCGTAGTGTAGGAATGCGTTTGGTGCATCATGAAGAATTGTCCTCTGAACCATCCAAGGGTCATGTTATGTTCTATACCCAGATATTATTGACTTTAGGGGTGAAGCTGCCTTTGCACCCGTGGTTGCAACGGATACTGTCTTTCATTGGATATTCGCCTGGGCAACTCTACCCTGGTTTTTGGGATACCTTGATCGGGTTTTAAATTATTTGGATGGAATGTGGGTTAGGTGAGCCTTCCTTTTATCAATGGCGCTACTGTTATAAGATGCGCCCGGTGAAAGCATGCATTGGGTATGCCGAGTGTGCGTGTCGGAGTGAGAGAGAGCGCATTGTCTTTGGTAAGAAAAAGACGTACTGCACTTGGAAAAACCGTTGGTGCTTTCTTTATAATGATTGGGAGTATGCTAAAGGTGTCACACCTGAGCGACGTGTTCTTACTCACTTCCAAACTGTAGGTTGTAATGTATCCATTGTTTGCATTATTTGCTATTTGTTGTGATTTTCTCTTGCTTCTAACATTTTTTCTTCATGCAGTGATGCGAGGGACCATCAAGCTGTCTAGACGGGAGCTAGCTGACATAGAGAAGGTGTTGAGGGTGCCCAAAGAGGATAAACATTTGGGCAAGCTACGACTCTTATTTCGAAAGTACGGTTTCCAGCCCCTAGTGTCAGAGTGCCAAAGACGAGCAAGTAAGTTATGTCATTCATTTTGCCCTCTCTTTCTTTTACAAAGTTGCATTCCTTACTTTGATTTTTCTTGTTGAGTGGAGAAAATGGACAAGAAAGGGGAGACCAACGCCAAGAAAGGGAAAACACCTATGTTAGTTCCCATAGACGACATTTTGTTTCACAAGGGAGCTCGTAAGCACCGAGTAAGGCCAACCCCTAAACCTAAGTCGCAAAAGGAGGTCCTCAAGGTTGTTGCCTCGAATAAGGCTGAAGCTGAGGCCATCGGGTGTGCTGCTACCATAGTTGCAAGGGAGGAGAGACGACTATTGCCTCATCTTCCTACCATCAATCCCATATTTCCTCCAACCATAGAGTCTACTGACCAAGAAGGTGGCCCTAGCTGTAGCCGTAAGAGAAAGTACAAGGAAGAGGTTGGCAGCATTCATTGGAATGACTTGAAGGTTGCCATGCAGCCAAGTAGTTTTAGGTATGTCAATAATAGCCTGGCAGGACGTCGATCCACTGTTGATGAGCTCGGTGAGCCGCTAGATGAGAACGAATCAGATCGTGACCGAATGATGAGGCTATCTTCTTATGTAAGTGTTACTTTGTCATTTCTTTGTTTTCTCCCTTCTTTTTCCTGGTAGTGACGATTATCTTGTCATGTAGGTCATGATTGAGTACGATGACAGATTACGAGAAGTCGAGCGGTACAAGGCAAAGTTTAAAAAGAATAAGCAGCTTGTGAATGACGCCAGAAAAACGAGCAAAGCTTTGGCTGATGCCATCCGCCTTAAGGATGAAAACTTTGAGAGTTTGAAGAGGTGGAATGGTGAGAACGTGAGGCTCAAGAAACAATTGGAAGCGACTAAGGAACAGTTGGAGACAACCATCCTTGAGGTTTCCAAGGTTAAAGGGGAGTTGGATAGTGCCTTGGTTGAGGTTTCTGGGCTGAAGATGAGTATCCCAACTGAGAGGGATGCTGCTGTGCAGGAGTTCTTAGGTTCCCAGGCCTTTCACGATGCTTTTAGACCTCACTGCATCCGAGCGGTTAATTTTGAGAAAAGGAAATGGATGGCCATCCTTGAGCGTTACGATAATGGAAACATTATCTGAAAGTACCGTGATGAGATGGATGAGTACCGACAAAAGGGTGAAGCCTTCGTCCTCCCAGTTGATCCTAATAGTGATGATGACTCTGATAATGAGGCTAGTATCAGTGAGTAGTCTCAGGAGAGTGAGGATGGTCCTGGAGATGCTGAGGAATATGGTGATGACGATGGGGTTGAAACACAAAGTGATATTGTCAGGGGTTCGGCCTCAGATGAGGATGACTCGTAGTGCCCTTTTTTCTGCATGTACTCTGCATGTACGAGTTTGTTGTTTGTGTGGCATGTGCCATGTACTTTAGATGTACTAGTTTGTTGTTTGTGTGGCTTGTGCCATGTACTCTGGATGTACTAGTTTGTTGTTTGTGTGGCATGTGCCATGTACTCTGGATGTACTAGTTTGTTATTTGTGTGGCATGTGCCATGTACTCTGGATGTACTAGTTTGTTGTTAATTACCAAGTATTTGCACTATCATTGATGAATGCTTGGCTATGTTTAAGCAAATCCTTTGTTTAGATATAAGCCATAACTTGGATGTACTAGTTCTGTCCAGTACTGTTTGTTTATTTGTATAGTCTTGTTGACATATACTTAGACTTGATTTCCTGTTGGAAGCATTCATGTCGAAGCTTTGAACTTGAGTGTTTCATTGCTAGGAATGTAAGAGGATTAGGACCGAGTTGTCTAAATCACCTCTTTATTGAATTCATGCCAAATAGTCTTCGTTACATAGGATGCCGAACGGCTGAAGCTTAACACTTGTACAATGTGAATTTACTTATAATAGTACTTCAAGTGATCAGCGTTCCATGGATGGCCAAGGGTCTTGCCATCAAAGCTTCTAAGCTTGTAGGAGCCAGGGCAACTAATGCCAACAACTTCAAACGGTCCATCCCAGTTTGGACTAAGTGTTCATTCACTCGGGACTCTGTCGCAGAGTAATCTATTCTTCAATACCTAGTCCCCCACTTTGAAAGAACGAGGTTTGACCCTAGAGTCATAGTAGTTGGAGATGCGCTGCTTGTAGGCGACATTCCTCAAGTGAGCCTGGTTTCTGTGTTCCTCGACTAGATCTCAGTTGAGGGTAAGTTGTTTGTCATTTTCACTTTGCACGTAGTTTTGGACTCGGAATGTTGCTTGCTCAAGCTCAACTAGGACAACTGCCTCTGTACCAAAGGCAAGTGAGAATGGGGTTTCTCCTGTTGATGTCTGATGCGAAGTGCGATATGACCAAAGAACTTGGGGTACAAATTCTGGCCAACAACCTTTAGCCTTGTCCAAGCTGGTTTTCAAAGTTCGCTTGATTATTTTGTTGATGGCTTCAACTTGTCCATTAGACTAGGGATGAGCTGTGGAGGCAAAACATAAGTTGATGTTGAACTTAGAGCAGAACATCCAGAACTTATTGTTGTCGAACTGTCGCCCGTTGTCAGTGACTATCGCATTGGGAATGTCAAATCTGCAAAAGATGTTCTTCCATACGAAGTCTTCTATTTTTGCCTCAGTAATGGTTGCCAAGGGTTCTACTTCGGCCCACTTTGTGATGTAGTCAACTGCAACGATTGCATAATGGACCTTGCCCTTCCCTGTAGGCATTGGGCCGATCAAATCAAGTCCCCATTGGGCGAAGGGCCAAGGGTTGATCATGGGAGTGAGCAGCTCAGGAGGGGAGTGAGGAATAGTTGTGTAGCGTTGACACTTATCACATAAGCGGGATATTCTGATGGCATCTTGGTAGAGTGTTGGCCAGTAATATCCTTGGCAAAAAGCCTTATGTGCTAGGGATCGAGATCCAGCATGATCTCCGTAGACTCTTTCATGTATTTCCCGAATGACAGTTTCCGCCTCTGCGGGCGTAAGGCATCTTAGGTATGGTAGGTTAAAACCCCGTTTGTAGAGTTGGTCATTAATGATCAAGTAACGGGTAGCCTTGTATCGAATCTACTTAGCTTGGACTTTGTCATTTGGAAGGGTGCCATGAGCAAGAAATCTATAAATCGGGGTAATCCAACTATCCCTCTGTTGTAAGTTGCACACTTCCGCAGCCATGGTGCTTGGTGCTGCCAACAATTCGACTTGAATTTTTCTCCCAATCTTGTCTTCCACCGCTGAGGCAGGGCGAGCCAAAGCATCTGCATGACTGTTTGCCGCTCGAGGAATTTGGGTGATCTGGTAGTGGAAGTGCTGGAGCAACAATTGTGTTTGTGCCATATATGCTGCCATAGAGCTATCCTTAGCATCAAAGTTGTTGGTGACCTGATTAACCACCAATTGGGAGTCACTGAAGATATCAATTCGTTTAACCCCAAGGTGTTTGGCCAAACGTAAGCCTGCTAGGAGGGCTTCATATTCGGCCTCATTGTTCGACGCCTTGAATTTGAAACGAATAGCATATTCCATCGCCACTTTGTCAGGGGTCGTAAGGATTAGTCTTGCTTCACAACCCTATTGGTTGGATGAGCCATTAACATATAGACTCCATGCTGGGGCTGTTGGTTCTATTTTCTGAGCTTCCAAGGGTAATGAAACCACTTCTTTAGGCGTAGAAACAATGTCAACAGGATATGTGAATTCGACGATGAAGTCTGCCACTGCTTGGCCCTTCTCAGCTGGCTTTGGTTGATAAGAGATGTCAAACTTACCCAATGTTATCGCTCATTTGTTCATTTGCCCGGAAGTGTCAGGACTTTGGAGTATCTGTCGAAGAGAATGATTGGTAAGCACGATGATGGAGTGTGCTTGGAAGTAAGGGCGAAGTTTTCGAGCAGACATGACCAATGCTAGAGCCAATTTCTCAATGTTGGAGTATCGTGTCTCTGCATCTTATAAGGCCTTGCTAGCGTAGTAGACAGGCTGTTTGACATTACCATCATTTCGAATGACAACGGAACTTACTGCTAAAGTCGATACCGACCGATAAATAATGACAGTGTCACCAACCTCAGGTTTGGAGAGCAGAGGGGCTTTACTCATGTAGTCTTTAAGGTTCTTGAATGCCTCAGCACATTCATCAATCCATGTAATGTACTTCTTACTTCCTTTAAGTGCTTTGAAGAAATGAGCATATCTGTCTATGGCCTTAAAGATGAACCTAGTTAAGGCTGCCTCCTTGCCAGTAAGGCTCTGGATGTCTTTTGAAGTTACTGGTTCCTTCATGTCGAGGATTGCTTTGATCTTTTCGGGATTAGCCTCAATGCCTCGTTGGCTTATCATGAAACCTAAGAATTTGCCAAAGCCTACACCGAAGGCACATTTGTTGGGGTCAACCTTATTCGATACCTCTTCAGAATGGTGAAAGTTTCAGATATGTTGGTGATGTGTTGGTTAGCATGTTTGCTCTTGACTAGCATATCATCAACGTAAACTTTCATGCTCTTCCCAATCTGTTTGGCAAACATTGAATTGACCAGTCTTTGATAAGTCGCTCATGCATTCTTTAGGCCGAAAGGCATGACTTTATAGCAATATAGTCCTCTGTCAGTAGTGAAGGCTGTGTGTTCTTGGTCCGGAAGGTTAATGAGGATTTGGTTGTATCCTGAGTAAGAATCCATGAAGCTCAGAAGTTCACACCCTGCCGTAAAGTCTATAAGTCTGTCTATGAGAGGAAAAGGAAAACTATCATTCGGGCATCCTGTGTTTAGGTCGGTGTAATCGACACACATTCTCCACAAGACCTTTTGGAGCAGGAGACTTTCCTTGGTCGGATTCTTCTTTACAAGGACAACATTTGCTACCCACGTTGGATAATTAACTTCGCGGACGAAGCCTATGCCTTTGAGTTTTTCAACTTCTGCCTTCATTGCCTCGTACTGTTCAGAGTCATAAGATATTCGCTTCTGTCTCACTGGCTTGGTCTTGGGGTCAATACTTAAGCGATGACAGATGATATCGGGAGAGATACCTGGCATGTCCTCGTATGACCAGGCGAAGACCTCAGTGTTCTCTTGCAAAAAGAGATCAATGCCAACCGAATAGGTGGTGACAAGGTGGTGCCAATCTTCACCATGCGATCTGGATAATCTTTTGAGATAGAGACATTCTCCAACTCTTCAGCGGGTGGTGCTTGCTGGGTGAAAGAGTCATCTCGAGGATCGTTGGGTTGACTGTTGCCACCGTGAAGATCCAAGTTGGCTTCGTCTAGGTTGGTCTTTATGACTTGGTCATGTATAGAAAGGGTTTCTTTGGGCACATGCAGGTGTTGTTGCTTGACCGAAGTGTTGTAACATGATCGTGCACTAAGTTGATCTCCTCTGATGTAACCATTGCCATAGGAGGTTGAAAATTTCATCAACAACATATGTGTGGATACCATGGCCTTGAGATCATTGACGCATGTGCGTCCGAAGATGACATTGTATGCCGTTGGGCAATCAACCACCAGGAAGTTAGTGGTAATGGTAGCTGTGTAAGGGCCTGTACCAATGGTGAAAGGTAAGTGTATACTCCCCAAAGGTTGCACGATATCACCGAAGAAGCTTATCAGAGGGGAAATCGAGCGATCGAGCAAGTGTTCAGTTACATTAAGTGCCCTGAAAGCTTCAGTAACATGATATTGACCGATGCCCCCTTGTTTACCAGGATTCGTTGATCTTCAAAGTTGGCTATGTGAGCTTCCACGATCAGTGGGTCATTGTGAGGGTAGATGATACCTCTTTCTTCTTCAGGGTAGAAACATATTGGATCCCAGTTAGGCTTTTGATGCTTACCTCCCCTGATGTCTTCCACGTGAAACACTTGGTGGCTAGACCTTAAAGCTCATTCGTTATTTTGTTGGAAGATTTAGATATGGGTGTGCCACCACTTATGGAATATATCACATTCTCCTGGTGTTGGTTACGGTTACCCCTTTGAGGGTGAAGGAGGAATTGATCAATTTTTCCTTCATGTGCCAAAGCTTCAATATGATCATGAAGGGTGATACACTTCTCGCCATCATGGCCGTTGTGCTCGTGGTAGCAGCAAAATGTGTACATGTTCTTCGTGGGCTTGTAATCCGGGTGCCTTGGCTTTGGCTTCGGTATCAGGTGTGCTATGCTGGGGTAAATGGCCACGCATGTGGCATTCAAAGGTGTGTATGCCTCATACCTTGGGGTATGGGCTGTTCTGACACGTGCTTGACCTACTGTGTTGACTGCCTAAGGTCGAGGATTATCATGGCGATACCCTTGGTTACCGCGGTAGTGTCCCTTACTTTTTTTTACTAACATGAGATTGGTGAGGATGAAAATCTTTCCTTTTGCCTTGAGATTGATATGTCTGTTGACTTGGCAAAGTATTAAGTAAGGCAGAGGGAGGCACCACTGCCGTTTGGAAGGTCGAGGTCTTCTTATTTGGTTGGATATGGCTTCCACTCCCTACTTGCTGATAAGGGGTGGTTGCGGGGGGTTTCCCTTGATATGTCCTTGCCTCAGCGGAGGCATGGTTGTAAGCCTGTGCCATCACCTCAGAGTAAGTTTTCCAAGTGTTGGTATTGATCATGTACTTGAAGAAACAATCACGTAGGCCTGCCGTGAAGGCCTTAAGGACGGTCTTGTCATCTGCCTCAGCGCATCGAGAATACTCATGGCTGAAACGACCGGTATACTCTCGTAGTGACTCGTCTGGCTTCTAGCGAATAGTGTACAAGTCATCTGCAGAATGCAAGCGATCGATCTGGAAGATGTGTTGAGAGACAAACAATTTCCTCAGTTTCTCAAATGAGTCTACTGTCTTAGGTGGAAGACGACAATACTAGGTTAGAGCTCCGCTAGAGAAAGTGGAGGGGAAGAGAAGACATCGCTCTTCGTCGGTATGCATCCGATATGCCATGGTGGACTAAAAAAGGTTAAGGTGTTCAATTGGGTCTTCCCTTCCAGTATAGAGTTGTAAACCAAGCTTTTGTTTTGTCTTTGCTTGAATGGGGTGTCGAGAATCCTCATTGTGAGAAGGTCAGGCCTGGGTTGGTTCCAGTTAGGTTTCTCGGCTTGACGTTCGGCCTTCAACTTGTTTACTTCCTCAAGGAGCCGTAGGACGAGGGGGTCCTGAGTGGAGTCATGTACCACTGGAATTTTCTTTTGTAAGTCTCTATCGCCTCTTGGAAGTAGGAAAATGTGAGCAAGGGAGTGTGATTTTTCCTTGGACCTGCCGTACTGACTTCAAGGGTGAGTCTATCGGAATACCTCAGAGTCCCTTGTACCTTCATGTTCCTTTAAGACATATCGTTCCTTCCTTAGATTGGCAGCTGGCTTGGGTCATGGGAGGGGACCGAGTCTTTCAGAAACCCTTGGGTTATTGATCTTCGAGCATATGTGGAGGGGATTCTCTTGACGTTGCTTTAGGAAGTCTCGGCAGTCACGATAAACGGCTTTTGATCATTCTAACCCTTCTGCAAGGAGGTGTCTTCCTCCACTTATCTTGCTTTGGGTTGAAGCAGCTGGGTTGAGAGAAGTCTCACGTTGATCAATGTTTTGATGATTAGCTTGCTCCTCATCAAGGATACCCATGTCGAAGGAAGGTGACCCTCCGTGTTGGGGGGCACCTAGATGATGGTTGATATCCACAGGGGCAACGAGCTCGCATGTTTGAGTACACCTAGTTTCGTGGAGCGTCTCAAAGAGCTTCTCATACTGCTCCTGGATGACTTCATTCTTCATTGCTATTTTGTTGTTCTGAGCTTCTAACTCATCGACTTTAACTTGAAGAGCAACCATTTTTCCTTCATTCTTTCGTTGCTTCGCACTAGGTGCAAGAAGGGTGTCATTCTGTGTGTTGTGGTTTCCTTCCCTCCCCATGTTGGAGATGGATGCCTGGTCAAAAGAGAGTGTACGAATGGTGGAAACCAGCTTGACAAAGCTGAAGAGAGTGGGAATAAGTGTCGTTTCCCACAGATGACGCTAAATGTTGATGCACAAAATCAGCGAGGACTTCGGTACAACAGAAAGTGTTAAGTTTGTGACCTTCGCTAGATTGCTCCGGTCACTAGTGTGGATAAGTAAGTAAATGGATAGAGACAGGGAAGCAAACACAAGATGTACATGGTTCACCCAGATTGACTACGTCCACGGAGTAGAGGAGTTCTCATTAATTGTGAAGGGTTTACACAAGTACATAGGTTCAAGCTCTCATTTAGTGAGTACTAGTGAATGATTTTGTACAAATGACATTAGGAAATATTGTGAGAGAATGATATCTATTTATAGAAGAGAGTTTCTAGTTTCATTCTGATGTTGACACGTGTCGTGTTATGATTGGCTTCTGATGTTGACACGTGTCACGCTATGATTGGCTTCTGATGTCGACACGTGTCGTGCTGTGATTGGTCTCCTGGTTTGAGGGAAACTCTTCTGGGTCCTTGACGGTATAACGTTGACCGGTGCTTAGTAGTTTCGGGATTGGTCAAGTATGGTACAAACGTAGAGTATTATTTCCTTGTATTAGATAAGATTGGGTTGTAATAACTGTTTTGAGATGTCAGAAATACATCTTTCTTCTCCTCTAAACTTCTCTGTGCTCTTCATTTCTGAAATTCCTTCATCAAGGTTAAACGTATATTACGATTTCTGCAAGGGACTCTAATTTTATGGTCTTACATATACATTAGGAACTTCCATGGCATTGTCTGCATTCATTGACTCGGACTGGGCTGCCAATCTCAACACTAAACGGTCTATCATAGGATATGTTGTTTATTTGGGGGACAATCCTATTCTTGGTAATCAAAGAAGCAAGCTTCTATTTCAAGGAGTTCTACCAAGGCAGAGTATAGGGCTTTTGCACATACAACTGCTGATATAGCATGGATCGGGTTGATTTTTCGCAATGTCCATCATTTCATGTCTTCACCTCCCTTAATTCATTGTGATAATCAATCTGTAATAGCACTTAGCTTGAATCCAGTTCAGCATTGCTAGATCAAACATTTGGAAACTGACTTCCATTTTGTTCGAGAGAGGGTACAAAAGGGAGACTTAGTGATTCACTATGTTTCAACAAAAGACCAGGTTGTTGATGTTCTCACAAGAGGTCTTCATGATCCTGATTTTCTTCACCATTGTTTCAATCTTAAGCTGGCCTATCCCAGCTAAGATTGAGGGGGAGTATTGGTTATATATGCCAGGTGTATTGAATATATGCTAGGTCATTAAAACTGCCACATCAGCAGTAGCTTAGGATATAAGCCATTGTATGTTGAACCGACTATATAGAGTATTATTTCCTTGTACTAGATAAGATTAGGGTTGGAAAAAAAATCCCAAAAATCCCAAACCAAACCGAAAAAATCCCGATCCCAAACCAAAATTCCCGAAATTTGCGGTATGTAATCCGGAACCAAACTGACATTTTCGGTACGGGATTCGGTTTTACATTTCAATTTTTTTGGTATTCCCATACTGAACCGAAAATAAATATTATATATATATTTTTTAATTATAAGAGAATTATTTCAACCATTCATTGTTTTGGATTTAATCTATGCCGTTCATATGTTTTTAGGTCAGAATCCCATTTCACGGTTCACTTTCATTCCATTGTTGCTTCAATCTCATCTCTTATATCTCTCTCTCTCTCTCTCTCTCTCTCTCTCTCTCTCTCTCTCTCTCTCTCTCTCTCTCTCTCACAATCTCTCTCTTTGGGGCGATTTTCTCTCACAGACATAACTCTCGATCCAGCACCGAGTTCGAGTCTCTATCACCCCAAATTAGGTAATTAATTTAATTTAGTGTTTTGAAATCTAATTTCTGTCTTTCTTTTGAAATTTAATTTAGGGTTTGGAATTAATTTTGTTTGCAGAGTTCACTACTTCACTTCTTCCTCGGCCTTTCCTTCCACAACCCACGGTCCACCTTAGGCATCCTCTTCCTTCTTCTCCTTCTTCTTCTTCCTCCACCTCAGGTAAAAAAGTTCGTAACTTTCGTGTTTCTTACTCGTAAATTTAAGACTGTTTGGATGTATATGTCATTCTGTTTGAATTAATGTTTGGGATTTAAGACTGTTTGGTTGAACTTTGAACTCGTGGGTAATCGGGATTTTGGCTGGATGAAGATCAATGATGTTGTAGCGTTTGGAAATTAATGTTGTTGTCAGGCGTGGATGCTAATAATGTAGCTGTAGTGGTATTGAGTAAAGTTTCGAATGCCTATTATGTTTCTGATGGACATCAACTTGCAATGCAGCACTTTTAAAACCAAATTTTGTTTCTGTGATGTATAATGGTTAAGTTAAAACGTGTGGTTGCTATGAAAATTCATATGTCAATGGAATCAATAAGCATTTATGAGTTATAGTTCTTGTATTCATTTTATAGACAGCTTTTTTCATAATAAAGTTACTTTATTTATTAGGTCAATGCCATCTTTATTGCAATCAATTAGTATTGTAACATCTTGCTTCTGATAAATATTTGGGGAAGAGTAAAAGTACCAACATCAAGGGAGCAACCACAAACATCAACAAAATCAAGGGGCCGAAGAGGCCAACAATCTTTATAAACTTTAAGCTTTGCTTTTTTATTTTTGGTTTGTAACTTAATTATTGAAACTTTGGCTCGTAACTAATTTTTCTTTTTATTTTGGGTTTGTTACTTTATTTATTTTAAAACCTTGGCTTGTAACTATTATTTTTGCTTTTGGATTTGGTACTTAATTCATTTTTATTGCATGCATGTGTAGTAGAAATTGAATAGGCAGATGTTATTGTGCACAGATGGGTAGTGGGCAGATTGGTTATATACTATGAAACTATGTCAAATTTGTGCACATATTAGTAGAAACAAGCCTTGCCATTTGATTGGCAGATTAGTAGAAACAAATTGGCAGATTGGACCCAAAAGCATAATATGTCAAATTGTAGTCCAAAAACCCAAAAGCCCAAAACCATTTCGGGATTCCTGATTTGTCCCGAAATCCCAAAACTATTTCGGGATTCCCAAAAATTGGAATTCCCGAAAATTTAGTTTGAGATTGGTATTGAAATTGGGATTCCTGAATATTTTGGTTTGGGAATCGGAACAAGAGTTTCGGTATGGGATCCCATACCGAACCACCCCTAGATAAAATTGGGTTGTAGTAACTGTTTTGAGATATCAGAAATGCATCTTTCTTCTCCTCTAAACTTCTCTGTTTTCTTCAATTCTTCAATTCCTTCGTGAAGGTTAAGAAGTAATAATGACAAAATTCCCGACAATGCCAGAAAGGTGAAATAGCTTAACGTTCGTCCTATAATCGTCCTTTTACTTGACAGCAATGCTTCAAAGTAACAAAAAAAAGGAAAACACTGGAATCTAAAATAATAATTTTACACCAAAATATATATATATTCAACATTGTTTATTAAGTTTTGATATTCCTTTGCTTATTTATTATGTGATAATAGATACTTATGGCAGTAGAAAACATATTCGGGGTGTACACAAATGCCCCAAACCAAAATTTAGTCAATTTACCATCAAAACTCATATTTTAGTGATAACGTATCATCTCGTTAGTTTTATTTACAAATTTAGTCAAAACGTATAATTTGTAATGCATGTGAACTAATTTTTAAGAATAGTTTTTCCACTTAGAGACCCATTCTAAAGCTCGTGGGACATATTTTCTTCTTACTTGAAGACAAGATGTAATCAACGAAATTCTTGCCGCAAGTCGTGTATAAGGATTTAGAGTGGTGAACATAGGCATGGAAGTTTTTCCGTGCACAAACGTGGTCTGGTGAAACTTTTAACAAGCCTTAATAGAGAGGTGGTACGTCCACCTTAAAAGTGAAGTCTGGTGGTAAATTTGCAAGAATTCTAATTTAAGTTGCGTTTGGGGAGGTTTTGAAGCATATCTGTTTTGCCATTTTGTTATGACTGGAGAAAGTTATATTGTTGATGTTCTTGATTAACCCCCTTTCGAGTTTTTTATTTATTTACTTATTTTTAACTTCGACAGTACTAAGGGAATAAAACGAATATCAAAGAAAAACGCTTTTCTAGAGCAACAAAAAAGGATTTCTGTGTATGTGTGAAGAAAATGATATATTTCAAGAAAAAGTTTATTATATTCTGAGCCGGTACTTGCAAACAAGGGTATCAAAATACAAAATAAAATTTACAGATGTTGCAATATAGTGTTGTAAGAGACGGAGGATCCACAGAAACCAAGACATCCGACGCACCAAAGTCATGTGAAAGATGAAAACTATCAAAGCTGCCGCGGATAGGAAACACAAATGCTTCTATCTGGTCAATATATATAAGGACATTGCAACTCTAAATTAATTACCTCATGATCCCAAAAGCATCGAAATGAAAAAAAAATTACCCTAAAAGCATCAAAAGGTTTGCTAATTTCCAAGCCTATATCCTAAATGCTAATGCTAGCATTAAAAATTAAAAACGTTGCCAAACGAATTTACTGCTTGGAAATCGATCAAGTAATTTGGCTAGTAAGTAGTTGTTTTGAGATTAATTTGCTAATGTGGATAAGAACATGAGAAATTGATATTTGAGTGTGTTCTTGACAATAATTGATCATCGTTTTAATGTGCACGAGTGCGGCAGGGAAAGGATGGACCAAAATGCATTTTAACGAGTAGGTTGCGATATACATTGAACAAGCTTAATACTGTGAGCAAGATGATGGTCCAGACTCCATATTGATTGAAAGCGTGGGACTCACCTTTTAAGGACATGCCCTTCAAAAATTCATTACTTAATTGATCAACCTTTACTTTTGATCCCCCCCAAAATATAAAGTAAATAATAATTAAATAGAAACCTTGCTTTGCTAATACCTATTGCCGCATTCAACATGTCAATAATTCAGAACGATAATACTTGTGTTAAAATTATCCTAACTCCATAATTCTCTTATATTTATATTATTTTTAATTTTATTTAGATTTAAATTCAGATTATGAAAAAGTCCATCTTGTATTCGATTTCAAATGCTTATCAATGAAGGGTCATCTTTTTCTTACTAATTATCAGTGTTTTAAAAGACTCGCCTCAGGGCTCGCTTAGGTGGCCTTAGAGGGGGCGGGGCTGCACCATTTTCACCTCTGTTTTAAGGGAGTCGGCAAAATACATGCCTAGGCTTCTTGGGGCGTGCTTGAGATGTGCTTGAGGCATCAATTGGGCATCCCCTTTTCTTTTTTAAGTTTGAAAAATCTGGAAATTTTTGAGAGTTGCGGAGCTGTTTTGAGTTGCACACCACGAACACCAGCGAAGGAGATGAAGAAGATGAAGAAGACGGCCAGGTTTTTTGGGTTGAGTTGGTGTTTTTATTATTTTTTAATGCTTAAATTGACCCCACTTTACCACATTTATTACGCCCATTATCTTCATTTTTTAAACTAATCCCACTTTAAAGACATTTATTACTGCACTCTCTTTTTTCTCTTCATTTTTTATTTCTAATATTTATTTTCTCATATACTAGATATATATTAGATAAGCATTGTTTTGTTTTTGTTTTTATTATTTTCCTGAATATTGTCATGATTGGCTGTAGTAAAGAAAACATTTTTTTATTTGGATTATTAATTTCTTAATGTTATATTATTCTTTTTTTTTTAAAATTTCGTTATATTCTTTTCCTTATTTCTCTTTTTTTTTTTTAAGACTACCTATCCCACGCAAATATTATCCAAAACTCTCATATAAATAGGCACTTAAGTAGATGTTTGAAAATGATTAATTTGATTGCTTGATTAAACTTGGTTATGTGAGTTAAACTTGTTTGTGACTATTATATTTTTATATGTATAAAATATGTATTAAAAAAATTAGGACTTGTGTAACATCCCACATCGCCCAAGGGAGTGGATCCTTTAAGCCTTATATGTACATTCCCACCTTCATTTAGCACGAGACCTTTTGGGAGCTCATTGGCTTCGGATTCCGTAGGAACTCCGAAGTTAAGCGAGTTCGCGCGAGAGCAATCTCAGGATGGGTGACCCACTAGGAAGTTTTCATGTGAGTTCCCATCAACAAAACCGTGAGGGTGTGGTTGCGGCTCAAAGCGGATAATATCGTGCTACGACGAAGTTGAGCCCGGGATGTGGTGGGGACCCGGGCCGGGATGTGACAATTTGATATCAGAGCTAATCCATGGCTTGGAGTATGCTGACGAGGACGTCGAGCCCTTAAGGGGAATGGATTGTAACATCCCACATCGCCCAGAGGAGTGGATCCTCTAAGCCTTATATGCACATTCCCACCTCCATTTAGCATGAGGCCTTTTGAGAGCTCACTTGGTTCGGGTTCCATTGGAACTCAGCAGTTAAGCGAGTTCGCGCGAGATCAATCCCATGATGGGTGACCCACTAGGAAGTTATCTTGTGAGTTCCCATAAACAAAACTGTGAGGGCGTGGTTGGGGCCCAAAATGGATAATATCGTGCTATGGCGGAGTCGAGCCCGGGATGTGGTGGGGGCCCGAGCCGGGATGTGACATCTTATCTGCAATTTTCAGTCAAACAATAATAATCACATCAAGATTAAATTGCACCTCACTTGGTCAGTCGGGTTCCAGTTTTGGAATTTGGAGTTATACAGCAAGCTTTGCCTGGTCAAGAAAAAGAAAATTTATTTCTCTAAACAAACTACATATTGAATACAATGAAACTATAGGGAAGAAAAAAAAAATGAAGACATAGGGACTAAGAGGATGACCATGCAGAACAATCTTTTCCAGCAATAAATATTGAGAAAAATAAAGTTATAGGGAAGAAAAAAAAAGAAAAAGAAATGAAGACAGAGGGACTTAGAGGATGACCATGCAGAATTATCTTTTCCAGCAATAAAAATTGAGAAAAATAAAGTTTACACAAAATTAGGTTTTCATCTTCTTCATATTAGAAGGGGTAAGATTTATGTCTTTTATGACTGCATGTAATTTTTTTTTCATTCAATAAAATTCAAACAACAACAACAACAAAGCCTTTTCCCACTAAGTGGGGTCGGCTATATGAATCCTAGAACGCCATTGCGCTCGGTTTTGTGTCATGTCCTCCGTTAGATCCAAGTACTCTAAGTCTTTTCTTAGGGTCTCTTCCAAAGTTCTCCTAGGTCTTCCTCTACCCCTTCGGCCCTGAACCTCTGTCCCGTAGTCAAATCTTCGAACCGGAGCGTCAGTAGGCCTTCTTTGCACATGTCCAAACCACCGTAACTGATTTTCTCTCATCTTTCCTTCAATTTCGGCTACTCCTACTTTACCTCGGATATCCTCATTCCTAATCTTATCCTTTCTCGTGTGCCCACACGTCCAACGAAGCATCCTTATCTCCGCTACAACTACGTGTTGATTCTTCACCGCCCAACATTCTGTGCCATACAGCATCGCCGGCCTTATTGCCATCCTATAAAATTTTCCCTTGAGCTTCAGTGGCCTACGACGGTCACACAACACGCCGGATGCACTCTTCTACTTCATCCATCCAGCTTGTATTCTATGGTTGAGATCTCCATCAAATTCTCCGTTCTTTTGCAAGATAGATCCTAGGTAGCGAAAACGGTCGCTCTTTGGTATTTCCTGATCTCCGATCCTCACCCATAACTCATTTTTGGCCTCTGTTTGCACTGAACTTACACTCCATATATTCTGTCTTTGATTGACTTAGGCGAAGACCTTTAGATTCCAACACTTCTCTCCAAAGGTTAAGCTTCGCATTTACCCCTTCCTGAGTTTCATCTATCAACACTATATCTTTTGCGAAAAGCATACACCAAGGAATATCATCTTAAATATGTCCTGTTAACTCATCCATTACCAACGCAAAAAGGTAAGGACTTACGGATTGTTGATGCACAAAAGCAGTGAGGACTTTGGTACAACAGAAAGTATTAAGTTTGTGATCTTCGCTAGATTGCTCCGGTCATTAGTGTGGATAAGTATGTAAATGGATAGAAACAGGAAAGCAAACACAAGATGTACGTGGTTCACCCAGATTGGCTACGTCCACGGAGTAGAGGAGTTCTCATTAATTGTGAAGGGTTTACACAGTACATAGGTTCAAGCTCTTCTTTAGTGAATACCAGTGAATGATTTAGTACAAATGACATTAGGAAATATTGTGGGAGAATGATCTCGTAATCACAAAACTTCTAAGTACTGAAGTGTGGTATCGTCTTCACTTGCCTTATCTGTCTCATAGGTAGATGTGGCATATTCTCTGGAAGTACTCTTCCTCCATCCAGGGGTGGTATCTTTAACTGGTGAAGATGCACAAGGTAATGTATCAATTTCACTTGAAGCTTACTTGTAGTTTCAGGCTTGGTCAAGCGCGATACAAACCATGTAGTAGGAGTCCCCCAAGTCGCCGAGCTAGGGGATCTGCTGAAAGAGGTGACAGACAAGGTAAGCAATCAGAGCTCCAAGCAATCAGTCCCAGATCAGAAGTTTGATTTCGAGTTCCGGCTGATTGTTCTCATTCTCCTTATCTTGCAGGCAGCATGAAGGATAAAGAGAAGAAAATGAGAAGATGTGATATGAGATACTTTTGTTTTTGAAGAAGTAACTTTTCACAGGCTTATTCTTGCCAGGTAAGTAATCAGGTAAGGGGTTCAAGGTAGTCAGTTCCTGACTGGAAGCTTGATTCCAAGTGCTGACTGATTGCTCTCTTTCTCCTTGTCTTGCAGGTAAGCACAAGGCCAAAGGAAAAGATAGGGAAAAAGCATGATATGGGATACTCTTGCTTTTAACCCTGATGATATGAGATATTCTTGCTCTGGTGTAGCTTGTTTGCAGAGGTATTCTCGGGGGGGGGGGGGAAAGAAAGCTGAGTATTTTGAGAGGCTTCGTTGGGAGTGCCCTCTCAGATATGAGGAAGGGTTGAGCATTTTTGCAGGTCTGCCTGTCCGTTGAGGATGGAGGTCGACATATATAGGAGTCTCCCTAACAACAAGTAGTAATACTATTCCTTTACCCTGCTTGGTCATAGCACGGTAATGGGAGCTGCCAGTTTCACGTGTTTTAACTCTATCAGAGCACTTTGAAAAAGTGGTCTGTGATATCTGGAAAGCTGATGTTGCGTGTGAAGATTACAGACAAGCTTTATCCAAGGAGATCTGGCTCTCGAAGTTGAGAAAGCGGTGCCTCTTCGGTTTTCGAACAAGCAATCCTGTCGGGGATCTGTCTCTCGAGATTCGGAGAACAGTGCCTCTTCGATTTTTGAGAAAGCAATCCTGCTAGGAGTCTGGCTCTCGAGATTTGGAGAGCGGTGTCTCTTCGATTTTTGAGAAAGTAATCATGTTGGGAGTCTAGCTCTCGAGATTCGGAGGGCGGTGCCTCTTCGATCTTGAAGCAAGCAATCTTGTTAAGAGTATTTTCTCGAATGTGAGTAAAGGTTGGGCCTGGTTGCTAGTCTACCTTGCCACAGAGCACAGAGGTTGACACACAGGGACTTTCCAATTATCCAGCAGTGGTCTTGTTCCTTTACCCTTGTGGGTAATAATATGGTAGCTAGACCTTCAAAATTTATGTGTCTAAACTTTGTTAGTGCTGTTTCTTTGCTATTCTTTTACCCTTCTTGGTCATAGCGATGTAATGAGAGCTGCAAGCTTCACGTCTCTAAACTTTGTCAGAGATCTTTGGCAAAGTTATCTGTGGTACCCGTGAGCTGATGTTGCGTGTGGAAAGTGGATGATTGAACAGTAACATTCACGTGCTTTCTACTTCACCAGAAATCTTCGACAGAATGCCCATAATTTCCGCAAAGTTGAGTGTGCATGTGACAGGTGCTGACAAGGCTGAAAAAGCAAGTGCCTCTTCGATTTCTGAGATCAGCCCTCGTGGTCTCTGAGCAGCCCAGTTTTTGAGAAAGCAAACGCCTCTTCGATTTCTGCGATCGGCCTTCGTGGTCTTTGAGCAGCCCAGCTTTTGAGAAAGCAAACGCCTCTTCAATTTTTGAGATCAGCCCTCGTGGTCTCTGAGCAGCCCAGCTTTTGAGAAAGCAAACGCCTTTTCGATTTCTTAGTAGGCGCCTCTTCGATTTTTGAGCAGGCGCCTCTTCAATTTCTGAAGCTCCGTCGAGTGCAGATTTTTATAGAAGCTGGCATTAAGTTCTAAAGCACACTTGAATCTCCACCAGTATAAGCTCTCTTCTTGCATTTCTAAGATCTTGATTTCTCCGACCTCTTCTCTCTTCAACACCTTTGAAAATGTCTGGCCCCTCCGACCGTCGTTTTGACTTGAACCTTGTTGAAGAGGCAGCCACGCCTTCTCCAAACAACATATGGCGCCCATCCTTCTTATCCCCTACTGGTCTTCTTACCGTTGGGGATTCCGTGATGAAGAATGATATGACCACTGCGGTGATGGCCAGGACCCTTTTTACTCCCAAAGATAACAGACTACTTTCCAAACGGTCTGATGAGTTGGCTGTTAAGGATTTTTTGGCTCTCAGTGTTCAGTGTGCAGGTTCTGTGTCTAATATGGCCCAACGCCTATTTGCTCGAACCCGCCAAGTTGAATCATTGGCGGCTGAAGTGATGAGTCTCAAATAGGAGGTTAGAGGGCTCAAGCATGAGAATAAACAGTTGCACCGACTCGCACATGACTATGCTACAAACATGAAAATGAAGCTTGACCAGATGAAGGAATCTGATGGTCAGATTTTACATGATCATCAGAGGTTTGTGGGTTTGTTCCAAAGGCATTTATTGCATTCGTCTTCTGGGGCTGTACCGCATAATGAAGCTCCAAATGATCAACCTCTGATGCCTCCTCCTTCTAGGGTTCTGTCCAGTACTGAGGCTCCGAATGATCCCCCTCCGGTGCCTTCTCTTTATGGGGCTCTACCGACTGCTGAGACTTCTCCTAAGCAACCTTTGTGAAGGCTCCCTCTTGTTTGTTCATTTTGACTCATGTATATGTACATATTTGCAACTTATCGGAGATATCAATAAATAAGCTTTGTTTCATTTCAACGTATTGTGTTAAATACACCAAAGCCTTCTTCACTAAGTTCTTTGAATTTTTCTTTTGTTGAAGCTTGTATGTTGAAGCTTTGTGAGTGGAGCATGTAGGTTGAGGTAGTGTTCCCTTAATTTCCCGAGTGAGGAAAACTTCTCGGTTGGAGACTTGAAAAATCCAAATCACTGAGTGGGGTCGGCTATATGAATCTTAGAACGCCATTGTGATCGGTCCTGTGTCATGTCCTTCGTTAGATCCAAGTACTCTAAGTCTTTTCTTAGAGTCTCTTCCAAAGTTTTCCTAGGTCTTCCTCTACCCCTTCAGCCCTGAACCTCTGTCTTGTAGTCGCATCTTCTAACCGGAGCGTCAGTAGGCTTTCTTTGCACATTTCCAAACCACCGTAACCGATTTTCTCTCAGCTTTCCTACAATTTCAGCTACTCCTACTTTACCTCGGATATCCTCATTCCTAATCTTATCCTTTCTCGTGTGCCCACACATCCAACGAAGCATCCTCATCTCCGCTACACCCATTTTGTGTACGTGTTGATGCTTCACCGCCCAACATTCTGTGCCATACAACATTGCCGTCCTATAAAATTTTCCCTTGAGCTTCAGTGACATCCGACGATCACACAACACGCCGAATGCACTCTTCCACTTCATCCATCCAGCTTGTATTCTATGGTTGAGATCTCCATCTAATTCTCCGTTCTTTTGTAAGATAGATCCTAGGTAGCGAAAACGGTGGCTATTTGGTATAAAAAAAAAAAAACACACACACACACACAAGGTGAGGTTGTATTAGAATAAATTCGCATTTAGACGAATTTATTAGAAGGGTGTGTTTTCTCTCTGCATTATAGTTTGAATTCTTCGCCATAAATTATATCAGTTAAATGGAGAGTATCGTTTGTATATAAATACATAAGCTTAAATTTTATTAGAAAAATAAAAGCGCCAAAGTTTAATCTCACATGGTGATGCAAATGCTCATACCAAACATCCAAGTGATCCCATTTCACATGGGAATGCTCCTCAACTCTCCCCTTACAATTAAAGGTGTAGATTACATTTCCACAGTCCCCCAAAACGCATCTTGACCGTCCTTGTGAGTCCACAGTTTTGCATAGGGGTTGGCTGAGCTTGTCCAACTCTTGTCCCCCAAACGCAGAGGCAAAATGCCTCAACGGTGCTGCTATCGCTACCGACAGCCTAGCTTTCCTTTGTCCATAACTCATGTAAATTAAAGAGAGAATATATAAAAAATTAAATAAATTTAAGGCATTACCACAACTCCCAGTCCTTCCTTTAATCATATCTATACAATACAACACACCCTGCATTCCCACCTCTCCACAAAGCAAACACATTTCTAACTTCTCCACAACAAAAAAGGGAAGAAAAAAAGAAAGAGAAAGAAGAACTTGGTTCTTTTGGGTTTTTGCTAGAGCAGATTGTTGGGTGTTGTTTCTTGAGGTTCAATAATTCGGTATAGTATTCGTGTCGAAGATTCTTCGTTAAAAAATGGAAAGCAAGGCACATGAGAAAGATCTCAACCTCAAGGCAACAGAGCTGACACTACGGTTGCCAGGGAGAGATGAAATTATTGAGCTTCCTAATCAAAACAAGAAGAGAGGACTGCCAGCTGACTCAAAAAATGAAGAAGGAAGCACTGATGCTAAAAACGCTCAAAAGGAAACCCCTCCTGCAAAGTAAGTCATTTTTTTAATTAATCATGTTTAACTGAATTTATCTCGTAAGAAATATGTAGAATGACCTATAGATTTGAGTTGTTTGTTGTACTCAAAAAGTTTTGATGTGTTGGTATGACAGGGCACAAATAGTGGGGTGGCCACCAATCAGATCTTATAGGAAGAACAGCCTCCAAGCAAATAAAAATGCAGAGGGTGAGACTGCTACTGGGATTTATGTGAAAGTGAGCATGGATGGAGCACCTTACCTCAGAAAGATTGATCTTAAGGTTTACAAATGCTACCCAGAACTCCTCAAGGCCTTGGAAGTCATGTTTAAGTTTACTATAGGTCAATACTCAGAGAGGGAGGGCTACAAAGGATCAGAATATGCACCTACTTATAAGGACAAAGATGGTGATTGGATGCTGGTTGGAGATGTTCCATGGGAGTAAGTTCTCTGTCTCTCTCTCTGTCTCTGTCTCTGTCTCTGTCTCTCTCTCTGTCTCTCTCTCTCTGTCTCTCTCTCTCTCTCTCTACTCATAAGTCTTCTGTTGTTATTACAGTATGTTCATGTCATCCTGCAAGAAGTTGAGAATCATGAAAGGATCAGAGGCCAGAGGTTTGGGGTGTGGCGTATGAAAAAGACATGTCAACCCAAAAGATCAAGGGGAGAAGGAAAGATATATCATCTCTCTCTCTCTCTCTCTCTCTCTCTCTCTCTCTCTCGATCTCATGATATGCATGGAGAGAAAAATTTACCTCACAGCTTGGGTAATCGACGAAGATATTCAGATTTTAGTCTCCTTAATGACTGACATATCTTCTCTGGAGTTGATTGGGATTGTAGACAGAAGCAGAAGATAATCTAGCTGGTGAAGTAATTACAGATTCATTCCTTAAGTTTGGCACCTAGATTTGTTTGCGGTTTGCGCATCCGTGATTGATGCTGTATCGTATTGTTTCTTATGATTCAGTCAGACCAAAACTGCATAAAGAGATTTTGGTTCTAAAGAGATCGTATAGAAAGGAAGAGGCATGTTTCATGTTTTGGCTATGAGTTTGTACTATTGATATTTGATATGGATCAATATATATGTAGTATAAAGCTCATGTATTTTGAGTATATATGTGTGTAGAAATTTCAGACTGCACGCAGATTTTGTACCCCTTTCTGTTGTAATACAAGTTGAGAGAGATTTAATTCGATGTTCAATATTTTTTTCTGTTCGATTTCATAATTTCATTCCTGTCCTTAAACATGATCAAATTGACAACTGCGTACAAACATTTCACCTTACGTGTAACAGATTTGGATGTTCAGGATAGGGTGCCGCATTGATGCATCTTATCTTATCCTATCTATTGATCATATTTTTATCACAAGCCACCACACATTTCAATCTGCTAAGAAATTATGACACCTGCAACTAGAATAAGAAGTTTGTTAAGGCAGTAATTAAGCTAGTGTTGTACTAGCACAAGTAGTCTTCTTTGTAATGAGTTATTCATTAAGAAATAATATTGAATCTTCTGTTTTCCCTTCGTCTCTCTTCGATACTCTCTCTTTCTGCAACCTCTATCTTCAATGGATCTCTCTCTTCCTTAACATATAGGATAACAAAGATGCAAAAGCAACAAGCTAAAAAAGAACAGTTTGAATAACCACAAAAATTGCCTTCTTTGTTTGGTCATCAAAAGATGTTGAAATTCAGATTTCATGTTTTTCTTGGGCTTACGGATTAATTGGTTAAGAGTCACCTATACCTAAGATTTCAGGAGTAGGATTCTCTTACCTCCTATTCTCATCTCCTTCTCTCCCTTTCTCTTACTTATAAAATGTTGACGTGGCTTAACCCTAACCGTTTAAATAAGAAGGAAGGGAAGGAGAGAGAGATTAGGAGGGAAGAGAATCATCCTTCAAGATTTCAAGCTTGATTCTCCCTCCCTAATATCACCTCCCTAATATCACTTTTATAAATGAAAATAAGAACATTAATTTATTCTTTCAACTCAGCATAAGGCAAAGTTACTAAGATATTGGGAATAGTGCCTCCCAAAGTGCACATGTCCCATGATGTTGCGAGTGTGGAAAATGGTTTACCTTTCGCCTGGCTTTTTAAGATATGGTTCTCTTCAAATCTAACCCTAATTACCAAAACATGTCAGCAAAGTCGGTGATTGAGTAAATTCATTAAAATTTGTTTCTTTTTGTCTAGAAATCTTAACGGGAAAAGAGATTTTTTTTTGAACTTTGTAAGCATAGTATTAACTAATATTTGTATCGGTACATGGTTATTAGCAGGAGATGCATCTGACTGCTATGTATTCTTTGTTTTTACTAGATGCAATTTAATAACAAAGTCACATTTATATAAGCATTACAATTTAGAGAGCTTTAATGAAAAGGGCTCAAGCTAATAAATATTTAACAAAAAACCATTCCAAAATGTTATTTAACCAAAAGGTCTCAAAGTGTAATAAAAAATCATCTGAAACTTTTGTTCACGGGCCAACAAATATTCTACTGAGTCCATGCACCACCATAAGGACCAAAACTATTGGCACTATCTTGGGAATGTCTCCGCCTCCTCATCTTCTTTTTCCCTTCATCTTTCCTTGAGCCACTTTCCTCATGCCTGCTCTTCTCTCGCCTTGAGCCATTTTCTTCATATTTGATCTTCTTCCCCACCTCCCCATTTTCTTTTCCCATCTTACTTGACTTCTCTTTAAATGAAGCTTTCTTCTTCTTTCCTGATGATTGCCCACTGTCACCTGCAGCAGAATCATGTCCCAGTGGCAGGGGATCATCTTCATCATCTAACTGCCAATTGCCCGGTAATTCCCCAATTTCAAAAACAACCAAATCAAAATTCAAATCAAAGTTGAAAAATGAAGCATTCATCAGAACAAAGCAGCCGAAACAAGTTCAAAGAAGTTTAATGGCAAAAACCGGTGAAAAAGTGTCTGGAAAAAAAAAAAAGAACCAAAACATAAAACTATTTCTGGATAACCCAAAACATAACATTGTTTCTAGAAGAAAAAAAAAACTCAAATACAGTGTTTGTTTTGTCTGTATACAAACAAACATTGTATCAGGAAAGAAAAGAACCAAAATCCATAAACAGTGACTTAAATTCCAGAAACAATGATTAAATTCCAGAAACAGTGATTAAATTCCAAAAACAGTGATTAAATTCCAGAAATAGTGACTTAATTCTAGAAACAGTCTATGTTTTAACCTTTGATTGTTTCTTTTCTTTCATGCATCAATTGATTATATTTAAGAAATATGGTGCTTATTTTGTTTTGAATCCAATACAATGAATTTCACTATTTCTTTTGTAGCTTACATTCCAGAAACAGTAACTTAGATTCCAGAAATAGTGACTTAGATTCCAAAAACAGTGTTACTTAAAATCCAGAAACAGTGACCAGTCGTTATTATTGAATAGCATGCATATTTCATATTTATTTTCTGGAGAAACAAAAGATGAATTCCACTGACGATGAAAAATTGAAAAACAATACCTTGAATACACTATGAATAATAACAATGATCATATTTCAAAGAAATAATACAAAATATAAATTAAATAACATGAGGATCTATATTTTTGTTTCAAAGAAAAAGAAGAAGGTCTGCAAAACAACGATGAACTCCATTAACGATGAAAATCTGGAATCAACCTAAAAAAGTTAGGGGTAAAATCGATAAATCATAATTTATTATAGTTGGGTCATTTTTAGTTGGACTACTTTAATATGGGCATTGTACTAATCATTAAACAAAACTTATAACATTGTTTTTTTATTAAAACTAAAATTTTTCAAGCCTTTTTCATTAGTTTTCCTTACAATTTAATTATATTTTAGATATTATAATATATTTCAAAAAATTTAACCTTATCTTTTTATTCTAATCGCTGCATATTCCATGTGATCTTTTTCATTAAAGCATGAACTCTTAAAACGTGTCATTTGTAACTTTAGTTTATCGATCTTACTGTTAGTGTGCAATATGTATCCAACTAAATTTGATATAAGTCGTATTCTCTTAAAAAATTAGATATAAGTCTGTTAAATATTACAAGCCTACAAAAATCACTTGTATTCTGCGATTGCAGTAAGATAACGAAAATTACACTAGGCAAATGATTTCATGTTGACTGAGGAAATGCCACATCATATGCCATGTCGTCAAGAAAAGAATTAATAATTAGTTAGAGTGGTAACGAGCAAGCTTACTGTGTAAGAAAGTTAGTTAGAGGAATTAGTTGTGTATAAAAAGGCTGTGGTAGCTCATTGTCTACAACTTACATCGATCAATACAAAGCCTTCATTGTTTCTTTCTAAATTTGTCTGAATTCTTCTTGTTGTTCATCTTTCTTAGTTTTATGGTATATCAATTCAACACTGTTAAGATGGTATCAATCACTCGGACGATCCTCGGTGCTATCTCTTCCGCTGAAGATTAAACAACTGGAGATTTCATTGCAGTTCTTGGAGGCTTGCTGATCAATTTTCTGCAATTCTTGGCTCGTTGGATCTTGTATTAGGTTGTTTATTTTCTTCCTTTACTTTCTGCACATCAAGTGTTTGTGATTATGCATCAGTGAAGATATATGGAGAATTGGGGTGTTTCTTTTGGTTTGTTCGTATCTGGGTTTCTTTATGTATATGATTAAGGTCGATGTCAAGAGTTGTTGATGGTAGAAGAAGTGTATGTGTTTATGTTATAAGGACTGGAGTAAAAGATTTGTGCAATTGTTGACATATATGCATTTGTAGTGTGTAAATAAAGAAGGCCGATGTCAAATATATGAGCTTGTTGTCTTGAGAAGTTGATAATTGTTGGAGTTAAAAGGATTAGTAATTGAAGTTGAATGTTGTTATGCTGTGATTTGCGAATTCTAAATTTCTTGACAGATTGGTGTAAATTGTGATCAATTGTTGAAGATTGGTGTTTGTTGTGAAAGGAATTAAGTCATCAAGATGTTTGATAAATCAGTACACATTGAAAGTTTGCTTGGCATGTTAACTGTGAAGTTGCAAGATGACAATTTTGTTAAGTAGAATTATCAGTTTCAGTCAGTTTTAAGAGGGTATGATTTCTTGGAGTTCTTTAGTGGTGAATCTCCTTGCCCACCAAAGTTTGTGATTGATACTAAGGCTGGAGTGACTAAAGAAATAACAAAGGCTTATAAATCTTTGGTTCAGAAGTATATGACACTTTGAGTTTGTTGATTGCTACTCTATCAAATGATGTTATGAAATATTTAATAGGGTGTAAGACATCAAATGAGGCTTGGACAAATTTACAAGACAAATATGCTTATGTGTCAAGGGCTAGAATCAATCAACTCAAATGGGAAGTGACTCTATTGACAAGTATTTGCTCAAGTTAAATGCTATTTGTGATTAACTTTTGTCTGCAGGGGAGAAAGTTACTGATAATGATTTGGTTATAACTACCCTATCTGGATTACCACCTGAGTTTGATATGGTTAAGACTGTTGTTTTAGCAAGAGACACTTCTATTCCTCTGAAAGATTTTAGAGCACAGTTGATTGGTGTTGAATCTGCTATAGAAGCAAGAATCACTACTTTGCCAAGTGGAATTGTTTGGATCAAAACTTGAACTTTGGGCTCAAGAAAGGAGTTGGCCCAAAAGGAGGCCCGAAAGGGAGATAGTCGAAGCCCAGAAGGCAGGGAAAGGCCTTTTCTGACTTGGTGCAGCTCATGAAGACCACTTGCTTACCTACCCAAAGGCCAAGTGGTGTAGACTGGTCAGCTACACAGCCCATAAAGCACTTTATGGTGGCATTACATGTAAAATAGCTGATGAGTCATCACTCTCAAACCGCATTCGGGCAAAGCTGCTGCAACCAAAGGCCAAGCCGAGTTGTCTATATAAGAAGAAAGAAAATCCAGGATTAAGGACACTCAAACAAACAAACAAATGCAAGCACAAACTCTGCTCAAATCCAGATTTGCCTTCGAAACAAAGCTGTAGTCAGCCTTCATCCCTTTCGGGATAACCCTCTCTTCAATCCTTTGTAATAGCTCTGCTACCTTGTTCAACCTTGCTGTAGTATCGATTCATCTTTTGTAAACTCTCTCTCTACCCCTCTAAGCTTTCAAACCTTTGACAAAACTACAAAGATAGGAACCTGCAAGACAAGCAACCTTACCCGATAAGGTTTAACCTTGCCCGACCTTCTTTGCTTTGGTTTTGTCTTTTCAGTATGTTGTATACTTCCAGTTATATGCAAGTTATTTCTAGCAACATGATTATTAAAAGGCTTTCTCAATACTTGAATCCGATTTGAATATATCGTCGGTATTCAAACTAGATCCAAGTCCTAAGCCCTCGGGCATGTAGATCTGATCAGTTAAAAGTCCTTGGCCTCAAGGCATAAAAAAGAACTTTATGTGGACTTAACCCATCCACGACAGTCCTTGATAAACGAGAAGTCCGAAGTTACTTGGGGCGCAAGTAATCAACCTACCTTCTAGTTTTCTTTCTATTATATCATGATTACCATAGAACGCTTGAGCATGGAATGGATTCTAATGGAAAGCCTCAAGGCCTACACCTAAGGCCCCACAAAGGCATCCATTTGGATTCATTCCGTTCAGCGATCTAAAGAGTCTAAGTATAAGAATGAACTCTGATGGGAAGCCTCAAGGCCTACACCTAAGGCCCCACAAAGGCACCTATTTGGGTTCATTCTATTTCTTGGATTCGGGTAATCAGAAGTATAATAGTTAGAAAACTCCTACAATCACGAGAACAAATATGATGCGTTCGAGCACAGGTTTAGTTATTTATGGGAAGCCTCAAGGCCTACACCTAAGACCCTATAAAGGCACCTGTTATAACTAACACGGTTTCTTGGATACATACATATATACAACTAAAACACGACAACCATTTTACATCTGCCATGCTAAAGATGGCAGTGGCACGCCTGAGCACCTAAATGTTAACCTTGATTGTGAGCCTCAAGGCCTACACCTAAGGCCCCACAAAGGCCCCTCTCAAAGTTAACGCTGTCCTTTCCTTTCTGCCTTGCTCGAAGAGTCTTGCTCGAAGAGTCTTGCCCGACGAGACTTGCCCGACGAGACTTGCCCGACAACGCCCGACAGCGAAGCAGAAGTCCGACAGCAGCCCTCAACCGGCGCCAACCTCCAGGGGAGCTGTGTGCTCGTCGGCCAGGAAACATCCCCGACGGGAATTCCTGACGCGAACATAGTTTTGGCACGCCCAGTGGGACAGGCTTGATCAGAAAATATATGTCAAAATGCCAGAAGGTTTACAAACTACGTTACTACAAATGTTGCAAAGATTGGAGAAAGCCTCCACAGGCTTCAGAAAAGAAACAAACCTGGTTCCTCCCGAGGGAAAGAGACTTAAAACCAGCCTGCTTGAAGAGTTGGTGGTAGACAAACCTGCGGTTCCCTTTTCAGAGGTCCCTGTAAATATGATCAATATGACATGGGCTGAGAAAGGAAAAGAAAGAATTACAAAGGAACCAGAAGAGAAGAGATTGGCTAAAAAACCTACAGGAGGGGTGATTAAAACACCCGAATATCCAAAAGCAGCCATAATCAAGGGGATGGTTATGTGCAGTAAGTGCCAATGCGAGTGTGAGCTTGAAATTCCCCCGGCTGGAGTACTCATTGACCGTGAACTAATCAGGAGAAAGGAAGAAGACGTCAGAAGAGAAGCCCGCGAGAAGATTAAGTAGGCAACAAAAAAGGACACTTCCCGAATCGTCTTTCAACGACTAGGAGGTGATTCCCAACCCAAAGCTTTGTCACAGGTATTTCGAAACCATGAGGTTTCTGATGAAGCGGAAGACATGGAAGCCAAAATACGAAGGGGTGCGGATCATCCTCAATGTGGCCAGATGGGGAGGGAAATCAAGAAGATTGATAGCATGACCAATCCTGGTAGAAAAGGGAATCCTGCCCACCTCGGGCAAAAATGGTATGTAGTCGGGAAGAACGGACTGCCTACCAAACTAATGGGAGCCTCTATGGTCAGGAGGATTCAAAGGCAGCACAAAGCCTATATGAATTCCTTGAAGACCCCCACAACATCTGAAGCCTCCAAAAATCAAAAGCTGGAGAAAACAGCATCAGGAGGAAGTAGTCAGCTCCGTTGGAGAAGTAAGAAAGAGGTGGAAAAAGCCGACAGCAAGACGAAAGGCGAGGGGAATCACGTGCCGCAGAGCCAACACCCTGGGAAATACAGGATCTTAAGGAGAGCTCAAGAAGATCTAATCATGATGCCAACCCCTGGGTGGAAGCCAGGTCCTACCCGCACTGAAACTATTTCATCTGAAAGGAGACCACCTTCTCTGCCGTTGGTGGATCCTTTTGGTGAAGTTCCAAAACAAACACTGTATGCGGGCATGAATCAACAGCAACAGGAGGGGGCACCAGAACCATTACTTCCAGCTGATGCGATGGCCTGGTTGGATGAATTTATGAACCAGATTGGGGACAATAAAGAAGATCCGCCCGAGCCTAGTAATTTCCATATCAACATGACATATGTGTTGTCCGCCACATTTGGTGCCAGACCTGATCAACCCGCTACTATGGAGGGTGATTACTTGACAACTGAGCCAATGATGGCACATGTCAATGTAGAAGTAGTTGAAGAAGAAAGCTCGGGCAAGGCTGAATCCTCAGAAGCATCCAAAGGCGGTCCTCTAAGGATTTACACAGACGAGATGGTGTTTAGCCGCCTGAACAGCTCGTTGGCCAATCATCTGAAACCCATATACGTTATAGCCCACTTAGAAGGTGTGCCCTTCAAAATAATTCTAATTCATGGAGGAGCAGCTGTTAATGTGTTACCAGCCAAGCAGATGAAGAAAATGGGAAGAGGTACGGAGGATCTTATTCCCACAGACCTCACAGTTTCTAGCTTCTCAGGCGCTATCACTAAGACTCATGGAATATTGCCTCTAGAAGTGGATCTGGGATCTAAAAAGATAATGCTGGCATTCTTTGTGGTGGACTGCACCTCCACTTATGGGGCCTTACTCGGAAGAGATTGGATCCACCAAGGTTTGTCCATACCCTATACTCTTCATCAATAAGTGGCTGTTTATCATGAAGTGGGCACAGAAGGACCAGGCTTTTGGGAGATGATAGAGGCCGAATCACGGCCATTTCTCCCCACAGCCAATGTTGCGGAAGCAAGTTTCTACAACCCCAATGTAGGAATCTTGAAGTGTTCAGGAGCTGACGAGAACGACCGCCCTACCAAGGTGACGGCCCAAAAGCTTTTGGAACAAGGAATGCTCCTTACTAGAGAGGAGTGGGATAGACCTTGTATCCTCCCAAATCCCCTACACCATCAATGATTGAACAAAAGAAGAGAGATCAGGTGATGGTAGTCAGATCCCTGATTAAAAGACTGCTGGTATACGGGAATGGAAGAAGATAAGAAAGGGAGCTCTTGGACAGAGAGGAGCATGAATGGCAGGGGGAAACTTCAACCAGCCAGCATGAAAGCAGGGATTGCAGGGAAGAACTGGATAGGGCTATTCAAATGGCCGAGTGCATCTATGATCTAGATGGACCAGACGACTTGCCCAAAAGCCCGGAGCTGGTCGAATTTTTATGTACAGAACCGGATAAGCCAGCACCAGAAGTCCAGGATCCTCTGGAAGTTATTAATTTAGGAACAGAGGAGGACCCGAGACCAATACAGATCAGTGGTTTATTGGGGGTTGATGATCGGGCAAGGATTGTTTGTCTTTTGCAAGAATTCAAAGACTGCTTTGCTTGGCATTATACCGAGATGCCAGGGTTAGATCCAACCTTGGTAGAACATTGAATGCCCATCAAAGAGGGATATAAACCTGTCAAGCAAGCACCACGGAGGATGTCAAAGGAGATAGAAGAAAAGGTCAAAGAAGAGATTGAAAGGCTAGTGAAAGCTGGCTTTATCAGACCAGCCAAATATGTGGAGTGGTTGGCCAACATCGTACCCGTTTTAAAAGCTGTAACAAAAGCGGTACGATGCTGTGTGGATTACAGAAATATTAATGACGCTACACCAAAGGATGAGTATCCCATGCCCATGGCCGACTTATCCATAGATGCAGTAGCAAAACATAAAGTCCTATCTTTTATGGATGGGAATGCCGGTTACAATCAGATAAAGATGGCTCCAGAAGATATACATAAAACAGCTTTTAGGTGTCCCGGTCATGTGGGGGCATATGAATATCTGGTCATGCCATTCGGGCTCAAGAACGCTGGTGCAACTTACCAGAGGGCAATGAATGCCATCTTTCATGATCTAATTGGCCAGAGCATGGAGGTATACATTGATGACATAGTGGTAAAGTCCAAAACAGAAGAACAACATCTAGAAGATCTCAGACAGACATTAGCAAGGATGAGGATCCACAAATTGAAAATGAATCCAAAGAAGTGTGCGTTTGGAGTAAGAGCAGGCAACTTCTTGGGATTCCTAGTGCATCAAAGAGGTGTAGAAGTGGATAAAAACAAATCTCGGGCAATAATGGAGTCACATTCACCTACCAACAAGGTGCAACTCCAGAGGTTACTGGGCAAAATTAACTTTTTGAGGAGATTCATTGCTAATTTAGCAGGCAAGATCCAGTCGCTGACTCCTTTACTAAGGTTGAAAGATAAAGAGAAATTTGAATGGGGACCACCGCACCAACAGGCCTTTGACAACATCAAGGCCTATTTAACTTCTCCACCAGTGTTGGTGCCACCTCAAAGGGGAAAACCCTTGAAGCTGTATATCTCGGCCTCTGAAAAGTCAATCGGGAGCTTGCTAGCCCAAAATAATGAAGGCGGGAAGGAGCAGGCAGTGTACTACCTCAGTAGAATTCTGACCGAGGTAGAAACAAGGTATTCCCCGGTTGAGAGATTATGCTTGGCTTTATATTTCACTGCCAGTAAATTAAGGCATTACATGTTACCTTGTCACGTGCACATCATCGCCAAGACAGATGTGATAAAGTACATGTTGTCAAAGCCAATGCTCACAGGAAGGATTGGGAAATAGATTCTAGCTTTATCAGAATTCAGTTTTCAGTACGTGCCCCAAAGGGCAGTCAAAGGTCAAGCAATTGCCGACTTTCTGACCGAGCATCAAGAATCTTCAAGTGAGGTGATCAATATCCCTGGAAGCTTAGAAGCTACTAGCATTTGGATCCCGCCGAGAAAAGATATTTCGGGCAAAGAAGACTGGGTCCAGCAAGAGATAAGAAGAGTGGCTGGTCTCTGGATCACTCATTGGAAGTTGTATTTCGATGGATCCCACACTCAGAAGGCTTCAGGAGCAGGGATTGTAATTGTAAACCCTTAGGGAGTTTATCATTATTATTCATTTCTCTTGGACTACCAAGGGAATACTAATAATCGGGCAGAGTATGAGGCCTTAATTATTGGTCTGGAAATCTTGATGGATCTGGGGGCAGAGGAGGTAGAGGTCTTTGGAGATTCAGAATTGGTAATAAACCAGTTAAATGAGGAGTTCAAGTGCAGACATATTACCATGGCGGGGTATTACTTGGCAGCTACGCAATTATTGAATTTCTGGGATTCTGAGATATCGGTCAATCATGTTCCCAGGGAATCCAATTTAGCGGCCAACGAGATGGCACAACTAGCCTCAGGAGTGCCAATACAGGAAAGGAAATATGGGGTAGATGTTGAGATCCAAAGAAAAAACCTCCCTTCCATCTTAGAAAAGGGATTCAGTCTAGATATAATGGTGCTAGAGGCCGAGATAGAAGATTGGAGGTCACCTATTATTCATCATTTGAAGGATCCTTCCTCGCCTACAAGCAAGAAGGATAGACAGCAAGCAACCAAGTATGTCTTATGGGCAAGAAGGACAGACAGCAAGCAAGAAGGATAGACAACAAGCAACATAGTGAAGAGTATGTCGAAGCCATGTATCAAGGAATTGAAGACTTGGATGCCGCCCGAATTGAAGCTTTGAACCAGATTCAAGAAGGGAAACGAGCCGTTGCCCGAGCCTATAACAAAAAGGTGAAATTGAAATCCTTCAAGGAGGGAGACTTAGTATGAAAGACAGTCCTCCCTCTAGGAGCTCAGCTCAAGGGTTTTAGGAAATGGAGCCCGACATGGGAATGTCCTTTCATTATTAGTCGCGTTTTGGGATAGAGGGGGATACTACTTGGCAGACCTTGAGGGAAACAGCCATAGACATCCCATTAATGTTAGATTTTTAAAGAAATATTGTCCTACGTTGTGGGATGTTAGGGACTGTTATATCGAAGATGATACAAGGTAAAGCAAGCTTCAGGATGTCAATGTGCAGTGTATATTTATCAATCATTCAAGAAGATAGAAAGACAAGAATTGCTGAGATAATATATATTTCATTTCGACAAATTGATAAAGTTTACAAAAGGTTCTAAGCCAACGCACTACAGTCAATTCTCTTGCTGGATGCAGTGGGATCTTCAGCTGATTTTCTGATGTCTTCATGGATGGAACCCGAT
The DNA here is from genome assembly GCF_042453785.1 of Malus domestica. Classification (NCBI taxonomy): domain Eukaryota; kingdom Viridiplantae; phylum Streptophyta; class Magnoliopsida; order Rosales; family Rosaceae; genus Malus; species Malus domestica. Next base: position 18,049,064 of record NC_091673.1, read on the forward strand.
TAGGTGATCGGGTTGGGCGGCCAACATGTGCCTGGTAGAGGATCCTCAAGCAGGACCATCGCCGTATGTGATGGTCAAGCCCGATTTATCACCGCAACAAGCGGGAAGACGAGCCTGCGAGAGGAAACCATCTGACCAAAGGTGTTGGAGATAGTGAGGTGTTCGACCAAGGGTGTTGGAGATAGCAGTCTTTTGAGGAAAGCCTTTTTTCTCACGAAAAGGGAGTTTTAGGAGATCCCACTCAAAACCTAAAGAACCCATTACTCAGTTTCTGAAATCTCGAAGATGATGGAGGAAAAGGCTGAAGAAAATTTGATGACTTGACATAATGGATTTCGAGCCAGAATTTATAGAGCCCCAGGGGATAGTTCAAAGGTTGTGAGAAGAGCAAGGGGCACAAGGTTGCCTTCATTCTGTCTAGAAAATACGAAGTTCCAAAAACTGAGATGCACGCATGCAGATTTTCAATCAATGATGACGCCTGGAATTCCAACCTTAGCATTGATTGAAGGGGGCACTGTTTGGATCAAAACTTGAACTTTGGGCTCAAGAAAGGAGTTGGCCCAAAAGGAGGCCCGAAAGGGAGATAGTCGAAGCCCAGAAGGCAGGGAAAGGCCTTTTCTGACTTGGTGCAGCTCATGAAGACCACTTGCTTACCTACCCAAAGGCCAAGTGGTGTAGACTGGTCAGCTACATAGCCCATAAAGCACTTTATGGTGGCATTACATGTAAAATAGCTGATGAGTCATCACCCTCCAACCGCATTCGGGCAAAGCTGCTGCTACCAAAGGCCAAGCCGAGTTGTCTATATAAGAAGAAAGAAAATCCAAGATTAAGGACACTCAAACAAACAAACAAATGCAAGCACAAACTCTGCTCAAAGCCAGATTTGCCTTCGAAACAAAGCTGTAGTCAGCCTTCATCCCTTTCGGGATAACCCTCTCTTCAATCCTTTGTAATAGCTTTGCTACCTTGGTCAACCTTGCTGTAGTATCGATTCATCTTTTGTAAACTCTCTCTCTACCCCTCTAAGCTTTCAGACCTTTGACAAAACTACAAAGATAGGAACCTGCAAGACGAGCAACCTTACCCGATAAGGTTTAACCTTGCCCGACTTTCTTTGCTTTGGTTTTGTCTTTTCAATATGTTGTATACTTCCAGTTATATGCAAGTTATTTCTAGCAATATGATTATTAAAAGGCTTTCTCAATACTTGAATCCGATTTGAATATATCGTCAGTATTCAAACCAGATCCAAGTCCTAAGCCCTCGGGCATGTAGATCTGATCAATTAAAAGTCCTTGGCCTCAAGGCATAAAAAAGAACTTTATGTGGACTTAACCCATCCACGACAATCCTTGATAAACGAGAAGTCCGAAGTTACTTGGGGCGCAAGTAATCAACCTACCTTCTAGTTTTCTTTCTATTATATCATGATTACCATAGAACGCTTGAGCATGGAATGGATTCTAATGGAAAGCCTCAAGGCCTACACCTAAGGCCCCACAAAGGCATCCATTTGGATTCATTCCGTTCAGCGATCTAAAGAGTCTAAGTATAAGAATGAACTCTGATGGGAAGCCTCAAGGCCTACACCTAAGGCCCCACAAAGGCACCTATTTAGGTTCATTCTATTTCTTGGATTCGGGTAATCAGAAGTATAATAGTTAGAAAACTCCTACAATCACGAGAACAAATATGATGCGTTCGAGCACAGGTTTAGTTATTTATGGGAAGCCCCAAGGCCTACACCTAAGGCCCCACAAAGGCACCTGTTATAACTAACACGGTTTCTTGGATACATACATATATACAACTAAAACACGACAACCATTTTACATCTGCCATGCTAAAGATGACAGTGGCACGCCTGAGCACCTAACACCTTGATTGTGAGCCTCAAGGCCTACACCTAAGGCCCCACAAAGGCCCCTCTCAAAGTTAACGCTGTCCTTTCCTTTCAGCCTTGCCCAAAGAGTCTTGCCCGACGAGACTTGCCCGACAACGCCCGACAGCGAAGCAGAAGTCCGACAGCAGCCCTCAACCGGCGCCAACCTCCAGGGGAGCTGTGTGCTCGTCGGCCAGGAAACATCCCCGACGGGAATTCCTGACGCGAACAGGAATAGCTGCAATGTATGTTCAAGGAGATCATTCAAAAGGTGGTAATCAGAATGCAAGGTATTCACAAGGAGAAAGCTCAAATGCAGGATCAAGATCTGGTGATAATTAGGGGTATCAAGGGAATAATAAGTTTCAGAACAGAAATGGGTATAATTTTTCCCAATTCTACAATAAGAATGGTTATGGTTCTTTCAATAATTCAATGCCTTATTACAATGGAAATAGACAGAGAAGGGGAAACAACTATAATGGCTACTCCAATACTGGAAATAAAACTTCTTGGAATGGTAATACAAATTTCAAAGTTGGTTGAATGTCAGATTTGTTCTCGTAGGGGTCATATGGCTCCAAATTGCTTAAATAGAAGTGATAATGGTTCATCATATAATGGCTATCAGGTTACAATTTGTCACATATGTGGGGAAAAGGGCCACATTACATAGGAATAACTATTCTTATCAAGGTGCACTTTCACCTCATTCTCTCACTACTTATTTAGCTCAAGCTCCAACACAGGTCTCTGCAGCTAAATTTTGACAACATGCACTGATACTTGGATACTAGACACCGGTGCCTCCCATCACATGACACCAAACCTCGGAAATCTGAATCAACAAGTACAATATAATGGTAAAGAGAAGATGACTATTGGTAATAGTGAAGGTTTGATTGTTAAACATATTGGTTAGCAACTCTTTCTACTTCACAACATTTATTGTTTTTAAGAAATATACTACATGTTCCAACAATTGCAGTCAATCTTTTATTTGTAAAGAAACTTTGCAAGGATAGCGGTTACTGGTTTATCTATGATGAAATTGTATTTTTCATACATGACAAGGTAACATGAATGATATTGTACCAAGGCATGAGTAGAGGAGAGCTATATGAGATATCTGAGAATGTGTTTTCAAGAAGATTTATTGCTAGTTCAAATAAGGCAGTTGCATTACTTGGAAAAGCTGTGAGAGTTTTAGTTTAGCACAAGAGACTTGGGCACCCATCTGAGGAAGTACTATGTGCTATGCTCAGAAATTTTAGACATTCTATTGGTGAGGATCTTTCACCTTCAATTTGTTCTTCATGTTTGTTTGGAAAAATGTGTAGGCCACTATTTCCTGTAAAAGAAACTAGAGCTAGTTCTTTGTTTGATAAAGTACATTCTAATATATGGGGGCCAGCTCCAACTAAGTCTCTAGAAGGATTTAGGTACTATAAGTTTCATTGATGAGTTTTCAAGATTTATGTGGATTTTTCCTATTATCAATAAATCATATGTGTTTCAAGTATTCATCAACTTCTATCATTTGTTGCAACTCAGTTTAATGTTCAAATCAAGTGTTTACAAACAGATGGTGGGTCTGAGTATTTGAGTAACAAGTTTCAAGCTTTCTTAGCATCAAAAGGCATTGTACATTATGTATCATGTCCTTACACCCCTCATCAAAATGGCCTTGCTAAGAGAAACATAGGCATGTAGTAGAAACAACAATAACATTATTGACAGATGCTAGTGTTCCATTACAGTTTTGGAATTTCGCTTGTAATCATGCTGTTTTTTTTTTTTTTTTTTATCAACAGAATGCTTTGTAAGAACTTAGGCATGAAATCACCCTATCAGTTGTTATTTAAAAAAGATCCAGTTTTGCATACTTTGAAAATCTTTGGATCTGGTGTATACCCATTCTTAAGGCCATATAATCAAAATAAGCTTCAACTAAGGTCTAAACTATGTGTTTTCTTGGGATTTGTTGCTAGATATAAGGGTGTTGTGTGCTATGATAGGAGTAGTAACAAGTTAGTTCTTTCAAGACAAGTGATTCATGATGAAAATCTATTCCTTTATAAGTGTCAAGGTATAACATTTACTGTGGATTCAAGTAAGGTACATAATACAAGAATGCCGCCTGTTGATGTTCAAGTGACAAATTTTGGTACAAATTCACATATATAGTCATCTCAATCTCAAGAGCAACAATTTACAAGTCCAGAAACTATTGAAGAAGGGTTAAGGCACATTACACAGGTGTCTAGTTCTTCAGTTCAAGACTCACAAGATCTCAATAATGCATCTAATAGTTCATCTTCTTTAACTCCTTCAACATTTACTCAAGGTACAATATCACAATTACATGTTGTTTGGGCCCAAAATAATAGTTTGGGCCGAGTATAGAATCATTCTCGGCCCAGAAGGCCTTGCGACAAGAATGCCGTGGATCGTTCAGTACGTGGGCCTCCAAACCTAGGTCGGCTAGGTCATAATGCAAGAAGTCGAGTCCTAGTGCAATGAGGAGTCACGGCAGGACTAATAACCCGGAAGCGAATCCGGCTCGGTTAGGGACTAGGTTCACAATCCTAGTGAATATAGGACTGGTCGAGTTGGTGTTGATCAGGAGGAGAAGACCTAGTCCGAGTAGGGTTTTAACTCGGATTCAAAGAGATCCAGTGCTATAAATAGGGGAGGCTGTGCATCATTCAAGCCCCCTGCAAATCAATACAAAACTGCCCTGCGCAAATTCTCAACAACTTGAGATTTTTTTTCCTTCTTTTTCGCTGACACATCTTCCGTTGGCATCAACAGCACTGTGGAAGCAACCGGTGATATCTTAAGTCGGCATAGATAGCTCTGTCACCGTAGAATCAGTCGATCTCGCAGTATCTTCCGTTGGCATCAACAACACTGCGGCGAGAACGGTTGATTACCTATCCAAGTCTCGGTCGAGGAGGATTTCCGGGTCCTTATTGATTGAGGTCATCTCATTAGCCTTCTCGGCGAAGTGAGGTGTTACGGTATATAGAGCTCAGCGCTTTGTTCGCCGAGTTATTTTATGATTGGATATTCCCAAGTGGGATTTAGAGTTCGGTATTCGGACGGCCGAACCACGTTCACCATTAAAACTTATATTTGCTTTGAGTATTTATGCCCTTACACTTTGGTGTCGATTCGGCGTGAGTTTACTCTGACGAATAACATCACTGTGACTGAATCCGACGACGACGACTTGTGAACTTCGTAAGAATAGTAACCTTGTCTTCAGGTTCGAGAACCCAAGAGGCCGAGACGCGTTCCTTCCTCGGTCGCAATCGCAAGACGCAGGAGTCAGCCGCGCACCCAATGCAACATCAACAAATTTACTCCTCGGCTGAGCTCGGTCGACGAGTTAGCACGCCTGCATTCACCGAAGGACGTAGTTAGCTTATAGATTACTCGGCCTGCACGCCACGTAGGCTTGGTAGTTTCTAGGGTCAACATTTTGGCATGCCCAGTGGGACCCAGTGCTAAACTACGAAGTTCATGCCAATTGAAACATGATCGGTAAAAAAGAAAATAGCTATGGGATGCGTACAGTGCCAAATCCACGGGCCAAATCCATCGGCAAAATCACACCATCTTCCGGAGCTGCCAAGCACGCATGGATAATAGTCGCAACCGATTACTTTACTAAGTGGGTCGAAGCGAAATCATATGCCGAGCTAACATCTAAAGAAGTTTGCGACTTCGTAGAGGAACACATTGTGACCAGATTTGGCGTACCAGAAATGATCATAACTGACAATGGAACAATCTTCACAGCCGAGAGGTTTAAAGAGTATACGGCAAATTTGAAAATCCGGCTCGAACAGTCTACACCGTATTATCCACAAGCGAATGGGCAGGCCGAGGCAAGTAATAAAGTGTTAATCGGCATCCTCGAAAAAATAATAAAAGAAAGGCCTGGCATGTGGCATTTGAAGTTGAACGAGGCATTATGGGCATATCGAACATCGCCCCGATCGGCGACTGCGACAACCCCGTATGCATTAACCTACAGACACAATGCAATGTTACCAGTCGAGTTAAGCATAAATTCGTTGCGATTAATTGAGCAAAGTAGTTTGGTTAGCGCCGAATATAGTCAGTCCATGAGACAGGAATTAGAAGATTTGGAAGAAGCGCGACTTGACACTTATAACTTACTGGTGGCACAAAAACGGATTGCCGAGCGAGCTTATAATCAAAAGGTGCGACAGAAAACATTCGGCGAGGGTGAATTGGTTTGGCAAACAGTGTTACCCGTAGGACTAAAAGACCCTAGGTTCGGCAAGTGGTCGCCAAATTGGGAAGGGCCGTTCGTTGTACATAAAGTATACGGAAAATGGCGTATCATCTTAAAGACCGGACTGGTTTAGTTCATAGATTACCAATCAATGGGAGATTTTTGAAGAAATACTATCCGGTCACATGGGAAATGCGGGAATAGAAAACCAGTTCATTAAGATCGATAAGCATGTACAAAATGAGTAAGTCGATCGGTTTACATTCAAATACATTCAAGGTGAAGAAGGTAGAAGAGTGCCGAGCAGGGCCTTCAACTCCAACCACCGCACCTCGCCCATGATGACCTCGGCCTGCCGATTCTTCTTGTCCAACTTCAACTGCTCGACCCGTTTTGTGTTCACCGCATACTCGGTTAAACAAGCCTTGCCGCCCGACTCGAAGTCCTTGGCAAGCTCGAAGGCAATGGCTGACCGACGTTTCGCCAATTCGGCCATTTGACGGTCGAGGTCAGCCAAAGTTTCTCCTTTAGCCTTTAAGGCGTCAATAGGTCGTGTAGGTCGTGTTCAGCCCTTAGAGCGCTCTCCAAAATACTGAAGGTTTCTCGAACTCGCTCTAAGGCAGTTGACGCCTGAACGACAGCCTCACCGCTCAGCTGACCGTCGGCTCCAAGGTCATTTAGACACGCACCCAGCAAGTCAAGACCTTTGCGCTCAAGGACTTGCGACGCCGAAAGCGACAAGACCTCTTGCAACCGAGTCAGAGCAGTTGAATCAGCAGTGTCAGTTGTGGCGGCCGAGGGACCAGCCCCTCCAGTGGTGCTGGACAAAAGAGCTTTGAATTCGACCTCCCACGAAGCCTGCACACTCAAATCAGGTTAAGCTCAAAAGAGGTCATGAAAAAGATAGCAAAAGGTTTCGTTTCTTTTAACCTATCGAGAGGAAACCTCGGCCATGTCTTCAGGATTGTTGCTCGAACCTAAAGAACTCAATGGCCGAGCCCAGTGTCTTAGATTGCTTCTCAGTTCACGCGGCCGATGGAGGTTATCTACGTTCGATGGCCACTGAGGCGGCCATGAAATATAGATAACACCCTTCGGCGCATAGAAGTTTCGATGAAAAGAGTACGCAGGCACCTGACAGTATTTTTCTGGTTTAGAGTTTTACGGCAGGAAAATAATCAAGGAAAGGCAATAGAAGGCACTTACGAAGGCCGAAGTAGCTTCTTGCGGAGGAATCTTGAGGTTCTGGTCTTGAGGATGAATGGGCGTTTCCGCCGTTGCCTCCGGTTCCTCGGCTGGTAGTTTGCCACGGTCGGCCGTGGAAGGGCCGACTGGGACAGTCGCTTCGGACGCAGAATGGACATCCTGGTTCTGTGGAGAAGCGGGCGTTTCCGTCGCCGCTACTGGTTCCTCAGCCGGTCGTTTGCCACGGTCGGCCGTGGAAGGGCTGACTAAAACAGCCACCTCAGACCCAGGAAGAGGTTGACGGCGGGGACGAGGGCGACTCGCCACTGGAACTTCGTCGCTCCCCTTGTTCTCTTCCAGAACGACGATCGAAGGTTTTGGATGTGCGGGAGAAGTCTTCTCGGTCGCAGGGACTGCCTTTTCTAGAACAGGCGTAGCCCCGACCGATGGAGCTATGACCGGAGCACCGACCTCAGAAACAGGCCATGCTTGGACTGTTTTTGAGGTCGGAATTGGCTGTTTCTCGACCAAGGCTTGGCCGATGGTGAGAGAAGGGGAAACACTGGGAGTCGTCACCCCCATAGTTTGACTGGAGATGACTTGGATCTCCCGTGCTCCTTTCTTTGCCAGCTTTTTGACCCGCTTGGCAGGCCGAGAGGGTTCGACGGTCGGCTCGGCCTCTTGACGAGGCCGTTTGCTTGGCAAGACAGGCACAACGGTTTTAGCCCTCTTCGAGGCAACCGATTTTTTCTCAGCCGCAGCTGCGGCGACCATTTCCATTTTTTTCAAGGACCGGCTACCTGGGGAAGCAAAAGCAAGTCAGCAAAGCAGATCAGTAGTTCAAAATTGAAAGAAAAAGGTAGAAATAAACCATTACCTTGGGTTTGAGGGGCAGAAGCCTTCTTAGAACGACCACCGAAGAGTTTGGCAAGAACGGTGTCGACCGGAACACCAAAGAACTGTTGGGTATATTCTTCCCACCAAGCACCGAAGGTATCGGTGCAAAGAGTTTCTGGAGTGGCCGGTCGAAGGCGGAATTTCTGGCACCGCTCCTGGAACTCCCTTTTTGCGTCACTGCATTCCTTCTCGGAAGAACCAGTTTTGCGTCCACGGCTCAGGACGGACCAAGAGGAGAGAAGGGGGACCGGGAAACCTTGGAGGTAGCCAAGCTGAGCAAGGAAGTTGGGATGATACACTTCCCAACTCGCTCGGCGGCCCTCACAGCTGAGAGGAAGGTCGCGGGCAAGCACGAAGGACCCCCAGGATTGACGAAGGTCGGCCTCTTCATCCGCGCCCCATGCTGATGTAGGAAGTCTGATCGACGAAGGGTATTCTCGACGACGACAGATCAAGAATTCGTCATCAGAAAGGTCGTCGAGAGCGAAAAAGTATCTGAACACTTTTTCAGCTTGGTCGGGGGGGATTGGCCAAAGAGCCAGTTGGGGGCCGAGAGCTTCCTTGGGCGAGAAATCGGCCATCGTTGGCCGAAGAGGGGCAAAATAGACCTGCAGCCAGAGTTGGAAGACCAAGAGGGGCCCATTCTGCTGCGGATCGACCTTGTCTAGAGTAACTTCGGCCAAGCAGCGTAGAAGGTGTGCGAGAATGGCCGGGCTAAGTGCCAAAGTGTGACCGCTAGCTAAAGCTTCGGCCACTGGCATATTCTCGACCAGACACTTATTAGATTTGGTACAACAAATAAATTTGTTGTACCAATAGAAGAAGAAAGCCTCGTGCTCCCCTTCTCGCAGAGCCTCCTCTCATCGGCCGGCAAAATGGAGATAGAGGGTGTTGTAGTTGAAGAAGTTCTTGTGAAGCTTGTGGACCTCTTCCTTCGAGGGTGTTTGGCCATCACCGCTCAGCGTCTCAAGGGCCCGCTTGTCGAAGAGCACCTTCAAATTGAGGTTCGACGGGTACCTAGGGAGGGCAGCGTCGACTGGAATTCCAGTTAGGGAAGTCCCCAAGATGGCAGTGAGGTCGAGGATGGTGGGGCCAATGGGGCCAAGAGGGAGAACCATGGTGTTAGTAGCCGAACACCAGAAACATGAGGCCGCCAGGAGAAGCTCATTGTCCAGGATGATATCCATGGACGAGAGGCGAATGGCATCATAAATGCCTAGGGCTTTCCATTGCTCGCCGAAAAGCCTTTCCATTCGTACAACCCAGGCTGCCCAGGCTGTAGTGGTCGAGGGCCAGGAGCCCTAAGGCCTCGCCACCTCCCACTTCGACCGTTCAAATCCTTGCAGTAAGGATGACAGGCAGTGCTTCTAGAAGAGCCCAGTGATGGTTGGTGGCACCGCCGCCTTAAAGAGAGGACCCAAGATTTGGTGAGGGGTACTCATGTCACTCTCAAATCGGATGGTCTTGATTGAACTTCAATCGATGATTTTCTAGCATTGGTCACACTCCTTAGAAAGCTTGGAGATAAAGGAGGCCATGGGGAATGGTTTGACAAGAAAATAATTTTCTGGGTTTAAAGATTGAGGAACGAAGACTTGGGGAAAAAGAACCGCGCTGGAGAACAAGGGCAAGAAATTTCAGAGAGATTTTGAAAGCGTGAAGTATGAATGAGGGATTTCAGTATTTATAGGATTTTGGAAGGAAGGGCAATCGTTCGAAATTCAAAACAAAGGGCAAAATCGACCAAAGGAATCACTGATCATGATGAACATTTAGGAAATGCAGTTGAGAAGACCGAGAGTCTCAGGTTTTGGGGGCGCACGATTGCGTGTGATGGCGAGATTAATGGCAGAAGACGTTTTGACGTCTGCACGATGACAAACGGCTCGCGGATTGAGGTAGAGTGGCTATGTTCAGCCATAAGGTCATGATGGCATGACGGTTCAGGTAGCCGCACGCCTTAGATGTCATTATTAGGGATTGGCCGTGTTTGAAGACGCCACGTGGCGAGTTGGTTAGCAGGATCAAGATCGTGCAATCGTGCTCAATAAATGCGCCTTGGAAATAGAGCACTGGGGTTCTGAGGATTACATTCGCTTCTTCAAGGCCGAAACTCGGCCAACGAATTCAGGCTGAGGACCTCAGAAGCGAGGGGGCAATGTTTGGGCCCAAAATAATAGTTTGGGCCGAGTATAGAATCATTCTCGGCCCGGAAGGCCTTGCGACAAGAATGCCGTGGATCGTTCAGTACGTAGGCCTCCAAACCTAGGTCGGCTAGGTCATAACGCAAGAAGTCGAGTCCTAGTGCAATGAGGAGTCGCGGCAGGACTAATAACCCGGAAGCGAATCCGACTCGGTTAGGGACTAGGTTCACAATCCTAGTGAAAATAGGACTGGTCGAGTTGGTGTTGATCAGGAGGAGAAGACCTAGTACGAGTAGGGTTTTAACTCGGATTCAAAGAGATCCAGTGCTATAAATAGGGGAAGCTGTGCATCATTCAAGCCCCCTGCAAATCAATACAAAACTACCCTGTGCAAATTCTCAACAACTTGAGATTTTTTTTCCTTCTTTTTCGCTGACACATCTTCCGTTGGCATCAACAACACTATGGAAGCAACCGATGATATCTTAAGTAGGCATAGATAGCTCTGTCACCGTAGAATCAGTCGATCTCGCAGTATCTTCTGTTGGCATCAACAGCAATGCGGCGAGAACGGTTGATTACCTATCCAAGTCTCGGTCGAGGAGGATTTCCGGGTCCTTATTGATTGAGGTCATCTCATTAGCCTTCTCGGCGAAGTGAGGTGTTACGGTATATCGAGCTTGGCACTTTGCTCGCCGAGTTATTTTATGATTGGATATTCCCAAGTGGGATTTAGAGTTCGGCATTCGGACGGCCGAACCACGTTCACCATTAAAACTTATATTTGCTTTGAGTATTTGTGCCCTTACACTCTGGTGTCGATTCGGCGTGAGTTTACTCTGACGAATAACATAACTGTGACTGAATCCGACGACGACGACTCGTGAACTTCGTAAGAATAGTAACCTTGTCTTCAGGTTCGAGAACCCAAGAGGCCAAGACGCGTTCCTTCCTCGATCGCAATCGCAAGACGCAGGAGTCAGCCGCGCACCCAACGCAACATCAACAAATTTACTCCTCGGTCAAGCTCGGCCGACGAGTTGGCACGCCCGCATTCACCGAAGGACGTAGTTAGCTTATAGATTACTCGGCCTGCGCGCCACGTAGGCTTGGTAGTTTCTAGGGTCAACACATGTCCATGAGGCTTCGCAATTGGAGGTAATACTTCCAATCTCTTCTCATTCATCTTCATCTGTTATTCATGAAGAATTAGGTCATCTTATGGTCATAAGATTAAAGTCAGGAGCAATTACAAAGAGATCATATACAGGCTTTATTGCTTCATTTCCAGAATTAAAAACTTTGCAATTATATGATGAATATGAATTTTCTGGTGGATTTTCATTCCTTGCTGCAATGAAAGATTCATATGAGCCTTCAACATTCAGAAAAGCATCCACAATCTCTCAGTGGAAAATTGCAATGCAAGATGAGTATAATGCACTCAAAGCTCAAGGGACATGGCAATCTTTTGACATATCAATCATTGGGAGTAAGTGGATGTGTAAAATCAAGAAAAATCTTGATAGAAGTGTTTCCATGTACAAAGCCAAACTTGTGGCTCAAGGGTTTTCACAAGAACAAGGTCTTGATTACTAAGAGACCTTTAGTCCAGTGGTAAGGCACACTACAGTGAGGTTGATATTGTCTTTGGTAGCTATATATAAATGAGAATTAAGGCAATTAGATATTAAGAATGCTTTTCTACATGGTGAATTACAAGAAAAGGTACACATGAAACAACCTCAAGGTTTTGTAGATCTCTCTCATCCAAATTATGTGTGCAAGTTAGTGAAACCTCTATATGGTCTAAAACAGGCACCTAGAGCATGGAATTTGAAGTTCACAAGTTATTTACCAGTGTTGGGGTTTGTTGCATCTTCCCCAAATACTAGCTTATTTGTAAAAAATGATGAACAAGATGTGGTTGTCCTATTACTATACGTGGATGACATAATACTCACAAGGTCGAATGCTACTAAAGTTTAGAAAGTGATTGAAGACTTGGCTGGTGTATTTGACTTAAAAGGCATAGGTAAATTCACTTACTTCTTGGGATTACAGATTCATTACAAAGTTAATGGAGATATATTTTTGAATCAATCTAAATATATAAAAGATCTTGTACACAAAACCGGGATGGATCTGCAAATACTCCATGCAAACTTCATAATCAGATGCTACTTAATGAAGGCAAACCACTGCAGGATCCTACTTTGTACAGAAACTTTGTCGATTCCCTACAGTACCTAACATTCACACATCTAGATATAGCTTATGATGTGAATTCAGTGTGTCAGTTCATGACATCACCAACAGATGTGCATTTGTGTGCTGTCAAAAGAATTATTAGATATCTTCAAGGGACTGCAGAGTGTAGAATCACTTATTCTTGTGATACAGATGTTCATTTAATAGCATTTTCGAATACCTTGGTAGTAATCCTATCTCTTGGCAATCTAAGAAGCAAACTTCTGTCTCAAGAAGTTCAACAGAAGCAGAGTACAAGGCATTGGCACACACTTCAGCAGATGTAGCTTGGATCATATTGATATTGAAGGACTTGGGGTTTGCATTGTCTATTCCACCAACCATACATTATGATAACATGTATGCCATAGTACTCAGTGCTAATCCAGTGTATCATTCAAGGATCAAACACCTTGATACTGACTATCACTTTGTCAGGGAAAGAGTACATAAAGGTGATTTGATGATTGAATGTCCACCTATAGATGAACAGACATCTGATGTTCTTACTAAAAGGTTGCACAATCCTATGTTTACTCGTCATTGTTTCAATCTCAAACTAGGTTACCCTAGTTAAGATTGAGGGGGATGTTGAATCATGTTGACTGAGGAAATGCCACATTATATGCCATGTCATCAAGGAAACAGTTAATAATTAGTTAGAGTGGTTATGAGAAAGCTTACTGTGTAAGAAAGTTAAAGGAATTAGTTGTGTATAAAAAGGCTGTGAGTAGCTCATTGTGTACAAATTACATCGAAAATTCAAAACTTTCATTATTTCTCTCTAAATTTCTCTGAATTTTTCTTGTTGTTCATTTTTCTTAGTTTTCTGGTATATCAATTCAACACTGTTAAGATTTCCAAACAACCTTTTTCTCCTCCTCCCCTTGATTCTTTTTTGGTCCTCATTATCTCTTGGCGACCTCATCAGCTTAATAGTTGCCCAAATTCTTCCGCCTAATTTCCCTAATTACATGCATGTATTGCAAATTTAAGTATGAACGTCCACAAGCAATGATAAGAGATTACTAGAGCAGGATAGTTTCATAGGAAACTTTGGTTCAAAGTTCTAAGAGACCTTTCTAATATTATTATAGGCATATATAGTTTTCTTTAAACCACAGAAATCTCCAGAATTCAAATCAAATTATCTAAGTATCACTATACTCATTATTATTGCTTTTGATCAATTTAATTTTTAAGAAATCGAAGCAGCCTAAAATCAAGATATCTTAGAGAAAGACAACCAACATAGAGCAAAGCAATGCATGGAAAAGAAAGTAAAAATTGATACCCTAACCAAAATATACAAAATAACAAAGGGTTGTACATCCAGAAATAGCAAGAAATTAAAAGAAAAAATAACTTTAAACATATATGTGCATATAAGAATAAAAAGCTCAAAAAATAAGAAAGAAAATAAATAGTCACATGCACAACTTCAGTTCTTCTAGATTTTTGTTAAGCCTTCTCCTGCTTGACAATTCTGCTTCACTAGTTTTGTACTTGACCACGACGGTCACAAGTCCACATATCCCAATGAATAACCAGTCTCCAAAGTCCATTCAGCTGGAAAAGAGTTTTCGATATGGAGGTATATTCAGATAATTAGGGCTCCATGCACAATATATAAGGGTTCTTATGATTGTTATTCCTAGAGATAAACCCTCCCAGTTCTTTTTAAACCTAATTTTTTTTTTATTATTGGGATAAAACCTAGAGTTAAAATAGTTAGAGCTGACTTATTATTACAAATTCAATATATACTAAAACCCATTTTGCCTTGAAACATTGTTCATAAGCACAGTGTTGTTCTGGTTTTACCCTTTCTTAGTTTATGTTATTTCAAGTTCCTCCTGCCTTCTCTCTTCCCTTCTGCGAGCAACTCACCATGCCTCCCAACCATGACTACTGTAAAACAACCACTACACTCTTCTGAACCACTACCAACCCATCTTTCTCACTCTTCTTAGTCAAGCACTCGCCAATTTTGTCTTTGTTTTCGTGTAACCAATAGTTAGGGTTTCATACATATTTTCCAGCAACCTAATTCATGCCGATCGTCGACTAATTGGGCATCTCTGTTACCTGGAAACAACTTCTTTCACTCTCAGGAGATACATTAAGGTATTGCATGTTCAACATTAGTTCATTGTAAGATGAATTGAAGGAAACTGTATAATCTGCATATGAATGCCCTTAGGCATCCTTATGTTCGTGTTCATACCAACAGTAGTATTAGGAATCGCATGCTTATGATTTACCTTTTTTTTAGAATTCTTTGTTTAAATTTGCAGGGTTTAGGATAATTTTTATTTTAAAGTTATGGGTTCTTTTGATATGCTTTTTTTAATCTGAATTATTTATTTAATTTCTGAGATCTTTTATCAAATCTCCAAATTGACTCATAATGATTAGGCTTGAAACAGATGTTGTAAATCAGTTTTGGTGGAGGAGTTGTTTCGCAGCCTGAGGAATAACAGAGGAATGTTTTCTAAATAAGGTCTTATCGAAACTTTTCTATAAAATTTCACAATTTTTGAGTTTTAAGCCATTCAAATTGGTTTGTTAAGTAGGTTACCTATTGAGTTTTAAACCATTCAAATTCACATTTGCCTACATTAATCTATTAAGTAGGTTACTTATTGATTCTTTTTTTGGGATTTTGTGTACAAAGTGTTGTGTTGGAACCAGCAATGCAAGGGCGATATCTGATCGATTGCACTTGAACAAGGTTTGTTTCTCGAATCACGTTCAATATGATTTTTGTAATTTCCCTTGATAAGAGAACACAAATTAATAAATCACAAGAAATGGAGCAATTGGAAACATGGATGCAAGTGATAAGCCAGAGTCTTTGTTTTAAATAACTATACTACTTTTGTATTGTATGCATGCGTAACTTATCACAAACAATCAGATTTATGGTTTCTTTTAGGTCTCTATGCCTTGGAACACAACTATCAACATTCGAATTTGATCCTATTGCTTTTTCTCTATCTTTTGTTTATTGTTTTTTTTTTTTTGGATAGGATTACGTGATTATTTATTAAGAAATCAAAGGATATGATTTGAGTTTTAAGTCTATAGAATTACTCTTTTAAGAGGTTTTGTGCATAGTTTTTTGCAGCAAATTCAGAAATTTCTGAATATAGACTTCTCTCTCAGGTCTGTTGCCTCTAAAACTTAAATATCGATGTTCTAACTTCGTATGTATTGGTTGTAGATTATCTTCATATAGCACTTTGTTTAAAGCATTTTGTTTGGGTTAAGGATTATATCATTGACCTCAGAATATTCTTCATATGCTCAGAAATATGCATTGCATGCTACAACGAATAAATAATGAGGCGTGTAGTGGAGTTTCGTCAAGGAAATTGAAAGGTAGTATTAGGCATCCTCAAGGTTCTAAAAAATGCTAGGCGCTAGTCGGGCGGCGGGTTAGCGCCTAGACGGTTAGGCGGCCTAGGCGGATTTAGGTAATTTTTTTGTATATCCTGTGAATAAGTGCATATGGACACTTACAAAACAAGTAGAAAATGTACAAAAGAAATATTTCTTTCAACAAATGAAGTAATTCATATTTCATAATCATATGGTATACTTGAGGACAAGGCAGTGCTTGCAACCACTGAAATATGATTTCCAATCTTATGTCCAATGAGCATTCTCACTGCTTGTAAGTATGGGAAGACTACAAATGTTGTAATAATACTCCACCATGTTGACAACGCAGTTAGAACAAAGCTGAGCAACCTGGAAACAAATTACAATGCAAGCAAAACAAACCTCACTTGATAGGTTCAAGCCGTTTACATTTGAATCAAACACTAATTCATTCAAGTATGTCCGCCATTACTTCTTTTGTACTAGAACTATGGAAACATTCAAGTCCAACATTACTATGAGTCTATGACACATATACATCTCACATAATCTACTATCGATGAGTCAAATGTACAAATGCTACACCAACATTTGACAGAATTAACATCAATGAGTACGAGTGCTGGACATACATTTCATAGGATAGAATTAACAACAATGAGTCAAATGTTCGAATGCTACACAAGTAGACACTAACAGAAAAGAAAATCGAGCTACGAAAGTTACTAGGCATCAAACTCTTCTTCACCATATCCCTCCAAGACTCTCTCCGTGTCAGACTCGAACTCAATTTCTTCATCATCTCATTTTTCTTCTTCCGTGTCCTCATCCGATGTAAAATCTTCTTCATGAAGTTCTCTTACTTCAACGTTTTTAGAACTCCCCCTAGGCTCTAGGGAACTACTTACCTCCGAAGTCTTTCCAATTCCCGAGCCAAGCTCAAGTTCTTCATCACCACCCTCCACAATCCATCCTTGAGCCATACTAGCTTCACTTGCAAGTAGTATGTCCACTTTCTTCTCCTTCTCTCTTTTCTTCTTGTTCATAATCCTTGCATTAAATTGGATATAGACTAAATTATTAGGTATCTAGTCTATTCCTTTTCTTTATATGTATACCTTCAAAAGAACTCCAATTTCTTTCACAACCGGATGAACTTGTAGTCAGTGAGAGTATCTTTATAGCCATCCTTTGCAAATTAGGCACACTATTTCCATAATTATACCACCATGCAACTAATGAAGAAAAAAAAGCACACAATTAGTAATGAAAAATAAGTAGTAAACTCAAATTTAATAAATAAAATATAAGCATATGTGAATATTCATACCCGGATTATAGTTTTCATCATTCTCAACGCATCCAAGTTTGACCAAATGTCTTCCAAATCCACCTTCTATTACTCTATACTTGTGCATCTCAACATTTATCACTTGGTTTTGAACCTCATAGTTATCAGGGAAGAACTTCTCAACACAAGTAAAAATCCCCTCCATGACAATTGGATCATGTTGTATGCTTTGATATTTGAAGAAATAATAAGGGTTGAAGAGGTAGCCCGCCAAATGCAATGGGCTATCAAGCCGCTCACGAGCTTTTTCATCAATAATTTGAAGAATTGGTTGATAGTTGGCCTCATTGTTCTTGAATGTCTCTTTAATCTCCATCTTTGATTTTTGTAGCTCTCCATACAAAAACCCCATTGATGGCTTCTTATCCCCATCCACAATTCGAAGTAACTTGAATAAAGGTTTAAATACTTTCAAACAAAGTAAGACCCCACTCCAAAAATGTGAACTCAATATAGTAGCATATGTCGCTTTCCCTTTTGTAGTCTTGACATGTTTGCATTATTCGCATTCTTCACTAGCAACCACAACCTTTAAGTATTTTTTTCTTATCCATCAAGCTTTGCAATGTGAGGAAAGAAGTTGCAAATCTAGTGACTCCGAGCCTTATTATGTCTCTTTTCTTGGTATGCTTCCTCATCAATGCCAAAGTTTTATGATGTGCATAAATGAAGATGGTGAAAGCCTTTGTCTTGTCAATAACTCCTTTGAACCTAGGGAGATTACCAATCCCTTGAAGTATGAGTGGCACATGATGTCCAAAACATATTTGGCCTTTTTTTCTTCATCATGTTTGCCGCCGCCATATTGTTAGAAGTATTATCGGTTACCACTTGAATCACATTTTTAGGCCCAATTTCTTCAACACACTTGTCAACCTATTCAAAGATATATTCCCCGATGTGTGCTTCACTAGAGCATTCCTTAGAAGAAAGAAATATGGTGCCTTCCTTGCAATTGACACATAAATTCATTATGCTTCTTCTTTTTCGGTCACTCCAAGCATCGGTCATGATTGAGCAACCATTTAAAGCCCATTCTTCTTCATGTTTCTTGAGTGACTTTTTTACTCTTTCTACCTCTTCTTTCAATAATGGCTCTCTTAATTCATATTGGCTTGGAGGTAGGTAACCCGGGCCAAATTGACCAACCGCTTCCATCACACGCTTGAAGCTATCATTATCAATAGCTTGGAAAGGAATACTGACTTCATACACCCATCAAGCCACATATTGATCCACTTAATGTGCTCTTTCCTTCCAAATTGCATCATGGATGTTTTGTTGCCGAGTCTTCTTACTTCCCTCATTTGAAGAATCAGGATTGATAGAGGATGCAAACCTATCCATAGGTCCAAGAGTGTGAGGCTTTTTCCTTGACCCAATCACTTCAATGTCTTCTTCTTCTTGAATTTGTTGAAGTTACACCTCTTCCATCACTTCCACAATGTGCTTATCCCTTTGTTTCTTCTTATTTTTTGTTTCTTCTAATGCGGCTCTACATTTGGCTTTATCTTCATCCGAAGACTTTGTGCATGCCGCTACATTTCCCCTTATGTTGGCTACATGTTGTTTTAATCTATGTACTCCACCACTAATGATTTTGTTACACAACTTACATTTCACCTTATCTGAGTTTGTAGGATTTGCCAAGATCCCATATTCCCATCCTACATCTTCCGAGATACACTTCGACACATTTTCAGATTGGGAGGAGGACGACATTGCAGTAGATGCTCCAGAAGATGAAGTACCAGTCATCACAGAAGAAACAATCCTAAAATTCATATAAAATAAACATTACAAACTTTTAGGTCTTAATCTCCCACAAAAAACTATCACAGTATTTTAACTTATAAGCCAACACAGATTGTTTTGTTATTCTATTTTGGTCAAAGCACGATGTTTTAAAGTGAGTAAAATGGATCATGCAATGTCAAGATCAATATCTACTACAATGGCTCAGAACAATGCATCAAAGTGAATAAAATGGCTTAGAACCCCTGCATCAAAGCCAGCAACAAGAGCAGATAATGATATTGCAATGGGAATCCGACAAAGAATGGTGAATAAGCTGAATGAATCTTCCAAACATACACTTTAGAGAACAATGCACACATGATAGTCTAGAAAAATGCAAAGATAAACTCAAGTGAAGTAAATATTGGGGTAAATATTTGGATAAACCAAATAGCTAACCTAGCCATATCCCGTGATATAGTGAATAAATTCAAGGTTTTGGTTAGAAGGTCCTACTTTGAAAGGAATAATTTTACTGCAACGAAATGAATAAAAAGTGCAAGCAAGACACCAATTCCAAGACATTTGCTCTATCATTAAAACACAACAGCTTATGATAACTAAAATTGTCTATTTAGTGGGGCTTAAGGATTCAGAATTTGTTGTTTTATGTGCTTAGGATCTTAAAAGAAGTATTGTTCGTAGATTAGCCATAGTTTCAAAGATTAGGACTAAAAACAAGTTAATGATCTGGAAGACAAAGGGTTTGCTGCAAATTTCAATTAGCAGCATGCTTTTTGAATTTGGGGGGCTAAAAGTTAGAGAAACCAGAAAGAAAAAACAAGTCAAAGATTAGGGCTTTTGAATCAAATATGAAAAGAAAGAGAGTACAGAAGTTCTAGAAAGAGAGAACTGAGTTAAGAACTTCCAAAAAATCACTGAGCTAAAGAGTAAAGGAAGAATGAAGAGGCAAAGAGTGGAAGGAAGAAAACCAAAAACCCATACAAGGAAAATGTATACTAGTATGGTCATGATCAAATGCAAAATCCCCTTAATCATTCACTTTGAAGTTCTGAACAGTTGTGGCCATAAAAAACATAGACGAAAAATAAGAACAAAATCATTGAATAAACAGAAACTACGAAATTGCCTAACATTGCACCAAATCCTTGTGAAAACAAATGTGTCAAAACTTATAAACTTGCAAAGGCATTACCTGATCGTAGTCCTTGTTAAGTACTTCCCAAATTAATCTTTTAAACAGTGCCGCCTCCTTACTGTTAAGGTATATAGCAACCTAAAAAACAGAAGCATGAGTTCTTCCATTTCGAAATTCACAAATGAAAAATAAAAGCAACAATCACATACGAATCCAAATCACTATACGGACTACCGAGTGGGCTATGATGGAAGTGTTCTCTGCTGGGCAGGTGGGTGTAACTTTCAGGATCTTTGCTTTTATCTTTCATTAAATTTTCCCCCCTTAATTATTAGACATGGAAAATGAGGTTGACTATCATGAACCAAGAACAGAACTTTTCACAATAACTATGAAATAAAAGTCCAACAACGTAGCATGCAAGATTAATTCTAATTATCATCGAATATTTTGGGCACCAACCTTAAATTTATCAGCGTATAGAGAATGGGCAAACACCATTCGACGAAAACAATTCAGAAAATTGAAAAATAAAAAGAATAAGAAAGCAATGCCCGCATTATCTACATCCCTCGAAGTCATTAATATCTGATAGGCTTTCTAAGACGTCGCAGGTGAGTGCAGTGCAGTTGAGGAAGAAGAGACGAAGTGGACGAACGACGAAGTGGC